>NC_060122.1:126412370-129034870 GCF_021461395.2 Schistocerca americana | reverse complement strand
ATGACTACCCATGCGCCGACTTGGATGCCTACCGGAAACCCTTTGCCTCACAGGTCGAAATCCACCTAGTAAACTTTCAACATCCCACAGACACCACTCCTCCTTCGTCCTTCCTAATGAAGACCATCCCTGATGCCGTGGAGGCCCACATTCCTGAAATGTATCCACTCTCACAGCCCTACTCTTCCTCCACAGGCCGTCCTTCTTCATGAATCTCACAGGTTCGACTGCTCCTTTGTCAGTACCCGTGACCGGGATACAGTCCTCCGCCAACGGCAATTACAACGACACATCAGAAACCTCTTAACAGCAAAGAAACGCCAGGACTGGCGCCAAACATGTACACCCCTCAACTCCGCCCCCCCCTGTCAACTCTTCAAAGTACTGGTCTACTTTCCACTGCCTCACTGGTAGCCATTCCACCCTGCGGTCTACTTTCCACTGCCTCACTGGTAGCCATTCCACCCCGCATTATCCCCCTCCCCACGACAACCACCCCTTCCCTGACGACCTCAGTAATTGTAACCGTTTTGCTTTCCACCTGTCCAAGGTCTTCTCTATTATTGATGATCCTCACTTTGATTACTCTCTTTTCCTCATGGTCCTTGAACGATCCAACATATCTGTCCCACCACTTGCCCCCAGTTTCCAGTACTTGATTCAGTTACCCCCCTCAGACTGCACATGACATCAAGTTCATACTCGATTCCCAATGCAGCACTACCCCTTGTCATGAGGGTGTCACCGACTGCCATGGCAAGGAATTTCCCCCCTCCTTCCTGACTGTTCTTAGTGTCCTAATGACCTTCTCATTTCCACTGGCTTTCACCATGTCTGTGGAAATCTTCCTATGTCTTGCTGTTCCCTAAAACCAACATGCCCCCCTGTGACATCTCTTCCTACTGTCCCATCTACGTCAACTCCGTGTTCAGTAAGGTCTTTGAGTTCCTCCTCTCCTGCCATATTCACCATCACCAAATCCAGCACCACTTCCTTCCCCTTACCCTCCTCTCCAGCTGACGAACGCCTCCTTAACCTTACCAATTTTCTTTCCCTCCAACTCGTGTCGCTCTAATTTTTTTTTAATTTCCTTGACTTTTAGAACACCTACGACCATGTCTGCCATCCCAGGCTCCTTTTAAACTCCAGATCTACGTTCTTCCCATCAATTTCGTCCATCTAAATGCTTCCTTCCTCTCCCATCACACCTCCTATGTCACTATTCTCAATACCCACTCCCGTACTTGCTCTCTCACTGGCATCGTGCCCCAAGGTTCTGTCCTTTCCCCTCTCCTCTGTCTCCTGTATACTGTCAATTTGCCCAAACCTCCCTTGCCTGTACATATCCGCCAATTTGCTGATGACACCGGCTTCCTATCCCTTTATCTTACCTTTCAATTGTCCCAACGAACCCTTCAAACACTCTTCGAGCAGTTCACCACCTGGTAGAACCAGTGGCTCCTTCACATCAACCCTTCCAAGACCCAGTCAGATATTATAGCACCCTCTCCTTCCGAATCCACGATTTTTACCTCACAATTTATGGTCGTCCTATCCTCTTCACTCCTACCATGAAATACCTTGGTCTCACCTGTGACTGTCTCCTCACCAGGACTCCCCATCTCCTTACAATCCAACACAAATCCCACAATAGATTCTGCCTCCTAAAACTCCTGTCTGGCCGGACATGGGGACTGCATCCTTCACCATCCTTCACAAATCGTTGATCCACCCCAACCCCTGTTATGCAAGCATTCCACTCCACCCAGATTCTACAAAGCCTTCCAAATCCTTGAACATCATGCACTCCATCTAACCTTCTGTATCTCGTCCTCTGTATCCACCTCATGTCGCACACACAGATCCTCTATTACATCATCGCCTTCCAACATATTCTCCTTCTCCTCAAACACATCCGCACCCTGTACATCATCCGCCACCCCAATCCCCTGGCGTCTTATGACCCTCTAACCCCAGCCCCTTCTGCCCCTTTTATCATGGTGTCCTGCCCTCTCTCCATCTCCACACCCTCCATCTCCTTACCCAACACAACTTCCAGCACCTACCCCTCCTGGATGATCAGTTTTGCGTTGACAGCTACCCCTCCTATCTAACCTCCCCCCTAGTTCTCTTCAGGGCTCCCTCTCCTCTCTTTTCCCCTTCCCCTGAGAGGTGTTTTCCTCCCTCCTCCAACACCTCTCCTTCCAGTGCACCCTTTCTGTATCTCTGCGCTCCCTCCTGACTTGCCTTCCCTATCCATCTCTCACCCTGCCCGTCTCCTGCCCCTTGGTGCACCTCTCGACCCCCTTTCTTTTCATCCCATAGGTCACTCCTGCCAGATTTTACTATTCGTCATGTGTGCTCCGTCTCGTGCAACGGTTTTTAAAGTGTCGTGGTTCTGGTGTTTTGAACTGTGAGAAACTTTTAAATTGTGCATGTGAATTCAGTGTGTTTTTGTGCTATGCACATCACCAACTGTATTTTTTATCTTTATGTGGTGCAGTAAACATCTCCTAGTAAGTGTATATTTTAACTCCCATTGTCTCCCCTTATTTCTGTTCCTATGTCCCCATTTTTATCGCCTTTTATGAATATCACTCGATCTTTTTATTTGTACTGTCACTCGTCTGAAGAGCAGAACGGTGGACTGTGCCACTGACAGCCCTCCCCTGCCTATATGTAGCCAGGGAATGAAATTACAAGAAAGGAAAGAAATCATTTACCAGTAAACGAAAACACGCTGAAGAAACGTCGGTAGTTTTACATATTGACAATACAGTCATAAACCCTGAAAAACTTTACTGGCTGTGACGATGGCTGCGGAAGCTTACCCACCTGACACCCTACACACACACACACACACACACACACACACACACAAGCGCGCGTGCGACTGACATTATTTATTCCAACGATAGTGCCGTACCAATACAATGCATCGAATAGAACACAGTCATTTAGGATATGTAGTTTCTCAAAACAATAAGTTATCAGAAATACTAAATACGATATCAAGGCTATCGCAGAAATTACTCAAAAATAAACCTGTTAAGATAAGTTGCATCAGTGCATTAATGATGTGACTAAATTTGCTAATATAGGTTACATCAGTGCATAAAATGATTTGCATCATTCTTTAGTTGCAGGTACTGAGAACGTACAACAAATACGAGTATAAGAGAGTGCCGACGGCTCAACTCGGTGATGTCTGGGCGCTGTCTTCAGGAGCCCAATCCAGGAATTGCACCTTCATAAATTGTTAAGTAAACTGTCTCAGCGATCAATATAGCGGCTGCGAGACTATACTTTTGTTTACAACCTTTGGTCTTGTTCCAGTTTTTATTGGCAAGTAATGCTTCATATCTCTCGGTACATATGTAGTCTTTCATCAAATTGCAGTGATTCATCAACTATCTCACACACGTTGTGACGCAACTTCTATGATTAACCACCAGTGAATCAAGAAATATATCAACTGATACAGAAAACGTAAATAACGTACACAGTTTTCTAAGAATCGAATGTACATTGACGACTATATATAAATTCTCTGTTCATTATTCATATCTGTAAAGTAATACATTTAGCTACAGAAGCAATAATAAAGCTTCGAATGATAGTTGTGAAGCCTTGTTCGTTAATACACAGCTTATAACACGGTGTCGAAACCCAGAATCCTGTGTTACGGTGGTGTGGGACTGCAGCTGCAAGACGGAAAACTAGTGCCGAGTGCGACACGTAGTCAGATAGAGGTAAAGGCGGAGACGGCTATAGCAGAGCAGCCTGCAGTTACATTACATTGGCACAGATGTTAAATAGGGCGCTTTAGTGTTCTGGAAAGTGCATACTGAATGAACTTCGCAATTCAAACTGTTCAAATGTGTGTGAATTCCTAAGTGACCAGACTGCTGAGGTCATCGGTCCCTAAGATTACACACTGCTTAAACTATCCTAAGAACAACACACACACCCATGCCCGATGGAGGACTCGATCATCCGACTGGAGGGGCCGCGCAATCCATGACATGGCGCCTATAATAGCGCGGCCACCCCGCGCGGCGATCTTCACAATTACTGTGAAGTTCATACATAGGCATAGCCCACTGTGCCATTCTTATTGTGGAATCTTCATCTGCATCTACGTATGTACTGCGCAAGCCACCGTACGGTACGTAGCGGAGGGTAACCTGTACCACTACTAATGATTTCCTTTCCTGTTCCACTCGCAAAAAGAGTGAGGGAAAAACTGCTACCTATATACCTCCGTACGAGCCTCCATTTTTCAGTCTTCTTGGTCCTGACCCAAAATGTACGTTGGAGGCAGCAGAATCGTTCTGCAGTCCTCTTCCAATGCCTTTCTCTAAATTTTCTCTGTGGTGTTCCTAGAAGAGAACGTCATCGGGCTCTAGGTAAGAGCGCCAACGGCTTAACGTGGTAGTGTCTGGGCATTGTTTCCGGGAGACAAGCTCAGGATAATATCAATAACAGAAGCAGCGAGGGTTTAAACAATGAACCATGTGCCAAGCCGTGCGATACTTGTCTAGTTATACAGTCTTTGAATGATCGCTTTAACGGTAATCCGAGATAGCGCCATCTGTTGACAGTAATTTGGCACTACATTATTTTAATGTTCGTGTGCGACAGTATTTCTAGACACGACAGCAGAGAAAGATAAAAAAGGTGTGTGAAATTTCAAAAGGAAATGAGACTGAAAGGACTATACTAACACTGTTCAGTACGGCTGACTACATTAACCACCTATCCCAAACCCACTATACTAGATGATATCTGAAGAGATACTAGTCACAGACTTAATAAAGAAAGGGAAGAAAGAATAACTTCTCGAACTCAGAAACTAGCATGAAGCCCAGCGTCCTGAGAGGCAGCCTGTCAAATACCGAGTTGGAGATACTATCCTCTTACAGGAAGACATAAAGCCGATTTGAAAGAAATCCCACTTAATTGAGATGAGACTAGGAGAAGAGGTACTGAGTGATGTAGCTGAAGCATGGAGTCTACTTATTAGTCGATAGGACTTACATTATATCTGAAGTTAATAATTAGAAGTTAAATGTAGGTAGATGTATCCTGTTCATTCGGAAAATGCAAGTACATTTTACAGAAGTAGGAAAAACCCAAGGGCAAGATACATCTTGTTTTTCACTGTGAGTCAGCGTTCGCCTGTTCACGACAAATCTCAGCTATTCTGAGGCAGCTTTCCCAATCCCCTACCGTCTCGACCTTTTGTACTCGTACCATATGTTAGCCGCATGTAGAGTATTGTGCTATTTGAAGAGTCTATTATCGACATGTCTTCCACTGAAAGTGAAGATGCCGACAAGACGACAACTAACAATCCGAGCACATGATTGTGCTGCAAAAAATTCAAAATACCTAACGTAGTGTCAAAAAAGAAGAATACAGGGAATACTATTACACAGCAATACTCCGCGGATTTAGCAATCATTACACTGGTAGACAGCTTGCTAAACTGTTCACGGATATGAAGAATAAAATAAAAAAGAAAATCTATATGAAGGAAACAGGAAACAAACCGATAAAACTTAAATCTGGGAAAAGAATTTGCTGGTATTCCACGCATAGAAAAATAATCCATTTTTAGTAACGTTGCAGGCGCTATTTTGGTTAGCGTCAAGCACCTATTAAACGCAACTAAAGATTGCGATAGAAATGATTAGAGGGAAGTATCTTACCCTAGTATGTACACAGTTCTTGCTCGACCGGCAACAAAACCGGTTACCTCAACATACCGGGTGATCAAAAAGTCAGTATAAATTTGAAAATTTAATAAACCACGGAATAATGTAGATAGAGAGGTAAAAATTGACACACATGCTTGGAATGACACTGGGTTTTATTAGAAGCAAAAAAACAAAAAACAAAGTGTTGCTAGACGCGTGAAAGATCTCTTGCGCGCGTCGTTTGGTGATGATCGTGTGCTCAGCCGCCACTTTCGTCATGCTTGGCCTCCCAGGTCCCCAGACCTCAGTCTGTGCGATTATTGGCTTTGGGGTTACCTGAAGTCGCAAGCGTGTCGTGATTGACCGACATCTCTAGGGGTGCTGAAAGATAACATCCGACGCCAATGCCTCACCATAACTCCTGACATGCTTTACAGTGCTGTTCACAACATTATTCCGCGACTACAGCTATTGTTAAGGAATGATGGTGGACATATTGAGCATTTCCTGTAAAGAACATCATCTTTGCTTTGTTATTCTAATTATTGCTATACTGATCAGATGAAGCGCCATCTGTCGGACATTTTTTTAACGTTTGTGTTTTTTTGGTTCTAATAAAATCACATGTCATTCCAAGCATGTGTGTCAATTTGTACCTCTCTATCTACATTATCAAGTGATTTACTCAGTTTTCATATTTATACTGACTTTTTGATCACCCTGTACATTCGATCTGGAGAGAAAATCCTTATAGCAAATTGAAGTGAGGAAACGAAAGACTTGTCTTCATCCCAATTTCAGAGACTTTTGTTATTGAGACAATTCTAAATACATAATCTTTAAATAGAAAACAGAAAGAAAAGGCCATAAAATTAGCAGAGGAGATATCTACTCGAACGGATTATAAGATATCAAACATAAGTGTTGTATTGCAAACGCTTCGCATTGCTGAATCCTTTCCGTTCCATTTCTGTATTCCCAAACATAAATAAATATAAATAACTTGGACATTTCTCTTGTGCTCTTATAATTACGTGATTTTAAATTACAATTACAGTACTTATACATCCCTTATTACATCTCAACAGCACACAATTAAACCAAGAGGAAAAGACCTAAATAAATCCGAACATTTGGTATCGCTTGTGATAAGAACGAAATTGGTTTCCATTGCTTTCCACTTGTCTGTCAGTAGGCTTGTGTTCATCATAAATCTCACTTTCTTGTTCGTTTTCTTTTTCTTCTACTTCTTCACATCCTTCTTCTGCGTCTTTCCTCTCCATCAAATGCTATTGGAAGCGATCTTTCAGGTACATACAGTTGCTGTGCAGTGCTGCGCACATTACTACCGCTCTTTTCTGGTATGTGTCAAATTTAATCGTCGCTAATCAGCGTTTCTTACTGGCTTCAATGGAGTGTCTAACCATGGAGAGGTTACCATACACTAAATTATCAAAAAGGAAGCATGCCCGTTGTGTACTGAAATTATATTTCTAATTGGGCTATGTCTCCATATTCCAGCGTCAAGGACGCTTCCATACCATTCTGCGCTTACGCCAGTAAATTTATCACCAGCGTACGGTGAACTGCACAATAATACGGACTTAGTCCTTGCTACCTATGAATTTATCGCCATGTAATGCTCGTCTTCTGCTTTCTGTTTGGGCACAATCCAAATCCCGTATAAAAGTTGACAGTAGAAATGTTTTTCGCCATTCTAACTTAGCCGCATTAATTTCCATCATATGGGGAAACGGGAAATGAATCCAGTTGTAAGCTTTTATAACTATCTGAGCCATCACATCGTTCACTTTTTTACATACTGTTGTCCAATCAACCCTAAAATCTTGGGCCACATCAGTCTGGAATGCATACAACGAAAAAGTATCTCCATCCGTTTTCGGAAAATCAAGGTTCTCCGCGTGTTTAATCACATCCTAGCATAAATCCAGAAATTGAAAAGTCTGTATTTTCAGTTTCAAATCCTAACACTTCTTTACATCAATTAACATCCCTCTGAAACTGGTAACGTTTCTCGTGTCTGACCGGCAGCAACATCGCCATGGCGCGAAGAGTGCCCCAGTACTGTCTAACGAGTAATCTAGAAATATCTCAGTGTGAAAACTAGATTCTAATCTTGACTCACAGCTTATATCTGGCCCACCAGAAAAAGGCAAGATACATCTTGGCATATTAGAATCTACAACGATTATTCACAAACAACTTAGATACAACTCGTTTTTATTCATATCAGTCAACAGACAGCTGACGGAGGAAATATTAGTCGATCTGTGCAACTACTTATTCCGCTTCAGATGGACCAGGGTGGAGGGGATGCTATAAACAGATTCTATTTTCAGATATGTAACGTAATATCTTTGATTTTAGAAGTAATGGTTCAAATGGCTCTGAGCGCTATGGGACTTAACATCTTAGGTCAGCAGTCCCCTAGAACTTAGAACTACTTAAACTAACTAACCTAAGGACATCACACACATCCATGCCCGAGGCAGGATTCGAACCTGCGACCGTAGCAGTCCCGCGGTTCCGGACTGCAGCGCCTAGAACAGCACGGCTGTAGAAGTAATAACATAGCTATAACAATATACATGTGGTGACGCATGCACGAATCCACGATGTATGACAAAGATACATACGTATTCTAAATAGACTATTTCTAAGTGTCTGTTACTTCCTTAGCTTACTTTGTTATAAGAATACGACGAGGGCTATTCCAAAAGTGATTTGACCGCCGCGAAGTCGAAACCACAGTGAAAATCCATGAGGCTTTGCACAGATGTGTTGGGCAGCGTCCTTACTATGCCTGTCGATCGCGTCTCGTCGTTCTTTTCAGTTCTGAGCGCATGGTGAGCACTTAAAAATGCTTGCATAAATATTGTCTGCCGCTAAGGATGTGGGCCTCCTTAGAGGTTTCGCCTTATGTCATTCAGCCCACATAACGTAACTGTTAGGCGTTTCCTTCTATGTGCCAGTCCTCGGCGCCACATTGAAAAGGTAATGAGGAAACTCCTGCAGCGTTTGCAATGCGAACTGTTTGATGAACCACAAAACAGCCGATAATTGGCTTCCCTTTAGTTTCATCTCCGCTCACGTGAACCACTGGCTATTAAGACCACATTCTCGCACAGACAACAAACTGTGGAACAGCGTAGAGAATTACCGGAAAGCACGAGGATGTTGGAAAGTTGGTAGAACGCTACGACAAATTTCTAATTCGAAGCGGTGACTCTGTAGAGAAGTAGGTGGAATGTGTAGCTAACTGATGGAAAAAAAATTCAAATTGGTTACCATTTCACGAC
Source organism: Schistocerca americana (assembly GCF_021461395.2). NCBI lineage: Eukaryota > Metazoa > Arthropoda > Insecta > Orthoptera > Acrididae > Schistocerca > Schistocerca americana. Next base: position 129,025,848 of record NC_060122.1, on the reverse strand, counting down.
CACTCGGGTCTTACTTTCCGAATACCCTCGTATAACCAGGTGCATGCAATTTTTATTTTGTCTTTCTTAATATATCTCAAGATCAATACGAATTTGTCGCCAGTGTCTACACTAAGACAGGAGTATTTTTAAGAGAATACATCATCTAGAACGAAACTTTGGTCGCAGAAGAAGCACTACAAGTCACAAACAGAAGAAGAAAATATAGCAATCTTCTTGGAGAGCTAAAAACAGAGCAATGTAAGTCACTCAGACATAAAGTAAAAATTCGAAACTTATCTACAATGAATGCCTGATCGCGTCAAACGAATGAAAACTACACATGCAGATAACATCACATTTCGAGTCATGAATGTGCCTTCAGTCACTCAGGAAAAACGTAAGATTTATGAAACCCACTTGAACTGAATGACACGACTACACGTGCGATCAAAAGTATCCGGATACCTGGCTGAAAATAACTTACGAATTTGTGGCGCCCGCCATCGATAATGCTGGAATTCAATAGGGTGTTGGTCTACCCTTAGCCTTGATGACAGCTTCCACTCTCACAGGCATACGTTCAGTCAGGTGCTGGAAGGTTTCTTGGGAAATGGAAGCCCATTCTTCACGGAGTGCTGCACTGAGGAGAGGTATCGATGTCGGTCGGTGAGATCTGGCACGAAGTCGGCGTTACAAAACATCCCAAAGGTGTTCTGTAGGATTCAGGTAAGGTTTCTGTGCAGGCCAGTCCATTACAAGGATGCAGTGTGTTTGCACTAGGAAGGACTGAAGACAGGCGAAAGTATCACACTTGACAATAACGCTGGAGGTAAGCCTTCAAAACTGTCTTGGTTTCTGGCTTCAGCTACAGAATCTCCTAAGATTTGCGATGTAATAGAATAGAGGGTTATCAGATTACGATTTTTACTTCAGTGAGTGAAGTAGAAAAGTGTGTTTCTTGTTAAAAGATGAGTATTTCCGTTAATATGGGAAAATACAGTATTTAGTAATGGGAATAACAGCTGCTAATAAATAATTTGATTTGGAAGATGTAGAATTTCAACTGGCAAATTAAGCGTGAGGGATAGTTGTACTGTGAATACATTTTTCTGCAAACCTTTCAATGAGGCTCTTTAGTTATTACAACTGGAAAGTCACTCAAGGCTTTGGTTCTGAGTGTAAGTGATAATCATCACTGATACTCATTGGCGTTTAAGACACAGTAGGGCACAATCTGACGGTTGCCTTCACAGAAGCAATACTTACGGTCCGAATATCACATCTCAACGTGAACAATTAATGACTGAATGCCATATCGACCACTCAATCCAATAATGAAATATAGCATTCCTACGTAATTCCACCTGTCAGGGTCCCATTTGTTTCCAAGTAGTAACTAATATTCAAGACAATGACCCCTAAGAAACTATTGATAGCATGAGTTTACTCTTTTCTTTTGGATCATACTGTAGTAGCAGTGTAAACTGCGATTAGTTGTGCTGTGGTTCACCATAGATCAGTTTTGTTGAAATAAAAATTATAATCAATTAGATTACGTACATTTCTGCAGGTGGAACGTCGTATCCTTTTACTTGATATTGATTGCAACACCTGAAACGTTTTTATCATTAATGAAATGTAAACATAATAAATTCATCGAAACAGAAGCACCATTACAAATATTAGCTTCCCACAATCGGACTGACAACAAAACCATCATTACCGAAAAGATAGCAAATACTCAGTAATCACTTTTACCAAAAAATGAAAAGAAGAAGAACATAGAATTCTCCACTTAAATCATTTAATGATTCCCCAACACATACCTGCATTCTAGGTTTTGCATTGACTGCTCTACGAATTTGTTGCGGTGAAAATCTATTCTATTTAAAAATGCTCTTCAGGTATGTGAGGTCTTCTTGCAAATTATCTTCATCGGATATACAATGCGCCCTATGCACTAAGGTCTTAAGGACACCTATGGTCTGTGAAGGGTGATGGCAGCTACCGGCATATACATATAGATTTGTTTGAGTTGGTTTCCGATACACGACATGTCCTAATGTGCCATCAACTTTACGGCGAACGAGAACATCCAAAAACGAGAGGCAGCCGTCTTTTTCTATTTCCATATTAAATTTGATACTAGCATGGATAGAATTCAAACGCCCAAGAAATCGTTGTAAATCATCCATTCCATGTGGCCATATCTCAAATGTGTCGTCCACGTACCTACAGAAGACCGATGGTTTAAGACTTGCTGAGTCCAGTGTCTTGTCCTCGAAGTCTTCCATGAGTAAATTAGCTACCAGAGGGGAGAGGGGGCATCCTATAGCAACGTCATCACTCTATTCATAAAATTCACCATTAAACTGAAAATAAGATGATAAAAGCACATGTTCATACAAGGCAGTAATATTCTTATCAAAATGTGGTCCAATAAGAGATAAGGAGTCCTTTAAAGGTACCTTGGTGTACAATGATACCGCGTCAAAACTAACAAGCGTATCCGTACTATTTAGGCAGACATTGCTATGTCTCTGAATAAAATCCATAGAATTAGGATTGTGGTGACTACATTTTCATACCAGTGGTTTCAATAAGGAAGCTAAAAACTTGGCAGAATAATACATTGGTGAACCAGTGCTCGTTATAGGTCTCATAGACAAGTCCTCTAGACGCTCATCCTTACCCATCTTGTGAACTTTAGGAAGGCCATAAAATCTCGGTGGTACTGCACCTCGCACTTTCCAACTTCTTTGATAGTGATGAAGCGTTCAGCAAGGCAGCATTCTTTATTGTCACCTTGTTATAGGATCTTTGTTAATTTTCCAGTATGCACCAGAACTAAGCAGACTACGTATCTTTTCCTTGTAGACTCTCTGAGGCAAAAGGACGGTAGCATTACCTTTATCAGCACGCAGGATGACTGTGTCAGTATCCTCAGGCAGCTTTCGAACCGCACATTTTTCTTCCTTGGAAACTTTGCTTCTTTGTGGACGGTGTTTTTTAATTGCTCGACAGGTTCCTCGTCTGATTTCTTCAGCAGAGTCCTCTGATAGTGGTCGGACATTTTCTTCAAAGGCACTGATGAAAGATGTTATCGGCTAAGTCTTTGGCGTAGGGGCAAAATTTTGCCCTTTACTTAAGACGGATAACGTAGCTTCGTCCAAATCCTTATCCGTCAAATTTATGACAGGACGTCTAATAACAGAGTCCACTTGAGAAGGCTGGTCCAATCGGATGTATTTCGCAATCTGTCATTTTGTAGCTACTTCGCGAACCCAGTCATACTTAGCCCATGTCGTCCCATTAAATGGTTCAAATGGCTCTGAGCACTATGGGACTTAACATCTGAGGTCATCAGTCCCCTAGAACTTAGAACTACTTAAAGCTAACCAACCTAAGGACATCACACACATCCATGCCAGAGGCAGGATTGGAACCTGCCATTCAGGCAGATAAAATTAAAGCTGTTGTAATTAATGAACCTAACTACGTTCAAAATGATGAACAAGTAGTTACATGATGAACAATTCTTTGCTGAAATTTCGGTGCAAGAAAGATTTCACTTCTAAATATTTGGCTGTTTTACAAAATTTTCTCAATAAGACTTATGTTTTCAGTAATATGCTTAGAGAATAAAGAACACCATTCCAGTGAAGCCTTTTACTCTGAAACATAGAGCCAGTGTTTAGCTTTAAAAATAAAATTCTCATGAGACCTACAGTTCAGGGCTACTTCAATGAAAATAAATTAGCTGACCATGTGAACAAACACTATCAGCACTACGAACACTACAATATATACAACAGAGATCATTTATTTGAAAAGTTAAAAATAATTATCTATCACTTGTGGACTATGAGTTGTGTCATTAGACATCCAAAATATGTATACAAACATTTACTTAAACCATGTACTAGACAACATCTCTTACAACTTATGGACTTAGCGACAGACCGCTTGATGAAATTAACGAAGTATTGGCTCTTTAAGATGACACTTTGAAATAAAACTACTTAAAATTTAGAATTGATGCATGTATTTAAAAAGAGGGATTAGCAGTGGGTTCGCCACTTGATTACTGTGCTGTAAATAGATCTATGATCACATTTCAGTATGATCGAACAACTAACATTCCTCATCACACTAACAAGATTCACCATAAAGGATGACAGCCAAAAACAGTTGCAGGATAAAAATTTATTAAAATTCTTGACCAAGGTTTCGGTACATATCAATATACCTTCATCAGACGTAAGAAATCTAAAATTACATCATGCAATGGAGATTAATAAAACAATTGTGCCAAAGGCGTCGTCAATAATTAAGACATCTTCTACATTTGTACAACATGACTATGGGCACAGGGTCAAAGCGAACAGATTAGAACCATTGTAATGACCCTGTGCCAATAGTCATGTTGTACAAATGGAGAAGATGTCTTAATTATTGACGACGTCTTTGGCACAATTGTTAATCTCCATTGCATGATATAATTTTAGATTTCTTACTTCTGATGAAGGTATATTTATATGTACCGAAACCTTGATCAAGAATTTTAATAAATATTTATCCTGCAACTGTTTTTGGCTGTGATCCTTTATGGTGAAGAATTTCAACAGTTGCTGTTGCAGCCATGTTTAAAATCTCGAAACTAACAAGATTGTACTTCGGCGCTGATATGTCAATGATGTTCCTCCTACATGTCAGGATATCAGGGAAGAACGAAGTAATTTTGTTGGAGAGATAACTGGGTTTCATCATACAGTTAAACTCAGTATGCGATATAACATAGACAGCACCAATCCTCATTTGCGTTTGAGATTCATATTACGAACTCAACATTTGAATCTGACACACATATAGAAAATAATAACTAAGATCTTGCAATTGATTGCACTTGCAACTATCCTATGACACATAAAATTACGGCATTCGGATATCGTACTACCCAGTATATTGCTTACAGCAATGGCTAATATTCAGATTTCGTCAACACCCCATCAGAAAATCTTTTTAAGGAAGTTAGGGCTCCGCTCCCACAACAGTCATTCAATCACACTGATATGTACCGACAAAGATACAGATGGGGCTATTTATAATAGGTTTTTGTACCTCGGTAAGGTTTCTGATTAGATCGGTTCTATTTTAATAAAACGAGTATATAGCTCCTCCGTTTCTCACAATTAATATGTCTGGAGACATGTATAGAGGTAGGGAGACCGTCATAATTCCCAAATTTTTGCTGCCGACGGCTACTGACTTCACTGCGACAACTGCCCGCGGCGGTATGCAAGATAGACAGGTAGGAGTTCTGAAATCGAATTACGAGAGCACTCAATCTGACATATTCCATGTCAGGGTAAGCCCTTGTTTACGTGAACAGAACTACATGATCACACATTTTCCAAGTAACTTAAAAATATTATATAGTCAGACCAAACGCCATACTTTAAATATACTAAAAGAGAGAGAGATTCTGTGAAGTGGGAATTGTCATACAGAATGTAAAATAAATAGTCAAAGCGAGTTGAAGCATTAAAATGCACTCTGCAATTTAAATTTACTGCAGTACAAGTAACTGATTCTTATTATATGTCAATAGTCATTTTACTGCACTTTGTTATTAACATTATCTATCCATTTCATGCATGCAACCTATAATTCTTATTCATATTATTTACAAGTTCATGAGCCATCCATCTCTCCGTGGTAAGCTGCACTCGTACATATTTTTACTGTTTCGCTAATCATTTTAATATTGTTCAACAGCCACCTTTTTTGTATTTCATACTACGTCCTGTCTTTTATTACGATCGTTATTTAATTTCAAAATCCTCCATAAGGCCCCATTTTTTCTCATTCTCTGGTTTTACAGTTTTATTGTTCCTCTTATAGCTGTCTTCCTCTTATTACCGTCTTTTTCCTTCTGCCTGTTTTATCTTTTGACATTCGTCAGTATTTTGACGAGTTATTACAGACTGACTGATGAATGATGGGACATCCAATGCGCTCTGAAAATAAGTAAGTCGACTACTGCAGTTTGCTCTCCTTCAGTTACATACTTTGGAGATGATTTGACGTTACATTCTTCCCATCAGCTTTGCGCTATAAAAAATTAAATAAAGAGAGAGGGAGAAATTTAGTTTCGATGTACAAGGCAATGTAAAGATACAACAAAGAATACTGTTTTTATACTAAAAATCAAAACAGATTTAAGATCACATCAGTTAAGCTGTTCAACAAACTACCGCACTCCATTAAGGGATTGGAGCTGAAGAAATTTAAGGACCCTGCCAAATTTATTAATTCAAAATTATTTTTATATTCTGGAGGAATTCTATGGCCATAAATTCTAAATGTACTTATTCATGATTTTATCATAATTTAAATTGCCTTTTTTGTATGTATTTATATCCCGGCATTGATTACGCAGTCTTTATACATGTGTAATTGTATTGTTCATTGGCAATAAAAATGAAACAAATAAATAAATGAAAATATGTAGTAGTGTCATACCGGTATCATTGACATTAATTGATACTGATTTCTGCAAACACACGTTTTTCTGGGCCTTATTATTGGAGATGTTGTAAAACAACAACCCTTATAGGTATTCAAATACTTCCATCCGTTTGATTTCCTCTCCTTCTACCCGTAGTAAACCGGGATCTCGCATGATTTAATACATTCCGTTTTCTCGAAGGAAATCTGGAGTCCCGCTTTTATTGCTTACGTCTTCAGTTGATTGATTTGTTCTGCAAATGTGTCAAGCGAACAAATTCATGTTTCAAATGCATCTGAAATCTCAAAAATTTCGCTTTGGAGGCGGTGTGAATGAGAACACCACCACCTCTTTAGGTGGTGGTGATGAGAACCTATTGGCTAACAGCCTTTGTTTTGTTCCCTGTGGTGGCGACATTTTTCACCAAAATATTCCACTGAGATTTCCAGGTTGAAATCCATAGTTCCCTGCGCCGGTTTCTGTTGTGTGTGAGAGAAAGTTATATTTTGCTAGATTTAACAGAAATTTTTTGAGTTGCCACGTCATTTATTAGTGATTATTTCATGTTCAGCCAGGATTTACCGTTTTATATATAGCTGAAGAACTCAGTGAAAGAAGGGGATAACTCCATTTTTCCATAAACCAATTTTTTTAATGCTGTTAAAAAAAACGCACTTCTTGCTTTTGTGCCTACAGAGTACCCTTCAGATCCTTACTCAACATGTATAAACGATGCAGTCTTTAAATTTTTTAAAGTTACATTTTTGTGACGCCAGGCAAATTTTTATCCCCTCCTTGAGCCGAGGTCTTCGACTGTAAAGTCTTTCCGCACTTACAAATCCCTTCGTTACCGTCGTCCTTCACCATTCCGCCCCATGCAATGTCATTATGCAAGATTCGAAGATGTGAGAAGTTCTCGCAGGAACACTTTTCGAACAGTTATCACTGCAAAGTAATATAAAAAAAAATAGACGTTGGTAGCAACAACACATTGGTTCAAACCGGACGCTCCACGCATTATCGACAATGTTGACTTCAAGCGTAATACTGTGACAAAGTCAGAAAAGTTCTGCTTTGCCTTGAAACTAGTAACAATTGATCCAGGTCTGCATGTCCACTATTGATGTACAAAACATGCGTGTTGGAATATGGATACCGTAAGTATTTATATTTTTTTATAAAATTAAAGAAATACCTTTGCATTTGAACGAATGACCAGTTCACGGCTACGTGACAATGGCGCGCACGTTACACTACATCACACTCACTCCCTCTAAAGCAATGAAAAACGGACCTGTGGCCTTAGAACCCACGGACGATAATAAATATTCCCGAGGCCAGCAAGCAAGTCGGAAGCAGCCGAGATCGAACAACAGTCATTACAAAAATTCAGCGCCCTTCACCTTTCCTTAGCGATGTAATCACACTTAAAAAATGCGATAGATCTACTAAAGAGTCTGTCTACACTACGCGTGTCCGCACACTTTTGGAGTACTGCTGCTTAGTGGGATCCTTACCAGACAGGATTAATGGAGTACATCGAGAAAGTCCCAAGAAGAACAGCACGTTTTGTATTATCGCGAATTATAGTAGAGCGTGTAACGGGCGTGATACGTGATTTGGTATGGACTCCACTAAAACAAACGCATTTTTCGTTGCGGCGGAATCTTCTCAGGAAATTTCTATCTTCATTCTCCTCCGAATGCGAAAATATGTTGTTGAACCGACCTACATAGGGAGAAACGGTATCCATAATAAAATAATAGGCATTCGTTTTTTCCGCGCCCTTTTCGAGAGTGTAATGATAGAAAATTGTCGTGAAGGTGGTTCAATGAACCCTCTGCCAGGAGCTCAAGTGTGATTTGCAGAGTATCGATGCAGATGAGTATGTATATGTAGAAATCACAATCTCAGACTTGCAACATAATGACGGAGAACATTTTTTTCCCATCACCGAACGATTCAATTCCCCCTAGTCTCTCTCAAAACAGTCTTCCAGAATTCCATGACTATTCCAGGGAATTCAGTTTTCCCGTGAAGTCGTACGGTATTCCTTTTTTCTTAACGTTGCTGTTGCTGAGACTGGCGAAGAAATCCAGTGGCAGCTTTTCACCAGATTGCCTCTTTTTTTCTTCAACAAAAATATAAGGTGATTAAGTATATGAATAAAATAATGTGATCCTTACCAAATCTTTGTACCACTCATAAATTTTAATTATAAATTATGACACAAAGATGTGAGCAGCTCTCTTTTGTATCCACTCTATTCCAGCACTACAAGGAGAAGACAAGATACAGTTGCTTCTTTCTACCGACATTTATTTTTCGACAAATGACAATGAGCCAGCAGCAGAGATGAAAGTCGCTCAAATGAGCACCTAACAAGGGTAGAGAAATACTTCATAGTTGAAAAATAAATACGAAAATGATACCTAAAGCCACAAAACTAAACAGAAAGGATCTATATGAATGAATGAATGGTTTATTGGTCCACACCGTAATAACTTAATGGTCGTGGACATATCCAGTTTACAAACAGAAGAACATTAAAAATGTTTAGAAGTAATGATAAATTATACACAATAACATTAAAAATCCTTGATGGAGTACAAAAATTTATCAATTCACAGTTCCTTCAATTTTGTCTTAAATATGGTACCTTTGAACACTTTTTTATTATTTGGCAATCTGATATAAAAAATGTCTTCCAGCAGAAAATGGACTATATCTGTTGCTCTTTTACTACTAAATTTTATGTGGCACTCTTCTCTTTTTCTTGAATTATAATTATGGATCTCACTAGTGATTACACTATGCTCCATATTTTCTTTTACAAACTGTGTAGTTCTGAGAATATACAATGTATACACTGTTAGTATGTTATACTTAATGAGGTATTCTTTTCAGGACTCATGCTTACTAATACTAGCTATTATCCTAATTGCTCATTTCTGGCCTGTAAAAGCTCTATGCATATATACTTTTGGTGCCACACTCCAAATCTCAATACCATATTGCATGCAGGTGGGAGTGTATAAGTCCCAAATAGATTTGTCTTAAAACAGGTTGCACTATTATGCTAGAAAGGTGTTGTAGCAGTAGGTGTTACAGGAGATTTTTTTACACTTGTAATTGATGTTCTCCTTCCATGTAAGATGTTTGTCTACTGTAATACCCAGGAATTTATGTTTATCAATTGTTCCAACTGATAGCTCTAGTTCTGTATCCACTTGTCTTGATTTATAATTTAGCAGAAACTCCATCAGAATTGTCTTGTCCTTATTTAGTGTCAATTTGTTTTTGGTGAGATATTCTGTGATGAGGTTAATGTTCTCTGCATTCTTTTGCACTGCTACATGTTTTGTAGGGCCCCAATGTATGTAGGAGGAATCACCAGCATAATTTACTAGGTTTGAATTTTGTGGAATTAAAAAGGTGCAAATAACTTTGTTTCCATCATCAAGTTTATTCAGTACCACTTGTAAAAATGTAGCTACAGCTGTTATTGTAGATTGGGCTTCCTGAAACCATGATGAAAGTTTTTTAATAGATTGTACTTACAGAAAAATGATTCATGTTGATCAAGAAGTGGCCTTTCCAACTGCTTACTAAGTACTGATGTAAATGAAATAGGCTTATAATTTTGTATATCTGTAGTTATTCCTTTTTTGTGCACTAGTCTTATTCCAGTGACTTTTAACAGGTCAGGGAATGATCCCTGACTGAAAGAGCTGTTTATTAAATGTTGTAGTGGCTTTACTTTATTATTTCATTATTGTATTCCTTCAGGAATTTCAATGAGATGTCATCCCAGCCACTGGATGTATTTGCTTTTAAGATGGAAATGGTTTTCAGGATTTCCAATTCTGTAACACACCTCGGGAAGAATGAGTTACTGACATTATTGGGATTTATCACCTGTGATGGGTCAATCTCATTCTCCCTACTCATCTTTCTAAAGTGGTCTATTAATCTCTCACGTACTTCCTTTGGCTCATTCAGTAATTTTTCATTGTCACTTATTATGTTATTGCACACTGCATTGTCGCTTCCTCCAATTTCCTTATTTACTATAGTCAACACTGTTTTGCTAACGTTACTAGATTGCCTCACCTCTTCAGCATACATCTGTGCCTTTAATGTCTTAAGTGCGTCCCTGTATGTTTTTCTACAGGCTTTGTACTTAGATTGGAAGTGCTGCAGTTTGGTGTCTATAAAAAGAATATATAAATCCTTCATATCTTCCTTTAATTTTATCATGTTGGGGGGAAGTTTAATATTCCTGGAACTGTCAGTTTTCTTTAGAGTTTTGCAGACTGAAATAACAAAGGAAAATTTGTCCCAAGGTCACGACTCAAACTCAGGTTTCCTGCTCATCTAGGCAGATGGACTAACTACACCACCCTGGCAGTTGTGCAAAGCCACTGTGCCAACGTGGAGTAGTAGTTGGCACATCCGCCTAGTGGGCAGGTGACCAGAGTCTGAATCCAAACCTTGGTGCAAATTTTCATCTGCATCTTCAATATGCATTTATACATCATAGATATCTGAGATTTGGAAATGTCCCTGGAACCTCACAATTTCATTTGATTAAACAGAGGTGTGAGATTTACAGAATTCCCAGTTTACCAGGTTTTTGGACAAGTCCCCATCCTTCTTTCAGGATTTTGAGAATGTTTGGTCAATTGAATCATATGCCATTTTGAAATTTAAGAAAGTCACTTCTAATTTCTTATTTCTGTGTTTTGGTTAGAGAAGATACATTTAAGACTGATGATTTGTTCAGCAGTTGAATGTCTTTTCCTGAACCCTCCTTGGTATTCACCCATACTTTCTTTGTCCTAGTGCTCTTGATGTTCTGTATCAAAGCATACATATTTATGCAGTTTCCTGTAGCATGGATAATAATGGGTTGTCACTTCCCAAGTGTGGATATTGTAGGAGACTGGATGATAGGGATTCATGCTGAAAGGAAAATCAGTCATTTGGACAAGTGAAAGGAATTCTTGAATTGCTATCCGAAATTCCTTTGAGCAATACACTAGTGAGGTATAGGACAACAATGGGGTGGTGACTATGGAGAATAAATATTCAAATAGTAAACCATTATTATTAAATGTATGATAATTTAATAGACAGCTTACAGAAAATGACTATTCTGACAGATGATGTCTACAGCTGGAAAATCTATCTACCAGGTGCTGTGTTCCCACCAGAAATGCCAAATCTAACCACAGAGATAGTGACACTCATTTACTTTTCCTTCAGCTTACATAATCTCAGGTACTTCTTCTCAAGACAATGAATGCCAGCAGAAGCTTATACAAAGAGCGCGGGGGCGGGGGGATCAAAACTCTTAAGACTGCCATTTTTTATAGAAATAAGTTGGTCAGTTTTGAGACATGTCAATCCATAAGAACTCAATTTTGTAGGTGACACAGAGAATTGCCAATGCCAGAACAATCTATACAACTGACAGCTAATAACCCACTATGACTAATGCACTTGTACATGGTAGTTCAAGTACACGGTGCCCTTTTTTGCTAGAAATACCTCATTCACATTCATTGCAGCATTAGCAAATATTTTGCTGGAAACAAGTCAGGTCTTACGCACTGCTGAAGTCTTGGACTTTTGCATCTGTATGCTTGTAGGACGAACAAAGTGGTTGGTATTTTCAAACAAAATTGTTTCATGTTCTAAGCAAATGTTAATACACATGTGTGTATCTCATTGGTCACTATGTAATTTGATTCATGTCAGACTGGCATACTTACCTAAAATGTATTTCACTAGGCAGAATATATTGATGCAGTTTTAATGTGAAAGTGTCTTTGGTGGATAACTCACTACAGTCATTTTTGTTTACATCACAAATCAGCTTCTGGCAATGTATTTACAATTTTGAACATTTTATGAATAATAGATATCTACAGATGAAATTTATTTGAATGTACAAATATTATATTGTCCAAATAAAAGATAATTTTTTCCTGCTCTTTAAACAATATATAGATAAATTTCAGAATCCAGTGTTAAATTATAAGGTTTATTGTTTAAATGTGTTCCTTTCTGTAAGTGCAGGGAGACTGTTGTGCTGAATTATGTGGGCAACTTATATTTATAAGAGATGTAAAGATGTTCATAGCTGACACTGTACAAGTTGATTTTTTTTTTGTTCTTCTTTTACCCAAACACCCAAGAATTTGCATGAGCTGATCAATGCTAATTATGATTCACTTGACATTGCAGCCAGAGGATATCAACATATATTATTTTGTGAATGGAAATTGTATCAGATCTGACTGAATATTTCTACAACCTTTTTCAGACAGTAATTAATAACATATAATTGGATCATCTGAAAAGAGTTTGAGGTTATTATTTATGTTATCTCCAAGCTCATTGACATATAGCATGAACAGCAAGAGTCTGAACACACTTCAGTGGGGGCACACCTGAAGTTACTTCTACAAATGTTGATGATTCTCCATCTGAGATACATGCTGTGTCCCTGCTACCAATAAATCCTCAGTTCAACCACAAATTTTTGCTTGACACATCATTGTACTTTAAATAATGAGCATAGATGTGGTACTGAGTCAAATGCTTTTCGGAAGCTTGCACTGTCCTCACATGATGCACTGAAAGCTTTGGAAGTAGTCAGGTAGATGCTTCATTTCTTGATTCCCAAAAAGCATTTGACTCAGTATCACACCTACACCTACTGTCAAAAGTAAAGTAATGTGGGATATTAAGTGAAATTTGTGACTGAATTGAGGACTTTTTCGTAGGGAGGATGCAGCATGTTATTTTGAATGGAGTGTCATCATCAGATATAGAAGTAAACTCAGATGTGCCCCATGGAAGTGTTTTGGGACTCTTGCTGTTTGTGTTGTAAAATAATGATCTTGCAGACAATATCAATAGTAACCTCAGACTTTTTGCAGATGTTGCAGTTATCTATAATGAAGTACTACCTGAAAGAAGGTGCACAAATATTTAGCCAGATCTCAATAAGATTTCAAAGTGGTGTAAAGATTGGCAACTTACTTTAAATGTTCAGAAATGTAAAATCGTGCACTTCACCAAATGAAAAATATGTAGTATCTAATGACTATAATATCAATGAGTCACTCTTTGAATCAGCCAACTTGTACAAATACGTGGGTCTAACACTTTCCAGGAATGTGTCATAGAACAATCACATAGGCTCAGTCATGGCTAAAGCATGTGGAAACTTCAGTTTACTGGTAGAATACTGGGAAATCGCAATCAGTCTACAAAGGAGATTGCCTACTAATCACTTGTTTGACCAGTTGTAGAATACTGCGTGAGACCCAGACCAAATAGAACTAACAGGAGATACTGAATGTGTACAGAGAACGGCAGCACAAATAGTCATAGGTTTATTCGATCTATGGGAGAGTGTCGATGAGATACTGAAGGAACTAAACTGGAGGACTCTGAAGATAGATGTAAACTATACCTAGAAAGTCTGTTAACAAAGTTTCAAGCATTGTCTTTAAATGATGATTCTAGGAAAAGATTACAATCCCCTACATATTGCTCACATAAGATCAGGAGGATAAGACTGGAATAAATACTGCATGCACAAAGGCATTCAAATAATCATTCTCGTTGTGCTCCACACATGAATGGAATGGGAAGAAACCCTAATAGCTGATACAGTGGAATGTACCATTTGATGTAGAAGTCAAGAAATATTCAGTCTTCCTTACTGCCATGATCCGTAAATAACAGTGTATCACCTGAGAAAAGAACAAGCTGGGTTTCCCAGGACCAATCTTTTTTCAGCTTCCATGCTGATTGCCATAGTGGAGGACATTCTGTCCAAGATACCTGATTATGTTTGAGATCATAATATGTTCTAAGATTTTAGGACAGAGGGATTTCAATTATATTGGACAGTTGTTTTGTGTATAACTTCTGCTGCATTTCTTATACATGGGTGTGACTTGTGCTTTCTTCCAACTAGTGGACACACTCCTTTATTTCCTACAGACTTCACTTCCTTAATTGTCTCGTTATTCATCCTTATATTATTTCACAACTTGGATAATTCTTGTGTATCCATAACAAAGATACAAACTTTCCATTGGAAACTGTTAGGTGAACATAGAGTCTATGGCACTCTTTAGTGAAAGTCAGTTTCTTGTTGCAGATGTCAGTGTGCCTGTATCATAACGTAGGTCATGAGAAGAGGATGCAGTTACACAGACAGAGGCTACTTCTAGAATGGGAGGCCTTAATGGGGAGGGCCATCATCAACAGCTCATTGGAGAGATCTGAGCAGGGTCCGCCGTTCAAGTACAAGGAAAATTACGAGTATTTTGATTCGATCTCAGGGTCTGCAAGTGATGAGTTTAGTCACTTGCACTTCCGTACGGTGGTGCGTCACGAAGGCAAAATCTGTCACTCATTTGTCCTGAGGCTGCACAATAATGATGGACACAGAAGAAGAAGAGGAGCTGGTAAATGAGAAACAAGAAGTCGCAGAAGAGCATAGGGATAAGAAAGATGAAGAACAGAAGGCAGTAATTTGTATGCAGGAGGGGGAAGGTGAAGAGGAAGACAAAAGTGTCATGGACTATGAGAATGGTGAACGTGAAACACTAGAGGAAGTAGAATGCAGTGGGGCAGAGGAGGAGGAGGTGGAGGAGCAGGGGAGGCGTGGGGAAGTTGATTGTGAGAAGCGAATGGAGTTGCACAAGAAGGAAGAAAGTGAAGAGCAAGATGAAAAAGGAACACAAAGCAGTGCTGAGGAAGAGGAAGCTGGAACAGATTGCAGCTCAGTTCCAGCAGACAGAACTGCTGAGGAGGAGGAGGAATCTAGCTGCAAAAATCAGCCACTGGGTAACAGTGCTGCACGCTGAGGGTATGTATTGTGTTCATTCAAAATTACATCTCAAATGTACTCTGTTTGTATTCTAATCATGGTCACACCTGATCCAGGGCAGGAGTGAGCATTTTTGTTAAATGAATTTATATTTTTAAATATTAAAATATTCAAATTTCTCAGATATCTTTCAGAATATTAAGTAGAATTAAAACAAAAATTCTAAAAAATTACTAGTAATATTGAACATAGGATAGTTTTAAGCTGCTTGACTGGGAACTACCTACTTTGATTGGCTTGTGGCCCAAACAGCTGCTGAAAACATCCATCCACAAAAAGGTGACCATTCACAGGCTGGCCAACAACAAAGATGACATGTTTAATGAACCGCAAACTAAAGGAAGTAGAGTAAAGTATGACAATAAAATACCCTCCAATAACAAAAAAATTACAGAAAGTCTGATTTTCCCACACACATATGGAAAGTAAGACCATTTCCCACACTTATATCCTTGTGTACTTACTGTCTGCAGGCCTGTCTTCACAATTGTAGTGATAAGTGAAAAAGGGATAATGGTGAGGGCACACTTTGATTTTACGTAACGCGAAGTGTAATGTCATAGAAAATTGAGAGGTTTTCCTGCTGTTATTCACATGAAACATGTATTACTAAAATTTTTGGATGTACCATTTTCAAATGAAGAACTTCTCTGAACTGTAATTTCTTGGCAGCTATGCTACAGAAATGTACTAAGAACTGACACAAATAAATCTTCTTTATTATTATATTGAAACATTTTATACATATTATTGCTGGTATCCTCAATAAAATGTAAAGCATTTGTGGCATATCAAATTTGGGATGAAAACAAATTATATTTGGCAGAAGGAGAAATACAGAAACAAGTTGTGACCTCACCCAGAACAGAACCCTGAATCCGCACCTGTTATAACTGTTCCAGCTTAATCAATTTCTTGATCGATAACCCACTGCAAGAGAATGTCCAGTATAGGGTTGCCAACTCTCCAGTATCATACAGGAACTTCTGTGTTCTTCTGAATATTTGAGTATCTCCTGTCTCCCATATTTGAGAAAGTGACACTTTAAAATTTAAACCTGCCACATAATTTTCAAGTCTCATTGCTGGACAATTGTTGTAATATCAATTAATCGATACAGCGTAGTATTATCGATACAGTTACTACATTAATATAGGCCTATAGGGAACACAGAACATAACACGGTGTTGCGAGGCATGTAGCAATTATCATGTTTCTTAGCAATTCTGCTCAATCCAAGTTATGCAAAATGGAAGAAACCAAACTCTGCAGAAAAAGAGAGGAAAGTACTTCTGTATGTATCAGAAGATATGGAAAGAAACTCATTTATAGGTTAATCCTGTAAAAGGAAACAATTCTAAAGCGTATTGCACCCTTTGCAAGTATGAATTCAACATAGCACATAGTGGTACAGACTGTCAGCAGCATGCCAACACTGAGGCCAACACTGAAGGACACAAAAGCAGAGTTAGGGGAAGTAAGACATCTAAGATACCCAGCTATTCTCAGTGCCTTAGTGATGGTCCCACTAGTGATGACTCCGACAAAGTTGCAGTGGGTGAGTTATAGTTTCTGTATCATACAGTGAGGCACAATCTAAGTTATATTAGCATGGACTGTGCAAATTAACTTGCAAAGAATGTATTTATGGATTCAGATATGACCAAAAAAATAAATTGTGGTAGGATGAAAGCAGAATCTATTTCAAAAAATGTATTAGCACCTAGAAGTGTAAGTGATTTCCTAGATGTGCTTAATGATCCAGAGAAGTGTAGCATCTTTTTTTCTGTGGCCTCAGATGAGTTGAATTTCAAGAAGAGGTAAATGGTTCCTGTAGTAGTCAGGTACTCTGAACCTTGTGTTGGCATCAGAAATGAACTATCAGATTTGGGGAACAAGCAGATGAGGGTGCTAGTGGCATTCATGCTTTGACAGGAGACAGTCTTGAATCTCATTCATTAAATGTAAATAACATTTTGCCTTATAGTGCTGATAATGTTAGTGTCAATTATGATGAAATTATTGAGTGAGAAAAATAACAAAATATTTAAAGCAAACTGCACAAATCGCATAATCCATAATGGTACTAAATTTGCTTCTGATGTCTTAGATGTAGACACAGAAATGATAGTTACTAAGATTTATGGACACTTTTCAGTGTCAGCATAATAAACTAATACTAAACTCCATCTGAATAGGCCATGAAGGCCCAATGGTGCCGACTGGCCGCCATGTCATCCTCAGCCCGCAGGCATCACTGGATGTCTTGTGACAGCCAGAGCGAGAGCACCAGCAGCAGCGAGTACTGTTTGTATAAAGCGTTTATTTTGCATTTTGTTTACGACCTTCCACTAAGGAAGGGATTCTATTTGTGTTTATCTGCTCTGCATAGTAACTAACAGTTCTTGATAAAACTTTACGTAGTTTTCGTGTTAGATTTCTTAGTGTTTTCTTGATCGTTTAGAACAGAAAGCGCCCTAAAACCGTCTTTTGTTTGTTTCGCGGCCGTTAGCCACTAGTCACTTGAATCAGCAGTTGTCTTGTGACAGCCAGAGCGAGAGCACCAGCAGCAGCGAGTACTGTTTGTATAAAGCGTTTATTTTGCATTTTGTTTACGACCTTCCACTAAGGAAGGGATTCTATTTGTGTTTATCTGCTCTGCATAGTAACTAACAGTTCTTGATAAAACTTTACGTAGTTTTCGTGTTAGATTTCTTAGTGTTTTCTTGATCGTTTAGAACAGAAAGCGCCCTAAAACCGTCTTTTGTTTGTTTCGCGGCCGTTAGCCACTAGTCACTTGAATCGGCAGTTGTCTTGTGACTGGGAAAACCTAGCGTAGTTTTCGCGTCTCGTATTTCAGTGAGTGTTTCTTGATTATCAGAGTAGCTCATCAGAAGATTATCTTGGGAATTTGTCACCGTATAGAGTAGGGTAAACATAGTCATGTGTAGGGACTGTGGTTGTGGTGAGCGGACGCAAGGACAATTGGCCACTCTTCGGGGGCAGGTGGAGGCTTTGCCTGTTAGGCTCATCGAGCTGGAGGCGCAGGCGTCGGCTCGTAGTGGCGTTGGGGCAACTGTGGTGAGACCTATGCCAACTTCGGTGGCCTTGGAATCACATGGAACCCCTGATGTAGCTGCGTCTTCCGGCAGTGAGCATCTTACTGGTCAACCATCACTCCAGGGTGAATGGCGGACAGTGGTGGGCTCGCGCGTGCCTGGCCGAAAGGCAAAGGTGGGATCTGGCCGCGTGGCAGCTGCCTTACCCCTTTCCAACAGGTACGGGGTGCTTCCTAGTGGTGATGACATCGTTTCCGAGCCACCACAGGATGCCTCGCCTGTTGGGCCAGTGGCCGATTCTCTGGCAAGGTCCCGACAGTCACAGAGGGCGGGCCTATTAGTTATAGGGAGCTCCAACGTTAGGCGGGTTATGGAGCCCCTCAGGAAAATAGCGGGTAGGTCGGGGAAGAATGCCAGTGTGCACTCGGTGTGCTTGCCGGGGGGTCTCGTCCGTAATGTGGAGGAGGCCCTTCCGGCAGCTATTGAACGCACTGGGTGTGACCGGCTGCAGATAGTAGCACATGTCGGAACGAATGACGCCTGCCGCTTGGGTTCTGAGGCCATCCTTGGTTCCTTCCGGCGGCTGGCTGATTTGGTGAAGGCAACCAGCATCGCACGCGGAGTGCAAGCTGAGCTTAATATCTGCAGCATAGTGCCCAGAGTCGATCGCGGTCCTCTGGTATGGAGCCGTGTGGAGGGTCTAAACCAGAGGCTCAGACGACTCTGCGACTATAATGGTTGCAAATTCATCGACATCCGTTATTGGGTGGAGAACTGTAGGGCCCCCCTAGACAGGTCAGGCGTGCACTACACACCGGAAGCAGCTACTAGGGTAGCAGAGTACGTGTGGCGTGCACACGGGGGTTTTTTAGGTTAGAGGGACCCCCCCTTGGGCGAAACGAAATCCTAGACACAGAATGGAATATATACCGCAAGGATAGGATAAACGCCAATGGTGGAGGAGTATTTATAGCAGTAAAGAATTCAATAATATCCAGTGAAGTTATTAGCGAATGCGAATGTGAAATAATCTGGGTTAAGTTAAGTATCAAAGGTTGGTCAGATATGATAGTCGGATGCTTCTATAGACCACCTGCATCAGCAACCGTAGTAGTTGAGCGCCTCAGAGAGAACTGCAGAACGTCGTGAAGAAGTTTCGTGATCATACTATTGTAATAGGGGGAGACTTCAATCTACCAGGTATAGAATGGGATAGTCACACAATCAGAACTGGAGCCAGGGACAGAGACTCTTGTGACATTATCCTGACTGCCTTGTCCGAGAATTACTTCGAGCAGATAGTTAGAGAACCAACTCGTGAAGCTAACGTTTTAGACCTCATAGCAACAAATAGACCGGAACTTTTCGACTCCGTGAATGTAGAACAGGGTAGCAGTGATCATAAGTCAGTGGTTGCATCAATGACTACAAGTGTAATAAGAAATGCCAAGAAAGGAAGGAAAATATATTTGCTTAACAAGAGTGATAGGGCACAAATCGCAGAATATCTGAGTGACCACCATCAAACGTTCATTTCTGAGGAAGAGGATGTGGAACAAAAATGGAAAAAATTCAGAGACATCGTCCAGTACGCCTTAGATAAGTTCGTACCGACTAAGGTCCAAAGCGAGGGGAAAGATCCACCGTGGTATAACAATCATGTACGAAAGGTACTACGGAAACAAAGAAAGCTTCATCATAGGTTTAAGAGTAGTCGAATCATAGCTGATAAGGAAAAGCTGAGCGAAGCGAAAAAGAGCGTAAAGAGAGCAATGAGAGAAGCATTCAACGAATTCGAACATAAAACATTGGCAAACAATCTAAACAAGAACCCTAAAAAGTTTTGGTCATATGTAAAATCGGTAAGCGGATCTAAATCCCCTATTCAGTCACTCGTTGACCACGATGGCACCGAAACAGAGGACGACCGAAGAAAGGCAGAAATACTGAATTCAGTGTTCCGAAACTGTTTCACTGCGGAAAATCGTAACACGGTCCCTGACTTCAGCCGTCGCACGGACGCCAAAATGGAAAATATTGAAATAAACGATATCGGAATTGAAAAACAACTGCTATCACTTAGTAGCGGAAAAGCATCCGGACCAGACGAGATACCCTTAAGATTCTACAGTGATTATGCTAAAGAACTTGCCCCCTTTCTATCAGCAATTTATCGTAGATCGCTGGAAGAACGTAAAGTACCTAGCGACTGGAAGAAAGCGCAGGTCGTTCCCATTTTCAAGAAGGGTCATAAATCAGATGCGAATAATTATAGGCCTATTTCGCTTACGTCAATCTGTTGTAGAATAATGGAACATGTTTTGTGTTCTCGTATTATGACGTTCTTAGATAATACAAATCTCCTTCATCATAACCAACATGGATTCCGCAAACAGAGATCATGTGAAACTCAGCTCGCCCTATTTGCCCAAGAAATTCACAGTGCCGTAGACACTGGCGAGCAGATTGATGCCGTATTCCTGGACTTCAGGAAGGCATTTGATACGGTTCCGCACTTACGTTTAGTGAAAAAAATACGAGCTTACGGAATATCGGACCAGGTTTGTGATTGGATTCAGGATTTCCTAGAAGAAAGAACACAACATGTCATTCTTAACGGTTCAAAATCTGCAGATGTAGAGGTAATTTCGGGAGTACCGCAGGGAAGCGTGATAGGACCTTTATTGTTTACAATATACATAAATGACTTAGTTGACAACATCGGTAGCTCCGTGAGGCTATTTGCAGATGACACGGTTGTCTACAAGAAAGTAGCAACATCAGAAGACTCGTACGTACTCCAGGAGGACCTGCAGAGGATTAATGCATGGTGCGACAGCTGGCAGCTTTCTCTAAACGTAGATAAATGTAATATAATGCGCATACATAGGGGCAGAAATCCATTCCAGTACGATTATGCCATAGGTGGTAAATCATTGGAAGCGGTAACGACCGTAAAATACTTAGGAGTTACTATCCGGAGCGATCTGAAGTCGAATGATCACATAAAACAAATAGTGGGAAAAGCAGGCGCCAGGTTGAGATTCATAGGAAGAATTCTAAGAAAATGTGACTCATCGACGAAAGAAGTAGCTTACAAAACGCTTGTTCGTCCGATTCTTAAGTATTGCTCATCAGTATGGGACCCTTACCAGGTTGGATTAATAGAAGAGATAGACATGATCCAGCGAAAAGCAGCGCGATTCGTCATGGGGACATTTAGTCAGCGCGAGAGCGTTACGGAGATGCTGAACAAGCTCCAGTGGCGGACACTTCAAGAAAGGCGTTACGCAATACGGAGAGGTTTATTATCGAAATTACGAGAGAGCACATTCCGGGAAGAGATGGGCAACATATTACTACCGCCCACAAATATCTCGCGTAATGATCACAACGAAAAGATCCGAGAAATTAGAGCAAATACGGAGACTTACAAGCAGTCGTTCTTCCCACGCACAATTCGTGAATGGAACAGGGAAGGGGGGATCAGATAGTGGTACAATAAGTACCCTCCGCCACACACCGTAAGGTGGCTCGCGGAGTATAGATGTAGATGTAGATGTAGATGCAGATATGGAGGGGCATGTGGTCAGCACACCGCTCTCCTGGCCATGTGTCAGTTTATATGAGACCAGAGCTGCTACTTCTCAATCTAGTAGCTCCTCAGTTTGCCTCACAAGGGTTGAGTGAGCCCCGTTTGTCAACAGTGCCCGGCAGACTGAATGGTCAACCATCCAAGTGCAAGCCCCGCCCAACAGCACTTAACTTCAGTGATCTGATGGGAACTGGTGTTACCACTGTGGTGAGGTTGTTGGCTGTCAGAAAAATTGAGGAAAGAATTAAGATCTTTTTTAAATTTTGTTGTTACCGATTGGTGTGCAATTTTAAGGCATGTGCCTACCAGGTGGCTGTCCCTCACATCAGCTGTTGAAAGGCTAATATAGAACTGGGAGCCAATAATAAGTTATTTTCAAAGCACAAATGAAACATCTAACACTTCAAAATTGTATTTTAGTGATGAGGCTCTAAGCAAAATGTTAATTCTGGAAGCATATCTTCAATTTTTTATCTTACATTGGAAACATTATTTTGGAAACCTCAAAATATCTAGAGATTTCAATTTAACTATGGAGTCCTGTCGCATCATTGAAGCTTTGTCAAAGAAAATTTTGCAAAGAAAAGATGACTTGATTTTTGGAAGCAATACACACAAGATTTTAAGTAGATTAGATCCTGTCAATCAGAAGAGAATTCAAAATAATTTTGTTGAATTTTATGATACCTTTCATACTTACATTGTAAAAAATTTAAACATTTCTGACAATGCTATAATTCAGTCCTTGCTCCCACTGTCCCTAAAGAATTCAGTTAATTTTAATGATTTTACAACCTGCTTACTCATATTCAGGTAGACATAAATGAGGATAACCTGTACAATGAAATTTTGGTCTTTGAAAAATATAATAAATACAAAAATTGCCACCAGTGGTAGCACAGTTGAAAAGTGGGTATCCATGATGACTGAGCCTGAGGCAAAAGGAATTATAGCCAAGAAGATAAATACGATTCTTGGGTTTTTTTCTCTGATGAATGGCAAATGGTCTGATGATAGGAACTGTTGCAATATAGATTTAATGAAAGCTGAACAACAAATAAGTGTTAATTTTTGTCACACATGTAATGAATTTGTCCAATTTGCAAGGAATAATCGCAAACTTCAGACTGCTGTCAAAAGTGTAAACAAATGTACTCTTGGTAAAAAAATTCTGTAGACCTTCATGTTATAATTGTTATGAAGAAGTTTTTTGGTTAGTCAGTGCAATAAAACTGTTTTAAGATTTAAATAAATTGTGTTTGGCATATTAATTTTCTCAGGTCCTAGTCTCCCTTATTTTGACAAAAAAAAGTTGACAGCCCTAGCCCAGGATCTGACCTAGTGGGAGAAGCACAGGAGGGTGTTAGGGAGAGGGGGGGGGGAGGTGAGATACACATGTTAGTTTTGAGGTGAACGCCAAAATAGGTCTGAGGTTCCATGACAAATGGATCTATGGATCCAGTAGGATTCAAAATGGTGGCATATATACAAGCTGTTGAAAATTGCTCCATAAACTTAGAGTTTTTATCATCAGTGAAGTGTCACTCATTTGGTGAAAAAGTGAAAACTGGTGTTACAATGTGCCCAGCAAAACATATATGGTCTCATTTATGCTGATTTGCAAAAGTAAATTACAATAATGTATTTTTGTGTGACTGTAATCATCTGTATAATGGTTGAGAAGCTGCCACAGAGATATGTAATGCTGAACCCGAACTAAATGTGAAAAATGAAGTATACAAAGACCTAAAAGCAGCTAGAAAGTACATTAAAATATTAGAGAACATGATTCAGCTTCTTACTGAACCTGCTGAAACTTCAGTATTTCTCCAATAACATAGTATACTGCCAACAGCATGGAAAATGAGGTAGGCTTAAATATTTACTCTGATAGCCATGGATGCGGTCTAGCAGAAATTCTCAATAATCATCGTGACTTAAAAGCCTCCAGTAGTGTAAAACCAGGTGCTCAAATGCAGGAAATTGTAATGGACTTCCTAAAAGACAACAAAAAAAAAAAAATCACAAATCGTTAGATTTTCTTAACTGGAGGTGCCAGTGACATGTACAGGCATGAGTTATATTGAATGCTGTGCACAACTTAAGCAAATTTCTGGACAATACTAAGAAGCAGAATGTGATTGTCACTAGCATTCCATATAGACATAATCTCATCCCACTTCATGTGTAAACCAGCTCACAGTTTCAGGAAATATGCAGAATGTATCCAAATACAAACTGTATACATTTTCTTAGAGGGAGTACTTCATGAAACATGGGATACCTCTGAACAAAAAGGGCAAGAAATTTTCGAGTGGGAAAATCAGTGAAATTTTGGAGGGACTCAACAAACATCATGACAGCATGTCATTACCATCAGCTTCAACAGCCCATTCTTCCAAGCATAAACGCTCATCAAATACTCCTTCCATTAAAGACACAAAAGAAGCTGTGCCCGAAACCCTGTGTGAGGAAGGGCAAACTGTGATGAGCACCATACCTCCATTAGTTTTAAAGCAAGCACCGGCAGAATTATTTCCACCAAAAATACTAAATCCATCAGAAACAATTACAGCAGCAGCAACAACAACAACAACAAAAGCAGCAGCATCTTCATCAACAGCAGAGCCACCTCTGATACCAGCAGCAGCATCAATGGGAGCTGGACAAACTCCTGCAGCAGTATCTCCACCAAAAGCAACAGCAAATGCAGTAACAGCTCCAACAACTGCAGAGCTAGCCCTAACACCAGCAGTAAAATGAACAGCAAGAGCAACAAAGCCATCTGTAGCAACAGGAAAACAATCCACAACAGCAGCAGATTCAACTCCAACATTAGCAAAACCAGCACTCTCATCTAAAAAACTTCAGACAGCAGACAGAAGCCAGTACATCCATCCCATGTAAATGATTTTTTAGTGGAAACCAGAAAGAGAAGGAAGCCCACAAGAGAAACAGAGATATGACCTTATTTAATTTGGAAAAGCAGAGAAATCTGCAACACAGTATTTACGACTTTAAATAAAATAATCCACCAGAATGTACAGGGCCTGAGAAATAAATATCAACAATTAGATGTGTTTGTAAATGAAAGTGTGCCTGATGTGCTTGCTATTAGTGAACACTGGTTATGTGATACCAAATTAGAACTTTTTAAACCTCTACACATGGTACTACATAGTGGTGCATGATAATTCACCTGATTGAATTTTTATCCTACAAGTATACTATTGGTGCAATACGTTTCAAATTGTGTGCTCAACTTTGTGCACTTCATAGAAATTACTCCAAATGTCATTGTGAGTTCATTGCTTCCGTTGTGAGTCGACCATTTCAGTTTGCTGTGATGGTGGACAAAGAACGGTTGACCGTCACACAAAAGATGAAGATTGTGTTACTGTTCACAGTGATGAACAGTGTTACTATGACACAGAGAAGGTTTTGTGCTCATTTCAGCACAGGGCAGGCTCCCAGCCCACAGGCAATATGCAGATTACATCAAAAATTTGATGGTACTAGATCTGTTTTGGACTGTCAGAGGCCACATGCACATACCGTATGTTTGCCGCAAAACATTGAAGGAGTTGGAGTGGCTCTGACTTGTAGTCCAAGCAAATCAACAAGAGAGTCAGTGCCAAGTTGGGAATTTCACACCAATCTGTACAAAGAATTATTCAATCTGACCTTCGCTTGTATCCATATAAGATGACTGTGGCACATAAGCTTACTGCAAGAGGTAAGGAGTGGAGACTGCAAACTGCAAGGTGGACAATCAGGCAAGACCAAGAGGCAGTGCTACACAACACATGGTTTTGTGATGAAGCTTATTTTTACATGAACGACATTGTGAATGAACAGAGCATTCGATTCTAGGTACATGAACCTCCACGAATAATCCACATGAAAGACACCTATGGGGACAAAGTGGGTGTGTGGGTCACGATGTCAAACTATGAAATCATCTATTTGTTCTTCTTCGATGCTACAGTAACCGGTGAATGCTATTTTCACATGCTGCAAAACCAGTTCTTTCCTCAACTCATGGCCTCATGTCTTCCATTGCACACAACAGTTCATGCAGGATGGAGCATGCCCCCATACTGCCAATGAAGTACTTGATTTCCTACATGAAAGACTTGGCCTTAGGGTACTGTCAAACAGATTTCCAGAATGTTATGTAGGAGGAGGAATGTGGCTGCCCCACAGCCCAGACATTAACCCATGTGACTCCTTCATTTGGGGGTTCCTTAAAGAGAAAGTGTACCACAGAAAACCCAAAAATGCAGTACAACTTAGGGCCATCATTGTGGAGTTATGCTGCACAATTCCAGAAAATTTGTGACGGAAAGTTATCAGAAATGCATGTGTGCAACTTGAAAAAGTTGTAAACCAAAATGGCATTCATATTGAACATGTGATTTATTAGGTTGTATTTCCAAGCTGTATTCTTTGCTTTTACATTAATAAATTACAAATCTTGTCAACAACAAATGTATTATTCATGGAATAAATCAGGTGACTTACCATGCGCCACTCTGTAGCTCATAAGTTTTGCAGATCTTCCATCAGAGGTGTGTGTGTGCCAGTGTATGTGAAAAGCACATTTGATTTTAATCCTGTAAATATAAGTAAATATTCATTAGAAGGGACAATTGAATTATCTGCAGCATGTGTAAAGACACCAAAAGATGAAAATTATGTTATATATTTATATATACCACCAAGTGGAAACTTTGAAGTTTTCATAACAAAGTATTGTGACACAATAGAGAATGTTTTATCACACACAAGAATAAGTTAGTAATTATAGGTGATTTCAACATAACAGGCTAGACTATTCAAGTATACTCTGCTTGAATATAATGTAAGATATCTGATCAACACTGCGACCAGAGAGACTGGAACATGCCAGAGTGCATTAGATAACATAATCACTGGTATTCATCTTTATGATCTTACATCTTCTCTTACTATAAGTGCTTAGTCAGGCCACCACGCAGTAGAACTAGGTGTGAACATAAAAAAGGTTCCTACACACAGTTGCTATACATGTATTAGGATGAATACAGACCAAAATATAATTAATTTGAATAACATGGTAAGAAATATAGATTGGACCAGTATTATAATGACACATTGTAGTCTTCACGGGTTTGCTGTCGGATCACATTGTGCAAATTCCACAATATTTCCTCGGAGCAACTGTCCGACTTCTTCAGGTGGTTTAACCTTGCTGGTGGCTAGGTACGACTGATGGTATCCACCCGTCGATGCCCTGTTTCTAGAACATGCATGCAAAGAATGCACAGGTGTGGAAATCGTGCATGCGCAATGATTTGCAGTTAGATGGTGCCATATTCAAACTTCCTATGCAGAAAATCACAAAGTGGCTCTCCTGTGTGTGAGCTGTACACTGCGTTTGCCAACAGTGCGGCATACATTACTAATGGATGGCCATAATAGACCAATGTTATGACGAGCCTGTTATTGAAGAATCTTGATTTTCGTGTCGTGATTTAATAGCAGCCAGTGTAGGCTTCCAAGCTGAGCTCAGTTGAAATCCTGTATCCATGTTGATGAGATTATTAGCTGTACAGATATATATTGCTTCTTTAATTATGCAATCCCAGAAAGATGATGCGAGGGATAAAACTTCCAACATTTCATAAATCATCTGATGTCCTGTATTCAGACAGTGTTCCGAAATTGCCGACTTTTCTGGTTGACAAAGGCGTGTATGACGTTGATGTTCATCACAGCATTTTTGTACTGTGCAGCATGTATGGCCTATACACGCTGACCCACATTGGCAAGGAATCTTGTACACAACACATTTCCTCAGGCCCAGGTCATCCTTAACCTAACCCAACAGGTTTCTCGGTTTAGCAGATGGTTGAAAGACACACTTAATTCCATATCTTCTGAGGACTCTTCTGATTCTTGATGACATGGCACCAAAATATGGCAGAAAGGCCAAAGTGTTGGGTGTCTTTGTATCTTTACTCTGCTCCACAGATTGAACTCCTGGGCCTGAATCCATTACGTATTTCTCTCTCAGAATAGCCATTTTCTCAGAACACTGTCTTCAAATGTTGTATTTCACTCAACAGGCTTTCAGGATCAGATACCACATGTGCTCTATGAACTAACGTACATAATGCACTACCACATTGTGCAGGATGATGGCAGCTTGTGGCTGGCAGATATAGATCAGTATGCATTGGCTAGCGGTAGACACTGTGTCCCAAGGTTCCATCTGCTTTCCTTCATACCAAAACATCAAGAAAAGGTAAAGTACCATCTTTTTCCACTTCCACTGTGAAGCTTATATTCGGATGAAGTGAATTCAGATGCTGAAGAAATGTAGGTAGAGTATCAAGTCCATGTGTCACAATTGGGGCCTCTCGTAGGCAAGTGCGACCATCACATTCAAAACTCTGAAGATTTCATAGGTCACCTGAAAACTCTTAGATTGCAATCATTGGATCTCTTAGTAAGTTTTGATGTTATGCTTTTATTTACAAAGTGCCTTTGCAGGCTTCTTCAGAGCTCATTAGTGACAAGTTTGAGGGGTACATAGTACCATTATTTAAATATGTGCTTACTTCAACATACTTCTTATTTTGTGACCAAAATTTTGAACAAGTAGACAGTGTTACCATGGGAAACCCTCTGTCTCCTTTGGTGACCAATTATTTTATGGAGGACTTTGAAGACAAAGCACTACAGTCAGCCACTCCCAAAGCCTCTTGTTTTCAGCAGTATGCGGATGATACATTTCTGGTGTGGCCACATGGACTTGATACTCTACCTACATTTCTTCAGCATCTGAATTCACTCCATCCGAATATAAACTTCACAGTGGAAGTGGAAAAAGATGGTACTTTACCTTTTCTTGATGTTTTGGTATGAAGGAAAGCAGATGGAACCTTGGGACACAGTGTCTACCACAAGCCAACGCATACAGATCTATATCTGCAGGTCACAAGCTGCCATCATCCTGCACAATGTGGTAGTGTATTACAATTCTGAGGCAAATATATTTTGCACTATTTGAATCTCATCTAAGCTATGGGATAGAGGTATGGGGATTGAGTGATAAAAGTAATATGAAAAATGTACTTATCCTACAAAAGAAGGCACTTAAAATTAAGGGAAAGAAATGTGCCAGGGAGTCCTGCAGAAATTTGTTTAAAGAATTTAAAATACTAACCGTTCATAACCTGTACATACCTAAGATGATCTTTATGGCAGTAAACGTTAACAAAACACTTAATAAAGAAACACATGAACACAACACTAAAGGGAGAGAGAGACCGCACAACATCTCTCACAGAACAACACTTTATGAGAAAGGCCCTCACTATGCATACAGGCATAAAACTACTGAATTACTTCCATCCTAATATCTCCAAATTGCCCATTATAGAACTAAAAAAAAAAAAAAAAATTATGGCTACTAAACAATCCTGTGTATTCAATAGATGTGTTTCTAGATTTAGTACACTTTTGTGATTGAAGACATCTACCTAAAAATATATGACTCTCAGATCTAAGACTGTGTTACAAACTGTAAATATTTGAATCTCAGATTTGAAGACTGTGTCACAAACTGTAAATTCCTTAATCAATGTATTACAATAGCAAGTTGGTTTTATGTGTAATCCATATATGTTACATTGTGCTCTCAACTAAATTTAGAAACAGTGTAGATAATAATGCCAGGCAATAATATGTAACTGTAGTAAGTAAGACTTTGACTTATCCAGGAGACTGGAACAAAGAAAACTTTTTTTTGTAATCAGTTAATGTTGGATCAAAATAAATAATGCTACAAGCCAATACACATTACATATTTAGCTTCAGTCAAACATTTTTATGCCATTGGTGTGGTGGTTTGGCTGTTTTGTTATTTTGACTGGGAGCATTTAGAGTGAATATAATATCTTCTGTTTTACTGTCATTTTTCTGCAGTACATATGCCTGAAACTAAGTGGTACATCTCTCCAACACTACCACAGTAATGTGGTGCACATTTCAAAGATTGGTGTCAGATGAGATGACTGTTGTGTCACCTCAATAGTTCACATTGCAGAACTGTGGGTACATCATCTGTATCAATACTGTACAACAAAGATCCAAGAATAGACCGCGTGAAATTGGGTGAAATATGTACTTGTGGCTGTAACTATACTTGTGAATCTGTTTTCTTACTACTAATGCTTTACAAGGAATAATTTTATAAGTGGAAGACAATCTCAATTTTCATTATTTATTTTCCTGATTGACTAAATTGCATTGGTCATAGAGGATTGTCTTCTACTCCATAGTGGCAAAGTTTTCTGATGAAAATATTGTGGGGCACCATAACAACTGTGTTCCTTAGATCCAACGTTGTTGCAAAAATTATTTATTATTATTGGAAAAATTTGTGCACCTTAGTTATCATGCTTTCAACTGCTTGGATTGTAGAAAGGCTGGACCAGAACTAATATTATAAGGAGCTAAGTATATCATTAGATTCAAATATTGGTTTACTTATTCATGCACACAGTATTCTATTATTTTTGGTACCGCAGGTGTAAGTGATGTAGGTCAATAATTATCTGTAGGCGCTACATCTCCTTTCTTGTGAACTAGTTTAACAACAGATATTTTCAAACATTCGGGAGATGTGCCTTCATTTAAAATCTTATTAATTGTTTTAGCCAGGATGATTACAATACCTTTGGAGGTATTTAGTAACATACTCTGAGAGTTCATAATAGTTCTCTTCTCTAGTGTTACTGAGCTTAACTACTGATCATCTTCTCTGTCATTAGTCCTGTGAAAGTCGAAAAGCTGTTACAGTAGTGACTAGTTTCTTTCACAGCAGCTATGGATTATGGATTTGTCTTTTACTGTCATAGAAAATTAGTACTTGTGGCTGTAACTATGTTTCTGGAACTGCAGTGCTAATGTTATTAATGTTTTACAGTCTTAGGTCTTGAATTATAGTGGCCAATATTACTCCACACCTCTTTTAAAATTTTAATTTTCTTTGGTGCTAAATTGTCAGAACACACTTCTAAACTGGACTTTTTCCTGTTGTTCTTGCCATTTTTGCATAAAAATACTTTAGTTTAAATACTGGTAATTATTTTCAGAAAATGTATTACAGATTATTCACAGAAATAGAGAAACAGATAAATTTCCTTAAAGATTCCATATACAGGAACAGAGAGAAATTAAATATATCATTCTAAAAATTGCTGTAAATGTATTCCATGTAGACCATAATGAAAGGTTCCTTTAACAAAAAGTCTAGTTTGAGGACACGCAAATTCATGTTTTGATGAAGGTTTTTTTTTTTTTTTTTTTTTTTTTTTTTTTTTTTTTTTTTCAGAGGATCTCTCACATTTGTAAGTACTGCATGGAAGTAGAATATCTGATTACCTGTACCATTTCTTCAATTTTACTCCTCCAGTAAGTCGTAAAGTCTTTCTTTGCACCACAAAATTCTTTTTATTCAGGCATGTAATGACCTTTAGAGAATAGCATAAAAATGACATAAAAATAAGACCACACACATACAATTTTCCAAACAAGTTTTGTGCCAACAGTTTCCATGAAAATTCATTAATCAGCAGCTCCTTGCAAAAATTTTCAATATTTGTATCCAAACTAAGATCTTTCTAGAATACAATATTAATGTTTTGCGCTGTCTTCTGCTCAACTGTATCTGTCAGAACACTACACTTTTTCTATTGTTCTCATTATTTCATTTGTACCAAAGTAAAGGTAATGGTAACTATTCACCATATCATCAAGTCATTGAGCAAGTGACATGCACATAAACAAGACTGATAATATTTCTGGGCTTTCTGGCAGTGTCCTTATTTGGTAATAACTAATATAAAAGAAACAAACAGACACATTCTTGGCTGCATTGTCCTGACACTGGAGAGTCAGGCCAGTTCAGTTGGCTGAGATAATGTAGCTGTGTGTATGTGTGTGTTGTCTGGGCTGGGTTGGTTCTGCATACTGCTTGGAAGTTTTTACTAATACACCTATGAGCATACATCACTCCACACCAAATAGAGGAAGAAATGAACCACAGACCAGTATAAGTGGAATGTTTCTTCTATTTGCCAAATAGTGATCTAACCTCATATAGGTATGTATTTCATATTGAATTTTCCATTCGTGTACAAATTTTATGTTACTGATTTATATGGTAGTTCTTAATGTCTTCTAACAGTTATGCTGTTTGCTGTTATAAACTGAAAACAGCTGTGACATTAATGTTTGACTTGAAGTCATCACTAAACTATAGAAATGACAGTAGTTACCTCACAGAACTTCAATGACCTATTTGGATAGATAAAAAAAAATCTACTCACCAAGCAGTGGCAGAACACACACATAAAAGAAGCTCATAATTAGGAAAGCTTTCAGAGCCAGTGGCACCTTTTTCAGGCAGAAGGGTTGAAGGGGAAGGAAGAGGGGTGAAGGAAAAGGACTGGAGAGGTCTAGGTAATGGCTTAGATTTCAGGAAAGTCACCCAGGACCATGGGTTAGGGGAAATTTACTGCATAGGATGAGAAGGAAAGACTGATTGTTGGGGACTGGACTCTCCCAAAACTATTCCTTTCCCAAGACCTCTCCAGTCTTTTTCCTTCACCCCTCTTCCTTCCCCTTCAGCCTGAAGGAGGAGCTGCTGGCTCCAAAAGCTTGCCTTATTATAACTTTCTTCTATTTGTGTGTTCTGGCACTGCTTGGTGAGTAGATTTTGTATCTGTCCAGTAAAATTATTTTGTCAAAAATTGATGGTTTTCATATTTAATGACCTGGTTTTCACAATGTTTAGTTAGTCTTCTCTTGTAGGTAAATGACACTGAAGTGTTGTTTGTGTCAGTTGTGGGTCTATTTTGTTACTAGTTTTGATTACATGTTTTGGAAGTATTGTGGCACTTTCTCTCTTTCTAATTTGTAACAGTAGTTTGTTTTATAATGTTTCAGATTTTTGAATAAAATCAACATTATCCATGATGAAAACTCCCATACAATACATGAAGGTAACTGGATGTGGAATGAACTCCATGTGTGAACATGACAACCTTGTTGCCTCAATCTCATCAAGGAGAGCTATCAGAAGTATGGAAAAAATACGTGATGGTCTGCCTAAGGAGGCAAAAATTTATCATAAATGATTTAATTTGAACAACTTCATGATGTTGATGACAATAAGTGTATCTATTATTTTTTAGTATGCATGTAAGGAAAGATGTCATTGATACAAAGTCACCTGGTGGGTGATTTTCTATGACTGTCATAGAATGACTTTCGCTTTCTACTGTCTACTTTGTTTCATCATCATTGTCATATGTACTATATAATTTTACTGAATAACTCCGAAGCCAAATGCTTTTCATATTAATTCTTCCATTTGTTGGTCAAATTTGTTTTCCTTACCTCTTTTCTTTCATTTATTGATCATGTTGCATAAATCAAACATAAAATGATAATTTTCTAAGACACTGATTAGTCAATGAATATGTACCACCATATATTCCTTACTAAAAACTGGATTTATTTATTTATTTGGTTAATCAAATCTTATATGTACAAGATCTATGAAGATTTTGGACAAACTTAAAATTTTTAGAACAGAACTTCACCTTACAATATGTGATACGAATTGTACGCCATAGAGTACACAACATTGATGAACAGATTAGATTATTTGTGATAACACACTAATAACCGAGCACAGCATAGCTCATCAGACTAGACAACAGTTAAGAAACTTAGTCAACTGCACATGAGCAATACTAAATTTTAAAAAATAAAACACAAAACCACAACAGCACAATTCAGATCAATTATACACTATTACAAAAATTTATATACATACTATAGTACAAGTACAAAACATTTAGGTCAAATTCAGTGTAGATATTCATCAACCCCCGAATAAAACGAATGCATAAGTAAGATTTTTTTTTTCTTTATTCCTAAATGCACTTCTACTGTCTGTAATTGATTTCAGTATTTTATTGTACTGCACACTACCCATATTTCTAACACCAAGCAAATTTTTGGTCAGTCTTTGACTGTTCAGATGAATGTCTGCACTTGTAGGAGTATTATGATCATTAATAGATTAATTGGTCTGAAACAAATGCAAATTCTTATTAACAAAAGTTACAGTTTTTATATATTAATACAGGGAACAGGCAGTATTTTCAGCTCCCTGATAATAGGGATGGTGGAGGTATGGGGAAATGACATCTGTCTCATTATCTTCAAGAGCCTCTTCTGCATTACAAGAATTTCTCCAAATACTGATCCCCACAATGGGATACCACATGAGAGAACTGAGTGTATTAAACCAAAAAGTGTTTTTAGGATGGAGATATCACATGACTGATAAGGAATAGCAAAAGCATAGCACTTATAATCATTTTCTTTATTAGCTATTCTCTGTGAATATTCCACTGTAAGTTAGTGGCTATCCACACACCAAGAAATTGGATCTAATTGACTTGCTCTATTGTTTCATTGTCAATTTGTATGGGCTCCATGTAGGCAGGTTAATTTTTGGAGGCACTGAAAAGTATATGAGCAGTTTCGCTTTTGTTTAATAGTAGTTTGTTTATGTGTACACAAAAAAATGGTCTGTTGATAGAATCTGTTATTACATTCTTAACAACCTGGAGAGATGGACTATGAAATAGTAGATTTATGTCACCCGCAAACAATGTAAGTAAGGCATTAGGCAGATTCTGAGGCAAGTCTTTGATAAATGGTGGGAAAAGTAAAAGCCCTAGGACTGAACTTTGAGGGACACTACTCCTAATCGTAGTTTCATTGGATAGAAATCTAATGCTGTCTTTGCCTGAGAATTCAACCACCTGTCTCCTGTTACTGAGGTATGACTGAAACCACATATTTCAAATGTCTCTAATGCCAATAAATTCTACTTCTTCAAGCAGCAGAGAGTGATTGACTAAGTCAAAGGATTTAGTCAGGTCTACAAAAAGACCAGAAACAGAATGTTTAACATTAAAAGCACTTAGAGCTTGATCAGTAAAGGAAAATAATGCTTCATTTATGGACCTGTTCTTGCAAAAACCAAACTGATGTTCTTTGAGTAGGCAATACTTATCAGATAATGTAATTACATAGGAACACACTACTTTTCTAGGACCTTTGATATGGCAGAAAGAATGGAGATTGTGAAATTTAAAATTTCCCCAACAAATTAAAGTTAAAAGAGATTTTGGGATTGCAGCTGGTCATCATAAACTTCACTCCATGTTATTTCAGCTGGCCAATTGCCAGTCATTTTCAGATGAGTCATCAGAGACTAAAATTGATGTTCTCTGCTCCACCTTATATATTTATTGATCAATCACTGTTCTGTCTGAAGAGATTTTGGGATTGTAGCTGGTTGTTGTAAACTTCACTCCATGATATTTCTATGGGACCCCTGCCAGTTGTCTTCAGGTGGGCCATCAAAGAGAGACAAAGACATTCTATACTCCACCTTATATATTGATTGACCAATCTCTATTCTGTTTCAAAAGATTTTGGGATTGCATGCATCTGTTATAAACTTCACTTCATGATGTTTGAACTGTGTGCCTGACAGTCATATTCAGGTGGACCATCAGAGACGTTGTCTGCTCCTCCTCTTAAACAAAGCAATAACTTTAGCAGTTTTAAAACAACTGGGAAGGAGCCTGTAATTAGGGAACTGTTAATTAGGGAATAATAATTTCTAGAGCAAGATTTTTTAATAAAAAATGAGATTTGCCATCAATGCGAGATGAATATTAGTCACTAAATAATTATCTGTTGGTCAGTTTCTCCTTGTTTGTAGAGCACTGCTGTCAGTTTGTTAAGTTTTAATACAGGGCATTAAATGTATCATGTCCACATTTAAAATGACCTTAAGTGAATATCTGTTTCAACAGAGACAAAAACTCTGTTTCCTACTTATGCCATTCAGCTGCAATCTGTCTCAAAGTGAATATATCAATTCAATTCAATTTATTAGCGTCCTTGTAGTACATCATCGAAATGATATAAGACTTGTCAATAAACATTACAATTTAAAATACATATACATGAAAATTTGTAATTGAATTTACTTGTCACTTAGACATTACAATTTTAATAGAACTTTTAGAACATTAACATAAAAATATACAAGTAGGATAACAACGTACAAAAAAAAAAGTTAGTGACTCTCACATCAAAGATTATTTACATTCTTACATTAACAGTTTCACACTTTCATAGAAACAGCAAGTATTTGAATTGAATTGAATTGAATTGAATTGAACTATGCTGTATCGATTAATTGATATTGCAACAATTGTCCAGCAATGAGATTTGAAAAATATGAGGCAGGTTTAAATTTTAAAGTGTCACTTTCTCAAATATGGGAGACAGGATTCACGCAAATATTCAGAAGAATACAGAAGTTCCTGTATGATACTGGAGAGTTGGCAACCCTATCCTGGACATTCTCTTGCAGTGGGTTATCGATCAAGAAATTGATTAACCTGGAACAGTTACAACAGGTGCGGATTCAGGGTTCTGTTCTGGGTGAGGTCACAATTTGTTTCTGTATTTCGCCTTCTGCCAAATATAATTTGTTTTCATTCCAAATTTGATATGCCACAAATGCTTTACATTTTATTGAGGATACCAGCAATAATATGTATAAAATGTTTCAATATAATAATAAAGAAGATTTATTTGTGTCAGTTCTTAGTACAGAACTATTAATAATTTACAAAGTAAAATAATTATCTGTGAAGAAGTTAGTATTACAATTACAATACCAGCAACTCTTCTCAGAGGAAAATGTGACAACATGCTGGCCATTTACTTGTTTTCATTTTATTTTATTTTAATTTCTTTTTTCCGACATATTTACAGTAATTTATAATTTTACACACACACACACACACACACACACACACACACACACACACACACACACACACAAAAAATCACAAAGTAATACTATTACACACTTATTTATTGGTTTAAGGAGCAGAAGGAATGATAAGGATATATAATTTCAGTTTGTGTTTGAAGTTCAATCTATCATGCATTAAGTTCTTTATATCAGTGTGCAGGTGGTCAAGGATTTGAATACCTCACCCCTATCTGTGACACACAAAGGCTGACTTATGGATAGTGTAAATAATTTCTCCTTCTAGTATTATATTTGTGAATGTGACTATTGTTTCTGAACATTGATGGACTGTTGACAACAAACTTCATAAAGATATACATGGACTGTGAGACTGTTGTCAGTGCACCTAACTGTTTAACGAGCTATCTACAAGAGGTCCTAGAGTGCACACCACATCTTATCCTTATGACATGGTTCTTTGTAACAAACACTTTTTGCCTCAATGAGAAGTTACCCAGAATAAGATACCTTATTACACTAATGTATGAAAATAGGAAAAGTAAGTCAATTTTGTGCATTTTTGTCTCCAAAAACTGATATTATCCATAATGAAAAAGTTGCAGAGCTAAGACATTGAAGATGATCTGTAAATCTATAATGTATGACGTCCAGTTAAAATTCTTGTCAGTATAATCAAATTTGAATTCTCTGTTTCATTTATTAATTTGTCCTTGAGTATTAATTATAATTGTGTGCTCAGGATTTGTGCTGTACTAAGTTGCATGTATTATCTTTTATCCAAATTCAGTGACAGTCCATTTGGAGAGGCACAGTTATAACAAGAATGGACAACTTTGTCACTATGAAAATTATTTACTACAGCAGAATAAAGATTTACAAATCTAAAACACAAGTATTTAAATTATTGGCAGAATGTATTGTTTCAAAGAAAATTGCTGAAGTATGCTTAATTTTATGGGAATTCTCAATTTCCTGCCATAGGTCCTTAGGCATCACACTGGTGGCTTTTCTGCAAGATTTCACAAACACACTCTTGACACTAACCAAGAATGAATAGTTTAAATGAAAATTATTTTTATAATTTCTTGCATCCATGTGTATTGCACAGTTAATCTGAAGGCGCTATCAAAGAAGATACCTGTGATGATATTCCCTTGGCAGTGAGACAGCTTGTGTCTACTCATTTCTTGTGTATACTCTATGAGGATTTTGTAAATAAAATTGCGGCAACTATCGACTAAAAACATTACCCCTGCTATTTGACTTCCATTCTCTCTGACCAATGTTGTTTGCTTTACTTCTGTTCATGGGTTTTTGCATGCTTGTTCACTGTGTTGTTTTCTCAACTGAACAAAAGTGTTTTATGATTAATTACATTTGGTGAGTCCTGACTCCCTCATCACATGACCAAGGAACAGAGTTTGCTACAAAGTTAAAGATATGGCACATCAGAGCTTGGAGGAGGATACAGGCCTTGGGAAACAGTTTGCTGTTAAGTGCCCTACCAGAGAACACCTTCAGGGTGACTTAAGGTTTCAGCTCACCACAGACTGAAACTATTCCTTTCAAACTCCACACCAGCTGTGCACTGACCATGTGTTGTGGTCTTGAGTGTGAAAACTGGTTTGACGCAGATCTCCATGATAGTCTAACCTGTGCAAGCTTTATCATCCCTTTATAACTACTGCAGCATACGGCCAGTTGAACCTGCTAACTGTAATCAAGTCTTGATATCTCTTTACAGCTTTTACCCTAAAGACTTCCCTCCATTATCAAATTGACAATTCATTTATGCCTAAAAATGTATCCTATCAGCTGATGCCTTCTTCTAGTCAAGTTACAATACAAATTTCTTTTTTCTTCAATTCAATTCAGCAGCTCTCTCTTTTAATCCCACTTGATGAATGGATAGATGAAGGGATATAATTATGCATATGTCCAGCAAGGTTGCTAAGCAAGGCACAGAATGACACATCCTTCAGTGCCAGGTCATGCAGTTCAACAACAGTGGCAGATTTGAGGTCTACCATGGACCATCTTAGCCTCACTTGCCTCAACTCCCTGATGTGTACTACAAGGTCTTTAGTCAACTCTTTTGCGATAGCCTTGCAATACTTGGATATTTTCTGGACATTGATTTGTACTTTATTATTCCCTGCTGTTGATCTTTAACTTACACAAGGACAGGTCTGTTTTCCTAAAGTGGTGCTGTCACACTCTCTTTTTGAGTGCACATCATGCCTTCAGTAAGTGAAGTAATGGAATGTTCAAGCACCGAATAAATGGTTTGTATTTGAGTGTCCCCAGCTGGGTGAACTTAGAGTATTCTCCAGTAATAATATTTAAGTTATTCAGTAAATGCCCAGAGTACTTAATGATCAAGAGGTATTCACCTCCAGGACTCTTTGTTGCTGTTGAGTTCAAGAAAAGTCAGCCGATATTGTACTTTGTGATTTATTTATATTTAACTGGTGTTGAATAAAACCTGTGTTGTTGAAGAAGCACACATACAGTAACTACCTTATTAAGTATTTAATTTACCCATTTAATCTTCAGCATTCATACGTAACACCACATTTTATAGGCTTCTATTATCTTCTTGACTGAACTATTTATTGTAGTGTGGGATTTGTGTGGAGTGTCAATTGGGCTAGGGGTTGTACAGATGTAGGCTTAATTTTAGTTTTATCGAACATAAAATATTCTTCATGACAAGTGGCAATTAGTTATATAATTGGACTTAGTTTGTAGCCTAATTGTAGTTCCTGTACAAGAAATAAATCAGGAAACAGTTTTCTGGTTTAGTCAGGCTTTCTTACATGGCACTCAACTAAATCTAGATCTACTGCCACTCCCAACAACAACTACTCACTTTAGCAATGCTGGTATCAACCCACTAAAATACATCCTAAACAAATTTCACACTCAAAACAGAGCCTACATCCTTTCTACATCTACATCTACATCCATACTCTGCAAGCCACCTGATGGTGTGTGGTGGAGGGTACTTTGAGTACCTCTATCGGTTCTCCCTTCTATTCCAGTCATTGCTGTACACTAAATTGTGTAACTCAACTGAGCAAAATACCACTGTTGGATACTAATGATCCTTTTGTAATCTAGAAGCCTCTGTCTGCATCTCCTGTAGCACTCTGTCCTCCTGCCCAGGAACCTACACCAACCACCCTCCTAGATTGTTTGTGTCCTCACAGTGGCCATGCCCCACGCTGACCATTAGTGAAGTCTGTAAAAAAATCTACATTAGACAGACAGGAAGAAATTTTAAAACTAGGTTCAAATAACATACCACAGGAATAGCATGCAATAAATCGCTATTTGGACAGCACCTAGATGCTGAGAAACACACAGAAATTAATATAGAAGAAAATCTAAGGGTATTGCATGTGGCCCAGAAGGGACCCATGATGGACAACTTGGAAAATTTAGAGATCTTCCTTCACAATATACAGGATACAATGGCAATTCTTAATGAGCAAATAGTAAGCTGTGATAATAATTATTTTGAAATCTAATTAGTTCATGACTAGACTGCTTCTCCTTCTCAGCTATATTAATATTGTATGGTGATGTATATTGATACTACTTTTATTATAGTATTTTAATTCTATGATGAAGACCTACAAAGTTTAAAGATTTCCTTATATAAGTCCTAAAATATTAATATATAATTCAGAAACAACTTTGTGGATGAGTATCCATAATACAACAACTTATGTGGATCGATGGCAGCATGATGAAGGGAGGATTGTGGTACACCACACTGTGATATCAAATGCCGTGCTACAGGAGACGAAATGTACGAGGAAGCTACTATGACGATGGAATCCTAGCCAAATAGGCAAAGGGGCACTTGATATACTTCTTCATCTAATCTGTTAATTTTATAATGGAGAATACACTGATTTTGAAGTTTTTTACTAATTACTAGGAACAACTCTTATAAATAGCAGCCAAAACACACCATGACAAAGATAACACTGCAACAGATGACCACATGGATTGACAACAACACAACAGAAGAATAATTATGGTACGCCATTACCATAACAATGAACGCCGTCCAAAGATGTGTTACAGCAGATGACTTATACGAAGCAGCTACCATGATGACAGCGTTCCAACCACACAGGCTAGGGGGTGCTTCATATATACTGTCACCCATGGCAATGGCATTCCTACCACAAAAGATAGAGAGCTCTGCTCTATCCACAAATGATGTGAAAAATGAATGGGACAACAGTTCCCTGAATTTTAAATAATTGTAAATTTCTCAAGGGTTATTAGTTATATTTATTATGTTTAATTTACAACTGTAACAAACTTGAACATTTATGATTTCTTGCTTAAGCATGAAACTACTTTTGGTCACCATGGAGGGCGTTACCGTCTGCCTACATGTTGTTGGCCGTTATTTAAGCTCATGCAGAGAGCCAACCATGCATAGTTACCAATCGTGCACAGGCAGGGTGATGACTCTAGCTAGTGACCAAATAGGTACAAAAATCTGTTTATTTATGTAACTTGACTAATTACTTGTAGATTACGTACATGATTACTTACTAATATTATAACTTTACAATCTAAATTGCCCTGAAGATGACCCCATCGCGGGTTGAAACAGGCTGGTGGCAAAATAAATAATGTGATTGTGACTGTCATTTTGAATAATTGATTATAAGTAAATTAATCGCTATTTATCTCCATACAACTATTTTGTCAAAAGAAAAAAAAAAACACCTTGACTTTGACCACTGGTAGGCTTCCCGACGCCAGCCATGTGGTCATCACAGGCACTCGCTTTCAGGAGATGTGTACATGGTGATAAAAGAATGACCGACTGACATCCTTCCACCTTGTACAGCCCCACCCAACCTTAGAGCCGTGCTAGCTGCTACAAATGTCACTGACTGTGCCCCCGAGCCAAGCAGGATCACAAGAGCAGCACTGGTGGAGCTAGCTGGTGTATGCAGGAAGGAAGACGTGCCATGAATTACAAACTCATGGCACATTATCCCCAATATTTCACACCCCTAGAAGGCTGTGCTCCAGACAAATAACTTCAAAGAAAGACTTTCTAGCATCTAGCTTCATTTTGATGTTAACAAATTCCTCTTTTCTAGAAATATTTTTCTTGGTATTTCCAGTCTGCATTTTATATCCTGTATAATTTGGCCACCACCAGTCATTTGGCTGTCCAAACAGAAAAACTCACCTACAACTTTTAGTTTTTTTTTTATTTCTAGTCAAATTCATTCAGCATCACTTGACTTAACCCAACAATACTCCATTGCCCTTGTGTTACTTTTGATGATGTTCATCTTACACCTTCCAAACCACTGAACTGCTCTTCCAAGTTCTTTGCCACCTCTGACAGAATTACAATGTCATCATCAAACCTCAAAGAAATAAAAACTTTGAGTTTTAATTCAGCTTCCAAATTTCTTTTTGATTTACTTTCCTGCGAGCTCTTTTCTTATCTACTGCTTCCCTTTCATCTTATCCAACTTTACAACTGTAGTTTGGTTCCTATACAAGTTGTAGATAAACTTGAGCTCTGGTTCATTCAAGCTTTCTCTAATTCTAAAAATTCTATTAATGTAGGTTTACCTTTGTTCAGCATAGCTTCTAAGCTAAGTCATAGGATGTTTAATAACCCCAGTGAACATGCAGATGAAAGATGTGGATGTATCAATGTGCATAACACTGGCCCTGTCAGGTGGGGAAGCCAACGATATTGCAGGTCAGTCACATGTCATTCCATGGCATGCCAATATAAGGCTACCCACATGTGGCTCACTGTTACTTTTCCTT
This sequence comes from Schistocerca americana, assembly GCF_021461395.2. Taxonomy (NCBI): domain Eukaryota; kingdom Metazoa; phylum Arthropoda; class Insecta; order Orthoptera; family Acrididae; genus Schistocerca; species Schistocerca americana. The sequence goes on along the minus strand of NC_060122.1, from coordinate 128,983,011 downwards.
CATTAGTGGCAATTATCAGACTCGACTCCACGAAGTGAATTACAACCACTGCTGCTGTTTACCTGGACTGAACTGGACATGTGTTGGGATATTGTTTACTGTCCTTTAAAATTACTGCATGAATAAAGTAATGGGCCTGTTATCTGCAGGCCAAAAGCTCAAATAACACTGCTGTGTTGTGCTTCTATTTGACAAGAGTGCAGTTTCCAATACTGTAAGACTTATTTAGAACGGTGCTTAGTATTACAACTGTGAAATGTTTTGTAACATTTTACGGGCTTATGTTCATTTACAAAATCCATGATTATAGCTCAGTGCTGGACTTCTCTTGCATAATCATTATGAAGCACATCCATCTATCTATCTTCTCAGCAATCACAGGCCCTGTAGACCATGCGCTGCATCAATGATCTGCTTCCACCCCCTTCTATCTCTTGCAACCTCCCTCCACCCTGCGGAAATTCCTAATGCTGTGATGTCCTTCTCTATGTCATCTTTCCACCTTGTACGAGGTGGGCCCAATGGTATTGTTGCCTGGAGAGTTCCTTCAAATACTTTCTTGGTGATCCTATTGTTCTCCATTCTGGCCACATGTCCAGCCCATTGCAGTCTCCTACTTTTTAATTTCTGGATGATAGTGGGTTGCTTCATTAATTGATATATTTCATTGTTATTTTGAATTCTCCATACGCCATTCACCAATACAGGTCCCCAGATTTTTCTCATTACTTTTCTTTCGAAAACATTCAGTTTTTCTCTTTCATTCTTTGTAAGCTTCCAGCTTTTTGAACCGTATAGTACTAAGGGGCAGATAATAGTGTTGTATATCTTCATCTTTCTGGTGATTGACAAAGCTTTACTTTTGAGTGGGTTGCTTAGTGAGTACAGACATATCTGTTGTTATGATATTTTTACTGTTGAAACATGATCCAAGATATTTAAACTGGAGAACTTTTCTGAATTTAGAATGTTGGTGAATTTCAAAGTATGGATTTGGGTTTATGACTCGACCTATTTCCATATATTTGGTTTTCTTTTGGTTAATCAAAAGCCTGATTTTGCTGGCACTGTGACTGAGAGATCTGTACATGTCATTATGAAGCACATAACAGATAAAATTGGTTTGGTGGCAGTAAATTTACAATTAGTAACACTTGTCTTTCATTTAGTTCAGACAATGGCAATGAAGGTATATAACTTGTGTGTGTGTGTTTGTGTGCGTGTGTGTTTACAGTCCACAGCTCTGCAGAAGGATTTGTTCAAAAACTAATGAAGTTCTCTGTTTTGTTTATTTGCCTTTCAAAAACTCACTACCTCTTTCAGTGAATTAATGACCTTACTCTTTCAATTATTTATGTTCTACCATGACTTCCCATTAGCATATTACAAGAAAAACAGGTAGATATCTATGGGCACAAACTGGATCAGGGTTGTAGTGTGTTTGAGGCATGGGAGTTTTTTTAAACAGGTGTTAGTCTCTTCATTTTATGTTGTTACGTTGTACCAACAAGCTGAACATGTCATTTTCATATGCAAAATTCAGACATATAATTACAGATTTATTTTAGGAGTAAGGATTGCGGGAATAATGATTATGTGTGTGATCCCGTCACAATTTTTTATTTAGCTTTCTAATTACAATATAGATTTAAAGTGTTTGCATCATTATTCTGTAGATATTGTAAGTAAAAGCTTTGATGTTTTATTCATGTATTACCAGTTTGGAGTGCTCATAGTGAGCTGAGCCACCTCAGACCAACTATGGACACATTTGCATACTTCTTATTCTTCGTGCCATAAACATTAGTTTTTTTTTTTGTGGTGGTGATTGTGGAACCTAGCATGAGCACAGTTTTTGATACTGCAGACAGTATTGGATGATGGAATGTGCACTGCCTACTGAGATGGGCATACGTTGACTGATGTCGATAACACTCTTAGGGGTTGCTTTACTCACTGTATCATTCAATCTGTCGCAGCATAAGTCCTGGAGACAGTTACTGTATAATTCCAACTTCAGAAAAGCTAAAATTAAAAATCATTTTGTATTATGTTATTTTAAATACATTTATTATACTTTCAAACCATAGTTAAAGCATTATTACACAGGCAAGCAATACTTACAATACAAATGGAGCAGCTACATGCTCACTGCTCAAAATACAAAACCAGTCTGACTCCCCCTGCCAACATGACTGTCACTCTTTATATTTTTTTAACAATCCCAAACAATCCTCTGCATTGTTTAAGATGTACATTTGATTAATTAACAATTAAAATTCATAAAAAAATGAAAATATATATCTAAATGTATGTCTGCTCAGAACAGTAAGTAAACTACAATATTAGTACATGTCTATTATTTCTTTCGAGAATAAACTCTTACATAAGAAATTACAATAATACATTTATATTCCAGCATTTTGCTGGACAGAGTAAATGACAAATACAATGCTGTATTGGTTAACCAAGTAATAAATGTGAGATCCAACAGCTGACTTATCAGTACCTCTAGTATCTGGGTTTGATCAGACATAATCAATTACTTAAACACATAATTCTGAAACCTGTGACATATCTGAGACATATTCATGAAAATTACTAAAGCGAGGTACAGAATTACTGTGTTCCTCTGAAATCTGTTGCTATTCAAACTTATATATATATATATATATATATATATATATATATATATATATATATATATATATATATATATATATATATATATATATATATATATATATAAGCAGAGATGATGTGACTTACCAAATGACAGTGCTGGCAGGTCGACAGACACACAAACAAACACAAACATACACACAAAATTCAAGCTTTCGCAACAAACTGTTGCCTCATCGGGAAAGAGGGAAGGAGAGGGAAAGACGAAAGGATGTGGGTTTTAAGGGAGAGGGTAAGGGGTCATTCCAATCCCGGGAGTGGAAAGACTTATCTTAGGGGGAAAAAAGGACAGGTATACACTCGCACACACACACATATCCATCCGCACATACACTGACACAAGTAGACATTTGTAAAGGCAAAGAGTTTGGCCAGAGATGTCAGTCGAGGCGTTAGTAAAGAGGCAAAGATGTTGTTGAAAGACAGGTGAGGAATGAGTGGCAGAAACTTGAAATTAGCAGAGGTTTGGTCCTGGCGGATAATGAGAAGAGAGGATATACTGAAGGGCAAGTACCCATCTCCGGAGTTCTGACATGTTGGTGTTAGTGGGAAGTATCCAGATAACCCGTGTGGTGTAACACTGTGCCAAGATGTGCTGGCCGTGCACCAAGGCATGTTTAGCCCCAGGGTGATCCTTATTTATAAATATGCAGTCATCAGCAGAGCGATAGGATCAATTGTAGCTGTAATATTGCTACTAAAAATTGCTGGGGTAGGCTGTATACCACAAGAAAGCAGTTTACCACAAACACAATAAATAATTGTAAACAATAGAGTTGCACGTGACAGCACGTTGTAGTATATGTCAATACATCAGTAGTTCAGCCTGTAAGTTGTAGATATATTACTGTAAGTGCATTTCTTTTAAAAAGAAAAGGGCATTGATAATAAGTGATTGCTGGGAATGGTATATCATTGTATTAAGTATAGGCAGAAAATATTACAAGCAGCAGTGCATATGAATAAATACTCAAAGTTTGAAATTACGTTGACAATACGTAATTGTAAAGGAATATATTGCATGTAACAATTGTATATCATTGTATTGATTTCAGATAGACCAGATTAAACAGATGATTATAGTATGCATCATATCGTATGGGTAGTTGTCAAGAAATTTACAAGAAACTGTAATTGTTAGCCTTTCAGACATCTATTTTCATGGAAAAATTGTGTCAGTTTTCATCTAGTGAAATGCACATGGATATAATGACTGTACCACTTGTAGGACCATACGTCCCCATTTCTTTACAACTCAAATTCTGACTTTAGAACAACTGAACTGACATGAACATTTCAGGTCAGGAAACCACAAGGACGGATAAAGGGATTTGCCCACAATAACTCTCAAAGGCACCATGTTCTCACAGCTTGAATGTTGTCATCCCTAATTTCTTCAGCATCTTCTTGCAGAGACTGAGAGCAAATTAGGTACCAGCAGGTTATTTCCACAACACATACTGCTCAACAACTAGTTGACAGATTTCTAGTTGGTCATTACCACATTAGACATGATATAGCAACATCAGATCAGACAGTAATTAACTTTGGGCACAGATAAGGTAAATTCCAACATGGGCGAAGGGTAAAGTACTAGTTGATAAATATGAATGGGTTAATACTAGGAGTAAATTGGTTAGTTCAGTCACTCTAAAGGTATGATAAATATATTTATATTTCCTCATCAGCTACATATTGATGAATCAAATAGTCTTCAATTGAAAGCAGATGTCTGCAAGAATACTAATCCTCAATCTTTAGTTTTTCCTTTGCTACTCATTACACATGCATTATTAGTAGTCATCAGAGTATTTTCAAAAAGACATTGGAAATATACCTAGGAGATAGCATGACTTTTACAGATAGCAGACATATCTTATAGTATTAAGATAGCAAAAGAATAATTAAATAAGACTACCAATGGTACGATCATTGAAGTGGTAGAAATTACGTGAAAATAAAACTGCATGAGTCTTAAATCCTGGAAATCAGAACACATCTGTCCCAATAAGTATTTCCAACAAATAATTCCATTTTCCTTATGCTCCACAGATGAATTACAGAAGTAATACAAACATGATTAATTTTTTTTCTGATAATTGTTCCTTTTCCAAGTACATATTAAATCTAACACATGTTAACGACAAGATCATGACAAAGTATTTTCATATTTGATAGTAAATCCACATCTATCCAGTGACTTTCACATAATAGGTGTAGTAACAGTTGAAACCAGATGAGAACACATATATAAGGCTACAAACAGTCTGACCTAATTGTATTCATATCTCAGTAGTAAAGTAATAGTACATTGCTATTACAACACAGATATCTTAAGTAAACTTCACACCAATTCTAAACATTTTCTCTACTTTTCACAAAATCAAATGACATTATAATTTTATCAGCATAATGAGAATAATTGTATGGACACCATGAGTAAATATTACACCAACTGTCCTCAAAATTCATACTCTGGTTGTATTATTAAACTAAACGTTATTAAATCTGCCCAAAGTTTATACTCATATCCAGATAACCAGAAAAAGGCAGCCTGCCCAGTATAAAATATGTGCACCAGTTCCTTTTGTCATCCAGTCTCAAATTACTCGTCCGAATCAGAAAGTGGAAGAGGGTGAGTTTGTACAGGTAAGTAAGAGAGGATGTGACTTTAAACAGAAATAGTCACACCAGCTCAGAGCCTTGGGTTTGCCACCCCCAAATTGCAAAAAGAGCTTGAAACCTCCTGAGGAAAGACAATTCTTATGATGTTATATGAGTGATGAAGGCTGTTTGTATAATTTCAGCTGCATAACATTCCTAAGTTAAAATAATCTTTTGGACTTAGGATATACAAGTCTATAAGCATTTGGGTATGGGTTATCAACGATTTCAAATGGTCCTATATAAATATCAAAAAATTTCTGTATTTCTCTATTTAGTGCTTTAGATTTAGTGCAACTTTTTGTCAATACTAGATCCCCAACTTTGAATTCTGTGTTTTTTATCTGTTTATCATGCCATTTCTTTCTTTTTTCATAATAATCTTTTGCAGATCTTCTAACTGGGAATGCTATAAGTTCTTTGATTAAGTAAGGTGGTTTTTGGTCAAACATGATCTCATAAGGAGAGTATCCTGTGGTAGTATGTTGTAGGCTATTCATAATGCCTTCAAATTCTATAAGATAACATAACCAATTTATGTGTCAGTAGGGTTACATTTATGTGTATAGGATGATATTAAGATATGTCTGATGTTATGTTCTTCTACAAATTCCTTCGAAAATTTAGAAGTAAACTGACTCCCATTGACAGATAAAATAGCTTTAGGTGTACCCACTTTAATAAATTAGTCCTTTATAAATGTAGAAGCTATTTTCTTACTAGTGGCTATCTTTAAAGGATAAAATTTCACATATTTAAATATCTACAATGATGAAAATATACTGAAAACCCCCTTTAGCTCTTGGAAGTTGACCATACAAATCTGTCCCTACCAAGTCCAACTGTTTATTTGGTGCCACATTTCGTAAAATTCCCTTGTTGGTTTTGTTACTAACTTTTGTTCTTTGACATCTGTCACAGCAGATGAGTAAGGTCCTAACTCTCCTGGACATATTTTGAAAATATACACTCTCTTGTATTTTTTTAGTACATTTCAATGCACCACAGTGTCCAAAGCTTTCATGCGTGTACTTTATCAAAGTATTTATGTGAGAATATGGCCAACAAACTTCTAAACATCACTGTGTCTATAAAACAGAATACCTTTGAAAACCTGATAATACATTTGCCCTTTCTCATGACCTTTCTTCCCTAAATAACTTTTAACAAGCTTCCAATGATCATCACCATTTTGATATCTTCTCAATTGATTACAGATTTTTCTAATTTCACTTTCCTCTTTGACATCTTTAAAATACATTATTTTAAATTTTCCCTCCTGACTATTGTTTCCATTATCATTTTCATTCCCCACTGGCATTCTTGACAAGGCATTGGCATGACATTTTCCTTACCCTTTATAAAATGAACTGTGTATTTTAAACTGCTGTAAGAACATTGACCATCTGGTAATTCTCCCATGATACAATTTACAGTCTTGTAAGTAAGTTAATGCTTTATGATCTGTATAAACTTTGACTTCATGCCAAAACAGATAATTTTTAAATTTTTTGAATCCCCATACAATTGCCAAAAGTTCCTTTTCAGTAATCACGTAATTTCTCTCATGTTTTTGTAAGGTTCTGCTTGCAAATGCTATTCAATGACGTTCAATTTTCCCATTAATTTCTCTCTCTTGGAATAAATGTACCCCCAGTCCATAATCACAACTGTCTGTCATCATACAAAATGGTAAAGATAAGTCAGGACTATGGAGGATTTCACTTTCTGACAATTATTTCTTAATTCTGTCAAAAGCTATCTGGCATTCATCAGACCAATCCACACTGCATATTTTCTTAACAGGTTGTTCAAGCATGATGAATTAAGTGCCTGTGTTTTGACATATTTTTGATATAAGTTTACTAATCCAAAGTAAGATTTGAAATCTTCTTTATTTCTTGGTTTTGGGAATTTTGCGATGGCCTCAATGTTTTCTCCATCAGGCAAAATCCCCTATTCATTTATGCAGTGGCCAAGAAATTTTAATTCTTTCATTGCAAACTTACATTTTTCTAATTTGAAAGTCATATCCCCCTGTCTCATTTTCTCTCCAATTTCCTTTAAAATCTGAATATGTTCCTCCCAGGTCTTACTTGATACCAAAATGTCATCCACATAAATAATTAACTTTTCTAAGAGGTCTTTACTCAAAACAAAGTACAATCCCCTAGTAAATTCTGCCACAGATACCTTTAAACCAAATGATACAACACAATATTGAAAACATTTCCCATTTAACAAAAATGCAGTGTATTTTCTAGAGTCTCTTTCTAATTCAATCTGATGAAATCCAGAAATCAAGTCAAGACAAGTTAAATATTTTACGTTTTCAAATTTATTTAGTAGTTCATCTATACTTTCAGGGTGGTCAGTTTCTCTCTCCAAATATTTATTCAAGTGTCTAGAGTCGAGCACTAAACGAATACTCCCATCTCGTTTCAAAACTACCACTGTGGGTTATTGTAAGAACTACAACTTCTTTCTATTATTTTCCACCTTTCCAATTTCTGAAGTTCTCTTTCTACTTCCTTTCTCCTACAGATAGGGATAGCATACGGTTTTATGAAAAATGGCTCATGAGCTTTCAATTTCAGTCTACATTGATACCCTTTTACTCTCCTTGGTTTTATATCAAATATGTCATTAGAATCCTACAAAAATTTTTCCAGTTCTCTCCTGTTCTCTGCATTAAGGCTTTCAGTTTCAGATACCTTTTTAGCCACTAGTTCACTGTAATAATTGACACGATCCTCATCAATACCAAATTCTTCCACTTTCTCACAATAACCATCACCATCAGTCTCCTGCATCTCTCTAATCTGACTACTTAGACCATGATCTTCCATTACAATACACATTTCCCCATGAATTCCACTTTTTGGTTCAACTAATGTTATTTTCATGTCACCCCAGGCAAAATTTACTTTAGCTTTAACAATCCAGTTCATTCCTGGTATCAAGTTTTCATTCAAATCATCAATTACTAAGCATCATTGTATAAATTGTACATTATTAATCTTAAATTCAAGTAAGATTTGTCTGGTAATCATATTACTGCTTTTTCCTATTGCCGCTTTTATCCTTAGCCCTGCTACCGGAAACTCAGTGAAATTTTTGTTATTTTTGATCCTGTCTCTTAGCTTTCTCGATATTCCTGTAATTGGGCTGCCTGTATCCAAAAGACAGTTTCCTATCCAATCATTAGTCAGCACTACAATATATGGACTTCCAAATTCTTTAACCATGTCATCGACCTATTTTCCAATAACAAATCCTCTTCTATGTCCCAAAAACTCACCCCTTTATCACAATCACTAGTTTTTCTTACAGATTCTACGCATTTACTAATCATATTACCATCAAGAGACTGCTCCACATTTTTCATGGCAGTTTTATCATCTGAGTGCACACTTTGACAAATTTCACTTAAGACCTTACACTTTTGAACACCATGCTGACAATTACTACTATAGTAATTAACTACACTTAGTACTCTATCACTAATTAGATCTTCTTTTCCATTTTCACAAACACATTCAGACACAACATCACTGAAATGAACCGGTAACATTAATCTATCAGGCACTGCTCTACTGGCTTCTAAATCATTACTCAAAAACACAACAGAAATTCCAGAATTGTTCACCATCAAATCATCAAGTTTAACTTCCACATGTACTATCCCATCTAACTCTGTAAGTAACATTTGATCATCACCATCTCTGAATCATTCTCATTAGAAACATTATCATCACATGTAATATTTTCAACACCAAACTCATTTCTCTCTTCACACACTTTTTCAACAAACTCAACACTGCGACTCCCCTGTTCTACCCCATCCTCATTTTCCTGTTTATTATCTACTGTAATTTCGTCTGGAATTACTCGGTCATTCTCACTTCCATTGCCTAGCACATGAACATCAGCTTCCACACATACGGCACCAGTGTCGGCATTTTCACTCATTTCACATTCACTCAACATTCTCAGTAAACCATACTCATCAGACCTTTTCTCATCACTATCAACAGCTACTACTGCATTCCTACCGTTAAAGAAATTTGTCAAAGTGTTTCCTTCTAATTCAAATTCAGATTTTTTTCTTTTTTCTTCATCACTGTTTTCAGATAAAAAAAATTCCCAGAATTCCCTATCAAACTTCATTCTACTTACTTCGGGTGTAAACTGGGTTTGAAATTTTGGTATGTTCTATTTGTTCTGCCCCTTCCCCTTCTGAAATTACTACAGTGTGCCTGATTGTAATTCCCATGTCTATTTGCCCCATTTCACCAGGCTTCGAAAGTGGCAGGTCTTAGTTTACTGGACCAATTCTTCTGTTTTCAAAATTGTAACTATTTTGCCCCCACTGCCTATTTCTTGGTTCGAAATTCCTATTCTCAGGTCTCTGCCTATCATTCCTCTCCCCATTTCTTCTGTCATCATTTCTGAATCTGCTATTGAAATGATCATTGAAAGCTCTGTTATTGTTATTCCTGCTATCATCAGGTCTGTCATTACATCTGTCGTTCCTCTCCCATAAAAAATCCAATTTATCTATATATCTAAGGAATTGTTCAATTGTATCATCAGGTCCATAGACAAGACTCCACTGAACCCTATTTGGTAACCTACGTCTAAGGGCATCTATTTGGATCATTTCATCGAGTGGTTTATCAAGCTGTACTGAAGTTCTTTACTGTTGTTCACAAACAGTTTTCATGCGTCCACTACCCAGTTCGAAAATTTCTGACTTAATTCTAGCTTGTTTAGTTTCTGATCAGAATTTGTTCATGAGAGCTCATTCTGCCGCATTAAACAACATTTCAGGATAGATTGCTTGATTCGCCCATGACAAAGCCTCCCCATCTAAGAACTTTTAAAAAATTTAATTTTCAAATGATCACTCATTTTTCACCTAAACAAGTGCCTAAGTCTTCTTATAACCCCGCGAAATTATCATTTGCAATTTTAGTGAAATTTTGTATATTCTGATCCGTTTCTGTGAATTTCTTTATGAAATATTTGTTGAGTTTTTTCAATTGTTACACTTCTACAGTAGCATTTCCTTCAAAACTTTCCACGGAGTCTAGCCTCTCTTTGAATTTTTGGTTTTCCTGTTTTAATGTAATGATTCACCCTTCTATAGCCAACATATTTTTGGTATTCTCATCTACTTTTTCCCAACACCTGCCTAAACTCTCTTTTGTCTCACGAATTTGGTTTCCATGGTTGTCTAACTTTTTACTGATAGAATCTAGCTTCTGATCAAAAAAACTTTTATGTTCATCAAACGATTTTTTAATTGTATTTTTCTGTTCTTCCATCAATCTTCTCTGTTCTTCCATTGACTGAACTAACCTTTTAAGGCCTGATACATTACATTCAGATCTACAAATGGGTGAACATTCACTACTGTGGTCACTATCCTCTTCGATTTTACTGTCCTGATTGACTACATTATTAGCAGTAATATCCATGCTGTTTTCCAAGTTTCCATTAACCTCCCATTATCATTAACTTGCCTATTGTTGTTCGCTTCTCTATTATCCTCCATAATGACAAAGCAGACGAAAAAGCAGCTTCCAAAAGTAAAATTAAAGTAAAAAGGCAGACGAAAAAAGTTTCCAAAAGTAAAATTAAAGTAAAAAGGCAGACAAAAAAGTTTCCAAAAGTAAAATTAAAGTAAACTTTGTACTTACAAACAGTTGGTTCTCCAAGTTGCATTTTCACATAAGTCTACTTTGTAATGCTACTCACATTCTTCTTTGTCCTATTCTCGTAAAAAATGGAATATTATTTCAACAAATGTGCTAACTCTGAAACAAAATACAAGATTATTTTCAGATTTACACTGTATTCCAGCTCCATACACCAATTATAACATTCTTAGGGGTTGGTTTACTCGTCATATCAGGCAATCTGTCGCAGCGTAAGTCCTGGAGACAGTTACTGTAAAATTCCAACTTGAGAAAAGTTAAAATTAAAAATCATCTTGTATTGTGTTATTTTAAATACATTTGTTATGCTTTCAAAACATAGTTAAAGCATTAATACAAAGGCAAACAATACTTACTATACAAAAGGAACAGCTACACGCTCACTGCTCAGAACCCAAAACCAGACTCACTCCCTCTGCCAACATGGCAGTCACTCTTTATATTTTCTTAACAATCCCGAACAATCCTCTGCATTGTTTAAGATGAACATTTGATTAATTAACAATTAAACTTCATACAAAAAAAATGAAAATACATATCTAAATGTATGTTGCTCAGAACAGTATGTACACTATGATATTAGTACATGTCAGTTATTTCTTTCAAGAAAAAACTCTTACATAAGAAATTACAATAATACATTTATATTTTCATTAATTACTAGAGACTTCCTTCACAGGAATTATTCCCTTCATTTACAGAGCTTCTATACTTTGAACTGAAATAGATTAAACAGTTATTTTCTCAGTTATAAGTTTTTCTGGATGAGTTACATATTTTGTTTACATGTGCAATACTGAATTAGACTGGGAAATGTTCATTTTAAATAGGCCTTAATGGGCTGTTACGTTTCATGTCCATGACAGTCACACTGCAATTTCTCTATATCATTTCCTGGATTGCCTGGACATTGTTGTCTGTGGTTGACAGTAAAGGCCTTCTTTATCAATCAGTGTCACCCATGTCTGTGTGGGCTTGGTCAAATTGTTGGCACCATGGCTGGACACAACATTGCATTTGGTGTATGTACCCCCAGAATTTCGTTGTGAATCTATGTGAAATTTAGACATTCTGCCCACAAGAATCATACTGTTCTATGTAGTTCAACTTTGGAGCATATTTCCAGTGAGCATTCATTATCTGTACCACAGCAGAACTGCATCACCTGAAAACTTGTAATATTTACTGATACTCTGTTCTGACAATGCGCAACTCTTGCTGCACAGTTGTCTTAGTGTGGGATGACAGTGTAACTAGCTTTTTGAAGTCCATACATATTTTTGATTTATTTTGTTGTAATTAGCATGGAGTGTGTGAAGTTTTGGTAGACTAAGCAGAGTGATAAGATGTACAGTTTTCAAATGTCACGTGCTCAAGAAAATGTGAATAAATAGAAGAATTACTGGATTCAGATGTTGAAATTATGCAGAACAGCAAAAATCCAGACTCTTTATGGAATGTCTAAAATCAACAACCATTAAGAGAATTGATCCAAAAAGATAAGAATAATATATGTTTCACTTCCTGCCCTTGAATAACTGAATGAGACCAGGAGGATTACAGGCTAGATGTAATGATAGTAAACTGAGGGGACATCGGCATGTGGGTAAGTAAACCAACAAGCTAAGCTCTGCTTGCTTTGTATTTAGAAATTTCTCGCACCGTGTGCTGATAACGACAGAGTGCATTGCTAGTATATTTTCCCTCCTTACTGCCCCTATTGGCATAAACTTGTGGGTCAATACAAGTGTGGTCAAAAAGTATTTGTTCTACAGAACTGTGCAGTAAGTAACCATGCATGAAGTTTATAACCCAACATCTTGCAGAAGTCTCTTCAGGGACCTAGGGATTCTTACACTTTTGTACCAATATACACAGACCTTGGGATTCTTACACTTTTGTACCAATATACACAGCTGAGTAGCAGAAGAGAAGAAGCAATGGATTTTATTCAAAGCAGCTTTTTTTCTTAGATACATATACACATGTAAAGCAATTTAGAAGTAATTTCCATAATCATCACTATGAGTGGGTCAGCACTGGTCATAATTTATTTGTTGTATCATAAGTTTTTGAGCCTTTGTCCTGCATTGTCACAGGGTCAGTATAGTTATTAATAGATGAGGCATGGTTACTTTAAGGGGTAGCCAGATGAGCTTCCTATCACCACTCCACCAGCCTCCAGGATGGAATACGAATATCCCAACTGTCTATGTGTTGTGTTATCTATACTGAAGTGGGGGAAATTTCTCTAAATTCTTGTGAATCATGAAACTGAGAAGGGACTTGGATACCACTCTGGTAATCACATTTCAGGGTGTGGGAAACTTGACTAAAAATGACATCCGGGCTCATGGGTACATGAAACCTTGTCATTTATCTGTTGGGTGGATTCGATCCAGGGCCAGAAGCAGTGCATAACATGCATGGATATCCTGGTAGGTATAATTTATTGTTATTATACTTTATGGAAGTGGCCTGATGGGGCTACTTTTGTTTATTTAAGTATATCTTTATGAAAGGAGAGCTTGAGGAGGTCCTCAGAACAATGGAAATGATTTTCTGTGGCCAGCATGGTATGAGGATAAACGAAAAAAAGAGTAAAGTGATGGTCTGCAGTACTGAAGAAGAATTGGAAAAGAGGAGTTAGAAATGGTAGAGGAATTTATCTGTTTAGGAATCTCGATTATTAGGGACTGAATAAACCAGGAAGACAATGTGAACACAATGCTACAGGCCAAAATTACATTTAATATAAGAAAGAATTAATGGAGCAGCAAAAACATAAGTCTCAAAATAAGGAAACAGATCATAAAAGAATTTGTTTGATATGCGGCCCTATACATGTGTGAAACTCAGACAATAGGAAAACAAGAGAGAAGACAGCTAGAAGCCCTGGAAGATAATCTGAAGATGTGGAGTTACAGGAGGATATTGAAGATAATCTGGAGATTTGATATTACTGAAGGGTATTGAAGATCAGATGGAGAGGTATAGGAAACAATAAAGATGTGCTGAAAACAAATACAGGAAACCAGATCCCTCTGGATTCACATTCAGACGAGAAGGAACAAACTCTTAGGACACATTCTAAGTCACAATAACACTGCTGGAACAGTAGCAGGAGCTACTGAGCAAAGGAATCACTGGAATGATGAAGGATGTCATGTGTGCAGCAGATCATGAGTGATGTAGGGTGTGCTTGGAACTGCAAAGCTAAGAATAGGATAGATGACTAGGGTACAGTCATATTTTCTGCTCAAGAGGTTTGGAAAATGGTGAAATCTGCTAGCTATAGTCTAGACCTCTTCAACAGCCCCATCACTCTGGATAATGTACACAAAAGGTAAGTGGTAAAGGGATTTACTGTGGGGAGCCGAGAAGCAGCCTGCCTAGAAGATACAGCTGGTTTTAGGCACTGCAGTAGTTGGGCATCATGCTCCACAATTATGAACAGAAGAGCAGTTAATCTTAAGGATCAAAACTTAAATGGCAGTATTCATGGAGAATTAGAGTTGCTGATATCTGCAAGGCTAGGAATAGGATACTGTGGTTAAATTTGCCAGACTGAGCCAGAGGTTTGAGATATGGTACAATCTACTAATTTTAGTTGGAACATCTTCAAAAGCTTTATGAACACAGGTATTATTAACAAAAATGTGAATCAACTCAAAAGAGTACAGGAACAATCAGACAAGACAGGGGAAAAGATCCACATCAAGGTTACTAATAGGCAGGGAACTAAGAAGATCTTGGTGTTAGAGGGTGGTCATGGGAGTGGTGTTCCAATTAGTGCAGAATTTTCCAGGTACTGAAGACTAGGTCACTGGATTTCTGAGTCAAGTGCAGAACAACTTGTCACTTGTGATTTATATTCACTTGGGTCATACTGTAGAAAAAACTAACATGGTTTACAGAAAGATTAAATGTGTGAGTTTTCCCATGGTGGTGAGTAGATGGATCAAGATGCACATACTAATTCCATGAAATGTGACCACTTTATTAAAGATGAATGATCATATGATATGAGACACATGCTTCAGCATGTTGATGTTGTTGTGATCTTCAGTTCTGAGACTAGTTTGATGCAGCTCTCCATGCTACTCTATCCTGTGCAAGCTTCTTCATCTCTGAGTAACTACTGCAACCTACATCCTTCTGAATCTGATTATTGTATTCATTTCTTGGTATCCCTCTACAATTTTTACCCTCCACAAATTCCTCTTCTCCCCAACCTCCTCATTAGTTACATGATCTAGCCATGTAATCTTCAACATTCTTCTGTCGCACCACATCTCGAAAGCTTCCATTCTCTTCTTGATATCCTCTCTACTTTGACCATCTGCAGTTATTTTGCACCCCAAATAGCAAAACTCATCTACCACTTTAAGAGTCTTAGTTCCTAATCTGATTACCTCAGCATCACCTGATTTAATTTGACTACATTCCATTACCTTTGTTTTGTTTTTGTTGATGTTCGTTTTATGTTCTCCGTTCAAGACACTGTCCATTCTGTTCAACTGCTCTTTCAGGTCCTTTGCTGTCTCTGACAGAATTACAATGTCATTGGCGAACCTCAAAGTTTTTATTTCTTCTCCATGGATTTTAATTCCTAACGAATTTTTCTTTTGTTTCCTTAACTGCTTGCTCAATATACTGATTGAATAACACTGGGGATAGGCTACAACCCTATCTTACTCCCTCTTTGGCCACTGCTTCCCTTCCATGCCTCCAACTCCTATAACTGCCATCTGGCTTCCGTAAAAATTGTAAATAGCCCTTTGCTCCCTGTATTTGACTCCTGCCACCATCAGAATTGGAAAGAGAGTATTCCAGTCGGCACTGTCAAAAGCTTTCTCTAAGTCTGCAAACGCTAGAAATGTAAGTTTGCCGTTTCTAAATCTTTCTTCTAAGATAAGTCGTAAGGTCAGTATTGCCTTGCATGTTCCAACATTTCTATGGAATTCAAATTGATCTTCCTTGAGGTCAGCTTCTACCAGTTTCTCAATTCATTTGTAAAGAATTTGTGTTAGTATTTTGCAGCCATGACTTCATAAACTGATAGTTTGGTAATTTTTACAGTTGTCAACACCTGCTTTGTTCAGGATTGGAATTATTATAGTCTTCTTGAAGTCTGAGGGTATTTCATCTGTCTCATACATCTTGCTTACCAGATGGTAGAGTTTTCTCAGAGCTGACTCTGTTAAGACTATAAGTAGTTCTAATGGAATGCTGTCTACTCCCAGGCCCTTGAATCAGCACATGCAGCCCAAAATGAGCTTGTTGACAACCAAGAGTAAAACAAAGGACATTACACACATATAGTGTTCTTAGGGCTAGATTTTGCTTGCTCATATTGACCTTCACAGGTCAACATCACCACATATGTTAATGTTGTAACAATATGAAGTGCAGGTGAAATACCTCAGCATCATTTCATGTCAAATCATTCATGCCATCTCACCCACAATCTCAGTTTGAAGGAAACTTTGTTCTCATTGTGGAGATAACACAGGTCTGCAAAAAAAAAAAAAAAAAAAAAAAAAAAAAAAAAAAAAAAAAAAAAAAAAAAAAAAAAACATTATTAGCTGCCTGAGATATTATTACTGAATTATATGTTTTAGAATTTAGAATGCACTGATTTCAGAAGTGGTGTCCATTTTTTCTATCATATAAGGGTTTTTTGCAAATTCAAACATAAAGAATTGGTAAAAGCACTCATTTATTGAAAATTATCAAATATAATATTTTTTTACAACCAATCAAAAATTATTTTGAGACATACAGTAACAATATTATAGTTATTCATGTGTTTTTATGAAATCCTTTCTTCTTTTCCTTGATACTTTGCTGAGCCCTTTTCCAATTTCCATCTATAGTTTCCCGCTTAAGCATCCAACAGTAGTCAACAAGCATAGTGATATCCCATCTTCCTTGGTACTGTCTCTCGATATCACGGACATCCTGGTGAAACCGCTCCCCCTGTTCTTCACTGTAAGCTTGAGGTTTACAGGAAAACTGTGGGAGTGCAAAAAATGAACTTTCAAGCTCATCTTGTAGCCTTGAGCTTCATATGCTGCTAACATCCATTGAAAAATGTTTTTGTAGTCAGGATCCTTAGTATTTCCAAAAAACTTTTGCATTACATCCTTGAACAATAACCAAGGTTCTTTTTCCTTTTCATTCATACATTCCAGAAAGATTGTATCAGTTAAAAGTTTGCTTACATCGGGGCCAGTGAAAACTCCCTCTTTCAACTTTGTTTCTGACAGCTTCGAGAATTTTGTACATAGATATTTAAAAGAGTCCCCATCCTTTTGCAGTGATTTTACAAAATGTTTCTTCAACCCCAATTTGATATGGGGAGGGGGCAAGAAAACCTTTTCTGGTGGTACCAAAGTAGTAGTGATAACATTTTTCTCTCCAGGTTCTAAGTTTCTTGGGGTGGCCAATAACTTTTAGTCCAGTGCTGTTCTTTGGATGTACTATCCCACAAGCATAAGAAGCATAGGAATTTAGTATAGCCTGCCTGCTGACCTAAAAGCATCATGAGCATTTTGAAGACTAGTTTTGGATGAATCAATGAATATGTGCCATGCAGATGAGCCATACTGCATATTAAAGCATTGCATGAATCCTTCAACATCATTGCAAAAAACTAAATTTCCTTCTTTTGAGAAAAACTGGGTAGATTCTTTTTCTTGGTGTCTGTACCATGAAAATGAGGTGCCAGATAATGAAAGGTTTATATTTTTTAATCTATAACCTAACAGTTTGGCTGCATCTTTTGAAAGACCTAAACCTCTTACTAGATCATTGAGCTCACTTTGATAAAATAGTTGAGACAATTCATCTTCGTCTGAAGAAAAATCTGAGCTTGATTCACTCTGAGGAGGTAATGTAACTTCGTCCTCCAACTCACTCAGGTATTCATCCAAACTGAAAGGTGACTGTGAGATAGGTATTTCAGAGCTATGAGACACTGGACGTATAGCTGAGTCACAGTTAGGATAACTTATGCTTCTTTTGTTTTTTGAATTAAATCCCTTTACATCAAAGAAGTAGCAATCAATGGTATGGTTTCTCTGCTCATGCCATATCATAGGAATTCCAAATTGAAATGCAGAAATGCATTTTTCTTACCCTTAAACCACAAATGATCTTCTTCGCATCTTCTACACACCTTCTACACACCCATGGTTTATCTTGGTCACCAAATTTGTAAGTAAGCAAAATAAACTTCCCTCACAAAAACACTTATTTTTTTTTGTTTACTTTTAATAGTGTATTCAGCACAGATATAAGAAAAACTGTTTGGAGAAATAACACAAGCTCTTGTAGCCATGGCTAGACAGAAACAACAGCACTGTCCACATTAATAGCATTATGTCTACTGAGAGTTTCTCTTCATTTCATGCGAGATACAAATCGTCATTTGACTTGTCGCAACATGATACAACTGAACGATAAGATTGTTTGCATTTGCTTCTGGCGCCCAGGAGTTCACAGTAAGTCCTGCAAGTGGTAACAAACAATAGTTAACATAGCATTTTTTTTAAAATTTCAGTTTATTTGATCAATTATGATTGATATAATTTTTAATAATTATTAAATTAAAAAACCACATAGGCTTATTACTAATGAACATATATACTGCAATATACATAAAAACCTATGTGATAGAATTTTTTGAATATTTTTCCTGTTTTTGGGAGGTGCAAATCTATAAGAAAATGTTAAAAAATCCTATGCAGTTATTTAGTTGCAGACCTGTGTAATCGACCATAGACAGTTTTGGAATTATATTTCTCTCCATCTCTCTCTGTTTTTGCTTTAGCTTTTCTCAAAGTTCGAAGTTTTTAACACCTGTAATGTCACCAAATGATACTTGCTAACATTTGGAAAAAAGATATCATTTTCTTATTTATCATCCAAACCATGTGAAATCTGCAGGTTATATACCCTAGTACAATGAGTCCAGTTTTGTAACCAAGGCATCATCTCACTTGGTGTATAGTATAAGGACTGTAGAATAAAAAACGATATGGCACAATTCAAGAAACTATCAAGACAAGAACTTGTATACTCACATTTTTCTTATTTTATTTTGCAAAAGCATGGTTCACAATTGTATTAAATAATACATAAAGGGAAATGAATGCCCTCTAAAAAAATTTTTTTTTTTTTCAGAATAATTTTCAAAGCTAGGATTTTCACTTGGGAAAGTAAAATTAATGTTTTTTTTTTGTTCCACTATTATGATTTCTTTTTTTAGTAAACAGTAGTTTTTAATTTTTTCTTGAGAAGCTAAAATAAACCAATGAAAATTCATAGGTTCTAAATAATATACTTTTAACTTAACCAAAATTTTAAGTGGTTAAACATAAAAGAAACAGGCTCAGCAAGCATATTTAACAAAGCTGAAGTTATTTCAACTCTTAAACAACACTTCATATAGTAGACATTATTTATTACAGAAAATCTTTCTTCTGAACAGAGCATATACACTCCTCTGAAAATTGATAAGTTCATCTGAGTAATATCCCAATGTGTTCAACAACAGCAAGGATATTAGGAATGGGCTCTGGGCAAATACCCTCTCTTTTGTGTCAATGGAAGGACAGTGAAAGTCCTGAAGCATGCATAAACTAAACAGTAACATCATGTTTTGTTCTATTTAGTTCAATGATTATCTCAAAGTAACACAGACTGGAACATTTACAATTTACATAGCTTGATAGGATATGGATTTGCTGTCTAGTAACACAAGAAACAATACACGCCAAGACTCAGGGATGAAACAAATTCAGTTGGTGACTACCCTTGAGTCACTGAACAGGTCTCATAAGGGGAAGCCATGATGTTAGCATCACAGATTTACTTCAAACTTCGTACAACTGTAGTAGACCATTAAAACAACTTAATGTGCAAATAGTAAGGTGCATTACTCTTGCAAATTCTGAGAAAATGGCAAGAGAAATTTTATGCATCTATTATGTGGCTCATGTATCTGATTGAATAATGTGACCAGTAATGAAAAAAAAATATAGATTACAAAATAAGTGTAAACAGGATTCAAATTGTTGCTTTGCTTGTGATGGAGAATATGTGGGCAGAGGTAACGAGGTCATTGCCATGTGTACCTACAAATGCAAGCGACCTTTGGACGAATATAGAAAACGTATAGTGGTAAGTAAACCATCAAGCTACGCTGTCGACGACTTAATGAAATCAATGCCCCTACGCCTTCAAGAAATCTTACGTAATGACGGTGGGTGGGTTGATTACTAAAAGCATACTCGTCCACAAAACCCATGTGGACAATTATCTAATATTCGGTCAAGCTTTGCTTTGTCGCAGCTCTTTAGCATATAAGTCCATTTACTTTCAGTCTCCTCCTTACAATTCTCGCAATGCAAGGTAATTGAAAAATCTCATCCACTCGACGCCAACTGAGGAATTGATTGGTGCATGTGTTGTTCAACGCACAGCAGTCGTCATCCTCACTGCAATCAATGACTGTGTGTGTGTGTGTGTGTGTGTGTGTGTGTGTGTGTGTGTGTGTATGTTTTCGTCTTCACGCACAATCTGAATCAATACTATTAACATTAGAGAGACAACCCACAATAAAGATTGCATCAAATGTGACTGTAAAGAATTTTAATGCGATGGAAAGTTACAAACTGAGTTTTTACCCAGTCCACGTTCTGCATATTACGTTAAGCAAGTAAGACGTATTAACTCCACAATATCGTTAGGAGAGAGTGTGCGCTCTTGTTGTCGCGGCTCGCAAGTGCAGCGATTAGCAGTGCCCAATGTCGCCGGGATTTGTTTATGTTGGCTGAGCGTGGACACTGCAACAACGCTTCGCTATGAAACAGAAAGAAACCACCTTGGCTCTGACTGCAATGAGCGGACATCAATGCCCGCATGTTCTTATAGTAACAGACGTGAGACTCTACTCACAGGTGCCGTGGAGGAATTGGAACGAGTATCATGTCATTAGTCATCAGAGTATTTACCAGTGATGAAATATCCACTCTATTTGAATCCCAAAAAAATAGGAACTTTCTCAAAAAGTAATGTGAGATGATACTAAAATTTATCTAAGACGCAAAAATTAACTGCAGAGCTTTCATGCACGCAGAAATAGCACAAAAGGAAATATAATGTCTTGGAAGCGTATACTTCATTTCGTTTTCTCCTATCAACGCCCTTGTTTTAGTATGAAGTGAGGAAATAAACGCGAAAAACTAAAGTTCCTGAGAAAAATATGAGTCATTTGCTCTTCTCATATCATAGCTTTTGTTTGACAATGAAGTAAAAAAATAAAAAATTAACAGTCTAGGGTTCTGAAGCATAATATGACACCAGATTCTTATCGTAGGCGCTATCGGAAGCGCAAAAAGCAGGGAGCTGTTCATTCTTTTGTCCAACAATCTGTTTCCTTTCATGCATTACTACCACTCGAAGATTCTTATTTAAGGACGTGCGGGCATCAAGTTCTTGAGCAAAATAAGCCTTATGTTATTATGCTAATTACGGTACGGAAAAAATGCAACAAAGACGAGTTCCCCTAGAGCAGTGGGCATATTTGCCCACGTCTGCATTCAGCGGTGACTGCCAGCTGCCACAACACTTCACAGAATCCATGCGGCAGGCAACACAACAGTGAGTGCACTTCAGACTTCATTCAGTAAGTCGTCAGGAGATGGACGGAAACGTCAAATTAACGTCGCTTTCCGACTCGTATTCAATCCAGAATGAGGTGTTATTAAGATAGCTGAGCGTTCTAGCAATTACGCTTTGACAATTCCCATATGAGTATTCCGACAGGCTAAAGAACCCGTTAGTGTGAAACCATCGGGAACTGCATTAGTACACACTGCAAGAACTTGAATCAATACGTGGACTCATCTCTTCACTGGGTAAGCTATTACTGTTATTTAGGATTCTCTCTGACCTATACGTAATGCAAATGGAACTTGACATTCATGAGGCGCTTTCCGCTATTCTTGACAAACATGAGCAACTTGTAGTCACTGCGAGTTACAACTGTGTGATGCTAATGGTACAGGTTTTCAGTGGGTGTGGTGGTGTTATGCTGTCAAACTGCTTACAGTAACGTTAATGGTGGCGCTCATAATTTAGCGCTGTCTGCCCTACTTAAGTAAAGATAGTGTGGTGGCGTTGTCGCTTCTCTTTGATGGCATCAGCTTGAGTAATCCGATCTAACGTACATAGTGCTCCATTCGCAGGCTGCTAATGATACAGAATGACTACAGAGATCAATGTGCGGGTCTTACATTAACTCTGCAGTGAATTGCTTAACAAATCTTACCCTCAGCAATACAGCTAGAATGACTCATTACGTAGGTACTCTATGTTGCACTTGGTTATGTGATCAATTCGCTGCAACCCTGCTTCTACTGTTCGTAAATACTTCTACACTGACCATTCGTTATTTGACTAAATATGCGCTACAACCTGATTTGCATGTATATGACATGGGCTAGCGCCGGCACAAAGCAATATTAAGGGTTGGATGCCGTTGAAGCCCCGTTGCATTGATGACAAGACAAATGTTCGCAAATCACCTCCACTGCATAAAAAAAAAAAAAAAAAAAAAAAAAAAAAAAAAAAAAAAAAAAAAAAAAAAATTCATCTTAAATATCGAAGGACCGACGTCCACACTGTCATCGGGCGTTGAAATACAGCATCGACGGCAAATGAAAATTTGTGACCGATCGGGCTTCGAACCTGGACCTCCTGCTTACTAGACAGGCGTGCTGAGCACTGCACTTTTTTTTGGGGAGGGGGGGGGTGGAGGAGACTTTCAGCACCAGGTAGGCGGAGGCAAAGAGGGCAGGGGTCGAAGATCTGAGGCCTGGCCACAATGCCTCCCCCATACCTGTAACTGCATAATTCCCATGTATTCCATGCTTGTTCCCATATATGCCTCACATTGTAGAACAAAATTTAAGTAATGATTAAGCTTCCAATGGCGTGCGTTCCTTGTAGAACATAACTCAAAACAGGCAAAAGGGAGACGGAAAAATACATAACAAACATTCATTCAGAAACATATGAGGTCTGTAATGAAGCCATATAGTTTTCAACAAATGAAAGAAATTTCGGAGCTGGAAGGGTTTCACCAAATTAGAATAGTTCTGATTTTAGAACCAACGTAAAAGAAGATTCAAGGAATATAAAAAAAAGTGAAGGAATAGTATTCTGCTTCTAATCAATAAAACTGCGCACCTCCTTGTAGCCCACATAAAGCAATAGACAAAAAGTTTTGAAACCATTCCTTATATTTGTTGTTCTTCTTCAACGTTTCCAGTCGGGTTGAAAAGCTTCAGTTATCGTTATATGACTTTCTTCGGTTCTGTTGATAAGTGCTAATTTCTTCTTAGTCCAGTTCCAAATACTGATTCTATTTTCACATAAGAACACGTGCGCTACAGTTTCTACAAGCCGACATTTGTCGCAGTTTGGAGATGGTCTCAATTTGATTTTCCATAATCGTTCTGCTGTGGGTACGGTTTCGTTTACAACGTTGTACCATACGGCACTGACTCTAGTTGGTAGAATTTTATTGTTGATATTTTCCCAGACCTTCATCCAGTTTTTAGTAGGTTAATTTACCTGAATTGGGTTGTGAAGACGACGTCATAATACAATCATAGATGGTTGTAGTGTTGGTTTGTGCTGGTGGAAGTCTTATATAGCTCCAATCGACACAGTACTTTATGAAGTAATCTAAGCAAGGGTATGTGCTACATTAACAGGAGCGTTCCTATCCCCAGGATCTAACGAGATGAACAGGAGTTTCGTGACGCCTGTCTTAGTCACATGTATTAGTTTAAAAGTACAAGTTAGAAACAGTGCGTCACATCTAGATTTAACGAATTTAATTCCAATTTCTCCGATTTGTCTCTGTAAAGTCGCCGTGTGGAAGGATACTTTGCTATATTTTGTTTCCACACATACCAACAGGCTGCAGCTAATATTTTATGTGCGGTGACGTGCGGTATGGGTAAGACTGCTGCGACATGATATATTTTGCTAAGTATGTATGTATTTATACGTCGGTCTAACGATCGTGTGTTATTGTCCTTCAACAAGGCTCTGACGACATTAAGTTTCCGCTCCAAATTGTTTGTAGCCATGCGCTTGGGATTCGCCCTTAAAAGCAATCCGAGTTGAAGTGTCTCTTCAGTTACATCTAACCAGTGAGCACCTATTGCACAATTGTAAGAACCGAGATGCAGTATTTTGGATTTAAAATTTTGTAAATTTATGCTAAGATCTTATGGGACCAAGCTGCTTAGGTTGTCGGTCCCTAAGCTTACACACAACTTAATCTATCTTAAACTAGTCAAAATATCCACGGGTGTGCTGCCGGTCTATAGTGTCCAACGGGCACAATATTTCGGCGATCATACATGTCACCATCATCAGGTGAACTGACGGACTGAGCTCCTGTGAACGTGCCGGCACGGAGATCCGTACGCTATGGCTGCTCAGAGGGAACTGGGTTCGGTCGCGGCGACGGCTGATTTAAATACCCTCCGCCCGCGGCGCGCTCCCTCCGCCGTCCGCGCCCCGCGCCACGGTCGCGCGGTGGAACAGATTGCGACGGCGTCTGAGATGACGTCGGAGTGATGGCTCTGTCCGCCGTGGTCGTCACAACTATACGTTTGCTCGATTTACTCTTGATTAACCCGATCGCTGGTTCCCAAGCCTTGCTAAGATTATAGCCACAGTCACGGTTTATGAGGTCGTCATTGGTGCGAATTTCGATGGCCTCTCTAACAACGCTGTCCCAGTATCTCGACGTCTGTACCAGAATCCTCGTGCGGTCATATTCCATGGCGTGATTTTCCGACAAACAATGTTCAGCGACCGCCGACTTGCTCGGATACATCAGGCGAGTGTGCCTCTGGTGTTCACGGCATCGATCCTCGACGGTACGCATCGTCTTACCAATATACGACTTGCCACATTGACACGGAATCTGGTACACGCCGGCCTTCCTCAAACCGAGGTCATCTTTGGCGCTCCCCACCAGTGCACGAGTTTTATTTGGAGGACAAAACACAGTTCCGACCCGGTGTTTCTTCAGAATGCGAGCGATTTTCCCCGAGAGTGCGCCTGTGTATGGAATAAATGCAGTGCCTACCTCCTCCCTGGTGACTTCATCCATCTCAAGAGGTTGTGCTGCAGTGGTTGGGCGGAGAGCACGTTCAATCTGCCACTCTGAGTACCCATTTTTTCGAAATACAGTTCTCAGATGTTCCAATTCCTGGGGTAGACTCTCTGCGTCAGAGATAGTGCGCGCCCTATGTACTAGAGTTTTAAGTACCCCATTCATCTGTGAAGGGAGGTGGCAGCTGTCTGCGTGCAAATACAGATCAGTGTGCGTAGTCTTCCGATACACCCCATGACCTAGGGTGCCGTCAGCCCTCCTCTTGACCAAGACGTCAAGGAAAGGTAATTTACCCTCCGTTTCAGTCTCCATAGTGAATTTGATGTTGGGGTGTATGGAGTTTAGATGTGTAAGGAAGTCAAGGAGTTTATCCATACCATGTGGCCAGATGACGAACGTGTCGTCCACGTAACGGAAAAAGCAAGTAGGTTTCCATACGGATGACGACAGGGCTTCCTCCTCGAAGTTCTCCATGTACAAATTCGCTACCACCGGTGAGAGTGGGCTACCCATGGCGACTCCCTCCGTTTGTTCGTAGTATTCTCCATTAAAAAGAAAATACGTGGAAGTCAAGACATGCCTAAAAAGTTCAGTGGTCTTTTCGTCAAACTTCTGACTAATCAATTCTAGTGACTCTCGCAGGGGTACCCTCGTAAACAAGGAAACGACGTCAAAACTCACCATGATATCTGACTCATCCAACCTGAAGCTGTCAAGGCGTTTAACAAAATCCACGGAATTACGGATGTGATGAGGGCATTTACCCACATAAGGACTTAATATTCCCGTCACGTATTTGGCCAACAAATATGTAGGTGCCCTGATGTTGCTGACAATGGGGCGTAATGGTATCCCCTCTTTGTGAACCTTCGGGAGTCCATATAGTCTAGGCGGTACCGGACCTTGGGGTAACAATTTCTTAGCGTCACCCTCCGGTAAATCTGCGTCCTTGAGAAGCGCCCTCGTCTTGTTCTCCACCTTCTTTGTAGGGTCAACGCTGATCTTCCGGTAGGAATCGTCATTTAGCAGGCTCTGCATCTTATCAGTGTAGTCCTTATGGGAGACAACAACTGTAGCATTGCCTTTGTCAGCCGGTAAGACAACAATTTCAGAGCGCTCCCTCAGATCACGAATGGCCGCCCTCTCTTTACTGCTGATATTTGACTTCATCGGCTTGGATTTCGTCAACGCACGACAAGTTTCACGACGTATTTCCTCGGCTGATTCTGGCGGAAGTCGAGCTGCAACCTGTTCAACAGCACTAAGAATTTCTGCGACTGGAGTGAACTTGGGGGTGGGAGCGAATTTTAGACCTTTCTGCAAAACCGAGACTGCATCATCACTCAACACCATGCCACTCAAATTGATGACAGTCTTGCACGGAACCTGCAGAGATGGTTTGTCAAGGAGACGTGAGAACTTAGCTGTTTGACGTCCCGTAGCCTTCTTATGGGCGGAATCAGCTGACACCCAGGTGACACCATCAATCCAATTCCAGGAACAAGAAGTAAACTTACTAGCCAGTTGCAAGTGTAGTTTGAGTAATTCCTGTGAGATAAACTCAAGGCTCCGGCGGGTGAATTGCACTCTCTCACGTACCAATGCGAGGCTAGCTCGTTTCTTGATTCTCTTAGCT
This sequence comes from Schistocerca americana, assembly GCF_021461395.2. NCBI lineage: Eukaryota > Metazoa > Arthropoda > Insecta > Orthoptera > Acrididae > Schistocerca > Schistocerca americana. Next base: position 128,956,094 of record NC_060122.1, on the reverse strand, counting down.
GCTGCAGAATCGATGTGATGCATAACCTTACCAAAATTTGGAACAACATTCTCGGAACGACATCTCTTTAGAAAGGCAAGAGTACTTAGCAAACGACATCTACGGTGGCGCAACTTTTCAAATTTCTTCATGCTGCGATACATCTCCTCCCCGTAAAGGTGTATGATGTGATTCTTGAGTTTCTCCCGGCGTATTTGATAGAGGAGATGTATCGCAGCATGAAGAAATTTGAAAAGTTGCGAGACCGTAGATGTCGTTTGCTAAGTACTCTTGCCTTTCTAAAGAGATGTCGTTCCGAGAATGTTGTTCCAAATTTTGCTAAGGGTATGCATCACATCGATTCTGCAGCAGCTAAGAGAATCAAGAAACGAGCTAGCCTCGCATTGGTACGTGAGAGAGTGCAATTCACCCGCCGGAGCCTTGAGTTTATCTCACAGGAACTACTCAAACTACACTTGCAACTGGCTAGTAAGTTTACTTCTTGTTCCTGGAATTGGATTGATGGTGTCACCTGGGTGTCAGCTGATTCCGCCCATAAGAAGGCTACGGGACGTCAAACAGCTAAGTTCTCACGTCTCCTTGACAAACCATCTCTGCAGGTTCCGTGCAAGACTGTCATCAATTTGAGTGGCATGGTGTTGAGTGATGATGCAGTCTCGGTTTTGCAGAAAGGTCTAAAATTCGCTCCCACCCCCAAGTTCACTCCAGTCGCAGAAATTCTTAGTGCTGTTGAACAGGTTGCAGCTCGACTTCCGCCAGAATCAGCCGAGGAAATACGTCGTGAAACTTGTCGTGCGTTGACGAAATCCAAGCCGATGAAGTCAAATATCAGCAGTAAAGAGAGGGCGGCCATTCGTGATCTGAGGGAGCGCTCTGAAATTGTTGTCTTACCGGCTGACAAAGGCAATGCTACAGTTGTTGTCTCCCATAAGGACTACACTGATAAGATGCAGAGCCTGCTAAATGACGATTGCTACCGGAAGATCAGCGTTGACCCTACAAAGAAGGTGGAGAACAAGACGAGGGCGCTTCTCAAGGACGCAGATTTACCGGAGGGTGACGCTAAGAAATTGTTACCCCAAGGTCCGGTACCGCCTAGACTATATGGACTCCCGAAGGTTCACAAAGAGGGGATACCATTACGCCCCATTGTCAGCAACATCAGGGCACCTACATATTTGTTGGCCAAATACGTGACGGGAATATTAAGTCCTTATGTGGGTAAATGCCCTCATCACATCCGTAATTCCGTGGATTTTGTTAAACGCCTTGACAGCTTCAGGTTGGATGAGTCAGATATCATGGTGAGTTTTGACGTCGTTTCCTTGTTTACGAGGGTACCCCTGCGAGAGTCACTAGAATTGATTAGTCAGAAGTTTGACGAGAAGACCACTGAACTTTTTAGGCATGTCTTGACTTCCACGTATTTTCTTTTTTAATGGAGAATACTACGAACAAACGGAGGGAGTCGCCATGGGTAGCCCACTCTCACCGGTGGTAGCGAATTTGTACATGGAGAACTTCGAGGAGGAAGCCCTGTCGTCATCCGTATGGAAACCTACTTGCTTTTTCCGTTACGTGGACGACACGTTCGTCATCTGGCCACATGGTATGGATAAACTCCTTGACTTCCTTACACATCTAAACTCCATACACCCCAACATCAAATTCACTATGGAGACTGAAACGGAGGGTAAATTACCTTTCCTTGACGTCTTGGTCAAGAGGAGGGCTGACGGCACCCTAGGTCATGGGGTGTATCGGAAGACTACGCACACTGATCTGTATTTGCACGCAGACAGCTGCCACCTCCCTTCACAGAGGAATGGGGTACTTAAAACTCTAGTACATAGGGCGCGCACTATCTCTGACGCAGAGAGTCTACCCCAGGAATTGGAACATCTGAGAACTGTATTTCGAAAAAATGGGTACTCAGAGTGGCAGATTGAACGTGCTCTCCGCCCAACCACTGCAGCACAACCTCTTGAGATGGATGAAGTCACCAGGGAGGAGGTAGGCACTGCATTTATTCCATACACAGGCGCACTCTCGGGGAAAATCGCTCGCATTCTGAAGAAACACCGGGTCGGAACTGTGTTTTGTCCTCCAAATAAAACTCGTGCACTGGTGGGGAGCGCCAAAGATGACCTCGGTTTGAGGAAGGCCGGCGTGTACCAGATTCCGTGTCAATGTGGCAAGTCGTATATTGGTCAGACGATGCGTACCGTCGAGGATCGATGCCGTGAACACCAGAGGCACACTCGCCTGATGTAGCCGAGCAAGTCGGCGGTCGCTGAACATTGTTTGTCGGAAAATCACGCCATGGAATATGACCGCACGAGGATTCTGGTACAGACGTCGAGATACTGGGACAGCGTTGTTAGAGAGGCCATCGAAATTCGCACCAATGACGACCTCATAAACCGTGACTGTGGCTATAATCTTAGCAAGGCTTGGGAACCAGCGATCGGGTTAATCAAGAGTAAATCGAGCAAACGTATAGTTGTGACGACCACGGCGGACAGAGCCATCACTCCGACGTCATCTCAGACGCCGTCGCAATCTGTTCCACCGCGCGACCGTGGCGCGGGGCGCGGACGGCGGAGGGAGCGCGCCGCGGGCGGAGGGTATTTAAATCAGCCGCCGCCGCGACCGAACCCAGTTCCCTCTGAGCAGCCATAGCGTACGGATCTCCGTGCCGGCACGTTCACAGGAGCTCAGTCCGTCAGTTCACCTGATGATGGTGACATGTATGATCGCCGAAATATTGTGCCCGTTGGACACTATAGACCGGCAGCACACCCGTGGATATTTTGACTATCAAATACGCCGGGAGAAACTCAAGAATCATATCTTAAACTAACTTACGGTATGGACAACACACACGCCCATGCCGGAGGGAGGATTGGAAGCCCGGACGGTGGGCACTATCGGGACACAGCAGCCAATCTCTCTGCAGCACTTATCTACACACGCTCCTCGTCAGACGCCAGACGCGAATTCCCATTTAGCCGCATACCACATGCCCGGTACCCCCCCCCCCCCCCCCCCCCCCCATCGCCAACCGTCCATTATATTATTCCACTCGCTCGCGGCCACACTGTATCCCCGCCAGCGAGGGTTCGGACGATGACGTGCGTGTAGCACTGAAAACTTTCGATGACCCTTCGAGACCTGAGTAGTTATACATGGTGTTTCAGGAGGGATAATAAATATCGTAGGAAATGGTAGTATAGACAAATTGCAGAAAAAATGCCAAACAACATGTGTCCAATTCTTATTAAGTACATATAGCTGGGTTCAATGCATTTTCGTTTCGTACCTCGGTCCTTAGGGGACTCCTCCCTATGGACCTTTAAAATGAGCTTCCAGCGTTATTGTAAGAGTTTCCTTTGGCTACAAGGATGCTTATGTTCCTCCAGTATGACGGGGCTTCTGCACATTCTAGACGTCAGGTGACACATTATCCAAACCTAACATTTCCCAGAAGATGGATCCGTAGACATGGGCACTTTTCTTGGCCACCTTATCTCTTTGGATTTTTGCCTGCGGGGATGGTTACAGGCGAAGTCTACAAAGAAAAAGTAAACCCAAGAGCCGATTTGATCGTTCGGATTATGAATAGTGCACCCCTCATAAAAGAACGCAGATGACCTAAGAAGAACTACACGTCGAGTTATCAAGAGAAGTCAAATGTGCATTGAAGTTGGTGGGGGAATTTTTCAAAATCAACTTTGAACGTCCTCATTTGCCTTTGCTTTGAGTTTGTTAGGGTTAAGTACTAACAACTGTATCTCTGTACTCAATAAAAAGTGGACGCATTTATATGGAATTTTTTTATGCAATTCGTCTGCACTACCACCTGCTAAAATATCTACTATTCCTCTTGAAACACCCCGTATATGAATATATGTGTGATGTCTATTCTTTCGGACTTGTCCTAAGGAGAAGACACTACGAATCCATGTTCGAACCTGGTCAGGCACAAATTTTCATCTGACGCCGTTGTTCTATTTTAACGCCCATGATAGCCTGGACATCCGTCCTTCAATATTTAAGTGATTAACAAGGCTGTCTATTTCGATTCGTAGTGTCTGTTCTTTCGGAAATATCCGAAAGAACAGACACGCACACACACACACACACACACACACACACACACACACACACACATACACATTTTTAAGTGGTCTTCAGAAAATGTTTGGCATCTCTGTGATAGTGCCGGACTGGCGCTACATCAACCTACTCATTTCACTAGACATAGTTGTAATTTTGTGAACAATTCCTGTTTAATAAGTGACAGCGACAGTCTCTCTCATCGTTTATTCTATCGGAAACCTGCTTCTTTCTGCCCCAGCCTATACTACAGCAATGAATGATTGCTCACATTCTTGATACCTTACTGGACGTGCTACTGGAACTGTTGCCAAAGATTCAAATCCCGCTGGAAACGTATGTTTCAAGACAGATGGGTTTGCTCCTCCCTACTGTCACTGAAACAATCACAACGAAATTAAGTATAGGAATCCTATGAAACCCTTGAGTTATACTGCAGTGCTGTGGAGACGAAAAAAGTAGTTTTTCACAATTATCAGATGACAGATGGAATTTGTCAGATTCCACTAATTATGACTGAATTATAATTGTCGGTTCACAGGCTCTTTTCTGCCGTTTATTGTAACTGTTTCTGAAGGTTAGAGCTGGAAGAACAGAAACAGCAGATTTTCGCCATATGGAATATTCGAATTCACCTTAAATCTTCACGTTTCGAGCAAAAGGCAGAAAAGATGACAACAAGAAGCCAGGAGATGCCTGTCTTCTGGCGGATGTGCCAATGACAGTGATCTAAATAACAATGTTGTACAGCAAAGGTACGTTGCCAACTCAACCACTGGAGAAACTCTAAAATTGTGAATCGCTTCTGGTGAATAGGCTTTCAAGGCTTTGGTCCGATTAAGACAGTTTTTATGACATTTAGTTTACACTCAGTGCATCGATGTATTACAAGTAATGACACTCTAGCACCTAAACCTAGTTACAGAAGTGCTAAAAAGACTCATTGACATATAATGAGGATATTGCGGCCCTTGCCACCTGTAACTTTGAGACGAAGCTATAGCCACTTCCGAGGTCACTCACAGAACACATCAGTTGGTATCCTTCCTGGCAGTATAACTGAAACTTGGCAACAGCGCAGAATATGTTTGGCAACTCTGTGACCGACGAGTTACTTCCTTCATGGCACAGAACTAGCCTGCTAAATTCACTTGATATTGTCGTGTCATTTCAATAGAATAATGTGAGTGATTTTCTCTTGAGATGTAAGTTCGGTCAGAGTGTTAGCTGCTCTCTGTAATAAAAAAAACTGAGTCAATGGATCAACGACGAACTGAAACAGATGTCTTGCGACGTCCGCCCCGAGCAGATACAACGAACGAAAACGAACAAAATGAGAATAAAAAAAAGAAAAAGAAGGTAAGGTGCTTGCCTGTCAGGTGCACGCTGCCTTTGTTCGCCTTTCGAGACTCGCGGAAAGCCAGATTTTTAATTATTTTGTTGCAGAGCTGCAAGCAGGCAGATACAAACTCAATAAGGGAATCGTAAGACAACGCTCGAGCAGAACTCGTCTTGTTACTTTTAGTACCCCTTAGTGCCAGAGAGAAAACCTTACGGTACTCCAAAAGCCACAATGCCACTTTCGTTTTCTTCCGACATATTTTTTGAGGTTGTGAATACATAATTTTATCTATGAACTAACACATTTTCATAATACTTGTGAATGATACAGGACATGAAGTAAATACAGACATTTTCGAAGTCAAAAGTCGATAATATCCTACTAATTCATGTTAAAATAGGCTCAATCGTATTACAGATACTTAATGCTTCATTAAGATAGACTACCGTCGTGATGTTTCTGTAGTAAGCTGAATTTAATTTATATTAGTACAGTGAATTCTTTAACTGCGTTTTCCACTTTTTACTGAACGCAACAGTAATCATCAAAGAGAAATTAGTCAGCAGCAGGATTATCTTTCACGATATCTAAAACAATATGACAATGCTAAAGTAGTTTACAAATTCTACACCCATAGAAACCTACTGGTTCTAACGATGTCATTAAACCAGTGTAGTTCGAAGAGTATTTTCGTCTAGAAATGAATTGCCTTGACGGTTGATCGATCAAGAGCGGGAAATGTAAATTTTTGCGAGTATATGATGAGAGGGACAAGTGCTTGAGAGAGGACTTCCGTATCGATACAAGTGCCTGAGAGATGACTTTCCAATCAATCTCCTGGACAGTTTTGTTTCTCAAATCAACAGAGTGCCTTATCATGCTGTAGCACATGTGATGTAGTTTTGTCGGTCGATTTTCTTACACTGCGACCAAGAGGAGTCTCAGTTGTTGGCAACAAATTCCAACTGTGATGCACACAGCCCTTGAGGCAGAATTCGTAGCGCAAACACACTTTTGGAGCTATCAGATGAAAAATATTATGTTCACACTATTCTTTGCTCGAATTTATGTCTTTTGGTGGGGCTCAGCCTTTCATTTTTTTCTTAGGAAGTTAATGATAAAGGCATCATAACTCGTCACCAGAAACAGTACTGCATAGGAACACTCAATGAGCGACCTGATGACGATAAATAATAGTCACTCCGTTGATTTTTGTTGTTTCGAATTAGAGAGCATGCAGTACTCCTACACCAGACTTCTGAACTTTGCCTGTTGAATGCAAATGTCACATGATGGTTAAATCCATCACATTTATCAGTAGTCGAGACTTCGTTAACGTGGAAAATCATTCATGCCAGAACGATCTTTGTTGAAACAAGAATATCTTTTTCTGGCGTACTTTTCCCAAAAGCACTCGCTCCACACAGAGTTCAAATCTTCCTGGTTGCCTCCTCTGCATTCACCCCTCTGTTATACCAAAAGTAGATATTGTGTTGCAGATGTTACACCTTTTTCCACTTGCGACTCAATTTTACAAATTTTAACCACAGTTCATGATTTTCAAGAATGCAAAATCCAACGCTTAACTGCAAGCTCATAACTAGAACTTCAAATTCGAAAACAACAGTTGATACATGCAATGACAGCGTCGCGCAGCGTTCAGCTGGGCGGCGCCGGATTTCAGGCTGCAGGTGGCGTCTGGCCGGTGGCCGGTAGCCGCTGTAGCGCGAGGAAACGCTCGAGCGTAAGCTGTTCTGATCGCGAAGCAGCCACGAGCTGTCCTGCGCAATTGTTTCTGGAAGTACTTGTTATTGCTGGTGGGTAGAATGTGAAGCTAATTAACTTCGATATTCAATCAGACTCATTACTTTAGACGAGGTCCGATATGTGGTAAAAAAAAAAAATACAGTTGGACGCTAACACGCGACTACAACTTTATAATTCGCGACGATTACCACTTTTTTTTCTTTTATTCCATCGGGCTACATAACTTTGCGACAGTCCTGCTTCCTTTCTTTCCATGACCCTCCACCGCAGATAATCTGGTAGCCATCTTCTCTGCGCCATACTGCACCGTCTGTGACTGGGTACACAACGATTGTGGATGTTGGGGCTACCCGACAAACACTACCGCGTTTCACAGGTGCCCTGACGTCGTTGTTGGCATGGTTGTCCGTTCTTTTTTTTTTTTTTTTTTTTTTTTTTTTTGCAAGCGACCGGAAGTCTAGAATTCGCGACGATTACCTTTTTTGGGGGCTCTATATATGTTTTTCTTATTTTACTTATATTAAACTAATAATAATGCTTCAGAATCTATAACGCGAATGTTAGGGAAAAAAATTAGATGTGGCGAGACGCCAACCATTGGCATTTTTTGTTTTCACTGCTCGCTCACCCCACAGTACAATACCGCGACCAGTTTTAATTTTTTTTTTCCCCGACACAGGAAACACACTGAAATTATACACTCAAATGGCAGTGTATTCCTTCAAAAAACGAAAATATTCACTCTTTTTCCGAAGTACTTGTTGAAGGTAATCAATTAAAATAAAACAAAAGAAGTCACTTCGACAAAAACAAAGGGGTGAACAGTTTTAATCTGCCAGGAAGTTTCATATCAGCGCACACTCCGCTGCAGAGTGAAAATCTCATCTGGAAACATCCCGTAGGCTGTGGCTAAGCCATGTCTCCGCAATATCCTTTCTTTCAGGAGTGCTAGTTCTGCAAGGTTCGCAGGAGAGCTTCTGTAAAGCTTGAAAGGTAGGAGATGAGGTACTGGCAGAAGTAAAGCTGTGAGGAAGGGGCTTGAGTCGTGCCTGGGTAGCTGAGTTGGTAGAGCACTTCCCCGCGAAAGGCAAAGGTCCCGAGCTCGAGTCTCGGTCCGGCACACAGTTTTAATCTGACAAGAAGTTTCATATCAGCGCACCCTCCGCTGAAGAGTGAAAATCTCATTTTCGACATTGATAATGGACTCCCTTGAAGGACGCCCTGAGACAACGCGGTGGGGGAAGTAAGACGGCCATTTACGTCAATGGACGCCCAAATACCAGTGATGAGAGAGCTAAACACCCGTCGTGCAGCGTTGTTTAAACCAATAGTCGTCAATTTTCGCATAAGGAACCCATGATTAACGCGGTCGAACGCTTGGCGAAAATCAATGAAAAGCAAAGCGCTTGGCACAGGAATGGTGGAAGCAATTGAAATCAAATCTCGACATTCAGCAGCGGGAGTCAGGAGAGTACGACCCGGAAGACAACTTTGATGGTTCGCTACGATGGTAGTCAACAATAACGACAGTCGGCTATTGACCACTCGCGCCACTGTTTTATAATTGTTGAAGAGGGTTATCGGGCGGACCTGATCCACACGCAAACGTCCCGGTTTTTTGGGAATCAGGACTATTTGAGCAACCTTGAAGCTGGGCGGAAGAAGGCCCCCGTGGAACACTTCATTCACCATGGAAGTTATCGTACCTCCTATTAGGGGCCAAAATCGAATGTAAAATTCTTTGGGAAGGCCATCGGGGACAGGTGTTTTATGGGAGGGAGAATGAGCCACAATATCAAATATATCATCGCGATGGAATACAGAGAAAAAGTCGTCCTGGAGAACTGGTGTAACAACACGATCAAGGAGGGAGCTGACATCAACAGACGGTGGACCGTATGAATCCACTTCAGCATAAAGCTCGGAATAGTAGTGGTAAAGTTCACGCATGATATCAGATTGAGAGGACCACTCACGCCCATCTAGAGAACGAATGGTAGAAAGGCACGTCCTTTGAGATCGCTTGTGAAGCCGGAGAAGATGATAGAGAGAGGTCAACTCATCCTGTGCGATTGAACGAGGCTGGGAACGCAGTCGGACACCATCCATTTGCCTACGTTTGAGTTGGAGTAGTTTTGCCTTCACACAGTGGACGTCGACGACCCTCAAGGGTGCATCACGAGCATTATCGTAAAGATCGCGAAGGACTGCATAGCAAATTTCCCTAGTGCGCCTTATTTCAGCCGCTTTCTCAGCGCTAAAATGCTTGAGTGTATTTCGAATCCGGGGTTTAGCAAAGGTAACCCATCATTCGAGAAGTGAGGAATAACGCGTCTGGGATTGGATTGTCCGCCGCCATACGTCTGCGATGATGTCTTCCAGAGAGGGGTCCGTGAGATGTAGAGTGTTTAGCTTCCATAAAGGGCGTGAAAGATGGACCCGCTGTGGGACGTGGTTAAAAGTCATGGAAACAGCACGTGATCAGTGAAACTGGCGGGAATTACATCAATCGATAGATGCTGACTACATATGGTGGCTGATAAATAAAAGCGGTCCAATCGGCTACTTGAAGTAGCTGTAAAAAACGTAAACCGCACCAATGTAGGATGTCTGCAAACCCAAGCATCCTGGAGATGCAAGGACGTCACCATATCATTAAGTTCATGACAAAATGTATAATTGGGGGTCTGATCAACACGGCGTAAGACGCAGTTAAAATCACCCCCTAACAAAACCTTGCGTGGATTCCATTGGGCCGGCCGCGGTGGTCTAGTGGTTCTAGGCGCGCAGTCCGGAACCGCGGGACTGCTACGGTCGCAGGTTCGAATCCTGCCTCGGGCATGGATGTGTGTGATGTCCTTAGGTTAGTTAGGTTTAAGTAGTTCTAAGTTCTAGGGGACTCATGACCACAGATGTTAAGTCCCATAGTGCTCAGAGCCATTTGAACCATTTTTTGATTCCATCGGAGTAAATGAACAAGTTCTTCCTTATAAAACCGCGCGCGATCGGATGAACGACTGGATGCAGTCGGAGCGTAAAGAAAAATTAAAGTGAGATCATAAAAACTACAGCCTATACCGCGACCATCATCTAGCTTTTCGAAGTCATTCAGCGGGATTCAATCTCGATAAAGCAAAGCCATACCGGTAGAATTTTCAGGCTCGACATTGAAAAACATAGAATATCCAGGAAGACAAAACACATCAAATAATACCTCTTGTAACCACACGGTATCAGTTTGGGAATCTAAATAAACTGGCGTAACGCAGCAAGCCGTAATTGGGAACGTATCCTATTAACATTGAGCGTTAGTAATGTATACGCCGGCATCCGTTAACACATGTAAGATCAATAAAATAACATTAAGGAAAAATCACTATCACGTCCGTCTCTCCCTAACGTCCGGAGGCGGGGAAAGAAGGTATAACGCTAGTCCTCCCCACCTGACGCCGAGGAATCCTCGCTTTTCTTTTTATGACGCGCCGCAGCACGGGCAGGTTAAAAACGCTGTTTCACACCACTCCGTGAAAACATACACTCTTGATGTGGAGGGGTTGGAGGCACATCAAGCTCCGATTTGACAGAGGAGCCATCGTCACCGCACTTATCGGAAATCGGGGAACACAACTCAGAACGACCAACAGCAACATCAGGTAACGAAGAGACAGGTAATGCAGCACTGGTGTCGGGTGGCATCTCCTGAACATCAGGAAGAAAACCCGTACAATCCTGTTGCTCGACCGTCTCATCGTGGAGGAGGGGTGGTACTGCACTGGAACACCGTAAGGGCTGGCCAGCGGGCGATGTCTCTGCGGGAAGAACGGAACCCAAGGGAACAGTCACGTCGACGGGAGAAGTGGGGGACGCAGATTGAATGCACATTTCAACATCAACAGAAGCAGCTAAATCCTCTCTGGTAATACTGGAATCACAATTAACATCAGTAGACAACGCATTACCGCCAGAAGGTGCACCCTCTGTCAATACCGTGTCAGAAGAACGAAACTTTAGTGGGGCGTTCTCTAAATCTGTACCGTCTTCAGTCCGCCCGCGTTTGACGTGCGCTGCAGGAGCCGTCGTCCCCTCGTGGACAGAGGTCGCACTGGTACGCGTCGGTAACGGTGGAAATTCGCGAGGAGTAGGGGGTAATGTTGCCCCTACATTGCTTAAAGCTGGAGACTGACTGGCAGCTGACTGTGAAGTTACTATGTCTGCTAATATTAATGGAAGACGTTTTGATAAGATGACGTCAGAACAGTAGTATGGCGCAGGCAATCAGATCTGAGATGACCGCTTTCGTTACAGAGAAAACAAGTTCCTTCTTGTATATATGGTTCTCGGGCGAGACGTCGGATGTCATAGTGCAAACTCCACAATATTTCGTCAGCGTAACTGGCCGACATCTTCAGGTGCGACGAACACACTGCTAAGGCAGGACCAGGGCCCCCTATTTATGCCAGTTTTAGGCGCCTCCACGCATGCGCACTTCCTGCCTAAAACTGGCATAAATAGGGGGCCCTGGTCCTGCCTTAGCAGTGTGTTCGTCGCACCTGAAGATGTCGGCCAGTTGCGCTGACGAAATATTGTGGAGTTTGCACTATGACATCCGACGTCTCGCCCGAGAACCATATATACAACATGTCCGTCGGGAAAGCCTCAAGCAACAAGTTACTTCTTGCCATGTATAAGTAACATGGATTTGTTAACCACAAACAGTTAAGTGGGAAGGAATATTCTTATTAACACACGTCCACAGTCCGGATACCATTATAACACTGGAAGCAACGTTGTGCTGACCAGCGTTCACATCGGATATGCCGTATGACTCCAAACGGAAGCAACGCTGTTTTAAGAAATGAATCGTCCACTTCAGAAGGAAGGTTATAAATTCCAACCGGAGTATACTCGAGTGCCACATTTTCAAGGAGGACTTGACTAACGGAACTATCGCGATGTGTAAACAACACTTTAGAACCAACCCGGGAGAGAAGTCTTTCTACTCGAATGGGGTCATAAAACTTCACAAAGGATGCATACAAATCAGAATCAAAATAAGCAGTATCTACCTGATCAGGTGTAACACGGATAACATCAGCCAACCAATCGTGAATTTCTAAGGAGGCAGGTTGAACATGACGCGTACTCTTGTCAAAACTGAAACTAACAGTAGCTCGACAAGGAACAGATTTAGGAGACTCGACAGACACCATGGCGCGGGGAGAAAACACCGCCGCCAAGAGGAAATAGACAACAAACTCCGCTACGCTACTACGATGTGACTCCGGCCAATACACCAACAAGACTGACAAGGGAACCTCCCCATCGCACCCCCCTCAGATTTAGTTATAAGTGGGCACATTGGATAGGCCTTGAAAAACTGAACATAGATCAATTGAGAAAACAGGAAGAAGTTGTGTGGAACCGTGAAAAAAATTAGTGAAATATACAAACTGAGTAGTTCATGTGCAAGATAAGTAACACAAGGAGGATGCGACCTGGGCAGCGCCGTGGTCCCGTGGTTGGCGTGAGTAGCTGTAGAACAAGGGGTCCTTGGTTCAAGTCTTCCCTCGACTGAAAATTTTACTTTCTTTATTTTCGCAAAGTTATGATCTGTCAGTTCGTTCATTGACGTTTCTGTTCGCTGCAATAAGTTTAGTGTCTGTGTTTTGCGACCGCACCGCAAAACCGTGCGATTAGTAGACGAAAGGACGTGCCTCTCTAATGGGAAAAGAAAACATTTGATCGCAAGGTCATAGGTCAACCGATTCCTCCACGGGAAAACACGTCTGATATATTCTATACGAGACTGGTGACGGCATGTGCGTCACATGACAGCAATATGTTGTCGACCCACCTAACTTGTACACTTAGCGAATGGGTAAAAAGATTCTTCTACCTTGCCCGATTTAGGTTTTCTTGTAGATGTGATAATCACTCCAAAAATAGTGATGAAAATATAAGAGTTTGTCACATAAACTGAAAATAAAAAATTAAATTTTTCACTCAAATGAAGACTTGAACCTAGGACCTCGTCTTGTAGCTGCTCACGCTAACCACGGGACCACGGCGCACCTAGACTTCAAATGTCCTTGATGTTGCCTATCTTGGCATGGATTACTCAGTTTGCATATTTTACTAATTTTTTTCATAATTTCATACAACTTCTTCCTGTTTTCTCGATTGATCTGTGTTCAGTTTTTCAAGGTCTATCCACTGTGCCAACTTATAACTAAATCTGAGGGGGGTGCGATGGGGAGGCTCCCTTGTGAGTAGCTTCGACACAAGCGGCGCTGCGGCACAGGCGGAAGTTAACGACAACCTGCTCGCTCGACGCGCAAGGCGACGAAAACTAGATCACGGGCTCACCCAACATAACTGTATCTCGGAAGTAGACAACACTTCCTCCCGACACTTCCTCATCTAGCAGTGTGGCCAGATCGTGCAGGTGGCCGGAGTTAGCGTTATCAGGAACGGTCGGCTTTATTGGCCACCGTAAGTGAACGACTCGGACTTAGTCTCTGTGGCGGCCGGCCGGCGCTGAGTTTTTCCATGTATTAGTCGTGTCAGCAATTTGGTTGCATGAGGTGTTACGCTAATTGTGCGGTAATTGTCGCATTGCCGGCCGTGGTGGCCGTGCGGTTCTAGGCGCAGCAGTCCGGAACCGCGGGACTGCTACGGTCGCAGGTTCGAATCCTGCCTCGGGCATAGATGTGTGTGATGTCCTTAGGTTAGTTAGGTTTAAGTAGTTCTACATTCTAGGGGACTGATGACCTAAGATGTTAAGTCCCATAGTGCTCAGAGCCATTTGAACTAAGCCAATTGTCGCACTTGTCGGCTCTTGCTATTTTCGGAATTGTGTGGATGATGCTTTTCCGAAAGTCTGATGGTATATCGCCAGTCTCATACATTCTACACACCAAGGTGAATAGTCGCTTTTTTCGATTTCCCCCAATGATTTTAGAAATTTCGATGGAATATCATCGATCAAGTCTCTTGTTTCTTCTTCTAAAGTCCCATAGTGCTCAGAGCCATTTCTTCTTCTATCACGTCATCAGACAAGTTGTCCTCCTTTCTCCTCTTTTCTCTGCATTTAACAGTAGGATTCCCAATGCACTCTTAAAGTTACTGGGCCCGCTTTCAATTTCAGCGAATGTTGTTTTGTCTTTTCTATTTGCTAAGTCAGTGCTTCCGACAATGTACACTAGTAAAGACTAAAGAATATGTGGGTGTTTCTTAGTATGAGTGCCAAACAACAAAATTTTTAGCCCCTAAATCAAATAACACTGCTATCACCATCACACATTTTTAAAAAATTGGCGGTTTTATTGCCGGCATCAATATTATAGGAAACAAACACTGATTAAGTGACTGATTTCATTTATAGCTTGACGGAGGTCCTGTTAAGCTTTTGACAAAATAAGCCACATTTCTCATGAGAATTACTGTTAAACGGTCACACATATTTTTAATTGTTTTTGTGGCCTTCTGCACCGGTGGCTCGTTCCAGCGTTTGTTCGCCTGGCTCAGCACGACTGCGACTCCTTCAATACGATTCTGGGACCTGAGAAGGTTTAGAGATGTCCCTTCCCGTGTGGAAGGAGAAGTTGCGTTACAGACAGAACACTCACAGGTTCTGGGACGCATTCCTGGCAGGCCAGCATAGCTGGGTTCCTTGCATTAAAAACACGATTCATTCATACTGTCTGCATACGTTGCTGCGAAGCATTAAGCCATGCATGAAACCAGTTATGGTTCCTTGGATCATACCAGCATTACTTACACAATTACAGAAATTCTGAAATGAGCGCTCAGTAACCGAGTCGACACCAGTTCGTCAATATCCATATACACTGAGTGGATACGCCTTCTTTGTTGACTCTTAATACCCCTCGGCTGGACTCACGATCTACATGCAGGTAGCGCATATTTAAAATATCTGCTTCATCAAGAACTGAAAAAATTAGGCGATTACTGAGACGGTTCCTTCAACAAGGGCACTGCCATGTCTTTCCTACAAACGTCACTAAATGAGTGTCTCGCCGCCTGTTATGATCTCGACTCCAATCACCCCTCCCTGTTTCAGACGCCAAGCAGGACTGAGCCTGTAGTTATGCCTGTTCCAGTAAAAAATGAGAAATTACAAAATGTATCATTATACACTACTGGCCATTAAAATTGCTACACCAAGAAGAAACGCAGATGATAAACGGGTATTCATTGGACAAATATATTATACTAGAACTGACATGAGATTACATTTTCACGCAATTTGGGTGCATAGATCCTGAGAAATCAGTACCCAGAACAACCACCTCTAGCCGTAATAACGGCCTTGATACGCCTGGGCATTGAGCCAAACAGAGCTTGGATGGCGTGTACAGGTATAGCTGCCCATACAGTTTCAACACGATACCACAGTTCATCAAGAGTAGTGACTGGCGTATTGTGACGAGCCAGTTATTCGTCCATCATTGGCCAGACGTTTTCAACTGGTGAGAGATCTGGAGAATGTGCTGGCCAGGGCAGCAGTTGAACATTTCCTTTATCCAGAAAGGCCCGTACAGGACCTGCAACATGCGGTCGTGCATTATCCTGCTGAAATGTAGAGTTTCGCAGGGATCGAATGAAGGGTAGAGGCACGGGTCGTAACACATCTGAAATGTAACGTCCACTGTTCAAAGTGCCGTCAGTGCGAACTAGAGGTGACCGAGACGTGTAACCAATGGCACCCCATACCATCACGGCGGGTATGGCGATGACGAATACACGCTTCCAATGTGCGTTCACCGCGATGTCGCCAAATACGGATGCGACCATCATGATGCTGTAAACAGAACTTGGATTCATCCGAAAAAATGACGTTTTGCCCTTCGTGCACCCAGGTTCGTCGTTGAGTACACCATCGCAGGCGCTACTGTTTGTGATGCAGCGTCAAGGGTAACCGCAGCCACGGTTTCCGAGCTGATAGTCCATGCTGCTGCAAACGTCGTCGAACTGTTCGTGCATATGGTTGTTGTGTTGCAAACATCCCCATCTGTAGAGTCAGGGATCGAGATGTGACTGCACGATCCGTTACAGCCATGCGGATAAGATGCCTGGCATCTCGACTACTAGTGATACGAGGCCGTTGAGATCCAGCACGGCGTTCCGTATTACCCTCCTGAACCCACCGATTCCATATTCTGCTAACAGTCATTGGATATCGACCAACCCGAGCAGTAATGTCGCGATACGATAAACTGCAATCGCTATTGGCTACAATCCGACCTTTATCAAAATCAGAAACGTGATGGTACGCATTTATCGTCCGTACACGAGGCATCACAACAACGTTTCACCAGGCAACGCCGGCCAACTGCTGTTTGTGTATGAGAAATCGGTTGGAAACGTTCCTGATGTCAGCACGTTGTAGGTGTCGCCACCGGCGCCAACCTTGTGTGAATGCTCTGAAAAGCTAATCATTTGCACATCACAGCATCTTCTTCCTGTCGGTTAAATTTCGCGTGTGTTGCACGTGATCTTCATGGTTTACCAATTTGAGTGGCCAGTAGTGAAATTATGCTGAAAATGATACAGGTAAAATGTTTTTTATAATGTTGATTTTTATGTTGGCACAATTTTCTGCAGTGACGGAAAAAATCGCAACACAAACGAAAGTTGGTGGGCGTGTTTCTGTTTATGACAAATGGTGTCTATTCCAGTTTTGCGCCATTCGCGTAAGAGTAGGCGCCGTTATCAACACCTCACTGTGTGACATTACCGAGCCGGCCGGAGTGGCCGAGCGGTTCTAGGCGCTACTGTCTGGAACCGTGCGATCGCTACGGTCGCAGGTTAGAATCCTGCCTCCTGCATGGATGTGTGTGATTTCCTTAGGTCAGTTAGGTTTCAGTAGTTCTAAGTTCTAGGGGACTGATGACTTCAGTAGGTAAGTCCCATAGTGCTCAGAACCATTTGAACCATTTTTTGACGTTACCGAGAGGGATGACACCGTGTTCGGCGTATGGCTCTGGCGCATCGTACTGCATCTGCAGTAGCAATTTCATCTGCAGTTTTCATCACAGTGACACAACGAACTGTTACGAATCGCTTACTTCAAGGACCGTTCCGAGCCAGAAGCAGTGTAGCGCGCATTCCACTGACCCCAAACCAGCACAATTTTCGACTTCATTGGTCTGAAGCGGGAGCTCTTTGGAGGTCATAGCGGGGGCCTGCTGTGTTGTCTGACGAAAAAGCTGGTTCTGTCTCGGTGCCAGGGATGGCCGTGTGTTGGTTATAACGAGATCAGATGAGGGCCTGCTGGACAAACTGCACCCACACTTGAAATTATGGTTTGGAGTGCGATTTCGTATGACAGCAAATCTGTTCGTCACTCCGTTGATTCGACCGGTTGTGCTGCCATTCACGAACAGCATTTCAGGTTTTGTTTTCCAACAGGATAACGCTGGCCCACAAGCCGGTGTTGCAATCAAAGGTATTCTGCAGAGTGTTGAGGCGCTTGGAATGCTCGATCACCAGATCTGTGTCCAATCCAGCATATATCGGACGTCATCGGATAAAACTCCAGCGCCATCCAAAACCAGCATTAACCGTCTCTGTATTGACTGACCATATGCCACAGGCATGGAACTTCTACCCACAAACTGATGTACGGTACATGTGCAATACATTTTATGCATGTTTGCATGCTTGCATCTTGTATTCTCGCGGTTCCACCCGTTATTAATATACCAGTATTTCAAATTTGCAGTGATTCATCTCGCGCTTACATTAACACGTGATCTTGTAATGTTAATCACTTAATATGTTACCTAGAAAAAAGTATTCCCAACATTTAATTACTCTGCATTAAATATCTTTTCGTGTAGCGATTTTTTTCTGTCAGTATATTTCTTATTACATAATCATGATCCAAACAATGGTCAAGACGTCACTTTCTTGAACGTCTGTGGGCTTGCTGCAGAACTGAACTGAAAAATTCACGGGCGGTAACAGGCTGTCGTGTTTTCGTCTGACTGGATTTTTTTTCACAGACTGTATTTGAATGTATTGCGACGCCAGCATGGATGCGTTATGGCTGCTTTTACTAGGATGCGCTGTGGATCTCGTCGTTACCGTGTATACATTCAACTAGAACTAGTTATACCTGTTGTACTCCACTGCTTGTTTAAAGGAGGGTTCTTCATGTTGTACTATCTATAGTATGCTCTCCTCCGATTTTATGTTCAAAAGACCATGTACAGATTAATAGTATGATTACATCTGAACACTGAAGGAACTCGAGCTCAACTGCAGTTTATTTCGAAAAACATTATATGAGTTAATATTCATCTACTGTCGAAAGTGGTCTGTCTGATAGTTAAAACATGCACATATTTCCTCTCATGCGTATTGAAATGGCACGAAACACCACAAGACATAAAGAACACATGCTCTTACGTATCTGATTGAGAATAGCGGTCCCAGAGAGTTGTGTGTCGTGACTCGTTACATAGCTACATAAGTAATGATCGCATGTCATTCATTAACATAGCGTGAACTGCAAATTACTTCTTTATGGACGCAGTGATCTCATAAAATAAATAAAAAGGAACACCGATTTCGTCTTCTGAAAGAGATGTGGTAGCTGCACTGCATATTGTGATGTTACAAAATAAAAGTGATGTTGTTATTCAATGGAAAGCTGGAAATTGAGATTTAGCTTACTGTTTTATCAATCACAATTGGCGTAAGAATCATGGATTGACCATTGTCATAAAATATTGCATTATGAGATGTGATTAGTTTTTACTTGCAGTTTCGCGTGGCTTGAGGCAGTCACAACTAGCGTGCCATGGATTAAGAAATCGCATTATCGTCTTTCTAATTACTTCATGATCGTAGATACGATCATACCCGGTTGTGAAGTTATTGTTATGACAAAAAAATTTCCTAAGGGACCAGAAAGTTCTTAAGGGCGCAAAAAGAACTGTAACATCACACAAAAGAGAAATTCAATATTAAAGCTGATGCAAGAAGACGATAAAACAGTTTTCTTTTTATCAATGTAACACGCACATTGGACTGCTGATCTTGGCGTCTATAATATTAGCAAAATGCATAATTAAAATGAAAATAATACTGAGGAGATAATAGGAATGAGCACTGCTAAATGATTCAGTATTCCCAGAACAAATATTTATTATGAACTAAAACATTTCGTACCTTAAGCTTAGTACTACAATGACGGTAGATTTTTATGTCCGTATCATGTCCACTGAGCGCTCTTTTATGTAGCCATTGTCTTCTTTGAGTCGCTCGTGCGTCGTCACGGTAAGTTATAACAGTTCTTTACACTTCACTCAAACTTAAACATAACACGTTTTTATACATTTAGTAAAAAATTAGATCAGACTGCCACAGATCTGCGTCCGTCTTACTTGAGAAAAACAGTACAAGTCTTTTTAGCGCCCAAGGCTTCATTTGTTCTCCAGCGAACAAAATAGTGAAGGATCGCATATCCATCCGTACTTTTCTGTTTATATTGCCGCCCAAAGACGACGAATTACATTATCTAGAAAATTCCACCGTCGCCATTCGACGCCTTATTATATATTAATCATTCTTTATAAACAAGTATTTGCCTTCTGGCTGAATTTGCTGTTTTAATTAAGCCAAAAATAGCGAATATCACATTGCCTCCCATGAGGAGAGAGAGAATGCCGAAGGATTACCTCGATCCTCATGTCCTCATGAGATATTCGTGATTTTTGGTGTGACATTTACATAACGTTACTGGCGTACAAAGTACATAAATTGAAATCACATTTATAAACATACATCAGATATTTATCATTTTTCAAAATAAAGTTTTTCATTCTTTGTTCATCAGTCACTTCATTCCATAATACCAAGATTAACATTTATGTGTATATTTAAGTTTGGTCCATATTTGCTTATAACAATAAGTGAACGTTCATTTCGCACTTCAGGGGATAGAATTCAGAAATTACTTTCTCTTGAGCTTAACAACTAATACATGAGTACAGTGAGTGCTTATTTTCACTAAACTAGAGTGGACAATGTTCGAGCATCTGTTGACTCCTTGTGGTTCAATTACAGTTTAATAACGTAGCACTACACTTCGTGATGCTTTCACTTTCTGTGTTAGCTGTCTACGGCGTTCATCATGCAGTACATCTGTCCTTTCCACTGTGGTGCCAGGAATTCAAGTGGCTTCCCGGGTTTTTATTTACAATATGAAACAGAAGAAGTGGAAAATTATTAGTATGACTTACAAGCTACTGGATACATTTGTTAAGGATCGGGACTGGTCTGGAGTTTAGGGTCTTCCTATAGTGCACATTCATTTTCTTTGTCCATCAAGAGACAGGATTATAATTCATTTTAGCAGTGTTCAGGAGTGCCGGTATTAATGGCTTTAAGGCCTGAGTAATCTAACAATCTACTTCTCACTCATCTTAACTTCAACTCAAGAAAATTGCTTAATTTACATATGAAAATGTAGTCACACAAGTGTACAAATGTCTTTCCTCCAGTATGTACGATTGAAGTCATGGCGGTTAGCAGTTTAATGTTTGGATTGTTTCGTCACCCACACGTCAGCCACTCACAGCGGCTGCACAGTGTTGCGTGAGCTCCAATACTTAGTATCCGTTCGCGCTCAGGCTGTAACAGAGCTGCTGGTCGTCGATTGCTCCCTTTTTTTTTTTGTGAACTTCGTATCACACGAGTGCATCGATACAAACACCTCGCGCGCGTTTCCCATCGGAGGAGCCGGACACTGAAGTTGCCTCCATACTTCTCTGTCAACTGCCTCCCATGAGGCTCACAGGTAAATGACGACGAATGTTTTAGCTGTCGCTGCACTTAGAACAACACTGAACTTTGCGTTGCACCTGTTGTCGTAGCCTTGACTTCTTTTTTACACTTGCAGTACAACACTACCACTAGTATACAGTGAACAGTTATTTTTATTATGCACGTCGCACTTTAGTGTGCATCTTCACACAGCATTCGTGCTTAGTTCCTTCACCGATGGAGTTCATTTACAAAACAATCAATTTTGCACGTTTCCTCCACTGGTATAGAAAGACTTATATTCTACTATTTACAAAATATCACTTACGAGCTAATATTTACAATTAATGGTCACTCCTTTTGTTAAGTCCAGTGAACAACTGCTTTATGAATGGACTCTTTATATCTCAAGATTTGCTTTCACTAGTGAACCTAAAAATATTCTTTCAAACTTTCTTTTAAGTGCTCATCTCCTCATTATGAAAACTACAGGTTTCGCAACACTCGTTGCATTTATTCTTTAGTGCACCCAAGATCATTTTCTACTGCCACGCAGCATATCTACTACTTAACGAGTACACATTTAACGCTGAAACTTTTTTTTTTCTTTTTGTGCTATCCTTTGTGCTTGCCAAATTTTTTTTATATTTGAGGGTAGACTGGATAACAGTAGTTCTCCCTCTTCGCTTCATGTACTCAGCAATCGTTCTCTGTTAAAAAAAAAATGGGGTAACGCGTGTCTACTATTTTTTTTGCATGAATGGAATTACCGACAGTTCACTGGGTTTACGCAACCGGTCCATAACAAACATTACCAAAGCTAGCGAAGTTCATCACGCTACGTGTCTCATTTCTCATAAGCACTGCTTTGCTTCGAAGCGCACGTGCCTTTTACAAGTCGACACTTGGTCTGGGTTAATGAACCAGGATCAAAAGGAACGGGCACAAGGAAAATGGATTTCATAAGAGGAGTGTCTTAGGAGACATTTTTGCAATAAAATCTGCATGTAAATAAAATTATCTTAATAAACATAGGCACATATATAAACTTCAACCTCCTTCCTTACAGCATGCTTTGCTACTTCTGCGTCTTACTCAGGTTATAGTCAATATTAAGTTTAAATATCACTGCATTGCTTGTTCTTTAGATTAGCCTTCAATTAGGGTATTGAATGGTCGCTAGATTACACTACAGATCTTCTGAAGATCTTTACTTGGACTTATTTATGATACAGGTGGCTTGCTGTGTGGTTATTTAGTACCTCGATTCTACTGAAATCAATTCGTCAGCTAACATTCCTCATATACTCTTTACATTGGGCTCAGATCACAGGGAAATAGTTTACTTTCATAGCAATTAGTGGCCTCGTGGAGTACTTACGCTACATTATTGGTGCTTCATGGTTTGCCTCTATTTGTACTGTATTTCACCTAACTTAGTTTACTACAGCTTATTGTCTCCTTGCGTGAACACATGTGGGTTACCACTTGTTTTTCCATTTAACAGCACGCTTTAACTGAACTTTAAGCTATTTCTTCTACTCCTGTCCACTGTCTGGACTGTTTGAACATGTACCCTTTTTTTTTAAGCAGGTAATGTGGGCTTTTACTACAGAACTTCAAGTACTTACATTACTAAAAATAAATCTATAAATATTCTTGTACCTTGAGAGAAGTGCTTATTTACGCATCCTCCTCCATTTCTCACCTTTACATATTTTATTTAGCTCCGGGCAATCACCTCGCAAGCACTTTTTTTCTTATTACTAACTTAAAATTAAATTGAAATTCTTGGTGCAACCTCAATTTCCTGCTTCAGCTTGTTGAAGAAATATCAGTTCAATGTCCATCACTATAAACAATTTTTCCATACATAGCATTTAATACTTAAAGATGACATGTAGTAGCCGTTACCATGTAGTCAGTGCGCTGTTCAACACAATACTTATCATTAACAGTTCACACAAGGAAATTTCCAGTAAGCAAGAGGCAGGAAACCGAAATAGATTCTATCTGCAGTTGAGGCTGTGTCTGTAAACTAACTCTCTGTTTCAATGGACCAATCGCTCCAGATATGGAGCAACCCTGAATCGGCAATCATAAAACTTTTGAAACAGAAGACACCTGTCTGAAAAGACATGATGACATCACATTGATGTTTGCTCCTGTATCAACAATGGCTGTGACAGGAATGTTGGCAATAGAAATCTTAATCGAAGCCTGGACCTGTTCATCATAAATGTCATTAATGTCTTGAGCTTCTAGGTCAGGTGCAAGGTCATCTCGTAAGTCGGTCTCATGGTCGTACCGTATCGCATTAACATACTCAGAATCAGAGTATTCGTTAGTACCCCCACTGGAACCGGCAGCGACCTCTAGGAGGCTGAAAGGCGCTGCCTCTAATTTTCCGCAGGATGTTTAACCTGTTTGTCATTCATGGCCGTAAGTGTTTGTTCCGTTTCATATTGGTGCTGGTTATGTGGTACAAATGCCGGTGTAAAGGGGTCAAATCCACTGGGTGCATTCACTTGTGAATAGAATACTTGAGAAGGCTGATGTCGCCCGATCTTTTGGTTGCCGGCAAAACCATTTCCTTGTGAAGGAAAGTTCGCATTTGGTGCCATTTGAAAATTTTTCCGCGGTCCTCTATCCTGTGAATAGTTGTTCTTATGTTGTGCTGGGTGGCCTCCGCCTTGCCCATGCCACTTGCTATATTTCGACCTATAACTTTGATTGTACACTGGCCCATTTGAAAAATTACCACTAGTTTGTGGAGAATTTCCATACTGCTCAGGCGCAGAATTAAAGGGTGGGTTTCCGTACTGATGTTGTACCTGGTGGTTGTAAATTGGGTGGTATCTCTGCTGATTACTGTAATTGGTTTTCTGCTTCCGTTTAAAGTTATTGCCGTTTGCGTTTTGATAACCGCTGGCAGGTTGGTAACAGCGGTCGCAGTAGCTCGCTCTCTCCTTGGGCGCATTGTTGTCCGCGTGCGATGCATTCTGCTGGCTGCCAGGGAAGAATTTGCCGCTGCCAACCTTGGAGCGCACATCCTCGCTAATTAAATCTAAGGAATCCAGCACAGAAAGGAATACATCCGTGTCTTCTTCGGACACATTTACTAATTTCTCTCTAATAGACACAGGGAGTTTGCTTTCGAGAATCATAATTACGTCCTTGGAAGAAATCGGAGAATCCCAGAATTTAATTTTTGCTAGATACTTCTCAAAGTATCGCCGGAGACTTCCATGCTTCTCATTGAAAATTTCCGCACCATACACCTCCTTCCTTAATCTTTGCTGTACCCCATTACTCCAAAATTTTGCCAAGAACATTTTCTCAAACTCTTCATAATTCCTACACGTGTCTACCATTTCCGTTCCCCATAATGCTGCATCACCAGAAATAAAGCCAGTGACGAACTGAATACGCTGTCTGTCTGTCCAGCTCCTGGGAAATATGCCGGAAAAATTCTTTAGGAACACGATGGGGTGTATTTCTCGCTTCTGCGGATGAAAAACAGGAAAAGTGCGATGCTTAATCACACTTTCCTCTTGCATTAAACTCACAATTGTGGGCGGATCATTTAGTTTCCCTACTCGGGACTCAACAGGACTGTTGTTTTGCATGTAATCAGGCGGTGAACGATAAGGAGTTGACTGACATTCGTCACCGTCTAAAGAGTTGTTCCCTATAGTTTGCGTATGTGTGTGCGGATTTTCTACCCAGTTTCTCAGCATTCTGACTTCGTCCACTACTTGCTGCTTCCACTCGGGAAGATCCCGTGTAAGTGTCCTCCGAATCTGTCCCAATTCAGAAACTACTGTGTCTCCCGACTTACCAGGAGCAGCTAAGATTTCATAAGTTACATCTTTGACAGTCTCCCTAAGCTCCTCCCTGACCTTCTTTTCGATAAAAATATCTTTACCCTTTATCCATTCACTGTAGTGTTCCGACAATGCCTCCGCGTGTGCTCTCACGGTGCTCTTAACCTGTTCTTCGATATTGATTGTCTATCTGCCTCGACAGATCCTCTACTACACCTTCAATGTCAGATACTGCATTTCTAACTGAGTTTATTTCTTTGGTAGCTGCCTGAATTTTTGTGTTTAATGTTCCAGATACTTCAGCTATTTCACTTTTCACCTGTTTCTGCATTTTCTGAATTTGATCACTGATCTTAGTTTGCACCTCACCCAAATGGGTATTTCATTCAGCCGTAATTTCTTTATGCAGATCTGTTTTGATTGTGCCTAGCTCTGTTTTTAATGATTCGCTTACAGCATCTAGTCGGGCGTTAACAGTCTCATTTTGTGTTTTTATATTCTCATTTACTGCGTCAAACTGTTGTTTCAGCATTTCCATTAACGCACCGAGGTCATTTGTAGCTGCAGCGGGACGAGTTTGGACTTCAGGGTCACTTTCCCCTGTTACAGACATGGTTAGTTCAGTTTCCACACGGGAACCTACCGTTCGCGATCGTAAAGGGTATGGAATACTATTAACGTCTTCACTCCCGTCTCCTGTTGTCACCTGTCTCTGTTTACTATCTGCCATTTTCGTCAGTAAATCAGGTGCTACGCAAGGCTTTCGTCGTTTGTCAGTGACGTGGTGAGTCCGCTAAGAGCACCGCCCTCGCGTGAGCAACAAATGAAATTCTATCTGGCAAGAAGACAAGATGGAACCTAACCGTTTCAGACAAATGAATGAAGATGCTCTTCACTGCAAATTGCGCACACTATCCACCATGTTGAAAATGCAATACAGGTATACTAACAATGGGGAGAAATAATTTCTATTATCAGACTACGAAGAATTTTACTTTGAAAGATAAAATAAAGCAGATTTTCTATAGCGGGAAGGAGATAGAAAGGATGTGGATCGACTTGGAAAAGCAACGTTGCTACTGAAGCACTACACTGCGTATGCAAAATTCTGACTTACTTTTTGATGGCTTGATTACCGCTATGTTGTCTCAGCAAATTCACGTCTCTTTTCTTTTCTTTTCTCTCGGTAATTAAACTGCATTATTGACCGTTATTCTCACAGAGAGACGATGTGTACATGAAACGACAGAACATTTATTAACACAAGCACATAGAAAATTTTCCAAGAATTTGAACTAATTTTTGGTCAAGTCCCTGTTCGGGCGCCAAGTGTGATGTTACAAAATAAAAGTGATGTTGTTATTCAATGGAAAGCTGGAAATTGAGATTTAGCTTACTGTTTTATCAATCACAATTGGCGTAAGAATCATGGATTGACCATTGTCATAAAATATTGCATTATGAGATGTGATTAGTTTTTACTTGCAGTTTCGCGTGGCTTGAGGCAGTCACAACTAGCGTGCCATGGATTAAGAAATCGCATTATCGTCTTTTTAATTACTTCATGATCGTAGATACGATCATACCCGGTTGTGAAGTTATTGTTATGACAAAAAAATTTCCTAAGGGACCAGAAAGTTCTTAAGGGCGCAAAAACAACTGTAACATCACACAAAAGAGAAATTCAATATTAAAGCTGATGCAAGAAGACGATAAAACAGTTTTCTTTTTATCAATGTAACACGCACATTGGACTGCTGATCTTGGCGTCTATAATATTAGCAAAATGCATAATTAAAATGAAAATAATACTGAGGAGATAATAGGAATGAGCACTGCTAAATGATTCAGTATTCCCAGAACAAATATTTATTATAAACTAAAACATTTCGTACCTAAAGCTTAGTACTACAATGACGGTAGATTTTTATGTCCGTATCATGTCCACTGAGCGCTCTTTTATGTAGCCATTGTCTTCTTTGAGTCGCTCGTGCGTCGTCACGGTAAGTTATAACAGTTCTTTACACTTCACTCAAACTTAAACATAACACGTTTTTATACATTTAGTAAAAAATTAGATCAGACTGCCACAGATCTGCGTCCGTCTTACTTGAGAAAAACAGTACAAGTCTTTTTAGCGCTCAAGGCTTCATTTGTTCTCCAGCGAACAAAATAGTGAAGGATCGCATATCCATCCGTACTTTTCTGTTTATATTGCCGCCCAAAGACGACGAATTACATTATCTAGAAAATTCCACCGTCGCCATGCGACGCCTTATTATATATTAATCATTCTTTATAAACAAGTATTTGCCTTCTGGCTGAATTTGCTGTTTTAATTAAGCCAAAAATAGCGAATATCACAATATATATCTTTCTTCTTCTGAACACATTTGACACCAACATACTGCTAAGGAAATTACTTCTTTATCTAAGAAAACAGCTGACAGAAGTTGTTCGTCGTGAGTGTGGTTTCGTTATCTGATACGTGGTTACACTCCCGTACTTCAAGGCTTTTATGTCGAGGAGGAGGGACGTCGAAGGATTTAGCGATTGTAATTGGGTGGGTAAAAATGATCAGCTAATGGAAGTTTCTCAATTACATGTAATGCTCATCAGTTATCGTTATCATCATCTAAAGTGAATTTCAGCAGCTTTACTGGCATTAAAACGCACAAACATGGAAGAAATGCTCTGTGTAAGAGTTGGGTCGTGGAAACAAAACGGGGAAATGGCGATTAACACATCTGCTCAGACCAATACATACAGCTAAATGAAAACAGGGCGTGTCGCACGGTAAGCTAACCAAGAATTATTTAAGTTATACAAACATAACGCCATCATTAAACGTAGAATATTTTAATATGCTCCGCCAACAGAGGGGCTCTAAATACTTTCCATTATTTGTCTTATTGTAGTGTTGGAATCTTATTTACAATAAGCACTAAAATAATAATATTCTGCTGTCCAGTAACTATATAACTTGGTTATTAGAATGAAGGACAAATGTTCTACATATTACATTGCCATCAGAGTACAAGAAACAGAGCCTGTGGAGACAGTCTGAATAGTGTGGTGAAATATTTGTTGGATTTAAATGAGCAATGATGATTTCGATAGTTATAATTTAGTTCCATTTAGAAGGTTCCATGCTCTACACTCCCTGTTCCACGACTGTAAATTTTAACCTGCTTCGCTGCATCAGGTTTTTTTTTCAAACTGTCTCTGATTATACTCTATTGGTGACTGCAAGATGTACATTCCTAAAAGGCTATCCCTTATAATATACTTAAGAGATTTGAGCAGGCAAAATAGGTATATCATTTGCATGGAATTTCAGTGCCAAACACTTTTTTTGGATGTGACTCACGATTTTCTCGAAAGGAGTGTTACAGTTTATAATGGAAAGATCGCTTTTCTTTTGCTCAGATATCATTGCCTGTGATCTAATTTTATAACTATCCTTGTTGCTAATAACAGACATCTGGGTTTTAAGAAGAAGTTCATTAAGGTACCCAAAAACTCCTCTTTCTCAAGTTTTATTATACCCATTTCACTTGTCAGAACAGTGTACAAACATCTTGGTTTGCCAAAACACTGCATACAAAATACTTGACAAAAGAATTCACTATGTAAGAAACAGTAGGAATACACTTATCAACTTGAGATTAGTATAGATGTTCTGCATTTCAAAGCTACGAACCAACTGACATAAATATTGCACTCCTAACATTTTCTGTACAAATGAATGGCTGAAAGAATGCTGTTCGGTCTTACGTAATATAGCATTTGAGGTGTGAAGTTTCTGGAACAGGATCATCCAGAAAGTTTATCAAAGCACAATTTTTCATATCAGAAAAAATGTATAGTACATTTAGATGTATTACGAACTGTCTACTTAAATCGAGCCAAAATAAAGTTTTTATTCTTTAAATTAAATTGCATCTTACAACAGAATTTTATCAAAATAAGAGCTCTGTTTACATTATTAATTTTAAAACTATTTCTTATATTTTAGAGAATTTTCCTACTTTGTCCTAACCGGCAAAGTAAATGTAAGGTAATAAACAATAAATTATAATTGTAAGCTTTCTAAATTATGATTAGTCATATGCAAAAATGAGAGAGACCATCGTTAATTAATACAGTTGTGACCTTTCACTGTGTGTTATAGCTTCTTTAAGACTTTAAGAGAATAGAAAGACAAGGTTTGAGAAATATTTTGGTAATGTGTTCTGATTACCAAAAGTGATTATGCTAATTATAAACAGAAAGATATTACTGCCACAAAGGCTCAAATGTATGATCAACTTAATGTATCAGGTATTTCGGAATTAAACCAATACCAAAAGCGTCGAAGCTAAAAGTGGCATCGAATAATAAATATGAAAATTTAGCCTACTTCTTGCTATATTAAAATACGCCCTCCCCACGAGAAACCCATGCACAGAACATGTGTGAAGTTCTGTGACACTATGTAATACATTATTTCTCAAGAGTTGGTCATTCAATATTCAAAAACTTTCCCAAAACTAAATTTTATAGCTTCTGTGGGCACTGCAATGTAACGCCAAATCATGCAGTGGGAAGAAACACTCGCCAGAGGCACTTTTGTTGCCAGGTGAAATTTGTTTCCAAAGGAAACAATAGACCACAGACAGTGATCAGCCAGGACATTGTGACCACCTACTTAATAGCCATGCCACCGTTTTCACTGATAACAGCGGCGGAAAATCGTGGCACAGAAGCAACGAGTCCTTGGTAGGTTGCTGAAGGGAGTTGGCACCACGTCTGCACACACAAGTGAAATAGTTCTCGTAAATTCAGGAGAGGGGGAGATGAACTCTGACACCACATTCACTCACTTCCCAGATGTGTCAGATTGGGTTCAAATCGTGAACTGGGGAGCCAGCACATCATTTGGAACCCGCCACTGTGTTCCTCATACCGCTCCATCACAGTCCTGGCCTTGTGACATGGTGATTATTTTGCTGAAACAGGCCACTCCCATCGGAAAGCACCATTGTTATGAAGGGATGTACGTGGTCTGCAACCAGTGTATGATATTGCTTGACCGTGAGCTGCACTGGATCCATGTATGCCCACGTGAATGTTCCTCAGAGCCCAATGGAGCCGCCGCCACCCTGACTCCGTCTTGCAGTACAGGTGTGAAGGAGCTGTTCCTCTGTAAGACGACGGATTCGCGCTCTCCCATCGACATGATGAAGAAGGCATCGGGGTCCATCAGATCATGAAAAGCACTGCCACTGCGCCAACGCCCACTGACGTTCTGATTTCAGCCCTATAGTTGCCGATGTCTTGATGTTGATAATTGCACATGCATGAGTCGGGACTGCGGAGGCCCGTCATTGCAACTGTCCGGTGAACTGTGCGTTCAGACACATTTGTACTCTGCTCAGCATTAAAGTCTGATGTGTTAGTTCTTCCATGCGCAGTGAGTGTGTGTGACTAGCAGTCATTCCTTGCCAGGTGATGCTGCTACTGTCTGGACGGGTTTCTAACGGTAGTAGGTCATAGTCATAATGTTTTAGTTGATAAGTGTTCCTTCCCCCTCCCTATGCCTATTATCCCCTGTTCGTTGATCTTGTACGAGTTCCAACTAATGTGGCACTGTTTCTTCCTACCCGTTAACCTCTCGAGATAACTTTATGTGGTCGGCTTCTACGGCATCAGTATTATCCTAGAACCGAGAAAATATCGCCTCTTGTTCAGTCTTGACTTCTTCCCGAAGCTGAATTCTGTGTTTGGAACCCATTTTCAAAATGGTTCAAATGGCTCTGAGCACTATAGGACTTAACATCTATGGTCATCAGTCCCCTAGAACTTAGAACTACTTAAACCTAACTAACCTAACGACAGCACACAACACCCAGTCATCACGAGGCAGAGAAAATCCCTGACCCCGCCGGGAATCGAACCCGGGAACCCAGGCGTGGAAAGCGAGAACGCTACCGCACGACCACGAGCTGCGGACGAACCCATTTTCCACACTATTACGTATTTCCTCGGTAAGTTTTTCAGGTATTTCGCGACATTATTTCATGCACTTTTCTTGCAGTTCAGTAAGCTCGTTCAACTCTTTACCATGATTTTTGCCTTGATCTTTAGGAACTTTCATGTCTCCCAAAAATAGACTTGTAAAACTCTCCATACTCGTTTCTTGTCCTATAGATCCACCACCCTGCCTTTCGTTTCCACAGAATTGCTTACGAATGGAATCAGAATTTTGTCGAGCCTCTTGTGTAGTACGTAGGTCCTGCGTTAATCAAGCGCTAGGAGTTTCACTTCTCTATTAACAGTCACAATATCTTGCCCGTTGGTTGATGAAACAGTTTCCTGCTTTCCGATATGGCCGAGCGGTTATAGGTGCTTCAGTCCGGAACCGCGCTGGTGCTATGGTCGCAGGTTCGAATCCTGCCTCGGGCATGGATGTGTATAATGTCCTCAGGTTAGTTAGGTTTAAGTAGGTCTAAGTCTAGGGAACTGATGACCTCAGATATAAAGTCCCATAATGCTTAGAGCCATTTGAACAATTTGAAACAGTTTCCCGCTGACAGTTTCCATCCTCGAACCCAATATGCACGTTCTGTAATGCCTCTAAGTCGTAATCACACACGTCTTGTGCTTCTAATTCCTTTGATTCTTCACCCAGATCACACTTCACTCGCTTCAAACTATTCAGTGAGTGTAATTGTAAAGACTTTCCAGGCGAACTGTTAATACCTTGAAGTGTCGGGTATTCTGCCGGTTACTAACGTCGTTCATACACGACATTTCGACCATGCGACTCATTATCTTCATAAGGTGCCAGCTGATGCTGCTCGTCTAGTCACACGTCACTTTAATGAAAGGTCTGCCCGTAGCCTGAGATGGAGCGCTTGGGTGCTGTTCCTACGAATCACGTTGGTGTCGGTACTTGTGGCCTCTCTGGCTGAGTCAGCATTCGTTGATGTGAAATCAGAGTAGAAACAAAACAAGTGGTGATGAGCAGCTGCTTGGAAGGTTCGTCCGTGAAGGTGGCCTCCTCTCCCATACGGTTGGCGTTGGGGCCAATCTCCTGCTGTACTCGGAGAGTCTTCTCCGCGACGCCAAAGATGTGTTGCCACATAGCCGGGGTCATTAGCTTGACGGATGCAAGGGCGAAGACCTTGAGCAGCGTATCTTGCTGCTCAGGGCTGAAAGGATACGAACGATGCGGAAAAGGAAGTCGATTTTCGTACGAAAATTTTTGTTAACACTTGCCAGGAACACAATTGTATTAATTAGGCCAACAGGACTTTGACGTATTAAGACCAAACTGTTAATTGAAATATAATTATTTAAAACAATTACTGACAAACGACGAAAATTCATCAAATATTTCAATGAGATCAAATAACAAAAGGTTATAGTGTCATTTCAAACACTTGCTCTCAACTCTCCAAAAGTCGTTCATGGGAAGATGAAGTATGAAATTTAAATTTAGAACAAATGTTATTCTCTTTCCAAAATTATGCAAATCTTTTGTGCCACTGGTTACCACTGTTAAAATATTTTTTATAAATTTTAAGAAGAGAAGCAAAACAATATTTCAGCAATTGAAGTTACATAACAATCTCTTCCAAGGTTCTACGAAAAAAGTCCTCAAATACACTACTGTCTATTAAAATTGCTACACCACGAAGATGACGTGCGCCGCGCGGGATTAGCCGCCGCTCTTAGGCACTGCATTCATGGACTGTGCGGCTGGTCCCGGCGGGGGTTCGAGTCCTCCCTCGGACATAGGTGTGTGTGTTTGTCCTTAGGATAATTTAGGTTAAGTAGTGTGTAAGCTTAGGGACTGGTGATCTCAGCAATTGAGTCCCGTAAGATTTCACACACATTCGATTTTGAAGATGACGTGCTACAGACGCGGAATTTAACCGACAGGAAGAAGATGCTGTGATATGCAAATGATTAGCTTTTCTGAGCATTCACACAAGGTTGGCGTCGGTGGCGACACCTACAACGTGCTGACATGAACAAAGTTTCTATCAGATTTCTCATACACAGCAGTTGACCGGCGTTGCCTAGTGAAACGTTGTTGTGATGCCTCGTATAAGGAGGAGAAATGCGTACCATCAAGTTTCCGACTTTGATAAAGGTCGGATTGTAGCCTATCGCGATTGCGGTTTATCGTATCGCGACATTACTGATCGCGTTGGTCGAGATCCAATGACTGTTAGCAGAATATGGAATCGGTGGGTTCAGGAGGATAATACGGAACGCCGTGCTGGATCCCAACGGCCTCGTATCACTAGCAGTCGAGACGACAGGCATCTTATCCGCATAGCTGTAACGGATCGTGCAGCCACGTCTCGATCCCTGAGTCAACAGATGGGGACGTTTGCAAGACACAACGATCTGCACGAACAGTTCGACGACGTTTGCAGCAGAATGGACTATCAGCTCGGAGACCATTGCTGCAATAACCCTTGACGCTGCATCATAGACAGTAGCGCCTGCGATGGTGTACTCAACGACGAACCTGGGTGCACGAATGGCAAAATGTTATTTTTTCGGATGAATCCAGGTTCTGTTTATAGCATCATGATGGTCGCATCCGTGTTTGGCGACATCGCTGTGAACGCACATTGGAAGCGTGTATTTGTCATCGCCATACTGGCCTATCACTCGGCGTGATGGTATGGGGTGCAATTGGTTACACGCCTCGGTCGCCTCTTGTTTGCATTGACGGCACTTTGAACAGTGGTCTTTACATTTCAGATGTGTTACGACCCGTGGCTCTACCCTTCATTCGATCCCTGCGAAACCTTACATATCAGCAGGATAATGTACGACCGCATGTTGCAGGTCCTGTACAGGCCTTTCTGGATACAGAAAATGTTCGACTGCTGCCCTGGCCAGCACATTCTCCAGATCTCTCACCAATTGAAAACGTGTGGTCAATGGTGGCCGAGCAACCGGCTCGTCACAATACGCCAGTCACTACTCTTGATGAGCTGTGATATCGTGTTAAAGCTGCATGGGCAGCTGTAGCTGTACACGACATTCAAGCTCTGACTCAATGCCCAGGGGTATTAAGGCCGTTATTACGGCCAGAGGTGGTTGTTCTGGGTAGTGATTTCTCAGGATCTATGCACCCAAATTGCGTGAAAACGTAATCACATGTCAGTTCTAGTATAATATATTTGTCCAATGATTACCCATTTGTCATCTGCATTTCTTCTTGGTGTAGTAATTTTAATGGCCAGTAGTGTAAGTAGTGCATAACATTTCTCGAATGTGTTTGACTAAAACATAACAAATAATTGAGGTTTACCTAAAAATGGATTCATTAAAAGGGAAGAAAAACGATTAAAGTTTCTTGATACGAAACCACCTTACATCAGGCAATGTGGTCCAGACGACTGGACACTAAACTTCTTAGCGCAGGTTGATACGTTTCTCACCACACTTCTCTTCTAAGCAACGGGTGGGAAAATGCACCAAGTCGCAAACATACACTGATAACTCGATGAAGAGAGAGATAACTATCAAGTAAAACTTGTAAAAACATAAGGTCCCTCATGTCGGGAAGATGCTCACCTAGGTCAGCATGGAAGTTATAAAGCGAGTAGAACAAACAGCAGGCCTGTTGCCATGCAGAACTGCTTATAAAAAGAAGACGCGCAAATACGTGCCACCGAATGGGACACACACAATGTAGTGAATGAAATGATAGACGGTTCTTCACTAAGAAAGACTGCTAATAAATATGGAATAAATTCCATGACACTACGGTGATTTTATTGAGCAATGAAAACTGGTTATACCAATTACCCTAATTTTTCCCGAGGGCATGCAGCTTTACTGTATGATTCAATGATGATGGCGTCCTCTTGGGTAAAATATTCCGGAGGTAAAATAGTCCCCCATTCGGATCTCCGGGCGGGGACTACTCAAGAGGATGTCGTTATCAGGAGAAAGAAAACTGGCTTTCTACGGATCGGAGCGTGGAATGTCAGATCCCTTAATCGGGCAGGTAGGTTAGAAAATTTAAAAAGGGAAATGGATAAGTTGAAGTTAGATATAGTGGGAATTAGTGAAGTTCGGTGGCAGGAGGAACAAGACTTCTGGTCAGGTGACTACAGGGTTATAAACACAAAATCAAATAGGGGTAATGCAGGAGTAGGTTTAATAATGAATAGGAAAATAGGAATGCGGTTAAGCTACTACAAACAACATAGTGAACGCATTATTGTGGCCAAGATAGATACGAAGCCCACACCTACTACAGTTGTACAAGTTTATCTGCCAACTAGCTCTGCAGATGACGAAGAACTTGAAGAAATGTATGATGAAATAAAAGAAATTATTCAGATTGTGAAGGGAGACGAAAATTTAAAAGTCATGGGTGACTGGAATTCGAGTGTAGGAAAAGGGAGAGAAGGAAACATAGTAGGTGAATATGGATTGGGGCTAAGAAATGAAAGAGGAAGCCGCCTGGAAGAATTTTGCACAGAGCACAACATAATCATAGCTAACACTTGGTTTAAGAATCATGAAAGAAGGTTGTATACATGGAAGAACCCTGGAGATACTAAAAGGTATCAGATAGATTATAGAATGGTAAGACAGAGATTTAGGAACCAGGTTTTAAATTGTAAGACATTTCCAGGGGCAAATGTGGACTCTGACCACAATCTATTGGTGATGGCATGTAGATTAAAACTGAAGAAACTGCAAAAAGGTGGGAATTTAAGGAGATGGGACCTGGATAAACTGAAAGAACCAGAGGTTGTACAGAGTTTCAGGGAGAGCATAAGGGAACACCTGACAGGAATGGGGGAAAGAAATACAGTAGAAGAAGAATGGGTAGCTTTGAGGGATGAAGTAGCGAAGGCAGCAGAGGATCAAGTAGGTAAACAGACGAGAGCTAGTAGAAATCCTTGGGTAACAGAAGAAATATTGAATTTAATTGATGACAGGGGAAAATATAAAAATGCAGTAAATGAAGCGGGCAAAAAGGAATGCAAACGTCTCAAAAATGAGATCGACAGGAAGTGCAAATGGCTAAGCAGGGATGGCTAGAGGACAAATGCAAGGATGTAGAGGCCTATCTCACTAGGGGTAAGATAGATACTACCTACAGGAAAATTAGAGAGACCTTTGGAGATAAGAGAACGACTTGTATGAATATCAAGAGCTCAGATGGAAACCCAGTTCTAAGCAAAGAAGGGAAAGCAGAAAGGTGGAAGGAGTATATGGAGGGTCTATACAAGGGCGATGTACTTGAGGACAATATTATGGAAATGGAAGAGGATGTAGATGAAGATGAAATGGGAGATACGATACTGCGTGAAGAGTTTGACAGAGCACTGAAAGACCTGAGTCGACACAAGGCCCCCGGAGTAGACAATATTCCATTGGAACTACTGACGGCCGTGGGAGAGCCAGTCCCGACAAAACTCTACCATCTGGTGAGCAAGATGTATGAAACAGGCGAAATACCCTCAGACTTCAAGAAGAATATAATAATTCCAATCCCAAAGAAAGCTGGTGTTGACAGATGCGAAAATTACCGAACTATCAGTTTAATAAGTCACAGCTGCAAAATATTAACACGAATTATTTACAGACGAATCGAAAAACTAGTAGAAGCCGACCTCGGGGAAGATCAGTTTGGATTCCGTAGAAATGCTGGAACACGTGAGGCAATACTCACCTTACGACTAATCTTAGAAGAAAGATTAAGGAAAGGCAAACCTACGTTTCTAGCATTTGTAGACTTAGAGAAAGCTTTTGACAATGTTGACTGGAATACTCTCGTTCAAATTCTAAAGGTGGCAGGGGTAAAATACAGGGAGCGAAAGGCTATTTACAATTTGTACAGAAACCAGATGGCAGTTATAAGAGTCGAGGGACATGAAAGGGAAGCAGTGGTTCGGAAGGGAGTAAGACAGGGTTTTAGCCTCTCCCCAATGTTGTTCAATCTGTATATTGAGCAAGCAGTAAAGGAAACCAAAGAAAACTTTTGAGTAGGTATTAAAATTCATGGAGAAGAAATAAAAACTTTGAGGTTCGCCGATGACATTCTAATTCTGTCAGAGACAGCAAAGGACTTGGAAGAGCAGTTGAATGGAATGAACAGTGTCTTGAAAGGAGGATATAAGATGAACATCAACAGAAGCAAAACAAGGTTAATGGAATGTAATCAAATTAAGTAAGGTGATGCTGAGGGAATTAGATTGGGAAATGAGACACTTAAAGTAGTAAAGGAGTTTTGCTATTTGGGGAGCAAAATAACTGATGATGGTCGAAGTAGAGAGGATATAAAATGTAGACTGGCAATGGCAAGGAAAGCGTATCTGAAGAAGAGAAATTTGTTAACATCGAGTACAGATTTAAGTGTCAGGAAGTCGTTTCTGAAAGTATTTGTATGGAGTGTAGCCATGTATGGAAGTGAACATGGACGATAAATAGTTTGGACAAGAAGAGAATAGAAGCTTTCGAAATGTGGTGCTATAGAAGAATGCTGAAGATTAGATGTGTAGATCATATAACTAATGAGGAAGTATTGAATAGGATTGGGGAGAAGAGAAGTTTTTGGCACAACTTGACCAGAAGAAGGGATCGGTTGGTAGGACATGTTCTGAGGCATCAA
This sequence comes from Schistocerca americana, assembly GCF_021461395.2. Lineage (NCBI taxonomy): Eukaryota > Metazoa > Arthropoda > Insecta > Orthoptera > Acrididae > Schistocerca > Schistocerca americana. The sequence continues at coordinate 128,918,596 of NC_060122.1, read as the reverse complement.
GGGATCACCAATTTAGTATTGGAGGGCAGCGTGGAGTGTAAAAATCGTAGAGGGAGACCAAGAGATGAATACACTAAGCAGATTCAGAAGGACGTAGGTTGCAGTAGGTACTGGGAATGAAAAAGCTTGCACAGGATAGAGTAGCACGGAGAGCTGCATCAAACCAGTCTGAGGACTGAGGAAGACCACAACAACAACATGAAAACTGGTTATACCAATGACCCTAATCCAGCTGTGTTTAGTATTAACTAAAAATCTCGCCCGGTTTTGCTGACAACTCTAAGAAACATCCGCAAGAAGTAGCCATTGCTGCAAAAAGGAAATGCTGAAACAAAGTCTGTGTTGGGAAAAGAGCTTAAACCTACTCCTCATCTTCTACAAAGTTTTATTCAAGAAGGGCAGATAGTCAGAATGGAGAATAACAAGAAGACAGACCAAGTGAGGAAGATGAATGGAAGTATACTAAGAGGGAAGAGGGGAAGGAGAAGGAGAAGATTGCAATGTTTGATTTAAGAGGGACATCTGTTTAGAGAGGAGAGGAAAAAAAGACTGATCAAGGCAAAGAGAATGAAGATTTCAAGGGCGTTACATCTGTGGTAAACAATGTGTTTCTGAAAGTAGAAGGCAGAAATATTAAAGAAGGAGGATGAAAAGAAAAAAAAGATTGCAGCGAGAAAGTTGTTTTTGATGATGATAATAATGGCATTGCTGAAACAGATAAGACTGTGCAATAGAATCCATATACTCTGGGTATGCAGCCGTCAAGTTTAACCAAGTGTGGCAGAGATGTTAAAGGAGGAGGATGTGAAGAAGTATTAGTAGCAGTAGAAGAAGAAGAAGAAGAAGAAGAAGAAGAAGAAAATTACAACGAGGAAGTTGATACCGATGGTGGTGATGATTATGATGATGATTACAATGTTGAAAGACATAGAGCTATCCAGAACAATCAGTGTCTATTTGGTATTCAACCTGTAAGTTTAACCAAGCATGTGATAAAGGTGCAGGATAGAGAACTTGAAAGAATACTAGTTTTACTTAAACTCTCTCTCTCTTCTCAGCGATCACAGGCCCTGTAGACCATGCGCTGCATCAACGGTCTGCTTCCACTGCCTTGTATCTCTTACAGGCCCTCTCCACCCTGCGGAAATTCCTAATGCTGCGATGTCCTTCTCTATGTCATCTTACCAGCTTGTACGAGGTCGGCCCAATGGTCTTGTTGCCTGGAGAGTTCCTTCAAATGCCTTCTTGGTGATTCTGTTGTTTTCCATTCTAGCCACATGTCCAGCCCATTGCAGTCTCTTACTTTCTAATTTCTGGATGATAGTGGGTTGCTTCATTAACTGATAAATTTCATTTTTCTTTCGAATTTTCCATACGCCATTCTCCAACGGAGGTCCCCTGATTTTTTTCATTGCTTTTCTTTCGAAAACATTCAGTTTTTCTCTTTCATTCTTTGTAAGCGTCCAGCTTTCTGAACCGTACAGTACTATGGGGCAAATAATAGTGTTGTATATCTTCATCTTTGTGGTGATGACAAAGCTTTACTTTTGAGTACGTTGCTTAGTGAGCACAGACATCTTGACCCTGAGGCTATTCTTTCATTTATATTTATTTTTCCTGTTGAAACGTAATCCAAGGTAGTTAAACTGGAGAACTTTTCTGAATTAAGAATGTTGGTCAATTTCAAAGTATGGATTTGGGTTTATGATTCGACCTATTTCCATATATTTGGTTTTCTCTTGGTTAATCAAAAGCCCGATTTTGCTGGCACTGTGCCTGAGAGATCTGTACATGTCTTTCAGTTCTTCTTCAGTTTCACTCAGCTACACTATATCACCTGCATAAGCCAGGAGTTTTACTTCACTGTGTACGCATCGGAGACCATTGAATAGATGTAAATTACTCTCCCGAACCACTTTCTCTAATGCAAGGTTGAAGAGGACACATGAAAGACCGTCTCCCTGTCGTAAGTCTGTTTTAGTTGGAAAGGTGGGGGATATGGATCCTCTGAACTTCACTACCGACTGGGAGCTAACCATGCGCAGTTGTATCATCCTAATGATTTTACTCGGTATTGTAAATACTCGTAATGTGTTGTAGCGGCTACTTGTGTGCGTGCTGTAGTAGGCTCGCTGGAAGTCAATGAAGAGACAGTGGATGTTTTTGTTAAATTCGCAGTATTTCTCAAAGATCTGTCGCATAGTAAACAAATAATCAGTTGTGGAACGGTTTGTTCGAAATCCAGCCTGGTAATCTTGAATAATGTTTCCTGCGTAAGGTTTAAGTTTTTCCAGAATGGTCACTGACAGGATTTTGTATGTTATGTTCAGCAAACTAATTCCTCTGTAATTTCCACATTCCATTCTGTTTCCTTTCATGTGTATGTGTATTGTAGCATTGAGCACTAGTGAAAATACATCTCATTGAAACGAAATAATTTCAGTCATTTCAGAGCTTAGAGAAAGACTTATTATCCAATAATTGTTGAGACAGTACTTAAGAGCTTCACAAGCCAGCATGCAAGACAAACTAATGTAAGCGTGCTTTTATATGTGGTTTAGATTATTTATGGCATGTGGTTTCCCCAGATATGATGCAATATTCCAATATTCATGGAACAATAAGGGTTGAAAAATATTTTAATGGTCATTGTGACAATCCTTTCGACCATATCTTTTAACCATTGTAATATTATCACAAAATGATTCTGTAATAAATGTAAGCACATTCAAATTCATATTGCTAAGGAGTGTGGGAGTTTGGATGCGATTTGTGCCACCAGTGTTAGTAACAAGAATGGCTAGGTTCACCTTGTCTGCGTCTGAGGAACTGGAGAAGTATTAAACACTTCAGGACAGAACATGGGGCACTTTGAACTTTCACAGAGTTGTAGGTTTCCCATAGAATAGGTAACTAGAGACTGGCCACACTCATTGCAAGAATAGGTCAGTTCAAAAATTAAAGTGTGGGTAGGAGAACCGTAAAAGCTATCTGTAGGATGGAGGCTATCCCCTCCCCCCTCCCCCCCCCCCCCCCCCCACGGGTTCCATGATTATGTAAGGTGGTGCAGTACGTGGTATACCATCCAGATGAAAGAGCGTTTGCACATTCTACATGAGATGGAACTTCAGTTCAACTGATACAATGTCAAAGAGAGAATTAATAGTTCGCATAGTTTTAGTCGTCGTCACTATGTTACAGAAAAACATAGCAGTTCATGCGTGATCTGCTGTTGTTGAACTTAGCAATTCATTATCAGAACAGACGAAATGTGAGTGGAATACAGTAGCTTAACAAGTGAAGCATGTACAGGTGAAGCATGCAAGATGGCTGCAGGAGGGAGAGAGAGGGGCACTCTTGAGAGTTCCACCCTGTTCCACGTAGCACTGGTCACTGTGTGCAGGTATGACAGTGTGTTGCAAAGTTTGGGTATTCTGTACTGCACCAGTCCACTCCTCAACAATGTCACGTGCAGTTATACAAATAATGTCATGTGTTACATACAGCATCATACATAGAGGAACCACATGCTGTAAGTTGACTAAACCACATGTAAAAGCAAACTACTGTTTCCTTAATTATTCGATAATATGCCTTTCTTGAAGAAGTAAAATGACTGAAATTATTTCGTTCCAATGAGATGTATTCCCACTGGTGCTTGTTGCTGAGAGTCATTGTAGTAGTCCAAGTGTTTCGTTCAGGTTGTTGTAGTAGTTGTATAGTGTATGTATTTGTGGATAGCATTATGCATTTCAGCAGTATCATCACCATCATCATCTTCCAAGTCATCTTCTTCTTCTAGTTCTCCTTCTCCAGTAATATTTCAACCTTCTATATTCGTAACTACATTGTTTACTTTGGCTTTAACATCTTCGTGTTCTACACCATTTTTGCCTTGATCTGTCTTCTCGTTGTTCTCCTTTCTGAATAGCTGCACTTCTTGATCCAAACTTGGGGAAAGTTTTTCGACTACAGCCTTGGCTTTAGCTTGTCTTCTTTGGAGCGACAGCTGCTTCTTGTGGATAGTTCATTGAGATTTCAAGAAAACCTGATGAGATTTTACGTAAACATGAGATACAACCGGATGAGAGTCATTGGTAGAATCAGTTTTCATAGTTTTATGGAATAAATGATGTGTTATGGAATTTATAACAGATTTATTAGTGGTCTTTCTCAGTGAACAACCAGCTATTAATTCTTGTACTCCTGTGCTACATGTCACATTTGGTGGCATGTCTTTGTTTGTCCTCTTTACCCTGTTTCTCATGCTGTCTTAAAAATGAAAATACAAATGAGGAACTGAACATTATACTGATAGGTTGCTACACCATGTTAGTTCGAACACAATGTAACAAGTGGTCCATGGAGGAGGTAAGTAACTAAAGTGCCCAGGAAATTAGAACTATTGTTTCGTACTGGGCCTGTATCCCCAGCTCCATAATATAGGATCGTCATCTCGGATCGCCATATTGGATTGCTATTTTGTATTGTGAACTTAGAACTGTGGAGGCTCTGCCAGTATCCTCAGGACTGTTATTTAGGATTGCTCACTATGCAAACTGCATTGAGGTCAGTCATCTTGTTACAGTTTCAGGAATACTTAGTTACTGTTTTGGGGAAATCTGTTACAATTTGTGTGGCAATTTGTTATAGTTTGTGAGGGCATTTGATACAGCTTTGGGGCAGTTTGTTTCAGTTTTTGGGCATTTTGTTCAGTTTTAGGGCTTTTTTTTTTTACAATTTTGGTGCATCTTGTTACATGTTGGTGGCAATTTGTTAGTTTTGGGATAATCTGTTACAATTTTGGGGAACTGTGTTACATTTTTCCTGACCATATTCTTGCTTCATGTAAAGTACTCAAAGACTGAAATTTGTCTGAAGTATTTCGGGAAAGCTTTCAGAAATTCATATCCCCCAGCGTTGAGTAACTAAGTTCGATGATTGTCAGAATCAGAAGTGTTTCACTGCAGACAAACAAATCTCAATGTCCTGTAACCTAGAAGACTTGGAGGATTTCTGTGAGTCCGCATGCACGGTCATGATCCAGGTTCTGAGTGTAATCTTCCTCCCTGGGGTGACATATATGTGTGTGACCCGCAAAAGCTCTTCCGAAAAAGCACCCACTTTAGAAATCCTATGGATGCATGTAATGTTATAAACAGAAGTCTCACTATCCACACCAATCGGTTACATATATGGAGACCTCTCACATATCGCTTACATTTTCAGATTCCTCAGCTGTCACCACTTAAATATACGCTGGAAATGTTGGATGTAATAATGTGTATAATGTAAAACGCTTTCAATGTATGCGAGGAATCACCTAAAAACATTTTAAAATGTAGTGTTGACCAGACATTAGATCAATTTTTGCTTATAAGAATGATGAATGGAATTTAATGTTTGTTCTCAAGTTCCCATCGCACTAAGGCATAACGACAGCGGAAAACTGTTTTAGTTAAAAAATAACTCTGTGTTCTGTCAAGAAGTGTGTGGCTTTTATTGATTGAGTCTACTGCTACTGTCACACTGTATTCCACATGGGACCTATTGTTTGAATCTATGGGATGAATGTGCTATTACTACTACTACTTCTTCTACTATTACTACAACACCCAGCACTCTACCAGTTGAACCACAATAACCATATACATTTTAAGAAACAGAAAGTGCATTTCCCTGCAGAATCCCCTTTATAATTGATTGTGGTATAAGACGCAATTGTGTTACTGCAGAACAATGCATCCAACACTGTATTCATCAGAAATGATTTAGAAATGCCTAGAAACCATTTGATGTATATGAATACTATGATGTTGGAGACTCACAGCCTAGTACAACAAACTGTGTTCTATCTTCTGCAGGATGGGTGTCTGTGGTAGGATGTTTGAATTATGCTACTTCAGTTTGTGGGTGTATATCATTCACTGTGGTGGTAGTGTAATACATACAGTCGTGTGGTAAACTCTGATACCTGCTGCATTGATAGTGTAGGGCGTTGTAGTTATGCATAGATGAATTGCAGGGAATGCCTGAATGTGAGATGTTGCATGAAATATCTAAAAGAATGTTCCCGCATCATATCTGGTAAAATTCACTAACTTGGCCAGCAAAGGCATTGCAACACAAGGGTGTAGTTGAAGGAATCACACCTGCATTCATCAGAAATGATCTGGAAATCCACTGGAACCACGCAGTGTATTGAAAGGCAACAATCAATCCGTCATCCATGTATTTTGTTATTTTCTTTACCAATTTCGACAGAGAATATTTTCGCTGCCGAATTTGGTCATCTTTTTCATACACTTATTTGTCATCCCAGGAAGGAAGATTACACCGAGAACCTAGATCGGAGTGTATTTATTCTCGTGTTAACTCCCATTCATAGCACAACATGTGCCGATGACCACCTGTCCCAAATATGGACGATAGCTCATTTTCAATGAATATGGGTGTAATAACAAATGCACGCAACAAGGCGAATTCAGGTGTAATCTCTTGAGTTATTTGAACAGTAGCTCCAGCATCGACAGGTTGTCACGTCAGTCTGCTTCCCCACAGGACAGTGCCTCTCTAGGAGTGTGGCCACCCATGCATTAGGACACTATCTTCGAAATTTCAGTCGTTGAATGGAATAGGAAATTTTACTGCCTCTTATATCTTCTGACTTGAAGAAATGCCTGCTCTTTCTATAGTAAACACCTTGGTGATTGGTCAGTATTCCCCCATGAAGTTTTGTCACTCGCTGTACACAGAGACAAGGCAATTTAAGTTCGGAGGGAGCTGTCTCTGCCATGGATGAGTCGAGATACAGCATATGATCAAGTAAGTAGCTATTTTGGATCAAAGTTCGATTTAGCGTCAGGTTTCTTTAAAATGAGTAAATTCAGTCGTTAAGAGGAGCTTAGTGTGTAGTTCAGTTGATGAGGAATGGATATCACAAAAAGGGGCAATAACAGAAGATGCGAAAGAAAACATAAGAACAAGGAAGGTAACTGCAAAGAAACCGTGGGTAGCAGAAGAAATACTTCACCTGATTGATGAGAGGAGGAAGTACAAAAATCTTCATGGAAATTCAGAAATACAGAAATAAAAGTCACTTAGGAATGAAATAAATTGGTAGTACAGGGAAGCTAAAGTGAAATGGCTGCATGAAAAATGTGAAGAAATCGAAAAAGAAATGACTGTCTTAGGGACCGTTTCAGTATAGAGAAAATTTAAAACAACATCTAGTGAAATTAAAAGCAAGGATGGGAACGTTATGAGTGCAATGGGAATCTCACTGATTAATGCACAAGAGAGAACGGATAAATGGAAAGAGCACAATAAATGCCTCTAAGACGGAGAAGACTCGTCTGATGACGTTATAGATGAAGGAGATATAGAAATAGGTCTTCCAATATTAGAATCAGAGTTTAAAAGAGCTTTGGAAACTTAAGATCGAATAAGGCAGAAGCGATAGCTCACAAAGAGCTAAACATCTCATCTATCCAGATTAATGAAAGAGAAAATTGGAGACCTATTAGATGACGGTGAGTTTGGCTGTAGCAAGGGCAAAGGCACCACAAAGCCAATGCTGTCGTTGCGGTTCTTAATGAAAGCAAGACTAAAGAAAAATAAAGGCATGTTCATAGGATTTGTCGACCTGGAAAAAGTGTTCGACAATGCCAAATGGTTCATGTTCCAAAAATAGCGATATGCTATAGGAAAATATGAGTGACATACAGTATGTACAAGAGCAAAGAGAGGACGTTAAGAGTGGAAGGCCAAGAACAAAGTGCACGGATTAAAAAGGGTGTAAGACAGGGATGCAGCCGTCTGGAGAGGAAAACCTAGATTGGCATACATTCAGAAAATAGTTGAGGAAGTAGGCTACAAGTAATACACTGAGATGAAGAGGCTGCCATAGGAAAGAAATCCGTGGCAGGCCACATCGAACCAATCAGAGGACTGATGACGCAAAAGAAAGGAGCAGTGCAGAATTATGACGAGTGACGATTTCAGTGTCATTTCACTTAAATTCAGATGGAACTGAATTCGTTGTTTAACCTGTTATGATGCAATTCATTTATCATGTGTCCAGTTCATTGTGATGATACTCTGAGTAACGAACTGCCTTTCATGAGTCATTTGGTTATGGAAAGTTATGCACCTTGTTTTCATATCTTTGTGTGAGTAGTTGTGCTTCCACGTAAAGTTACCTTAATCCAAACAGTCATAATTCGCTTATGATGATCATTAGTACGTTATCGTTTGCTCATATGGAACCATAGTGTTTGTGTTTTATGTGTGTTCCATGCAAATGTAGTTTCACATATACACAACAATTATTAAATAAATGGTTCATTACGCATCCATTTAGTTTGTTAATCTTTGCTTCGACGTGCAAGCAAGTACGTTTTCCCTCAGCCTGTAATTTTTAACCTCCTGTACCCTGCGAGAGAAAATTACTTAATTCGTTTATTAAAAGTCCAAATCATGGATGGAGGTTCTGGAATTCGGCAATTAAAATTACACTGTGCATTTCTCTCTAGGATAGCCACTAGAGCTAATAACCAATTAAAATTCTTGGAACTTAAGACGATTTGGCCATCAGGGCCAAGCAGCTAATGTTAAGCACGGTGTTCTTGCACAACTACCGAAAGTCCTCATTACAAGTGGAGTGAACTTTCTGAATATGTCTGACAATTAACTTAATGCACATCTACTGCTACTCTTCTGAATGGATGTACTGCAGTACCATCTATATTCGATCGCAAAACAGTGATACTTGTCATCAAACTTTTAAAAAGTGACAAGGTATTTGGCTTGTCTCTTTTCATTCAAAATGATAATTAATTCAAATGGAACATAATGAGAAGGCAGGTTCTAACAATAGTAGCTTTGGAGAGTAAGTATCACAGCAGTGATTGTATGTACTGACTTCTTGGTGATTTCTTTTCTTAATAAGCGTTTTCACATGTAACCTGTGAAACTTCCCCTTAGAAAAATTATACAAGACTGGAAAATTCAGATTGTTCGGAATCTTTCATCATTATGGTGCTATGTTTTACTCGGTCTTGTGTAGCTTGAGACCAATATGCTGAGAGGAAGGCACGATAAAATTCTCCTTCACTGTGACAATCGTGAATGACCGATCGCATTCTCACAGCTGGTTCATTCTCTAAGTAGCCAAACACAAATTCTAATCTGTGTTCTAACGACCAGTTGGGAGGAATACAATAAGATAATTGATGGAGCCATGCTTGTGGATGAATGTCGTTGCCCAACACTACAATGGCAGACAACAATGCAAACTAGCCACAGACTGCACGTAACGTTGCCAATAAGAAAACATAAACAGCCTACTTACACCTGGTACAGGGTCTGTTTTTTTGTTTTTCTGAGATAATTTGGGAATTGCACACCTTGTGGACTCAGGACAGGCAATCCAGGGTCCAGCAGATAAATACAGGTCTTGGTTTGCAGTTGGCTCACAGGTACTCGTGGAGACAGAGCCAGGCCATATCACAGCTAGAGGGAGAAGCCTTTTCAGTGCTAAAATTGCGCTGCCAGGCAACTCCCAGGGGGACGACCGGTATTGTTTGTGTTTATGGAATGTCTTCACTCTGCTGGATGACCAGGGAACAATGTGATAGGAGAAAGAGAAGCACAATGGCTTACTGCTCATGTTAAAATAGTGCCTTCAGCTGAAAAGAATCTTCAGCTTTCTAGAAAACATGGAGATGCTACAAAGTTAGCAGCTAGCCTCAGAAACAGTTCTTTAACTTTCCCAGGACCTGGGAAGTGATTCTAGCTCTGCCAGAATGATCCCATCTCTTAAGTCCAACATAACCTCCAATCGCTATTTAAAGTGTTAGGCCCTACCAAGAATCCCTCCCCTGAATCCATTTCTGTCGTCACACTCATGCCAATCTGCACATTATCCTTCCCAAAATCCACAAACCCAACAGTCCTGGATGCCCCCTTATGGCTGGTTATTGTACTTCCACTGAAAGAATTTCGGCCACCATTCAGCACCACCACCAACCAGTTGCCCACAATCTAGCCTCTAATGTCAAGATACCCAAGACTTGCTTGGCCAGCTCTCCATCAATAGCACCGCTTTACTTTCTGGAGCCTGCTTGTTGCTGTTAATGTCACCTCCCTATCCACCATCATACCTCATGACTATGGTGTCAATGCTCTTGCACACTACCTTTTTCAACGTTCTTCAGACTCCAGACTTACTACTTCATTCCTCATTCATCTTACTAACTTTAACTAACTCGCAACAACTTCTGTTTCGAAGGGAAGATATATAAACAATTGTGGAACACAGCCATGGGAACCTGGATGGCACTCTACTATGATAAGCTGTTTATGGACCGTCTAGACGAGACCCTCCTAGTTAAAAAAAACGACAAACCCCTAGTCTCGTTCAGATTTCATTCATGATATCTTCATCCACTTCAATGGGTCCTGCTCAACCTGGCTTGCCACCCCCTGGACGTTGATCTCCTCCTCTCCAATGGCTTCATCCACACCTCTGTCCACATTAAACCCACCAACCACCAATAATACCTGTATCCCCGTCATCCCTTCCACATCAGAAAACCCCTTCCATACAGCCTGTTCACCCAAGGACAGCTTATCTGCAGTGACAAGAACTTCTTCACCCAGTGTGCTGAGAGTCTCATGAAGGCCTCCACTGACAGGCTCTAGCCCCCAGATCTAGTACACAAACATATCTCCCTTGCGATTTCCCCTCACACCTCCAATCCTTCCACCATCCTCAAGAAACAGCCACAAAGGAGTATCCCCTTCGTCATCCAGTACTATCCCAGAATAGAACCTTTGTCAGGGCTTTGACTATCTATCATCATGCACTGATGTGAGGAGCATCCTACCTGAAATAAAAAATGGTTCAAATGGCTCTGAGCACTGTGCGACTTAACTTCTGAGGTCATCAGTCACCTAGAAATTAGAACTAATTAAATCTAACTAACTTAAGGACATCACACACATCTATCCATGCCCGAGCCAGGATTTGAACCTGTGACTGTAGCGGTTGCTCGATTCCAGACTGCAGCGCCTAGAACTGCACGGCCGCTCCAGCTGGCTACCTGAGATCCTTCCCACTCATCCTAAAGTAGTGTTATGTCGCCCACTCAACCTCCACAACATCCATTCCATCCCTACACTACCCCTAATTCCAGTCCCTAGTCACAACTGGCATATCGCTGTGGAAGACTGAGATGCAAGACCTGCTCAGTCAACCCACCCAGCACATCCTGTTCCAGTCTTGTCACAGGCTTATCTTACTCATTCAGAGGCCAGGCCATGTGTGAAACAAGCTATGTCATATACCAGCTCTACTGCAATTATAACACAGCTTTTCATAGTATGAATACCAACCAGCTGTGTACCAGAATGAGAGGCCACCACCAAATTACGTCCAAGAGCTAAGTAGACTACCCTGCGTCACAAGCTGAACATAATGCGCTTGATCTGAATGGTTGCTTCATTACCCAAACCATATAGATCCTCTCCTCCACTACCAGCTTTTCTGAAGTGCACAAATGGAAGTTATTGCTACGTCTCCACTCCCAAAATGATTCCAGCCTTAACTTACAGTAACATACTGTCTTCATACCCCCACCCAATAGTTTCCACCCCCTCTGTCCTATCGCCTCCTCCTTATTCTCGTCTCCCACTTTCTTTGTGTGCCGTCTTCTGCCAATGCACCCACCTATATTTACGTACTCCTCTCCTTTTCCACTCTGCTCCTCCACTCCCTCTGCCTCCCTGCCCCACTCCCTGCCAACGCTGCGCCTGATTGCATTCTAGTGCCCACACTCTTCGCAAAACAGTGCTCTTCCCCCCCCCCCCCCCCCCTCATACCTGTACACAGCTATTCTTTCCCCTTCCCCATCCCCTCCAGATTGCTGCATTCTATTTTTTCCTTATTTTGTTGTATTCCAACCTGGTGTTTCCATTTATCATCAAGATGATCAGATGCATTTCCGTATTTGATGTTTGTTTGAACAAAGTAAAGTGCTCATTCAAATCTTTTTTGTTACTCATAAAATACTTTAATTTTTGATATTAGACAATTCCGTCCTTTAGGATCAACAGCTAGGGCTTTAACATAATTAATCCATTACATACAAAAATTTTGCTTGTGTCTTATGGGTGTGTCCACCTCAAAATTAATTTTTTAATTCAAGTTATTACATTCTACACACACAGCATTTTGCCTAAATTGGCAGACCCTGCCAGTATCTTATCAGCATAGGATATTCTGGGTTGGGTTGTTTTTGGGGAAGGAGACCAGACAGCGAGGTCATCGGTCTCATCGGATTAGTGAAAGACGGGGAAGGAAGTCGGCCGTGCCCTTTGAAAGGAACCATCCCGGCATTTTCCTGGAGCGATTTAGGGAAATCACGGATAACCTAAATCAGGATGGCAGGACGCGGGATTGAACCGTCGTCCTCCCGAATGCGAGTCCAGTGTCTAACCACTGCGCCACCACGCTCGGTAGGATATTCTGTGACACAGTCAGTCCTTATATGTTTGTTGTAAATAACTTGGCCATGTTAAGTACTCATAATTGCGATAGCTTACAGTACATTCACTGGTGTGAATAAATAACACATACATATATTATTTTCAATTTCATATGTCTGCTTTCGTGGATTCTGTTCTACATCTGATAAATGATTGGCTTTGTTAATTCGGTGTTGGACAGTTTTGAATGGATTATGTGTTATGTTTAAGTGATTTGTTATGATGAGGGCAGAATTAGTTTGATGATGTTCAGTTGGTTGGGTTTAACACTGTAGTAAATATGTAATTCTTAATGATGACAAGGAGTAAGATGCAACTTGAACTAGAGCGGTCCAAAAACTAAAAGAGAATCGAAGCATTGGAGGGATCATGCTACAAACTAACGTTGAAAACAGGGTGGACTGATAAGGTAAGAAATGAGGAGGTATTTCGCAGAATTGGTAAGGAAAGGACTACATAAGAAACACTGACAAGAAGAAGGTACATAATGATACGACACCTGTTAGGAATCAGGGAATAACTTCCATGGTACTAGAGGGAGCTGTAGAGGTTGAAAACTGTAGTGAAAGACAGAGATTGGAATACTTCCAGCAAAAAACTATGGCTGTAGGTTCCAAATGCTACTCTGAGACGAAGAGGCTGGTACAGCAGAGAAATTCGTAGTTGGGACACATCTAAGCAGTCAGAAGACTGATAGACACAAGAAAAGAAATTTAAAAATGTGAAGAAAGGAGCCAAGGATATGGAACGAAGTTCAGAAAATAAAGGGAGAGATGAGGAGAATTCTGAAACTGGGGAAAAGACCTATAAAATGGATCAGCATGCAAAGAATGAGGCACACAAAGCTCGGGAAGTAGCAATGGAAGCGAAAGAAGAATGGAGGAAAACAGTAAAGGAAAGTCGTAAGATGAAATTTAAAAAAATCCAGTAGAGTTGAAGGTGGGAAAATGGAGCATATCGCAAATGTCGCTAAACTCCATGTAAGAGGTGCAAGCGGCAGCTATTCCTCTCACTGTTTCTGCTACAGTTCCTCCGAGGTGTCGGCACAGGAGCTCTAATTTACGAACCAGTAGCTATGATGGTGACAAGAAAAGATCAAATTGCAAAATACAAGTGCTGGGATGCAGCGTGACTCCATTGTCTTTCTAATTTTGAAACTTAAAATCAAATGGCTCCAACCCATTTATGCACGCCCTGAATGTCGTTTCCAGTGTTCTTCTTATTCCTCCCTGTGTGGATTCGCTGTGACAGGTCTCACTACTTATGTGTCCACAACTGCACCTGCTCCCACCGCGAGCATAGCATCTGCTCAATGGCACACGCATGTGCGTTTCACTAGAGTCTGATTCAGCGACTAATGTATTAATGACTTTCCTTTGCAGATAGCCGTACTTTTTATCTACCTCTTCGTTTCTTTTCAGTTGCTGTCGATTGGTACTTTCTTGTTGGTTCTTGAAAGCGGGAAGTGACTGTACCTCTTACGATTCTGTGGCGATATCGCATTAGTAACAAAAGAGCCAACACCAGCTTTCTGAATTTCATTTCCTATTATTTCGTGATTCTGATCTCGTAACAGATTTGTTGCTTCTTCTAACTTTTATCGATACGCTCTTTGACCTTGGTAAAGCGTGTGTGTACGTTGTGTCTCTATTTTTAATGTTACTCTCCCTGCTTCTTATATAGTTGTGTGCAAGCCTTGCTAAATTATCATACGTATCTATTGTCGAACTTGTTGATGAATATATCTTTAGGATACCTCTGCATTATTCAAGGGAAGAATATATTTTTTTTTGACAACATAGTTGTGTGGAGATAACAGCGTCATTTTGAATAATTTATTCAAAGGAAGAATCCTATCAAGATAAGAACCTATATGTTTTGTGCATTACGTATGTTTTTTGTATACTCTTTGTTATAAATAACTGTGTAGATATACTTGGTAGGTGCTTCGTATGAGTGGGCCTTCACTCACTGAAAATTTTATCCTGCGATTTAGCGATTGGACAAGGAACCACACTTCTGTGGAGGCCAGAGTAACAAAAACAATTACTATAATTAGTTTTGCAACTCTGGCCTTGGTAAAGGGGTGAATGATTATTGACCAACTGGTAATGGAATTCTGGTTTATTTCGTGTACATTCATTGATAGACAAGGATTTGTTTTCAGCATCCACACTAGCTAGCATTAAATGGTAATGTTTCATGGTGGTTTCCTCGTAGTTGTACATGTTTTGCTTCAGCTGCTTGAACCTTATTTTCATGTTGTGTTTGGCATAGTTACCTTTCGTTGTTTCCTATTGACAGCTATCGACTCTATCTGTCATATAGATAAGTTTCCGCCAAATACAGCTCATAGTTGTTTGTAAATTTTGATTATTGCTGTCCCACTATCAGGCTTGAGAGGACCACCACCAGTGCAAAATCTAGATACAAGTGAGGTGATATGAAAAGGGCAAGCCGTTTGGCTTGTGTCTTTTGATTCAGTATGACAATTAATTCAGCCAGAGGATAATGAGGGGGAGGATCTGACAACAATATCTTTCAAGGCTAAATATGACAGCAGCGACTGTATGTGCTGACTTCTTGGTGCCTTCTTGTCTTAATTAGCGTTCTCACATTTACCCTGGTGCTGGATTTGTTCTTTGATTTTCTGAGAGAGCTTGGGAATCACACAGGTCAGACTCAGGACAGGTACAGGGTCTGTCTGAAAAAATCAGGCTTTGGAATGCAGGTGGGACACAGACAATCGCGGAAACAGAGTCAGGCTATGCCGCAGGTGGAAAGATAAGGTTTGTCGTGGTGAAAACTGGGTCGAAGGTCGCTCCCTGGCAGACCGCAACTAATTTTCGGTTTTATGGCATGTTTCCACTCTGGTCGGCCAAGCAGAGTGCTGTGGTGTGGAACACAGTACTTGCATCAGCAGGAGGCCGGTGCATTGCCCATGCTAAGAACAGTGACTTCAGCAGCTTTCCAAAATTGAAGATGCCACAGAACTATCAGCTAGCCTCAAGCAAAGTTCATTAACTTTCCAAGGGCCTGGGAAGCGAGACTAGGATCAATAGGAATATATTGAGTTACTTCAGAACATGAGTTGCAGTTATAGGTGCCACTATCAGTCTTTTAAAGTGAATTTGTCAACCAATAGATCCACTTTGATTGAAGCTCATGGTACATATTTGTATTTTTAACTTTGTTTATTGTCAGATAATCAAATGCATTTCCGTATTTGTGCTATGTTTCATTACATTAATGTGCTTGTACGTGCCTTGTTTTTGTTAACACCTGCAATGTTTTAATTAGGCAATGCTCTCCACCTGCTATAGGGTCGACAACCAGGGCCATAAGATTTCATTACGTTAATTAACCCATTTGTGTGGAGTAATACAGCTTCGGTCTTAAGGTTCTGTCTGTCGTATAATCTTGTGATTCCAGGTATTGTATGCTACACACATGGAGTTTTGGACTTCGATCTTAGTAATATCGAGTGATGACCGAAATCACAAAAGTACATGCCCATCTCAGCGCGTCCAACCAAGACAATACCACACATCTCCTCACGAGACTGATCTTCCGTATGATGATACTGAGTTAAATGGGTCACAGGTCCAGACAATAAACACCGGAAGACGATATCATAAGAAATCCGCTCTAGATGGTGTGCCCTATGCACAATTAAAACACAATTTATATCATAAATCGTTTAAACATACTAGAGAGCTTTCTGTTTATATGAGGGCTGTTTCAAGCATAACATGTGAAATTATCGTATTATTCCAGTCAAAAGACGTTCACGCAACTTCTGCTAAGGTATGAACGTTAGGAAAACAATTATGTGTAGTCTGAAGCCTTCACACAATGCATGAGTAGTTTATGACTGCTAGTCATAACTCTTTCCTATTCCACTCGAAAATGGAGCGGTGGGAGAACGATTATTTGCCTTCGTACATTGCGTGTTCTCTGTCAAGTAACCATAAGGCATCCCAGTTCCGTGAATCTTAGTAGTATGGTCGAGCTCAAGCTACGGCGGACATAGCTTTAACTACCTTTCAATGATGATGTCAAATACTTGCAACATTGAGTTCGTGTTCCCGACTCCTGATGAGGTTCAGTACAGTTCCGAGATGTACGGAATATCGTGTCGCATTTACAGTCCTAGCCAATAACTAATGGCTGTACTAATATCACAATTTTTTACTACGAGAGTCACTACAAAAGAAATGCACACTATTTTTGTAAAAATACAGTTTTCATTCTGCATGTGTGAAAGTTTTACAGTGTGTAGATACATCCTTCCCGGTTCTTTCCAAACTTAGTTCAACCAGTTCCCGTGAGTGGCGCCGTCACAGCATGTCTTTAAGATGGCTACTACACTTGACGTTCGTCGGAAGCAACGTGCTGTCATAGAATTCCTGTGTTGTGAAAACGAGACATTGGGAAACATCCACAAGAGGTTGAGAAAGGTGTATGGAGATGCTGCTGTCGATCGCAGTACAGTTAGTCGGTGGGCAAGCAGGTTACGTGATGAAAGCGGGCACGGCAATATTGAGGATTGTCCTCGCAGCGGTAGGCCTCTTACTACACACACTCCAGACAATGAGAAGAGAGTTAACGAATTGGTGACTGCTGACAGACGCATCACAGTGAACGAATTGTCACGCTACGTTGGGCTAGGGGAAAGAAGTGTTTGCAGAATACTGAAAGTGTTGGCGTTAAAAAAGGTTTGTTCCAGTTGGGTTCCCAGGATGGTGACAGTGGCTCACAAAGAAACAAGAAAAACGGTATGCAGCGAACTTTTGGAACAGTACGAGAATGGTGGAGATGAATTTCTTGGAAGAATTGTGACAGGTGATGAAACATGGCTCCATCATTTTTCACCAGAGACGAAGAGGCAATCAATGGAGTGGCATCATGCAAATACACCCAAGAAAAAAAATTCAAAACCACACCTTCTGCTGGAAAAGTTATGGCTACGGAGTTTTTTGATTCCGAAGGACTCTTGCTTGTGGACATCATGCCAAGTGGAACCACCATAAATTCTGATGTATATGTGACGACACTGAAGGAACTTCAAGCTCGACTGAATCGTGTTCGACCACATCGACAAAGGAGGATGTTTTGCTGTTCACGACAATGCACGACCACATGTCAGTCAAAAAACCATGCAAGCGATCACAAAACTCGGGTGGATAACACTGAAACACCCGCCTTATAGTCCTGACCTGGCTCTTTGTGACTATCATCTCTTTGGGAAACTGAAAGACTCTCTTCGTGGAACAAGGTTTGAAGATGATGACTCCCTTGTGCACGCTGCCAAACAATGGCTCCAACAGCTTGGTCCAGAATTTTACCGTGCGGGTATACAGGCGCTGGTAGAATAAAAGGTGGATTAAAGAAATAGTGTGCATTTCTTTTGGAATGACCCTCGTATATATTCGCTTTTTTCAACGTAAAATTTAGTGTTATCGGTAGAACATTCATTTCAAAAATCCTAAGACTACACCAGAATGATACAGTCTAATAAGGACATTAATTTTATGAGAAGACACAATCAACAGATCATAATGGAAGGAGTGGATAACAAGCTGAACATCGTTTGTTTCTTTTAAACAATATCTTCACAAAATGTTTCACTACAATACAGTTCACCAACATATTACAAATATTAAGAAATTACTTTCTTTTAACAGTAAACCTTTTACTATCAGCAAAAATTGAATTTTTGCTATTAAAACAGTACAACATTAGGAAAACCTGGATAGACCATAACAAATCACCTACCTACCAATAAATGGCAGCGAACTCCCTATGGCAACCTGCTGCCCACTAACAGTGCAGCACCTCGTAACTACAGGTAGTAACATAGTAAATTTACAAATGGCAATGTGTCTAAAATAGCACTCATAACTCAGCAGAAACACCGAGCTTCCCGAATCCAAAAGACTGCTCACTGGCAGCATGATTGATGCTTGCTCAAACAAAATAGGGAGGATTAAACTGCCCACACTCAGATGATTAGGGGTGCTAGGCATAGAGGAAGTACACGACATCTGTTTAAGGTCTGGCATCATCTTTTCTACATCAGTTTAGGTGTTTGGTGGCACGAGGTTTAAATCTCCCGGCTGCTCACATAAGGAACACCGCCTCTTCGTAGTAATGACAGTGCTATCATACGGAAGACGTCCGATTCCCCCAGCCTGCCCACACCTGGCATCTGCTTGAGTAATGCCAATGACGTCAGAGAACAGACGCTCTAAGTCACGAAATGTAGTGGGTTCTTCTGAAAACAAAAGGCGCGAGCGATCTTTTTTTATCAATGCCCTGCACAATAGTAGCCAACACTTCCTCTTATGAAAGCTGCACATGGAAAGCAATTGCCGTAGTGTGCATTTACCACATGTACTCGTAAGGGATTCGCCAGCCTACTGCACACTGAAAAAACATTGGTTAATCAACTAGTTACGGAACCAGGTCAAAAGTCTTTGCCTAAGGATCATTGAGAGTAGCTCACGTAAATCATCCTTAAGGGCCAGAACACTACTGACCATTTCGATTAAAGGACCTTTACACAAGGGGCCAAAGATCTGAAAAATCAAATCCCAAGTGACCTTGAAAACAGTGACTTGTTTCTCCAGATTAATATTTATTTATTTAACCTGATCAGATTAGGGCCATCAGGCCCTCTCTTACATCGGACCAGCGTTCCACACATGCAGCATTTCACACATTAGAGTTACATCATGACAATAGCTTAAATAAGAAAATTAGATTACTCTAGTGACAATATGAATAAAGAGTAATGACTAAGAACTAATAAAGTAAATGCTGGCAGAATTTTTACAACAGGCGCTATACATACAGATTATGTATGATAAAAGCAATAATAATAACAGTAAAAAAATGAAATAATAATGATAAACATGAGAAAAATTGGCAATAGTAATGAAGATTTGTGCAGATGTACATTAATATCTTGGTGTGTAAAGTAGATGTTAACTAGTATAGCGAGTTTTGGGGAAGGGAGATTGAAGGAGGGGGAAAGTGGGAAGTAATGAGGTGAAGTGCATTCATGTACAGAGGAAGGCATTACTGTTGCTGAAGTAGATACTTCATTAACTGTTTTTTGAAGCCGGACATGTTTTTAAGTTCTCTACCATAACGAGGGAGGTTATTCCAGAGTTGGGTTCCCGCTACTGTAAAGGACTTGGAGAAGGTGACTCAGCGATGCAGTGGAACAGAGAGGATTTTATTATATTATGATGGGAACGTGTGTTTCTGTCATGTTCTTCCGACATAAGCGTTAATGACGAGGAGAGATATGAGTGACAGTGTACATTTATAAGGCAGTAGATGAGACAGGGTGTATGGAAATAACTGATTAACAGTATCTATAGAAAAATAATGTTCCCTCATAATAGCATTAAGGAATGCAATCGGAAGTGTGATAAATACGCGATCTGTGCCTGCAGGCGATAAATTTGAGCGCGAGTGGGATCAGAACCTGTCAAAAACTCAATATTCCGGTCTAAACTCACTAAAGGGGCGGCGGCACTTGCAAGCACGTCACTGACCTGCCAAATACGCTGCGCCGCGGCGTGCACGGAAAGTGTCAATGCTGCACGGCGGCGTGTACATCGCTCGCTGGCGTCACCTTCTTCATTTTGGCCACGAAGTCTCAACTCCTATCTCAACTGCTCCTTCTTCAGTGTCCCCACTCCAATCACGGCATGAGGTTCCATGTTACATGGGGTACTTGAAACAAAACCTTGCCCCAAACTGTTTCCAAACACAAAAAAGGTTACACCAAGAAAAGCGTATAAGAGAAGTAATTCACCAAACAACGAACTATGTTCAATAAAGACTAGATAGACTGGAATGCAATCACATTCTAGCTATCATTTTGATATGGCCTAACAAGGACGTTACTTAAGGAGAGGACACATACACCAAGTCCTAGTGGAAGGACTGGGTAACTAGACTCACGCTCATAAATTAAGGATAATTGCAGAATTAGGTGCCACACAACGTGACAATACACAAAACGGGCGCTAATAGCATAGGCACACAGGGAACACACACGACACAGATCTGTAAGTCCACAGTATTGGTGAACGAATGAATGTCATGTGACTAGGACCTCCCGTGGGGTAGACCGTTCGTTGGGTGCAAGTCTTTCGATTTGACGCTACTTCGGCGACTTGCGCGCGTCGAACGGTGTTGGTGATAAGTTGAGAAAACCGTCCTGAAACACGTGCAACAAAACGCCACTGTTTCCTGCGCATGTATCCCGACATCAGTATGGGATATGATCACCATGTACACGTACACAGGCCGCACAACGGGTTGTCATCTCTGGTGGTGGTGGTGGTGGTTTTGGGGAAGGAGACCAGACAGCGAGGTCATCGGTCTCATCGGATTAGAGAAGGGCGGGGAAGGAAGTCGGCCGTGCCCTTTGAAAGGAATCATCCCAGCATTTGCCTGGAGCGATTTAGGGAAATCACGGAAAACCTAAATCAGGATGGCCGGACGCGGGATTGAACCGTCGTGCTCCCGATTGCGAGTCCAGTGTCTAACCACTGCGCCACCTGTCATCTCTGGATCAGGTGGTCGAGCAGCTGCTGGGGTATAGCCTCCCATTCTTGCACCAGTGCCTGTCGGAGCTCCTGAAGTGTCCTAGGGGTTTGAAGACGTGCAGCGATATGTCGACCGAGAGCACTCCAGACGTAATCAGAGGAAGGTCGGACCCACTGCACCCCTGAAAAGGTGGTCATACTGGTGCAAAATGACGTCCCGATACACCTCACCTGTTACAGTTCCTCTGTCAAAGACATGCAGGAGTGTACGTGCACCAATCACAATCCCACACCATCAAACCACGACCTCCACACAGGTCCCTTTCAAGGACATTAAGGGGTTGGTATCTGGTTCCTTGTTCACGCCAGATGAAAACCCGGCGAGAATCACTGTTCAGTCTATACCTGGACTCGTCCGTGAACATAACCTGGGACCACTGTTCCAATGACCATGTACTGTGTTCTCGACACCAGGCTTTACGGGCTCTACTGTGACCAGGGGTCAGTGGAATGCACCTTGCAGGTCTCCGTGCGAATAAACCATGTCTGTTCAGTCTTTAGTAGACTGTGTGTCTGGAGACAACTGTTCCAGTGGCTGCAGTATGGTCCCGAGCAAGGCTACCTGCAGTACTCCGTGGCCGTCTGCGGGCACTGATGGTGAGATATCGGTCTTCTTGTAGTGCTGTACACTGTGGACGCCCCGCACTGTAGCGCCTGAACACGTTTACTGTCTGCTGGAATCGTTGCCATAATCTTGCGATCACAAGAAAATGGTTCAAATGGCTCTGAGAACTATGGGACTTAACATCTCTGGTCATCAGCCCCCTAGAACTTAGAAGTACTTAAACCTAACTAACATAAGGACATCATACACATCCATGCCCGAGGCAGGATTCGAACCTGCGACCGTAGCGGTGTTCTTTGAGCCATTTTCAACACAGTCACCATTAGCACGTCGGAAAACGTCTGCACACTTACTCGCTGCACCGTTCTCTGACATGCACCAACACACCTCTGCGTATGTGGACTGCTGCCATCGCCACCGTGCGACGACCGCAGGTCAAATGCATCGCATGGTCATTCCCCGAGGTGATTTAAACACGCAAACCGCCCACCAGAGCGTTGTTTCACCATGTATCAGCATTGTCGTTAATTTACGAGCATGAGTGTAGTTGAAAATCGTTTATTTCTCTTGAATAATATTTTCACAAAATTTATCACTATATACAACCCACCAATATGTTACAAATGTTCAGACGTTCCTTTATTTTGACAACAAACCACTTACTAATAGTAAGAATTGATTTTTTTCCTATTAAAACAGTGCAAAATTGGGGAAACTTCATCTACATCGAGAATGTAAATTTTGCATAATTTTCGAAAAAGTTGAGAGAGTGCAACTTTGCAACAAGGTTCATTTACATCAGAAACCAAATTTTCATTATGTTACAAAAGCATTACAAAGCAGTTTATTAGCTTCAGGCGTTAAATCTTTTCTTATTAAAACAGTTCAATATATATACTCCTTGTGCTTCAAAAATTTCTTGCAAAACAATCTACTCAAAGAAATTCCTTAGACCACAATGAATAAATTATGTGGAACCAGCCCAGTGTGAAATCAGGATGCAAGCCTGCAGACGGCACATTCACTATGAGTTGGATCTCGACCACCCGATCCGTGTCGACAAGGCGTGAAGTTAACACTGGCTCAACTGGAACGTACATGAAACCTCTCTTAAATAAAGCAGGAATAACACAACATTTCATTGGCCCATGACAAAAGCCACTGTTCTTAAGGTTAGAGCAAAAGCGGGCACCAGAAATTTAACAGCATCAAAACACAAAATTCGATCTCCAAAAATTTTGTGTTAAAGTTAATCAAGCGTGCCAAAAAATGCGAAGTACCTTTTCAGGATGCAACATACTGGCTACCGGTTACCTCAACCGTGTATAAATGCTCGGCTACTAAGATTAAGTTAACTACGCCAACAATTAACAAGCACTTCAGGATGTCCGAAGGATTAACAGGCAACTATTACCTGAAATTTGACAAGAACTACAAAATACTAATGCCTCCTCTACTATCAAGGTGTGCTTTCTTCTTGATAAAGAAAAGCTGAACAAGTAAACATTATATGGGCTACAAGACGCTGTGAAAGAAATTAAACACCAATAACACTAAAAAGTAAAGTGAGCTCTCTGCAATATTTGCTTTTTAGTTTAAGAGAAATTAGCCTTAACAGAAACTGTAGTTTGCCTACGAGGGCGAGAGTAGAGCACATATGATGGAAGTTCAGAAATAGACGTTACGAAAACCGGACTTCAAAACGGATGGTGGAGAGTTGAGCACCAAATAATCAACAATCACTAAACCAGTGAAGAGCCTCTGGCCGAAACGGTAGTCGTAGAAATGTTTAAGAGCACTCAGCATTACCGAGCGAGGTGACGCAGTGCTTAGACACTGGACTCGCATTCCGGAGGACGACGGTTCAATCCTACGTCCGGCCATCCTGATTTAGGTTTTCCGTGATTTCCCTAAATACCTCCAGGCAAATGCCGGGATGGTTCCTTTCAAAGGGCACAGCCGACTTCCTTCCCCGTCCTTCCCTAATCCGATGAGACCGATGACCTCGCTGTCTGGTCTCCTTCCCCAAAACAACCAACCAAAGTACTCTGCTTTAAAACAGATAGTGGCATATTCCAAGCTTTTTGACCAATCGTGGCAAGCAATCTGGGCGAATCTCCGGTCTAACTAGGCATCAGACAGTCCGGCGGGAATACGCTAGTAACTGCACGCACGCCACAATAACTGCCTCAGAGCTCTGTACCACCAGCGCCTACACTCAGGGTCCACTGCTCGAACATGAGAACCCAAAGTAAGTCCTCTCCGCCTCGTGCACCGTCTTATCCAAGGCTCTCCCAACCTTTGGCCTCACTATAGCCTCCACCGTTCCTCTGATAGACACCACTTGCTACCTAGATACCCAAAGATGGTGGTCAAGTTCGCCCGGCACGAGGTATCGACCTTGCCACACGGCTGACTGGAGAGGGACTTTACTTTTATTTAGGTACAAGTTACATTGATTTCGGTACTATATTCGCTGTTTTTCACGGAAAATGCGGTGTTGTTGGTACAGTATTCGTACTATTCGTGGATTTGAGTTTATAATTGGCGTCAAAGTTCAATGATCTGTTGTATAGGTACGCACAAATCAGTCTGTGTATGTATGAGATACGTTGATAACTAATTAAAGAATCATTCTGCACCGATCGTTCACAGTCACGAAATCTTCGCCTAACTGGTCAGCAGAGTGCGTGCAATCATGGCTCGAACGTTGGCTGGAATCGTAGACCATTGACCTATTGCGGGACATGGTGTGAGCCACGAGTTGCTGGAGGCGACTGCACATCTCCCTTGACGTGTTTAAGAGTGGTATTTGTCCTATTGTCTGTCAATAGATCTAACTAAATATAGGCTGTGCTGTGTCACTGGCAAAAGCGACACCTATCTCCTGTCAGTTGACGCTGTACTCGGTTGCTGACAGAATCGTGAAAACTGGTTGCAAACCACGATCCTCGTGAAGATGCAGTCTGTTGCGTCACATATATTTGCAGCATTTTCCATGATTATGATTTGACTTGTCACTTCGTATAAATGTGCTCCATTCTCATGTTTGACATATGTCTGGTGCACGAAGTGGCCGCTGGCTAGGCTGCTGCACTTGTAATAGGTGCCATCCATTAGACACATAAATTTTTTGTACCGAATTTTATAATCACAGTACCTCAACTAACCTCATTTGACTTCATAGCCACTGCACAAGTCTCCACATTCGGAAGGCGAATGTGCATATTTTGATTATTCAATCTCCTTAGAGAAAATGTGCGTGTGTTACAGATTACAGGTGAATTTTGAAACACTGCCCTTTTTCAGCGTGAGTTGGGGTACAACCATGCTTCTTACATTTTTCATGTTCCCCAGCATTTTAATACAGGTCAGTGCTATCGCAAGCAGCACTCAACTGGCAGAGGTCAGAGTTAATATTCTACACTTCACAATTGATAGGTGAATCGACAGTAGGCGTGACATCTCTGCGCATGGAGCTGTCACTGGCAGATGTTGGCTTGACTCCCAGCTACATGACTGCTGTTGTGCCAGACTCAGATGTCTCCTGAGATCATACGCAGCATGGGGACCCCAGCGGCCAGTGACACGGCAGCTGAGGTCTGACACAGTAAGACTGGATGGACTTTGTAACCCCCATGTCCAGAGACTATGGAAGAGAACCTCTCCTATATGGCGTTTGTTTATAATAAAGATAGACGAAACAGTATCCTTTCCGAGCATAGCACAAGCAGACAGATCAAACCTTAGGGAAACTGGATTTTCACTTAGGAGCATCAGTATGTGCGTGATGTCATGGGTATCTTGAAATGGAGAAGTAACTGCTAAAAACAGTCATTCAGGTCTGAGAGAATAATAGCTTGATTGGGAGTGGGGGGGGGGGCCATGTTAAGTAGGTCAGCAGACTGTGCTGTGTACTACCTCTTACCAACGAGGTCGAATTGGCATGCTTTGGCTAATAGACGGGGAAAAACAGGGGGAAAAACACTTTTGTCCTGGGATGTGGACAGCAGACAATCGGTTCTGTATAGGGTAAAAATGTCGTTTATATACGGTCAGACAATGTCCTTTGTGCTAGATATGCTATGGGGTGAAGGGGATGAACTTGAGAGACAATGTCCTTTGTCCCAGAACCACAAGCGCAGACTGGAATCTTATGTATATTAGGTAGGTTTGGACGTGCAGGGAGTACCAACATCATTTCCCTCAGGTGAGTGATATCAGAGGAAGACTCAGCAAAAACTGTCTACAATGCAGACTGTGCCAGTACCCAGGTCATCCAGCAATACAGTGCACTATCTGGGATTTCCTGCAAATTTGTACTTATGACTACAATGCATCCATAGTCATTTCAAGGGACAATCCACTAGTAAAATTATTGGGCTATTTTTTAAATCCTACCAAAGTTTGAATTTTCCAAACATTTTATACATAGGCCAATTGGCCTATGTCAGAGAGGTGCGGGAGAGGTTAAACTGATCATTACAAAGTGCCGTGTTCATGATCTATGGGACATCCGCCCCATCCTGGTCGATCTCTAGTGAGATGACCAGTTGCACCGGCAAAGTATTAATTCTTCTATCTGGGGCTCGAAGAGTTAAGGTCTGCACCATTCCATCTCTCCCTGCTCTTGTCTCCATAATGTGGGCTCTTTTCCACGTGTGTTGGCTGCTTATCCTCTTGTAAAAGGACAGTGTCTCCCACTCTACACTTAACCAATTTCTTGTTAGGACGCAGAAAGTTTCTTAATTCTGACAAATATTCTTTCTTCTATCGTTTTGCAGTTATTCTATTTACCTTGCTTCTTTTCGCAGATACTTCTGTATACTCTTTTCAGGACCTGTTGATATGGTAGTTGACCCTTCTCCTGTCAAGAAATGGCTTGGTGTCATGCATCTGGTTCACCACATGCGATTGATCGTGAGTCGATGACGGCTCGTATTTCTAGTAATAAAGTCCTGGGTGTATAATTCGTCTGCTAGTGATTTTCACAGAATATTCCGGTGGAAATGCTTCGTAGTCCTTACCATGCGTTCCCACCAGCCTCCCCACAAAGCCACTATTGAAACAATAAATTTCCAAGCCACACCTTGGTGAGTAAAGTGCTAGCTGAGGCCTGCGTCTTCAAAGAATTGAGCGATGTCTTTCAGTTTTGCGTTTGCCGCTTGAAACGTCTTTGCGTTATCCGAATAAAGAATATATGGTAGTCGTCTTTAAGCAGTAAATCTTCTGAAGGCTATAAAAATTTTATCTGTGCTCATATCTGATACGAGTTCGAGGTGGAGAGCTCTTGTAGTAGTACATGTAAATAATATTTTCGTTACAAATTACCGAGTCTGACGAAAAGCGGTCCTGCGAAACCTAAGCCTGTTACTGCAAATGGCTTAGTAAATTTAATGCAGTCAAGTGATAGAGTAAGTTCTCTCTCACATCCTCGGCTGCTTCTGGCTGTCTTACAATAGAGAAACGTATGTATGACTCCTTTTACTGTTTGTCTTCCCCTTAAAATCAATCTTCATTCCGTATTTCAGCTAATTCTATAGCAACTCCTAAGTGGTGTAAGCGTGTGTGCTTTTGTCGAATAATTAACTTTGTAAATGGATGAAAACCTTGTAAGAGTAGTGGACGCTTATTCAGTATAATCAAGTCCACAAAGTGAATTGATTCTCCAAGTCGTACGAGTCCATCCTGAAGAAACGCTTTGTAACGTTCTGTCTTTGATTTCGCTGGAAACTCGATCTTGTTTTTAAGCGCTTGGTATTCCGCTGGAAAACTTTCCTGCTGGGTCATTCGTATCCAACTCCGTTTTGCTGATTCTAGTTCATGGGCAGTGAATCTACCCTCTACCTTTCCTGGACGTATAACATTACGGGTGAAACGGAGAGTCGACGCCATTATGAGCAACAGTTTCCAATAAGAACCGTGTTTTGATGCGTCAGTGGGACATATTCACGCGTTAATAGCTAATGCTTGTTTGTATATCTTTCGTGTCTCTGGTAATGTGTCACACGAGATTTGTTGTTGAGGCTAAGTTTGAGTTATGAGTTAGTCATGAAGGCCCATGCCACCGTAGCATGTTAGATTGTAATCTCCACGTGATAGCAGATCTGCCGGATTGTCTGTGGTAGGGCAGCCTCTCCACCGCGATGGCGTTAAAATTTCGTGGATTTCAGTTACTCTATTAGCAAGAAACCTATTCCAGGGATTTCGATCGCTTCGGATCCAGCCAAGTGCCCCTGTGGAATCGCTCCACATTAATGTGTTTTCGATGTCAAATTCGGGAGCCTGGCAGGAGTATCTCAGAAGGTGTGAACCCTGTAGGGCAGCTAGTAATTCAAGTCGTGGAAGCGTCACCCTTCTGATTGGAGAAACTCCGTTTTTACTCACAACTAAACAGGCAAATGTATGTTTGTTGTCGGATGTTCGAATGTACAGCACTGGCCCGTACGCCCTTTCTGAGGCATCACAAAAAAGTGATTTTGTGAAATTTGCGATTTTTGACTGTGCAATCCTATACATCTGGGTACTCTGAATGACTGCAGATGAATTAGTTGTGATGTGCAAAACTTCCATCGAGTGGCCAACTCTGGAGGCAATATCTCATCACAGTGTATGCCTTTACAACACGTCTCTTGAAAGAGGACTTTTCCTCTTACGGATATCGGTGAGAGATATTAAGAGGATGATAAAATTCCTCTGTCATGTTCAGTAACTGGCCTTTAGATGCAGATCCATATTGTGATTTATTGGTAGCGAGATAGAGATCCAACAGGATTGAATCTGATTCTGTACACGCCTGAGACTATGGTATGTTCTTTTACTGATTGTCCTTCCGTTTTCCATACGCCATTTAGTGTGTCATGATTTGTAGCCCATTTTGTCGCTGAAGGCTTTATTTGTTGTAACAGGCGTGTCACGTAATAGTATACAACGAGAGTGTAAAGTCGTTCTTGCAGCTGGTGGCAAAGTTGTCTAAGAAACTACTTTTGTCTATACGTTCTGCTGCACTAGGATAATGCTTGTAAACCTTGAACCTAATTCACGAAATGTTGCAAACAGGAGAAATGGGTTACATGTGAGGCCAAATGGTAAACGACTAAATCTATAAATGACAACGTCATTCGTAGTTTTCCAACACAAAATCAGAAAATTGGCGTTGAATCTCTATCCTTTTCATTCAGTGACAGTTCTAAGAATGCCATTTTAGTGCTCGTTTTCGTCATTTTTTTGACAGCATGTCGTCTGCAAACTAGCCACGAAGAAAATTATTGCGTATTTGTGGAGAGCTGTTTCGAGGGTACAGGTTATGTACGTTTCTGTACATACATTTTCTGTCCTGTTTCGTGTCCCTCATTGGTGTCTCAATCAGCTACTTTCACTCAGTTTTTCATAAATTTCCGCCCACTACTTCTCCTCAAATGTGATCTGAGTAGACACTTGTGACAATGCACTTAGTGAGAGGTGTCATGTTATTGTCGTTGCTCACTTGTTTATCGGTGGTCTTGTGTTTGTTATGGTGAAGATTTTGAATGTGTGTGTCTGTATGGTGTGTGTGTGTGTGTGTGTGTGTGTGTGTGTGATAGATAGATAGATAGATAGATAGAGAGAAAGAGGGAGTGAAAGAGAGATGGGGAGAGGGATGGGGAGAAAACCAATAAAACAGCAGGTTTTTTTGTAGGGAGTCATCTTTGTATAGTTCACTGAGTGCTCCAAGCAGGATTTTGTTGCACAGTGTTGTATTTTCGTTTAGGACTCTTTTTCCCTGTATTACTGCTTTTTAAATGTGGTAGTTCTCCTCTATTGTGAGTTTTTGATAGAGACTATTGCTTTCTCGGAAAATCCTAAAATCAGTCTCCATGTTTTTTGGGTGGTGGTTTTCTTGTATTAGATGGTGTGCAAAAGTGGAGTGTGTACTATCACTTCTTAGGGCTGGGAGGTATTCGAAGTACCTCATTTTGAAATTTGTCTGCAGAGGTGTTCTTGGATCTTAGATCCTTCTTTACTGTGTTATTTGTGCGGAATGATATTTGTAGTCCTTGTTTCTTCAGTATGTTTGCCACCTTGTGTACATTTTTGTTACTGTATGTCAGTGTGTGCCATGCTGTACTCTTTGTAGGGTGTTCCTGGTATCCTGTGTCTGTCTGGAGATTGTGTTCTTGGTTCCTGTTGTGGCTGGCGATTTGTTGATGGTTTGTTCTCTTTCAATTTGTTTTTTTAATTTGTTGTTCAGTTTGCTTATCTTTTTTGTGTCGTACACATTCTCTCTGGCTATTTGGTGTATTGTTTTTAGTACCTGTGTGTAGGTGAGTTTGTCCAGTGGGGTTTTGTTGAGCCCGTGTTGCATGGGTCTGAAACTTGAGAGTTTGTGTGCTTGTGGGTGGTTGGAGTTGATGTGAATGGTTGTACTTATGGCTGTAGGATTCCTGAAAATTCCAAAATTACGTTTGTTGTTGATTCTGTGTATGGCAATGCCTAAGCAAAATAAGTGCAATAACAAACACAAGACCAACGATAAACAAGTGAGAAACGACAATAACATGACACCTCTCACTGAGCGTATTGTCAGAAGTGCCACATTTTGTGTAAGTGCATGTGAGGTGAAGTAGTGAGCGGAAATTTATGAAAAACTGAGTGAAAGCAATGCAGTAAATAGTAGCTGATGGAGACACCAACCAGGGCCACGAAACAGGACAGAAAATGTAAGTACAGAAAAGTACGTAGCCTCTACCCTCCAATCAGCTCTCCGCAAATACGCAATAATTTTCATGGCTAGTTTGCAGACGACATGCTGTCAAAAAAACGACGAAAAGGAGCACTTAAATCGATGAATAATAATACAGTTCGATTAGTGATGTAATTTTAAAGTGAGTGTCCAAACAAAACGAAGCTAATTGCGAATATTGTATTTCTTAGGCCTGCAGCAGTTAAATTATTACACATGTGATATTGTACTTTACAGAAATAAACATTTTTACCCACAGAAGATGACACATTGGGTATCGAAATATGTCTGGGGAAATATAAAAATAAACTAATTGTGTTTGCATAAGGCTGTTTTCAAATACAATCCAGTTTTTGAAAATAAAAGAAAATAAAAAATGACGTTGAAGGATTCATTGCATGTATGCAGCCGGAAATGAGAAAGGCTGTGGAGAAAAATAGGAATGAAATAATCACACCTGTTGTGGAACCTTTGTTAGAACTAAATATGACGCAGAAACGCATGAACGCGAAGTTAAACTACAGTAGCAAACAGAGAGAAGTGTATTCCTGAAGATCAACACAATGTTGTGTGAAAGTAACAGTTGTTCTTTTATTTAGTATAACAATTACAATGACTTTGGATTTCCTTACTTGGGGAAAAGAAGCAGCATTAATATGTGGCAGACGAATGTGTATGTTTCTTGAAAAGATAGTGGCTGGGTCAGAGAGCTTTCATATAGTATGTAGATGCATACGTGTAGTTTTTGAGAAGATGGAGCCGTGGCTGATTCATGGCAACGTTAACTTGTTTCAATTTGAGAAGACGTCACTGCCACATGAATAACGGCAGATCAATGGAACAGCTGGCGGGTTGAAGAAACCTCGTCAAATTTTTCGCACAGTTCTGTAACCCATACACTACATGGGTGGTATTCTGTCTAATGCTGCAAAAGAACAAACTATCGCTACTGTATAAATAAATAAAGAATATTTTGCGATAGGAAACGCGACATTAACTCTGATTTCGGTTAGTCATCGGGATCAGTTTATAACGTTTCGGGTTGAACTTAATGTGTTGGACAGCCTAAAATTTTGATTTTAAAAGAACACATTCCAACTGTTTTAGTCTTTGGCGTGGTGACTTTTGTTGAAGCGCACCGTCTCCTATTTCGAATGTGTGCAGTTTCCGATAGTACACTACTGGCCATTAAAATTGCTACACCAAGAAGAAATGCAGGTGATAAACGGGTATTCATTGGACAAATATGTTATACTAGAACTGACATGTGATTACGTTTTCTCGCAATTTGGGTGCATAGATCCTGAGAAATCAATACCCAGAACAACCACCTCTGGCCGTAATAACGGCCTTGATACGCCTGGGCATTGAGTCAAACAGAGCTTGGATGGCGTGTACCGGTACAGCTCCCCACGCAGCTTCAACACGATACCACAGTTCATCAAGACTAGTGACTGGCGTATTGTGACGAGCCAGTTGCGCGACCACCATTGACCAGACGTTTTCAATTGGTGAGAGATCTGGATAATGTGCTGGCCAGGGCAGCAGTCGAACATTTTCTGTATCCAGAAACGCCCGTACAGGACCTGCAGGATGCGGTCGTGCATTATCCCGCTGAAATATAGGTTTTCGCAGGGATCGTAACACATCTGAAATGTAACGTCCACTGTTCAAAGTACCGTCAATGCGGACAAGAGGTGACCGAGACGTGTAACCAATGGCACCCCATACTATCACGCCGGGTGATATGCCAGTATGGCGATGAAGAATACACGCTTCCAATGTGCGTTCAACGCGATGTCGCCAAACACGAATGCTACCATCATGATGCTGTAAACTGAACCTGGATTATCCGAAAAAATGAAGTTTTGCCATTCGTGCACCCAGGTTCGTCGTTGAGTACACCATCGCCGACGCTCCTGTCTGTGATGCAGCGTCGAGGGCAACTGCAGCCATGGTCTCCGAGCTGATAGTCCATGCTGCTGCAAACGTCGTCGAACTGTTCATGCAGATGGTTGTTGTCTTGCAAACGTTCCCGTCTGTTGACTCAAGAATCGAGACGTGGCTGCACGATCCGTTACAGCTATGCGGATAAGATGCCTGTCATCTCGACTGCTAGTGACACGAGGCCGTCGGGATCCAGCACGGCGTTCCGTATTACCCTCCTGAACCCACCGGTTCCATATTCTGCTAACAGTCATTGGATATCGACCAACGCGAGCAGCAATGTCACGATACGATGAACCGCAATCGCGATAGGCTACAATTCGACCTTTATCAAAGTCGGAAACGTGATGGTACGCATTTGTCCTCCTTACACGAGGCATCACAACAACGTTTTACCTGGCAACGCCGGTCAACTGCTGTTTGTGTATGAGAAATCGGTTGGAAGCTGTCCTCATGTCAGCACGTTGTAGATGTCGCCACCGGCGCCAACCTTGTGTGAATGCTCTGAAAAGCTAATCATTTGAATATCACAGCATCTTCTTCCTGTCTGTTAAATTTCGCGTCTGTAGCACGTTATCTTCGAGGTGTAGCAATTTGAATGCCCAGTAGTGTATTTGAAAATACAACTACTGAAAAATTTTCAGAACGTACACGTTACTTCATCTGTCATGGATGACTAAGATGGGTAGCTAACGTAAAAGACTCAAATGGTGTGTCATAAATTAAACCACATAATCGAGGAAAAGCAAGCGGAAAACTTTTATAATTTTTTCAATAAATCGACGACATTCTACTACCGTTGAGCTAAGAACTGTAATTTTTACACACACTGCGTGTAGCGGAACGCGTAAGACGTGTAAGCCTGAGGAGGGCATCTCTTTCTTTCAGATGGTGTCACCTACGGGAACGTCTTCTCCAGTGCAAGAAAACACGAGATATCTTCTGGTGGCCAGCAAACTGTTCATCGCGACATGCAAAATGTTTGGTCTAATGCCATTCACAGTGGATACGACTACGGCATCCTTGAAGACATCGAAGTGCGTCTTGATCATCTCCTCCGTCGCCTGCACGTATCAGCTAATTTCTGCTTGCGCATTCCCGTATTTCTTTGTCCGCGTTACAGGGCGACTATTTTCGATAAATATTGTTAATTTTTCAGTCGCTTTAAATATGTCTGCCATATCTGTAGTCTCTATACTTACTGATCAGTTATTAAATCGAAGGAAATACGAAAAAATGCTTAAACTGATCGTGTCATGTGATAGGATTATGAACATGTACTTGTTCAGGAGACCCACGAATGAAATTGTTGGGAAGATCGTAAAAATACAGTTGGTTTTATTACTTAGCCCTTATTTATGGTTTTATATGGGCCTGTTCGATGCAAATACTGGTTCCAATTGGAAGTTGTGTGCTTTATATAGCGTAACACTTTTTCTGTTGTGACTCAGACGATTTTCAGGTTTTCAAACCTGCAGCTGATCGTAAAGAACAGAACTTCGGTTTTCAACATTTGTCTGCTTGGCGTGAGAGATGAAATGCGAGGTACTCTATGCATACGAATACCTGTGTCGGAAAGATACGCGTTTTGCGAAGAGGGTCACATTAACATCGCTGATGCTAGCTAGCTACCTGCCGTTTCACATCAGAATCCTGAGGAGAGCACTTGCAAAACTTTGTGAGCTATCTCTCGTAGTGACTTCGACTCACGAAATCTTTCTAGTGCTCCACCTGGTCACGATGATAGTAGTGGTTACCTCGCAGCTGTACCTGATCTTCAGAGACGAGCTGTTTTTTGGTAGGAGGGAACCCATAGGGCAGAAGTGCTGCGCGCTGGCGTACACCGTGAGCCTACTGTGCGTGCTGCTGGTTTCCGCCCACCTCACCAAGACGGAGGCGCGGCGGTCGGCTAGGCTGAGCTCCCAGTTGCTGCTCGAGAGCTCCCGGTCGGCACTTGGCACGGTGGGCCGCGAGCTGCGGCTGCTAGTTCGGCAGACGACCGCCAGGAACCCAGCGGCGCTGCTGCTGCGGACGCTCGCCTTGGACCTGCTCCTCGTCATCACCTTTGTATCCGCCGTCACCACCTACTGTACCGTGCTGCTCACCTTCCTGCCGCCAGGTGCGCTGCACGTCATTCCTACATTTGTCGTCATTAACGATGTATACTAAGGTGCCAAAAGTCAGGGGATACCTCCTGATATCGCGTCGGACCTCCTTTTGTATGCTGTACCGCAACAGCGACTTGGAATAGACTAACCAAGTCGCTGAAAGCCCCCGCAGAAATACTGCGCTGTGCTGCCACTATAGCCGACCATAACTGCGAAAGTGTTGCCAGTGTAGGATTTTGTGATCGAACTGACTTCTCGATTATGTCTCATAAATGTTAGATGGGGTTAATGTCGGGCCATCTGGGTGGCCAAATGTTTCACTCGAATTGTCCAAAGTGTTCTTCAAACCAGTCTGGCCCAATATAGCCATTTCTAGTGAATGATAGGTTCAATTGGACCAGAGGACCCAGTTCATTCCATGTAAACACAGCCCATACCATTCTGGAGCCACCATCAGATTGCACAGTGCCTTGTTGATAACTTTGGGCCATGGCTATGTGGGGTCTGTGCCACACTCGAACCCTATCATCAGCTCTAACCAACTAAAGTAGGGAGTCATCTGACGAGGTCACATGTTTCCAGTCGTCAAGGGCACAACCGACATAGTCATGATCCCAGCAGGGAGCAGTCGGAGAAAACAGTTCGACACCGTACGGGGGACATCGTTTGGTTCACCGATGGGTCGAAAACAGATCAAGGCGTTGAGACAGGGTTGTACAGGCCTCTGTATTCCAAGCCGAAATTACTGCAATCAGGGCATGTGCGGAGGAGAATATGAATAGGTGCTACAATGATCATAGCATCTACATCTATTCAGACAGTCAGGCAGCCCTGAAATCATTGGCAGCTCCTGCAACAAGATCTAAGATTGTTGCAGATTGCCACAGGGTTCTGGTGGAGCTAGGGGGAAGCAATAGGGTGTACCTAGTGTGGGTCCCTGGCCGCTCAGGGATCTGTGGCAATGAAAAAGCCGATAGATTGGCTAGGATGGGGGCAACAACTCCATTTATTGGACCGGAACCTGTCTTGATAATCACCAAGGCTATGAATTATGATCAAATTAGAACTACGGAACTGGCTTAGGAAACAGCAAGTAGGATATTGGACCAAGATCCATAAACAAAAGCATGGTAAGTTAATGATGCCCAAGCCATGTTTTAAAAGAAGCTCTGTAATCCTGGGATGGAACAGGAAATAGATCAAACTCATGACTGGACTGATGAACGGCCATGGGAACTTCAAAAAACACCTGCACACAATGGGTATAATGGAAGAGGACGCTAAATGTAGGATTTGTGATGAGGGTGAAGAAACTGGATCACACCTAATCTTTGAATGCATGGCATTGGAGAGTAAAAGATACAGAACCTTCGGGACAACTAGATCTGCAGAAATTGTGTCTAACAAAAAAACTGGTAGCGGGATTCCTTGCACTATTCAAGGGCACTGGTTGGCTTTACTAGATACAAAGGGAGCGATACCGCACAAGAAACCTAGTTTCGCAGCGGGCAGTGGCGGGTTAGACCCAAGCTGTTTTAGCTCTCCTGTTAAAATCAAATCAAATCTAAAGATCAAATCATGAGCCCAGGGTGCCTATTCTGTATCGTTTCGGTACTCAAGAGCACCGAACGCTCTAGTACTCGAATTAGAGTCCCATCATTATTCAGTATGCATTTTGGTAGCGATACCGTTCAGGTCTAGAAAACCGAAGCGCTGTTGTCGGTTCGCGTAGCACAAGCCAATCAAAAGCAGGCTGCAGATCCGCGCATGCGCACTGCAGCGCGCACAGCACCACGAACACAAAGCGGCTAGCAGACGGCACAGGCGCGCTACTCCTCGCAGTACCGAACTTGCGTTTTCGCTATACGAAGTGTTGCTAAAATACCAGCTGAAATGTCTGACGAAAATGAGGTTAGTAGGTTCACAATTCAGTGACACTGAAAGAGCCTTAAGGATTGCTATTGTGATTGCCGTTTATGGGTATTTTACTTGAAACAAAAACAGCAACCCTGGATATGGAGAGGCACTTATTATTGAACTTGTCCAGTATTTGTAGCCTGTGCTAAAATTGTAGCCATTAGGTGATGACTGAGAGCTATAATTCGAGAATGGAACAGTAGAGAAATGTTCTGAAAGTGATTTGATTTCATCTGTAGTTCAGTCTTTCGTTTTAGTGTTATTAGACTGAAGTCATGGCATCGAAACAACTCATTACGGACAAAGCACGCTCTTACATGCAAGTAATATAACAGAAAAAAATCTTAACTTACACGAATAACAATGTCTCAGAACGTGTTGCATATATGAAGAGGGAAAAAATTTTAAGCACGCATCCGTGCGCGAACCTGTGACCTTACGTGTAACAATCGCGCACGCTAACCACTCTTGGCTACGCTAGACAACAGATACGCGATGCTGAATTCTTGTACTATTGTGCAGGAACATAGCCTGACTTCGTTGACAAACGATGCTGCGTAAGTCAGAAGTGCTTAATAGTTTGGAAGGTTTCCATTATCAGGCTTCACATTATTGCTTTCCATTGTTACTTGAAAGTCGTAATTACTAGCTAAACTATTTGTGGGAAAAAGTACACAAAGTCACTAGTAACGCCAGTTCACATTTATGTAATATACGTAAGCAGAGCCGATGTCTTGCTATTTAATGATCTTTAAACTCTTATTTACAATAAAATAACACGTATTCTGAGAGAATATTGACCAAAAACGTTTCCTTTTTGGATTTAATGATTCACAGTAATAACCTAACCTAACCATATTTCTAACAAAGGGAAATAGTCTATTATGAACTCACTTTCCAATCAGATAGTTCTCTGGTGATTCTTTACTAACACAATCACTAAATCCAAAGCTAAAACCGCTAAATATGTTTAAAATAACAAATTATAGGTGTACATAAACCACAGCTCACCGATCGGCAGGGCCACACCGAAATCCAAAACCTCTTGGTACAATTGTCGTAAAGTCGGTGGGAGGACCGTTCGGTAACAGGTCTCAGAAGCTTACTGAATAGGCTATTTCGATAAAGAACCGAAAATGACGTCACTACTGAAACGCACCTACTACATCGACCGATATGAACGATACAGAATAGGGCCCCAGGAGAGGAACTGCAGGCGATGTCGTACTGTTAGCAAAGTCAGTCGTGTCATTCGCCTGCTGCCATAGCCCATTAGTGGCAAATTTTGCTGCGCTGTCCTAAGGCATACATTTGTCGTACGTCCCGTACTGATTTCTGCGGTTATTTCACGCAGGGTTGCTTGTCTGTTAACACTGACAATTCTGCACACGCGCCTTTGCACTCGGTAGTTAAGTGAAGACCGTCGCTCACTGCTTTGTACGAGCTGAAAGGTAGTGCGTGAAATGTGGTATTCTCAGCACACTCTTTGCCATGGCGCACAAACACAACGGTCGGCTACCGCAGTAGAGTTAAGCGGCGCCTGTAACTTAGTACCGGCGCGTTCCGCCAGCTGGCGCTAGAGGCGTTCCCGCCAAACATTCAATCAGCCGCGAATTACCCACGCGCACGAGCCTTTTTCTGGCGCGGATGGTCAGACTATGATATCACCATCCGCCAATCAGGGATCGCCAACGGCAGCCAATCATCACTCCGGAATCAGCAGAGGAAGACTGGAGCCGGAAGAAAGGAAAGCAGGCGTCTTTCGACTTGCCGCGGACTGCCGCACGGAAGAGATTTCGACGCAGCCGGAACATCCAGGTGACACGTCTTCGCTACGCCGGACTCTGCTCCTGTCTACTCTCTCGGCATCCGCCGGAAAGCGTCGAGAGAAAACCAGACAAAGGAACGTAAATCCCGTTCAATTGCTAATATTTCAATTCAATAAGGTGGCATAGTTCTTTGGCTTGTTATAAAATCTTGGAAGGAGAAGAAGCTTTTTGTTTTCGAAGGAAGTTTATCTTTTGTAAAACTAAGCGGTGGCATTGCTCCACCAAATAAAATTGTTTTGTTCGCGTATGTGTGTTAATCTGTGGATATAACAGTCTTGGACTGGAAGCCTCTGAGTATTCTACTCCCTAACGATTTTCGAAGTGGAATGTCCCATGCATCTAGCTCCAGCTACCATTCCGCGTTCGAAGTCTGCTAATTCCCGTCGTGCAGTCATAACCACGTCGGACACCTTTTCACATGAATCAACTGAGCACAGTTAAGAGATCTACCAAAACACTGCCCTTTTATACCTCGTGTACGCGATACTACTGCCATCTGTATAGGTGTGTATCGCTGTCCTATGATTTTGTCATCTCATTGTGCAGGGTATGGACAAAAATGTGGTCACGCCAAACATACAGCAGATTACCATTCATAATGCGGTGTAAGAAGCAACATATTATTGGAAAAGCTTCCAGTTGTCTCGGAATAGATGCATAAAGGTCTTGTGTGATTTTCAAGGACATCTTGTACCATTCTTCCTGCACAATAGTGCCACGTTCAGGTAACGACGCTCTGGGTGAATAGTGATCACGCACGCTTTTCTCCTAACGAGACCGCAAAGTCTCAATAATATTGAGGTCTGGTGACTGGTGGCCGCGGAAGATGTGACAACTCATCTTCGTACTCAAAAAACCAGTCGTTGACAGTGCGAACTGTGTGAGCAGCGGCCTTGTTATCTTGGAACACAGTATCATCGTTGGAGAGCAAACATTGCGCGATCCGGCTAACCTGATAGTCAAAATGTTCACATAGCCCTTGGCATAGTGCGAACTTGACGAGTAACCATGGGGCCCATGGGATACCACGATATGACTGCCCTAATTATCAACGAACCTCCGCCGCATTTCACTGTTGTGACGTTAACTTCGCCTGGAAGGAGTGTGAAAAAGACTCATCCGGCCAAATGACTTCATTGCATTGTTTCACAGACCACGTTTTATCGCTTCGGCACCACGTTTTCCTGTTGCAGGCATTTTCATCACTGACGAGTGTCTATTGGAATTCCAGGTCGCCATGCAGGTTTTCGCTTATGGAGCTCCATTCATGGTGGCTTGGTGGTGACAGGACTTGCGAGTGCGACATTCACTTCTATAGTGATTATTGCAGCTGTCGTCCTCTTATTCCTCTTCAATGATCGTCTGTCAGGATTGTTGTGTTGGCTGAAGAGCCAACACCGTGTTACTAGTGGGGACCGAAATGCACGCGTTTTAGCTCACGCAGGCTGGCGTGAGGAGGGATGGACTATACTGACGTGATATCTGCAACATGACAAGGAATTAGAATTCAGAAAGCGGACGTTATTAGTTTGATACTTAACTTTAATCCATTAATGATTAACGTCGCTCTTGATGGTACATGATTCACAATATTCTCGGTTCAGAATACATTCTTGAAGAATATGGCACCTTGCTAGGTCGTAGCAAATGACGTAGCTGAATGCTATGCTAAACTGTCGTCTCCGCAAACGAGAGCGTATGTAGACAGTGAAACATCGCTAGCAAAGTCGGGTGTACAACTGGGGCGAGTGCTAGGGAATCTCTCTAGACTAGACCTGCCGTGTGGCGGCGCTCGATCTGCAATTCACTGATAGTGGCGACACGCGGGTCCGACGTATACTAGCGGACCGCGGCCGATTTAAAGGCTACCACCTAGCAAGTGTGGTGTCTGGCGGTGACACCACAAGGATCACTGAAGACTTTCTTCCGCATTGTCACTTAGCGGAAGATGATTTTCCTTTTCCTGTCATACGGCGTCTTTTGAAACACCGAACACTTCGGCTGCCTTGATTACAGAAACACCCAGCATATGAGCAGCAACAATGTGCCCACGTTCGCATTCGCTTAGCTCCGACATAATGCACTGTGCAGGATGGGCGTAACTTTTAGATAAAGGCCGTTTATTGGCGAAAGCATGTTGAAAGGGGTTACATAGGCCTAGGGAGGTGAGGGTGAGCCAGAGCGTGCCGGCCGAAGTGGCCGCGTGGTTCTGGCGCTGCAGTCTGGAACCGCGAGACCGCTACGGTCGCAGTTTCGAATCCTGCCTCGGACATGGATGTGTGTGATGTCCTTAGGTTAGTTAGGTTTAACTAGTTCTAAGTTCTAGGGGACTAATGACCTCAGCAGTTGAGTCCCATAGTGCTCAGAGCCATTTGAACCATTTTTTGAGTCAGAGTGTAGACTTTACGCGACACATAGTTCGCGAAAATAACGAAAGTGGTTGTCTGATACAACTAAGTCCACAGTGCCGCAGCACCAGGAGAAGCAGGAGATGTTCAATGCTACAGTGCGCGCATCCGACTCGCGGGTGAACAAGA
Organism: Schistocerca americana; assembly: GCF_021461395.2. NCBI lineage: Eukaryota > Metazoa > Arthropoda > Insecta > Orthoptera > Acrididae > Schistocerca > Schistocerca americana. Next base: position 128,877,792 of record NC_060122.1, on the reverse strand, counting down.
ATACAAGAGAGCGGGCCCGGCGACTGGCGGCCGGGCATATTCGACGCACCACGCGGCTTCCTCCGCCCTAATTGGTCAGGACCGAGCAAACCGTGCGGGCGGCATGGAACTTTCCAGAGCGTTGCCTGCTAAGCGACACCTGGGGCGGCGTTACCTCACAGGCACGTGAGAGAGGCGCGTGGCCAAGGTGCCCTTTCTCGGTGCTGTCTTCTTGTTGCTAAACTGTGGGACGAAAGAATTTACAGGCAGCTCATATAATAAAATCCCCTATTGTCTGGATCATCCTTTACAGCACTCACGATTACACAGACCAGTGTTCTGGGAACGCCTAACACTTGTAACTGTACTGCGGACTTTGCGCAGATACCATTATTGGTCAAGCACAACAGTGCAACAGTACAACAGCGCAGTCATACAATGAAGGCTTTCACGACCGAATGTTTCAGCTGCTGAGAATTCTTCCGGGTTGTATGGCCGACTCGGCAAGACTCACCACAACCAGGAGTACCTCCGAAGATGTCCAACGCAGCCTTGGACGTAACGTCAGGGATAGAGGAGTTCCATGGAGCACGGCCATACAACCCGGAAGAATTCTCAGTAGCTGAGTACAACAGTGAAACTTGCACGCTTCGCTAGCACCTACATTTATGTTTCAACTTACATTTCTCACAATGTTCCCAAATTTTTTCCGACCCCCATACCAACAAGTATCCGAGGTGGAGTGACATTCGAATGGCTGCAACTGATTAAAACTATACCCAGACGTTGCGACACCATTTCCAGGGCGTGTTTGTGTGCCCGTCCCGTTCGCTATTGTGGTTGCTAGAACTGGTTGCTCTTATCTGGGACACGGGGGTTTTTCGTCAACTTGCAGATAATGGGCTAGTCTTTCTGTAATCTTCCTAAATGGATTGTGACCGAGACCTACTCGACTGGATTAAGGCCTTGTGGGTTTACCCTGGCAGTAGGTGTTTTGCAACACCCTTTGGAAAGAAACTGCTTAAAAGAACCTGGAAGGTAGCAGCACTATACGGAAAACTGCTCTTAGTGGGACAAGGAAACGGCCAATTAAACAGTAAAGGCTTAGATGTAAGGCAATTTTGTGGAGTGGTTTGGAGCCCTTGTGAGGTCTAGAAGACAAATGTCCTCTGGGACCAGGGAGGCGTCTTGAAGTGAAAATAAGCAGCTATTGGGCAACCATGAGGGGTGAAGGAAGGGAATCGCGGGCCCAGTGGAAAGGAGTGGAATAACTTGTGTCCAGTAAATCTATTCTTTCTGCCCGAAAAGATGTGAGCTGTTTGTCAGCGCGTCACCGCAAGCCTGGTATTCAGAGATTTGCCGGTTTTTTGGTGAATATTGCAGTCTTGTGAGAGTCCACTTACTCGGTAGGGAGTCGCTGCATTGCAGAGTGTACTGCGGAGCCATTTGTTAGTTGTGGGGGCTCTTTAATGGATATGGCAGACTTGGCGAGATTTAATAAACGACAATAAATCCCATCCACAATTGATTAACTCCATTTACAATTACTAAGTTGTCCGAATCCTGTCAGTGAAAAAATTTCACTGCCAGTTTTTGCCGTCAAGGTGAGGGGGGGTGACGGTGTAAAGTTCCTGGTTACCTGTCTTTGCGCCAATGTCTCCGACTGAATTCCGAACCTCTCGGCAGTGTTTCATGAGAATTTCTTCTGGTTGTTTGGCCGTGGTCCATGGAACTCTTCAATCCCTGACGTTTCGTCCAAGGCTACGTTGGACATCTTCGGAGGTGCTCCTGGTTGTGTCGAGTCTTGCCGACTGACGAGTTGGACGTCGAAGAGCGGCCAAAATACTGTGGAAAGTGGGCGTGTTCTGGATTTCATGTGACAGCAGAGATAAACATTGTCAAATATACAATTTTTTAACTATCGATTATAGTACGTCAAAGATAAAAGCTTCTTATCGGTTCTGTAGCGCCACAGTCCATATATCACTGAGATTCATGGCTTCTTCTTTTCTGTTAAAATTATCCCCATGTTTATATATTTCGATGGCTTCTCTGTATAGCGGTGGATAATAGTTCGTCATAGTACATGTAACTTCAGTTTCCGAAAATTTCACTAGGTGATCACCTGATTGAAGAGCATGTTCCGCCACGGCTGATTTGTCTGTTTTCCCTAGTCGGCAAAGACTTTAATGTTCGTTCAACAGTGTATTCGCACTTCTCTTTGTAGTTCCAATGTAGACCTTGCCACACGTACACGGAATCCTATATACGCCACTTGCAGACAGAGGGGGACGTTTATCCTTAACGGAACGAAGTGCTTGGCCTATTTTCTTAGTTGGTCTGAAAATCGGTTGAACGTCATGTTTCCTTAGAATCTTGCCGATCTGATCCGTCACTTTTTTGATGAAGTGTAGAGAAACCGTGTTCTTCCATCGCTGTGTCCTATCGTTGTCCTTAGACCTCCTGTTATTCGGTCGCAAAACTCTATTTCCTTACTAGAGTACACACTCTTCTCAAAAGCCTGCTGTAGATGTTTTAACTCAGCGTCCAAGTGTTCCGGCATACAAATCCTTTTAGCTCTGTCCACTAGACTTCTAATTACACCTCTTTTCTGTTGTGGATGATGATTGGAGTTCTTATGCAAGTGTCTGTCGATATGTGTAACCTTCTGAAAGACTTTATGTTTCATGCTGCCATCAGTCTGTCTCATGTCGAAGACATCCAAGAAGGATATTGCATTATCTTTCTCCATTTCCGTGGTAAACTGGATCTTTTAGATTTATACTATTTAAATAACAAAAGAAGTCCTCTAAAGCTTTTTTGCCATGTGACCAAACAACAATTGTATCATCCACGTATCGATACCATCACATGGTTTCTTACTCGCTTTTTCCAGAGCTAATTGTTCTAATTTTTCCATGTAAAAGTTACGAATCGTATGACTCAATGGGTTACCCATGACCAAAGGTAAAGTTTCTATCTTTGACGTACTATAACCGATAGTTAAAAATTTTATCTTTGATAATGTCTATCTCTGCTATCACCTGAAATCCAGACCACGCCCACTTTCCATGGTATTTATGCCGCTCTTTGACGTCCGAATCGTCAGTCGGCAAGACTCAGCACAATCAGGAGCACCTCCGAAGATGTCCAACTCAGCCTTGGACGAAACGCCAGGGACTGAAGAGTTCCATGGACCACGGCCATACAACCCGAAAAAAAATCTCAGCAGCTGAAACATCCGGTCGTCAAAGCTTTCATTGTGTGAGTGCCTCATGAAATGAAGGTATGTATTACTGTCGATGGTGATCCGTCCGTCGGAGAGGAACGTTAAGCTCGCCGGGCTCCCAGCTGCTGCTCGGCACTCGGTTTCACCGTCTCTTCTTTTCGCCACCACAACAAGAAACCCGACGCTACGCTGTAGTAGCAAACATCACCGTCATCCACACGACAGAGATACACGTTCGATACGCCATAATAGATCAGAGGAGTGCACTCTTAAACATCAGTATTACCTCGGCATAAGCGGCGATGTAGAATTCCTGCATCTGCTCCCCTACACTCATCCTCTGAGCGTGAGACAGCTTTAACTTTTCGCACTAGACTATCCACACTTTACAGCTTTTCATCTACAATTATGAAGTCGTACAAGTATGAATCAGTTAAAATGATCCCTTCGCTCCACTGGAGACTTGTAATATGACGTATGTGTACTCCTTTTTCAGTTTTTCCTTTCTCTGAAGGAGGAGATCATCGGCGGGCATTGTAAACAGTGTAGCGAGTGCTTGAAGTTCTCATTTTTCAGTTTCAAGGTCTGAGTTGATATTGTTTTGAACGTAATTGAGTTGGCACAGGATACTAATTTTCTGACTTAGGAGTAGTAACGAGGTTAAGGTGAGGCTGGCGACCCTACTTTAGACATCTACATCATACTCCGCAAGCCACCTGGCGGTGCTTGCGGGACGGTATTTGTGGTACGACGAACTGATTCCCCCACATCTATTTTCCAATCCAGAAAGCGGTTACAGCGCCGATGATGCCAGCCGTAAATAGAAACATTAAAAAAGGTAGGAAGATTTTACACTTTAGAAAATGTGACAAAAAACAGATTTCAGAGTACTTGACAGCTCAACACAAAAGTTTTATCTCAAGTACAGATAGTGTTGAAGATCAGTGGAGAAAGTTCAAAACCATCTTACAATATGCATTAGAAGAGTATGTGCCAAGCAAGATCTTAAGAGATGGAAAAGAGCCACCGTGGCACAACAACCGAGTTAGAAAACTGATACGGAAGCAAAGGGAACTTCACAGCAAACATAAACATAGCCAAAGATTTGCAGACAAACAAAAATTACACTAAGCGAAATGCAGTGCCAGGAGGGCTGTGCGAGAGGCGTTCAATGAATTCCAAAGTAAAGTTCTGTGACCAAAATGGTACTGAAACAGAGGATGACAGACTAATTGCCGAAATACTATACGTCTTTTTCCAGATCTGTTTCACAGAGGAAGACGGCACTGTAGTTCCTTCTCTGGATTGTCGCACAGATGACAAAATGGCAGATCTCGAAATAGACGACAGAGGGATAGAAAAACAATTAAAATCGCTCAAAAGAGGAAAGGCCGCTGGACCTGATGGAATACCAGTTCTATTTTACACAGAGTAGGCGAAGGATCTTGCCCCCCCCCCCCCCCCCCCCCTTTCTTGCTGCGGTGTACCGTAGGTCTCTAGAAGAGCGTAGCGTTCCAAAAGATTGCAAAAGGGTACAGGTCATCCCCGTTTTCAAGAAAGGGTGTCGAACAGATGTGCAGACCTATATCTCAAACGTCGATCAGTAGTAGAATTTTGAAACACGCATTATGTTCGAGTGTAATGACTTTTCTGGAGACTAGAAATCTACTCTGTAGGAATCAGCATGGGTTTCGAAAAAGACGATCGTGTGAAACCCAGCTCACGCTATTCGTAGACGAGACTCAGAGGGCCATAGACGGGTTCCCAGGTAGATGCCGTGTTTCTTGACTTCCGCAAGGCATTTGATACAGCTCCGCACAGCCGTTTAGTGAACAAAGTAAGTGCAAATGGACTATCAATTGTGTGATTGGATTGAAGAGTTCCTAGGTAACAGAATGCAATGGCTCACTCTTAATGGAGAGATGTCTCCCGAAGTAAGAATGATTTCAGGTGTGCCGCAGGGGAGTGTCGTAGGACCGTTGCTATTCACAATATACATAAATGACCTTGTAGATAACATCGAAAGTTCACTGAGGCATTTTGCGGATGATGCTGTAGTATATCGAGAGATTGTAAAAATGGAAAATTGTACTGAAATGCAGGAAGACCTACAACGAATTGACGCATGGTGCAGGAAATGGCAATTGAATCTCAATGTAGACAAGTGTAATGTGCTGAGAATGCATAGAAAGAAAGATACTTTACCATTTAGCTACAATATAGCAGGTCAGAAACTGGAAGCAGTTAATTCCATAAATTATCTGATAGTAGGCATTAGGAGTGAGTTAAAATGAAATGATCATATAAAGTTGACCGTCGGTAAAGCAGATGCCAGACAGATTCATTGGAAGACTTCTAAGGAAATGCAATCCGAAAACAAAGGAAGTAGGTTACAGTACACTTGTTCGCCCACTGCTTGAATATTGCTCACCAATGTGGGATCCGTACCAGAAGTGGTTGATAGAAGAGATAGAGAAGATCGAACGGAGGGCAGCGCTCTTCGTCGCAGGATCATTTAGTAATCGCGAAAGCGTTGTGGAGATGATAGATAAACCCCAGGGGAAGACTCTGCAAGAGAGATGATGTGTTGGCAGAAGAGCCAACACCGTGTTGCTAGAGGAGGCCGAAATGCACGCGTTTAAGCTCACGCAGACTGGCGTGAGGTCTGGAACAATTAAAGGAGTTGAGTCTAATAAATAAAGTACGAAGCTCTTGGAATACTTAACTTTAATCCATAATTGGAGAACATCGCTCTTGTTGATACATTAATTACAATCTCAACATAAACTGGTAATGGCGCCTTCTCTACATCTACATCTACATTGATACTCCGCAAGCCACCCAACGGTGTGTGGCGGAGGGCACTTTACGTGCCACTGTCATTACCTCCCTTTCCTGTTCTAGTCGCGTATGGTTCGCGGGAAGAACGACTGCCTGAAAGCCTCCGTGCGCGCTCTAATCTCTCTAATTTTACATTCGTGATCTCCTCGGGAAGTATAAGTAGGGGGAAGCAATATATTCGATACCTCATCCAGAAACGCACCCTCTAGAAACCTGGCGAGCAAGCTACACCGCGATGCAGAGCGCCTCTCTTGCAGAGTCTGCCACTTGAGTTTATTAAACATCTCCGTAACGCTATCACGGTTACCAAATAACCCAGTGACGAAACGCGCCGCTCTTCTTTGGATCTTCTCTATCTCCTCCGTCAACCCGACCTGGTACGGATCCCACACTGATGAGCAATACTCAAGTATAGGTCGAACGAGTGTTTTGTAAGCCACCTCCTTTGTTGATGGACTACATTTTCTAAGCACTCTCCCAATGAATCTCAACCTGGTACCCGCCTTACCAACAATTAGTTTTATATGATCATTCCACTTCAAATCGTTCCGTACGCATACTCCCAGATATTTTACAGAAGTAACTGCTACCAGTGTTTGTTCCGCTATCATATAATCATACAATAAAGGATCCTTCTTTCTATGTATTCGCAATACATTACATTTGTCTATGTTAAGGGTCAGCTGCCACTCCCTGCACCAAGTGCCTATCCGCTGCAGATCTTCCTGTATTTCGCTACAATTTTCTAATGCAGCAACTTCTCTGTATACTACAGCATCATCCGCGAAAAGCCGCATGGAACTTCCGACACTATCTACTAAGTCATTTATATATATTGTGAAAAGCAATGGTCCCATAACACTCCCCTGTGGCACGCCAGAGGTTACTTTAACGTCTGTAGACGTCTCTCCATTGATAACAACATGCTGTGTTCTGTTTGCCAAAAACTCCTCAATCCAGCCACACAGCTGGTCTGATATTCCGTAGGCTCTTACTTTGCTTATCAGGCGACAGTGCGGAACTGTATCGAACGCCTTCCGGAAGTCAAGAAAAATAGCATCTACCTGGGAGCCTGTATCTAATATTTTCTGGGTCTCATGAACAAATAAGGCGAGTTGGGTCTCACACGATCGCTGTTTCCAGAATCCATGTTGATTCCTACATAGTAGATTCTGGGTTTCCAGAAATGACATGATACGCGAGCAAAAAACATGTTCTAAAATTCTACAAGAGATCGACGTAAGAGATATAGGTCTATAGTTTTGCGCATCTGCTCGACGAACCTTCTTGAAGACTGGGACTATCTGTGCTCTTTTCCAATCAGGTCGTAGCAAATGACGTAGCTGAAGGCTATGCTAACTATCGTCTCGGCAAATGAGAGCGTAGTTTGTCAGTATAGCATCGCTAGCAAAGTCGTCTCTACAACTGGGGCGAGTGCTAGGACGTCTCTCTAGACCTGCCGTGTCGCAGCGCTCGGTCTGCAATCACTGACAGTGGCGAGACGCGGGTCCGACGTATACTAATGGACCGCGGCCGATTTAATTGCTACCACCTAGCAAGTGTGGTGTCTGGCGGTGACACCACATTCCTCCCCCGCAAATCGGCATACGGTTGTGTTATAAGGCTTCCGCCCGCCGTGGGGAGGACCCCATATTGACGTATGCGACGAGGTGGGGAGCCTAACAACAGGCGAGGCTGTGCCACCCGCACCCTGCCATTCGGTCCGAGGGGAGCTAGGAAACGCCTGAAAACCTAGTCCAGGGTGCACGCTAACAGGCGGTGTATGCGCCCGCAGAGAGACAGGAGGCGCCGAAGGGTCGACCTCCATCAGAACGGGGCATCCGACGGGCGAAGACGACATCTGGTCCGGAGCGGGCAAGAGTTCCATGGCGGAGGACAACTGGTCACGGGAAGCGACCGGCGGCGCGTGACCCAGGGAGTCGCTTGGCGGCTGCAGCGAAGCGTCCACTGCGGGTGTCACCGGCGGGAGAACAGGTGGAGGCGGCGGTGCGTCGCCATGGGGCAAAATGGAAGGCAGCGTCGGTAACACCTGGGGCTAAGGCGAACCAGTAGAGTCCCCAGGGCGCTGACCGGACGGCACCGTCGCTGAAAGCAGACGGGGAGCGGCAGAACCCTTGCGACGCCAGAGGCGCAGCAGATTGAGATGCCGGCGCACCTCACCAGAGGCCCCCAAAACCAGATACATAGCGCGGCCCAGGCAGCGAAGAATGCGCCCTGCGAGCCAACGCCGTGACCCTCGATAGTTTCGGTAGTATACAACGTCGCCTGGAGAAAAAGCAGGCGTCTGCCGCTGCACAGGAACCTGATGCAGCGGATGTAGCAAAGACATCAAGGTTCGATGAGGACGACCGTGGAGCAACTCAGACGGCGAGCGACCATCTCGGGGCTGAGAGCGATGCGTGGACAAAATGAGCAATAACGCGTCCTCCTGAGAATGCGACTCTTTCAACTTCAACATCTGTGACTTGAAAGTCCGGACCAATCGTTCAGCGGCACCGTTTGACTGAGGCAAAAACGGCGCGGACGTCAGATGTTGAATACTATTGGCCTTGCAGAATGACTGAAATTCTGCGGACATGAATTGTGGGCCATTGTCGCAATCAATAGTCTGTGGGAGACCTTCAATACAAAAGATAGCGGATAACGCTTGAATGGTGGCAGATCACGCCGTGGAAGGCATCCTGACAACAAAAGGAAAATTACTGAATGAATCTACCACAACCAACAATCGAGCATTCCAGAATGGGCCAGCAAAATCGATGTGTAAGCGATGAAAAGGGGAAGTGGCTTTCGGCCATGCAAAGAATTTCCGCGGTAGAGCGGAGTGTTGTTCGGCACATGCCATGCAAGAAGAGCACATATTCGTAATCGCAGCATCGATTCCGAACCAAGTACAGTGCTGACGGGCAAGTTGTTTCATTCGCACTATACCCCAATGTCCTTGGTGGAGAAGCTGTAAGACAGAGGACTGTAACGAACGTGGGACCACGACCCTGGACTGATCATTATCAGAACGCAACAGCAAAACACCACGTCGAACAAAAAGTCTCTCCTTGTGAGCAAAAAATCGGCGAACCAACGGATCCTCGATCCGTGACTTTGACAAGGGCCATTGCGTAGCAACAAAACGCAAAACGGTAGCAAGGACAGGGTCAGCAGCTGTGGCTGTAGCTACACGACGAAAATCAATCGGAAACGATTCGACCACGTCATCGGTTTCCGAATCAATGAACATGCAAGCAAGTTCGGTGGAATCGAATGCTCTATCCTCAGCAACAGGCAAACGGGACAACGCATCGGCGTTTCCGTGCTTAGCAGTGGACCGATACAAGATATCGTAGCGGTACTGCGAGAGGAAAATTGACCAGCGAATGAATTTCTGCCCTGTACGTGGAGGTACAGGCTTGGTGGGATGAAAAATCGATGTCAAAGGTTTGTGGTCTGTGATGATGGTAAAGCGACGACCTACAAGAAATCATGAAACTTAGTAACACCAAATACGAGAGCCAAAGCTTCTTTCTCAATCTGTGAATAATTTCGTTGCGCAGATGAGAACAATTTGGGCGCATAGGCAATAGGGCGATCATGCGATCCATCTTGGTGCGCAAGCACAGCACCGATCCCGAAATCCGTTGCATCTACCATCAACAAAAGGGGTTTCTGGGGATCGAATGGCGTAAGGCAAGTAGTGGAAAGCAACGCCGATTTCAGCTGGCGAAAGGCGCGTTCGCATTCCGTCGTCCAGACGAACGGAACACCTTTACGGCGTAAGCGATGAAGCGGAGCTGAAATGGAAGAGGCGTGGCGCACATATCTGTTATAGTAATTGATTTTTCCCAGCACACTCTGTAGCTGCTTCAAATTCTGCGGCGAAGGCAAGTCTTGTATGGCATGGAGGTGCTCGGGACTGGGATGTATGCCTTGGGCATTGATTACATGTCCCAGATAGGGTAAGTTTCGAGCAAAAAACACACAATTGTCCTTCCGCAAGCGAAGACCATTTTGTCGCAAGACCTGAAATAATGTTCTGAGATTGGCTAAATGTTCTTCTTCCGTCTTTCCGGAGATCACAATATCGTCCAGATAGTTTGCTGCAGTAGGGACCGAGGCACAAACGGTTTGCAGATATTGCTGAAACAATGCAGGGGCGGATGCACACCCGAATGGCAGTCGTTTGAAGCGATACAAACCAAGATGCGTGTCAACCACCAAAACGCGCTGGGAGTCAGCGTCCACCGGTATTTTACATGTACGCATCTGCTAGGTCCAACTTCGAAAAATATTTACCCGGGCACAGTTTGTCAAAAAGATCTTCCGGTCGGGGTAAAGAAAAAGTTGCAATCACTAGTTGTGGATTCACTGTTGCCTTGAAGACCACACAAAGTCTCAATTTTCCGGAAGATTTTGGCAAAATTACTAAGGGTGATGCCCAGAGAGAAGCCTGCACATGTTCAATTATACCTTGTGATTCCAAATCGTGTAACGTTCTTGCGACCTCATCACGCAATGCGTGGGGAACATTGTGCGCTCTGAAAAATTTCGGTTGCGTGTTTACTTTCAGTTCCAAATGTGCTTTATAGTTCTTAGCGCAACTAAGGCCCGGTGCAAAAATGTCTGCAAATTCTTCACATAGACGAGAAACACTGTCTGAAGGCACAGCTTGGTTCACTGATAGGACCTTATTGACTATAGACAAGTTAAACAACTGAAATAAATCTAAACCAAACAAGTTCACTACAGAAGAAGAACGAAGGACGTAAAATGACAAAAGTTTTGTTTGTCCCTTGTATGTTGCAAGAAGGGTGCACTGTCCTAACACAGGGATAGCTTGTCCTGAATAACTATTTAATGTAACATTTGCAGCATGCTACGGAGGTGTGCCCAGTTGTTTGTACGTGTCTTTATTGATCAATGAGACTGCAGCTCCGGTATCGAGCTGGAATGGTATCACGTTGCCATTAATGTCCTAATCTACAAAAAGTTTATTGTCCCGCTGACGACAAAAGCGACTGTCTCGTGCAACGTGAACCGACACTGGTACAGAATCACTTGCGACTTGACGGGATTTCCTGCGATGTCGACGCACACTATTTGTGGGACGAACACAGTCACCATTAGAGAGAGTGGCACTGGGCGGAGTGGAATGAACTACATGAATTTCCACGGGCGAAGGTTCACGAGCCTGAGTATTCTTGGTTCGATTCCGATTCCGGCGCGAAGCAAAGGGCCGGGAATAGTTGTGAGTGTCCGTTCTGAGCTTTTTCTGGCAAACACTCTGAACATGTTCTTTTTTATTACAGAAAAAGCAAATAGCTTGGCGTGATGGGCAATTGTCACGCGAATGTCTAGTAGCACACTGCGGGCATGATTTTAGCACAGCATTTGCTTGCTTGCACGGCGCACGTAGCGGAGAGCTTGGCGGCAGTTGCGCAGATGGGCGCGAGTGCTGTTTACTGTTCCGTGCAGCTCGCCCGGCGGGCCGGTTAATGTGACACACAGCTGGCGAAGTTTCAAATGATTCCTGAGCAAAGTCAAGTGTGTCCTGCCTATCCAATACGTCCATCACTTGTTGAAGGGAGGGTTTGACTAGTTTCAAAATCTGTTCCCGCATACGAACATCAGAAACGTTCTGTGCAATTGCATCACGCACCATAGTATCTGAATAAGGGAGTCCACATTCACACTCAAAAGAACAGTCCCTATTAAGGCCTTGCAAGGTTGCACCCACTCCCTATTAGTCTGACCGGCCGTACGTTTTGTACGAAAGAACATATACCGTTTGGCAACTACATTGACTGATTCTTTGAAATATGCATCTAATGCAGACAACATTTCTTCGTAGGACAGAGCTGCTACGTCACGTCGGGGAAACAATTTCACTATCACACGGTAGTTGGACACTCCTACACAAGAAAGCAAAAAAGGCGGCGAGATGGAATCCAAATTGGCGTGACCACTCCATCCAGCTTTCCAGTGCCGCATCAAAAGGACGAAAAGGTGGTACAACTGCGTGTTGTGGCTGCGGTAGCGGTGGAGTGGCGGCTGTCGCATCGTTGTGCATTGAACGTTGACCCTGGACGAGCTGTCCGAGGGCATCCAATAAGGCCAGCGTCTGCTGATTCTGCAAGCGATAAAATTGGGACAGTACATCTGGAAATTGTGGCGAAACCATGACAAGTAATTTAAGCAAGTATAAAGAAGAAGACCGTTTTTACACTCGTCGCCATATGATGTGTTGGCAGAAGAGCCAACACCGTGTTGCTAGAGGAGGCCGAAATGCATGCGTTTAAGCTCACGCAGACTGGCGTGAGGTCTGGAGCAATTAAAGACGTTGAGTCTAATAAATAAAGTACGAAGCTCTTGGAATACTTAACTTTAATCCATAATTGGAAAACATCGCTCTTGTTGATACATTAATTACAATCTCAATATAAACTGGTAATGGCGCCTTGCTAGGTCGTAGCAAATGATGTAGCTGAAGGCTATGCTAACTATCTTCTCGGCAAATGAGAGTGTAGTTTGTCAGTATAGCATCGCTAGCAAAGTCATCTCTACAACTGAGGCGAGTGCTAGGACGTCTCTCTAGACCTGCCGTGTCGCGGCGCTCGGTCTCCAATCACTGACAGTGGCGACACGCGGGTCCGACGTATACTAATGGACCGCGGCCGATTTAAATGCTACCACCTAACAAGTGTGGTGTCTGGCGGTGACACCACAAGAGACGCTCAGTAGCTCGGTACGGGCCTTTGTTGAAGTTTCGAGAACAAACCCTCACCGAAGAGTCAAGCAGTATATTGCTCCCTCATACGCATATCTCGCGAAGAGACCATGAGGATAAAATCAGAGAGATCAGAGCCCACACAGAGGCATACCGACAATCTTTCTTTCCACGAACAATGCGACACTGGAATAGAAGGGAGAACTGATAGAGGTACTCAAGGTACCCTTCGCCACACACCGTCAGGTGGCTTGTGGAATATGGATGTAGATGTATATGTAGATGTAGAGCACAAAACCGTCACGTCGTGTTCATCAACTGCTGCGGCAGGAACTGCAAGAAAAGCTTCTTGTTACGGTGGGATTTACCGTTAAAGGTCCGAGAGCGTACGTTTCTAGAAGAGCCAACAAATATATTGCTTCCTCCCGCGAATATCTCGCTGCAAGAAAATGAAGATAAAAGTAGATCCCTGCTCACCCGGAGGTTCACTACCAGTATTTCTTTCGGCGAATCATTCTCGACTCTAACAGGAAAAGGGGAAAGTGATAGCGATATATAAAAAATACTCCTCACCACATACCTTAAGAAGGCTTGCGCAATATAGATGAAGACGTAGATTTGGTATTGCTAATCACCCACAGGGGTTAAGATTTTGCAACTCTTTTTCCGACTTAGCAGTAACAGACATTCGAGCTACTGACTGGTAGCCGACGCCTGCTCTATTGTACCTCCATGGTTGTTTTGATAACTCACCGCCGTTTACGGCGACATCGATTTACAAAATTTACTTTTCATCTATAATCACTCTTTGTCGTTCAGATTTTGGAATGTGTCACTTGTATTGTCATCGCATTAGACTCTATTCATCTCTAGAAACCTTACACTCTGACAGCCATCGGTAAAGTTACTGCTACTGGCCAACCACTGCAGACACTTTCGTGAAAAATAAAATCATTCGTACTGCGTTTACTGAGGCCAGTGCGACAACTTATCGTAACAGTAAAACACACACACACAAACACACACACACACACACCGGACGAAAGGTCAAAGTTACAAATTTTTAAGCAGACTGGCGTATACCCTGTTCTGAAACATCTCGACGGTTTATATACACTGGAGCAGCCAACAAATATTTAAGTGACATTATTTACTCCAACATCAGTGCTGTACCAATACAATGGTACGTATACAACACAGTCGTTTAGAGTCTGTAATGTCTCGAAACAAGTTATGAGAAATACAGAATAAGGCATCAAAATTCTCGCAGACGTTACTTAAAAATTCAGCTGTTAAGACAAGTTGCATCAGTTCATTAAAGGCGAGCGTAAAACTTAAGTTAAGTTACATAATGCATAAAATTGTGTGCATCATTCCTTAGTTACAGGTAATGAGAACGTGCAACACATATAAAAGAGTGCCAACGGCTCGACCTGGTGATAACTGGGCATTGTCTTCAGAAGACGAATCGAGGAACTTCACCTTCATAAATAGTTCAGCAAACTATCTCAGCGTTCAATAGCAACTGTGAGACACTACTTTTGTTCACAACTTAGGTCTTGTTCAAGTTTTTCTTGGCAAGTGATGCTCCATATCTCCTGCACGTATATAATTTTCCATCAAATTGCAATGAGTCATCACTTTGTGATGCACTTCCTATAACTAATCACCAGCGAATCTCGAAATATATCTGGTGGTACAGAAAACGTTATACACTTCTTTCGTAATAAATTAATAAAAATTGGGGAATATAAATAAATTCTCTGTTCGTTATTCATTTCCGTAAAGTAATATTTTTAACTACAGAAATAGTAAAAATCTGCAAGTAATAGGCATGATACCTTGTGTGTTAATACACTACTGGCCATTAAAATTGCTGTCTTCAGAAGACGAATCGAGGAACTTCACCTTCATAAATAGTTCAGCAAACTATCTCAGCGTTCAATAGCAACTGTGAGACACTACTTTTGTTCACAACTTAGGTCTTGTTCAAGTTTTTCTTGGCAAGTGATGCTCCATATCTCCTGCACGTATATAATTTTCCATCAAATTGCAATGAGTCATCACTTTGTGATGCACTTCCTATAACTAATCACCAACGAATCTCGAAATATATCTGGTGGTACAGAAAACGTTATACACTTCTTTCGTAATAAATTAATAAAAATTGGGGAATATAAATAAATTCTCTGTTCGTTATTCATTTCCGTAAAGTAATATTTTTAACTACAGAAATAGTAAAAATCTGCAAGTAATAGGCATGATACCTTGTGTGTTAATACACTACTGGCCATTAAAATTGCTACACCAAGAAGAAATGCAGATGATAAATGGGTATTCATTGGACAAATATACTATACTAGAACTGACATGTGATTACATTTTGACGCAATTTGGGTACATAGATCCTGAGAAATCAGTACCCAGAACAACCATCTCTGGCCGTAATAACGGCCTTGATACGCCTGGGCATTGAGTCAAACAGAGCTTGGATGGCGTGTACAGGTACAGCTGCCCATGTAGCTTCAACACGATACCACAGTTCATCAAGAGTAGTGACTGGCGTATTGTGACAAGCCAGTTGTTCAGCCACCAATGACCAGACGTCTTCAATTGGTGAGAGATCGGGAGAATGTGCTGGCCAGGGCAGCAGTCGAACATTTTCGTTAGCCAGAAAGGCCCATAAAGGACCTGCAATATGCGGTCGTGCATTATAATGCTGAAATGTAGGGTTTCGTAGTGATCGAATGGAGGGTAGAGACACGGGTCGTGACTCATTTGAAGTGTAACGTCCACTGTTCCAAGTGCCGTCAATGCGATCAAGAGGTGACCGAGACGTGTAACCAATGGCACCCCAAACCATCACGCCGGGTGAGCGCCAGTATGGCGATGACGAATACACGCTTCCAATTTGCGTTCACCGCCATGTCGCCAAACACGGATGCGACCATCATGATGCTGTAAACAGAACCTGGATCCATCCGAAAAAATGACGCTTTGCCATTCGTGCACCCAGGTTCGTCGTCGAGTACACCATCGCAGACGCTCCTGTCTGCGACGCAGCGTCAAGGGTAACCGCAGCCATGGTCTCCGAGCTGATAGTCCATGCTGCTGCAAACGTCGTCGAACTGTTCGTGCAGGTGGTTGTTGTCTTGCAAACGTCCCCATCTGTTGACTCAGGGATCGAGACGTGGCTGCACGATCCGTTACAGCTATGCGGATAAGATGCCTGTCATCTCGACTGCTAGTGACACGAGGCCGTCGGGATCCAGCACGGCGTTCCGTATTACCCTCCTGAACCCACCGGTTCCATATTCTGCTAACAGTCATTGGATATCGACCAACGCGAGCAGCCATGACACGATACGATAAACCGCAATCACGATGGGCTAAAATACGACCTTTATCAAAGTCGGAAACGTGATGGTACGCATTTCTCCTCTATACACCTGGCATCACAATAACGTTTCACCAGGCAACGCCGGTCAACTGCTGTTTGTGTACGAGAAATCGGTTGGAAACTTTCCTCATGTCAGCACGTTGTAGGTGTCGCCACCGGCGCCAACCTTGTGTGAATGGTCTGAAAAGCTAATCATGTGCATATCACAGAATCTTCTTCCTGTCGGTTTAATTTCGTGTGTGTAACACGTTATCTTCGTGGTGTAGCAATTTTAATGGCCAGTAGTGTATCTGCAGGTTAAAATCAACAGTCGAGATCACAATAACACTTGTTTGTTTACCGGTTTCGGCTTACGTTAAAGCCATCTTCAGAATTTTTGGCCGCCAATGGCTGATGGTGGCGCCCTCTCGGTTTTCTCGTGGTACCACGATCGCACATTGTCAATTGTGGTATCACGAGTAAGCCGAGGAACAGCCAGCATCAGCCATTGGTGGCCAAATTTCTGAAGATGGCTTCAACGTAAGCCGAATCCGGTTAACAAACAAGTGTTATTGTGATCTGGACTGTTGATTTTAACCTAAAAGTTCTACAGTGCTCTTCAAATGATGGTTCTCTAAATTTTTCCTTGAAAAGAACATCACCTTCCTCCAGGGAAGAACACCAACAATGGTTTAACTTGGTTAAGTCTGGGTATTCTCTTCAGAGGAGTCAAACACAGGATAATATCGGTAACTGATGCAGTGAGGGTTTAAATATTGAAGCACGTGCCACACTGTACATTGCCTGTCAAATTAGTACAGTCTTTGAATGTCGTACTTAACGGTAATCCGAGAGAGCGCCGCCTATTGACAGTAATTTGGTACTGCACTGTAGATTGTTCGTGTGAGACAGCACTTCTAGAAGCTACGACAGAGAAAGATAGATAAAACAGGCTGTGAAATTCCAAAAGGAAATGAAAACCTGAAAGGACACTCCTAACATGGCAACTGACTATATTACCCACCGATCCCGAATCCACTAGACTGGATAACATTTGAAGAGGCGCTAGTCATAGACTTCATAAAGAGGGGGGAGGAAGAATATCTCGAAACTAGCGCGAAGCCCAGCATCCTAAGAGGCAACCCGTCAAATGCCGAGTGGGACATATTATCCTCTTACAGGCAGAAATTTGGAAATTTGTGGTAAGGTCTTATGGAACCATACTGCTGAGGTCATCGATCCCTAGGTTTACGCAATACTTAATCTAACTTAAACAAACTTACGCTAAGGACGACACACACACTCATGCTCGAGGGAGGACTCGAACCTCCGACGAGGTAAGCCACGCAGACCGTGACAAGGCGCTCTAGATCGCTCGGGTACCCCGCTCGGCTTTACAGGAAGATACAAAGCCGATGCACATGGGAAAGACAGTCGCGTTATTGAAAGAAGACCAGGAAAAGGTATATTGAGTGATGTGAATAAAACTGGAGTCTACTTAGCAATCCATAAGACTTACATTTAGCGCCGGCTATTTGTGGAGAGAATGACTGGAAGCTCAGTGTTAGTAGATATACCAAGTTTAGTCGGAAAATGTAAGTATATTGTACATCGGCTAGATACAACCTAAGGGTAGCCTATTCCGTGTGTGCCTCGACGCCCCTACGGCTCAACCCATTGTTCTGATACCATATGTCAGCCGCATGTAGAGGAACGTAACGCGCAGGTCAAGCTGGGTCTATAATCGACATGTCCTCCAGTGAATGTGGAGATGTAGACAAAACGACAGTTATCAAAGTGCTGTTTGTCAGTTTCATATCTGAGCGCATGTTTGTGTTATAAAAATCGTAAACTGTGCAGTAATATGAAGAATCAAATAAAAAGGAAAATTGATCTGAAGAAAACATGAAATAAACAGATAAAACTTAAACATTTGGATAAGGATTTGTTGATATTACTCTCCCAGGAAGATAATCATGTTTTCAGAAAGGTTCCATGAGCTATTTTGATTGGTGTCAAGCACGTATGAAACGCTGTGAAAGGCTGTGATAGAAATGAAGTTCAGGGGCAAATGTCACACGCAGGTACGAGCCCATTGTTGGTCCTATAACAACAAAATCACTAATATCAACATACATTTTATCTGGAGTCAAGCACGTATGAAACGCTGTGAAAGGCTGTGATAGAAATGAAGTTCAGGGGCAAATGTCACACGCAGGTACGAGCCCATTGTTGGTCCTATAACAACAAAATCGCTAATATCAACATACATTTTATCTGGAGTGAAAACCCTAGCAGCAAATGAAACTAAAGAAACAAAAGATTTGTCTTTACCGCAACTTCAGAGACTTGTATTGTTGAGAAAATTGGAATTACATAACCTTAAAATAGAAAATAAAAGAAAAAGCAAGAAAAATTGCAGAGGACGGGTCTATTTAAACGGATTATAAGATATGAAACATAAATTTTGTACTGTTAAATGCTTCGTGTTATTGTATCCTCTCCATTCCTATCTTTATTGTCTGAAAGAAAAAAAGAAAAATACAGTTTGTGCAATTTTCCTGTTCTGTTGTAATTACGTGACTTTATATTATAATTACATTTCTTATATTTTGCTTATTAGAACGGAATGGAACACAATTAAACCAAGAAAAAGACACCTAAATAAGACCGAGCATTTGCTGCCGCCTCAGTTAACCACGAAACTTGTTTCCACTGCTTTCCACTTGTCTGTCAGTAGGTTTGTCTTTATTAGGAGTCTCACTTTCGTCTACCTTTTCTTCCGCTTCTTCTTCTTCTTCATCATCATCTTTCCAGTCTTCCAAATGATATTGAAAGTGATCTTTCAGCTGCTTGGAAATATTGTGCAGTGCTGCACACTTACTACAGCTCTTTCTCCGGCACGGACTAAATTGAATCGTCATTGCTCAGCATTTCTTACAGACTTAAAGGGAGTGCGTAACCATGGAGATATTCCATACCCTGAACCACAAAGTAAAGCAGCCTGCCCATCGTACCCTGAAATTATATTTCTAACTGGGCTACGTCTCCTTATTCTAGCATCGAGCACGCTACCACGCCATTCTGCACTTATGCTAGTAAAATTCTCACCAGCTTACGGTGGCCTGCATATTAACAGAGACCTTTGCAACTGACGTATTAATCACCTTGTAACGTTGATTTTCTAATCCTATTTCGGTGCAGTCCAAAGACCGCTTAAGAGTTGACAGTCATTACGGTTTTTGCCATTCTAGCTTAGCTGTATTAACTTCCTGCATTTTAGACGGGAATGGAATCCAGTCACGAAGTTTTAAAACTCTGTGATCCACAACATCGTTCACTGTTTTACATAGTGTTGTCCAGTCATCTCCAAAATCCTCGGCCACATCAGTCCGGAATTCAGGATAAATCTAAAAGTTAAAAAGTTCGCATTTTAAATTGCAAATCGAACAGTTCTTTACATCTACTAACGTCGCTCTGAATCTGCCAGCCGCTATGGCCGAGCGGTTCTAGGCGCTTCAGTCCGGAACCGCGCTGCTGCTACGGGCGCAGGTTCGAATCCTGTCGCGGGCATGGATGTGTGTGATGTCCTTACCTTAGGTTAGTTAGGTTGTAGTAGTTCTAAGTCTAGGGGACTAATGACCTCAGATGTTGAGTCTCATGGTGCTTAGAGCCATTTGAACCATTTGAGCTCCGAATCTGATAACGTTTCTCATGTATGACTGGCAGCAACATCGCCATGGTACGGACAGTGCTTAAGAGCTATCGTGCCCCAGCACCGACTTTAGGAATAACGTAGATGTATCTCAGTGTGAAAACTGGATTCTACTCTTTATTTAGAGGTTATATTCGGCGCATCGAGAAAGGCCAAGATACGCCTTGGCATATTAAAATGTACAACGCTTATTCACACACAACTTTCATACATCTCGTTGTTGCCCATGTCACTGTCTTTGTAACTGCTCACTCTGCTTCAGATTGACCAGGTGGAGGGGATGCTATAAGCAGATACTCTTTTCAGATCTGCAACGTAATTTCTTTAACTGTAGAAGTAATTACAAAGCTTTAAGAAGATACACGTAGTGTCTCATCCGTTCATCCGTGATATATAAGAAAAATATATCCGTATTCTAATTCGAATATTTCACAGTGTCTGTTACTTCCTTAGCTTACTCTGATATAGCAATACCACGAGGACTATTCGAAAAGTGAGGTCCGATCGTGCGCGAAATGGAAACCACAGTGAAAATCCGATGAAGCTTTGCACGGATGTGTTGGGCAATACAGATACTCTTGGGAAATGTCTCTGGAATGCCCGTCGATCTTGCCACGCCGCTCTTTCCAGTTACGAGCGCACAGTGAACACGTAAAGATGCCTCCCCCCTAGTACGATGGCCTGGTGAGAGATTTCGCCTGATGTCATGCAGTCCACATAACTGCCATGCGTTTCCTTCTTTATGACAATAATTCTGGGCCACACTTCCCAGGGCAAAGAAGATGCTCCTGCAGAGTTTTCGATGAGAAGTGTGCGATCAACCACAATACAGCCAGTAACTGGCTTCCCCAAAGTTTCATTTCTGCTCATATGAACCCTTGGCTATGAAGACGACATTTTGGCTCAGACAACGACCTGCAGATCAGCGTAGGGAATTGGTGGAAAGCACAGGTGACTGCATTCCGTGACAATGGTATTATAAAGTTGGTACAATGCTATGACAAATGTCTAAGTCCGAGCGGCGCCTATGTACAGAAATACCTGGAAGGTATAGCTAAATGATGGAAATGAGACCTTTCTGATTTCACAGTGGTTTCCATGTCGCGATCTATCAGGCCATACTTTCCGAGTAGCCCTCGTATAACCAGGTGGATGCAATATTTATTTTGCCTTTTTAATATATTTCAAAATATCTACGAAACTTTCACCAATTTCCATTCTAAAACATGTGTAATTAAGAAAAAACAAAAGAACTTAATATGTCGTGTGGAAGGAAATGTGGGTAGCCGAGGAAGTAATGCAAGTAATCGACGAATAAATTAAATAGAAAAATGTTCGTGGAGAGGTAGAAATGCAGCAAAACATCAGTAGGAAGTGAAATGAACACTCGAAAATCGCGAAGAAGTCGAGTAGCTAATTGTCAGCAGAGGGTCTGATTCAGACTGCAGACACGTCACAACAGCTTTCGGAGAATTTAAAAGCAAACATGCCATTATTAAAATTGCAAATGGAATACTACTCTCAGACGAAGAGATGGAGAACAGAATGGAAGAGTAAATCACAGACGTCTACGAATGGGAGGAGCTGTATGGTAACGCAACAAGAACAAGAAACCAGATTCGGGTTGGAGAACGTACGGGCCAAGTATTGGATCATGAGTTAGGCAGATTTATGCAAGACTTGCTATCAAAAATGGCGGAGGAAAAAGGTAATATTCATGCAGAATTTCTAAATACATTGGGGAAGATGGCACCCGAACGATTTCACACACACTAGGTGTTCTGGCTTAGGGAAACAGTGACACGTTACTGTACGACGTATCCAAATCATGTGATGATGACTTGGTAGTAAACTAAACCGGGTAACTTATATGACCAAAGACTCAAATATACAACTTTTTGAAAAATGAAGTGATTCAGCTAGCTTGCAAGAAAAATAAAGAATGACAAGCGAAACAAAGAGGGAATATGAAGCACCATACTACAGGTAAAAATATACTTCGCTAAAAGAAGTCGACTGATATTAAGCACCGACCTTAAGTGGTGAAAAAATTTCTGCGAATGTACGTCTGGAGCACAGTATTGTATGGAAATGAATCTTCGACTGTGGAAAAGTCTGAAGCTTTTTGAGATGTGGTATTGAAGGAGGCTGTTCAAAATTAAGTGGAAGGAATTTCTCTACAGATTTGGCGAGGAGAAGTGTATGTGAAAGCACTGATTAGACGAAGCGTCAGAATAACAGGTCATGTATTAAGACATCGGGGAATAACTTCCACTGTGCGATAGGGACTCATAAATGGCAAAACTTATAGGGTAAGATAGGCACTGGAATATACCCAAGAAATTGCCGGCTATGTTGGATGTAAGTGCTGCTCTGACCGAATGGGATTGACACGGGAGGGGAAGTCGTGGTGGGTCACATAGAAATGTCTGGACGACGATTAAACTCCCCTTGTAGCCCCCCTCCTCCCCCCTTCCCCTCCCCATCCTAATAAACAATCTTGTGTATTGATAAGTGCTGTCGTCATATGAAACTTACAAGTGCTTCGTTATTTACTTGTTCAGCTAACAGCAGCGATGACCCCTGTATAATAATATAGATACAACAATATAGACCTATAATCCATACAAAGTAAATTACGGACACTAAGATGTGTCTAAGTTTCCACAATTTTACAGGCTACATTGCAAACAAATTGCGGAGGACAACTTACACCTGTCACAACGTATGGAGCAACTGAACTTTACCGGTGTTCAAATAATTTACGGCATTGCCACTGGGTAGCGTCCTCGACAGCCACCGATATTTCGACAGGTGAAAATTCCTCCATTTTCAAGGCACAAATAAAACGATAAATCGCTGTCCCTGGCTAGTTAAGCCCTTGGTGTGCAGGGTTACGTCAACCAGAAAACGAAGGGGCTGTGTATGCTGAAAGACAATACACACTGTGAATAACTAGCGCCATCAAGCAACAGAATATGACTGACATCAGACGTTATTGATAGTGATATACTAATCGACAACAGGTCAGCAAGTAGCGCTGACTCTGTCTTTCTCTTGTTTCTTGAGGCAGATGATATGAGAAGTCAACTGTGTCACAGCTGTGGATGTCAGAATGATCCGCTTCCGCTGGACGGGGCGGTACTCAGGTCGCTTGTCAAGGCCTCGCATGCCTTAAGAAAATTATGGCGTAGTGGGTAACTAATAGAACGGGGATGGTCCTACAAAAATGAGACGTGGTAGGCGCTTCTCATAGTACATAATAATTAAGGGGATCATCTAACTATGAAATGAAACACTGATCCACATAAACCCCTATTTATTATAAATTTGCCTTCTAACATAAACATGAACTAGAAATAGTTACAGAATGTATACGATCTTGACAAATGCAGAGAACAAGGAAAATGACAATTATTGAATGGAATAATTTTTGATGTGAAATAGTTTTAATTTAACTCTTACGTGACCTGGCATAGACAGCACAGTTTATGTGAAAGGGACAAAACTGGGAACTTACCTACAGTGAGTGCCTGATCGCAGAAAAGGAATTAAAACTACACATGCAGATAACATCACTTATCGAGTCATGAATGAGGCTTCAGTCACTCAGGAAAACCTACTACAGTCACTAGCTAAGCCACGTATTCTGGACGCCTAAGCTGCAGTGTCTCACCAAATTCTGTATTCAGTATCGTGGAGAGTTGCGAGTGCTGTAATCTGCTGCAGTCTGCAGCACGTCAGCTGCTGACTGGGAACACCACTCTACAGAATCCGCAGCCGAAGCGTTCTCAAAATGGATCAAATGGCTCTGAGTAAATTGGGACTTAACACCAGGTCATCAGTCCCGCCGGCCGTTGTGGCCGAGCGGTTCTAGGCGCTTCTGTCCGGAGCCGCGCTGCTGCTACGGACGCAGGTTCGAATCCTGCCTCGGGCATGGACGTGTGTGTTGTCCTTAGGTTAGTTAGGTTTAAGTAGTTGTAAGTTCTAGGGGACTGATGACCACAGATGTTAAGCCCCATAGTGCTCAGAGCCATTTGAACCATTTTCATCAGCCCCCTAGAACTTAGAACTACTTAAACCTAACTAACCTAAGGACATCACACACACCCATGCCTGAGGCAGGATTCGAGCCGGCGACCTTAGCAGTCGCGCGGTTCCGGACTGAAGCGCCTACTACCGCTCGGCCACTGCGGCCGGCGAAGCGTTCTCTCCAGAATCTGCAGGCTAAGTGTTCTCTCCCGAAACAGACTTCTCTCTCCTGTCTACTAGTTTGGGCAATTCTACCACCTAGCAAAATTTTATGTCTTTAACTAATCGTCTAATTCCCATGTAAGTTTTCACTTCAGTCAGTATGCTACGCTCCATGATTCTGGGAACTGGTCTCTTGACTATCCTTCTCTGCTATTTTTTAAGAGTAACCAACGAGGAGCTCTCTTACAACCTTTCAGACAAGAGAGTGTTCATCTCAAAGTGGCGCGAAAAAGACGGACCAACGCTTTACAAAGACGGAAAAGAATTCCTGAATAGAGTGCAGCTGCATCACTTTACGCGGAACACTGAGATCAGTATCTGTGGTGGACTTCCATTTCCACAATGTTCCAGGAAGGCGACTTGACGGCGAAAAACAAAATTATTTTTAAATATGTTTCGACCAGATGACACAACTTGTACAAACTATATTTCTACACTAGTGCCGGTGCTCGTTATGGAACGTTACACAACTTTTTTGAATAGTGACATGGATCCATATTGCGCAGTGTGCATTATGCGAAACACGGCCAGACTCCGAAGCGCCTAGGTCAAACAGTGCCGGGGATATACTTGCTCCTGACAGACGTAATTAAATTTTTATGGTAGCAAGATCAACAGCCGACCCTTCGACCTCATTCCTCCCACTTTCTGAAACGCCACGAGGGTCCTGACCAGACAGTGAGTCACTAATCTAGCTCTCTCTGCCCAACCAGAAAAGAGATTGAATTAATTCAAAAGTAGACAGCTTAATCCTGGCAGTTAATGGAGTTAATAATTAGAAACCTTAAATATTTATTATCTGACATACATAGAACTCAGATTGTGCTGAATTTAAATCAGTTATGAATGAAACATGTGAGATAACAGTCTACAAATAGATTGAATCATGTCAAGAAGTAAAATTACAAACAGATTTCAAACAAAAACATCTGATTATATTTATAAGGTCAGTTAGTTTAATTTTAACAGCTTCCACAACAAAATTACCCCAGTAACTAGAAGTGCACATCATAATCTCTGTGTTGTGATACTTCATTGGATCCTCACGATGCTAATGGTCTTATAGATGTATAACATACCATGCTGCATGGTATATGGCTAATACTTGCCTTACACACTGTGTTAGGTAAGTTTTTACCATATAGCCTACGGTTGTTCCGTGTTATACATACTTCATAACTTATGTTAACTGTATTTATATTGATATCATTGCTTTCTATTTGCAGACTGTCTTGCTTTTGGATCTGTTTGTGCTCAATGGTTGATCTTCCTAATGTAAAAATTTAATTGTGTCTATCAGGAATAAGAAGTGAACAATGATTATCCCAAAATAAACCTTGTGTATTGCCAGAATATAAACAAAATTTTGCAGTAACTTCCAGTACAAAACTAAGCCTCCCGTGCACGTGTCATATTAAAACTTTTAATTTCTGTTTGGTTTTATGCAGCTCGCCACGTATTACTCTCCTGTGCCAACCTCTTCATCTGATACAGTGCACCGCAGCGTTCTCACTCACATGTTGAACATATCCCCACCACAGCTTTTAGCTTCTACATCTCCCTCAAGCATCATGGAAACGTTTCAATTACGACTTAACACAAGTCGTTTCATCCTGTCCTTTGCTCTTGTCAATTCCTTTGTTGATAATCTCGTTTCTTATTTATCTATGTACATAATTTTCAGCATCCTATTACACCACATAACAAATGGTTCGATTCTCTTTTTCGGTTTCCCGCAATCCATATTCATACAATGATTTTTTCCAAATGTACATTCTCAAAAATTTCTTCCTCACATTTACGCCGTTGTTTGATACCAGTAGCCTACTTTTGGCCTGTAATACCCTTTTAGCTGTGCTAGTCTGCTTCCGAAGAAGTTGAATGCCTTCACTTCGTCTACTTCTCGGTCCCCAGTTTGTCGCTAATCTCCTTTCTGCTATTACTTGTTACTTCCTTTTCCTTCATTTTATTCTCAACCCACAGTTTGTACTCCTTAGACTGTCCATTCTGTTCAACAGAACCTGCAATTCTTCCTCACTTCCAATGTAGAAAGCAATTTCATCAGCGAATCTTACCACTGATATCTCTTCATTCTAAATTTTCTATCCAATCTAAACCTTTCTTGTATTTCCATAATCGCCTCTTCGGTGTATAGATTGAGTGGTAAAATGTTATGTGCTTGTTTAATACTATACCTAATCAGAGAACTTCGTTTTTGGTCTTTCATTCATGTTTTGTCTTTTAGTTCTTGTACATATTGTGTATTACCCACCTTTCTCCACAGCTTACATGTATTTTCCTAAGAATTCCGAACTTCTTGCACAACTGTACACCGTCTAACACTTTTTCTGCTTTTAATAGTAATGTGAATGTGTCTTGATTCTCCTTGAGCCTTGCTTCCACTAGAAGTGCAACGTCGGAACCGACTCTTTGTGCCTTTACCTCTAGAGGCTAAACTAATCATCATATAGTAGTTCCTCAAATTTCTTATTTGTAATGTGTAACTAAATTCTAGTTACCACTCATACATAAGGAAACTACAAAGGAAGGTAATTTCCTGTGACATCTTCCTACTTTCAAAATAGTTCATATTACAAGACTTCCTAAATTCCTCGAATAACAGTATAAAAAACAATTTTCGAATCCCAGTACGATTATATGAACAATAATAATATACATATAATATATATCATAAAATTTCCAAAGAACTGCAGTGATTTTGCACGAGAAAGGCCGAAGACAGATCAAAGTATCACACCAGGCAATAACAATGCAGGTGAGCCTCTCAAACTGTTGTGTTCACTGGCTTCACCTGCAGCATTTCAGAAGATTTTCCAGGTAGTAGAAAACAGGGATTACAGATTATGATTTTTATTTCAGTGAGTAAAGTATAAAAGTGTGTTTCTTGTAAACATCAGCAATAGTCATTGATGTTCAATATATAATACCACACGATCTGTGAATTGTCTACACAAAAGCTTACTTAATGTCTGAAGATACCATTTTAAAATGGACAATCAATAACTGAGCGCCACAAGACTACTCCAGCCAATAATGAATGACGCTACAGCATTCCTATGTAAGTCCCATTTTTTTCAAAGTAATAACTAATATTCAAGACAATGGTCATGAGGAAACTATTGATACAATGATCTGATTGTTTTCTTTTTAATCATACTGTGTAACAGAAAGATGTTATTTGTTTGCGAATAAGCTATTTAATAGCCGTGTAAACTGTAATCAATTGTGTCGTGGTCCAAGGTAGGTCAGTTTCGTTAAAATAAGAATTATTAGCAATTAGTTTACCTATATTTATGTACCTGGAACGTCTTATCATTTTAATTCATATTAATTGGTACACTTAAAACATTTTTATCATTAATAAAATGTAAACAAGATAATAAATTCATTGACATAAAAGCACTATTACAAACATTAGCTTCTGAAAATGAGACTGACAACAAATACATCATTTGTGAAAAAGACAGCAACTATCCAGTAAGCAGATATAATTCCCTAGTTAAATCATTTAATTATTTAATTTATTTGTTTTACTTTCTGACAGAATGATGTGGCAACACATGTAAATATGTAGTGGAAAATGTACAATAATCTTATTGGAAAAATGATACAAAGTACCAAAAATCATGAAGGAACACATGTACTCAAATAAATGTTTTAAAAAATGGTTAGTAACGAATGAGGAACCCACGTTGTTACTGTAATATAAATAAAAAGCGATTATATGCATCACACATTGCCAGACTGAAAGAAACAGAATTCCTGGGATATGACAGAGTTGAGTGCAACTGGTATTTAGCCACTTCAGCTGTTGACCATGTTAACGGGCTTGCATCAGTGGTAACACTGACTGGTTCCTATCTGCTCACTGAATTTAGGCGCTGACGGGCTTGGCTTACACTTGGATGGGTGACCGTCCGATTCTGGCAAGCGCTACTGGCAGGCACTGAACCCATTAGAGGTTAAACTATGTTATATTATCGGCATCCACAGCTGTTGAAAGGCCTGACGTTAGGAAGAATTCCGCTAACAGCCGGTAAAACTGTTGTTTATTGATACACAACCGGTTTCACAGCCTGAAACTGCATCATCAGGTGCAACATAAATGGTAAAGCGCAAAGTACAGTGTCAACATATTTTGTGGATATTAAAATTAATAAAGGAGTGTCTAAAATATACACACACCAGTAAAAGGTCAATCGCATACCCATAGCTCCTAGTCAAAATTTACTATTCAGTGAATACTGTCAATGCTTTAGCGAGCGAAAGTAGCGAAGACGTGCTCCATTGATTTAGGACAAACTGCTGATAGAAGAAACTTGTGATTGTAGAGTCATGTTTTAAAATATGCCAGCATCTAAAGAAAAGAGAAATATTTTATAATGAGAATATGCTAAAAAGTTTTCAAAGCATAGTGTTGCGACTCATCATGTTAGCAGTGACAACTGTTTATCGCCAATCCTGCCCTTTTAAAATTTTTTTGCGTCCTCTCACTATAAAATATTTCACTCTTTCCTTCTTACATGCAGACAAGTTTTAAAAAATGACTGTCTGAAAGCAAGTTTCACCTATCAGCAATCTGTCCTAAATCACTGGAGCATGTCCTCCTTAGCTTTCGTAGTACTATTAATCAACGAATAGTAAATTTTCATCAGGACCGATGGGTATTCTAATGACCTATTAACGTCATGCGTATATTTCAGATATGCCATTATTAATTTCAACACCCAAAAATGTGATGACACTGTACTTTGCTCTTTGCTACGTGGTTGCACCTGATGATGCGTCTTTAGGTCGCGAAACCGGTTGTCTTTCAATAAACGACAATTTTACCAGCTATTAGCCGAACTCTTCCTAACATCATGCTAGCTGAGGCCTATTGAGGAGGATCTTGTTTGAGAAGTACAGCACGAAAACTGACAACAGCTAGGAGAGCGGGTACTGGCCACAACACAGGCCCCATCGAACCCGCTGTAAGTAAGCTGTTTAGGTTTATATGTTGGTAACGCCACGTAGCGCTCTGTAGGAAAATCACTGACTGTGCTGTGTACATTCAGTCTGTGGCTGGTTGGCATTGTTGGAATATTTGCTATAGCAGTGTTGGGCAGTTTGATGTGAACAGTGTGTAGCGTTGCGCAGTTGGAGGTGAGCCTCCAGCAGTGGTGGATGTGGGGAGAAGGATGGCAGAATTTTGAGAGCGGAAGATCTGGACGTGGAAATTTGTAAGACTGGATGTCATGAACTGATATATATATTATGACTTTCGAACACTATTAAGGTAAATACATTGTTTGTTCTCCATCAAAATCTTTCATTTGCTAACTATGCCTATCAGTAGTTAGCGCCTTCAGTAACTAGAATCTTTTATTTAGATGGCAGTACTGGTGCATGCTGTATTGCAGTAGTTTGAGTAACGAAGATTTTTGTGAGGTAAGTGATTCATATATATATATATATATATATATATATATATATATATATATATATATATATATATATATAAAAATTGTAGCATTCTGGCAAAGTACTTTGAAAAACTGCTCAACACAGCCCCCCCCCCCCCCCCCTATGGAAGAAATAATGACAGAAACGAGCACATACAATCCAGATAGTGAACCTCCAACTCTAGAAGAAGTTAAAGAAATAATTAAGTCACTCAAGAATCGTAGAGCAGCAGGAGAAGATTGCATCATCGCGGAAATCTGGAAGTTACAAGACCCAGAACTCACCAAAGACATCCACAGGACCTAGGAAGACATCTGGAAGACCATGAAAATTCCTGACGACTGGAAAACTGCCCTGATACACCCAATACACAAAAAAGGGGACAAGACTGACCCGAACAACTACAGAGGAATATCCCTACTACCGGTCATATACTAGATCCTCTCTAAATCTTTACTGAACAGACTAGAATGCCAGACCGAACACTTGATTGGGGAATACCAAGCAGGCTTCCGTAAAGGGCTGTCTTGTGCGGAACAAATATGGAACCTAAAAATGATTTTACGACACAAACAGAACCTGATCATTACCTTTGTTGACTTCAAAAAGGCGTACGACTCTATCGACCGGAAAACTCTCTTCAAAATTCTAGCAGAATACAAAGTAGACAACAGAACACGGGCTATCATAGAGCAAACTTTAACCAACACGACCTCCAAAGTAAAGTTCTGTGGGGAACTATCAGAACCCTTTGAAATTCGCACAGGTGTCCGACAAGGCGATGGGCTCTCACCTCTCCTTTTCAATCTGGTGTTAGATAAGGTCATAAAAGAATGGGAAACATCACAACAGGGGATAACCTTAGGAAACCTACAGATTAAATGCCTGGCTTTTGCAGACGACTTGGCGATTGTCACGAAAGGTATAAAGGGAACAAAAGACGCTATTGAAAAACGGCACGAAATCGCTTCAAAAACTGGACAACAGATCTCTTACGAAAAGACACAGTTTATGAGCACAAAGAAACTCTCATCTCTGAACACAAGGTATGGCACGATTTACAAAACGGCAAACTTCAAATACCTCGCTGAAACACTACAAATGAGTGGACATAACAGAGAATCAAACGAAGAAAGAAAGACTAAACTGGACAAGGCGTACAAAATAGTGTGGAATCATTACAACAAGAAGTCTGTCTCACAAAAAGCCAAATTACGCCATTACGACACGGTGGTGCTCCCCAAGGCACTATATGCAGCAGAGACCACACTAATCCTAGGGCATAAATGTATCAGTCAATTACAAAAAGTAGAACGGAAAATACTTAGGAAAATATTTGGCGCAACTAACAACAATGGAATATGGATCAAGAAACCTACAGAGGAACTGTACAAACATACGGAGACAATCACAGAAAAGATTAGAAAACGCAGACTACAATTCTATGGACACCTATACAGAATGCCATCACACAGGCTGACCAAACAGATCTTTGACTGGGTAACCACTAGAAACAACAAATGGGTGGCAGAGGTAGAAAACGACCTGAACCAACTCAACATAACAGCAGACACAATAAACGACAGAATGAAATTCAGAAACATCATTAAGAAAAGTAAACTACATGAGATACAATGTGACAAACTAACAGGCATAAAATGGACCGAAGAACACAAGCAAGATCATAGCCAGAAGATGAAAGAAATATGGGCAACCAAAAAGGCAATCAAGATGAAGCCGAAGACACAAAGCCGACAAAAAGCATGGACAGAGGGCCGGAAACAGAAACACAGCGAGCGAATGAGGGAAGTTTGGGCAGCAAGGAAGGCAGCAAAAGGAACTGGCAATGTAGTTTAGTCCAAATCAAATGCGATCTTTAAGGGCAAAACACCAATAATATATATATATATATATATATATATATATATATATATATATATATATATATATATATATATGGTGAGTCAGTTTACAGTTGATCAGAATAAGTAAAGAGAGAAATGTCTGAGTAAGTTCAGTTTTGCTTATCTGTTTGAAAATCAAATAACGTAAGAGGTTTACCAGCTCTGTCATTCTTAATTTTTCTAAGGGGATATTTCACCGCATCCAATGACGATTATCAGCTAAGGACGGCGCGGCGGTCGCTTGGTACGGCTGGACTTTCCGAGACCTGTTCCGACAGAGTTTAGTTTAGTTTCAGTTGCTGTCCATGTTTGTTGGTAAGTATTAAAGCACCGCTGCCACAGTTACTGTGGCATCTCGTTTGTCATTACAATTTAAAATCCACAAAAACGACAGTCAGTGTCAGATATTATAACTCCACTGATATACTTGCATAAATTTGATCATTATTATTTTGTGCTTTCACTGAAGAATAACAGAGCGTAGCTTACAAAATTTATTTAAGCAATGGTCAAGTTATTATTGACCGCATAATATACTGAGAAATTAAAGCAAAATGGCCTGCATAAAACTGGGAGTGATTCAAAGAAATTTTTGCTTGAGAGGTGTCTCCAGTTATGGTAAATGGCATCAAGTTTCTCCAGAAAAGCAATGTATGAGCACAAAAATCAGTATCACTCTGCGTGAATGAGAAAGAACTTTAGTGGAAGAACGACAAAAAAATTGCAGACGAACAGAGAGACCAGTAAATCATGGAGAGGCTGCTGATGGCAGAGGGCATGGGTCGCATTTCAGTGGTGCCAGTTTGGTCGATCAGTAGATGGGGTCCACTAGGCATGGCCTGCACCTAAGTTGGTATGGTATGGGGAGGCTGACAAGGCTTATAGATGCCAGTGTAGTGGGTGGTGGTGGGATCACTCATGGAAAAATTCCTGTACTAATTGGTGTTAGTGCTGTACCTTTTTTAGACTGAAGTCAGCTGATAGGTATACCAGCTTAAAGGAAGTCCCTCTAACTAAGGAATCACCTTCAGAGGGCGTCACGTTTCCAACTAGAGAAGGAATTAGCGAACTTCATCAGAACATAGGTGGTATTAGAGGTAAAGTTAGTGAACTGCTTATTGATGTTGACTCCGAAATTATTGGTATGTTGGACCACCACTTAAATAATTTGGAAATTCAGAGGCTTCCTTTAGAAGGATACAGATTAGCTGGCTGTTTTTCAATGAGTTCCTTGAGGGGTGGGGAGTGGCTATGTATGTAAAAAACAGTATTCCATTTGAATCCATAGAAGTATCACGGCACTGCAGTGAACAGATATTTGAATGTTGTGCAGGGGCAGGTGAATTTAGTGAAACTAAACTTCTAATTTTTGTTGTTTATGGGTCCCCTAACTCTGACTTCAGAGCATTTCTGCTCAAGCTAGAGAGAGTTCTTGATTCACTTTGTGGGAAGTACCAGAACTTAGTTATATGTGGTGACTTCAATATAAATTTTGTGTATGATGGTGCAATAAAAAGGAACTCGGTAGATCTCTTAAATTCATATAGTCCGATGCAGACTGTGCTTTTTTTTCAGGTATGGTGCATGGGAACTGTAGCACAGCCACAGAAAATATTTATATTAATTCTTCATTATTAGATGGGCATTATGTTAGTAAAAGGATGGATGGCCTTTCAGACCCTGACGCACGAAGTTCAACACTAAAAGGGTTTTGTACTCAAACAAATGTCACATGTAACTACAAACTATGTAGGAAACTTAATGCAACAGCAATAGAGAGGTTTTTAAACCTCGTTAATGAACAAGAGGGACATGATGTTTATAGTGTCTCTGACATAATTTTCCGGTAGGATGTTTATAGTGCCGACAACATAGATAATAAATATAATGCTATACTTAACACATTTCTCATGCTCTTTGAGAGTTGCTTTCCATTTGAACGTTCTAAACGGGGTACTAGCAGTAATTGGCAGCTGGGTGGCTGACTAGTGGGATAAGGATATCATGTATAACAAAGCAGGAATTATATCAAAATGTTAGGTGTAGTCAGAATCAAGCTACAGTAGCCCATTACAAACAGTACTGTAACATGGCTAAAAATGTTATTAGGAACGCAAAGAGTATGTGTTATGCAAATAGAACAGCTAATTCACAGGATAAAATTAAAGCCATATGGTCAGCTGTGAAGGATGTGTCTTGGCAGCAGCACAAGGTCGACGATATAAAGTCAGTTTATAGTAAAAATAATTCTGTTACTGATAAATCAGATATATGTACACTATTTAACAATCATTTTTGAGCATTGCTCGTGAATTAAATAAAAATTTAGTTTCTACAGGGAATCATATAACTCTCTTAGCAAATGCCTTTCCGAGATTGATGTCTGAAATACTCCTCTGTGATACATACGAGGGGGAGATTGAGTCTATAATTAAATCACTGAAGACCACGGACTCTCATCGATACGATGGAGTGTCTAGCAGAATATTAAAGTACTGTACTGCACATATTAGCCCTGTATTTGGAAATATTTGTAATTTTTCCTTTAGGAATGGTCAGTTTCATGAACGATTAAAATGCTCGGTAGTAAAGCCACTTTATACAAAAAGGATAATGTAGAAAATTTTAGACCTATTTCTATGCCCTCAGTGTTTCCTAAAGTTATTGAAAAGGCTGTGTATGTAAGGATAATTGATCGTTTTATAACACAGGATTTGCTACCAAATGTACAGTTCGGTTTTAGAAGTCATTCAACAACTGAAAATGCTACATTCTCTTTTCTCTTTGAGGTACTGGATGGGTTAAGCAAAAGGTTTCGAACGCTAGGCGTATTTCTTGATTTAACTAAGGCGTTTGATTGTGTTGATCACAAAATATTGCTCCAGAAGTTTGACCGTTATGGAATACGTATGGGGAGTAGCTCACATTTGGTTCACCACTTACTTTAGCAACAGACAGCAAAATGTCATTATTCACAATGTTGAGAAGGGCTGTGATGTGGGGTCTGAGTGGAGTACAGTCAAGTGGGGGGGGGGGGGGGGGGAGGGGGCCCCAGGAATCAGTGTTGGGGCTACTCCTGTTCCTTGTTTATATAAATGATATGTTTTCTAGTATTACTGGTAACTCTAGAATATTTCTGTTTGCTGATGACGCTAACTTGGTAGTAAAGGATGTTGTATGGAACATTGGCCCAATTTCAAATAGTGCAGTTCTTGATCTAAGTTCATGGCTTGTAGAAAATAAACTAACGCCAAACCACAGTAAGACTCAGTTTATACAGTTTCTAACACAAAATTCAGCAAAACCTGACGTTTTAATTTCACAGAATGGACATATGATCAGTGAATCTGAACAGTTCAAATCACTAGGTTTTCAGATGGAAAGTGTTGTGTGAAGCCCACGTTCAGGATCGTATTCAAAGACTTAATGCTGCCATTTTCACTATTCGAACGGTATCTGAAGTCAGCGATCGTTCGACACGAGAATTAGTCTACTTTGCTTATTTTCATTCGCTTATGTCGTATGGTATTATATTTTGGCGTAACTCTTCCCATTCTAAAAGGATGGTTTTGGCTCATAAATGGGCGGTTCGGGCACTAAGTGGTGTAAGCTCACAAACCTCTTGTCGACCCCTGTTCACGAGTCTGGGTATTTTCACATTGGCCTCTCAGTATGTATAGTCATTACAGTGATTTCTTGTTAACAATGTTATCTTATTCCCCAAGAATAAGCATCTTTCACTCAGTTAATACCCAGCATAAATGAAACCTGTATTTCGCTCGGACTTTCTTAACTCTTGTGCAGAGAGGTGTGCAGTATACTGCTGCATCCATTTTCAATAAGCTACCGCTCGAATTCAAAAATCTTAGCAGTAATCCACACGCTTTCAAATCGAAATTGGAGAGTTACCTCATGGGTCACTCCTATTTCGTCGGGGAGTTCCTTGAATCTTATTCTTGTTGTATTGTTGACAGCGTTTACTTAAACTTATGGATTGACTGTTTTCGGGTTCATAAACATTTTTTTTATCTGTTATTACTTTTATGTTGTAATTTCATGTACTGAGATATTTCATGACCTTGGAGATTTGCTCCTCGATGTGGTCCTACGAAACTTGACTTATCGATAAAATAAAAATAATAAAAAAAAAAAACTTTACGCCCAAGGTACACAGTCGGTCAGGTGAATGATAAGAAGAGTTGAGCTAATGTCTTATGTTACCAAACACAAAAAAAGAGTGTGACTAGGTTAAATTACAATTTCTCTGAGAACAAGACATAAAACATACTGAGAATTATGCACTTAAGACCAACACAGTTTACTGTCATAAATATAATAAATATGTTACAAAGCATCTCGAATGTACAGGAACATTTTTAGGTTTGGTTGTTCAACAAACCTAAACTAGAACCTAGACTTAGAACTAAAGAAAAGGCATAATGAACAATTATCAGACTTTGCATGACGAGTTCTTTCCTTGACAGTTGTATCATATGACATTACACTTATGGGTCAGTGATAACAGGGCCCTGGAAGATTTCAGGGTCGAGAAAGCGCCACTCGGTAGGGTTGGGGTTCACCCAGTCTAATAGCCCAGTAGACACTGGAATGTGAGGGTGCGTACGGGGCCGAAGAGCGACGATTAAGTGAGTACCAAATCCCACACCGACGATAACGTGAAACGCTACAGTAGAAAACTGTGATAATGAAGACATGCAAAATTACTTGTACGGTATGTGAAAAAATATGAACTACGACGTACAAATGAAAGAAGCACATTCATATCACCATATGACTCTGAAGAGTGCGGGGAGATCTCGTCTGTATTCCACAAACTCAGACACTACGAGCAATTTAATTACATTTTGCAAAATTTTTAACACCTATATTTATACTGTGCAACGAAACATGGTAGGAATACCAACATTAAGTCAGGTGATAGCCAAGGTTATCCACAATAAGAGCCCAACGTAACCTAGTATTAACTGAGACGAGGGCACGCTGAAAGATGCCTCCGAATTTTTAAAAACTCTTAAATATTTTAAAATAAAACTCATTTTATGAAAATTCTACACCTTTATTCTTCATGTCTTCATATTTATTTCTCAACAAAGTTATCCTAGTGACGAAACACATTTCTACCATCAGGAGGCCATTTTGTTGATAATGACACTGTAGAATGTTTGTTGGTCAGCGAAGTGCAATAAACTCATCCTGCTGCTGCTCGAAACATGCACGTACAGTGTGAGATGAGTGATACGTTGCATTGTCCGGCCGGTAGGTGCGAACGTGCTGAGGAAAAACAAACTGCTGCTAGGGGTGGACATGCTCTCCGAGAATAGATGCGTTCTTGTAGTGGAATATTGTGCCTTCCAGAATGAAGAGATCACAGAGGGAATGCCACAAAAACATTACCAAGATCATAACCCACGATTTGTGTAATGTATTTCACTTCAGACGTTTCACTCCGTACATGACAACGTTGAATTGTCTGCGGGAGCACAAAACGTGATTCATCTGAAAAGGCAACCTGTGAATGGTCACTTGTGATATTGGCCTCCAAATGCCAGCCTTCATCGCTGAACAGCTGTGACCTTGGGTGTATGCTGCTGCAGAGCGACATACATGGTACATATCACGAACGGGTCATCCACATAACGAAGAAAACAGGTAGGTTTCCATTTGGATGACGGCAAAGCTTGTCCTCGAAGTACTCCATATGGAAATTCGCGACCACAGGCGTGAGTGGGCTCCTCATTGCGACTCCTTCTGTTTGGTCATAGTTTTCTACATTAAAGACAAAATACACTCCTGGAAATGGAAAAAAGAACACATTGACACCGGTGTGTCAGACCCACCATACATGCTCCGGACACTGCGAGAGGGCTGTACAAGCAATGATCACACGCACGGCACAGCGGACACACCAGGAACTGCAGTGTTGGCCGTCGAATGGCGCTAGCTGCGCAGCATTTGTGCACCGCCGCCGTCAGTGTCAACCAGTTTGCCGTGGCATACGGAGCTCCATCGCAGTCTTTAACACTGGTAGCATGCCGCGACAGCGTGCACGTGAACCGTATGTGCAGTTGACGGACTTTGAGCGAGGGCGTATAGTGGGCATGCGGGAGGCCGGGTGGACGTACCGCCGAATTGCTCAACACGTGGGGCGTGAGGTCTCCACAGTACATCGATGTTGTCGCCAGTGGTCGGCGGAAGGTGCACGTGCCCGTCGACCTGGGACCGGACCGCAGCGACGCACGGATGCACGCCAAGACCGTAGGATCCTACGCAGTGCCGTAGGGGACCGCACCGCCACTTCCCAGCAAATTAGGGACACTGTTGCTCCTGGGGTATCGGCGAGGACCATTCGCAACCGTCTCCATGAAGCTGGGCTACGGTCCCGCACACCGTTAGGCCGTCCTCCGCTCACGCCCCAACATCGTGCTGCCCGCCTCCAGTGGTGTCGCGACAGGCGTGAATGGAGGGACGAATGGAGACGTGTCGTCTTCAGCGATGAGAGTCGCTTCTGCCTTGGTGCCAATGATGGTCGTATGCGTGTTTGGCGCCGTGCAGGTGAGCGCCACAATCAGGACTGCATACGACCGAGGCACACAGGGTCAACACCCGGCATCATGGTGTGGGGAGAGATCTCCTACACTGGCCGTACACCACTGGTGATCGTCGAGGGGACACTGAATAGTGCACGGTACATCCAAACCGTCATCGAACCCATCGTTCTAC
This sequence comes from Schistocerca americana, assembly GCF_021461395.2. Classification (NCBI taxonomy): domain Eukaryota; kingdom Metazoa; phylum Arthropoda; class Insecta; order Orthoptera; family Acrididae; genus Schistocerca; species Schistocerca americana. Next base: position 128,839,545 of record NC_060122.1, on the reverse strand, counting down.
CATTCCTAGACCGGCAAGGGAACTTGCTGTTCCAACAGGACAATGCATGTCCGCATGTATCCCGTGCCACCCAACGCGCTCTAGAAGGTGTAAGTCAACTACCCTGGCCAGCAAGATCTCCGGATCTGTCCCCCATTGAGCATGTTTGGGATTGGATGAAGCGTCGTCTCACGCGGTCTGCACGTCCAGCACGAACGCTGGTCCAACTGAGGCGCCAGGTGGAATTGGCATGGCAAGCCGTTCCACAGGACTACATCCAGCATCTCTACGATCGTCTCCATGGGAGAATAGCAGCCTGCATTGCTGCGAAAGGTGGATATACACTGTACTAGTGCCGACATTGTGCATGCTCTGTTGCCTGTGTCTATGTGCCTGTGGTTCTGTCAGTGTGATCATGTGATGTATCTGACCCCAGGAATGTGTCAATATAGTTTCCCCTTCCTGGGACAATGAATTCACGGTGTTCTTATATCAATTTCCAGGAGTGTACGTGGAGGTCAGAACGTGCCGCCGCGCGGGATTAGCCGAGCGGTCTTAGGCGTTGCAGTCATGGACTGTGCGGCTGGTCCCGGCGGGGGTTCGAGTCCTCCCTCTGTTTGTCCTCAGGATAATTTAGGTTAAGTAGTGTGTAAGCTTAGGGACTGATGACCTTAGCAGTTAAGTCCCATAACATTTCACACAGATTTGAAAATTTTTTTCAGAACGTGACTGAAAAGGTCGGTCTTCTTCTCGTCAAATTTCTGTGCAATAAGCTCATCTGACTCCTGAAGATGGACCCTGGTGAATAATGAAACAACGAAGTAGGACGAATATTGAGGAAACACTGAGTAGGAACTGTCTTTTGCCCACCCAATAAAACACGAGCTTTATTGGGAAGTGTTAAAGACGATCTCGGTTTGAGGAAGGCCGGCATACACCAGATTCCATGTCAGTGTGGGAACACTTATATTGCACAGACAGTGCGCACTTCGAAGATCGTTGCCGAGAACATCAGAGGCACACTCGACTTAGGTACCCCAACAAGTCGGCGGTCGCAGAGCAGTGTTTGTCCGAAAATCACAAAATGAACTACCAACATACCAGTGTCTTGGCAACAAGCCGGCGGTCGCAGAGCAGTGTTGGTCCGAAAATCACAAAATGAACTACCAACATACGAGTGTCTTGGCACAGATATCTAAATACTGGGACAGCGTCATTAGAGAGGCTATCGAAATTCGTACCAGGGACGGACTCATCAACCGAGATTGCGGCTATAGCCTCAGAAAGGCATGGGAACCAGCAATGAGTCCAATTAAAAAGACGCTCAGCAAAGAAAACGAACGGGCGACCAGGGTGGACGAGGCAGTCACATCGACGCCACGCCAGCGTTTCCGCGACCGCCGACGAGCCGCAGCGGGCGCGGACCGCGGAGAGAACGTCTCGCGAGGGGAGGGGATTTAAGACGATCGCCCGCCATCAGGAGTTCAGTTAGTCAGCGCACCTGACGATGGCGACATGTCTGATCTTCGAAATATTGTGCCCGTTGGGCACTATGGCCCGGCAGTACACCAATGGACGCCGGCCGCGGTGGTCTTGCGGTTCTAGGCGCGCAGTCCGGAACCGCGCGGCTGCTACGGTCGCAGGTTCGAATCCTGCCTCGGGCATGGATGTGTGTGATGTCCTTAGGTTAGTTAGGTTTAAGTAGTTCTAAGTTCTAGGGGACTGATGACCACAGTAGTTAAGTCCCATAGTGCTCAGAGCCATTTGAACCATACACCAATGGACTGTTCGATCCTTATCATTGTTAACAATAATGATAATGATAATAATAACATAAATACTTCCAATTTCTCCATGTTCTTTGTAATTCAGCGACTACAACCTATTGTTAAATTAATCAAACCTCATTTTAAAGATATCTTTTAATCTTGCATTTTTTTCAGAAACTGTGCCAACGTATACACTGACGTGATAAGACTTAAGGTAACAATGTGCACATATACAAATGGCAGTAGCATCGTGTACACTAGGTATAAAAGGGCAGTGCATCAGCAGAGCTGTCATTTTTACTCAGGTGATTCATGTGAAAAGGTTTCAGACGCGATAATGGCCTCCCGACGGCAATTAACGGACTTTGGACGCAAAATGGTAGTTGGAGCTAGATGTATGGGGGATTGCAACTCGAAAAGCATTAGGAAATTTAATATTCAGATATCCATAGTGTCCAGAGTGTGCCGGCAATACTAAATATCAGGCATTACCTCTCGCTGCAGACAACGCTGGCTGAGGGTATTCACTTAGCGAATGACAGCAGTGTTTGCGTACAGTTGTCAGTGCTAATAGACAAGCAACAATGTGGGAAATAAAAATTTTGGACATACAACAAACGTATCCGTTTGGGCAGTGCGGCGAAATTTGACGAGAATGTGCCATGGCGACAGGTGACCGACATTAGTGCCATTGTTGACAGCAAAGCATCACCTGCAGCGTCTCTCCTGGGTCAGAGACCGTTTCAGTTGAACCGTAGATGACTGGAAGTTGTGCATTAGCTCAGCCTGTGATGGCTACAAAGAATGTTCCGACCTGACTGATCTTACCCATGGCAGTGAGGGCTGGCAAACTGACCAATGTGCTGGCTGAACATGATAGAAGCAGACGTGTGTTACACGAGGTGAAGGAGGGGGGGAGAGGGAGGAGGAGGGGGGGGAGAGGAAGGAGGAGGGGGGGCGGTGGGAGTTTCTTGGTAAACCACTTATGTGAAGAATTCTTTAAGACCTGTCAATCAAAAGGGGTCACAATCCTCTTAGCAGAACGATAGTGAGCCGTAGTAAAATTTGCTGTTTTGAAGAGCGTGCCGCAGTGCGTAGTGTCAAGCAATCGCCCTCCGTTTCTGGCAGTAGCGCCGCTTTGGTGTCTCCCTCTGGTGGAAAAGGGGAAAAGTTGCCTGTTCACGTGCATTTAAGCGGCGCTATGAGCTCGTCCGGGGGTCGGTGGGAGACCGTCAGTCGCGGCGAGTCTAGTCACTTGGTCAGCCGGCTCAGTGTGGGGCAGTCAGTGTCTGTCTGTCGTCGGAGTGCTAGTATGCCTGTCGTTTGGATCAAACTTTGAGCCAGAAAATGAGAGTCTTGCCACTCCGCCAGTAACAGAACTCAGCTAGTGGTTACCCGGTCAGGGCTGAGTTCCTGCATCTGAGTTTGCGGGTTAGGCCGCCAGTCTGCTCGAGTTGCTCGGACAACGGTCATTGGTGGTTGGGTTGGTCGGTTGGTTGGTCGCGCACTGAGACACGAGATGACTTGTCCGCCTTGAGCGTCGGCACATGTGAGGTCCCCACGTGAGTCCAGTGGGCAGCGCCGTATAGAAAGGGGTAGTGGCTTCGCAGTTTACAAGAGAGCAACAGGAGTCGAACCACGACATCGGGCTGGCCAGGGCGAGCTGCAACGTCTTGCGACGGGAGATCGGCGCGCCTTCCTGTGTCAGTTGAAGCGGCTGGTAGCGGACGGTTCGGGAGAGCGTTGAGGCTGCTGCGCCAGGTCTTCGACAGAAATCGGAGGTTATTAGAAGTAAAGTGATTGGAGACATGTTGTTTCATTTACTTGTTAAATTCTACTTGTTTTCTTGGTGAGATCACAAACCGCTTTGTTTTGGGGTCGTCCCACTATTCTTCTCCGTTTGCCCACCTGTGGGAAGGTGGTTATTGTGAATCGGGTGGTCCGCTTTTCCCTTGTGGAATTGGGGAGGTTTAGAACAATCTGCTGTTTGGGTTGTTTAGCAACCCCTCCCCTCCCTCCCCCCCCCCCCTTGTCAATCTGCCATACGTTATTAGCAGCCTTTGTCACGTTTTTCGGATATGGTGTTAACGAATTTATAGAATTAAGGTAAGGGCCGAATTCCTGAAACATGTTTTTATCTTAGCTATCATCTTGCGAGGCGGTATATGTGTAATGTAGAGCATGTTGTACACTTTATGTAAGTCTGAATTTCATGGGTTTTATTTAAATAGTCGTTTTTACAAAGTTGCCACCCTTCCACTGTAAGAGCCCTTTTAAAAAAAATAGCACTTTTGGTGGAAAATAAGTTCTTAGTGTGAGTGTTTCTACCATTTCCATCCCTCTTACAAGGTGCATAGTTGATGTGTTCGTGTGAGTTGTTAAAAATTTTAGTTTAAAGTAATCTGGTGTGTTGCAGATTTGCACCAGTATAGTTTTTCAGAGTTCGTTGTGAGCGGTCGTGACTACGCCCGTGTTGAAAGGGAGCAGAAGCTTCTAAGCCCGAAGGGTCCTAGTGTAACAATTTTTTTTTTTATTTTGCCTCTGAATAATTGTAACTTGATATTTCAAGGGTGCTTTTCTGCTTATGATTTTAAAACTGTTTTGAAAAAGCTTTTAGGAATAAAGTTCACATTTGTTAAATATGATTTGATATTTTGAGGGTGCTTTTCTGCTTATTAATTTCAAATCTGTTTTTGAAAAGGCTTTTATTAATAAAATTTCCGTTGTCTGAAATTTAATTTGTTTCCATCAGTTACTCCTTGGCAACTACTTCCACGCTCACATAGTGTGTTAATGTTCTTGATGAATCGCTAGTAAATAAAGTAAATTCTTTAAGAAAAGATTTTGAAAGTAAATTTTCACGGTTCAGATAGGTTAAGAACGTGTCAATCAAATGGGCACAATACGTTGCTCCTGAACGAGTAATTTCCCCTGATGTTGGCATCCCACGCTAACAAAACACCCTCATAGCCATGTTGCCCTACTACTCTTGGAGTTATCTGCAGTCATTCTGAGACCCCTTGTTCCCTGACAACAATGGAGTTTTGTGGATGACAATGCACCAGGTCACTGGGACACAACTGTCAGTGATCAGTTGGAAGAACATACTGTGCAATTTGAGTGAATGGTGTGGCCAACCAGATCGTCCGACACGAATGTCATGCTACAACCACAAGTTTTCCGCAGTTATGGACGGCTATAGGGACAGCTTTGCTCAGTATTTCTGTAGGGGACTTCCAACGACTTTTTGAGTCCATGCCACGTTGAGTTTCTGCAATGCGAAACAGTTTAAGAGATTATGATGCGCTTCAAGAAAACAGAAGACAATTTTTTCTAATAACATGGCATTACCACAGAAATAGGTCAAATTAACACACATTTGCAGCTGATCAAAGCTTTAGACATATTTTAGAAACATTCAGACGGTAAGTAATTAATGGATGACCATTTGCATTAGCACCGATTGATTAACTTTTCGAGACCCATTGTCACAAATATTTCTCCGTATAAATATTAAGGCTATTTGTTTTATATAACAATAATGTACTGTAATGAACATCAGGTGGCTGCAGATATGCATAATTAATCGACTGAGTGCGTTTACCAGAAACTACGATGAAAACGGTGATGGTAAAATCGTTATCTCGCTCGTAAGTTTCCTCTCCTGATATTAGACGAGTTTAATTAGTTGATGGGGGAGGCATTGATGGCACACCTTATGGCGCATATCCTGTTCATAGTTATAGCTAGTGCTGCGAAGAACGCCATCGAAATACAACAGTCTTCACAGTTGTTTTAGTAGAGGTGAGGAACACTTACTAACAATTTCTACCGTGATACTTACGTTGGCTATTAAAGGAGAAACGGTCTTGTATTTCTGACTTACAAAATATGTAGAAAGCGTATACGTTTGTGTGTTAGAACGGAATCATTACCTCTTTCTGAAACTTCCGGTTTGGTTAAGAGATTAGATAAATTTAATTAATCGAAGGCAGTTTGCAATGATACCGGCACTGTATACTTCGAAATAATTTTCTCAGATATGTTCGCTCAGAGAATACAGGTAAATACACCAAGAATACAGATGAATTACTCTCTATGCACGGTATCTCCACTCAAGATGAGTGTGCTTCATAACGGGACATTAGTATTTTGGCATCAATTGTACCTACGTTTAAAATTTTCCTTGTAGACTGCAATTAAATGAGAATTAAATGTAGTATTCTTAGTTTCATTCTGTTGATGTAAAATAGTTAAAAAATCACTGTCAACCCTCACTGAAAATCAGATTGCTAGATATATTGGTTAAGGAACAGTTACAGTAAATTGGCACACCTACACTCGTAAGATAGACTGTGATATACGAAGACTTCATACAGAGTGAGTGAAATGGTATACGACGAATAACAGTCTCTCTCTCTCTCTCTCTCTCTCTCTCTCTCTCTCTCTCTCTGTGTGTGTGTGCGTGTGTGTGTGTGTGTGTGTCTGTGTGTGAGTGTGTGTCTGTGTGTGTATTTTTTCTTCTGTTTGCCTTAATCTCCTGAAGGACTTTAGGGTTCTTCCAGCTCTGTTAAAACGTCTCTAGCGTTATCCAAAATGTGGCTTACGTAGTAGGTACAAACATTCTGCTCTTTACTGTAAGTATACTCGTGACCCCAATATGAGTATGGGGTCAATAACAGAACCTCAGTGGAGGCCGTAATTGAGGTTAACGAATAAATTCTTCTGGCATTTGGAGACGGATTGACGCAGTCTTCTGGTGAGCCACCAGGTTTTAATTTTTAGTTCCCTTTTACCACAATATGTCAAACGCTAACTTTAGAAGTGAAAATTCTGTTCTTGTCTTTAATTTCGGTTTAACGCTATTTCTTCCATGACGCTTCCATCTGTGTCAGCAATATGATGTTCAAATTTGGCGTTATTCTTATCATGATTGTCTTTCTACAGAGTTCTGAAATGGGAACTTTAATTATGGATATCCTGTACTTCTAAATATCAGAGACCAGGCTCATCAAGTCTTAAGTGCAACATGTGCCATCGAAGGTCAGCTCTTTTGAGATTTTTTTCTCTGAAGAGTCCTGTCTACAAGCTACTCCTCTGACTCACTGCAATGTGTCTTCCACATAATTGCTCGAGACATGGGACACTGCATGGGTAAATATCGTTTAAGTCTCTAATTTGTAAACATGTGGCACACACTCAACCATTACGACCATTGCTTATAGTTGCTTGTTAATACGCGACGCATCTCACTATACAGTAGTGATTCTCCCTAGCATGGATTCCACAAGTGCTTGGTAGTACAAGATTTCTAAACACAGATCACTAAATTCCTATAAATTACCATAATTAGAGCCCAGTAGTTTCCCACCAGGCTCAAAACAGGCGAATTTGGTGGCAATGTTGACGCAGTCCACAACAGTCATGGTGGCTTTGATTACTGTCGCAGCTCCCATGAAAGACCAGTTGAATGTCTCTAAAACAATAATTCTGCCTCCACCGGCCTGCGTCCATGGTGTAGTGCACGTTTCGAACAGTCATTCTCCTGGATCGGGCATATCCGAACGTCACCATCGACATGGTGTAACAAGAAACACGATGGATGCGACCACGAGAAACGTTTCCATTCATGATTACCCCTTGTTCAATGAAATCGTAATTGACGATGTCGTTGGTCAACATGGAAAAATTTAAACGTCGTCTACTGCGGAGTCTCATGTTCGACAATGTGCGAAGAACTTTGTTCTCCAAAACGTGCCTGTACTAACATTATATTCTATCGTCATAGCTGCTACAGATAACTGCCAAACGAGCTAAAACAGAGCGGGAAGGCGTCCGACCTCCTCTCCCTGTGACGACGCTTGGACGTCGGACACTTCAACACAGACTCGTGATTTCACTTCCCAGACATCTCACGGCAGTAGCACGCCAACATCTGACAAGCTTTGTCGTTTCCGAAATGCTCGTTCCCGGACACCGGGCCACAACAACCTGCCTTCCGTCAAAGCCGCTTTCTGCCCTTTGTCAAAGTCGCTTATGTTGCTAAATTTCCCCATTTGATTGCCATTTTTTCTCCTCGCTAAAACGGTTCCCCACTCGTCTCTGCTCATTTTATAAACTTCCATTACAGCGTCACATGCCAACAACCAGGAGGCTTCAATTTTGCCGTGGACAGTGGTCATAATCTTGTAACTCATCAGTGTACATGACAGGGATGGCGGAAATACGAGAGAAAACGTTCCTTCATTCGTCAATTGGGCTCTGTTGCTCTTGGAATTCCCTAAATGAATCTGTATTACGGCCAACATGGCTCTCATCTTCATTCTGTTACTCATCTGTCTGCCTTGATAGGAGACATTCAGGTACAACGAAAGTTCATTATATCCAGTCGACAACTGAGAGATCTTTTTGCTTTGAACGATCGCAGAGTACATGCTGTGCGCAGAAATATTTGTTGAACTTACGCCAGCCTTAGCAAATAATTACTTTTATCTTGCTCCCATTTCTCACTAAATACGATTTAACTTTTCCGCTCTGATAATTCTTTAGCTGTGCTGACGGGCATTGAGTACGTAATGCAACATTTTTTCGGCCAGTTTCTGTTAAAAAATGCTGAATTTCTTGTGGCGCATCGCGTGAAACTTCTTAATTAAATATTTACTTACTTGGACAGAAATAACTTAGAAGTTCAAACTTCTTAATTTATTTAATTCTGAAACTGCTGTGTGAAACTGAATGTAAGTGAACCTGCTGAAACTGCCGAGTGAAACGGAACGTACTCTCACTTTGCTTGTCTTTATCGTTTCATTTTTGACCTACAGAACTATAACTGACAAATACAATTCAAACGCAATCTGACTGCTCAAAAATGATAACCTGGCTTCAAATAATTAATACAAAAGAATGGCCCTGAATAAGAAGAAATCCTATGTATTTCATAAGTCACCTCACAGAAAATCTTCATTACACCAACTAAAGAAATGCAGCAAACACCAATAAAGCCAGCTAGATAAAATATTCTAACTACTGAAGGCTCTAACTACTAATAGGCATGTGGTTAGCAAAGGAAAAATTTTGATGCAGAGCAAACAATGTGTTTACCAGATTTTGCCTTAATCAAGTGACAACCTGTTAAAAAAAAATTGTATAGTCATCAGTAATAAATCTCCATGATGGATACATATTCAGACTGTCCGCTCGCACTAATACTGCAAACCTCCAACACTGCTAATTGTTAACCTCTAACCTGCATCACTGCTGACTACTCACTCCCAACTTCCATTACTGCTCCCTGTTCACCTCCAACTGCTAGTCAGACCAGTCACCTACAGAGTGCGCACAGTGCTGTCAGAGTTATTAATGCAGGGCGCTACATAGTGCTACAACATACAAACACACAAACAGGCTACTTACATAGCCCCCCTGCTCCTCTCAAAAAAAAATTTCAAAAACTAATTTGTTAAAAATTTTTTTATATTAACATTATCAGATAGATCAGATGCACACAATTAGTAATATACTGTTGGTGAATAAATCAAAAACTTCACCTCACACTCCCTAAGGACAGTCCTAATCATTCATCAGAAGAGTAGTGTATGACAGTTTTATGCACAGTCTGAGCAATAAAAGAAAAATACACGGGTAAGAAGTGGACCTCCATGCAGTCTTGAACTAGTAATGTTGCCCTCCCAACGGAAACACTGTTTTGGCTCTTGACATGAAGACTGGGCCACAACAGAGCAAATCAACAGCAAAGTCAGTCGAAGTCTTGCAGAATAAAGATAGAATTGGTAGGTCGCCAGAGAACAGACCCACAGTATTTCTTGTAGAGATTATGGCAGTAGTGAGCCACCAAACGTGCAAACCCACTGTAGTCGTTGTAGAGATTATGGTAATAGTGGGCCACATGTAGACCCACTGTGGACCTTTCAGAGATGGCCAGCAGCCATCTGTTGCGACTGTGCGGGTGCACAATCACAATTGAAGAGTCTTGACGACGATATAGCAAATCCATGAACCACCACTTGTGAATTCACTAAGGTTTTTTTTAAATATCCTTAGAACCAGCAATGCTATTAACCAGTCCCTTGCTGAATGATCAACACACGTGCAAGTACTCAGTCATATAACCTCAGACGTTTTATACATGTACTATGACCAACAGAAGTGTGCAGTACTATACAATTACAATTTTACGGCATAAGAATACAATTACAAAGGTGTAGAAAACATCATTACAGTAAAGAACATGATAATACAGATAACATTTGTAGTAATACAAGCTTTAAAAAAGAATAGAAATAAGTATATGCATCAGTATTAGAGGAATTGTGACATAAGTAAGTAAATAAATGAAAAATGAGAAAATCCATTGAAACATTAACTTGACAGATGAGCATTAAAAGATAATAGAATAGAAGAAATAATGTTTGAACATCTTTCCAAAGTAAAGAATATGTTACAGACCAAAATTAGATTTGAGGATAACAATATTCCTCATCATACTGAATGCAGCTTAGTATTAGAAGAAGAAAAAATTTTACCAAATGTATCTTATCAGGTAAACACACAGAGACAGGGAGAAAACAAACACACAGCGGAATAACACAGAAGGAAAGGACAGTGTCTGTTTTCAGTGTGACTTTGGTGCTGCAGTTCTTTTGATAGACGTTTGATACCTCTTTTTCGTTTTTTTCTTCAATACTTTCCTTCATACTGGTCACTCTATAGCTTTCAGCCACAACTACATTTCCAACTAAAACTTCATTTATCTCTCTTACTTCAACATCTTACCTCATCATTTGTTTCCAAGAAATTGCTACCTAACAAAATCATTGTTCCTCATTATACAATTCTCTTTGGCCAAACTTTTTTTCTTATAGCTTCACAATGCATTTCTTCCCAATTCACCACAACTCATTTTCTTATATAACATACCCCCTCTTAAACTAACTTAAATATACTGAGCTCAGATATATAAACTAAGAGGCAATGCAGCAGCACAAAATAATTAACACAAACAACAATGACAAAAAATGCAAAGTGGCAAAGTAACCAGCAGTAGCAAAATAATAGAAAGTAAAATTCAGTAAGGCAATGCCTGACAAATAGCAGCAGCAAATGCAATAACTTATACCTAAACATGACAAAGCACAAGCAGAAAAAATGTTACAGTAAAGACAGCAGTGCAGATAAGGGAAATGTCTATTCACATCTTATCACTACCACAACAACTCATTCTACCAAAAAAATTACCGCGTCCTTGAAAAGAAAATTATGTATGCAGTTCCTGTTATTAGTCCTTTCTCCTGTTACGCTTCTTTCCTTTCCAAGTGCTCTTTTTTTAAGAATGTGGATCTTAGAATTATTAATAGATCTGTTGATAAAAGGTGTATACATTAGCATATGTATTAAATTTTGTTTTGTAAAAACCAATGCTGCAGCCCAACTAGAAACCAGATATCAAATAAAATAAGCAAATATGTACAAAGCAAAACATAAAAACATCATTCACGAGCCATTTGGCATTTTAGAAGTCAGTAAAATTCTCTCAGCCCTCGTAGATAGACACTTGTCATAATCAGGTGTGTAGATGTAAAAATATTTCTGATCACTTCAGAAGAATTTCTGTAAGTAGCTCCAAAGTGTACTAATAGGTTTCGAAGTATTAATGTGTCGTGTTTTTGGTGTGTTGAGCAAAGAAATGTCAAAAGCGAGGTCAACGGCCTCTTTTCTGCAGCTATGCGAGCGCTTGCGGGAGTACGGCAAGCTTCAAAGTTGCTGAAGCGGTACAAGGAAAGCTGAAAGTCCACACAACAATAGGTATATTTCAAAGTGGCTAGCACGCAGCTGGGCGCAGCAGAGCATTATGTCAAGGTAACATACACTTTTTGTCAACATATTTATGACAGCAATTTTCGCTAAAGTGATAGTTTCATACAAATAAAAAATTTCACAGGTTGAAAATTTACGTTAGAAGTGTGTAGAGACGAAACCTCATGAATGACAATGTCCAAAAATTTCCATCAGGATTGTGGTACTCATATTCGCATATATACTCGCCTATCATGACTTAAAATAAGATTGTTAGTTTCCAACATTCCTTTACACAAACCAGAGTACCTAACCCTACTCACTATCATTACCTCATTACACATACACGTATTTGTCGATACTTCTTCTATACTTTACCATAAACATGTAGCATACTCATTCCGCATATAGCATCATATTATTGATCATACACAGATCTCAACATCATAGTACACATCGTCGTCATAATACCATCATAACAGATCAAATCTCAGAATCGTCATAGCTTCTTTCAATAATCTCAAAACCACTAAAAAAATTCTCTGCTTGTTTCAATAGTATCATCCAACTCAAACGTACTTAAAAAAATCATGATCCCACACAAAATGCATCAGTCAAATGTCTCATAGTATCACAATGACTCCGAAAATGTATGAGCAGTTCACAAAGTACAAAGTACTATTTCCTAAATGTCAAGCAATCGGCGTAATTACATAGGCATGTGTCACTGACGTAGTAAATGTTCGTTTCTCTCATTAAAATGGCCAGATAGCTGTGTAATTCTGTGTTAGAGAAATATGGTATCAATGTGTAAAACTGTATAAGCAAATACGATATTAACTAGGGCTCCTTGCGTTTGCCAGAAGCATGGTAGACAAAGTAGGCATACCTCCAGAAGGGCTGATGTAATTATACCCTCAGATGTTACAGATTAAAACTGCAGCATGAAATGTATCATCGAAAACCTTCTCTGTATCATTGTAGTGCAAAAATATTTCCTAAAAATGTTACAAGTGCAAAAATTAATCATTCAAATGCGTGTCCTGGAGCGCTTAACTATGGTTCTTGCTGTAAAATAATATCTGTCACTGGCTAATGGTAAAAATGTACCAAGTGTCGTAGTTATCGCCGTTCATAAGCAAAGTTCTCCAAAAATCAGTGTACTTTGTCATATAAAAAAGTAAAGAGCTATGCGTACAAATGTCGTAGTTATTACGTTAATTGACATGACCTTGAAAGTACTATACTGTAACGTGTTGTTTTACGAAAAATACCTGCCTCACTGTAGCCGTGTCACAAAAGTTATTACCAAAAAATACAGGGTGATTAAAAAAGAATACCACAACTTTAAAAATGTGTATTTAATGAAAGATACATTATATAACCTTCTGTTATACATAATTACAAAGAGTATTTAAAAAGGTTTTTTTTTCACTCAAAAACAAGTTCAGAGATGTTCAATATGGCCCCCTCCAGACACTCGAGCAATATCAACCCGATACTCCAACTCATTCCACACTCTCTGTAGCATATCAGGCGTAACAGTTTGGATAGCTGCTGTTATTTCTCGTTTCAAATCATCAATGGTGGCTGGGAGAGGTGGCCGAAACACCATATCCTTAACATACCCCCATAAGAAAAAATCGCAGGGGGTAAGATCAGGGCTTCATGGAGGCCAGTGATGAAGTGCTCTGTCATGGGCTGCCTGGCGGCCGATCAATCGCCTCGGGTAGTTGACGTTCAGGTAGTTACGGACAGATAAGTGCCAATGTGGTGGCGCTCCATCCTGCTGAAATATGAATTGTTGTGCATCTTGTCGAGCTGAGGGAACAGCCAATTCTCTAACATCTCCAGATACTGTAGTCCAGTTACAGTAGCACCTTCGACGAAAAAGGGACCAAAAACTTTATTGGCTGAAATGGCACAGAAAACGTTCACCTTAGGCGAGTCACGTTCATACTGAGTTGTTTCCCGCGGATTCTCAGTGCCCCATATACAGACATTGTGACGGTTGACTTTCCCGTTAGTGTGGATAGTTGCTTCATCACTAAACACAATCTTTGAAACGAAAGATTCATCTGTTTCCATTTGAGCAAGGATAAAATCACAGAAATCGATTCTTTTAATCTTATCAGCTGCAGACAGTGCTTGAACCAGTTTCAGACGATAAGGTTTCATAACTAACTTTTTCGTAGGACTCTCCATACAGTTGATTGTGGAATTTTCAGCTCTCTGCTAGCTCTGCGAGTCGATTTTCCTCGGCTGCGAACAAATGCTTGCTGGATGCGTGCTACATTTTCATCACTCGTTCTCGGCCGTCCAGAACTTTTCCCTTTGCACAAACACCTATTCTCTGTAAACTGTTTATACCAATGTTTAATACACCACCTATCAGGAGGTTTAACACCATACTTCGTTCGAAATTCACGCTGAACAACTGTCGTCGATTCACTTCTGCCGTACTCAATAACACAAAAAGCCTTCTGTTGAGCGGTCGCCATCTTAGCATCAACTGACGCTGACGCCTAGTCAACAGCGCCTCAAGCGAACAAATGTACAACTAAATGAAACTTTATAGCTCCCTTAATTCGCCGACAGATAGTGCTTAGCTCTGCCTTGTTGCAGAGTTTTAAATTCCTAAAGTTGTGGTATTGTTTTTGAATCACCCTGTATTTTACTTTGTAGAAGAACGTATAAAACATGTACAGACAAAAAACAGATACAGCGCAAAAGCAACAATGAAGATTGTATCACTCATAAGTAACGTCGTAGCATGATCATGTAACCATCAAACAAACCAAACACCGTGTCATCTGTGACCTCCCAGGAAGTACTTTAAATACCAAATGTCTTTTCAGGTAAACAAAAATGTTGCAGTAAAACCTCATGAGAACTATATGTTTCAAAAACGTGAGCATTATAGCCGTGACGTAATCCTGCAACTAACAAGCAAAATGTACAAACCATAAGACTGTGTCGTCTGTTCCCTAAAAAAGTGAACTTATAAAATTACTTACTTAACATGTTCCATAGCTTCTTGATTAGATAGTTTACTTCGAAACATCGCTGCATGATAAGTTTCTAAATAAGACAAAGTGTAATAGTAACATGAAGTGAAAAATTTGATAGCAAAGATTAAGTCAGAAATCAACTCATTTCTCAATAAACAGTTTTACATGAGAAATGTGGTGTAATCTTTTATTTTTTATTTTTTTGTTAAGACAATTGATAAAGCCAAGCCTGTGGATGTATATCATTACCAGAATTCTTGAATGTTCTGAATTTACGCGTTGTGATGACGCTAAGTCGCAAATCCGTCATTCTTACTTTGTGTCGGCGGTTCCGTCTCATGGTTCGGTGTACGTAGCCAACTCCTTTCAAAATCTGGCTCTGAGCACTATGGGACTCAACTGCTGTGGTCATAAGTCCCCTAGAACTTAGAACTACTTAAACCTAACTAACCTAAGGACAGCACACAACACCCAGCCATCACGAGGCAGAGAAAATCCCTGACCCCGCCGGGAATCGAACCCGGGAACCCGGGCGTGGGAAGCGAGAACGCTACCGCACGACCACGAGATGCGGGTTTTCAAAATCTCCAAAATACCCTGTGTTACTACTTTGTGACTTTTCTGCAGTTCTAAATCCCTCTTCCCGTTTCGGAGCGCGAGTCTCCTCTGAAATATGTAGTTCTTGTATCACCCGTATCAACTGATCTTGTACTTCCCGCATTTTTCTTTTGTGTTGCGTATTGATTTATTTCTGACTTTGTTTGAATTTCCTAATTTTTTCGTACTCCTCTGTATCAGTAAAGGCTACCGGTCTCAATCAGGTCATCATCTACATTCGTAGACAAATTTAACTGATCCGAAAGTTCGGCTACTTTTTCCGATAATTTTTGAACCAAATTTTAGTGTCCATTTGTGTCGAAATCGTATCTCTGTTATTTAACTTTTCATGATTTTTTGCAAGTTGCGTAACCGTGTCGGTAGATGCAACTGAGTCAGTTTTGGCTTGCAAGGTGTCGCGATTTTCGTGCACAATGATCTGCAGTTCTTTTATGGCTGCTTCATGATTCTGTAATGCGTTTTCATGTCGCGAAAAAATAGGCTGAAAATGCTCAGAAATTTGTGTTTTTACCTCTTTACAAACTTTTTTACATTTAGATTCGATTTTAAGTAACTCAGCAGTTAATTATTCAAGTGTTTGTTCAAGCTAACTTTCAAAGCTGTTGCTGTGTTTGTTTCATGAAGTGCAATAATAATGCATCAGTGCCTGAAACCTGCTCCTTTGTCCTTTTCGGCAGTGCATTTGCACCAGCAATATTCGTATTTTGGAAAGCAGAGGGAGTGTCTTGACTTAATTGAGAAAAGTGCAATGACGCAAGAACTGAATGTACGGTATTTGCAATATTTTGTTCTGTCATTTCGGATTCCTGAGGCGAACAGTTACCGACCGATCGATCGACAATACTTCCCTGTTCACTAATTATTTCACTATCTACACCGTTATTTACTACCTGGTCCATTTCCCTAAGCACAGTTACGAAATTGTTTTGAATATTTGTCACTTCATTACAAGGTGTTGCCAACAAGCTACGCTCGTCGTCACTGCCATTTCTCAAATTGATTCGAAGTCTAGTGCTGCGTTTTTCACACCCCATGATTGTCACACTCTTTTACACGATAACACACACAAAAACACAATCAGAGAAGCAAAAATAAACCAACGCACTGAAAGGATTACGAGATGGTTTACGACTGGGCACCTTAAACGTAACGACTCTAACTGGGAAGTTAGAAGAAATTGTAGAAATGATGGAAAGGAGGAAATTGGACATCTTGGGACTTGCCGAGACTAGGTGGAGAGGAGTTGGTGAAAAACCACTAAGTAAAGGATGTAAACTGTACTGGATAGGGAATGGGAGGGGAAGAAATGGAGTGGCAATAGTGGTCAGAGAGGGTCTGCAGGAGGAGGTGGAAGGTAACAATGATCGAATGATAAAAGCCAGAGTACGAGTGAAAGGAAAAAGCATTGAAATCATCCAAGCATATGCCCCACGGGTGGGGTGTACAAAAAAGGAGAAGGAGGAATTTGAAGATGACATGTAAAAACAGCTAAATGGAGGTAATCAGATTATAATAGGGGACCTCAATGCACATGTTGGCACAGACAGGAAAGGATTCGAGGAGATAATGGGACCAGAGGGCTGGGAGAACCGAAATAGAGAAGGAAAATTGTTGCTGGAATTCTGCAAGAGGAATGGGCTGGCGATCGCAAATTCCTGGTACAAGAAGAGAAGTAGCCACAAAATAACTTGGTACAGTGGAGACTGGTCCCAAACTTCAGTAGTAGACTATGTACTAGTGGATAGGCAGATGATGAGCAGCCTCACAGATGTTAAGGTCATTCCATCTGAGGCCTTAGACAGTGACCATCGGCTGTTGGTTGCCACCCTGAGAGAGAAAAAAGATAGGAGTGCAACAGATATACAGGAGAAAAGGTTGAAGACATGGATGCTGAAAGAGGATGAACGGAGGACCCAGTACCAGACACTGATCAGGAAGAAGCTGCCAAAGGAAGATCAGAGAACAGTGGAAGAAGAATGGGGAGATTTTAAGAGGGCTCTAGTTGAGGCAGCTGAGACTGTGTGCGGAAGAACTAGCACAAAGAGGAGAAGTAAGGAAATCCCATGGTGGAACAACATATGTAAAGAGGCAGTACTTCGAAAGAACAAAGCCTTCAGAGAATGGTTCCAGACCCGAACAGAGGAAGCTAGGGTAAAATATAAGGAAAGCAAGAAAGCGGCACAGACCATGGTAAGGGCGGAGAAGAAGAAGTGGATGGAAAAATGGACAAGAATGTTAGAAGAGGACAGTGAAGGGAACAATAAAGTACTTTACACCATGGTAAGAAATAAGAGGAACGACAGAAGCGAGTGCCTGAGGATCATGGATAATAATGGAAGAGTTGTGGAGGAAATGCATGAGCTCAAAAAGATTTGGAAGGAGTACTTTGAAGATCTGTTGAATGCCGCCAAGCGGGTAACTAACAGCGTTGGGGAGCCTAAGGCAGCAGACGATTATAATAGTGGGGAAATTGATGATCTAACTTGGAATGAAGTGGAAGAAGCCATAAAGTGGATGAAAGGGGGCAACGCACCAGGTTGGGACGAAATAACAGTGGATATGATACGAGCAGCAGGAGAAGTAGGAACCCAGTGGCTATACAGAGTGCTGAGGGTGGTGTGGAAGGAGAACAGAATTCCTGAGGATTGGAAGAAAGGAATTATAGTCCCGATCTTCAAGAAAGGGGATAAAAGGAGATGTGAGAACTACAGAGGAATCACCCTGCTATGTCACTGTGGAAAAATCTATGAAAAGATCCTGGAGAAGAGAATAAGAAGCAGTATTGAAAGTAGACTGCAAGAGGAGCAGTATGGTGTCAGACTGGGAAGATCAACAACGGACCACATATTTGCGGTAAGGCAACTGCAGATGAGTACGGGAAGGACTTAATCATGGCCTTTTTAGATATTGAGAAGGCGTATGACAGTATCTGTAGGGACAAGCTCTGGGATGTGCTGAACGCAAAAGGGATAGATGAAGAGTTAACACGAAAAGTCAGAAAAATGTATGAGGGAAGTGAGAGTTGTGTGAAAGGGGGGAGGGAACGTACTGCATGGTTCAAGCTGGAAAATGGGCTGCGACAGGGAAGTGTACTTTCGCCTTTATTGTTTATTATTGTTATGGATGAAATCCTACATCAAGTATCAGATGCAATTGGAGATCATAAAATGAAAGCAGTGCTTTTTGCCGATGACCTGATGTTATGGGGCAATTGCGAGAAGGAGGTGCAAGAGCAGTTAGATGTATGGGAGGCAACGGCAGCACAATATGGAATGCATTTCTCTGCAAAGAAAAGTGAAATAATTGTCACAACAAGGAAGAAGAATAGGCCAAATGTGGATATAACTTGTGGAGGGGAAAAACTACAAGTGGTAGAGAACTTCAAGTACCTGGGAAGCATGATTGAAAGTATGGGGGGAAACGCAATGGAAATAAATGAAAGGTGCAGAAAAGCAGGGCAGTTCTACAAATGCATTAGGGGGCTTATTTGGAGCAAGGAGGTGCCACAGAAATCCAAGGGAATTATATACCGAACCTACTTTGTCCCCATATTGGCATACGGAAGTGAGACATGGGTAATGCACAAAAGCGACAAAAGTAGAATACAGGCTAGTGAAATGAAGTTCCAGAGGAGCATGTTGAGTGTAACAAGACGAGACAGATTGCGAAACGTGTATGTGAGGGAAAGACTAAAAGAGGAACCAGTACAGGACGGGATAGAAAAATCAAGACTGCAGTGGTATGGACACATGAAGAGAATGGATGAGGGAAGAATTCCAAAGAGGATGTTTGATCTGCAACTGGAGGGGAAGAGGCCCAGAGGAAGACCAAGAGATAGATGGGTGAAGAGAGTGAAGGAATGTGTGGCGAGAAGAGGAGAGAACTGGACGAAGGTGGAAGAGTGGGAGTGGTGGAAAGACAAAACACGATGGAGAGGCTTGTGTTCCCTGGAAACTGCCGAAGATGATGATGATGATGACTGAAATAGCGCTGAAAATAATAAATATGTAATTAGTTGCAAACGCGACTGCGAGATACTTAATGAAAATCCACATGCATACCACAACTTCTTTGCTCACAATAATATAGTACAACAATAAGAAACTACAACTACAAAGGAAATTCTCTATACAATTACGCGCTAACTGTAAACAGTAACTAATTTCTAATAATGCACTAATCATCCGAACTACAAGAAAAATCAGAAGATTCCAGTGAGGTATCCTCGGCTAAGGGTCGACAGGTGAAACTTCTTCACTAAATTTTTACTTACTTGGACAGAAATAACTGAGAAGGTGAAACTTCTTAATTTATTTAATTATGAAACTGCTGAGTGAAACTGAATGTAAGTGAATCTGCTTAAACTGCTGAGTGAAACTGAACGTACTCTCACTTTGCTTGTCTTTATCGTTTCATTTCAGACCTACAGAACTATTACTGACAGATACAACTCAAACGAAATGTAACTGCTCAAAAATGATAACCTGGCTTCAAATAATTAATACAAAAGAATGACCCTGAATAAGAAGAAATCCTATATATTTCATAAGTCACTTACCTCACAGAAAATCTTCATTACACCAACTACAGCAATGCAGCAAACACTAATAAACTACTGAAGGCTCTAACTAGTTATAGGTATGTGGTTAGCAAAGTAAAGATTTTGTTGCAGAGCAAACAACGTGTTTATCAGATTTTGCCTTAATAAAGTGACAACCAGTTTAAAAAAACTATATAATCGTCAGTAATAAATCTCCTCGACGGATACACATTCAGACCGTCCGCTCGCACTAATACTGCAAACCTACAACACTGCTAATTATTAACCTCTGACCTCCATCACTACTGACTACTCACTCCCAACTTCCATCACTGCTGGCTGTTCCCCTCCAACTGCTAGTCGGACCAGCCACAGAGTCTCTTGCAGAGTGCGCACAGCGCTGTCAGAGTAATTAATGCAGAGCCCTACATAGCGTTACCAACATACAAACACATAAACAGGCTACTTACACACGGAATATTCCCTCTTCAGTCCCTATACGTCGCCATCAAAACAGCATATGTAGCGGACGTGCGTTCCAAGCAGAGAGCTCTCTTTTAGTTTCGTTTGGCGGGGGGAAACCAGATCTTCGCAGTTACTCACAGGGGCCTGTAGGATGTTTATGGAGGCCTGGCACTGAGTTGTTGGCTGAGGCGTCTGTCATCATTGCAACAAGGTTGCTCAAATGTGTCCGATCTCCCGGGTGCTGGCCGGGCGTACACAGCTGTGACTTCTGGAATGTTGGAACGAACAATCACTCTCATTAGAGGCGATAGACGTATCACAACCAATAAGGGATACACTCCGTGGGAAGCAGTACGTGGATGATGATGAGGTTACTGGTGCAAAAAGTCGTTGGCTCCGACACCATTACAGCGGTACCAACTGGGCATACAAGCCCTTCCAGCGAGGGAGTGGGGCATGGGGGGGGGGGGGGGGGGGGGGGAAGGCTTTCGCACTGAACGGAGATAATGTTTAGAAAAAAGGGTTCTGTAGTCAAAATAGTCGGGAATAATGTGATGTATTGGAATATTCAATAAAACCAACCTGCGTTCAGAGAAAACTGTTTTGCGTCACTTATTGAACTCTCGTTGTACTATTTCTTAACATCTAGTAGAGATTTAAGTATCAGGAAGTCGTTTCTGAAAGTATTTGTATGGAGTGTAGCCATGTATGGAAGTGAAACATGGCTGATAAGTAGTTTGGACAAGAAGAGAATAGAACCTTTCGAAATGTGGTGCTACAGAAAAATGCTGAGAATTAGATGGGTAGATCACATAACTAATGAGGAGGTATTGTATAGAATTGGGGAGAAGAGGAGTTTGTGGCACAATTAACTAGAAAAAGGGATCGGTTTGTAGGACATGTTCTGAGTCATCAAGGGATCACCAGTTTAGTATTAGAGAGCAGCGTGGAGCGTAAAAATCGTGGAAGGAGACCAAGAGATGAATACACTAAGCGGGTTCAGAAGGATCTAGGTTGCAGTAGGTACTGGGAGATGAAGCAGCTTGCACAGGATAGAGCAGCATGAAGAGCTGCATCAGATCAGTCTCAGGACTGAAGACCACAACAACAACAACAACAACAATGCACATGTAGTTTTTTTCTGCTTGGACTAGTTTAAACAGCTTGCTTTCTCACTTTGGTGGAGCTATATTGCGGAAATAGTCTTCTTCACTGTAGAACTTTTTCTGTCAACAAACGAAACAAGGCGTACTTCTTTCAACTGAATTGCAGAATAGATACGAGGAGCATCTAAACTACAGCATTAATTCTTATTGTGATTACTCGTGAGCTGAGACGTAAGTTGCTTCACCCTATGAACATTACCATGCTTTCTGATTAGGGAACGAATTCCGTTACTTATTTAAGTATTGCGTGGAACAATATTCTTTTTGATTGTATTCCAGAGTTATCTACGAATCAAGGATAGAATACACGAAAAAGTCAAATATTTCCGTGATTTGAATATGGAAAAGAGAAAGTACTTAGGCTATATCTGTAGCCTATGGACATAACAGTACAAAAGTGTTGATTTGAATTGCCAGCTATGTTACGCACGAGCCAATCACATTACGAAGTATACAGCATAGCACATGAAAGTAAAGACCATTTCCAACTGTGAGCGTAATTGAAGGACCATCAGCTCAAATCACATATCCTGTAAAAACACACACCATAGTCTGCTCTGTGTTATCCCTAGGTGTTCAGGCGTAGGAAAGGCACCTAAAGTCTAGAGGTGAAGCCAAAGACATGTTATCAGTAAGAAATACCAGAGTCTCGCAGCACGTAGTGCAGTGACTCCGCAGATAAAAATTCGCTTGATGCCTTCCTAAGAGATAGTCTCCATTCCTTCCAAGCTAAGGATGTATGTGTAGACCAGATATGGCTCAAATTCAGAGATACAGTATCGACAGCAATAGATAGATTCATACCGTATAAGTTAATATGATCCACCGTGGTACACAAAACAGTCACAACACTGTTGCGGAAGCAGTGAAAAAAGCATGCCAAACTCAGAAGAACGCAAAATCCCCAAGACTGCCTAAGTTTCACGGAAGCTCAAAATTTAGTGCGAACGTCAATGCGAGATGTTTTTAATAGTTTCCACAATAAAACATTGTCTGAAAATATGGTAGAAAACCCAAAGAGAATCTGGTCGTATGTAAAGTACAATAGTGGCAAAAAAACAGTCAATACCGTCACTGAGCGATAGCAATGGAAATGTTACCGATGATGGTGCCACTAAAGCGGAGTTACTAAATACAGTTTTCCGTAATTCCTTCACGAAAGAAGACGAAGTAAGTATTCCAGAATTCGAAATCAGAACAGTTGTTAGCATTAGTGACATAAAAGTAGATATCTTAGGTGTTGCGAATCAACTCAAATCACTTAAGGACGGCAAGTCTTGCGGTCCAGATGGTATACCAATTAGGTTCCTTTCAGAGTATGCAGACACAATAGCGCCTTTGTTAGCAATCATATACAAACGCTCACTTGATGAAAGGTCTGTTCTTAAGGACTGGAAAGTAGCACAGGTCACACCAATATAAACAAAGGAAATAGGAGTAACCCATTAAATTACAGGCCCATGTCACTGACCTCAACTGGCTGTAGGGTTTTGGAGCATATACTGTACCCGAACATTATGAATCACCTTGAAGAAAATGACTTATTGACGCAAAACCAACTCGGATTCAGAAAATATCGTTCTTGTGCAAGACAGCTAGCTCTTTATTCCCATTAAGTAATGAGCGCTGTCTACAAAGGATCTCAGATCGATCGCATATTCCTAGATTTCCAGAAGGCTTTTGACACCGTTCCTCACAAGAGACTTTTAATCAAATTGCGTGCATATGGAGTATCGTCTCAGCTGTGTGACTGGATTCGTGATTTCCTTTCAGACAGGTCACAGTTTGTAGTGATAGACGGTAAATCATCGAGTAGAACAGAAGTGATATCTGGCATTCCGCAAGGTAGTGTCATATGCCCTCTGCTGTTCCTGATTTACATAAATGGTTTAGGTGGTAATCTGAGCAGCCCTCTTAGATTGTTTGCAGATGACGCTCTAATTTACCGTCTAGTAAAATCATCAGACGAACAATTCCAATTACAAAATGATCTAGAGAGAATTTCTGTATGGTGCGAAAAGAGTCAATTGGCACTAAACAAAGAAATGTGCGATTTCATCCACATGAGTACTAAAAGATATCCGATAAATTTTGGGTATACGATAAGTCACACAAATCTAAGGGCTGTCAATTCGACAAAATACCTAGGAATAACAATTAAAAAGAACTTAAATTGGAAAGAACACACAGGTAATATTGTGGGGAAGGCGAAAAAGACTGCGCTTTGTTGGCATAACACTTAGAAGATGCGACAAACCCACTAAAGAAACAGCCTACATTAGAATTGTCCGTCCTCTGCTGGAATACTGCTGCGCGGTATGGGATCCTTATCAGGTAGAATTGACGGAGGACATAGAAAAAGTGCAAAGGAGGGCAGCTCGTTTCGCGTTATCGCGCAATAGGGGTGAGGGGTCACTGACGTGATACGCGAGTTGGGGTGGCAGTTTCTGAAACAAAGGCACGCACCATTAGAGAGTGGAATGATACAGTAGTATGAAAAGGGTTCAATGAACGCTCTGACAGGCACTTAAGTTTGAATTGCAGAGTAACCATGTAGATGTAGATGTAGATGTTGTTCAGTTATCACACCGATTAGCCACCGCACAACGGCAGGAATCGGATCGTATCCAGCTTTTTGTCTTTATTTTCTGCGTTACTACGTTAATTTGTTTAATCTACAGAAAACATTAAATTAACAAAACAAAAAATTTTCGGTACTTAGTAAAATCTTTTGGCCTTCAACAGGGTGCAACGGGTAGTTTGTTCTCCAGATAATATCCTGATCACTAGCGTCTTCCGAGGAAGGGTGTCCATGAAGTCAATAATACATGTCATTTCCAGTCAACTCCCCCTAGGAAGCTAGGGTACTTTCCTGAGGTTATCGCAGGTTCATGGCGAGGGGTCAGCCTGTTTTCTCACATGGTCTATTTCGTCTTCGCCCATATGTTTTCAGTGGAACTGGGATCACGCGCAGACGGCGGCCACTCGAAGGGTCATTCTGTTCTGCACACTACTCCAACATAACTGACGTTGGAGACTGGTTCTTTTGGAAGCAGATTAATACCTCAGGTCCATCACATTACCGATATGAGTATACCGAGGAGTATGAAGCCGTCCACATATCCTGTAAAGCATACCAAGTCCACGGAAACACAT
Source organism: Schistocerca americana (assembly GCF_021461395.2). Lineage (NCBI taxonomy): Eukaryota > Metazoa > Arthropoda > Insecta > Orthoptera > Acrididae > Schistocerca > Schistocerca americana. The sequence goes on along the minus strand of NC_060122.1, from coordinate 128,815,028 downwards.
CGAGTCCCAACCACCACAGGCATACAGCCAATGCGAGATGATTCAGGGATATATATCAGGTCCAGACAGACGCCATGCGGCCACTACTCGTACTGGACCATCATTCGCTGTGGAAAATAGTGATCCTTCGGTATACAGGGCGAGTCAGGAGGAAAGGTGCATGTTTTCGTGATGTGAGCTCATTCGTACGGTCCTTTATTTTGGGAGACGCATACAAAATACGAGCGTGAAGTTGCTCTTTTATGTCCACTCTTCGCTTGTAGATTTCGCTCTTGAACCAGCCCCACAAACAGTAACCTAAAGCAGTAAGATCGGTTGACCTGGTGAGGAAGGATGTGCGACTGACACCCGTGAATTTCAAACAGTTGCCTACATGTCGGATATGGTTAAGAAAGGGGCATAAATTCATTAGAAGTTCTTTGTTGAGAATTATCAGTGCTACTCAATGCATTTATCTTTCCTCCTGATTCACCATGTTTATTACATTCTGCAAGTCTTACTATAAATTCTAATCGGCAGGTTCGACGATCATCACGGAGGATCCACTGGGCGGGAGCACGTTTGCTTCGTGGCTGAACTTAGCGGAGATTGCGCGGGGAAGCGGCACGTGAGCTGGGAAAAGTCAACATCTGTTTCAGATGGGCCGTGTTCAAAAAAAGGATTTTACCATTATGTGTCTACAAGTTTCTTACATGTATCTTGATTTTCATAAGGCGTTCGTTACAGTCCCGCATTGCCGCCTAGCGAATAAAATAAGAGCAGACGGAACATCAAACGAATTATGAGATTGAATTGAAGAGTTTCTAGTAAACAGGACAAAGCATACAATTCTCATCCAAGAGAGATCTTCAGTTGTAAAAATAACTTCGCGCGCCGAAGTGTTACATGACCATCGCTTCTTACTATATACACTCCTCGAAATTGAAAAAAGAACACATTGACACTGGTGTGTCAGACCCACCATACTTGCTCCGGACACTGCGAGAGGGCTGTACAAGCAATGATCACACGCACGGCACAGCGGACACACCAGGAACCGCGGTGTTGGCCGTCGAATGGCGCTAGCTGCGCAGCATTTGTGCACCGCCGCCGTCAGTGTCAACCAGTTTGCCGTGGCATACGGAGCTCCATCGCAGTCTTTAACACTGGTAGCATGCCGCGACAGCGTGGACGTGAACCGTATGTGCAGCTGACGGACTTTGAGTGAGGGCGTATAGTGGGCATGCGGGAGGCCGGGTGGACGTACCGCCGAATTGCTCAACACGTGGGGCGTGAGGTCTCCACAGTACATCGATGTTGTCTTCAGTGGTAGGCGGAAGGTGCACGTGCCCGTCGACCTGGGACCGGACCGCAGCGACGCACGGATGCACGCCAAGACCGTAGGATCCTACGCAGTGCCGTAGGGGACCGCACCGCCACTTCCCAGCAAATTAGGGACACTGTTGCTCCTGGGGTGGCGGCGAGGACCATTCGCAACCGTCTCCATGAAGCTGGGCTACGGTCCCGCACACCGCTAGGCCGTCTTCCGCTCACGCCCCAACATCGTGCAGCCCGCCTCCAGTGGTGTCGCGACAGGCGTGAATGGAGGGACGAATGGAGACGTGTCGTCTTCAGCGATGAGAGTCGCTTCTGCCTTGGTGCCAATGATGGTCGTATGCGTGTTTGGCGCCGTGCAGGTGAGCGTCACAATCAGGACTGCATACGACCGAGGCACACAGGGCCAACACCCGGCATCATGGTGTGGGGAGCGATCTCCTACACTGGCCGTACACCACTGGTGATCGTCGAGGGGACACTGAATAGTGCACGGTACATCCAAACCGTCATCGAACCCATCGTTCTACCATTCCTAGACCGGCAAGGGAACTTGCACGTCCGCATGTATCCCGTGCCACCCAACGTGCTCTAGAAGGTGTACGTCAACTACCCTGGCCAGCAAGATCTCCGGATCTGTCCCCCATTGAGCATGTTTGGGACTGGATGAAGCGTCGTCTCACGCGGTCTGCACGTCCAGCACGAACGCTGGTCCAACTGAGGCGCCAGGTGGAAATGGCATGGCAAGCCGTTCCACAGGACTACATCCAGCATCTCTACGATCGTCTCCATGGGAGAATAGCAGCCTGCATTGCTGCGAAAGGTGGATATACATTGTACTAGTGCCGACATTGTGCATGCTCTGTTGCCTGTGTCTATGTGCCTGTGGTTCTGTCAGTGTGATCATGTGATGTATCTGACCCCAGGGATGTGTCAATAAAGTCTCCCCTTGTTGGGACAATGAATTCACGGTGTTCTTATTTCAATTTCCAGGAGTGTATATGTTGGAATTTGTATGAGGCTTCTCGCAGATTATGCTGTCGTGGTGTACCGACAGGTCGCGACGCTAGAAAACTGTAACGAAATGGAGAAAAACTTGTAGAAGATGGACACCTGATGCAGAGTCTGGCAGTTCACCCTCAGCATAAATTTATTCTGATGGGCATAGCCGGCCGGTGTGGCCGAGCGCACCTAGACGCTTCAGTCTGCAACCGAACAACCGCTACTGTCGCAGGTTCGAATCCTGCCTCGGGCATGGATGTGTGTGATGTCGTTAGGTTAGGTTTAAGTAGTTCTAAGTTGTAGGGGACTGATGACCTCATATGTTAAGTCCCATAGTGCTCAGAGCCATTCGAACCATTTGATGGGCATAAATAGGCTGAGAGACCGGTTATTGTTGATTGAACGCAAAAGCAATGACGTCCATAAAATATCTAGGAATGATTTAAAACGGTACGACCACATTAAACTAATCGCAGGTAATGTAGATGCTAGACTGAGATTAATGGGAAGAATCCTAAGGAATGTTAAGTCTACCCCCAAAGGAGCCCCTTGTTCGATCAGTGCTTGAATATAGCGCGTCTGTCTGGGATCCGTACCAGATAGGAGTGACAGAGAAGATCCAAAGACGAGAAACTCGTATAGCTGGAGGTGTATTTAGTGGGTGCGAAAGTGTCACGGAGATGCTCAGCATCAGTGGCAGACGTCACAAGAGAGGCTTTCTGTATCAATGTGTGGTTTACTGCTTACAATTCCAAGAGCATGCGTTCGTAGGAGAGTCAACCAATATATTGCTTCCGCCTACGTATATGTCCCGAAAAGGCCATCAACGTAAGATCAGAGAGATTCGAAGTCACTCAGAGGCTTCCCAAGAATCGCTCTTCACGCTAACAATTCACGACTGGAACAGGAAAATGGGTTAGTGACAGTAACCTTCGCCCCACACCGTAAGATATAAATATTTTGCAATGCAGTGTCGAACGCAATGCGGTACCCCAGCACCCGATTACGTCAAATTCCCTTCCACCATAAAAGAAATGACGCTATCACGAATAGTCTATCGATGATGAGGTATGGCTCGCGAATAAAGTGGCTGGAGTCAAAGTGAGCTGGTCGTGTATCATCCTTTGTAATTGCATATTGTAGACGGAATGATAGGATGACAATCACGTCTGGCCACATTAGACTGTTGCTCAATGCAACATAGCGTAGCCCTTAGTGCACTACTGGCCATTAAAATTGCTACACCAAGAAGAAATGCAGATGAAAACCGGCTATTCATTGGACAAATATATTATACTAGAACTGACATGTGATTACATTTTCACGCAATTTGGGGGCATACATCCTGATAAATCAGTACCCAGAATAACCACCTCTGGCCGTAATAACGGCCTTTATACGCCTGGGTATTGAGTCAAACAGAGCTTGGATGGTGTGCACAGGTACAGCTGCCCATGTAGCTTCAACACGATACCAAAGTTCATGAAGAGTAGTGACTGGCTTATTGTGACGGGCCAGTTGCTCACGCCGGGTGATACGCCAGTATGGCGATGACGAATACACGCTTCCAATGTGCGTTGACAGCGATGTCGCCAAACACGGATGCGACCATCATGATGCTGTAAACAGAACCTGGATTCATCCGAAAAAATGACGTTTTGCCATTCGTGCACCCAGGTTCGTCGTGGAGTACACCATCGCAGGCGCTCCTGTCTCTGATGCAGCGTCAAGGGTAACCGCAGCCATGGTCTCCATGCTGCTGCAAACGTCGTCGAACTGTTCGTGCAGATGGTTGTTGTCTTGCAAACGTCCCCATCTGTTGACTCAGGGATCGAGACGTGCCTGCACGATCCGTTACAGCCATGCGGATAAGATGCCTGTCATCTCGACTGCTAGTGATACGAGGCCGTTGGGATCCAACACGGCGTTCCGTATTACCCTCCTGTACCCACCGATTCCATATTCTGCTAACAGTCATTGGATTGGATCTTGACCAACGCGAGCAGCAATGTCGCGATACGATAAACCGCAATCGCGATAGGCTACAATCCGACCTTTATCAAAGTCGGAAACGTGATGGTACGGATTTCTCCTCCATACACGAGGCATCACAACAACGTTTCACCGGGCTAGGTCGGTCAACTGCTGTTTGTGTATGAGAAATCGGTTGGCAACTTTCCTCATGTCAGCACGTTGTAGGTGTTGCCACCGGAGCAAACCTTGTGTGAATGCTCCGGAAAGAAAATAATTTGCAGATCACAGCATTTTCTACCTGACGGTTAAACTTCGCGTCTTCGTGGTGTAGCAATTTTAATGGCCAGTAGTGTGATTATTAATGCAAGGAAAGCTCCCTGGCTGAACCTTTCCTTGTCAACCATGCCAACACTATAAGTTGTACCATAAGTGTTTCCCTTTGTAAAGTTGCATGTGAAGGGCTATGCCGGATGAATTGAAAGATTAATCCTATCTGCTTAACTAGAGTCTTCTACAGATCTCCAGATGTCCCATTGGTAATCTTCTCAGTTGGTCGTAGATTCTTGCTGACGTACAAACAGTGAAATTTAGGATAGTAGTGAAGATCGCTACTTCTATCTTGAATGACCAACTCAATGTCCTTTGATTTAAAAGTGCTATTTCATTTTTAATGGTATAATGTGACGACACACATCGCACAGCAACGTATTGCCGAAAAGGGAGCCACTATATTCTAGAACGTGACGTCTGTTCACAGTTAGAAGCACCATAGCAAATAAAAATCACAGATTTTCCTCGTATTAAATCATTGATTGTTACTCTAATCAATGTCGGAGACAATTTTAAACCTAAAATTTTCACTACAATTGATGGATTTCAAGCAAGACATAATACTGCCAACCGTCTGTGACCAATGGCCGCAGCAAAGTCCTTCTGACGTAACATCATGGCGGACACCTTCAACCTCAAAAGTGCAACAGACGCTTTTGTCAGCTCAATATATTGTTCGTTTGCACTCGGCTACTGCCGCTGACGTTCATTCCAATATTTTTATGCATCATAGTACCTTATTAACATGATTATTTTATCAAAATTATTTGAATGATGAAATTCTTGAATCAATATAGCTTTCAGAACGGTCAACTTATAATTTCAGTGAGTTAATTATTAATTTTTAATTTTTATCCAACTTTTCACTAATTTTTGCATTTTTTTTTAGATATATTTTTCATCACCGGGTCTCAGTCTTCACTTTATGGACTCATTCCAACGCTTGTAGTACCACTGGTAGTGACGAAAGATGAGTAAAAAAATGAAAAGTCAGAGACATCCTATACGGATGGGATAATAGCAAATACCGCTACCAATTTTATCGCGTTTGGACTACAAGCGATCCTCTTTGATTTGCAGCCTAAAACTCACACATCTACTGTGAAATATCAACTACGTATCATCACAATAACAATGTTGTCCATAAATTACGTGACTCTTCAGACAAGAAGAAGAAGAAAAAAAAAAGAGTGAAAATACTGTTACGACTAGACATGGAATCGAACCTCTGCTGCCGTCAAATGAAGCCCATAGGTTTACCATTTAGGTACAGTAAGGACCAGCAAAAGTGCCCTGTTAAGGGTCTATGTCGTGTATCTATAGCTAAAAATTGTTTACTTTATCTCCATAAAAGCTTCTGTGTCTTCTTGGAACAGGTATACAATATAGATAGGACCATTTTTGCGTAACATTTTGAGTAATAATTCTTCCACATACTGTCAACGTAATCCAGAAAAATAGTGTGTTGTAGTTCATTCGTATCAGTACTTTGCCAGATTTTAACTACGGCTGCGATTTTCCGCCAAACTATTTTATGCTGACGTGGTCCTAATCGAACGGTTGTGTTGCAGTTGTAATCAGGATTTTTTTCTATTTTTGTCAGATTAACGCCATACAGACGAAGTTTCAATAATACTTAAATAGTCACTGAACCTTAGCAGCTATGTTTAAAGTTTTACGTAAATAGTCATTTGCGATGTTTTTATTTTCCAGATGCCGTCATCAATTCGAAGGACCTCGGCTACTAGCCAGCTGGTGCTGGCTGCAAAACCGTTCCTCGTTGTGTGTAAGCTCTTTGGCTTGACGCCATTCACAATCAATGCGAAGACGATGTCACTGGAGAAAACAAGGACTGACAAGGCCATATTAATTTTCGCTGCCACGCTGCATCTTGCTTCTAATTGCATAGTGGTATACGTCTATAAAAGTTTGCTACCAGATACTTCTCTGAGCAATGTAATTGCTCTTTGTGATGCGATGCGGTACCCACTATTAGCCCTACTTTCAGTAACCTCTGACGTATTCTGTAACAGAGAAAAATACAAGAACGCGCTCCGTCTTTTGGTGTCATGTGACAGAATCTTGATGGGTAGTGCGAGATCGGAGAAAATATCACCAGAAAAGTGCGTGAAAGGAGAAATGGTTTTAGTACTATCGGCGATTATCTTGGGAGTCTTCGGTGCACTTACTACTGGCCAAGCTGCATTTCAAAAACTTGTCTTTATGTTGAGTATGGGATCTTTCATCACAGCGACATTAACGCTCATGAGATTTACAAATATTCAGCTGATTATTCTGCAGAGGATTTCAGCGCTGAATGCGTGCTTGCAAAATCTGAGGTTCGAAACGGGCTGCAGCCGACAGAGCGGAATGGTACGACACGAAACCTTTTCACCAAAGAGCTTACTCTTTCTCCGAGACCTCCCCTTTCATGAAGACGCATCCTACGTACGGTTCCTCAGACAAGCGTATGTGATGCTGTGCGAAATGTCGACGCTTGTCAATGACATTCATGAAAACTTTCTAATTGCGTGCTTACTGGGTCTGTCGGTACGAGCAGTGGTAGTAATTTATTACACTTCAATAGATACGCCGCACTTCGCTTTAAATACGCATAAGAAAGGGCATATGCTGGGAGGGTTGGCAATGAGTCTCGTCATGATGTCGTTAGTAGTGGTGCCCGGCCACTGGTTGGCGCTGGAGACAGCGCGAACGAGGAAATTACCAGCGCAGCTGCTCGCCCGTGGGCGACGCTGGGGCGGCGCCGCCCTCCGCGAGCTGCGGCTGCTGGCGCAGCAGGTGGACGCTGAGAGTCCGGAGCCTAGACTGTTGGGGTTGCTGCCGCTGGACATGTCATTGGTGGCGCACTACGTCTCCGTCGTGACAACGTACTCCACCCTGATGATCACCTTCGCGGTCCCGGGTACGTTGTCGTCATCGCCTTCAGTACGAAGACTCATTTGTTGCAGTCCTCCGCACTAGCCTATCCTACTCAAGTCTCCACACTCCTGTGTAACCATAGCAGCGTACATGGGTCTGAATCTGCTCGTAGTTTTCATCCCCTGACCTGCCTCTACATTGTATACCCCCAACACTTCCCTCCGCTATCAAATTAACGATTCCTTTACGTCTCAGGACGTGTGCTGTCGACATACCCCTTCTTTCATCCAAGTTGTTCCGTTAAGTAATTTCTTCCCCAAATTTAATCACTACCTCCTCATTGGTTACTCGACCTACCCGTGTGATCTTCAGCACTCTTCTACAACACGACATCTGAAAAAGTCTGTTCTCTGAAACTTCCTGAAAGATTACAACTGTGTGCCGGACCGAGACTCGAACTCGGGAAAGGCAAAGGTCCCGAGTTCGAGTCTCGGTCCGGCACACAGTTTTTATCTGCCAGGAAGTTTCATATCAGCGCTCACTCGGCTGCAGAGTGAAAATCTCGTTCTGGAAACATCCCCCAGGCTGGGGCTAAGCCATGTCTGCGCAATATCCTTTCTTTCAGAAGTGCTAGTTCTGCAAGGTTTGCAGGAGAGCTTCTGTAAAGTTTGGAAGGTAGGAGACGAGGTGCTAGCGGAAGTAAAGCTGTGAGGACGGGGCATGAGTCGTGCTTGGGTAGCTCAGTTGGTAGAGCACTTGCCCGCGAAAGGCAAAGGTCCCGAGTTCGAGTCTCGGTCCGGCACACAGTTTCAATCTGCCAGGAAGTTTCATATCAGTGCACACTCCGCTGCAGAGTGAAAATCTCATTCTGGAAACATTCCCGAGACTGGGGCTAAGCCATGTCTCCGCAATGTCCTTTCCTTCAGGAGTGCTAGTTCTGCAAGGTTCGCAGGAGAGCTTCTGTAAAGTTTGGAAGGTAGGAGACGAGGTACTGGCGAAAGTAAAGCTGTGAGGACGGCGCTTGAGTCGCGCTTGAGTAGCTCTCACTTGTCCTTGAACGGCAAAGGTCCCGAGTTCGAGTCTCGGTCCGGCACACAGTTTTAATCTGCCAGGAAGTATCATATCAGCGCACACTCCGCTGCTGAGTGAAAATCTCATTCTGGTAAGTCTGTTCTCGTCTTGTCAGGAATGCTTACTGCCCAAGTTTCACTTCCATACAAGACTACGATACAGACAAATACCTTCAGAAAAGACTTCCTAATATTAAATGAAACAACAAGTTCACTGTTACCAGTCACCTTTTTATTTATTTCCACGACGCGTTTCGAAGGTTTAAACCTCCATCATCGGGTGTATTTACATTAGTAAGTATTAAATTTGTGTGTGTGTTGTGTTACGATTTTTGGAGGAACCTGTGGCACTGCCTATTGGAGGAACGAGACGCTATTTCAGAATATGGTTTAGGATTACTTTTGACGAAAAATTAAACTGATGTCTAATGGTAAACATTAAATAAGTAAAGTACAGTACCTTCAGTGATCACAGGTTCCTTTTGCTGTCGTAACGCATCACATGTATACTGCCACATTTGTAAACAAATATGGCGTCTGAAATCAGCTGGGTGCAAGGTTCGTATAGCAGAAGTGAAGACATATTCGCAAAGTGCAAAGAATATACATCATAACAATATTATTACAGAATAATTGCTTTAAGCATTTGGCGGTGTTTGTTTTGAGGTGTCAAATATATGTGTGTGTGTTTCAGGTGGTATATAAATCCAATTCTGACAAGTTAAAACAGCAAACATTCGTACTCGTTTATACAATCAGGTGAAATGTTAAAATGGCTTAAACTTCATACTTATTGATAACAATTAGGTGAAATGTTACAGACTATAATTACAATGACCATATTGGCTACAACAGTAAAATCATACATACATTACACTCTTTGATTGGGGTTAATTAACAGATGTGAAGTGAGGGGCTGGAGGCAGAAGGAGAGCTAGAGAGAGAGAATAAGTGTGTGTGTGTGTGAGTGAGAAAGCATTTAAAGACTTCCTAACAAATAAGTTCATATTTGAGATAACGAATTTTACTTTTTCGGAAATGCTTTCCTTGATACTGGCAGTCTGTATTTTATATAATCTTTATTTCGACCATCATTTACTACTCTTAATGTTCTATTCCCGTCACCATCGCGTGATGTAGCTCGACTACTTGCGATTTTTTGTCATCGGCGCTGTGACTGGTTTGATGTGGCCCACCATCAGTTGTCTCCAGTGCCGACCTCTTCATCTAAGATTAGCACTTTCAGCCTATGGCCTCAAGTTATTTGTTGGATGTATTACAATGTCTGTTACCCTCTCCATCTACCTGTAGTGCTATGGAAGTTATTCCCTGATGTCTTACATATTTCCTATCATTCTGTCCCTTCTTCTTGTCAGTATTTCCATGTATTCCTTTCCTCGCCAATTCTCTGGAGAATCTCTTCTCTCCTTACCTTATCAGTCTACCTACTTTTCAGTATTCTGCTGTAGCATCAAACCTGAAATGCTTCGATTCTCTTCTCTTCCGGTATTAACATACTGCATATATCACTACCATACAGTGTTATGCTTTCTCAAATTAAGGCCTAGGTTTGATACTTGTAGACTTTTCTTAGCCAGGAATGCCCTTTTTGCGAGTGGTAGTCTGCATTTTACGTCCTCCTTGCTCCGTCCGTCGTGGTTTATTTTGCTGGCTAGGTAGCAGAATTTCTTATCTTGATCTACGTCGTGGTCGCTGGTTGTGATGTTAAGTTTTTCGCTGTTCTCATTTCTGCTACCTCTCATTACTTTCGTCTCTCTTTCATTTACTCTCAGTCCGTATTCTGTACTCAATAATCCGTTCATTCCATTCAACAGATCCCGTAATTCTTCTTCTCTCACTGAGAATAGCAATGTCTTGAGCGGCTGTTATCATTGATATCCTCTTACCTCCTCAATATTTTACCCAAAATGACGCCATTCTCATTAAGGCAAATAGTAGAACTGCATTCCCCCGGGGAAAAAGAATAACGGCTGTAGTTGCCCTTTGCTTTCAGCCTACTGCAGTACCAACACAGTATCACAGTTTTGGTTAATGTTACAAGGCCAAATCAATTATCTATTCTCTTGCCGCTGCAACTACTGAAAACGTTGTTGACCATCTTCAGGAACGATGGGTTAATCTGGCCTCTCCACATATATCCCTCTATTGTCATTGCGCCCACGGTACGGCTGTCTATATCACTGAGGCGCGCAAGCCAACCCTTCTTTGCAGGGTCCACGTTTCATGGGGAATATATTTAATATACGAAGGAATATTGGAAATATCTTTACGTATATTTTTTGCAAACATTATCAGCAATTTTTAAACGACATCATACTCGCCGTTATTTGTATCACTATTGAAATTTCACCCTACGCCCATTTTCAAGTGGTACTGCAAAAGATTGTGACCTCCCCTTCTCTCTTTGCTCCGTTTCTTTCGCTGATCTTTTATTTCTTCCTTCTTCGTACCCCAGTTATATCTCAGGGTTTTCAATGCAGAAATGTAGTGAGAAGCGGCCACATGTGTGTGGTGATTCACGATATCGTAGTGCTGTGAGGAAGCATCACTCGTGCCTCTGGTTCGAGAACACTGACGACTGAAGTACGAACATTTCGGCCGGCCGTGGTGGCCGAGCGGTTCTAAACGCTACAGTCTGGAACCGCGCGACCGCTACGGTCGCAAGTTCGAATCCTGCCTCGGGCATGGATGTGTGTGATGTCCTTAGGTTGGTTAGGTATAATTAGTTCTAAGTTCTAGGCGACTGATGACCTCAGAAGTTAAGTCCCATGGTGCTCAGAGCCTATTGAACCATTTTGAACGAACATTTCTGAAAAGAAAAACAGGTATGTGCTCTCTTTTCTTTTAAAATTATAAAAAGTAGCGTAGCTAGTACTATCTATCGTTCTACTAAACTGAATGAGCGTGACACCACTGATGAAGTTTCAACGTCAAAAGAAGTTTAATTTCAATTAGCTGAAACAAAACAAAAAAAAAACTCATCCAATCCAGAAGTCACTCACAGTTAGAGTAATTAGTTTCTAATGTGTGTGTAGTGGTCATTAATACTTAAAAGATTGTTTCAATAAGTCTATCACTGTCCGTTTATGAGTTGCTAAGCAACGGATCAACAACCTGTCTGTGCAGTGATTAATATTTGTTGTATCCCGACAGTAAATCGCTTCTCGCTTGCTTTAAGCATTAAGATGATAACTATACCGCTCATACAAGTCTTCGATAGTGATTATCAAGCTAATGCCCGTAAATTGCGGTTAATGTTACTGAATCACACACGCGACGATAACGCCGGACATCCAGCCGCGTATCTTGAACTCCGCGCCGATATTTGACAATTCGCGCGCGATTAGTTTGCACCAAAGTCGGGCCGTGGTTCCCAAGAATAATTTGTAAATCTACTGTGGGTTGTAAATTAACAATTCTATGCCCATTCATGAAAGTTACAGCAGATCCGCACTCGATGACTATTTGATCGCGCATTCGAGCAACACTGAAGTTTTTTTTTTTTTTTTCTTACAAAGACAAAACATATCATGCATAATGTAACAAGGTTATTTGCTATGTCAAAATATATTTATATCTACCTCATTAAAACTCATTACCTATTAAATGTTGTACATAGTTAAATTCCTTTACTCTGTAACTAATAAATAAAATTTAGCAATGAATGACAGGTACAAAAAAAATCTCAGGTTGATATGACGTCATGGATCACTACTGGTTTCGACTCCCCTACAAACACGTGATGCAAAGTAGATCCGACTACATAGGACATACTCATGTAATGTTACAAGGTTTCGCTTCAGAACATGTCAGAATTTAAAATCCTCCTACATATTTACATGTCACAGTCAAAAATAGGCCTTTTCACAGTAACATCAGACGAGTGCGAAGCTTTGTACGTCGTAAACTGATGTAAACTGCGTTAAATGTTATCTATTGGTAACATCATTCACGTTAACTCGTTACAAATCGATGTTCTAACACACTGTTTATAGCTGCTTCATTTTATCTATTGCGTGAACGGAATTTTGATACACAGTTCAGAGTTATTGGTATCTAGGTTTTCGTGGCCAATGTTTTAACGTGCAGCGGCCGAGCCATTTTCATCACCCACACACGGCTCTGGCATTCGACATGACGCAGTTCTTCTTCGTCATACCTCCGTAATATCTGCCATGTTCTCCTTTACACTGATTCTGATATCTATCCTTGGTGAATCGTCTGGTATCATCCCCTCTGTGCTTAAGGGACTTGCAGTGGTAAAATGAAGAAGTCATGCTAACGACCATCTCGCCCTCATGGTATCACGGTCCTTTTTAATCTCCTCTGGGCCAGTGTTGCATGATACTAAGGTAAAGAAATCTCAACCGTATGATATGGTGCCACACTAATTTACGCTTCAGTTCGTCAGCACTGTAACACGATTTACAAATGACTCTCAGAATACAGAATAAGCAGTAGGTACGTGAAGCAAAAACAGAAGAAGAAGAGAAAAGCTCCGCACACATCTCAGACGCTCTGTGGACGTCAAACCAAATACCTGCCTGTGTAGACCTTTGGAGAACACCTAAACTTGTAGCTTATCTGACAAAATTTAATTACGCCTACAGTCATCTAACATTTACACAACCATCTCCTACTTAAACTTGCCTATATTCTCTAACATGCACTTGCCTTCATCCCCAACATATTTTTCACAGGAGGGGAAAACACGGACGGAGGCAAAACCAGGAAACATGGGAACAAGGACTCTAAAAGCAGTTACAATAAATACATGTTGCTACTTACCTGAGTTGCTGGTGACCATATCACCTTCGTCAGTCCCACTCCTGACACCAGAGACTAGAGGCCTGCAATGTATTGACCTTTATGGTGGGTGTGAGAAGTGTTTTTCTACTCAGGATGGCGTTTAGCTCTCCACCCTGCGTGTTGTGGGTCTGATGGGTTGGCGACAGCCATGGGAGTCTGTCACAATTGAAGGTCGCTGCAGGAAGAGAGACGGCGTGCATGAATACCCTTCATTGCTCCAAAAAGCTACAGCAGTTACAGTCTGGTGTCGACCCCAGCGTCCATATGTCGTGGTGAGATCAGGTGTCCCTCTCTGATTCACGTGAAGTGATACCATGCTTCAGTGCATTGTCTGAATGGTAGTGCAGTGGGCTTGCAGTGCTAATGCACAGAATGCTGAGATGACAGCTTGCAGCCAAAGATCCCACAGTGGTGGTAGGCGCTGACCAGAGTGGCTCACTGTGCTGAATAGTGTAGGTGTAGGGCGGCTTGGTGCCCAAACTCAGAATGTCCGTGTACAACTGCTATCAACAGGTGCTGGAGAATTCTGGCATCACAGTGGCTGCTCGTTATGGTCACCGACTTGAACCTGTGCATAGTGACTCGACTGGTGCGTACAAATAACTATTTGCTTGGCTGTCTGCTGGGAAGTAGTGCATAGTGATTGACGAAATGCTGCGTCAATACGTCGTTACAACCACCTTACCACATGTTAACGTAACGTCTGTCTCTCTCTCTGTCTGTAGGTCGACTGCTTCGCCAGCCGCGTCTCTACTGGATCGTATTTTGGACCCCCTGTCCCGAATTTCCTTGGCGACTCGACATACTGCGGCACAGTGAAATAGTGCCTAGTTCCTGAAGCCATGTGACTCTGGCCTGAATAGCGTCCCTAACAGCAAACGGTAAAGAGCGAGCTCTACAAAATAGTCTTTTCATAGCAAGACATGACTGTCACTGAGTAATTTGAAGCGGAGGCAACTGAGTCGACAGTACATACCACCACTCATTAATGACACAAGAGCTCCAATGTCCAGCTGGAACTCAACTCACTGGTTGGAAATGACAGCCGCCAGATTCCATGGTATTTGCTAAATAGCTTGCCCATTTCACGTGACCGCATGGAGAGGTTCTCCTTCATTGGGCCGTGCTGTTACGCAATGCCGGCGTGCAGCTTGTTGACACACTGCTGTCTGGTGTCCGGTTTTTCCCCGAGCTCAACAGTCAGCAGCGCTGTGCGGGCAACTGTTTCTCGGGCCCTGTTAGCCATAATCTGAACATGACTGGAACTTCATTTACGTCTGTAATGCACACTTCAATGTCGAGGTAGTTGGTCGTTTATGAGCCGTTCATGAGCCTTTACTTCATTATGAGGGAAGATTATTACAAACTGCAGAGCCATGAGCTCTGCTAAGACGCCGGGTGTAAGAAGAAGATGAGGAGTCAGAATCATCGTCTAGATGATGCTGGTGAGGGCGACGACTTTTGTACAAGTTCCGTTATGGAAGGTATCCTGAGGTTCGGAATTAACCTCGAAAGATTTGACAACCTCGAAAAAACTTCTTTTAGGATCCGATGTTGCTTCTCACGAATAAGGTGAACAGTCTCATCACGAATAAATGTTTATGCTTAGGAGTCTTTACAATTAAGACAAGTGAAACTGAAATGTAGGGCAAAACCTTGCATGTTGGTGGCTCATAATGTATAAAATTGGCCATGGTGTTTATGATACAGATTCAGCTTTAGCCCATCTGCACATGGTGCGTCTGATAATTGTAGCATTTTGGTTAACAGAGTTAATTGAAAGATATACTAGATGGGGTTTACGAGTGGTTATAATTTCTGCAACACTTCATGAAAAATACAGCT
Organism: Schistocerca americana; assembly: GCF_021461395.2. NCBI lineage: Eukaryota > Metazoa > Arthropoda > Insecta > Orthoptera > Acrididae > Schistocerca > Schistocerca americana. The sequence goes on along the minus strand of NC_060122.1, from coordinate 128,799,783 downwards.
GGACGACAGGAGTAAAGCACTTTGCTGCTTATCAGAAATCCTACAAGATAAAGTAGTTCAAAACATCAGAGATATTAGTCCAGCTCTCTGAAGACTCGTTGAATCATTGGGGCTATAGTGTAGCCACCGATTGATGTTCCTGCTCACACAACAGCTGCTAAAGAGGAGCATGCTGCTCCTATTGGTGCTGCTGTGTTTCTATCGCAGCTTTAGTTATTACCAGAGCTGTTGCTGCTAATACAGTAACAGCTGCCCAAGTTCATAATCTACAGTACTGGCACTGAGACCAGTCGTATCACTAAACGTATGGTAGGGACTTTCTCATCTCCACTTTTCTGTCAGTTCTCTGCACAAAAGCATGCACCATAAACAGGACGAGATGCGTCGTCAGCTGCGCACTGAATGCACGACAGTAGAGAAAAACAGACAGTCCAAAAAGGGAACTGGGTCTTAGATGGTGCAACAAGATAATTGATTGTTGGAAAACACAGAACCAATGTCGAGACTGTCTGCCAACAAGCCATATACCCCAGATAGTGACACCACCCACATGACGTGGCACTCTCATCTCTTGCGATTGGCTGCAACGACTCTCCTGCTAGTGACTTGCAGCTGCTATCGATAACCACTGTAGACGGGGATACTAAAGTGTTATGTTTCTGGGTTTTTAATTTTGAAGCCCGAATTACACAGCACTTTTACTATGGAACTAGTAACCTGCCTCAGCTTGCATGGGTAGCACTAACTTATAAATATACTAAAGAATGCAACTCGATCTTGACTGACTTCGAATATTTTTTTGTGCACAACAAAATAAGATACACATTTTTTTTTCATGGACATACGGCCGTTAAGTGGGTGAAGGACTCCCTTGAAAAAAAAAGAGTTTGATATCTCTGATTTAATATCGTTGACATAGTTATAGATATAAGAAAATACTACAAACAGACGTTCTATGGTACTTTACGATGTTGCACCTAGATGTGTTGAAAAAGCCAGTCTGTTCGAAATCATTCCTCTGTCCCCCCCCCCCCCCCCCCCACATACATTCTATTTGGTTTTTCGTTTCCACATTTGACGAACAGCAGCGTTCATACCAAATTCAGCTCCATATGATGAAGCTGTATTCCAAAGAAGCATTTGTCAGTCATGAGCTAGAAAAGTATGTGACTGTAAGCATGCCCAACATATGTACACTTCTATGCCAGTTGTCATTTAGGTTGTTTAATAAGTCTTTCTCAGATAAATATGTTCAAAGTGTAGATTCTACATGTATAGCTCTCTCATATGTTGGGGGGGGGGGGGGGGGGGGGGGGAGGGGATTGGGGGATGTTTGAAGAAAATGACTTTTTCAACACATCTATGTGCACCACTGTAATGTACATTAAAACTCAAAGAACTTCTATTTGTAGTTTTGTTTTAGTGTATATATTACAGTTTCAATGATACTGATACAGAAATATTAAATTCGATTATTTTCCAAGGGGGAGTTTCACCTGTTTATCAGTGTCATTGGCACATATAAAGGAATATGTGTCTCTTATTTTGCTCTGCAATACAACATAGTCAAGGCCAATCGAAATCCGAGTGTATCCCTTTGTTAGGTTTATTTTTGGCTAGTATAACAGCTGTAGATTATATCCATAAAATGTTACTACTGACCTGCCACAGCGTCACGCATGCAGCGCAACGACCAGACAACTTTGAGGTGCAGCAGTAGTAAATTACATACACAAACTGTCTTTGTGAATCAGTCTATTAGTGAAAACTGTACCGAAATCCGTGTGGTAGTTCCTGAAAGCAGTATTTTCATACAGACAGAAAAACGCTACTGAGGACTTTGTATCAGTAACATGTTCAGACGGAATCCAAGTAGAGTGATAACCCAGCAATAGAGTGGTAGCCTAAGGCCAATAATTCAAAATTTTAAATAGTGCCATAGAAGAGCAATTTTAGGGAAAGAGCTAAGCGCTTGAAGAACGTAGGAACAGTCTGAATGTACTCTGTCGCTCGAGCTGAGTAACAAGGACTCAGATTGTATACAGTCAGCTTATCTTCAGGTTATCATGAGGACTGGCCATATAATTCTCACATTATGGCCCATGCCACTAATTGCTATGGGATAGGACCAAGAACCACGTGGCACAAAATACCTACCATCCGAATATTTGAGCTACTTTACAGACCTTAGGACATGTTAGTGTCTCTGTACACTGCCAATCACTACTAGATGAGTGAAAATATGTGGGTGGTGCTTGGAGGGCTGCTATGGCTGCTCTACCAAGTCAGTCGGTTGGCAGCGCTGTCTCCAGACGCTATCAGCGGCTGTGCTGAAACAGCACATATTGTGGACATGTGGACCACACAGCTGGCTCACGATTCGCGATGGGTGCTATGACTGACCCACTTTTATACAACCAGTATCCATGGGGGTCATTTGCTTCATTGTCTTCGCTCTATTCCTGTGTTACTAGAGGGAGCTGTAAAGAGTAGGAGATATAGGGGAATACACCCAACAAATAAATGAGGACATAGTATGGTACATGTTCTGTTCTGAAATGTGGATTTTAGCACAACAGATGGATTCGTGGTGGTTCTCATCAAACTGGTAAGTAGAAAGATGACTCAAATAAAAGTATAGTTAGGACAAAATGTATGTATGAGCTACATTCCCTCAAAGCAGAAAAATTTACTTCTAAGGATTGTGTATAGCCTATGAAATACTATTTAGACAATAAAAATGACAAAACTTAGTTTTGTTGATATGATAACTGCTGCTATTCTTTCCATTTGTGAAATGTGTTTTTCATCTATTCTCGACTTCTTCACAAAGTTCACTTTAATTTTCTTGTACTTGTGTGCCTTAAAATCTAAACACTAATAAGTTCTATTATCGAATGTTATACTTCAGTCAGTGTGAATTAATCACCTTACATTGAATTGTGAATCAGTTACTTCATTCTAAAACTTTGAGGAATCCGACGACTTGCTTTTGCTTTTCTATGTAGAGTTACACAATAAATAACTTATTTGCTTCCAAGCAGTTGTTTGTGTTTGTATCTCAGTGTTTTGAGATCATTCAACATCATCACTTCTTGCTTTTAACTTTTCTGCTTGAGGTGTAATATTTTCCAATGTTTCCCACATGCAATACTGTGCTTTACTAGTAAATATGTGTTTTCAATAGCAAAATAACTAATATTATGTGTCAGCTTTGAAGAACCCTTTTGGGATAAGTTTGTGGTTGAAGCTGCACTGTAATTTGTACTGTAGCAGTAATACATGGTGCTTCAATTTTTGATAACTAAAATCAAAGCTGTGTTCATTGTTCTGTCGTTTTAATATCACATGATGTTTGATAGTTGTTAATGTAATACACTTACAGAGCACACTTCAATTTTGTGTTGCAGTGTTTGCTTAAGTGATTCTAAATGACAACATCTTATCATTAGAGAATATAATGTACATGTTTTAAACACATTCACAAGATTTCCATCAGTTTTTTAATTTTTTGATGGGTTTTCATGTCCTGCAGTTAGGGTGAACCTTATATGTACAGTTAAGAGACATGTATTTTATGAGCAGTTCAACATTTTTGACTGTGGTTCATAAGAAAATGCCATTACCTGTAGTGTCACATAGAAATACATAATCATTTCATAAATGTAGTTATACTTTATTTATGTAGGTTAGAATATTACTTGAATGTACTCTAAAACTCACAAACATATATTGCATGCTCTTCATCCCAGTCAACATATACGTTGAGAAGAGCTCAGATATACATAAATGACTGGTTTGCTATTGTAATACATGTATAATACACTTTATATTTCTTGACAGGTAACGACAGTCACCCTAAGTAGCACATTTATTACTGCAAACAGAATAAAAGGACAGCTCTTATCTCTAGTCAGGTATGTATAATAGACTAAATTTCTCAAAAGGTTCATAAATCACTCTAAGCAGAATGCTCTATTATTGTAAACAGAATAAAAAGACAGCACTTATCTCCAGTCAACTGGAGTGAACTAGAAAGATGGCTATCATAAAGGAAACTGAAACATATAAAAAAAACTCCATTGCCTGCAAGAATGCTGTGCTCTCCATTCTATGTCACTGGAAATGTTGTAGGAAGCTTAGCAATAAGATACAAACTGCTAAAACAAATATTAATTGTCTGTATGAGCTGTGAATACAAACATTATTTGAGTTCCAGAAGAGACATTAGTCTTGATTTATATTTATGTGTGATTAAACTCAACAATTTGTAAGTGGTTAAGTTGAGGTATATAAACATACACACATTGAAAAATGAGTACACACAGTATTGAAATGATTTGAATATTACAGGTGCCTTAGTTCATAAAAAGCTCTCCCAGTGTCACAAACCTATGAAGCCTTTCAACAGATTTATCACTTTATGGTTTTCAAAGGTAAAATATTATCAAACTATAGTTACAGTTTCATAAATGAAGCTATAAAATAAAGCTGTAATATGTTTTTACTAAGCATTAAATGAAGATATACTTCGTTGTTTGTTTGTAGTAACTTGTATTAATCCACAATCATAAATTCTTTTCTGAAAGTTTTAAATATAAATTTGCGTTTAGTCTTTTCAAATAAATCTGTGAATGAATTGTAGTACTGCAACTCAGTAATCCAAAAAAGTAGAAGCATCTGTCGATTTATAATACTTTTATTTTTAATTCTATTTTGTAAGCATTCTAATATGAATTTTGAATGAGTATTTTTACTTCCAATTACTTTAATACTATTGTATGGTTACCAACAGAGTTCTTTTATTTTATAATAAAAAAGCTATTTTCAGTGCATACAAGAACATCATTCATTTTAGGACAACTCTTACATAGTGAAGTAAGATATAAGTTGAAGGAAATGATGATTTTAGAAAGAGTGAAATATTTTAAAGTATTTATAATAATTGCAGATGCCTTGATGAGCTCCAAATTGTTTGTGTCTCTCTCACACATTTGTCCCAACACTACATTTTTAATTATCACAGCTAAAATGTACTGATTATATGCATTAAAGAAAAATAAATTTACATTGTGACTCATCATCAGCTATAGGCTTAAGTATTCCATTACCTCTTATTTTTCGATATTAGAATAAACTATTATAGGAAAAGTTTTATGGTGTAGTATATAATCTGAAATTTAAAACTGTGTTGAGACAATAAGTATGTTAACTAACATTAACTGATCGTAAATTATGAACTGACAAGTACAGAATATGAAAGTAAAATAAGTTATATTTTAAAATTACATAATGTATGTTTGTTGATAGAAGTTTTGCATATTGTACAGATACAAAAAGAATTACATATTTGTATCATGCTGTCGGTTGAAATAGCGACCAATACAATCAGAAGAAAACATGCTTTTTTGTCTATAATCGTAATGTTTTTATTTTGCCTACTTGGTACCAGTTTTCGTTCACAGTACCATGCTCAGGCCATCCCCAACACGCAGTTACCACTCTCACTTCCCAGCTAGGTGCATCAAATACACACCTAAAAAGGGATCTACAGATCAAAGCACATTTTTTCTTAAAATGTATTTTTACCTGTATGCAGCTTTTATTGTGAATTTGCACTGGTTGTTAGCTTAGGAACTCTTGTTTGAAAACTAGAATGATTTGTTAATTGTGTAGACATTTCTACTTATTGTAATAACACTGAAATTGGCTTATAAAAGTTATTCCACTCTATGGTAGGTTGACTAGTGGAGCAACAGCTTTTCACTACTGCACAAAGAAACACTGCCACCTGTAAAGGAGTTTTTATTACAAATAACGCTTTTCGTCTGATTAAGACTTCAACAGATTTTATCTAACAAGAAATGAAAGGACATAATAATACAAAAGTGTAATCCTAGGGCATGATTCTAAGATGCACTGAAAATTATTTTAAAAGAAATTCTTCAAAAATGAAGGGACAAATAAAGACTCATCGAAAGCTATAATAAGCATTTGGTTGGTAAAGGCGGCTGGTCAGAACTGATGGTGAAAAAGCATCTAAAAGACATTTCTGTTGGGCATCATCCACTGAGAAAGGACCATACAAAAGACGGTAACAGGAATAAGCCAGAGATAAATGTACAAAAGTAAAAGAAATGTCATTAGAAAAAGATTGAGACAACGGAGATTTACCTTGGAAATCGTCAACACCACTGAGCGAAGCTCAATATTTTAGCTGCTGAAACTCACAAAATTAATTTTGGCCTAGTTGGAACTGAAAATACAATACATTTCCAATAAAAATAATGTAGTAAGTGATAACACACACACACACACACACACACACACACACACACTCACACACACACGAACAAGCACTCACACCCTGTGGTTGTTGGATAAAATTCTTTTTTCTCAAACATCGAACAGCGAAACATCAATGTAGAAGTGTGACACACCACAAGCACCAAATACTTCTAGGTCCTCTTCTTGGAATAACCTATTCGTAAAGTGGTAGAGCTCTATTCGAAGTCTGAAAGACTAACTTATCGAATTTCCTTTGGCCTGGCAGAGGTTCGCCACAATCATGTTGATTTTGTGGTTTCCAGCTTGTAGTGAGCCTCATTGTAATACATATGAAAATACGTGTGATTTGCACTAAGATGCAACACTTTTTTTTGTAATTGACATTTTGAAGCACTCGAAATTTCGTTACCTAAGGCATGACTTACGCTCAGCTGAGCATCAATTTGATGAAAAGCAGAATACGTTGTACAAGTCCAACTGTAATACCCTCATGAAATTTCTTAATGATACAACCAGCCACGTCATCACGTTTTCGGCAATAATAACAATAGGAGAAATTGTATGTTCATCACTTTCGTTCATTCTTTGTTCATTATTTGTTCATTCTTACGTCATATTCTGTGATAAGCATGTTACGCATTCTCTTTAGCAAGCCTCACAAGTCTCCCTTGCGACTGACCTGAAGATGTTATAGGGGTCGGACAAAAATACTGAAATACCAAAACCACATTTGCTATGCCTAATACAGAGTAGAAAAACGTTAGCATTCGAAACAGCTTCCGTTCGTCTCTGAATGGATAAATACCGGATGTGAATTCAAAAGAATATTATAACATTCAAAGTAGCGACAAGATGAGCCAACGATACTGTATAGCGATCACGCACTATTCTCTCCTAACTAGAGCACAAAGGCCCAATAATATTGACATATGGTGACTCTGGGGGGCCAGAGGAGAGGCAACAATTCATACTCGTGCTGAGAAAACCATGGAACACAGGATCACAAGATCACCGTTGGTGAACAAACATTGTACAATGGGACTGATCTGATCAGCCAAAATGCTCACGTAATCCTTGATAGTAATACGATCTCGAAGAGTAACCACGGGGTTCATGGAGCGAATCTCACCATGTTTCACTTTTGCGATGAAGTTTGGACACGAGACGGACACTGTAAAACAAGGTTCATCAAACCAAATGACATTCTTCCATTGTTCCACAGCCCATCTTCAATGGCTTCGCTATCACGCTTTCCTGTTACACGCATTTGCATCACAAATGAGTGGTTTGGAACTTCCAGCTCACTATCTGCTATCCTGGTTATGGAAGGATCCACAAAACTAGCACCTAGGATTTGCCAAGTTTCGAATTCAATTAGCTCCGACACAATGCACACACAGTTACACAGTACACTGTTCTGACCGTGATTAACACTCACAAGATATTGAGGACATTTCACCGCGCGCCGTTCATTGGCAAGTACAACAATGTAAACTGCTGGCTTGGCTAGCATCTGCATTAATGTTCAAGCATGCAATTGTCGCTGTTTTTCCATATTTTCGCTCAACCCCTGTATGTGTGAAACCTGGTACTGGTATCCATCATTGTCGTCCTTTTAGTTTTCTCAGCTTCTTTTAACCTCATCCTACACGTCCTACATAGTATGTTCCACATTCTATTCACTAGGTCCTCCATCTTTGTTTCAGCCATAGGGTTACGTCACATGTGAACAGTAGCAGTGGTTTTCATTTTTCTCTTACTGATCAGAAAATTTCTTTTACTACTTTGTAATAGTCATAAGTAAACACGACATGTTTTACTTTATTTAATATATGTACTTGAGTGTAGCAGCTACAATAACATATTGAAAATATGTCATGTTAATTATTGTTTGACATAAGTTACTTCTTGTTATTAGTTTATGTTACTGGATTAGATCCAGGCATTACCCATTATCAGCACTATCTTATAATTTTTTTTGTATATGCCACTGACGATATTCTGCAATATTGAGTTAGCATTGGCATTTACTGCACATGCTAAGATTATTTTTTTGTTATACAAGATAGAATATACATTATGCTACCTCTAATTGTTGCTGTTATTAGTAGAACAAAGATATCTCTTGTCATTGAAGGCTACTAGTGAGATTTTCGAGGATTTTTCTGTTTTTTTAGATCAGTCTATTCATTTAAAATAATGTCAACAAGTTTCAACATATGTATGAAAATCTCTATTTCGTCCAATATATTTAGTAAGCTGCCTCTTCAGGCAATTGTAGGAGTTATAGCTGGTGTGTAATGTCACTGACTACGTAGTTTCATTGTGTAATGAATGAAAATAGCTTCATGCAAATCAGATTCAGATGTTATTTAAAATTTTTTCGAAATTACGTACCATTGATTTTCTCACAGTTATTGCATGTTTACTTATGAACGTATTTACAGAACTGTTATATTATGACACATTTGTGATCACTATATGTTGTGTGTTCTGCCACCTATTTTTTTGGTTGTTTTTCTGAAGTGTATTTCTGATTTTATCTGAAACATACCCCAATTTGGAATGATAGTGAACTGTGTATTTATGCTACAATTTGTCTTTGGTAAGGTAATGTTGTCTTTTATTTTCTTTTCATTTGTGTGTAGTTCCCTGGCATAAATTTTTGGCGACTATGGTAAAGTTGTAATTATAGTTTCTTGTTATTCTTCTTTGTGTCTTTTGTTCAGATGTTATGTTTTCTTTATCCAATGAATGTTTTATTAGACTCTCCAAATAGTTCCAAAATATGCTTCTTTGTGTGCTTTAGGATGTCAAGAGTTATAACGTTTTATGCAGCCTGTTTTTCTCTGTCTTCAGTAGATGTAGGAATTGTTCACTGATCTATTTTTATGGACTTTTATTGATTTAGAGGTCTAAGAAATATTTTATTTCACTATGCAGTTCATGTTAGTTGTAAAGAAGATATTTTTATGTAGGTTATTCCATTATGAGTTTAAGATATCTGTTTCATTTTCTTCTAGATCAAATAAAATCAGGGAATTATATACATATTTGCAATAGTACTGAATTTAAACAGTTAATTTTCATCACTTAAAAATAGAATTAATCTCTGCATGGTTAAGGAATATATTAGCTACCATGCCAGCAAGGCAAATATCCATTGCTAAACATAAACATCGATTGTCAAACATAAAATAACAATGGAAGAATGACAATTTTAATAAAGTAATAAATTCTTGCCCATGAACTGTGCACATTTTACACCATTGTGAATAATTTTAATAGTTCCTGGTGTATAAGTATACATGTCAGTTGTATATGAGAACATAATTTTGCATTCTCTGAGGTATGAACATCTATAATTTGTTGCATCAGGTCATATGAGTTCTTTACTGTGTACTGATCATCGTATATGTATTTCTGAGTCTGAGTACAACTAAAATAATAATGAACTATTGATCTAACATGGGTGTTTGTTTATGAATTTTTGGGCAGGACTCTAACATGGGTGCATTATGATATAGTGAGCTTTTTTTCTTTCATGAAGTAGAAAAATCAATTTTAGACAGGAATTTTTCAATGAGGACTTGGGATCGATTGATTACATTTTAGTCTGTGCAAGTAAAGGTATTTTTGCTAAAAAATTCAAGGAATTTATTAATGTAATCTGTTTGCAACATAATTACTACAACATTCCCCACATTGGCTTTGAAAACTATAGCAATGTTTCTATTTTCTCACAAATTTTACGAAAATTGTAGATTTAATGTTAATAGAATTTATTGTTTTTACTTTTATAATTGTGTTTACCTATCTTTTGTATATATTTCCTATAATGTAGTTGTTTTGCAGTATGAAACCTTAGTTGAAGCTGTTACTATTATATATATGCAGAAGATTTGCTAAATTAATATTAATTATGTTACTTGATACATTATATACTAGACCTTCCTATAAAAGATATATTTCATTATTATCAAATTCTGTTTCTGTCAAACTGGATGTCTAGAAAAAATGAAATAGAATAGCTATGGCAATCAAGTGCAAATACAGTGTAATTTAATTATTTTTAGTTCTCCTGAATAACTAGACTTCGGCTACAACCAAATTATGTTTACCTACTTTAAACTACTGTTATTCTCATAACAAAACAATGTGCCTCTATTATTTATGTCATGATCACTTTCCCTACAAACAACCTAAAGTGGACCTCCCTTGGCTGTACAAATCAAATTCATTGCTGAGAAGTTGAAGGCAGCAAGGGACATGTGGCTTCTTTGCCAGCAGTCCTGGGGAAAGAAAGTCTCTGCTTTGGTGAAATGTTACCTCAGCACGTGGGTCACAATTGATTGTAACAATTCGAAAGAAATTTTTTAAAATCACACTTGGACTGGTTGAACGTCCTTGATGTCTCTCTCCCTTTCGTAATGCCCTTGTATTATTAGGGATGCCTGGAGGATTTAGAACAAGAAACTAGGACTAACCTGATATAGACAACCTCAGATGACTGAGCCGCTAATGGCAGTAGGGTGTATATAAATTTAATCGGACACTGAAATAAGAAGCATTGGAATGAAGTACACCAAACGGACGCACCAAGGAGAAACAGTATTAAAACATTAGTCACATGTGTGGAATAGGAATATATATGGAGTGAGCAGAGCATGCTGTGCATGTTGCCTATATGAAACAGAAACAGGAACATGCCTTTGGAATTTCCGGTTCTTACTCTTTGCTCTAAGAACCACAGTTTAATATTACAAGCATTTGTTCTGTCCTCACACATTTATTTCTTAGGAGCAGAAATGTTGGTGAACATTTTTAAATCAAAGGATGAGAAATATGAACTGTAGTTATAGAAACTACTACATGGAGAATAAGCATAGCAATTAATATCTTAGTTACCCTAAAATAACGTAAATATGAAAGAGTTTCAAATGTTCAAATACGTGTGGATTCATAAGGGACCGCCGGCCGCGGTGGTCTCGCGGTTCTAGGCGCGCAGTCCGGAACCGCGCGACTGCTACGGTCGCAGGTTCGAATCCTGCCTCGGGCATGGATGTGTGTGATGGCCTTAGGTTAGTTAGGTTTAAGTAGTTCTAAGTTCTAGGGGACTGATGACCTTAGATGTTAAGTCCCATAGTGCTCAGAACCATTTGAACCATTCTCCAAAGGGACCAAACTGCTTAGGTCTTCAGTCCCTAGACTTACACACTACTTAAACCAACTTATGCTAAGACCAACACACAAACACACACCCTTGCCCGAGGGAGGGCTCGAACCTCCGGTGGGAGGGGCCACACAGTCCGTGACACGGCGCCCTACACCGCACAGCCACTCAGCGTCGCCCGCTGACAGTTGAAAAGGGTCATAATGTGTAATAGGCAGACATTTACCCAGACCATCACATAGGAATTCCAAACAGCATCAGGATCCACGGCAGGTACTATCACAGTTAGGCAGGAGGTGAGAAAAGTTGTATTTCGTGGTCGAGCGGCTACTCATTAGCCACACATCACGTCGCTAAATGCCAAACGACGCCTCGCTTGGTGTAAGGAGCATAAACATTGGACGATTGAACAGTGGAAAAACGTTGTGTGGAGTGACGAATGACGGTACACAATGTGGCGATGCGATGGCAGGGTGTGGGTATGGCGAATGCCCAGTGAACATCATCTGCCAGCGTGTGTAGTACCAACAGTAAAATTCGGAGGCGGTGGTGTTATGGTGTGGTTGTGTTTTTCGTGGAGGGGGCTTGCACCCCTTGTTTTGCGTAGCACTGTCACAGTATAGGTGTAAATGCACGGCCTGAGGCGGAGTGGTTACACGACAATAACATCCCTGTAATGGACTGGCGTGCACGGAATCCTGGCCTGAATCCTATAGTACACCGACCTACATCGATACCTCTCCTCAGAGCTGCACTCCGTGAAGAATGGGCTGCCATTCCCCAAGAAACCGTCCAGCAGCTGCGAGAGTGTAAGCTGTCATCAAGGTAAGGGTGGGCCAACACCATATTGAATTCCAGCATTAATGATGGAGGGCGCCACGAACTTGTTAGTCATTTTCAGCCAGGTGTCCGGACACTTTTGATCACGTAGTGTAGTTGGCGTACTGCAACGTAAAGACTGACATAAAGTCCTGGAAACCTGAGTATTTATTACTAATGACCTGAGACAACGACCATATGTCAACCTGCCTACGAACTAGTGTGGCATACTTTGCTGGGCTCATTCGTGGACTTCACCACCTCTCTATCTCGCAAGAATGGCTTTCAGGCCTTCAGGGCTTTTCAGCTATATCAGCAGGCCGATAGGTTTTCTTGTAAAACTTGTACTCTCTCTCATGCAATTGGTATGTGCTGGGACATGATGTCATCTCCTCGCTCTGATCATGTTGTTGAGTGTATGATTTAAACTTGTCACTCGCGCAAGGTGAGGCAATCTTTTGAGGATTTGTTCTGCTTCCCCCAGTATTGGCATTTTGCCTGTCTGTCGTTTTGATTGGGACACGTTGCACTGGCTGGCTTCCCCTGTCATGGTGCTGGTTGGAGAGGACTTCGAGAAATTTTTATATTCGTCCACGATATATTTCTGATGTGAAAGATTCCTGTCTTTTTTAACAGAAATCGTCCTGAATTTTTCTTAATTTGTTCTGAAACACTCATGAAATGAATGTTGCGTAGGTTACTACACATTGCACAAGTATATGTTATTTAAGCGCTTGATATCTGTATTCATAAGGGTTTTTGAACTGTCCTTAAGGGGGAAGTTCACGAAAAACATACACCACGTAAAAGATGCATACAATCCACAATTTTCAAGATACAAAAATGAAATTTTTGCCATGAAATTAAAACATTTACTGTCAAGCTCGTTAGATTATATATATTTAACTTTTTCATGGAATTTGAAATTTGTTTTCAAACAGTAATACACATACTTTGTCTAAAAACTATTCAAAAGAAGCCTACATAATTTTCTCTGCGTAATATGCTTGCACATAGTAACCTTCTGTCATGAGCCATCTTGAATATATCGGATTGGAGAATTTTAATGAACTTTAATTGTGGTTCTGTAAGAATAATGTAAAATTCGTGCAAAATTCCAAGCACTTTGCCCCATATCTCATCTTACATTCAGAATTTCAAAGTTTGCTCTTGACCGACATTTATTGGGTTTATAGAAATTAGTGTACAAAATACTAGCCTTCATAGATTCTGAGAGAAAGTGCATAAACACAATGTTCTAGAAATGGAATTTGCGGTTCAACCTAACGTTTTATCTTATGTTATCTCTTCGGAAGGCCCCATATTTGTGCTCAGAATCCTCTTTTCCTTGAAGATTTCTCATCTGATTTCTTCTTTTCTGCTTTCTTTCCTTTATTGGGTTTTCAACCGACTTTTCAGCTGGAGAGAGGCGCTGTGAATCTATTTTTCTCATGATGTTTTGTATTATGTTTCCTATCTCAAAGCCCATTCTCTCTAGTATTCATCCTCCGTACGTTCCCATCATTAAATGCAAGAAATGCATCATAAGTTGCACGTCTGAGACGTGTAGCAATGAAAACTTGGTTTTGAGACATTGTTTGCTTATGAATGAATTTAGAGACTCATCTGAATTCTGCATTTAATCATGAACACTCTGTTGTAGAAGTTCATTATCGATCCCCAACCGGTAAGTGGGCTTTACAGCATCAAGGATACAATTTGGAAAGCTCTCCTTGTGAATGTAGTGGTTGTTATCTCTCTCAGCTTGTTGATACACTACTGGCCATTACAATTGCTACACCAAGAAGTAATGCAAATAATAAACTGGTTTTTCATTGGACAAATATATTATACTATAAATGACATGTGATTACATTTTCACGCAATTTGGGTGCATAGATCCTGAGAAGTAAGTACGCAGAACAACCACCTCGGACCGTAATGACGACCTTGATACGCCTGGCGATTGAGTCAAACAGACCTTGGATGGCGTGTATGGTGGTGGTGGTGGTTAGTGTTTAACGTCCCGTGGATGACGTGTACAGGGACAGCCGCCCAAGCAGCTTCAACACGATACCACAGTTCATCAAGAGTAGTAACTGGCGTATTGTGACGAGCCAGTTGCTCGGCCACCATTGACCAGACGTTTTCAATTGGTGAGAAATCTGGAGAATATGCTGGCTAGGGCAGCAGTCGAACATTTTCTATATCCAGAAAGGCCCGTACAGGACCTACAAAATGCGAGGGAGCATTTGAACCAAGGACCTCTCGTTCCACAGCTGCTCACGCTAACCACGGGACCACGGCGCTCCTGATCTCACACTGTCCTTGATGTTGCCTATCTTGCACATAGACTACTCAGTTTGTATATTTTGCTTATGTTTTTCATAGTTCTACACACTTGTTCGTGTTTTCTTGATTGATCTGTGTTCAGTTTTTCAAGGCCTATCCACTGTGCCAACTTATGACTAAATCTGAGGGGGGTGCGATGGGGAGGTTCCCTTGTAAGAGGTGTCTGGCGAGATAGCTGTGTCGCTGACAGACTGCAGAGGAGGCAGTTGCTGCCATGTGGGGGCTGTGCTCTCGACGATGGCTATGTGGGCCGCGTGGTGTGGCCCAAGGAGGGGTCTTTTCCATCGCGGCCTTGAGGACTGGTGCTGCAGACCGCCGTCTGTGCCAGAGTTCTACTCTACGTTCTGCCACGAGACAGCAAGCTGCAGGTTTACGTCTCTCCATTAATACTAGGAAGTGCTTTATTATGCAGTGCAGCAGCTCTGTTGCGTCTCCAGTTACGACAGGTTATACCAGCCAGTGCCTTGCAAGGTGCGCTAATTTGGGCGGTGCTTCTTAACTGGGCGGACCTCTGAGAAAAGCCGATATCCACTAATTATAATCTTGCTATTTAAATAATTAGATTTGTTAGACAAGGTTCAGGCTCCCATGGTAAAATATGTTTTTAAGCACGTGCTTGCTGTTTATTGTGTTGGTCCTTTGGTGAGACAAGTGGATAAGGACATACGATGTTGCATTCAGTAAATTTAGTCGTTGTGAACAGTGTAAAGCTTTGCTGTGGTTTTTTGACGCTCCACCTTTGATCTTGCGGCCATCCTATGGAGTTGGCCCAGCCTGGACCCCCCCAAGTGTTTAAAGGGATTGTTTATTTAAGGCCGGTAGTGCGGGTCTTGCACCCAAAAATTTTCTACTGCTTATGAATGAAGCAAAGTTGTATTAACATACTCTAGCTCTGTGTTATATCACGTGGAACCAGAAATTTTTTACTTATCCTTTCTTATATTGTAAAATAGAGTGGTATTGAAGGAAGGGGTGCAGCTAATCCCTATATTCAAGCCCCACATTGTGAGATTCAACTATTTGTTGCCATGCTATGTTGTGAATGTTAATTTTATTGTGTTCGTGATAATAGTCTTGTGTAGGTTTTAGAACTAGTTAATTTGGGCTACTTGGGCGCGTTCTTATGGAGTGTCACCTGTTGCAATACCAGAATGTCACTCAGAACACTTCGTAACAACACTCGCACCCTCCAAATTTCTTATTACATTTGTGTACACATCTTTCCTACTGGCCGGAGTGGCCGAGCGGTTCTAGGCGCTTCAGTTTGGAATTGCGAGACCGCTACGGTCGCAGGTCCGAATCCTGCCTCGGGAATGGATGTGTGTGATTTCCTTAGGTTAGTTAGGTTTAAGTAGTAATTCGAAGTTCTAGGGGACTGATGACCTCAAATATTAAGTCCCATAGTGCTCAGAACCATTTGAACCATTTGAACCACATCTTTCCTCGTAACATTCTTCACGTTGATTTAAATGTCACTGAATTTGCCCAGCTAAGGCTCGGTTGGATGTTATTATGAGTTTGTGTACATTATTTTATGTACTGCTAATCGTTTTTAAGAGTGTTTTGATTTTATTTAAGCCGTGTAATTTTACTCTGAAATGCTTATTGATGTAAATTGGTGAATTTCATCATACCTGAATCTTCGCTTCGGAGTGCTCTCAGTTTAGAAATTGGTAACTGTACGCTTTGGTTTTGTGGCCCTCTTTTAAGTTTGCTAATTTACGTGGAACCTTGTAGTCTTAGTAAATTGTAAAAGAAATGCGCATTGACGAATGTTGTTCAAACCCCATTTGCCCAGGCCTTCCTAGTCCTTCCTAGTAGGAGCGTATTGAGCCGTCTCGAGTGTCAGTCCAGTTAAATTATGATTCAAATCTCATTTCTTTGTCAGACATTCTCACTCTTACAGTGGAGTGTTACGTATTCGTAATTGTGCCATTTCATGTTAATTTTACTTGGTCAGTTTTGGGTACGTAAATTTGCGGAACATTTTAACAGAAGCATTCTGGACGTGTATTCTTTTAAACTAGGATTTTTAATTTGATGCAGTATTCTCTGTTAGTTTTGTGCGTTGCAATTATAAGACCTGTACTGTGATGTCACACATTGTGGCATTTTTCACTGCACTGCACGCCACGAACCTTTCGGTGATAGCTTCTTTAGTATACAGTTTTAGGTTATCTAATTTTTCTACATCTGCATCTACATCTACATCCATACTCCGCAAGACACCTGACGGTGTGTGGCGGAGGGTACTTTGAGTACCTCTATCGGTTCTCCCTTCTATTCCAGTCTGGTATTGTTCGTGGAAAGAAGGATTGTCGGTATGCCTCTGTGTGGGCTCTAAGCTCTCTGATTTTATCCTCATGGTCTCTTTGCGAGATATACGTAGGAGGGAGCAACATACTGCTTGACTCCTCGGTGAAGGTATGTTCTCGAAACTTCAACAAAAGCCCGTACCGAGCGTCTCTCTTGCAGAGTCTTCCACTGGAGTTTATCTATCATCTCCGTAACGCTTTCGCGATTACTAAATGATCCTGTAACGAAGCGCGCTGCTCTCCGTTGGATCTTCTCTATCTCTTCTATCAACCCTATCTGATAGGGATGCTACACCGGTAAGCAGTATTCAAGCAGTGGGCGAACAAG
The DNA here is from genome assembly GCF_021461395.2 of Schistocerca americana. Lineage (NCBI taxonomy): Eukaryota > Metazoa > Arthropoda > Insecta > Orthoptera > Acrididae > Schistocerca > Schistocerca americana. The sequence continues at coordinate 128,782,508 of NC_060122.1, read as the reverse complement.
TGTACTGTAACCTACATTCTTTGTTTTCCGATTGCATTTCCTTAGGATTCTTCCAATGAACCTCAGTCTGGCATCTGCTTTACCGACGATGAACTTTATATGGTCCTTCCATTTTAAATCGCTCCTAAGGCCTACTCCCAAATAATGTATGGAATTAACTGCTTCCAGTTGCTGACCTGCTATATTGTAGCTAAATGATAAAGAGTCTTTCTTTCTATGTATTCGCAGCACATTACACTTGTCTACATTGAGATTCAATTGCCACTCCCTGCACCATGCGTCAATTCGTTGCAGGTCCTCCTGCATTTTAGTAATATTTCCATTGTTACAACCTCTCGATACACCACAGCATCATGCGCAAAAAGCCTCAGTGAAATTCCGATGTTATCCACAAGGTCATTTATGTATATTGTGAATAGCCACGGTCCTACGACACTCCCCTGCGGCACACCTGAAATCACTCTTACTTCGGAAGACTTCTCTCCATTGAGAATGACATGCTGCGTTCTGTTATCTAGGAACTCTTCAGTCCAATCACACAGTTGGTCTGATAGTCCATATGCTCTTACTTTAAGTAAGTAAAAGTAAAAGTTAACGGGAACACAGTTACAAAATTTCATGTGGATTTAGCGACTAATTTCATGAGACAGCATTTACGTAACTATCCTGCTTTCATTGTTCAGGTGAAAGAATGTTAAAATTGCAGTAAGTACACAAACGAAAGTTAAGATAGGAGACCTGTAAACAAAAGGAAAAAAAAACAAAAAACGGTTACAAGTGTACTATACCTTGTGCTTATTTTTATCATTTCATGGCAAAAGCTCACAGCAGTGGAAGTAACGTCATCTACAATCTCGATGTAAGAGATGATTACCCAGTGGGATTATCATTGAGAATTCCCATCTGAATTATGCCTCGTATAAAGAGAGGCATCGACCAGGGCTTGTCGGAAATCGATACTGGCAGGATGGTGGTTTATCATTCTGCGATACTGATCGGGGTCCCACGACTGTCATCCGAAGATGGAACAGATAGATTCAGAAGGGCTTTAATGCCGTACAGGGTCCCAACAGTCCCAGGCGACTAGTGAGACGGCAGACATACTGTTCAGTCGGCAGTTGGGTGCCGTGTATCCAGATCACGCGTCGTGAACCAGGAAGTGAAGTAATTTGCAAAAAAACACTGATACACTTGGGAACCTCGACGTCGTCTGCAGCACCAGTGGGAGTCAGAATTGCGACCATTGATGCGGCGTGCCATTACGTCGTGGAATAAGTAGGAGGGTCTACACTGGGGCACCTAACTACACTGGACGCTGGAGTGGCACCACGTCGTCTTTTCTGAAGAGTCATCATCATAACGGACGTGTCCCTGTGTGGCCACAATGCATAGAAGTAAGTAGAGCGTCTTCCGTGATGCGCGAGGTCAAGCGTCCCCCTCCCACAGGGCAGGGACAACCACAGGCGTGCTGGTCGCTCCACGCAACACGTATCGTACGGAACATTGAGAGTGAAATTTCAGGTCATCCGATTTGCCTAAATAAAACATTTTATGTAGATGAAGGAAAGCTACATTCGTCTCTGTAGTTAGTTTCTCGTTGAAGCTTCTAATCTTCGTGTGAAAATACACTACTCGCCATTAAAATTGCTTCACCAAGAAAAAAATGCAGATGATAAACGGGTTTTCATTGAATAAATATATTATACTAGAACTGACATGTGATTACATTTTCACGCAGTTTGGGTGCATAGATCCTGAGAAATCAGTACCCAGAACAACCACCTCTGTCCGTAATAACGGCCTTGATACGCCTGGGCATTGAGTCAAACAGAGCTTGGATGGCGTGAACAGTTATAGCTGCCCATGCAGCTTATACACGAAACCGCAGTTCGTTAGTGACTGGCGAATTGTGACGAGCCAGTTGCTTGGCCACCATTGACCAGCCGTTTTCAATTGGTGAGAAATCTGGAGAATGTTCTGGCAGGGCAGCAGTCGTACATTTTCTGTATCCAAAAAGGTCCGTACAGGACCTGCAACATGCCGTTGTGCATTATCCTGCTAAAATGTAGGGTTTCGCAAGGGATCGAATGAAGGGTAGAGCCACGCGTCGTAACACATCTGAAATGTAATGTCCACTGTTCAAAGTGCCATCAGTGCGAACAAGAGGTGACCGAGACGTGTAACCAATGGCACCCCATACCATCACGCCGGGTGATACGCCAGTATGGCGATGACGAATATACGCTTCCAATGTGCGTTCACCGCGATGTCGCCAAACACGGTGCGACCATCATGGTTCTGTAAACAGAACCTGCATTCATCCGAAAAAATGACGTTTTGCCATTCGTGCACCCAGGTTCGTCGTTGAGTACACCATCGCAGGCGCTCCTGTCTGTGATGCAGCGTCAAGCTTAACCACTACTATGGTCTCCGAGCTGATAGTCCATGCTGCTGAAAACGCTGTCGAACAGTTCGTGCAGATGGTTGTTGTCTTGCAAACGTCCCCATCTGTTGACGCAGGGATCGAGACGTGGCTGCAGGATCCGTTACACCATGTGGATAAAATGCCTGTTATCTCGACTGCTGGTGATACGAGGCCGTTGGGATCCAGCACGTCGTTCCACATAATCCTCCGGAACCCCCTGATTCCATATTCTGCTAACAGTCATTGGCTCTCGAACAACGCGAGCAGCAATGTCGGGATAAGATAAACCGCAATCGCGATAGGCTACAATCCGACCATTATGAAAGTCGGAAAGGTGATGGAACGTATTTCTCCTCCTTACACGAGGGATCGCAACAACGTTTCACCAGGCAGAGATGCAAAGGTAAGCAAATTTATACGGCTCTGAGCAATCTGGGACTTAACTTCTCAGGTCATCAGTCCCCTAGAACTTAGAACTACTTAAACTTAACTAACCTAAGGACATCACACACATCCATGCCCGAGGCAGGATTCGAACCTGCGACCGTAGCAGTCTCGCGGTTCCAGACTGTAGCGCCTACAACCGCTCGGCCACTCCGGCCGGCAAGCAAATTTATAATATTGAACTGTCTCCACTGGCAGCAGCAGTGGCTGGAACCCAGACTGGCATGGCGTGAAACTGTGTGCCGGATCCGGCCTCGAACTTGCCTTTCACGGCAAGGCAAAGGTCCCGAGTTCGAGTCTCGGTCGGGCACACAGTTTAAATCTGCCAGGAAGTTATATATCAGCGCACATTCCCTCAGAGTGAAAATCTCATTCGGGAGACATCCCCCAGACTGTGTCAAAGCCATGTCTCCGCAATATCCTTTCTTCCAGTCGTGCTAGTTCTACAAGTTTCGCGGGAGAGCTTCTGTGAGGTTTGGAAGGTAGGAGACGAGGTAATGGCGGAAGTAAGACTGTGAGGACGGGGCGTGAGTCGTGCTTGGGTAGCTCAGCGGCTAGAGCACTTGCCCGTAGAAGGCAAAGGTCCCGAGTTCTAGTCTCGGGGCCGGCCGTAGTGGCCAAGCGGTTCTAGGCGCTTCAGTCTGCAACCACGCGACCGCTACGGTCGCAGTTTCGAATCCTGCCTCGAGCATGGATGTGTGTGATGTTCTTAGGTTAGATAGGTTTAAGTAGTTCTAGGGTACTGATGACCTCATAAGTGAAGTCCCATAGTGCTCTAGTCTCGTCCGGCACACAGTTTTAATCTGCCAAGAAGTTTCGTATCAGGCACACTCCGCTGCAGGGTGAAAGTTTAATACCGGCAGCATAGTTGGTTTAAAAACAACTCTGGCACCCTTACTCTTTTACAGTAAAACGAACGTCTCGATTACGACACGTTATCAGATGTATAGAAAATTTTGTTCATTACCTTCTTAATGTTTCTTGTATTTATTAAATAGCAGTTTAACTGATTGTGAGCTCAATAGTTCACTGATCACAATACCAGGAAAAGTGTTTAACACTGTTTAATATTGTCTACATGATACGTTGAATACTGACATGTTGTAGTATAGTCTGAGAACTATCACATGAGATAATTGAAGACCTGTAATCATTAGCTCCCAGAGAGTAGCAAGGACAGTGAAAGCAGTACAATGCCCCCTAACAAACAACGAAGGACGTTTTTAGGGCATAAATCTCAATATTTAAAACAATCCTATTCTAAGTATTTGTTGAGGTTATAGCAAGAGTTTATCAAATTTATTAGCAAATGATGTACCTGAAGTCTGCACTAGGTGTGCTGTGTATGTAGGCATATGTTATAACTGGTATTTACTTACCAAATCCCTTACTTCGTTTCTCATTTACAGCTCCTCCAGTTTTCTCATTATTATTTCTCAGATAATTTGTCACGATACTGAATATTAGTAGATAAGGCAAACGATCTGTAAGGCTGTGAGTAATTAAATATATACTACGATTTTACAATATGGCTGTGCCTTCAAAATGATATCAAAAGGATCTCTGCTCGTTACCGAAAGCAAGGTTGTATCCCATTACAAGAGTAAAAATATATGTTATCTCCATGTTTAAACTACACTAATTTGGTTGTAAATAATATTCAATAAAATGAAACATTCCTTTTGCAGTGGTCTAAAGATATAATGATTTATCCACATTCACAGTTCATTGAGTTTATTTATTAATCTTCTAGTACTTTGTTATAATTAAGTTAATTTAACCTCCTCTTTATTTTGAATAGTTTCACACTAATAATTTTCTGTTATTCTAAGTTCATTTAAAACGTCAATCGTCTTAACACAGAACTTAACTGAAAGAATGGAATTCTTCTCATGTCAGCTTCTACACAGAACTCTCTATGTGCCAGTGTTCTATTTAACAATTTTCGGGTATAGCTAGAAAATTGTTTCATTTTGTTTTGTGTTGACATGTACGAGATATTTTGCAAGACACATGCTACTAAATCAGCAAGAACGAAAGATAATTTTGCTCGCTGTATAACAGAAACAGCTAATCTAATTTCTCCTACCTCTGTTTGAATGAGCTGTTCAACGAGGTACTCCATATCTCCCCGGAACAGAAAGGAACTTGACGTGGCTGTGGTTCATGTAAAGTCTTTAAAGGTGTCGACTGTGTGTAAACTTCACATGTACATAGGGCTCTGATCTTTGAAATACTATCCTTAAAAAGAATCTCAGAACGATCCATAACAAAGTAATTTGACTTGTATCTGCTCCCTGCCATGTAAATACATCCACAATCTTACGCAGGGAGCCGAGTGATGGTAGAGATGTCAAATTTCAATTACTTACGCGGTGTGCAGTAGGCACGCATTTACTGCCGACCAGTACACAGTCATTGAAGGGATACGTAAAAGATCGGAAATTACTTACTGTAATTCACACATTCACATTCGTTCTTTGCTGGTGACATCACCTGATTCCACAATCGTTTATGATGAGTGTGTTCTTCTTTTTCGAACCATTTAAGGTCACTTCTTACTGCTGTAATACTGAGTTGACCGTAAGATACAATCTTTAATACACAGAAAATACACACATCATGCAAATCCGAGTTCGTGAGATGAATCAATGCTAAAATAAACTTTTTATTTCACTTACTGAGATACAGTAGCAAGAGTAGCCGGCCGGAGTGGCCGTGCGGTTCTGGGCGCCACAGTCTGGAGCCGAGTGACCGCTACGGTCGCAGGTTCGAATCCTGCCTCGGGCATGGATGTGTGTGATGTCCTTAGGTTAGTTAGGTTTAATTAGTTCCCAGTTCTAGGCGACTGATGACCTCAGAAGTTCAGTCGCATAGTGCTCAGAGCCAGTCATAGCAAGAGTAAATATAGTTCATGATCTCTGTTCGTGTTGCCAACTTCCACTTGCCCTGAAGAAGATAATGCGTCTATCACGTTAACAGTTATCCTTAAATTTCCACCACTGCTAGTTTAAATGCGAAGCCTTTGTTTCTTTTGTGATGTATTCGATTAACATACGTTCTTTTTCGCTTATTGATTCCTCTTATTCGTACAAGAGTACTACCTCATTGTGGATGTCATTATTAACAGTCCTAAAGTTATGTACTCTTGCTTATTAGCTTATTTTGTGAGGTTTGGCAAGATGAATACTGTATATACCTACACATGTTTTGTATTATACTGGAATCTATGCATGAGCCTGTGTATTGATGGATGTGAACTTCACATGCAACGCAAAGCAATTGCCACTGAAGTTGCAGTTTCGTAAATGTTCTTGAACAGAGTAAGTTGCCTCCACCTCGTAAGCAGTTGGCATAAACCAACCCATTCCCTTCCTTAACTTTGCGTTCAGAATCTGTCTCAGGACTTCCTGCCTATATCCTAGAATTGGTTTGTGACTTTTCCTTTGTCGAAATCCTGTCGAAGGTCGTTAATGCAAGGATAGCAAGGACACATACTAAGTGTTCATTGATATTTATTATCCGGTGCACGTCTGTGTATACTAATTCGTGTTAATCCTGGTACTGGTTCTGCAAGTGTATTCCCAAAACCTCGTATTTTGTAACCAATTTTCGTAGAGACAGAAAGAAAATTGAGCTGTAACAGGATCTGCAGTTAGTGGTCCCAGTGCCAAAGGGTACGTAGTTTCAAATGCAACGTGGTTCTCACATTTACACAATTCAACTTGTCTTTCCTTTAATTTAATTTTACTTCATTTAGTTTCTCGTCCTGCCCTGTCAGAGTGCCATGTAGTGGCCGTTATCGTTCCAAAAAATCGTAACTTGGAAACTATTACAGATAGAGTAACGTGGTTTCCTGTAAAGCGTTTCTCAGTATTCAAACATTCCTACTGTTATGTTTGAATTTCAGTGTGTACCATCGTTAATCGCTCGTCAAATATCAAGACTACATTCGTTCTGCCCTTGTGCGGGTCACCATTGCAGTACCAACAGTTCTGATTTCTGCGCTGATTCGTGCACTAACGGTAGCTGTTCCACTGACTGGCTGCTGTGTATTCGTGATCCTTGGCGTAACTCCACAAAAAGACGTAACAGCGGGAGAGTGTAGGACCATGTTATTCTGCCATGACGACACGCCTAGCTCTCAGGATATGTACCATTCACATCCAGCACATTCAAATTTCTATATGGGGTACACGATAATGTTGGGAGATGATGGAGAGCTGCAGATCTTCGATCTGTGTTAGCTGGTACTGTTCGAGCACGTACAGATAATATTTTCTGTTGTAAATATCTATATGAAAAAAAAATTACAAGAAAAGGCAGTGGAAAAAATGAGGGCTGCTAAACGTTTTTGAAGAATCCATAATTGTCTGGGTCTTATAGTTTCCAAGTTATGATTTTTTGATAGGGTAGGTGACTTTATGGGTACCCTCTATAGTATTCTCTCCGGTTTTACATACTCTGGACGCCAAGGATTGTAAAATGATTCGGCTAGATCTGACACAAACAACTGTGGAAGTATTTTACGTACTGCAGTCCTCATTCCTTAGAAACAATCACCAGAGAAACCTTGTCTCAAGCAGTAAAGCGCAATAGGCATAATTTATTCAAAATCGTAATCATTGGGTCCATAGTCCACTGACGCAAATACACTCACTGCCACGTTATTGTATCATTTCATATAGTACATCGTTAATACAAATGACCACAATACCTTCGTCTATTAGAAGTGGATGCTCTTGGAAGCTTACATCCTGTGGCTTCAAGAAAAATGTGTGGGGGTGACCTATCTCTTGCACCTTGTTTGTTCGTTGTAGCCTAGAAGCAGATAACGTGTCTTATTCTGTGAAGTATCGCACGGAATACAATTCTGTTTGCGGTGTTAATAGCCCGTACGTTTTTTCCTGCCTGAATGACTTACGACATTCTGATGACATATATTAGCAGGCATGTAACTGATTTTGCAGCTGCGATCTACAGCCCAAACTACTTTGACACTTGCTGGATACACACTTCCCAATTCGGTGCCTTTTGCGGTTTTGTGAAGTGTATTCCGTAACATTAAGAGACTTACATTCCGAACGATAAACTGCGGAAAATGTGGTTTAATATCATCTCAGTGTTTTACAGGTATCGATAACGTGTGCATTTTCTTTCTGCTGCGTCTAATGATCTAATTCGTGGAAAAATCAAAGTTTAATCTGGTATAATTAGATTGACTCACCTGTTTCAGTGCAGAGCCGACTGTAAGATCGGTCGGTGAATATTTTTTTTATTTTGTCCATAATGGTTTTGAGAATACGCCTGCTATCATGGTAAAATCACATATGGAAGTTTGGTTTCTATCTGCAACTGAGCTGACTTGCTACATGCTCAATTATCACAGTTGGTGACAGGGCTGCACAACGTTAAAAATTCTTAAATTCTTAAACCTAAGGAAGCCACCATTTTTTGAGAATCGTTTTTCCCGCCGTAACTAAGCAGCGGGGATTTATTGTACAACTTTCACGTTGTTTTCTTGTAACACAACAGAAGAGTCTCGATTTTTCTCGTTTAAAAAAGTTCTATAAAAGGTCCTTACATTTTAGTTGTTTGAGGAAACGTTTCTCTCTCTACATTACTGCTTAGGGGCCTGTATTATTAATAAGGCTCATGCTGAACACGATCCTGGCTAAAGACAGGGGTGGACACGCATGTTTATGTCTAACGTCACATCAACTAACGGTTTTATTGGTTATGCCAAACAAACAAGATGATGCAAGAAAGGGAGCATTGTGTATTTCGTCATTATGATACTATTTTGTAGATAAATATGAAGGGAAGGATCAGTAAAAGTTGTGTGACGCAGCTGAAAATGAATTCAAAACATCTATAACCGAATATAACAAAAACAGTGAAAATTTTGTTTGCAATTTGCATGTACTAGGAACTGGCACAAAACGATTTGTCGATTCTGTGACATAACAGCTCGACAGTTTACCAGTAACTACAAAAGGGGACAGATAAATACCCTTACAGTGGAGAAAATGCTGTGAAAATCTACAAAACTTCCAATAGAGGTATTACCACACGTTCTTACGATGAATTTACACAGTATAAGAGCACAAAAAGAGAAAATATTTTTGGTAATTCTTAGTCAAGAGACACATGGCAAAAACTAACTCATTACATAAAACACGTGAAAGTAAAAATCGTTTACGTTAAAGTTCTAGACCATTGAAATTACAGTTAGTAAACTCTTTATCCTATCGATCACGTTACAGACAATTATATCAAATGTACTGAGTTCAATTACGGAATGGCTATCGACCACATGAATTAGAGGAAGTGGGAAGCGTTTATGGACGTCATACCCCGTGAACGCTGTCGCATGTCTTCTGCACTATTTGTCATTATTGCAGCACGTCTGCCCATATCAGTATCAATGTCATGATCGTCGTGCTATACACACGAAAGGAAAGGAATCATAGTTAAAACCTACAATACAACAAAGAAATTACCAAAAATATCCGATGGTGAGTTTGTCAATATATTAGCGCAGGTTTATTTAATGATTTTTCAGTATCTGCAGCAATTACCAGTGTTAAGTATATCTGCATAGCGATACGTGAATGGTAGGCGGCATTTCCCCGTACTGCTGTTTCGATGGAAATGTCTACAACCACTGTGTTTAAAACATTACTCTGAAGCCAGAAATATTTTGTGTATCAAGTTTTTGTCTTAAATCTTACTATCCTCAGAAACTTCATTTAGAAGAATAACAGAATTTCTTCCTCACTACACCGTACATAACTAATTATTATACTTCAGTCTTTTCACACTTTCTATAGACTAATGGGATATATTTTCAGCACAGCGCCAGTTGTATAACCACTACCTTTAACTTATCTTAATATCAATGGAATTAATTCAACTTGCTTTTATATTTCTAAATCCGTTAGGTAGGTATGTTCATTCTAGCATACCAATGTGAAGTCTTCATCCATGGGAAACTCACGAGCTGTGACGTCTACTCATACAAAGCAGGTAGAGGAAAATTATGATGGATGTTTAGGAATGTTTCGTGACCTAATAAACGATTTCGGCTCTCAATATTTAGGGGATGTTTGTTAGAAACCATCCCTCTTAAGATGGTTTCCTCTAAGTTTCAGTCCACTATTTATTGGTAGCGGAGCAGCGGTGTTGGAACACTACCCTCACACTGAGGAAGAATCAAACTTTCCTCTTGAGAGGCGACATACGTGCACCTTCAATTTCAATCTGCAGCCTCTCCCGTTAAGATTTCGCTCGTAAATCTTAATAATATAAATACATACAGCTGATTGTAGCAGTGCTTTTCGGATAGTGGAATGCAACTGTTTCCTGTATTGTATTTATATGCATCACTAAACACGAATGCCATCAACATCAGTAACGAGGAGTGATTACATACATAGAACAGAAGCTTGTCCCCTTTGTAAGCTCCTACTACTGTCTTGTTACTCGTTCCTCGAGGTTGATGATTAAACAGTTAATGTATTCTATGTCGGACACAGAGGCGTAACGTTTGCGATACGGGCCCAGCTAAAATAACAATATCCGCTGCCTCTAAAATAAAATATGAAACCTATCATTAACTAACATAACTTTAATTATGGCAGATACAAGGAGAATTTAATGTGAAGTGTTGTATAATCCCGTATGTTTTAAAGAACGGGCTATTTGAAGGATTAAAGAAATTTATTAACAGCGTTAAATGTTATTAAAAATTAAATACATTATATTGATTGACACTCATGAATGAATATATGCCTGCGCTTCTGTCTATCGTTTTATGTACTTATGAAAGCTTACTGTACCCACCTCGATCTGTATTGAAATTGGACCATGTGGCACGTTTTAAGCGATGCGACGGTATTGATGGTCTTACTGTGGTAGCTGACTTCACAAAGTTTGTGTTTCGTCATAGAATTCCGCAGATAGTTTTTTATAAATCTGAGCTTAGAAAATCATCTTTCAGCTGAATAAACAGGAACACGAATAGCTAAAAACAGGTAAAATCCAATAATAAATCTGGAACGCTGGCACATACCATTGATTATCTATTACCAGTAGTTCTTTTTAGTAAGCTATAGAGGTTAATGATACTATTTTTTTATTCTTCAGAAAGTTTTTGAAACCTATTACCTGGGAATTCCCTGGCTAAATCCTCCTCATATACATTTAGAAGAATTGCTTCATTGCGGATCTCTTTATTGGAAGATGAATTAAGAAAATTGGGAAAATAACTTTTAGAAAATGTGTACCATTGTGCATACCCTCAAATATGCTCTTTTCCTGGGCTGGTGTTATGTCCAAATAGCCATTAAAAACAGTGACTGTGAAATACATATTTCGATCCACTAGCCACTCGTCCTGACTATTCACCAAAATGTTTTTTTTTCACTCTGATAATGATTTTATTTTTAAATTGTGCTGAGAAGCCCTATTTCATTGCCAAAGACGAAAATGACTACAGTACTCCTTCAAAAATGTTTCGATAAATAATCAGCTGCATTCTGAACAAGAAAACACGCTTTATCTAGGCCTACATTTTCCGACTGGAAAATCTGAGACGCCAAAATAGTACGTTCTGGAATCTTCGATTGCAGCACTGTCTGGAAAATGAATTCAAATTTCTGTAATTGAGTTTTCAAGACAAACGGTTGTTCCCTCTCTTCCGTGTTCACATTATCAATATTATTTTTGAGAGAGTGAAGGGCTTTAGCAGACTGGTATATCCAAGATCAACGTACTGAGAAAAGCTTTTTTAATGTAGAAGAAGACACTAAAAGTTTCCATCTTTTAATACTGTGACTGAAGAAAATATACGTTTCTACTGTACCACTGAAGCACCTTAAATCTTGAACTCCACATGCAGCTTCGTTATGCGCTAGATTTACAGTTTGCGCTGCACAATGCACGTATTTTACAGGTAATTGCCTCTGTGCAGTTCGAACATATCTATATATATCTGACATATTGGCACAACCATCATAGGCTTCACCGTGGCATTTAGTTAACACGAGTCCCCTTTTCGTGTATTGCACTTAATATTGCCTTTTCTATTCCTAATGCGTTTTGATTATTTTATTTCACATAATCCTAAAAGCTTTCATTTGTTTTTACGTCACGATGCTTTCTAGTGACATCATGTGAAACTATAACGTACCTGAAACATTAGTTAGTTAATTTCCTTTTGTACTGTGTTGCATCTGTAATAATAGAAAAGAATTGGACAACTTTAATGTCGTTAACGATTTCTTTTTGAACTGCACGGGATAGGAGATATATCAACTCATCCTGAATTTCAGGGCTAAGGAACTTTCTGTAGATTTTGGTTCGTTTATTAAATCACGTAGAAACGGATCGTACTTTGCGAAAAGTCCCATAATTACTAAGACGTTTCCACTGTTCGATTGTCCACTTTCCGTTGTAAGTCCCCGAAAAGCTGTGTTATTGGATGCCAGTGTAAGGTCACATTCACAGTACGCTCATCGATCTGTTTCCATATATTCTCACTTTTATTTACTTCCGAATCCATATCAGCGTCTTAGTATGAAAGTAAACGCATGCTTTGAAATGTGCATTGCTAGTTTCATTCAGCAATGTACTTTTGGTTCGCCGTCTTCAGTCTCCAAGCTGAATACTGTTTCTGTCCTACGAAGAACCAACCCGATTTACAGTAAACAGTCATTGTTAGATAAATAACTAAACCCTTCTCTCCAAATTTATTGTCCTGTCTACGAGAAATTTTCGTAACGTGTACTACAGAAGCACCTAATTTTCTGGTTGGTAGCTCTGGGGAATGGGACCTCTGGCTGAAAATGATTTTGTCTATCAAAGAACTTCTTAGTTCTATCATCTATATCTAACTAATAATCTGTACAATCATTTACGTACTCTGCGATATTAACGGGTCTAGTTATACTTATGGTGATTTTGTTACAATCTTGATTGTCGCTTTCACAATTGCTGTTATGACATTTCACTTCAGAAGCGTATTCACTTGTGACGCTGCAAATTTTGTAAGCGCTGAGCTAACACTACCATTAGGAGCAAAAAATGAATTGGCCAGGCACGAGCGGGACTCGGGCACGGGGGGTTCCGTACAAACTTAATTATGAAATTAGTATTAATATAACACCTTCAGCTGCTGACAGGCGTTGTTATATACCAACGGGGACAGGTAAATATGTGTGACCCGACTGGGACTCGAACCCGGGATCTCGTGCTTACATGGCAGACGGTCTATCCATCTGAGCCACCGAGGGCACAGAGGATAGCGCGACTGCAGGGACTATTTCTCGCACACCTCCCGTGAGACCCACATTCTCACCTTGTATGTCAACACACTACATTCGTACTGTCCCATCCCAACACACTCATTACTCGTGGAAGACATTCTTACCAAGTCCTGTAAGAGTTCTACATCTACATGATTATTCTGCAATTCACATTTATGTGCTTGGCAGAGGGTTCATCGAACCACAATCATACTATCTCCCCACCATTCCACTCCCGAACAGCGCGCGGGAAAAACGAACACCTAAACCTTTCTGTTCGCGCTCTGATTTCTCTTAATTTATTTTGATGATCATTCCTACCTATGTAGGTTGGGCTCAAATAAATATTTTCGCATTCGGAAGAGAAAGTTGCTGACTGAAATTTCGTAAATAGATCTCGCCGCAACGATAAACGTCTTTGCTTTAATGACTTCCATCTCAACTCGCGTATCATATCTGCCACACTCTCTCCCCTATTACGTAATAATACAAAATGAGCTGCCCTTTTTTGCAGTTCGGGCAATATGTGTGCATCCGCACTGAAGAAGAAGGTCATGGCCGGTATTGCCAGAACTATATACACGTATGGACACGTCCGAAAGAACACACACCATATCCATATACACTCCTGGAAATTGAAATAAGAACACCGTGAATTCATTTTCCCAGGAAGGGGAAACTTTATTGACACATTCCTGGGGTCCGATACATCACATGATCACACTGACAGAACCACAGGCACATAGACACAGGCAACAGAGCATGCACAATGTCGGCACTAGTACAGTGTATATCCACCTTTCGCAGCAATGCAGGCTGCTATTCTCCCATGGAGACGATCGTAGAGATGCTGGATGTAGTCCTGTGGAACGGCTTGCCATGCCATTTCCACCTGGCGCCTCAGTTGGACCAGCGTTCGTGCTGGACGTGCAGACCGCGTGAGACGACGCTTCATCCAGTCCCAAACATGCTCAATGGGGGACAGATCCAGAGATCTTGCTGGCCAAGGTAGTTGACTTACACCTTCTAGAGCACGTTGGGTGGCACGGGATAAATGCGGACGTGCATTGTCCTGTTGGTACAGCTAGTTCCCTTGCTGGTCTAGGAATGGTAGAACGATGGGTTCGATGACGGTTTGGATGTACCGTGCACTATTTAGTGTCCCCTCGACGATCACCAGTGGTGTACGGCCAGTGTAGGAGATCGCTCCCCACACCATGATGCCGGGTGTTGGCCCTGTGTGCCTCGGTCGTATGCAGTCCTGACTGTGGCGCTCACCTGCACGGCGCCAAACACGCATACGACCATCATTGGCACCAAGGCAGAAGCGACTCTCATCGCTGAAGACGACACGTCTCCATTCGTCCCTCCATTCACGCCTGTCGTGACACCACTGGAGGCGGGCTGCACGATGTTGGGGCGTGAGCGGAAGACGGCCTAACGGTGTGCGGGACCGTAGCCCAGCTTCATGGAGACGGTTGCGAATGGTCCTCGCCGATACCCCAGGAGCAACAGTGTCCCTAATTTGCTGGGAAGTGGCGGTGCGGTCCCCTACGGCACTGCGTAGGATCCTACGGTCTTGGCGTGCATCCGTGCGTCGCTGCGGTCCGCTCCCAGGTCGACGGGCACGTGCACCTTCCGCCTACCACTGCCGACAACATCGATGTACTGTGGAGACCTCACGCCCCACGTGTTGAGCAATTCGGCGGTACGTCCACCCGGCCTCCCGCATGCCCACTATACGCCCTCGCTCAAAGTCCGTCAACTGCACATACGGTTCACGTCCACGCTGTCGCAGCATGCTACCAGTGTTAAAGACTGCGATGGAGCTCCGTATGCCACGGCAAACTGGCTGACACTGACGGCGGCGGTGCACAAATGCTGCGCAGCTAGCGCCATTCGACGGCCAACACCGCGGTTCCTGGTGTGTCCGCTGTGCCGTGCGTGTGATCATTGCTTGTACAGCCCTCTCGCAGTGTCCGGAGCAAGTATGGTGGGTCTGACACACCGGTGTCAATGTGTTCTTTTTTCCATTTCCAGGAGTGTATGTACAAACTTAACTATGTACACCGAGGTGACAAAAGTCTTGGGATAACGATATGCACATACATAGATTGCGTCAGTATACCGCAGCAAGGTATAAAAGGGTAGCAGAGTGGCGGAGCTGTGATTAATACTCAGGTGTGATTCGTGCGAAAAGGTTTCCGACGTGATTATGGCTGCACGGCGGGAATTAAGACTTCGAATGCTGAATGGTAGTCGGAGCTAGACGCATGAGACATTCTGTTCCGGAAATGGAATTCAAAATTGCAACATCCACAGTGTCAAGAGAATGCCGCGAATATCACATTTCAAGCATTACCTCTCACCACAGACAGCGAAGTGGCCTACGGCCATCACTTAACGTCCGAGAGCAGCGGCGTTTGCGTGGATAAATGTGAAACGTGTCTTACAGAAGGCAAGCGACCATTACTATAATAATGAGTAGTTCTTCATTCAGGCTGAGTGGGTCGCAAGGGTAAAAGTAAAACATTGGGCAAGGACAAATCTGCGAATGTTTGCTTCACATGTAACTTGAAACGCCTTACCTACGCACAGTAATCGCTCCTGGATATCGGATGATAGTTGAATTTCGAAACGTGTTCTATGGTTAATTAAGTCTCTCCTTGCCTGATGTCCGACTTTTACCACTACGACCCAGTCATCCTGAACGCAGAACTACTGCTTGTTTTATTTTCATGTTTGACGTCGGACAACAAATGACAAAAGGAATATTTTTTCATGTGTTTTCATTAAAATTTTCGGATTTTTTCTTTTAGTTGTACAGTGAAACATTACCCATAGCCGAATTTAATGATTCTAGGTTAACAGGGATTTTTTCAAAAGTGTGTGAATTCCTAAGGGACCAAACTGCTTAGGTCATCTGTCCCTAGACTTACACACTACTTAAAATAACTTATACCAAGAACAACACACACACCCATGCCCGAGAGAAGACTAGAGCCTCCGGCGTGAGGGGCCGCGCAGTCCGTGACATGACGCCTGAAACCGCGTGGCCACTCCGCGCGGTCAGCGGGAAGTACCTACAGATTTTGATGAGTGGGTTTGCATGAACCAAAACATGTGACATAAATGGCAATCTGTTGACTGCATTGACTTAGAAGCTACTGTGTTTTACGCCGCAAAAGAACCGTAGGCCAACGCCCTTGCCGCAGTGGTAACGTCTGTTCCCGTCGGATCACCGACGTGAAGCGCTGTCGGGTTGGGCTAGCACTTGGATGGGTGGCCATCCGGTCTGCCGAGCGTTGTTGACAAACGGGCGGCTCTCAGCCCTTGCGAGGCAAAACTGAGGAGCTACTTGATTGAGAAGTAGCGGCTCCGGTCTCGTAAACTGACATACGGGCGGAAGAGCGGTGTGCTGGCCGCATGCTCCTCCATATCCGCATCCAGTGACGCCTGTGCTGTCAGGATGACAAGGCGGCCGGTCGGTACCGTTGGGCCTTCTTGGCCTATTCGGGTGGCGTTTAGTTTTAACGAACAGTAGGCTTTACTATGTGACATAGCTTTCATCTTAATAAGTGTTTTTTTTTTTTTTTTGTCATCAGTCTACTGACTGGTTTGATGCGGACCGCCACGAATTCCTTTCCTGTGCTAACCTCTTCATCTCAGAGTAGCACTTGCAACCTACGTCCTCAGTTATTTGCTTGACGTATTCCAATCTCTGTCTTCCTCTACAGTTTTTGCCCTCTACAGCTCCCTCTAGTACCATGGAAGTCATTCCCTCATGTCTTAGCAGATTTCCTATCATCCTGTCCCTTCTCCTTATCAGTGTTTTCCACATATTCCTTTCCTCTGCGATTCTGCGTAGAACCTCCTCATTCCTTACCTTATCAGTCCTCCTAATATTCAACATTCGTCTATAGCACCACATCTCAAACGCTTCGATTCTCTTCTGTTCCGGTTTTCCCACAGTCCATGTTTCACTACCATACAACGCTGTACTCCAGACGTACATCCTCAGAAATTTCTTCCTCAAATTAAGGCCGGTATTTGACATTAGTAGACTTCTCTTGGCCAGAAACGCCTTTTTTGCCATAGTGAGTCTGCTTTTGATGTCCTCCTTGCTCCGTCCGTCGTTGGTTATTTTACTGCCTAGGTAGCAGAATTCCTTAACTTCATTGACTTCGTGACCATCACTCCTGATGTTAAGTTTCTCGCTGTTCTCATTTCTACTACTTCTCATTACCTTCGTCTTTCTCCGATTTACTCTCAAACCATACTGTGTACTCATTAGACTGTTCATTCCAATCAGCAGATCATTTAATTCTTCTTCACTTTCACTCAGGATAGCAATGTCATCAACGAATCGTATCATTGATATCCTTTCACCTTGTATTTTAATTCCACTCCTGAACCTTTCTTTTATTTCCATCATTGCTTCCTCGATGTACAGATTGAAGAGTAGGGGCGAAAGGCTACAGTCTTGTCTTACACCATTCTTAATACGAGCACTTCGTTCTTGATCGTCCACTCTTATTATTCCGTCTTGGTTGTTGTACATATTGTATATGACACATCTCTCCCTATAGCTTACCCCTACTTTTTTCAGAATCTCGAACAGCTTGCACCATTTTATATTGTCGAATGCTTTTTCCAGGTCGACAAATCCTATGAAAGTGTCTTGGTTTTTCTTTATCCTTGCTTCCATTATTAGCCGTAACGTCAGAATTGCCTCTCTCGTCCCTTTACTTTTCCTAAAGCCAAACTGATTCTCAATTTTCTTTTCCATTCTTCTGTATATTATTTTTGTAAGCAGCTTCGATGCATGAGCTGTTAAGCTGATTGTGCGATAATTCTCGCGCTTGTCAGCCCTTGCCGTCTTCGGAATTGTATGGATGATGTTTTTCCGAAAGTCAGATGGTATATCGCCAGACTCATATATTCTACACACCAACGGGAATAGTCGTTTTGTTGCCACTTCCCCCAATTAATTTAGAAATTCTGATGGAATGTTATCTATCCCTTCTGCCTTAATTGACCGTAAGTCCTCCAAACCTCTTTTAAATTCCGATTCTAATACTGGATCCCCTATCTCTTCTAAATCGACTCCTGTTTCTTCTTCTATCACATCAGACAAATCTTCACCCTCATTGAGGATTTCAATGTATTCTTTCCACCTAACTGCTCTCTCCTCTGCATATAACAGTGGAATTCCTGTTGTAGTCTTAATGTTACCACCGTTGCTTTTAATGTCACCAAAGGTTGTTTTGACTTACCTGTATGCTGAGTCTGTCCTTCCGACAATCACATCTTTTTCGATGTCTTCACATTTTTCCTGCAGCCATTTCGTCTTAGCTTTCCTGCACTTACTATTTATTTCATTCCTCAGCGACTTGTATTTCTGTATTCCTGATTTTCCCGGAACATGTTTGTACTTACTCCTTTCATCAATCAACTGAAGTATTTCTTCTGTTACCCATGGTTTCTTCGCAGCTACCTTCTTTGTACCTATGTTTTCCTTCCCAAGTTCTGTGATGGCCCTTTTTAGAGACGTCCATTCCTCTTCAACTGTACTGCCTACTGCGCTATTCCTTATTGCTGTATCTACAGCGTTAGAGAACTTCAAACGTATCTCGTCATTCCTTAGTACTTCCGTCTCCCACTTCTTTGCGTATTGATTCTTCCTGACTAATGTCTTGAACTTCAGCCTACTCTTCATCACTACTATATTGTGATCTGAGTCTATATCTGCTCCTGGGTACGCCTTACAATCCAGTATCTGATTTCGGAATATCTGTCTGACCGTGATGTAATCTAATTGAAATCTTCCCGTATCTCCCGGCCTTTTCCAAGTATACCTCCTCCTCTTGTGATTCTTGAACAGGGTATTCGCTATTACTAGATGAAACTTGTTACAGAACTCAATTAGTCTTTCTCCTCTTTCATTCCTTGTCCCAAGCCCATATTCTCCTGTAACCTTTTCTTCTAATTTTTCCCCTACAACTGCATTCCAGTCGCCCATAATTATTAGATTTTCGTCCCCCTTTACATACTGCATTACCCTTTCAATATCCTCATGCACTTTCTCTATCTGTTCTGCAGCTTGTGACGTCGGCATGTATTCCTGAACTATCGTTGTAGGTGTTGGTCTGCTGTCGATTCTGATTAGAACAACCCGGTCACTGAACTGTTCACAGTAACACACCCTCTGCCCTACCTTCCTATTCATAACGAATCCTACACCTGTTATACCATTTTCTGCTGCTGTTGATATTACCCGATATCTGACCAGAAATCCTTGTCTTCCTTCCACTTCACTCCACTTCACTTCACTGACCCCTACTATATCTAGATTGAGCCTTTGCATTTCCCTTTTCAGATTTTCTAGTTTCCCTACCACGTTCAAGCTTCTGACATTCCACGCCCCGTCTCGTAGATTGTTATCCTTTCGTTGATTATTCAATAAGTGTAGCCCTTCCTATTACTGAGGGGTCTTAACAGATGGACGAACAGAGGGAAAATTGAAATGACGAAAAAATTTTCTCGTGTTCTACATTTAAAAAATATGGTTTTCTGATCTTTTCCTTTTCTTCCACAGTCAAACCTTATTTTTTGACAAATTTCAAGATTCTAGAACAGCCGGGCGCGGTGGCCGTGCGGTTATAGGCGCTTTAGTCCGGAACCGCGGGGCTGCTACGGTCGCAGGTTCGAATCCTGCCTCGGGCATGGATGTGTGTGATGTCCTTAGGTTACCTAGGTTTAAGTAGTTCTAAGTTCTAGGGGACTGATGACCTAAGATGTTAAGTCCCATAGTGCTCAGAGCCATTTGAACCATTCTAGAACAAC
The DNA here is from genome assembly GCF_021461395.2 of Schistocerca americana. Taxonomy (NCBI): domain Eukaryota; kingdom Metazoa; phylum Arthropoda; class Insecta; order Orthoptera; family Acrididae; genus Schistocerca; species Schistocerca americana. The sequence goes on along the minus strand of NC_060122.1, from coordinate 128,762,486 downwards.
GGCAAATAACCTTTAGGTTTTGATGAGTGAGTTTGCGAGTATCAAAATACGTGACACAAATGTTCGTATGGCCTGACTGCATTGACTTACTTATTAGAAGCATTCGTTTTTTACAGTGCCAGGGTAACACAGACATCAATAATTTACGTAAATTTCTACTTGTATTCTTTCTGAGAAACAGGGTACAGGCAGATACATAGACGGAAAGCAAGCCGATCCTATACGGGTCACGTTTTAACCTACTGAGTCACGGAATCCAAAAAATTACTTATGTTCACTACTTTGTGTGTTTTACTAATTCCCGCATTTTCTTTCTTTTTTGTGTTCTACTTAAATTTTTGTACGCAGCTGTAAAAGTTTTCATTTTTCTATAAATGTACACAGAGATAAACTATGAAACATTAAACTTTAAACTGTTCAAGTCAACGTTGAAAAATATCACAGTGCTTAACGGTACACCCATTATTCACTTCCGGCGGAGAGATTTGGCTGTTGACTGGTCGATTCTACACCACATCATCTTATTGGATTAGTGACACAGCTGTCGAATAAAGGAGTGCCAGAGTTGAACGTTAGAAAAAAGTGCACGATATCTCACGCACACTACACACCAAGGAAGAACAATTTTCTATCTAAAATTTGTTATTTTGGACACATTTTCATTGTTGTCATTGTTTTGTTATAAGTAATATGCTTCGCTCTTTCGTGACAAGCGAGGAATATGCTGTAAACCAAGTGTTACTGACACACTCTTACAGCTGTGTCAATCTCAACTCAGTGTTGATCGATTTTTATGAAAGTATACATATTTCTGTATTTATATCTGTATTTATTTTAATTTATTATATTCAGTTCCATTCTTAATAATGTTAAGAATAACATTTTATTTACTGTCCTACTGGGCTCTCCTGCACTGCAGGCTCTCAAGTTACGCACCTGTCGGAAAGGAACTTTGACGGATTAGGCAACAGGAATTAGTCGCAGTTGGGTATATTTTCCCAGGTAACACGTTGTGTAGTAAATTACTTTTCACCTAGAAACACAAAATTTCACGAATCTATAAAACATCGCCATACAGCCGTCCATCCCAAAGATACGTCTGACGGATGCACCTGCACCCATATGTCTCAGAAGCTAGCGAGACTGTCACTGGCCCTTGCTATTTAAACAGCGTTTACTGCACCCCGTACTCCACGCCAAATGCTGTACAGCGAAGTGAGCACAGGTAAAAGGCCACGAGGTGCCCCTCTCAAACGTTATAAGGATCAGTACAAGAAAAATCTGAAAAACTTGAACATCGATCCGAGTAACTGGTCCACAATAGCAGAAGAGCGAAGTCGCTGGCGCTCAGTTACCTCAAATGCTCTTCAAAACTTTGAGCTGGAACGTCGAAGAATGGAGAATGACAAACGCCAGAGACGTAAACTCCTCCAGGCTCAGCCACGTCCTCCACCTTCCATCAGCTGTAATGTCTGTGGCCGCCTGTTCCACGCTAGGATTGGATTGCTAAGCCATCAACGACACTTCCACGCCTGAACCGTAACAAAGGAAATCTCAGGAGAGAAATGAAAACTCGGATACGAGTATCAGCCGACGACGACGACTGCAACCCGTACAGAGCTGCGCATTGTTTCACAACAGACCTCACACCTAGATATGCAAAAAGAACGCAGTATGGCACTGCAGCTACCGTTGACGTAGTCTACATTTGGTGGTATGACGTCAACGTTCAGTAGCTTATGATGGAGGTCAATTAGAACGCATAGCATAACCAGCAGACGTCTTATTGATCGGAGAGTTTCTGAACCACAGAAACGAGGTAACGCGACTTCTAGAGTATTCGTTTGCCACGTAGGACATTTCCATGAGGTATTGATCCACAATCAGCTATTAAGGGATGAACCGCCCATTTTGTTTTTTCAGCTGTGACCTCGGAAGATTCATTGAAACAGAATGTGTCAAGTTTTTTAATGAAGTTTTCCTTTTAGTAAGGCTGCTCTATTGAAGGAGAGCACGAGAACGTGGGAAGTATTTGTATTACCGAACGGCTACCATGGGACGCTATCACCAGGGTGCACTGACAGGTCGCCTAATTAACGGCTACTAGGGGCAGCAAACATTTAATTTTCAGTATTTCGTGTAATTACTGACCGAATTTAAAATTGTAAAATGCTGTCATAATCTACTCATTAATGGGAGTAATATTACTTTAACGTCTTAAAGCAATAAGACAAGTATTACAGAAATTGTGCATATGTCTAGAGGCTGAATATCCCAGACTATATTCATCAAGTGCAGTGTATAAGAATCAGAGCACTTAATCGACTTACAACCAACTTTGCACATAATTTCAAACTGCTATGAAGCATTTTCTCGCTGATGATGAAGGAAAACAGTTCAGTGCATACTATATTTTCGCTGTTCATTCAGTAAAACCTCATTGCCAGGCTCGACGCTTGAATTTATAGCTTCTGTTGTACTAACTATCAGGAGAAAGAAATCTGGCGTTCTACGGATCGGAGCGTAGAATATCAGATCTCTGAATCAGGCAGGTAGGTTAGAAAATTTGAAAAGGGAAATGGATAGGTTAAAGTTAGATATAGTGAGAATTAGTGAAGTTCGGTGGCAGGAGGAACAAGACTTTTGGTCAGGTGAATACAGGGTTATAAATACAAAATCAAATAGGGGTAATGCAGGAGTAGGTTTAATAACGAATTAAAAAATAGGAGCGCGGGTAAGCTACTACAAACAGCATCGTAAACGCATTATTGTGGCCAAGATAGACACGAAGTCCATGCCTACCACAGTAGTACAAGTTTATATGCCAACTAGCTCTGCAGATGTCGAAGAAATTGATGAAATGTATGATGAGATAAGAGAAATTATTCAGGTAGTGAAGGGAGACGAAAATTTAATAGTCATGGGTGACTGGAATTCAAGAGTAGGAAAAGAGAGAGAACGAAACATAGTAGATGAATATGGCTTGGGGCTAAGAAATGAAAGAGGAAGCCGCCTGGCAGAATTTTGTGCAGAGCATAACTTAATCATAACTAACACTTGGTTAAAGAATCATGAAAGAAGGTTGTATTCATGGAAGAACCCTGCAGATACTAGTAGGTAACATATAGATTATATAATGGTAAGACAGAGATTTAGGAACCAGGTTTTAAATAGTAAGACATTTCCAGGGGCAGATGTGGACTCTTACCACAATCTATTGGTTATGAACTGTAGATTGAAACTGAAGAAACTGCAAAAATGTGGGAATTTAAGGAGATGGGACTTGGATAAACTGAAACAACCAGAGGTTGTACAGAGTTTCAGGGAGAGCATAAGGGAACAACTGACACGAATGGGGGAAAGAAATACAGTAGAAGAAGAATGGGTAGCTTTGAGGGATGAAATAGTAAAGGCAGCAGGGGATCAAATAGGTAAAAAGACGAGGGCTAGTAGAAAGCCTTGGGTAACAGAAGAAATATTGAATTTAATTGATGAAAGGAGAAAATATAAAAATGCAGTAAATGAAGCAGTCAAAAAGGAATTCAAACGTCTCAAAAATGAGATCTATAGGAAGTGCAAAATGGCTAAGCAGGGATGGCTAGAGGGCAAATGTAACGATGTAGAGGCTTATCTCACTAGGGGTAAGATAGATACTGCCTACAGGAAAATTAAAGAGAACTTTGGAGCAAGTAGAACCACTTGCATGAATATCAAGAGCTTTGATGGAAACCCAGTTCTAAGCAAAGAAGGGAAAGCAGGAAGGTGGAAGGGTAATGTATTTGAGGACAATATTATGGAAATGGAAGAGGATGTAGATGAAGATGAAATGGGAGATATGATATTGCGTGAAGAGTTTGACAGCGCACTGAAAGACCTGAGTCGAAACAAGGCCCGCGGAGTACACAACATTCCATTAGAACTACTGAAAGCCTTGGGAGAGGCAGTCCTGACAAAACTCTACCATCTGGTGAGCAAGACGTATGAGACAGGCGAAATACCCTCAGACTTCAAGAAGAATATAATAATCCCAATGCCAAAGAAAGCAGGTGTTGACAGATGTGAAAATTACCAAACTATCAGTTTAATAAGTCACAGCTGCAAAATACTAACGCGAATTTTTTACAGACGAATGGAAAAACTGATAGAAGCTGACCTCGGGGAAGATCAGTTTGGGTTTAGTAGAAATGTTGGAACATGTGAGGTAATACTGACCCTACGACTTATCTTAGAAATTAGATTAACGAAAGGCAAACCTACGTTTCTAGCATTTGTAGACTTAGAGAAAGCTTTTGACAATGTCGATTGGAATACTCTCTTTCAAATTCTGAAGGTGGCAGGGGTGAAATACAGAGAGCGAAAGGCTATTTACAATTTGTACAGAAAGCAGATGGCAGTTATAAGGGTCGAGGGACACGAAAGGGAAGCAGTGGTTGGGAAAGGAGTGAGACAGTGTTGTAGCCTATCCCCGATGTTATTCAATCTGTATATTGAGCAAGCAATAAAGGAAACAAAAGAAAAGTTCGGAGTAGGTATTAAAATACATGGAGAAGAAATAAAAACCTTGAGGTTCGCCGATGACAATGTAATTCTGTCAGAGACAGCAAAGGACTTGGAAGAGCAGTTGAACGGAATGGACAGTGACTTGAAAGGAGGATATATGACGAACATCAACAAAAGCAAAACGAGGATAATGGAATGTAGTCGAATTAAGTCATGTGATGCAGAGGGAATTAGATTAGGAAATGAGACATTTAAAGTATAAAGGAGTTTTTTCTATTTGGGGAGCAAGATAACTGATGATGGTCGAAGTAGAGAGGATATCAAATGTAGACTGGCAATGGCAAGGAAAGCGTTTCTGAAGAAGAGAAATTTGTTGACATCGAGTATAGATTTAAATGTCAGGAAGTCATTTCTGAAAGTGTTTGTATGGAGTGTAACCATGTATGGAAGCGAAACGTGGACGATAAATAGCTTAGACAAGAAGAGAATAGAAGCTTTCGAAATGTGGTGCTACAGAAGAATGCTGAAAAATAGATGGGTAGATCACATAACTAATGAGGAGGTATTGAATAGAATTGGGGAGAAGAGGAGCTTGGGGCACAACTTGACTAGAAGAAGGGATCGGTTGGTAGGAGATGTTCTGAGACATGGAGGGATCACCAATTCAGTATTTGAGGGCAGCGTGGAGGGTAAACATCGTAGAGGGAGACCAAGAGATGAATACACTAAGCAGATTCAGAAGGATGTAGGTTGCAGTAGGTACTGGGAGATGAAGAAGCTTGCATAGGATAGAGTAGCATGGAGAGCCGCATCAAACCAGTCACACGACTGAAGACCACAACAACAACAACAGTACTAACACTAGTCGCGATGTGTTTTACACACAGTATCTAGTATGCCACTGAACATACCAGCAAAATTATATCATTCTACGATACCTGTTATTGGAGATATGAGGTGATAAACAACGAAAAGCTTGGAAAACCAGGTTTGCTTTAAACAAAGAGCAAGTAATCCAGACTACTCATCCATTTTTCGATAATGAGAGCACTTGGCGACATTCAACAAACTTTAAACATAAGTTCAAACCGTCTGTAAACTTTGTCTCGCTCAGATGCTGAACGTCAAATATTTAATACTAGTAAACTGAGTATATGCGCAGCTATCTTGTGGCAGAGGGAAGCATAAGGCCTATGTAACATACAGCGGTCATTTTGGCTCTTTTATAGATGAGTTCACTCAGGACAGCCCACAGGTCAATAATACTTAGGCCTACACGTGAAGAACACGATAAATAATTGCTGTAGTTGTTATGGTCTTCAGTCTGAAGATTGGTTTGATGCAGCTGTCCATGCTGCTACATCCTGTGGAAGCCTCTTCAATTCCAAATAACTACCGCAACCTACATCATTCTGAATCGGCGTGCTGTAGTGATCTCTTGGTCTCCCTTTAAGATTTTTACTCCCCACACTCCCCTCCAGTACTAAACCCGTGATCACTGGATGTCTCAGAATGTGTCCTGTCAACCGATCCGTTCTTTTAGTCGAGGTGTCTCAGAAATTTCCTGCTCGCCAATTCTATTCAGTACCTCCTCGTTAGTTACATGATCTACCCATCTAAACTTTAGCATCCTTCTGTAGCACCACATTTCAACAGTTTCTATTCTCTTCTTGTCCAAACTGGATCTCATCCGAGTTTCACTTTCATACATGACCACTCTCCAGACAAAAAGCTCCAGAAAAAATATCCCAACACTTAAGCCTATATTCGATGTTAATAAATTTCTCTTCTTCAGACACGCTTTTACTGCCAATGCCAGTCTACATTTTATGTCCTCTTTACTTCAGCCATCATCAGTTATTTTGCTCGCCAAATTGCAAAATTCATCTAGTACTTTCCTAATCTAATTTTCTCAGCATCACCTGATTTAGCTGAACTACATTTCATTATGCTGGTTTTGATTTTGTTGATGTTGGCCTTGTATCCCCCTTTCACAACACAGTCCATTCTGTTTAACTGCTCTAACAGGTCCTTTGCTGTCTCTGACCGAATTACAATATCATCGGGGAACATACAAGTTTGTATGTGTTCCCCATGAACGCCAACTTTTCTTTGATTTGCTCTACTGCTTGCTCAGTGTACAGATTGAATAACAACAGGGAGAGGTTACAGCAGTCTCATTCCCTTCCCCACTACTGCTTTCCTTTCATGCCCATCGATTCTTATAAATGTCCTCTGCTTTATGTACAACTTGTAAACAGTCTTTTGCTCTCCGTATTTAACCCCTACTACCTTTAGAATTTCGGAGAGAGTATTTCTGCTTTTTCGAGGCATTCAAAAGCTATAGATGTAGGATTGCCTTTCATTAATCAATCTCTAAGATACGTCATAGGGTCCGTATTGCCTCGAGTGATCCTACATTTCTCTGGAATCCAGAGTTTCCATTCTTCTGTAAAGAATTACTGTTAACATTTTTCAACCATGACTTATTAATCTGATAGTTAGGTAATTTTCTCACCTGTTAATAACTGATTTCTTTGGAACTAGATCTGATACATTCTTCTTAAAATGCTATGGTATGTCGCCTGTCTCATATATCTTGCCCGCCAGATGGAAGAGTTTTTTGTGATTACCTCTCCCAATGGTATACGTAGTTCTGATGGAAAGCCATCTACTCCTGGGGCATTGTTTCGAGTCAGGTCTTTCAGTGCCCTGTCAAAATCTTCTCTCACTATCATATGTTTCAACTCATCTTCATCTACATTAGTGAGGTAGTGGGGACATCATTAAAATTTTGATATCAAATTGATTTGTAAATTAATTAAATTGATCAATTAATTACCACTTTCCCCACACCACCCGCACCCCCAGCCACACCCACCACCACTCATGGATGACATCATGTGTTTTCCTCAGCCTGCATGTGGGTCCCAGACCCTTCCCCACCTCCGAACCTCCCCCTTCCCCCAACCTACCCTATTGGCGGGAATTTCGAATTTTGGTGGGAATTTCTTTGTCACAGGACTGTGCTAACATCCTACCACAACCCCCACCCAGGAATTGGTGGAAAATTAAAATTGGCAGTACCCTTTCTGGGACTCCAACCCTGGTCCTCCTGCATGGAAAGCCCAAGTGCACCTCCCTAACACAATTACACCACCAGAGGCACGTGGAATTTATGGGAAACTAAAAATGGCGGTGCCGCTATTAGGACTCGAACCCTGATTCTACTAGTTGGAAAGCCCAACTGTACCCCCAACACATGAAAACTGTCCAGATGCAGGGGAGGTTAATGTAATTTTTGGTCGGGAAATTGACGCAAAGATAGATTCTAATTGCATAATTAATTATAACGATTGTGCCTAATTACAAATTGGTTGAAATGGCTCTGAGCACTATGGGACTTAACATCTGAGGTCATCGGTCCCCTAGACCTTAGAAGTACTTAAACCTAACCAACCTAAGAACATTACACACATCCATGTCCGAGGAAGGATTAGAACCTGCCACCGCAGCAGAGGGGTTTAAAAAGTGTATCACCTGTAAGCATGCAGTATCTGTCGTTTTTTGACGTCAGAGTTCACTACAGACGACTACTCAAAAACCACGCTACAGCCCAGGTAACTGAAGCCAATGTACGATACCACAACTGGTGGAAAAAATGCGTCACAGTTCTAATTATCTTTCAAAATTGTCATGAAAAAATCAGCACTCATAATGAACAGGTTACAATGCAGCACGTGTACTGGGATAAAGACTGCCCTGAAAGACTGCAGAGGGGTGGTAACTGAACGTGCGCTCTCCTCGAGAAGCGTCCAGAAACTGCCAAAAATTGAGACCCTCTTCGATCTCTCCCTTCCTCCCTCTTTCCACCTGCTTGGGGGATACAGCCTTTTTCAAATGGCCAGCTGCTCTTTCAAATGGCCAAAGCTTAGTGGCACAAGCTGGCCACACAAGGCTTTCCGCCCTATGTTGTTTTCCTGCCACCCCTCTGTGGCCACTGGCCGCACTCATCTTTCCACTATCTGGCCGCCTTAAGGCGACGCTCTTTCGCCAAAACAATAGCATGTATAGTCAACTAAACAGTAGGAGATGAAAGGACGGCGGCCTCAAGTACAACTTGCTCGCCTAACATATAGTGACATAGCTCCCACACTCCGCTCCCTGGTCAGAGTGGCTGTGTCCGGCAGCCACCCAAATCAGACACGCCAGCCCCTGCTTGTGGCAGCCCTCCATTCTGTGATGGAGGACAATAGTATTTGACGTCAACGCATTTATAATCAAGCATCTAGTAATAAAAGGAAAACACAATTGCGACGATAATACATGTCCGCTTTCCACGAAAAGAGGTGCAGACATTTAGTTTTATGAGCAAAATCGCTGTAGCTCTTACATTCAACTGCAGGATACAATTCGCATGTCATAATTTTGTGACATCCACCGAAGTGTACTACCACTGATTACGGATGATCAAGAGACATGCCCACAATATGTAAAATCACAAAAGAAAGTTATACTATTTTGCTGTGAAACCTACTGATCACTGCAGAATGTCCTCGTTATTTCGAAACTGCCATCAGAGTAAATAAAAAGCGATAATTTAAACTCCAAAGAAAAAAACATTTATATTAAGCAATCTCTTTAGCTAGATGGACGAATTACACATTCTGAGAGCATCTCTCGCATTCAGTGTTTGTAAATAAACTCATGCACGTGTGTATTACAAACATTTCAGACACGTGAAATAACGTTAGAGAATACAACCTTTCATGCCACTGGCTCACATGTCAGAAAAAACAATCTTTCTACATTCCACAACAACAATCTGTAATTCAAGAGAATGTAGCTGTTTCGTACACTATGACAGATTGCCTTTACCAATGCGATGCTATATCATACTAATATTTACGAAACAAATTGTGAGAGCCTGTCACGCTCTGTGTAGGTGGGAGATTGAAAGTTAGTTAAAAGATATCGCCGCAATGAAAAAAAAAACTCTTGTCAAGGATCATTCCGTGGCGCCCCAGTCATGTCTTTCACCATCCAGGCTGCATATCGTTACCAAATTGGTAGGCTAATTAATTAAATTGATCATGAGTCACTTTGCGTTGTCAGGAATTTTTTTTCAGTCTTCGAATCACACTCGCCAGGTAGGACAACTGGGAATCAATGGAGGGAACATTATTTCTTCTCGAGAAACACCATTGAGAAACATCTGACACTGACGACAGAGGGATTCTACAGACCACAGCATACATTTCGCGTAAGGACCACGCTATTAAAAATGCGATCATAACAACTTTATTACCGTCACCCTACATATAATGTGGTCTTGAGTCTACAGGCCCACATGAGTCACTGGCAGTGTTAGGTTTTCTGGTAGAAATGCTGTCCGCAATTTGGAATCAAGTCTACCTGTACAGCCACATATATTGCGATGGATCCTGTAGTGACATCTTTTAATGATTACTGCCACTGGTGAATCATATTCTTGCCACACTCGTATTTCTAAACGACTCACATTTTCGACCCTATCTGCTGAAGATCCCATACAGCAATAACTCCAGCACCGTTTTTTAGACAGTCCATCTTGTAACTTCTCCTCAGTGTGTGCCCCGCCCTCCCTACAGCTTTGTCCATGTGATCGCCCCAATTTAAGTCGGATCTGAACGGAAGTTGGAGAGTGTTATATGTAAGACCTTCTGTATAACGTGAAGAAACAGGACGAGCTGAGTTAATGCGACATTAGTGCACTAGGACCCGTCAGTGAAAATGGGAACATGTTGGCGTAGCTCAGCCAACTGTGTACAGTGTGTAAGGTCAGCGCCAAACGAAGCTTTCCCCTCCAACACGAATTAATAGAATTGATAGTACGAGCAGTTACGGTGATGTTTCTTGTTAGGAAAATTAGGAAGACTCCACATCATACAGAGCAGGGAAGGAGGATGAGGATTTTGCTACTGCATAGCGATACATCTCCAAACTACATACAGCTACTGCAGTCCGAAGGATATCTGCGACTCTCAGCAAGCATTCATGTCTATCACCCAAACATTCTCTCCCACTTAGGTGTTATGTACTATCCAACAAAGAACCTACGAGCTATAAAAACTCCACTAACGTCATCCGTTAGAGAACTCGATAAGACATTACCCTGTCCCTGTCTTCTGATATATCTGAAACAAATACAGTCTGCTTTCTGGCATTGACCACATGTGGCCATCATATTAAATATAAGGGTTTGTTTCATTGGAGCAGGTAGCTCGTGATCGAAGTCACTTGCACAGACCGGTATAAAGTTTCATCTGCAGTAATCTAGGATGACAATAGCCAACAGACTATCAATCACATGAGAGGGTAACCAGCTGCGACAGAGTCGAGAATATGAACAGTGATCCAGTCCTGTCAAATGTTGTTTTTCATTCCAGTCTTTGATAATATAAATTACTATGACGATGACCGGTTTCAGTCAGTAATGACCACCTTCAGATCTATAATATAAAAGCATATATGCACCTAGTGGGCAGTCTATCTTTAAACACAATGCAGCATTTCATATCACAATATATTATCATACAAAGTGGGAAATGTACAGACAAAATAAGGTAAAGTGTACCTGATCTACACCAAGTTCTAATATGATAAGCCGCAATGGAATCTTCAGAACATATAAATACACTCAGCGTAGCATCGTCACGTAAATCTAAAATAGGGTGAAGTAAAATTCATAAGCTATAGGCAATGTATTATGTATATTTTATTTTTGACCGTAAATTCACCCTAAAAGTTTCAGACCTATTATCTTTATGTATTTCCTTTTAATCATTTTATGTAATAATTTTATATGTTTGCCGGCCGATGTATCCGAGCGGTTCTAGGCGCTTCAGTCTGGAGCCGCAGGTTCGTATCCTGCCTCGGGTATGGATGCGTATGATGTCCTTAGGTTAGTTAGTTTTAAAAGTAGTTCTAAGTTCCAGGGGACTGATGACCTCAGATGTTAAGTCCCATAGTGTTTAGACCCATTTGAACCGTTTTTATATATTTCCTGTTAATAATTTTGTAGGGTTAACTGTATTCATCTTTTATTTTATCACAATTGGTTTATATAATAGTTACCCAAACTTAAAAGTCTGGTACATGTATTTTACCTAATGTGTTTTTATCAGGTTATGATGCTTATGTAAATGAAAAATACATCTGAGTTCATAGTAGCGACATCTATGAAGGATGTAGGCAAACAGATTTCTGGTAGCTAATGCACTTCAGTAGGTTTTGTACAATAACGCCAGTTGCAAAATGACTGTGTGGACGTTGTGGCCTATTTTACACAATATTTTAGATCATATGACGATGCTAATGCTGAGTGTATATATATGTTTTGACGATGTCATTACGGCATTATCACATTAGGACATGTTGTAGAACATTTATGCTTTTACCATTTTTCGGCAGTTTGTGAATGCTTCTCGAGGAGAACGAACGCTCAACTACTGCCCCCTATGCAGTTTTCTAGGACGACTAGTTTTCCCCAGTACATGTGCTGTATTATGACCCGTTCATTATGAATACTGTTTTTTTTCACAACAATTTCGATGTGTAATTAGAACTGTGACGATTTTTTTTTCTATCAGTTGTGGTATCCTGTGTTGGCTTCGCTTAATTGGCTGTATGGTGTTTTTTGGGTAGGTGTCTGTAGTGAACTCTGATGTCAAACAACGTCAGATATTGTAAGCTCACAGATAATGCACTTTTTAAACTCCTCTCTGTCCCACACCTTCATCTCGTCAGTTGAACATATTTCCCACCAAGAAGAATAAAGATAGTACCATACACCACTGCCTTTTTCCTGCCAACTTGTAGGTGTAGCGTAGAGTTTGAGTATGTGTCGCTAGTTTAAAGTGGTATTGCGAAATTTTTTCCCCAGCAGTATAACATCAGTTGTATGGCATCGTCAGTTTTTGAGTTGTATTGCGATTTTAGCCGTCTTTGTTTCGTGCTATGCATATAATTGTGTAAATAGACACAATCTTGATGATTAATTATTTGTCAGATTCCTGACGGAAATAAGTAAATTATACTAACCGAGCTATCCTTTCCTTTAAAGAGATTACACATTAGTGGTTGTATTTTCAATATTTGATTTAATGTACACCTTATAATTTAATGTTATCAATAATATTGTTATTAAGTTTGATGTCTAGTTTTATTCAACGTAGCTGTATTTTAACGAAGACTTACAGCTTTAAGCTAAATCAATAAAGCTAATTTTAGGAAGAGTTGTGGAGTTAAAGACGATATTGGAGCGCGTACTGAGAAATATATGTTGAGAAGTTGATATATGCGAGAGGAAACAGACGAAACAGTTATGCAAGACGATTGTGGGTAGGAGAATTGAACGTGTCGACTTCAGTAAACGTTCCTCAGTCACAATGAGGATGTTTTCTTGGCAAAGGTCAAATTACGAGCCCCATAATAAGTTAATACCAATGTACACACCTATACACTTTAGGTTAAAAAAATTGGCTCGCAAAAGAAATTTCAATCGTCTTACCGTTAATATTTGGCTGTGTTGACTAATGAGTTTGACGACCACTGTTCTAGGACAGAGCTTCCTCAAAGTTTCCTTGAAGCTTGAATCAATTCGTGTTATTTCCGTATCTCTTGTTGTGTGCACAGAACGTGCAGTGTTCGGTATTAAGGAACGAGTTAACAGCGTAGAATTCGATTTTTACATTGTATACAAATAAGTTATTTATAATGTCTTTACGATATGGCGTCGAGCACTAGGACCAAACTGAATGGTCCGTAGCTCGTGGTCTACTGACCAAAGTTGCTGCCTCTGGATCACAGGCTCCCGGGTTCGATTCCCTGCTAGGTTGGGGATATTCTCTTCCCGGGGACTGGGTGTTCGTGTTGCCTTCATCATTTCATCATCATCGTTCGTGACAGTGGCTAGATTGGACTGCGTAAAAATACTGGAGTGTGAAAGAAACTGGGAATTTGTTCAGGCGCTGATAACCGCGCAGTTGAGCACCCCACAAACCAATCGTCATCATTATCATCATTATCATCATCATCATCATCATCAAACTGAATGAAGCTGCGCCGTTTCAGAGACGTTGTTCTTGTATTCCAGAGAATGAACGCTCCAATTGCCATCTCATCTTTAAATTACTCCTAAGTCAGTTTTTGAGTTGTTTTGCGATTTCAGCCGTCTTTGTATCGTGCTATGCATATAATTGTATAAATAGACACAATCTTGATGATTAAATATTTTATTAGGATCAATCTATTTGTCAGATTCCTGACGGAAATAAATAAATTATACTAACCTAGCCATCCTTTCCTTCATAGTTTATTGTTCTTAAACTGTAAGATCTTGATATTTGACATATCCTTGTGAGAATGATACACAGGCGAATACAATTATTATTACTGCTGCAAGAAAACAGATAAATTAAAGGGGTATGTATTAAGGCAAACGAGTAAGTAATGTCACAACAATAGTATAAATTTTTGAAACTGCCTGAGGGAAAGCACATATAGTATTGTGGTTCGGTGTTGTTCATGGGTTTGTGCTATCATCTTTGAATAAGCCAACGACTCGTGGATCGGTGTTGATCATAAGTTTGTGCTATCATCTTTGATTTAGCCAACGACTCATTGCAATGCAAAGAAAAATAATACACTCTGATAGAACAAGACGGTGTCCTGTCGTAAACATGAGAGGCATTAGCACGCGTCTACTAACATGGCTCTTTTTCTTTTGGTCTATGTGGTCTGTTGACTGACTACACTAATTGTAGAGACACGTGTTGTCCTTTCGATGCGCAGCTGTAACGTGTGTTCAGCTATTCCTCCTGGGTAACATTTAAAAGCTCCTGTCCAGAGAAAACAATCGAATGACAAGAATGGCACCTCATTCCATGACCATGACCAACTGGGTCCTTTGCACCGATATCTGACAGAACCAATCTGAGACGTTGAGTTTCTAGGTTCATGATAATCCGCAACCCGACAAATGAAGATCGTAAAACCCGAAATAATGCCTTTTCCTAAGAAAAACCTCAAATTCTTCATTGCAACACGACAATTCCTGTTGAGAAGAGCTGACGAATATACATCTCTTCTCCAACTTTTTTGTGTGTATGGGTGGGCTGTTATCTGCAAAGATTCTGTTTTAACTGAAATCACTGTTTTCACGATGATGTGCTGCTTATTAATTCTAATAATTATTCGCCTTAAAATTCGGAAATGGTACCTCCACACCTGAGAGACATTGTAGGGAAGCAGCCTACTCACGCCTTATAAAATTCACATCAGTCTTTCCATTGTGTGCCAGCCTAGTCTGCTGTAACTAGCTCTGACGTCATAAATGTTGCGCAATACTTTAAATATCAAGTAAATAACCTGAAACGTTTCTATCATGTCAGGAGCAATACTAAATCAATACCAGCCTGCCCACAATTGGTGCTAATCGGCCGGGAACGAAACTGAGTAAAAGAGAAAGTGATTTTTCAATATTCGGATTCGGGAGTGAAATGTGACACGCAACTGAGTAATAGAACAGTGATAATGTTACGTGTGCATGTGGACGACACAATTGGATTAACAACGCATCTGGATTAACGGAGCTGGCACTGAGTCTAGCGGCGCTGCCGGCATTGCAAGAAGCCAGTTTCGCCTCACTGCAGTCATCCGCCGGAGCAACCGGAGCAACGCCTGCAGTTGCGGGCCACGCAAACAACAGCAGCCGTCGAAGTGCTGTATGCAATTCAACGTGCCACGTTGCATCAGTAATCCTGGTACGCCGCGCCGGCAACGCCATACGTCGTGCAGAAGGAACTAAGTTATGTGAAAAGCTGCTAAAAATTTTACTAACCTGCACTAAAAGACTGTCGGCAAGGGAACAGCCAGAAGAAACCGAGGTTAAACTTAAATCAGAACCTATGTCTGTTGAGGGAACTGTAAATCCAGACAACGATTCAAGTGTAAATATGCATGAAAATAGTAATGTTAAAGTGAAATATGGAGTATTGTCTCCTGACAGCAGTGTGAGAAGGGGCAATGATTCAATAATAGAGACCCCTGTAGTAAAGCAGAAAGCAGAAATTATTAATTTATTGGATGACAGTTTATCTGATGAGTTAAAAACGAAACAGTCATCAGAGATGGTAGAGTTTAAGAAGGAGAAGTTAGATGTGACTAATCAATCAGAAGTTTCATTTAGTTTTGATGATTCTGGTGATGGAGCTAGTTTTTCGTCACCTGAGTGTGATAAAAAGCCAGATAGTGAGCAACCCAAAGATACTGGGGCTATTAATTTAAATGTTATATTACAAGCAATAACTGCCAGTAATGCAAAATTGTCAGTCAGTAATGCTAGAATGACAGCTGAATTAAAGTCTGAAATAACTGAGGTCAAAAGCAGTAATGCTGAATTAAAGTATGAGATTGTGGTCAGCCAAACCAATTTTAATAAACGGTTTGAGGCAATGGACAATAAATTAGAATCCTATAAAGCTGAGTAAGAAACTTCCTTCAAGACTGGCTGCAGTAAGTTGAAAGACGATCTGGACAGTTTAAATTTTGAAATTGATTACAACCATGAGGATATTAAGAAAAAGGTTGCTCAACAATTTTCTGAAATGTATAAAACAGTAAAATCCGAAGTTGCTGAGATTCGCAGAGACTTCCAAATGGAAGATGCGAAGCTGGAGCACAAGTTAACAGAAAAGATCGAGGCGGAATCTGAACTGTGCTCAGATAGGTTTAAAGACGTTAATATAAAAGTAAGAATAAGTCAAGCAGAAGTAGATGCAATCAAAACTGATACTACTCATATTGTGCAAAGAGTAGATAATGTTGAAATGAGAGCAGTAAATATTAGTACTAACATTGCTAACATTGAGAGTAAAGTAGCTTCAGTAACTTCTGGTAATGGTAGTATGCAACAAATTGTAGCTGCAAACGCTGCTTTTATCGGGTGTCCGCAGTTCTTGCGGTTCGATCCAAATAAAAATATCCACCCGCTAGATTTCTGGAACGATTTTGAAGATGTGATACCACCAACTTGGTCTGAACGAGAGAAAATCTCATTTATTAGAAGCCATTTAGCAGGTGACGCCATGCGTTGGGCAGCTGATGTTATGTTGAAGTATGAAAGATTAGCGGAATTTAAAACAGCTTTCATTAATGAATATTGGTCTGGTAATAAGCAAAATGAAGTGTTGAGAGAATTTTGGAGTGGAAAACGCTTAATTGTAGGCAAGGAATATATTAAAGAGTTTGCCAGGTCATGGATCTCACGTTTGTCACATTTGGCCAAAAAGCTAAACCCTGAAATGATAATACTAGGTCTTGAAGCCAAACTGCCATGGCATTGCCAAACTAGAATTATATCTGCCCCTAGAGACAATCTTGATCGTTTCATTGAGTATTTGGAACGTGTAGAGCGTGTTGCTGCCAATGAGGAGCAAGCACGTAATAACAGAAATGGTAATAACACTAGTAGTAATTTTAAGAACGAGCAGAATGGCAATGTAAACATCAGAACAGTAGGTGTTAGTCATCCTAAGAGAGGTAGGAATTGGAGAAATGATTATCAGAACCAACAATGGCATCCAGATGATAGTAATTTTGTTCCAAACAAAATTATGCAGGTAAACAACAGTGCAGAAAGCAATGCTGTGCCAGTTAACTACAATGGAAATAAAGGAAACAGTAGTAGGCCGAGGCAGGGAACTAGTTCGCGTCAATGAGGACACTGGCGCTCACCAGGCGGTTAGTTTCCCTAAGCCAGTAATTACAGTAATTGGTAAGACAGATCAGAATACTCAGACTGAACATGTGGATGAGGGGTCGGTAGCATCTAAGGATACAGCAGAAATATTAGATCACTCACAGTATTTGATAGATACCGTGTTAGAGGCACTTTCTAAGTGGGAAGAGAAAGAGAAGGCGCAGCAGTGTAACGGTAGGGAAGAGCTACAAAATATTGAATTGTTAGGTGAAGAAGCAGAAGAAATTCATGCTTACATTTACGATGAGAATGATGTGCTCTTATCTAAAGTGCCTGTGCAGGATGTTGATACTGTACTAATAGATTTAAGACAGGAGGTAAGTGAGAATGTAGAGGATAGCCTGTTGGGGGTCGATGAACCCAGTAGCTGTGACCAGTTGTCACTTGAGAGGGAACCTGACGATAATAGCGAAAGTGGTTTAGCTGTAACTAGTGTTATACCCGGTCTGGAGGCGCAGAATCGCTCAGACTACAGTAATTTGGGTCATGTTCAGCAAACTAAATGTAATGAAGTCGTGCGGTGTTTCAATTTGAAATTAATAGACCGGTTGGAAAAGGCAACTGAAAATATAATTCAAGAAACCCATACACACTTTGACCTAAATGTAATGAAGACAGATGTCGATCACTTTAGTTGGAGACAAATCCAAAAGGAACTATTGGATGAGTGTGAGGAACCACCTATACAACCTAGAATAAGCCACCGTATAATAATAGTGAATATGTTGGGTATCAATGTGCGTTGTCTCTTAGACAGTGGAAGTGAGGTGAGTGCGATATCTCAGTCCTTCTTTGATGCATTACCTGGTAAAGAGAAGCTTACAGTAATGAGGGTATCAGGACTAAGAATGATTGGTGCTACTGGCAAGGTTTCGAAAACGGTAAAGCAAGAAGCTTTACTGCCCTTTGACATTAATGGTAATTTAATTGATCATCCATGCTTAATTGTAAACAATCTCAGTATTGAGGTTTTAAGTGGCATAGATTTCTTGTCGAAATATCAGAGTGTTGTTGACTTTGAAAGAAGCCAGTTAAAAATGGTCTTGCCGATAACCGGAGTAATTACGGTACCTTTTATTGATAAACATGTAGTAACTAATGATGAAACTTGGGAGCTGCCTATACGAGTTCTGAAAAATAGGAGCTATTGGGATGAAGGTGTTAATCTTAGTAAAAATAAGCTAAACACAGAAGAAGAAGAAGCCATTATATTGAACAAGATAGAAGCTAAATTGCAGGAAATCGATAAAATTTCAGCTAATCAGAAGGAAGAACTGAGACAGGTTTTAAAAAGGCATCATAAGGTATTTTCAAATCGACCTGGCATCGTCAAAGGTTATGAATGAATTCTGTAGTTAGGAGGTTGTTCTGTAACCTCTACACAGTGTGGCAGCTGTGCAGTCCCAGCTGTGTGAAATCTTTTTCCCATTTCAGGTCTCACTCATTCTTCATCTTTCCCATCCACAAAAATTTCGACCCCTTCTTTCCAATATGAAAATTTTCTGAAACCAATGAATTCTGTAAGGAGGAGGTTGTTCTGTAAGCTCTACACAGTGTCGCAGCTGTGCAGTCCCAGCTGTGTGAGATCTTCTTTCCATTCCAGGTCTCACTCACTCTCTTCATCTTTCCTATCCACAAAAATTTCGGCTCTTGCTCTCAAATACTAAAATCTTCCAGTAAGACTATCAAGCCAATAATAAACTAATTAATGCTGTAGGGAGGAGGTTGTTCTGCAACCTTTACACAGTGTGGCAGCTGTGCAGTCCCATCTGTGTGAGATCTTCTTTCACATTTCAGGTCTCACTCATTCTTCAACTTTCCTATCCACCTAAAATTTCGACCTCTTCTTTCCAACAAATTAAATTTTCCATCATGGTTATCAACCCAGCATTAAGCTAATGAATTCTGTAGGGAGGAGGTTGTACTGTAACCTCTACACAGTGTGGCAGCTGTGCAGTCCCAGCTGTGTGAGATCTTCTTTCCTTTTCAGCTCTCAATCATTCTTCATCTTTCATATCCACCAAAGCTTCGACTCCTTCTCTGCAATACTAAAATTTTCTGTCATGGCTATCAAGCCATGAGTTCTGTAACCATTCTATCCACCGATTAGTGAAGAAAATACCTAATGTGACAAACCTAACAGTGACATAAACAATAGAGAAGTATGATGTAATTAAGGTACAAAGGTATTTGAGTAACAAGTATGTATAGAACACTGGTAATATTATAAGTACAAAGTTGTTGTTTTATTGGAAATGGTCCCACAATAATAATTTAAAAAGATATACAAATTCGTGTACAAGAATCTGAAGTGGCAGTGAAACCTATTGTATGCTGTAGAGCTAACTAATCAATAGTAAAAGAGATTGCTTAGTGTTATGAAAAATATGCAGATAAGTTGTAAGAATGAACTCACCTTGTGTAGCAAGGAATGGCAGTGTAATAGAATTGAACAGTGTTTGTGGATGAGACGTGAAGGACACGTCTTTGAAACATTTATAAGGTTGGAGCAGGCCATTATTTTGGTGTGGTGTGTGACAGGACACACCTAACGTATTGAGGTTATGAATTGGAGGCGTGAATGCGACCATAGGTACCCTTATGTTAGATGAGACAGAGCAGCTCATGGTGTCCTATAGGTTTAAGGAATTTAGCATTACGCTCGTCCATAATTACTTAACGCATTTTAGTGGTAGGTCGAGTGAGACTACCTGTGGTTTCAGCGTCCGATCGAGTGGAAATGGATTGCCATGTGAGCAAACTGATCAGCTGCAATACAATATAGATATGAAATAAATGTGCAATCCTATGCTTTAAATTTTAATGGAGTATTACTTAAGTTCATACACTAGCAAAGTAAATAAGTACATAATGGCAGACGTGAAACATTATTTATAGCTCAGCACAAATACACTTCGATGAAGTAAGTTCATAATTGTAGATGTGGAACTGACGCAGCAGCAGAGGATCAATAAGTGGATTTAGTAGTCAACTAAACGTAGTGTGTTTTGAACACTCAGAAATGTACTATTACCACAAGTTACTCACATGTGCAAAGAAGCTGAGAAGACAACTACTAATCAGATATACTCATACTATCTCTGAGAATAAGGTAATCAAAGATGAGTCAGCTAAGTAAATCAAATACAAATGTATCAGGAATGTACCGAGCATTGGTTCAGTGTTCTGGCCAAGAAATAATAAGTTGAAATTAAATAGGATTTATGATTGTATGCCTTGAGCATAAATTTTCTCTAGTACATGACTAATGGCGTTTTGATCCAATTGTTTATCGATTTTATGACAGTCAAGTAACCGTGAGAGTAAAATTAAAAAGGTTCTGTTAACTTTGTTCCAGTAACATATTAGAAGATAAAATATATATATCCCCATTTCATTGTGACTCACCCTTAGATATTAAGTGAACAGAGTCTGTGGCACTCTTTTTGTTTGTTATACAGGACAAACCAGATTATGACAGCCTGGTAGCTGTGTGAAAGCGTGGAGTGACTTGGACGCAACTCACAGTGACCCCTCCCCTTTCCCCAAGTAATTTAGAGAGAACGAGAAGGACGCACACCGTAGCAACTTCCCCTCCTCTAACCTTGTGAATGGAAGTGTAGAACGCAAGCCAAAGCGCCTACAACCACGTGTGTGAAAATGTAATTGTCATGATTTGTGAAATTTTCTTTCAGGTTTAGAAAAGACTGCTAAGATATAATTATCTGTTTATGTATCGTGAATTACTGTGTTATTTTCTTTGAATTTGTGTATGTAAAAATGTATTTAATGGATTTAAGATTTTTATAATTTTACATATTTTTGTGTTTGTTTGTCTAAGGCAATATGTATGCCAAAGTGTTTCATTGATTTTGCTTAAATTTTGAGTGATAACGTTGCTTATGAGGCAGTGAACATGAGAGCAATTTAAATAATTGAAGTAGGTAATCAGTTTTCGTTTAATATTTCTATATGTTTACATTTCAGTTTTAAATTTTCATAGCGAGTTAAGCTGTACTCTTGCTTCCCTTTTTGTAATTAATTTTTTTTTACATTAAAAAAATTAAGTAGAGGGTGATGTAGGGAAGCAGCCTACTCACGCCTTATAAAATTCCCATCAGTCTTTCCATTGTGTGCCAGCCTAGTCTGCTGTAACTAGCTCTGACGTCATAAATGTTGCGCAATACTTTAAATATCAAGTAAATAACCTGAAACGTTTCTATCATGTCAGGAGTAATACTAAATCAATATGTGTTGTATGTCAGTTCAATAACTTTAACCATTTTCAAAATTTGGACGTTTTTCTGCAAAAATCATTGGCGCAACAGAAAAGAGCTAGAAACTTAAAAATTTATATTTAGATTCCCTTTTCATAATAATTTAGTAGAAACAGTATTCTGGATCTCACAAATTAAAATTTTAGTTGAAATTCATGATTTTCTGGTTTTTGTCTTAGAAATTAAGGAAGCAAGATAGATTAAGTAGGCTAATAAATAAGGCTAGGATGTTTAAATTTAAGTAGAATGGAGATCCGCTATAATCATAAAGATGTGAGAAGTTTCAATTGAATAACTATAAAACTATAGATACAGCGTATTTCCAAAGGGCAAGTTCAGAGCTCGTCTATAGCGTGTAGTGTAATGAAATTAATTCCCTCGCCCAAAATAATTGACTTAGCCACGTCGGACTTTTATTATGATTACTTGCCTGTGTGATGATTGCACTTTTAAATTGAGAGCTTCATCGGCCATCAGCAAAGGAAGCGATGATTTATTCGATAACTTGAAGTGGTGCATTACTAGCCCAGCGGCTAGTCGGGAGAGCCGATTTGATCAGGCGTTCCCTTAGCCGTCCGCACCGCGGCTTTGTATATAAGAACGCTGCGCGAGAGAAGAAGGCCCCAGTTCTCACCAGACGCTAATTAGCACACCATCTGTGCCGGGAGTCGCGTCGCGTCGGTATCATTGCTATAAATAGCCTCGGATGCCATAATAAGTTACTCGGGATACGCGTAACCATGAAATCATTTTCGAGTGAAGTGTTAATTCTGGGATGACTTTAATGATCTATCTTCAGTTTGCGTACGTCGTATTTTCACGTGCCGTCGCGGGACAAACATTCTACCATTATTTAGCGTGGCGTTTGATGAACATTATCATCAAATTATGGCGAGCATTCACTTAAACATTTAATTTGGACAGTTATAGTTGCATCAGGGCATTAGATTCTGAACTGCTCTGATAGTTGGATTGTGTGGATTCTTTTTTTTTGTTTTTGTTCTGTGACTTTCAGAATATAGCGAACGTTTTTACAGGATCGTTTTTGATTATGAATCCCAGACAATCTCCTAATTCCTCAGAGCTATAAGCTGTAGCTATAAGTGTATTTCTCAGATGAAGTGGGCACTAGGAATTCTAATTACAGGCTTCACGTTTTGCTAATCATTTTCTGGTTGCCAATATTGTAGTTAGAGAGCCAGTGTTGAGAACGGCAAAAGACAGCATAAATAATAGGAACATTTATATAACAATTAATTCCACCCGCCGCCCCACATATGGTTAATCGGCCGGGAAATGCATCTTTTCTGCTTCTACATTACAAACCAAATATTATTAACAAGTATAAATTTCCACCAGCCACCCCACAACATGCTTAAATTGCCACTATCTGGTTGCCTCCGACACGTCCAAGTCGTAATTCAGTTTTTGTTACTTAAAAACTAAGGTCTTCAAATCATTTCTTTGGTTTAACTATTTCTATTTCATTCCACATAGCCCTTTATTCTGTTCCCGGTATCGCCATCACTTGAGAGTGTGGCATCACTCATCGCCTTCCTGAATTTGAGTCCAGCGCCTTACCGTTGCGCCACCTTGCTTGGTCACAGGTCGGAATAATCCGCCAGTGTGTTTTCACGGTTACAACAGAGCGTACTGCTTTGACCACAGCCGCGGCCCGACGTTGGACCGCTGCACCAGTTTCTTAGTTTCTGTTTATGATGCAGGTCACTTCCACAGTACAAAAATCACGAAGTTTACAGAATTCAGTAATGTCCTGACTGCAGAAATGAAGGATTTTCATACGAGTTCCACTTAAACCCGCCCTTAAACTCCCATATATCTTTTAGACACTGCTGTTGTGTCACCAGTCTGTCAGCGAACGTTGTTGAGCGGGAAATAGTCCTAATGAGACGGATAGGTTGTGGTAGAATTGTGGTAAGATTTTATGGGGCCAAACTGGTTAGGTCATCGGTCAATAAGCTATCACACTACTTAATCTAACTTAAACTAACTTACGCTATGGACAACACACAAACCCATGCCGGGCGGCGGACTCTAATCTCTTATAGGGTGAGTCGTGGAGACCGTGACGCCTGAAGCCGCGTGGCTACCCCGCGCGGCAGGATTGGTTCTGTTGAGGTCTATATGAAGTATCGAATCTTATTTATTCATGATATTCTCAACACAAAACGCGGCAAATGAAGATCGTAAATCCCAGCATACTGCCTGTAACATGACACTGCCTGCTGTTGAGCGCTGACGAATGTACATCTCCCTTTGAAAAAACTGCACGTTTGCCTTGAATGTTATCCGTAGAACGTTTTTCACATACGGTTGGTCGGGATCTTGTTTGGTACAATCCTTCAACAACAGCAAGTTATACTTTGTGTATTCGGATATAAATTACAAATGCAAATGGCTCTAAGCACTATGGGACTTAACATCTGAGGTCATCAGTTCCCTAGACTTAGAATTACTTAAACGTAACTAACCTAACGACATCACACACATCCATGACTGAGGCAGGATTCGAACATGCGACCGTAGAAGCAGCGTCGTTCCGGACTGAAGCGCCTTGAACCGCTCGGCCACAGCGACCGGTTAGACATTACATGGAAGATGTTTTCTCAAAAACGTACTCATGTGTGATAACTTCAAATAAAAAGAAAACATTAAATTTAGAGGGCCAAAGGGTGCTATTGGATGATTTCATGCTACACGGATGTAGAATTCTGTAATCGTCATGTCAGGTAACTAATTAGGAGATAGAGAATCTGCAATAGCGCTGCAGTTATCACAAAAATTTGAAGTGTGTAGGCTGTAAGCTCCCTATATTTCATTACATCTGGCGAAAGAAACTTAATTCTGATTGATACAATAATCGCTGTCAACAGTACGATTTGTAGATGAGTTCACGGTCTAATAAGTGCCACTGTTCATTCGTTACGATATCTTGAACAGAGGGCGGAACGGATTGTGGGCGGGATGAAGTACTTGGCTGTGTCAAGACCACTGACATAAAAAGAAGTCTGTGTTATTGCAGAGATGTGGTTTACGGAGATACAAGGCAAGAAAGCCGACATTATCCTTATGTTTCTCTGATACGATAAGTGTGCGGTATTAGTTAAAGATGCACGAAGGAAACAGTGACATTTTTAGGGTGATTCATGTGTGTCTCCACGGTACCACACTCGGAAGGCAGTCATATGACCTCTCTCCCACGATCCCTTATTGGCTATTAAAAGAATTCCAGGATACCCTGCGTCTTTGCCTGGGCGTTGTGCTGTGCTTGGACTTGGCACTAGGGACTGTGCTAAAACAACTGGATACAGAACGCAAAAACTTTAAGGAAAAAAGTTAATAACTAAGTTTTTAAACTGTAGGGACGCGCAGGATTAGCCGAGCGGTCTCAGGCTCTGCAGTCATGGAATGTGCGGCTGGTCCCTGCGGAGGTTCGAGTCCTCCCTCGGGCATGGGTGTGTGTGTTTGTCCTTACCATAATTTAGGTTAAGTAGTGTGTAAGCTTAGTGACTGATGACCTTAGCAGTTAAGTCCCACAAGATTTCACACACATTTCAACATTTTTTTTAAACTGTAGGGGCCAACGTTAAGACTGTTAAAAGAGAGAGAACAGTCTACTTAGGATCGATACGTGCACTAATCTGGATGTTAACATTCTGGTTGTGTCCACTCGTAGAATTAATTGTGACACCTAGTTATGTCAGACTACATGCCGCCCAAACATGTAAAATAATGCAGACGTTATCTTATATAATGTTTGACTATGAGCTTCGCTGTACCGATGTTACTATCTAATTGAGATATAAGAAATGTTTTCTTCTCACAATTACCTTCACTTCTCGAAATAAATAACACTTATTCATTATTCACCACTTTCTCTTGAAGATTCCAATACTAAAGATTAATTACTAAGTCAACTGGAATTCAAGGCCGTTGGTCAAATCGTTAACACTGCAGGCGGACTGTTGGACGTGGTACTGCCGAGTCTGTATGGTGGCGGGAGGTGGACATCAGGATTGGGAGCATAATCTGATAGGAATTCAGAAACAGACGGTTTGCAGATTCAAAACTGGAGTTTACTGTTCAAGTAGTATGCCCTAAGCGGAACAGATGTGTTGCAGTCTGCGGCTACAGAGGCCTGTCGGTGTCAGACTGAGAGCATGCCACCCGAAAAAATGGAGGTGCTGAGAAAGACGTCCGGTCAGGACAACTGGCAAGCCAGATGGCGATCCATTCTTCATTTTAACTATGCCATGATGGAACTTTCTTATTTCACTCTGTTCCTTCAATTCTTCTAGTTCTTGAAATTTCTTCTTATTGCACTCTCTTTTCTTTCTCTTCCACACCCTGTTAGCTCTTCTCCTTAATTCTCAACATTGTTCCACAAAACAGTAATGCATACATGAGATCTTCATCAAACCCTGAAGGTCTTCCTGAACGTGGAGAGTCACTAAAGTCAAAACGATCTTCCTTAAAACGAGAAAACTATTTTCTTGCCGTGCTCTGTCCAATAGCATTATCCCCATACACGGTGCAATTGTTTATAGCTGCCTCCACTGGTGTCACCCCTCTATTTAACTCGAAAAGAAGAATATGACAGAAATGTTCCGATTTCTTCTATGGACCTCTATTTCCAATCACCCACAGTTCCACTCAATATCTGCAAATTGCAATACGTAAGAGAAACAGTGAATTGCGAATAAAAAATGAAAATAGATAAATAAAATCAGAGTAACCGGAATACCTCCACGCAAAACAAAAACGCTACGAACTAATAATTGGGTTGCATGACTATTGCACAACAAGATTTGGAACGCTTTAGTTACTCTTAAGATGACGATCAATTTCGACGAATTCTTGTACATAGTGACTATTTCAAGCTGGATCGAATTCTTAAGTTCTTCAAATTGCCCAGTAGCTACATTTCGTGTTTGTTGGTAGCGGTCAGCAGGTTATCTTCAAGGTGTAAGAGTCGTACCTGCTGGTGTACAAGAGTCTCATGATGTTGAGTAGCAAGCGGCGTAGTTTGATGGACAACCCAGTCTATCGATAAGCGTCGTCCTGATCAGGGGTACCGAGTGTAGTTTTTCGTACAGCTCAGTCTGCGTTGAACCAGGCTCGGTTGACGCGATGGAGCGGCACTGCCTCGAAAACACTTCTCCTTTGTTCCTGTATGGTGACGGGTAGCTGCTTTATGTCCCACAGGACATGCTCTGACTCCTTAATAAGGGTTTTAAAAGGATTTATATGCTATTAGCTGTTGGGTTATTTGCTCCAAGGCTACTTCTTTCTCCGTTAGTGCAGGCAAGTCGATGTCAGCCATTATTGCAACGCGACTAGGGAGGAAGGGAGGGGTACAACAAATTGTCTAACCCTTCGAACATTGTACCCGACGAAGAGGAGTAGTCCTGGAAGGGTGGAGCATCAGTAACACCAATAAACAAACCGAACACAATACCGCACCTCATCATAGTCATTAGTGATGGCAGGTGAAGGTACAACACCTGAGGATGCCTTGGCAAGCTTGCGCAAATTCATAGTTTTCCGTGGGGGTGCTGGCTTACGCAAGCCAGATCACATAAAATGTAATACCATAATTAATTGCGCCGGCCGGTATGGCCGAGCTGTTCTAGGCGCTTCAGTCTGAAATCGAGCGACCGCTAAGGTCGCAGGTTCGAATCCTGCCTCGGGCTTGGATGTGTGTGATGTCCTTGGGTTAGTTAGGTTTAAGTAGTTCTAAGTTCTAGGGTACTGATGACCTCAGATGTTAAGTCCCATAGTGCTCAGAGCCTTAATGAATTGCAATGACGCATGCAGATCCTGTCCTTCTCTCATCCTCAATGATTAACATAATTCGGTAGAGGTTTTAATTCTAACAGGAGAGTTAAAATGAGGCTGAATCAAAATGTTAATTTTCACGAAATATCTCGTGTTTCGGGAATGACTATTCTAGTTTCGTACTTTGACGATGGTGTCAGGTTCGAATCTTTTAGGTGTGCCGATATTGTTCGCACTAGCAAATCGATCTTCATAAATTACATAGGAGGCAGGTCTGAGTAATTACTGTAATTCGTAGCGATCTCAGTGAGTTAGCCGTAATAGTGGCTAAACAGACATCGTGGAACCTGGTTACTCTCCTTCATACAGTCAGCCTCACGCTCACTTCCACGGTAATACCTGTCAATAACGAACCAAAGGTATTAGTGGTACAAAATCAAAGATTATACAATATTGGAACAAAAATAAGTAATTATTCAGACTTAAACTTGCACTGATACAAGCGTCTTGACAGATCGCAGCTAACAGGACAGAAGGTGAAGAGGGAAGTAACAAGTGAAGTATGTCCAACAAAAGACGGCCATTGTTTTACAACCTCAACATTTTCCAAACTGATTCCTCCAGACTTTACGCATTATGGCTTGAAAATCAGTAGTTACCTGTGTGTTGCTAAGTGAATTAATTGAAGTGGTGATGGTTGTCACGCACTGGTGTGGCGTGTAAAGGACTCGAACAGTTACCGAATCTTCTCAAGTTGCACCATGTTCACAGTTACAGTGATAGTAATCTGAGTGAATCCGAAAATGGTAGGAGGTAGAGCCCTACTGCAGCGTGGCCGAATTACGTGGCCGGCAAGCGGCTGTCATGTACGAGTTGTGAGCGCTTATATGCCATGCTAACGTTGCCGAAGATAACTATGTTAATGACAGCTGCGTGAGCGCATGTACACGCAGGTGGCACGCGCATGCACTCAATTGCGCTCAGGCTGCGAACCTACAGTGTGCGCATGCGCGGATGTTCTTCACTTAGCACCAGACTTGAACGTGATATATGTGAATGACGAATAACAAATAGAGATATAAATTATTATTCGCTATTCGTGAATAAGAAATATTATTCGAAATATTATACACTTACAAGAATAAAAACACTTATTCGTGGTTTGTGAAAAGAAAGTGATAAGAATAATAGATAAACTTGAAATCCAACTGCATTTATACCTCCAGTTCTTTTTATTTATTAAACAAGTATACTTTTTGTTTTTTTATTAGATATTAGAAAATTTTTTTAAAAGTCTCACAGAGACTGTATTAGATTTACGAAGGTTTACCGCTGTGATACTAGAAAAAACACGTTCTACACATGCAACGCACTCCTGAATTCGTCTTTAATCATGACATCGAAGTCAGCTCATAGTCTTCTTCAGCAGAAATTCAGGTATTATCAATTCCGCTGTTGTTTTTCGCAAATAATTAATTGTGGATCCACTTTAATTTCACTTCTCAAATCAAATTCCAGACAAAAATGTCCTTTTTGCGTCATAACGTCTTTCGAAACTCGTCATCCGGTTTTTTTCACATTTCTTTGGGTGTTATGTATCTGAAGTTTGTTGTAAGCCTCCCTTGAACATGGACAGCAGTAGAGATGAACTAATTGTTTCTAAGGCCAGTATTACACTATCAAATTTCTTTGTCAAAGATTTGATCAAAGATGTGATCAAATATTCCGTCAAATATATTTGACAAAGATCTTTGACGTAGCGCTAGATGGGGTATTACACTGCCACCATATTTTTCGTCAACGTTCAAGATGGCTGATAAAAACAACTTGTTATTAACTGCAGCAGTTGCATGTACCGCAATTGCACTGTGTGCACATGCGGAAGAGGAGTGGGGGAAAAAATGGAATCATACCTGGGTGAAGCCGTGGGCTTTACGACAACACGATAAAAGCATTCAACAAAACTTGTTACATGAGCTTATAGTGGAGGACATCAAGTCGTACATCAATTACTTAAGAATGGATCAGCATACATTTCTGTATGTGCTTAGTGAAGTGTATACTCATATCACAAAGCACAATATTCACTTAAGAATTGCTACATCTGCAGAAAACAGGCTCACTGTAACATTCCGATTCCTTGCTACAGGAGAGGGTTAGGTTAGGTTAGGTTAGGTCAGGTCAGGTCAGGTCAGGTCAGGTCTCCTATCTTCTTAATCTATTTTTGTATTCATGGTGTCTCACGTTGTAAAGCACCTCATCAGCTTCATATATCTCTCTTAATTTTGTAGTTGTCGGCACACACCAATTGTATTTAGTGGCAATGTTTATAAAACACTACAGATGACAGAACGCTGCAGCGATGCTAGCGCTCCATGTGGTAACATGGCACATTGCAATGAACAGAAAAGCTACTTCTTTGATCAAATCTATAGCGAGGCCCTAGATTTGATCAAATGTTGGACGACATTTGACAAAGTTCCATATTACACCATCAGATATCTATGACAAAGATAGTTGACAAAGGAATTTGATATTGTAATATCGGCCTAATCGTCGGTACACCTTTGCTGCAGTCATTGCAGTTGTACAGGTGGGCAAAAAACGTCTTCCAATCGTCTGTTGACACTTTCATTATACACAAGATGAACGCGTGCTGCAATATTTTTGACTGTTTTATACACTCGTACCTAGCCTCTCTTCCGAAGTTATTAAAGCACAAAGGTCTATGTAACTGCATAGACGGACGTCGGATCGAAAAATTATTCCACATTCTAAAACAAACTCACTCAAAGTTAATCTTAAAACACTTTGGATGACTCTGGACGTCCAGCAGCATTCCATAAAATTTAAGGAGACCTTAGGTTAAAAATCTGGTATGTCAATGATTAGAAACCACAGGTTCACTCATTTTGTAGCACTACAACCAGGAATGCCCAATTACACAGAGGAGGGCACGTATCCGATAATGTTAGCACTATAATAAAGGTTTTGAAGACAGAATTTATGCTGGCTTCATCCTCATCGTCGCTGCATGCTTAGAGTTCTTCAACCATGTTAGCAGTGGAGGGAGGGGGAGACGTATTAGCAAGTGCAGAGACAGATGAAGGGCACCGAGTCGGTAGTGGCTGTAAAGCACTAGGCAGGCCGTGTGCAGCAGCCAATAAAAAACAAAAGTCGTGCATTGTAGCCCACATAATGGGCCGCTGCTGCAGCCGCGCTGCCAGTTGCGAACAGGCTGTCTCGTGGAGAACTTACGTGTCTGCCCACAGCGTTCGTGCACTTTTCGAAGCAGCCAGGCCTTCCTTGCATCCTGAAACAATTTTCAAGGTAACTTTCGACAGGTTCTAGGACTTTCTACAGGTTCTAGGACTTTCGACAGGTTCTAGAACTTTCGACAGGTTCTAGAACTTTCGACTGATTGTAGGACTTCCGACAGGTTCTAGGACTTTCGACAGGTTCTAGGACTTTCGAGAGGTTCTAGGACTTTCGACAGGTTCTAGGACTTTCGACAGGTTCTAGAACTTCTGACAGGTTGTAGGACTTTCGACAGGTTCTAGGACTTTCGAGAGGTTCTAGGACTTTCGACAGGTTCTAGGACTTTCGACAGGTTCTAGGACTTTCGACAGGTTCTAGGACTTGTGTGAATCTCTAGTTCTGGAGGGACTTATAATATATCCTCAAACTTACAGCAATCTCATTCTGGCTCATTATTTTGCAAAACACAGCGTGCATTTATTGCGGCAGCTGCAAATTCATCTCGAACTTCCATCAGGCGTTGATAAATTCTCCGTTCTCCATTTATTTACCAGAGTGTATTTTATAAGCCACCTAGTCGGAGAAAGTCAATTTTTAAGGGTTCTCTACTATTTGTTAAACTTCTTCCTCAATACAGACGTTTAAATTTTCAGATATACCAGATGCCTCGTTTCCGACAGCGACGCACGGCATCGGTGCTCACTTTTTTGATATGGGGCTTTTCTCCAGAACTGGTACACTTTTCCTAACGAGATTTTCGTCTAAAACTCATAGCACATATATATATATATATATTAGTCTCTATATTTTCTGTATGCTCCAACATCTACGTAAGTGAACTTATAACCTGCAGCGCATAAAGCAAGTAAAATGACAGAATTTTTTTTTTTTTTTATAATTACAGTAAAGTAAGTTTGTCATGAGAAAAAAGGCGTAAGATATTCCGCGTCCATCTCGCTTGGCTTATCAGTCACGACTGACCGTCAGCTGGATGACTAAATTTGCTGACTAACATTGTGGCTGCATAACTGCTGTGGCCGTCCGCCTATAAGCGTGTTAATGTTTCAATTTCTAGGCTGTAAATAAAGTAAAGCTGTACTCAACTTGAAGAATGGTTTCAGCGATACAGCACTCCACAGTACTGCGTATGGTGGTGTGCACCTGACTTTCTCCCATCTCTGAACAGACTTATGCACCCAGTTGGAAGGGGATCTGCATTTCAACAAATACTCTGAAACACGGTACAACTTGACTTGGCATTGTTGTCATTATTATAGCTAAAAGCTGCTATAAGAGCAGAGAAAATCATGGGACCAATCGGGGATCGAACCCTAGTCCTATGTCTGCTCGTTTGGAACTTAAGTCACTGAGCCGCAAAGGCACTTTTATGGACTGTTAATAAGTTATTTATGAAACAAAAACTGAACCGAGCCAAGGGAAAAAATACTAATTCTGTACAAGAAATGAGAAAGGAAAATAAAATATCGACATAGATCTGCGATATTTTTCGCACGATATATCTATATAAAAACGGCAATATCGAGTGCCGATATTTTTATTTTATATTTTTTCACAATTTTTGGAAAATATTTGAAGTTGTTCTTTCAAAATTGTAGTAGTGCATAATTTTACATTCACTATGTGAAGGAGTCCTACTACTTTTTGAGGTTTCGTCAGGTCCAATCTTTCTCTTTGACTGTGTGGAGCAAATGCATGTGGCACAAAAGAGGACCTCCGCCTCCGCTTGCAATTAAGGGGGTGGGGGGGGGGGGGCTATGTGAATGGCATAACAAGATAACCGATGTGAAGAAGCAGCACACCAGTTGCGTTAAAAACAATTTTTAACACCACTAGCGTGCTGTTTCTTCACAGCGTCATTCTTTAAAAACAGTTGCTGCAAGTGATGAAAAAAATCTGAATGACAAGGTTGGTCGTTGCTGTGGGCAAAGACGTCTGAGGGGAAATGCTGACGTAATCGGAGCTACCAACAGAATGTGCAACGTTTAGTTTCAGCACGCCATTTTTACACTAAAACCAGAAGGTCGCTGGCGTTAGCAGAAATACAAAAACAGGGAAGTCGATACGAAGGTTTCCGGAAAAATCCGTTATGTGACAGAACCGAACGATGGATCTATCACACACCTTTTATTTATAGTTTCTCAAATACAATAGCGGTAGAATGGATGTGGATGATGACAGAATCAAAAGTGTGGTATTAGAGCTGTAGAGAACAGCCTTGATGTGTTGCTGTCTTCTGACCATGTCACCCTTCGCGTTCAGTACGTCAGGAAGAAATTCGGGGCACCCAAACGCTTAGATCCTGAGCTAACGAACTTGCTGCGTGCCAGGGAATTTGACACAGACGTTTAGAGACAAACGCCTGACGGAGACCCTCTCAAAGTAAATGGCAGCTGGTTATCTTCACCCTTGCAACTGCTTGTTTCGGGTCCCGCCAATACAAACAACAGATGGGCTCGCATAGGGGAAAAACGTTGGATGGTGCAACCAGCTAAGCCACGATGATGGCGGCATTGATTTGGTGGAGCCTCTCTGAGTTTACGAACTGTTTTGTCATATCAGAGTTGAACGTTAATGACTAGGGTTTTAAGTCCGTTATGTGGCGGTGTTACAGCATCGCTCAATACAGATTCTGTGGCGCAGTGCCCACACATATCACTCATTGGTACGTACGATCTCACCAGAGCTGTGTAACACGTTGTTGATCACATGGCTATAGCGATGGCTCGCTGGTGCGCCTTCGCTCGACAGTAAGAACATTTAATCTTTGAAAATATTACGGTTCTGGGCAATGATTGACACAGTTCACTGTAGTACACAAGACTCGGGTATGAAGCCCTTCAGGGCAATTGTGCATGAAAGCATGTAATCAATATACAACAAATTAGAAAATTAATATTTAGCGGTAGTTGCACCGCCACTAATGTGTAGACCTGATGTTCTTGAAGTTCCTCAGTGCTCATCAAGTGGTCTCGACTTGGAAATAACAGTCCTTCACCAATTAAACAGGACTTACCTTAATATCCAATGGCGAATACACTAATTACACACGAAATTTAGATGTCACCATAACTTCTGCTTGAGGGATTTGTGGACCATCGAGAGTTTTATGCAAAGTTCGGAAATCCCACATAACAGGCCAGGCCATGAGAATGCATACAGTAGCAGCACTTTGCTAACGTACAGACTTTCGTTATTTATTCCTGCAACTTATATCTCTTACGCTATATCCTATCTAGTTCAAAGGAATGCTGACATTCTGTGCATGGCTTAGTCTTCATACTTGAACGACAAGTAATAGTCCTGAACTTCTCTGGTTGTCTGCAGTAAGTATGTTTGCTGATTAAAGAAATAAACAGCTCACTTAATGTGGAGTGATCTTCTAAATGTACTAGTACTGTTGGGTCAGATTTACAAAAAAAATGGCCCTGAGCACTATGGGACTTAACATCTATGGTCATCAGTCCCCTAGAACTTAGAACTACTTAAACCTAACTAACCTAAGGACAGCACACAATACCCAATCATCACGAGGCAGAGAAAATCCCTGACCCCGCCGGGAATCGAACCCGGGAACCCGGGCGTGGGAAGCGAGAACGCTACCGCACGACCACGAGATGCGGGCGGTCAGATTTACAACTAAACATATAATTACCTTTCTCTAAGTAGGCAATATGCTGTTTTGTTAAATGTATTCCAGTACAGCAGATGAAGAAGAGTACAATATGAAAATGTACCCTTCTGCTACTCTAATTTTATATTCAACTAGTAATTCATAGTAGCTTTCCTACTTAACTCTGAAAATTGAAAGAGAAAAAAAGAACTTCAGTCAAGTCTTATTCAAGACATCTTCAACGTTTGTAGTCCTTTCTTCCTTAGTTGCATGAAAAATTACGGTATACTGTTAATTTTCACTTGTTGGTCATCTAACTACAACTGAATGAAACACAATTTTCGTGCCATATTCATTTCACCTTTGTTCTCGGCAAGGAATCATCAGTGGTCTGGAATATATACATATTTTAATATATCCATATTTTAATATATACATATTTTAACTATTTGGTTTATATTTTGGAACTATGTACTTTATATATAGGTTATAAACACTTATGGTGGTGAGTTATTCTAAGGCGTATTAATCTTTTAAAATCTACTTGCATTCTCTGTGCATGCTTTTCCACATGTTGTAACTTAGATCCGTTTTTGGCGCTGTCTGTCGTCTTATAATTGCCATTTGGGTTATTGCTTTCCATGCCTCACAGCACTAGGAACGAGAAACTTGTGTTAAAGCTATTTTTGTTTTTTGTTGCCGGATGTTGGATGTTATTGACAGAGATCGAATGTTATTGCCAATTTCCGAGTGCATTTTTTTTTAAATATCTGTGATGTCATTTTTTGTATATATATATATATATATATATATATATATATATATATATATGTGTGTGTGTGTGTGTGTGTGAGTGTGTGTGTGTGTGTGAAATGGTATTTCTTTCAGTACACTTTGTGTGTGTATGTGTGTGTGTGTGTGTGTGTGTGTGTGTGAGATAGAGAAATGAAATTAATTTTGGTGCGTATTCCTTTTTTGTGTCTCTCTGGTGTGTGTGTGTGGGGGTGGGGGTGGGGGTAGGTGGGTTGTGGGACCAGAAGGTGGGAGAGAGAGCGAGAGAGAGAAAGAGGTATGTACTTGTTTTAATGTGGCTGCATGTACAAGAGAGATAATTTTTATCTTATTATTTCTTTTATTAAGTGTAATAGGGAGTCTGTATTGATGTGTGTTTGCTCATGTATCACATGTTTGTTTTCAGCTACGGCCTTTCTGGATGTGGAAGTTTTCATGCATTTGTGTAAGATATTTGTCATGGTTCTTTATTATCATTATTTTCATATCCTGTTTTATGCTAGTAGGGTAGTGATTATAGGATTTTAAGTGTTCTGCAAATGTGGATGAACTTGTTTTGTACTTCTGACAGATGGTATGTTCTTTGTATCATGTTTTAAAATTCCTGTATGTATGTTGTATCACAGCTTTTACATTTGACCTGATCCCTGGAATTTATCCCTCTTGGCTGTTGGTTGGCTTATGTTTTACTGGAGGGTTTTTCACTGATTTACATTCTATTTGGAAGCATTTTTTCTTTAGTATGTTTGCCACTCTGCGTATTAATTTATGTGTGTAAGTGATAGTGTACCATTCGCTGCTTTTCTGTCTCACGTAATTGTGTGTGTGTGTGTGTGTGTGTGTATTCAGTGGGTTTGTGAATTTTCAGCTTGCGAATAACTTGTATTCTGGAAATATTCAGTTTACGTTTTTTTTTTTCAATTGACTCTGTGTACTACATGTATGTCATGCCCATCGTTCATAGCTATTTGTATGACTAAACTCATTTCTTTTTCATAGTTTCTCTTATTGAGTGGGATCCTTTTTTATCTATCTAACACATGTCTTAGTGCAGCAAGCTTTGGGTTGCGGGGATGATTAAATGTAGAATGAATTATTGTGTCTGTGGCTGCTGGTTTTCAGACTTTTTAAATGTATATCTTCCATTTTCTATTATTATTATCATTATTGCTGTTTTTCTTGTTGTTGTGCTGTTCAGTACTGAGACTGGTTTGATGCAGCTCTCCATGCTACTCTATCCTGTGCAAGCTTCATCTCCCAGTACCTACTCCAACCTACATCCTCCTGAATCTGCTTAGTGTTTTCTACTCTTGGTCTCTGTCTACCATTTTTACCCTCCATGCTGCCCTCCAATACTAAATTGGTGATCCCTTGATACCTCAGAACATGTCCTACCAACCGATCCCTTCTTCTAATCATGTTATGCCCCAAACTCCTCTTATCCTCAATTCTATTCAACACCTCCTAATTAGTTATGTGATCTATCCATCTAATCTTCAGCATTCTTCTGTAGCACCACATTTCGAAGGCTTCTACACTCTCCTTGTCTAAACTATTCATCGTCCATGTTTCACTTCCATACATGACTACACTCCATACAAATACTTTCAGAAACGATTTCCTGACACTTAAATCTATACTGGATGTTAACAAATTTCTCTTCTTCAGAAACGCTTTCCTTGCCATTGCCAGTCTATATTTTATATCCTCTCTACTTCGACCATCATGGTTTATTTTGCTCCCCAAATAGCAAAACTCCTTTACTACTTTAAGTGTCTCATTTCCCAATCTAATTCCCTCAGCAACACCCGATTTAATTAGGCTACATTTCATTATCCTCGTTTTGCCTTTGTTGATGTTCATCTTATACCCTCCTTTCAAGACACTGTCCATTCCGTTCAGCTGCTCTTCCATGTTCTTTCCTGTCTCTGACAGAATTACAATGTCATCGGCGAACATAAAAATTTTAATTTCTTCTCCATGGATTCTAATTCCAACTCCGAATTTTTCTTTTGTTTTCTTTACTGCTTGCTCAGTATTCAGACTGAATAACATCGAGGATAGGTTACGAATCTGTCTCACTCCCTTCCCAAACACTGCTTCCCTTTCATGCGCCTCGACTCCTATAAATGCTATCTGGTTTCCGTACAAATTGTAGATAGCCTTTTGCTCCCTGTATTTTACCCCCAGCCATCATAAGAATTTGAAAGAGAGTATTCCAATCAACATTGTCAAAAGCTTTCTCTAAGTCTACAAAAGCTAGAAACGTAGCTTTACCTTTCCTTAATGTATCTTATAAGATAAGTCGTAGGTTTAGTAAAGACTCACGTGTCCCATTATTTCTACGGAATCCAAACTGATCTTCCCCGAGGTCGGCTTCTACCAGTTTTTCCATTCGTCTGTAAGGATTTCGCGTCAGTATTTTGCAGCAGTGACTTATTAAACTGATAGTTCGGTAATTTTCACATCTGTCAACACGTGCGTTCTTTGGGACTGGAATTATTATATTCTTCTTGAAGTCTGAGGGTATTTCGACTGTCTCATACATCTCGCTCACCAGATGGTAGAGTTTTGTCAGGCCTGGCTCTCCCAAGGCTGTCAGTGGTCCTAATGGGAAGTTGTCTACTCCCAGGGCCTTGTTTCGACTCAGGTCTTTCAGTGCGCTGTCAAACTCTTCACGCAATATCATATCTCTCATTTCATCTTCATCTACATCCTCTTCCATTTCCATAATATTGTCCTCAAGTACATCACCCTTGTATAGACCCTCTATATACTCCTTCCACCTTTCTGCTTTCCTTCTTTGCTTAGAACTGGGTTTTCATCAAAGCTCTTGATATTCATGCAAGTGGTTCTCCTTTCTCCAACGGTCTCTTTAATTATCCTGTAGGAAGTATCTATCTTACCCCTAGTTAGGTAAGCCTCTACATCCTAACATTTGCCCTCTAGCCAACCCTGCTTAGCCATTTTGCACTTCCTGTCGATATCATTTTTCAGACGTTTGTATTCCTTTTTGCCTGCTTAATTTACTGCATTTTTATATTTTCTCCTTTCATCAATCAAATTCAAAATTTCTTCTGTTTCCCAAGGGTTTCTACTAGCCCTCGTCTTTTTACCTATTTGATCATCTGCTGCCTTCACTATTTCATCCCTCAAAGCTACCCATTCTTCTTCTACTGTATTTCTTTCCCCCATTCGTGGTAGTTGTTCCCTTACGCTCTCCCTGAAACCTGTGTACAACCTCTAGTTAATCCGTGTATCCAGGTCACATATTCCTAAATTCTCACCATTTGGCAGTTTCTTCGGTTTTAATCTAAATTTCATAACCAATAGATTGTGGTCAGAGTTCACATCTCCCCTGGAAATTTGTTACTTTTTAAAACTTCGTTCGTAAATCTCTGTCTTACCATTATATATTCTATCTGACGCCTTCTAGTGTCTCCAGGCTTCTTCCATGTATACTACCTTCTTTCGTGATTCTTGAGCCATGTGTTAGCTATGATTAAGTTAAGCTCTGTGCAAAATTCTACTAGGCGGCTTCCTCTTTCATCTCTTACGCCCAATCCATATTCACCTACTACGTTTCCTTCTCTTCCTTTTCCTACTCTCGAATTCCAGTCACCCATGAGTATTAAATTTTCTTCTCCCTTCACATCTGAATATTTTCCTTCATACATTTCATCAGTTTCTTCATCATCTGCAGAGCTAGATGGCATATAAACTTGTTCTACTGTAGTAGCCGTGGGATTCGTGTGTATCTTGGCCACAATAACGTGTTCACTATGCTGTTTGTAGTAGCTTACCCGCACTCCTATTTTTTTTATTCATTATTAAACCTACTCCTGCATTACCCCTACTAGATTTTGTATTTATAACCCTGTGTTCACCTGACCAAAAGTCTTGGTCCTTCTTCCACCAAACTTCACTAATTCCAACTATATCTAACTTTAACCTATCCATTTCCCTTTTTAAATTTTCTAACCTACCTACCCGATTAAGGGATCTGACGTTCCACGCTCCGATCTGTAGAACGCCAGATTTCTCTCTCCTGATAACGACACCCTCTTGAGTAGTCCCTACCTGGAGATCCGAATGGGGGACTGTTTTACCTCCGTAATATTTTACCCAAGAGGACGCCATCATTATTTAACGATACAGTAAAACTTCTTGCCCTCGGGAAAAATTATGTGCATAGTTTCTCCTTGCTTTCAGTCGTTCGCAGTACCAGCACAGCAAGGCCGTTTTGGTTAGTGTTACAAGGCCACATCAGTCAATAATCCTGACTGTTGCCGCTGCAACTACTGAAAAGGCTGCTGCCCCTCTTCAGGAATCACACGTTTGTGTGGCCTCTTAACAGCTACCCCTCTCTTGTGGCTGCACCTACAGTACGGCTATCTGTATCACTGAGGCATGCAAGCCTCCCCACCAATGGCGATGTCCATGTTTCATGGGGGGGTTATTATTGTTAAGTCAAGAAAATGTATTTGATTTTCTTGCCCTTTGTCAAGTGTGAATTTTATGTTCTGATGAGCTTTGTTGATTTCAGAGTGGAGTTCATCTATTTTTTTTTCATTTTTCTCTCTACCAGACAAGTAATGTCATCCACATATTTATTGATCGTTACCAACATATGGTTTTAAAACTTTTTTTAGTGGTTATCTTTTCAAATATCTGGATTTCAAGATGACTGGTAAAAATGTCTGCCAATGATCTTGATATTGGGGATCCTGGGGGTAGTCCATCATTTTGCAGATAATATTTTGTTATTTCTGTTATTGCTTCTGTATTGAGGTTGCTGTGAGATATAAGATTTTTTCCTATGATTTCTGTGATAGAGATGGTAGCTTACATTTCTTCTATGTAGAAAGAAATCAGTGATGTTGTATATGGTACCCGTATGTTCCAGATTTTTTTCTTTTAGGTTTCCTGTGTTTATCACTGTTCTATTGATTTCGATTTTGTAGTGTCTTGTGATTAACTTGTGGAGATATTTGGTTATGTCATATGTTGGGGCTTTCCTGAAGTTAATAACGGCTCTCATTGGTGTACCATCTTTATGTTTCTTTGGTTGGCTGTGGAGTGTTGGTGCTTCCAAGCCACTGAAGATGCCTTGCAGGGAATAATTAATGGTGGACTCCTCTGTATGGGTAGACACTGATGCAAAAACGTTTCTCCCTTTTATTTGTTTAAAACATTGTGTTCTTGTCAAGCTGAATTTGGTAATTATTCAAGAGGCGCTTCATGAAGTTGTAATAGCCACATCCATATTTTATTCAGAAGTTACTGATGACAGCATTGTGTGTGGAATGTGAATGATTACTCTCATGGTATTAACAAAAAAGGACTTCATCATTAATAATATAATAAATAACTATTGTCAATGACATAATTAGTAATTTGTAAAAAAATTATATCTCAGACAATACACATGGGAAAAGGTAATGAAAATCTCAATCTTCTGGCGTCTATGATTCTTCTAGAATAATCATTCTTCTTGTTCAAACTGTTGTACTGATAGGACTGGTGTTTTGTAACACAGAGGTCTGGAAAAACCGTATTATGTTGATAATTTAATATCTGAAAAACAGAGTTTATGTGTCATTGAAATGAATCTTCGTTGTTTGGAGTTTTATTTCATTGTGATTCTTGTCCTACTTAAATGTTTAGTTTTTTGATTAGCTACAAAGGAGCAAAGCCATTAGCGCTATTGATCTACAGAGCGATTTATTGGTAAATGCTGTAGAATTGAGAATTATTTTCAAATGTTAATGCATATATTGAAGGTACAAAAAATTTAATATATATTATTTGTTAGTAGTAATACAGGGGTTGAAGCATAATCGATAAGTGATTGTCTTACGTTAGTTACCATCTTAGTGAAATATGGCAGCGGCAGTTTTAAATTGATTTTCTATACAGACATAAATGTTGTTGCTCATAATTGCGATAATAATTGTGTATTGGTGGACCAGAACCCACTGTGAGGTAATAAATTCCACTTAGACTGTGAATAAACTCTAAATATAGTGAACTTGTATGACTGCAAACATCATCTTACCTGATACAAATTCTTATATGCTGATGCATGAAGCCTGGTTATTTCGCAACTTTGATGAAATATTTTGACAGGAAAAAATACATTAGTGTTGTGTGCATGTGGTATTGTGTGACAAAACTGTTCACTTTGTTCAAAGGAAAGTGTTGCCACCTTGAATAACAGCAGTGTTAAATTCGATAAACGATCTGCAACCAGCAACGAGACTATTATGCAGTAGCACAGAAAATGACTACATTACTCCTGTTCAGTTCAGATTATTTGTCATTCATTTAGCTTGTTTGCTGGTTATACATGAATATTTTTGAGCATGAATTTAGTGCCATTTACACTGATTGACGGACAACGTTGCCACACGTTCCCAGGTGG
The DNA here is from genome assembly GCF_021461395.2 of Schistocerca americana. Lineage (NCBI taxonomy): Eukaryota > Metazoa > Arthropoda > Insecta > Orthoptera > Acrididae > Schistocerca > Schistocerca americana. The sequence goes on along the minus strand of NC_060122.1, from coordinate 128,721,003 downwards.
AGATTTCTTTAACAAACTTACGATCATTAGCTGGGAAACGCAGAGATTAAATAAAGCCTCATGTTACATTATTAATAAGTAATTAGTTTTAATGTAATCTTGTTTAAATTGTGCAACACGCAATCAAATCACAATACAGTACCCCACAAAGTGTTCAGTTAACTATCTTCCTTAATAGCACTCGATAGGTCAGTACTACAAAGTATCTACGCTAAACTACCTTCTGTACCGAATAATAATTAAGCAGCGATTAAACTTTGTATGTACTGAGGCAGATATGTCTCTTTAGAACTCTCTTCCACGATATACAATTTTTTATTGGTATTCTTGCCTCATTCAGCATTTAACGTATTACTTTAGTGTGTTCTTTGTATTTTAGTTGTATCATACTATTACTGTTACTCACTGACGTATGTAAACGTAATCTGTGTTACCTGATCAGTGAAATAAACTGCTCAGCCTTACACAAGAGGGCCAAGATAAAGTTTTAACCGATCAAAATGTACTATGGTCAGACAGATGAAACTCTGCATTTGTGGGAGAAATTACGAATAAGGCAGGGTACGGGCCCTCATTTCTTAGTTTTTCTTTTCTTCTATAGGGTTTTTAAGCAAATAAGATCTGGTCTGTACTGAGGAAGTGAAGTCGCCTTGTTGCTATGTTACAAATGTTCTGAGTGGTTTTAAACTTGTTCTTTTCTACCTTGCCTTTCAAATTGTTCTGTTCTATCAGCTTCCACATCACCACCTCACGTATTTTAAAAGTGAACTGCAACTTGTCAAGTTGAAACGGAGAAACATGGATCTTACAGAAACTGCCATATGGGACATATACCTGTTGATTCGTGTATCTGACTGTTGTATGCAGAACTTACATCTCAACGTGCTTGTTCCAGTCTATATGTGAATTGCTGACGTAGTATGACAGCATTCAAGTGACTGGTTTATGGACATGGGGGAGGCGACAATTTGCTTTGGGAGGGAACGGAACTGTACGCCACTTATGAATCGGAACAACTTAAATATTTTGTGGACACTGTTGACATAACATTTGTTTTTTGTTCACTTAGCATAGAATTAAGTGGAAATAATTGATTTACAAAGCTGCAAGCAACAGTTTCTGCAGTTGTGTTCACAAGTACCACTAGGTGTCAGTATCCACGAAAGTGATGAATAATGAGTAAGATGTGCTTATTTTTTGGGTAGTTTGTGGAAAGGGTCCAATAATATCCATGGCACATTCTGAAATGGCCTTACAGTTTCTGGGAGTATTTGTAAAGGAATTTCGATTCTCAGTTAAGGAACCCTCTCGCACAAGGCAGACCGTTCCGTATATATTTGCAATCATTGGTTTGCCTACCTCTCCCATGCTAGCGTTAGTGGCTCATTGTCGATTGTGACAGGCCTGCAAGCTGTCATAACATATCGACATAATGTACCATTATATTTCTTTTGGTATTACTACCCGATTACTCAGGAGGGTTTTATGATAAAAGAGGTCAGTTGCTGGCAGATACTGTCACTCCCCGAATAAACACATATATTTCTTCAAAACTGGCTGTTCTGACTCAGACTAACGTATCGAATTTTCCCTTAACTGATTCATTAATACAGGTAGAATAGTGTACACGTTCCTCACTGGCAACCTCTTATTTCCCTTACGTTTCAATTGATTCCGACACTGAACTTTTGCTTTCAGTACTTCCTTGCCATTTTCCAGCAGAGTTCCAAGCGGTATTTCTATATTTCTTTGACCAACATTATCATCACATTGGGGCACATGTAACATTTTCCCTGATACCTTTGGATTACTGAAACTTCATTTGACATGAATCTGTAACCGGTCGCAAACGGCGTTCTGGCTGAGTGGATCAACCAGAAAGTTCGATCCTGGCGTTACCCAGGCTTTGACATCAATTCAGAGAACTTTTCAGTTGCTCGATTGATATTGACAGGGGTAGTAGTATTTAATGCCCAAGTTCGTGGTTCCATTGCAGCATGTGGAGGAGGCCACACACAAGAAGTTTCACGCGAATGTGGAGCGTGCCTACTGTCAAAAAAGTGAGACGCCTCACTGAATTGTGCAGTTCGCATCATATATAATCCATCTCTGTCTGAAAATTGGCTAGGAAATCGTTCCTTAAAATGACATCACCGCTGTGTTTCCTAACTACTTCTATGTCACACATCCTCCCATCAATTCGCAAATCTACCAAACTAGTTCTTGAAGGTGTGATTATCTCATCACCTACACCACTAATGTTGTAATGTGGCAGTTTGGGAAGACGTTAGTTATTTTGTGAAACAATTGACACACTAATCTGAGTTCCTATATGTATCATCAACTAAAGAACCCGTCCACTAATCTTGTCTTCTAAAACCACAGAGTGAAAATTTCATTCTGGAAACATCCCGCAGGCTGCCGTTAAGCCATGTCTCCGCTATATCCTTTCTTCCAGGAGTGCTAGTTCTGCAACGTTCGTAGCAGAGCTTCTGTGGAGTCTGGAAGGTAGGAGACGAGATGCTGGCAGAATTGATGCTGTGAGGGCGGGTCGTGAGTCGTGCTTAGGTAACTCAGTCGGTAAAGCACTTGCCCGCAAAAGGTCTAGAGTTCGAGTCTCGGTCCGGCACACCGTTTTAATCTTGCAGGAGGTTTCATACATATAGGTGGTTCGTTCACCATATTTCACTGTATAATGAAAAAAAATAAATGAAATCTCATGAGGCTAGGGCATCTCATCGAATAGACTGGTTACCTGGTACAAGTCTTTTTAGTTGACACCACTTCGGCGACTTACGTGTCGATGGGGATGTGATGAGGATGATGAAGACAACACAACACTCAGTCCCTGAGCGGAGGAAATCTCCGACCAGCCGGGAATCGAACAGGGGCCCCTGTGCATGGCATTCCGTCACACTGACCACTCAGCTAACGAGGCAGACTGTGTAATTAAATATTGTTACTGTCACTTTGCATGGAAATTATTGAATGATCTTTTCACTATTTATTACAATAGAGACTATTTTCTGATTAGTTATTTTAGTCTATAAAATGAAGCCAAGTGTACAAAGTATGTTTCGAGGACAGGTACAAATTTTTGTATAAATCTTGCACGTAAAATCATTAAAAAATCACCTAAGAGCATTACCACATAAATAAAACCTCCTCCAGAAAAACATTCAGATCTGAAAGGGTTAAAGACAGGTTTGTTAATTATTTTGTTTGTAATCAGAAGCAGGACAAGATTGCTCTTTGACACAGGGCATCAAGTGTTAGACATCATGAGGAATCTTGTCCAAGTCCAGTCCATTTTTACATCATGAAAAAGAAATTGCGAATGTCTTCGGGAGAGAATTTCTGTTAGTAGAGTTGGCTGCTGTGGAAAATTCGGTCTTTTCAGTGGGGCAATTGGAGTTTTGAACAGGGAAACGAGAGTTTCATCAGGAGAGAAATCAGACATCAGTTCTTTTGTTTGCCTTACAATAATGATGGATCTCCACAAAAGACTGCTCATCTGATGATTTGAGGACCTCGAATTATACTGCTTTATTTAATTTTCTTTCTGGAACACTGTTTTCTCACCGTGACACTCGTAAGAGGAATGAATCTGAGTTCCTCAAGTTTAAAGAATTTCGCCCTCGGAACAATTTTGTTCTGATCCAGGGATTTTAAACAATCTCCCACGTCCCAAGGCTATCGATACGTACTGTTCTGTTCCAGTACAGTAAGTCCCGCCTATAGGCTACTTTGCAGAACAACATCGTCATTTTCCTGCGAAACCTGCCAACGTACGCTATCTGATGAAAACTATGCGGACACTTCTGTGTGTTGCAAGTTTGACCTCTAGATATCAAGATAGACGGAACTGCCCGTTCGAAAGGAGGCAGGGACTTGAGTTGTGTCAGCAAGGAAGCGGTATCGGTAGACCAGGTTAGCCAGGAGAACTCAGTGGCACCGAACATGGACTAGTCATTTGATGTCACCTGAGTAACAAACCCATCAGCGACATTTCAGCCGTTCTAAAGCTGGCCAAGTAGACGGCGATGTTGTTGTGGGATGGAAAAGCCAAGGAGCAGCTACAGATAATCGAAGACTAGGCAGATATCACGTACTGAGGGACAGGGCCGGTTGAACATTTCGGATGATGGTTGTAAACAATCGAATGAAATCGGAGCAAGGAGACGCTCATGAGTTCCAGTTGTCAAGCTGGTACGATTTCTTTGCGGCGGGGATTAGAAAAAAGGGGTAGAACGGTTGATTAGCTCCACAGAAGCTACACATTTCTGGGATCAGCGATAAGCGACTCTTGAGGTGATGTCAAGAATGATGCCACTAGACAGTGGATAACTGGAAACCAGTGTTTTGGAGATATAAATCATGCCATAACATGTGGCAATTAGATGGTTGGCGCATGTCAGGAGAACGTTACTTACCAACACGTGCAGTCCTAGGAGTGAGGTGATGTTACGGTGCGCGTGCGTATCTCGTTTTTAGTGTTCCCTTATTGCGCTTAAGAAAACGTTAAACACTAAAGAGTATGCATAAACTTCACTGCATTGTGTAATGTGTACGACAGAGGAACAGTTCACGGACAATAATGGTTTGTGTCCATATGGTAACGCACCCTGTCGTATACCAGTATCTATGAGGCAATAGCATGGACAATAGCATTCCAGAAATAAACTGTCCTGCCCAGAGTCCGCACCTAAACCCAATTGAACAGCATTGGGATGAGTCAGAACGGCCTCACTCCGGACCCCAGAATCCAAAACACCACTACCTTCTCTGAGTTCTGATCTTGAGGAAGAATGGGCTTACATTGCTCCATAGACATTGAGAAACCTCACAGGAAATATCCAAAGCAAAGCTCAAGGCGCTATAAAGGCAAATCGTTGGCGCATTCCATATTAATCTCCACTAAGAGGTGCGCGGGTACTTCTGACCAAATAGTGTAAATTGACTAACTTTATACGAACTTACAATCCATTCGAGATTCGACTCGGTCAAATGTGATGTCATCCTACACCAGACACGAGATTTCAAGACACGAGATTTCTAAACATTATATAACCATTACTTGCTAGTGACTTCGCAGAGTAATTGTTTTTTGTATTTGGTCAGTATTTATTGCAAGACTGTGTATTTCACAATCATCGTTCATTCGAATAACAGGAATGATAACGTTGATCATTCTACTGCATTATAAAAGTTCATTGGCAACAGTAAAATAGGTAAAGTAAAGTAGAAGAAGGCATAAGAATACAACAATGCTATACTGCATACAAAAGAAAAATGCGTAAATGCGTAGGAATCGTATGAAGGAAACATTTTTAGCTGTAGTGGATACATTCTGAAAATTGACGATTCATGTTATCCTTTATATAAATCTTATAATCGCTGAATGAAATCGCTTAAAACAGCGCAGTATGAGTGGTAAGGTCTGGGATTGGTAAGCCGGGCACATAGGCTGCTGGAGCGGAATGCTGACCCCATTTGAGGATACAAAAAATTATTTTCACCACATTAAATAAAAAAGAGCACTGGTAACAACACAATGATTAATCAGTATTTGCAAATTTTGGTGATCTACACCGACTATTCAGTTATATAAAAGCAACGGGAATAATTTTAAAAAATTAAAGAAAAACAGCCTCATGGCCCCACTTTAAATTAATAAAAAATTAGTTTACACAAATATAACCTTGACATAACTACCGATATGAGCTCACTAGTCAATTATTAGGGCTCCTGAATATGAAAAAAAACAATTTTGTAAAAGGTATTAGGTTTAAAACTATTAGGTTTAAAGAAAACACTCAAATAGCAAGATCACGTAAATACGTGAATTAACTATTATGGAAAACATTCGGCAATATGATAGCCTGAAAGGTCTACACAGCAATCAGCACATTCTCGACGTCTGGCGTTCACATCGGCCGCGCGTCTGAATTCCGTGGTCGAGAGCTCAAGTGACAGCATCAGGCGCGAGGGTCCGCGCACACCAATAACGGCTTCAAGAACACACAAACCCAGTATTAATATACAGATCACTAAAATACTAAAATCAACAGCCAAGCACGGGGTAGAGCCAAATGCAGAAAGAAATGTTAAACGTTATAATGTGACAACTGCAGCTACTATTACAGCAATAGTTCATTACACAATCTCCAATCACATGAAATTTCATTTGATAAAATTATAAACCACAACTAGTTCAAGGCGTTAATGACCAGACAGTCCGCACACGACCTTAAAAACCAAAGCACCGTTCTACGGTGCAAAATTTTTGTAGTTGCCAACAACAAGGAAGTTGGCAATTCCAATTTAAATTAGCGGCTAAAGTTTTATAAAGAGAATGTCTTTGATTCATAAAATTGACCACTTAACATATTAACAATAATAACAAAAAGCCACATTTTTTATGCAACAGAACCAGGGCACAGCGCAGTTACATGGACTTGCAAAACCAAGTATCCGGACCCACGTCCAAGTGGCATAAGGAAAGACTAGATAAAATCAAAGTGGCTACACGGAGCAATGACATCCAGAAATTCCACCGCAAAATCGCCACTATTTAAAGTTAGTCCGGGAGCTCTCCGTTAACATTCTCGGCAGGGTAAGCTCCCACTCACTCCACAGGATTAGAGATAGACACGACTCGTGAACAGAGCCTATGTTGACCGGCGATTACTCTCGCACTCCAGTTCCGCTCGCCACGAGACCCAAGCGCCGGAATGTCAACACCGTGCGTCCTCGCTGTACACCGAGCCCCTACTGGCGATGCTCCTTGCACTGCCTTCCCTCTGTCACTGCCCCGACAGTCTCTCTCTTGCGAGCCGCGGCCGTCCTAACAAGGGAACCTCTCCATCGCACCCCCCTCAGATTTAGTTATAAGTTGACACAGTGGATAGGCTTTGAAAAACCGAACACAGATCGATCGAGAAAACAGGAAGAAGTTGTGTGGAACTACGAAAAAAATAACCAAAATTTACAAACTGAGTAGTCCATGTGCAAGATAGGCAACATCAAGGATAGTGTCAGCTCCGGAGTGCCGTGGTCTCGTGGTTAGCGTGAGTAGCTGCGGAACCAGAGGTCCTTTGTTCAAGTCTTCGCTCGAGTGAAAAAAAGAAGACTTTCTTTATTTTCGCGAAGTTATGATTTATCCGTTCGTTCATTGACGTTTCTGTTTTAGGTAATAAGTTTAGTGTCTGTGTTTTGCAACCGCACCGCAAAACCATGCGATTAGTAGACGAAAGGACGTGCCTCTCAAATGGTAAACGAAAACGTTTTATCGCAAGGTCATAGGTCAACCGATTGTCCACAGGAAAACACGTCTGATATATTCTATACGACACTGGTGACGGCATGTGCGTCACATGACAGGAATATGTTGTCGACCCACCTAACTTGTACACTTGGCGAATGGGTAAAAAGATTCTTCTACCTTGCCCGATTTAGGTTTTCTTGTGGATGTGATAATCACTGCCAAAAAAGTGATGAAAACATAAGAGTTTGTCACATAAACTGCAACAAATGAATGCAACAGTTTCAGAGTCGCACAGTTTTCCCTGTTCTCTGTCAAAACATATGTTTTTTACGTTTTCAAATTTCTCCGTGTGTAGACCGTCAAATCCAGCAAATGTCCAAGCAAATCTGAACATGTCCTGGAATTTTGGAGAGTGAAGTTGATTATGTGTGAGTGCCTGAACTTTGATAATTGACACACGATCACGTAAACAATACTGCTCTGTGTACCTGTGCAGCTACGCAAAATAATTGTCTGAAAGTAATAAATTAAACTTGAACCAAGGACCTCTCGTTCCGCAGCTGCTCACGCTAACCACGGGACCATGGGGCTCCTGAACTCACACTAACCTTGATGTTGCCTATCTTGCGCATGGACTACTCAGTTTGTATATTTTGATTTTTTTCATAGTTCCACACACTTCTTCCTGTTTTCTCGATTGATCTGTGTTCAGTTTTTCAAGGCCTATCCATTGTGCCAACTTATAACTAAATCTGAGGGGGTTGCGAAGGGGAGGTCACCTTATAAGCAGAGGGCGCTGGTCAACCAGGACGCCCCAAAGCGCGTAGCTTCGACAGAGAAACCATCCTGCCAAGAGCATCATAGGAGGTCACGGCTCAGTGGGAATCACCAAGTGGAGGGAAATGATCAATAATGCCTACTCAAAATAAATAGGCGGAATCATCACAATGCCGTGGCAACTGTGTTCAGATTACAGTCGTGGAAATATTTATTGCATGACAAGGCCCCCGGAGTTGACAACATTCCATTAGAACTACTGAAAGCCTTGGGAGAGCCAGTCCTGACAAAACTCAACCATCTGGTGAGCAAGATGTATGAGACAGGCGAAATTTCCTCAGACTTCAAGAAGAATATAATATTTCCAATCCAAAAGAAAGCAGGTGTTGACAGATCTGAAAATTACCGAATTATCAGTTTAATAAGTCACAGCTGCAAAATACTAACGCGAATTCTGTACAGACGAATGGAAAAACTGGTAGAAGCCGACCTCGGGGAAGATCAGTTTGGATTCCGTAGAAACGTTGGAACACGTGAGGCAATACTGACCCTACGACTTATCTTAGAAGAAAGATTAAGGAAAGGCAAACCCACGTTTCTAGCATTTGTAGACTTGGAGAAAGCTTTTGACAATGTTGACTGGAATACTCTCTTTCAAATTCTGTAGGTGGCAGGGGTAAAATACAGGGAGCGAAAGGCTATTTACAATTTGTACAGTAAGCAAATGGCAGTTATAAGAGTCGAGGGGTGTGAAATGGAAGCAGTGGTTGGGAAGGGAGTGAGACAGTGTTGTACCCTCTCCCCAATGTTATTCAATCTGTATATTGAGTAAGCAATTAAGGAAACAAAATTTCGGAGTAGGTATTAAAATCTATGGAGAAGAAATAAAAACTTTGAGGTTCACCGATGACATTGTAATTCTGTCAGAGACAGCAAAGGACCTGGAAGAGCAGTTGAACGGAATGGACAAGGTCTTGAAAGGAGGGTATAAGATGAACATCAACAAAAGCGAAACGAGGATAATGGAATGTAGTAGAATTAAGTCGGATGATGCTGAGGGAATTAGATTAGGAAATGAGACACTTAAAGTAGTAAAGGAGTTTTGCTATTAGGGGATCAAAATAACTGAGGATGGCCGAAGTAGAGAGGATATAAAATGTAGACTGGCAATGGCAAGGAAAGCGTTTCTGACGAAGAAAAATTTGTTAACATCGAGTATAGATTTAAATGTTAGGAAGTCGTTTCTGAAAGTATTTGTATGGAGTGTAGCCATGTATGGAAGTGAAACATGGACGATAACCAGTTTGGACAAGAAGAGAATAGAAGCTTTCAAAATGTGGTGCTGCAGAAGAATGCTGAAGATTAGATGGGTAGATCACATAAATAATGAGGAGGTATTGAATAGAATTGGGGAGAAGTGGAGCTAGTGGCACAACTTGACTAGAAGAAGGGATCGGTTGGTAGGACAGATTCTGAGGCATCGAGGGATCACCAATTTAGTATTGGAGGGCAGCGAGGTGGGTAAAAATCGTAGAGGGAGACCAAGAGATGAATACACTAAGCAGATTCAGAAGGATGTAGGCTGCAGTAGGTACTGGGAGATGAAGAAGCTTGCACAGGATAGAGTAGCATGGAGAGCTGCATCTAACCAGTCTCAGGCCTGAAGACCACAGTAACGACCATGAATTTCTTTGTCTTTTTGTCTTTTGCAGCAGTTTGCTTCAGGTTATACCAGGTTCCATTGTTGCTAAACTTCGTTATCATATTCTTGCCTTTATATTCTGACTTCTTCATGCATGATTTCCAACAATACACAACTCTGCGCTGTTATTTGGTTTTGCAATGAAACCAGTGTTTATACTGCCATTTTGAGTTGAAACTTTGGAGTGAGAAGATGGGCAGGTCAGTTGAATTAAAGCCAGGAAAGAAAGCTGCTATACTTGCTTATTCTTCTGCTGGTCTCAGCACCAGAGAGATAGCCTCTAAGACAGGATTTAGTCTACGATTTCGAGGTTACTGAAAAAATACAGGGAAAAAGGAAATGTTGATCGTGAGAAAGGAAGAGGTCGGAAAAGGGCGTCTACTGTCCAACAGGACAGTGTATGGCAAAGGCTTTCACTCAACGATCGTCGCCTCTCATGAACTGAAGCGAGACTGTGAAGAAATGTGCGACATCTCAGTAACCAGTAGAACTGTAAGAAATAACCTACTGGAGGCTAGACTCTCAGCCCGTCGTGCTAGAAAAAAATGGCTCTGAGCACTATGGGACTTAACATCTGAGTTCATCAGTGCCCTAGAACTTAGAACTACTTAAACCTAACTAACCTAAGGACATCATACACATCCATGCCCGAGGCAAGATTCGAACATGTGACCGTAGCGGTCGCGCGGTTCCAGACTGCAGCGCCTAGAACCGCACGGCCGCACGGCCGGCGTCGTGCTAGAAGCTAGCCTTTATTGACCAAGATAATGTAACAACAGCGACTAAAATGGGCAAAGGCACATGCGATATGGACACCAGAGATGTGGAACAAAGTAATCTTATCAGACAAATTTAATCTGCTTGACTCAGTTGGAAAGTGTTCATGTGTCGAAGAAAAGATGAAGAATTTTTGCCATCATGCATAAAACATAGAGTCAAGCACCTACAAGGGCAGATGGTCTAGAGGTGCATTTCCAGTGGAGTAGGTTGTCTGGACTTCAGTGGCACTGTCAACGCAGATGCCTACATAAGCATCCGTGAAAGAAAGCTTATGCCAACCATTAGAGACCAGTTTGGATATGTTTCCAATTGCATTTTTCAGGATGACTCCACTCCTTGCCATAGAGCTTTGAAGGTGAGTCCTGTGACTAATATTTGTACCAAACGCGAAGCAGATTACTTTCTTGGTTAATTATCACGTACTTCTGCATTTCAGGTGAAATCTTTCCTTCGACAAAATCGGGTTCGAGTGTTAGAGTGGCCTGGAAACAGCCCTGATCTCAATCCTATTTACAACTGTTGTAAGGTTATGGGGAATGCTATCACCAAAAAGAAGCCACGGAATAAACGGGAGCTGTAGGAGACCCTTGTGTGTGTATGGTTTCACGAACTGAGTGAGGAGTACATTAAAACGTTAATTCTTTCAATGCCTTCACAATGCCAAGCGGTGATTAAGGCACATGGTGGAGCAACAAAGTATTCAACGGAACAGTGTGTTCATATGAGACAACACAAAACTAAAAGCAGTCAGTGTTATGTTACAACATTAATATGCTGCGATTCTTTCAGCATTGGTATTCATATTTCAGAATAGCAAGCAGAATAGCTGACATATCCACTTACACTCGTTTTTGAAGAAAGTGCTAAGTTATATAAAACAAACATTTTTATAAAAACAAAAATTAAGAATAAAAATAAATTGACAAAAATAATTGTGTATATTCATTTCTGATAGAAATCAAGAGAAATAAGGCAGATTTTGCTGAGTTATTCAATGAGTGTAACAAAAATTGTTAAATGTAAGAGGCGATGCAATAAATATTTCCACCACCGTAAGTCATAATTTTACACACTGGAGACTAATAGCTCTTATTTCTAAATTTTCAGATGATGCCAGAAAACGAATTCACTGCTGAAGTGCCAGAAATTACTGAGCAGCTATTGCTGGCCAGTAAACCATTCCACCGGATATGCAAGTTATTTGGCCTGATGCCATTCACGGTTGATGTGAAAAATGTTTCGCTGAAGAGATCAAAGTTGGATGTAGCTACACTGACATTCACCAGCGTGGCACAGCTGGTTTCTGCTTGCATTTTACTGTTCTTTGGTATCAGTATGTTTCGGACATTTTCTACAATAACTATTATCGTACTTGCAACACTTTGGCGATATCCAATATTAGTGTTCGTTTCAATAATTTCTGATGCCTTCTTCAATACAAAAAATTACGAGAAAATGCTGCAGCTGATAGCGTTATGTGACAGTACACTGACTACCTTTATAGGGCCAGTCAGTGTTCGTGTAGGCAGGGCTGCGAAGCTGCAACTAATGTTTTTAGTTTGTTATTATTGTTTGTCATGCTCTCTTTATTTTTCTGTTAATGGTACTCTGAATCAGTCGTTGTGTGGAGCGTCTAGTTTGTATGGCTTCGGAGCAACACTACTAACACTTTTAAAATTTGCAAATTTACAGTTGGTAATAAAGCATAGGATCTCACTTCTTAATAGCTGTTTACTCGGTACGCGTTTTAATATGTCTGCCAAACGTCCTGTGGTAGATTCTTCAAGAAAACATCTGATGCCAGTTGATTATCTACAAGTAAACACTGGAGATGTACGTTGTTTCCCATTATATATAAGATCACTTAGGCGAGCATATGCATCTGTTAATGAATCAGCAGCAGTGGTGACCTCTGTTCACAGATATTTTCTGCTGCTGTATTTAACAATCGTTTTGCTGTTAACTGTAGTGCTGATTTACTTACGTATAACAAAATCATCATTCCCTGGTTCGAACAGTTCTGGTGGCTGGCAGCTGTGGGTGGGTACATCTCTAAGTGTAAGCAAAATAGCATTTGTGGTACTTCCCGCTCACTGGGTAGAAATGGAAGTCAGCCACACTCAGAAGCTGTGCTCACAGCTGCTGCTGGAAGGGCGGCGTGTGGGCGGCGCCGCCCACCGCGAGCTGCGGCTGCTGGCGCGGCAGGTGTCCTCTGGACGCCCCGTGGTCAGCCTGCTGGGCGTGATCACCGTGCGACTGAGCCTCGTCGCTGCTTTCATCTCCGTAGTGACCACCTACACCGCCATGTTGCTCACATTCTGGCCGTCAGGTAACGTGGTAGTAAACTTCCGATACTGAAAACGAGTTAGTGACCTCGTAAATTATTAGTGATATACACTGGAAAATATCTCAAAATCAAAAAGGAATTAATGTACCGGGTGATCAAAAAGTCAGTATAAATTTGAAAACTTAATAAACCAAGGAATAATGTAGATAGAGAGGTAAAAATTGACACACATGCTTGAAATGGCATGGGATTTTATTAGAACCAAAAGAAAGATCACAAAATGTCCGACAGATGGCGCTGGACAGTAAAACGTCAGTGACTGCGCATGACAATCGTGTATAAAAGGAGCTGTAATGAGAGAGAGAATCAGATGCGCCAGCAGACGCAGCATGTTGACGTTCCGTGAAAAGGCGCTTTTAGTGAAGCTGTATTATCAGAATGGGGAATGTGCTAGTCCAGCGTTACGATCCTATCGCCGTAGGAAGTGGATTCGAACAGGTAAAGGTCCGTTGACAAATGCAGCTGTGGCGAGAATGATTTCGAAGTTCGAAGCCACGGGTTGTTTAGACGATAGACCCCGTAGTGGCCGACCGAGCACAAGGCGATTGCTGCTGAGGCAGTTCAGGAAGAAATGGAGACTGTAGCGGGTTCGTCTATGCACGGGGAAGTCCGCGCTCGTGCAGACGCACGCCGCACCGGCATTCCATACACTGCTGTTTGGTTGGCTCTTAGGCGTACTCTACGATGCTATCCATACAAAATCCATCGGCATCATGAACTGTTAACTGGCGATTTAGTGAAGCGGAGGGCATTTGGGCTATGGGCGTTTCAAAAGATGGCGGAAGATGATGATTGGTTGAGTAAGGTGTTGTGGACCGATGAAGCTCATTTCACGTTCCGAGAGTCTGTCAACGCCCACAACCTCAGAATTTGGGCCAGTGAAAATCCTAGAACTGTCGTAGAAACTCAATTGCACGACGATAAAGCCACGGTATAGGTTGGATTTACCACATCTACCATAGCTTCGCGTAAATGCGTGATTCTGGTTTTGTAACTGCTACCGTGACGGGTGAGACGTACGCCGATATGTTACAGAATCGCATCATCCCCAGCCTGGCTGATAAACACCTGCTGGAACGTACGATGTTTATGCAGAATGGCGCTCCACCCCATATTGCTCGACGCGTGAATGATCTCTTGTGAGCGTCGTCTGGTGATGATCGTCTTCTCGGCCGCCACTTTCGTCATGCTTCGCCGCCCAGGTCCCCGGACCTCAGTCCGTGCGATTATTGGCTTTGGGGTTACCTGAAGTCGCAAGTGTATCGTGATCAACTGACATCTCTAAGGATGCTGAAAGACAACATCCGACACCAATGCCTCACTTTAACTCCGGACATGATTTACAGTGTTGTTCACAACATTATTCCTCGACTACAGCTATTGTTGAGAAATGATCGTGGACATATTGAGCATTTCGTGTAAAGAACATCATCTTTGCTTTGTCTTACTTTGTTATGCTAATTATTGCTATTCTGATCAGATGAAGCGCCATCTGTCGGACATTTTTTGAACTTTTGTAGTTTTTTAGTTATAGTAACACGCCATGTCATTCCAAGCATGTGTGTCAATTTGTACCTCTCTATCTACATTATTCCGTGATTTATTCAGTTTTCAAATTTATACTGACTTTTTGATCACCCAGTAGATTAATGAAATTTCGGGATTACATTTATCCACGTAACATGTGAGGTGCTTAACATGGCAAGATCGCAGGTTAATCTAGATGCCAGATAAGCCACTGTAAATGTGAAATGCTGGTACTTTAATAACCGGTGTAACCACCTGAATGTTGAATGCAAGCATGCAAATGTGGATGCATTGTATTGTTCACGTGCCAGATGTCAGTTTGTGGGATGGAGTTCCATGTCTGTTGCGGTTAATCGGTCAACACATAGACGGTTAATGATGCTTGTGGATGACAGTATAGTTGTTTAGTTGTTGCCTGATGAAGTCCCATATGTGCTCGTTTGGAGACAGATGTGGTGATCGAGCAGGTCAAGGCAACATGTTGACATACTGTAGAGCATTTTGGACTACAACAGCGGTATGTGGGTGAGAGTTATCCTGTTGGAAAACGACCTCTGGAAGTCTGTTGATGAATGACAGCACACAGGTCGAACCACCAGATTGGAGTACGATTTTGCTGTCAGGTGAGTAGTACACCCACGAGAGTCGTCCTGGTGTCATACGGAACGCAGGTGTAGTTTCATTGTGTCTAGGCTGCAGACAGGTTGAGTGCAGAAGCCTAACTGGCCTCCTTCTAACCAACACATGGCCAACACCGGCACTGAGTCAAAACCGGTTTTAATCGGAAAACAGAACAGACCTCCACCTTCCCCTCCAATGTGCTCTCGCTGGATACCATTGAAGTCGCATACGGCAGTGGTTTGCGTTGAGTGGAATGCCCGTTGTAGGACGTCTGGCTCGGAGCTGTCCTTGAAGTAATCAATTTGTAACAACCGGGTGAAACTTCCTGGCGGATTAAAACGGTGTGCCGGACCGAGACTCGAACTCGGGACCTTTGCCTTTCGCGGGCAAGTGCTCTACCAACAGAGCTACCCAAGCACGACTCACGCCCCGTCCTCACAGCTTTATTTCTGCGAGTTCCTCGTCTCCTACCTTTCAAACTTTACAGAAGCTCTTCTTCGAACCTTGCAGAACTAGCACTCCTGGAAGAATGGAGTGAGGGCGGGGCATGAGTCGTGCTTGGGTAGCTCAGTTGGTTGAGCACTTGCCCTCGAAAGGCAAAGGTCCCGAGTTCGAGTCTCGGTCCGGCACACAGTTTTAATCTGCCAGGAAGTTTCATATCAGCGCACACTCCGCTGCAGAGTGAAAATCTCATTCTGGAAATAACTGGGTGTATCACTATGGTGCCAACTATCGCTCGAATGACTGCTGCAGATGCAGTACGATGCGCCAGAGACATACGCCGAACATGATGGTCTTCCTTCTCGGTAGTGACACGTGGCCATCCAGAGCCCAGTGTTCTTGCAACAGTACATTCTTGTGTCCACCGCTGCCAGCTACCATGTACAGTGGCTACATTGGCGCCAAGTGTTTCTGCAGTATCGCAAAAGCAACATCCAGCTTCTCGTAGCCCTATTACACGACCTCGTTGAAACTCAGTGAGGTGTAGAAAATGGCGTCTTTGATGCCTTAAAGGCATTCTTGATTAACTTCAACTCACCCCGTCCAATGTTAAAGGTAACTGAAGCTCACGACCATTGCCTGGTATATTTAAGGAGAACCAGCTAATCATGTTCATACTGGTACTACTAACGACACTTATGTGACTAGCGCAAATCTGAATAGACATCATCTTCCAGATGTAGAAACATGCCTGCCAGCCTTCGTTTATGTCGCACAACTCTTTCTTAGTGTTTCTATTTTTTTAGGCAGTGTGGATACCTCCTTCTAACTGCACGGTCCTGAGCTCCACAACATTTGACGTTACCCACGCAAAACCGGTGCAATATCAGTGCGAGTATCAAAGGAGGTCAGGTACTATTGAGCACATAGGCGTTCTTAAGATTATAAATTTTTCAAGAGGTTGTACTGGAACGTTCTTCGAACTAATAAATAGCATGATACGTTAGTAAAGTTATGAATCTCAATGGAACAAAAATATACCTCTGTTCAGGTGGCTATATTTTTTTATTATCATTCCATTTACATCTTTTAAATTTCTGGACGGTTGCGCTGGATATGAAACTGTAATGTGTAAAAAAGGCGTTTTTGTTACATAAATTACTTAATTTGAACGTAAACAGTAATAATGTTTGAACTATCTCGTAGAATCGGGTGTACTGCCGGTGGTCCGCGTCTTCCCAACACGATATTTCGACGTCGTAGCTCGGCATCTTCATCAGGTGTTCCCTGAGACTGGTTGACGAGCTGACCTTGTCCCAAATTTATGCCTGGGCGGGGTGTGGCGCTCTAGTCTATGCCGTCCGCGCCCACTGTGGTCATTTCTGGCGGTCTATAGGCGCTTCATCTTCTGTCTGCGCCCGTTGCCGCTCTTCTGAGGTAACGGTCATCCCAAGGCGTTCCCTAATGGGTCCGCACCCGATAGGCGCGATCCTAGCACTACCATGGCTCTGATGAAGTTCCTTATGCTGTCCGCGACCGCGGCGAGTTCCTCTCGTGGCCGAGCCATTCTCCTGGCCTTCTGAACCCGGTATGCGCCTGTGAGGTGCGCGTCCTGCGGCGTCCGGCTGCTGTTGGAGCTGCATATCATGATGGCCATCCTCCAAGGAGCTTGCTGCCGCCTGTATCGCGTATGACGTTCTGTTCCGCCACTTACGCTCCTGGACGTCTGTAGGTTATTCCTGGAGGTGGGAACTTTCTTCCGTTGCTTCTGTAGTAGTTCCAAAGGAGGATTCCACGCAGTACTCAGTTGATATCCTGCTTCCCGGTTGATAAAGTTCTCCGCCGTCTTGATTTAAATTGATTCATTAATGACGCTAGCCCAGAATCGGGGGATCTGAGCCAGGATCCTGGTTTTGCCATAATCCATGGTGTGCTCAAGGTCCAGACAATGTTCTGCTATTGCAGATTTAGTTACCTCTCCTAGCCTAGTATGTCTCTAATGTTCATTACACCTTATTTCAACTGTTCTGGTAGTTTGACCAATGTAAGACATCCCACATTCTCATGGTATGTGGTAGACACCAGGTTTCCTTAAGCCCAAATCATCCTTGACAGTCCCAAGGAGCACCGTTGTCTTGTTAGGTGGGCAGAACACACTCTTGATACTGTGTTTATTCAAGATTCTGCTGATCTTGGCAGATATAGGCCCAGAGTACGGTAGAAAGGCTACTTTTCTGTTATCTTCTTCCTGCTCCTCTCCTGTTGCCTCAGGTCGTCTGGTGGGATGGAGCGCTTTGCGGATGTCCCTGGTGGAGTATCTGTTGTCTGTGAACATTCTTTGTAGATGTTCTAACTCCGCTGTCAGGCTGTCTGCGTCAGAGAGTGTTTTGGCTCGGTGTACGAGTGTTCTCAGCACTCCTTGCTGGGTGATGGCATCTGTAAGTCTGTAGATATAAGTCAGTGTGTGTTGGTTTCCTGTACACACTGTGGCCTAAGGTGCCGTCTGCCTTTCTCTTTACCAGGACACTGAGGAATGGGAGCTGACCATCACTCTATGATTCCATGGCGATGTTGGGGTGTCTTTTGTTCAAATGGTCGAGGAAAGGCCATGATGATTGTCTTTTGGGATGCCCAACGACTCATCTTTTGTTACATGACATAGTTCGCGCACTCATTGAAAAGCTGACGGAAGAAAGTGGGTTGAGTGACACTACCTCATCCTCCCTACAGACCTGACCCTTTCGGATTTTCGTTCGTTTGGTCCCCTCAAGGAGGCTTTCCACGGAAAAAAATCAGCAACAACTAGGAGGTCAAAGAATGTGGGGCAACAGACTCAAGCAACAAACAAAGACCTCTTTGCATCAGGTTAAAAAAACTGATTAACGCTGGGGATAACTATATTAATATTGGTGGGTAATGTTCCGAAGACTGCAAGAGCTTAAGTGTACGAGAATTATCAATCAGCATAATAGCTCATGCATCCTAGCTGCTGACAAGAATAACATACCGAAGAATGGAAAAGAAAATTTAGGATGTGCTAAAAGACTATCAGTTAGGCTTAGAAATGGTAAAGTCACGAGAGAGGCAGTTCTGACGTTGCGGTTGATAATGGAAGCAAGACTTAAGAAAAATCAAGACACGTTCATAGGATTTGTCGACCTGGAAAATGACTTCGACAACATAAAATGGTGCAAGATGTTAGAAATTCGGAGAAAAATAGGGATATGCTATTGGGGTAGGCGGGTCATATACAATTTGTACAAGAGCCAAAAATGGTTCAAATGGCTCTTAGCACTATGGTACTTAACATCTATGGTCATCAGGCCCCTAGAACTTAGAACTACTTAAACCTAACCAACCTAAGGACATCACACAATACCCAGTCATCACGAGGCACAAGAGCCAAGAGGGAACAATAAGAGCAGAGACCAAGAACGAAGTTTCGAATTAAAAACGGTGTAAGACAGGGATGTAGCCTATCGCCCTAACTGATCAATCTATACATCGAAGAACGAAAGATGGAAATAAAAGAAAGGTTCAGGATTTGGAATTAAAATTCAAGGTGAAAGGACATCAATGATACGATTTGCTGATGACATTGCTATCCTGAGTGAAAGTGAAGAAAAATTACATGATCTGCTGAAGGGAATGAACACTCAGATGAGTACAGAATGTGGATTGAGAGTAAATCGAAGAAAGACGAAAGTAATGAGAAGTAGCAGAAACGAGAACAGCGAGAAACTTAAAATCAGGAGTGATGTTCACGAAGTAGATGAAGTTAAGGAATTCAGCTACCTAGGCAGAAAATAACCGATGACGGATGGAGCAACGTGAACATCAAAAGCAGACTAGCAATGAAAAAATTGCATCCCTGACCAAGAGAAGTCTACTAGTATCAAACATAGGCCTTAATTTGAGGAAGAAATATCTGAGAACGTATGTCTGTAGCACACTATTGCATGGTAGTGAAACATGGACCGTGGGAAAACCGGAACGGAAGAGAATCGAAGCCAATGTTCAAAATTAGGTGAACTGGTAAGGTAAGGAATGAGGGCGTTCTACGCAGAATCGAAGAGGAACGGAATATGTGGAAATCACTGATAAGAAGAAGGGACAGGGTGATAGAACATTTGTTAAGACATGAGGGAATAACTTCCATGGTACTAGGAGGAGATATAGAGAGCAAAAACTACAGACAAAGACAGAGATTGGAATACATCCAGCAAATAATTGAGGACATAGGTTGCAAGTGCTGTTCTGAGATGCAGAGGTTGGCACAGGAAAGGAATTCGTGGCGGGCTGCATCAAACCAGTCAGAAAACTGATAACAAAAAAAGAAAAGAAATATTTCGAGAGGTAGTAAAATTCTCGTTTGTGAAGATACACCGTTTTTCCCATATCAGTTGTCTGTTGAATATACATATATATGTGTAATAATTATATTAAAATTTTTCACTAACAAAATAAGATCGTAAACGCTATTTTTCAAACGTGATGTACTTTTTTTCATTATATTTGAACATGGTTGTTACATTATTGGTCTATTTGTTAAATATGATTTTCCGTAAATTTTTTTATCTCTGATGAAAATCCATTTACACCACACGTAAAATTTAAGATAGAATTTGATCCTGAATTCTTTATTTCTGTTTTAGTTGCAGTTATCAATGTAGTTTATGTTTCTGAGTTCTGTTTGTTAATTGTTTTGTAGTTTTTGGCAAATTTGTGCAAATTCCACTAAAATACTCATACTCCTTTGGCTGTGTGAAGAATGGAAAGATTAGTGGTTGTATTCACTGTAGAGTGTTGATTTTATCGAAGATACATACTAAATCTGAAGAGGTTGCATTCACATTTGTTTATATGTTGTTTATACCCTGTAGTAAGTTTTCACCCTGATTGACAGACATAGAACAAATCACAGTCACTGCACTTAATTTTGCGTATGTCTGCTTAATTGTATATCTGAGGATTCTCTGTTTTGTTCATGACCTTCATTACTACATTATTCTTTGTGCAGAAACTAATTTTAATCAAAATTGTCAAATGTGTCACTTTTTTGCATATTTCGCAGATATGGTAACGTATCAAATTTTCCTCTCTTCTTTGTTTCTACTTTCACTAATATTATTTCCTCATTTTCATTTGCACATTTGGCCCTAATTTACTTCTGTATGTCATATGGATCATATTTGATTGCAGTTATTATTTAAGGCTACAGTTTTAATTGTATCACATTTTGTTTCATAAGGGGAATTCTGGGCACACAATCTATTATAGTGAGCAAATACGCTGTCTCATGCACTAGTAAGTAACATGACGAGTAATGTATGTTGTAGTCACTTGTCTATGGTTCATGAAATATCCCAAATTTATGGCTGAGATTACCTATTTTTATATCTAACAGGTTTATGCTCTTTCCCCTTTAATATCCGATGGTGAATTTGATGCTGTTATATACAGGGTGAGTCACCTAACGTTACCGCTGGATATGTTTCGTAAACCACATCAAATACTGACGAATCGATTCCACAGACCGAACGTGAGGAGAGGGGCTAGTGTAATTGGTTAATACAAACCATAAAAAAATTCACGAAAGTATGCTTTTTAACACAAACCTACGTTTTTTTAAATGGAACCCCGTTAGTTTTGTTAGCACATCTGAACATATAAACAAATACGTAATCAGTGCCGTTTGTTGCATTGTAAAGTGTTAATTACATCCGGAGATATTGTAACCTAAATTTGACGCTTGGGTACCACTCCTCCGCTGTTCGATCGTGTGTATCGGAGAGCACCGAATTACGTAGGGATCCAAAGGGAACGGTGATGGACCTTACGTACAGAAGAGACTGGAACGGCACATTACGTCCACGTTCTAACACCTTTTTATTGGTCTTTTTCACTGACGCACATGTACATTACCATGAGGGGTGAGGTACACGTACACATGTGGTTTCCGTTTTCAATTACGGAGTGGAATAGAGAGTGTTCCGACATGTCAGGCCAATAGATGTTCAATGTGGTGGCCATCATTTGCTGCACACAATTGCAATCTCTGGCGTAATGGATGTCGTACACGCCGCAGTACATCTGGTGTAATGTCGCCGCAGGCTGCCACAATACGTTTTTCATATCCTCTGGGGTTGTAGTCACATCACGGTACACATTCTCCTTTAACGTACCCCACAGAAAGAAGTCCAGAGGTGTAAGATCAGGAGAACGGGCTGGCCAATTTATGCGTCCTCCACGTCCTATGAAACGCCCGTCCTACATGAAAAAAGAAGATTTATGGGGGCAGCGATAAAATTGTAGCCCACACTTCAGATAAGCAAATAAATATTTGTACGTAAATACTTAACAAAGAATCTTCAATATCCAGACGTGAACACACTTTATGTTGTAGTGTTTAACTTGAGGCATTCACTGCAGTCAGAGGGGTTGGGGGGTAATCTGCTTTGTAAAGAAATGAAGTCTCGCAGTGTCAAGCAGCCCACATGGATTTGTTAAACATGATACCTCATGCAGCCCACAGTACAAAGATCAGTGTGCAGCACATTCCGCGCAGTCATGACTAATCAATCGTTACTACTAGTAACACACAGTGGAAGGCACACCAGCTCCAAGTATTACGAGATCTGATTTCGCATCATTCCTTTGAGACACACCCTTACACGGGTATTGCATGCCAGCAGTTTGCAAACAACAGAAAGAAAAAAAGACGGTAGGATCATGCGAAACATAAGACTTTTGTCACCCACATTTTTAAGCATGTGAAAATCGTTGACATGTAAAATTTTTTTGAAATAGTAACAACATGAATCTTTATAGGCACTATCACTGGGTGGGGTCCCAACCAGTCTACTTAACACATTATCACTTTGAATATTTTCATCTATTCTGTTTCATACTTGTGTATGAAAACACTAACAGTATCGAGATATATCAAAAATGTAAAAATATTTTTACAGGTTCTTCCTGTTATATTTAATAGGTACACAGTCAAATTGCTTTATCATGTGCTTCCTTCGCAGCCAACGACTTATTCTGCATTTGCTGCAAAGCCATCATCTGCGTTTCCGCTTGTGACATTTCTTAGTGATCAGAGAAAGTTTTAGTTCTTACTAGAAAGTTATTGGGCTTCACACCAAATCACGTGCTGTAATGCTTTTACAATTCAATTTGTTAGTAACAGCTTCAATGTTTGACAGTTTCTGTCTTCGGTTTTGATAATTTTTAACACAGTGAATCCTAAACGGTCTCCATAATTCTCTCGTACAGTGTTGAATGGGATCTGACAGTGAATGATACCATGAAATTAAATTTCCAATTAGCCTTTGGTGGATAAACTCAGTCCAAAGATTTCATCGAAATTGGGGTGCATTGTCAGTGAGGAGGCATTTCAGATTAATAATATTCTCAAAACATTCTTTCTTTATCTTCTTACAGATAATTTTACTATTTACTTTACATAGCAGAAAGAACAGAACGAATCGGGATAGCCGTTCTACATCCACACAACTCTGTGAGAAGTTGACTTTCGATCATTGAAGTCGACCAACCAAATCTAACGTGACAGTGTCGCTAATTGACTGAGGATTGATGTTATACTTTAACTCTCTACACTATATCTTGGAGACTTTTGTGTGATGCCAGTTATCACAAATTTGTAAAACTTTTCTCACTCATCATGGCATGCTTTAAAAGGAAACTTGTACTTGATATTTCTCTAGGCACTTCTCGCGGCCAAACGGTGCATGACTGACGTGAACATACTCGATAAGGCCTTCCAGCTCTTGTTTAGGGATATGTAGCTGCCAGTATGGTACACTGAGGTTTGGCCTCCTACACAAAATATAATTATGAACAAAGTAATAACTTATCGTCTTTTTCTTCATTATTGTCCTAATATTTTCATTTTATCAGGTGAAGTGTTTCAGCTTCCTCTTCTGTGTAGTGTGTAGATATTTCGCGTTCTACTTTCTTATTAAATTAATTTTCAATTTTTGACATATTGGTTCTCATTGCAGACGTCCTTCACATTTCGCAGATTATGTGATAAAGCAGCAGGTACCACATTTTATTTGTCAAGAGTGTGTGGGATTTCGAAGTCCAATCCTTGTAAAACTAAAGCGCACCTAGCAAGCCGACTATGAATCAATTTACAGTGAAGCAAGAAGAATACTACTCGATGACCTGTCCTCGAAAGAGTCTTTTAAGTACTTCGCACTGTGTCATGCTGTATTTTCTTTCCCAATCTTACTAAACTCGACTTGAGAACGCTATCGTGCAGTGTCGTTCCTGACCATCTTCAGTGACAATTTCATATAAATGCGCTCAAAGCCAAATTCAGTTGCGCCTAGCGCAAGAGATAATGATTTACTAGGATCTGGTGATAACAATAGTGAAACTTGACCTCTTCATACGCTTCCTTTTGATCGGTACCAAATTTTCAGGTGGAATCATTCTTTACTCATTTGAAGAAAGCATATGATGACAGGTAACGTCGTTCAATGAAGCGTTGGTAGTATCGAGAGGAGCCTAGAAACGACTGAAATAATTCTTTAATGGGGTGTCACTGTATTATTCCGAACTGCTTGCAATCTTAATAAGTATGATTCAGTTCCTGCAGACGAGATGAAATTTCTTATAATCTATATGTTCTTCCTCGCGCATTCAGATTTTTCAGACTGAGGGTGACCCCAGCCGATTTAAATGTAGTCAGAAGTTTATCCAGCACGTGCTCGTCCCAGACGCAACTAAAATATCATCTACAAAAGTTCCTCGCTAAGATTTTACCCAGATTTCGAACCAATGCTACAGATGAAATGTTTAATCAGAACAGTATCAACTTGAAAAGGATGCGATGAACATTTGACTTCTATCCTCCAGATTCTACTGCTAATAACTAGCTCTCATATCCCAACTACTAAGACAGCAAGTGCCATTGTAAAAGCTCTTTCACATTTTTCGGCAGATCTCCCTCAGGCAGAATGAAGTTGTTGATAGCTCAGGCATCCAAATCAAGTCTGACCTTTCAGTTTTGACTACTATGTGTATCTCATTGGAATATTCACTGTCTGGTCTCTCGACTATGTCGTTCTCTATAATACTCTTCACTTACTTCTACCCAGCTTCTCTTCTAACTTGCGGTACAGGACACGATTTCATCTAGAAAGGGGCACACTGTCACTCCTTAATTTGACACTGACCTCACTTTATGTATCCAAGACTACTGGAAAATACGTCTGTTTGCATATGTAACGCTTCTCGCAATTTTTCTTTATACGATGTCGGCAAGTAAATCAAACCCTTGATCTTTTCTTGTATTTTTGACACGACTTCCGGATTTCCTTCTGCTCTCATCTTGGACACTTTATGCTTCAAGTAAACTACGGCCTCTATCACGCCATCTATCTTCTTAATAATTTTAACTCCTACACCTACAGGGACGTCTTCTTCTCCTGTGATGAACTCGACTAAATTAACTCCCATTTCTTCATTATTATCACAAATGCACAAACGCTTAATGATTATTTTCCGAAATTAATAATTCGACATCTACCTTATGTCAACAAATCGTTACCAAAAATCCTCTCCACAGTCAATTATTCAAAAAGCAGCGTGAGTCGTGTGAAATCTAAAATACTGCATGTAATGTTTTGCCCAGTAACAGGACGACTTTAAATATTACCACAGTGTAGTGGAAGCACAGGTATATATCTTCTGTTCCGAGAAGCTGTTCATTCTAATTCCACGATCAACGACGGCAGCAATTTTATGATGATCAAAAATGGTCAGTTACAGGAATTAAAGTGTCAGCTACCTTTAGCATTTGTTTCCTTTAGTTCAGCCATGACATCTTCACTCTTGTTTTAAACCTTTTTGTACTTGGAGATGATTCATTAAATTGTTCACATGCTGCTGAAAGAGTCTCATGTGAAACTACATTTAATTTATCGATGTCTGCTTGTTTTGTCGTTGTCTGTACATGTGCCTCAGAGATGACGAGGCACAAAATCCGTCTAGTACTGTCTGTTCTGTTACTCAAAATCATTTACCGTCAGTCCATCATTTCCAAAGCAATCATCGCTGCGCATGTAATTCCGAGGCTGGACATTTTCTTACATCGTTATCTCAAGGACGATTATCACAGTGCTGGCCTACTATACGTGCCCAAAGTTACCTTGTCCAGGTGCTTCGCGCGATTGAAAATTTTGACTACGATGTGTTGGACCTTGTTCAGATTCATGTGGTGCTCCCTGAATTGAAAGTCTCTTATAGAAGCTCTATAAGTCGTCAACAGCACGCCGAAATCGTTGAAAGTTCGCGGCTCTATCTTCGTACTATTCACGGCGAATGTTTCACCTAAATCAGAGGAGGATCCTTATCACTGGTGGTGTCGTCCAGATAACTATCACGTTCCCAGTAATTCTGGAGAATATCATGCATTCACCCTTAGATGCGGTCGTAGCTGTCAATCGAAAGTAGTTTCTCTTTAACGATTCGTTGTTTGTCTCATGGCAAACACATGCAGAGGGAAACCTTTTCGATGTCTGCAAATACGAGGGTTATTCCAAAAGTAAGGTCCGATTCGCCGTAACTTTTGAAATTTGGCGCCAATGACAAAACACGCATGCGCGCCGACTCCCGGCAAGCCTTGCGCGTCAAACGCCGCCATTCGCTTTGTTACTGTTGCTGAGTGTAGTTTACAGTGTCACTTTACAATGTTTAAGACAATTGATCAGCCCGCCGATTGTGAAGTAAGGGCAGTGATACGGTTTTTGTCTGCAAGAAACAATTCAGCGGCGGAAATCCATCGGCAGATTACTGAAGTGTACGGTCCTAACATAATGAGCGACAGTAAAGTGCGCAAGTAAGTGCGAGCTTTTAATGAAGGACGGGATAATGTGCACGATGAACCACGGTGTGGCCGACCATCAGTGATTTCAGACGATTTGGTCAATGCGGTTGACAAAAAAATTCGTGAAGATCGCCGATTCACTATTACAGACGTAGACATGCATTTTCCGAATGTGAGTAGAACAACTTTGTACAGAATTGTGTCTGAACATTTGAAGTTTCACAAATTGTGTGCCCGTTGGGTTCCCAGGCTGCTTACTGAGCCCCAACGAATGAAAAGAATGGCTTGTGCTCTTGATTTTTTGGAGCGATATCATAAGGAAGGTGACAGTCTTTTAGACAATGTTGTCACAGGGGATGAGACATGGGTTTCTCACATCACTCCAGAGTCTAAACGTCAGTCAATGCAATGGCGCCACACGTCATCGCGTCAAGGTCAAGGCAAAGCAGACAATCTCAACACGTAAGGTTATGGCGACTGTGTTCTGGGATAGACGTGGAGTATTGTTAGTCGACTTTATGGAGAGAGGAACAACGATTAATAAAGCCGCCTACTGCGCTACCCTGACTAAACTTCGACGTGCAATCCAGAATAAGCGACGTGGTCTTTTGTCGTCTGGAATCTTGTTGTTGCATGACAATGCCAGACCCCACACTGCAAATGAAACGCAAGCTCTGATCAAGAAATTTGGATGGGAACAGATGGACCATCCTCCTTACAGTCCGGACCTGGCGCCAAGTGATTTCCACCTGTTCCGTTACTTAAAGGAGTTTCTCGGCGGCAAGCGCTTCGACTGACTTAGCCGCTCTAGCGCGCCTATGTATTTTTACTTGTCTCTGTTGCTGGAAAATCAAACTTGCGCAACTTCCGGCAGTGAAAGAAGCAGTTAAGGACTGGTTATCGTCACAGGCGGCCGATTTCTATAACATGGGCATTCAAAAGCTTGTTGAACGATGTGACAAATGTTTAAATAAGTATGGAAGTTATGTAGAAAAATAGATAAAGATGTAAGGAATGTAAATAAAACAATTGTTTTGAAAAAACATTTTAGTTTTGATTTTTTTTTATAACCGGACCTTACTTTTGGAATAACCCTCGTATATTGTCTTTATCATACACACGATTTCCCTATGTTCCAGCACATGCACTCATGCACCATGTAAAAATATCAAATTTTCTGACTCATTCACAATTCATGCAAACGCAACTCTAAATTTATATCGCACAAATCAATTGGATGTAATTGTTTGTGTGGGACTAATTCCTTACATTGGCTTTGACTGAGCATGTTATCAATAACGATGTTTATGTAACAAACTGCGCCACGCTGTCCTTGCATTAGCGTTTCTACTTATCGTCGAATTCTTATATTCTTAACTATTTTCTGTGATTCCTTTGGATGAAAAGTTCTTAGCGGACTTGTTGCCTCTCGTTCGCATAGAATCCTAAGTTTCCGAAGATGAAGGTGGTCATCACAAGCTTGGGATTTTATTCATATCTGATACGGCAAGTTGACCGATACCTTTTTTGCCAAAGACTACACGAAAGACTTCTTGGTGCTGTACCTTTGATTCTAAATCTGAGTATTGTTCCTGCACACCCAAAACTACCTTAATGACAAAATTAGTATTTTTTTCTCACGTATTTTTCGTGCAAACCGCCTTAAAAACGCTACTGCACTGCCCATTAGAACTTGTTTCACAATTTCCTGTTTTGAGTTTAGTTCGGCCTGCAGCTTGGTTACGTCCTCATCTACCTGCTGAACAAGTGTCTCAGCCTCACGCTGTAAATCAAACTGTTGCACGTCGAGTGATTGACTTCATTCCCACTTAAATTTTTTAAAATGAGTCTTAATCTCATTACGCATGTCTCTTACCACTTAACACAACATTTTATTGAAATAGACTTTCAGTGTCTTATCTGCCTTCATTTCTTGACTCAACCTTTGACCATCTCTCATGAATAACCTCAATTTTTTGACATTATCATCTAGTAGGTTCAAATGGCACTGAGCACTATGGAACTTAACTACTGTGGTCATCAGTCCCCTAGAACTTAGAACTACTTAAACCTAACTAACCTAAGGACATCACACGCATCCATGCCCGAGGCAGGATTCGAACCTGCGACTGTAGCGGTCACGCGGTTCCAGACTGTAGCGCCTATAACCGCACGACCACTCCGGCCGGCTATCATCTAGTTTTTTGTTCTAATCATCTAGCTTTTTGTCCAAATTTTGATTATTTTCATCTAGGTTATTTGTTCAAAGCAGCGCTCGGTTTCTGTCTATATACATAGCATCATTTTTTGTAGATATTGTTTTTTCACATCCTACGTAATTTATCAACACAGCTGTTGTCTACTCCTACCCATTGCGATTCACTGTGTTTTCAAATTTAATGTCGCACAGTCAGTTGAATCTACAGTTCGACATGTGTCAACCAACTCCAATTCGTTAATAACATTCATGTTAATACTATCCTGATCAACACTGTTCCTCCCATTAATGACGCCATGATTCACATTTTGACTAGTTACTTTTGGTTAAATATTCACTTTGCAGGCGCAATTTATCGAAGGAGCATTACGGTTCACAGTCTACAGATTTTATTATCCAACGACGCTTGAAAATCGAAGCGCCGCTGAAAATTCCAGATTCATTCTCCATACACCGCTGCTCGCGGTTGAACTACAGAACCGAAGGTTCTCTCATGGTGCAGTGTCATTGTCACTGGTCTTCAAGTTGGGAAGAGGTTGATAACGGATTAATAAAAGTGCTATATTTGTCCTCTTCACTTATAGGTATCTAATTACACTACTGGCCATTAAAATAGCTACAACACGAATACGACCTGATAAAAACGCGAAATTCGACCAACAGTGATACGCAAATGATTAGCTTTTCAGAGCATTCACACAAGGCTGGCGCCGGTGGCGACACCTACAACGTGCTGACATGAGGAAACCTTCCACGTATATCTCATACACAAACAGCAGTTGACCGGAGTTGCGTGGTGAAACGTTCTTGTGATGCCTCGTGTAAGGAGGAGAAATGCGTACCATCACGTTTCAGACTTTGATAAAGGTCGAATCGTAGCCTATCGCGATTGCGGTTTATCGTATCGCGACATTGCTGCTCGCGTTGGTCGAGACCCAATGACTGTTATCAGAATATGGAATCGGTGGATTCAGGAGGGTAATACGCAAAGCCATGCTGGATACCAACGGCCTCGTATCACTAGCAGTCGAGATGACAGGCATTTTATCCTCATGGCTATAACGGGTCGTGCAGCCACGCCTCGATCCCTGAGTCAACAGATGGGGACGTTTGCAAGACAACAACCATCTGCACGAACAGTTCAACGACGTTTGCAGCAGCACGGGCTATCAGCTCGGAGACCATGGCTGCGGGTACCCTTGATGCTGCATCACAGACAGGAGCGCCCGCGATGGTGTACTCAACGACGAACGCCATTTTTTCGAATGAACCCAGGTTCTGTCCGCAGCATCAGGATAGTCGCGGTGAACACACATTGGAAGCGTGTATTCGTCTTCGCCATACTGGCGTATCACCTGGCGTGATGGTACGGGGTGCCATTGGTTACACGTCTCGGTCACCTCTTGTTCGCATTGACGGCACTTTTAACAGTGGACGTTACATTTCAGATGTGTTACGACCCGTGGCTCTACCCTTCATTCGATACCTGCGAAACCCTTCAGTTCAGCAGGATAATTCACGACCACATGTTGCAGGTCCTGCACGGGCCTTTCTGGATACAGAAAATGTTCGACTGCTGCCCTGGCGAGCACATTCTCCAGATATCTCACCAATTGAAAACGTCTGGTCAATGGTGGCCGAGCAACTGGCTATTCACAATACGCCAGTCACTACTCTTGATGAACTGTGGTATCGTTTTGAAGCAGCGTGGGCAGCTGTACCTGTACACGCCATCCAAGCTCTGTTTGACTCAATGCCCAGGCGTCTAATATATTTGTCCAATGAATACCCGTTTATCATCTGCGTTTCTTCTTGGTGTAGCAATTTTAATGGCTAGTAGTGTATGTGCGTTCTTATGTTAGGAAGAGGACTATCAGAGAGAGATGACCTTAGTTTGGTACAGTATACACTTACCCCATGAGGTAAGCCACTGTACAGCGCGTGGCAAAGAGAGTTGCTAATCAAGTGAGCGATTTTCTCTCATACTTCATCACGTTTTGGACGAGGGAAAATGACAGCCTACTTGTCTCTGTAAGTGTCCTAATCTCTCTAATTATATGCATTACTCTTGTCTCTACCTGAGTATACCAGCACCTGTTTGAAGTCCTCCCTTGAACCAAGTGACTTAGTCATCCAAGTCCTCTAGGCAAAAATCAGCGCTAATTTCAGTTGCTCGCTGTCGGACTAAGAGAAGCAACCATACAACTGCATTTTGACGAACTCGTTCTGTGATTTCAGCGAGTACCTCACAACTCACTAATCCTCAAATCAACTTCTCTTTTTTCACCATATAGAAGATTTACTTCGATGCGTTTAGCTGTAGGCTCCATACACAAGATATTTTACTGACCATGGATGGTGACCTACCAGGTCGTTTACAGGCGCGCGGTTATCGGTCCTACCACCTGAAAAACAGAAGAGACCTGCCGCTGAACACCACAGAAAATTACTCACGGTCCCAGTTTACTCTCCTTACGCTGTGGGAGTCTCTAAAGTCTGTGATGTAGTTTCAGCGGTAAACGACACACGGAAACTCGAGATCTCAGCTCAGCTAGCAGCAACCTTATCCCAGACAGTTCATAGTGAGACTGTGCTTACCTCCTCTGCCTTGACTCGAGCTTTGGTCATCGTTGTTCTCGCCAGAGCCAACAATCCTCGTGATGTAGCACCTCTGGAATAGTCACACCCCAGTCATCTTGCCACTCGGTTGTCGTGAGTCTATCTCACCAGCACTCGTTATCGCGCTGCAATTAACCGTATGTGCGATCTGTCGACTCTGTGACGGTATTGGCTGCAGATTTCCAGACCCCTATAGTGTAGGGATTTGTAGCACTCCCCTTAATTGGTCAGGGATGGACTACACAAGGAGAGCAGCTACTCGTGTAGCAAAGTACTTGTGGAATGCACGTGACGGTTTTTTACGCTAGACGGTAGCTTGAGGTGCTCTGATGAACACTCACCTGTCGATAGGCAGCAAGAGACGTCAGGCAGCGTTCAGAATAAAGACACGTCGACTGTCAAACTTTTATCAGTAAACTATCGAAGTATTCGTAATAAAGTTCCCGAATTTGCTGCCCTCCAGAACAGTTCTAGCGCTCAAATTACTGAGCTGGCTGAAACCCGAAGTGGAAAGCTCTGAGAAATTTATCGAGTCGTGGAACAGGTTAGAGACCATAGAAGGGGTAGTGTTCATTGCAGTTGACAAATATTGTCTCTATTGACATTGAAGTTATCTGGTCGCGTATAACAGGTGTAGCTGAAACCAAGTTAATTGTTGCAGCACGGAAATACTGAGATCGTACAATACTAGTTGGAGGCGAACTTTCAAAATTGGTTCAAATGCCTCTAAGGACTATGAGCCTTTACATCTGAGGTCATCAGTCCCCTAGACTAAGCACTACTTAAACCTAACCAACCTAAGGTCATCACACACATCCTTGCCCGAGGCAGGATTAGAAACTGCGTCTGTAGCAATAGCAATAGCAATAGCGCCTAGATCCGTTCGGTCACAGCGGCCGGCTGAGGCGAACTTTAACATCCCGAGTTTAGACTGGAATTTCTATGGATTCGTTACACAGGGTACAGACAGTCGGGCGAAATACTTTTGAATACGTTTTCTGAAAATGTCCTCGAGCACCTAGCTCGGCAGTCCACGCGGAATGGATATATTGTTCTAGATTTTGTAGCAACAAACTGGCCGGACCTTATCGACGATATCAGTATAGAAACGGAGAGTAGCGATCATGATGTCATTATAGCAACTATGATTACGAAAGTTAATAATGAAATGGAAATGTCGTGTGGCTAGGGCCTCCCGTCGGGTAGACCGTTCGCCTGGTGCAGGTCTTCCGATTTGACGCCACTTCGGCGACCTGCGCGTCGATGGGGATGAAATGATGATGATTAGGACAACACAACACCCAGTCCCTGAGCGGAGAAAATCTCCGACCCAGCCGGGAATCGAACCCGGGCCCTTAGGATTGACAGTCTGTCACGCTGACCACTCAGCTACCGGGGCGGACGAAAGTTAATAAATCAGCCAAGAGGGCTAGGAGAGTGTGTCTGCTGCATAGAACAGACCAGCAATTATTAACAAAAAATGGTTCAAATGGCTCTGAGCACTATGGGACTTAACTTCTGAGGTCATCAGTCCCCTAGAACTTAGAACTACTTAAACCTAACTAACCTAAGGACACCAGACACATCCATGCCCGAGGCAGGAATCGAACCTGCGACCGCAGCGGTCTCGTGGTCCCAGACTGTAGCGCCTAGAACCGCACGGTCACTCCGGCCGGCAATTATTAACATCTCACTTAGACAGTAAATCGGAATCACATAGTTCCAGTAAGATGGATGTAGAGGAATTGTGAGCGAAGTTTAAGCAAATTGTAAATCGTGGTCGGGAGAGTTATGTGCCTATTAAGTGGATACTGTTTAATAACAAAATTCAGTGGATGTTGAGGAAGCAGAAGCTGTTGCACTCTCGGTTCAAAACTGACGACACTGAATGTTAGTAGAGACTTGTGCATCCGCGGAAAGCTTTATGCGCGAAGCATAGAACAACTAACGCCGTCATATCTTAGTAAAAGTTCTGGCAGGGAACCAGAGAAAATTCCGGTCCGATGTACAACCGCTGAGCGGGGTTAAAGCTTCCATTGAGATCCTTGTTGACCAGTCCGGTGTGGCAGCTGAAGATAGCAAATCGAAAGCCGATGTCTTGAATTTCACTTTCATGAACTCGTTCACGCAGTAGAATCGTACAAACATACGGTCATTTGATCATCGGACAGTCTCCCGTATTGACGACTTAATAAAAAGCATCCCTGGCGTGGAGAAACAATTAAAAGATTTGAAGGCAAATAAATCCGAGCTCGGTTTTACAAAGAGCACTCTACGGCATAGGTCTCTTACCTACCTTGCATTTTTCGCGAATCTCTCGCCCAGAACAATGTCTCAAGAGACTGGAGAAAAGCGCAGGTGACTCCTGTGTACAAGAAGGATAAAAGAACAGACCCGAAAAATTGCAGACCAATATCCCTAACTTCGGTTTGTTACAGAATCCTTGAACATATTCTCAGTTCGAGTAATCTTCCTCGAGACTGAGACACTTATGTCCACGAATCAGCAATGTTTTAGAAAGCGTCGGTCGTGCGAACCTCGGCCTGTCACTTTCTCACATGACATATTGCGAACTATAGATGAAGGGGAACAGTTAGATGCCATGTTTCTAGATTTCCGAAAAACATTTGACACAGTGCACCCTTGGTTACTATTAAGGAAGGTGCGAGCACATGGAATAAGTTCACAGACATGTGAATGGCTCGAAGACTTCTTAAGCAATAGAACGCAGTATGTTGTCCTCGACGGCGAATGTTCATCAGAGACAATGGTGTCGTGAGAAGTGATCCAGGGAAGTGTGATAGGACCGCTGTTGTTCCCGATATAAGTAAATCATTCGACGGACGGGGTGGACAGCAATCTGCGGTTGTCTGCTGGTAATGCTGTTGTGTACGGTAAGATATCGAAGCTGAGTGAGTATAGGAAGATACCAGACGACTTAGACATAATTTCTAGTTGTGATGAAAGGCAACTACCTCTAAATGTGGAAAAATGTAAGTTAATGCTGGTGAGTTGGAAGAAAAAACATGTAATGCTGGATTACTGTATTACTGGTATCCTGCCTGACACAAAGTCGTTTAAATATCTGGGTGTAACTTTGCAAAGCGATATGAAATGGTACTAGCATATGAGAACTGTGGTAGGGAAAGGGAACAATCGACTTCGGTTTATTTGGAAAATCTTAGGAAACAGTTATCCACCTGTAAAGGAGGCCACATATAGGACCCTGGTGCGACCTATTCCTGAGTACTTGTCGAGTGTTTGGGATCCGAACATGGTCGGATTGAAGGAAGACATCGAAGGAATTCAGAGCCGGGATGCTAGATCTGGCCGGCCGAAGTGGCCGAGCGGTTTTCGGCGCTACAGTCTGGAACCGCGCGACCACCGCGAGGTTGGAATCCTGACACGGGCATGGATGTGTGTGATGTCCTTAGGTTAGTTAGGTTTAAGTAGTTCTAAGTTCTAGGGGACTGATGACCTCAGAAGTTAAGTCCAATAGTGCTCAGAGCCATTTGAACCATTTTTTTTTTTTTTTTTTGTGTGCCAGATTTGTTGCCGGTAGGTTCGAACAACACGTAAGTGTTCCAGAAATTCTTCAGGTACTCAAATGGGAATCTGTGGGAGGGAGGCGACGTTCTTTTCGAGAAGCACTATTGAGAAAGAACCGGCATCAGAACTGACTGCTGAACGATACCACTGCTGCCAACATACGCTGCGCGTAACATCCACGAAGATAAGATTCGAGAAATTAAGGGTCAAATGGAGGCAAATAGGCAGTCATTTCCCCCTCGCTCTGCTTTCGAGTGAAACGAGAAAGGAAATGATTAGCAGTTGTACAGGGTACCCTCCGCCATGCAGCTTACGGTGGCTTCTGGAGTATCTATGTAGATGAAGATGTGATGTACCTTATGACAAATGATTTGCCCTTTATCATATTCTGAAAAATGGTAATAAGCTGCACGTGCCCCTCTTCTGTGCACACGGGGTCGCTTATCGCCTCCTGTGAAGATCCAGTAACGTTAGATATACCAAACATCCATCATTTATTGACAGCATTCGTCATCTATAGAAAAGACTTTTTCTGTACAGAGAATATCGAAAATAAACTCGTTAAGAATAAAATTTTAATGAACATGTCACACAGGCAGAGGAATATTGAATACCAATTTGGTAGCGTTTGGTCAAGATGCTTGTGGCGTGACACTTTCTAATCCGTCACAGTGTGTGGTAAAGAGAAGTGAGGAAAGGTGTTGTGAACGGTGTAGACGGATGTTCAAATAACTTACAGGAATGCAGCCGGCTGATGTCGACAACCGGCGATATTTCGACAGGAGCCACCGTTTTCAAGGATGAATGGGCAAGCTGTGCTCCGGTCGATATATTGGCGTTTGTCGACGACGTCAGTCGGATGCAGTCCCATAATTTATTTGGACAGTGTATACGACGTGAGAAACTAGGGTCTCACATAGTAGACGGAATTGTTGTATTGAATACAAACAAAACTGATGCGTCATCTTACATAAAGTAGAAAGGTTGCATTCTTCTTTCGTAGAACTGTAGCAGAAAATAAAATTTAACGTAGTAACTAGTCTTCTCTTAAACAGTTTTTAAAAACTAGTGCAAATATAAAACAGCCCTGGTGTATAACAGACGTCGTTTAAAATTGACACTACTTTTTTTACAGGTATTGCTGATCGTCCTGAGTCGTAGACATATAAAAGATGGTCTGCTTTATTAGGAACTTAAAATTTTGTGAGGTTTGTGAGAGGATTCTATTTTAGAAATATTTCGTTTCTCAGCGCTGATGTAATACTCTCAAGTTTTCTTAGAGTGTATACGCTTCTACAACGACGTTCCTTTGTCAGAGTCCTCTGAGAACTTTAAAAGTTGTTGCAAACCCGTCATAAATTAATTCAAAGATCTCTGAGTGTATCATACTGTAAAAATAAAAACTGATAACCAAGCTCGTTTTCTTCTTCTCTTCTGTCTGCCTACTTCAGATCCTATCTTTGTGATATCTCGTCAGTCCCTGACAACTCTCATTTTGATGCACTAATACCACTTTCCCTTTCCCTGGCTCCAATTCCAAGTACTTCCATGATATATCACAAACAGAATTAAATATCCCAATTGCAGCACATGACATTGTTGTGCACGACTTGATACACAACGCTTGGAGAGGTGGCTACAGAGTGGTGTGGCAACTGTCATCGTAGGAAAGCTGTACAGGAGCGGAAATGATTAGCGAACAAGCTAACACAGAAACAGAAGATTTACTTAACTCGTGTTTCTCCGAGCGTGTGAAGACTCATTACAAATCGTGCAGTAGGAATCAGAGTTTAGGTATTTTAGTGTCCACAGGGATGTGTGTACCGAAACATGGACGATGGTGTTGGAGCCGCTACTACAGGGTGTCTGCGTGGCATGATGCTGTGAAGAGGCTTCGACTGCAAGTGTGGCAGAGCGGCTGCCACTGGATATCCTGTAAAGCTGCTGCAGGTGCCGCACATAGTCCAGAGCCACTGCAGGATCTCCTCAGCGGACGCACACCACTAGGTCAACCACGTCCTGCACGACAGCTGTCGGCGTCAAGACGGAAACTTGCAGTTCCATTGCCAACAGTGACGGCTGTGAGGTGGTATCGATTCGGGATACCACAGACATAAAACAAGTACTTCACAGAAAACTTAGCACATCCACAGGTCACAACTGTATTACCTATTGATAGCAGAAAAAAATGCCCCCTCTTCTGTACAGTTTCATTTGTACTCGTTTATACCACTATCCTATCACAATGTTGCTATCCTGAACGCCTTAGATAAGTTCGTACCGACTAAGGTCCAAAGCGAGGGGAAAGATCCACCGTGGTATAACAATCATGTACGAAAGGTACTACGGAAACAAAGAAAGCTTCATCATAGGTTTAAGAGTAGTCGAATCATAGCTGATAAGGAAAAGCTGAACGAAGCGAAAAAGAGCGTAAAGAGAGCAATGAGAGAAGCATTCAACGAATTCGAACATAAAACATTGGCAAACAATCTAAACAAGAACCCTAAAAAGTTTTGGTCATATGTAAAATCGGTAAGCGGATCTAAATCCCCTATTCAGTCACTCGTTGACCACGATGGCACCGAAACAGAGGTCGACCGAAGAAAGGCAGAAATACTGAATTCAGTGTTCCGAAACTGTTTCACTGCGGAAAATCGTAACACGGTCCCTGACTTCAGCCGTCGCACGGACGCCAAAATGGAAAATATTGAAATAAACGATATCGGAATTGAAAAACAACTGCTATCACTTAGTAGCGGAAAAGCATCCGGACCAGACGAGATACCCTTAAGATTCTACAGTGATTATGCTAAAGAACTTGCCCCCTTTCTATCAGCAAATTATCGTAGATCGCTGGAAGAACGTAAAGTACCTAGCGACTGGAAGAAAGCGCAGGTCGTTCCCATTTTCAAGAAGGGTCATAAATCAGATGCGAATAATTATAGGCCTATTTCGCTTACGTCAATCTGTTGTAGAATAATGGAACATGTTTTGTGTTCTCGTATTATGACGTTCTTAGATAATACAAATCCCCTTCATCATAACCAACATGGATTCCGCAAACAGAGATCATGTGAAACTCAGCTCGCCCTATTTGCCCAAGAAATTCACAGTGCCGTAGACACTGGCGAGCAGATTGATGCCGTATTCCTGGACTTCAGGAAGGCATTTGAGACGGTTCCGCACTTACGTTTAGTGAAAAAAATACGAGCTTACGGAATATCGGACCAGGTTTGTGATTGGATTCAGGATTTCCTAGAAGAAAGAACACAACATGTCATTCTTAACGGTTCAAAATCTGCAGATGTAGAGGTAATTTCGGGAGTACCGCAGGGAAGCGTGATAGGACCTTTATTGTTTACAATATACATAAATGACTTAGTTGACAACATCGGCAGCTCCGTGAGGCTATTTGCAGATGACACGGTTGTCTACAAGAAAGTAGCAACATCAGAAGACTCGTACGTACTCCAGGAGGACCTGCAGAGGATTAATGCATGGTG
This sequence comes from Schistocerca americana, assembly GCF_021461395.2. Classification (NCBI taxonomy): domain Eukaryota; kingdom Metazoa; phylum Arthropoda; class Insecta; order Orthoptera; family Acrididae; genus Schistocerca; species Schistocerca americana. The sequence continues at coordinate 128,682,788 of NC_060122.1, read as the reverse complement.
CGACAGCTGGCAGCTTTCCCTAAACGTAGATAAATGTAATATAATGCGCATACATAGGGGCAGAAATCCATTCCAGTACGATTATGCCATAGGTGGTAAATCATTGGAAGCGGTAACGACCGTAAAATACTTAGGAGTTACTATCCGGAGCGATCTGAAGTGGAATGATCACATAAAACAAATAGTGGGAAAAGCAGGCGCCAGGTTGAGATTCATAGGAAGAATTCTAAGAAAATGTGACTCATCGACGAAAGAAGTAGCTTACAAAACGCTTGTTCGTCCGATTCTTGAGTATTGCTCATCAGTATGGACCCTTACCAGGTTGGATTAATAGAAGAGATAGACATGATCCAGCGAAAAGCAGCACGATTCGTCATGGGGACATTTAGTCAGCGCGAGAGCGTTACGGAGATGCTGAACAAGCTCCAGTGGCGGACACTTCAAGAAAGGCGTTACGCAATACGGAGAGGTTTATTATCGAAATTACGAGAGGGCACATTCCGGGAAGAGATGGGCAACATATTACTACCGCCCACATATATCTCGCGTAATGATCACAACGAAAAGATCCGAGAAATTAGAGCAAATACGGAGACTTACAAGCAGTCGTTCTTCCCACGCACAATTCGTGAATGGAACAGGGAAGGGGGGATCAGATAGTGGTACAATAAGTACCCTCCGCCACACACCGTAAGGTGGCTCGCGGAGTATAGATGTAGATGTAGATGTGGAATACTTCCCAAACCCTACTTTACCGCAGCCCACAGGAACTCTTTATGTCACGTCCTCCTACTGTCCCACCTGCCACACCTCAGTGGTTTGCATTCTCTCCTGACACATCTACCAACACCTGAACCTTCCCATTAACCATTGTGACCTCCATCCCAGTCTCCTCTGATGACCAACTCCTGAACCTAACCCTATCCCATCAGCTCAACGCCTCAAAACGCGCTATTCTTGTCTCCCACGGCCTAGAGAAAGAGTACGATCTTGCATGGAATTCTGGTTTTCTTTCCAAACTCGTGTTTATGCATCTACATCTTCACCTGCATCATACTCTGCAATCCACCGAAAGATGTGCGTCAAAGAGTACCTGTGGCACCACTATCAGATCCCCCTTACTTGTTTCGCTCGCGAATGAGCGTGGGAAGAACATTTGTCGATAAGCCTCTCTATTAGCTCTAATTTCTCGAAATTTCTCGGCGTCGTCATTTCGCGGGATGTATGTGGAAGGAAGTAACATGTTTTCCGACCCTTCTCGGAAAGTGCCCTCTCGACACTTCGGTAGAAAATCTCTCAGTAACGCGAAACTCTCTCTTGTAGCGTCTGTCACTACAGCTTGTGGAGCGTCTCTATAAAGTTCTCGCGCGGACAAAACGATCTTGTGGCGAAACGCGCCGCTGTTCGTTGGATCTTCTCTGTCTCTTCTATCAGTCCTACTTGGTAAGAATCACAGACTGATGAACGTTACTCTGGGATCGGTCGAACAAGCGCGTTGTAAGCCATTTGCTTCGTGGGTGTAAATTTCCTGAAGGTTCTCCCTACGAATCTCAGTTTTTCATCTGCTTTCTACTACTGTTTGTGTTATATGGTCATCTCACTTAAGGGCGCTGTGGATAGTCACACCTAAATTTAGCCAACCGCGGTGGTCTAGCGGTTCAGGCGCTCAGTCCCGAACCGCGCGACTGCTACGGTCGCAGGTTCGAATCCTGCCTCGGGCATGGATGTGTGTAATGTCCTTAGGTTAGTTAGGTTTAAGTAGTTCTAAGTTCTAGGGGACTGATGACTACCGATGTTAAGTCCCATAGTGCTCAGAGCCATTTGAACCATTTTTTTGAACCTAAATTTATTACGGAAGACACGGTTTCCAGCAATTGGTACTGAACAGTGTAATTGTACAGTATTGGATTCCTTTTCCTGTGCATGCGCAATATGTTGCAATTATTGACAGTCATGGTCAACTGCTAGAATCTGTATCATTCATTAATCGTCTGGAGGTCATTCTACAAATCAATACTGTTTAGTGATGGTGCTGCTGTCTTATAGACAACCGTATCACCTACGAAGTCTTAAAGAGCTTTCGATGCTCTGTATTTGATAATGTGTATACAGTGTAAAGTCCTATTACAATTCCCTGGTGTACACTAGATATTACTTTTACCAGGTGATCAAAAAGTCAGTATAAATTTTGAAGCTGAATAAATCACGGAATAATGTAGATAGAGAGGTACAAATTGATACACATGCTTCGAATGACATCGGGTTTTATTAGAACCAAAAAAATACAAAAGTTCAAAAAATGTCCGACAGATGGCGCTTCATCTGATCGGAATATCAATAATTAGCACGACAAAGTAAGACAGAGCAAAGATTGCATTCTTAACAGGAAATGCTCAATATGTCCACCGTCATTCCTCAACAATAGCTGTAGTCGAGGAATAATGTTGTGAACAGCACTGTAAAGCATGTCCAGAGCTATGGTGAGGCATTGGCGTCGGATGTTGTCTTTCAGCATCCCTAGAAATGTCGGTCGATCACGGTACACTTGCGACTTCAGGTAACTCCAAAGCCAATAATTGCCCAGACTGAGGTCTGGGGACCTTGGTGGCCAAGCATGACGAAAGTGGCGGCTGAGCACACGATCATCACCATACGACGCGCGCAAGAGATCTTTCACGCGTCTAGCAATATGGGGTGGAGCGCCATCCTGCATAAACATCGTACATTCCAGCAGGTATTTATCAGCCAGGCTGGGGATGATGCGATTCTGTAATATCGACGTACCTTCATCCGTCATGGTAGCAGTTACAAAACCAGAATCACCCATTTCCTCGAAGAAAAAAGGCCCAATAACGGTAGATGTTTTTTTTTTTTTGGTTCTAATAAAACCCCATGTCATTCCATGCATGTGTGTCAATTTTTACCTCTCTATCTACATTTTTTATAAATGTTTTTTTATTTGGCCTTTGAGTGTGTACTCAATTTAGCCATCGGCAACACATAGTGACAATGTACACATAATTGAACAAACAAATACAGAAATGCATATTTACAAGAATAAAAAGCTTAACTATTACAGGTTTGTTCATAATGTTTTAAAAATTGAATTGAATTGAATTGGAAAATAATTAAAAGTGCCTTGGCTTACAATTCACACCAATTCTGAAATATCTTCATCAGCAAGACATATTTATAATTTACGTTCACCATTAAAACCTACATATTGTGACCAGTACTCTTGATGAAGTTAACTATCACTTCATATAGACGAACGTCTTTTGTACACAAAAGAGAAGAAGCTGATTGAGGAAGGTGGTAGCAATGTCTTCAGAAAGACCAACCGTTCACGGTCAAATTTGGGGCACATAAATAAGATGTGGTTGACATCAGCTTCCGACTCAGGATCACACTCACATGCTGGTGAACTGTAAACGTTGATCCGATGTAGATGTTGTGGGAAAGAGGCATGATTGAAGCGGAGTCTTATGATGGTAGAAATCGTGGATCGGTTCAGATATTCCGTTGTTTATTAAGTTCTCAAATTTATACTGACTTTATGATCACCCGGTATATCTGTCGACTTTGTTCCGTTAAGAGCTGCAATGCGGGACATCTTTCACTAAGCGGCAATGCGGGACGGTGTAAAATGTCTTCTAGAAGTCAAGGGAAACGGTGTCACCCTGAGCGCTGTTGTGTGCTGGGCTGTGGATTTCAAGGAGGAACAGAGCGGGCCGAGTTTCTCTAGAGCTCAGAGCTCTCTTTGCGAAGTCGATGTTGGTTTTTTTAGAGGAGATTTTAGTTCTCCATAATGTTATAATACGTGAGCACAAAACATGTTCCATAACTCTACGAGAGACTGACGTCAACTATATAAGACCATAATTATGTGCGTCTGTCCTACCTGCCGTTGCTCGAGCGATTTACTGTAAACTGCTGCTCAAAGGAAACAAATGTTTTGGCATAATTTATGCAGAATCTTATAGGTATCTTATCTGGTCGTAATGCGTCTCCACTGTTAAGTGATTGCAGTTGTTTTTCTATTCCGCGATCGATTTTCGCAATATCTGCAATTTCAACATTCGTACTACGATTGCATGGTGGGTCCGTGTTATGATATTCCGCGGTGAAATAATTTCGAAAGACCAAATTTAGGATTTCGGCCTTACCTCTGTTACCTTCTGTTTCGGTGCCAGTGCCGCCATTGAGTGAATGAATAGAATTTCGGTGCCAGTGCCGCCATTGAGTGAATGATTTCGAACCGCTTACTGATTTTACGTAACGCCAAAGCCTGTTAGGATTCTCACTCGGATCGGTTGACAAAAATTTACTTTGAAAGTCATTGAACGCTTCTCTCATTGCTCTCCTTACGCTCATTTTCGCTTCCTTTACTTTCGTTTGTCAGCTAAGTTTTGACTTCTCTTGAATCTGTGATGGAGCTCTCTTTGTTTTCGGAATAGTTTTCTAACACTGCTATTAAAACTACGGTGGGTCTTTCCCATCCCTTCAGACCTTTCTCGGAACATAGTTGTCTAAGCTATATTGAACGATTCTATTGAATTTTTGCCTTTTGTGCTCCATATCTTCGTCCTCAACACAGAATATTTGATGCTGACTATCCACTTACCCTGCAGTTTCTATCCTGCCACTCCTTGAAAATAAAAATATGTATCTGGCTTACTTAAAATATCTTTTAAGGCCTGTGATAGTTGCTATCATAGCCTTATGATCACTGAAACTCTGCTCTACGTTACATGGTCTGATAAGTTTAGGACTGTTTGATGCAATGAGGTATAAGACGTTAGATTCACGATATGGTCCTCCAATTAGTATCTACTCGACATAATTTTCGGACAAGACTTCCAGAATAATGTTGCACGAATGTCTATCTCTGGCACCAGTTTTATTAACACGACTCTCCCAATCTATATTTGGTAAGTTTAAGTCACCCCTATCACAGTGGCATGATCAGGAACATTATCGAAGATCTGCAAGTTCTCTCTGAAGTATTCTACCACTACAGCTTCAGACACAGGCGGTCTACAAAAGCACCCGATGACCATTCACGAGCGACCTCTGATGCCACGACTCAGATCAGTTCACGTTCGGAACCAATCATAACGTCCGTAAACGTTGTGAAATTTCTTACTGCGATGAATATGCTGCCACCATTGGCAACTAACCTTTCCTTGCGATAAATATTTCAATCTGAACATACGACTTCATTGATATTCACTTCCGTTTCCTACCAGCTTTCTGTTTCTAATACAGTTAAGCATTAATAGCCGTCAATAACCGATGCTAGTGTTGGGACATTTTCTTGGACTCTCAAGCAGTTTCTAATATCATATTAACCTCTTCTGTTACCAATCTGCGAGATCAAGTATTCCCTGAGATCATTATTGTTGATGTAACTTAGGTTTTGGCAGGCAGCTCGTCTCCGGTCCCAAGAGGAGTTTCTCTAACCAAAAACCCACCATGTGAACGCCTGACTTATTAAGGAGACCGCTACATTTCCCATCCCTTTAGTGGAGGTCGAGAAAACAGAATCCGATACCGTCGCAGGGCTGTCTGTGCCTCTGGTCTAGACTTTCCATTTTGCTACAAAGCGGTGAACAACGGTCGACCCTGGGTACGATGCCACAAATAGGTTAGGCTGTAGGCTGGGCTGCATCCCATGTGCGCTGCCAGTTGCCTTCAGAAAATCAGCCATCCACCGAAAGTAATAGGGAATGGCCTCAGAACCCAGGCGTCTGATGCCGTTAGTACCGACATGTGCCAGCCTGTTGCACCCAATGCGTTCGATAGGCACCGTCAGAGCTTCCTCCACACTACGGATACAGAGTGTGCACTGGCTTTCTTTCTCGTCCAGCATGCTATTTCCTTGAGAGTATCTATTACCCGCCTAAACACCTAACGTTAGAGCTTCCAAAGACACGCATACCTGCCTTGTCCGGACTAGGCAGCAGTTACGTATGCCTTACTGCAGCCTTCCCTTCTGATCGCTCATCCTTCGTCACTGTTCACAACATCGATTGCCACACCTTCCATCCCGTTCGAGGTGTGCCTTAACGCTCCCTCCTTGCTCCTCTCTTTTATCTCCTCGACACTGCTCATATATCCAAACCTCCATCCACAAGTCCATCTCCTACAGTATGCTGATGACACGATTTTCCTCGCCCTTTATCCTACACTCCAGAGCCCCAGAAATACATTAAAATTCAACTCAATCAATTTACTTATTAGTGCAACTAACGGCTCCTGAAGGTCAACCATTCCTTAACGAAGGCAAGAATAAAAGAATGTACCATCTGCACCTTTCGCTCCCATGACATATGCCTTACCATTTATGACTGTGCTATCCACTTAACTAAGACACTAAAATATCTTGGCTAATCTCTGACCGGCAGCTAAAATGGAAACTTCACCTACTAACTCTGCAGTCCCAAAGCATTGACTGCAGATCGACCGTTGCAGCATGTCGAAATGGTACCAGGAAGGCGCTGACCCACGACCAGTGGAAAGAGTGGGCAGTGCCACACCTCCAGGAAGACAGAGTTCAGAAACACCTGTCAGTGCCGACTTAACCAGCCGCCCATTGCTGGTAGCGTCCAGTTCTGACTTTGACAGCATCAGTACCGAGAACTAAAAAGACGATACTGAGCCTGCGTTCTGCAAGTAGTAATAGAAAAAAGTAATAGCGTGTGGGAATCACAGGAATTACTTCAAGCCACTTCACAACTGGAGCTAAGCTATGTCTCTTTTCTTCTTAGAAATAAAGAGTTGTATTAATTTGGAAGTTTAATGTACAGACCATTTTGGGCTCCTGCAACCAGCCATCGAAATTTCTCTCCTTTCTTGTTTGTGTGGGTGCAGACTTCCAAAATAGCCGACACAACACTAACCATCCTAAAAAAGGGGATGTTTCTTCTCTGGGAAGCCCAGTCGTTCTAGAAGTCGTGCAGATGGAGCCTCAGATACTTCTCCTTTAGATTTTGTTGTAGTTAATCCATAGGTGAGCATGCCACAACTTGAATAGGAGATTATCATTCTTAAAACCAGTGTGCACCACGTACTAACACGTCAGCAGTCCAATTCTTGTCATCTACACCTACACCAAGAATTCCATGGAAATGATCTTGAGAATGTTGTTGCTGTTGTGATCTTCAGTCCTGAGACTGGTTTGATGCAGCTCTCCATGCGAATCTATCCTGTGCAAGCTCCTTCATCTCCCAGTACCTACTGCAACCTACATCCTTCTGAATCTGCTTATTGTATTCATCTCTTGGTCTCCCTCTACGAATTTTACCCTCCGCGCTGCCCTCCAATGCTAAATTTGTGATCCCTTGATGCCTCAGGACATGTCCTACCAACCGATCCCTTCTTCTAGTCAAGTTGTGCCAGAAACTTCTCTCTTCCCCAATCCTGTTCAATACCTCCTCATTAGTTACGTGATCTATCCACCTAATCTTCAACATTCTTCTGTAGCACAACATTTCGAAAGCTTCTATTCTCTTCTTGTCCAAACTATTTACTGTCCATGTTTCACTTCCATACATGGCTAAACTCCATACAAATACTTTCAAGAACGACTTCCTGACATTTAAATCTATACTCGATGTTAACAAATTTCTCTTCTTCAGAAACGCTTTCCTTGCCATTGCCAGTCTGCATTTTATATCAACTCTACTTCGACCATCATCAGTTATTTTGCTCCCCAAATAACAAAACTCCTTTACTACTTTAAGTGTCTAATTTCCTAATCTAATTCCCTCAGCATCACCCGACTTAATTCGAATACATTCCATTATCCTCGTTTTGCTTTTGTTGATGTTCATCTTATACCCTCCTTTCAAGACACTGTCCATTCCGTTCTACTGCTCTTCCAAGTCCTTTGCTGTCTCTGACAGAACTACAATGTCATCGGCGAACCTCAAACTTTTTATTTCTTCTCCCGGGATTTTAATATCTACTCCAGATGTTTCCTTTGTTTCCTTTACTGCTTGCTCAATATATAGGTTGAATAACGTCGGGGAGAGGCTACAGCCCTGTGTCACTCACTTCCCAACCACTGCTTCCCTTTGATGCGCCTCGACTCTTATAACTGCCATCTGGTTTCTGTAAAAATTGTAAATAGCCTTTCGCTCCCTGTATTTTACCCATGCCACCTTTAGAATTTGAAAGAGAGTATTCCAGTCAACATTGTCAAAAGCTTTCTCTAAGTCTGCAAATGCTAGAAACGTAGGTTTACCTTTCCTTATTCTAGCTTCTAAGATGAGTCGTAAGGTCAGTATTGCCTCACGTGTTCTTGAGAATAGTCCACATATAAGCCAGTGAGCACATCAGCAAATCCTCGCCAACGAAAACTTCTACTTATAGTTTATTTTTACCGATGAATATCCTTAAACAAAGATTGGGTAAATATAATGAACACGCATTATTGGCCCATCAAAAACCCACGATGGACCGACAAATGGAACAATAGTGCGAATGGAGATTGTAGCCTACACATATAAATGAGTGTCCGTTTCAATGGAGAGATTCTGTACCACACCATGGTCTGTTTGTCAGACAGTGGTCCCATACCTATGTAGTATTTAATCTGTGCCTTTCGGAGGCCACCCTGTACTGAAAAGATAGTGTCGTAGCATCGCCTCGAAACAAGTTAATGTATTTGTATCGTTATTTATTTTCTGTCTTTATAAAAGAATAGCATTATGTGCTTGATACCATAATATTTGATTACAGTATTTGTATGGAGTGTGGCCATGTATGGAAGTGAAACATGGACAAGAAGAGAATAGAAGCTTTTGAAATGTGGTGCGACAGAAGAATGCTGAAGATTAGATGGGTTGATCACATAACTAATGAGGAGGTATTGAATACGTTTGGGGAGAAGTTTGTGGCACAACTTGACTAGATGAAGGGATAGGACATATTCTGAGACATCAAGGGATCACCAATTTAGTATTGGAGGGCAGCATGGAGGGTAAAAATCGTAGAGGGAGACCAAGAGATGAATACACTAAGCAGATTCAGAAGGATGTAGGTTGCAGTAGTTACTGGGAGATGAAGAAGCTTGCACAGGATAGAGTAAAATGGAGAGCTGCATCAAACCATCTAAGGTCTGAAGACCACAACAACAACATCTATTATCTCCTGCTATGTGTTCTGTATTTACACTAATTTAATCATTAGTTGTGCTAGCGATTAAATACCGAGCTGCCTACACAGTATAAACACCAAATGGTAATTTAAAAACAATGGTTAATTTGTCTAGCTGCATGTTTGTCATGGCTGAAAACAACTTATATAGAAGTAGTAACTGTATTGAAATGGGACACAAACAGAGCAGGCTCCTTTTAAAAATCCAAGCGATGATAAATTTTGCACCTGTTCATTAACATATTGCTTGTAGTTTAGTTATCTGTAACACACAGTGCATGTACAGTTTATCGCAGCTCCCTTCATCTGTGTAGGATATGGTCTTTAATGAGTAATACGGGGTGTTCAAAAAGTCTCTCCGCGGTGCCGTATGATTGTTAGCCGCGTGTGCCATATGCTGCAGTGAATACACCGAAATGAAACTCAGTTAAATACAAGTTATTAATTTATTGAATATTCATTTTTACTTTCAAATTTTCAAATGAAATGTTGAAAGTGTCCCCCCTATTTTGACTGAATGAAGTGGTTCCTCATGAATACACAATGTATCTGCAGTACTCCACATACGAGAATTTTGCGAGTTCATGTACCCAGATAAATGAAACCACGCCTCATCAGTGAAACACGTTTAATTAAGAATATCCCTTCCATTTTGTTGAACGAAATTTTTGAACCATTGACAATAATGCAGTCTCTTGAAACCAACGAACAAAGGAACTAAACTTAAACGTTCACGTCAACACGTAACGACACACACCAACGATACTACTGACGCTGGGTCAGATAAACGAAACAGTGGAATGTTGGGCGAGTCCACTTGAGGGGAAGTAACCCAAGCACGCGAACAATCATACGGCACGCGCGGCTAGCATACGTACGTCACCTCGTACCACAGCGGATTTGCACTATCGCTATCTCGCACTGTATTTCTGCAATCATACTCACACTTGCTCTATATTTTACACTATTAGATTTTCTTCTGTGAAAGGGAAGATCCTACAGTTCACTCCTCGTTTTTATCCATTAAATACCATTAATAAGATTCACAGACTACCATTTGAATGACACATTACATACGAAACGCGTTCGTTCATGAAACCTTCCTCCGTTGGTCATCATACAGAAATGGGTGAAATCTGACCACTCTAAGCGATTCTTTCTCGTGACTAGTCGATCTGGAAGTCATGACAAAATTTAATATCGTATCCTATATTTCTCGACAGATAAGTCTGTCACAAACTTCTGCTCCTACGCTATACAAAATTTCCTCTGCAGCAGATCAGCAAGACTGGTGATATACGATTTGCACCTTAACACTTATATCACGCTGCTCCATATTGGTTGAATTTGGGGTCCACGAAGTATTGTAATCATTTCCTTTTGTAATAAACTCCATTAATACGATTTGCTTGAATTGTAGTCATCGTAGGCATCCTGTATTAGACGAGTGGGGAGAACACAAAATTCACCACAATTATTCTCGTTAAAATATGACAAGAATGTGTTCCAGACAGATTACTTACACAAAATCATTGGATTCAAGGGATAGGCCACTTGATCTGTCGCGGTTTGTTATTGACGCTGCTGTATGTCCACTGTTTTCGCTATCCTAACATTCATGCATGCACTGTAGGTGCGTTAGCCAGTTGTTCCTCTATTCCATTACGTAATTATTACTGTATCAGTATATAAGGTGATATCAACAGCAACAGAAAATTTCATAACGAGACTACGATTCGTTATCATTAGGAAAGGATATACAGTGAGTTACTACGAACAGCCGAGTGACAGGGTTATTGTCATCAGAATCGACCAAGCCGATACTTCAGGTATACATACCGATATCACAAGGAGTGGGCAATGAATAGGAATCTCAGTATTTGAAGGGAGATGAAAACATTATAATCATTGGGGGGCTGAAAGTGGTAGCAGAGGAAGGAACAGAGTGACGGGAGGATTTGGGCTCAGATATAGGAGTGAAAGAGGAGAAAGACTAATTCAGTACTGCAATAAATTTTCGCCATTGAATGGATACACTACTTATGAATACAAAGTGGAGTACTTGTAAAAGGCCTTGAGACACGGGAAATTTCGAGTTGGATTACATCTTGGTCAGACAGATGTTCCGAGATCAGATACTAGATTGTAAGGCACACCCAGAGTGGATAGAGACACGGACCACAATTTCGTAATATTAGTACTAGTAACCTGAGTTTAAGAGAAGCGTTCGGTAGAATCAGTGTGGAAATAAGTGGGATGCTGAGGTACTAAGGAATGATGATTTCTGAGGTTGCAGCTACTTAATAAAGTAGTGCTGTTGAAGAGGAACTGAGTATCTGAGAAGAAGAAACATAAAGACTGGAGGGACAAATTTAGCAACATATAAGGTAGCAGCGAAGAAACTTGGGGAACAGATAAAGTATTTCTATTGATCGATAAAAGAATTAAGTACAAATCATTGAGTAACAAAGAGGAATACAGCAATTTAATTACTTAGTAATAGGATCTACAAGAAACGCAGGAGACCTAAAGCGAAATGACTGCAGTAATAATGTGAGCAAGTCCAAAGGAATATAAAGATTCAACTTACAGAATGGTAAAAAAAGAGGCAGTTCTGGCAACGTGATTAATATTGAAAGCAAGAAATAAGAGAAATCAATACAGGTTCATAGAATGTTTCGGCCTCGAAAACGTGTTAGACAATGCAAAGTATTCGAAATTCTCAGAAACATAGGTGTAAGCTATAGGCAAACACGGTAATACACAAGATTTACAATAACAAAAGGGGAAAAACGAATGGGAGACCAAGAGCTAATTTCTGAGATTATAGGGAATGGAAGACAAAGATAAGAAAGATATAGTTTTCCCCCTACTGTTCACCCTGTACATCAGAGAAGCAATTACGAAATAACGATTCAGGAGTCGGATTACAATCAGGGTGAAAGGATATCAACGGTAACATTCGCTGATGACACCTGGTAGCCTCAGAGAAACTGAAGGAGAATTGCAGGGTCTGTAGAATAGAATGAACAGACTAATGAACAAAAAATATTGACTTTGAAGGAAATAAGAATACGAACGAAACCAGGAGAAAGAGAAATGAGTTTATCGATTAACTTAACATGAAAATTAGGCACCACAAAATAAACGAAGTGATGGAATTTTGCTACCTTGACGAACGAGGCAAGGGGGTTATGACAAACAGATAGGCACAGCAAAAAGAGGATATTTCTTTGCTAGTATCAAAACCAAGTCTTATCATGAGGTCAAAATTTCTGAGAATTTGCTTCTGGGGTACAAAATTACATGATAGTGAGCCATCAACGGTAGAAAAACTGCGAAAGAAGAGAACTGAAGGGTGTGAGTCGTCGTGCTGTAGAAGAATGTTGAAATATGATAATTAATTGAAACCCTCAGCTGCCGACAGGTGTTGTTGATATACCTCGATGGGGGACAGCTGAAATTGTGTGCCCCGAACGAGACTTGAACCCGGGATCTCCCGCTTACATGGCAGACGATCTATCCTTTTTTTTTGTGTTTGGTCGTAGCGGACGTCACATTACATCCGGTCAAGTTCGTTTGTTGATCCTTCCACTTCGTTTTTTATTACAGAGGCAACCAGCTCTCTGACGGAACACGCTGAGCTACTGTGCCACTTACCGTGAGACTCGCATTCCCAACTGTCCACAATCTTCATACGTGATGTACGTAACAGGTATGTGCCATCCATTCATTACTAGCGCACACTAAGGTGACAATTCCCGTGAGAGTTCTGGCAACCCGTGCGCATTCGCACAGACGAAGGTCAATGGCTGGGTAGTGTTTAACTATATATATGAAGATAGTAACTGTTCTCGAAAGAACAGATACCATTGATGACCGTACAGCTTCTCTAGAATAAATGATAATTAATTTAAACCCTCAGCTGACGACAGGTGTTGTTGATATACCTCAATGGGGACAGATGAAAACGTGTGCCCCGACGGGGACTCGAACCCGGGATCTCCCACTTACATGGCAGACGCTCTATCCATATTTTTTTTTTTAATCTCGCTTTTGTTCTATATATTGTTCGTTGAATTTGTTCATGGCGGACGTCCGATGACACTCCTTCAGGTTGTTCGTTGAACCGTTTCCTCAGTTTTTTTTGTTACAGAGAGTAACTAAACCCTCTGACCGAACACGCTGAGCTACGCTGCCGGCTCTGAGCCACCGAGGACAGATGAATAGCGGGACTGCTGGGACTTATCCCTTACAAGCTAGTTACATCACGTATGTAGATTGTGGACAGTCGGGAATGTGGGTTTCTCGGGAAGCATGCAAGGGATAAGTCCCTACAATCGTACTGTGCATTTGTGTCCCCTGTGGCTCAGATGGATCTAGCCGGCACGGTAGCTCAGCGTGTTCGGTCAGAGGGTTATCAGCCCTCTGTAATAAAAAAACTGAGTTAACCGATCAAAGACGGACTTAAACGGACGTCTTACGACGTCCGCCCCCAGAACATACAACGAACGAAAACAAACAAAATGAGAATAAAAAATAAAGATGGATTGAGCGTCTGTCATGTAAGCAGGAGATCCCGAGTTCAAGTCCCGGTCGGGGCACACATTTTCAGCTGTCCCAATCTAGGTGTATCAACAACACCTGTCGGCAGCTGAGGGTTTCAATTAATTATCATTTATTCTAGAGAAGCTGCACGGTCATCAATGGTACCTGTTCTTTCGAGAACAGTTACTATCTTCGTATGTAATGTTGAAATAGTTTGAGAGAAATAAGCTTCAGTTAGTTATTTCCATTGTATTTTTATTTTGAGTAATACGGCGTTTCGATAGTGGAACTACTCTTATATAAAGTGTTTAACTCATGAAATACGTGTGCTATAAGTAAAATGTTTAACTCATTAACTACATATATAGTTCACTTGAGAATGGCTACACAATAGAAATATCGCAGTCCACAAAATAATAATAAAATTTAACAAAACAGTAGCTGATGCAAGAGACTTAATTTTTTCAACAAGTTCGTCTCCTCTGTAGACACTGTTGCTAACACATTGTGTTGAAATTAGATGGACTCATGAGATAAGAAATGTTGACGTTCTCTGTAGAATCGGTGAGGAGAGGAACATTTGGAAGCCATTGACGAGAAGAAGGGACAGGACATTACATATGTGAAGACATAGAGGAATCGTAGATGGTAAAAACTGTAGGGAAGACAGAAACTGGGTACATCCAACAAATAATACTGGAATTGTACCGCGTTATACGCTTATGTCAGAAAAGGTTTTTTTTTTTTTTTTTTTTTTTTTTTTTGGCGACCCGCCACGAATTACGAATTCCTTTCCTGTGCTAACCTCTTCATCTCAGAGTAGCACTTGGAACCTACGCCCTCATTTATTTGCTTGACGTATTCCAATCTCTGTCTTCCTCTACAATTTTTGCCCTCTACAGCTCCCTCTAGTACCATGGAAGTAATTCCCTCATGTCTTAGGAGATGTCCTATCATCCTGTCCCTTCTCCTTATCAGTGTTTTCCACATATTCCTTTCCTCTCCGATTCTGCGTAGAACCTTCTCATTCCTTAACTTATCAGTCCACCTAATTTTCAACATTCGTCTATAGCACCACATCTCAAATGCTTCGATTCTCTTCTGTTCCGACTTTCCCATAGTCCATGTTTCACTTGATTTCGTGACCATCAAGTCTGATGTTAAGTTTCTCGCTGTTCTCATTTCTACTACTTCTCATTAACTTCGTCTTTCTCCGATTTAGTCTCAAACCATACGGTGTACTCATTAGACTGTTCATTCCGTTCAGCAGATCATTTAATTCTTCTTCACTTTCACTCAGGATAGCAATGTCATCAGCGAATCGTATCATTGATATCCTTTCACCTTGTATTTTAATTCCACTCCTGAACCTTTCTTTTATTTCCATCATTGCTTCCTCGATGTACAGATTGAAGAGTAGGGGCGAAAGGCTACAGCCTTGTCTTACACCCTTCTTAATAAGAGCACTTCGTTCTTGATCGTCCACTCTTTTTATTCCCTCTTGGTTGTTGTACATATTGTATATGACCCCTCTCTCCCTATAGCTTCTACTTTTTTCAGAATCTCGAACGGCTTGCACCATTTTATATTGTCGAACGCTTTTTCCAGGTCGACAAATCCTATGAGAGTGTGTTGATTTTTCTTTAGCCTTGCTTCCATTATTAGCC
The DNA here is from genome assembly GCF_021461395.2 of Schistocerca americana. Classification (NCBI taxonomy): domain Eukaryota; kingdom Metazoa; phylum Arthropoda; class Insecta; order Orthoptera; family Acrididae; genus Schistocerca; species Schistocerca americana. The sequence goes on along the minus strand of NC_060122.1, from coordinate 128,667,411 downwards.
GTAACGTCAGAATTGCCTCTCTCGTCCCTTTACTTTACCTAAAGCCAAACTGATCGTCACCTAGTGCATTCTCAATTTTCTTTTCCATTCTTCTGTATATTATTCCTGTAAGCAGCTTCGATGCATGAGCTGTTAAGCTGATTGTGCGATAATTCTCGCAGTTCTCAGCTCTTGCCGTCTTCGGAATTGTGTGGATGATGTTTTTCCGAAAGTCAGATGGTATATCGCCAGACTCATATATTCTACACACCAACGTGAATAGTCGTTTTGTTGCCACTTCCCCTAATGATTTTAGAAATTCTGATGGAATGTTATCTATCCCTTCTGCCTTATTTGACCGTAAGTCCTTTAAAGCTCTTTTAAAATCCGATTCTAATACTGGATCCTCTATCTCTTCTAAATCGACTCCTGTTTCTTCTTCTATCACATCAGACAAATCTTCACCCTCATAGAGGCTTTCAATGTATTCTTTCCACCTATCTGCTCTTTCCTCTGCATTTAACAGTGGAATTCCCGTTGCACTCTTAATGTTACCACCGTTGCTTTTAATGTCCCCAAAGGTTGTCTTGACTTTCCGGTATGCTGAGTCTGTCCTTCCGACAATCATATCTTTTTCGATATCTTCACATTTTTCCTGCAGCCATTTCGTCTTAGTTTCCCTGCACTTCCTATTTATTTCATTCCTCACGGACTTGTATTTCTGTATTCCTGATTTTCCCGGAACATATTTTTCTTCCTCCTTTCATCAATCAACTGAAGTATTTCTTCTGTTACCCACGGTTTCTTCGCAGCTACCTTCTTTGTACCTATGTTTTCCTTCCCAACTTCTGTGATGGCCCTTTTTAGATATGTCCATTCCTAGTCAACTGTACTGCCTACTGCGCTATTCCTTATTGCTGTATCCATAGCGTTAGAGAACTTCAAACGTAACTCGTCATTCCTTCCGTAACCCACTTGTTTGCGTATTGATTCTTCCTGACTAATGTCTTGAACTTCAGCCTACTCTTCATCACTTCTATATTGTGATCTGAGTCTATATCTGTTCCTGGGTACGCCTTACAATCCAGTATCTGATTTCGGAATCTCTGTCTGACCATGACGTAATCTAATTGAAATCTTCCCGTATCTCCCGGCCTTTTCCAAGTATACCTCCTCCTCTTGTGATTCTTGAACAGGGTATTCGCTAATACTAGCTGGAACTTGTTGCAGAACTCAATTAGTCTTTCTCCTCTTTCATTCCTTGTCCCAAGCCCATATGCTCCTGCAACCTTTTCTTCTACTCCTTCCCCTACAACTGCATTCCAGTCGCCCATGACAATTAGATTTTCGTCCCCCTTTACATACTGCATTACCCTTTCAATATCCTCACACACTTTCTCTAACTGTTCATCTTCAGCTTGCGACGTCGGCATGTATACCTGAACTATCGTTGTCGGTGTTGGTCTGCTGTCGATTCTGATTAGAACAACCCTATCACTGAACTGTTCGCAGTAGCACACCCTCTGCCCTACCTTCCTATTCATAACGAATCCTACACCTGTTATACCATTTTCTGCTGCTGTTGATATTACCCGATAGTCATCTGACCAGAAATCTTTGTCTTCCTTCCACTTCACTACACTGACCCCTACTATATCTAGATTGAGCCTTTGCATTTCCTTTTTCAGATTTTCTAGTTTCCCTACCACGTTCAGGCACTGACATTCCACGCCCCGACTCGTAGAACGTTATCCTTTCGTTGATTATTCAATCTTTTTCTCATGGTAACCTCCACCTTGGCAGTCCCCTCCCGGAGATCCGAATGGGGAGTATTCCGGAATCTTTTGCCAATGGAGACATCATAATGACACTTCTTCAATTACAGGCCACGTGTCCTGTGGATACATGAGGATGCAGAAGGCAATGGAAACCACTGCATTAAAGTCATTGTATACCTCTTAACATAGTGTCGGGCCTCCCTTAACGCAACGTAGTGCAGCAGCTGGTCGTGACATGAACTCAACAAGTCGTTGGAACTCTCAGAAATATAAAGCCATGTGGAGTCTACATTCGTTCATAATTGCGAGAGTGTTGTCGGTGCAAGATTTTGGGCATGAACTGATCTCTCGACATGTCCTATTAATGTTCAATGGGATTCATGTCGGGTGATCTGGGTAGCCAAATCATTTGCTCATAATGTCCAGAATTTTCATTAAATCAGTCGCCAGCGATTGTGGCCAGGTGACATACCTCACTGTCATCCATAAAAATTCGGTCATTATTTGGGAACATGAGACCAATAAATGGCTGCAAGTGGTCTCCAAGTACATAACCGAGGACCCAATCAATTCCATGTAAACACAGCGTGCAACATGATACAGCCAGCACGACTTTGCACAGTGCCTTATTGACAACCCGGGTCCATGGCTTCGTGGGGTCAGCGCCACACTCGAACTTCACCATCAGCTTTTACGACCTGAAATCGGGACTCATCTGACCAGGCCACACTTTTCCTGTGGTCCAGGGTCCAGCCTATACCGTCACGAGCCCCAGGAGAGGCGCAGCAGGCGATGTCGTGCTGTTAGCAAACGCACCCGCTCTAGTTGTCTGCTGCCACAGCTCATCAACGAATTACTGCGCCGTACTGCCGTAACCGATACCTTTGTGGTACGTCCCATGTTGATTTCCGCGGTTACATCAGGCAATGTTGCTTATCTGTTAGCACTGACAACTCGGCTCTCGATCGTTAATTGAAAGCCGTCGGCCACCGTGTTGTCTATGGTTAGAGGCAATGATTGAATTCTGACATTCCTGGCACAGTATTCACACTATGGGTCTCGGAGTATCGAATTCCTTAACGATTTCTGAAATGGTATGTACCATGCGTCGAGCTCCAACTACCATTCCGGTTTCCGAGTCTTTTAATTCCTGTCCTGTGGCCATAATCACGTCGGAAACCTTTTCCATGAATAATATGAGTACAAATAATAGCTCCGTCAACGCACTGTTCTTTTATACATTGAGTACACGATACTAGTGTCATCGGTATATGTGCATATCGCTGCCGCATAACTTGTCACCTCAGTGTATTACGTAAGCGGTGTTTTTTACTCAGTAATTCAGAATCTGCTGTAGTGCTTCCACGAAGTAGGATCTGCAGGGATCGTGTGATGTATGACACGCTATCTGAAAGCATGAATATATAAATTTCACGACTTACTCAATGACTTTTGTCTATAATTCAAGTAGCGCGGCCGTTATAAATGTTTCCATAAGTAGTAGTAGCCCATTATTCAGTATTTTAGTAGCTATGTGCTAGGAATCGTACAGTAAGCTAACGTTCCTGCAGTTGGAAAACTGACTTACTCTACTTATCTTACAGGTTGGCCATTCCAATTGTCAGTATTTTCACAACAGATGTTTGTAAAATTTAGCAGTCTATAGCTAAAAGCTTCATGACCGTATAGATGAGGTCCATATTTACATAATCAGTTCTGTGTATTTCACTGTTCTTCGATTAATTATTTTGTGACTGGTTATTACAGTTCGTTGCTGGAGTCATTACCGGACATTTCTCTTCGTATATCGCACAAAACTTAAAAAAAAAAGGGTCTCTCCATTCTGATTCTTAACTTAGATTGATTTGTACATTTTCAAGACAATACGGCTTCTTTCCAGCATCGGACCAGAAGCATTTACTCTCTGATACACTAGCGTCTTGATGATGTAGAGTATTTTCCATTCGTATTTCAGCTAAATCGATATGAAAAATGGCTGAAATGTCGTTCTTCTCATGCAGGTAACGTTCTTCTCAGGCTTTTACGTTTTAGGCTGGGCTGCCGTACCTGCAACAGAGATGGAAAGGTAATGCTCAATCGTGCAAACATGAATTGTTTCATAATTAAAGTACAAGAAGAACATACATTTTTTTTAAGACAACATAAACTTTTATATTTTACATTGATGTTCCACTAAGCAAGGGCAAAACGTTGTATTTATGCAGGTCTAAACGCAAGAACGTGACCGCTCATACATTAACAACAAGACCCACGCAATGCAGCACAGCTTGAAAACTCCTACGGATCGGTTTCCTTAGACTCTCACTATTTGTAGTTGCTTCCTCACTGAGACATTGTTTCCGTTCTTTAAGAGATTTGGAAAATTATGGTCCTTCAATTTCTTTCCAGAATCGACCAGATGCTTCATGCAACGATATCATGAGATGAGTTAGTACTACATAGGCATGTTTATCAAATTAACTTCAGATATTATAAGTGGTCTTACACAGGCTCTGAGCACTATGGGACTTAACTTCTGACGTCATCAGTCCCCTAGAACTTAGAACTACTTAAACCTAACTACCCTAAGGGCATCACACACATCCATGCCCAAGGCAGGATTCGAACCTGCCATCGTAGCGGTCGCGCGGTTCCAGACTGTAGCGCCTAGAACCGCTCGGCCACTCCGGCCGACGGTCTTACACAGGGCACTATGCTTTGCAAAGTTGTATTCCTTACTGTGAATAATATATGTACCACTGGCTGAAATAATCACCCAAACTGTTCTACATGCTTTAGGTGTACTTTTTCATTCCATTATGGCTGTGAGTGTAACTGGACAGGATGATATGGCCAGCCGTACCGTAAGACAATCGTTCGGATGTGTCTGGACATGTGCATGTTAGGGAGTCGGTGATTTATCACATTTTGAGGCTGAAATTTCAATCTTCTTTTCAGTCTTGCGAACAGAGAATTTGTAGGAATCCGAGGTGAAAGATCAAATAATTAAAACAGTATTTCCACAATAATCAATATCTGTGGTACATAGAGTTATGAAGGCTACATGGCCGGTAAAGTAGGTAAAGCGTGGTTATATCGCATATGAGGCAGCAGCTGCAGTAATGTAGTATGTGTACTATGTAGATCTACTAATTATGAACTCCAAATCGGTAATCGACGAAGTTTTAATGATATGAATATGTACCAATCAGAAAATATCACTTTTTATGTGGAAAGATACAGCAGCCTAAAGTTGTTGTTACCTTCCTTGTGAACAATCACATGTATTCTGGAGAGATCAGTTCGTGCACAAAATTCTACTCCGGCAACACTTTCGCAGTTCTTACCCTTGTAGAGGCAGCATGGCTCAATATATCTGCGGAGGTTTCCGACGATTTTTTAAGTCCATGCCACATCGATTTGCTTCACGACGATGGATAATACGAGACCCTTCACGAAATTAGGAAGTATCCTGTGACTTAGGTCACTTGCTGGAAGGTCTACATTGGAACTACCAAGAGAAGAGTGAATATAAAACTGAAAGAACATGGAAGTCTAGGGAAAACAGAAAAATTAACTACGTTAAGGTAGGCTGTTCAATCAAGAACGTTTCTTGAAATCACAATTCTATCTACTATTATATTACAACGACTATATAGTGCAGCCATCGAATTAGATAAGCACAGTGATATTCTAACAGCAAAGGAGAAGCCTTGAAACTCTACATATATGGACAGTGGCTCTGCAGAATCGACAGAAGAGTTTTTATCTTTCACAGGTGGGAACTGATAATTAAGTGTTATCTCTGATAAAGATTATCTTTGCTGATCACGTATAAACTCGACCACGTCCACTTTATACACTATTTATGTCAGCCAGCGACGGCTGACTGGTCAGTCCGCAGGACTTACTGTCACCAAGAGTGCCTTCGTGGACACCCAGGGCAGGTCTGGAGCTGACCTCAGTAACCGAAAAGTTTTTTCGCTCCGTCCAGAAGACTCATCAGCATCTGTTGCATCCGGCCGTGAAATTATATATTTCATGAATTATACATTTTTTTTTAAATTTGTGTAACATACGACTTTTCCATAAACTTCCAATGTAAGAATCACTGGACTGCCATCAGTGTCTAGAGATTTAGTTTTATTTATTTCCAGTGACGCGAAGATCTCGAGATAGATGCCTGAGGATCGCCCCGGATTTATGACGATGTAGATTCAGATGTACATATGGTTCACTCAGCCTCGTCAGCTCAAATGAGAAGTTGCTGGAATATAAAACGAGCGAATTCGAGGCTCAAGCCGCTGAAGTGGAGTCACATCGAAAGCCTGGCACCAGTGGCACGTGAAATTCATTTACTAGGAGAAAACCCACAATAAGTGCTTATTCTACTTCAAGATCATCATCTTGACCATTACGACTAGAGATCTCAGTCTTTGCGAGAATCCAAACCAATGTAGGTCGAGATGATGTTGGAAAATTTTATTAATGAAATAAACCGGAGGATTGGTGCTTCTCAGTTATTGCCAAAAATTGGGCCTTCTCTGCTTCAAAGAATTTGAAACTTATATATCTGTGCATTTGTTTGAAATAGTCCTAAGTTTTCCGATGAGTCACATTTCGCCATTAAGAAATACAGGTCGCTTTAATACTGTAGAAATACATTCCCAGTAACGAATACCCTTTATTGCAACTATATCCTCTCATTTGAAAAAGAAATGACTCGTTTTTTCTGGCAAATTTTAGATGTATGTATCACAGATGTAACAAATTTTCTCAGGGATTGTTTGTTGGCCTGTAAGTACAGATCAGAGTGACTAAAGCTGTGAAATTACTGTAAATTTGGTATCTAATTCTACTGATCATAATTTGGTAGAAATTTCTGCATATTAATTATTAGTCCATATCAGCCATGAAATACTTAGTATGAATATCTCGCTTCTTCAGCACTCGGGGGACACTGGAATCGTACTCCATCAGGAGTATGTTCATCGCCCAGTAATTTCTACGCCAGAGGCTTCCTTAACATTATCCTCACACGTTTCATGACCTTCTTCGCCAGCATATCACACATCCTTCTTTCTCATCGTCAGTTGATTGAATGTCCGCCCCCGGTAGCTGAATGGTCATCGTGACAGATTGTCAATCCTGTGGGCCCGGGTTCGATTCCCGGCTGGCTCGGGGAATTTTCTCCTCCCAGGGACTGGGTGTTGTGCCGTCCTCATCATCATCCTTTCATCCTCATCGCCTGCAGGTCGCCGAAGTGGCGTCAAATTGAAAGACCGGCATCCGGCGAGCGGTCTGCCCGACGGGGGGCCCTAGCCATACGATCAAATAAAAAATAGAGAAGTTGATTGAATGATGCTGACAGCAGTCCATCTACACCAACCACGGAATTTCCTGCGATCAGTTCCCATGCTTGCATTCCGAAACAACAAGGCGGTCAACTATGAACTGGCCATCGTTGTATCTGGTCACATGATCAAGTTAGTTCTTGCTAAGGCCAGCTTTATTTTCTCTTCGGCAAGAAATATCAATAATGTAGGAAGCAGTGTACTTAATCAGAGTATTAGATGAAGAGATAAATTAGTATGGTGTATTTAGATAATTACAGTCTCCTACTTTACAAACCGACAGTCAAACCACTCACAACATACATGGACGGCACACACATAAACGTTGGTATTGGTATCATTTGAGTGATACATAATGAACTGATACACAACACCATAAATGTTATAATCACATATTCATCTATATTACAACTCAAATACAATTGAAAATAATATTTTGTTATTTTTTATAATTACGAAGTATGTTGTCGAATACTGAAGTGACAGAATCTTTGTGAATTTAGCATTTATTAAAACTTTATTATGAACTAACCATCCATGACACAAAGACGTGTGTATCTTGTGATTTTGTGCTGCTTTTATTACCTAAACGGTGAAGCGTTTGGTTCGGTATTAAAATCCTATGTTAGTTTACAAAATGTTAAATAGTTAAGACAGAACTCTACAAAGAAAATAAACATAAGGGAAGCTAGATATACTGATGGCATCTTCCTGTTCTGTTCTTGCTCGAAATGGTTGTAAGTACACTACTGGCCATTAAAATCGCTACACCAAGGAAAAATGCAGAAGATAAACCGATATTAATTGAACAAATATATTATGCTACAACTGACATGCGATTACATTTTCACGCAATTTGGGTGCATAGATCCTGAGATATCTGTACCCAGAACAACCACCTCTGGCCGTAATAACGGCCTTGAAACGCCTGGGCATTGAGTCAAACAGAGCTTGGATGGCGTGTACAGGTACAGCTGCCCATGCAGCTTTAACACGATACCACAGTTCATCAAGAGTAGTGACTGGCGTATTGTGACGAGCCAGTTGCTCGGCCACCATTGACCAGACGTTTTCAATTGGTGAGAGATCTGGAGAATGTTCTGGCCAGGGCAGCAGTCCAACATTTTCTGTATCCAGAAAGGCCCCTACAGGACCTGCAACATGCGGTCGTGCATTAACTTTCTGAAATGTAGGGTTTCGCAGGGATCGAATGAAGGGTAGAACCACGGGTCGTAGCACATCTGAAATGTAACGTCCACTGTTCAAGGTGCCTTCAACGCGAGCAAGAGGTGACCGAGACGTGTAACCAATGGCACCCCATACCTTCACACCGGGTGATACGCCAGTATGGCGATGACGAATACACGCTTCATCGCGATATCGCCAAACACGGATGCGACCATCTTGATGGTGTAAACATAACCTAGATTCATCTGAATAAATGGCATTTCGCCATTCGTGCAGCCACGTTCGTCGTAGAGTACACCATCGCAGGCGCTCCTGTCTGTGATGCAGCGTCAAGGGTAACCGCAGCCATGGTCTCCGAGCTGATAGTCCATACTGCTGCAAACGTCGTCGAACTGTTCGCGCAGATGGCCATTGTCTTGCAAACGTCCCCATCTGTTGACTCAGGGATTGAGACGTGGCTGCACGATCCGTTACAGCCATGCGGATAAGATGCCTGTCATCTCGACTGCTAGTGATACGAGGCCGTTGGGATCCAGCACGGCGTTCCGTATTAGCCTCCTGAACCGACTGATTCCATATTCTGCTAACAGTCATTGGATCTCGACCAACGATAGCAGTAATGTCGCGATACGATAAACCGTAATCGTGATAGGGTACAATCCGACCTTTATCAAAGTCGGAAACGTGATGGTACGCATTTCTAATCCTTAAACGAGGCATCACAACAACGTTTCACCAGGCAACGCCGGTCAACTGCTGTTTTTGTATCAGAAGTCGGTTGGAAACTTCCCTCGTGTCAGCACTTTGTAGGTACCGCCACCGGTGCCAACGTTGTGTGAATGCTCTGAAAAGCTAATCATTTGCATATCATAGCATCTTCTTCCTGTCGGTTAAATTTCGCGTCTGTAGCACGTCATCTTCATGGTGTAGCAATTTTAATGGCCAGTAGTGTATATTGAAGTATACACTACTGTTACCTCCCCATCGCGCTTCTCAGGCATAGAGTAGATTGTGCTGCCATCTTTCCACGATCTTCAGCTGCCTTTTAATAAAAACGGAACATCAACTACTTTCAGGCAACTGAATATCGCTATCACTGTACCTGAGGGCCAGAAGGTGAGGAACACGGTGCTGTAGGTGGTCACAATGGAGATGAAAGCAGTCACGAGGCTCAACCGCAGGGTGAGTAGGTCCAGCAGGCTGGCCACGGGGCATCCAGAGGACACCTGCCGGGCCAGCAAGCGCAGCTCGCGGTGGGCGGCGCCGCCCACACGCGCCCTTCCAACAGCAACTGCGAGCACAGCCTCGGCGTACGCCTCGCTTCTGTCTCCACACAGTGAGCAGGCATGACAAGTAGTGTCAACTAAACTAGGGTGAGGAACACATAACTTCCCGTCCCCGGTATTGGTATTACTCGAACCAAGGAACGATAAATCCGTAGCAAGAAAGGAAATATTAAGTGTACCGAACAGTGAAATTCCTATGAAGTACATCACTAGAAACACCTCATGAGCAGATGCGACCAACTGCGACAGTTCACAGAGCTTCGCAAGCGTTCGTGTGAGAGATCGCACATTGGCTGACATGCCCAAAAGCAGTCTGTGGTGTGACTCTAGGTTCCCTTTGTTCAAAGAGCGCTTCTTTCCAGGGACCTTACCACAGAAACCAGCAAGGACATCGTTTCTTACATCATGGAGACAAACATTTAGAAGTGAAACTCTGTACCTCATTACTAATTGTAAATTCGCAGATCTCAAAAGGGATAAAGTGAGTGCAAGAAAACTGCCCACAGTAAATGAAAGACTCAGCTTGTGGTCTTGGTATATACTATTCGTAAACATCCATGTGTACATTGAAAAAACATAAAAAAATAGTAAAACCAATTGTAGCTGTACTACCTTTTCCTCACATGTATTCACAGGACCGATATGGGTCATCAGAACTTTATCACATGAAACTATCAACTTCAGCATTTTCCCATACAACTTTTTGGTGTAGAACACATCTGATGCTGTCGAAACGTACGTCAAAGCTGACGTATTAAAAACACTGAAAAGTGAGACAATATTTACTACAGAGAACGTCTACAACGATCTGTAATAAAATTCTGCCAAATTGCATGCAGAAATCAGATGTATGATGCTGGCCAGGGCCATGATAATCAGATCTGAAGTAAACCTCTCCTATGATCCTGCTTTCATATCGATCGTAAATGGCATCAGACCAACAAATTTGCATGTGAATTGGAATAACCTGATGGCCAAGAAAAGTTTCTCAGTATTTTTTGGCAGCATCGTTGGCTGGCATCACCTGCAAAATCGAAAAAGAGTTTAAACTTTCAGTCAAGGATGGTATCATACGTATAAGCTGTGTACTTAAGTAACTAATTTATAATTCACAACAATTTACAATGGTACATATGTAGCAAAAATCTTTCAAATACATTTTCATGCTTTCTTTCGCCACTGTGCGTAATGATGACTTTATGTTGAGACGTAATTTGTACTTCACAACAGTATAAATTTAACAAAATAATTGTTGACTTTTCTTTTAGTTTCACCCCAAAGTGTAAAGATAAATTCCGAAAAGGTGGGTATTTATTGTATTTAAATGCATGTGATATAGTTTTTTGGGTACTGCATATCAGGTTATTGACAAGTTATTCCAAGGTTATCTACATACCAGCATCGATTAGCATATTTTCTCGGTAGTTGATCAACTGTTCTAGTGATCATTTAAAATTCCAGTAGGGCTTCCTACCTCAGCACCAAACCCCCCCCCCCCCCCCCCCCCTGGCAGCCAACAGTACACAAAGAAGTGAGACACTGACATATTGAGGAATGATGTTGTATGAAGCTGTAGGTACTGTGATGCTGAAAATCACAGTAGGTAGCCATTTGAATACTAATGATATATCTTATAAACATATTCATATAAACCAGACAGACAAATAATTGTACGAGGAACACGAAAGTGATGGAAATGTGGATAAGAGGAGAAATACTGTAGTTGATCATTAAAAGAAGGAAATACAAAAATTTTCAGATCTAGAAAGGAAAGAGCAAAAATTGATAATTCTACTGATCAGCAATAGCTTAAGACTAGGGAATAGTTTGATACGTAGATTTTTCGATGTTGATTTCGCATTTCTGCTCGACAAAAAATGCAGTTCACTACAGGTTTAACCCAAGGGGAAGCTGCCCTTTGGGCAACTGAAAGGACTGAAAGCCGTCAAACACGCGAGAAATTTTAGAAAGCGTTCTTATAGAAGTATTGGTCAAATTGTGTGCAGGAAAGATATCGCAAAGAGGTGTTTCACCAAGAGCAGTTCCGCAGGAAGCAAGGGAGTCTTCCCAATCGTTTCGAAACATATTGAAATAGATATCAGGATGAGTCTATTTCGGACAGATTTGTGTTACGAATAGTAAAAGATGAAGTTGCCTCTTGACATAAGAGAAACGTTAGTCAATGTTCCAGAGACAAAACGTACTACAAATCATATTCATACTAGGTTCTACTGATTTAATACGTGAAGTTTCTTAGGTGAATAATAACTGTAATAATAAAGGTGGCATGGGTCAGTTCATTCTGTCTCACACACAGAGCTGTAGAGCTATAATTATGGGAGACCTGAAGACTGTTGCATTCACTTTGTAGCTCAGCCAGCAGCACCTTCAATGCATAATGCTCAGCCTGTTAACTATTGCGTACCGAATTTCTAAGAAAGAGTAGAATAACAGATGACAGGTACCATCCTAGGTGTTATAGTGATGGAATAGGTCAATGGGAATGCAAAAACAACAGTAATCAGTGGTATCACATTGTGAGAAGCCGCTGTTAGATAAATGTAAGTCGTACTCACTGGCAAAGTGATCTAGTACAAAAGTGTAGTTGTTGACATGAGCTTGCTAGTACAAAGTCCAACAGTAAATATGACTGAGGTGACAGGAGAAACCCACCCAACAGCTATGACCAATTCAACAAACTTGATCTGTCTGTATTAGGCTCTCCATAGATGATCGTGGGATACAATGGGGGTGGAGAACACAATTCAGAGAACCTGTTGAGGTATAATGAAGACACAGACATCAGAGATGAGTTATGTACTGACTATAGCTGCCATGACCAACTGAAAGATTTAGTTCAGCCTACTATCAATTCTACTGTAGGAAGAATTTCCAATTACAGTATTTGTCTTTGACACATGTGCTGCATTGAACGTGACGTGAACGAGATTATTCAGTAAGGTTGGTGAGGTTACGAGGGTACTTACTTACCGATTACGAAATGGAAGGCTTTTCGTGGCGACTGGTATCAAGTTGTGACCTGTCAAAGTGTAGAAATAGATAGAGGTGATTTTAGGAAATGGGGCCATAGTCTACCCATCTCTAGTTGCAAACGGATTAACAGTCGAATGCATTTTACACGGATTTTTTGAGAGTACAAATATGTCCTCCCCAATGGCAAGAGCTATATGAGTGTCTATGGTGAAAATATTATTGTAGATTTGATAAAAACGAAAGAAAAAGATTGTTAATACTGTCAAGGTTTAAGAGTTAAGCTTATTAAGACAAATGTGCACAAATGTGCACACTGTAGTTCTGCGAAGGATGACAAAGATACCATAGTGACAAAGTGGCATAATCTTCAGCCACTAATGACCAACAGCAAACCGAACTAAAAGACGTGTTATTGAAGTAAATAGACGCATTTAATTAGGAGTGCAGTATCATAATTATCAATATCAAATGGAAAAACTTCCACACCAAATTTATTTCCGAAACTAATGTACAGTCGTGCTCAAAAGTTTCCGAACGACCTGAATTGCATTTCGCCTGATTCGCATGCAACCCACATAACGCAGCTGTCTAGCAGGTCCTCTAATCGCTCCTTGGTACAGTCGTTTGACTATTGAAAATAGTTCCAACAATTCACCACTAGAAAACACTACTCTGTATCGCAATAACTCTAGATGTAAAGCAGTACTACCGTACTACAAATATCAGGGAACGCCTTATCACAGGTAAGACTGTCCTTAATGCTTGCAAGCTCACATTTATTATAATAAATGACAGACCTGAAATGTTACCACTCTCATTAATACATCAGATAGGTAATGCACGTAGTAAGTTCGTCGTGTTCATGATTTAGTCTTCAAAGTAACATACCGTACTTATTATTTAACACAAAATGACATTAAAAATTTAAGTTCTTCACGAGCAGCTAGTCGAGAATATGTATGAACTTCAAATGACACGACGAACCGTCTCGCTCTGCATATGGATTCAAACCCAAGTCATGCAGACTAAGCAAAGAATTCGTAGCTGACGGAAACTAACAGTCATTCCTGACTAGGCATACAGAGAGTGATATACCTCGATTTTAGACAGTGTCATTTAGCAAATACCAACTTTAAATTAGATAACGCAAACATTTTTAATGGACGCGAATTCGTACCCAGCACCTATTGTCCCTGTTAACTAACCACTTCATAACAAGTAACTTATTTGAAATGCCGTGAAGTAAAGCTTTGTGTTGGACAGGGATTCGAGCCCAGAACTTAATCGGATAGATATCGAAGCACAATCAACTGTGACATATCGCATTTTCTCGGCAGTAGCTAGATGTTTTAACTGAAATGACGAGACGAAACATTAATTTTTTGCTTCCCAGGACTCCAACTCAGCCCCTATCGCTGTTATATTCTAGAGAAAACTAACGTTAAATATGGGTTTGTTGCACCAGCAGCGACATCTGAGCTTGTTTGAACTAGAAATAAAATGACGAAGAGTTCAGTGCTGACTGGGAATAGAACCCCACACATATCGTTGTTGACTGCACACAAAGATACGTCAGATACCGAATTTTCTCCACCAGCAGCTCAGAATAACATCTTGAACTTTCAGCGATCTCGCAAATAACTCTGCGTCTCACTGGGAGTCAAAAACGTCAAATATCGTTAGTGTTGACAACGAATGAAAATACATTAAAAATCGAAATTATTATCCACCAGTAGATAGGTGTTCTCATGCTAGTCCTTGATAATACATAATGAAATATTTAGTGCCGGGCCAGGATTCGAACCCATCCACTCGCAACATGTGGAGATGTTGAGGAATCTGCTGTTCTGAACAAACAACAAATTGCAGTCGTGGTGTATTGTCACGAAGGGTTCGAATTCCGCGTTAAGGGTGGTCTGAGTTGCATTCCCAGTTCAGAACCAAGTTTATCGACATACAGAAGCTGAGATAAAAGATGGAATAAGGGTCCTTTGATCCTACATAGCGTTTGTTTCGTCACTAGAAAAAATAACTAGTATAAGAAAGGTTATTGTTGATAGAGTCTCTACGTATCGCGACTCCTGACTTTATTGTAGTTCAGTCTAACGTCTACTTGGTAGAGAAGGAATATCATGTTTAACATGAATGTCAGACCACAATGCCATTATACCTTCTTCGCTTGGCGTAGCCAGAAGAGAACAGAATCTCTCTCTCCCTATCTAAAATCACTAACCGAAGTTGGAATCGAACCCAGACCACAGATATATAAGCCTCTCATCAGCCCAGCAGACCACCAACTGCCCTCCTCAACGGCTCATTTTTCTTCCATAACGCCGTTGTGCCGCACTGACTGAAAATTCTGACACACAAGCTCCCTGTATCAATTTGCAGCATGTTCAGTAAATTCATTTACTTGGTTGGCCTAAACACCATGAACTAGCTGCCTCGGCTACCCAGTGCATACATTCAGCTTTATTTTGTATTCGCCAAAATAAAATCACGTAACTGCCACCAACATAAAACTGCCAACAGCGTAGGTGGCAGAAATTTAAATAGGAAGTGTTCCTTTCCACTTGAGCTTCTCTATTGCGCTATCTGGTTGTTGAAAAAATCGTGCAGTGCAAAAGAATAGGTGTAACTGATTGTCTCTCAGAATTCTAGACCTGGCCACATGCATTATCTCACAGCGCTGTGGAAAGCAGAAGTTTTGGAGGAATTATTGTCCACTTCTGGAGGTATTACAGCTTTGTGTCGGCTAGTAGCGTAATGGTAAGTATCGCGCCCGGTGGATAAGATGTCGCGAGTTCGAGTACATTCGGTGCTGTATTTTTTAAAACGCAACTCTGCTGTCTGCTAAAGTTATCAACGTAATGGAACTTGTAACATTATTCTCTTCACTTCTCAACCCAAAGTAGTCGTATGTGGAAAAAGGGCTAACTTCTGCGACATTTTGTTCATATCAGGTTTAACAGACAGCCAGACAGTCGATGCATCTCGAAACTTTTGTATTATGTATGGGTAGGGGGCATCGTGTTAAAATACGGCGGAAAAGTATTTTCTACATTAGCTGTCGTCTGGTAGTGGCATTTTATTCTTCTTCAAACATTGTTTGAGAGCTTTAACTCGGAACAAGTTTTCTACATGCATGTAATCAATAAACTGCATGTGCATTTTCAGACTGTTATAGATAACACAGAGAATTCGCATACATCGTTGATGATTAATTTCTCTCTCATGTTTATTATTGTTTTAAAGACATTAAAGGATACCTTACGAAAATTGTGAACTGTACTATAAAAAATGAAATGAAACTACCCACGATAACCTTACGACGAAAGTCTGTTTTAATAAAACTGAGTACCTGTACACAGGTGTGCCTCTATCATCACGAATTGGTAAAATACTAGTCACTTAGATTTTGATTGGGTCTGTGTTTAATTGGTATGTTGTGTCATACTCAAGATGTATGCAAATGTTGCATTTCATAAATAAAGTTATGCACTCCTAGAAACCCAAAATTTGCTTGTCAGCAGCGGAAAGAGTCGTAACCTGTTTTGGAGCATTGTAAGTTTTTCACGATTGCACTATGAGTCGAAAGTATTTTCTTACGATTTCCTTATCGATGTTTGAACTGACTGTGTGTAGGTCTTTCAAAGAAGGGATAAAAACGCTCCACTCAGTGAGACTGGAACTGCGAACCGTAACATACCCTGTTTCACATGTCAGCACGCTACCACAGAGCTGGCGAAGAAGTATGTGGCTTAACTTCCTCTTACGAGAACAATAGTGGCTAGAACTCGGACCGCTATTTGAAGGACGAGGTTAGTTGCGATTACCACGTGCAACGTCTTTCCTGGGCTGAAAACCGGAAATTTACAATCTTTTGTTACACCTCAAGCGATAATAACTCAGATTATTCAGTGGAAATGGCCGGTAAAATCAAGTGAACTTTGAGGCTTAATTCCGTGCACACCAGGAACTAACTCGTCGATCACAGAGTTGCCAAACATACATTGCCTTTTTTTTTTTCCTTTCGCGGGCAAGTGCTCTACCAACTTCTTTTTTTTTTAATTAGGCAAGTCACAAACACTAACTGAAATACATCCTCTGCCAAAAAGAAAGAAAACAAAAGATTTTAAAACAAATCACAAATTTAAAGGAACAGGGATGTTGTTTTTATATATTTATTTATTTATTTTCAATAAAGATCATTTTGTTAAAAGGAACATATAGACCATTTCATCGTATAGTATGTGCATTACATAGTGAGTGGTGAGAGAAGCGTGAGGTTCATCATCAGCTGTCAAATGTGCACACCGACTGCACCCGGCACATCCCAACTGTGTGGGGGGTCGTGGAAGACTACCTGAAGATAGTTGGCAAAGGTTTTCCGATAGTGTGACCATCTATGAACCTCATTGTGGGCTTGCTGCAAGAAAAACCAAAAGTCAAGTCGCGACGTGGCAATATCCCCATAGAGGTACGCGATCGTCCAACCTTTGATCCAGACGATCGAATGTGATTTAGTCGCCGGAAAGTAGTCACTCTCCGGATGTAAGAAGGAAGAAGGTGTAATATGTTGCGGGGTCACACGGAGGTAGCAAGCCACCATCTGTCTTCCTAGGAGCCAGACGTCCTCCACCGCGATACAAGTTAAGCGGTGATGGTCGTCATCCACTTGGTGACAATACGGGCATAGTGGAGTGTCCACTAGTCCAATTGCATGGAGCCGTTGGTTGGTGTTGAACTTGCCACAGGCGACAGGGAACCACAGTGCCCGAACGAAGGTAGGAAAGAATTTTTGGTGCACATGTCTCCAAATCTTCGGCCAATGCAACCTGGGGTGTTCCAGTTGAATGACATTACAACTTATCCGCCGTAGCAGCCAAACATAAAAATCCTTCGCGCATGGCGGTCTCGTGCGCGGAAGCTCGTCTCTGATATAACTAAGTTCCACGATAAATGTTGATACATGCGCAAAATGTGGCGTAATGTTGCCCACCGCCACCGGAGGTGTGAGGGACGCTGGAACCAGGAGGTCCAGTAGACGGGATGTAAGGGAATCACGTCCGCTACGCCATTGGTTATGCATTGTGGTTAGAAGGAGCGCCGTCGCACGGCAGTAAACATTCGTAAGTCCGAGTCCCCCCTTATCCGTAGGGAGAGTGAGCGTTTCGTATCGCACCTTGAGGGGCGATCCAATCATCACGAAATAGCCTAGTGCTGATTGAAGTCGACGTCCGAGCGTGAGTGGTAGGGGCAGGATCTGCGAAATATGCACCATTCGAGAAACCACATAAGTGTTCAGGTACTCGACTCGCTGCCAAGGATCAAGGCGCCGTAGGAGATGTTGTCGGATCATGCTACGTGTTGTCTGTAAAATACGTCGGTAGTTAACTGCTGCAATATGTTTTACAGATGAGGTAAAGTCTATGCCGAGATAGCGGAATCGTTGCACATAAGGAAACGGACTGAATTCTTCCGGCGTAAGGACCCTTCCCACCGGCATTGCCACCGATTTGTTCATGTTCACTGCACTACCCGCCGTCACACTGTGGTCCAACAACAGTTCAAGGACCGTCTTCACCTCTTCTTCAGAACGAACGAGCAGCAGGAGGTCGTCCGCATAGGCACGACATTTGAAGGTGTAGCCCCGTAGTTCCATCCCAGAATGAGAATGGCTGAGCCTCCCAATTAATGGTTCCAACGCTATCGCGAACAGCAGCATGGAAAGAGGGCAGCCCTGGCGAATGGATCGTCGAATTTGAATGGGCCCTGCTATACGCCCATTAACCTGTACCAAGGATTGTGCGCCCCCGTAAATCCTTCTAATGAGACCAGTAAAACGGTCTGGAAAACCCATTTGTTCCAGTACAGCATACAGATAGTTGTGGCGCACCTTATCAAAAGCACTGTCAAAATCAACCGGCACCATCGTCGCTTTAAGCCGGCACTCCTCCGCCAGCGCTGTCACAGCACGGCATTCGCCAGTAGCTGTTTGCACATTCACCGATCCACCCGGTGTCGTCTGTTCCGGAGAGAGAACGCTACGAATTAACATACGACATCGGGACACTAGCAACCGTGCAAAGATCTTATAGTCGGCATTAAGCAGGGTGATGGGGCGATAATGTGTGACCGTAATTCCTGGCTTCGGTTTATGTACTGGCACCAGGAGGCCTTCCATAAAAGCCGGTGGAATAGGCGCATCGGAATTTAACATCTTGTTGTACATTTCCGTCCATCGCGGTGCCATTTCGTTGCGAAATTCGCGATAGAATTCAGCAGGAAGCCCATCAATGCCTGGGGACCGATTCAACGCACCTTGTACGATCGCATCATGTACTTCTTCACAGCTAATGGCTTCCAGTAAGGTTCCCGCGGCTTCCACCGTCAGTGTACGGGAGACGGACGTGGCTATACGGTCGAGGTCATCGAAAGAGGCTGCTTCTTCCCGATAGATGTGTTGGTAATGGTCGACGAATGCAGAGACAATGTCCGCTTGACGCGTCACTCTTCGGTCTTCGCGGGTGATTAACTCCCGTACCAAAACGCGTCGTCGGTGCTTTCGTTCATTCACGACGTGGTGCACGGAAGGAATCTCGTGCCTTATCGTATCGTGACATCTGGCGCGCACCATGGTTCCCTGAAGATGTTTCCGAGCTAAAGCCACTAGTTTAGCTTTTATCCTTTTGCGTTCGATCCAGATGTCCTGTCCCGGCGGGCCATCATCCAGGTCGCGCAGTGCTGCAAAATAAAAGTCGGTGGTACGGCGGCGCCATTCTGCCATTTCCTTGGTATATGAGATGAACGTACGACGAAGCGCCAGTTTAGCACAAGTCAGCCACCAATCAAGCATCGTCGCATACCTTCCAACCCTTCGCTCGCACATCGTCCATGTCTCAAGGATCATGTAGATGTTGAATGTTTAGTTTCCACGGGGCCTTACTGTTCCACACCTCTCTACGGGGAAGAAGCACCGTACAGATGTAAGCGCTGTGATCGGAAAATGCCAATGGCCAGCGTTCCGCGTCCTGGACATCATTTCCATGAGCCCGTGAGATATAAATGCGATCTAATCTCCTCGCCGAATGACTTTTCACATAGGTGTATCCCGGTGCAGCTCCATGTCGTAATTCCCACGGGTCACTAAGTACAAGGTCGTTGACAACGATTCGCAACTCCTGGCTGATTTTTGCTTGCGGCCATTGGTCTTTCTGGCTGAGAACACAGTTGAAATCTCCACCAATTATTACACATTCAGAACGTCCATGGAATAGTGGAGCAATGTCTTCTGCATAAAATCGCGCCCTTTCCCGCCGCCGATTGTTTCCCGACGGTGCATAAAGATTGATGATGCGTGTCCCAAACGACGTGAAAGCCATTCCCCTGGCCGACGGAAGATAACACACGTTTTCCACTGGGAAGCCATCTCGCACGTAAACTGCCACCCCACTCTCATTGTGATCTCCATGTGACGAATAGGATTGGTAGCCTGCGATGTATGGGAGTGCAGCTATGTGGACTTCCTCCAGCAAAGCAATATCCACATCAGATGCCCAAACCGTTTCCTTCAATAGGTGTATTTTGGCCGGTGAACGCACGTCATTGATATTTAATGTCGCAATACGGTTCACATGGCGGTGAATCCCACTCTGTCGAGGCGCAACAACATCTCCCTGCATCGGCGCCGGGGGCTGAGTTAGAAGACGTTCTTTCGACCCCTCTCCCTTCACCTTCAGCAATTATTAGGCCGTCTTCGTGAGTGCCGGCTGCCTCTGTATGACGTCCGGCGCCTCCTCAACATCCTCATACCACATCTTTTCAGGCTGTGATATATTCGTGTCCATAGCCACAGCATCTGCGTCTGGAGAGCCAACTGGCTGTGATTTCTCTTCAGCATCACCACGTCCCGGTACCGTCAATATGACAGACCGCTGTGGGTCGGATCGAACAGTTCCCAGTGCCTCATCCTGTTTCGTAGAGGCTGTTGTGTCGTCTTGGTCCACAGGCACATCGTCGTCGGGGCAAGGGGAGTCATCCCGAGGAGATGTCGTGCGACGCCGCCGTTTCCTCCTTTTCGGGGAACGCTGTTTGCGTGATCTTCCGTCCGTGTCCTCAGATTGCAGGAAATCACGGCTGCCCGACAGAAAAGCATCCGTAGGAACTGGAAGTGTTTCGAGTCCCATCGTTGAACTTGGCGGGAGTTCGGTCGAAACTAATGATGTCGTCTCAGAGTGCGTTTCAGACGGAACAGCATTCGTAGTGGCTGGAACTGCTTCGTGTACTATCGGTTTGCTTCGTGGGAGTTCGGTCTCATCTGATATTGTCGCTGTAGATTGTATGCTCGACGGAGCAGCATGCTCTGTCATCCCGACGTCTGCTACAAGGTTTCGGAGAGTGCCATCTTGATCTTCCACCGGGGCTGTGTCCTTTCGGTCATCAGCGGACGCAGTGAGGGCTTTGGCATAGGTGATCGGTAGTACTGTCATCGCCGGCGACAGCTCCCGCACATCTGAAGGCAGTTGCGTAAACTGTCGTTGCATACAGTTCGACCTGAGGTGTCCCTCCTGGCCACATCCAGAACATGTACGTGGTTGACCATCGTAAATCACAACCGCCCGACAACCACCAATTGTCAGATTGGACGGTACATGCTTCTGAAGATCAATAGTGATCTGCCGCACTCCGTTAAGAACGGGGTATGTGGCGAATTGTGTCCAGCGTTCTGCTGTGTGACCATGTAGTGTGCCGTATGGCTTAAAAGCCTCGATAACTTCGTCAGCCGGGAGCTCAAATGGCAGCTCAAAAACACGTATTGTCCGTACACCCAGACCAGCATGCTCTACAGTTACCGTGCCGACATTCCCGTCACTATGGCAAAATCGGAGACCTGCTTTTGTCGCCAGTAGAATTCTCTCACACGCCGCGTCATTTACCATCTTAACATACACCGTGGGACTAACGATGGATAGGTGAATTCCGATAATATCATTTGGCGGTATCTTGACGTCCTCTCGAATGAATCGTTCCACTGCTAAAGCCTTTGGTCGTTCGTAGTCTTTGCAGAAGTTGAATCGTAATGTAGTTTCCCTGTACTTGTTCGCCATGATCGTTGTTACTAGCCCGCGTGCAGACTAAGTCCACAAGTAAACAAACACTCGCACACGCCGCACAGGCGTAAGTATCGGACCTCCACTTCGCACGGCCGCTAGCGCCGAACTGGTTGCCTTGTTGCCAAATCTCAGTTACGACACCAGCAGGAAGAAGACGAACCTATGTGATATTACAGCGGACTGGGAAGTGACCATAGCAGGTGTCTCCAAGTCACGGCTGTATTGGCTTGGAATATATAAAGCGCATGATTCGCATTTCTGTAACTAGGTTTAGGGACTGGAGCGTAGTTACTAATAATACTCAGAACTAACAGCAAAGTAAGCGTCATAAATCAGTAACTCTCATTGTTGTTTTTATATTTTTTTCGTAAGTGTGCTCAAAACTAAGGAACTCATCCACAGACGTTTTCGTGCCTCGCCGATAATCGAGCACAACAAACAAATAAAAATAAAAAAACAATGTGTGTGTGTGTGTGTGTGTGTGTGTGTATGTGTGACACACACACACACACACACACACACACACACACAGAGAGAGAGAGAGAGAGAGAGGGAGAGAGAGAGAGAGATAAAAATAAAAAAGAATGGGAGAGAGAGAGAGTAAAAAATCGTAAAGATATTGAATCGTGGTATGTACGTACCACATCATTACGAAATATCGTATTCATGATCCATAAAACAAGAATTAATCTAAGGTAATCTAATCTAATCATATCATATTGATGACTAGCCATGAAGAGTCATGAATTACCGAAATTTTTGCTAATACAAGTAACCAAATCTAAATTTGAAAATAAAAAAAACACAATTTTTGTAATAAACCGGGACTTCTGTCAAGACCCTTTCGTCCCTGTTAATTAACCCGAAAGATGTCTGGTATACCTCTATTCTGACGTAACAAAGTGTGCATGCATTTAAAGATGAAGTGCATGATGTTTAAGTTCTGTGACGGAGATACGAACCCAACATGGTTCTTTCCCTGTCTACGGAATGCTTTTCATGTTAATATCAAACATCAGCAATTACTCGTAGATTACATTAAAACTAAAGTTGTTGATGAAGACGTTACTTGATAACAAAAACGCGCTGCCTTTCTTCATTTACTTGCGCCTAGAAATGGCTATGGATTACTGCCATACCAAAAGACAAGAGATCTTACTACCTTCCGATATACGTCTCTGTCAGTTCTTCCATTTGATTTGGTCGACATGACCTGTTTCAAGTTGTGTATGACAGACAGTGTTTTAGAAAATCAATTGCAATAAACAGAAAGATTTTCATTCTAAGTATCCAAGTACAAACTTTTCTGCAATATTAGTTCAAATTTAATATTCGCTTCTATAATGTAGGAAAGTATTCCACAGTTGCAAAACTCGCATCCGACTCATTGACCTTACACTCAGTCGCTGACCATAAATTCTAGCTCAGAGTGACACCAGATTAAGTAACCTAATGTAGCGAAGACTGTTTGCCAGTGCTCTTTCTCACCGGAAATTACGCAATTCACTCATCGGGCTCCATAAGTACACTGCAACAGTAATTTCTGTGTGTATGCAATGCATACGGATTAGAATTTAGTGGTGCTCTCTCTTCCACTTCTGTATACAATACGCCTGACCTAAACGGGCCCTTTATCATTACGGGTCCTGGGCAGTGTAACTTCATACTGATAACAGTAATGTGCTTATACTGACAACCTGACTGTTCGTTTTACCTGATTTTGTAATCATCTAAATAAAACAACATGACCTTCCAGTGGGAGACATTTCGTCCCACTTTTCCTTCTGTGAAATTTGTCAGTAAGCTTTTTGCCTTCCAACCAGTGAAATGCGGCAGAGTACGGCTGGTAAATGATTCACAAACCACGATTTAGTGCCGTGAAGGCGATATCTTTAAACATTGTCGTAGCTGAAGGAATTTAGTTTCTTCTTAAGTCGTCTCAATTAGCAATGTTAACAGACATCTCAAATAGGAAAAAGCTCATTATCCAGGTACGAAGGTTGTAAAACAAACTTCCCACAGTTTGTGTCAGGTTGATCTTTTCGTCTGATAGCACTACGTAAGTATTTTGTCCATGAGGTATCACAAGTAGTGTTCCTGTAGCTGCGGGAATTATTGGCTGAAAACTAGTTTAACACCACTGGGTACAGCAGTGCTAAATATTCGAAATGATTATCAACCTAAGTCTGAGTTCATCCACAAAGTTAGGCGTATTTGTAATATTGAAGCTAGACTGTGTATCCTTGTCTTCCTTGAGTGGGCATTGAAAAGCGTTTACACACACGTATACAATACTATGAATACTTCGAACGCTATAGTTAACGATGCTCTCATAAACTACTTTTGTTTTTTAATTCTTCTGGGCCTTCAGCGTGCAATATGTGTTATAGATACAGACTTAGAGCAAAAAATTGACAGCCGAGTCGTTCACGTAAGGTGGGCAATACTGTCGTGCTCCTCTCAGAATCCCATGTCCGGCAATATGCTCGATCTGGCAACATTGTATACTGCGGCACTTCCCAGAGGAAGTCTTGACTTAGGTCTTAGTACTTTATTCTAGACTACGACCGTAGTCTTGAGGTAAAACGCGAGACTAGCTAATACGACGTCTGGTAACTAAAAGCACACGTCGACAAAGTTTTTATCGCCCCTTTCCTCTCGGTGCTGAAGCTATGAGTGTAATTCAAGGGAATCTACAATAGATTTCGCTTTCTGTCACACTGGTAATAACAGTTTGGTCCAACAAAGTTTCAGCGAAAGATATCTTTGCCGACCATCTGCGTCTGAACACCGCATGCGTCTGAGTTCACTGGGACCCGTTTACTACCTACCGGCGGGGGCTGAGGCACTGCATTGTCTCGCTATCTGCCGACAACGTCTGCTCCACTCCGCACTCTCGACCACGTAAAATGCTTTAATGTTGATGAGTGGTGACCCATAAAATCTGTCTACGATTTGTTCAAATGGCTCTGAGCACTATGGGACTTGACATCTGTGGTCATCACTCCCCTAGAACTTAGAACTACTTAAACCTAACCAACCTAAGGACATCACACACATCCATGCCCAAGGCAGGATTCGAACCAGCGACCGTAGCGGTCACGCGCTTCCAGACTGAAGCGCCAACGATTTGTGTTTCACTCGTGATACTAAAGGAGGCACAAAACCATTTTTATTTGATGATTATTTTATTACACTAGAATGCAATACATCAATGTGGCACAGAATTAATTTCGTTGCTTCTGATCCAGTGCACTGCCATTAAAGCGTGACATTCTGTTCTTTTTCCTTTCACGGGAGGTTCCTCAAATAATTTATTATTGTCATGGATTCAAGGCACAGAGAGTAAATGCAGTGTAATGTGTTTGATTTCTTTCTTTGATTCTCTATGGTAAATGGACGCAAAACATTGTGTCAATACCTATCAGAACTTGCTCTATAGCTTCTCAGGCAAATTGCTTGTTTTGAAGTCTATACCTTAATTAATGGAGAAGTGAACGCTGTTCACAAGTGATATTTAAAATATTCAATTGGATTTAAGGCGCCAAAATTGCCCATATTTGAAGCTACCCAGAAAACAAGTAAGTTGCTAGAGCCGCTGTTAGCAAATGTCGGTTCAAAATGGTTCAAATGGCTCTGAGCACTATGGGACTTAACATCTGAGGTCATCAGTCCCCTATAACTTAGAACTACTTAAACCTAACTAACCTAAGGACATCACACACATCCATGCCCAAGGCAGGATTCGAACCTGCGACCGTAGCAGTCACGCGGTTCCGCACTGAAGCGCCTAGAACCGCTCGGCCACCGCGGCCGGGTAAATGTCGGCAGGGAGTTCCTAATTGCTACTGTGGAAATTTAGCATAGAGGCCCTATAGTAACCAAGAGGTTCATTTCCTTCACACTTATCACCCTGGCATGTGAGTCTTAAGTGAAGAACAATATTGAAATTCGTATCGCTGATGGTCGATTCGAATTTCTTCAGAGACGCTGGTATTGCTAACCAGCTTGGCAGTCAAAAAAAAAAAAAAAAAAAAAAAAAAAAAAAAAAAAAAAAAAAAAAAAAAAAACAACTCGCATACGCTGGCCCCTACCAGGGTCAGAACTGACGACTGATTGAGCCGTTCTGACTCAAGACTCAGGCGGTACCACCGGGCTACGGATACACTGCTGCCTGTACGCCACTCTCATCATAGTATTTATCTCTCAGCCTCATAACGCATCGTGAAAGATAATAAAAGTTGTCACTTACGAGAAGAATAGCATTTCTTTAGGCAAAAAATTGAATTTTCTGTCTCATTGTCTTAGTTTACATGAGGATTATATAGCACGAGTAATTCAAATGGAAAGGGAATGTCAAGTGAATTTAGCGAGTCAATTCAGTACCATACGCGGAAGTGATTGCACTTTACAGTGTTGCCTAATGTTTGTGACGATGTTGCCAGTTCTCTGCAGTGCTAGGAACAGCTCTGTGGCGGTACGCGAGGAGAATCCCGTGCTCGTGTCATAGGAGGATATGGAGAGGAGGCGCGGGATTTGGTTAATATGCAGCGTTTTCTCCTACCAGTTGTGTCAAACATTAAGATGTATGATTTTCCATCACGGTTACAGTTACCTACAAAATATATACGAATAAAACACTTACCTTGTTACTTTGTGACAAAAGATTATGTCAGTACAATAAAAAGTCTTAGGAAATCACTTACGCCCAACTGTCACAAAAGTAAGATAACAAACAGTTTGCACCTCGAAATCGATTGCACCTATGTGCAGTCTTGTGACGTTTAAATAAATCGTCTTAACGGCACTAAATCGTGGTTTGTGAATCATTTACCGGCCGTACTCTGCCGCATTTCACTGGTTGGAAGGCAAAAAGCTTACTGACAAATTTCACAGAAGGAAAAGTGGGACGGAATGTCTCCCACTGGAAGGTCATGCTGTTTTATTTAGATGATTACAAAATCAGCTAAAATGAACAGTCAGGTTGTCAGTATAAGCACATTACTGTTTTCAGTATGAAGTTACACTGCCCAGGGCCCGTAATGATAAGGGGCCCGTTTAGGTCAGGCGTATTGTATACAGAAGTGGAAGAGAGAGCACCACTAAATTCTAATCCGTATGCATTGCATACACACAGAAATTACTGTTGCAGTGTACTTATGGAGCCCGATGAGTGAATTGCGTAATTTCCGGTGAGAAAGAGCACTGGCAAACAGTCTTCGCTACATTAGGTTACTTAATCTGGTGTCACTCTGAGCTAGAATTTATGGTCAGCGACTAAGTGTAAGGTCAATGAGTCGGATGCGAGTTTTGCAACTGTGAAATACTTTCCTACATTATAGAAGCGAACATTAAGTTTGAACTAATATTGCAGAAAATTTTGTACTTGGATAGCTTAGAATGAAAATCTTTCTGTTTATTGCAAAGGAAAACAATTGTTTTTCTACAACGTTTTCTGTCATACACAACTTGAAACAGGTCATGTCGACCAAATCAAATGGAAGAACTGACAGCAATGTATATCGGAAGGCAGTAAGATCTCTTGCCTTTTGGTTTGGCAGTACTCGATAGCCATTTCTAGGCGCAAGTAAAGGCAGCGCGTTTTTGTTATCAAGTAACGTCTTCATCAATTACTTTAGTTTTAATGTAATCTACAAGTAATTGCTGATGTTTGATATTAACATGAAGAGGATTCCGTAGACACGGAGAGAACCTGTTCTTGGGAAACTTTTTCTATAGTGACCAAAAGGCATCACATAATCTTCAAGTACAGTGTTCCAGCAGCGGTATGAAGAAAATGATGGTAATAATGACGGTAATAATCGAATTATCCGGTAACTTCACACTTCCCAGTGGATTTTCTCGAACTAAGAAATTTGCTGAATTTGTGAAAATTTCAAAAAGGTTTCACATCGAGCCAGTGATGCCTAGAAGAGTCTTTATATCCTGCTGACATGAGAATAGAATAATCTCCGCTTCGGAACCATGATTTTACTTAACCATTTAATAGACTCACGTTTTTTCCACTGTGACTAATTTTGTAAGCTAAGCACATCATCTGTTACATCACACTCCTGGGGCTGAGAAATGTGGCCACAATGGTCTGGCGGAACGAATTATGACAGGTGCAATGTGTGGGTTGAGGCGTTTACTTTTAAGAGGCACAAACAGATTAACTTTACCCCTGGCAACATCAAGAGAAAGACATTATATTCCAGAATCCGCATTAAACATCACGTTCCTTCATTACCAACTGGGCAGAGCCGGTTTACGTTGGGAAATAACATAGCGGAAGTCATGGAAAACAGAGATAGAATCGCCAGTTAACCTACTTACACTAGAAAATTTTATTTTATTTTATTTAATGAACCGATAGCCATTTAAAGGAACAGGGCTCTTACTTTACTTGTACTTGATTGAACTAGAGACGTTGAAAAATTTGATTCAAATGGCTCTGAGCACTATAGGACTTAACATCTATGGTCATCAGTCCCCTAGAACTTAGAACTACTTAAACCTAACTAACCTAAGGACAGCACACAACACCAAACCATCATGAGGCAGAGAAAATCCCTGACACCGCCGGGAATCGAACCCGGGAACCCGAGCGTGGGAAGCGAGAACGCTACCGCACGACCACGAGGTGCGGGCGAAAAACTTGGTGCTGGACTGTGATTCGAATTCGTATCTCCTCTTTCGAGGTTCTGAATCTCTCGGAACAGTATAGTTCAATCATATCGTTCCTTTTCTCAAGACTGTAATCTTCTCTAGGTCTCCTCCAAAGGTAAGTATGTGGGTCCCAATGCTGATGCAGTACAAAAATATTCATAATTTCATTTCAAGCACTATCACGTGTATACTGGCCTGCTAGTGAAAATTAACGTACATTTTTAATGTCTGTTCATGTCTTGCCAACAATCGCAATAGGTGTCTTTATTTCTGGTCAAACACGCACACATCTTTCTATTGGTGAGTAAGCAACTGATACTTGAGCTATATTCGTGGATGCACGGCAGGCCTGCAGTTCGATTGTCGTTTAGGCACAAAAGTTTGTAACCTCATATGAGATTCAAACACCTAGCAGCTGATAAGAAAAACCGATACGGAACATTTGATTTTACTTAGTTAACTATCAGACAACGTGTTAAGTTCGTATCTCCGCCACAGAACTTCACATCATGCACTACATCTTTAAATGCATGCACACTTTCTTACCTCAGAATAGACGGATATCAGACATCTTTCGTGGTTAGTTAACAGGGGCGAAATGGTCTTGATAGATGTCCCAATTTATTACAAAAACTGTCGTCTTTTATTTTCAAGTTTAGATTTGGTTACTGGTATTAGCAAAAATTTCGGTAATTCATGACTCTTCATGGATAGTCATCAATATGATATGATTAGATTAGATTACATTAGATTAATTCTTGTTTCATAGATCATGAATACGATATTTCGTAATGATGTGGAACGTGTTATTTTAATGAATGATTTCTTTACATACCATGATTCAATTTCTTTACAATTTTTTGCTCTCTCTCTCACTCTCATTCTTTTCGATTTCTCTCTCTCTCTCTCTGTCTCTCTCTCTCTCTCTCTCTCTCTCTCTCACACACACACACACACATTCTTTTTTATTTTTATTTGTTTGTTGTGCTCGACTATCGGCAAGGCACGAAAACGTCTGTCAATGAGTTCCTTAGTTTTGAGTACACTTACGAAAAAAATATAAAAACAATAATGAGAGTTACTGATTTATGACGCTTGGTTTGCTGTCAGTTCTGAGTATTATTAGTAACTACGCTTCAGTCCCTAAACCTAGTTACAGAAATGCGAATCAGAC
This sequence comes from Schistocerca americana, assembly GCF_021461395.2. Lineage (NCBI taxonomy): Eukaryota > Metazoa > Arthropoda > Insecta > Orthoptera > Acrididae > Schistocerca > Schistocerca americana. Next base: position 128,637,873 of record NC_060122.1, on the reverse strand, counting down.
GCATTACGTATTCCAAGCCGTTGCAGCCGCTACTTGGAGACACCAGCTATAGTCACTTCCCAGTCCGCTGTAATATCACATCGGTTCGTCTTCTTCCTGCTGGTGTTGTAACTGAGATTTGGCAACAAGGCAATGTATGTTTGGCAACTCTGTGATCGACGAGTTACTTCCTGGTGTGCACGGAATTAAGCCTCAAAGTTCACTTGATTTTACCTGTCATTTCCACTGAATAATCTGAGTTATCATCGCTTGAGGTGTAAAAAAAGATTGTAAATTTACGGTTTTCAGCCAAGGAAAGACGTTGCACGTGGCAATCGCAACTAATCTCGTCCTTCAAATAGCGGTTTCCGAGTGCTAGCCGCTATTGGTCCCGTAAGAGGAACTTCAGACACATACTTCTTCGCCAGCTCTGTGGTAACGTGCTGACATGTGAAACAGGGTCTGATATGGTTCGCACTTCCAGTCTCACTGAGTAGACCGTTTTTATCCCTTCTGTGAAAGAGCTACAAACAGTCAGATCAAACATCGACAAGGAAATCGTAAGAAAATACTTTCGACTCATAGTGCAATGGTGAAAAACTTACAATGGTGCAAAACAGGTAACGCCTCTTTCCGCTGCTGACAAGGAAATTTTGGGTTTCTAGGAGTACATAACTTTATTTATGAAATGCAACATTTGCATACATCTTGAGTATGACACAACATACCAATTAAACACAGACCCAATCAAAATCTAAGTGACTAGTATTTTACCAATTCGTGACGATAGAGGCACACCTGTGTACAGGTACTCAGTTTTATTAAAACAGACTTTCGTCGTAAGTTTATCGTGCGTAGTTTCATTTCATTTTTTATAGTACAGTTCACAATTTTCGTAAGGTATCCTTTAATGTCGTTAAAACAATAATAAACATGAGAGAGAAATTAATCATCAACGATATATGCGAATTCTCTGATGTTATCTATAACAGTCTGAAAATGCACATGCAGTTTTTTGATTACATGCATGTAGAAAACTTGTTCCGAGTTAAAGCTCTCAAACAATGTTTGAAGAAGAATAAAATGCGACTACCAGACGACAGCTAATGTAGAAAATACTTTTCCGCGTATTTTAGCACGATGCGCTCTACCCATACATAATACAAAAGTTTCGAGATGCATCTACTGTCTATCTGTCTGCCAAACCTGAAATGAACAAAATGTCGCAGAAGTTAGCCCTTTTCCACATACGAGTACTTTGGGTTCAGAAGTTGATAAATTTAGCAGACAGCAGAGTAGCAGAGTTGCGTTTTAAGAAATACAGCAGTGAATGTACTCGAACTCGCGACATCTCATCTACCGGGCGCAATACTTACCATTACGCAATTTTTTTTTTTTTTTTTTTTTTTTTTTTTTTTTTTTTTTTACTTTAGGACCTCCCTTCTCCCCTCACAGCCCTTCCAAACGCTCACCTTGTTTTGCCTTCTTCTTCGGCTAGCTTCTTTGCTTTTGTCGTTTCTATTATTATTATTATTAAGAGTCCATCCTTCTACCACCTTTTTTTTACTTTTTTATTTTATGTACTTTTTATGTTTTTGATGCCAAATCCTCATTTTTTTTACTTTTTGCGAGTGCTCGGCCACTTTTTCGTTTTTGGTATTTTTTTTATTTTATTATTTTTTTTTAGTTTGGCTTGTTATTTTTTTTCTTTAAGCTGGATGCCTAAATTACCTTAGCTAACATAAATGAGAATAAATATTTCTTCTTAATATTAATTAAAGGTTATGAATCTTCCTCTTGCTAATGGAAAGACAAGTATATTAAAATAAACTGATACGTGAAGTCTCTCATCTTTATAAGGAAAACATAAAATCTTGCATCCCCTTGAAAAACGTTTTTTAGAACTTAAAACTTCTCTGCGTATGGCATAAGAGGATTAAAAAAAATAAAATACCTAAAACTTGATGTCTAATTTCTACAGGAGGATGCAGTCCGGTGAGTCTTGCCACGGACTTGATTTCTTTTCTGTAGCGTCTCGTGAAAGGATCGATGACATTCCGGTTCCAGTTATCTGTAATCGTGCAAGGCTGACATCTCTGAATTCCGTACCAATCTTAATCTGTTATTGTTCTCTGTATAATTTTATTCCATGATTCTATTTAGGAAACATGCGTAATTTTTTGTGTAGTCTTTTGTCCGCATGAGATGATGGTGCTGAGTCGTTATATACACCCAGTAATCTTCCTTGCTTTTATTTTCTGCCTTCAAGATATAGTGCACTGTGTGCCCTTTTAGCCAGATAACAGCATTTCTTTTCGTATTAGGATATGGGTCTGCGTCTGGAGTCAGAAAATCTGCGGCGGTGAAAGCGGTTGGACATGTTCTGTTAAGGGTCGCTAATTTCTGCTTAACTATATGCCATATGTCTCTTACTCTTTCACACACGAATCGGTATTCTTCAGTGTCAAGAAGGTTGCATGACGCGCACAAGGACGAATTTGTGAGATGTATAGCATGCAATTTGGAATTTGTTGATATTTTCCTGTTGACTGCATTATACCGAGTTGCTTTCACCTTAGAGGGTAAGTTCCGACCGTGGATATTTTTCCAAATTGCAGACCAGTCGTTGTTGAGGTATTTTCTTTCAATAATATTTCCTTCCTTAGCTTCCATCAAATATGTATAGATGTCCTTTACTCTCTTCAACTGCTGTTCTGAGAGCCTCGAGGAGATATAACTATACTCAACTAGAAATGTTTTTAGGTGACAAAGACCAGCTGGTATATGCTTCACATCTATTGGCGGCTGGATGCTTGCTGGAGCAATTTCATTCAGCAAGTGGGCCGTTAAGCTGTCGGGCATCTGTTTCCATTGCTTGCACATTCGACACACATATAAAGCTCGTGACCTGTAACTGACATCAACAAGGTTTAAACCTCCTTTCCTTGTTGGGAGTGTTAGTGTATTGAACTTCACTTTGAAAATGTTGCCTTGGCATACAAAGCTTCCAATCGCGGATAAAATTCTTCTGGCTGTTTCTAATGGCATCGGAAAAGCTTGGACAACATAGTTAAGTTTGGATGTTATATACACATTTTATCGTTTGGTTTTCTGTATCTCGTCCAGTTGCCTCATACTGTTTCCTTGTACAGATGCTCGTATACTTACAAGTAGTTTTTTATAATTGACGGCAATAGTGTGTTGGATGTTGCTCCTAAATTCAATACCCAAACATTTCAATGTGGATACTTTCGTCAATTGTCCCAGATTTTGCATGCATATTCCTCTGCCTAGGTTCATGATGCCTGACTTCCTTTTATTTAGTTTGGCGCCAGAAGCAAGTTCATATGTGTGTACAATGTGAAGAGCTTTCGCCACTTCATCTTCATTTATAACCAGGACGCCCACATCATCTGCGTAGGCGTTGCACACTATTTTCTTGCCGTTTATACACAATCCTTGCAGGTGATGCGTGAGTGTCGCGAGGAGAGGTTCTATTGCTATTTCGAAAAGGGACATTGACATTGGGCAACCTTGACGTTCGGATCCAGTCAATTCAATCTCTCTACTTAGTTGTCCGTTTATCATTATTCGTGCTACACTGTTTTTCAGAATTTGTTGAATAATCCTCACGAATCGTGGTGGGAATGCCATTACTACCATAATACCAAGGAGATACTTATGATCTACTCTGTCAAACGCCTTCTCGAAGTCTAATGACACTAAAGCACATTTTGTTCGGCATACATTTGCGGTTGATATTATATCCCTATATTCGCATATATTCTGATAGATGTTTCTGTCTTTGCCTACACATGTTTGGTACGTGCCAGTTACAGAGTTAATAACCATTTTTATTCTTCTTGCTAATACGCGGGCCATAATTTTGTAATCACTGTTGAGTAATGTTACTGGGCGAAGATTTTCAATTGCTTTGCTAAGTGAGTTTTTAGGAATTAGAACTATGATCCCTTCAGGAAATTCTTTGGGAGCGGCAATAGTGCCATTCTTGATTTCGTTGTACATACATAGCAACGTGCTTTTCATTTGTGGCCAGAACACTTGGTAGAATTCCACGGGGATACCATCAGGTCCTGGCGACTTATTTTTAGGACACTGTGCTATTGCGTCGTTCAATTCGTCCTCTTCTATTGCAGCCATGAGATTTTATACTTGCTCTGTACTAGTTCGTCCTGATACGTTTCTAACAAGATCACGCCGCGCCTCGTCGACGGTAGGTTTGGTGGACATCATATCTGAGATATATTTATGAACAGCGTTTCGAATTTCATGCTGTTTAGTGTGCCTGGTCCCATCAGGTAACTTAACTTCTGTCAGTATTTTTCTGTTTCCTCTCTTATTCTCATGCATTACATGGTACATAGCTGTTTCTTCCCCTTCTACAATGTTGTGTATTCCCGCTCTGACTTTAAAACCTTCTGACTGTCGCCGCTTCAGTGCTAAAAGTTTTGCTTAACTTTCTGAATCCGGCTTAAGTTCTCCATTAATCGTGTGTCCAAGGTGTACAGGTCTGTAAGGCAGCTAAAATAAAATTTAGTCGTCTTTTTATTCCAGAAACTTTTCTGTCGTGAGTAATCGATCAGCATTCTTCGTATTTTAGGCTTCGCACATTGTAACCACCAAGCTATGGCAGAACTGTATAGCGAGAATCGTTTCTCGCATTCTTGCCACACATTAGTAAATGCTACGCGACATTCCTCATCTTGTAGATGTGTAATGTTGAGTTTCCATATGCCCCTCGCTCGGTAAGTCTCTTGTTTTTGCAAATTTACTGTGGTGATGTACGCGGCGTGGTCAGAAAACATAGTGGGCCAGACCTCACACTGGAGTACATGGTTCTTAAGGTTGGACGAGACGTAAATTCTGTCTAGCCTGCTTGCTGAATGACTGGCAAAATATGTGAAACCGGCCTGTGCGCCATGGGTATGTTCCCAGGTATCGGTTAACTGCATTTGGTGGACTATTCTTTCCAGTTCTAAGGACTTGTTGAAATTCGGTGTCTGGTCTTTCGGGATAAGCACAGAATTAAAATCGCCGCCTAGGATTATATACACTCCTGGAAATGGAAAAAAGAACACATTGACACCGGTGTGTCAGACCCACCATACTTGCTCCGGACACTGCGAGAGGGCTGTACAAGCAATGATCACACGCACGGCACAGCGGACACACCAGGAACCGCGGTGTTGGCCGTCGAATGGTGCTAGCTGCGCAGCATTTGTGCACCGCCTCCGTCAGTGTCAGCCAGTTTGCCGTGGCATACGGAGCTCCATCGCAGTCTTTAACACTGGTAGCATGCCGCGACAGCGTGGACGTGAACCGTATGTGCAGTTGACGGACTTTGAGCGAGGGCGTATAGTGGGCATGCGGGAGGCCGGGTGGACGTACCGCCGAATTGCTCAACACGTGGGGCGTGGGGTCTCCACAGTACATCGATGTTGTTGCCAGTGGTCGGCGGAAGGTGCACGTGCCCGTCGACCTGGGACCGGACCGCAGCGACGCACGGATGCACGCCAAGACCGTAGGATCCTACGCAGTGCTGTAGGGGACCGCACCGCCACTTCCCAGCAAATTAGGGACACTGTTGCTCCTGGGGCATCGGCGAGGACCATTCGCAACCGTCTGCATGAAGCTGGGCTACGGTCCCGCACACCGTTAGGCCGTCTTCCGCTCACGCCCCAACATCGTGCAGCCCGCCTCCAGTGGTGTCGCGACAGGCGTGAATGGAGGGACGAATGGAGACGTGTCGTCTTCAGCGATGAGAGTCGCTTCTGCCTTGGTGCCAATGATGGTCGTATGCGTGTTTGGCGCCGTGCAGGTGAGCGCCACAATCACGACTGCATACGACCGAGGCACACGGGGCCAGCACCCGGCATCATGGTGTGGGGAACGATCTCCTACACTGGCCGTACACCACTGGTGATCGTCGAGGGGACACTGAATAGTGCACGGTACATCCAAACCGTCATCGAAACCATCGTTCTACCATTCGTAGACCGGCAAGGGAACTTGCTGTTCCAATAGGACAATGCACGTCCGCATGTATCCCGTGCCACCCAACGTGCTCTAGAAGGTGTAAGTCAACTACCCTGCCCAGCAAGATCTCCGGATCTGTCCCCCATTGAGCATGTTTAGTACTGGATGAAGCGACGTCTCACGCGGTCTGCACGTCCAGCACGAACGCTGGTCCAACTGAGGCGCCAGGTGGAAATGGCATGGCAAGCCGTTCCACAGGACTACATCCAGCATCTCTCCGATCGTCTCCATGGGAGAATAGCAGCCTGCATTGCTGCGGAAGGTGGATATACACTGTACTAGTGCCGACATTGTGCATGCTCTGTTGCCTGTGACTATGTGCCTGTGGTTCTGTCAGTGTGATCATGTGATGTATCTGACCCCAGGAATGTGTCAATAAAGTTTCCCCTTCCTGGGACAATGAATTCACGGTGTTCTTATTTCAATTTCCAGGAGTGTAATTTTGACGTGTACCGAAGAGATGAACAATTTCACTTTTAAAAAAATCCGCTCTAGCACGCCTGTTATTGTTGCCTGACGGTACATAAACGTTGATGATGTGGGCATTATTAACAGTCACTGCAACCCCTCTGCTGTTTTCAAGTTTTGCTATTTGTGTGACACGGATGCTTCTTTCGTGAGAATTGCGGTTCCCAGCTCTGCACCGATACCGGGGTTTATTATGGCGTTGTATCCACGTATGTTTTCTAATTTAATATCTGGTACTTCCTGTAACAGTAGTATATCAACGTCAGCTGCGTATAGAAAGTCTTTGAGATGTTGTAAATGCAGGGTTATTAATGTTCAACGTAGCGATTTTGTAAGCTTGTGCTGCGTTCATATTGTCCTACTCATTACCGGAGTCAGTATTCGTTATACGAAGTGCTGTCGGTGGAAAATCCTTTTTCACGTGTATGTTCAGGCAATGATGTATCCATCGTGTTCAGTTGATCTCTTGGGGCAGGAATCTGTTCCGTTCCTCCAGTTTCATTCAATACTTCATCTTGATTCATTTCATCCGATTCATCAGCCCAGGTTTTGTGTTGATTAGCTTTTGATGTCTCTTTTTCTGCATTTCTAGTATCAGGGAAAACCTTGTCTGTATCGAAATTTGCTAGCAGCTTCAAACTCTCGTGTGACGAATGGTCCGTTGACATGGTGCATGGCGTATCTGATTTGGCTTGCAAGGGGTCAGGTGCCTGCATACTCAGAACAGGATAACTATGTTATTCTTCATGCAGTTTGTTGCTAATCTGCTTTGCTTTTTCTCGCAATGGTGGTGCCAGTTGTTCAGCGCCCTTATGAGCTAGTCTCCTCTTTTTATGTTTCCTCGGAGGACTGACTCTTGGGAAGGTTGCATCGTTCTCCAATACCTCTTGGGTTTCTTGCGCTCGGTCCTGTTCGCTGGCAAGTGATGGGTTGGTTTCCTTGTGGTTTTCAGGAGACTGCTCATTCTGAAGGACTATAACCGGTTCAGGAGTTTGTTCTATTTGAACAGAGATATTTGGTTCTTTTTCTTGACTCTTTGGCTGTGTTGTCACCGTCGAGTCGCTAACTTCCATTATCACTTCATTGTCGCGAGCTGCATCGTCCTGAGTAGCGTCCCGAGTGGCGTCAGGAGCGTCACGCGTGTGGAGTTGTCCAGCGGCTGCCGCTACGTAAGTTAAAGGCAATGTTGACATGGCTGGGGGTCTCACTGCTTCGCCCGCACGTAGCTGGGCCACTCGGCGTTGTATACACTGCGAGCGGACATGTCCTGTACCGCCGCAAGACGCGCAGGTTCTTGGCTGCCCGTCATATATTGCTATAGCCCGAGAACCACAAACATTTATATACGAGGGTATGTGCTTGTGTAAATCAACTCGCAGTTGCCTGATACCATTCAAGACGGGGAACTTGTGAGCAGGAGACCACTTTTCTGCAAATTTGCTAATTATTCTCCCATAAGGAGCTATCACGGAATTGATCTGCTCAGCGGTGATTTCAAATGGTAGCTCAAAGATACAGACAGTCCTTAATCCAAGGCCAGCATGCGTAACACGAACTTCACTAACATTGCCATCGTGATGTTTGAACTTAAATGTTCCGCCACTAGATTCAACAATTTTGTCACACAATTCCGTGTTTCTAAGCTTGACATGCTACTCACAATTGAAAGGTGAATACCTATAATATCCTCAAACGAAATTTTCACAGCTTCCTCTAACCATGTCTCAATTTCGAACGAATTCGGTCTCTGCCCTTTCTGGTCAAAAACAAATTTCAATGTGTCTCTTCTATTAGACTGATCCATCTCTCTTTCTAATATGAATCCATCAAGAGTCTGAAACAACGCATCTAACTACTGCAACAGGCGCTTAACGTACCGAGCGGAGCGCAGACGACCGCAGCGCACAGCACACGCCGGAGGTCCGCACACCACGGCCGCCAAAAGCCGACTGCTAGCCTACACATAGCTGTAATAACTCCAGAAGTCAACAACAATTCCCCCAAAACTTCTGCCTTCCACAGCGCTGTGAGATAATGCATGTGGCCGGGTCTAGAATTGTGAGAGACAATCAGTTACACCTTTTCTTTTGCACTGCACGATTTTTTCAACAACCAGATAGCGCAATAGAGAAGCTCAAGTGGAAAGGAACACTTCCTATTTAAATTTCTGCAACCTACACTGTTGGCAGTTCTGTGTTGGTGGCAGTTACGTGATTTTATTTTGGCGATTACAAAATAAAGTTGAATGTATGCACTGGGTAGGCGAGGCAGCTAGTTCATGGTGTTTAGGTCAACCAAGTAAATGAATTTACTGAACATGCTGCAAATTGATAAGGGAGCCTGTGTGTCAGAATTCTCAGCCAGTGTGGCACAACGGCGTTATGGAAGAAAAATGAGCGACTGAGAAGGGGAGTTGGTGGTCTGCTTGGCTGATGAGAGGTTCATATATCTGTGGTCTGGGTTCGATTCCAACTTCGGTCAGTGATTTTAGATAGGGAGAGACAGATGCCATTATCTTCTGGCTACACCAGGTGAAGAAGATATAATGGCATTGTGGTCTGAAATTCACATTAAAAATGATATTCCTTCTCTACCAAGTAGACGTTAGATTGAACTACAATAAAGTCAGGAGTCGCGATACGTAGAAACTCTATCAACAATAACCTTTCTTATACTAGTAATTTTTTTCTAGTGACGAAACAAACGCTATGTAGGATCAACGGACACTTATTCAATCTATTATCTGAGCTTCTGCATGTCGATAAAATTGGTTCTGAACTGGGAAAGCAACTCATACCGCCATCAACGCGGAATTTGTTCCCTTCGTGACAATACAGCTCGGCTACAATCTGTTGTTCGTTCAAAACTGCAGATTCCTCAGCATCTCCACATATTGCGCGTGGATGGGTTCGAATCCTGGCCCGACACTAAAGATTTCATTATGTATTATCAAGGTCTAGCATGAGAACACCTATCTGCTGGTGGATAATAATTCCGATTTTTAATGTACTTTCATTCGTTGTCAACACTAACGATATTTGACGTTTTTTGGCCGGCCGGAGTGGGCGAGCGGTTAAAGGCGCTACAGTCTGGAAACGCACGACCACTACGGTCGCAGGTTCGAATCCTGCCACGGGCATGGATGTGTGTGATGTCCTTAGGTTAGTTAGGTTTAAGTAGTTCTAAGTTCTAGGGGACTTATGACCACAGCAGTTGAGTCCCATAGTGCTCAGAGCCATTTGAATCATTTGACGTTTTTGACTCCCAGTGAGACACAGAACTATTGGCGAGATCACTGTAAGTTCAAGATGTTATTCCGAGCTGCTGGTGGAGAAAAATTCCGTAGCTGACGTCTCTTTGTGTGTAGTCAACAACGATATGTCTGGGGCTCTATTTCCAGTCAGCACTGAACTCTTCGTCAGATTATTTCTAGTTCAAACATGCTCACATGTCGCTGCTGGTGCAACAAACCCACATTTAACGTTCGTTTTCTTTAGAATATAGCAGCGATAGGTGCTGGGTTGGAGTCCTGGGAAGGACAAAATTAATGTTTCGTCTCGTCATTTCAGTTAAAACATCTAGCTACTGCCGAGAAAATGCGATATGTCACAGTTGATTGTGCTTCGATATCTATCCGATTAGGTTCTAGGTTCGAATCCCTGTCCAACACAAAGCTTTACCTCCCGGCATTTCAAATAAGTTACTTGTTAAGAAGCAATATTTAACATCTCTCGTTGTTAGTTAACAGGGACAGTGCTGGGTAGGAATTCGCGTCCGTTAAAAATGTTTGCGTTATCTAATTTAAAGTTGGTATTTGCTAAATGACACTGTCTAAAATCGAGGTATATCACTCTCTGTATGCCTAGTCAGGAATGACTGTTAGTTTCCGTCAGCTACGAATTCTTTGCTTAGTCTGCATGACCTGGGTTTGAATCCATATGCAGAGTGACACGGTTCGTCGTGTCATTTGAAGTTCATACATATTCTCGACTAGCTGCTCGTGAAGAACTTAAATTTTTAATGTCATTTTGTGTTAAAAAATAAGTACGGTATGTTACTTTGAAGAGGAAATCACGAATACGACGAACTTACTACGTGCATTACCAATCTGACGTAGTAATGAGAGTGGTAACATTTCAGGTATGTCATTTATTGTAATAAATGTGAGCTTACAAGCATTAAGGACAGTCTTACCTGTGATAAGGTGTTCCCTGATATTTGTAGTATCGTAGTACTACTTTACATCTAGAGTTATTGCGATACAGAGTAGTGTTTTCTAGTGGTGGCTTGTTGGAAACATTTTCAATAGTCAAACGACTGTACCAAGGAGCGATTAGAGGACCTGCTAGACAGCTGCGTTATGTGGGTTGCATGAGAATCAGGCGAATTGCAATTCAGGTCGTTCGGATACTTTTGAGCACGACTGTACATCGCACGGACAAAACGAAGTTCAATACCACAGAAATATCACTGATGTTAGATTGGAGAATTACTAAACCATCACACTTACCTCATTGCAGCTCATTATTAGCAATAACTAAACCCAGTGGTAATGTCTGCCTTGTACTATATGCCTGAGCTATTAATCAAATCATTATCTTAGTTCACACTAGATGAACAATGAATACAATTTATGGTGGTAAACTCCTTACAAGCATTGGTCTGATTATTTCGCACTGGTGGGTGGACCACTCAGAACAACCTAGGAAATATACAGCATTCATATTTACAGGAAGGAAAAAATCAATTATTGGCGTTACCTTTTAGATCAGATACAAGCTCAGGTGTCTTTATCATTGTATCGTAACTGCATTAGGCCTTGATATATTGGACAAGATATCCTTCATGTAGATGACTTATTAATAGCTACCCCTAGTTGGTAAGAATATATTGATTTTTTAGACAGGACATTACAAAAGTTTTCAACTGCAGGAGTCACCGCAAACCTCCAGAAATCTAAGTTCGGAAGAGACCAGGCCAAATTCATTGGCCATGTGATTTCTTCTACAGATGTAACACAGGGTCCATGGAAGAGCAATAATGAATTTTCCAAATTCAAGAACTAGGAAACAGCTTAAGGCATTGCTAGGATTATATTAATTTTTCGACGTTTTATGCCTGACAAGCTTCTATCCAGCAGAGCATTATTAAGCTCGTTAAAGTAAAATGTACCCTGGATTTCGACAAAGAACTGTCAGGTGGGCATTGAGTCAATCAAATATGTACTGGAGAATTCTGAAATCTTACATCACTCTGACATGGAAAAGGATTTCTGTTCTGTAACTGATTTTGTAACATATTACAAGTCCCTAATCAGGAGCGATTTATTTAGTCTCACCTGTGTGGTTTGGTAGCTCAGCTTTTGTACCTCTGTGTGTTAATCTAATGTATTGGACACAGTTCTTGCGTTTTCTTCCGGGTCAGCAATAGAGTCCCATGCCGTGTGTCGATTCTCCTTGTTTGTCTGTGTAGTGTAATTTTCCATGGTCTTTAGTATTGGATAGTTCATGGATAGTTCGGTTGGTTTGGAGGAGGGGCCAAACAGCTAGGTCATCGGTCGCAACGGATTAGGGAAGGATGGGGAAGGAAGTTGGCAGTGGCCTTTCAAAGCAACCATCCCAGCATTAGCCAGAATTGATTTAGGGAAATCATGGAAAAACTAAATTAGGATGGCTGGCCGTGGGTCTGAACCGTCGTCGTCATGGGTGGTTTCTTTATTAGTGCGCGCTACCATTTTTCGTGTCCAGTTACTAAACATATTTCAAAATCAAAGCGAATTAAATTCAGCATTTAGTTTCCTTTGTTTGGTATTCATTTGCAGAAAATTACCTTTTCCTAATTAATCTGGTGCCGACTAGATGCATGACCACTACCTTTACGTTCCAGTTCCAATATATCTGGTTCGATTCCTATTCGAACGAGTTTGCTTCGTCTCAGTATTCAGACTTTCAAATGACGAATTACAGTCTGATTGCTTAATATACACGATCACGGTCTGCTTAAGATCCAGGAAAAGAAGTAGCACTGTAGGATGGATTTACGTTTGTAGTAACGCCATTGAATGTTATGAGGTACTCTCCTTGCGGTCGGCGAAATCTGTTGAAGTGCTGATCTCAGCCCATCGATCTCTTGTTCTGAAGACACAAATGGTAAGAGAGATCATATTCTGAAATAATTTAATAATACGGCTACACGAAAAGCAGACAATATTTCTGATGTTAGTCTCAGAAAATTTAATTTTTCCCTCATTGACTAATTTCATCAGATACTATTGAGACTTTGTTTGGCACCGTTTGCTTCCTAATCACTATATTAGGATAATAAGAGTAAACAATAACATAACTTATATGTACAGGGGCTAAGGACCCTGATCTGTACTGGGTGTACTCCCTCGATATGCAGGTCAGCTCCCTTCGAACCAGATCTGCTGTATTAAACTGTGCACAACGCAAAGAACGTGAAAAGTAATGGTCCTGACAAGAAAGTCGTTAGTAGGTCATTGTTGAAATCAGTGGTAATGAATGGAATAAAGGGGTTCATCTACATACTGAAATAAAAAATAGGTGTACTTTGGACCAACTGTAGTTTATTATGAAAACATTCCACAGTGGGCACAACACATGATTAACAAATGTAATAGTTAACTCTCACACCAAATGCAGATTAGTGGAAGTCAGAATATGAAATGCGTATGTTTCACAGAATTGATAAAAACTGGGCTCTCAAAGTCCGTGGGGACTGGAAGAAAATAATCTGGTAACTAACTCGCAAAAACATCTAAACAAATCAAGTACACAGTTTCACATGAATCATGATTGTCGGTAGAGCACTTGCTCGCGAAAGGAAAAGGTCCCGAGTTCGAGTCTCGGTCCGGCACACAGTTTTAATGTGCCAGGAAGTTTCATATAAGCGCACGCTCCGCTGCAGAGTGAAAATCTCATTCTGGACGCATTCCCCAGGCTGTGGCTAAACCATGTCTCCACAATATCCTTTCTTTCAGAAGTGCTAGTTCTGCAAGGTTCGCAAGAGAGATTCTGTAAGGTTTGGAAGGTAGGTGACGAGAAACTGGCAGAAGTAAAGCTGTGAGGACGGGCCGTGAGTCGTGCTTGGGTAGCTCTGTCGGTGGATCACTTGCCCGCGAAAAGCAAAGGTCCCGAGTTCGAGTCTCGGTCCGGCACACGGTTTTAATCTGCCAGAAAGTGCCACATGCACAGTTTATCATCTGAGTGTCTGTGAATTTGTCTGCCAGGTGGTTGTAATCCTCCACTTCGTATGTTACATCGGACAAGTGATGAAGCGTCCATCATGGGCATAAGTAGTGCTTCAGCAACTTTTCCAATAGTTGGACTTTGTGGACAGCCTTAAATATCCACAGCAAGGACCCCAGGCTTTATATCAGTGCCTGCCGCTTTGTATTATTGCACAATCCATCATTATACTGGGTGTCCTGGGTCCACACTTCGTCGGACATGGTGATGAGCTGTTTCACGTAGTCAACCTGAGTGTCATCCAGCTGAAATATAAACTGTATACCCATTGTCGGTTCACCCTCAGGATAGTGGAGCATAAATAGTTGCAATCGGGTATTGTTTTGCTTCAATGCATAGTATTCGAATGTCATGAAGGTACTATTACAACCCAGTCTCTCTGCACAGCATCAACGTACGTCATGAGCGTATATGTTAACGTCTTACTGAGGTGTTCTGTGGGTTCTAGAAACTTGTCGTCCTGCGGGCGATATCACAACATGAAATTACCCTAATCCTAGTCTCGACTGCAAGACTTTTCTAGCCGGCCGGAGTGGCCGTGCGGTTCTACGCGCTACAGTCTGGAACTGAGCGAACGCTACGGTCGCAGGTTCGAATCCTGCCTCGGACATGGATGTGTGAGGTGTCCTTAGGTTAGTTAGGTTTAATTAGTTCTATGTTCTAGGCGACTGATGACCTCAGAAGTTAAGTCGCATAGTGCTCAGAGCCAAAACTTTTCTACGATCAGAGCCCACCATACAGGGTGCCAATTGGTTCAAAATATCTTCTACAACGAATTTCACAATCATCAGAACTTCAGCAATATAGCGGGTGAAGCAATGGTGTAGTCTAATATTCATCCATTGCTGTTAGTCGTTTTCGGGATCCTCCCAGGGAAATTGATTCAGATTCGTTTGAATGGAAATGAAGCAGGCGGGATTGTTACCAAGTGCTCTGAGGTATTAGTGGTATGTGATTCCGTCTTTGGAATTCCTTACAGTGGTTCGCATGGTGTCTAACAGATTAGTGGAAACCTGGTCCTCATCTAATTCTGTCTGGAGTCTTCACGAATTCCAGGCGACTAGAAGTTGGTGCGTCGTAGAAATACCTGAGGATAGCTGGTTGTAGATGGATTAGGATAACGAGCAACCATTTCTGCCCCATTAGATCATAGATCCTCTGATACATACTCCGTTAGTTAATTGGAAGTCTCGTTTGGTCGGTTCCACTTTTTTCCATGCTTCTACTGTTTGATATTTGTTGGATTTTCCCTCTCTTCAACAGTAATGTCATACATAACGATCACTAAGGTGTTATCCACAATACTCTGTTCTGCCATTGGAGTCCTTGAAAGCCATTCGGCAGCCTTACGCTTGCGCCAGTTATTGTGAACCACTGGGACCTTATACGCCTGAACCCTCAGCGCCCATCTCGCCAGTGGACTCGACAGATCATTGTTGCGCTAATAGCCTTGGGCCAGTAGCTGCAAGTGTGTCGACCTGTGGGTTGTACACTGAGGTGGTGAAAGTCATGGATACCTCGTTTCGGACATCCTTTTGCCCTGTGTAGTGCAGCAACTCAACGTGGCATGGACTCAACAAATCATGGCAGTGAACCGCGGATTTAATTTTCAAATAATATTCTTAATAATTTACTTTATTTACTAGCGATTCATCAAGAACATTAACACATTTAATCACACTATGGAGCGTGGAAGTAGTTACCAGGGAGTAACTGATGAAATCAAAATGAAATTGCTTTTAACAAATGGGATTTTTATTCCTAAAAGCTTTTCTGTTTCTTAAGAAACAGATTTAAAATTATAAGCAGAAAGCACCCTCCAAATATCATGTTACCATTTATTCACAGGCAGAAAGAAACAAATTTTTGAGTCTATGAGCTTTCGGGCTGAGTACCTTGCCGCTCCCGTTTGACACGGCCGTAGTCACGACCGCTCACAACAACCTCTGAAAGACTACACTGAAGCAAATCTGCAACACACCATATTACCTTAAAGTAAAAGTGTTAACAATTCACACACACGGACGCAAACTATGCACCCCGTAGGAGGGATGGAAATGGTACAAAACACTACAAATTAATATATTAACGTGCCACCGAAAGTGCAACTTGATTTTAACTTCTAAGAAAAGTCTTACAGTGAAAGGGTGGCAACTTTATATACTAAAATGATCATTTAAATAAAAGCCCATAAAATGCAATCTTATATAAAATTCTACAAAACAAGTTAAGATGCTCTACAGTACACAGATATCGCCTCTCAAGTTGATTGGCAAGATCGAAACATATATCCAGAATTAGCTCGTTACACTCCAAGCAATAAATTTGTTAGCACACGAAATACGACAAACATGACAGAGGCAGCTCCGAACGACAGACATACGCTAGCTGCCTAACAAATGCGGACGAGAGACAGACGAGCATGCTGGGGACGAGACACTGATCAAGAAAACAAGTAGAATTAGAAGAGTAAATCACACAACATAGCACCAATCACTTAACTGCGATTTCTGGAGAAGACCTGGCGCGGCACCCCAAAATCGCTCTCCCGAACCGTCCGCCTCCAGCCGCTTCAACGGACGCAGGAAGGCGCGCCCATCTCCCGTCTTCCCTGGGCCACACAAACCGACCGACTGCCCGCTGCTCCCCCCACGACTGCTGCTCCGTCGCGACTGCCCTGCTGGTGCGTCTCCCACTCACTTCCAAACACACTACGGCGGGAATACTGGCCCGGACCCAACCATGCAGAGGAAACACGCCCACAGGCAAAACGACATACTGCACCAGGAAAGAACCGAGCCAAGCTCCACAAGATGGTAACTGAAGGGGCCCAGAAGCGCTCGGAGAACCAGTTACACCACGGCGTCGCAGCTCACACCGGCCAAAGTGATGTCGTGGGTTGACTCCTGTTGCTCTCGGGTCGACCGCGAAGTCACTAACCCTCGCTATACGCCGCGACCTCACATGCGCCGACGCTCAAGACCGACAAGTCTTCTTGTGTCTCAGTGCGCGACCGACAAACCGATCGATTCAATCACTCACTGAGTTCTCTTAGTGGCGAAGTGGAAGGATTCACATTTTGCCGGCTTTAAAGGTTGATCCGACCGACAAACATACTAGCACTCCGACCGACAGACATACACTAACCGCCTCATAAATGCGGACAATAGACAGACCCAGATTGACTCTAGACTCACCCAGACTGACGGACTGGCGAGCTCATAGCGCCCCTTAAATGCACGTGAATAGACAACCTTTCCCCTTTCCCACCAAAGCTGCGATTGCCACAGCGCCGCCACCGCCAGAAACGGAGGACGACTGCTTCACATTACGCGCTGCGGAGCGCTCTTCAAAACAGCAATTTTTACTACGGCTGAGGCAGAAATTTTGAGCCATGGTGCATCTATAGCCGTCCGCAATTGCGAAAATGTTGCGTGTGCAGAATTTTCTGCACGAAGTAATCTCTCGCAAAATATATTGTAAATGTTAGCGGGGATTCATGTCGGGCGATCTGGGTGGCCAAATCATTCGTTCGAATTATACAGAACGTTCTTCGAACCAGTCGCGAACAGTTGTGACCCAGTGTCATGGCATACTGTCATCCATGAAAATTCCATCGTTTTTTGGGAACATGAAGTCGATGAATAGCTGAAAATGGTTTCCAGGTAGCCGAAAATAACCATTTGCTGTCAATGATCGGTTCAGTTAGACCAGAGGACTCGGCCTATTTCATGTAAACGCAGCTCATACCATTATGGAGCTACCACTGACTTACATAGTACTTTGTTGACAACTTGTGTCCATGGCTTTATGGAGTCTGCGCCACGCTCGAACCCTATCATCTGCTCTTACCGACTGACATCGGGACTCATCTGACCTGGACACAGTTCTCCAGTCGTCTAGGGTCCAACCTACATGGTCAACATCAGGATAGGTGCTGCGGGCGATTTTGTGCTGTTACTAAAGGCAATCACGTCGGTCATCGGTAACTGTAGTCCATCAACTCCAAATTTAGATGCACTATCCTAACGAATACGTAAGTCATACGCTCGAATAGATTTGTGAGGTTATTTCACGCCGTGTTGCTTGTTTTTCAGCACTACCAGCTCCGCAAACGCCACTCCTCTCGGCTACTGCGTTGTTCGTGATGAGAGGTGACGCCTCAAGTTTGGTATTCTCAGCACACTCTTGACAATTTGGATCTCGGAATTTTGAATTCCCTAACGATATCCGAAAAGGAATGTCCCATACATCTATCGACAACTACAGTTCCTGCCGTGGGTCCATAATCACTTCATAAACCTTTTCACGTTAATCGCCTGAGTACACATGACAGCTCCGGCAATGTGCTGCCTTTTATACCTCGTATACGCGATACTACCACCTCCTGTATATGTACATATCGCTATCTCATGACGTTTGTCACTTCGGTGTAATAACTGACACACCAGTGGATTGAGCAGCGAGGATAACAGAACTCGGCTGTACACGGCACTGCACCGCTATAACCGCGTTGTAAGTGTGGCGGTATCATCACACCAGGCTAATTCTCTTAGTCTGGCAAAGTGCCTAGGCGCTGGAATTTAGCGCAACAAGTGGGCACCAGAAGCTTATAAATAAGTCTGGATTTTAAGGCAGGGATCACTCGTCATCGTCGGAAGAAATCTGTACCGCCACGGCGCCACAGCAGTGATGGACAGCCAAATGGTTCAGCCAGGTGTAGCCAAGGATTCAAGACTGGGCTACCCCCGCAGTCGTCATTTGGTCCATCATTTGACTGGGTATCACAGCCCTACCAAATGGCTCTCAGCACTATGGGACTTAACATCTTAGGTCATCAGTCCCCTAGAACTTAGAGCTACTTGAACCTTACGAACCTAAGGACATCACACACATCCATGCCCGAAG
The DNA here is from genome assembly GCF_021461395.2 of Schistocerca americana. Lineage (NCBI taxonomy): Eukaryota > Metazoa > Arthropoda > Insecta > Orthoptera > Acrididae > Schistocerca > Schistocerca americana. The sequence continues at coordinate 128,619,193 of NC_060122.1, read as the reverse complement.
CAGGATTCGAACCTGCGACCGTAGCAGTAGCGCGGTTCCAGACTGAAGCGCCTAGAACCGCTCGGTCACCGCGGCCGGCCATAGAGCTACCGGTCTGCCCCCTGCACACAACACCAGCCGCCAGCTGACCGCTGTCTCAGGTTGGCGACTTGTACTCCTCGCGCAGCTGCCTTCTCGTTCGTTCGCAGTGACGCGAGAGGGATGAGAAGCCACAGAGCCGCCGAGCCTAGGCGTCGCCGGTGGGAGCAGCGCAGGCGCCGCCACCGCGCCCGCTTGGGGAGCCGAGGGGCCCTCTCCCAAGTGGCTCGCCATTGCAGCATATCTCGGCGCAACGTTGACGTCAACGCCAGTGGCTTACAGGGACGCCGGCTTCAGTAACGTGAGGCGACAACTCAGCAGGAGGAGGAGGCGGAATCCGCTTCCTGTCCATCGGCCTAAGTCAGGGTCACCGAAGAGGGGCCTACCTACCTCACTACGTCGTGTACCAATGTCAATAAATTTCTTTGTAATTGTTAAGATCGTTTGCCCTAGGCTCCACGGCCTGTCATCACCACTCACTCATCCCCCAGTGTTCGAAGCACGCTACAGAGTGTTGTATGGAGGGCTGACATCACAGCAATCGTCAGTGGATAGTTGCCACTCCCGCATCATCCAAGTCGCAGCCCACTGTATCATAGGGTGAGCGAAGCAGCTTTTGCTCTAGTGTGGTGATAGTCCTGTGGCCTAAGTTACGTGAAGACTAACTTTACAAGAAAATGATTGAGTTGTCGCAATTTAAGGGGAATTACAGAGAGGAGTGTCTGGTGCCTGTGTTTTTTACTCATTGTAATTTGCTTGGGCACTCTGTCGCATGTGCTGAATCGGCAGGAGTGGATTACATTTCATGTAATCGCTTAGGGGCTTGCGCAGTAGTAACATTGTTAACATCAGATCACCGAAATCAATGGGTGTCAGGCTTAGCTAGCACTTGGATGGGGGACTGCCCGGGCCTATGGAGTGCTGTTGGTTTGTGGCATGCTCTCAGTAATTGTGAGGGCGATTCAGGAGCTTTTTTTATTTAATTGTATGGCTAGGGCCCCCCGCCAGGCAGGCCGTTCGCCGTGTGCCTGTCTTTCAGTTTGACGCCACTTCGGTGACCTGCAGTCGATGAGGCTGATAGGATGATGATGAGGACAGCACAACACCCAGTCCCTGGGCGGAGAAAGTGACCCTATCCAGCCGGGAATCGAACCCGAGCCCAGAGGATTGACAATCTGTCACGCTGACCATTCAGCTACCGGGAACGTTAAATCAGTTGATCCAAAAAGCATATCCAGACACTCTGGGATGATAATGGAATTGAAACAGAGGATGACACGCGTAAAGTTGAAATACTAAACACCTTTTTCCAATGTTGTTTCACAAAGGATGACCGCACTGCAATTACTTCTCTAAATCCTAGCAAGAACGAAAAAATAGCTGACATCGAAATAAGTGTCCTACGAATAGGAAAGCAAATGAAATCACTCAACAGAGCAAAGGCCACTGTACCTAACGGGATACCAATTCGATTCTACACAGAGTACCCCCTTCTAACTGCCGTGTACCACTAGCCTCTAGAGGAACGGAACGTCCCAAATGATTGGAAAAGAGCACGGGTAATTCCAGTTTTCAAGAAGGGTCGTCGACCATATGCCCAAAACTATAGGCCTATATCTCTGACATCGATCTGTTGTAGAATTTTATAACATGCTTTTTGCTCGCGTGTTATGTAGTTTCTGGTAACCCAGAATCTACTGTGTAGGAATCAACATGGATTCCGTAAACAGCGATCGTGTGAGACCCAACTCGCTTTATTTGTTCATGAGACCAAGAAAATATTAGATGCAGGCTCCCAGGTAGATGCCATTTTCCTTGACTTCCGGAAGGCATTCGGTACGGTTCCGCACTGTCGTCTGATAAACAAAGTAAGAGCCTACGTAATGTCAGACCAGGTGTGTGTCTGGATTGAAGAGTTTTTAGCAAACAGAACACAGCATGTTATTCTCAATGGAGAGGCGTCTATAGACGTTAAAGTAACCTCTGGCGTGCTACAGGGGAGTGTTATGGTACCACTGCTTTTCACAATATATATAAGTGACCTAGTAGATAATGTCGGAAGTTCCATTCGGCTTTTCGCGGATGATGCTGTAGTATGCAGAGAAGTTGCAGCATTAGAAAATTGTAGCGAAATGCAGGAAGATCTGCAGCGCATAGGCACTTGGTGCAGGGAGTGGCAACTGACCCCTAATATAGACAAATGTAATGTATTGTGAATACATAGAAAGATGGATCCTGTATTGTATGATTATATGATAGCGGAACAAACACTGGTAGCTGTTACTTCTGTAAAATATCTCGGAGTATGCGTACGGAGCCGGCCGAAGTGGCCGAGCGGCTCTAGGCGCTTCAGTCTGGAACCGCGCGACCGCTACGGTCGCAGGTTCGAATCCTGCCTCGGGCATGGATGTGTGTGATGTCCTTAGGTTAGTTAGGTTTAAGTAGTTCTAAGTTCTAGGGGACTGATGACCTAAGATGTTAAGTCCCATAGTGCTCAGAGCCATTTGAGCCATTTGAACCAAACATGCGTACGGAGCGGTTTGAAGTGGAATGATCATATAAAATTAATTGTAGGTAAGGCGGGTGCCAGGTTGAGATTCATTGGGAGAGTCTTTAGAAAATTTAGTCCATCAACAGAGGAGGTGGCTTACAAAACACTCGTTCGACCTATACGTGAGTATTGCTCATCAGTGTGGGATCCGTACCAGGTCGGGTTGACAGAGGAGATAGAGAAGATCCAAAGAAAAGCGGCGCGTTTCGTCACAGGGTGGTTTGGTAAGCGTGATAGCGTTACGGAGATGCTTTGCAAACTCAAGTGGCAGACTCTGCATGAGAGGCGCTCTGCATCCGGTGTAGCTTGCTGTCCAGGTTTCGAGAGGTTGTGTTTCTGGATGAGGTATCGAATATATTGCTTCCCTCTACTTATATCTCCCGAGGAGGTTACGAATGTAAATTAGGGAGATTCCAGCGCGCACGGAGGCTTTCCGGCAGTTGGTCTTCCCGCGAACCACACGCGATTGTAACAGGAAACGGAGATAATGACAGTGGCACGTAAGGTGCCCTCCGCCACACACCGTTGGGATGCTTGCGGAGTATAAATGTAGATGTAGATGTAGACGGACGATTGAGGAGCTACTTAACTGTAAGTAGTGGCTCCATTCACGAAAACTGACCGGGAGAACTATGTTTGGACCACGTGCTTGTTCTATATCAACATTACGTGACACATATCAGCTTAGGATGACACGGCGGTCGCCAAGAGCCATGGCCCTTCTGTGGCCTGTTCGGACGGGGTAACCGCTTTGGGCTTACAGCTAGACAGTGTACAGTGTCCCATGGTTAGGCAGAAGAAGCAGATTGATAGAATATTCCTTCTCTTTATAACAGTTTTATTCTCTGGATTTCTCTGTGTCGTGAAAACGAGTAAGGTAGAGGAAGAGCCAAGTTTACAGACACAAGATGCCACCAGTGAGGGGCTTTGCAACCGTTAAAGAATGAGGTAGCCCAGTTGAGAGTGGGTAATGTTGTTGCAAATAATATTGGCGGAGAAGAATCACGACGTAGTACTGTTAATGACTCACGTTCTAGAGGTGGATCCAGCTAATGCTAACTTTGTCTCTTCCTTCTCTGGCAGGGTGTCTAAGGATGCGTGTATTATTTGTAGAAGACCGTAAGTCATCAGCTAACGTACGGAGTTGGTCAGATAAGCTGTTATTGCAGAGTGTGAGGTTACTCTTGATGGGGAAAGCTAAATTGTTTGTAAGAAAAGCAAAAGCATTGCATAAGTCACAGACTTTTGATCGAATGTAACAGAGTTAAGAACGACGCTACAGGAAGAAGAACAGTGCAGTTAGGGACTGTGCCCAGAAGGCGTAGTGAAGCTGTGAAAGACTTGGCGGATAGGATTAGGAAATTGTTCACACCTATGAGTTATCGCAGAACGACGAGGTTTACAAAGTAGTGCTGCAGGAGTCCGAACAGCGAACACTCGATGCTTTTCTGAGGGGTTTATCTCCAGATAAGTCAAGGAGGCTGCCTCCAGGTGCGCCTAAAGAGCGCCATTCTGGGATTCCGCCATAGGGTGGTGGGGTTTTGGGTTCCGCTGGATAGGTCAGGAGTCCACTACACACAGCAGGCGGCTACACGGTTAGCATGGGTTGTGTATCGTGAACTTGGCGGTATTTTAGGTTAGATAGCCTCGGGCAATTACAGAAAGAGCAACAGCCTCAAAGAGTGCGGGGAAAAGTCAGAACATGCGGGGACCAAGCAGCAATCTGTATTGTAATTGTGAACAGTCGAAGCTGCGTTGGTAAAGTACCGGAACTTCAAGCGCTGATAGAAAGCACCGAAGCTGAAATCGTTATAGGTACGGAAAGCTGGCTGAAGTCAGAGATAAATTCATACGTAATTTTTACAAAGGCACAGACGGTGTATAGAGAGGATAGATTGCATGCAACCTCTGGTGGCGTGTTTATCCCTGTTAGTAGTAGTTTATCCTGTAGTGAAATGTAAGTGGATAGTTCCTGTGAATTATTATGGGTGGAGGTTATATTCGAAAACTTAGCTAGGTCAATAACTGGCCCCTTTTACCGACCTCCCGACTCGGAAGCATTGGTGGCAGAGCAACTGAGGGAAAATATGGAATAAATTTCACATAAATTTCCTCAGCATATTATAGTCTTAGGTGGAGATTTCAATTTACCAAATATTGACTGGGACACTCAGATGTTTAGGACGGGTGGTAGGGACAGAGCATCAAGTGACATTATACTGAGTGCACTATCCGAAAATTACCTCGAGCAATTAAACAGAGAACCGACTCGTGGAGATAACACCTTGGACCTCCTGATTACAAACAGGCCCGAACTGTTCGAATCTGTAAGCGCAGAGCAGGGAATCAATTATCATAAAGCCGTTGCAGGATCCCTGAATATGGAAGTAAACGGGAACATAAAAAAAGGGAGGAAGATTTATCTGTTTAGCAAGAGTAATAGGAGGCAGATTTCAAACTACCTAACACATCAAAACGAAAATTTATGTTCCGACACTGACAATGTTTAGTGTTTATGGAAAAAGTTCGAGGTAATCGTAAAATGCGTATTAGACAGGTACGTGCCGAGTAAAACTATGAGGGACGGGAAAAACCGACCGTGGTTCAACAAAAACGTTAGGAAACTACTGCGAAAGCAAAGAGAGCTTCACTGCAAATTTAAACGCAGCCAAAACCTCTCACACAAACAGAAGCTAAACGATGTCAAAGTTAGCGTAAGGAGGCTATGCTTGAAGTGTTCACTGAATTCAAAAGTAAAATTCAATGTACCGACTTGACAGAAAATCCTAGGAAGGCCTGGTCTTACGTCAAATCAGTAAGTAGATCGAAACAGCATATCCAGACACTCTGGGACGATAATGCCATTGAAACAGAGGATGACACGCGTTAAGTTGGAATCCTAAACACCTTTTTCCAAAGCTATTTCACAAAGGAAGACCCACTGCAGTTCCTTCTGTAAATCACCGCACGAAAGAAAAAATGGCTGACATCGAAATAAGTGTCCAAGGAATAGAAAAGCAACTGAAGTCACTCAACAGAGGAAAGACCACTGGACATGACGGGATACCAATTCGATTCTACACGGAGTACGCGAAAGAACTTGCCCCCCATCTAACAGCCGTGTACCGCATGTCTCTAGAGGAACGTAACGTTCCAAATGATTGGAAAAGAGCTCAGGTAGTTCCAGTTTTCAAGAAGGGTTGTCGAGCATATGCCCAAAACTATAGGCCTATATCTCTGACATCGATTTGCTGTAGAATTTTAGAACATGTTTTTTGCTCGCGTATCATGTAGTTTCTGGTAACCCAGAATCTCCTGTGTAGGAATCAACATGGATTCCGTAAACAGCGATCGTATGAGACCCAACTCGCTTTATTTGTTCATGAGACCCAGAAAATATTAGACACAGGCTCCCAGGTAGATGCCATTTTCCTTGACTTCCGGAAGGCATTCGGTACAGTTCCGCACTGTCGCCTGATAATCAAAGTAAGAGCCTACGGAATATCAGACCAGGTGTGTGTCTGGATTGAAGGGTTTTTAGCAAACAGAACACAGCATATTGTTCTCAATAGAGAGGCGTTTACAGACGTTAAAGTAACCTCTGGCGTGCCACAGGGGAGTGTTATGGTACCATTGCTTTTCACATTATATATAAAAGACCTAGTAGATAATGTCGGAAGTTCCATGCGGCTTTTCGCGGATGATGCTATGGTATACAGAGAAGTTGCAGCATTAGAAAATTGCAGCGAAATGCAGGAAGATCTGCAGCGGATAGGCACTTGGTGCAGGTAGTGGCAACTGACCCTTAACATAGACAAATGTAATGTATTGCGAATACATAGTAAGAAGGATCCTTTATTGTATAATTATATGATAGCGTAACAATCACTGGTAGCAATTACTTCTGTAAAATATCGGGGCGTATGCGTAGGGAACGATATGAGGTGGAATGAACATATAAAATTAATTGTTGGTATGGCAGGTGCGAGGTTGAGATACATTGGGAGAGTCCTTAGAAATTGTAGTCCATCAACAAAGGAGGTGGCTTACAAAACACTCGTTCGATCTGTACTTGAGTATTATTCATCAGTGTGAGATCGGTACCAGGTCGGGTTGACAGAGGAGATAGAGAAGATCCAAAGAAGGGCGGCGTGTTTCGTCACAGGGTTATTTGGTAAGCGTGATAGCGTTACGGAGATGTTTGGCAAACTTAAGTGGCAGACTCTGCAAGAGAGGTGCTCTGCATCGCGGTGTAGCTTGCTATCCAAGTTTCGAGAGAGTGCGTTTCTGGATGAAGTATCGAACATATTGCTTCCCCCTACTTATACCTCCCGAAGAGGTCGCGAATGTAAAATTAGAAAGTTTCGAGCACGCACGGAGGCTTTCCGGCAGTTGTTCTTCCCGCGAACCATACGCGACTGTAACAGGGAAGGGAAGTAATGACTGTAGCACGTAAAGTGCCCTCCGCCAAACACCGTTGGGTGGCTTGCGGAGCATAAATGTAAATGTAGATGTAGTTGTAGATTAGGTGAACACTGGTATATAAGAAAACTGATGTTTCGAGAAAGGTGAGGGATCGAAGACGTGTATTTGAAGTGCATATGAAGTGTTCTAATTGTGGACTGACAAGTCATATGCGGAGACAGTGCTACAGCCACGAAGGTGTGACTGTTATAAAAAGTAGAGGTACCCATGATTTAATGGGAATGGTAATAGGGGAGCTGTAGGTGGCCAGCGTATATAGAAGTGGTAATAGCGGTGGTCCAGGGGGAGAGAAGGGTCCATTTAACATACCAAGGAACCCAAGGGCTGCCGAAAGTAATAAAAGTAAATGCAGTTTGAACGGATGAAGAGACAGAATGTGCCATAATGGGTGTGATGGATGGTAATAAATTTAAAGTTTTCGATATAGGGGTGCGTGTGTTAGTGACCGCAAGAGAGCTAGTAGGAATGAAAGCTAGGAAACCGTTATAACTTTTGTGGGGCTGGGGTCATGTGACGACTGGGGTCAGTGGTGATGAGTTTTCTGTCCGAGGCAATGAGGTTTAAACAATGTGTGGGAATGGTGTCTCATGTAAGTGAGGGCTACGGCATGCTCCTAGGATTGGATTTTCTGTGTCAACATCAAACCACAATTGACTTTTGACGATGTGTGGTAGAACTTAGTGGGAAGGCATCTGACTGGGATAAACAGTTGTCAATGTTTGTCTGCCACAAGGAATATCTACTGCATAAAACACTCCAGTTAATCCACAAGAAGAGACACTCACATGACTATGTGTCAGAGGAACTGAGAAGTAGCTATGAGTGAATGTGGAGCCTGGCTTATCGGCTGATACGTTTTGCGTTATAGAACAGCTGGAGGGTAGTGAAATATTGGATGCGGCGTGTTGTTTGGTGAAACGTAGTATTGTACACGTACAATAGAGGGATGGGGCAAAGCAGTACCCATAAATGTGGATAATTGTGACGCTGAAGAAGCTAAGTTTCTGAATGGAAAGTTATTACTATATTAGAGGTTCCGGATGAGAAAGATTGCCACAAAGGGAGTGTTTGCTGTGATGAGCCGTAGGATGCTGCTAGGACTGCGAGATATTAAAGGGTTTAAGGGGAACGGATAGGACGTGGATACAACATCTGTAGCTAGAACTTCAAGATTCGTTTTCTTCCGCGAAGTTCATTGCCTCCTACGCCAGTAACATAACACAGGATTCCAACAGAAAAAGAATCATTTTGGTATTGCAGGGTGTACCGAATCCATTGATCGGTGAAAGCAATTTTGGCGAAATTTGGAAACCAATGGTTGGCTGACGGAATTATGGAAGTGAGTTCTACACCCTGGGGATCAGGAACTGTTGCTATTACCACCACCTGAAACTACAAACTATGTAGGAAACCTAATCCAACAGCAATAGAGAGCTTTTTAAACCTCGTTAAGGAACAAGAGTGGCAGGATGTTTATAAAGCCGATAACATAACTTAGATGACAAATATAATGCTTTCCTTAAAATATTTCTAAAGCTCTTAGAGAGTTGCTTTTCCTTAAAACGTTCTAAACGGGGTACTAACAGTAAAAGGCAGCTTGGGTGGCTGACTAGTGGGATAAGAATATCATGTAGAACAAAGGGGAATTATATCAAAATGTTACAAGTGCTCACAATCGAGCTACAGTAGCCCACTACAAACTGTATTGTAAGGTGCTTAAAATGTTATTATGAAGGCAAAGAGTATCTAGTAAGCAAATAGAATAGCTAATTCACAGGATAAAATTAAAACCATATGGTCAGTTGTGAAGGAACTGGTCAGCAGCACAAGGTCGATGATATAAAGTCAGTTCGTAGTAAAAATATTTCTCTTACTGATAAGTCAGATATATCTACAGTATTTAAAAATCACTTTCTGAGCATTGCTAGTGAATTAAACAAAAACTAAGTTTCTACAGAGAAGCATACAACTCTCATACAAAATGCCTTTCTGAGAGTGATGTCTGAAATGCTCCTCTGTGACACTGACAAGGGGGAGATTGAGTGAATAATTAAATCACTGAAGACTAAGGACTCTCATGCATATAATGGAGCGATTAGCAGAATATCAAAGTACTGTGCTGCACATGTTAGCCCAGAGCTTCGCAATATTTGTAACTTCTCCTTAAGGAATGGTGAGTTTCTTGAACGATGAATCTACTCAGTAGTAAAGCCGTTTTATAAAAAGTGTGAAATGAATAATGTAGACAGTTTTAGGCCTAATTTTATGCCACCAGTGTTTGCTAACGTTATTCAGAAGGCTGTGCATGCATACATGGAAGAGGCCTGGAGACACTAGAAGGTTTAAGATAGATTATATAATGGTAAGACAGAGATTTAGGAGCCAGGTTTTAAATTGTAAGACATTTCCAGCGGCAGATGTTGACTCTGACCACAATATATTGGTAATGAACTGTAGATTAAAACTGAAGAAACTGCAAAATGATGGGAATTCGAGGAGGTGGGACCTGGATAAACTGACTAAACCAGAGGTTGTACAGAGTTTCAGGGAGAGCATAAGGGAACAATCGACAGGAATGGGGAAAGAAACACAATAGAAGAAGAATGGGTAGCTTTGAGGGGTGAAGTAGTGACGGCGCAGAGGATGAAGTAGGTAAAAAGACGTGGGCTAGTAGAAATCCTTGGGTAACAGAAAAGACATTGAACTTAATTTATGAAAGGAGAAAATATAAAAATCCAGTAAATGAAGCTGACAAAAAGGAATACAAACGTCTCAAAAATGAAATCGACCCAGGGATGGCTAGAGACAAATGTAAGGATGTAGAATCATCTATCACTAGGGGTAAGATAGATACTGTCTACAGGAAAATTAAAGAGACCTTTGGAGAAAGGAGAACCACTCGTATGAATATCAAGAGCTCAGATACAAAACCAGGGAAAGTAGAAAGGTGGAAGGAGTATATAGAGGGTCTATACAAGGGCAATACACTTGAGGACAATGTTATAGAAATGGAAGTGACTGTAGATGATCATGAAATGGGAGATATGATACTGCGAGAAGACTTTGACAAAACACTGAAAGACCAAGGCCCTGGGAGTAGACGACATTCCATTAGAACAACTGACAGCATCGGGAGAGCCACCCTGATAAAACTGTGCCCTCTGGTTAGCAGGATGTATGAGACAGGCGAAATACCGTCAAACATCAAGACGAATATAATAATTGCAATCCCAAAGAAAGCTGGTGTTGACAGGTGTGAAAATTACCGAACTGTCAGTTTAATAAGTCACGGCTGCAAAATACCAACACGAATTCTTTACAGACGAATGGAAAAACCGGTAGAAGCTGCCCTCGGGGAAGATCAGTATGGATTCCGTAGAAATGTTGGAACGCGCGAGGCAATATTGACCCTACGACTTATCTTAGAAAATAGATTAAGGAAAGACAAACTACGTTTCTAGCATTTGTAGACTTAGAGAAAGCTTTTGACAATGTTGATTGGAATACTCTCTTTCAAATTTTGAAGGTGGCAGGGATAAAATACAAGGAGCGAAAGGCTATTTACAATTTGTACAGAAACCAGATGGCAGTTATAAGAGTCGAGAGACATGAAAGGGAAGCAGTGGTTGGGAAAGGAGTAAGACAGGATTGTATCATATCCCCGATGTTATTCAATCTGTATACTGAGCAAGCAGTAAACGAAACAAAAGAAAAATTTGGAGTAGGAATTAAAATCCATGGAGAATAAATAAAGACTTTGATGTTCGTCGATGACATTGTAATTCTGTCAGAGACAGCAAAGGACCTGTACGAGCAGTTGAACCGAATGGACAGTGTCTTGAAAGGAGGATATAAGATGAACATCAACAAAAGTAAAACGAGGATAATGGAATGTAGTCGAGTTAACTTCGGTGATGCTGAGGGAATTAGATTAGGAAATGAGATACTTAAAATAGTAAATGAGATTTGCTATTTGGGGATCAAAATAACTAATGATGGTCGAAGAGAGAGGATGTAATACGTAGACTGGCAGTTTCAAGGAAAGCGTTTCTGAAGAAGAGAACTTTGTTAACATCGAGTACAGATTTAACTGTCAGGAAGTCATTCCTGAAAGTATTTCTGTGGAGTGTAACCATGTATGGAAGTGAAACATGGACGATAAATAGTTTGGACAAGAAGAGAATAGAAGCTTTCGAAATGTAGTGCTACAGAAGAATGCTTAAGATTAGATGGGTAGATCACATTACTAATGAGGAGGTATTGAATAGAATTGGGGAGAAGAGAAATTTGTGGCACAACTTGACAGAAGAAGGGATCGGTTTGTAGGAGATGTTTTGAGCCATCAAGGGATCACCAATTTAGTTTTGGAGGGCAGCGTGGAGGTTAAAAATCACAGAGGGAGACCAAGAGATGAATACACTAAGTAGATTCAGAAGGATGTAGGTTGCAGTTGGTACTAGGAAATGAAGAAGCTTGCAGAGGATAGAGTAGCATGGAGAGCTGCATCAAACCAGTGTCTGGACTGAATACCATAACAATAACAACATGTATGTAAGGATAATTGATCATTTTTATCACAAAATTTGCTGTAAAATGTGCAGTTTGGATTTAGAAGAGGCTTAATAGCTGAACAACTCATTTCTATGTGAGATACTAGATTGATTAAACAACAGGTTTCGAACGCTAGGCATACTTTTTGATTTAATTAAGACATTTTATTGTGTTAATGACAAAATATTGCTCCAGAAGTTGAACCATTATGGAATACAGGGCGTAGCTCACTATTGATTTACCTCTTACTTCAACAACAGAAAGCAAAAGTTAATTATTCGCAGTGCTGAGAATAGCTGTGATGTGGTATTTGAGTTCCTTATTAATACAAATGATATCCCCTCTTATAAGACAGGTAATTCTGAAATATTTCTGTTTGCTGATGACACTCGCTTGGTAGTAAAGGATGTTGTTTGCAATATTAGCTCGGCTTCAAATAAAGCAGATGATGATATATGTTTATGGCTTGTAGAAAACGAACTTTACAGTTTATAACACACAATTCAACAAAACCCAACGTTTGAATTTCACAAAATGGGCATATGATTAGTGACACTGAACAGTTCAGATTTATAGGTGTTCAGATAGGTAGTAAACTGAGACGTGCTGCGGCTCGCGTTGGTGTTGTTTGTAGATTTCCGCCTTCTGTTGGAAGCCAGACGGTATCGTTTAGTTGGAATGGTTGCGGTTGTCTTCTTCTCGTGTTGACTGGCGCCATTCGGTTTCGCAAGCGTTGTCTGTCCGCTAGTGGCAGCAGCGGCGTTTATGGATATGCAGTAACTGTTGCCCTATCTTTGGTGTGACGTCATTGTTTCTCCGAGTCGTGTGAGTGGGCCAGTTCTGTTGGGGACTCAGGAGGAGCCAGGTCCGCACAGTGCCAGAACACGCCGGGACCGCTGGCAGCACGCAAGGGCTGCCGCATGGAAGGGCTGTGGTCACGAGGGTGCACGACCTCGCTGTAAATCGGATCCAGCGTTCTTTAAGATGAGTGCAAGTCAATCAAAGTAGAGAAGCCTCCACCACTGTGACATCTCGCGATTCTCCAGTGACTTGGGTTCGTGTTGCTGCTCGTAGTGTCGCCGAAGCGAAGAGCAGCAAGTGGAGTGGTTGGGGAAAGCGGATCTGATAAGCCTTCCTCTACTTCTTATTACTATTTACTGCGTTCAACTTGTTACAATTTGTTATGTCCAACCAGCGGTAATTTTTCTTGCCTGGTGGCCGGTAATGCCCTAGTTACCTGCCCTGGGGGTAAGTGTATGTATTGGCAGTGAACGTTTCCTCGCCTTGCCGCTGCTGTCCGGTAAGGCGTGTAGTTTTGACACCTTTCTTGACTGTAGGCCGGTTGGTAATTCTTCTACTCTGGTGGTAGTGATTCCTTTCTCGTTCCAGGCACACTAAGCGCACTATTCTGGGGACGTAGTGCAGACCGCCGGTTCGAGCTTTGGCGTATTGTTCCATCGTTCCATTTGGTTTATCGGACGTCAGGTAGCTTCAGTAAGATTCTCATTAGTCATTCGTTAGACTGCCAGTAGTTTGAGTTACCATCTTGTGAAGTGAATGCAACTCTCGGCTGCCTATCTCATCGCTCGCGAAAGTGTTTTTTGTCGGACCTTCTCAGCTGTCGATTCCTGGAGCACCGTCTGTGGCCTCTTGGTTCTTGTAAGACATGCGTGTCCTAAAAGTAACGCTCCTTCAGTCCACGCCTTCTGCGGGTATAATCTGCCTCAGTACCCTTTAAGGGACTTGTCTACTGGTCCTTGTGTTTTATTATTGTATTATTTATTACAATACTTTGTAATGCCCACATTAAAGGTTATATATGTCTAGATAATAGTTCTGGTCGCCTTCTGGAATAAATCTAGCAGTGTAGTGTTCAGTGGATGTTAAGGGTTGTGTTACAAAGTTTACCATCATCTTATTTCACCCGTTTGGTGATCAGTTGCATATTTTTAAATTAAGCTTTGCTATTGTATTTGCGGTTTACAGCATGTTTCCAATTTTTTTTATATTATTACCGTTCCTGGCGTGTGAGGCCTTTAGCCGTGATTGTGGTCATTTGCCTTAAAATCCTAATTTGGTATTAGTATTTTAGTAGTAAGCCTCAAAACCTTATTTACTGCCATTCCTGGCGTCTGATGTCTTCTGCTGTGTTTGTGGCGACTTGCCTTTAATATTTCAATACCTGTAATTAGTAAGTTGCAGCGAGTTTTAAACAATTCTTTATTTTTTGCCATTCCTGGCGAATAAGGCCTTCTGCCCGGAACACAGTGGCTTGCTTTTAAAACATTATCTGCTGTATCTGTATTAAATGGTGATTTGCTAAATTGAATCTCACTGAAAATACTGTTATTTACACAATTGTTTATTTCTTCATTGATAGCGCGTGGTAACTTTACATATTGTTGGGTCTGGAATTACTGGTTTAAAATAAACTGAGTGTAAAAGACAGCCAATAGTAACTGATTATGGCCCCACCCACAATCGTAACCCAATCCTGCCTTCCCTTGACTACCAGGTTTCATAAACTGTGATGGGAAGACCACAATTCAGAATCTTGTTCAGAAAGTTAATGCTGCCATTTGTACTATTCGAACGGTATCGGAAGTAAGTAATTGTTCGATACGAAAATTGATCTACTATGCTTCTTTTCATTTGATTATGTCGTATGGTAATATATATTTGGATAACTCTTTCCATTCTAAAAGGATATTTTTGGCTCAGAAACGCGTAGTTCAGGCAATAAGTGGTGTAAGTTCACAAACCTTTTGTCGACCTCTGTTCACTACTATGGGTATTTTGACACTGCCCTCTCAAGATATATATTCTTCATTGTCGTTGCTTGTTAACAATATCAGCTTGTTCGCAAGAAATGGAAAAGTGGAAATGAGCGTATGGCATCATTGGCCGGGAGGCCCCTATTCGGGGAAGTTTGGTCGCCAAGTGCAAGCCTTATTTCATTCGTCGCCACATTGGGTGGCTTGTGCACATGGATGAGGATGAAATGATGATGAGGACAACACAACACCAAGAGCGGAGAAAATTTCCAACACAGCTGGGAATCGAACCCGGGCCCACTTGCATGGGAGACCAACACGTTATCACCCAGCTATTCCGAAGAATTAGCAGCTTTCACTCAGTTAATACTCGGTAGAAATCCAATCTGCATTTGTATCGCACTTCCTTAACACTTTTGCACAGTGGTGTGCAGTATACTGCTGCATCCATTTTCAATAAGCTACCACAAGAATTCTAAAATCTTAGCAGAAATCCACGCACTTTAAAATCGAAACTGAAGTTTCCTCATGGGTCACTCCTTCTATTCTCTCGAGGAGTTCGTTGAAAAGTTAAGCTGATTCTTATATTACACTGTTGATTGCGTTTACTTAAACTTATGGCTTCAATTTTTTTGCGTTCATAAACTTTTTATTTTATCTGCTATTACTTTTATGTTGTAATTTCATGTACTGACACGTTCCATGACCTTGCATCTGCTCCTGAATTTAGTCCTATGCAAATGAACGTGTGAATAAATAAATAATAAATAACAACAGATGACAACGCAATTACAAAAATCTCGCAGTCGGTAGATAACCTAGGGCACTGCCAGCACTTCTCGATAATGGACTTAACGAGTGAGAAGCTGCTCCAGAAGATAGACCGAACACGGTGTTTTCAGCAACATAGTTAGGCTATCTGTGTTGAAAATGAAACGGCAACATTCCAGCATCTGCTAGATAGACTGCTGAAGGGATTGAACCACGCCAATGTCTCGTACACCTTGATTGCATAATTGTCTTCTCCGGGATATGCAAAAGCACAGACAGCGTCTGAGTTAAGTATTCAAAGGATACCGGCAACCAATCTGGAATTCTACACTGAAAAATGTCACTCTGCGTTTGAAAACGTGATCTATCTGAACCATATAATTAGTATGGCTGGTGTGAGGACCGATCTGAGTTTAATACAGGCGGTGCGAGACTTTCTGGTACCACAACAATCTTTCCTCGGTCACGCAAATTATTACAGAAAATTCGTGAAGTGATTTGGGGACAGTTCCAGGCTTTTTATGCTGTTACTGAGGAAGTAAATTGAGTTTCTACAGTCGGAAGAAGTGCAGGAAGCATTTGACGAGTTGAAAACGTTGTTAATGTTGAGCGCGGTGTTGGTGTTTCTTGACTTTAGAACGGGGTTCGTATTATCATGTGATGCGTGGAATCACTCTCTGAGGTGTGTTTGGAGTTGGGAGATCGACAGGCTAGAGGATCCTGTTGCCTATGCATCAAGACAGTTGATCGCAGCAGAGAAGAATTAAACTGGGCAACACTGATTTCACTGCATGGAACGTATGAACGTTTTAGGATGCAACTTACCCAGAGAACCCAAATTTCAAGTCAGACAACTTATCACGTTTCCCAAGAAATTACAGTTTAAGGACTTCCATTACCTGAAATTTTCAGAAAACCCTTTCCTTACAATACCTTAAGATTTGTGCTTATTTTTAATCTAATTTTGTACGTTATTTTGCCTTAGGTTTGACAGTGTTGGACGACCTTTAAGTAATGAGTTCGAGTCATTAATTCAAAGTGTCACATCGAGGGTGTAAAAATTGTCTAAAATTTTCGGTTTTGCGTGCAGATAGTTTACGCCAACGATGCAGTAACGGAACGTAATTACATTTTTGAAAAAAAGCATATTATGTTTATTTTGGCGTACAGATTGGCGACCAGGACAAGTCGTGGGCTCCACATAAAGTACGCAGGCTGTGTACCGAACAACTTCGCAAGTGGACCAATGGAACTAAATAATATTGCTCTTTGGGGTGCTCATGATATGGCGCGAACAAAGTAACCGTGGAACACATTGTTATTTTACCTCTTGCCATCTGCCAGGGTATAGTGCCAGAAACAGGCAGAACATAACATACCCAAACAATTTGTCTGTTGTTATGCACACGCCCCATGGTTCATGTGTCTCTGTCGCAAAAGTATGAAATTTTTCCGCACCGACATCTGAAACGAAAGTCTGCAGTAGTGAAGTAGGCAGTGACGACGGACCAGACGATGCTTCCAATGCTTCTCACATCCCCATACCGTTGGCTCAAGTAAAACTGAATGATCTAGTTCATGACCTTGGCCTCTCGAAGGAATGAACAATAACACTGGTTTCCTGGCTTAATGAAGAAAATTTGATCACACATTTTTGGCACAGATAACTAGAATTTGCTCCATGTTATTCAGACCAAAATAAACTAGTGTTTTGTGTCACCATCCAAAAAAGAAATTCTTGCGATGGGGCTACCTAATTATGAACCTAATTAAGGGAGACTTTTTATTCAAAAAGAGTGTCCTATATAATGGAAATTTTTACCCTTCATTTCCAGTAAGCTACTCAGTGATTCAAAAGTGCCTTACGGAAATCTCGAACTAATGTTGAGTAAGACAAAATATGAAGAACATAAACGGTAAGTGAGCGGAGTTTTGAAAGTTATCTCACTCTTGGTGGGTCAACAATTACACTACTGGCCATTAAAATTGCTACACCACGAAGTTTACGTACTACAGACGTGAAATTTGACCGACAGGAAGAAGATGCTGTGATATGCAAATGATTAGCATTTCAGAGCATTTACACAAGGTTGGCGCCGGTGGCGACTTCTACATCGTGCTGACATGAGGAAAGGTTCCAACCAATTTCTCATACACAAACAGCAGTTGACCGGCGTTGCCTGGTGAAACGCTGTTGTGATGCCCCGTGTAAGGATGAGAAATGCGTACCATCACGTTTCCGATTTGTATGAAGGTCGGATTATAGCCTATCGCGATTGCTGTTTATCGTATCGCGACATTGCTGCTCACGTTGGTCGATATCCAATGACTGTTAGCAGAATAGGGAATCGGTGGATTCAGGAGGGTAATACGGAACGCCGTGCTGGATCCCAACGGCCTCCTATTACTAGCAGTCGAGATGACAGGCATGTTATCCGCATGGCTGTAACGGATCGTGCAGGCACGTCTCGATCCCTGAGTCAACAGGACGTATGCAAGACAATAACCATCTGCACGAACAGTTCGACGACGCTTGCAGCAGCAAGGACTATCAGTTCGGATACCCTGGATGCGGTTACCCTTGACGTTGCATCACAGTCAGGAGCGCCTGCGATGGTGTACTCAACGACGAACCTGGGTGCACGAATGGCAATACGTCATTTTTTCGGATGAATCCAGGTTATGTTTACAGCATCATGTTGGTCGCATCCGTGTTTGGCGACATCGCGGTGAACGCACGTTGGAAGCGCGTATTCGTCATCGCCATACTGGTGTATCACCCGGCGTGATGGTATGGGGTGCCATTCATTACACGTCTCAGTCACCTCTTGTTCGCATTGACGGCACTTTGAAGAGTGGATGTTAGATTTCAGATGTGTCACGACCCGTGGCTCTACCCTTCATTCGATCCTTGCGGAAACCTACATTTCAGCAGGATAATGAATGACAGCATGTTGCAGATCCTGTACGGGCCTTTCTGGTTACAGAAAATGTTTGACTGCTGCCCTGGCCAGCGCATTCTCCGGATCTCTCAAAAACTTAAAACGTCTGGTCAATGGTGGCCGAGCAACTGGCTCGTCACAATAGGCCAGTCACTACTCTTAATGAATTGTGGTATCGTGTTCAAGTTGCATGGGCAGCTGTACGTGTACACACCATCCAAGCTCTGTTTGACCCAATGCCCAGGCGTACAAGGCCGTTATTACGGCCAGAGGTGGTTGTTCTGGGTACTGAATGCTCAGGATCTATGCACCCAAATGCGTGAAAATGTATATCCGTGTTGCATTTGCGATTGGGACGGTCGGGAAAAGGCAGAGTACTGGATAAAAAAGGAATGGCCCCAAAGACAACTCATTGTTGGTTTAGAAAATAAAGAGATGAGTCTTATTGAGGCATCTGATGTTCTCTTACCTCCTGTCCATATTCAGTTATGGCGCATGAAGCAGTTTCTCAAGATCTTGGACAAGGAACGGCATTGCTTCCTGCATATTAGTGAAAAGTTACCGGATTTAAGCAATACCCAAGTGAAAGAAGATATACAGGGTTATTACAAATGATTGAAGCGATTTCACAGCTCTACAATAACTTTATTATTGAGATATTTTCACAATGCTTTGCACACACATACAAAAACTCAAAAAGTTTTTTTAGGCATTCACAAATGTTCGAATGTGCCCCTATAGTGATTTGGCAGACATCAAGTCGATAATCAAGTTCCTCCCACACTCGGCGCAGCATGTCCCCATCAATGAGTTCGAAAGCATCGTTGATGCGATCTCTCAGTTCTGGCACGTTTCTTGGTAGAGGAGGTTTAAACGCTGAATCTTTCACATAACCCCACAGAAAGAAATCGCATGGGGTTAAGTCGGGAGAGCGAGGAGGCCATGACATGAATTGCTGATCATGATCTCCACCACGACCGATCCATCGGTTTTCCAATCTCCTGTTTAAGAAATGCCGAACATCATGATGGAAGTGCAGTGGAGCACCATCCTGTTGAAAGATGAAGTCGGCGCTGTCGGTCTCCAGTTATGGCATGAGCCAATTTTCCATCATGTCCAGATACACATGTCCTGTAACGTTTTTTTCGCAGAAGAAAATGGGGCCGTAAACTTTAAACCGTGAGATTGCACAAAACACGTTAACTTTTGGTGAATTGTGAAGTTCCTGCACGAATGCGTGAGGATTCTCTACCGCACAGATTCGCACATTGTGTCTGTTCACTTCACCATAAAGAAAAAATGTTGCTTCATCACTGAAAATAAAATTCGCACTGAACGCATCCTCTTCCATGAGCTGTTGCAACCGCGCCGAAAATTCAAAGCGTTTGACTTTGTCATCGGGTGTCAGGGCTTGTAGCAATTGTAAACGGTAAGGCTTCTGCTTTAGCCTTTTCCGTAAGATTTTCCAAACCGTCGGCTGTGGTACGTATAGCTCCCTGCTTGCTTTATTCGTCGACTTCCGCGGGCTACGCGTGAAACTTGCCCGCACGCGTTCAACCGTTTCTTCGCTCACTGCAGGCCGACCCGTTGATTTTCCCTTACAGAGGCATCCAGAAGCTTTAAACTGAGCATACCATCGCCGAATGGAGTTAGCAGTTGGTGGATCTTTGTTGAACTTCGTCCTGAAGTGTCGTTGCACTGTTATGACTGACTGATGTGAGTGCATTTCAAGCACGACATACGCTTTCTCGGCTCCTGTCGCCATTTTGTCTCACTGCGCTCTCGAGCGCTCTGGCGGCAGAAACCTGAAGTGCGGCTTCAGCCGAACAAAACTTTATGAGTTTTTCTACGTATCAGTAGTGTGTCGTGACCATATGTCAATGAATGGAGCTACAGTGAATTTATGAAATCGCTTCAATCATTTGTAATAGCCCTGTATTTACAGGCCCAGATATCAGGAAACTACTTTGGGATGATACTTTTGAAAGATAGAGTTATTGGCATGGTAATCATTCTGAGACGTTGTAACGATGTTTCTGGACAGTAAAAGGAACCCAGAGTAGAAACATTTGATAAATAAAATTCAAATGCTTTGAAGGAACTTGGATGTAATAGGAATCTCAATGTCTATATCCTACATCCTCATTTGGACTACTTTGTCAAGAATGTTGGGGAGATATTCCACCAAGATCTCAAGGAATTAAAAACAAGATGCGGAGGCAGATTGAGCAGAACAATGCTCCCTCACTACTGCTGGATGATGAAGAGGGTCACACCTAGAAGTGTCTAGAAAAGGAGGCCAAACAGAAGAAGCTTCGCATGCAAAAAACGAGATCACATTGAGTACATCCTGGCTTATCTAATTTTTGAATATTAGACGAATAATTTGTTTCTAAAACCTCAGTGTATGTACTGTGACAAGTATGACACGATGCCTTATGTTTTATGTGACTTCATACAAAATGGTAAGGAGAGGAGGGTTTCAGTGTGGTGCAACAACTATCGAAGGAAAGCTGAACAGGAGCAGAAGTGATTAGTGAATAAGTTAACACAATGAACAAAAGATTTATTTAACTTGTGTGTCTACAATCGTACCAAGACTCATTTCGAAAAATGCGGCTAGAATTAGAATCCTGCCATCAGAATGTCACAAAGAGGCTCCCTGAACTAAGCACGATCGATGGAGCCTGAGCCGTAACTACATGGCGTCTTCATGGCTTCCCACTGTAATGAGGCTCCAAGCTCGAGTGGGCGGATTGGGCAGCGGCCGGCCCTTCTGTATTGTGGTGGCAGAGGGCGCTCACAGTACAGAGCAGCTGGAGGTGTGGCTCAACAGGCGTGCATCACTGGGTCCTCCACATCCCTCGCTACTGCTATCAGTGGCAGACAGAAATTTGCAATTCTGTTACCAACTTAAAGACGCTGGTGAGGTTGTATCAGTCCATGACACCACACTTTGGTGTACAATTTTCTAATTTACATCGTGTTAACGTTTGTTTATAAGCAATTGGCTTATAATATGTACCTAAAATTGATAATATTGCAATAGTTAGTAATTTCTAACAGTGAATGTATTATTACTTTACTTAAAACATCTTGAAAGAATTTCATCTTCAAACCACTGCATTTTTGTGTTGAGTGTCACACCAATATCTGTACTGTAAAAAAAATCCTGACACGATGCAAGGAAACCATTTGCAAGTTGGAATTCAGCACACCTCAAATATATTAAGACACATTTGAAAGTTTGTGCAGTGTTCTGAAAGTAAAAATTTGTTTCCCAGCGTTATTCTACAACAGAAAGGGTAACGCTTAGCTAGATAAATAATGTACTCGTAGTGCTACCTCTATGGAAGGCAGTTCGAGTTGGTGACAGACCATGCTGTTTTGAAGTGGTTGCTTGGTTAGAAGGCTCTGTTGATACACGAGCTAAAAAGTGAAACTCAGGCGCTTCAGTCAGGAACTGTGCGACCGCTACGGTCGCAGGTTCGAATCCTGCCTCGGGCATGGATGTGTGTGATGTCCTGGAGTTAGTTAGGTTTAAGTAGTTCTAAGTTCTAGAGGGCTGATGAGCTCAGATGTTAAGTCCCATAGTGCTCAGAGCAATTTGAAATATTTTTAAAACTCAGGTTGTTTGAGTACGAAGTAATTCACAGACCAGGAAAGAAGCAAGGAAAAGTAGAGTGGCTTAGTAGAAAAATAGCTGTAATAAAAGCCCTAGGTCACGACCTTGGCGAATGGCAAACAGTTCAGAGCGCTGATAACTGAGGAATCAGTATGGCCAACAAAAGTGGTTTACTTTTTTAAAGTCAGTACCGCCATTAAACTGCTTTTTTTTTTTTGTAATGTTACATTTACACGATCATGATTTCGGCTTTACAATGCTATTATCAAGTGTTTTAATGTTATACAGTGCCTAAGATGACATAATGCCGTATTTAAAATACACTATTATACACATTGTTTAAGGGTGTCTAATAGTGTATTTTAAATACGACAGTATGCTATCTTAGGCACTGTATAACATTAAAACATTTCATAATGGCATTGTAAAGCCGGAATCATGATCGTGTAAATGTGACATTGCAAATAAGGTAACAGTCTAATGGTCTAATGGCGGTACTGACTTTAAAGAAATATGTTATGACTGTGGCCCCACATTATCAAAAAAAATTATTGAAAGCGGTTTAGCATGCACTATGGACGATCATGTAGAGAGACGAAACTGAAAGAGTGAGTGTGTCAACCAAGCCGAAACTAAAAATGTTACGTGGTCTACGTGGAATGGATGGTCGCATTTTACTGGGCCATGGGGGATGTCAGGCACAGAATCAGAGAGTGGCAAAAGATGAGAAGATGAGCCAAGAACTATATATTATGATAGTATTGAACATGTAACTCAGTGTAATATAAAGGGAGATGACAATTCTGATAATCTTGTAGGATTGGTGCGCTGTGGTTGGGAAATAAGTACAAAATGGAGTTATGGTAGAATGAGAACTGGGTAGTAGGAATGAGAAAGCAGGAGGGCTATTTCAATTCTGCAGCAGAGCTCAGCTAATAATAACGAATACACTGTTCAAAAATCACAATAGGAAGAAGTATACTTGGTAAAGGACAGGAGTCAGGGAGCTAACAAGTTGCATTACATCGTGGTGAGACAGAGTCAGGAATTAGTTTCTGTTACTAGTTAGCAACATATGCCTTATTATTTCAAGCACCATTTCCTTCCACATAATAAAACTCCATGAATGGGACATTACGGAAGCGATATTAAATATCATGTCGTTTAAAATTCCTGCAGCTATTTTTACACCTACGAAATTTCCAAACAGAATATAACTGTAGTTGTCCTATCAGCAGAAATTTATTATGACTTCGTTATAATCTCTGCAGCCAATAATTTAAAGACTATTAGCGATTGACTGCAAGTACAGCGTATGGTCTCAAGGACACTGTATTTCCATGAACTACAAATTATTAACTTTTGGCAAAGAACTAAATTGCTTATCATCGGATACTTACGGCTCGAATGGACAACTGGGACGTTTAAGAATTGCATGAAAATAATTTATTTCCCGGTTGGCAGTCTCTCGGGGCACGTAAGATGCAACTAAGAGATAGAAACATTTAACGATAGCACAGCCGTGCTGGTAACGAAGTCGATGAACGCTGTGTCCAGTTAATAATTAATGACATCAGTATCCACTTTCTCCATTACTTAATTGCGCTTGGCTCGTAAGGTAAGAATCACACAACATCGCACAGTATGACGATCTGATTACCAATGTATTCTGGCGTCCTTGAGAAGGGACGTTACGGTCGAGGGTGCATCAAGGTCGGGTCGAGGTCAGGACGAGGCAAGTGGCTGACCACACAAGAGACGGATGTGCAGGTAGATGCCTGTGTGAAGCCCGAAGGCGTAACTGAAAGATTGTTACCTTCTTAAATATTTGTTGTCCATATTGTGAACCGCCTACTCGTTGAATATGGGGAGCATATCCCTATGCACCTGCTTTCTCGGATCGCTAGACGACAATTCAAGCAAATCGTATTAATGAATTTTTATAGCTCAATTCTTTTACCTTGGCGGCTCGCGCATGCCCGCCCAGACGCGGGAGATTGCTGTGTCGCCAGTTGCATACGACGCACGCGCCAAGAAAAGCAGCGCCATTGTTTAGTATAGTTCGCAAACTTACGTTTAGAGGGGAGCGCGCAGTTCAGGAAGCCACCACGGCCGCATTAACCCTTTCGCTGCTACAAAGACATGCTCCCTGCATACGCGCTGTGCGCGATTTTGTCACTGCACTGCTCGCCTGTGCAGACACATGGTGTTCCGACTGCTTTGACACACTTATCATTCGATTTCACTAAAGCAATTTGGCCCAAAAATTAGATTTTTACACATCTTCTTGATTGATACCTTCCCCCCATAAATGAGTTAATTTTGTTTCGATGTTCAACGCAGTTATTCTGCAGCGTTCAATGTAGTAAACCATTGCACGAAATTTTGAAGAGTTCGCAGAGGTAAAAGTCCATAGAGTATACTCTATGGACTTTTGAAATGATGCCAAACGCGCCCGGTGTAAATAGAACTTTTATTACAGTCGCGAAAGACGGAATATTTCTCAATATTACATACGACACCTATGTGGTACTTAAATTAAATGAGATATTGTTATACAGTAAATTTTATATGAAATTTACGTATCTTGTCCACATTTCATTCTCAACATTGTGGCAACTAAAATCGACCATACGGAAAGTATGCTTTTGCCAGTTGATCATAGCTTCTGGTCGCTTCAGGGTTTCACATCTTTACTTTTCAGGCACTCATTTCTGCTGTGTTAGTTGAGTTATGTGACTGCTCAAATTACGCGCTAGAGAAACTAAATTGCAATTTAACCACAACTACTCAAAGGAGACAGGAAGCTAGGGACTTTTGCGGATGGACAAGACTATTAAGTTCATTACTTTAGTAACCAAAATTTACACAACACTAATGGTTCAGCTTGAGTTACTTAAGAAAAGATCTCGTCCGTTCCGGCTGATAGGTCGGATACTTAACTGAAGGATGGAAGCTGGGATTGTACACGTTGGTACTCAGAACAAACGAGTAGAAAGAAACCGCCAAGAAATTTCGAAGATGATCAGGCTGCAAGCCAGGACAGAAAACATGCCGAACACACACACGATCTCAGTCTGCCCGCGAAGGCGACAAACCACAGCTGCCCCACATACCAGACAATTTCACGCGGCAGACAAATGCAACTCGTGATTCACCTTTTTCTAGACCATGCAAGGCTTACTAACCACGTGACTAGCTGTAACGAGACTGAAAACCAAACTGAGACATTTACCGAATGAAAGAACAATTAAAATTACACTGACTTGACAAAATCTCTGGCCTTGATATTAATAGAAAGTCTAACCAAAACGGGGCGAAGAGCACACTAGTTAACGTACTGCATTAAATTAACGCTGCAAGGAAGCTTTAAAACAAGCAGTAAAACTCTAGACTTCACAAGTTCGGTATAACACGTAACTTATCTCCGGCAGATGCATCAAGCCACCGTAAGTTTCACAAATCTTCACAGGTTAACTGCAGAATATGAATCATAGGTAACTTCACGCCTCCAGTTACGCGATGAAGAGATGTCCAGTACGAGATGACGGACCCGCCACCGTTTCGCACGCAGACACGTCGACTAATCAGCACTGTACACCCGGCGTGTGACAAAACGGTGAGGCCCAGGTACAGCCAATAGAGACGACGGCCAGCTTTCAAAACGTTGTTGCCTGGTTGAATGCCGACTGGAGAGAGATCCCGGTCACACTCCAAGCCGGAAAACCAAAGGCAGAACCGTCAGAGATACAAGACCAGACGAGTGTCGATATCAGGCACTCAAGTGGATCCGAACTAGCGCCATTCGCCGCGGCTCATCAGTAAACCGAATAGTTACTCTTCCCTCCGGTTTAAGCCTTCGTGTGACGCTTTGCACAGTACGTATCTACATTTAGATCCACAAACCGCAAGACACCGTAAGACGCGTGGCGGAGGGTACCCTGTACCGTTAATAGTCTACCGTTTTATGTTCCGCTTGCAGACGGAGAGAGGGAAAATCAACTGTCTGTATGTGTCTATTATGAGCCCTGATTTCTCGTATCTTAAGTTTGTGGTCCCTACGTGAAATATATATTAGCAGCAGTAGGCTTGTTCTGCATTCAGCTTCAAATGTCGATTCTCAGTTTCTTTTCAGCAGTTTTCCTCGAAAAGAACATCACCAGGGATTCCCATTTGAGTTCCCGAAACATCTCCAAAGCACTTACGTGCTGTTCGAACCTACCGGCAACTAATATAGCAGCTCGTCTCTGAATTGCTTCGGTGTATTCCTTCAACCCGACCTATTACTGGTCAAAAACACTTTAGCAGTATCCAAGAATTGGTAGCACTAGCGTTCTACATACTGTATAGATGAATCACACTTTCCTATAATCCTCTCAACCGAAGTCGATTATTCGCCTTCCGTACCACAATCCTCACGAGCTCGGTCCATTTCATAACGCTGTGTAACTATGCCCAGATATTTAAGCGATGTGACTTTATCAAGCAGGGCACTACTACCGCGGTATTCGAACATTAAGCGTTTGTTTTTTTCCATTCACCAACATTAACTTAATTTTTCTACATTTAGAGCCAGATGTCAGTCATCTCACAAATGGAAATTTTGCTTAAGTAATCTTCTGTTATCCTACAGTCACTTATCTTCGACACCTTCCCTTGCATCACAGCGTTTTCAGCAAACAATCGCAGAATCTCAGACCTTAGTTTCTCCCGCTGTGTACAACGTTCAGATAACTTACACGAATGCAGCCGATTTACGCCGTCGATAATCACCAATATCTCGACAGCAGGACACCCTGCCATTTTCAGGGCAAAACTGCAGCAAGTATGTGCTGTTCAAGAGAGAGTAAAACTTCAGTTTCACAGATACTTCGTAAAAATAGCACACACACACACACACACACACACACACACACACACACACACATACACGTTGTATAGCGGCATTACAAACCAGAGATGAGCTAATTATATATAGTGAAATTAATAAGCAACCGGTGAGGTAGCATAAACACTGTCCCTCTGCTTTTCGGCAAGTGAGACAGCAGGATTTTCATGCACCATTGAAACAAAAACCACCGTCTCTGTTTATAAGCCTACTTGTTAAATTAATTTCAACAGCTTCCTTGAAAACACCATCCCGATAGCTAGTAGTGCACGCAAGAATATTCGTGTTGCAATATTCCATAGGATGACGGGAGTAAAGAGAACGTTCTGCGATGGCGGATTTACTCGGTTACTGTAAGCGTCTGTGCCACTTATGCTCAGTACGCGGGTCGTCCACAGTCCTGCTAGTCTGACAAATACAAGACATGCCACAACTACAAGGAATACGGTAGACACTCGCCTTACACAAATCAAGGTCATCCATCCTTTACGCAACCAAAGGGACCCTGATCGTAGATGGTGATCGAAAAACACACTTCACATGATATTTCCGCAAAGAAGTGGGATACGGAAGTGTTAAGGAATGACGTGATACGTTTGAAGTTCTCTAACGCTGTAGATACAGCAATAAGGAATAGCGCAGTAGGCAGTACAGTTGAAGAGGAATGGACATCTCTAAAAAGGGCCATCACAGAAGTTGGGAAGGAAAACATAGGTACAAAGAAGGTAGCTGCGAAGAAACCATGGGTAACAGAAGAAATACTTCAGTTGACTGATGAAAGGAGGAAGTACAAACACGTTCCGGGAAAATCAGGAATACAGAAATACAAGTCACTGAGGAATGAAATAAATAGTAAGTGCAGGGAAGCTAAGACGAAATGGCTGCAGGAGAAATGTGAAGACATCGAAAAGGATATGATTGTCGAAAGGACAGACTCAGCATACAGGAAAGTCAAAACAGCCTTTGGTGACATTAAAAGCAACGGTTGTAGCATTAAGAGTGCAACGGGAATTCCACTGTTAAATGAAGAGGAGAGAGCAGATAGGTGGAAAGAATACATTGAAAGCCTCTATGAGGGTGAAGATTTGTCTGATGTGATAGAAGAAGAATCAGGAGTCGATTTAGAAGAGATAGGGGATCCAGTATTAGAATCGGAATTTAAAACAGCTTTGGAGGACTTACGGTCAAGTAAGGCAGAAGGGATAGATAACATTCCATCAGAATTTCTAAAATCATTATGGGAAGTGACAACAAAACGACTATTCACGTTGGTGTGTAGAATATATGAGTCTGGCGATATACCATCTGACTTTCGGAAAAGCATCATCCACACAATTCCGAAGACGGCAAGAGCTTACAAGTGCGAGAATTGTCGTACAATCAGCTTAACAGCTCATGCATCGAAGCTGCTTACAAGAATAATATACAGAAGAATGGAAAAGAAAATTGAGCATGCGCTAGGTGACGATCAGTTTGGTTTTAGGAAAAGCAAAGGGACGAGAGAGGCAATTCTGACGTTACGGCTAATAATGGAAGCAAGGCTAAAGAAAAATCAAGACACTTTCATAGGATTTGTCGACCTGGAAAAAGCGTTCGACAACATAAAATGGTGCAAGCTGTTCGAGATTCTGAAAAAAGTAGGGGTAAGCTACAGGGAGAGACGGGTCATATACAATATGTACAATAACCAAGAGGGAATAATAAGAGTGGACGATCAAGAACGAAGTGCACGTATTAAGAAGGGTGTAAGACAAGGCTGTAGCCTTTCGCCCCTACTCTTCAAT
Source organism: Schistocerca americana (assembly GCF_021461395.2). NCBI lineage: Eukaryota > Metazoa > Arthropoda > Insecta > Orthoptera > Acrididae > Schistocerca > Schistocerca americana. The sequence goes on along the minus strand of NC_060122.1, from coordinate 128,590,744 downwards.
CTGTACATCGAGGAAGCAATGATGGAAATAAAAGAAACGTTCAGGAGTGGAATTAAAATACAAGGTGAAAGGATATCAATGATACGATTCGCTGATGACATTGGTATCCTGAGTGAAAGTGAAGAAGAAATAAATGATCTGCTGAACGGAATGAAGATTCTAATGAGTACACAGTATGGTATGAGAGTAAATCGGAGAAAGACTAAGGTAATGAGAAGTAGTAGAAATGAGAACAGCGAGAAACTTAACATCAGGATTGATGGTCACGAAGTCAATGAAGTTCTGCTACCTAGGCAGTAAAATAACCAACGACGGACGGAGCAAGGAGGACATCAAAAGCAGACTCGCTATGGCAAAAAAGGCATTTCTGCCCAAGAGAAGTCTACTAATATCAAATACCGGCCTGAATTTGAGGAAGAAACTTCTGAGGATGTACGTCTGGAGTACAGCATTGTATGGTAGTGAAACATGGACTGTGGGAAAACCGGAACAGAAGAGAATCGAAGCATTTGAGATGTGGTGCTATAGATGAATGTTGAAAATTAGGTGGACTGATAAGGTAAGGAATGAGGAGGTTCTATGCAGAACCGGAGAGGAAAGGAATATGTGGAAAGCACTGATAAGGAGAAGGGTCAGGATGATAGGACATCTGCTAAGAGATGAGGGAATGACTTCCATGGTACTAGAGGGAGCTGTAGAGGGCAGAGACTGTAGAGGAAGACAGAGATTGGAATACGTCAAGCAAATAATTGAGGACGTAGGTTGCAACTCTGAGATGAAGAGGTTAGCACAGGAAAGGAATTCGTGGCGGGCCGCAGCAAACCAGGCAGTAGACTGATGACAAAAAAAAACGACCAACCCTTCTGCTCCTGTAAGGCATAAAGGCTGCAGACCTAGATGCTACCTCGGTATTATCATCACTCACCCAGTGCACAGTTGGTCGAGAGCGCAACGCGCTTCTAATCCGTCAACAACGTGACAGGGTGCATTCCCTTTCGTTATTTGAACATTGTATACGCCAGGAGGAACTAAGATCTCACATTGCTTACCTCTACGGGGAAAACACGTATCGTTGGTCGCAGCAGTTGAGTACGACTGCAATTTCCGTTGTCGTTTTTACTGAGGTGTTGCGGTCAAAATACTGTTCCCACATTTGCAAAAACTTATGCTTCGTATTAATTCTCCTGCTGCCAACAGCGTCGAGCAACGTGCTGACCTAACTCTTACTTACGAAAGGATCCATTACACTCGTCGACAGTTGGATTTTGTTTTAAAGGAACTGTTTTGGTTTCATGTCGGGATTGCTTCTAAAATTTCAGATTTTTCCTTAGGATTAGCTGAACGGTGCTTTGTGGTCGCTGTTTGACAGGGAATTTCATTCTGTAACTGCCTGGCATTTGGTGAAGATTGAACGTTTCCTAGGCTCGGAGGCTAATACTGTTTCTCGATGTTCTGAGCTAAATATCAAAGAGAAAGCTTTATCCATGCAAGGGTAAGGTTTAAATTTTGTACGGACTCCCAAGCGTTGGACAGTTGTTGATTTTATTAGTTTTGTTGAACAGGCTCTTTGTAAACTGTTTCCTGATGTTGCAGAAGCGTCTAGAAGGGAGATGTGTCCTGTGTTCAGTGTGGCACGTCCGCCAAAGGGTAATATCACAAAGGTAGAGAGGGCTGTTTTATGTGCACTCAGAGCAGATCCGGATATTGTTATTTTACTTGCGGACATGGGCACGGCTACTGTTGTTTTGGACAAGCGGGATTATGTTCTACAGATGTAGTGTTTACTGTCTGATTCAACGTCTAGCAGGATCGGTGCTGACCGCACGAAATGTGTTGTGAGGAATACTAACAGCCTCCCGAAGAAAGTTGCTTATCACAGAAGACCATGAAGACTCTCAATTCTTATTGGGCTTTTTCCTTTCCTAAGGTCCACAAGAAAGGGGTTCATCGTTGTCCGATTGTGAGTGACATAGGTGTTCCGCTATATCGTATAGCAAAACACCTTGCTATCCCGAGTCCTATAGTAGATCGGTGAGGCCACCGTATTAAAAACTCGGAGGATTTTTAAGTAGCTTAGATGGAGCGCGTTTGAATTATTCTGATATTATAGTAAGATTTGATGTGATCTCTTTCTGCAGTCGTGTTCCTCTGTCTGATTCGTTGCAGTTGACTGAGGTTAAGTTTGGTGCTGGTTTAAAGAACCAATTTCGACGTGTGTTGAAATTCACTTACTTTTTAGTCAACGACCAATACTACGAGCAGACATAGGGAGTTGCGATGGAAAGATCGCTGTCACATATAATAGCGAATTTGTTTATGAATGATTTAGAGAAACGTGCCTTTGAATCTCCAGTTTTTAAACCTGCGTTTTTTTCGGGAATGTAGACGATACATTTATTGTTTGGCATCAAGACACTGAGAATTTCAACGACATTTTAGAACACCTGGGTTCAATCCAGGAGAATATTAGTTTCACGATGGACATGGAAAAGAATGTATGCCATCCGTTCCATCATGAGTTGGTGAGGTGGAAGGTGGATGGTACGTTGGGACATGCTGTTTATGGGGCGCCTACTCACACTGATTTGTATCTACAGTCTGACAGTTCTCACCACTCGGCTCAGTTGGAGGGGTACTTCGTATCTTGGTTCACAGGGCCCCTGTCATCTCGCATCAGCTGAGATAGCACTTCGTCTTCAGGCCACAAGTGGCCCACCGGGACCATCCGACAGCCGTGTCATCTTCAGAGGAGGATGCGGGTAGGAGGGACGTGTGGTCAGCACACCGCTGTCCCAGTCGTTATGATGGTTTTCTTTGACCAGAGCCGCTGTTATTCGGTCGAGTAGCTCCTCAAGTGGCATCACGAGGCTGAGTGCACCCCGAAAAATGGCAACAGCGCATGGCGGCCAAGATGGTCACCCATCCAATTGCCGGCCACGCCCGAGAGCGCTTAACTTCGGTGAGCTGACGGGAACCGGTGTATCCACATCGGCAAGGCCGTTGCCTTGTCAGCTGAGATAGGGCATCTCAAAATCCCCTTTCGTCAGAATAGTTATAGTGAAAGAAAGGTTAGACGAGTATTGCGCTATCGACCAACTGTGCACTGGGTGAATGATGATAATACCGAGGTGGCACAAAAATCTACTGCCTTTTTGCCATAAACAGGGAATATTTCGAGCAGGATTAGTCTTATTTTGCTTAAATATCGCTTGAAATATGTTTTTTGGACCAGAATCTACGATCAGGGTCCCTTTGGTTGCGTAGAGGATAATCTTGGTTTGTGTAAGGCGGGTGTCTACCGTATTTCTTGCAGTTGTGGCTTGTCATGTTTAGGTCAGTTTGCCAGGACCGTGGAGGACCGATGTCTTGAACATAAGTGGCGCACACGCTTACAACAGCCGAGAGAATACGCCATTCCAGAACATTCTCTTGACGCCGGTCGTCGTATGGAATATATCACGAAGACACTGGTATGCATTGCCAGTTATTGGGATAGTTTTATTAAGGAAGCTGTTAAAATTAAATTAGCAGGTAACTTTATAAACAGAGACGATGTTTTTTTCAGTTCTGAACGGACGCCTGCTCTCTCGTTTGTTAAAAAAGAGAGGGACGGAGATTATGCAACCAGCAGTTGATTACTGATTTCACTGTGGATAATTTCTGACGTCGGTCATCCTTGGTTTGTTATGGCGCTAGTGTCTGCTGTGTGTGTGTGTGTGTGTGTGTGTGTGTGTGTGTGTGTTTGTGTGTTCGTGTGTGCGTGTGTGTGTGTGTGTGTGTGTGTGTGTGTGTGTGTGTGTGTGTGTTTTATCTTTACGGAGTTTCTGTGAAAATCGACGTTTTACACTCGCCTGCACACCGCTTACTTGCTGCAGTTTTGCCTTGAAAATGGTATGGCGTGCTCCTGTTGGAATATCGGCGGTTGCCTTCCCGTAGTTATTTGAAAACCGCAGATTGCTGCATACGCTGTCCACCAGATTACCTCTGTAGACAGACTATAACTGCGGTGCTTTCAGATTTACCTGGGACACTCCTGAGTATAACATTGTCTCCTATGAAAACTGGGTTATATTACTTAAGAAGTCTTCGAGCCATTCACATATCTGGGAATCTTCAATTAGACTCTTTATTCTAAAATCTTATTTGCATAAACTCACTTCAGAGAACTCGTATTCTTACCAGGACACATTTCTTCTAAATCACTATTTGTAAACTAATACTGTACAATGATTTTTGATGTACCGCTTATGAGTAAACTATAATTCACACTCTCCTGCATCCTTCCTCACTTAACAAGTCATTCCTTACTCTAAACTATTTCTTAATCATCCTTGTTTCTATAAATAAACCGTTCTACTTGTATCTGATTCACAGGTAATTCAGGAGGGGCAACTCAAAGCACAACACGAAACAGCACACCGCTAGAAACTGAGATACTTATAGTCAGTATAGTCTGTCGTTGCTTTTCACGATACTGTTTTACATGTTGAAACATGTACTCCACAGTAATTTGTTCCTTTTGCAACGCTACGAATTCGTCTATGGAAAGTAGGAGGTATTGTTTTAATGCCTCATTTAGGATAGCCAGGTTCTATTCCAGAATGGAACACATTTGGCGAAGACAAATTACATTGTGTCAGAATTACGACAGTCGTTCTAGTGGCAATAACTGATAGAATATCGTACCCATTATGACACTGCTTGCACAATTGGATAACATTCCTGCCATGTCGAAGGTCAATTGTTGTCATACTCCTGGCTTCTTTCGTTTTCTCCACATCTTGTTGCAGCGCCATGAACATTTCCTGTAACCTTCGTATTTCACTTCTTACTTCCCACACGCCCCAATTTAATTTCAACGACCCCAGTGACTACTAATTCCTACAACTCCTTGCTTAACAAATAATATTCCAGTTTCCAGCGGCTGGTTCTAGAGCATCCTTCAATCCTATCTCGTAGAGATGCAGAATCATTGGGATTGCGTCACTCATACTGGGTGCTCTTAGAAGTACTCCACCTGGGAGAAAAAAAATTCGTGTCGCTGTCCTCCCCCTTTGAAAAGAATGTGCGGACTCCTATCACAATCTTCATCACATGACTCGACAAATCCTATCACTATAAATTACAGCGTTACTAACAAAGAAAAAGGAAAAGTCCCCAAAACACAACAGTCAATAGCAACAAAATAAACAGCAGAAAAACCAGAAACTATCAAAACAATAACACACAAAATAAATTATTCTACATACTATCGACAAAATATTTCCCAAACCTAAGTTAGTTATTCTGTGATTTGATGAGAGTGCATTCGGCACATTCTATATCCTTTTATCACTGACATTTGATATTTTTGCTTTCGTCTTGGATTTAGTATCCTGCACTGGCGATGTCACTGGTATTCATAGTAAATCGTCTACAGCTCCTTTGAACAGCTTTACGTATACTACATGCACAATGGAGATTTTAGTAGGCTGTTTCAACATGATGTTGACATTGGAGTTTACCTCTATGACCAATTACAGTCCCTGATACCGGTTCGATTTCTTCTTCTTGTCCTTAGGTAGGGATTCTTCAATAAAACCTATTGTTCTGTTCTATGTTGAGGTGATTTACTCACATGCAGTTTCATCTGTTCTTGTCACTCGACCACTTACTTTCTACCAAACATCATGCAACATGTTTTTCAGTCTTTTAACTGAGTCTGTTTTTTTTTTCCTTTTTAGGGTTCATTTTGTGATAGGATAATAGTACCTTCCGAACATACAGTAACTTGCAGGGTGATAACCCAGTATTACTGGGGAATTTGCAGTTGCATGCAGACACGAAAAATGAGAGACAGACGTCCTCATCAATATCATGTAGGGTTGCATAAAAACTCAACATTTTTGAAATTGGATGATGAACACGTTCCATACCTTCACTCAATTGTGGGTGGGAATTGATAGTCCTAAGTTTATGAATATATACTAAATGGCAAAGCAGTTTCATCAGATTGGACACAAAGTTAGTGCCCTGCCCTGTGATCATTGTATTGGGAGCATCGAATTTTAATAGTCAATAGTTCACCTTTCCCTGTGCCATTGATCTGGTATTGCAATCATTGCGACATAACGTGGAAAAGATCTTCTACATTGCGCATATAATGGATATCATTGATGTTAAGTTGTGTGGTCCAAGAGAATCAAGACCTACCATTTAAAAAGATTTATACGCCTGCACCAATTTAGAGGAAACCTCTGCTATTTAAGATCTGTGTGGTGCACACACAGTAAACTGTTTCTTATATATTATCAGTGTCTTTTAGTTCTGTTTTCCACCTAAATTGTTCGTCTGTGCATCGATGAGTTGCTATCTGTCCTCATGACCTGACAGAAGATGGTCATTTAGTAGCTACAGTGCTTCATCTATAGAAGCCGCAGGCATCCTCACTTATGGCCTTCACTTTGTAATTGTCTGTAGCAAGCCTTCATGTCCTGCAAGCTGTGACTGAGTCTGAAATACTTTGTGGTCGACATCAGCTGTCTGTGCACTTGTGCTTTCTACCTGGTTTATGCATTATGTCATATCTGAATACATTTAATTTCAGAGCTCAGTGTGTCAATCCACTTGATGGTTCTTTTGACCCCAGTAGACACATCAGTACAGCATGGTCTGTTACTACCTTGAAATTTCTTCTATGGAGGTGACAGTAGAAGTATGTAATACCAAAGATGACAGCCAAGTCCCTTTTTTTATAAGGCAACAATTTCGTCCTGTTTTATTAAGGCTCGACATATATGCCACAGGGTGTACCTTACCAACTGCACTTTGGCTGAGAAGATGTCCAACTGCTAAATTACTTGCATCACTTGATAAAACAATCCCTTCTTCAAAATTTGGAAACATACCAGACACAACATTAATGCTTGTTTACAATTACCAGTTCGAATCTGACAGTTGGTAGATCATTTGAAACTTCGCTCCTACCTTTAGAAATGGTTTGACCACTCAGAATTTTGGCAAAAGTCTGACCAATTTTAGATAAAAACAACAAAGGCGAAGTAATGATTATTGCTGTTTCTTATTTGTGCTCAAAAAAATATCGTGTGCTATAGGAATTAAATGCACGTCGGTTTTGACACCTTCTTGAGCAGTTTTGCGCCCCAGATAATTCTCCCCTCTTACTGCTGAGTTCCTTTAATTCGCAATCAGTGTCAAACATATTATACATACCCTCTTGAACCTCTGCTCCAATCACTGTACATGTTTCTCCATGGTTATTTTATTATTTTTTTAACCCAGTTATGTCATGGAGACAAATCATGCACTGTTCTGGTTTTAATTCTCATAATACTCCATCCGACAATCTTGTGAAAGTGGCTGGCACATTTGTTAGACCAAACAGTTTTCTATAATATTATTAATGAAACCATTGGACTGTAGGTGCTCTCTTGAACCAGTTTTCCAGAACTAATTCCATCTGGTAATAATTAATTTTTAAATTCGTCATATTGCATTGGCTTAAGTTCTCAATGTCTCCATTAGATCTGGTATAGTGTATGCATCGATGATAGTTCTTGCATTGAAGTTCATGTAGTGACAGAAAAATCTAAACATTCTTATACCATCTGATGACTTCTTTTAGGATGATTACATTAGGTTAACCCCCGAGGCAATCGCTATATTCAATAACGCCATCAGCCAACTGCTGGTTGATAAGTTTCTCCTTTATGGGGTACAAGTGTTTTGGGACTCTTTGCGATTTCCTCTATAGCAGAGTGTTATTTCCTATTCGTTTTCTGTGTTATGTGACAGGTGTCATCGATAATGGCCTTCCAGTATTAAATAGATCTGTAAATAACGATAACAAAACTTCCATTGCTTCTCTATCGCTTCATTCCAATTGCTGGACATTTAGATGTAATATAGTTGCCTTGATGGTTCATTTGTGGACAAGATGTCCCCCAGGTCTATCCAGACCATTCTCTTCTAGGATATCTAAGTTTGCGACTAGTAAACCCTTTGTCAGACTTACCTTCTCTGTGCCAAAATATCTAGTCACTGGGACTATGTAATCCCTGGCTGTTTCCAGTAAGTGAACTATGCTTCAACGTACAAAACAGTGACTTATTTAGCTATTCATTGTTTTAAAATGGTTCTGTAGTATTTATAGAATAAAAATCCGCTTCTGTTGACAGTAATTAATTTATCTTACAACTGATTTCAAAGCATGAAGCTTCAGGTGCCACAGCCGCCATGGTAAGCTGGCTTCTCGACCATCTGCCCTGGCACATCCCTTTCATGCTGTCCAGGTGGGCACTGTAATTGCTGATCCTATGCTCCCATGTGCTTTTTTGACATGGGTGTGACCTTCACGACTGACTTGCTCATTGGCTACACATATATGTTTCATAATTACTTGGTGGCACTTGAAGCTTCAGCTTCAAAACCAGTCATGGAATAAATTAAGAAAGTGCTTGTTAGTGAAGCAGATTTTTATTCTATAAATATGTTCCACTGTTGCGAATGTTCACTTGATTGCCGCGCTGGGTAGCCACGCGGTCTGAGGCAACTTGCCACGGTTCGCGCAGCTACCCCTCGCCAGTGTCGAGTCCTCCCTTGGGCATGGGTGTGTATGTGTGCGTGTAGTCCTTAGCTGACGTTAGATTACGTAGAAATTAAGCATGGGGACTGATGACCTTAGCAGTTTGGTCCCATGGGAACTCACCACAAATTTCCGAAAATTTCCTTGATCAGATATTTTGGCTGTACAATGATACTTTGCTTCTAAAGTTAGTACCCACTCTCATCCTGCACTTCTTGGTAGTTCATCATGCTGAATTGGTGTTTAGTGAACGTGTATGGAGTTTATTTGATACCCCCATCATGACTGATTAACATTATGGCGATGTTGCACTCTTAGTAGTCATGCCAAGTTGAAGATATAATCCACTGAGTTTTATTTCATTTTTTTATTTTCTATTTTACACATCTATTTCCGTGACACAAAATTTAGGGGCAAATAGATGTCAAAGAAAATAAAATAAAACCAAATCTTAATGAATCCTAAGAAGGCGAGAAGCTGTAAGTTTATCGAAACTAAATCGACAATGTAATACCAAAATTAGCTTAACTCTTGAAGGAACTCCTTGACGGAATAGGAGTACTGACCCACAGGGAAACTCTTCAGTTTAGATCCGAAAGTTCGTGGATTACTGGTGAGGTTTTTGAATTCTTGTGGTGGCTGGATGCACTAGGCAATTGCACGCCTTTGTGACAGAGTCAAGTAGGTGTGATCCCAAATCCAAATGCAGTCTGGATTTCTGCCTAGTATTAACTGAGTGAAAACTGCTAATTTCTGGAAATAAGTTGATATTGTTAACAAGGAACGATATTATAGAATATATGTATTGAGAGGTCAGTATCAAAATACCGACACTAATGAACAATGGTGGAAGACAGGTTTGTGATACAGAATGAGCTCATGTTCTCTGCTACATCAAATTTCATGGTTTTGTCGTTTAATCAGCACTTTTGGTTGCATCAGGTCTTACAACTTTAACTTACAGACGCTATATCCTGTTGTGGCAGTAAGTTGAGTAATTACTCTTGCATCCAACTTGTGCTTTCTTGTGACACTTTGTGCTGTCACTATTATGACGATATCCCTCCGTCGCCACAATGTCATTTTGATATGTTCCTGGATTCGTTACTCAGCTTGCTCAGGGTATCACAATAGCTTCTCTGTTAACCGAAGTAAATAAATTACAATGATCATCCGGAAACAGTATTACAATGAAATTTGCCATAGTTTTATAAATGTATATAACAATTCATCTAGCTGAGTAAAGAAAATAACAGGTCTAATTTTAGCTGTTAATAATCTTATATGTGGAACAGATTACGTTCAAATATGTTTCGCTAATCCAAACAAGGCCTGAATCTGATGAAATGAAGGTTCTAGAGTTATTTTAAAAAAACATTAGCTACTTATTTGCATAACTACCAATCTAAAAGGGATACCACTGGCTATTGTTTCAGTCATTATCAATGAAGTGGGTTTGATACATTCACGTTGGGTTTCAGCTAGACTGTTAATTTTATCATCACAAATCATGGATGATCTGTATTATACATGATATCTAAGCCTGCCGCCGCGCGGGGTAGCCGTGCGGTCTAGGGCACCTTCTCATGGTTCGCGCGGCTCCCCCCCCTCGGAGGTTCGAGTCCTCCCTCGGGCATGGGTGTGTATGTTGTCCTTAGCGTAAGTAAGTCTAAGTTAGATTGAGTAGTGTGTAAGCTTAGGGATCGATGACCTCAGCAGATTGGATCCGTAGTCTTTACCACAAATTTCCAGATTTTCTAAGCCTGCCCCTGCGGATCTTTCCTTCCACCATACCTTCAACAGCAGTAGATTCATACATAGCGTTTTTCCCCCACACGGGTTTTCTTATTTTAAATTTGTTCACGAAAGTAAAGTGTTGTCGAAGAAAGGATGTATTACGTTGCCTATAGCATAAGAATACATGTAATCATAAAACTGGCAAGAACGTATTTGCTTTGCTAGTCTTACAGCATATATTGATTTTTTCTTGTATTAGTTTACATTCATTATGATACTAGAATTACCTTCAGGCCTTGTAGTTGTCTTTGGAAGGTGCCGAGTTTACTGACGATAAACCGTTTCATCGGTAATAGTTAATGCAAAGAGTCAATTTTGCATGGTGATAATAGTCACAATCGAACTTCGTTTAATACACATGCTCCGGCTTCGACTTACAAATGTTGAAATTGGAAAACAATAACGCGCTATGACGCACGGTCATCACGTTACCAAACGGACTACCTCTAATTAATTTAAAGGCCAAAAATTACACAAAAAACTTCATTAACACGGGAACACAGGGATTCCTATTGGTCTGCAAAAATAAACAGGAAAGAATTCAAAAAGTGTTATTATTTCGCACAGAATGCAATTTATAGGAGCGACAAAACCTAATGTCGCCGATACTCGAAGAGGAGGAAGGAAGAAATATTTGTTCTATTAGTTCAACAAAAGAGGATCGGGACAGTCTTCCATAGATAACGCCTATGCACAGATAAAGTCAGTTTCCTGAAACGCCATCTTATCTGTAATATCGAAATGTGAAGTTCAGCACAAGTGCCTTCCTGAATTGAAATGTGTTGCATTACAGCTCCATTTCAGTACTAGTTGTAAGACTATGCCCCAGAAACTGAACTTGGTCTGTGCATTCACTATCTATGAAAGATTTTTCGATCTGTTACTCCCAAACCAATTGAGCTGATGTTCCTTCCTTCTTCTTCTTCTTCTTCTTCCTCTTCTTCAGGCCTTGCTGCTAAAGAGTTTTATCTTTCCTGTAACTTGTACTTCATCCTTAGTATAATAAAATTTAAATCATCTCCTCTTTATTATGGTAGACTAATACGAAACCTTGCGTTCGAATACTAGTGAAGTTTATTTTGTATACCTGTTGACCGTAAATTAGGTGTAAGCGTTCAGTTCGGCGACATAATGACAGTACGCCATAACTGAGCTTGGATCTTCTCATTTCAATATTTGCAGATCGAACCTGCAGTCTATGTTGTTAACGAAGTTCGACTGCTCTTATTATTATCATGTAAAACGAACTTTGCACATCAACCATTTACAATTACGAGTTTTCGCATCACCAAGGTCGTTGCTTTCTACAGTGCGATGTATCCTTCCTCTTGAAAACGTTTTACCATAAAAAATTAATTTAAAATAACTGCCCACAGTGAAGGAAGGAGTATGCATTTCACTGGCGACCATTACAGGATCATTTTATAAATATTCTGTGTAGGAAATTTTGTTCTCGTTTATGTATTTCTGTACTAGATGGAAACTGTGAAGTACTAACGAAATGAACAGTAGTAAAAAAATCTATTTTATTTAACGCAAACAACATTACACTAAAGAATTACAAACAATTTGTAAAAAAAAGAAACATAGTAGATTCTTTTGGAAATTAATGTGAATGTTCTTCATTAGGATGTAACGTCTAAGGTAAAGACAAATTTACTTATCTCCTTGCCTTCTTTAGTATTCACAAAGCTAAGTTACACAGAATGACTGACTCTGCGTTCTGAGTGTGCAACATGGCATAACGCTGTCTCTTTGTTGCAACAGATTATTATCTTCTTACTGGAAAGTCCACGTTCTTCATTATTATTGTGTTCTGGTGTTGGACTAAAATATGCAGTTTACTGAGACAGTCTGAGGCAATTTTTGTGGTACAGTTAAGATACTAAAAGCTGAAAAACGGGATCGGAAACAAATAATGATGTGGAATTATACATACAATGCAGCGAATTCGCTGATACGGCTGTCAAAAATATTAACAGTTCAGCAGCTGAAATGGAGTCGCAGGCTGAGTGTGTAATCTTATTCCACCAGCTAGTCCTAGTCCAGCTATCCCCATTTACGCCATTATATCAAAGTTTAAAGGGTTAACGGAAACGTATTTAGAACAATTGTCGTTACACCAGGATGAAGGTGCAAGGTTGTGATAGCAACAGGGTGCCCAAATAGCGTATTTTCGGATCTGAAAACCACATACCACATCATTCCTGAGATCGTACAGAACATAACATATAAGCAAATTAATACAAAAGGATATATTTTGAATCAAATTGCAAAAGTAGATAATTTTATTGCTGAAGAAGAATTAATTAAAAGGAGTTGTTTCACGAAGAGGGAAAGTTTTTAACAGGGCTTTTCCAACTGGATTTCGGATAAAAATACCTAGATGACTGAAAAGCTAGATTCATAATTTCAACTTGCTATACAATAGCCTGTTACAAAAGTGATATCTGAGATAGTCACTTCAGGAGAATCAGTTAAATAAGAGTTTAATAAAATCAGAGCTACTTGTGCTTTAAGTAAAGATTTATCTGAAAAGCGTGGCAGTGTCACTTCTCATATTAGAAGTGTGCAGCAGGAGTTGTATACTGTCATATAAATAGTACATGGCACCCTACTGTTACTAGGGCAGTTGGCAACTGTAATAGTCAGGCACCGTATTACAGAGTGTTTATAAATGATATAGATCCTGATGGTGTGTCTCCTATACATATATGAGTTAGTGGCAGACACATATATATCATCTATTCTGCTAGAAGTAAGTTTACTGAAACACCGACAATTCAGATTTTTACACCTGGTAAGAAAAATCTTCACTCTATTTTGCTCATAAAAATTTTTAATCGACTGATACCCAGATGTTGGCGACAACAATGAAAATACAGTTCACTACAGGTTTTATCGAAGCAGCAACGGTCCATTGGGCAACTGAAATGGCTGCAAACTGCCAAATCTATGAGAAATTTGAGAAAGTGTTCTTGTCGAAGTACTGGTCAAACTGCATACAGGAAAGACTCCGCAAAGAAGTGTTCAACCCCAAGCCATGCCGCAGTAGGTAACGTAAATTTCGAAAATAAAATGAAAAGTATATAAATGAAACTATATATTAGGATGAACCCATTTTGCACAGAGCTGTGTTACGAATACTTAAAGCGAAGTTACCTATGAATATAAAAGAAATGTTAGGCCTGTTCCAGAGACGTACAGATAACTATTCCTCTCCAAATTTGATTCTATTAGCTTAATACATGAAGACGGATGGTGGCAATAACGATGGTGGCATGTTTCAGTCGACACCATTGCATACATAGTTTCTCAACCATGGCAGATGAAATTAGTGTCATGTTTATTTTGTGACGCAGCCATTAGGGCCTTTGGTCGATAATATTTAGTATACTAACTGAGCTTCTAACAAAATTCTGTTCCAATAAAGGACGAATAACTAGCACCCCAGATGCTATACTCATGGATTATGTTAATGACATAGAAACAATAATAATCAAAGGAATTCCAACACGGGAAATCACAGCCAATCATAAATAAACAGTACTTATCAGCAAAACGTTCTAGTACAATATCGTGCTATTGACATGACCTGGAAAGAGCAGAATCCATCATTCAGTATTACTGGAATGAGGAAAGAAACCCACCCAACTAGGACTCCTTCAACAAACTAGGACCAAACACATTCGGCCCCCAAATAAAAGTTGTGGGTTGGATTAGCGGGGTAGAAAAGACAATTCAGAGAACCTGCTTAGGTACAGTATGCTGAAGACGTTAGACCTGAATTAGGTACTGACCACTACAAATGCTGTAATCAATGTAAATACATAGCTCAGGCCACTATTAATGCTATTGTGGGGAAAATTCCGACTATAGAGATGTTGACATAGGTGCTCATTTCCATGTGATGTCACTGAGTCTATTTGATACGTTAAGTGAAGTTACAAGGATACCTAGTTACACACCACAAAACTGGAATATTATTGGAGCAGTAGGTATGAGGTCGCAACAGGTCAAAGTCCAGACAAGGATCGAGGTAATTTTGGGAAATGGATCCATAGTTTGCCCACTCCTAATTGTAAATGGGTTGACAGTCAAATGAATGTAATTTCTGAGAGACAAAGACGTCAAAATAGGCTGCTCCTCTGGCAGGTCTTGCCTGAATATCGATAGTGAAGGTAGTATTGTAGACTTGATAAAGAGGAAAGCGAAACATCGTAAATACTATCAAAGCGTAAGAGTCAAGTTTAGTGAGACGAAAGCTACACTAAGTTATAGCTAACCTGCTCAGTATAGTACTGTGCAGAATTGAAGAAGATGACATAAATGACAGAGTGGCGTATTCTTTAATTCTTAACACACAACAACAGGCTGAAGCAAAAAGAGTTGTAATTGAAATATGTACAAGTTTTAACAAGAAGCCAGGAATTGTACATACTTATCGGTATCATACAGAAGTGCTCTCACACTAAAAACTTCCAAAAGTCATAAGCTATCCAGTGACACAAACGTGAGATGTTATCATAGAAATAGTGCGATTGTTAGAATAGTAAATTATAGAACCAATACAATCGCCTTATTGGAAGGACGCCATTTGTTAGCCTACCTGGAGGCAACAAAATAAAGGGACCATATGCCCATCATAACCTTAACAAATATCTACACTAATGATTGCTGAACCGTAAATTTACTTTAAAAATCTTTTCTTAAAGAATTTACTTTATTTACTGGCGATTCATCGAGAACATTGACACATTTATTCATACTAGGTGAGCGTGGAAGTAGTTGCCAGGAAGTAACTGATGGAAAATTACCTTTAACAAATATGAATTTATTCCTAAAAGCTTTTCCAAAACGGATTCAAAATTATAAGCAGAAAAGCACACTCGAAATATCAAGTCACAATTTAACAAATGTGAATTTTATTCCTAAAAGCCTTTTCAAAACAGATTTAAAATTATAGGCAGAAAAGCACAATCGAAATATCAAGTTACAGTTTTACTTAGGGGCAAGAACAATATTAACAGTAGGAGTCTTTGGGCTGAGAAGCTTGCCTGTTCCCTTTCAACACGGCGGTAGTCATGACTGCTCACAACAACCTCTGAAAGAGTACACTGGTGCAAATCTGCAACACACCAGATTAACTTAAAGAATAAAGTTTTAACAACTGATACAAACATGTAAACTATGCACCCCGTAAGAGGAATGGAAATGGTACAACCCTCAAATTATTTGCCACAGAAAGTGCAATTTATTATTTTTTTTTAAAGGAGTCTTACGATGGGAGGGTGGAAAGCTTATAACCTAAAATAACTATTTAAATAAAATCCATAAAATGCAGACTTACATAGAATGTACATGCTCTACATTACACATATACCACCTCGCAAAATGATAAGCAAGATAGAAACATATTTCAAGAATTTGGCCTTTAAGCAATAACTTCGTTAACACCGAATCTAACCAACATGACAGAGGCAGCTATTACCGTATGGCAGATTGACAGGGGAGGGGGGGGGGGGTTACTAAACAACCCGAACCGCAGAATGCTCTAAACCTCCCCAATTCCAGAAGGGAAAAACGGACCATCCAATTCACAATAACCACCTTCCTGCGGGTGAGCAAACGGAGAAGAATGGTGGGGCGACCCCAAACAAAGCGGCTGGTGACCTCATCAAGAAAACAAGTAGAATTTAACAAGTAAATGAAACAACATATCTCCAATCACTTAACTTCTAATAAACTGCGATTTCTGGCGAAGACCTGGCGCAGCACCCCCAACGCTCTCCCGAACCGTCTGCTGCCAGCCGCTTCAACGGACGCAGGACGGCGCGCCGATCTCCCGTCGCACGGCGTCGCAGCTCGCCCCAGCCAGCTCGATGTCGTGGTTCCGCTACTGTTGCTCTCTTGTGAACCGCTAAGTCACTACCCCTTTCTACACGGCGCTGCCTACTGGCCTCACGTGGGGATCTCACATGCGCCGACGCTCAAGGCTGAAAAGTCATCTCGTGTCTCAGCGCGCGACCAACCAACCGACCAATCCAACTTCCAATGACCGTTGCCCGAACAACTCAAGTAGACTGGCGGCCTAACGCGCAGACTCAGATACAGGAACTCAGCCCCGACCGGGCGATCACTAGCTGAGTTCTGTTACTGGCGGAGTGGCAAGACTCTCATTTTCTGGCTTAAAGTTTGATCCAAGCAACAAATATACTCGCACTCCCACGACAGACAGACATTGACTGCCCCACACTGAGCCGGCTGTGCAACTGACTAAACTCACCTCGACTGACCGACTCACCTCTACAGAGTTTTTTTTTTCCTTTCTTTATTGTCATTTTGCACCTCAAAGAAGGTGGACTGGCAGCAGCAACTTTACTCCGCTCTTCAGCCACAAGCAGAACAATAAGAGAAAAAACCAATGAAGATACAAAAGCAACATAATGATGGTTAAGAAACAGTATTCAAAGCAATTAAGAAACATGAAGCCGTTCACACTAGACGAAAAACAAGAAAACTGTGCACAAACACTGATGATTTAGATGTCACACGTGAACGAAGGAGCATGGGCGGCGAAAACACTGAGTCACAAACACGACGGCACACAGATGAAAAACTGATGGCGATGACCTCCGGCTCACTAAAGTTCACTTAACATGTGCGAGTCCGGGGAAAAAGGTGGTGGGGGAGGGAGAGGGGAGAGCAGAGATGCCAATGGCAGAGCAGATGGGGGGAGGAACGAAGGTATGGGGGTAGGGGAAGCCTGGGATGAGGAGGGGGGAGGAAGGGAGGAGGGAGGGAAGGGAGAGAGAAGGGAGAGAGGATGTCCTGAGGAAAAAACACAGGAAGTGGGAGGATCAAAGTTGATAGGAGGGGTAGATGGAGGGGAGAAGGGAATGATCAGGGAGGAGGAGCTGGTGGTAGCTACATTGAGAGAGGGTAAGGAGAGTGGAGAGATTGATAGCAGGTGGGACGTGGAAATACAGGCACGGCAGCAGACAGGGGTGGGAGAGGATGTGAGAGACAAGCGGGTGAGGGGTATCTAGTTTATAGGAGGTGTAGAGAATCCATATCCGTTCGAGGAAAAGGAAGAGGTGGGGGAACGGAATAAGGTCGTACAGGATCCGCGTGGGGGAGGGGAGACGGATCCCCTAAAGAGCTCATAGCGCCCCTTAAATGCACGTGAACAGGCAACCTTTCCACTTTCCCACCAGAAGGAGACACGAAAGCTGCGATTACCACAGCGGCGCCACCGCCAGAAATGGAGGGCGACTGCTTGACACAAAGCGCTGCAGCGTGCTCTTCAAAACAGCAATTTTTTTTACGACGGCTCAAGTACTTCTGTTTATCTTCCACTAATGTTTGTTTATACATTAGCAGCCAGTTCTACACATGTAGTTGCCTTGCAATACTGGAGGAAAACATTGTGGTCATATTTACGCACAGATATCACGTGGTTTGCCAGCAGTACTATTTGTATCTAAACATTTGTTGCATGAGGATAACTGAGATCACTAACACACAGATTGAGCAGTCTTTGTCAGAATGTTTACGCACATCAGACAAACTAAATAGTGGACCCTACCCTTGTTGTGTCTTACAATGACTGAAAGGAATATATATATGCAGATAATAGCTACTAGAGACACAAAGCAAGAACAAATTGTTAATGTTAGTGTGTACTTTGTGTGGCCTGTAAACTGTCACTCTACAGACTACTTGTTGTGGTATTCCACAAGATCAGCATGCAGAGTCGTGACACAGACAAGGAATTTCAACTACCTTTGGCAGCTTAGAAGAATTATTTTAATGAAATGTGATTTAAACTTACTATACTTGTGTCCTCCTAAAATAGAGACATTTGTCTAGCTGTGTAGATAACGTGTTGTATTTCTTTTCATAGTACTCCTTCTCGAAAGAGTTGACGTCGCCTCACATACTTCTTCGTGTGGACAGGTAATATAAGAACCCTAACGAAAATCTACAACAATTACGGCAATAAATGATATATCCCCCTTAACTTGCACCCACGTAATTAAAACCTACAGCAATCACATACTCTCATTCCTACCTGTTACATAATAATATCTTAAATAACGTTAAGCCTCCCAAATATCTTACGCATTACTTATGTTAAAAAAAATAACATGGTACTCCACATTCTTGCTTGTTACCTCTCGGATGCTATCCCTCTGGTACCTAGCTGTAGACAATTTAAGTTCCTTTTGGTTCTCATTCGCCCTACCTTTCCTTGCTTTCCCCTTAGGTGCTGGCACATGTGACAGTAAATCTGGAGTGCTTTGAAAGGTTTGTACGAATCCGACATGAAGTATCCCAGCTAGTAGTTGTAGCTTCAATCGGCTGGTGGCATCCCTTATTTCGTGTAATAAAGTTGTAAGTTTTACCCTATGCGATGCGTGGACACAATGGCATTATGCATTGCTGTACTCCATATTGCGGCAATTTTCGTGCACATTTCCCTACCTCATCCTGACGCTCCATAGTTCTGGTGTTGGTCCTCTGTACCCATTCCCAAAATTACTTTAAGGTCCTTGCGAAATTACAATCTGGTTCGTCATTCCTCTTTAGTTTTGGTTTGACTATGTTGAATGTCTAAGGCATCTTCATCGTTTATACTACCTCGTATGGAAGAAAACCAGTGCTGGTGTGCATCTAAGAATTATATACTGCCATGACGACTTATTTACATTATAAACATCCCAGTCAGTATGGTGGCTGTTGACGCAGTACCTCAACATCTTCTCAATAAAACGAAGAACCAGCTAAGTTCTACCACCAGATTGCGGGTCTCCCAATAGTATAAAGAACATTTGCAGTTCTACCATCAGCTTGTGGGTGCAACAGGCTAGTCCCTAGCCTACAAATCTGTACAAAGTGACATACTGGTCTTAACATGTCCGACAATAAGCTAATATATAGGTGTCAGGGACACCAAACTTCAGCAACCAGTTATTTATCATGACTTGTCCACAAAAGTTACCTGCTTGTTCAGAATGGCAAGCACTGAATTCTGTCGCTAGACATGATGAACAATAACAATGATGCAACGGTTCCCGTCGGGGTTCATAGAAAAGATCTTAAAACATCCGTTCCTATGGTTTCGAAAAGTTTTGTTGCCTCTAGTAACTTTTGTTGTGGTATTTGCTGATGACTCATAAAATGAGCCAAGTATTGATCCAAGTAAAAATATGTACTCGTGTAAATGTTTGTTCTTTCTGGCAGCTTACGGCAGTCTCTCCAAAAACGAAAATTACTTTCGAAATTTCACAAGAGGTCCTTCTTTATCGTCATTATAAAAATTATTATATAACGTATCATGTATTATCCCACTAGTCCTTACAGGTAGAAAGTGCGTTACATATTATAAATTCCCTCAGTCATAATTTCCTTGCATTGAGTGAACAAATATTTTAGATATCTTTTTACAGCAATGATTAATGTAAATTTCAAATGACGTTCACGAATTTCAGCCACTTATTTCATTTATTAGACGGAGTTGTTACATGTGGTTTGTGCTAACCATCAACACAGGCGAAGAGCAGAGAGAAAAGTGGGAATCTAAAATGGCAATTGTTCTTCATGTAATGTTTAGTGCAATCGAGCAGAAGAAAATTACAACAACGATACGAGCTGCAAGTGCATTGTGCTTCTGGAGTTTAGTGCTACTGCTAACAGAGATTTTTAATTATTGGAAGTAATGCAAATTCAAAATGGGTGCGTTCTGGCCCACGTCTCTTTTCCTTGCACTCCAGCAGAACACTGCCACTCTTCGATCTATCAGCTTACAATCCTCATGTCAGCATATGATCATGTGCAGACTTCAAAACGTCTTTCCTTAGCTTAGAGGAAACTTTTCCTAGATTAGCAAGCAGTACTATGCATGGTCTCAGTCTCGTTAACCTAAAAACATCCTGTTATGAACAATGAAATGAGGCTGTTTTGCAAACAGCTTGCAGTCTGGTTCAGCTGCCTGTACTGTCTGCCACCCTGCAAGGCTCTAACCCAGTACCCTTACTGCCATAACCACCATAACCTTCCTGCTGATTCCATCTGGATTCCTATGCTTCTTGCCTGGTTTATGGAGTACCTCAAAACCAGTCAGTAAGTCTAATGCCCACCTAATCAGTCTATGTGAAGGATCTTTCAATCCAAATAATCGCTTCAGCGCCACATATTTGGGTATCACCTTGAATTTTTACCATGCTAATAACATTAAATATGTAAGCCCATACATTACACTTAACATCTCTTTATCTGTTTTGGAGTCATTTTTCTTGCCTTTGATCATTTTCCATGGGGTATAAGGCACAGGTCTCCCCCTATGAACCATATACCTTGCCGTTAGTGGGGAGGCTTGTGTGCTTCTGTGATACCCATAGCCGTACCGTAGGTGCAACCACAACGGAGGGGTATCTGTTGAGAGGCCAGACAAACGTATGGTTCCTGAAGAGGGGCAGCAGCCTTTTCAGTAGTTGCAGGGGCAACAGTCTGGATGATTGACTGATCTGGCCATGTAACACTAACGAAAGCAGCCTTGCTGTGCTGGTACTGTGAACGGCTGAAAGCAAGGGGAAGCTACGGCCGTAATTTTTCCCGAGGGCATGCAGCTTTACTGTATGGATAAATGATGATGGCGTCCTCTTAGGTAAAATATTCCGGAGGTAAAATAGTCCCCCATTCGGATCACCGGGCGGGGACTACTCAGGAGGACGTCGTTATCAGGAGAAAGAAAACTGGCGTTCTTCAGATCGGAGCGTGGAATGTCAGATCCCTTAATCGGGCAGGTAGGTTAGAAAATTTAAAAAGGGAAATGGACAGGTAAATGTTAGATATAGTGGGAATTAGTGAAGTTCGGTGGCAGGAGGAACAAGACTTTTGGTCAGGTGACTACAGGGTCATAAATACAAAATCAAATAGGGGTAATGCTGGAATAGGTTTATTGATGAATAAAAAAACAGGAATGCGGGTAAGCTATTACAAACAGCACATCGAACGCATTATTGTGGCCAAGATAGACACGAAGCCCACGCCTACGACAGTAATACAAGTCTATATGCCAACTAGCTCTGCAGATGACAAAGAAATTGAAGAAATGTATGATGAAATAAAAGAAATTGTTCAGATAGTGAAGGGAGACGAAAATTTAATAGTCATAGGTGACTGGAATTCGGTAGTAGGAAAAGGGAGAGAAGGAAATGTAGTAGGTGAATATGGATTGGGGTAAGAAATGAAAGAGGAAGCCGCCTGGTAGAATTTTGCACAAAGCACAACTTAATCATAGCTAACACTTGGTTTAAGAATCGTAAAAGAAGGTTGTATACATGAAAGAAGCCTGGAGATACTGACAGGTTTCAGATAGATTATATAATGGTAACACAGAGATTTAGGAACCAGGTTTTAAATTGTAAGACATATCAGGGGCAGATGTGGACTCTGATCACAATCTATTGGTTATGACCTGTAGATTAAAACTGAAGAAACTGCAAAAGGGTGGGAATTTAAGGAGGTGGGGGATCTGGATAAACTGACTAAACCAGAGGCTGTACAGAGTTTCAGGGAGAGCATAAGGGAACAATTGACAAGAATGGGGGAAAGAAATACAGTAGAAGGAGAATGGGTAGCTTTGAGGGATGAAGTAGTGAAGGGAGCAGAGGATCAACTAGGTAAAAAGACGAGGGCTAGTAGAAATCCTTGGGTGATAGAAGAAATATTAAATTTAATTGACGAAAGGAGAAAATATAAAAATGCAGTAAATGAAGCAGGCAAAAAGGAATACAAACGTCTCAAAAATGAGATCGACAGGAAGTGCAAAATGGCTAAGCAGGCACGGCTAGAGGACAAATGTAAGGATATGGAGGCTTATCTCACTAGGGGTAAGATAGATACTGCCTACAGGAAAATTAAAGAGACCTTTGGAGAAAAGAGAACGACTTGTATGAATATCAAAAGCTCAGATGGAAACCCAGTTCTAAGCAAAGAAGGGAAAGCAGAAAGGTGGAAGGAGTATATAGAGGGTCTATACAAGGGTGATGTACTTGAGGACAATATTATGGAAATGGAAGAGGATGTAGATAAAGATGAAATAGGAGACACAATACTGCGTGAAGAGTTTGACAGAGCACTGAAAGACCTGAGTCGAAAGAAAGCCCCGGGAGTAGACAACATTCCATTAGAACTACTGACAGCCTTGGGAGAGCCAGTCCCGACAAAACTCTACCGTCTGTTGAGCAAGATGTATGAAACAGGTGAAATACCCTCAGACTTCAAGAAGAATATAATAATTCCAATCCCAAAGGAAGCAGGTGTTGACAGATGTGAAAATTACCGAACTATCAGTTTAATAAGTCACGGCTGCAAAATACTTTACAGACGAATGGAAAAACTGGTAGGAGCCGACCTCGGGGAAGATCAGTTTGGATTCCGTAGAAATATGGGAACACTTATTTTAGAAGCTAGATTAAGAAAAGGCAAACCTACGTTTCTATCATTTGTAGACTTAGAGAAAGCTTTTGACAATGTTGACTGGAATGCTTTCTTTCAAATTCTGAAGGTGGCAAGGGTAAAATACAGGGAGTGAAAGGCTATTTACAATTTGTACAGAAACCAGATAGCAGTTATAAGAGTCGAGGGACATGACAGGGAAGCAGTGGTTTGGAAGGGAGTGAGACAGGGTTGTAGCCTCTCCCCGATGTTGTTCAATCTGTGTATTGAGCAAGCAGTAAAGGAAACAAAAGAAAAATTTGGAGTAGGTATTAAAATCGATGGAGAAGAAACGAAAGGACTTGGAAGAGCAATTGAACGGAATGGACAGTGTCTTGAAAGGAGGATATAAGATGAACATCAACAAAAGCAAAACAAGGATAATGGAATGTAGTCGAATTAAGTCGGGTGATGCTGAGGGAATTAGATTAGTAAATGAGTCATTTAAAGTAGTAAAGGAGTTATGCTATTTGGGGAGCAAAATAACTGATGTTGGTCGAAGTAGAGAGGATATAAAATGTAGACTGACAATGGCAAGGAAAGCGTTTCTGAAGAAGAGAAATTTGTTAACATCGAGTATAGATTTAAGTGTCAGGAAGTCGTTACCGAAAGTATTTGTATGGAGTGTAGCCATGTATGGAAGCGAAACATTGACAATAAATAGTTTGGACAAGAAGAGAATAGAAGCTTTCGAAATGTGGTGCTACAAAAGAATGCTGAAGATTAGATGGGTGGATCACATAACTAATAGGGAGGTATTGAATAGAATTGGGGAGAAGAGGAGTTTGTGGCACAACTTGACAAGAAGAAGGGTCCGGTTGGTAGGACATGTTCTGAGGCATCAAGGGATCACAAATTTAGCATTGTAGTGCAGCGTGGAGGGTAAAAATCAAAGAGGGAGACCAAGAGATGAATACACTAAGCAGATTCAGAGGGATGTAGGCTGCAGTAGGTACTGGGAGATGAAGGAGCTTGCACAGGATAGAGCAGCAAGGAGAGCTGCATCAAGCCAGTCTCAGGACTGAAGACCACAACAACAGCAACATAAGGCACAGGATGTTTATCTCTATGTATCACCTGTTTAAAAACACACCCAAATGCCCAGTAGAAGCGTCACCAGATAGTAAAAATCCTCCTCATAATCTGGGAAGATCACCACAGAATCTAGTTTTGAAGCCTCTTTCAGGATTTTAATGAGGCTTATCATTTCATTGTCCACTGAAACTTTACACCTATTTTTTGACAACTGCGTAAGTGGCCATGCAATGTCTGTAAACCCTTTCATGAATTTTCTGTAATAACTGATCAAGCTCAAGAATAGTTGTAATTCCTCAGTTGTCCAAGAAACTGGAAAATCCTGCAATCTCGGGTCTGATTTTATCCCTTCCTAATCTCTTGTCCTAAATGGCTCACCTCCTCCATCGTAAAATGAAAATTTCACGTACTATGCGTACTTTGTGTAATCTCTTCAACACGTTACTCAACCTCTGTATATCTTCAAAGCCCTTGGGAAAACAATTATGTCACTGAGGTACACAATGCTTTGTTGAGGTTTCTTGATCCTCAGTATACAGTACAACACCCAACGAATCGTGGTCTTCGTATTTTTCAATCTGATTAGCTTTCACTGATTTTGGTTATGATCCCAAGTGATGAGAAACGCAGGTTTCAGCTGGACCTCCAGAGATGCCTCTTATACCTGCTTGTTAAATCTATTGTTGAGAGGTGCTAGCAATGCTACAAACTGCAAAGAATTTCCTTAATTTTGGGTACGGGGTACACATCTGCCATTGTTTCACTATTCACTTGCCGACAGCCACAAAAAATCTACAATTTTTTGTCACACCCGCGAATTCTTTGGGTTTGACAACAATTGGTGCTGCCTACGGACTAGTGCTCTCCTCTGTTATGCTATTACACATCTGTTGGTTGTTGAAGACATCCATAATCAGCTGTAAATACCGTGATGTACGATACAGTTTGCAATATACAGATGCATGCTACCCTTTGGAAGTCAGTGTTGTGTTATAAATATTGCTTCCATTTCAACCCTCCCTGTTCCTTTCAAGTGCAACGCCTTCACACTTTATGCAGTTATAGTGGTGATTTATGATTTGATTGTGGCCTTTATGAGGCGTTCCTAAATAATCCCCATTTAAAATTCCTAAACTGGTTACCATCATCCTTTGGTCAACTTCATCTCTTCCAGGCCAAAGTTACCTACACTCTTTCACTGTCCACTTCCTGTTGCAAACAATAGTTCTTCATATGAAACACTATGATTCGTCCCAAACAATGATTTCTTCTACTGGTCATATCACGTATAACCTATTAATTGTTTGTTCTGGCCGTATATTCACCCAAAATAGCTTCCTGGTGCCTTCTGTACCTATGTCATGCGAACGAAACCTTACTGACGTTTTCTGCGGTGTAACTGACTTGTCCGCTAAGGTAGACGATCTGTGCGACAGTATTGTAGTAGTGGCAGTTTCCCCCACTTGGAAAGGTGTTCCCCTGAGTTCAGCTCTTCGTCGCCGAAGGTCATTTCTGGCATGATGTTTGAGCAGAAAGTCTACCCTCAGGACTGGACAGTAACTGTCACTTACATGAGACACCACTTCCACGAGCTTATTGAAATTGTCCCCCCTCCCCAGACCGAAAATTGCTGAAATATGGAACTTCACCCTACCGTTTCGCACCTCTAGCACATTGCGTTTAACAGTTTCTTATCTATGAGGTTCACGTTTGGCACTGATGCACGTGTCCTTGGGTTCTAGGAAAACCGATGCCTCTCATCCCTTACGACCCCTATTACACCACTATTCACCTCGCCATACGTCTCTGCACTACTGAAATTTAATAGAAAAGATAGTGGTGCCCCGCCACACGGCACTTCCTACGCTGTGCCTGACGGCAACGGCACTGCCTGCAAGCTCACGCATATAACATCTCACGTCAGCAGATAGAATATCTCGCCTACTGCGGACCACCGTCACTATGTCTTCCCCTGCTTCGTAGCCAAACTGATGGTAGCGGTAAAACCTTTTAGGATATCTGCCCAAACTCTCCTAGATATATTGGCTTGTAGGCTCCTCAGCAAAGCGTCTAGAGCTCTGTAGTCCTCTTCCTGGACGGTAATATATTTACTTCATTACTTCTCGTTAGCTCATAAGTATGTCCGTCAACTTTTTTTAAACTATCATTCAAACTTCTTAACGACCCATTGTGCTTCTGTGACATTCAACACAAGGGCTCCAGAAAATAGCCGACTATGTTTCCTGGAGCCCGTTTCTAAACTGCTCAAACTTCAGCGAATTTTTGAAATTTTCGTTGTATTTCTCACACGTTTTTGCTTTCATCGTCAATCTCAACTTGTAACGGTTGACACTCTGTCCAAAACCATTATTCGCAGCTGCCTCCAGATATCCCAGGAAGGACAATAAATCCTCATTAGCTCGCTAAAAGAGGGAGTAATCAAATTAGTGGCGGCTGACTGCAGTGATGGAGTAAATAAATTGGACGATACCCAAGCTGCCCTCCAAGAAAACATATGCTTATGCATTTCGGCCTTCACCTGATTCGTTATTGACTGAATCGCCTCCTGATTTTCTCATTGTTGAAGCTTTGTTCCTAAGAGACAACGAAGTACAATAAACCAACAACTTGAGGATAATACCAACTGACACTCATTGAATACTTGCTTATGTCTAATCACGACCCATTTTGACTTGCTACATCGAATAGCAGTGTGGCCGTAACAGTTGCACATCAGACATTCCACTGTCACCAGATCACCACATTGTGCACTGTGCCATAATAGTCCGTACTACAAGCTCCTTACTGCTTGTAAATAGTACTTCCTAGTATTGCCCAGGAATTGCGACAAATCATCCAGTTTCTCTTCCGACATAAATAACGCTTTCAAACTCCCAGGTTATGATGACATTATAGAATGATATCTGTTAACAGAACCAATTCTCAGCATGTGAAAGTAGGAGCAGAAAACAAAAACTTCCATCCACGGTACTCACCCCACTGTAATTCAGTTTACTAACCGATGCAGCTGCCATTGCGCTGGGACCAGCTGCTAATGTCAATCTAGAAGAAGCTTCTGACATCTAAATGCAGAGGTCTATGGTTTCCACTTCAAGGATCACGACATGCTTCCGTGTTTACAGGCATTCCCGGCCTTGAATGGCGACCAATGCCAATCTGGTGCACGTGCTGCTACAGGCATCCCACATCAGTAGTCCTGTTACGCTGATGACTTCAAGACGGACACTGGCCACGTGCTGCCACAGTAGCAGATGGCCTCGCGGCCATTGGCGCACACTCTGTGGAGCGTGGCTACTGCACACCAATGCTATGAGTGTTCTTGTTGTGGATTGGCAAGAGAGGAAGCCGAAAGGCACGCGTTTTAGCTCATGCAGGCTGGCGTGAGGTCTGGAACAGGACAAGGAAGTGATACTAGCAAAAAAAGGATGTAGCTGTGGAATACTTAACTTTAATCCATAAATGGTGAGCATCGCTCTTGACGGTACATGTTTTACAGC
Source organism: Schistocerca americana (assembly GCF_021461395.2). Taxonomy (NCBI): domain Eukaryota; kingdom Metazoa; phylum Arthropoda; class Insecta; order Orthoptera; family Acrididae; genus Schistocerca; species Schistocerca americana. Next base: position 128,563,306 of record NC_060122.1, on the reverse strand, counting down.
ATCAATAGTAACTGGTAATGGCGCCTTGCTAGGTCGTAGCAAATGACGTAGCTGAAGGCTATGCTAACTATCGTCTCGGCAAATGAGAGCGTATTTTATCAAGTCAGCTGTACAACTAGGGCGAGTGCAAAAAGTCTCTCTAGACCTGCCGTGTGGCGGCGCTCGGTCTGCAATCACTGATAGTGGCGACACGCGGGTCCGACGTATACTAACGGACGGCGGCCGATTTAAAGGCTACCACCTAGCAAGTGTGGTGTCTGGCGGTGACACCACAGTTCTAACTTGTCTGCTGATGAAATGGGCGATTGTCAATGCAATTTTCTTGAGCCAAGCTCGATCCACATTCTGACGTGAACCTATCGCCTCAAATTTCTGGAAGTGGAAGATATCCCTCAACAGTGGTGACTGCCCCTGTGAGCAGAGGGTCGCAGAGGCAGTTCGCCAGCACAAGTACAGGCGGTAGAGTGGCTGCACCGCCTTGAACACAAATGTTGCCATAAAATTCACAATTCAGAAGCCCAGCTGTGGGTGAGGTGAGCCTGAGATGGGTCACCATTTGGGAGTTGTCACGTCCATGGGTGAGCATGAAGTATAGGAAGCCAAAGGAAAGTTTGGAGTAGGAATTATTCAGGGAGAGAAAATAAACGGTTTGAGGTTTGCCAGTGACACTGCAATTCTGTTAGAGATAGCAAAGGTTTGGAGATGTAGTTGAACGGATTAACAGATTCTCGGAAGAAGCCTATAATATGAACAGTAACATAAGAAAAAAAAAAAAAAAAGGAACAGTCTTAGTCGAATGTAGTCGGATTAAGTCAGGCGACGCTGCGAGAATTAGAGTACACGATGAGACGCTAAAAGTAGTAGATGAACTTTACTGTTTGATGATGTTTGGTTCGTGGGGCGCTCAGCTGCGTGGTTATCAGCACCATTACAACTTCCCAACCTTTGCTTAGTCAAAACTCGCCACGTTCATAAATGATGAGGACAGCACAAACACCCAGCCATCTCGAGACAGGTGAAAATCCCTGACCCCGCCGGGAATCGAAACCGGGACCCTGTGCTCGGGAAGCGAGAACGCGACCGCGAGACCACGATCTGCGGACATTTTACTGTTTGGGGAGTAAATTAAATGAAGATGGCCGAAGTGAAGAGGATATGAAGTGCAGACTGTAAATGGCAGGACAAGCGTTTCTGAAGAAGAGAAATTTCTTAACAGTGTCTGTAAACATAAGAGATGGTAAGTATGTTCTGAAACAATATGTTTGATGTATAACTTTATGCGGAAGTGAATCGTGACGATAAACAGCTGACACAAGAAGAGAACTCGACCTTTTCAAATGTGGTGCTACAGAATATTAGATCCGTAGATCACGTAACTTATGAGAAGTTACAAGACAGAACAGGGGAGAAAAAGAATTTATGGCATAACTTGTCTGAAAGAAGTGATAGAAAGAATCGGTTGATAGAACAAGTTCTGAGACATAAGGGAATCTTCAGTTTAGTATCGGAGGTAAATGTGAAAGTTGCGGAGGCCGGCCACGGTGGCCGAGCAGTTGTAGGCGCTCAGTCCGGAACTGCGCGACTGCTGTGGTCGCAGGTTCGAATGCTGCCTCGGGCATGGATGTTTGTGATGTCCTTAGGTTAGTTAGGTTTAAGTAGTTCTAAGTTCTAGGGGACTGATGACCACAGATGTTAAGTCCCATATTGCTCAGAGCCATTTCAACCATTTGAACCAAGTTGCGGAGGGAGAACAGGAGACAAGTACATACTGCAGTTGCGAGTGAATGTTGACTGCGGTATGAAGAGGCTTATACATGATAGAGTAGCGTGGAGAGCTCCATCACGAAGAACCGTTCTAATTCTATCATTTCTGAGCATCCACGCGGTGTGCTGATTGGAAGTAACACTACGTGAAAATGTTTAGCATCGATGATGCACGCGAAGTTTACAAGTTTTCATAAAAAAATATTGGATTTAGGAAATATATTCAACGTGAAAAGTTGCTTCCACTGTACATATACAGTTTTAAATCATTAGCATATTCGATTACAGGGCAAAAATTTGGAATTAGAGACGTTGATAAGCTAACAATAGATACTTTAAAGACAAAGTCGAATGTATGTGGGCTCTCATGAGACACGTTGTTACTTATAGTGAAAGCTCTGTGACGGTGTGAGAAAGACTTTTGAAAAAAAACCTGTTTCAAATCGTTACTGACACAGGTATTTGATTCCTTTACTCGTGTGTATGATGTACTACACATTCAAAGAAATCTGAGCTACGTACTGTATTGCACAGTACTGGCGAACGCTCCTTTTCTAATTAAGCTTGTGAACGTACTTCAGTTTGCGATCGGATAAATGACACGAATAACTATAGGTCACACGATGGCTCTGGTTTGTACAGCATATGTGAAACAAGTAATTCCGTAATTGAATGCCTACCCCTGGGTAACGCTGAAACACTGGTGCTTGTAAAAATTACATCTGGAAAGAGTCGACACGTAGAAGACAGATTGATCTGACAGTTTAATAGCAATAACATTAACACCAATAATAATGTGCAGTCACATAGACCCAGAAACGCTCTATCTTCTGTGATCGGAAAGATCAAAGTGATGCAAAGCTCTTGCATTGAAAAGCGGCCAGAGGGAGTGGAAATGTGAGAGCAAGAGCTAGTAGGTGTAGCTGACACCAAACTACCAATAAGCGACTGGACTCGAATGAGCTGGAATTATATGTCTTTCCATTACGAGTGTAATGATCGGAGTCCTCTACATTTTATTTTTTATTTTTATTTTTATTTTTTTAGGAAACACTGAGAAAATCATTACTTACAACACTTGCTGCGAGGTGTGATGGGCCACCGACGGCTCAGAGAATTACACATGGTTCACAATAAAAATGCAATTTTGTGGTGAAAAAGTACCACATGTCTTCCGTGTTACAGCATCCTGACCCTTATCCCTTCGCCTACGCAGTCGGGCTCTGTTCCACACAATTTAAATAAACAAATCAGCTGCGATCTGCTGCCTGATGGAAGTACGTTATCCCATCATAACAGAAATCATCATGGAGCGTTTTATAAGCTGTCACCTCACAATGGGAGTTGCCGTCTGAGGAGACTGATGACATCAGAAATCAAGCAGCACACATTACAGATAACATCGACAAGTTAACTTTAACGGTGTTTGCATCAATCCTTTCTCTCACCGTTCAAGAGCTATGAATGACAGACTGGACGCAGAGGTCATCATTATTGTACCATAGATCACCATACAGTCACACATTAAGAGCCAGATCGTCTGTATAAGGTGACTGGTGGTTAGATGTTCACAGCATCCTACGACACAGCACCTGGATTCAGAACTTTTTCACAGAGTAAAGCATGTGGTTTTATTGCGAAGCGTTAGTACTGCTTGGGGTGGATGGGGGGGGGGGGGGGGTAAGGTTGCCTTAGAAATGCAATCAAAGTCAGTCTGCTCGAGGGGTGGTTGCATCAGTATCGCTGATTTTCTGAACTTGTCTCAGAGACCGAGCCACGACGCTTGATGAAGTATACAGATGAACAACAGGGCAATTTCTGTGCCAAACTCGGCAAAATTTACATCGATACCTGCCTCTGCTCTACTGTCATCGCAGGTTTCAATGTAATAGATGTTATAGGTAGGCTTGGTGGGGATGGCCGATACTTCCTCGTCAACGAACCACACCGAAGAAAAGGTGGCTTCTGTGCGTGATTTGTTGAACTTAGTCTCTTTATCGAATTAGGTCAGGACGAAAATGGAAACATACCATCTAATATAACTCAAACTGAGCACAGACAACCGCGGTAAAATTCAGAATTTTTGAAGGATAATTCGATGTTAAAAGTCGAAAAATTATACCAGACTGGCACTCAAAACCGGATATACCGTTTAACGCGAGCGGTTGCTTCAACCACTTCGGCTATCCGGACATGCTTCGCGCTCGACTGAAATTTTCAACTTGTCAGACACTAGTAGCGTCTACTGCCGACTCACCTGCTTGCTCGCAACGAGTCCTGTTTTCCCGTCAATAACCCTGGGCTCGGTGTGGGGAAGCGGTGAGGTAGGTGGAGTTCTCTGGCCTGTAGTGGGGTTCTGAACCATTGAGGGCTATGGCGGGATGAAGCCTCTCCGTCGTTTCTAGATCCCCGTTTTAATACACAATACACACCTGTTTTCCCGCTAGATTATCGGACACAGCTGCACACCTGCTCTGAAGATAACAAGACAGTCACGCTGACAGAACATACACCACACACACATACATATGCGAGGTCTATCCAAAAAGTAACGGAAGTTTAGGTCTATGGCAATGCGGGTCTACAGCTGCCATCTTGTTGTTATAATTCAGTACGCATCCATCGGTGGTAGCGTGTGGTCTGTGTGTCTGCTGCTTTGCTTTCTGTGACTAGTTAAAATGTGAGCTCCAATAGAAAATCCGGCCATATGTGATGTGCATCCTGCGACTAGAATTTTATTAGCAAAAAACTTCAAACGAATTGATATTTCTCAGTCATTGAAAAAGGCAAGGCGGGTGATACAAAAGAAACGTCGGGGAAAACGTATCACCAAAGCTTTGTGTTTTCACGACAACGCGCGTCCTTATACGGCCAATCGTACCCAAGAGCTCCTACGTGGTTTCGGATGGGATGTGTTGGATCATACACCTCAGAACCTGGATTTGGTGCTGAGCGACTACCAGCTCTTTCCAGCAAAGAAGACATGTCTCGCTACACAACGCTTTCATGCTGAGATCGAACTGCAGGCCGGCATAAACCAGCAATTGCAGGTGGTAGATTTCTGCACAGACGGTATTGAAAAACGTGTGCCCCAGTACAATAAGTGCTTTAATTTGAATGGAAATTATGTAGAAGAATAGCTGATGAGAATGCCTTTAAAATTCATATTGTCAGTCTTTTAATTTAAAACGTCAGTTACTTTCCGGACAGTACTCATGTAAACATTAAGTCAGAATTTTATCAGCTGTTGTGAAACTTATCGGCTTTGTGAAGCACAGGTTCTCTTTTTGTCTATCCAGTGGCACACCATACAGTACGGTAAGATTCTGGCTTGTTTGACGATCGTATACGCAACCTGGCAGTCTTCTTTCTCCTCGCAGCCTCCACAAACTCATACCTCCGTCGTGTTGCTGTATGGGGAACCGAGACGCCATAAATCACGGCCTTGTATCCTTCACGTTGCCAGTGGTGTCCCTGAGCGCACCACTGTTGGTGCGCCAAGAGAAGCCACAACAAATGGTCGCTGTCCAGACAGCTCACGGTGCTTCAGACACCGCCTCGCTGTTCGTGTAAATACTTGTCTCGCTAGAAACAAAACCATTTCCTAACTGTTGTAGGTGATGCGGCTGTGCGAGACACCTGGTTGGAGCACACAACGCCTTTTGGGCGCTAGTCCCATGGGATCCATTGAGGTCCTGCATGGCGCTGGGTACGGATCTTCTGAACTCGCTGATTCCATAGTCTCGTAACAGTCGTGTGATCTCGACCAGTGCCAGCAGAAACAGTGGAACGATAAATCGTAGTTTTGAAAGGTCACTGTCCACGCAGGAGATATTCTGCCCTTGCGTGAGACAAAACAAAATGTTGTCAAAACAGGGACCAGTCTAAAGCGATTTGTGAGCAAGAAACCCGCTGTCTAATCTTTCATAGTGTGTGGAATTAGACGGCATTATGCTTACCCGATAAGTGCAGTTGAGCTGAAGTGGTAATGCTTTGCATAACCAAGCATGCAGTATCCCTCTTATCAGTTTAAAGTACGCCACGTACTGCCTATATGGTGCTGGAGTTTAAATGGTCACCCATGTATCGACAGTTTTATTACACTGAGGAGACAAAAGTCATGAGATAGCGATGCGCACATAAACAGATGGCGGTATGGCTCAAATGGTTCAAATGGCTCTGAGCACTATGGGACTCAACTGCTGCGGTCATCAGTCCCCTAGAACTTAGAACTACTTAAACCTAACTAACCTAGGGACATCACACACATCCACGCCCGAGGCAGGATTCGAACCTGCGACCGTAGCAGTCGCACGGTTCCGGACTGCGCGCCTAGAACCGCGAGAGCACCGCGGCCGGCAGATGGCGGTAGTGTCGCGTACACAAGATTAGAAGGGCAATGCAGTAGCAGAGCCTTCGTTTGTATTCAGGTGATTCACGTGAAAAGGTGTCCGACGCGATTATGACCTCACGACAGGAATTACCAGACTTTGATTGCAGAATGGCAGTTGGAGTAGATGCATGGGATATTCCATTTCGGAAATCGTGTGGGAATTCAGTATTCCTAGATCCACAGTGTCTAGAGTGCGCCGAGGATACCAAATTTCAGGCATTACCTTTCACCACGAACAATTCAATGGCCGGTGGCCTCCACTTAACAACCGACAGCAGCGGCGTTTGCTTAGAGTTGTCAGTGCTCAGTACTAACAGAGAAGGAACACGGCGCGAAATTACCGCAGAAATCAATTTTGGATGTACAACGAACACATTCGTTAGGACAGTGCGGCGAAATTTGGCGTTAATGGGCTATGGCGGCAGACAACCGACATGAATGCCTTAGCTAACATCACGACATCGCTTGTAGTGCCTCTCCTGAACTCGTGGCCATATTTGTTGGACAGTAGACAACTGGAAAACCGTGGCCTAGTCACATGACCCCCAACTGCAGTTGGTAGAAACTGATGGTAGGTATCGAGTGTGGGGCAGGTCAAAATAAGCCATGGACCCAAGTTGTCAACAAGGCATTGTGCAAGCTGGTGGTGGCTTCACAATGGTGTGAGCTGTGTTTATATGAAATTTACTGTGTCCTCTGGCCCAACTGAACCGAACATTGACTGGAAATGGTTATGTTCGGCTACTTGGCAATCATCTGCAGCCATTCACGGACTTCATATTCCCAAACAATGATGGAATTTTAATGCATGACAGTGATCTATGCCACTGGACCACAGTTGTTTGCGATTTGTTTGAAGAATATTCTGAACAGTTGGAGTGAACGATTTGGTCAACCAGGTCACCCGAGATAAAACCCATCAAATATTTGAAATTGCACAAAATCCTACACCTGCAACACTTTCGCAGCTTTGGACGGATGTAGAGGTAGTATGGCTCAGTATTTCTGCTTGTTGAGTCCGCGCTACGTCGAGCACCTGCACTGCTCCTGGAAAAAGGAGATCCAACCCTGTATTAGGAGGTACCCAATGCCAGAATGCATAGGTTTAGCGTGAGACTGAACAAAAAGTCCCATTCACAGACAGCAACACCTCTCGTTGTTGAAATAAAGTAAATGAAATGCACTTACACAACGATATAATCGTGAACAACAGATTCTACACGTTTTTGTGAACAGATTTCACCACCACTGACAACTCACACATTGACGTGTACAGAATAGCCAGTGGCCGCACTAAGAATGGCGGGGACAAGAGTCCCTGGCTGCCATATTTGATCTAATACTCATGACTCGTTGAGCATCTGGTTTCATTTGTCCGCGACGTATACCACTCAAATCACCTAAAATACTCATCAAAGAAAGATTCAGTAACAACAGTCTGTTTAAGTATAACCACTTGTATATTTTCAAATCTTGTCATTACCGTTAGAAGCGTTCCAAAAGTATTTAAGCCGAAAAACGTTCGTAATATGTTATTTATCTAATATCTGCACCTAATATGACACTATATGGTGGGCAATGCGAAGAGCTGAAACTTCACAAACTTTCTGGGCTATGTTCTTATTGGCCCTAGGTGGCCCGCCAGTGACCCGTCAATTGAAACTAATAAGTGAAGTATTTTTATGTCCTTCCTTATGTTGAGAACTACATCGGAAACCAGTGAAGTTACTGTCGTGAGTGATTGCAGCTAAATTGTTATGTACATGATCATTTTCATTTCGGAGTATAGTGGTACAAGAATAATCATAAAATTTGGTGATGCGCACTCAGAGATCATCTGTATTATACCAGAGACAGTTGCAATCATAAAATACGACCCTAGTCTTTGAATAGTTGCTGTGTCTGCATCAATTGTAAGTATCATCAGGCCAAATAGTTTACACGGAACGTGAAGTATTCTGCTGGCCAAAAGAAGCTGCACAGACAGTTCTGTTGCAGTGGTGCCGAAACAGTTTCCTAGCGACATCTGAAATGAAAGAATAATTACAATGGGAAGAATGTCTTCACATTCACTTGTTATAGTACAGACGTCGTATAGTACAGACTTCTTTGTGGTTTTAGCCGCCTGTTAATTAGCCTACCTACAGTCGTACATTAGGAAAAATAGTTCCAAAACAGTACATAGTTTACTGCATAGCTCACTGCAGAATATGAACTGAATAAAATTATCAAATTATACTTGGCGTGAATTTGACTATTACGCGACCACTGATGGTTAAGTCTGAAATGGAATTGTTTCTTAATCAAGCACATTTTTCTTATCAAATAAATAACTGTGCTTAATTTTCTGACAACCAGTAAAAAAAGACTCAAAAAAAAAAAAAGGCTCAAATGGCTCTGAGCGCTATGGGACTCAACTGCTGTGGTCATCAGTCCCCTAGAACTTAGAACTACTTAAACCTAACTAACCTAAGGACATCACACACCCCCAATGCCCGAGGCAGGATTCGAACCAGCGACCGTAGCAGCAGCACGGATCCGGACTGGAGCGCCTAGAACAGCACGGCCACCGCGGCCGGCCAACAAAGACTCAAACACTTACTGTAACAATTTGTAATTAAAGCTTATTGCCGGTCCACTTGATAGTCTGTCAACAAGACAGCTAAACTGTACTAAATTTATAGCGTGGACTTCACTCCCTGTGGACCCATGGGACTGTATGCTGCACAGAAAAATATGTCCAACACGCCATCACACTGTTGCGATCTAGATTCGAGAAGGCCCTCACCATAATCCAAGAATGAGACCTACTTCCAAGTTCCAGTATTTATCTTAACCTATAATGTCTCAACACAGTCGTTCCTCAGTGGCCTGAAGTTCGATTGCTGCCCTCTAAGTCGCTAATGTAGTCAGTAACACCACTTGTTTCATATATAGCGTTCTGACTGTCTCCTGCAAACTTGTCAGCCCAACCTCTACTCAATTTTCAGACATTGAGTTTAATTCTCCATTCACTCCGATTTCTATTGTCATCCTGTGACATCTTTAATATCCTTTCTGTGCCAGATGATCTTTCTTGTACTCTGAAGCTTGAAACATTGGTCATCCGACTGTGTATCCCTCGTCTGACATTAGCTTCCAAATACAACATTGACCAACGCCTCTGTGGACAATAGACGCCACAAGTGTTCTGGGAGCCTCTGAGTGTGTGCACATAGTGAGGACTATAGCACCACATTGAAAGCTGGGTAGCATGTATTTAGAGAGCACATAGGTAAGTAGTGTGGGTACAACACATGATCCTGCAAGATATTGTGCTAAACAATGAGTGAAGAGAAGTAAAAGTTATTTTGTTTGTATTGTGTGTTATCTGGTGCTGCATAATTGTGAACAACATTCGGTTGTACAGATCTAAAGCATGTAAGTGATCGAATTGAGAAACATCAGGAAATTCGACTACATTTAGAAAATGTTTGCAAATACAGAGTGTTTGGTACCATTAACATTCGGCGTATAAAATGTCAATTCAGAAACATAATGAATTACTTACGAAGAACAGAGAAATATCGAACAGAGTATTAGAGTGCTTCGCGTTTTGTGGAACTCATAATTTTGCACTGAGGCCTCCGAGTGAAGAAGTGGAGTCAGATAACAGCGACAATTTCTTAGATTTCATATCTCTTCTAGGAAATCTTAACAATGTGTCAGAGGACCATTTAGACAGCTCTGCTACTTTAGTGTGTAAATATACGTTATACAATATACAGAAGAAACTTTTAAACTGGATGTCTCAAGTAAACATTGAATAAATGAGTAAAAACATTACTGCTCCCATTTTTGTTTGCATGTAGGTAGATTAAACTACAGATAACACATGCAAAAATTCCTTTGACGTTATACTGCGGTAGTTTAGTGGGAAGGAGCCTATTGAAAGATTTGTTTCCTTTGACGTGAATGACAAAAATGAAGATTATGTGATAAGCAATTCCGTTATAAAATTTACTGACTTTTCAACTGGTACCCACTAGCGATTGCGAGCGTCATCCTCCACTGTTCCGTCCGTTTCCAATCGAATCGGTCCTCTTTCTGTAGATGTGTTGGTTATTTGTGACAGGTTATACAAATGTAAATGCTTTTCTGCTCTGTCATTTTCTATTACATTTTGGAACCTAGCATGGGGACATTTGCTAAAATAAAGTGAGGTTTAGCTGCAACCGCTAACCTGAGATGGGTTTCCTTGTGAAAACCACAGATAATTCCATCAATTCCACAAGCCGTTGAGCTGCAACTTAACTGGAAACCCATTTTCTTCGTTCTTATATTAAAGTGCATGCAGTTGTCTGTAAAATATTGATTTTGTATTCTCTATTTTCAACAGGAAATTGAGTACTTCGGTGTTGAATGAATGTCGTGTGACTAGGGCCTCCCGTCGGGTAGACCGTCGCCGGGTGCAAGTCTTTCGATTTGACGCCACTCCGGCGACTTGCGCGTCGATGGGGATGAATTGATGATGATTAGGACAACACAACACCCAGTCCCCGAGCGGAGAAAATCTCGGACCTAGCCGGGAATCGAACTCAGGGCCTTAGGATTGACATCTGTCGCTCTAACCACTCAGCTACCGGGGGCGGACACTTCGGTATTGTACAAACATTAAACGTTATATACTACTGTACAGACAGCAAGTGTGAACTGAAGTTAGCTTTAGAAACAGTCTATAGTCACTCGGGTAACAATCACCCCACCACATAACTACCTGAATAGGAATACCTCTGAGGTACCCGCCGTTGTCTTGCAGTCAGGCCTTTCAAAGCATATAAGGCTCCAGTAAGCTCTTCTCCTGAACCTCTCCTGTCACTCTACCAATTTTTCCTGTGAGCTTATCATGGTTGCAGGATACAAAGTGCAGGATTCACACTCAGCCCAAGTTTTACGTGTTGTACGTGTAATGAAAGCAGTCACTGTCGTCAAAAGAGTCCTAAACGGGTGTCTGTTTCTAGAAACTCTTTGTAGCAACAGAAGAGGCTGAATTCAGCAGGTAACGTAAATGAAAATCAAGCATCCGATGAAGAAGCTCAACATGTCTTTGCGGAACTGAGCAAAACTGTGACTTACTGCACGACATAGATTTTCGACTGCTGGCAAGAAAAGCAACGTAGGACAGTCTGGCACTAAAAGATTTGCCTCAGTGAGAGCTTATAGAAGGCGGACGTATCAAGGGATTATGTCCGAAGGCGGCATTACCGTGACAGGACAATCGTCTAAAAGGTCACTCAAAAACCTGGAACTACCACAGTTTGGGTAATACAGTCGCCAATGACCTGATGACACGGAATTTCAGTCTGCTACTGGACCAACCACACGGAGTCGTGCCTTTACATACTGCTTAAATTTCCCGCAGCCAGGTACCCAAGAAAATAAACCTTCGAGCAAGCATTAAACCATCTACATTCTGAGCAAGGCAGGCAGTATACACAAACAAGAAGAACGTGAAAGTCATACTGTGACTACAGACCAGCTGAAGGAGAAGCCACCCTGGATGCAAGCACGTGAAATAACGGATGACGAGCAAGAACAGGATGTGAACGTGATCCTCCCGTCATCTTGATCTGTAGAGTGAGGAGGCATCAGCACATGTAATCGTACAATCCATTGTATACGTCGCCACAAAAAAGAAGGAAGAAAATACTCAAAACCAAAGATAAAGAGTCACGAAACCGAATATGCGAAGGAAACAAAAGCGGGGTGGTCTGAGGACACAAAAATAATCACATAGAATGCGAAGGAAGTGCAATGTCACGGTCATGCAAAGCTCTTGTTTCAGACATTGAATGGAACACTTGATTGTGGAAATATAGCAAGGCAAAAAAAGAAGATATGTTGGAATAAATTGTATGCTATGAGCAAGTATTCAGTGGGAGTAACGTAATATGAGTGTCTGTATTCAGTGTTCCGCTACTTCCGATACCATGTATTACGTTGCGTTTCTTTTCGATTTGTAATTTGTAATCATATTTTATTTATGTCATTTGGGAGAAATATGTGTAACTTTTTCAAATTAACTTATATTTTGCTCTCGACGGCGCTAAGCCTTACTTATTCACTACGGTATATAATGTCAACTTTTGAAAGATAAAAAATGCTCTTTCGCTTTCATGCTTTCTTTTCAATACAACAAAAAAGGTAAAAGTAAAAAATGTACAAAAGTTAAGAAAATGTTTATTCGGGTACTAACAGGCTAAAAGAATCACTTGTGATCTAAACATAGCAGCACTAAAGCAATTCTTGAACGCGTCTCAAGCAGACTTTATCCTGTAACAAGAAGTGACAGGAACGAACTTACATGTAACGTTTGGCAGAAATGCATTCAACAACGGTACAGAGAGTCGAAGTTATAGGCACACTAGGCCACAACGTGACGTTTTGCGCTGACGGTTCGCAGTCGGAACGTCTCGCTATGTTATTTGTTGTTCAGCGATCGCGAGTGATTGCCGCGACCGCCAGTGGAGAAAATGGACCTAGCTGTTTGGGACAAAGGCCTTGGCTGCTTTCTCCGACGCACCCCCTCCAGCTGCGTGAGTATATGTATGTGTGACTACTGTTAATGTCTTGTTCACAACGGCGTACACTGGACTCGCATTCGGGAGGACGACGGTTCAATCCCGCGTCCGCACATCCTGATTTAGGTTTTCCGTGATTTCCCTAAATCGCTCCAGGCAAATGCCGGGATGGTTCCTTTGCAAGAGCACGGCCGACTTCCTTCCCCGTCCTTCCCCGATCCGATGAGACCAATGACCGCGCTGTTTGGTCTCTTCCCGCAAACAACCCCAACCCACAACGGCGTGGAGAGGCTAAAGAGTTAATTAAATTAGCCCTGCCATTGACAGCCTGCAACCTAGACTAACGTCTTATTAACGCCGTAGGTTGTGACATTCCTCCATTACAACTTGATCAGGACCGGTACTTGGGGCCTGATCTTAGGAAGAGTGGAACCACTGGGTAATAATATGTTTATTTTAAAAATAACTCTCAGAGAAACATATGCAAAGTGGACAAGTATAGAGACAGAACGTTAACTCCTATTCATTAAACTAAATTTGAGATTGATAAACCCTCTATGACGTGACTCGAAATAGTGTCCCCGGTATACGATGAAAACACTAAGTTATTGATACTGACCAACATCGAAATTCTGGAAGCCTTCACCCTGACTGGCACTAACAGTAAAGGGCTCTGCGATCAGAGAAATGAAAGACATTTACTGTTAAGGATTCCCGTTGTAGATCCGTGGTGCGTATATCACCGAATTCAGTGCTGTGAAGAGCAATTCTGGATCCGTGGTCTCCTCACCGCTGCCGGCTGTTGTACAGATGAAGCGCGTTGCGTAGCTGGAAATTATGACTTCACAGAGGACGTGAACAGCGACCGCCGATCCCTACGATCGAAGCTACATCTGTACAACGCCGGACACGAATCAAAGACTCCTACCTGCTCATAAGCCAGGAACAGATTTGACTAAAGTGAGCGGTCGTAAAGAAGCACTTCGTAATGTCTCAATTTCTACAAAGAATCACAGGTTCGTATCTTTGTTCACAGAGAGAGGAATGATGCCGTTCCTAGTGAAGAAATCAAATCTTTCGAATATCAATCTGAGACTGTTCAATATTTCAACACGCTATCCAGTGAAATGTGTGCAGCTGTCACCAGCCAGAGAGTCCCCGTAACCGCTATCTAGCCAAGCAGTGCCCTACCGGCAACCTCCAGAGAACATCCTCGCCGTGAACAGCCCAGTTTACAGCCACGTCGCCTCGGTAGCGGAAAATCTCCTTGCAGCCAATCACAGCCACTGTAACAAACGAAATAACTGTCAATTTACGAGCCATAAAACTGTCAGCCAACCGCCTTCAGATCATCATCAGTTGGTAGAAACCTATGGAAAAAATTGTTACCCTCCTTCTCTAAATCCTCGCACGAACGAAAAATGGCTGACATCGAAATAAGTGTTCAAGGAATAGAGAAGCAACAGAGAAAAGTCCACTGCACCTGACGGGATACCAATTCGATTCTACACAGATCACGCGAAAGAATTTGCCCCCCTTATAACGGCCGTGTACCGCAAGTTTCTAGAGGACTGGAAGGTTCCGAATGGCTCTGAGCACTATGAGACTTAACATCTGAGGTCATCAGTCCCCTAGAACTTAGAACTACTTAAACCTAACTAACCTAAGGACATTACACACATCCATGCCCTAGGCAGGATTCGAACCTGCGACCGTAGCAGGCGCGTGGTTCCAGACTGAAGCGCCTAGGAACGCTCGGCCACTCCAGCGACGGAAGGCTCCAAATGACTGGAAAAGAGCACAGGTAGTTCCAGTTTTCAAGAAGGGTCGTCGAGCAGATGCGCAAAACTAAAGGCCTATATCTCTGACATCGATCTGTTGACTCTTAGAACATTTATTTATTTATTTATTTTTTGCTCGTGTATCATGTCATTTCTGGAAACCCAGAATCTACTCTGTAGAAATCAACGTGGATTCCGTAAACAGCAATCATGTGAGACCCTACTCGCTTTATTTATTCATGAGACCCAGAAAATATTAGATACAGGCTCCCAGGTAGATGCCTTGACTTCCGGAAGGCGTTCGATACAGTTCCGCACTGTCACCTTATAAACAAAGTTAGAGCCTACGCAATATCAGACCAGTTGTGTGGCTGGACTGAGGAGTTTTTAGCAAATAGAACACACCGTATATACTAAGGTGGTATATGTTCTTTCGGACATGTTCGAAGTAACAGATGCCATCTTAGTATATATATAGATAAGGCTCACCGGCCACTTGACCATCTTCTTCTTCTGTGCGAATGCACAAACCGTGCCCGAACTCTTACGGGAATCGTCAACGCGCCGCGAGTAATGAGTATAATGGGCGGGGGCACTACGAATGTAGTGCGGGACTATACGTGTAGATTGTGGGTTTCGCGGGAGGCGTGCCAGAGATAAATCCCTGCAGTCGCGCTATCCTCTGTATCCTCGGTGGCTCAGATGGATAGAGCGTCTGCCACGTAAGCAGGAGATCGCGGGTTCGAGTCCCGGTCGGGGCACACATTTTCATCTATCCCCGTTGACGTATGTCAACGCCTATAAGCAGCTAATGGTGTTCATTCCATTGTAGGAACACATCATGTTGTTCTCAATAGAGAGACGGCTGCAGAAGTTAAAGTGACCTCTGGCGTGCCACAGGGGAGTGTTATTGGACCATTGCTTTTCACAATATTTATAAATGACCTAGTAGATAGTGTCAGAAGTTCCATGCGGCTTTTCGCGGATTATGCTGTAGTATACAGAGAAGTTGCAGCATCAGAAAATTGTAGCGAAATGCAGGAAGATCTGCAACGGATAGGCACTTGGTGCAGGGAGTGGCAAGTGACCCTCAACATAGACTAATGTATTATATTGCGAATACATAGAAAGAAGAATCCTTTACAGTATGATTATATGATAGCAGACCAAACACTGGTAGCAGTTACTTCTGTAAAATATCTGGGAGTATGCGTACGGAACGATTTGAAGTGGAATGACCGTTTAAATTTAACTGTTGGTAAGGCGAGTGCCAGGTTGAGATTCATTGGGAGAGAGTGCTTAGAAAATGAAGTCCATCAACAAAGGAGGTGGCTTACAACACACTCGTGCGACCTATACTTGAGTATTGCTCACCAGTGTGGGATCCGTAGCAGGTCGGGTTGACAGAGGAGACAGAGAAGATCCAAAGAAGAGCGGCGCGTTTCGTCACAGGGTTATTTGGTAAGCGTACTAGCGTTACGGAGATGTTAAGCAAACTCAAGTGGCAGACTCTGCGAGAGAGGCGCTCTGTATCGCTCTGTAGCTTGCTGTCCAGGTTTCGAGAGGGTGCGTTTCTGGATGATGTATCGAATATATTGCTTCCCCCTACTTATACCTACCGAGATCACGAATGTAAAATTAGAGAGAGCCGAGCGTGCACTGAGGCTTTCCGGCAATCGTTCTTCCCGCGAACCATACGCGACTTGAACAGGAAGGGGAGGTAATGACAGTGGCAGGTAAAGTGCCCTCTGCCACACACCGTTGGGTGGCTTGCGCAGAATAAATGTAGATGTAGATGTAGTTGTAGATACATTGCTGTGTCTTTTGTTGGCAATTTGCCTTGGCGTCTGGCGTGAGCACTTCTGCGACGGTCAGCCCGCATATGTGGCAGGCATTCCAAGTGCAATCCTCACGCTAAAAATGGTTAGATGCCATCTCAAAGATCTTACGCTTTCATCAATGTCTTGCCCCGACCTCCTTAGCGAACACAGGCCCGCCGCGTGAAGCCTCTTTCCACTAGCCTCACGGTGGAGCGGGGGCTGTAGGCAGCAAACGCTCGGCGTTCTCTTTCGCGAGCTATGATACTGTCCTTTTACCATGCCGATCACGGGGACTGCAAAGCCCACGTTCTCCCCTCGGTCAGAGTCAGCGTGAAATGTCACACAAAGCATGCAGCTCTACAGATGTGTTAGTACGAGGCTACTCAGTATCAACTATTAAATGATTAATAATTCGATAACCTACATAAAAAATTCGATCGCACGCTAAGTAAATGAAATAAAAATTGTCAAAATTATGCGTGCATGGTGGTCCTGGAACCTTCCAAAGTTACCCTTTTTGTTTGAGTCCCATGTGTGCATGTGTGTGTGTGTGTGTGTGTGTCTTTTGTGTGTGTGTGTGTGTGTGTGTGTGTGTGTGTGTGTGTGTTTACGTAAGTGATCCCCCATGACTGACTGGCGCCACCGCCCCACGTTTCTGTTCTCATAATTACGTGAATACACCATTTTCCACAACTGCAGGTTTCATTTCAGTCTATTATCCGCACAGTACTTGTACGTTCGTAGCGCCTCCTCTTGTTCGCAGTTGGTGGTACATGAAGATGAAGTTTTAAGCTTCTAAACCGACCGTGGGATAAATTAAGGAAACACTGACACCTGATATTGATTGTTATCCAATAAATATGTTGCTCAGTTGCCGATATTCACTTGATAAAATATCTTATTATCGTACTTTGTACTCAAGACAGGTTGGCTTACTTTCCGCGTGAAACGAAATCCAGTGAGATTCTAAAAAGCTTGGAGGGATAAATGATGTAAAGTGTACATTTGGTATACTCGTATGGTAACCACAGTACACCAGTGTAATTGATAATTAATTGAGTCCCTCAGCTACCGACAGGATTTGTTGATATACCTCGATGGGGACAGCTGAAAATGTGTGCCCCGATCGGGGCTCGAACCCGGGATCTGCCGCTCACATGGAAGACGCTCTTTCCATCTTTTTTTTAATATATATATATATATATATATATATATATATATATATATATATATATATATATATATATATTACAATAGCTCGACAGCCGCCGATGTTGATGTACGATGGCACATGTTTCGCAAGTGCAATTCGCACCTGTCGGACACTATTGAGCACTGGATACGTGCTAAAACTTGCTCAACGTTCGGCCGTATGACTGATAACTCTGCCATATGGCTGGAGCGATTCAGTGACCAAGGATTCTGGTAACTCGAAAGGCAGCTCAAAGACTCGAATCGTACGCACGCCCAGGCCCGAATGAGCGACTAACACTTCGCCAATATGACCATCGGAGTGTCGGAACTGGAATCCTCGTTTGGCAGCTTCAATGATCTTATCGCATGCTGCGTCGTCAATCATCTTTACGTAAAGAGTGCTGCTCACGATCGATAAATGACTTCCAATAACCTCAGTGTAATTAAGTTGCACTTCGTCCCTCAAGAAACGTTCGATTTCGAATGCCTTCGGTCGTGCATACTCGTTACAGAATGTGAACTGTATCGTGGTATTTCGGAAATTGTGTGCCATTGCGTTCGATTCAAACAGTAACACACGCGAGTGACGACGGTGTAAACACCGCTTCTTCCGCGAACGTTCGCAGCCGGGACGTAAACAAGTCCGAGCTGCTCCGCGGCTAAAGGCGGACTGCCTGTCTTCAAACTCAAATTTATATTTGTACGAGTAGCAAAGATCATTTTTCCTGTTTTATAGAAGATATCAATAAAAACCCAATGATGATACTGAAACTGCAGCGAAACATATATCTGGGGAGTAAAAAGAAAAACTGTGTTTTACTCAACGCGGAGGCTCTCAAAAAAAAAAAAAAAAAGACAGAAATAAGAAACTACCAGGAGAAAGTTATTTGAAAGGAGGCGACCTCCGCGTAATATACAAGATGGCGCGTACGGAACTCTGGAGATGGAATTAATTTGCTGAATCGACGACATATTTGCAAAAATTGAACATTTCCTTGCTTTATTTCATCAGTTCTCTGAGAAACTGAGGTGAAAAAAGTTTCCGGTACCGGGAATCGAACCCGGGCCTGCTGGGTGAGAGCCAGCTATCCTAACCACTTTTTTTTTTTTTTTTTTTATTTTGAACAAACAAACTCAAAAGGCAGGGTTACAAATCTCCTCTGAGAATGCAAAAGTTTTGACATAGATTAAAGCAGCCTCCAAAGTAATGGAAATGGAAATGAGCGTTTGGCGTCATTGGCCGGGAGGCCCGTTACGGGCAGGTCCGGCCGCCTTGGTGCAGGTCTTATTAGATTCGACGCCACATTGGGCGACCTGCGCGCCGGATGGGAATGAAATAATGATGATGACAACAGAACACTCAGTCCCTAAGCGGAGAAAATCCCCGACCCAGCTGGGAATCGAACCCGGGACCCGTACGACGGCAGTCCGTAACGCTGACCATTTTTTTTTTTTTTTTTTTTTTGCGGATCCGAAGTCCGACGCCTTATCCATTTTTTTATTTTTTATTTTTTTTAATAACATTGTAAATTTATCCAAAGTTCATCCGATTACATGTATTTTTCCCATTATATCAATTGTAACTAGTAAAGAAAATTGTGTTAGAAATAAAAGAGTGACGAACGGGACTCGATCCAGCGATCCAGTGATTACGGGGCTTGAACGCTACCCAATTTTTATTTTATTTTGCCTTTCGCAGGCAAGTGCTCTACCGACTTTTTTTGACAAACAAAATTAGAATGTACATCCGTAGCAACAACAGAACAAGAGTTCCTTCTATACTATGAAATAGAATTTGAAACCAAGACTGTGATGATAGATAATAAAGAAAGAAAAAAGTAACCAAATCCCGCACGCTATTCCATGTGCATGGCCCGTCTGCGTACAGATTCCATGTTCCAAATTGGTACAACATTTCGCAGCGTGTGGAGCCCCACGAAGGCGGTCATCCTCTGCCCGGTACTCCCCAACTGTGAGGGGGGTTATCGAAGACACTGCGCAAATAGTTCGCAAATAGTTGTCGGTATCGGGGTGTACACTCAAGTGTGCTATGACTGTCCTGGAGAAATTGCCAGTAATCAAGCACCATCTTCTCATCATCTCGAAAGAGGTAGTATATGGACATGCCTTTAAACCATGTGAGAGCGTGAGTCTTCGCAGGTGGGAAATAAGTATCCTCTGGACAAAGGAGGAGCCGTGGCTCAATTGTGCGAGGCGCGATACGGAGGTAGCAGGCGAGGATCTTCTGCACTAGCAGCCATACCTCTAACGCCGATCCACATGTTAAACGGAGTTCGTCAGTATCCACGAGGTGGCAACGTGGGCAAAGGGGGGAATCCGCCATCCCAATAGCGTGCAGCCTTTGTCGTGTTACAACCTTCCCGTTCACCACCTGGTACCACGCGGCTCGTACCCGCGTGGGGAGGAACGACTTCTGGACCGCTCTCCACACTGCAGGCCATAGGGTCGTAGGGCTCTTCCTCTCAATCACATTGCGAGGTGTGGACCTTCGCAGCAGTCTGTAAAAGTCTCTCGCCTTGGGAGTGCGAGTGCTGGGAAGGTCTGGGTGCACGTAACTATACTCAAGAATAAATGCCGAGAGGTGCGAGAGTGAGGGTGTAATGTGTGCAACCGTGACAGGTGGCATAAGAGACGCCGGCAGCAATTCCTCTAACAAACGACCCGTAAGGGAAGCATCTTGGTGGGTCCACAATTTCATCATTGTGCACAAGTATAATGCTGTAGCCCTCGCTCGTACATTTATAAGTCCCAGTCCGCCATCAAGCGGAGGGAGGGTGAGTGTTTCGTAGCGGACTTTGAATAGGTGTCCGGCGGTAAGGTAATATCCAAACGCTGCTTGCAGTCTGTGTGCCATCGCTGTCGATATCGGTATGACCTGGGCCATGTGGATCATCTTAGTCGCCACGTGAAGGTTGAGGTATTCCACACGCTGTAGGAGGTCCATCCGTCGAAGTAAGTTCCGGCGAACTTCTGTGCGTATTGCCTGTAGTAATCGTGCATAGTTCATGGCAGCCGTGCGGCGCACATCCTGTGTAAATGTTATGCCCAAGAACCGGATCTTGTTAACTAGTGGGAGTGGGGCTAAAGCGTCCTCCTGTAGACCTCTCCCAATCGGCATCGCTGCCGACTTGGCCACATTCATGAGGCTGCCCGCTGCCAAACCATAGCGATTGACCCATTGTATCACCGAGCGTACCTCGTCATCAGATCGGACAAGTAATAGAAGGTCATCGGCATATATTCTGCACTGAAAGGTATGATCCCTCAATGAAATGCCCGAGAGCCTGTTTTTCAACCCTCCGACAAGTGGTTCGATTGCGATCGCGTAAAGAATCATGGAGAGTGGGCATCCTTGGCGAACTGACCGTCGGATCGGAAAGGGACCCGCAATCCGTCCATTCACCAGTACACGGGATGCAGCTCCACGGAAAAGGCGCTGAAAGTAGTCGATAAAGTCAGGCGGGAAGCCCATGCGGGCCATTACGGACAGAAGGAACTTGTGGTAAACTCTGTCGAAGGCGTGGTCGAAATCAATAGAGATCAGAGCAGCTCGAAGGCGACAGGATGTGGCGATGGCTATCAAATCCCTGCATTCACTGGTTGCCGTTTGCATGTTGGTCACTCCGCCCTGTGTCGTTTGCTCCAATGAGAGGAGCAGGGGCAGAACCTTCTTTATGCGGTTGGCGAGTAATCGGGCGAAGATTTTATAGTCCGAGTTAAGCGTTGTAATGGGCCTGTAGTCCTCGACCGTCCGACCTCTGGAAGGCTTGTGTATCGGTATAAGGAGACCTTCCACGAATGCAGGTGGCACGTGGGAACCAGGGGTCATCAGTTCTTGGTACATGATGATCCATCGGGGCATCATGAGATCGCGGAAAGTACGATAAAACTCGAGCGGCAGTCCGTCTGGCCCGGGAGATTTGTTGAGTGCTCCCTTGTTAAGCGCGTCCTCGATGTCTCTCGTGTAATTCCACCTAAAAGCGTCGCCGCTGCTGCGTTGTCGAGGGTGTGCGACACGTGCTGCAGTATGTCGTGATCGTCTGCTTCCTCGTCCTCTGTATTCACCTCGTCGTAAAACCGGCGATAGTGATCTGCGAAGGCTTCTATAACCGCCGCCTGAGTTGTTACGACCCTACCACCCGGCAATACGAGGTCCGTGATCAGCTGCTGTCGGCGTCGGCGGCTGTCGAGCACGATGTGATGCATAGACGGGTTTTCTCCTTCCACTCGGTCTTGACGTCGCGATCGCACTACGACCCCCTCCAAACGTTTCCTCGTGAGACACAATATTTTACCTTTAATTCGGCGGCTTTCCATTCGTCGGTTTGGAGATGGTGGTTGGCTGTCGAGTTCGCGAAGCATCGTGTAATAAAAGTCCAATGTGTGACGATGCCAAGCTGCGGTATCTTTTCCGAATTGTGTTAGCACACGCCGAAAAGCTGGTTTTGCACAGTCCACCCACCATGCTAGAGTCGATGGGTATCGGGGAAGACGACGTTCGCAATCCAGCGAAGTGTTGGCGATAATCTGACGGCATTCCGGGGCTTGAAGATGTGCCACATTCAGCTTCCAGGGTCCTCGGCTGCGCCATATCCGCTGCTGTTGTAGAGTGAGTGTGCATATGAAAGCGCTATGATCGGAGAAGGCAAGCGGCCAACGTTCGGCGTCCAATACTCCCGGCGCTAGAGCTCGTGAGACATAAATGCGGTCTAGGCGACTGGCTGAGTGACTAGTAAGGTATGTCGGCCCGGGACGGTCACCGTGCACTGTCTCCCACGTGTCGGTGAGAAGCAGGTCTCGAACCAGGATCCGAAGTTCTTGACAAGTCGAGAAATGTGGGACTTGGTCTTTGGGGTGGAGCACACAGTTAAAGTCGCCGCCGAAGATATATTGATCGACGCGGCTGATGAAGAGGGGGGCGATATCCTCCGAGTAGAACAGCGATCGTTCGCGGCGTTGATCAGTTCCTGATGGAGCGTAAATGTTAATGATGCGCGTGCCCAGTGCTGTGATCGCCAGCCCCCTTCCTGACGGAAGGTAAGTCACTTCTTCGATGGCAATGCCGTCGCGCACTAGTATTGCCGTACCGCTGCCATTCCGGTCCGCCGGTGACACATATGTCACATAACCGTAGAAAACGGGGAGGGCCGCTATATATACTTCTTGCAACAGGGCAATGTCAACATCCGAAGAACGAAGCATCTCACGCAGCAACTGGATCTTCACTGCCGTTCGTATCGTGTTGAGGTTAAGCGTGGCGATACGATAAGCTTGTTGACGAACCGCAGGTGTTAAGTTATTCATTAAGACTGGAATTACCTATGACGCTTCTGACTGTATTGACACCTCCGCATCCCCCCAAACCTCACCTGCAGGCTGTTCTAGAGAGCCGGCGCCAACGCCGTGGGCCCTGTTGGCGTAACTTGCATGGTTCCTTCGTCGTCGTGGTCATCCGCCCACGTCGGGGAACTGAAAGCAAGATCGGCTTCCCTAGCGTCCTTAGGACACGGCATTGGTGCTTGCACTCCAGAAGGTGGTGGGCAGCATCTGTCCTGCATCCCGGCATACGATTGTGCCACTGTAGATATATGTGGTTGGTCCTCAGTATCGTTCGATGGTGTCACACTGCAGCAAATGGCGGCTGCCTCTGTGGTAGCGTCGTCATTGAAGGTGGAATCGTCATCCTCTGGAGGCGGTGTCGCATCCCGTTCGGAAGTTGCTCTACGCCTCCGCTTCCGTCGCTTCGGAGAGCGTTGCTTCCTGGTGTGTTCTTCTGCGTCAGACGATGGCAAAGATTCACGACGTTCCGGCACAAAGGCAGCCGTAGGCACAATAAGCGAATCGACGGCCATGCTATCTTCCTGCACGTTGTTATCCGTCGACGGAGGCGGCGGCATTGGAGTTGAATCCGTAGCTCGTGGAACGGGTGTGGCATCATCGCCCTGTATTGGAGCATGGAGCCGCGACACAGCAGTGGATGTCGGCTGTCGTGGTGAAGTGGTAGCTGTCGTGAGGGCTGCTGCATAAGTCACAGGAAGCAGCGTCGGCTGCGATGGCGGGTCCGCTTCAGCCGGCGGCAGTTGAGTGATGCGACGTTGCATACATTCTGATCTGAGGTGTCCCTCCTTCCCACAACCAGAGCAGGTCTTCGGTTGCCCATCGTAGATGACGATGGCACGGCAGCCACCGATAGTCAGATATGAAGGGACATGTCGTTTAAGTTCGATTCGGGCCTGGCGGACGCCGTTCGGCACAGGATATGTCTGGAATTGCGTCCATTTTTCCGCAATATGATCATGGACCGTGCCGTAGGGGCGCAGCGCTGTCACGACGTCCTCCGCCGGTAGTTCGAAAGGAAGTTCAAAAATTCTGATCGTGCGAAGTCCCATGCCAGAATAATCGACGTGCACAGTCCCCACATTGCCATCAGCATGGCAGAAACGGAGGCCCTGTTTCGTGTCCCGAAGGATCCGTTCACATGTTGCGTCGTTGATGATCTTCACATATACGATACTGCTCACAATGGACAAGTGAATGCCGAGAATGTCGCTCGCTGGGATTTTAACTTCTTCTCGTAGAAATCGTTCGACTTCGAGTGCTTTGGGCCGTGCAAATTCGTTGCGAAACGTAAATTTGAGCGTCGATTTTCTGTATTGGTGCGCCATAGTGATCTATATGCTGAGTACGGCACGCGCGAAACGGCCGAGTAATATGTAAACAATACGAGCGCTCGCTCCGCGGCAGGAACACAAACAGCGCGTCCTCACCGCAGCACAGCCAAAGGCCAACTGATCTGAGCCACCGAGGACACAAATGAATGGCGCGACTGCCGGGACTTATCCCTTTCACGCCTCCCGTGAGACCCACATTCCCAACAGTCCACAATGTAAGTGGGAGATCCCGGGTTCGAATCCCGGTCGGGGCACATATTTTCAGCTGTTCCCATCGAGGTGTATCAATAACACCTGTCGGCAGCTGAGGGTTTCAATTAATTATCATTTATTCTAGAGAAGCTGCACGGTCATCATTGGTATCTGTTCTTTCGAGAACAGTTACCATCGTCATATACCAGTGTACGGTATGAAACAGGTTCTACAAATTATTTACCGCTATATGGGCATGTTTAGAATGTAATGTGTTTCAGAACAATTACATGTCTCTACAAATGTAGTTCAGTCAATTGAGCTCAATAATAAGGTGAAAAACCGCTATGGTCACAATTTTAACAATTTGCATTCAATCAATTTCGCAACGAGTTTGTAACAAAAGTATTTTATTCGACACGGTTGATCTCATAATTTGCTGTAATATGTCAGGTGAATGACATCAAGGTACAAAATAAATAATATTATTAATATTCAAAAGGTACGACTGGGTTCCTGTTTTGAACAAACTATCATATTCCACATCATAACATATCACACAATTAAGCAGGTAGCTAACCGCGATCTACACCATCATGCAACACTTGAAGGCGAAACATATTTATTGTATTCACTTAATCAATATTTTCACAGTATTCTGGTTAGAACGAGACACGAAAACGTTTCGATCTGTTAGCTGATACAATCACTCTCTCTTATAGCAAATTAACTAATGAGGAAGCTCACTTTCATCAGTTGTTCCAAATTCAGGTCGTCACTGAACGGTGTCAAGTTTCTCCATGATGTACTTTAAATGCCACCTGCAACCCGCATATATGACGTTATATATATTTTTTCGGTGCAATTCAAGGAAACAGTTTATTCCTAACTATAAGCATTGGTAATAGCGACAACAACAGTATCGAACTTTAGTGTTGAATTAAATGTTTATCGGATGTAGGTTCGCTAAATTGTTTGAATAACAACAGTACAAAAACAGGTAAGCACTTTATAATTGGCGCAATACAGTTTACAGCGAACACAAATAACAACTAGCTTTATTTTTAAGATTTCTTCTTCTCCCTTACAGTACATACACTAGCGGTAGCCTTCTGTCAGTCAGTGCGGTAATTGATGGCTTTATCCAGAGACTGCGTCTAACTAATGAAATGATTACACTTATCAGTGCCAGTTCACTCATACTAATACATTTCATCTCTCCCCTATTAGCAGCTTTCTTTATGGTGCTCAACGTATATTCAGTAATACACTCCTGGAAATTGAAATAAGAACACCGTGAATTCATTGTCCCAGGAAGGGGAAACTTTATTGACACATTCCTGGGGTCAGATACATCACATGATCACACTGACAGAACCACAGGCACATAGACACAGGCAACAGAGCATGCACAATGTCGGCACTAGTACAGTGTATATCCACCTTTCGCAGCAATGCAGGCTGCTATTCTCCCATGGAGACGATTGTAGAGATGCTGGAACGGCTTGCCATGCCATTTCCACCTGGCGCCTCAGTTGGACCAGCGTTCGTGCTGGACGTGCAGACCGCGTAAGACGACGCTTCATCCAGTCCCAAACATGCTCAATGGGGGACAGATCCGGAGATCTTGCTGGCCAGGGTAGTTGACTTACACCTTCTAGAGCACGTTGGGTGGCACGGGATACATGCGGACGTGCATTGTCCTGTT
The DNA here is from genome assembly GCF_021461395.2 of Schistocerca americana. NCBI lineage: Eukaryota > Metazoa > Arthropoda > Insecta > Orthoptera > Acrididae > Schistocerca > Schistocerca americana. The sequence goes on along the minus strand of NC_060122.1, from coordinate 128,537,202 downwards.
GGAACAGCAAGTTCCCTTGCCGGTCTAGGAATGGTAGAACGATGGGTTCGATGACGGTTTGGATGTACCGTGCACTATTCAGTGTCCCCTCGACGATCACCAGTGGTGTACGGCCAGTGTAGGAGATCGCTCCCCACACCATGAAGCCGGGTGTTGGCCCTGTGTGCCTCGGTCGTATGCAGTCGTGATTGTGGCGCTCACCTGCACGGCGCCAAACACGCATACGACCATCATTGGCACCAAGGCAGAAGCGACTCTCATCGCTGAAGACGACACGTCTCCATTCGTCCCTCCATTCACGCCTGTCGCGACACCACTGGAGGCGGGCTGCACGATGTTGGGGCGTGAGCGGAAGACGGCCTAACGGTGTGCGGGACCGTAGCCCAGCCTCATGGAGATGGTTTCGAATGGTCCTCGCCGATACCCCAGGAGCAACAGTGTCCCTAATTTGCTGGGAAGTGGCGGTGCGGTCCCCTACGGCACTGCGTAGGATCCTACGGTCTTGGCGTGCATCCGTGCGTCGCTGCGGTCCGGTCCCAGGTCGACAGGCACGTGCACCTTCCGCCGACCACTGGCGACAACATCGATGTACTGTGGAGACCTCACGCCCCACGTGTTTAACAATTCGGCGGTACGTCCACCCGGCCTCCCGCATGCCCACTATACGCCCTCGCTCAAAGTCCGTCAACTGCCATTCGACGGCCAACACCGCGGTTCCTGGTGTGTCCGCTGTGCCGTGCGTGTGATCATTGCTTGTACATCCCTCTCGCAGTGTCCGGAGCAAGTATGGTGGGTCTGACACACCGGTGTCAATGTGTTCTTTTTTCCATTTTCAGGAGTGTACATTTCATCTCTCCCCTATTAGCAGCTATCTTTATGGTGCTCGACGTATATTCAGTATTATTCGAGGTAGTGCGCTGCAGTCACTGAACGTGAGTATTTTATGTTCCTTGTTGGTATTAAATTTTTTGAATGCTTAATATTAGGTTCGTACACATTTCTGTTACAAGTAATCATTGAAATGACCTTGTATCACTAAAATTTTTAAATTCCTTAGTCAATTCTTTCTATAATTTCTGTTTAGGTACAGAACTCGTTTTCTATGTGTTCACCTGTCATAATTTAATGCTTGATATAAGACTTCGGTAATGCTCACATACTGTATCTCTGTAATAATACTAGTGATTTCGTCTATTGTTATAATTTTATTCACTATATTCTTTACTAAATGTCGTACAGTACGTATTTTTCACCCTTTTACTTTTCGGCATACTACTCAAACAAGCTACCTATTGTGGCTCATCACCTCATACAAAAACATCACTGAAGTGACTGCAATTGTGGTTTCCTTGCTTAATTTTCTTTCAATTTATAATCCATTTGTTCTTTATCCTACTGCATTCCAGATAGCTCTACATTCAGAAAGATATCTCTTATTTCCTTTTTACTTAGGAGTCAGAATTGTAGTTTAAAGTAAAGCAGTACACCCTTTTACTACTTTTATCTTTCCTCCGTGTCTTATTTCTCCATGTCTTATTACACTTCTTAACTTTACCATGCTTGTCTTCTATCTACTTCTTTTACACCTTACAGCTTCTTACTAAATTATTATAATGTTTTAGGGGGAATGTGAAGTGTAATCTAAATCGGTAAGTCTGAGCGAGGACTTCTAAAATTCACATATCTCTCTCGTTCTCTCTCTCTATCTCACTCTCTCTCTCTCTTTCTTTCTCTCTCTCTCTCTCTCTCTCTCTCTCCCCTCTCTTTCACACCCACCCACACACACACACATACACAGACACAGACACACACACACACACACACACACACACACACACACACACTCACACATATACAAGCAGTTAAAAATATGTATTTCCATTGTTTGCAATGTGCCATATATTAAAACATAATGCAATTGAAATGGAAAGGCTACAGTAAATACATAAATTATGTTGTTGATTTAGGAAACAAGGACTTTCGTCATGTCTCACACAGCGTCTCACACCACCGTTTACTGGCAACAACATGTGGTCCACGGCCTCTTTCAGCCAGCGTGGGAGCTGAAGTCCTACTCCCGACTGTGTATTTTCAGGAAGTATGGCTTTATTAGTATCAGTGCTACATTATATTCGCAGACGCGATACAAAACAATTTAAATGGAAAATAAGGAAATTAAATGTAGCTTGAACAGAAGGGGTACCTCACAACGTCTGTACCAAATATTTTCAGTTAACGGTTGGTGCCTCTGATCTAGGACCCATCTGCTTTGACACACATCGGTGCTCGTTCCTTCCACTGCTCAAAACACAGATGCATGCCATTCTCGAGGCTTCCTAGGAGCTCCATCGTTTGTCCACCGCCACAGAGTAAATCGATTTTGATTATATTCTAGAGCTGCGTGAGTACGCTTTCTAGGTCGTGCACTAATACACCACGACAAATAGGTCCTTCATAATGCGTCCTGCCTAATTCTCTGTTAACGTGATATTAACTCGCAACGATACTTCCAAACAGAATATCTTCAACACGTTATACCTTTTGCGTAATGTCATCAGTATGTATCCGCCAGTGTCTTTTAGTTGCACGTTTATTCACATGTACACTCAGTTCTTAGCTATGTAATTCTTCTATGGAGTGCAAATGTACGAAATACGAACGTAGTTCACAAACTTCAGAAAAGCACCATAAGAAAGAAAAACAAGAATTGTAGTCAATGCGTCTAGAGGAGATACATTCGAGGAGCTACATAACATGTGATTCATGCCGCTTTTAATTAGTTTAGGATAATCAGATAATGGCGAGACTGGTTTACAGTTTTCTATGTCTTGAGTTCATCCTTTTCATGTAGTGGCTTTATTTCTTTTGTTGTTAAACAGAATCTAGATATTTGTCGAGAATATGTTCTGACTGAAGTTTAAATACTTTATTTGGGCACCGTCAGGAACCCAGGACGTTTTATTTTTTCTTAACTAATAGAGTTGCTCACTTCTGTTTTAGTCAATATAAATGTGTGGTATATTCACTTTGAGGGAGAACACCTCGCTGTGTGGATTACATTGAGTTGTAATAAAATAGTTTGTCGTATTTGTTTGATGTTCATTAAATATTTATTAAAGCCTCTACTGTATCTTCAACAGTTCCCTTCACCATTTGTATAATGACTTTACTGTTCCATACTTCATTTTTCCCCACATTATTGTTAACAACTTTCCCTATTGGTCTCATTCTGTTACTTCGTTGTTTCACACTTGAGATATTTGCTTTTTTGTTGCCGTTATTACTTTCCTACATTTTGTCCTACAAATTTTTTCATGTGGTTACAAAGTTGCAATTTGTTAAGTTGCTTTCCAAGAGTTTCTAGAGATTTTAATGTGCCCTGTGTTATCCATACATCTGTATTATCTGTGCATCTGCGTATACTGTAAATTTTAATTTCCTTTCCTGGGCCCTAAAATTCACAAAAGTATGTTTAAGTACAGATAAATGACACAAACGTTTGTTGGTATTCTGTAGGACATTTCCCATGTGGGTTATTGTGGTATGCAGTTGAAAATTCTATTATTACGTGTAGTTTCCTTACGACACTTATTTTGATATAGCTCACATTTATTTTGAAGTTATTAGTATACACGTTTTTAGCACATATTTACATACCATGTAATCTGAAACGCCACTCCTGTCATGTCAGTGTCGTAATCGTACACCATTTGCCAATAAATGCACGATCAGTCGGTGTTTCACTACTCTAGCAGTATCTGGAACACTTAAGTATAGCTGCTAATAGGTTGTAAGATATTGATAGCTTCACGATTTGATCCCTTTTGCAGCTGAAGTTCGGAAGTTCGGAAGCTTGCATTGAATTCACCTAGCGCAATTGTGGATTTGGACTACATTTGCGGTTCAATGGAGTTCCAGAATTTATAAAAATAAAAATTACTTTTGGGTGATCTGTCTATGCGTATATTAGTAGCTTCCCTATCTATAATAAACTCGCAGTCTTTTCGATGTATTTTATCTGTTTTTATTTTATTTGATTTGACCTGGCCATTCTAACATATAGATGTACTTTATCACACCTACAGACTTCTTCACACAAGTGGCTTATCACTTTATCTTAGTAATCTCTTGGTGGTGTTTGACACTAGACTCTCCTGCAGTTTGTGTGACAGCGTACCTCTTCCGTTACATGCTGGTTACTTGACTGTTGTTTCTTTCACTGTTATCTTCTTGTCGGTTCCTTTGATGATGTTGTTTATGCTGTAGGCGATTCCCTCTGTTGATAGCCTAAAATTTCTTCTGGTGTTGGGGATACGGCTTCAAATGGCTCTGAGCACTATGGGACTCAACTGCTGAGGTCATTAGTCCCCTAGAACTTAGAACTAGTTAAACCTAACTAACCTAAGGACATCACAAACATCCATGCCCAAGGCAGGATTCGAACCTGCGACCGTCGCGGTCTTGCGGTTCCAGACTGCAGCACCTTTAACCGCACGGCCACTTCGGCCGGCGATAAGGCTTCCAGAAAGCTTGCAGTGGGCAAGTGGATATCGTGTGCATCACACGATACTTTTTATTATTATTCATATCATTTTACTGTCTTTTAATGCTTAACGTATCACAGGTAGACAAGAGTAGGTGTGAATATATTCGGCTTAGGAGAGCTTCCGCCCTGGATCTTACAAGTACGGTGACGTGTCATTAATACGAGAAATTACAGTTTGTGCTTAAAAATTCGCCAAGAATATTAGTTATATCTTCCAATTTCTCTGTCGTCCAACTCATCACATTTGATTCCAGGGAAAAGTGTAAGTAGTCATCCAAACGTGAATTTCTGAAACTGTGAAGAAATATTACTGTACAAGTGCCTCACGTGACACTCACAGTTACAACGAGGTCACAGTGCAGAAGGATGTTTCACACCGTGACCAAAACGTCCTCGCAGCTGATGCCTCCCCTTCCCTGTTCATAAAATGCAAAGTATTTATAATTTATAAAGATCCTTTGCGGCTGAGGAGGCAGACGCTGTAACGCAAACATATCTGATGTTGCAGTATACTGTAGGGCGACTCTCTTAAGGTAGTTTATAAATTTGTTTTTATAATTTCTCTTGCACTCTTCCCGACCACCCCCCCCCCTCCCCCCCCCCCCAAACTGCTTGCTTTTCAAGATGTGGGTGAATATGAGCTTGCTAGTATATGTGATTGGATAAATGTAGGTGCAGTGACGTGGAAAATTACAGTAAAATCACATGCTGAATGCTAGCATGGAAGCGATGGCTCAATATATCGAAAATTGAGCCGTCAACAGTAGGTCTGTACGCAATTCCCAAAAACACTACGGAAGAAAGCTACTGAAACATCTATTTAACGATAACAACCCAAAGGCTATTACCATGCATGGTATACATATTTTTGCTGTGATTCAAATGGTTGCACTACGCAACTTCCTCAATAGCATGGAACTAGGAAATATCAGTCAAAAGCTCCCTATAAAACTCTCACTCTTGCTCTTCAATTCTACGTTTACTAAATTGGCGTTATACACTGTGTTCTTAATATTAGTACTCTAGTATTAATAACTACGTTTAATCAGACAGTGTCGTATGACATACAATTAGTTTTAAGCGCGTAAGAGATTTTATGTGAATTTTTGTTTGTTTCAGATGTAAGGGTCTAGACCATCAATTTTTATGTGCCTGTTGAGCACAGACTTCACACAAGTCATTTTTCTTCGAACATAACCAAAACGAGTAGAGAGGAGGGCGGGGGGGGGGGGGGGGGGGGGTTTGAGGAAAACACCAAGAGAATGTCCAACGTTAAAGTTAAGTGCTCGCATGATGTACACAGTTGTCTCACATTTGTGACAAATGGTGTTGTATACATACCGATTTATCAGCAACAAAGACCCAAACGTTTCGTATGGGGGATAACATCTTTTAGTCACTGATTTACAGTTGTGGAAGGGAGTGCCATGAACAACATACTAAAAATCACACTGTTGGAGGGTGAGGGTGGGAGAGGTGGGCGTTTGAATTGGTAACCATTGTTTGTTTTCCCTGAATATCTCGAAAATAGCGTCTTCTAGCGAAAACTCTTACTAGTACATTTTTGGAAATGATATTTTAAAGGTATAAAATGCATGTTCGTTCATAAATGAAGTTCGTTAAGAACTAATATTAAATGTGCGTACCAGATCTAAGTGCAGCACAACCGTATAATGGGACAAATTGTGCTCTGCAGCTATAATACGGTGGAAAGGTAAGGGTGGAGGTTACAAGTGTGAGAGCAGATAGATCGCGGGTTGTGGTCATGCAAATGCGTCCTTCATAGGTTTGAAAAATGAAGAGTGAGCAAGCAATTCACCCTTTTCACACTACGTCAGGAAAAACAACTATAGTCAGTGACGATGTACTGTCCAAACATTCCCGGGAGGTAAGTGTTTTTCACAAAGTGTGTCAGCGCTACCTTGAAGATCGACATGTGCAGCTGGCAATACAAACGCGAGAGATGCGTATGAACAGATTCTGCATAGATTTTGCCGGCCGGGGTGGCCGAGCGGTTCTAGGCGCTACAGTCTGGAACCGCACGACCGCTACGGTCGCAGGTTCGAATCCTGCCTCGGGCATGGATGTGTGTGATGTCCTTATGTTAGTTGGGTTTAATTAGTTCTAAGTTCTTGGGGACTGATGACCTCAGATGTTAAGTCCCATAGTGCTCAGAACCATTTGAACCATTTTTTTTTCCATAGATTTCCAAACCCTGTTATACATTCCAGAATGAGATTTTCACTCTGCAGCGGAGTTTGCGCTGATATGAAACTTACTGGCAGATTAAAACTGTGTGCCCGACTGAGACTCGAACTCGGGACCTTTGCCTTTCGCGGGCAAGTGCTCTACCATCTGAGCTACCGAAGCACGACTCACGCCCGGTCCTCACAGCTCACTCCACTGCAGAGTGAAAATCTCATTCTGGAAACATCCCCCAGGCTGTGGCTAACCCATGTATCCGCAGTATCCTTTCTTTCAGGAGTGCTAGTTCTGCAAGGTTCGCAGGAGAGCTTCTGTAACGTTTGGAAGGTAGGAGACGAGATACTGGTGGAAGTAGAGCTGTGAGGACCGTGCGTGAGTCGTTCTTCGGTAGCTCAGATGGTAGAGCACTTGCCCGCGAAAGGCAAAGGTCCCGAGTTCGAGTCTCAGTCGGGCACACAGTTTTAATCTGCCAGGAAGTTTCACTGTTATACATTGCTACAGGGGAAATTACAGCATTCGTTTGGGAAAGGCAACTTACCCCACTACTATCACAGCTCGCTTTTTAATTTGCGTAAAGACTGTATCTCCCAACATTTCTTGTTTAGTTCGCTTATGCAAGTGGACAAAATAACATCTCTGAGCTGATGTCTAAATAATGGAATTCTTTCCAGTTTATTAAGTGCGTATTTATTTGAGGTTGTTAAATGAGCCTTTACGTAAAATTCATTCCAATATACAAGGGTTGAGTACTGCTTAATTAGTAATAGTGATGTTAATGACCTATACTTGGCATCATGCTGCATCTTGATCCTGTCTGTCACTGACAGCATGTTGTAGAATCATTTAACTCTGTGGGCATCTATTGGTGGTAAATCAACGAATGACCAGAGAGTTACTGCACTTCTCTCACCATTACTGGTGGACTGCACAAATCACTTCTATTCAATAAATGCTACCACTTGTAGAGAGGGCTGCGGTGAGTAGATAGACTTAATAGACACCCAGAGAATATCTTGCAAGGTGGTTGTCAATATGCCTGCTGGAATAGCACCGACCATTTCTAAACATAGAACAATCACCAATTGTAACGCATTGTTTTGAACTGTGTTGAAATATCTGAGTTTCCGTGACCCCTGCGAGACCTCCTTATTTGTAGTGGGAGCCAGTTGAAGTATGTGGGCCTCTTCCAATCTTAGAAGAGATTAGGCTTGGGCATTGAATTTGATACCCTCAATCTTTAAAAATCACTCCTATACCAGCCATTGATAGTGGAGACAGTGGAATCGACATTGTCAAATGCATATTGATAGTATGTTTCACTTGGGACACGCTTCTCTGTGGGGTGGATAGTTGACAGCTGCAAATAAATACCCACTTCATAAAATGAAACGAACTCCACTATTTAAACTCATCCTCTGTGAAATTATATTGTTTACTCACATGAGAGAACTAAACTGGAAATGCTGCGGAGGTACAGACTGTGTGTAAACTGAAAAGCAAGCAGCGGTCGTGGTGGGGCAAGTTTTCTTTCCTGCTACACATGCTGCACAGTAAGACTAAGAATTATTTTCTCTCTAGCATTGTAGGACAGCGAGCCCATATTTAGTTGAATCTGTCCATATGAATTTCTTGCTTCACTATTATCAGTTACTAGTATGTGTATTCGATGTGCAAAATAAACACCCCTTGAGGATGATAGAACCCTGTGTCGCCGGTGTTTCATAAGGCGAAATCTGGAAGGTTTGGTATAACACAGTGAAAAGCCCTGTGGTTGCTTTTTGTGACATAGAGCGAAGAGGAACTGCCTGCTCGCTTTTTATTTTGCTGATCTAAGGACGAATCAAGTACATGACCTCAGTTTGGTGACCTACTTTCCCTCAAGCTTATAACTGACACTGTCCACCTTTCCACCATTTTATTCTGGAACACAATTTACGCCTTAATATGGTACTACTTCACTTAATTGTGGTAAAAATATTTAATATTTTGTTCTTAAATCAAGTTATATAACAATATAGATTAATTTTATACAATTAAAACACTGTTTTTAATGATCACCAATTATAACATTCTTTGCAGCATGAAAGCTGTTATTCATAAGGAATAAATGTATAAGACATAGCTAGTGGAAAATTTAATTTAGTTTTATATCACAAAAGGAAATAATTTGACTAGATGCTCAGGTCTCTTTATTTATTCAAGATAAACGTGAAAACGTAACTCTTAAACATCTCGCAATCCTGTGGTCACACCCTCCATTCAGAATTTTTAATGTGTTAATCACTGCAGTCCCTTACCACTGAACAAAAATTTGCAACTATACCATTTTTCCCCTAATTTTCCTTCATTGACAGGAATATTGGTACAGCGGTCTCTGAGGACTTCATTTAGAATGGAACACTTAGTACACTCAAACGTGTGAACTATACAGCAGAGCCAGTTTCAGCCCAGTGAGACCATTGTTCTACTATCTATACAAACCAGCTGCCATCTCTGACGCCCTTATGGAAACAATCCACTCATGTTCTCTTAAGTTACATTTATGGAAATGTAATTTACGACCCTAATATAAACAAAAGGGTTGCATATGCTCTTACAATATGTTTATGTAAGTCTAATTGGCGACCAGATGCCTTAATGTAATTCATGACTCTAAATCACCACCTCCCCCTTCCATATTCCCCTGTTTCCCTCACTACTCCAAAAGAGTCGCGACTTACCCAACCCCTCTTCATGGCTTCGTCATTTATGCCATGTGTATTAGCCAACCACTACAAAAGCTCAGCAGCTATTCTCTATATCAACAGTGTGATGTATAAATGCCATGGTGGCCGGAACCACTGTTATTTGGTGCATAATTCGCAAATGTTTCTAGCAAGCAATAGCTCGAAATTTTGCATTGCCTCTCCAACGTCTGAAACTTACATGGCTACTTATAGTTTGGGGCAATTTGTTGCACTTCTAGCCGATTTTCTTCAAGTTTTCAAAACATCCAATTTGAAGTTCATCATACAAAGACACACACAGATTATTGTAAATATGAGTTTCTTAATTTTTAATACTAACCGCATTGCATTGTTTAAACAGATACACTTCTACACTAATATACCATGGTTTCATATTCAACTGTTACCACAGCGCATTATTGAAACAAGTACACTCTTACACTGATGTGCCATAGTTTTGTTTTTAGCAATCACCATAGCGCTTTACCCAAACAATAGATTATTCAGACTGCTGTCGTAAAAGATAGTTAACAATTACTGGCGTTTTATAACATGTTAGCGATGTTTTTGAGTATGTTATCATTATCGGTATGTTCTAAAACCTCACATCACAGAGAAAATGTAAACCATATAGCCAGCCGTTGTGGCCGAGCGGTTCTAGGCGCTTCACTCCGGAACCACACGACCGCTACTGTCGCAGGTTCGCATCCTGCCTCGGGTATGGATGTGTGTGATGTCCTTAGGTTAGCTAGGTTTAAGTAGTTCTAAGTTCAAGGGGACTGGTGACCTGAGATGTTAAGTCCCTTATTGCTCAGAGCCATTTGAACTTTTTCTTTTTGTAAATGATATAGCTCACTGGTTCTCCGCTGCTGTGTCTAGCACTAGGAATGCAATGGAAGAGCTATGAATTACGAGAAATGTCAGATCGAGTGTCGGATGTCACTGTCTCCACGATTGTGGCGCCTCTCCCAGTAGCTGATGGCGTCAATGCTGCTGCTGCAGCTGTTTCCTAGATAGCTGTCCCTTCACATCAGAGGCAGATTTGCCACATTGGCCAATTCCCACTAACTTGCTAGCAGTGAATGCATCTGAAATAACAAAATAAAGGCTTTTCTCAATAAGTGGCAGCAGCATGCTTCAATGGGTCTATAGACATTAGTCATTTTTCAGCAGTATGCTACTTACTTCTCCAAAAATCACTATGCAAGGATGAAGACATGCGCAGCAAACAACTGCTGCAGGTTCTAACAATCCTCTAATTGTTATGTTTCCAGGAATGAGACATTAATATTGGTAGTCCATCACCATAACCTCCATTCTATCCCTAGGATGGTTCCTCTAAGCACACTATGGCCAGAACGTTATAAAAAGGACGATACATTCGTGCAATAATCACATTCATGAATTTGCTTCCTCATTAAAAGCTTTTATCTTAGTGATTACTTCCAACACTCTGCACGGAATTTCGGTAGATATTTTAAATTTCGACTTTTCAATTTGTAGCTGTAATTAGAACAAGTAAATATTGCCCACTGCACCTTTAACACCATGACAATTTTCAATATACAACATTAATCTGCTTTCTGCTATGAACAAAGTGATATTAAAACAGAAACATAATCTGGTCAATCAGTTGAGTGATCACAAATTAGTTTTGTGTGATATTCATTTAATAAATATGCAATAACAGAGACATTATATCTTAGAAAATAATTTGTCTTCCAGCAGACTCGATTTCACACACTAAATTTTGTGGCGTACATTAAAGAACTAGCCTGAGTGTTTTTTGATGCTATATGCTACTCCCATGAGAATGATATATTTCACACAGACAACAGTACTTACAGGGACATCACAATGTGATGAGTGGCAGCACTACAGAGATCTCAATATCGGCCACCACGTAAGCTTAGATACTATCACTCTACACCACTAATCTATCCCTGTCAACTAACTACCAAATGAAATGAGATGTGTAACATAGCTTTCGTCATCCCATTAACAGCATATCCTCCCATCAGTAGTGCGACATGTAGGAACTCACGTTACTTTTATTTATGCAATGCTTAGTATAGTACCCACATTATATCAGATTTCAACTAGGGTAAAGTATACCTCATCCGCATGGACACTGAACAAATGTGGACTTGTCTACCATCGCTTGCATGATAGTGCACTTTGTGACCTGCATTATGAAACATTCTAGTGTGTATTAATACTGGCTATGTCTCCAAATCAAAACACGGGCCATATTTTAAAAACAAAACCACGACTGAGAAGGCTGTAACATAAACATAGGATTTGTGACAGTTGACATTGTTCATACACGTTGATCCGAGACGTGATTTGACATCTACATATGCAGTACCCTGGGTTTGTTTCTCATCTCTGTTACAAATTCTGTGCTGCACAAACTGTAATATACTCGGCGATTCCGATCATGATGCAGTAGAACCATTCCATTATTGAACCCATATCCTCTGTTTAAACATAGCCACCATACAGAGAGTAACATTGGTGTCATTCTTGTCCCTCCCACATGGGCAATATGCATGCTTCTGGAGGTAGATATAGCTCCAATACGGATCCATTGCACACTTGCTGTATTCCAAACACACATGGAATGGAAGGATTACTTACATAACTTCGGTGTAACTGATAACACACAGCCATGTCAAAATTCTTATAACATGTAATTTTCAGAAAATAAGAGCTACACAGATGTATATATTATAACATTCTCACCAGACAGACGGGAAACACAAAAAGAAATCCGTCGAATAAGTATTTTGTAATCCACCTTTTGCGTGGATGGAATACAGTTTGTTAAAGTTACTCCAAATGAAAATAATTTTGACATATTCTACTTTACGCCGCTCCATATGCTTAACACTAGGTGTTGTATTTGTCTGTTACTCCCTCTACCAGTAGTGATATCATACAGCACAGGCCACTTATCCTGTGTGTGTCCCGTATGTTATATTTACGTATTTGCACCTAGTCTCTGTAGCAGTTATCGACCCTCTGCAATTCAGCGCTGACTTCTGGCATACCTGTCTTCTTATAGACAGCTGCATTGTCCATTAACAGCCTACAATTACATCTAAACACATACTCCATAAGCCGCTGTATCGTGCCTGGCTGAGGGTACATCATAACCTGCTCAGCCTCCACTCCCACTAAAATCCATAACCCAATGGGCTATCACTACATAGCAGTTCCAGCAATCCTCTCAAGCACACTTTTCAATGAGACCCATGGTTCTAATGGTTCTGCATTCGTCCCTTCTGGAATAAATTTAATGGCATTCCACATAGTCATGTACCCTTGATTAGGAAGAATTTTCACTGAACATGTAGTGTGTGAAGAATGTGTTTCAGTACTACACAGTAAAGAGCTAGCAAACACATTGTGTACAGTGCAGAAGTCAACTGGCGACTGCAAAGTTAATCGACCACCCTCTTTGGGAATCGCCCTTAGATCAGAGCAACAATGTGCATCTGTGCAGGAGACAAGCTGTTTTGCATGTGCTCTATGTTCGAAGTTATTTATAGATTAGATGATTTCGAAACTGTAAGAATGACTTGCTTAGTTGTACATGCTAGGAAGGTGTTAAGTCAGTAAACAGATGGCTCAATACGCAATAAACTCGTACTTTTTCAGTAGCATGGAAGAGTTTCTGATACCTTTATAGGTCAAACAATTTTGCATCAACCTGGACGACGTTATTAATTGCCCTCTGGTTACTTGAATGAAAATAGTATGCTGAGTTTCAGAAGATCTGTGTTCAATAGTCATATTGATTCTAGTTCCCCAAGAAAGTCATAATACGTGAGCTTGAGTTGTGTTTCAGAATTTGGCAATAATATGAAACCAGCCATATGACTCATAACGACATACATATGTCGGATGATCCCTCTTGAAAACCAGGATCATCTGTGCCATTTTCCAATCGTTTGGTACCTGTCGTTGTTCCTGTGACATAAACTGTTCCCAATCGTATGTTCCTACGGCTGGACCAGCCTTTTCCCTTGTTGATGGCATTTAGATGATTTTCTACTCTGCGATCATTTTTATTATTAACTACCATTAATTTGTTCGTTCCATTTAGATTGTTACTCGTTTGTGCACTAAAACCGGTAACACATGATACAGTACTTCAGTTTCGAACATATTAATGATACCTGGTTATTTAAAAACCACATTTAGTAGTGGTAGATTAGTGAAATTTTTGTCGTGGAAGACAACGTTAAGAAGAACTCTTGATGCACGAAACTACAAACTTTTCGCAGTTAATGCGATTCTTGGTATACCATAGTCACCTCTTTGTTGTAAAAATTAATTTAAAAAATATCCTATTGAGCAAGAGATCCCCATTGTCTATCATGAGAAACATAAATGAGAAATAGTAACGAGGATCCATATCAATACCAGCTTTGTACATCAATCTGCTTTCTTTTCAGATGAAGCCAGTAACGGAAATAACCGAGCAGCTCCTGTTGGCTGGGAAACCATTCTACTTCACATGCAAGTTATTTGGCCTCATGTAGTTTACTGTTGACGCCCATACAGCAACCCTGAAGGGTCGCAGTCGGATATTATCTACGCTAACCTTGCGAGTTCACTGCAGTTTTTTGTGCCTGTGGTTCTTTATACACTCCTGGAAATGGAAAAAAGAACACATTGACACCGGTGTGTCAGACCCACCATACTTGCTCCGGACACTGCGAGAGGGCTGTACAAGCAATGATCACACGCACGGCACAGCGGACACACCAGGAACCGCGGTGTTGGCCGTCGAATGGCGCTAGCTGCGCAGCATTTGTGCACCGCCGCCGTCAGTGTCAGCCAGTTTGCCGTGGCATACGGAGCTCCATCGCAGTCTTTAACACTGGTAGCATGCCGCGACAGCGTGGACGTGAACCGTATGTGCAGTTGACGGACTTTGAGCGAGGGCGTATAGTGGCCATGCGGGAGGCCGGGTGGACGTACGGCCGAATTGCTCACCACGTGGGGCGTGAGGTCTCCACAGTACATCGATGTTGTCGCCAGTGGTCGGCGGAAGGTGCACGTGCCCGTCGACCTGGGACCGGACCGCAGCGACGCACGGATGCACGCCAAGACCGTAGGATCCTACGCAGTGCCGTAGGGGACCGCACCGCCACTTCCCAGCAAATTAGGGACACTGTTGCTCCTGGGGTATCGGCGAGGACTATTCGCAACCGTCTCCATGAAGCTGGGCTACGGTCCCGCACACCGTTATGACGTCTTCCGCTCACGCCCCAACATCGTGCAGCCCGCCTCCAGTGGCGTCGCGATAGGCGTGAATGGAGGGACGAATGGAGACGTGTCGTCTTCAGCGATGAGAGTCGCTTCTGCCTTGGTGCCAATGATGGTCGTATGCGTGTTTGGCGCCGTGCAGGTGAACGCCACAATCAGGACTGCATACGATCGAGGCACACAAGGCCAACACCCGGCATCATGGTGTGGGGAGCGATCTCCTACACTGGCCGTACACCACTGGTGATCGTCGAGGGGACACTGAATAGTGCACGGTACATCCAAACCGTCATCGAACCCATCGTTCTACCATTCCTAGACCGGCAAGGGAACTTGCTGTTCCAACAGGACAATGCACGTCCGCATGTATCCCGTGCCACCCAACGTGCTCTAGAAGGTGTAAGTCAACTACCCTGGCCAGCAAGATCTCCGGATCTGTCCCCCATTGAGCATGTTTGGGACTGGATGAAGCGTCGTCTCACGCGGTCTGCACGTCCAGCACGAACGCTGGTCCAACTGAGGCGCCAGGTGGAAATGGCATGGCAAGCCGTTCCACAGGACTACATCCAGCATCTCTACGATCGTCTCCATGGGAGAATAGCAGCCTGCATTGCTGCGAAAGGTGGATATACACTGTACTAGTGCCGACATTGTGCATGCTCTGTTGCCTGTGTCTATGTGCCTGTGGTTCTGTCAGTGTGATCACGTGATGTATCTGACCCCAGGAATGTGTCAATAAAGTTTCCCCTTCCTGGGACAATGAATTCACGGTGCTCTTATTTCAATTTCCAGGAGTGTATTTTACGACACACATAAGTTCGACGTCTTCTACAGTAGAAGTTCTTATAACAATAGTAGTTCTTCAGTACTCATTCTTGTCCTTTAGTGTCATTATTGCTGACAGATTCTGGTACACAAGTAAATATAGCGAATTAGTTTCCTTGTTAGCGGCGTGTGATGAATGTCTGGCTCCGAAAATAGGACGAACAGATACATCCCCGGAAAGATTTGTGAAGGTGCTGTTACCTATAGCACTTCTTGGTTGCTGCTTGATTTTTATCGTCCTGTCGACTGTAGATGCTACTCTGGATGAGAAACTGATTACATCATTCGGTTTGAGCATTTTAACAACGGTTGTACTGGCACTCATACGATTCGCAAACCTACAGCTGGTTTTCAAGAACAGACTGTCATTGTTGAACGTTTGTCTTATGAATATTATACACAGAGCAGAAGGTAAGAAGAAGTACTCAGACAAGTGTTCGGCAAGGAACAGGGGCGATCTGTGCATACCGTTCTCTGTGCGAACCCTTAGTCGAGTGTATGTGGCACTGTGTCAGTTGTCGAACGTGGTGTCATCTGTTCATCAGACTTTCGTGATGCTTTACCTCGCAGCATTAGCGTCAATGGTTGTGGCAATGATTTACTTTATTACAATACAACCAGAGTTCTTCGGCGTTAAAGATTCTAACAGCTTATGGTATATGTGGTTCTTCGTACTTTACAACATAAGCACAACGGCAATATTGATAGTACCTGCTCACTGTGTGTCTTCTGAGCTGTGCTCGCAGCTTCTGCTGGGAAGGAGGGGTGCCGGCCGCGGTGGTCTAGCGGTTCTAGGCGCTCAGTCCGGAGCCGCGCGACTGCTACGGTCGCAGGTTCGAATCCTGCCTCGGGCATGGATGTGTGTGATGTCGTTAGGTTAGTTGGGTTTAAGTAGTTCTAAGTTCTAGGGGACTGATGACCATCGATGTTGAGTCCCATAGTGCTCAGAGCCATTTGAACCATTTTTGAAGGAGGGGTGCGGCGGACGACACACAGAGGGAGCTGCGGCTGCTGGCGCTGCAGGTGTTCTCTGCTCGACCCACGACCAGGCTGCTGGGGGTGCTCACTCTCAATCTGGGAGTCGTCTCAGACTTCATTTCCGTCGTGACGACCTACACCACCCTGCTCTTCACATTTTTCAAGTATGACTACAGTGTATGTAATCTGTGTACTGATTTTGAAATTCAGTTCCACTGAAGTACGAAACACTTTGAGTTCGCAGGGAACTCGTTGTGCATTTACACTTCAGATCCGCGCGACACATTTATCTGCTCAGGTCGAGTTTACAATTGTAACATCATGAAGGCAGCGTGTAATAATTTGCATAGACGTAGAGAATTTTCGGGTCCACGCCTTATTTACATCATCCTATTTCCACACTGCTGTAGAAGTAATGAATTTACTCTACTGACCATTAAAATTGCAACACCAAGAAGAAATGCTGATATTAAACGGGTATTCATTGGACAAATATATAGTACTAGAACTGACATGTGATGACATTTTCACGCAATCTGGGTGCATAGATCCTGAGAAATCAGCACCCAGAACAACCACCTCTGGTCGTAATAAAGGCCTTGATACGCCTGGCCATTGAGTCAAACTGAGCTTGGATAGCGTGTACAGGTACCGCTGTCCATGCAGCCTTAACAAGATACCACAGTTCATCAAGAGTAGTGACTGGCGTATTGTGACGAGCCAGTTGCTTGGCCACCATTGACAAGACGTTTTCAATTGGTGAGAGATTCGGAGAATGTGCTGGCCAAGTCAACAGTCCGAGATCTGTATCCAGAAAAGCCCGTACAGAACCTGCAATATGCGGCCGTGCATTATCCTGCTGAAATGTAGGGTTTCGCAGGGATCGAATGAAGGATAGATCCTGGGGTCGTAACATATCTGAAATGTAACGTCCACTGTTCAAAGTGCCGTCAATGCGAACAAGAGGTGACCGAGACGTGTAACCAATTGCACCCCATACCATCACCCCAGGTGATACGCCAGTATGGCGAAGACGAATACACGCTTCCAATGTGTTCAAAAATGGTTCAAATGGCTCTGAGCACTATGGGCTCAACTGCTGAGGTCATTAGTCCCCTAGAACTTAGAACTAGTTAAACCTAACTAACCTAAGGACATCACAAACATCCATGCCCGAGGCGGGATTCGAACCTGCGACCGCAGCGGTCTTGCGGTTCCAGACTGCAGCGCCTTTAACCGCACGGCCACTTCGGCCGGCTGCTTCCAATGTGTGTTCACCGCGATATCGCCAAATACGGATGCGACCATCATTATGCTGTAAACAGAAACTGGGTTCATCCGAAAAAATTACGTTTTGCCATTCATGAATCCAGGTTCGTCGTTGAGTACCGCATCGCATGCGCTCCTGTCTGTGATGCAGCGTCAAGGTTAACCGCAGCCGTGGTCTCCGAGCTGATAGTCCATGCTGCAGCAAACGTCGTCCAACTTTTCATGCAGATGGTTGTTGTCTTGCAAACTTCCCCATCTGTTGCCTCAGGGATGGAGACGTGGCTGCACGATCCGTTACAGCCATGCGGATAAGATGCCTGTCATCTCGACTGCTAGTGATACGAGGGCGTTGGGATCCAGCACAGCGTTCTGTATTATCCTCCTGAACCCACCGATTCCATATTCTGCTAACAGTCATTGGATCTCGACCAATGCGAGCAGCAATGTCGCGATACGATAAACCGCACGGGGCAGGGATTTTCCCTGCCTCGTGATGACTGGGTGTTGTGTGATGTCCTTAGGTTAGTTAGGTTTAAGTAGTTCTAAGTTCTCGGGGACTGATGACCGTAGATGTTAAGTCCCATAGTGCTCAGAGCAATTTGAGCTATTATGTTCCTGCTCAACCCTTCAGTTCCATATTCACATGGCTTTCGTAGATGCTCAACCAACGTGAGGAGCGGTATCACAGAACAAAAATATTTCTTCTTGGTAGGGCACGATCCAGTCACCATCGAGTTCCTGAGGGTGCCGGTAGCCGTTAGTCCTAGTTACATTAGCCATAACGCGACCTTCTCAGTACAGCGAATTTCTGATTGCAAAAACTACTAAGCGGAATGCACATGGCAGGATTCCTACCTATTTGTGTAACTGTGCTGAAATGCTGATCATTTGTTGAAAAATACATCTAGTATGCCTGATCGCGCAATCATGTGGAGGGAAGCTCGCCATTGCTGTAGTGCTGAATCAACACAAACAATACCAGCAGTTAACAAAACTTGTCCCAGAACCATTTGGACACCTGTCAAAGCAAAGGCAGAAGGCCCACTACGAAAAACTGTCAGACCATGCAAAAAGTCAATTACTTTATCAGCATCAACATTCATTTTACACACCGTCTCGACACCTAATATTCTGTTGTAGATAATACGACGCCATCTATAGGTGCGATGTATACGTCAGCGCGTTATGTCGTCGACTGAGTGTCCTATTAATACACTACTGGCCATTACAATTGCTATACCACGAAGATGATGTGCTACAGAAGCTAAATTTAACCGACAGGAAGAAGATGGTGTGATATGCAAATGATTACCTTTTCAGAGCATTCACAACGTGCTGACACGAGGAAAGTTTCCAACCGATTTCTCATACACAAACAGCAGTTGACCGGCGTTGCCTGGTGAAACGTTGTTGTGATGCCTCGTGTAAGGAGGAGAAATGCGTGCCATCACGTTTCCCACTTTGAAAAAGATCCGATTGTAGCCCATCGCGTTTGCGGTTTATCGTATCACGACATTGCTGCTCGCGTTGGTCGAGATCCAATGACTCCTAGCAGAATATGGAATTGGTGGGTTCAGGAGGGTAATACGGAACGCCGTGCTGGATCACAACGGACTCGTATCACTAGCAGTTGAGATGACAGGCATCTTATCCGCATGGCTGTAACGGATCGTGCAGCCACGTCTCGATGCCTGAGTCAACAGATGGGGACGTCTGCAAGACAACAACCATCAGCACGAACAGTTGGACGACATTTGCAGCAGCATGGACAATCAGCTCGGAGACCATGGCTGCGGTTACCCTTGACGCTGTATCACAAGCAGGAGCGTCTGCGATTGTGTACTCAACGACGAACCTGGGTGCACGAGTGGCAAAACGTCATTTTTTCGGATGAATCCAAGTTCTGTTTACAGCATCATGATGGTCGGATCCGTGTTTGGCGACATCGCGGTGAACGCCCATTGGAAGCGTGTATTCGTTATCGCCATACTGGCGTATCACCCCGTGTGATGGTATGGGATGCCATTGGTTACACGTCTCGGTCACCTCTTGTCGTATCTTGTTGAAGCTGCATGGGCAGCTGTACCTGTACCCGCCATCCAAGCTCTGATTGACTTAATACCCAGACGTATCAAGGCTGTTATTACGGCAAGAGGTGGTTGTTCTGGGTACTGATTTCTCAGGATCTATGTACCCAAATTGCGTGCAAATGTAATCACATGTCAGTTCTAGTGTAATATATTTGTCCAATGAATACAAGTTTATCATCTGCATTTCTTCTTGGTTTAGCAATTGTAATGGCCAGTTGTGTATGTCATTAGCAGAAACACTTGGATAAAAGAGGAAATTAAATCGATTTACAACGAGAAATTCATCCTAATCAGAATGTTAAGTGATGCACATCTTGAATTATGTGCGTTTATTAAGAATCCAAGGGAGATGATCAACATAATATAGAAAAATAAACATAACAGGAACAATGCAATGTACACGGAACAAACACCAACTAATATTTAAACTATCAGTAACAAAAATAGCCAGAAAGAAAAAGACAGAAAATTATAACACATTTACCAGCACAAATTCCACCCAAAACTGATATATCTCACAGATAACAAATAACAGAGACAGAAAGAGAGCTATTAGAGAAAGGATTTAAACGCAACTTCATTACAAAAACAGACAACCACTACACATAAAAACTCATTGTAGTAACTGAAATAATTCTGACAGAGGAACAAGATAATAACACTATAAATGGGCTAACATGAGAACTAGTGAAGAAAGAAAGAAAGAATATAATCACCATGTCAAAGAAAGAGTAAAGTGGGAAACTTAAAACAGAAAACAACAGTACTAAGAAATTAAGAAAAACTGCTCTCAAATAACATCATATTCACGAGAGATAATAAAGTGAGCAGCACAGCACTGATCAATAAAAAATAATACACATAAAAAAACCAGAGATTTCATCTCCTGTAGCGATATAATGAAACCGAAATGTGACCCAACAGCAGAGTTCGAAAAACACACAAAGAAACCTGAAAGACATCAAACACAAAATCACAGATAAGCAAAAACCACACATCACACAGAAGAACCTACCAAAGAGCACAAACACTCAGAACCAAAGTTCACAAATCGCTTATTCCTGTGAGGCCTGTCATTAATCTCATGAATTCATGATTGTACTAGGTGGCAAAACACATGAACAAAATCATAATGCAACACTACGAAATGAAGATCCGTGGAACAAGGAAAAAGACAAATAAATATCAATCCACACATACTGAATGCAAGAAAAAAAGAAGAAAGATAAACACACAGCGACAGGTGACGCACTACACACTCAACACACACACTTTCAACAGACAATGAAAATTGCATGTGAAGTACTGTAACGAATTTTGCTGAAAAAGCGCCGAAAATAGACCCCCTACAGTGTGGTGAAGTAAGGACATCTCCAGAATCACACAGATGAACAATGGAAACCGTAAATAACACCAAACAATAGTTTACCCTCACAATACGTGGGCTGCAAAATTTGTTTCTCACTCAAAAACAATAGAATAACATGGTGAGAAAAAGTAAAATACTAACATACTTGCTACTGATACATAATGCATTTATTATATATATATATATATATATATATATATATATATATATATATATATATATATATATATATACAACTAGTATAACAGGCCACTGAAGCTGCTTCATACACAAAAGAAGCGAAATACGTATGGCAAAAAACAAAGTGCTCCGTGAACAGACATTTAGTTCACTGAACCGTGAAGGATCCTATAGCCACGCCAAGTGTAGTGACTCAGTAAGTGGGCAAGTTTGCAGCAATACAAGTATCGACACAGAGAGTGCAAGCACGTCTGTAGCACCACAGACTGACAGCACAGTGACCACTGATACCCGTTCCTTTGGTATGGCAGCAAAGAAATGATCGCTGAATTGAAGTGGTGCATCCCACGACCACATTAGGCACAACGGTGTCACCACGTCATCTTTTCAGAGGAGTCCCAGTCCTCCATACAGCATCACGGTGGACCTATCTGGGTGTCGAGGTATCTAACAGAACGCACGGTGCCAGAACTTATTTTTTAGCAATATGATACCAGACTACATGTTGCACTTGCTGTCCCGAAAACATCGATACACAAGCTGTTGAATTATTGTTCCTGCCTGCACGTCCTCCATATCAGACACTGAAAACATCTGGTCGTAGATCGTCGACATACTGGCTCAGCGCAACAACTGATGTTCTGCAACTCAGAGGTGAAGAAGCGTGGAACCACAAGACTGTATCTTTCATCCAAGTTCAGTTCAAAAGTGCTTTTTGTCTTCAGAGGTGGCAGCCACGTGTAATGCATTTCGCACACTTTGTACTCACACATCACAAACAAATGTATTCTTCCAAATGTACTGTGTACGTGCAATATGTAAAATGTTATTTGATAGCCTTCCAGTTTCAGCAATTTTAATTTCCAGCTGTGTAAATCGATGTCAAAGACCTCTTAATGTGCTGGCACAACTAGTGCTGATTCACCACTCACTTGGTACAACGAACGAATAAATTTATTCCAGATAAAATTCATTCGAAAATCGGTACTAGCTAATGAGGAACAGACCTTAGTGATATACAGATCGGTCATGTTAAACATAACTTTGTTCCCAAAACAACTTTAGTTAGATTTTTCCACTCCCAGTTACGTATGTCTACACGATGGAAATCTTAATACACTTTTTCAAAGGTTTCCTGTTCAGCTACATAGTTTCATTTCTAGGTCTTCCCCTTGTGTTTTACGTTCCCCTTCAACATAATGGTTTGCCACCTACATAATATATCAAAACTGCAGAGTCTCACACGTATCCAAACCCATGCTTACCTTCGATATTATACAGAACGCTGAGGAGACGGAGCGCACAAATACAAGATAAAATGGTTCAAATGGCTCTGAGCACTATGGGACTTAACATCTATGGTCATCAGTCCCCTAGAACTTAGAACTACTTATACCTACTGTACCCGTGGTCTAGGGGTAGCGTCTTTGATTAATCAAAACGTCTTCGGTCCCGGGTTCGATCCCCACCACTGCCTAAATTTTGATAAATAACCAGCATTGGCGGCCGAAGACTTCCGGCATAAGAAGTCAGCCTCATTCCGCCAACGGCCTTGTCAAAGAGGGCGGAGGAGCGGATAGAGGTTCAGGGCACTCTCTTGTCCTAGGGGTGGGAAATTGCCCCTAAAGGCGGAAGAATCAGCAATGATCAACGACATGAGGATGCAGAAGGCAATGGAAACCTCTGCATTAAAGACACGTAAAGTGTATCCACAGGACATGTGGCCTGTAATTGAAGAAGTGTCATGATGATCTCTCCATTGGAAAAAGATTCCGGAATAGTCCCCCATTCGGAACTCCGGGAGGGGACTGCCAAGGGGGAGGTTACCATGAGAAAAAGATTGAATAATCAACGAAAGGATAACGTTCTACGAGTTGGGGCGTGGAATGTCAGAAGCTTGAACGTGGTAGGGAAACTAGAAAATCTGAAAATGGAAATGCAAAGGCTCAATCTAGATATAGTAGGGGTCAGTGAAGTGAAGTGGAAGGAAGACAAGGATTTCTGGTCAGATTAATACCGGGTAATATCAACAGCTGCAGAAAATGGTATAACAGGTGTAGGATTCGTTATGAATAGGAAGGTAGGGCAGAGTGTGTGTTACTGTGAGCCGTTCAGTGACCGGGTTGTTCTAATCAGAATCGACAGCAGACCAACAGCGACAACGATAGTTCAGGTATACATGCCGACGTCGCAAGCTGAAGATGAACAGATAGAGAGAGTGTATGAGGATATTGAAAGGGTAATGTAGTATGTAAAGGGGGACGAAAATCTAAGAGTCATGGGCGACTGGAATGCAGTTGTAGGGGAAGGAGTAGAAGAAAAGGTTACAGGATAATATGGGCTTGGGACAAGGAATGAAAGAGGAGAAAGACTTATTGAGTTCTGTAACAAGTTTCAGCTAGTAATAGCGAATACCTTGTTCAAGAATCACAAGAGGAGGAGGTATACTTGGTGGTGGTGGCGGTTAGTGTTTAGCGTCCCGTCGACAACGAGGTCATTAGAGACGGAGCGCAAGCTCGGGTTAGGGAAGGATTGGGAAGGAAATCGGCCGTGCCCTTTCAAAGGAACCATCCCGGCATGTGCATGAAACGATTTAGGGAAATCACGGAAAACCTAAATCAGGATGGCCGGAGACAGGATGGAACCGTCGTCCTCCCGAATGCGAGTTCAGTGTGCTGGGTATACTTGGAAAAGGCCGGGAGATACGGGAAGATTTCAATTAGATTACATCATAGTCAGACAGAGATTCCGAAATCAGATACTGGATTGTAAGGCGTAGCCAGGAGCAGATATAGACTCATATCACAATATAGTAGTGATGAAGAGTAGGCTGAAGTTCAAGACATTAGTCAGGAAGGATCAATACGCAAAGAAGTGGGGTACGGAAGTACTAAGGAATGACGAGATACGTTTGAAGTTCTCTAACGCTATAGATACAGAGATAAGGAATAGCGCAGTAGGCAGTACAGTTGAAGAGGAGTGGACATCTCTCAAAAGGGCCATCACAGAAGTTGGGAAGGAAAATATAGGTACAAAGAAGGTAGCTGCGAAGAAACCATGGGTAACAGAAGAAATACCTCAGATTGATGAAAGGAGGAAGTACAAACGTGTTCCGGGAAAATCAGGAATACAGAAATACAAGTCGCTGAGGAATGAAATAAATAGGAAGTGCAGGGTAGCTAAGACGAAATGGCAACAGGAAAAATGTGAAGACATCGAAAAAGATATGATTGTCGGAACGACAGACTCAGCATACAGCAAAGTCAAAGCAACCTTTGGTGACATTAAAAGCAACGGTGGTAACATTAAGAGTGCAACGGGAATTCCACTGTTAAATGCAGAGGAGAGAGCAGATAGGTGGAAAGAATACATTGAATCCCTCTACGAGAGTGAATATTTGTCTGATGTGATAGAAGAAGAAACAGGAGTCGATTTAGAGGAGAAAGGGGATCCAGTATTATAACTGGAATTTAAGAGAGCTTTGGAGGACTTACGGTCAAATAAGGCAGAAGGGATAGATAACATTCCATCAGAATTTCTAAAATCATTGGGGGAAGTGGCAACAAAGTGACTATTCACGTTGGTGTGTAGAATATGAGTCTGGCGATATACCATCTGACTTTCAGAAAAGCATCATCCACACAATTCCGAAGACGGCAAGAGCTGACAAGTGCGAGAATTTTCGCACAATCAGCTTAACAGCTCGTGCATCGAAGCTGCTTACAAGAATAATATACAGAAGAATGGAAAAGAAAACTGAGAATGCGCTAGGTGACGATCAGTTTGGCTTTAGGAAAAGTAAAGGGACGAGGGAGGCAATTCTGACGTTACGGCTAATAAAGGAAGCAAGGCTAAAGAAAAATCAAGACACTTTCATAGGATTTGTCGACCTGGAAAAAGCGTTCGACAATATAAAATGCTGCAAGCTGTTCGAGATTCTGAAAAAAAGTAGGGGTAGGCTATAGGGAGAGACGAGTCATATACAATATGTACAACAACCAAGAGGGAATAATAAGAGTGGACGATCAAGAACGAAGTGCTCGTATTAAGAAGGGTGTAAGACAAGGCTGTAGCCTTTTGCCCCTACTCTTCAATCTGTACATCGAGGAAGCAATGACGGAAATAAAAGAAAGGTTCAGGAGTGGAATTAAAATACATGGTGAAAGGATATCAGTGATACGATTCACTGATGACATTGCAATCTTGAGTGAAAGTGAAGAAGAATTAAATGATCTGCTGAACGGAATGAACAGTCTAATGAGTACACAGTATGGTTTGAGAGTAAATCGGAGAAAGACGAAGGTAATGAGAAGTAGTAGAAATGAGAACAGCGAGAAACTTAACATCAGGATTGATGGTCACGAAGTCAATGAAGTTAAGGAATTCTGCTACCTAGGCAGTAAAATAACCAATGACGGACGGAGCAAGGAGGACATCAAAAGCAGACTCGCTATGGCAAAAAGGCATTTCTGGCCAAGAGAAGTCTACTAATATCAAATACCGGCCTTAATTTGAGGAAGAAATCTCTGAGGATGTACGTGTGGAGTACAGCATTGTATGGTTGTGAAACATGGAATGTGGGAAAACCGGAGCAGAAGAGAATCGAAGCATTTGAGATGTGGTGCTATAGACGAATGTTGAATATTAGGTGGACTAATAAGGTAAGGAATGAGGAGGTTCTACGCAGAATCGGAGAGGAAGGGAATATGTGGAAACCCTGATAAGGAGAAGGGACACGATGATAGGTCATCTGCTAAGTCATGAGGGAATGATTTCCATGGTACTAGAGGGAGCTGTAGAGGGCAAAAACTGTAGAGGAAGACAGAGATTGGAATACGTCAAGCAAATAATTGAGGACGTAGGTTGCAAGTGCTACTCTGAGATGAAGAGGTTAGCACAGGAAAGGAATTCGTGGCGGGCCGCATCAAACCAGTCAGTAGACTGATGACCAAAAAAAAAAAAAAAAAAAAAAAACATAACTAGCCTAAGGACAGCACACAATACAAGATAGATACCTCAGGGTACCACGAGTGACTGACCCCTATGAGTTTTCCATGTCACTGCCAGCTAACACAGGACGATGGGTGTAAAGCTAAATCCACTTTAGAATGCAAATTAAATAAAGTGTGATTAGTACAATTAATTCAGTGGTATATATAAACGAACCTCCAGTACCCACATTTAAGTTTACTACCTGGCACATCTTAGTCTACAGTTAAGCTCGACTGTACTCCTTCATAATTAGCACTTACTAAAACAAAACTCCATCCGAATAGGGCTTGGAAATCTCCACTGGACTGACTGGCCGCCATATCATCATTAGTCGACTCGTGTGATGGGGTGGAGAGTTTGAGAGTCGTGGGGACGTAACACCGCTGCCCTGTCAACTCTCAGATGTTTTTCGTATGTCTATCCACTGTTTCGGATGGAGAATGGGACAATGGCATATCAGTATAGGCGGATTAGTGGTAACCACTTCAGATACGTGTTTAAATCTCTTTAATCAAATGCAAAAACTAGTCACGTCGCTAAATGTTGAAAATGGCTCTAGGCACTATGGGGCTTAACATCTGAGGTAATCTGTCCCCTAGACTTAGAACTACGTAAACCTAACTAACCCAACGACATCACACACATCCATGCCCGAGGCAGGATTCGAACCTGCGACCGTTGCAGCCGCGTGGTTCCGGACTGAAGCGCCTATAACCGCTCGACTACAGCGGCTGACCGTGGCTAAATATGTTACCATTAATTCCCAGTTATCTCTCTTAATGACCTGGAGGTACAACTACAGGGTTATGCATCTCTTCAATTGGCATCACGAAGCTCAATGCTCCCTGTTAGGTCAACAGTGAATGCAGGCCTGGATGGTCACCCATTCAAGAGCCAGTCTTGCCAGTGACCTGACAGCAAGTGGTGTATCCATGGTGGTACGATCATTACATTAATATACCCTGTTGTACATTAAAATTAACACTTCAGGAAGGCAGCAAATAGCAAAATGTTTCTTAATGCGGACATACAGTACAGTACGAAGACTACATATGGGAGTGTACAGACTACGTAACTTGGTACATAAAGCTGCCACCTCTGGCAGCACTCATGGTCATAGCTCACATGGTCATCAAGTTAAACTAAGCCTGGAAGAAATATATGGGAGCGTCCTTCCACGCTGCTTCAACTCAGTGCCATGCATCCTAGTGGTCTTTGAGGGTTTCTCGTAAAAGTCTCCCGGCAACTATTGACCAAAATCTCTTCAGTGTGCATCTGATACGAAGAACTGGTTGGTCAGGAGAATTTTCGAATACGTACTGTGTCAAGACAGGACAACACGAGCAAAACGCAGTCTTACGTTATCTTACTAGAAAAATGGAAATGAGCGCTTGGCGTCATTGGCCGGGAGGCCTCTTACAGGGCAGGTCCGGCCGCCTTGGTGCAACTCTTACTACATTCGACGCCACATTGCGCGACATGCGCGCCGGATGGGGCCGGAACGATGATGAAGACAACACCCAGTCCCTGAGCGGAGAAAATCCCTTACCCAGCCGGAAATTGAACCCGGCCCGCAGGACGGCAATCCGTCACGCTGACCACTCAGCTATCGGGGTGGACATCTTATTAGAAGATAATGTCACATGAAGTTAGGGTATAGCTGCCGGCCTTAATACCTCAAAAAGTAACAGTTGCTTTCGAAATCACCTGTTACGCAAACCAGAGGCGATCGTGTTGTGTATCCAATGGCACCCAATATAATCACGCCATTTTATGGGCCTGTAAGGCACTGGTGAACGAAATCTGGCAATGCTCGTCCTCCTCGGTGTCCGCCGTCCTCGGTACTTTCACATACGTGTACGCCCATCGCGATGCTGTACTCAGAACCGGGGCACGTCTGAAAAGGCGACTCAGAAGCACTCCTTCAGGCACAGTTGTCATTTGGCCCCACCACTGATGTCACGTGAAGGAAATAAGCCAGAATTGTCGCCCTGCTGATAGCCCGTGTAACTCCACTCATACTGTCCATTTGGATATTAGCCTTGCTGTATACATGCTCATTACCTGACTGGGGGTACATAACGTGGCTGTGCAATCCTATACAGCCGAGCGAAGAGTAAGTCAGTCATCTCGGGTGCTAGTGACTTGGTGCTGTTGAGACCTCCCCTGGCCTTGGCTGTGGCTCGCCTGAACACTTCGATTCCATATTCACACAAGAGTCATGGGATACCAACCAGTCTGAGCATGGGCGTCGCGGAAATATAAACCACAGTCTCGAGAGGACAGAATCCTGCTGCTACCTTATGAGAGGCATGATGCGTATTTCCTACACTTCTCTTACTTTTGAATAAGAAATACACTGTGTAATATTTCCCTATACACGGTGTCTCTAACCAACTGGGTCGATTTGAAGCAGATGATAGAGGGTCCACATCCGATTATATTGACATAACCTATGGTCGGAAATGAATGATTATTGTTTTATGGACATACACAACGTTCACTATACAACAACAATGTAGCTCATAGTGATTTGAAAGTGGCGACCGCCATTCTCGATACATGCATGGCAACGGCGTATAAAGACCTGCTGCACTCTCTGTAAGATCCCTGGTGTTCGTAGTACCAGAAGGTAGGCAGGTTGGACCCTAGCAAACAGGTCATCATCTGTTCCTACGGGGTTTTCATAAATCAACGTCTTGACGTAAACCCAGGAGAAAAAAGTCCAGAGATGTGAGAACCGGCGATCGGACTGGACCTCCAATCCCACGATGAGAGTACATTTTAGTCAAGTGCTCGTGGACATTAACATCGAACGGGGCTGGGGCACAGTTGTGTTGAAACCACATCCTTTTGCAGTCAACAAGAGGTACAAATGGCTGTAAGCACTATGGGACTAAACATGTGAGGTCATCAGTCCCCTAGAAATTAAAACTACTTAAACCTAACTAACCTATGGATATCACACACATCCATGCCCGAGGCAGGATTCGAACCTGCGACCGCAGCGGTCACGCGGTTCCGGACTGAAGCGCCTAGACCCACTCGGCCACCACGGCCGGCCAACAAGGAGTACAGTCTCCAGGGACTATGGCAGCCCGGCCGCGGTGGTCCAGCGGTTCTAAGAGCTCAGTCCAGAACCGCGCGACTGCTACGGTCGCAGGTTCGAATCCTGCCTCGGGCGTGGATGTGTGTGATGTCCATAGGTTAGTTAGGTTTAATTAGTTCTCAGTTCTAGGGGACTGATGACCACAGATGTTAAGTCCCATAGTGCTCAGAGCCATTTGAACCATTTTTTTGACTATGGCAACACATCTCGCAGGAACACCAGGTAAAGTGGGCCAGTCAAATATGGAGGCAGCAAATAAGATCCAGTTAGGTAATCTGGAACAATTCCCGCCCAGAAATTGACAGAGAACCGATGTAGGTAGGTGGTGTGGAGACGTCGTTGTTGCGGCTGTTGATCGCAGTATCACAGGCGTATGAGGCAACATCTGTAAACAATATAAACTGTACGAAGTTCGGCACTACAGCACCATGTTTGACAGAAGTAAACGGATTGGTCAGACCGCAATATTCGCAGTGCTTGCACACGTTCTTGATGATAGGCGAGTAATATCTGCTCCATCATTACTCTCCACACTGTTTCCTCCGAAGTGTGCGTGCCACAGGCAAATTGACGGGCGCTTATAGCTGGGTGGTCGGTGACACGATCGAACACAATTTCCTTAAAGTCTGGATTTCGGACGTGTCTGTGGTGGGAACCTTAGCTGACTCTCTGTGGCGTGAAAGACTCCGTCTCTCGTTAGTTAATATCCACTGAGATAAACTTCTTCCACTTAGGATGAAGCCCTTTGGGATCAGGTGACATGTGGATCACGTGACACATGTGATACAAGCTATGTTGTGTACAATATGTCTGTTTAGTGATCAGGGGTGTGCACTATATAGCACCCATTGCCTGTTGCAGTGTACAACCGACACCTGGGACCTTTTTCGAGGGTGCAGCAGATCGGCATGAGTGATTGCAATACATGCATTGAGATGGAGGTCGTCGCTTTGAATATTTACTAAGAGCTATATTGTTTATTAGTAAACGTTGTGTATGTCCGTAACACAATAAACATGCATTTCCGACCACCAGTTCCCTCTTTTTTAATCAGTTGTGGTCTACCTATCACCGCTGTTTCAATTTGACCATAAGTGTTTTAGACAACATATATGCGGAATATAGATGATATTATTCATACCTGCATATCCAACTATGTAGTGCATTTCTGTCAGCAAGTATGTTACATGCCATTTTCATGTGTTTTAATTCCAATGGAAAGCAGATTGTTTAAACGTAATACTAAGAAGTGGTATGAACACCGATAGATACGTAATGCCAGAGGGCGATTAAAATACGTTTGACGGATTCTTGCAAGGGGTGTAAATCAGTAAAGACAGTTAAGCACAAGGCACTAATGTGATCAGTCCTGGGGTATTGCCCAACGTTTGGACTCCAAAGTGGACACAGCACTAGAAAGATTTCAGGAAAGCGCGAAAAGGCCCATAACTGACCGTACAACTCATACGGAAGTGTACACGGACTGTCCATGGTTTACTAGTTCGCGTTGTCCTCGTGAAACCCTTTAGGGTATATTTTACGAAGTGCGATGAGTCTGCTGTGAGGAGAAACGCAAATGGGTTCACGAGCTTACTGGTGGGGAGATTATTGTATGCCTGAGAGACTGATTTTAAATCTACTGATGTCACTAAACTACAGAATTATGCTAGCGTTAGTAAAATGAACTCCGTTGTGTGAAAAGTTAAGAGATACAGGCAGTATACTCACATTTGCTAAAAATGAATACAGTTTTACATCTCTCAGTTCATTTGCCATTTTTGAAGTAATTGTTCCCAAGCATATGATATGTGGATGTATGGAATATTCTTTGATCATTTACCTGCCACGCATGAAGCGATGGACAACAAGGCCCATAACCCACCATCTGACACGTTCTTGTATTTTAAAGACTTTGATTCACACAACTTAATGTGGTCCTTTGTCTTCATATGCTCGTTGTATATACATAACATTAGGAGAACAATAAATGTTACCCAAATAGCTAGCGCCATTACTCCCAAATTTATATGGGTGCGTTCCCCACTGTTAATCTCGCGATATGATGACCAGCGTCACTAAAACTTGCCATCGAGCATTCAATGACTTGAATACGTCTGGGTCATAGAGCAGTGCCTCAAACGAAGCAGATGAATCACGCCCTTACCTGGTTTAATGGGCGCATAAAGCCAAGTGGCTACTCGAACATCAACGAAGGGCCACGAATAGCTGCATCACATTACAAACAGGTTTTAACTTGCCTCTATTGTTTCTACATCCAAGCCTTCAAGAAAGCTCCAAGACAGTTTCCTGAAGTGACTAATACCACTTTCCAATCAGGGCAGTCATGTGGCTCTTCGGTGATTCTAATGCCGATCTGTTACTGACAACCTCTCAGATTCTGGGTAGCGAGTACAAAATGTTGATGAATTAACGCGGAGATGATTGATATTAAATTCCTAAACATGATTAACTGTCCCACAAAAACCACGTAATTGTGGAAGGCCTCAACAGGGCTTTCTGGGGGAGGTGGTGCCCTAAACGCGCAGTGTCCCATTTCAGTCTTCTTACCAGCCAATGAAACAAAGCGTAGGCACTGCTTTTGGTAACCATAATTTAGCGTTCAGCGACCACATAGGTATTCCTGAGAGAAGTAAAGAGGTATTTCGTTCCAGCAGGGATGAAATTACAATTGCTAAGTTGTTGTTGTTGTTGTTGTTGTTGTGGTGTTCAGTCCTGAGACTGGTTTGATGCAGCTCTCCATGCTACTCTATCCTGTGCAAGCTTCTTCATCTCCCAGTACCTACTGCAACCTACATCCTTCTGAATCTGCTTGATGTATCCGTCTCTCGATCCCCCTCTACGATTTTTAGCCTTTACGCTGCCCTCCAATACTAAATTGGTGATCCCTTGATGCCTCAGAACATGTCTTACCAACCGATCCCTTCTTCTAGTCAAGTTATGCCACAAGCTCCTCTTCTCCCCAACTCTATTCAATACCTCCTCATTAGTTATGTGATCTACCCATCTAATCTTCAGCATTCTTCTGTAGCACCACATTTCGAAAGCTTCTATTCTCTTCTTGTCTAAACTATTTATTGTCCATGTTTCACTTCCATACATGGTTACACTCCATACAAATACTTTCGAAACGACTTCCTGACACATAAATCTATACTCGGTGTTAACAACTTTCTCTTCTTCAGAAACCCTTTCCTTACCATTGCCAGTCTACATTTGATATCCTCTCTAATTTGACCATCGTCAGTTATTTTGCTCCCCAAATAGCAAAACTCCTTTACTACTTTAAGTGTCTCATTTCCTAATCTAACTACCTCAGCATCACCCGACTTAATTCGACTACATTCCATTACCCTCGTTTTGCATTTGTTGATGTTCATCTTATATCCTCCTTTCAAGACACTATCCATTCCGTTCAACTCCTCTTCCAAGTCCTTTGCTGTCTCTGACAGAATTACAATGTCATCGGCGAGCCTCAAAGTTTTTATTTCTTCTCCATGGATTATAATACCTCTACGAATCTTTCTTTTGTTTCCTTCACTGCTTGCTCAATACACCAGATTGAATAACATCGGGGAGAGGCTTCAACCCTGTCACATTCCCTTCCCAACCACTGCTTCCCTTTCATGCCCCTCAACCATTATAACTGCCATTTGGTTTCTAAACAAATACTAAATAGCCTTTCGCTCCTTGCATTTTACCCCTGCCACCTTCAGAATTCGAATTGCTAAGTATTGTCCGTAAATGGACAACATTGTCCGAGGAGCGCGGCGATCTGTTGTAATAGTGTGGTTAAAAACAGCAGTCGTGGCCGCAATAACACTTATTTACTATAAC
Organism: Schistocerca americana; assembly: GCF_021461395.2. NCBI lineage: Eukaryota > Metazoa > Arthropoda > Insecta > Orthoptera > Acrididae > Schistocerca > Schistocerca americana. Next base: position 128,503,778 of record NC_060122.1, on the reverse strand, counting down.
CGGTTTCGGCTTACTTTAAAGCTAACCTCATTTTTTTAAGCCGAAACCGGTCATAGTAAACAAATGTTACTACGATCTCGACTGTTGTTTTTTTACGAAATGTTGTTGATATGGTGTTAGTGGAGGGCAGGATACGGCAATAGTCTGCGGCTTGTGACACCTTATCACAACAAAATGCAGAAAATAGCACCTTCGGCACTTCACATGAGGAGTTTAGTTAATCCTCTTCTACATTTCCAAATGCAATGGGGAGATAATTTATGCTAAGATTATACTGTTGTGTTTCAACGTACTGTCGAAAAACTGCGTTTTAGTATACTGATCATTAGTAATATTAAAGACACCTAGTTCCTTAAAGTAGCTTCCGTACCTTCGCAAAAACATAATCTCTAAATTTACAGATAACGTGCCCGCTGTCAGACAAAGGAATATGACGGAGTTAAGCAGTCTTTCAGAATTGTGACACATCATGTTATTAAGTTTCATCTCAAAGATTATACCGCCGTCACACATCAAGATCCATGAAGGCAACATCGCTGGAGTGATATGTGAACAACTCGTGTATTCTGAGTCATAGTTATGCTGCAGTTTGTAATAATTATTGCGAGAGAGAGAGACAGAGAGAGAGAGAGAGAGAGAGAGAGAGAGAGTCCATCTAATCGGCACACAGATGTAGTTCAAATTGCTCTGAGCACTATGGGACTTAACATCGGAGGTCATCAGTCCCCTAGAACTTAGAACTACTTAAACCTAACTTCCCTAAGGACATCACACACACCCATGCCCGAGGCAGGATTCGAACCTGCGACCGTAGCGGTCGTGCGGTTCCAGACTGAAGCGCCTAGAACCGCTCGGCCACTCCGACCGGCACAGGTACAATAAAAGATAACAGTGTAACAGTGCAAGGCAACTAGCTTTGATATTAATTTGAATAACAAAACAACAATTATTTGTGAATATTCAGTTTTTCACAGTCTTGTCATCCCTACCTCGCGACTCCTGCCAGTTCCCAAAACGCCTTCAGCCAGAGCCCGAGTGCTTAGCCCACCAACATTCTGCAGACATCTCATTTGTGTTATCAAGGTCTTACGGAGCTTCTCCAAACCTAAAGCGTACTCTTCTGTCTAGCGTTCCGTAATTTGTTTCGCCTAAGCTGACGTACACAGAAAAAATGTCTCTGACATTTTACTGGAATATGTAGACTAAACTGTTAATTTATAATTGCACAAAAACTATCCAATCAAGCTGTGATCGGAAGAATGTTGCATTTCGCCGTGCCGTCTAGTGGACTGTAGAGAGCGGCACAGACCGACCTGAATGGTAAAGCGAGCAGAACAGGGTACTGGAAGCTGAAGGGAACAAACCAATGCTAAATCATGCTGGAGATTCTAGTAGTGCCAGGAGCAGAGAACCGAGTCTCACATCAGCGCTGAAGGCTTCGGATATTTATTGTTTCTAGCTTACCACCTGCCAGTGATGTCGCGGGACAGGTAGACCGTCATAACTCGCTCCGTAAAAACCATCACGAGTGAGAACTTTAAAAGAAATGGAATGCGTAAATATACAACAATTTCAAAATCCAGCCACTGCAAGGAAAGTCTGTAAAGCACGTGAATTGTTCTATGAGGTTTCGTGACTGCAGCCGGATTATGTTTAATTCTTGCCACAATATTTCGGCTGGCAACCGTCCAGCCATCTTCAGGTGAGTGTCCGCCATTGATAGTTCCCGCTGTCGGCCATATAGCAAAAATTGACGCTGAAACGCGAGCGCATTAACTGCCGTCAAAGGAAAGTTCTCTATCGAAATCCGCGCCCTCTGCAGGTATTATTCCATCTGTGGCGCGCAGTGGCAAGCGTAATGAGGTGAAACAGCAGGCCAGCTCTCTGCCGGAATGCCTGCTTGCGTCGCTAAAAACGAACATCAGCTGTCACCAGATGTGTCATTTTAAATAAAATGTTTTGCCTAAGAAGAAATAAAAGAGATCACCGGGTTGTCCACTTGAAAGCCACCGTCAAGATTTATAAGTTCTTGTGCTAGACGTATTTTCACAGATTCTTTGATTACTGAACCCCAAAAGGATATCTCCGGGGTAGAGATTTTTGTGGCAGAATAATCCATACATTGTCCTGTGGTAATACAGTGCTCAGCTGCGGTCGACTTAACGGGATGCAAAAGGCGAGTGTGGTGCCCATGTAGGGTGAAGGGCGATCTGGGCCTGCTGAAGGCCGGAAATCACAAAATTCCTTGCACATGTGGTCAAGTTTACATAGGTCAGACGATACGCATGGTACATGGAAGGTGAATTGAACACGAACGCCACATTCGTCTTTCGCAGCCCAGTGTATCGGCCACAGCTGAGCACTGTATTATCACAGGACACCGTGACTATTCTGCCATAAATATCTTCGCGCCGGCGAGATCCTTTTGGGATTGAGCAATGTTCCTGCGAGCCACAGATGGAACAGTATTTGCAGAGGGCGCGGATTTCGGTAGAGCAGCTTGTGACGGCCGCCAGTGCGCATGCGTTTCCGCTGCTGCGTTTTGCTGCAAAGCCGACACCGTGAACTAGCGGTCTCCAATGGTGGACACTCACTGAAGGCTGCACTTTTGCCATCCGAAATATTGTGCAAGTAGTCAACATGGTCAGGCTGCAATCCCAAAACCTCTTGGGATATTCAGTACGCACGGAGAACTTCGAGAATCACACAGTGTTAATTACTTATATTGATAATTATGGCAAGTACTTCTATATCACTTCGTTACTAAACATCTTAGCCAAAAAAGAAGCCTTTTGGACTACTGTATTGCTGTTCTTGCATATCATTTCATACCAAGTGAATAAATAATAGCTATCTTGGAACTCTTCCATTTGTTCTGCGATTGCATAGAAAAACAACAATATGGGAGTTGTGTGTTCGCCTTGATGGTAAACACTTTTTCTTATTTATTTACTTATTTATTCCCACAACAAGTTTCGGCAACAAGTATCGCCATGATCAGTGGGTTCTTTAAATCTTAGTTATTGCACGTTATAATATGTTTTAAAGAGTTGTTGTCGCTGTTTGGGGTATATTTTCTGTGCTTTTTCATTTGCCGCTTTTCTCGGCATACAACATGTAATCTGCAAGTTCGTTCTACGGCATGCAGGTAATTTTATACACAGAAAAGCAAAACTTTCGCTCTTAGTTTATGATCCAAAACGTCATGCCATTTTGTATGCCGAGAAGAACGACAAGAGGAAAAGCACAAAAATATGTCGCAAACAGCGACAACACTTAAAAACGTACCATAAGGTACAATAGATAAGCTTTAAGGAACCCACTAATGATGGCGATATTTGTCGCTGAAACTAGTTGGGGGAATAAATGAGTAAACAAAATAGCGAAAAATGTTTTGCACCAAGGCGAACTCAAATTTCCTATTTCCTTGTCTTTGAATAAATAATTTTACACGTCACAAAACCAGTGTAAAAAGAAACTATCTACTGAGTTTCCAATGTAATTAGAGGGATAAAGATATCACAGGTGCACCGTTTCCCACTACGGGTCCATGAATGTTTGTGCGCTACTAATGTTTTGAGACGATGTTCAGACTGCCATGTGATAAATATTGTATGGACGTAATGTTGAAAAATTCAACGATTTACATTAATGCGCAACTGGCATCTGGGTTATTTTTAATTGCCTTACACACAACTAGCCATACATATGTCTCACGAGTAATGGATACAGCTGTAGCCAAACGAACAATCAGCATTTTTGGAAACGCTTATTCTTTCACCCCCCCTCACCCCCACCCCTGCCCATCATTCACGAAAAGAAATAATATTCAACACACAAGAATTTTAAGACCATCTCTGAACTCCTTTAGCGTCAAATCCTTCACTGACATCTTTGTCACATAAAAAGAGTTTTTGTGTCCTCCCTCCCTTAAAGATTATAAAATTTTGTATACATAGTTTTCTTGCACCCTCCACACTGGAACACTATCAGCAGTCTCTATTGTGAAAAGCTTAGAACCTTTTCAAAGTGAACATTAATCTTAATTGGAAATTACATCACATACTAGTATATACTGATAACCAAGAGAATTCGAGCCTAATAAATTAATTTTTTGCGGGATTTTCAACGTACTTACTGATATCTTCTAGCTACCTGTGTAATAACTGTTCACCGGAATATAAAACGCCATCCTGATTGTCAGGAGGCACCACCTACGTAAAATACACTCCTGGAAATTGAAATAAGAACATCGTGAATTCATTGTCCCAGGAAGGGGAAACTTTATTGACACATTCCTGGGGTCAGATACATCACATGATCACACTGACAGAACCACAGGCACATAGACACAGGCAACAGAGCATGCACAATGTCGGCACTAGTACAGTGTATATCCACCTTTCGCAGCAATGCAGGCTGCTATTCTCCCATGGAGACGATCGTAGAGATGCTGGATGTAGTCCTGTGGAACGGCTTGCCATGCCATTTCCACCTGGCGCCTCAGTTGGACCAGCGTTCGTGCTGGACGTGCAGACCGCGTGAGACGACGCTTCATCCAGTCCCAAACATGCTCAATGGGGGACAGATCCGGATATCTTGCTGGCCAGGGTAGTTGACTTACACCTTCTAGAGCACGTTGGGTGGCACGGGATACATGCGGACGTGCATTGTCCTGTTGGAACAGCAAGTTCCCTTGCCGGTCTAGGAATGGTAGAACGATGGGTTCGATGACGGTTTGGATGTACCGTGCACTATTCAGTGTCCCCTTGACGATCACCAGTGGTGTACGGCCAGTGTAGGAGATCGCTCCCCACACCATGATGCCGGGTGTTGGCCCTGTGTGCCTCGGTCGTATGCAGTCCTGATTGTGGCGCTCACCTGCACGGCGCCAAACACGCATACGACCATCATTGGCACCAAGGCAGAAGCGACTCTCATCGCTGAAGACGACACGTCTCCATTCGTCCCTCCATTCACGCCTGTCGCGACACCACTGGAGGCGGGCTGCACGATGTTGGGGCGTGAGCGGAAGACGGCCTAACGGTGTGCGGGACCGTAGCCCAGCTTCATGGAGACGGTTGCGAATGGTCCTCGCCGATACCCCAGGAGCAACAGTGTCCCTAATTTGCTGGGAAGTGGCGGTGCGGTCCCCTACGGCACTGCGTAGGATCCTACGGTCTTGGCGTGCATCCGTGCGTCGCTGCGGTCCGGTCCCAGGTCGACGGGCACGTGCACCTTCCGCCGACCATTGGCGACAACATCGATGTACTGTGGAGACCTCACGCCCCACGTGTTGAGCAATTCGGCGGTATGTCCACCCGGCCTCCCGCATGCCCACTATACGCCCTCGCTCAAAGTCCGTCAACTGCACATACGGTTCACGTCCACGCTGTCGCGGCATGCTACCAGTGTTAAAGACTGCGATGGAGCTCCGTATGCCACGGCAAACTGGCTGACACTGACGGTGGCGGTGCACAAATGCTGCGCAGCTAGCGCCATTCGACGGCCAACACCGCGGTTCCTGGTGTGTCCGCTGTGCCGTACGTGTGATCATTGCTTGTACAGCCCTCTCGCAGTATCCGGAGCAAGTATGGTGGGTCTGACACACCGGTGTCAATGTGTTCTTTTTTCCATTTCCAGGAGTGTAGGTTTGCATGTAGGGATTCTGACTTTTATAGTTTATTTAAAATGCACTGGGGTGCAAATGTATGGCGTCACAAGTGTAAAAATGCGAACGACATTGAAGAAGCTGCTGCAAGATTTTCTTACTTCACAGAATAGATTTTCGGTGCCGTGGCTCCTACAGCCTCAATAAAATTACTAAGAATCCCGACTGTACTCTAATGCAATGCGAGAGAATTATTAGTGGAAATCAGGGAGAACTTAGATTTTTGGTTAAGTTATTCTCATGCTGTTCTCCCTTCAATTTATTATTCATCTGGACGCGTGGATGCTGATAATCATTCACCTCTGGTACGAATAAGTCGTTTTGATTTGTTTGTTACCAAATTATACGAGTCGTTATAGGACTAGGAGTGAAGCTGTTAGTCTTCAATCATTTGTAAGCCTGATCCATTGATTTTCCTGCCTATGTCGGGCTTGGTTTCTTCCACACATATAACAGTGTCTGAATGTCTTTTGTATATGATTTACGCAGCAGTGTGCCGTTTGCCTAGCCTTGTAGACCTCCATTTATGTTTTCCTTCCATGAACTTAATTTTGTTCCTATCGCAACACTCGTAGTAACTGACCACAGCCGGCCGGTGTCGCCGAGCGGTTATAGGCGCTACAGTTTGCAACCGCGCAACCGCTACAGTCGCAGGTTCGAACCCTGCCTCGGGCATGGATCTGTGTGATGTCCGTAGGTTAGTTAGGTTTAATTAGTTCTAAGTTCTAGGGGACTGATGACCTTAGCAGTTAAGTCCCATAGTGCTCAGAGCCATTTGAACCATTTGAACTGACCACAAGTTGCCCTTTCTGGTCATTGCGATTGGTGACAGTCGACATAGTCGAAGTATCGATACAACGCCAAGACCTGAGCCATAGTTCTAAAATTTTTACCATTTGTACAAACTAATTTATAGGAAGGTGCTGAATGCTATATAATGGCAAAACAATATACTGTACAGAGAATGAAGGGTAAGGGATGCCATTAAAGAGGAAACAGGGAGAATCAAACAAAAGCATAATAATATACGGCTGTCAAAGTACGTGAAAGTGCATTATTCAAGTATTACTCGGTAACCGCAACAAAAATTCCAAGAAAATCAACAACTGTAAATAATAACGAACTAACTATAATGATGCGACGACAGAGCATGAAGTCAGTAAAATTATACAAAATCTAAAAAATAAGAAGTAAAGAGAACAAATGACCTACCAGTCTGCATTGTAAATTAATGCATAGAGGCTATACAAGCTCCCTTCCAAAACATAATAAACATGTCATTCACATAAGCGAACTTCTGAGAATAGTTGAAACACACAAGAAACGTGCCTCTGTAAAAGAGAGGTAACTCGAAGACAGAGGAAACCACAGGCAATTACTCTGCATCATTACTATCTAAAGCAATAGAATCAGTTCTAAAATACAATTTAAAGAATACATTTTTGACGTTCCGTTCTAATGACTGCAAGTGTCCACCACTCTCGGCAAGCATCCCTTTAACAGACAAGCCCTTCGCAACTTGTCCCTCCTTGAGCGTGGCGAGGGCGTCCACCCAGCTTATCGCTGTGTGCCTGCAGAATGACTGCAGTGTCCTCTCAACAGTGGCTCGCCCCAGGCTGTCCGTCTCCCTGCTCCTCCTTGATCAATCTCGGCGAGTTGGCAAAAGTGGCTGAGGTCGGACGTGTTAGACAGCTCCTTGTCATGACTATTAAGCTTCAGATACGGAAGGATGAAAGTCATGGCTAAGTGTCTCATCTATGTTCACTTGGTCTGTCGCACACACACCTCGAATGAAAACAAAAATCTTCACTACCTAAGAGTTACATTAACACCTCATTCACTGATCACTGATGTGGGACATTGCGGGAAACTACGTTTTCAGTTGTGCCCTAGTGTGTCATTCCCAGTCGATTGTTTAAATATATTGTTGGCCTTGATAAATAGACACAAGGCATGCACAAATAAATAAATATCCAAAACAAGGAAACAATATACAAAGAACACAAATCACAATGGATACGATGATAATGTCACATATGTACATAAGACACGCGTAAAATAAACATATAATCAATACAAGCAAAAATTACGTACAGTTACAATATGTGAAACAAAAGTGAATGTTTATAAGAGAGGTATTTGCCAGAAATGCCAACATGGAAAACACAAAAGAAAATAGTTCAAATGGCTCTGACCACTATGGGACTCAACTGCTGAGGTCATTAGTCCCATAGAACTTAGAACTAGTTAAACCTAACTAACCTAAGGACATCACAAACATCCATGTCCGAGGCAGGATTCGAACCTGCGACCGTAGCGGTCTTGCGGTTCCAGACTGCAGCGCCTTTAACCGCACGGCCACTTCGGTCGGCTACACAAAAGACATAATGAAGGCAAGTGACATAAAAGTTGACCTAAAGTGGTATTGTTCATCAATGAGCGCTATAAAATCGGTACAGAATGGACATCAGGCCTAACATCTGGTTACACAAAACAATAAATTTTCCGATGACAAACTTTATTGGACTGATATGGGTATGCTAGATATGAAGGGACGAGTATCATTTTTACGTTTTCGTCAACAGTGCACGTGTTTCCTTACCTTATAAGACATACAAAATTAAGACGTGTACCTTTCCTTCTTCCACAGAACCCACAATCAGTATGTATAATGTTCTCGTCACTGATATTCGTGATGCCGCCTTCTCATTTATTAGGCTGTATACTGTCAGCTGTGCGAGCTGCATGAATGAACTCGAATGAAGAAAAAAAAATACCCCTGTACTTTGTCTGAAGTGGCCACGGTCGGACGTATTACAACAATTAAATTACACGAAGAAGAAAATGGTTGTCTGTAGTACAGACAGAGGTTGACAATGCAATGAAAGGTTGTGATCACTTACCCAGTGACATAATATGCCTATGACAGATAGCAAAGCAAAATTTGAAACTAAACTGGAAACGTTTCCTCTGAGAACTCCTTAAATTCCGCACAAGACTGTCTATTACTGTAGTGTGTAAAAGATAATGGGCAGGAATTGCTGACTAACATCTGTCTGTCTTTAATTAAGAAACGTAAACCTAATAAATGATGACCATGGAAGTAAATTTCGAAAAGAAGCTGATTTGATATAAAACGATTCATTCCACATCATTACAATATATCGTGCAGATGATTTATGGAACATGAAACTATCTATTGGTACATCACAAAACTTGCTATGGGCTTATATGCTTTCAGAATCTCAAAATGAAATCCAAAAGTAAAATTAAGCAGGGTTATCAAAGTAGACATACATTCCAATTGTGATATGTTCCTGAAAAACTGACAGTTACAGGCAAGAAATATTCCGGAAAAAGAAGCAAATAGGCTCATGTTGGAAAAGTAAGCCAATATGGTATGTTACAAAGGTTACTGGTTAGGCTATCACTACTAAAACAAAAATTAGAACTTAAAAGTCTTACATACATGTTAAAGCAAAATATCAATTTTATGGGGTCTAAGGCTTTGAGACCATTCCCTATCGCATTTATAGTATTGTACAGTGCTCGAACGTGTTTATTATTGGTCATACATTGTGTGAAGCTTCATAGGCAACATTTCAGAGGATGTGAAAATAGCAATGAGACTAATGCACTGACAATCTAATAAAACGAGAACTTTATTCTGCATGTTATACATGTTATGCAGTTTTGTTTGTTTCACATTTCAGTAATCGTGCACTTTGTTGACATACACAAAATATGATAGCACGCCTTGCTCCTTTCCTCTCTGTAAGCGTTTATGGGCTAACAAAGAGCACGTAGGTACTTTTTTTTCTTATTCGCAAACGTGAACATTAAAAAAATGTGCATCCGACTCGGAAGCTGAAAATGTAACGAAGTAGAAGCAGTAACATTTCGCAAACAAGCATGGTTTCGAAGTTCAAGCTTCGTTTTCTTTCTATAAAAATAGATTAAAAGTGGAAGTAAATGGATGACGAAAGCATTCATTTCACATCACATCCTTTTCTTCTTGGTTATGCGAAGTTAACGAAGAAGTTAACAAAGAACAAGTTACATTAACGAGGCTAAATGCGTTGCATTACTAAAGCAAATACACCTTCAGGAACAAAAAATCGTTAAAATTTGTCTTCCCGAAACTATGTTATTCATGTAAGTTCTGAATATTAAGTGTTTAAAACAGCTGTTACGTGAAGGCGACAGAAATAATGATCAAGAAGCTTTCGTTAACAGTAGCCTGCAAATGTTTTGGGCTACTTAGGAAGGTGGCAGGCGCTACTCTCTCTGGGTTCAAATCAGCGTACAGCGTAAGTTTGTAAGGCTATCACCCTTCTTTTTTTACCTTCATGGTTAGTAATACGGGAAAAAAATCTTTGTTGCTAACTGAAATACTATAGTCACTGTGAAAACACGGGTGCTTTGAGCAGAGAAACCAAAAGGACACCCTCAAGGAAGTTTACAATTCGTTGACACGCAAGAAAGATATACTGAACATAAAGAAAATTATTACCATGTATTTCGGTCTGAAAAGGGAAAAATCATTCTAGGAATGAAGTTTCATTGTGTGAACATACAAAGATACTCGCAAACGGAATGTCATCAGCTAGTTACGTCCTTTAGAGTCCCATCATCACTGAGTAACAGCCAGTGCCGTTTATTTACGAACTAGTCACGTGTACACTCATTTATTGACTACAGAATTCTTTTCTGGGGAAGAAACGCACTACATATCAGTACTCTTTTGAAACTAAAGGAAAAATAGTAATCGGGCTAAAAGTAAATCTCTGTTCAAAACAGTGTGATTTTAACTACTCCATCTGACTGCATGTACCATTGTGCTATGCACATCAGAATTAATGGTGATCACCACTGCACAGATATCTCTGTAAACGAAACATGGATGTAAAAAATGAGAAGGAAGTTCACATTATGTCACAAACTTGAGGTCCGCCATCTTACACAGCCAAAAAGATTAGGTATACCGCATTTATACCTCCATGGGTCACCGCGCTGGTACTTCCCTGTAATGTAAATCTGACTTGCCTGTGCCCAGTTTTGAACGTTGACGATATCTGTCGTCTTTCATGGTCGTATCCCAAGTATTGTCCGCAGCTCGTGGTCGTGCGGTAGCGTTCTCGGTTCCCACGCCCGGGTTCCCGGGTTCGATTCCCGTCGGGGTCAGCGATTTTCTCTGCCTCGTGACGACTGGGAGTTGTGTGTTGTCCTTAGGTTAGTTAGGTTTAAGTAGTTCTAAGTTCTAGGGGACCGATGACCATAGATGTTAAGTCCCGTAGTGCTAGAGCCATTTGTATCCCAAGTAGCATCTGGTGCCTGGATTGTGTGGAGATGTGGCTGTTTCATAAAAAAATTCCAGCTTGCGTCGTTTAAGGGTGGAGTAACCGATCTGACAATAAGCTAAATTCTAAAGTATAATGGAATTTCATTCCATTCGTAAGTGGAGCCTTTCAAGAAACATTTTCTCCTTTACACATGAGTTATAGTGCCGCTGTTTGCTTTTAGTGTCATGGTTTAATTCCTATCATTTGGCTGTAGATTTCATATCAGTCCAGCTCGAGACGCTCTCTGGGTGAAAGCTCTTGAAAAGAAAGGATGAGCAACAACCATTTTTAGCAAAATATGTTCACAACATTTTGGGAAAGAACACTTACACCGAACATCAGTTTTGACAGTGCGTATTAGGGAAAATGCTGTGTCGTTAACTTCTTCCGGCTATTCCTCCTCACTTAGAAAAAGCAAGTAATGCGTAGAATATCAATTTTGAATTCAGTTCCAATAAAATTACAACATAAAAGCTTCCTGTCAAGGTATCAGACATTATTTTTTATGTTATGTACATTCGTGCTCAAAAGTATCCGAACGACCTGAGCTGGATTTCGCCTGATTCGCATGCAACCAGCATATCGCGGCTGTCTAGCAGGTCCTCTAACCGCTCCTTGGTACAGTCGTTTGACTATTGAAAATGGTTCCAACAAGTCACCACTAGAAAACACTGCTCTGTATCGCAGTAACTCAAGATGTAAAGTAATACCACGATGCTACAAATATCGGGGAACACCTTATCACAGATAAGACTGTCCTTAAGGCTTGTAAGCTCGCATTTATTACAATAAATCCCATACCTGAAATGCCACCACTCTCATTATTACGTCAGATAGGTAATGCACGTAGTAAGTTCGTCGTATTCATGATTTCCTCTTCAAAGTAACATACAGTACTTATTATTTCACACAAAATGACATTGAAAAATTTAATTCACGAGCAGCTAGTTGAGAATATGTATGAACTTCAAATGATACGACGAACCTTCTCGTTCTGCATATGGATTCAAACCCAGGTTAGGCAGACTAAGCAAAGATTTCGTGACTGACGAAAACTAACAGTCATTCCTGATTAGGCGTACAGAGAGTGATATACCTCGATTTTAGACAGTATCAGTTAGCAAATATCAACTTTAAATTACATAACGCAAACATTTTTAACGGACGTGAACTCCTCCCAGGCATGACTTGTCCCTGTTAACGAACTACGAGGGATGTTAAATATTCCTTCTTCACAAGTAACTTACTTGAAATGCCGTGAGGTAAAGCTTTGTGTTGGACAGGCATTCTAACCCAGAACCTAATCGGATTGATATCGGAAGTGGAAAGGAACACTTCCTATTTAAATTTCTGCATCCTACATTGTTGGCAGTTCTGTGTAGGTGGCAGTTACGTGATTTTATTTCGGTGATTACAAAATAGAGTCGAATGTATGCACTGGGTAGCCGAGGCAGCTAGTTAATGGTGATTCGGTCAACCAAGTAAATGAATTTACTGAACATGCTGCAATTTACTACAGGGAGCCTGTGTGTCAGAATTCTCATCCCGTGTGGCGCAACGGCCTTATGACCGAAAAATGAGTCACAGAAAAGAGGGGTTGGTGGTCTGTTGGACTGATGGTAGGTTCTTATGCCTATGGTCTGGGTTCGATTCCCACTTCTGTCAATGATTTTAGATAGGGAGAGAAAGGTTCCATTCTCTTCTGACTACACCAAGGGAAGAAGATATAATGGCAGTGTGCTCTGAAATTCACATTAAAGATGATGTTCCTTCCCTGCCAAGTAGACGTTAGGTTGAACCTCAGTAAGGTCTGGATGGCGACATGTAGAAACTCTATTACCAGTAACCTTTCTTATACTAGTTATTTATTTCTAGTGACGAAACAAATGCTATGTAGGGTCACAGGACACTTACTCTATCTTTTATCTGAGCTTCTGTATGTCGTTAAAATTGGTTCTGAACTGAGAATGCAACTCAGACCGCCCTTAACGCGGAATTTGATCCCTTCATGACAATACAACACGGCTACAATTTGTTGTTCGTTCAAAACCGCAGATTTCTCAACATCTCCACATATTGCGCGTGAATGGGTTCGAATACTGGACCGGCAGTAAAGATTTCATAATGTATTATCAAGCTCTAGCATGGGAACACCTATCTGCTGGTGGATAATAATTTTGATTTTTAATGTTTTTTTCATTCGTTGTCAACACTAACGATATCTGACGTTTTTGACTCCCAGTGAGACGCAGAACTATTTGCGAGATCAATGTACTCGTAACTTCAAGATGTTATTCCGAGCTGCTGGTGGCGAAAAATTGGGTAGCTGACGTCTCTTTGTGCGTAGTCAACAACGATATGTGTGGGGCTCTATTCCCAGTGGGCACTGAACTTTTCGTCATATTATTTCTAGTTCAAACATGCTCAAATGTCGCTGCTGGCGCAAGAAACCCATATTCAACGTTCATTTCCTCTGGAATATAACAGCGATAGGTGCCAGGTTGGAGTCCTGGGAAGGAAAAAATTAATGTTTCGTCTCGTCATTTCAGTTCAAACATCTAGGTACTGCCAAGTGCGGTGTAACGACGTATTTAGTTTTTCGTTTGATATATGACCATGTGCAGACTTCGTCACCTACGTCAGTTACAACCCACTTCAAAAATGATTCATATTCTTTTTAAATTGTCATAGAATGGTTCTTGAACGAAACTGTAAAACATCCGTTGAGTCGTGTGCAGAGAATTACATCACTTGGGCCAACTGGTTTTCGTAACTTTTTCGAATTTAAATTTCGTTTGTTTCTCCTCAGAAAATTATATCGACACACGTTATCTTGATCTAATCGATATCAGAATCACACATTAAATAAACTTTTTTTTAGACTCAAAGTTTCGGCCAACGCTGTCTGAATCAATAATCTTGTCAAAATATATTATTAATCCGTTCACATAACTCTTCATAAATAAATCTTCACGACACGTGTTTCACCTTTAGTAACATACACTATTTTATTAGCTTCCTACACATACAGATGTGAACTTGAGCGTTGACAGACAGTGACTAACATTTCAATAAGATTAAGCTCATCATTGTTGTACAAAAAGAGTATAAAAATTCATTTTTAATTTTTTAGAAACACGACGCAACAACTCGGTTCCAGGATCTTCTGTTGCTCCTTGGCTGTCGACCCGCGACGTATAGCGGCCAGCAATTTCCTCTCTGGTCGCGGCAACGAAGATGCTGTCCCCGTTCGTTGCGCCGATCTCTCCGTACATGAAACACATAAAAAAAAATACAAAACTTTTAGATAATTCACATTTATTACAAATAATAAGAAAACACATAAACAAAACTAAATTAAACTTATAGTCACCTGCAAACTGGGCTGACTTTGGTGGATGGGTGACGCTTAATTTCGTCCCACTACATACCCCACCCACAAGCTCAGTTTGTCAGGTTTTAACCGGAATTAAAACTGTTCAATATACAATATTTAACTGTTAATACATTTTCCTCACATTTTACGTAACCTCAAGTCCTTGCTATTAGATAGATTTAATCCTTTTAACACGATACCGTTGTGACTATTTGTCATTTACTCTTAATTGTGCTCTTATGGTAATTCGTAACCGAATATAGGGAGATTGCTCCTCTTCAGTTAATAGTTGCTAATAAATACTAATTTAGTACGTTCTTTAACGTTGTACATTAGGACAGAGCGTTCAAATTGTGATAGATTAATTTCAGTTTCATTTATTTACTAGAGTTATTCTTTTCAAGAATGTATATTACTAATAAGTTTCTCACAATAACTAATAGTACTATTTACTTTACGTCATTCTCTTCCCTAATGCCTTATTTATGCCTGAGGTCAAGAAGAAATCAAGCAAAACTCTCTTTAGAATCTCGGCACGGCTTTCTTTACCTTCGGACACCTTGTTGGGTAATGGCCATTTATTTAGGAGAAACAAGCGAGAGAGCCCCGTTTGGTGTGTTCTATATTAACACTATTGCAAACCTCTATTAAAGGCACTCTGCTATGTTCTCGTGAGCCATATAGCTCTGGACGCCCATGGTCCCTAAAACTATTAACCATCCCCTTTGGTTCCTACTATCCGAGTAAATTTAAAATATGCAAAATTCCTTTTGACCTAAGAGCAAAGTTTCTTCCATATAAATCCCCCTTTTTGGTTATCTTTCTCTTTTTGAAGTACCAGTAGATTATTGTAGAACACATGTTTGAGCTTTCTGTCATTTATTTAAAATAACACGTAACTATCACGAAAACTCCACATGAATAAACTATGAACGCTCTTCCGTGTGTAACATATACTAAATATTAACTTATTTAGGAATGAAGGGTTTCATTTGATCAACACTATATAATCCTTTAATTACACCTGATGAAGGTTCCATAAGAAGTAATGCTTTGGGATGTACAATCTTATGTACAACATATGGACCTTCAAAGATAAAGAAGAATTTTCTACATTCCTTATCGATCTTAGAACTTTTAGGATGAGATCGTACTAACACAAGATCTCCTACCTGAAATGAGGGTTCTACAGCCTGTTGATTATAGCTTTTAATTCTCCGTTCGGCATTTTTTACAATCTGTTCGCAAACTTTTTCGTCTGGGATACATTGTTGGATCTCATTTACTGGTGGCCAAGGTAAAGCAGCTAGTAAAGGCTCACCTATAATTCGTTTGCCTAAAATTTCTATAGGTGATAATCCCGTCGTTAGGTGAGGCAATTCATTTAATATCTTTTCGAATTCAGGCATTAGTTTGGCCCACCGAGTATGTTTATGTGCACAATAAGTTCTACATAGTCGTCCTAATTCTTTCATGACTCTTTCTACTAAATTACTTTGAGGGTGATATTTAGAAATTAATATATGTTTGATTCCATATTGTTTTATCATATCTTGAAATCTTTGACTAATAAAGGCACTACCGTTGTCAGACATAAGTCGTTTCGGAATGCCCCAGTTAACAAAGTAATTTCGGGTGAGGCAGCGTATAACGCTTGCTGTATTCGCTCGTTTCAAAGTATATAGTTTCACATGTTTGGACCAACATTCCATTACAACAAACACATATGTGAATCCTCCTGAACTCCGAGGCAGAGGGCCGAAAAAATCTAATGATAGTAGATCCCACAAACCTCGAGGAATTACAGCATATAATTTATAACGCTTGGATTTGTTATTAACTTTAACCTTTTGACAGGTTTCACAAGCCCTAATAATACTTCTCACAATACGTGACATATTTTTGAAATAATAATACTTCATTAGATGTTTAATACATTTATGAATTCCAAAATGCCCGTAACCTTCATGAATATAAGTAATTAACTCGTCCACAACAGTTTTCGGAATGCAGATTTTCCATCTCTGGTGTTCCCTCTGTGCTTTCCAATACAACAAGTCGTTAAAATATAACCACACACCCCGGGTGTTAACTGTTTCGTCCCCATTATTAAGGTTTTGTATAATTCGTAGAATAACATTTTTCTTTCCTTTATGTAATACGGTAACCTACTACTTAGGACTCGTATTAGATGACTGTCAATAATTGGTTCTTCGATTAACTGAGCACGGTTTAAATTCCATTCAAAATAATTCCTATAACCTCTCCACCGTTTAGAATATGGAGGAGGGCCTAACAACTCTAAAGTTAAGTGTTGTTGTTTTCCTCTTGACCAATAATTTTGTTTAAACTGCTTAACAAAATCATCCCAATCCCTGAATTCATTTCTATGCAGTACTGCCCATTCCGCAGCTTCTGCTTCTAAATGTCCTATTACAAATTGAATGCGTTTTTCATTACTCCATTTAGGAGATAATGATGTTTCAAAAGCTTTTATAAAGATTATAGGGTGCAGTTCGCCTCCTGGTTTGAATACAGGAAATCGACTTGCTACATTTGAATTTGTTGTTATGTCATCCAGACATTCTGCGAGAGAAATAGTCGGATTTTGTTTAGCTGGCAGAGACGGAGTTGCATCGGATTGGCTTGCCGTGACTGCCTTATTCATATTGTTGCCATCCGTGCTAGCAAATTCGATGCGACTGTTGTCTCTGATTATGTTATTACCTCTGCTACCTGAAATGTCCTCGTTATTATCTAATTCCGATAATCGTTTAGTAATTTCCTGTATCCGCATTTCTGTATTGGATACGCGACTAGCTAATATCGATTCTTCACTGTGTTCACGATGTGAACGCTCTGTACCTTCATCAATGTTATTATCTTTGGCAGTCTCAAGGTTACTGCATATTTCAGTAATTAAAAATTTCATGTTTTCGATTTCGGTATGGTCCTTTTCTACTTGATGAGTTAATGTCTCTAATTCTACATTATCTATTGAAGAAATCTCTACAGGTTTGGTAGAGACCTCTTTAATAGATTTCAATAATTCTCTGCGAACAGTTTCTGTTTGCATAGAAAATTCATCTCGTAACATATCGTTATTTTCCTGTATTTCATTTACAACTAAGATATTGACACTATCTAGTCTCTCGGTTAAGTCAGTGATATCGTTTCGCATGCGAGCTTTTTCCTCGCGCGATTCCTGGATATGTTCTTCTAACCTTTTACAATTATCAGCAATCTTATTACTAAGTCCTACTAATTTTTCCTGCATTTCAACTTTAGAAGACTCTATTTTATCACTTAATTCTCGACTGGTTTCATCAAGATATTCCTGCAACCTGTCTGTTGATTTTGTCAGCTCCCCTTTAAGTCTAGCAGTAGATTCCTCGTTAGACTGTTTTAATTCCCGTTTTAGTTCCTGTTTCAATCTAGCAGTATATTCCTCGTTAGACTGTTTTAATCTAGCCATAAATTCTTCATTAGATTGTTTTAATTCAGCAGTAAATTCTTCGTTAGACTGTTTTAATTCCCGTTTTAGTTCCTCTTTTAATCTAGCAGTAGATTCCTCGTTAGCCTGTTTTAATTCCTCTTTTAATCTAGCAGTAGATTCTTCGTTAGACTGTTTTAATTCAGCTAGGAAATCCCCGTTAGATTGTTTTAATTTAGCTATCGCCCTAAAAAGGGATCTCATGCTCCTATCGGACATAGATTGCTCTTCGTCTGACATTTCACTTCCCGACATTATTGTAAGATATCAACTATTTACACACGCAAACTTGTAATCAACAATCCTATAAAAGCACACTTCCTATGTACAACACTCCACTTCCAACTTGAAACAAACTCACCGGACACTAATATTGTAATTTGTAGTTCTCGATGATCAGTGTGCTGCTATGGGCTGCAGATGTAACAGCCGTCGATGCAGCCGCTGAGATGCTGCGACCCCGCTTCCGCAACCGGCCGGAGGCTGAGTCGAACACCGGAAACGTCGCTGGCTGCAACCACGCCCGGCACCGCCGTAGACAGGCGAAGCCCTCAGCAACACCTCTAATACCAGCCGGAGGAACGCCCCGCAGCTGACGTACTGGGCCTATTAGTTTAGGGAGAAAAAAGGTTGTCGGGGTTTGCAGCGTTCAGCTGCTGCCCAACAGATGCGCCTTCTCGTGGAACAACTGCGTGACCGTACTGCTTGGCTGCGGCTCCGTCAGATTCCCACACCCACGAAGTCGCCGCTGGCTGGTGAAGGCTCCAAGAAACTCGCGTTGACTTCCGAAGGACTCTTGATGCTTTGTTTCGTACCTGTGTGCCTTAGTTGCACACAAGTCCTGTCACGGTCGCCACGGTGCGGTGTAACGACGTATTTAGTTTTTCGTTTGATATATGACCATGTGCAGACTTCGTCACCTACGTCAGTTACAACCCACTTCAAAAATGATTCATATTCTTTTTAAATTGTCATAGAATGGTTCTTGAACGAAACTGTAAAACATCCGTTGAGTCGTGTGCAGAGAATTACATCACTTGGGCCAACTGGTTTTCGTAACTTTTTCGAATTTAAATTTCGTTTGTTTCTCCTCAGAAAATTATATCGACACACGTTATCTTGATCTAATCGATATCAGAATCACACATTAAATAAACTTTTTTTTAGACTCAAAGTTTCGGCCAACGCTGTCTGAATCAATAATCTTGTCAAAATATATTATTAATCCGTTCACATAACTCTTCATAAATAAATCTTCACGACACGTGTTTCACCTTTAGTAACATACACTATTTTATTAGCTTCCTACACATACAGATGTGAACTTGAGCGTTGACAGACAGTGACTAACATTTCAATAAGATTAAGCTCATCATTGTTGTACAAAAAGAGTATAAAAATTCATTTTTAATTTTTTAGAAACACGACGCAACAACTCGGTTCCAGGATCTTCTGTTGCTCCTTGGCTGTCGACCCGCGACGTATAGCGGCCAGCAATTTCCTCTCTGGTCGCGGCAACGAAGATGCTGTCCCCGTTCGTTGCGCCGATCTCTCCGTACATGAAACACATAAAAAAAAATACAAAACTTTTAGATAATTCACATTTATTACAAATAATAAGAAAACACATAAACAAAACTAAATTAAACTTATAGTCACCTGCAAACTGGGCTGACTTTGGTGGATGGGTGACGCTTAATTTCGTCCCACTACATACCCCACCCACAAGCTCAGTTTGTCAGGTTTTAACCGGAATTAAAACTGTTCAATATACAATATTTAACTGTTAATACATTTTCCTCACATTTTACGTAACCTCAAGTCCTTGCTATTAGATAGATTTAATCCTTTTAACACGATACCGTTGTGACTATTTGTCATTTACTCTTAATTGTGCTCTTATGGTAATTCGTAACCGAATATAGGGAGATTGCTCCTCTTCAGTTAATAGTTGCTAATAAATACTAATTTAGTACGTTCTTTAACGTTGTACATTAGGACAGAGCGTTCAAATTGTGATAGATTAATTTCAGTTTCATTTATTTACTAGAGTTATTCTTTTCAAGAATGTATATTACTAATAAGTTTCTCACAATAACTAATAGTACTATTTACTTTACGTCATTCTCTTCCCTAATGCCTTATTTATGCCTGAGGTCAAGAAGAAATCAAGCAAAACTCTCTTTAGAATCTCGGCACGGCTTTCTTTACCTTCGGACACCTTGTTGGGTAATGGCCATTTATTTAGGAGAAACAAGCGAGAGAGCCCCGTTTGGTGTGTTCTATATTAACACTATTGCAAACCTCTATTAAAGGCACTCTGCTATGTTCTCGTGAGCCATATAGCTCTGGACGCCCATGGTCCCTAAAACTATTAACCATCCCCTTTGGTTCCTACTATCCGAGTAAATTTAAAATATGCAAAATTCCTTTTGACCTAAGAGCAAAGTTTCTTCCATATAAATCCCCCTTTTTGGTTATCTTTCTCTTTTTGAAGTACCAGTAGATTATTGTAGAACACATGTTTGAGCTTTCTGTCATTTATTTAAAATAACACGTAACTATCACGAAAACTCCACATGAATAAACTATGAACGCTCTTCCGTGTGTAACATATACTAAATATTAACTTATTTAGGAATGAAGGGTTTCATTTGATCAACACTATATAATCCTTTAATTACACCTGATGAAGGTTCCATAAGAAGTAATGCTTTGGGATGTACAATCTTATGTACAACATATGGACCTTCAAAGATAAAGAAGAATTTTCTACATTCCTTATCGATCTTAGAACTTTTAGGATGAGATCGTACTAACACAAGATCTCCTACCTGAAATGAGGGTTCTACAGCCTGTTGATTATAGCTTTTAATTCTCCGTTCGGCATTTTTTACAATCTGTTCGCAAACTTTTTCGTCTGGGATACATTGTTGGATCTCATTTACTGGTGGCCAAGGTAAAGCAGCTAGTAAAGGCTCACCTATAATTCGTTTGCCTAAAATTTCTATAGGTGATAATCCCGTCGTTAGGTGAGGCAATTCATTTAATATCTTTTCGAATTCAGGCATTAGTTTGGCCCACCGAGTATGTTTATGTGCACAATAAGTTCTACATAGTCGTCCTAATTCTTTCATGACTCTTTCTACTAAATTACTTTGAGGGTGATATTTAGAAATTAATATATGTTTGATTCCATATTGTTTTATCATATCTTGAAATCTTTGACTAATAAAGGCACTACCGTTGTCAGACATAAGTCGTTTCGGAATGCCCCAGTTAACAAAGTAATTTCGGGTGAGGCAGCGTATAACGCTTGCTGTATTCGCTCGTTTCAAAGTATATAGTTTCACATGTTTGGACCAACATTCCATTACAACAAACACATATGTGAATCCTCCTGAACTCCGAGGCAGAGGGCCGAAAAAATCTAATGATAGTAGATCCCACAAACCTCGAGGAATTACAGCATATAATTTATAACGCTTGGATTTGTTATTAACTTTAACCTTTTGACAGGTTTCACAAGCCCTAATAATACTTCTCACAATACGTGACATATTTTTGAAATAATAATACTTCATTAGATGTTTAATACATTTATGAATTCCAAAATGCCCGTAACCTTCATGAATATAAGTAATTAACTCGTCCACAACAGTTTTCGGAATGCAGATTTTCCATCTCTGGTGTTCCCTCTGTGCTTTCCAATACAACAAGTCGTTAAAATATAACCACACACCCCGGGTGTTAACTGTTTCGTCCCCATTATTAAGGTTTTGTATAATTCGTAGAATAACATTTTTCTTTCCTTTATGTAATACGGTAACCTACTACTTAGGACTCGTATTAGATGACTGTCAATAATTGGTTCTTCGATTAACTGAGCACGGTTTAAATTCCATTCAAAATAATTCCTATAACCTCTCCACCGTTTAGAATATGGAGGAGGGCCTAACAACTCTAAAGTTAAGTGTTGTTGTTTTCCTCTTGACCAATAATTTTGTTTAAACTGCTTAACAAAATCATCCCAATCCCTGAATTCATTTCTATGCAGTACTGCCCATTCCGCAGCTTCTGCTTCTAAATGTCCTATTACAAATTGAATGCGTTTTTCATTACTCCATTTAGGAGATAATGATGTTTCAAAAGCTTTTATAAAGATTATAGGGTGCAGTTCGCCTCCTGGTTTGAATACAGGAAATCGACTTGCTACATTTGAATTTGTTGTTATGTCATCCAGACATTCTGCGAGAGAAATAGTCGGATTTTGTTTAGCTGGCAGAGACGGAGTTGCATCGGATTGGCTTGCCGTGACTGCCTTATTCATATTGTTGCCATCCGTGCTAGCAAATTCGATGCGACTGTTGTCTCTGATTATGTTATTACCTCTGCTACCTGAAATGTCCTCGTTATTATCTAATTCCGATAATCGTTTAGTAATTTCCTGTATCCGCATTTCTGTATTGGATACGCGACTAGCTAATATCGATTCTTCACTGTGTTCACGATGTGAACGCTCTGTACCTTCATCAATGTTATTATCTTTGGCAGTCTCAAGGTTACTGCATATTTCAGTAATTAAAAATTTCATGTTTTCGATTTCGGTA
Organism: Schistocerca americana; assembly: GCF_021461395.2. Taxonomy (NCBI): domain Eukaryota; kingdom Metazoa; phylum Arthropoda; class Insecta; order Orthoptera; family Acrididae; genus Schistocerca; species Schistocerca americana. The sequence continues at coordinate 128,481,286 of NC_060122.1, read as the reverse complement.
TGGTCCTTTTCTACTTGATGAGTTAATGTCTCTAATTCTACATTATCTATTGAAGAAATCTCTACAGGTTTGGTAGAGACCTCTTTAATAGATTTCAATAATTCTCTGCGAACAGTTTCTGTTTGCATAGAAAATTCATCTCGTAACATATCGTTATTTTCCTGTATTTCATTTACAACTAAGATATTGACACTATCTAGTCTCTCGGTTAAGTCAGTGATATCGTTTCGCATGCGAGCTTTTTCCTCGCGCGATTCCTGGATATGTTCTTCTAACCTTTTACAATTATCAGCAATCTTATTACTAAGTCCTACTAATTTTTCCTGCATTTCAACTTTAGAAGACTCTATTTTATCACTTAATTCTCGACTGGTTTCATCAAGATATTCCTGCAACCTGTCTGTTGATTTTGTCAGCTCCCCTTTAAGTCTAGCAGTAGATTCCTCGTTAGACTGTTTTAATTCCTGTTTTAGTTCCTGTTTCAATCTAGCAGTATATTCCTCGTTAGACTGTTTTAATCTAGCCATAAATTCTTCATTAGATTGTTTTAATTCAGCAGTAAATTCTTCGTTAGACTGTTTTAATTCCCGTTTTAGTTCCTCTTTTAATCTAGCAGTAGATTCCTCGTTAGCCTGTTTTAATTCCTCTTTTAATCTAGCAGTAGATTCTTCGTTAGACTGTTTTAATTCAGCTAGGAAATCCCCGTTAGATTGTTTTAATTTAGCTATCGCCCTAAAAAGGGATCTCATGCTCCTATCGGACATAGATTGCTCTTCGTCTGACATTTCACTTCCCGACATTATTGTAAGATATCAACTATTTACACACGCAAACTTGTAATCAACAATCCTATAAAAGCACACTTCCTATGTACAACACTCCACTTCCAACTTGAAACAAACTCACCGGACACTAATATTGTAATTTGTAGTTCTCGATGATCAGTGTGCTGCTATGGGCTGCAGATGTAACAGCCGTCGATGCAGCCGCTGAGATGCTGCGACCCCGCTTCCGCAACCGGCCGGAGGCTGAGTCGAACACCGGAAACGTCGCTGGCTGCAACCACGCCCGGCACCGCCGTAGACAGGCGAAGCCCTCAGCAACACCTCTAATACCAGCCGGAGGAACGCCCCGCAGCTGACGTACTGGGCCTATTAGTTTAGGGAGAAAAAAGGTTGTCGGGGTTTGCAGCGTTCAGCTGCTGCCCAACAGATGCGCCTTCTCGTGGAACAACTGCGTGACCGTACTGCTTGGCTGCGGCTCCGTCAGATTCCCACACCCACGAAGTCGCCGCTGGCTGGTGAAGGCTCCAAGAAACTCGCGTTGACTTCCGAAGGACTCTTGATGCTTTGTTTCGTACCTGTGTGCCTTAGTTGCACACAAGTCCTGTCACGGTCGCCACGGTGCGGTGTAACGACGTATTTAGTTTTTCGTTTGATATATGACCATGTGCAGACTTCGTCACCTACGTCAGTTACAACCCACTTCAAAAATGATTCATATTCTTTTTAAATTGTCATAGAATGGTTCTTGAACGAAACTGTAAAACATCCGTTGAGTCGTGTGCAGAGAATTACATCACTTGGGCCAACTGGTTTTCGTAACTTTTTCGAATTTAAATTTCGTTTGTTTCTCCTCAGAAAATTATATCGACACACGTTATCTTGATCTAATCGATATCAGAATCACACATTAAATAAACTTTTTTTTAGACTCAAAGTTTCGGCCAACGCTGTCTGAATCAATAATCTTGTCAAAATATATTATTAATCCGTTCACATAACTCTTCATAAATAAATCTTCACGACACGTGTTTCACCTTTAGTAACATACACTATTTTATTAGCTTCCTACACATACAGATGTGAACTTGAGCGTTGACAGACAGTGACTAACATTTCAATAAGATTAAGCTCATCATTGTTGTACAAAAAGAGTATAAAAATTCATTTTTAATTTTTTAGAAACACGACGCAACAACTCGGTTCCAGGATCTTCTGTTGCTCCTTGGCTGTCGACCCGCGACGTATAGCGGCCAGCAATTTCCTCTCTGGTCGCGGCAACGAAGATGCTGTCCCCGTTCGTTGCGCCGATCTCTCCGTACATGAAACACATAAAAAAAAATACAAAACTTTTAGATAATTCACATTTATTACAAATAATAAGAAAACACATAAACAAAACTAAATTAAACTTATAGTCACCTGCAAACTGGGCTGACTTTGGTGGATGGGTGACGCTTAATTTCGTCCCACTACACAAGGAAATCTGATATGTCACAGTTGGTTGTGCTTCGATATCAATCCGATTAGGTTCTGGGTTCGGATCCCTGTCCAACACAAAGCTTTACCTCACGGCATTTCAAGTAAGTTACTTGTAAAGAAGGAATATTTAACATCCCTCGTAGTTCGTTAACAGGGACAAGAGATGCTGGGGAGGAATTCACGTCCGTTAAAAATGTTTGCGTTATGTAATTTAAAGTTGATATTTGCTAACCGATACTGTCTAAAATCGAGGTATATCACTCTCTGTATGCCTAATCAGGAATGACTGTTAGTTTGTGTCAGTCACAAAATCTTTGCTTAGTCTGCCTGACCTGGGTTTGAATCCATATGCAGAACGAGAAGGTTCGTCGTATCATTTGAAGTTCATACATATTCTCAACTAGCTGCTCGTGAATTAAATTTTTAATGTCATTTTGTGTGAAATAATAAGTACTGTATGTTACTTTGAAGAGGAAATCATGAATACGACGAACTTACTACGTGCATTACCTATCTGACGTAATAATGAGAGTGGTAACGTTTCAGATATGTCATATATTGTAATAAATTTGAGCTTACAGGTCCTAAGGACAGTCTTATCTGTGATAAGTTGTTCCCTAATAATAGTAGCATCGTGGTATTACTTTACATCTTGAGTTACTGCGATACAGAGCAGTGTTTTCTAGTGGTGACTTGTTGGAACCATTTTCAATAGTCAAACGACTGTACCAAGGAGCGATTAGAGCACCTGCTAGAGAGCTGCGGTATGCCAGTTGCATGCGAATCAGGCGAAAAGAAATTCAGGTCGTTCGGATACTTTTGAATGTGACTGTACGTGAATGCAGAATTGATATATTGTGGTGTCACCGCCAGACACCACACTTGCTAGGTGGTAGCGTTTTAAATCGGCCGCGGTCCGCTAGTATACGTCGGACCTGCGTGTCGCCACTGTCAGTAATTGCAGACCGAGCGCCACCACACGGCAGGTCTAGAGAGACTTACTAGCACTCGCCCCAGTTGTACAGCCGACTTTCCTAGCGATGCTACACTGATGAAGACTCTCTCATTTGCCGAGAAGATAGTTAGCATAGCCTTCAGCTAAGTCAATTGCTACGACCTAGCAAGGCGCCGTATTCAATTGATATTTATTATATGAAGCATGTATCATCAAGAGCGTTGTTATACAATTATGGATTAAAGTTAAGAATTCCAGAAGCTACGTACTTTTCTTTATAGCATTCATTACGTATCCTGTTTCAGACCTCACGCCAGCCTGCGTGAGTTTAAGAGCGTGCCTTTCGGCTTCCTCTCATTGTGTCTAGGCTGTCTTGTCTAGACACAACATATATAATTACACACTATTTAATTTTACGCATGTTTTCTGAATATTTTATAACATGTGGAACCTTTAATTACATTTGCTTTCAGCGTCCAGCGGTAGTGTCTTTCTTTAGCAATCAAACCGTCCACGGTTCCGATGTCGAATCCCGCTACCACTTGGGCTTTGAATAAAAATCATCAGCATTACCGTCTGAAAACTTCTGGCATAAGGAAACACTTTAATTCTGTCACCAGCCTTGTCAAACAGGGTGGAGGAGCGGATAGAGGTTTAGGGCACTCTCTTGGCCTTGGGGTGAGATACTGCCCCTAAAGGTGGAAGAACAGCAATGATGAACGGCATGAGAATTCAGAAGGCAGTGGGAACTACTGCATTAAAGACACATGACGTGTATCCGCAGGAGATGTGGCCTGTAAATGAAAAAGTGTCACTATGATTTCTCCACTGGAAAAAGATTCTGGATCTCTGGAAGCGGACTGCCGAGGCGGAGGAGACGAGGCGGAGGAGACGATGAGAAAAATATTGAATAACCAACTTGAGGAAAACGTCAATGCGTCGGGGAATGGAATATCGGAAGTTTGAACGTGATAGGGAACCTAGAAAACGTGAAAGGGGTGATATACAGACGCTCAACCTTTTTAATCCGAGCACTTCGTTCTTCGTCTTCCACCCTTACTATTCTCTCTTGGCATTTGTACACATTGTATGATACCCGTCTTTCCCAACAGCTTAGAACTATTTTCCCCAGAAATTCAAACATCTTGCACCATTAGACATTATTGAATGCGTTTTCCAAGTCGACAAATCCTATGAACAAGTCTTGATATTTCTTTAGTCCTGTTTCCATAATCAACCGTAACATCAGAACCGCCTCTCTGGTTCCTTTACCTTTCGTGATGCAAAATTGATCATCACATAACACATTCTCAGTTTAATTCCCATCCCAGCAGCTAGACACAAACTGAGTCCTTTTCCAGCCAGTTTCCAGATGGCAGACGGGAGGGGAGCAATGCATACGATTTACGGATGTAATCTTTTGCCCATACTGTTCAGTCTATAGATCGAAAAAGCAATGATTTAAATCAAAGAAAGGTTCAAGTGTGGAATTAAATTTCAAGGTGAAAGGATATCAGTGTTAGGACTAGCTTATGTCACAGCTGTCCTAAGTGAAAGTGAAGAAGAATTACAGGATTTGCTGAATAGAATGGACAGTCTACTGGGTACAGACTACGGATTTAGAGAAAAACGAGTAAAGACAAAAGTAATGAAAAGTATCGTACATGAGAACAGCGTGAAACTTAGCATCAGGATTGAAGGTGCGAAGTAGAGTAAGCTAAGGAATTCTTCTAGCTATGCAGCAAAATAACCCATGATGCGCAGAGCAAGGAGGACGTCAATAGCATACTAGTACGCTCAAAAAATGCATTCCTTGCCCAGCGAAGTCCACTAGTGTCAAACACAAGTCTTAATTTGAGGAAGAAATTTCTGAGTAGGTACGTTTGGAGCACAGCAATTTGTGGTAGTGAAACACAGACTGTGAGAAAACCGTAACAGAAGAAAATCGAATCATTTCAGTTGCAGTGTTACAGACGAACGTTGAATATTAGAAGTGTTGGAATGAGGAGATTCGGCGCAGAGTCGGAGAGGAAAGGACAAGAGAAAGGGGAACTATGATAGACGTCTCTGAAGACATCAGGGAATAACTTCCATTGTATTAGAGGGAGGTTTAGAGGGTGAAAACTGTAGAAGCAGGCAGAGAAGCTGCGAAAATTCTCGAGAGGGATAATAGTGTTCTGTCAGAAGGAAATGAAAAATCGCAAGGAAAGGCTTAAAGCTTTTCAACAATCAAAGCAACGACTAAAGAACGAAGTTTCCTCGCTAAACACAGTAACTGATGAACTGAGAAGAGAAGATTTGATTTACGAAAATGGCCTGTGTTTTGGAATGGACACGGAGTTCTTGCTACGACAAACTGCAAAGGCGACCTGTCAGAGTGTACCGAAAACATACCAACCAACACCCCGTTCAGTAGTCCTAGAACAGTAGCAAGTAGGTGCCGGTGTATGGGTGGTGCACCTTATTTTACCTCCGAGGCTTTTACCATACGTTACATGTATTGGCTATTGCGAGTACGGACAACCATAAGCTGCAGAATGGAATGACGACAATGAAAATTTGTGCCGGACCGGGACGCGAACTTGGATTTCGCGCTTACAACGAGCGGTCCCCTTACCATTTGGCTATCCGTACACGACTCACGACCAGACACAAACTTCCATGTGTCTACGACATGCACAAGTACGTCCATTATGTATGTTCCTGCACAGGTCAGACGTTGTAGTCGTCACAGTGTCTGGTTCTTTGACCATGCATGCATCGTGTGTTTCTTTGTTGTAAGTCATTATGTGCCATTTGTTACTGATTTGTTTTATGTTGTATTGTGTTCGTTTGTGTGTACGTTTCATGATTACGTGCTGGTTGTTTTTGTACTTGGTCGTTTATTTATAAAATAAACCACAAAATCCAAGAACAGGCAACACATATTCATGAAACATACACACGACAAACACAACATACAACGAATCAGCACATAGTCAGAAACATATGGCACATAATGAGTTAAAACAGCATAGTCACACGCAGAGTGAGCAATATACTAAAGAAACAAGGGCTCAACATAGCATACAAAACAACAACACAAAACAAAAAAGACTTGGAATAAATACCACCAACACTGACAAATACAGCCTGTCTTACATACTGTGTCGGTACGTCACATAAATATTGACATTTTTATCGGTTGTAAACCGTTATTAAATATTTTATGAATGTAATTAATGTAAAAGATATAGTTAATGTTCTTGAATCAACTGATATGCAACGATAATTAAAGAGTAGCATGTTTATTTAATGTCTATGAAAATAAAAAAGGATCAAAAGAGACGTGATTGTACGGCCGAGGAGGAAGGACGTATTTTGTGGTACACACATTGTTTTGTTTCGCTATACGGAAGGCAGCCATTGAGCAGCTACACATATTTTATGTACGTCATTCGTATTTATTGCTAAGATAAACTTATTATTATTATTACAAAATGAAATTCTTTGTAATAGTTGTCACCTCAAACGCTCGCAGTGGCTAATTACTTTTAATAAGCAGTTTTTCAGTAATTTGCGCTGCGAGAAGCTCATCTTCCGATGCAGCCTCTGGTTGGCAATTACGCGCCGAAGTATTAATTTATTTTTCAAAGTGTTAACAGTAACTGTAAATGCGAGAGATTTCGTTATAAGAACTTTTTTAAATTGCAACAGATAATTAATTTACGTTATAGTTCATGTTTTTAAACTATATAGATTCCATGAGTTCAGTAGGTTTTATCTTGGCCGCTCCACGGCAACAATGGAAATTCTCTTGCTTTGCAATCAATAAATAGAAATTAACAAAATTACATTCAATTCAGTTAACAACTATATTTTAGACATCACGTTCAAAATCTAAAGTTGGTACATGAATAACTGAGGCCCTTCAAGAACCCGTTTCATATTTACTTATGCACGTAAGTAAAAGTGATACGAAAAGACAATATCCCCGAGAGAAAGAATCATGCTGATAAATTAAAAATAAAAAAATATATAAAATATGTGTGTAGGTTTTTTGTATACGACGTAACGAATGACACCGGACGTCACAATATACCGACTAACCGCACCAACGTGCGGGATTCCCTATCCAACGTTTTTAGCAAGCACGGAAATAAAAAGAACTACAATACTACGAGATGTTTACAATTTGTGGTCTAGTTTTTAGAGAAGGATGTCTGATTGCTATCTAGCTTCATAATCGTTGCCTGAACTTGGGACTGTTATGTAGGAAGTATGGTATAATATTCCAAGACGACAGGAAGCTGTTTTGAATGCCTGTTGATTACCTACACCACATTAGGCATGGTAATGTATTTTGTCCAGCCCTTCTAAATGTATGGGTATGTGAGTATAAAATTGTCAAGGGGTCTCTTCTCACAGATGTCTTAACTTTATGGACCAGTGGAAGCCTGTAGTGCTCGTCAGCTGTTGATTTGTCAACTATATGATAATCAATAAGAAGTACTCTGCAAGATTTTCGGTTATCAAGTTTTCATAATATTCTTATGACCCTTCTGCCCTTGGCTGTTTAGGTTCCGAGTATTACGACATACGGCCTTGTTGAGTCTGCATATTATGGTAACATTCCCGTATGCAGTTTAATGAGGTGTGGGAGATACGTAAGTCAAACACAGACAAAACTGAGCTGTTAATGTATCAACGTGCTGGTGCCACTTCAGATTTTTACCCATCTCGATGACCACACATGGCACCTCATCCAGGGCGACAGACATTTCTGCATCCAGCATGAGTTGTTGTTCTTGTTGTGGTCTTCAGTCCTGAGACTGGTTTGATGCAGCTCTCCATGCTACTCTATCCTGTGCAAGCTTCTTCATCTCCCAGTACTTACGGCAACCTACATACTTCTGAATCTGTTTAGTGTATTCATCTCTTGGTCTCCCTCTACGATTTTTACCCTCCACGCTACCCTCCAATGCTAAATTTGTGATCCCCTGATGCCTCAGAGCATGTCCTACCAAACTGTCGCTTCTTTTTGTCAAGTTGTGCCTCAAACTCCTCTTATCCCCAATCCTATTCTATACCTCCTCATAAGCCATGTGATCTACCCATCTAATCTTCAACATTCTTCTGTAGCACCACATTTCGAAAGCTTCTATTCTTTTCTTATCGAAACTATTTATCGTCCATATTTCACTTCCATACATGGCTACACTCCATCCAAATACTTTCAGAAACGTCTTCCTGGACTTAAATCTATACTCGATGTTAATAAATTTCTCTTCTTGAGAAACGTTTTCCTTGCCTTTGCCAGCCTATATTTTATATCCTCTGTACTTCGACCATCATCAGTTATTTTGTTCCCCAAATAGCAAAACTCCTTTACTACTTTAAGTGTCTCATTTCCTAATTTAATTCCCTCAGCATCACCCGACTTAATTCTACTGCATTCCATTATCCTCGTTTTGGTTTTGTTGATGTTCATCTTATATCCTCCTTTCAAGACACTCTCCATTCCGTTCAACTGCTCTTCCAATTCCTTTGCTGTCTCTGACAGAATTACAATGTCATCGGCGAACCTCAAAGTTTTATTTCATCTCCATGGCCGGCCGCGGTGGCCGTGCGGTTCTAGGTGCTCCAGTCCGGAGCCGCGCTGCTGCTACGGTCGCAGGTTCGAATCCTGCCTCGGGCATGGATGTGTGTGATGTCCTTAGGTTAGTTACGTTTAAGTAGTTCTAAGTTCTAGGGGACTGATGACCACGGAAGTTGAGTCCCATAGTGCTCAGAGTCATTTGAACCATTTGAATCTTCTCCATGGATTTTAATACCTACTCCGAATTTTTCTTTTGTTTCCTTTACCGCTGGCTCAATATACAGATTGAATAACATCGGGGACAGGCTACAACCCTGTCTTACTCCCTTCCCAACCTTAGCTTCCCTTTCAGGCCCCTCGACTCTTATAACTGCCATCTGGTTGCTGTACAAATTGTAAATAGCCTTTCGCTTCCTGTATTTTACCCCTGTCACCTTTAGAATTTGAAAGAGAGTACTCCAGTCAACATTGTCAAAAGCTTTCTCTAAGTCTACAAATGCTAGAAAAGTAGGTTTGCCTTTCCTTAATCTTTCTTCTAAGATAAGTCGTAAGGTCAGTATTGCAACACGTGTTCCAACATTTCTGCGGAATCCAAACTGATCTTCCCTGAGGTCGGCTTCCACCAGCTTTTACCTTTGTCTGTAAAGAATCCGTGTTACTATTTTGCCGGTGTGACTTATTAATCTGATAGTTTGGTAAATTTCACATCTGTCAACACCTGCTTTCTTTGGAATTGGAATTATTATATTTTTCTTGAAGTCTGAGGGTATTTCTCATACATCTTGCTCACGAGATGGTGGAGTTTTGTCAGGACTGGCTCTCCCAAGGCCGTCAGTAGTTCTAATGGAATGTTGTCTACTCCCAGGGCCTTGTTTCGCCTCAGGTCTTTCAGTGCTCTGTCAAACTCTTCACGCAGTATCATATCTCCCATTTCATCTTCATCTACATCCTCTTCCATTTCCATAATATTGTCCTCAAGTACATCACCCTTGTATAGACCCTCTTTATACTCCTTCCACCTTTCTGCTTTCCCTTCTTTCCTTAGAACTGGGTTTCCATCGTAGCTCTTGATATTCATACAAGTGGCTCTCCTTTCTCCAAAGGTCTTTTTAATTTTCCTGTTATACGTCTTAATCCATATCTTCTTTGGTTTCCGCGGTCAGAGACAGCTACAATAAAAAAATTTCTGAGTACGTTGCTGTGTCGTATTACGAAGTACCTAGCAATGAATGATATTACGGCCACAGTTTCTACACTGACGGGTGAAAAGTCGCTGCACTAACAAGGAGTAGTGTGACATAAACGGAAGTAGGTAGGCGTGTTTCTACACCTAAAAGACGATGTCTATTCAGATTTCGCGCCAGTCGCATAAGAGTGGCGCTAGTAACGCCACTATGAGGATGCGAATCAGGTTTGTTTTAAATATACGCTGTAACGGTCGATGAGCATCAGTTACCTTTGAGATTGGGCGTAGTGAGTTGAAGTTGGTCAAGAATGCTTTTAAGGCGAAAAAGACGCCATTATAAACCTCAGTGCCGGAGGTCGTGTAATAGGGCTAGGAGAAGCAGGATGTTCCTTCTACTATATTGGAGAAAGACTTGGCAGGAATGTAGCCACAGTACAAGATTTATGGCAGCGGTAGACACGAGAATGTACGAGCACTACCGAGATCGTTGGCCATTGTGTTCAGCGAGGTGCCCTGGCGCATCGTACTGCATTTGCACCAGCGGTTTGAGTGCAGTTGGCACGACGCTGACACAACGAACTGTTACGAATCGGTTACTTCAAGGACGGCTCCGAGATAGACGCCCTGTAGCGTGTATTCCAATGACCCCAAACCACAGCCATTTGCGAGTTCAGCAGTGTTAAGCGAAAGCTCATTGGTGAGCAGGTTGGAAGTCTGTTGTGTTTTCTGATGAAAGCCCGCCGCGCAGGATTAGCCGAGCGGTCTTAGGCGCTGCAGTCATGGACTGTGCGGCTGGTCCCAGCGGAGGTTCGAGTCCTCCCTCGGGCATGGGTGTGTGTTTTTGTCCTTAGGGTAATATAGGTTAAGTAGTGTGTATGCCCAGGGACTGACGACCTTAGCAGTTAAGTCCCATAAGATTTCACACGCATCTTTTTTTTTATGAAAGATGGTTCTGCCTCGGTGCCAAGAACGTGCCTGTGTTGATTACAAAAAGGCCAATTGATGGTCTGCAGCCGACCTGTCTGTGACTAGACACACTAGATGTACACAAGGAGCTATGATATGGGATGAGAATTCATATGGCCGTAGGAGTGGTTATCCCATACACCCTGACTGCAAGTTTGTACGGCAATCTGGTGATTCGATCTATTGTGCTGCCATTCATAAACAGCATCTCAAGGTGTGTTTTCCAACAAGATAACACTCACCACAAACCGGACTTGTAACCCAACATTTTCTGCAGAGTGACGACACGTGGCTTAACCTGCTCTATCACCAGATCTGTCTCCAGTCGAGCACATCATCAGACGTCAACTCCAGCAATATTTACAAACAGCATTAATCGTCCCCCTATCGATTGACCAAGTGCAAGAGGTATGGAACACCTTCTCACAAACTAACATACATCACCTGTACAACACAATACATGCAAGTTTAGATGCTTGCATTCAACATTCAGTCGGCTACACCGCTTATTCATGTACCAGTATTTCGCATTTGCAACGGCTTACTTCGGGTTTACCTGTGATGTTAATCACTTAAATATGTTAGCCCCGGAAATATATTCGAGAAATATTATTTCTCTGCATTAATTATTTTTGGTGCTGCCATTTTTTTCCGTCTGTGTACATACTGCGAAAGTAGGCAGCAAGCATTTTTCGAGTGAAGTAACGCCACCGGCTTGGCGTCTTTCTTGAAGTGCAACTGATTTGCTCTTCTTGGAATGAATTGTCAAGTGTTTCATCCACATTAAAAATATATTGAGCAGCATGAAGTTGCTTACCTTCCGCTATTTTAGGGTATGAAAACTCGTCTACGTTTACTTGTTTAAAAGCTTCTCTTCCTCTTCATATATGTTTCCTGAGACTAATATTAGGACGCCGTCTTTGCCTGCCGTCGCCGAATTACTTACAATGATGTATTTTTTCGCTCCCTGTAGATCGTTCAATGTAAATCCATAAAATCGGTTTTTCGTTTCAAAAACAAATCAAGGATTTATTATTTTTGCTCTTTTTTCGGACACACTCCGTAAGCTTACCATAATTTTTCTGCCACGTACTGCACCTCTGTTTTTTCCAGGTTTTTCCTTTCAGCGTAGTAAGTGGAATATTAAATTGCTTTAGCGCTGCAGAAGAAGGCATCCTATCATCCTTTACCGGCGCAATGTTATTTTCCATCGTCACACCGTCCCATGCTTTTTGCTGTGATTTCTGGAGATATTCCGTAGGCATCTTGGTGGCCTGGCATCTGAGAGAATACCAAGAGGCTGCAGCAGACCGTTTAATACACCGGAACAGAGATGGTTCTAAATAACATTGTTCAATTAATTAAATATGGCATGAGAGGGATAGAATAGCGGATGGTAGCATTCTATGTAAAGGGATTTAGAGACCGGTCTGTAGTATTATGTGTGGTATACAGAAGTGACTAACTCTTACTGAGGTAAGCAGCTTAAAAATGAATTGTTGATAAGAGTGGCCGCCTTGACCACTTCTCCCACCGGGGCCAGGTCGGCATTAATAGTTCACAGATGAAAGTATCAAAGAGAAAGAAACAAGAAGAAATTATTGTTTTGAAGCAAAGATATGTTTAAATACTGATATTGTAGATAGTCTTACTCTGTGTTTGAGTGGGATAACAAGAATAAAACAATTTACTTTTATCAGACGACTCAAAATCGCAACAAGCTTCCTCTGTCAAACTCGCTGACAACAATTAAGGTGTGTATTAGAGTAAGTCTGACCAGTTCCTGGAATGCAACAGCCCTGTTCGGGGCAAAAAATATGAAACGGCTATATTTATGCAATGGCCGCTTTACCCAACCTCCCCTACTTAATGTTAGAGGACTGTGTTCATATTTTACCACTCTGAATGTCAATGTCAACTGCCTTTTTGCAGTCAACACTTCACGTAACAAACTGTCCAATATGGTCTTTTCTGTACAATGATTTTGGTGAACATCGAGACATTTTGAAATATACCACAATTTCTCTTAAACGAAAAAGGTGACTCTCTATAGTGCAGTGATCTGCTGTAACAATAACTAAGTGTAATGAAAAGACAAACATATAAATGGAAACTAGCAATTTATTAAAATTAACACAGTCGTCGGAGAAACCATGTTTTACGTTCTTGTTACGTATACAAGCAACCTCTGAGACGTACACGTTGGCCAATACTTACAACGCAATTTCAGACCTTGACCAATTATATTTCCCACTTTAATATCCTACTTAATGATATACAGTTGAACTTCTCCATGTGAAAAATGAATTCTAGTGACAGAAAAAAGATGTACAATCGTAATTGGTACCTCAGTACCATCATAAATTCAGTGATCAATCGTAAGAATATTCTCTTCAACCATTAACTCTTCAGTTATATCATGTGTTAGAAATGATTCAAGTAACAAACAACAGAAGGTTCCCATCAATTATACAGTGAGTCATGAAGCCGGATGGATGATAAAAGTAAACTAATTTTTTCCTTTTTCGAGCATTATACAGTAACCTTCTTAAACTGACACAATTATTTACTGTAATTCAAACCATGAGTGACATAATTTACGTACGGCGTAGTAATACTATTATTCAGTGTGTATATTTGTGGTTTCATCAGATATCATAATCCACATAAGAACAAATCAAACCGCACAAGTAACAAAGCACGAAATTAATAGTAATCTATAGCTGCACCCTAACATCTTGACGAAAGCGACTAATTACAATGAACGAATCGTTATTGTCCTCGTTGTCCCGATAAAAGCAAGCTCAAGAATTCATCGGCCTCCTAACTGATACCATCGCACTCTGTTATGGCAATTAGCTAATGTGGACGAACACCTGGCCAGCTGTTCGATACTCAGATCGTCTTGAAGCGGTTGTCTCTCCATAACGTGAGTGCTTCCAAAATATATATTTCCTTTTCCGTTATAACGTAGTGGTAAAGAATCTGTCGTCTGGTCTTAATAAAAGAAAAACTTTCACATAATTTCTAACATTTTCTCTACTTTTAGTTCTTTTCTTAGAATGAAATGAATGATTTATGTTTTTGAAGGTACTGGGGTCTTTCAGTAGGTTCTTGAAACCACAACATGGCAACGTAAACATAACGTACAAAAAGCAATTGGTAAAAGTGTCCACCCTTTTTTCTGCTTAATGTAAGAGAAACAAACCGCCTTTAACTAGTAACAATGGTGAAAACGATATAAATAAAAGCTTTGGTTGTCACCCTAATGTTAATGCAAATATTAGTGGCACACAGTCGACAACTAAATTTCTTTTTTGTTTCTTGTGCAGTTTTGTCACCACGCAACTGCGTTACACTCAAGAAAATTCATTAAAAAATTATAAATTGTTCTGTATGTACAAAGGTTTTGTTGAACTGTAACACGAAATTCTCTCTCCATTATGTAGAATCGATCCCCCCTTTTTTTTCGTTCATCAGGCTTCTGACTGGTCTGATGCTGCCCACCACGAATTCCTCTCCTGCAGTAACTTCTTCATCTTGAAGTAGTTCTTCCACCTGCGCCCTCAAAAATTAGTTCGATGAATTCAAATTTTGTCTTTCCCTACAATTTCTACCCTTCTCAAGTCCTTCTAGTACCATGGAGCTCATTCGCTGACGTCATCTGTCGACCTAATTTTCCGCATTATTCTGAAGCACCGTATCACAAATGCTCCGATTCTTTTGTTCCTGTTTTCCCACTGTCCATAATCCATTAACCCACAATGCTGGGCTCCAAATGTTCATTCAGAGAATTTTCTTATTGAAATTAAGGCAATTTTTGATAGTAGTTGACTTATCTTGGGCAGGAATGCCTTCTTCAACTGTGTTAATCGCCTTTTTATGTCCTATTTGCTAGGTCCATCGTGGGTTATTTTGCTTCAAAGGTAGCAGAATTCCTTAACTTAACCTGCTTCGAGATCACCAGTTTTGATGTTTCGCATCTCAGTTTTCCTTCTACGTTATTTTCTTTTACTATTGTCTTTTGCTTTTCCGCTGTTCAAATGTTCAAATGTGTGTGAAATCTCATGGGACTTAACTGTTACGGTCATCAGGCCCTAAGCTTACACACTACTTAACCTAAATTAACCCAAGGACAAACACACACACACTCATGCCCGAGGAAGGACTCGAACATCCGCCGGGACCAGCCGCACAGTCCATGACTGCAGCGCCTCTGACCGCTCGGTTAATTCCGCGCGGCTTTTCCTCTGTATCCACAACCTGTACTCATTAGACTGTCCATTCTTTTAACAGATCTTGTACTCACTTTCCTTCGCCCACCTTTTCCCATATTTCTCTTCAAGAAAACGCTCTTCAATTTTTGAATGAATGCGTAATTGAGCATTTGTTTGTAAGCAGAGAATCGACGTAATTTTTCTTCTCTCTTATTCATAGGGTATCTGTATCAGTTGACTCATTTCTCACATTTGGCACATGGCCTGAGCTGGCCCTTGGCAATGAGCTTCCGTCTCCTTTTAAGAAGTACAGCCTTTTACTGACTGCCTTTGAGCACTCATGGGAAGCTGTGATACGTTCCATTTAGCTTTCTGTACGAATATAGTCAGAATGGTTTCGGTGGGAACAAGGCACAAAATGGAGGTTTCCCAGCACCTGCCGGATCTGGTGAAAGGCTGGCGCCGCCAGTGCGTTTTTTCATTGGACGCACCAGTCATAGCGAGGCAGAGGTGGCTTTCCAAAACCTCTGACGAACACATCGAAGCTGTGACCATGAATTGAATAAAACGTGCTTTTGAGAGCACTCCTAGCAGGATGATTACCGTGATCGATTTCTGTTTCTATGTGTGATGACATTCATGAGTATTCTCTTCGTTTTCACAGAATGACTTTTTGGTGTTCGATTGGCGATCATGTTACCATGGCACTGTTTTCTCGCCAGTCTTGGAACATTAAGAATGTAGGTAAGCCATAAAAGACCTCAGTAGTTTGAGAATCAGTGGGTATTATTAGAACCTCCGTCACTACGGGGATCTCAGTCTCTCAGTCTCTGGGCACCTATCCCTATCTTCTCCCTCCTGTAGCTTTGAGTGATTAACTGACTTAAGTGTGAGGATTTCGGAAATATTTGGGGCTTATGACGTTTCCAAGTGTATCTACATTAGTATATATATTGAAAGTTCATCCTCCCTCACCCTTGCTTCTTAATGAACTAAAACGATAATTTTTATCTAATATTGATACTTGCTGATTCAGTTAAGAAGACTTATGTTGTTATGCAGTCGGAAAGGAAATATGGGAGATCCTATCGCAATCTTACTACCCTCTTCAACAGAATCATTGATGAAGATATGGTTCCAGTAGTCTGCACAGCTAGTGTCACTCTGAAAATCTGGAAACGAAAAGGTGATGTGACAGAATTCTCGCAGTATCCATCAAATCAACTCCATTGTCACACCATGAAGACCTTTGAGCGTGTTGTAGACTCCAGTCTCCGCGCAGTTGTTTCGATCACCCCAAATCAATGCATGTGTGAGCCGTGACGGCATTAAGTTAGTAGACTGTTCTGTCTGGCGCCACTGAGTCAGGTGTAGTATCGACTATCCATCTCGCGCCTCCATTGTCAGTATCTATGAGGAAGACTTGGTATCTGTGGACTGTGTCCTTAGAAGGTCTTTCCTTGCCGATATAAACGGGGTTCGCTGGCCCGAGAAGGAGGCTCGAAGTTTTTGAATTGGCGGTAGCGTAGCGACAAGAGGTGGTCACGAGATCTGAGCGGCCGAAGCCACGACGTGCGTAAGGAGGGCCCGCGCTGAGCGAAGATACCGGAGTACTTCATCGGGGTCAGCGTCGACTACAAGCAGCAGGCCGACATGCCGTCAGTTGGTTGGCGGCATTCGTGTTGGACGACCACTCGTCGCCTGGTGCCCTCTTCTACTTGGCTTTCATCGGCTCCACTCAATAACCGCTGCGACGTACCTTGGATCTATGGAACTGCTTGCTGAGGAACATTTTTTAACCCTCGTGGTGATCTGTTTCATTGTCTACCTGCCCTCATTATTTTCTGGTTTGTACCCAACTCCCAGAGCTTTACTCGGTCGGCTCTTTGGTCGTAAACATAGGCAGTGGTATTGTACCAAGACACTTGTTGCCGTTTGAAAATTTCTCGCGCTATTATATTGCCTTCCCTTTCTGGTTTGTACCCGATTATTTATGTTCTAATTAATCAGCTCTTGGTCGTAAATACAGCCGGAACAATTGTGCTAAGGCACAGGTTGCCGTTAAACAAAAGAGGGACCTTGTGGTTAGATTTAGCTGTTGGCTGGCTCAATCCTTTGATTGTAATTGCTTTTCTCAGTCATTAGTTACAATCTGAACAACCTATTGCACTAAGCTGTTCGCTTCCGTGTTTGAAACACCGACTCACTATTGGTGTATTTTAGCTGCATCTTGTGGTTCCACCGAGAGAGTTCTCTTGGAATAAATGTTCACAAGTAATGTTTGAAGACGTTCTTTCAGAGCGGTCTAAGTAAGTGACAGTCAGTTTAACTTTTAAAATATTAACAGTCTACTGTCACCAGGGCTTTAGTCACAATTAAATTGTCAGAAGGGACGAGTTGGGATCCAGTCGTACCTTGGTTGGGCGCGCGGTGTAGCCACGGTTTGAACGGCTTCCCCCGTCGGAGGTTCGAGTCCTCCCTTGGGCACGGGTGTGTGTACTGTCCTCAGCGTAAGTTAGTTTCAGTTAGAGTAAGTAGTGTGTAAGCCTAGGGACCGATGACCTCAGCAGTTTGGTCCCATAGAACTTGCCACAATTTTTCAATTTTGCACCCTCATTGCCAATTGAAATTGAGAGGTTGGTTGCTTTGAAGTAAGCCTTATCATTGTCATATTGTTTGCTAATCTGTTTAATCTTCAAGCACAGATGCGCATCTGAACCCCGAACCTTTCGACATACAGCTTTCAAACTAAAAGTTAAGTCATGTGTTTTGAGTAGCTGAATGACTCTTACCTTTAATGGTGCTTATATATTAACATGTGTAGCTCAAGGGCATTTAATAAGATAGACTGTGCCGAGCGCGGTAGTAAACACAACTGTTTCACCCGATAACGGGCGGACTGCAGGTCCTGCCGTCCTGTAATCATTTTCATATTGTTTACCGTTTTGCAATACAGCACTTCAGATTTGTTTCGGAATGATTAAAAACTTTTTCAAGTTGAGTTTTAAGGCCGCAATAATTTTGCAGATTTGTTCATTTTGTTAAAGAAAGTTTAATGGCTAAATGCTTCGAATATCTGCAAAACACAGTTTATATATTGTTGAACAAACAGGTTGTGTAAAAAGAAAGTCATATTGGTGCGTTCTCTCTCCCACGTTTTCCTTAATTACACTGAGCACAACATATCAGTTGGACTCAAAGTAAGTGGTACCACACGTGCCATTCATGCCGCTCTGTTACTTATTGTGAAATACCTTGAGAAGTACAATGATATTCATACGGCATTACTAGATTTGGAAAAGGCCTTCGACCATCTCCCACATCAGCTGCTTTGTCATGCAATACGATCTCACAATTTGCCTGAAGCCGACGTTCGATGGGTTCAGCTGCTATATCGAAATGTCAATTGGAACATCATCAGTGTTTCTCTGTGGATTCAGTTCTTTACCAGCGTGGCGTTGAGCAGACTAACAGCCATTTCCTTCAGTGTTCCTCATCAACCAACTCTACCATGCAAGACCTTATGAGAGCTACACCAAATGAACTTGAAGTGTCCAACTTTTGTTCTTCTTTTGTGAAAAATTATGTCAAAACTTTATATATATATTTTTCTGTACTTTTCACACGATAAAGAAATAAATCAATGTGGGAATACATCAAGGTTCAGTACTGCCACCTCTATTGTTTATCCTACGTATGGACACTGTGACATACGACGTACAGTCACCACAGCCTTGGCCGCTCCTGTATGCTGTCGAAGTTTTACTGGCAAGCAAACACCTTGAAGATCTCCAGGTACAGATGCAGCGATAGAATAACCGACTTGGCATATTTGTCCTCCGACTGAAAAAAAAATGGTTCAAATGGCTCTGAGCACTATGGGACTTAACATCTTAGATCATCAGTCCCCTAGAACTTAGAACTACTTAAACCTAACTAACCTAAGGACATCACACACATCCATGGCCGGTCGCGCGGTTTTAGACTGAAGCGCCTACAAACGCTCGGCCACTTCGGCCGGCCCTCCGACTGAATATGAAGAAGATAGAATACATGATGTGTGCTGTTCAAACCAAAGGACCATGAAAGTGGGCAGAGAACACCTGAAGCAAGTAGAGAAATTGGAGAAATTCAAATATCTTGTCTCACTCACGTGCAGCGATGGTGAAAGTCTATCGGACGTCCGTGCCCGTCTTAACACAGTGTGGATGAAACGGCGCCAGATGACCATCATCCTGTGTGATCGCCGTACGCCTTCACATCTTAAGTAAAAGGTTTGTGGGACTGCACTATGCTCAATCGCGGTTTATGGGTCGAAGTGTTGGCCAACGACAACGAAACATGACCAGGGCCCCCATGTAACTGAAATGCGAATGCTCTGATGGACCCTTGGGCTTGCCCGGTTTGACGATGCAACAAATGTCGACCCTCGACGGCGACTTGCAGTTGCACCCATCTAAGACAATCTAAGGGAGAGCAGGTTAAGGTAGTGCGGACACGTCATGCACAGTAAAGCAGACTCGGTGGCATGGACCCTCTACGCGTATGCCGCCATTATCCCACTTCATTATAAGGTCACTCAAATTGACAAAGATCACATGAATAAAATATTTTAAAGGCACTCCATTTTCCGCCGCATCGTTTGAAATCATTAATTCTAAATTACATTGCGCTTTATAATGTAATGTAATGGGGTATATTGACTAACTATCTACATGAAGTATCATGGCAGTGGCAAATATAAAAGAAAGAGAGATTCGAAACCAAAAACCAAAGTATCAAGCAACTGTTTAGAAATACTAGCTTCTATCGCCAGATATGTAATCCGATATCATCCACAAAAACACACCTTTCATTCTCTTAAATTCTAACATAAACGAATTGAAGGTGAAACAGAATAGAATGAGTTTACAAATGATGCAGTAACCAATTTTAAATTCTTCATAATTTCTAACTTCTTCAAACCTATGCTACAGCATGTGCATGCGCGGACTCATGCAGTCTCGCGGAAAGACACAAAGCACAGCGTAACTCACCTCACAGTGTAGAATAGAACTCAGGACAATAAACAAATAGGAATGATCTTTCTGCTAATCCATGTTCGAAACCATGGACCTTCGTCAAACAAAAGTAAACTTCTCAGAATAGCATGCGCCATGAAATATCTAGTTAATGGGCATACCAAGAAGGCAAATGCAACTACGTGCCGGCCGGTGTGGCCGTGCGGTTAAAGGCGCTTCAGTCTGGAACCGCGTGACCGCTACGGTCGCAGGTTCGAATCCTGCCCCGGGCATGGATGTGTGTGATGTCCTTAGGTTAGTTAGGGATATTCGTTCGAAGTTCTAGGCGACTGATGACCTCAGAAGTTAAGTCGCATAGTGCTCAGAGCCATTTGAACCATTTTGCAACTACGTTCTTAGGCAATGACACAGACATTATTTTTCAGTTAATGAGACCTGATCGTTTAAATGTTTCATCAATCATTGTCATGGTAAATGAACTACAGAAAGCTTATATTAGCAGATAAACATTTTGTTCGCTGATTCATAGAAGCGAGTGGACGCACATCCACCTGCTCAAAGCAACAGTTTGGGGTAAGCCATGTCCAGAGTAACATGAAGTTTCTTTCTGTCTAGCTGCATGTCACACTCCCACACGTTCTTAAACGTGTTCTTCACAGCCCTACGTTGGGCGCTTTCCATCTATCTGCACGTTGTTCTGCAAGTCAGAGATTCTCTACAATCTCTGCAGGGAACTGATAGTGATCATTTTCAGTCTCTCGTTTTCAATACAGCAGCAGCGTCTGGTTTTTAGTTAGTGTGGCTCTAATGGATCATCCATAAGCCATTCTACTTCTAGATCTACATCTACACTCTGCGTACCACTGTCAAATGCACTGCAGAGATTAAGTTCCTACTATACCGGTCAGTGAGGCATTTTCCAGTTCCATTTACCTACATAAAGCGCCAAGAACGACTGTTTGAATGCTTCTGTATGTGCTGTAATTAATCTGATCTTGTCCTCAAGATTCCTATAGGAGCTGTGGGTAGGTGCTGTAATATATTCGTAGAGCCATCATTTAAAGACAGTCCTTGAAACTATTTTGGTAGACTTTCTCGGGATTCTTTACGTCTGTCTTCAAAAGCCTGCCAGTTCAGATGTTTGACCATCGCTGGGACACTATTCCGCAGGTCAAAAGACTTGTGAGCATTCGTGCTCTCCTTCTCTTTATACATTCAGTATCGCCTGCTAGCTCTATTTGGTACAAGTTCTAAATAGCAGAGCAGTATTCGAGGATGATTCGCACAAGTGAATTGTAAGCTGTAGCGTGATTTCCTTTCCCCACCATTCTACCAATAAACCAAAGTTTGCTACCAACTTCACCCACAGCTGAGCGTAAGTGATAGGTCCGTTTCATGTCCTTACTAAGTGCTACAGCCTAGTATTTGCATGTATTTTCAGATTCTATCTGTGACTCAGATTCCTGGCATACTGTGTTTCTTTCGTTTTGCGAAGTGCTCAATTTTACATTTCTGAAAATTAAAACCAGTTGCCACTCTTTGCACCTCTTTGATATCTTATAAAGATCTGATTGAATATTTCTACAGCTTGGTTCTGACGGCACTTCGCTACAAATAACTGCATCATTTGCAAAACGCCTGAGGTTGCTATTATTATTTTCGGCGAAATAATTAATATACAAGGTGAACAGCAAGCGGCCCAATACATTTTCCTGTGGTACAACTGAAGTTACTTTTATAACTGTCGATGACTCTCTATCCAAAATAACATGCTGCTTCCGCGCAATCATGAATCCTCAATCCAGTCACCAATTTCGTCTGATACTCTAGAACAGAGGTTCCCAACAAAATTTTCTCGAGGACCCCCTCATTGAACATGATTGGTACTTTGTCATATCACAGTATAAAGTATCTAAAAAAGCCAAAGTCTTTTTGTACGTTTTCTATTTTTGGTACATAGAAAAAAACATTGACATATTCATTATTGAAAAAATATTCAGCTTAAAACTTTTTCAATTTAGCCACCATTCTTGTTGTTAAATTTTTGATTATTGCACAAAATCGTTGTTTTCAAATGTAGTTGCTTAGTATAACAAACTCCTTAAAAAAAATAAAAATTTAGTATGAACTGAAAATGACAGGAAAAAATTAAAACTGAGTGTATTGGTCTTTCAAGTGTACTACTCTTGAGATTGGATTGAGTAGACATGTGTGAAAAATAAGAAAACACTAATTTCATACAAGGTATTATTTATTGGAAAAAATACAGTTACAACAGAGTACACCATTAGTATTCCGTCAGTTTTAATTTCCAGTTCTCAATGAGATGAGTTCAATCAGATCTTTGAGTTAATTATTTCTGAAATATTAGGTTCCAAACTTGAAACTTTCACTCTGAAATCCGACCGCACGTCGAGCCGATTCCTGTATTTGTTTTCCATGAAACACATGGAAGAAAATGCTTGCTCACACTGATATGTGGTTGCAAATGGAAGGATCTTTTCCATTGCTTTATCTCCAAGTTTCTTGTAGTCCTCACGTGCTGATGCCAAGAAGTCTGTAATTTTATCGCCGATGAAAATGCTCATCATCATACCACAGCTGCACAGATCTCCAAGTTGATCTTGCTCTTCTTCAGTGAGGTCTTGGATTTTGTGTATTTCTTCACAGCTGAAGGGATTTAGAATCCATGTGTCGTCAGGATCAGGTTCAGGGAAATACTGTCTAAAAGTGGTGGCTAGGCTGTGTAGATGCTATAGGCCTTTCTCGTTTTAACGAACCACTTCTTCACCAATGGTCCATTTTTATAGACGCGAACTGTAGCTTCCGCGAAAAACAACGCTTTTCAAACACTACTGTTTTAATACAGAATACTGAAGATGTAAACAACACGGTCTGTGAAAGCACTGACGCAATAAATTAACAATGGCCAATTGTCCTCTGAAATTAGAGATTATGTGTAAAGTGACTATCAATTGTCAGCTGCAAAGAGGCAGCGCGCACAGTCTAACAGCATACAGCAGAACTATTTGTCTGTATCTAATTCTAATTTTGCGCTAGAGTGTGCTAGTGCCAGTTGGTTCTAGGAAGACGATAGACGCAGAAGTTAACGTTCGCTAAAGCTCTGCTCTTGCAGGAAGCGGCCAAAAACAAAAAACAAAAATTGTTATCATACGAAATATATTTAATATATTTTTTATTCTAATCGCATCTTGCGGACCCCTCTGGCATAGGTCGCGGACCCATGGAGGTGCGCGGACCACCTGTTGCGAACCACTGCTCTAGAAGATCGTACTTTTGATAATAACAGTAGGTACGGTACTGAAGCAAATATTTTTTTTGAAATTGAGAAATACAGCGTTAACTTAACTGTCTTGAACCACTGTCAGGAAGACATGTGAGAAAAGCTCGAGCTGGGTTTCATACGATCTATATGTTTTCGTCTATCTTCTTTGATCGCACAGACCGTCCCTCACTCTCGGTCTTATCTCTCTTTGTTGCCTACTGGCATGAAAGTCTACAATAATCATTGTTCTATATGTGTTATGTTAACACTGCAGCACTGGTACATTAAGCTCTACACAGTCACTGTATGGAGAACGTGTGCCACACAGTCAGTCGTTGATCAAATAATGAAAGTTATCTGACTCATTTCATGAATTCCAGTTAACATGACATCAGCGTAGATGGCTCATAGTAACAGTAAATATTAAGATTAGAATTTTAAATCAATAGGGTA
This sequence comes from Schistocerca americana, assembly GCF_021461395.2. Lineage (NCBI taxonomy): Eukaryota > Metazoa > Arthropoda > Insecta > Orthoptera > Acrididae > Schistocerca > Schistocerca americana. The sequence goes on along the minus strand of NC_060122.1, from coordinate 128,457,360 downwards.
AACGTCTCTTAATGTGTATTCGTATCTCATGCAAGTGACTCTTAATGCATGTAAGTACACATCACGGCATTGCACGGTGATAAACGGATAGTTACACAAGCGTTTCTTCTTACTCCAGGTAATTACGTATCTGGCTAGGTACGGCAACTACTCACGTAGCCTACATTCCACTTTAAACTAACGAGAACCATGCCCATAGGTTCAGTAATGATGTTCAAACCAACACTATATTAAAATTTTTTATGTATCAGGGTCTAAAGTAGTTTCTTCAAATTTGTACATGTTTTTCTCGCCTGAAAGAAACCGATGACACAAAACAAAAGCATGAAGTAATATAAGCTGTGAAAAATCTAGAAGTTAAATGGTATAATTATAATCAAATTGATCTTTCTACGTTGAGACTGATGCTTGTACGATACTGTGCAGCAAGCTGAGGAGGAGAGATGAGCATTGGGAGGGAGGCGGCGAGATGAAAGCGTTAATTAAAGACAACTTAAAATGTATTCTCAACGAACGAATGGCGAAGGGGCTTTCCCTGGGGAACGGAGGCATATTTCAAATGCCCATCTAGGAGTCTGGTCAAAGAAATGAACGAGAACAGGGCCAGAGGCGGACGGTGGGAGCCATCTGGCCCAAGCTAGAGAGCGTCGGCTCTGCCTCAAAGATGGAAACCGGCAGGCTGAAGCAACTGTGACCTGCCCTCCAGAGAACACACACGTAAATCGCCTCCCACATTTCCTATTGGTAAAATCAATACTGGTGGCATGGGCACACCAGAATATTCAGCAGAGACGCCAGAAAATTGGTATGGTGCTCAATTCAAAACCTATACTGGTCTGAACTGCTTCTGTCCTGAAAGGCAGGCAGTAATGGCATGTGTGCACTGGAGATGTTATGCTGCAAGAGCGTTTGAAGGACTTGACCTGGGCTTTGGAAATAAATTTTAACCAGTTCACTAAAATATTCCTCGCTGGCAGATCACAGATCACTGTATACAACACGCCATATGCACAAAAACTAATAGACTTCCTACACCTGTAAGTAGAGGGAGGTGTAAGTAGATGAATGACGAACACCAACTTCAATTAACGAAGGTTTCTTGCACATACGAGAGCGCGGAGCGAACTGTCTCCGGCCAGAACACATACAGTATATACAGCTACAGAACATCACAATATTATTACCACACATTCTAAACCAGTTATTCACATAAAAAGCCAGAAACACTTTCTTAAGTATCCAGGCTTCAAGGCTTCTATTCTTATTACGTTTGGGTGTGTCACATGCTGCACCATGAATGGACCTACATAGATTGGAAAACCTTTCGTGTCGTTTGTAGGACAGTTCGCACACTCTATTACATCTTTCTTTCTGACGCTGAATATTTTTCATTACCTTTTGAGCTTGTACTTTCTCTGAAACGACTTCGCACCGTTCCAGATTTATTGCAGTGATAACGTCACCACATTGTTGTGTCTCAGTTTAGCGACAGTTTGAAATGGTAGAATTTCTCGTACCTTATCTAACTGGTTATGCAGGACTAAGATAGGTGACAAAGTGTCTAATGATTTGGTAACTCTTTGATTACTTTCTTAAACGTATGTAGATATGAATCCCAAGGCCACAGTAATGTTGAAAACACAGCATACACAGTTTGCTGAGCTCCTCCATGACAAGCCAGAGTTGCCACTTTATAAGATGAAATGTAAATCGTTTGTATTCTCCTGCTCTGCAAACCATTCTTCCAAACTACTGACCTGCATTGTCGACCGTTGTCAGTGATACGTGGTGCTTACTGGAATTAAGGAAAACGTGGAAAGGAGGATCCACAAATATAACTTTCTTTTCACACAACCTGTTTCCTTAAGCATATATAAATTGTGTTTTAGAGATAATCGAAGCATTTAACCATAAAATTTTCTTTAACAAATTGAACAGATCTGCAAAGTTCCTTTTTCCTTAAACCTTAACCTGAATAACCTCTCAATCTTTCCAAAATAAATCTCGTGGTATGTGGCAAAACAGCAAACAATATGACAATGATTACAAGACGGCCGAACCTGCAGCCCGTCCATTATCGGGTGAAACAACGGTGTTTACTACCACGTTGGACACAGTCTGTCTTATTAAATGCCCTTCTGCAACACATTAAACTACACTCCTGGAAATTGAAATAAGAACACCGTGAATTCATTGTCCCAGGAAGGGGAAACTTTATTGACACATTCCTGGGGTCAGATACATCACATGATCACACTGACAGAACCACAGGCACATAGACACAGGCAACAGAGCATGCACAATGTCGGCACTAGTACAGTGTATATCCACCTTTCGCAGCAATGCAGGCTGCTATTCTCCCATGGAGTCGATCGTAGAGATGCTGGATGTAGTCCTGTGGAACGGCTTGCCATGCCATTTCCACCTGGCGCCTCAGTTGGACCAGCGTTCGTGCTGGACGTGCAGACCGCGTGAGACGACGCTTCATCCAGTCCCAAACATGCTCAATGGGGGACAGATCCGGAGATCTTGCTGGCCAGGGTAGTTGACTTACACCTTCTAGAGCACGTTTGGTGGCACGGGATACATGCGGACGTGCATTGTCCTGTTGGAACAGCAAGTTCCCTTGCCGGTCTAGGAATGGTAGAACGATGGGTTCGATGACGGTTTGGATGTACCGTGCACTATTCAGTGTCCCCTCGACGATCACCAGTGGTGTACGGCCAGTGTAAGAGATCGCTCCCCACACCATGATGCCGGGTGTTGGCCCTGTGTGCCTCGGTCGTATGCAGTCCTGATTGTGGCGCTCACCTGCACGGCGCCAAACACGCATACGACCATCATTGGCACCAAGGCAGAAGCGACTCTCATCGCTGAAGACGACACGTCTCCATTCGTCCCTCCATTCACGCCTGTCGCGACACCACTGGAGGCGGGCTGTACGATGTTGGGGCGTGAGCGGAAGACGGCCTAACGGTGTGCGGGACCGTAGCCCAGCTTCATGGAGACGGTTGCGAATGGTCCTCGCCGATACCCCAGGAGCAACAGTGTCCCTAATTTGCTGGGAAGTGGCGGTGCGGTCCCCTACGGCACTGCGTAGGATCCTACGGTCTTGGCGTGCATCCGTGCGTCGCTGCGGTCCGGTCCCAGGTCGACGGGCACGTGCACCTTCCGCCGACCACTGGCGACAACATCGATGTACTGTGGAGACCTCACGCCCCACGTATTGAGCAATTCGGCGGTACGTCCACCCGGCCTCCCGCATGCCCACTATACGCCCTCGCTCAAAGTCCGTCAACTGCACATACGGTTCACGTCCACGCTGTCGCGGCATGCTACCAGTGTTAAAGACTGCGATGGAGCTCCGTATGCCACGGCAAACTGGCTGACACTGACGGCGGCGGTGCACAAATGCTGCGCAGCTAGCGCCATTCGACGGCCAACACCGCGGTTCCTGGTGTGTCCGCTGTGCCGTGCGTGTGATCTTTGCTTGTACAGCCCTCTCGCAGTGTCCGGAGCAAGTATGGTGGGTCTGACACACCGGTGTCAATGTGTTCTGTTTTCCATTTCCAGGAGTGTATATAAGCACCATTGGTGACAAGAGTCATTCAATTACTCAAAACAGATGACTTAACTTTTAATTTGAAAGTTCTGTCGAAAGATTCGGGATTAAGATGCGCACTTGTGCTTAAAGGTTATACAGATTAGCAAACAATGATCAGGCTTACTTAAAAGCAACCAACCTTCTAATTTCAATTGGCAACAAAGGTGAGACTGGATCCCAATCCGTCCGTTCTGACAATTTTATTTTGACTAAAGCCCTGGAGACGGTTGGCTGTTAATATTTTCAAAGTTAAACTGAATGTCAGTTATTAACACCGCTCTGAAGGAACGTCTTCAAACTATGCATTTTTTGTACCAGCCTGTTATACATAAAGTGCGGCTACTCCCGAAGGTCCAGTGTGGGCTATAGTTATCGTATGGCAGCAAAAATTGGCAGATGTGTTACTGCATTCACGTGAAACAGATTTATGCTAGGAAAAATCAGTTCAGATTTTGGCCAACTGGTGAAAATTTGCCGCTGTACTGCGTCTCGTCGATACATCCGACTTTCATATCGAACAAATTGTTAAGCAGCAGTTAATAATAAAACCAATATTGTGCCCCTCTCAGCTGTTTAACTTTTTCTGTCCAGACGACATTCCTAATCGATTACATATGGAACTATTTCTATACGTCATTCTTGAATTCATAGCGCCAGATTTGAATCTGGTGACCAAAATTGGGACAATTTTTTTCCAGCGCAAACTTTGTTTCGCATTAACATGTTAGAATACCTAACAAGTTTCACTGCTATACGATAATTACAGCCTTCAACGGACCTTTGTGAGTAGTGGCACTTTATAACCACTTGGTAGTTACGGCAAAGACTGTTTTTACAAACTTGTCGTCTGCAGTCTAAATAATGGAAGATTGAACCTTCATTTCGGTCATCAGTCTTATGATTGATTTGATGCAATCAGTCTGGAATTCCTTACTGAACAACATATTGGAAACTAACGAGCGGAGATATTATGACCACTGCCCACGGAGAGTGAATGCTGCCTGGTAAACCGGCATGCACGTGGTGCCATAAGAAAGTATGTAACTGGAGCGGAGACGAACGAGTAATCATTATAGCGACGATACTTGAAACAAGTTGGTAAATAAACTGACATCAGCGACTTTGACCAAGGGCATGTTGTTATAGTTCGCCACCAGTGAGTAGCGAGGCTGGTCGGCTGTGACTTGCTACAGTTGTAGGTATCTGCAGTAAGTGATTGAATGTCACTGAAAACACGAGTATGAGGAAAAGTGTCTTATTACAGAACATAGAAACTCGCGTAGAGCCATCCAGATTTAGGTTTCCTGTGATTTCTCTAAATCTCTCGAGACAAGTACTGGGATGTTTACTTTGAAAGGGTACAGCCGTTTTCTTCCCCACCCTCCACACAATCCAAGCTTGAGCTCACTCCCTAATGACCTCGATTGCGACAGGATGTTAAACGCAAACTTCCTTCCCTACAAAGAACATAGAGGCTGGAGGTTGATAGTTCCCTTCCCAGTAAAGCACGATGGAGATGTGGAAGATCTGATGGCAGAGTATAATCCTCATCCAAGCACGCAGTCTGGCGTGCATTGTTGAACATGCGGCTCTGCAGCAGTCACTCTCCACGCATTTTGATGCAGATCCAACAACATAGTCGATCACATCTGCTGTGTGGCAACGAGATGTAATCGTATATCAATGGAAACGTGTCAGCTGACTGGATGAATCATGTTTCTTGGTATGCTAGATGGACAGCTGTGTCAGCGTATTACGTCATCCAGGCAAATGGCTATTGGAGTCACACATTGTGTCATGGACGCATATCACTGTGGGAAACATTTTGCTGTGGGAAAATTCCCCTCGGCTTCCATGGAACCTGGCACCATGACAACTGAGCACTACGTGATTATTGCAGAGCACTTGCATTGCATCATGCGATGGCCATTAGCAGCTAAATAAATGTCCATGTCACAAACAGCGATCGCGTTTCAATGGTCTGAGGAACATGATGCAGAACTCGTGCCAAAGTCTGGGACAGCAAATTTACTTAATCTTAGTCGAGTAGCACACATCTGGGATGCTATTGGGGGCGTTGTCCATGGCCTAAATCCTTTGTATCCTATTCTCCTGAAACTGCTTTCATTTGGGTAGACATTTGGTGATACATACTTGCGAAACCGGCAAAGAACTTGTAGAATATGCCATACAGAACTGCTGCTGTATTGAGTGCCGAAAACGGGCCAGCACGGTACTAAGCAGATGGTAATACAAGTTTGGCACATTAGTAGTAAGGAAATAAAGGTGAAGTGTTACCAGTCTGCACTGTTGCCAAATTTACTCGAGATGGCAGATCTCCTTGGGGTCCTCCCACATCATCTCCCTGGGTGCAGATGTGGCACCCACTCCTTTCGCCTCTTCAGTTTCCCCGCCGCATCCACAGTCCTCCCCCTCCCATCCCCCATTTCCCATCTCCTCCTCCACTTCTCTTCCCATATCCCACTTTTGAATTGGTGGGAAAAAGCGTCAGTCAGTGCTGAGCTACTGGGGAGTCTTTATTTACTGTAGTGGGAAGTGTGTTTCTGGTATTGTTATCCTCCTCCAGGATCATTTTTCAACCGCACCCACACTTGGTCCCATTCCTGCTCCCACTTTTTCGAACATACGTGTATGTATGTTCACCTCAAAGTCCGAAGACCCACTGTGCTCTAAAGTATCCCGGTCCTCCCCCTGCTCATTCTTGTGAGCTGGTGGGAGTGGAAGGTACTGTCATTATAGTTGGAGGGAAATGTGTTCAATCGGTGAGATGTTGGTGTTGGCCAGAGAAGAGTTTAACACTGCATTATCTGTCAGCAAACAGCTGAGCACTACATTCACTGGAATTCAAAGGAATGGAACCAGGTGATAATGGACGAGCGTAATGAGAGTACTTTTCGGAAAATAATGCTGATGCAGTGGGAGGGAATGACAATTTCACAACCCATAGAACCTGTTGTCTGTGCCAGAGCTGTTTGTGTTTTTTGAAATTGCAAATTCCCACCCCTGCCACAGCCCTCAGGCGTCGATCTTTACTGATCGCATGTGTCTGGCTGTTTACTGTTTGAATTCACTACAGATGCCTCCCGCTGCTTTGCTATATGCCTTATACGACAAACACTCGGCGGCCCTTGTGCACTCTTTATTTCTCATCAATTTTTTTCCTATTCCACTTTCCCTGAGAGGTTACCTTGGTGTAGCTTCTGAGGATTTGTACATAGATACATGGTAAGAAGAATAGGACAACAAATTTTCACCAAATGTAGGAAGAGTTGCCTCTTAAAAAACTACAAGTAGAATAGCTGCTCAGCAACTTGTACACAGTTATATGGTAAAACGAGACGATGGAAAACTACCAATGAGGCGTAGGAAGAGTTGTCTCCTACCTATCGGCAAGTGTATTGCAGCTGAGGAAAGCGTTCACAGAGACATGACAGGAAGGTATAAGACAGCAAACTATCACTGACATGTAGGAAGGCCACTACTCGCTACCACAACTGATGGAAAATACTTCACTGCTCTGATAACACGTCAGAACTGTCATGAAAAATTCACCACGCATAGATAACATACCATACTGCAATACATGCACTGAGAATCGAGGCAAATCGTTGCATTGACACAACTACTCCAAAAACTAACCACAAACGATCTTGACAGGAGAGGGTGGTGGTAGCTGCACATATGTGGTTGCAGAAGAAGCAACTTAGAACCGACCTCCCTCCTATCGACCCTCCTCTGTGCCTCCCCTACCCGTGTAGGTAGGGCCCGGCCGTTGTGGCCGAGCGGTTCTAGGCGCTTCAGTCTGGAACCTCACTGCTGATACGGTCGCAGGTTCGAATCCAGCCTCGGACAGAGATGTGTGTGATGTTCTTAGATTAGTTAGGTTTAAGTAGTCCTAAGTTCTAGGGGACTGATGGCCTCAGATGTTAAGTCTCATAGTGCTTACAGCCATTTGAACCGTTTGTAGGTAGGGATACCGGTTTTCTAGACCTTTTGTAGCCTGTAGTTGATAGTACATGTTCCCTCTGCTGTCAGTAACATACTGTTTCTTGTCTGCAGCAATCAGTCACAGAACAAAACTTTTACTGCGAGCCGTTAAAGCTATTTCTCGGAAAGACTGGCGCTCCTGCAGCAACAGCGAAATACCCAACTATCATCACAGATGAAGAACAATGGCCGAGAGTACAAACGTTCTGGATGCTTCAGCTCAGTCTGAAAGGGGTTCCCAGCTAAGTAAAGCCAGGCTCATGTAGAAAAAACATTGAAATAATATGTTCCATGTAAATAAAATACAAATGGCTCTTAATGCGAGTCATCTCAGCGTGTGCCGATCCGCCTCCTTGCCCTCCCACACCCCTCCCCGGACTACTGCAGAGCAGTGTCCGCCACTGGATGTTGCTATAATCTCTTCATGTAAACTGTCCAAAGGCTGACTGACTGTTGAAGGCTTCAGACGCTCCACTGAACCGAAAGACACCATTGTGTGTTTCTGCGTGTTCTTGCGTACTGGGGAAGGATCAGAAACTCCACGGGCCTCACAGCATGTGGTCTTTAGGAACATTCGTCTAAGTGAAAAGCTTATTGACAATTCTCTAGGTCCATTTGTGGGTGGTTGAAAGCTGGTGCAGAGAGAATGTGCACACACAAGCAATGAGGGATGCCAGTGTTGAAAGGGTGGTGTTCCTGCTATGGATGAATAGACCGTGGAGGAATTTCCACAGCTCACTTGCTCCTCGTAGAGTAATACATTATAAATGTGCCTAAAGTGCTGCTACTCTTAAGAGCTCAACTGCAGTAACATCAGCTCATTTACTTACAAAATTGACTGAGTAATCACAGACACTCACTTGTTGCGTGAAGTATTACTATCATGTATTCCCCAGATGTGATTCTTATGCGTGCTGTAACGAATGTCGTGCAGACAGACCTCATCTCACATCGTGTAAAGGGTATAGTCCTACACATTTCAATCGAATACTGTGACGGTGCGAATAGTGAGTATAGTACTAAAATCAATCTCTAACTAAATAAAAGCAAACTCATTCATGGTATGAAATTATACTTGCTACAATGAGCATTGAATCGTGAACATTGAAACTTGCGTTGAATGTACTACAAAATATGCTCTTGACACCATTCAAGGGTCCTTAAACATTCATTCAGCAAGCAAGTTCCACACAGTAGAAGACTTCGCCAAAGAATAACACGATAACCAATATTGAATGAATATTCCCTGATGAACAGACGTGATTTTCTTGTGAATAGTATCAGTGCGTCTTAGGAGGAGAGAAACGTAATGCTCTTACAAGTGAGCAAATATATATATATATATATATATATATATATATATATATATATATATATATATACAGGATAGCAGCGTCTATGATCCTCTGCGAGTGCGCACCAGCCTTTACAGAAAGACAACACAGATACTCGCTGTGTCAATTTTCATGTTAAAACTATATGTCGTTTTAAAAATTATGGTTGTAAATACACTATCGAGGAATTGTTTACTTCCTATGATTCGTTAATAACTACAGTCTTTCGTTAGTAGCTGAAAGTACCGCATTGCACGTTGACTGTGATCACATAAATTGCGTAATAGTCAGTCGGTGAAAAGTGTAGAATCCAGAATCGTGCTGCTAGAAAGGAGGACGCTACATGGTGTAAGGTCGTAATAAAGTCATGCACCTTACCGAGTTTATAAAGTGATGACATGTTCACAGTGTTGTAGGTGATGCTCGACGGAGAATGATCACGTAGAACAAATGTTGTGCTATGTGAGGGATCACTCACAATCCAGAGGTACTTTGGGCTTTAGACTGAGATATAATTAATGCTCAAAATTCTACGACTAATACCATATATTTTTAACAGAGTAGATGTTGTCTGCGATGGAAACATGACTTTCCTTTCAACCATACGCTTGTGTTGGAGATGTCTTTTTAATGATTACCAGTACAATTGAAGACTCATATCCATGGCACATTCGTCCGTTTCTAAAAGAGCCGCCCTTCTTCGAAATTTTTGTAGCCTCTCTGCTAAGGATCTCATCGGTGTCTCTGAACCTTGTACTTGTTCCTCAGTCTTTGAGCCGCCCTCCCTGCAGCACTGCCTATGTGATCGTTCCAATTTGATTTACTCAGTGACCAGATATCAGGGTAACTATGTCTACAACATTCTACGTCTTGTGGAAGAACAGAGTTGGCTGAGCTAATACGACTGGACGGTGCGTTATCTACTCGGAGGAAATGAGAGAGAATGGTCAGATTCGCTGATCGTGCACACGGCGTACGACCACCGTTAAACGGCAACACCAGACAGTAGACAAAGACAGTGTGAGGAATTACGGTGGTTTCTCTAGTTGTTGAATTTGGAAGACTTCGCATCATAAGGAAACTGGAAGGACGACGGGTTTGCTACTGCTCCCAGCAATTGTGGAGTGTTTACGAACTACCGGTACTACAGTCCGACGCGGTGACCTCTGCATTGTGCATTGAGCCCCACCTGAAACCGCATTTAAAAGGATGCAGTAGCACAGGACATCTGCGTGGGGGGGGGGGGGGGGAGTTCCGATCACCTGTACATAGCTTTCTGTCGACACCTAAACCGTTTGCGAAGAGGTGAGTAGCATAGGGACCGGGATCGCGTGCGCTTCATAGATGACAGCAGTGTAGTATTGGTGACAGTTGGCAACGCATTATGCACCCTGAAACATTGTCTTTTTTTGGTGCTGTGGTATTAGGGGACATGACCACAAATTCTTTGGACATCGTCAACACTACCATGACACTATACGTCATTCAAGACTAAAATACATAACAGCTTGCAGAGGCACTCTTGTTATGAAACGACACTCGGCGTGAAATAAATCTCGTCAAGCGCAGACGGTGTACAGTGCATCATCAGTTGTCAGTCGCACTGGTGGAGGAATATAATGATTTATCAGAAGAGTTTCCTATCAATACTGCAAGCAGTTGGAGAGCATGCATCACCATATCACTGCCTTAGGTCATCTTTTCTAAGCTTATAGGTAGTGACGCAAATATTTAGCAACCTAAAGGCATCACCATCACGCATTGGAAAGATGCACCTCTAACACCTACACCACGATATGGACACTGAACGAACGTGCACTATTTACTCATTCCAATGCCTTGACTACCGTTCTGCGAAAATTTGCTCCCAAGCAGAGGAGTGAAACTCCTGTAAATTACAGGTGCGTTCGGATCAGACGAGTTCGGTGGTAAAGGAGTGTTCCTCTAACGACGAAGGCAATGATCGGTTTGTGTGTGTGTGTGTGTGTGTGTGTGTGTGTGTGTGTGTGTTTGTGTGTGTTTTGTGGGGTTCAGGGCGCAAAACATCTAAGGTCATAAGCGCCCAGTATAGATCCATAGAATGCTGGGATTGCGAGAGTAAAAAGCCTTTTCGAGATCCAATACAGAAAGGAAGAAAAAACAAATCTGAAACGTCAAGACGTTACGGAAGAGTAGCTAAAAGACGGCGACACCGGAGTCACCAGGCTGAAATCAAATCTCTTGTCATATTACTGCTTTTTAAAAAACTTAAAACGCGAGCCACAGGTCGCACGTCATCCGCTAAAATGTCTGGCAAAGCGGGTGGCAGCCCGGCCCTGAGACGTAAGTGGCTAAAATAGGGGCATAGAAGGAGGAAATGTCTGATTGTTAATGGCTGGCTACAGAAAGGGCAGCTGGGTGCAGGGTCGCTGCTCAACAAGTGGCGGTGACAATAAAGCTGCAGTGCCCTATTCGCAACCGAGCTAACATTTCTTCCTAACGGCGAGACGGCCGGGACGAAGTCGACCAGGCTTTTGGGAGAAGTTTGACTACTTCTAATTTGTTCCCATGAAGGGAACACCAATGATCATGCCAAAGTGACGTGATACGCCCATAGAGAAAAGAATGAATATCTTACGAGGGAACAGAGTAATAGGCGGGCCGAACGAGATGGACTGCGGCCTTGGCTGCAGCATCAGCTGCGATATTCCCAGGCACACCAACATGGCCAGGAACTCATATGAACATCACTTGTGCTCCCCCATTCGGGAACAAATGGAGGCAGTCCTGGATCCGTAAAACGATGGGGAGGACGGGATCTGGATCATCCAGACTCCGAAGGGCACCGATGGATTCAGAGCATATCACACAGCGAGTGAGCTGGTGCCTCCAGATGTAGTGAACAGCCTCATAGATGGCAAAAAGCTCTGCGGTAAAAATTGTGCACTGGTCGAAAAGCAGGTATTGAAACTTATCATCCCCGACGACAAAAGCACAGCCAACACCGTGGGCGGACTTGGAACCATCAGTGTACAAAAATACGCTATCGGCAAGTTCTGAGCGAAGTTCGAGAAATTTGCAGCGATAGGTCAGCTCGGGAGTCGAATCCTTCGGTAACGAGCTGAGGTCATGTTGAACACAAACCTGTGCCTGATGCCAAGGTAAAGGGCTCTAACCTATTTGGAAAGTGGCAGGAAGTGTCAACTGCAGCTGGTGAAGGAGGCGACGAAAGCGGACGCCGGCAGGCCGCAGTGAAGAAAGGTACCTCTCGTACTGGCTGTCAAGAATGTTATCAGAAAAAGGGTCAAAGGTTGGTTGGCCTGGCATGGAAGAAAACCGACACGCGTACATAGTAAGATGTCGCACCGGTATGGCAGTGGTAGTTCACCGGCTTCTGCGAAGAGACGCTCAACTGGGCTAGTACGGAAGGTACCAGTAACGAGACGGATCCCCACATGGTGTGCTGTATTTAGACGGCGTAAGATGGACGGCCGTGCAGAGGAGTAGACAATGCATCCATAATCCAACTTGCAACGGACAAGAGATCGATAGAGGTCAGTTTCCCAAGAGGTACCACTCAATACACGAAGGACATTGAGGGACCAGGTGCAGTGTGCAGCCAGGCAGGACACGAGGGGACACCAACTGAGTTTCCTATCGAACGCAAGCCCTAAGAACTTCGTTGCATCCACGAACGGGAGATCATTTTGGCCCAGTCGCAAGGACGGTGGAAAAAACGGATTTGATAGCAGAAAAGCAGAAACCATTTGTGACACTCCACCAACAGGGACGGTCCAGACAACGCTGAAGACAGCGTTGCAGGAGACACGTCCGCTGGGAGGTGCAATAAACAGCAAAGTCGTCAACGAAAGGAGAGCCAAAAATGCCACATGGAAGGCATTGCGTAATTGGGTTGATGCGTATGATGAAGAGGACGACACTCAATACGGAGTCCTGAGGCACCCCGTTCTCCTGTGAAAAGGAGGAGCCCACACGTAGCCGGAAAAGTCTGTCAGTTAAAAATTCCCGGTTGAAAGTGGGAAGACGACCGCGAAGACCCCATGTGTGCATAGTACGTAGAATGCCTATCCGCCAACAGATATCATAGGCTTTCTCCAAACCAAAGAATACGGCAACTGTTTGTCGCTTCTGCAGAAATTATTCATGTCGACAGGGTGACGAGATGATCAACCACTGAGTGGCGCTTCCGAAACCCACACTGAGCATTAGTGAGAAGATGGTGTGACTCCAGCCATCACACTAAACGACCATTTATCATGCGTTCCATCACCTTAGAGACGCTTCTGGTAAGGTAAATTGGACGACAGCTGGAAGGAAGAGATTTATCTTTGCCAGGCTTAGGTAGGGGAGCAATAATAGCTTCACGCCAAAGCGTGGGATATACACTGTCAGTCCAAATACGTTTGTAGGTCTCGAGGAGAAAGCGTTTTCCCGCAGGAGGAAGAGCCTGCAGCATGAGGACGTGGATTGTATCGGGCCCAGGAGCAGATGACCTGGATGAGGAGAGATCGCGCTCGAGCTCCCTCATAGTAAAAGGAGTATTGTAGCATTCTCGATTCAAAGAGAGAAAAGAGATTGCAAGAGCCTCGTCCGCCTGTTTCCGAGGAAGAAAGGTAGAATGGTAGTGGGTGGAGCTTGAAACCTCCGCAGAGTACCGACCCAAAGCGTTGGAAACATCGACAGGTTCGACTATGACGTTTCCCGCCACAGTCAGACCAGGTTTCGGGGAGTGGGCTGTAGTCGCGGAAAGCCGGCGCAGGCCATCCCAAACGAGAGAGAACGGACTAAATCTGTTGATCGAGTTGATGAAGGAAACCCAGCATGCTTTCTTGCTTTCCTTAACAGTGCGCCGGCACTGCGCACGTAGTTGCTTGTAGCGCAGGATGACGGTGAAAGACACGAAGCGCACGTCGTCGGGCACGAATCGCATTGCTGCACTCCACTGTTCACCAAGGAACAGGGACCCGGACCCGACTGGGAGAGAGGGATAGAAGATTCGGCAGCCGAGAGAATAACGTCCACGAGGTGCTCGACCTGATCATCGCAGCTGGGAAACGGTCCGTCGTCGAAGACTACCAAGGAGAAATATAGCCTCCAGTCTGCAAGAGAGAATTTCTAATGAGCGGGCCGCTGTGGCGGGGTATGATTGTACAGGCGAGTCACACAAGGGAAGTGATCACTCGGGTAAGTATCGAAAAGAGCACACAACTCGAGACGTCGAGTAAGCTGGGCAGAGCAGATCGAGAGGTCTAAGTGGGAATAAGTGTGCGTGGAATCAGAGAGAAACGTGGCTTCGCCAGTATTAAGGCACACAAGATTAAGATGATTAAGAAGATCCGCCAAAAGAGAATCTCTCAGAAAGGCGACAGGGGAGTCCCAAAGAGGCATGGTGTCACAAAGAAGCAGAAAGGGTGGAGGGAGCTGAGCAACAAGCTGCATCAGGTCCGCCCTAGTGACAGCAGAAGACGAAGGGATAGAAATGGCGCAGAGGGAAAAGGTGTAAATTCTGGGAGGAAAACACGGGCAGCAACTGCCTGCAGGTTGGTGTGCAAGGGGATAGGACGATGACGATCATCATCTCGCAGAAGCAGTATGACCCACCATGAGCAGGAATCCCCGCTGTAGGGGGAAAATCCATCCGTAGCGAAGCAAAATGGGGAAGGGCAAGATGGTCGAGGACGTAGCTTGGTTTCTTGGAGATAGACTACAAGCAGACGTTGCGACCGCAGGAGCAGCTGGAGGTCCGCCCTCTTAGACCGAAGGCCTCGGATATTCCATTGTAAAAGGGCCATGAAATTTAGGACCACCGGAGAATGAAGAAGAAACACTCACCTCGACGGCCGCTTAGGGCGAGCCGTCGAGGGAGGACGGCCACTGGCATCCACAGGTGGAGGATCTTCGTCCACCAACTCAGCGGTATCAACGGAGCTTCCCTGGTGTCGGCGAGTTGAAAAGCAAAGACGAGTCGAAGAAGGCCGACGAGTCGGAGAGGGGGAAGACTGTTTGCCTTTGGATGATTGTTCTGATTTTTGGCGATTCGCAGAAGAGCCAGACGGCTGCGAACTCGAGGTACGCAAGAAATCTTCTCGGGAATAATACTTTTTGAATTGACGGTTCGGTGGCTGCGTTGCAACTGCCTTCGCCGGTGAGGGCGAAGAACGGGTAGCAAAATATACAGCCTGGTAAGCAATAGACGTAGCGTCAGTTTGAAGATGAGGCGACTTTGCCACAATCTAACTGAACTGTAAGTGACAAGTTTGCGTAGCCATGTTTTTAGTGGGACGGGGAGAGGCTAACATGGTGCTTTAGCTTCCAGACGAAGGGACATTCGGTCTACGGTTCGCCAACAGCTTCCGGTCAACAGAAATAGGTACCCTCTCCTTCACCCTTGCCTCCTGGAACCGCCCACTCTTCTTGATAGACGGGAAAAGAACGAGAAGAAGCAGCATGTTCTCCATGACAATTAATGCAGCGGGGGGGAGGTGGTGGACAGGCGCCCTCGTGTGCATCACTGCTAGAAGTGACACATCCCCTTCAACGTAAGATGTTGTACCCGACATTGGTGCTGGTGGTGATAAGGGCGACCAGGGGAGTCTTGCATAGGGAGTGGTGGCGTCGGTGAGTGGAGGCTGTCATCGAGTGGCAGTGGGTACCACCACGGTGGTGGTTGAATCGGGTATCGGTCTCAGTGGCTGTGGACTACCTGGTATTCCACCTGCAAATAACGATAACTGTTCACAAGAGATACCTGCAGATCTTTTGTGTACGATAATTAATTCAAGACATAGTACTTGACATTCAATTCCCACAGGATAAAAGCAAAGGAAACTATTGTTAGCTTGTCATCTTATATGAAGTCTGTTGCCGCGAATCTATCAGCCTTATTATGCTACCGACCCAGCCAGCTCTGTATTTTCTTATCTCGCTGACTCGGTAAGGAAACCCCGGCTACAGTACATTTCTCTAGCTACGACTTTTTCAGCGCTATCTTACTCTGTTCACTTTACCTCATGAAAACCTGCACCAATACAGTTTATCGCTACATATAGGCTTTGTTGTTGTTGTTGTTGTGGTCTTCATTCATGAGACCTGTTTGATGCAGCTCTCCATGCTATTCTATCCTGTGCAAGCTTCTTCATCTCCCAGTACCTACTGCAACCTACGTCCTTCTGAATCTGCTTAGCGTATTCATCTCTTGGTCTCCCTCTACGATTTTTACCCTCCACGCTGCCCTCCAATACTAAATTGGTGATCCCTTGATGCCTCAGAACATGTCCTACTAACTACTAGTCAAGTTGTGCCACAAACTTCTCCCCAATCCTACTCAATACTTCCTCATTATTTATGTGATCTTCAGCATTCTTCTGTAGCATCACATTTCGAAAGCTTCTATTCTCTTCTTGTCCAAACTATTTATCGTCCATGTTTCACTTCCGTACATGGCTACACTCCATACAAATACTTTCAGAAACGACATCCTGGCACTTAAACCTATATTCGATGCTAACAGATTTCTCTTCTTCAGACAAGTTTTCCTTGTCATTGCCAGTCTACATTTTATATCCTCTCTACTTCGACCATCATCAGTTATTTTGCTCCCCAAACAGCAAAACTCCTTTACTACTTTAAGTGTCTCATTGCCTAATCTAATTCCTCAGCATCACCCGACTTAATTCGACTACAATCCATTAACCTTGTTTTGTTTTTGTTGATGTTCATCTTATTTCCTCCTTTCAAGACACTATCCATTCCGTTCAACTGCTCTTCCAAGTCCTTTGCTGTCTCTGACAGAATTACAATGTCATCGGCTTACCTCAAAGTTTTTATATCTTCTCCATGGATTTTAATACCTACTCCGAATTTGTCTTTTGTTTACTTCACTGCTTGCTATATATACGGATTGAATAGCATCGGGGAGAGGCTACAACCCTGTCTCACTTTCTTCCCAACCACTGCTTCCCTTTCATGTCCCTCGACTCTTATAACTGCCATCTGGTTTCTGTACAAATTGTAAATAGCTTTTCGCTCCCTGTATTTTACCCCTGCCCCCTTCAGAATTTGAAAGAGAGGGCTACAGTCAACATTGTCAAAAGCTTTCTCTAAGTCTACAGAGGCTAGAACCGTAGGTTTGCCTTTCCTTAATCTAGCTTCTAAGATAAGTCGTAGGGTCAGTATTGCCTCACGTGTTCCGACATTTCTACGGAATCCGAACTGATCTTCCCCGAGGTTGGCTTTTACTAGCTCTTCCATTCGTCGGTAAATAATTCGCGTTAGTATTTGGCAGCCGTGGCTTATTAAACTGATAGTTCAGTAATTTTCACATCTGTCAACACCTGCTTTCTTTGGGATTAGAATTACGAGGGTCGGTCAAAAAGTAATGCCTCCCATTTTTTTTCTACTTAAAGAAATTAAGTTAAGTGAAAAATTTGAATTTGGCGCCATTCCTCAAACCTTCTTCTGCAATCCACTGCAGTAGTAACTTTCTGTGTCAACAGGTGGCAGCACAGCAGAAGTTTGTAAGATGGCCGACATCGATGTTCGTTTGAGACAGCGTTGTGTGATTGAATTCTTGAATGCAGAAGGTGAAACGCCCATACGCATTCATGAAAGACTGAAGAAGGTGTATGGTGTTGTGACAGTGGATGTCAGCACTGTTAGACGATGGGTTCGTCGTTGTAAGGAAGCTGAAGGGCAAACACCGTTGACTGACGAAAAGCGGAGCGGCAGGCCGGTGAGTGCAGTGACTCCACACAACATTCAGCAAGTTGATGACATCATTCGTGGTGACCGTCGGGTGACTGCAGATGAAGTGTGTCGCATTATTTCTCTTAGTAAAGGCAGTGTGATCACGATTATTAAACAATTGGGGTACTCAAAAGTTTGTGCACGGTGGGTTCCAAGAATGTTAACCGATCAGAATAAAGAGGCAAGGAAAACAATAGCCTCCCAACACTTGCAGCGCTTCCGTTTGGAGGGAGATGAGTTTCTGAAAAAAATTGTGACCGGGGACGAAACATGGGTGCATTTTTTTGAACCCGAATCAAAGAGGCAGTCAATGGAGTGGCGTCACACAAGCTCACCGAGGAAGAAAAAATTCAAAACTGTGCGATCGGCAGTGAAAGTTATGGCAACAGTTTTCTGGGATACAGAGGGTGTGATTCTGGTTGATTTTTTGGAGCAGGGATGCACAATAAATTCTGTTCAATACGTCACAACCCTCAACAAATTTAAAGCACGTCTTCAGCGAGTTCGCCCAACAAAATCAATGGCAGATGTTCTTCTTTTGCATGACATGCAAGACCACACACCAGTCGTCACACCTCTGACGAGATTGTCAAAATTGGATGGGAAGTTTTGCCTCATCCCCCATACAGCCCTGACCTGGCACCATCAGACTTCCATCTGTTCGGGCCACTAAAAGAAGCTCATCGTGGGATTCATTTTGAAGATGAGGAGGCCGTCAAAACATCCGTGCGTCAATGGCTTAGGAAGCAGAGCTGTCATTTTTACTGTGCTGGGATACATGCCCTTGTTCAAAGATGGACCAAAACTGTAGAGATGAGCGGAGATTACATTGAAAAATGACAAAATGATCCTCAATGTTGTGGTTTTCAACCTATGTAATTGCATTTAAATTTCCTGACAATTAAACGTAGAAAAAAAATATGAGGCACTACTTTTTGACTGACCCTCGTATTACATTCATCTTGAAGTCTGTGGGTATTTCGCTTGTCTCATACATCTTGCTCACCAGATGGTAGAGTTTTGTCAGGACTGGCTCTCCCAAGGCTGTCAGTAGTTCTAATGGAATGTTGTCTACTCCCGGAGCTACATTTCGACTCAGGTCTTTCAGTGCTCTGTCAAACTCTTCACGCAGTATCATATCTCTCATTTCATCTTCATCTACATCCTCTTCCATTTCCATAATATTATCCTCAAGTACTTCGCCCTTGTGTAGACCCTCTATATACTCCTTCCACCTTTCTGCTTTACCTTCTTTGCTTAGAACTGGGTTTCCATCTGAGCTCTTGATATTTATACAAGTGGTTCTCTTTTCTCCAAAGGTCTCTTTAATTTCCCTGTAGGCTGTATCTATCTTACCCCTAGTGAGATAAGTCTCTACATCCTTATATTTGTCCTCTAGCCGTCCCTGCTTAGCCATGTTGCACCTCCTGTCGATCTCATTTTTGAGACGTTTGTATTAATTTTTGCCTGCTTTATTTGCTGCATTTTTATATTTTCTCCTTTCATCAATTAAATTCAATATTTCTTCTGGTACCCAATGATTTCTACTAGCCCTCGTCCTTTTACCTACTTGATCCTCTGCTGCCTTCACTACTTCATCCCTCAAAGCTACCCATTCTTCTTCTACTGTATTTTTTACCCCATTCTTGTCAATTGTTCCTTTATGCTCTCCCTGAAACTCTGTACAACCTCTGGTTTAGTCAGTTTATCCAGGTCCCATCTTCTTAAATTCCCACCTTTTTGCAGTTTCTTCGGTTTTAATCTACAGTTCATAACCAATAGATTGTGGTCAGAGTCCACATCTGCCCCTGGAAATGTCTTATAATTTAAAACCTGGTTCCTAAATCTCTGTCTTACCATTATATAATCTATCTGGAACCTGTCAGTATCTCCAGGCTTCTTCCATGTATACAATCTTCTTTTATGATTCTTGAACCATGTGTTAGCTATGATTAATAGGATTAAAAACAGCCGACCAGTTGCAAAGGATAAAGTAATCTTTACCTAGGTTTCGATAGATTTAAATCTATCTTCTTCAGAAGGCGGCAGTATTACATTAACATGGAGTGATATTTCATTATCGTTTTTACAAACATCTGCATAGCGTCATTAGTCCAAATAAAATATAGCCCTGAGAATAGGGTTTGTCAGACAAATAAAAATAAGTACATGATTAAGTTATGCTCTGTGCAAGATTCTACCAGGCGGCTTCCTATTTCGTTTCTTAGCCCCAATCCATATTCACCTACTACGTTTCCTTCTCTCCCTTTTCCTACTGACGAATTCCAGTCACCCATCACTATTAATTTTTCATCTCCCTTCACTATCTGAATAACTCTTTTATTTCTTCATACAATTCTTCAATTTCTTCGTCATCTGCAGAGCTAGTAGGCATATAAACTTGTACTACTGTGGTAGGCGTGGGCTTCATATCTATCTTGACCACAATAATGCGTTAACTATGCTGCTTGTAGTAGCTTACCCTCATTCCTATTTTCCAATTCATTATTAAACCTACTCCTGCATTACCCCTATTTGATTTTGTGTTTATAACCCTGTAGTCACCTGACCAGAAGTCTTGTTCCTCCTGCCACTGAACTTCACTAACTCCCACTATATCTAACTTTAACCTATCCATTTCCAATTTTAAATTTTCTAATCTACCTGCCCGATTAAGGGATCTGACATTCCACGCTCCGATCCGTAGAACGCCAGTTTTCTGTCTCCTGTTAACGACATCCTCTTGAGTAGTCCCCGCCCGGAGATCCGAATGAGGGACTATTTTACCTCCGGAATGTTTTACCCAAGAGGATGCCATCATCATTTAACCATACAGTAAAGCTGCATGCCCTCGGGAAAAATTACGGCCGTAGTTTCCCCTTGCTTTCAGCCGTTCGCAGTACCAGCACAGCAAGGCCGTTTTGGTTAGTGTTACAAGGCCAGATCAGTCAATCATCCAGACTGTAGCCCCTGCAACTACTGAAAAGGCTGCTGCCCCTCTTCAGGAACCACACGTTTGTCTTGCCTTTCAACAGATACCCTTCCGTTGTGGTAGCACCTACCGTAGGGCCATCTGTATCGCTGAGGCACGCAAGCCTCCTCACCAACGGCAAGGTCCAAGGTTCATGGGGGGGGGGGGGGGGGGGGGGGGGTATAGGCCTTATCTGCGTGACTATATAAACTACTTTAACCGTAGTATAAATGAATTTCAAAATACGTGCAGCGCAATGGAGTACCTCTATAGGTTTGTATGAGTGAACAATCTTCACCAGCACCTCATAGAATCACCAATCTGAGAGTCGAACATACGCTCATCCACCCTGTTACCACGATTCTTACCGCTTCTATAGAACATCGCACCTCGACGCATTATTGACACGTGGCATTCAGATGCAGTATATGGGGTCTTACCCGCTAGTCGCTAAAAGGGTGCCTACGGGATGCAGCTTTCTCGGAATGCTATACAACAGTTTCAAACAAATAAGATTAGAAATTTTATTTCCAGAAAACAATCTGACAATACTTAAATTTGTTTACAACAAATGTCGCTAGCGAGAAGCGACGTGCAAACAGTACAATTCTTGATATACACAGAATCCAAGGAAATACTTGATACTGACAGCGTAGCACTAATCACGCTGCACACTCGGGCCGATCTTCTGCGGCCGAGGCTAGCTGGAGCTGCGTTTAATGCAGCTGTTTCAGGGGCCCGCCTTATGCGGCGCGATCCGATTCCGCGCACCATTGGCCGCCTTCTCTTCACGGCCTTGTCTGGTGTTTCGTTTCGGATCTTCGGAGAGTTTGTGGTAGCGCCAGGACATCCGTCCTCCCCCCACCTCACCCCAAAGCGACGGACCGTCGTCGTGTACGGCGGGCGACAACGGCGGCGGATGAAGGAGGGTGGACGCTCTGATGGACTGGAAGCTGTGGCTGCGCTCTCGCGGAAATGTCCCCAGAAAAGGACCAGAAGGGTACACGTCGACCTTCTGCTGCCATGAACAAGATGAAGAATGCAGCGACGGCTGCGATGCGGGCGGGTCCAGCTCCATGGGTAGGACGAGAGGACGCGGAGGCGGCGAAGGCTCCGTCTCCATCTTGTCGTCCTGCGGTGTCGTGATGACACCCTCCGCCGGCTGCTGCGGTCGCGGTGTGCTCTCGATCCCTGATTCTGGGAGAGGAGATCATCGTGTACGTGACAGAGGAGAAGTTGATTTTGATGGTGACGCTGCAAACCATCCGGACCTGGAACAACTTACATGCAAGCAACCTAGTCGACGGACGAACTCGCCTCGCGCCCACCGTCTGCTGCCGCTAAAAACCCTGAAAATGAGAATATAATGCGAAGCGAAACAATACTTGCTGACGTCCTGCGGCGCCGGATGCTGAGGAAAGTGGAGCAGGTGGAGCAGTATTCGATGATGGCGACCGTGAAGCAATTCCACCGGCGATGGTCCATCTCGTGGGTGCGAACGACACGAGGCGAGAAACAGTTGCAAGGCTTAATCCCTGGTATGTGCGCAGCGAAGTTTGGCCATCCGCTGCTTGAATGTTCTGACAAAACGTTCCGCTTCGCCGTTTGACTGAGTCGGTGCACTAGTTAGATACTGTGCGCCATTGCGTTCACAGAATCTTTGACGTGAACTGAAGGCCGTTGTCTGACACTATTGACTCAGGTAAAGCTAGCCAAAAAATTGATGACGGAACCTGTTCAAATGTGTGTGAAATCTTATGGGACTTAACTGCTAAGGTCATCAGTCCCTAAGCTTACACACTACTTCACCTAAATTATCCTAAGGACAAACACACACACGCCCATGCCCGAGGGAGGACTCGAACCTCCGTCGGGACCAGCCCCAAAGACCATGACTGCAACGCCTTAGACCACTCAGCTAATCCCACGCGGCTGATGACAGCACCTGAATTGTGCAACGTGACGTTGTCGAGTTCACTGGCACAGCAAAAGGAATTTTGCTATATGAGTAAAAACAATCTGCGATTGTTCCAAAAAGGTCCCTAAAAGTCTGTGTGCCCACGTTGCCATGGCTATTACGACTTAGGTCAAGCTAAGAACTTTTGTGGCGGAACGGACTGAGTTTCCGTACATGCGTGACACTGTTCTATTTGGGCGTCCATGCCCGGACAAGTACAGTGTCGACGCGCTACCTGTTTCGTACGAACAATCCCCCAGTGACCTTGATAAAGTAAATGCAAAACTTCTTTTTGCAAAACTTAGTGGATCAAGACACGAGAGTGTGCAATGTTATTGTTCTCGTTGTTGTGGTCTTCAGTCCTGAGACTGGTTTGATGCAGCTCTCCATGCTACTCTATCCTGTGCAAGCTTCTTCATCTCCCAGTACCTACTGCACCCTACATCCTTCTGAATCTGCTTACTGTATTCATCTCTTGGTCTCCCTCAACAATTTTTACCCTCCCGCCGCCCTCCAGTACTAGACTGGTAATCCCTTGATGCCTCAGAACATGTCCTACCAACCGATCCCTTGTTCTAGTCAAGTTGTGCCACAAACTCCTCTTCTCCCCAATTCTATTCAATGACTCCTCATTAGTTATGTGATCTACCCATCTAATCTTCAGCATTCTTCTGTAGCACCACATTTCGAAAGCTTCTATTTTCTTCCTGTCTAAACTATTTATCGTCCATTTTTCACTTCAATACAAATACTCTCAGAAACGACTTCCTGGCACTTAAATCAATACTCGATGTTAACAAATTTCCCTTCTTCAGAAACGCTTTCCTTGCCATTGCCAGCCTACATTTTATATCCTCTCTACTTCGAACATCATCAGTTATTTTGCTCCCCAAATAGCAAAACTCCTTTACTACTTTAAGTGTCTCATTTCCTAATCTAATTCCCAGAGCACTTAATTTGACTACATTCCATTATCCTTGTTTTACTTTTGTTGATGTTCATCATATACCCTCCTTTCAAGACACTGTCCGTTCCGTTCAACTGCTCTTCCAAGTCCTTTGCTGCCTCTGACAGAATTACAATGTCATCGACGAACATCAGTTTTTATTTCTTCTCCATGGATTTTAATGCCTACTCCGAACTTTTCTTTTGTTTCCTTTACTGCTTGCTCAATATACAGATTGAATAGCATCGGGGAGAAGCTACAACCCTGTCTCACTCCCTTCCCAACCACTGCTGCCTTTCACGTCCCTCGACTCTTATATCTGCCATATGCTCTCTGTACAAATTGTAAATAGCCTTTCGCTCCCTGTAATTTACCCCAGCCACCTTCAGAATTTGAAACAGAGTATTCCAGTCAACATTGTCCAAAGCTTTCTCTAAGTCTACAAACGCTAGAAACATAGGCTTGCCTTTCCTTAATCTTTCTTCTAAGCTAAGTCGTAGGGTCAGTATAGCCTCACGTGTTCCGATATTTCTACGGAATCCAAACTGATCTTCCCCGAGGTCGGCTTCTACCAGTTTTTCCATTCGTCTGTAAGGAATTCGCGTTAGTATTTTGCAGCTGTGACTTATTAAACTGATAGTTCGGTAATTTTCACATCTGCCAACACCTGCTCTCTTTGGGATTGGAATTATTATATTCTTCTTGAAGTCTGTGGGTATTTCGCCTGTCTCATGCATGTTGCTCACTATATGGTAGAGTTTTGTCAGGACTGGCTCTCCCAAGGCTGTCAGTAGTTCTAATGGAATGTTGTCTACTCCCGGGGCCTTGTTTCGACTTAGGTGTTTCAGTGCTCTGTCAAACTCTTCACGCATCATCATATCCCCCATTCCATCTTCATCTACATCCTCTTCCATTTCCATAATATTGTCCTCAAGGACATCGCCCCTGTATAGACCCTCTATTGACTCCTTCCACCTTTCTGCTATCCCTTCTTTTCTTAGAACTGGGCTTCCATCTGAGGTCTTGATATTCATGCAAGTGGTTCTCTTTTCTCCAAAGGTCTCTTTAATTTTCCTGTAGGCAGTATCTATCTTAACCTCCGTGAGATAAACCTCTACCATTGTGAGGCCAAGATGTGCCAATATGATTCAGGAAAATAATCAAATCAGGATCAGCTTCCGTGGCCTGTGCAATGTTCGTATAGTTCAGCGGAAAAGACTGAAGCAATTCAGAATCCTGAGCATCGATGTGACAACAAGATGCAGCAGAAGCGTCGAAGTCTGTGTCTGGGCTAACCGGAAGGCGTGAAAGTGCTTCCAGGGTACCATGTTGAGCTGTCGGACGATAGACAGTCCCAGTCTGGTATTGAGACAACAGCGAAGCCCATCTCAGCAATTTTTTGGCAGTTCATATAGGAACCGGTTCCGTCAGATGAAACAAGGACTGTAAAGGCGTGTGATCCGTTACCAAGCTGAATTTTCTGCCATACAAATAGTGGTGAAATTTGGTGACACCATACACTAGAGCTAATGCCTTTTTTTCAATTTGGGAATAGTTGCACTGAGCTTTCGATAACGCTTTTGATGTGAAAGCAATAGGTCTTTCTTTATCTTCAATTCTGCGCGAAAGCACTGCACCGATTCCGTAAGAGCAAGCGTCAACTTACTAGACGACTGGTTTTTCAGGATCAAAGTGAACTAACTAACGATCACTGAACAATGCATCTAAGGTTTTGAAAAGCTACTTGGTACTCATTCGCCCACACAAAGGGGACATTCTTGCTACGCAAGCTGTGCAATGGAGCTGCAATTTTTGCAGCATTCGGTATGAACCGATTTTTCCTAAAACTGACTGCAACTGTGCGAGATTACGAGGAACCGGTAAGTCTCGTATGGCTAACAAATGCGACTGCAGAGGATGTACATCTTGACTGTTGATGACATTACCAAGATACTGCAACTCAAGTTAAACAAAAAAGTCGCACTTGTCCAGTCTATACTTAAGTCCTGCATCAGAGAACACACGAAACAAAGCACATAAATTTGCAATATGCACTTCAGGTGTAAGACCTGCTGCTACAATATCGTCCAAATAGTTTGAACCGTTTGGCACTTGTGCGGTCAACTGTTCCAAACACCGGTGTAAAATGGCGGGCGTGGAAGCACTGCCAAAAGGCAAACGAAAATATTTAAACAAGCCCAAATAAGTATTTACTACACACACTTGAGATTCTTCATCAAGTGGTATTTCAATATATGTATAGCACAAATCGTTTTTGTGAAAGTAGTTTCCAGCGCGTAATTTGTTCATAAGATCTTCAGCGCGTGGCAGTGAGTAAGTATCAATGACAGTTTGTGGGCTGACTGTAGATTTATAGTCAACACAGAGGCAAATGCGACCTGAAAGTTTGGGGAGCAAAACCAGTGGTTTTTCCCATTGACTAGCTGATATGGGCGCAATAACTCCGCTATCTTCCAATTCTTTAAGATGAGCAGTTTGTCCTGTAATGCAATGGAAACAGTTCTGGCCCGACAAGAGTTCAGCAGAGCATGGTCTTGCAGAATAATTTGTGGAACAAAATTTTTAGCTTTGCCTAAACCTTCAGTAAAGAATTCGATGAATTTTTTAGCGTATGCTGATTTGAACGTTTTACTGAATTATATTCGCATATCTTGGCCTCACTCCTTGAACAGAATAACGAATTCTGTAGTGCGCAAACACTTTGTACGTCGGCATAGCCTCGCTGTATAGAAACGTGTGATTCGTGTTCAGATGCACAGTCCCGTGTCTTGATTCATAAATTTTGCAAAAATAGAACACATTGTCCTGAACGTTAAAGCCAAACAAATCAAATGAGTCAAGTCCGAATATGTTCTCACACTCGAGGGATTGTAGCACTGTGAAAATCACTGTTCGCGTATGCGAGCTATCCGTAACAGGGAAAGTACATTTTTCGATAACAGGAATGTCTGGGTCCATCATAATCCGTCAGCTGCGTGTTATTTTTAGACAGGCATGTGGTGCCTAATATTTGATATGTGCGACGATTTATCAATGTTATGGACGCACCCGTATCCAACTGAAATTTCACACGTTTCCCACAAATAAGTAAATGAACGAAAAGTTTGTTTGACTGTTGCACCACTGTAAAAAGTGCAGGCTTGCAAGTAGCAGACTTCGAATATACTGCATTAATAACATGGCCCTTGTGAGTGGGCTGAATTCTGACGTTTGTTCCATGCGGATTGCACATGTCCTTTCCTATACTGAGCTTGGCGGGAGGGACAATCATGGCGTTAGTGCGGTGTATAACAGTGAGAGCAAGACTTAGTTCTGTTCGCCTGTGTAGCCGCCTATTTAGCGAACTGGGTACACAGCGTGGAAGGCTGTTACTTGGCGTTGCTAGCGCACGCCGCCAGTGCGGAATGCGGCTATCACAACAAAGGGACTCAACCCGACAAACTGCGGGCTGCTCAAATGTATTAGCCGACAAGGCATCGGAATCGTACTTGTGTAGTATTTGCACTACCTGCTGAAACGATGGATTGGACTGTTTTAAAATCTGTTCTCTGATATTGAAATAAGGCACACTGTACACGATCGCATCACGCAACATTACATGTGAATATAAAGAACCACAAGCACATTTAAATTTGCATCTTCTTGTCAGACCCTGCAAATCTGTGACCCACTCGCGATATGTTTGTTCAGACCGTCTTTTTTTTTTTCAATTGAAGAATTGATATCTAGCTGCTACCACATTCACTTGTTGGTCATAATCGGTAGGCCGGCCACTGTGACCGAGCGATTCCAGGCTCTTCAGTCTGGAACCGCACGACCGCTACGGTCGCAGGTTCGAATCCTGCCTTGGGAATGGATGCGTTTTATGTCCTTAGGTTACTTAGGTTCAAGTAGTTCTAAGTTCTAGGGGACTGATGACCTCAGATGTTAAGTCCCATAGTGCTCAGAGCCATTTGAACCATGATAGGTAGTTAGCGAAGAGAGAATCGTTTCATAAGACTGTTTACTCAGTGGCGTGAGCAAAATGTTTTTGAATGACGTGGAAAACCGTACTTCCTACCGTTGATAACAGATAGGGAAGTTGCACAGTATCTGGCATGTTGAGGACGAAGACGTGCGCCTCGAAATGTGACAGTCACTCGGGCCATTCCTCGTCTGGTTCACAAAATTTGCGAAATGGTGATATAGCAGCTGTAGTACTCGGAGTTGGCTCTGTCGGGCGCGCAGCGTTAGCGAGTAGCTGGTGCACCGTGTTGAGAAGTGTAGAAATCTGCGTAGTCTGAAACCGAAACATCTGCATGAGCTGTGTGGTATGTAACGTTTGCGCTTGCGGCGCCCGAGCAAGGGTCGGGGCAGTTGTGGAGGAAGGGGAGGGGGGTGTTCATATCGGAAGGCAGAAAGGCAAAAAATTAATACGAAAAGCAATGGAAATAACGACAAAATCAAAGAAATTTTCTCCAACGCCCCACCGAAAACACTAATTGGCAAAAACGAGAAGAAATGGGTAAAGCAAAGCGAGTAAAGACAAGAGAGAATTAAGGGGCCTGCAAAAATATGGCCGTGGCCGTAGGCACGCAGTTAGTGTGTCGACTCGTCGCCAGCTGTGGGGTCTTGCCCACTTGTCGTTAACAGGATGCCTACGGGATGCAGCATTCTCGGAATACTAACGAAAATTTCAAACAAATAAAATTAGTAGTCTTATTTCCATAAAGCAAACTGACAGTACTTAACTTTCTTTACAGCAAATGTCGCTAGCGAGAGGCGACGTGAAAACAATGCAGTTCTTGGTATACACAGAGTCCAAGGAAACACTTGACAACCTACCGTCACCTTCGTGAAGCTCCTGTCTCTTTCCTCTCCACCCTGGCAAGGCTCTACAATGTAGTCCTGTCCACCGGTTAGTACCCCGACCTGTGGAAAACCTCCCGTATCCTCATGTTCCTTAAACCTGGCAAACCGCCGTCCGCCGTCTCCTCCTATCCTCCCATCAGCCTTACCTCGGTCTTCAGCAAGGTCCTGGAATCTATCCTCACCCGACGCATCCACCAGCATCTCCGCCAGCACCACCTCCTTCCCGTTACCCAGTGTGGCTTTCGGCCGTCCTTCTCTTCCGGCGACCTTCTCCTTCACCTCACTCATCTCCTTTCCGAACAGCTTAACTCCCGTCGCTCCGCAGTCTTCCTCTCCCTGGACCTCGAACGTGCATATGACCGCGTATGGCATTCCGGTCTCCTCTTCAAGCTCCAAACCTTCGCCCTTCCCATTAACTACGTCCGTCTGATCGGCTCCTTTCCCTCCCGCCGTCCTTCCTATGCCACCATCCATAACACGGATTCCTACACCTTTTTCCTTTCTGCCGATGTGCCCCAAGGCTCCTTCCTCTCCCCCCTTCCGTACCTTTTGTACACGGCGGACATGTCGCCGCCGTCAGCCCCCGTCCACCTTCTCCAGTTTGCCGATGACACCGCCTTCCTTGCCCTTGCCCCCATCCTACAGCGCTCCCGACACCTTCTCCAATCCCATCTTGACCGGTTCACCGCTTGGTGCAACCAGTGGTTGCTCAATGTCAATCCCTCCAAAACCCAGGCGATCATTGTAGGCAAAACCACCCCTTCCTTCCGCCTCCTTGATTTCTATCTCACCATCTATGGTCGTCCTATCGCCCTCACTCCCACCCTTAAGTACCTTGGCGTCACCCTCGACCGTCGCCTCTCCTGGACTCCCCACCTCCGGACAATCCAAGCCAAGGCATTCTCCCAGCTCAGTCTCCTCAAGCTCCTCTCTGGCCGTATGTGGGGTCTGGACCCCTCCACCATCCTCCACACCTATAAGTCCCTCATCCGCCCTATCCTTTGTTATGCCCATCCGGCTTGGATCTCCGCCCCCCCCACCTTTTATAAATCCCTCCAAATCCTTGAACATCATGCTCTCCACCTCGCCTATCGCATCCGTCTCCCCTCCCCCACGCGGATCCTGTACAATCTCATCCCCTTCCCCCACCTCCTCCTCTTCCTTGAAAGGATACGGCTCCTGTACACCTCCCGCAAACTCGATCCTTTTCACCCGCTCGTCTCCCCGATCCTCTCCCACCCCCACCCGCTGCCGCACCTGTATTCGCACGTCCCACCCGGTCTCCACCTCTCCACCCTCCTTACCCTCTCCCAAGGTAGCTTCCGCAAGCTCCCCCTCCCTGCTGATGCCCTCCTTCCCTCCTACCAACTTTGATCCTCCCACCCTCCTCCTGTGCTTGCTCCTCTGGGCACCCTCCCTCCCTTCTCTCCCTTTCTCCCTCCCTCCTCCTTTTCTCCCCCCTCCTCCCCTGGGCCTCCACTCCCCCATCCCTCCCCTCTTGCCCCCGTCTCCTCCGCCATTGGCATCCTTTTTCTCCCCTCTCCCCCACCTCACCCCTGTTCCCCTCTTGGCAGGTCACCGGACTTGCACACGCTAAGTGGACATTCGCTCGCTGGAGATCACCGCCATCAGTGTTTCGTGTGTGCCGTCGTGTTTAGTGTTCAGTGTTCACCGTCACACTCCCTCGTTCACCAGTGCCATCGTCGTCTTCAGTGTTTGTGCGTCGTCTCCTCAGTTAGCAGTGTGGATTATCGACGAGTGTGAACGGCTCCGTGTTTGTCTCTATGTGTCTCCTGTTTTATTGCCCACCGTTCTGTAACTTATGTGTCTTCTCACTGATTTTGCTGCTTGTATATTCTATGGCTGAAGGGCAGCGTAGTGTGCCGCTGAGAGCCTGCCTGTTGTACAGGCTTTAAAATAACAATAAAGTAAAAAAAAAAAAACTTGACACTGACAGCGTGGCAGTAATCACGTTGCACACTCGGGCCGATATTGTGCGTCCGAGGCTAGCAGGAGCTGCGTTTAATGCAGCTGTTGCAGGCGGCGCGCCTGGCACGGGGCGGTCCGATTCCGCGCACCATTGGACGCCGTTTCCTCACCGCCTTCTCTGGTCTTTCGTTTCGCATCTTCGCTACGGGGTTTGTGGCTACGCCAGAACGCAATAGGGAAAAAATATTGTCTACTATGCATGAAATACATAAACTGAATGACAGTTGCTTATTCACAATGCATCCGACACTACCTTATACACTGAAATATGATTCATGTAATTCACAGTCATCAAACTATGTCGACACAGAAATTTGTTTCTATATGTTGTAATTCATAAAGATTTAATTTGTGCAGTTAGCGCTATTTACTATATTAGAGGACGCTTCGGGTATACCTCACTTCGACGTCTCTGTTACAACATTGGCTTCTGGTGTCTGTGACAGAAAACCGTGTGTAGCAAAGTAATAATATGCAATGACTCACTAGGTTACACAGCCTCAGCGCATTCATAATTCAGACCACACCTCATCCTAAGCACAGGATTGATTTGCTAACGTATCTGCTACGCCGTTGTGACGGAGTCCATCTGTGATAACCCCTCATTAAATCATCGAACCTCCTGAAACTTCTCAATATCACTGAATGAATCGTTACACAAAGAACGGGATTAAAATCAAGCTATCGGACATGACTAAGGATGAGCTACAGTGCAATCATAGGGAGATAATAAAATAGTCTTAATAAGGACCTCTGGCACTCTAACTATCCGAACAACTCTGCAAAGAGAGAGACTGTTAGTTTAAGGCCAAAATAAAAAATTAAAAAAAAAATTACCCACTGCGGATTCGACACACAGCCCATCTGCATAACGAGGTGTAATTTCCTCACAGAAAGCGTGCGAGATGAAATTCTGTGGTACTCAACATGGTTATGAACTCACATTCGACCCATTCCACTTCCATCTCCTCCGTCTCCTCCTTCTCCTCCTCCTGCTCCACCTCCTCCTCACGCCACTCGATCGCGTTGAGCAGATAATCTGTTTCAACCCGGATCTCGTGCTCTGCGGATAACAACGGATTTATTGCCTATATCGTTAAATCTGCTGACGCATTTGTGATTCGAAATGTTGACAGGAATTTTCAGCTGCACGGAAAGCACTTGAATTACACTCACACACACACACACACACACAAACGGTTTAGTGGTAAACACTATGGTGTACTCACCATCATCCAACTCCACCTCACCATCCACCACTACCTGTGGCAATTCGCCTGCAGATACCAATGGAAAAAGATATTATCACTGGGAGTTATTAATCGAAAATTGTATCTACTGACTGAAGCTATACAACGACTTGATCATATACTTCCGTTAAATCCCTTTGTGTTCGTGGTGGGTAGTACTACATTTTGTTATGAAAATAACTGTGTCAGATACAGTGCTGCGTGTAGGAACCAAAGACATTACTTGCTGCATAAGGAAAGTGAACATTATCATTGCATTGTTATGATTTTTGTTATCTCTGGTACTGAACGCCATTTTAATGATTTCGATATTCATCTTGCTCTGATAAAGACGAAGGAAATATATAACTGTGAATATTACGTACTAAAACTTATTAGTAATCTGCCAGGAAGTTTCATATCAGCGCACACTCCGCTGCAGAGTGAAAATCTCATTCTGGAAACATCCCCCAAGCTGTGGCTAAACCATGTCTCCGCAGTATCCTTTCTTTCAGGAGTGCTAGTTCTGCAAGGTTCGCAGGAGAGCTTATGTAAAGTTTGGAAGGTAGGAGACGAGATACTGCCAGAAGTCAAGCTGTGAGTACCAGGCGTGAGTCGTACTTCGGTAACTCAGATGGTAGAGCACTTGCCCGCGAAAGGCAAAGGTCCCGAGTTCGAGTCTCGGTCGGGCACACAGTTTTAATCTGCCAGGAAGTTTCAGTAATAGCAATAGTTGTATCCAATGATGAAATAAGCAGAAATAAATGAGTGCTGATTCATGATACAAAATGAGATGAGACTCGAACGAACATCTTACTCTTTCTAGTAACTCTAATTACTATAGAGAGTTTCAGTTATAATACGTCGACATCGAGTTGGAGAGAGGCTGTGGAGGTTGACGTACGAATCTCCAAATAAACACGGAGACTTTCAACGGACTCAAGAGTAGGCAACGAGAAACCTGCTTCAGCTCTACACCAGTATATTACAACATGACAAAACACAGACAAGGCGAGTTTAGTTTCAATAGACATTTCTGCACACCATTTGAAAATGCTTGTCTTATTTATGATACCAGGAAACACAATAAAAATGACGATACAATCTGTCTACCACGACAGGACTGATCTTGAGTTTGCACCGTACATTATAACACACTGTATTCATTACAAATTATGTACATGTTACTATTATAAGGTACTGATATTGTATTTATTTTGCAAGTACGATTGCTGGAGAACTGCAGAAAAGATATATGTACAGGAGCAAAACTTAGGATCGAATAACTGTTCCATTGGACGACTACTCAGCAGTGTACAACAAAAAGCATACAATCCCCCATCAATCCCTAAGTGGCCCATCGCGACCATCGGACCGCCGTGTCATCCCCAGCTGAGTATGTGGATTAGAGGGGCGTGTGGTCAGCACAACGCTCTCACAGTCGTTATGATGGTTTTCTTCGACCGGAGCCGCTGCTATTCGGTCGAGTAGCTCATCAATTGGCATCACGAGGCTGAGTGCACCCCGAAAACTGCCAACAGCGCATGGCGACCCGGATGATCACCCATCCAAGTGCCGACCACGCCCGACAGCGCTTAACTTCGGTGGTCTGACGGGAACCGGTGTGTCCACTGCGGCAAGGCCGTTGCCAATTGTACGAAAAGCAGGTGCATATTTTGATTTCTGTCTCTGTCGACTCTTTTTAAGGGGTGTAGAAGCGAGTTATTAGTAGCAGACAGGCACTTTTATTTTAGATTAGACGTAGTCACTGTGAACGATTTGCTTGTGTCAAATATATGTGTGACGTTGATGCTGCACAGTCCGAATTAGATTGTTTCTGATGTGCTGCTTCAAAGTTAGAATCAAGCACGTTATTGCAAGAAAAAACTGTAAACTCAGCTGTAATTCCAGAGCTGTCACAAGCGGTAGGAGAAGTTACCTGTGGACAGCGTGATATTATCAACACGCAACTCCCACAACATGCAGAGCAGTTTATGGAGGTTTAACATCAGAAGGCAAAGATAACCAGCTGACAACTATTGTTGTACAGAAGATTCAGTCAGCGGTAAAAAAAGTCATGTATGATAAGATTTTTCTAGCAAAGAATTTGTCAGAGGTTTCCAAGAAATTCGAACTCAATCAAGCGAACATTTTTATGAATGGCGTGTAACTATAGATAAGCAAATGGAAGCCGTCATTCAGCAAATGAACAATCTACGTGATACTTAACAGGATAATAATTCGATCATTGCTGAAATGAGCGCATGACAATGAGAGCTAGTCCAAAGCACCCCGCACAACAATCTTTTAAACAACATGAGCAAGTACAAACACCAAGATCACCGTACCTGAAAGTAACGCCAGATCATGTGAGTGATTATGCAGCATTACATAAGTAAGTAAAATTAATTAAGTATACAAAGCCGGCCGAGTTGGCCGAGTGGTTCTAGGCGCTACAGTCTAGAACCACGCGACCGCTAGGGTCGCAGGTTCGAATTCTGCCTCCGGCATGGATGTGTGTGACGTCCTTAGGTTAGTTAGGTTTAAGTAGTTGTAAGTTCTAGGGGACTGATGACCTCAGCAGTCAAGTCCCATAGTGCTCAGAGCCATTTGAACCATTTTTTAAGTATACAAAATTTCCATCTTATCTACATCTGCATCTACATGGACACTCTGCAAACCATATTTAAGTGCCTGGCAGAGGTTTCATTGAAGCACCTTCACAATTTTCTTTTTTTTCCAACCTCGTACAGTGCGGAAAGAACAAACAGCTGTATCTTTCAGTACGAGCACTGATTTCCCTTATTTTATCATGGTGATCGTTTCTCCATATGTAATTCGGTGTCAACAAAATGTTTTGGCATTCGGAGGAGAAAGTTGCTGAGTGGAATTTCGTGAGAAGTTTCCACCGCAACGAAAAACACCTTTGTCCATCCCAAATCTTGTATCATTTCAGTGACACTCTCTCCCATATTTCGCGATAATACAAAACGTGCTGCACTTCTTTAAACTTCTTCGATGTACTCCGTCAATGCTATCTGGTAAGGATTCCACAGCGTGCAATAGTATTCTAAAAGCGGACGAACAAACGTAGTGCTGTCTGTCTCCTTAGTAGGTCTGTTACATTTTCTAAGTGTGCTGCTTATAATACGCAGTCCTTGGTTATCCTCCCGCAAAACATTTTCTATGTGTTCCTCCCAATTTAAGCTGTTCGTAATTGTAATTTACAGGTATATAGTGAATTTATGGCCTTTAAATATACTGATATATCATGTAACCCAAGTTTAACGGATTCCTTTTAGCACTCGTGTGGATGACTTTAAACGTTTCGTTATTTAGGGTCAATTGCCAATTTTCGCACCATACAGATATATTTTCTAATTCGTTTTGCTATTTGTTTTGGTCTTCTGACGCCTTTATTACATTATAAACGATAACGTCATCTGCAGAAAACATAAGACGGCTTCTCGGATTGTCTCCTAAATCGTTTATATAGATAAGGAACATGAAAGGCCCTATAACTCGTCCTTGGGGAGTGAAGAAAACTGTAGAGTCAGTCATTTTCATCAGGTCATTTAAAGATGTTTTATCTAGATTCTGGACCGAAAGTCAGCAGATAAGTTATGTTAATTGACATATATAGGTGACGGAGCCCTTTGGGCAGCTGAAGCAGCAGAAACTTGTAATACATATGCCGAATTCGGGAATACATTTATTGCAAGGTATTGGTCTGCTACAATACAAGAGAGAATCCGTAAGCAGATTTACAATCGAGAACGTTGCCATTCACGGTTACGTATGTTATGCTGATACTTTGAGTATTATCATAATAAGACGAAATATTTATCGGAACCAGTATCTGCCAAAGACCTTATTAGGATATTAAAATCGAAGCTATTTTATGACATTCAAAATAAATTATTGCATGCCAATGACATAAATTCTGACGAACTTTTAGTACGTGAATCCCTGCTTATTACGCTCCAGTAACAGTTAATCAAGATTTGAAGCCTCGAATGAACTATGACAGGAGACAGCACAACAGGGGTTGACATACTAGGGCATTTATTAAAACTCCGAAGTATTGCATTGATAATGGCGAGTTACCAACCGAAATCTGGATTTGCTTTATTAAATCCACGAAGGAAACGTGTGATAGCTGCTCCCCAGAGTTTTGAAGGTCATATCACAGTAATTGAATGCATTCCACATTCCTTATGAGAGGTAATTAGATATTGTCATGTTCCTAATCTAGGAAAAAGTGTTCAGCAAATAACAAGAAAATATCAGTACGTCAAAAGGCTAAACCTTCAAACCATAGTGCCTGTGGAGTTTTACATCAGATTATCACAGAAGAACCACTACAGGCTGTATGTGTTGATGTAATGGGACACCTACCTACTACGAGAGGAAATGTTACATACTTTACAGGATTTTATGACCTGTTTACCAAATATAGGAAACTGTATCCTATCCGCATGTATACTGCGCAGTCCATCATCAACAGTCTCGCAAATGATTACATTCCTTATGTTGCCAAGCCAGGTGTTGTATTGTGAGACAATGCTGTCATATTTATGACACACTGGGAGAAAAGGTACTTAAGATACAAAGGGATAAGGCAAATTTTGATCTCCATGTTGACTGAAATCCTATCCAACGGCGAGTTGTTTCGTGAATTAAACAGATTTATCTGCACATATTGCCACCATAAAGAAACATTGTGGATAGACTATTCATAGCCATTTGAATAAGTATACAATAATTTGACTCTCTCGTCAACAGAAGCTACACCAACGGAACTTGTGTGTAATAAAAAGGAAAACAATGAGTGGATCAATTGTTTACCGAAGATAAATGCTATAATAGAACCTAGGGAGCCCATGGTTCGTTAAGCATTAGATAGAATGAAGGGAAAAGCACAACAGAGGATGAGGTACTATGAGCAGCTGTTGAAGAGGACGCAACTACAACCCAGTGGGAATAAAGCTGTTACTGAAGAGGCATCCAAAGGCGTCATTTCTTGAGAAGAAAAATGAAAAATGACCTCTTGTGAACTCAGCGCACCTTCGGATTATATCAGTACCGAATCCTGGTCCGTATGTCTTATGTTACATTACTAGTACCAATGTGAACGTGATGCATCTGCATCAGGATCTAAAACCATATTATTCTGAAGACTGATGTAATGAGTGAGAAAAATATTCTCTTATATTGTTTAGTGAATAGTTTTGGGTTAATGGTTGTTCTCAGATACAGTCGTATGTCACTGACAAACAAAATTGAGATATATCATTCGTTCAGACACAATATTATGTTGTTGGTGTTACATATATATTAAGATAATGTATGTGACATTGTGGAGGCAGTTTTATTATGCAGTTTTGTATTTTTTGTCTTATTACGTTAGTAATGATTTGTTTCAACTTTCACTGAAGCGAATGCAAGTGATTAGTTTCAGCATTGCAACACACAGAAAACAGACTCAGCTACCTCTCCACATATCTTTATTTTAGCTGTATCTATCCATTAGTAATACAGATATCTGGGCGACGTCTGTTAGACTCCTTTTTTTTTACTTTTAGTGATTTTTTCGTGGTTAGAACACCTATCCCTGTGTGATGCGTCAGTAGACACGGATATGAAAATGTACAGCCGCAATCAATGCAAGTGTCCATTGTAATTTTGCATACTTTAGCTTACCCGTAGTAAAGAGTAAAAGGCATGCGTGTACAGGAATGACTGTGTGGCTATCTGTATTCTAAAGACATTGGGACGCAGCGTTTTCATACAACAATTTAGTGATGTGTTCTATCCTGCAATGACGTTCAAAGTCACATAAACATGTGTACAAACTTTGTGTAGTGATTTACATGAACTTTGTATTGCTGGTGGGGTTTAAAAAGACAATTCACGTTGTTATTTTGTGATCAGTTGCGCTACCACGTGACGAAATGCGATCATTCTGAACGCTAAATTAGTGTCACAGATGACAAATAGTACAATCTGCAATAAACTGTCATGTCGTGATGGATCATTACGTTTCTACAATCATCAAATGAAGCGCTCACTAAAGACAATTTGCGATCTCATGATAATCGAAAGAACATTGTGCTCTCGAGTTTTCGCTAATTCATGCCGTCCAAAGGCTTCATATTAGTTGTGGTAACAATTCCTAAGAATCTTGGGGGCTGACCTAAATCCGAATCTCAAAAGACTACAGATTCGTCATGTGAGAATGGATTACACATAAGATCTCATCCACGCCTTACAGATGCAGTTGACAGAAATAACCTGTCAAAATTCTAATAAACTATGAGGATGATTTTTCCTTATCCCATCATCGAGCTGTTCCCCGCACCAACCCGAAGGCAGGTTGTGCTCTGTATGCAACGCCCATCCTGAATACGTTCTCCTTAAATCTAGATGTTGGTCAACTGTTCTGTCACATTCATCATTTGTCACCGACACGACGACAAAAGGCTACAAGTTATGCAACAAACCTAATTAGTCCAGTCAATACATATTGATTCACAAATTGGAGTTCTCAGTGCTGAAGGACTCAATGCGGTTTTTCCTGGTTTTCCCCTTCATTCCTGCTCTAATGAGAAGAAAAGTTATAATCTGGGTTTGGTGAATAAACTCTGCTGTGTATGCATTTTATGCATGCACAAACTATTCTTTTTTTTCCCACAGCACTCTGAGATGAGGAGGAGGCATGTGTGGAGAGGGATATTTCCATGTGGGGAGGAGATAGAATATCAACTACACTGTTATTTTTATTGTATTTTATGGTTTTACAGACAGGATTAGCATGTATTCCTTTCTTTCGAGTGATTTATTTAAATATCCATTGAAACAAAACTCGCCTTGTGCGTGTGTTTTTCAGTGTGGCATTCAGCAACCCCCCCTCCCCTGTCCTCATCTCATGCAGCTATTTATGTTGTTGTCGAGCTGTTCAAACTATGGCTCCGAAGGCATAGTGTAAGTCTGTATTTCTCAGTAATTATTCACTTAACAGCAATGGTGTGTGTTTATTAATGCACATACATATCTAGTTTGAAATACTGACTGTGAATCATCTGTTTTCTTTTTTTTCCCACAGCACTCTGAGATGAGGAGGAGGCATGTGTGGAGAGGGATAGTTCCATGTGGGGAGGAGAAACAGTATCTACTACACTGTTATTTTTATTGTATTTTATGGTTTTACAGACAGGATTAGCATGTATTCCTGTCTTTCAAGTGATGTATTTAAATATCCATTGAAACAAAACTCGCTTGTGCGTGTGTTTTGCAGTGTGGCAATATATAGGTAAAGAGCTGAGGTGGTTTTCTTGTTGCGCGCTCTTAAATCTGTTGAAAGTCCCCATGTTTGATTGCAGGTTCGAGCACCAATTTTCCCATCGTCTCTCCAACTCCAATTCTACGTAACGTAGCTGAAACTTCATATAGTAATTCGAATGACTAATAAACGTAACATCTGCGTTTGAATCTCACCTAATAATTTATCACAGATGAGCAATCATTTATTTCTTCCTTGTGTACAACTTTTACTCTTACTCAAGTTGTAATACGCAACATTCACAATTGTAAGTTCCTTTCCTCTTTATCGGAGCAGGTATAATGTCGGACTGATTTACATTACATTCAACAACAGAGATAATAAAAACCAGCAATGATAATATTCGCTTTTCTTATACAAGGAGTAACAACTTTGGCTCCTACACATAGCATAGTACCTTAGACAGTTACTTCGTAGTAAAATGCGATAATACTGTAGTCTCCCCAGGTGTACTGCAGAGTGAGTTACGGATCGATTCTGCAACCCTGCATCGTCTAGTTCAAAGTTTACATTTAAATTACTGAGTACAATATTCTTTATATGTTTTCACACTACATCACTATTAATACGTTCGTACGTTTACATTCCATTCTCCAGTTAAAGATTGATCATGAGTTTCATGACAACAACTATGTATTAATCTAGAACTACATTTGTTTGCAGTGATGTATGTTTAACTGTTGCATGACGTTCACAGTGTCGCATTAAGTTCTAAACACTGAAAAAAACTATCTTGGATTATAACTTTTCTTCTCATTAGAGAAGGAATGAAGAGGAAAATCAGGAAAAACCGCATTGAGTCTTCAGCACTGAGAACTCCAATGTGTGAATGAATCAATATTGACTGGACTAATTAGGTTTGTTGCATAACTTGTAGCATTTTGTCGTCGTGTCGGTGACAAATGATGAATGTGACAGAACAACTGGCCAACATCTAGATCTAAGGAGAACGTATTCAGGATGGGCGTTGTGTACAGAGCATAACCTTCCTTCGGGTTGGTGCGGGGAACAGCTCGATGATGGGATAAGGAAAAATTATCGTCATAGTTTATTAGAATTTTGACAGGTAATTTCTGTCAACGGCATCTGTAAGGCGTGGATGAGATCTTATGTGTACTCTATACTAGGTGGTATATTGTCTTTGAGAACCATCGATGTTCTGGTCCCTGCTAGCTCAGAGGATTTAAAAAGCAGGATTTTCAGAATGGATTCTTATTTAGACGATGCAGACGTTGAATTCGACAAAAAGAAAAGCACTTTATATGGTTGCTAACATGCAGAACGAGAATCTGCGGTTAAGGGCTGCTACAATTTCAGTTACTAGACTCAGCATGAGAGCTGCTTGTGATTGTGGAGCACTACATAACTATTTAGTTCACTGGATCAGAATGCTGATAATTTACAGAAGCAGTGGGAATAGTGTTAATCAACAGAAGATATTGTATAATTGACCAGCCGTGTAGTGTGCTTGCTTCTGTCCATTTGCATGTGGGAATCTCAACGCTGGTTTTCTACGATGAATTCCTTTCATTAGGTGATTTCGCTTTAGCTGAAAATACGAAGGCTATTCGGAAAGTAAATGGAAGCTGCTGTGAAAATAAAAATCTTTTACTTGCAGTAGTTAGCTACATGTAGCAGCTACTTCTTTACACTGCCGCCGCTTTGAGTTAGACGTTTATCGTAGCGTTGCACCAACTTTCTAGTACACTCGTCATCGAAGGCAGCCGCCATTGGTTTCCTCTAATTCTCTACGCCCGTCTGCAGCTCCTTATCTGTGCCAAAATGTTGTCTTCATAGCCAGCGGTTCATGTGAGCAGAAATGAAACTCAGGACGAGGCAATTACGAACGGTGTAGTGTGGGTGATCAAAAACTTACGTCGAAAACGCTGCAAGAGCATCTTCATTGCTCCACAGAGTGTGGCCGAGAACTGTAATGAAGAACAAAATGTGTGACAGTTACGTTACGTGGGCTGCACAACATCAGGCGAAGTCCCTCACCAGGCCCTCTTACTTGGCAGGAGACACTATTTTCTACTATCTTTACGTCCTCGCTGTGATCTCTGAATTGAAAAGAGCGACGTGCCGCGATCAAAGGGCATATTATAGACACTACCCAACATATCTGTGCAAAAATTCATCGGTTTTCCAAAGTGGTTTCCATTTCACTACTAGTCGGAACTTTCTTTCCGAACAGCCCTCGTATATAAGCATCTGCCTTTTTCCCGTTTTCCTGTAGGACCAAGGCTTGCGTTCAGTAGCAGAATAACACAGAAGTTGCTTTTCTGTTTCTTTTTGACTTTTTTGAATATTCTTCGATAATAAGAGGATTACGTCTGTTTTCTCCTTAGACGCACTGGTACCGCTCACAAGAAAAATACCTCTATGCATCACGGAATTTTCGCTCAATATTGATTAACATTATTAGCGAAGTCTTCTACCCATCATAGTGTGTGGAATTTGTTAGGTGAAAGTAAGTTTAAGAACTGTTGGATGGTGTTCAGTGCTTATTTTCTAGTATATTCAACGGAAGATTCAGCGTTTCAGTCCAGTAGTCATTGTAGTAAGCGTAAGTTCATACTACCAGAGTGGCTTTACATCGGTTTATGTGGAAATGTTATTGATTTTAGTACTATATTCCCTGTGTGGACTGTCACAGTATTCGTTTTAAAAGCACAAGAAATCACCCCTTACATAATGTGAGGTGACGTCTGTCGGCAGAATATTCCGTTGTAGCTGGCATAAGACTACCGTGTGTCTCGGGAGTATACGGGAGTGAGTACTTCATGCAGCAAAGGAGTGTTCGTGTATATTCAGTCACTTTTTTAAATAAATGAGATGTTATTACAGCAATTGAGTTGTAACACAGCAACACTTTGGGCAGATAGTCCATGAGGAGCAAGTGAGCTGTGTAAAATTCCTCCACCATCTGTTCACTCACCGTTTGTGTAGCAGGAATGCCGCTCTGTCAGCCGCGCGGGGTAGCCGTGCGGTCTTACACGCCTTGCCACTGCTCGCGCGGCTATCCCCATTGGAGATCCGAGTCCTCCCTCGGTCACGGGTGTGTGTGTGTGTGTGTTGTCCTTAGCCTAAGTTAGTTCACATTAGATTAAGTAGTGTGTAAGCCTAGGAACCGATGACCTTAACAGTTTGGTGCAATAGGAACTTACCACAAATTAAAAAAAAATTCCGCTCTGTCAACATCAACTTCACTCAATAGTTGTGTGTATGCATTCAGATGTACCGAGAGTGTTGACAGCAAGCCTTTTACTCAAACAGATGTTCCATAAGGCGACAGTCTGTGAGGCGAGCTGAATATCTACGAGAACACACAAGCAGAAGCAAAGCTTTTATCCGGTACAGTGGAGCGTCTGAAACCTCTTCACAGCAGCCTTCAGTCAGTTCACATGAAGAGGTGGTATAGACGTGAGTGATGAGAGATTATAGCCGCGTGCAGTGGCTGACACCGCTCTCCACTTGTCAGGGGGGCGGAGTTGGCTGATCGCCGCACTATGAGATGACTAGTATAAATGCCTGTGAGTATCTCGTATACGCAGGACGTGTTACTTCAGTGTTTCTACTACATCAGTCTGGTTTTACTTAGCCGAGGACCACTTTCAGACTGTGCTGAAACATCCTGAACGGTTTAAAGGACACCACTGTTGACCATTCAGGTCTTCATCCGTGAGGGACAGCCAAGTATTTCACTATTCCTGCTGGAAGGCCAGTCCTTACAAGAAATACGTTTAACGGCTTGCAGGAAGCGTCCTGTCCTTGAGTCTTTTGTCTGTGAGTGATTTCTGCAGCACGGAAACAGTGTGCGACTGCCGGCAGCTGGATCTGCCTGTTTACCATCAGTGACACGATAGGACAAGCTCAGAAGATTGGTTATCACTACCTAAGGGAGGAGGAGAGGGCGCGAGGAGGGAACGTAGGAGGGAAGATAAGGCTCATTCTCAGCTGGTTAGTCTGTACCTGAACACCAAGGCTAACACGCATACAGCTGCAGCCACTCTCTTTTACCGAGGTTTTTTGGGGTCGGTTTTTCCGTGTTCCTAATATTTTTTAATGAGACCTTCTGGTGTCGCTATTGTCAAACTTCGAGGTGACCATACACACCAGCGCGACCGGAATAATGTTGTGGCAGGGGCAATGAGTAAAGTGTGGGCTGGGGGATGGCTGAGAGTTGAAGCAGGTGTAGGGCAATCCAGCAGCAGCGTAACTTCACAAAGAACACATTTCTCGCCAAAATAAATAAATATAGACTATACCTTACATCCTCCCTTTCCAGCAGCTCAGCACTGACTGACACTTTTCCCCATCGATTCGCAAGTGGTAGAGGAGAGGGTAAGTGAAAGATTATACACTCCTGGAAATTGAAATAAGAACACCGTGAATTCATTGTCTCAGGAAGGGGAAACTTTATTGACACCTTCCTGGGGTCAGATACATCACATGATCACACTGACACAACCACAGGCACATAGACACAGGCAACAGGGCATGCAGAATGTCGGCACTAGTACAGTATATTTCCACCTTTCGCAGCAATGCAGGCTGCTATTCTCCCATGGAGACGATCGTAGAGATGCTGGATGTAGTCCTGTGGAACGGCTTGCCATGCCATTTCCACCTGGCGCCTCAGTTGGACCAGCGTTCGTGCTGGACGTGCAGACCGCGTGAGACGAAGCTTCATCCAGTCCCATACATGCTCAATGGGGAACAGATCCGGAGATCTTGCTGGCCAGGGTAGTTGACTTACACCTTCTAGAGCACGAAGGGTGGCACGGGATACATGCGGACGTGCATTGTCCTGTTGGAACAGCAAGTTCCCTTGCCGGTCTAGGAATGGTAGAACGATGGGTTTGATGACGGTTTGGATGTACCGTGCACTATTCAGTGTCCCCTCGACGATCACCAGTGGTGTACGGCCAGTGTAGGAGATCGCTCCCCACACCATGATGCCAGGTGTTGGCCCTGTGTGCCTCGGTCGTATGCAGTCCTGATTGTGGCGCTCACCTGCACGGCGCCAAAC
Organism: Schistocerca americana; assembly: GCF_021461395.2. Lineage (NCBI taxonomy): Eukaryota > Metazoa > Arthropoda > Insecta > Orthoptera > Acrididae > Schistocerca > Schistocerca americana. The sequence continues at coordinate 128,413,331 of NC_060122.1, read as the reverse complement.
ACGCATACGACCATCATTGGCACCAAGGCAGAAGCGACTCTCATCGCTGAAGACGACACGTCTCCATCCGTCCCTCCATTCACGCCTGTCGCGACACCACTGGAGGCGGGCTGCACGATGTTGGGGCGTGAGCGGAAGACGGCCTAACGGTGTGCGGGACCGTAGCCCAGCTTCATGGAGACGGTTGCGAATGGTCCTCGCCGATACCCCAGGAGCAACAGTGTCCCTAATTTGCTGGGAAGTGGCGGTGCGGTCCCCTACTGCACTGCGTAGGATCCTACGGTCTTGGCGTGCATCCGTGCGTCGCTGCGGTCCGGTCCCAGGTCGACGGGCACGTGCACCTTCCGCCGACCACTGGCGACAACATCGATGTACTGTGGAGACCTCACGAACCACGTGTTGAGCAATTCGGCGGTACGTCCACCCGGCCTCCCGCATGCCCACTATACGCCCTCGCTCAAAGTCCGTCAACTGCACATACGGTTCACGTCCACGCTGTCGCGGCATGCTACCAGTGTTAAAGACTGCGATGGAGCTCCGTATGCCACGGCAAACTGGCTGCCACTGACGGCGGCGGTGCACAAATGCTGCGCAGCTAGCGCCATTCGACGGCCAACACCGCGGTTCCTGGCGTGTCCGCTGTGCCGTGCGTGTGATCATTGCTTGTACAGCCCTCTCGCAGTGTCCGGAGCAAGTATGGTGGGTCTGACACACCGGTATCAATGTGTTCTTTTTTCCATTTCCAGGAGTGTACATCGTTGTCACATCTACATCCCAGGCAGAGGAGATGGGGGAACCTCCAAGAAGAGCCGCCATCTTCAATAAATTTGGCATTAATGCAGACTGGCATAACTTTGGCTTCCCTCTCCTACTATTGGTGTGAGACTTATCATTCAACAATATAATCCCATTTTCAGTATTCTCTGTGCTGAGTACCAGAAAAAGAGGGAATAACCTTCATGTATGTAGCATCTTTCTAACAAAATGTATTCTTGTTTCAGATGAAGCCAGTAACCGAAATGACGGAGCAGCTCCTGTTGGCAGGAAAACCGTTTTTCCTAGCATGTAAATTATTTGGCCTGATGTCGTTTACGGTCGACGCCGCTACTGCAACTCTGAAGAGGTCGCAGACGGATATTATCTGCGCTAGCCTCGCCAGTCCACTGCACTTACTGTGTGCATGTGTTGCGTCATACTTCGTGCTGCAGACAAGACCGACGCCTTCTGTGGTACAATTTCTGATGGTAACAGTAATTCTTCAATATTCATTCCTGTCCTTCATTGCGATTGTTACCGACATCGTCTGTAACACATCTAAATATCAAAAGATGCTTCGCTTGTTAGCGTCATGTGATAGATGCCTGGCTATAGACGTGAGACTGATAAGGAAATCATCAGCAAGGTTTGTTAAGATGCAGTTGCCAGTAGTGCTTTTGTTGTATTGCTTGATGCTCAGTATCCTCTTCACTGCAGATATAAAGCCAAATGACATAATAACATCCGTGTCCATGATAAATTGTTATGGATCGTCCATGATGACACCCTTACGTTTCGCAAACCTGCAGTTGATTGTCAAGAACAGGCTGTCATTACTGAACATGTACCTCACGAAGACGAAAGACAGAGCAGCTGATAAGGAGAAGTATTCAGGCAGACGTTCGGAACGGAACAGTACTTCAGGTTTCTCTGACAGAGACTTTCACTGCACACCGTCTGCTGTGCGAGCACTCAGTCGATGTTATGTGGCACTGTGTGAGTTGTCAGCGCTGGTGGCGTCTGCTCACCAAATTTTTCTGATTCTTTACCTCGCAGCATTATCGTCAATAGTTGTGCAAATGACTTACTTCATTGTTACGAAACCAATGTTATGTGGCCCAAAAGAGTCTAGCACCTTATGGTACTCGTGGTTTGCCTTAATCTACAACATATGTACTATGGCTATATTCGTTCTACCAGCTCACTGGGTGTCTTCCGAGGCAGACCTCACAGTGAGGCTGTGCTCGCAGCTTCTGCTGGGAAGGAGGGGTTGGGTGGACGACACACAGCGAGAACTGCGGCTGCTGGTGCTGCAGGTGTCCTCTGGCCGTCCCACGACCAGTCTGATGGGAGTGCTCACTCTCGACCTGGAAGTCGTCTCCGGCTTCATCTCCGTAGTAACGACCTACACAGCCCTTCTTCTCACCTTCTTTCCTGCAGGTATGACGATCATATCCTATTTATTTATTTACTTATTTAACCTGATATGATTAGGACCCTCAGGTCCTCTCTTACCCTCGTCAGGTTTCAAACCGTATGTTGAGTACTTTGTACAACATATTTACCCAAGAAATAACAGTACAAATAGTGTTAAAAGGTGGGAGACAAGGTACTAGCAGAAGTAAAGCTGTGAGGACGGGGTGTGAGTCGTGCTTGGATAGCTCAGATGGCAAAGGTCCCGAGTTCGATTCTCGGTCCCGTACACAGTTATAATCTGCCAGGAAGTTTCATTCCAGTGTAAAAATAATTTGAATGTTTGACGTGGCAGGGTGTTTATGAAGTAATAAAGTTAATACTGGCAGTACTAGTACTACTGCAGCTGTTGACACTAATAATGATAACAGTAGTAACAATATTGACAACAGTAACAACAGTTATAGTGACAGATATAAGAAGAATTTATAGGTGTATAAAATAGGTTTTCTGATATAGCGGTTTCTGGGGTAAGGAAATACAAGGAGACTGTGACACCTAAGAACACTGGTAAATAGGGTAGATCTGGTTGGAAGGAAGGATGTACAAAGGTGACGAATGCATGCGAGGACAATGGTAATATACCATTACCTGTCGTCTCAAGCTTAAGATGTTATTCAGATTTCTAATATAATGTAGAGGTTATTGCAGAGTTGGGTTCCAGCTACTGCGGAAGACTTAGAGATAGTGACTGAACGTTGTAGTGGGTCGAAAAGGAGTTTAGTCTGGTGGGGTGTTTCTGCCATGTTCTTCAGACGAGAGAGTTAAGGGCGAAAGGAGATATGAAGGACAAGGTTCGTTCATATGACAATTAAGAAACTGAGGGTGTATATTCACAGTATTATTTTAGAATATATCGATAGTCTTATTTCAGAAATTTTGTACCATATATTTGCATTCGAATTCTGAGACTGGGCGCGATAAAACACAGGAAGTGTAAGGTTATTTATAGTTTTTATAGAAAGAGGACTCCAATTATCAAAGGACTTAAAATGGAATTAATTCCTAATGTCAATCAAGCTGTACACTGAAGCTTTAAAGAAATCAATTGTAAAGGGAAATATAATTCAGGGAGAAGCTATAAAAATTTTGAGGTTTGTTGATGACGTTTAATTCCATCACAAAAAAGAAAGTGACTTTGGAGAGAGGTTGAGAGGAATGAATGGTATGTAGAAAATGAAGTTATAGGATGGACAGTGAAAGAAGATAAATTTCTTAAAATCACACGCGAGCGTAAAAGCTAGAAAGTCTTTTCCGACAGTATTTGTGTTAGTATAGCTTTTGTGCCGTGCTTCATAAGGCGCTGTCGTCACACGTAAGACGCGAGCGCCGCCTTCACGAGCACCGTGTGCTAACCATCCAGTGGCAGCAGCGCGGCGTACTTCAAAGTGCTCACAGTGGGGGCGCCACAGGAGATGCAGCAGTCATAGCGCCGGAGTCGACGGAGTCAATGAAGATGCAGCTCCACGTGATTACGTCGCGTCCTCGCAGCACTGAAGGGGACTCATTTCGTGGGCCTCATAGACTAGGGAGCAGGTCTCCTCTCAGTAGCTTCTGTCCTTTTCTTGGGCACCTTCTCCCCTCCACCCTTCCATCCTGTTTTTTTCCCGCCTACCCTCTCTCTGCCTCCCTTCACTACCCCGAGTCCTTTTGCATTTCCTTCCTCTGCCTTTCCCCATTCCCTCTAGTGTCTGCCCTGTTACACACTTCTGAGTCCTCTCCCTCTGTCGATCCCCCCCCCCTTTCGTTTTTCCTCTCCCCCCCTTTTTCAACCCCCTCATCTGTCCAGGTGCCCCCCTCCATCTGCCCTTGCCTGTGGTGTGTCATCTTCGTGCTGACTTCTTAGTGCAGTGTTTCCAGTGATTGTTGACTGTTGTGTGTCTTTTTGGATCCTGTCTGCTTCCTGTGTATTTTATTATCATCACCCACCATTTGTTTTATGTTTTAACTTTCCACAATTTTCCGCCGTTTTACAATTTACGTCACCGTTTCAACGACTGCTTTTATTGTTTCTTATTAGGAAATGAGACAATGAAATTAGTAAAGGGGTTTTGCTATTTGGGGAGCAAAATTACTGATGATGGTCGAAGTAGAGAGGATATAAAATGTAGACTGCCAATGGCAAGGAAAGCGTTTCTGAAGAAGAGAAATTTAATAACATCGAGTATAGATTTGTCAGGAAGTCGTTTCTGAATGTATTTTTATGGAGTGTAGCCACGTACGGAAGTGAAACATGGATGATAAATAGTTTAGACAAGAAGAGAATTGAAGCTTTCGAAATGTGGTGCTACAGAAGAATGCTGAAGATTAGATGGGTAGATCACGTAACTAATGAGGAGGTATTGAATAGAATTGGAGAAAAGAGAAATTTGTGGCACAACTTGATTAGAAGAAGGGATCGGCTGGTAGGGCATATTCTGAGGCATCAAGCGATCACCAATTTAGTATTGGAGAGCAGCGTGGACAGTAAAAATCGTAGAGGGAGACCAAGAGATGAATACACTAGACAGATTCAGAAGGATGTAGGTTGCAGTAGGTACTGGGAGATGAAGAAACTTGCACAGGATAGAGTAGCATGGAGAGCTGCATCAAACCAGTCTCTGGACTGAAGACCACCACAACAACTTCTTCTTATGTTTTAAAAATTCTTTAGGCTGGAGAGCAGCGTACTAAGCTCCTGCAAGCCTGCCCCTTCCGGGGGGGGGGGGGGGGGGGGACCGAAATCCAATAAAGGAAAAAAAACCTCTCAGTAGCGATGCTGTTACTGTGGTAGTGTTTACGGTTACGGAATATGAAGTTTGGCTGTGGACTGGGACCTGAGTGAGTGATTACGCTGAGTTGTGTTTCGTCTTGTTTTCAGAATAAATCTTCTAAGCTGTAATCAATTTCGACTTCCCATTTGGTAGATTGTACCTGAGTCACAACTGTAACCTTGTACAGGAGTTAATCATGGATGATGAAAATTGCAGAGCCGAATGAAACAGAAACTTTTGAGATGTGCTGATACAGAAGAATACTAAAAACTGGTAATTAATGAGAAGTTACTGAACAGAAGTGGATAAAAAAGAAAGGAATTGCACAACTTGTCTAAAAGAAAGTATCGGTGGACAGGACACATCCTGAGGCATGAAAGGGACAAATACAGTCACCAGGTTGTTACGCAGATAAAGCGACCTGCACAGTATAGTACAGTGTCTTGAAATGAATCTTCGAGCTGCAGACCACAACAACATTCCACAAAAGTTCTGAAATCTCTTTGCTTACCAAACCTCATTATGCATCCTCACTGCTAATCGTTGCAATATCACTACCTGATTAGCTGTAATCATTTCTGACAATTCGTCACCTAGTCAGTCTAGATAACTGATAAATTGTCTGACTCGTTGGTCCAGACGTTCCCGAACATGACTTGAAATGTCAGTGGATGCGGCATCATGATGACACCATATACCTTGAGGGGCGTTCAGTGGCACAGCATCCATCAGAATACCCGATACCTGTTGCAGACAGGTCAAGTGGATGGTATCCGTTAGCTTTGGTGGAAGCGTGTATAGTCGTCACATTACTGTCGAGAATACCGCTCCAAACACTGATATCAAATCTTTGTTGGAATTTCGGGACACGAATAGCATGTGGATTATCGTCTGCCCAGACGTGGCTGTTTTGAGAATTGAGAACACAATCCCTAGGAAATTTACATCCACCTGTAACGAGAATGAGCTGTGGAAATACTAGAGGCTCGTTGATGCAGCGGCACAGAAACTGTGTACAGAACTCACGTCTGGTGGAAAATCGTCTCGAATCCTTTGGAAGTGATATGGATGTAGTTTTTACCATGCAGAACATTCCAGACGTCGCTGGGAGCAACATCCATTGTACGTAAGATTGCTCGTGTACTAGTTGACGAGTTCTCTTGAACGTGGTACAGTACGGCATCTTCCAATCCATGTGTACAGAGTCTCCTTGGAGCAACACAGTAACGCCTGCTGACGGTGAAGATACCCGTTTCTCGAAGCCATTGAACTGTTGTGGTAAAACAGGTATGCGATGGAGTCAGACGTTGTGGATAACGATCTTCATAAAGGCAACGAGCAGCTCTTCTATTACCATGAGCTTCAACATTCAGAAAGATAATGCTGGTGTACTCTGCAAACGTGTACTCAACCATGTTGCTCTAACAGTCATAGACACGTTAATGGGGCTACAACCAGGTCAGAGAAGTGGGATGGACGTCAAATGATATCAGTTAATCCGACTTATGCACCCCTCACCATCTCTATCCTGTTGAATACCTACCGAGCAAACATGTTTTAAACAGCTTTAAAACGGAGACTGTACGTTTCCCGAAATGGGTTCCAGTCCAACGTATTGTTTACTCAGTCGCCTTTACAACTCCATGGAGTCTGCGAGGGGAATTTTAGAGCACATTGTATACACAGACTTACTGGTAGCCTAATTTAATTTCGCAACCCACTGTTTCCATCATTTCTACTGAAAGTACTCGAATATTCATATTTCTATACAGCTACGCGACTGAAACCCAAAAATTCATTTCTGTATAGTAAAAAAGGCCATCTTCAGTTTTAGTTAGGAAAAGGGGTAATGGTTCTAGCCAGTGACGTTAGATTTCTCGATAATTTTATGCAACAAATTGAATTCAAAACGAAGCGGCTTGCAGATATATGTAATACGGAGAATCAATGAAACTGCTTATTTTTGTAGTAAGGAAGTGTAAATATGATAAGCACCAAGAGTAGCGCTTTAGCTTCACAAGAAAGAGTATCGATAGAGCCGGCACTCGTTTTGATTCTACCAGCCAGGCGCAGCACAAGACACGTCACGTTAAGCAGGTGTGCTTCTGACCGTGAAACAGAACTCAGAGAATCTCTATTTCGATAGTTATTCAGTATTTTTTTATCATTTTATGAATGAATGTCTTGCTAACTTCAGAAGATTGCAGCAGAAAGAAATTTCATCCATTTTTCATGAGTCAATTTCAAATTTGAGAGCAGCTTGTTGAAATCATCTTCTTTCAATAACCCATCTTATACATAAATGGAAGGCCTGGCTATCGGTAATTGTCTTGGTAGTTTTATTGTTTCGTCCACCATGTGAAATGCATTTCGCTAAAAAGTGGGGAAATCGATACAAGTCCTCATCTGAAGTCAATATGTCGACGACAAATTTATTGTTTTGAATGGTTCGGTAGCTGAGGTGTAGGTATTGGTAGATGATATTAGTAAGTTGCACTTAAAACTGACATTGATTCATGAATTTATGGATGAAAATAAAGTACTCAACTACTTGTATTTAGAAGCACAGCCCAATAGGGGTTTTATTCAGTTTGACGTATACCGGACACTAATCACAATTGACTCTGTGGTACACGCCTCTTCCTAACACATATTCCGCTAAAAGCATGCTTTTATCAACACTAAGGTCCTCCATCTTAATGAAATCCTCTTTAACCCAACATCCATAGAGAAAGCGTTGTCTAATCTCACGTGCATTGCTGTTCGTAACGGCTATGACCCATGATAGCTGATAATCTGTACAAAAAAGGACGTCACAAAATGACTACAAAATGCGACAGTGTCTACCAGTTCCTACTAGCGTAGTAGCTCTTTCTAACAGCATCGCATGTGAGCAAACCAGTTGCGTCTTTGCCTGTGATAACTCGTACTTTAGGTTCTTCAGGTATGCACGGCTTTGTTTAAAAAGAATAGCTCGGTGTAGTCATAGGAGAAGTAGCTAAAAGTCAGAGATCAAATCAACACTCGCCATTAATGTTATATTTCGGCAATTCCATGAGAGTTCTTCCGTGTTTCCTGATTGATCTAGTTCTTTTACCAAAACCTAGTTCAATCTGTGAGGGTCTAAAACTATTCTGATTGAGTTATACTTCTGTCTAACCATCACAATTAGACTGCAGTAATCAATCCCACATTGTTGCACAACATCACATTCTAACATGTGCTTTAATCTGGCCCTCACTGGCTCCCAATCAGCAATAGCAATTGTTGTGTACATAGTTCCACGTAGTCAGCGCGTACACAACTTTCCCACTAGAGCGCGCCCCACTAAGCGCAACAGCGCAGGCACACTACAAGATGGCGCTGCCTTAGAGATGGACCAAATTCTGCTTCCGCCGATCTGCGCATTAATATGTAACGCAGCGAATGAGATTCCTGCAAACGTAGAACCTTTTCTCCGCGCAGATCACACTCGTGCAGTGGTACATGAATGCGCGAGGTATTATAACGAGTGTACAGACCTCCGATTAGACAGTCTGCATTAGTCTGTACCAGTCTATAGTCAAGTTTCAGTCTGTGCCTAATAAGATTTTCATATTCCTGTACATAGCCATGAAGATAAATGTATAGACACTTTGTCAAGTATCAGCGATATGTGAGAATAAGATTAACGTAGCAAGACCAAAGGAACTTCAGATTGTCAATTGTAAATAGCATCCAGAACCAAGTTAAGTAATTTTTATGCTTTTTATTATTTTAATAAATGTGTGTGAAAATTAATGAAGTTCTGTTTAAAGTTGGTCATCGTCAATCTGCTACTCTAAGCGTGCAAGTGGCATTTCTATCATCTGACCTAATGGCAGAAGATAAACACGCCACGATAAGACCACGAGACATATTGCTGACACTCGCCTACTTCGTTAGAGTGACAAGTCAAATAATCTGATGGTGTGTGTACCAAAGGTCTTACAGTACGCACACCACAGCAATCACATATAGCTTTGAGATGAGAGGCTTTTATGGCTTCACCTTAACTGAATATTCAAAATCCAACCCCTAACAAAGCTTGTCTGAGAAAATATCCTCATATCGACTCAACAAATTACACAATTCCTTCTTTTCCAAATTCGAAATACCTTCAACCGTTTCAGTAGTTTCTTTTATTTCGTCATACATAGAATTAGAATTGTTCCAAACATCAATAATTACTGTCTGAGCAATTCGTTGATCTCCAGTTAACAGATCTTTAAATTTTACTTTGTTTATCTTGCAATCTAGTTCAAATTTATGGTTTTTCTAAAAACAAATCCAAGAAATTTTTATTTACACAGGAAATCCGTACCTTAACTAAACCATTCACCATCAAACATCTCATACTAAAACAGTAACCATTACACCTAAACTCTAAAGGCATTTCATGTTTTGTGGGTTTACTTAGCGTACCAATGGCAGTTTTAAAATTCACACCGTTCACGGGAAAAATTACAAATTTCATTTTCTTATTTCTGTCTAGATATGGCTGTGATACAGCCGATACTACCGGAATCTAAAAGTGCACTTATTTATTCGTAACCCACTTCGATTTCTGATAGGTTGATGATTTCTCCCTTCTGTAAAGAATGCTCCATGTAAAAGCAGACTCAGCTGTACAATTACTGATTTTACCGCATATTGGAAATGAATCACCCTTTTTTTATAATTACATACTGTTAGTTAAACTAATGATCTATCTACAGCAGCTCCTGTTCTTCACCAATAGCTTGCAAATGGGAATGTCATAGTACTCCATAATGTGGTGGTTATCTTCTCTAGCAGCATCATGCAGAAAGATGGTTCTTGTAAGCAATGTCAACGCACTAGTACCGAAAGTATGTAATGATGGTGACTAATGACAGTAAAGTCCTTTACACTTAAATCTGAATCCGAACAGAGCTACATCTCTCGATGACCCATGCGTATAGGGGACATAGCTGTGCCAGCAACATACTATTACTGGCTGCTTACTCTTACTGGCTGCTTACTTTTAAAGTCTTGCTGCATTGTCAGCAAAGCCACAGGCAAGTTAAGACTTGCTGACAACTGTGCTTTGCATTAAAGGAATCGTTGCCACAGTCTCTAAGCATGTGACATGTACTTGAGATTTCCTCATTAAAAGTTCAAATAACACTAGACTCCCCTAACAGCCATCAAGTACTCACACCAATCTTCAGTTGTAATAACGTTTTTTTATGTACTGGAAACACCGAAGATAAAGTCATACAAGATTGAAATTTTAATCAACATATCCCGTGGGCATGGAAAAACGTGACATCAATTCAGTTAAGGAGTTACTTGGTATAAGAGTTTACATTTCTGGCATTGTATTATACAGGCAATTAACTGAAGTTAAGGACGCTACAGACGAAAAAATTGTATTAAATGTAGACAAAGCTATTATTTTCATCTTTGATAAAATAAATAGTTACGATGGTCTTTAGCTGAATAGCAACTCAGAATGTGAAGCTACAATAGCAATTAGCTTTCTCACACAGACAAAGAGTAGGACTGTTCCTAAGCTAGTCAAGTTATTAAATAAAATCACGCTTGTGTTGAACCAGCGGTGGATGCAGAACTTTTTTCTGAGAGAAGGGGTACAAGGATTAGAAGCGTCATGAACATGTCCAGTATGTCCTTACAAGCACTGTAAATCCAGTTTTAAAATATGGAAACAGACAGACACACAATATATACAGGGTGTTTCAAAAATGACCGGTATATTTGAAATGGCAATAAAAACTAAACGAGCAGCGATAGAAATACACCGTTTGTTGCAATATGCTTGGGACGACAGTACATTTTCAGGCGGACAAACTTTCGAAATTACAGTAGTTAAAATTTTCAACAACAGATGGCGCTGCAAGTGATGTGAAAGATAGAGAAGACAACGCAGTCTGTGGGTGCGCCATTCTGTACGTCGTCTTTCTGCTATAAGCGTGTGCTGTTCACAACGTGCAAGTGTGCTGTAGACAACATGGTTTATTCCTTAGAACAGAGGATTTTTCTGGTGTTGGAATTCCATCGCCTAGAACACAGTGTTGTTGTAACAAGACGAAGTTTTCAACGGAGGTTTAATGTATCCAAAGGACCGAAAAGCGATACAATAAAGGATCTGTTTGAAAAATTTCAACAGACTGGGAACGTGACGGATGAATGTGCTGGAAAGGTAGGGCGACCGCGTACGGCAACCACAGAGGGCAACGCGCAGCTAGTGCAGCAGGTGATCCAATGGCGGCCTCGTGTTTCCATTCGCCGTGTTGCAGCTGCGGTCCAAATGACGCCAACGTCCACGTATCGTCTCATGCGCCACAGTTTACACCTCTATCCATACAAAATTCAAATGTGGCAACCCCTCAGCGCCGCTACCATTGCTGCACGAGAGACATTCGCTAACGATATAGTGCACAGGATTGATGACGGCAATATGCATGTGGGCAGCATTTGGTTTACTGACGAAGCTTATTTTTACCTGGACAGCTTCGTCAATAAACAGAACTGGCGCATATGGGGAACCGAAAAGCCCCATGTTGCAGTCTCATCGTCCCTGCATCCTCAAAAAGTACTGGTCTGGGCCGCAATTTCTTCCAAAGGAATCATTGGCCCATTTTTCAGATCCGAAACGATTACTGCATCACGCTATCTAGACATTCTTCGTGAATTTGCGGCGGTACAAACTGCCTTAGACGACACTGCGAACACCTCGTGGTTTATGCAAGATGGTGCCCGGCCACATCGCACGGCCGACGTCTTTAATTTCCTGAATGAATATTTCGATGATCGTGTAATTGCTTTGGGCTATCCGAAACATACTGGAGGCGGCGTGGATTGGCCTCACTATTCGCCAGACATGAACCCCTGTGACTTCTTTCTGTGGGGACACTTGAAAGACCAGGTGTACCGCCAGAATCCAGAAACAATTGAACAGCTGAAGCTGTACATCTCATCTGCATGTGAAGCCATTCCGCCAGACACGTTGTCAAAGGTTTCGGGTAATTTCATTCAGAGACTACGCCATATTATTGCTACGCATGGTGGATATGTGGAAAATATCGTACTATAGAGTTTCCCAGACCGCAGCGCCATCTGTTGTTGAAAATTGTAACTACTGTAATTTCGAAAGTTTGTCTGCCTGAAAATGTACTGTTGTCCCAAGCATATTGCAACAAACGGTGTATTTCTATCGCTGCTCGTTTAGTTTGTATTGCCGTTTCAAATATACCGGTCATTTTTGAAACACCCTGTATATGCCGTTGTGTTTCCTACAGAAAATATCCGGCAGTTCCTCAGCGTTCAGAGTCGATGGAATACCTCGATGGCAATGAATCAGTGCCAGTCCATTTAAACGATCTTTTGTCATCCTGCTGAGAAGATGTATTTTCAGACGGCATAAGGTTGAGAAAGACCGCATTGTAGTGTTTGTTGTTACAGGAAATGTGTACAAATGACCTAAGACTCTAATGTTTGGTAGCGCCATTGCTCTTTTATAGCCGACTATTGGAGACATTTACATATATTCCACAATTTGTTGCCAAACGTGTAGCTGTTCCTTCAAAACGAGGGAGGTCGGCATTTTACTGCTCAGTATTTTGGAGATCTAGTTTTTACCTGCGGCTTCGTTTGCATATCAGTAGTATTGTTATGGTGAGTAGGTATCGGTTAAACAGGGCGCCGACGCCCCCGCTCTCCTCGCCCCCACTATCATCTCATCGCACGAGGTCAGATGTTATAAGTCTTTGTATGTGTGTGGCATCATAACACAGAACCGAATGCTTCGAATTCAATGCAGGTTTTTTTTATTTATTTGAAAGCTACTATAATCAGAATTGTAGTGACGAACGTTTGATGAAAGTTTGTTCAGCCGTTTAAAGATAACTGCAATATAAAGTAATGAGTTTGCCGGCAGCAACACGCTGCCTATTCAATGTGTGGTACATAACTTGATGTCAAGCAACAAAAAATCTCTCTACAAAAAATAACGCGAAAACGTATGTTAACTTTTGTGGATCACCTATATTTTTACGATGAAAAAACGCCAAATATTCACAAGGTACTATTTGCCAACAAGATTATTTTGCCGAAATGTCAAGGCGCGTAGATCAACAAATGTACTGACTGCAAGAAGCCTGCCGATGACGGAAAACTGAAACGTGGCAGTACTGTTTCTTACTAAATAAGAAAGTATTCCAGAGGGATCAAATATTTATCGAAAATATTTGAATGTGTGAGCTTAAACCCAGCCCTAAAAAGTTTACAAAAATTTTGAATGAAAACGAATTAACTCTACGTGCATAGCGAGTAAAACCTATACAATAGTTCATTTACCTACTACATAATTAAGAAATTATAAGCGACGCTATGATTTGTTATACCTTTATCGTAAATTCCGACAGAAAGGAAACATGAAGGCATAATAGAAGTCACTAGTGTGTTACGTTAATTCCAAGCTTTCTGTGTTTTCTAAACTCACAATTGAATGCTATCCGTAGGTAAGAATTTTATGACGAGATTCACTGTCTCTCTCTCCATCTCCCGTCTCTCAGACTGTCTGGGGAGGGGGAGCGGGCACAAGCCCCAGTTCCCCTCCAGTTAATCCGCCAATGTCTGGGACATATGCCATTTAAACTTGACACTTTTTCTGTTGCAGGTGATGCAGACCGTCCAAAGGTGTAGTGGTGTTACGAGTCAACACCTTACTGGATTTGACACTGAAAATTTATGACAGTTTCACGAGAACAAAATTAAGAAGTATTCTATTTATTATCACTGCTTTAATCCTTTCAAGTTTTTTAAGGGACCAGTATTCTTCCTTCATGATGCTTAACTGGTCAGTCTGCGCTCCCGTGCGGTACAGAGCAGAAGGCAGAAGGACAATTCACAGTGAAGGCATTTGATTGTTTTCTTCTACTTGAGCCAACACTGGTACAGGCGTTTAATAGAAATTCAAGTGGTGAGACTCGGTAGGGAACTCGTTGTGGAGACTCTTGGACAAACAGGATTTTCAAATAGTTGTTTATTCCAGACAGAACTAACTAATACACTGGAGGCTAGTTCTAGGGTTAGAAAAAGCATGAATAACACTGTTACAACAGAAGCCAGTACAGAAGTTCCAGGAGTGGAAGCTGAGCCCTGTAGCAAACAGTAGGAGCATCTGAAGGCAATAACTTAGTTGCAAAACAAAACATACTGAATGTGACACTGTTCACTGGGGCACTCCAAGAGAGAGAGCAGACCTACGCGGATCTGGACCGAGGCTGGAGTCGACGGACGCGGATTCGGCGCCCAGATCGTCTGACTGAGAACTCTGCCAAAATGTGGAATCTAGGGGTTTTAAAGAGTCGCGTTGGGGCACTGTTTTTCCCACCTAAAAGCCAATCTCGTAGATCTCTTGCAGGTACCTGCCAATCACGGTTTAGTTAGGTCCCCTCTACTGCTGCTAAGGTGGGGACGTTAATGCAGTTGCACTAACTAAGTCCGTATTTGGTATCAACATTGTTCAGCTGAAAGCTAAACGTAACTGTTCTGCCAAATAAGGCTTACAACATTATTGTTATACGTCATTTAGCCCCGGCCCTCAGGCTCCCCGGAGTAGGGACTTCTAGGTCAACAGTTTTTGGCGTTTTCGCTCTCTTTCTAACCCTTGTAAGCCTACTGATGTTGCTGTTCTCAGGGCTGGTATCAAGCTGATACGCTATCACGCGCCTGCTGGTTACAAAGTTCTGCGGTGGCAACCTACCACAGCGTCTAGACAACTTATGAAGTTACATGTTAACTCCTTGAAGAGTAACTAACGCCCTGGGACCGCGTCTGGGTACGTCTGCAAGGCTCTCCCCTTATGGTTTACTTCAAGTAACAATATCTCCCCTAGTTTAGTCTACCCCCAGCATCGTCTCTGCTTCCACGCCTTGAACGCCTGTCCTCCTCTCTCACAGTTTCAAGATAACACTACAGTAGCAAGGAATAATCAATATATTACACTAGTTAAGGTTCATGAGGGAGGAATCCTGGTCCCTTAAGTGAAGAAAATTGAAGAACGTTCTCACGGATACTAGGATTAAATATTGGGAGATTCTGATGTGACAGAATATTATTATGCGTGTCCTTTGGAAGTCAGATCTGGAAGCTGGAGAGATCTGGACAGACTGAATAAGAGTCCCTAATAGTTCTATCCACCAACCTGACGTCTTCTAAAGTTGTGTCCCCAACGCAGAAGACAGCTCGTCGGTCGTGGAATCTTCTTCGGCAGAGGCTGCTATGCTGTCAACGTGAACCCGTGATTGTGCTTTTTATCTGATGCCACTTGCCCAGGTTAGTCTCCGTATCTACAGAGGACAAAGTCTGTAGTACTGACAATGATGACACTTTCATTACTGCATCCCGTTTTGTTATATTTTAAATAGTCACACATTCGCTCGTACCTAACACCACTTTTGTACCATATGCTACTTCGCGTGTATCAAGCTGCATCAAGGCGAGCTTATAGTAAAATAAAATACTTGCGCCCACAGGCTAGGAATGGCACAACGTGACAAATGACTTTACATTGCTGCATTAGACAAAGTTAAAAGTGGTGGTGAATCCAAAGCTCATAAATTAAATTTAAGACCTTTGAATATGTTACACTGCAATTTGTTTGCTGCCTGTGGTCTACTACAAATATTCTAGTACGTTGCTGACATCAAGTAGAGATAATTACTTATGAAACGCGGTTCTGTAATAATGCTCTGGCAGTTCATTTAAACTATTCGTGAAACCTGTATGTAACATTTCAGTTAAATGCTATGACTGTACTTGGTGTAACTTGTTAAACGATTGTGTACATGTCATTCCAGCTGTTTTAACCATTCGATGTAGCAGTTATAATGGGATTGGGTAAACATGTTGATGTGCACGCATGGTTGTGCAGATACAGAAGTTATTTTAGATATGAAATTTTGTGGTGGAGTAAAACTGTGTAAAGGTAAGAACAGAAACCAAAATGCTGGTCTTCTGTTGAAAATGTTCCAGCTGTTCTATCCTGTGGCAACACAAAATCTTGCCGAGGGCGTACCTCTTTAAGTATATATCATCTAGTTTTGGCTTTATCCGTGTGATCGTATTGTACTGCTAGGAAGTTAAGGTAAGAAAGGATTTTCTCCTTTATCGGAAAGGTACAAACATGCTAATACAAAATAAAAAAGAGGGAACATTAAGGTTGAACGTCTGGCTGACGATGAGGTCGTTGGAGATGGACCACAAGCTTGAAATGGGTAGGAAACTGAACTGCCCTTTTCAAAGGGACCACGAGGGCAACTGACTTGATCTACATAAGAAAATCGTAGAAAGCCTAAATATGGGTATACCGACGGTGATGTGAACTAGCGCCTTTAGAAGTCTTATAACTAGTTTGCGGTTTTGGCAGCCGCCTTTCCTTCTGAGGTAAGACGTTGACAGGTAGTTGGATTGCAATGAATAGTGTAACGAATATTAAGAAATGCATCACTTCAAACACAGATAACGAAATTCCTAAATACGCAAAAAGAAACATTCCATACTAGACTGTACTTGATGTATTCAGAATCTACCAGAATAAATTGAGGACATCCTGATATCTGGTGTACATGTACACTCACTGGTTATTCCAGTATGACTAACCGACTAGCAAATTTTCGAAGATGGTAATTCCACAGGATTTTACGTATACTGTTAGGCTAAATATGGGAACACAGTAATAAAAGTTTGCTCAGAGTTGCTGAAGATATGAACACCAAAAGCAGTTTTGAACCCAGAAGAGACACTACGCTAACATCGATGCTAGCATTGATAAAGGCGTCAGCTTGTCAAGGAACATAATTTTCAAAAGTGTTCTGTTTCCATCGGTAGCTGCTCATCGCTAATTAGATGCCACAGAGGCACCAGATAATAGTGATGTTGACCGCTACGTTTGACCCTGTGTCCCGAATAATCCTAGACATATTCTATGAAACCAGAATCATATCCATGCAGCCTTGTGACCGCGGCCGTCATCTTGGAAGGCAGAAATGTGAACAGATAAACGGCAACACATAATCACTGAAAACGTTGAAATAAATGTCTGGGTCAGTTCTCACGGTTACTTGGCGAGTCCACCCAAATCATGGTACTAAAACCACCATCATAATAACACTGACACACCTCCATCGTTAGCTTCAGTCTCCCCACATTGCAGCTTGAGCTCCTCATCAGGTCGTCGGTGCACCCAAAACTTTGCATCATTTGAAAAGAAGAAATACCGCGACCTGTTGGACTAACCCACACGCTTCGACTTAGGTACCACCTGTTTTTTTTTGTTACTCGTCCCGTTGAAGGCATGTAGATTTATGTGCATTTTCCTTCTTAATGTTTTCTCGTAAACTGGTTGTCGTTCACTAACTGTCTACAGCAGTTCCTGTGGGATTAGAAACGGACTGACGTGTCACCCTTCTCCCGACTCTGTTGGTTTGTAGTTAGTAGGCAGTGAGCGGCATAAAGACCAAGAATGCTCGAAATGGACACAGGGTGTAAGACAGTGTTGTCGTCTTTCTTATCTACATATCTGCTGTGATCAGTCTTGTAGTAATAAGGACGTTGGCCGAAAAAAGCGAAGACTGCCATAAGCAGCGTTATCGCATTTGGAAACCGTGTCCACTCTGAATTCGTACATTCTTTACAAATCGATCTCTGTTAATAAAGTTAAAAGACGTGAGTTTCGGAAGGAAGTAGCAAAGGACGCAGATGGGGACCATACCGACAAAACCGCTTGCTATTGGCTGGAGCTCCTGGCGTCACGGCGAGGCATCGTAGCGCAGTGCAAGACGAGGAGGACACCAGTGACTAGCGTTCCGTCGACAACGAGGTCATTAGAGACGGACCAAAAGCTTGGATTAAGGAAGAATGGGGAAGAAAATCGGCCGCACACATTCAAAGGAACATTTGCCTGAAGC
Source organism: Schistocerca americana (assembly GCF_021461395.2). Classification (NCBI taxonomy): domain Eukaryota; kingdom Metazoa; phylum Arthropoda; class Insecta; order Orthoptera; family Acrididae; genus Schistocerca; species Schistocerca americana. Next base: position 128,395,375 of record NC_060122.1, on the reverse strand, counting down.
GATTTAGAGAAATCACAGAAACCTTAATCTGGTTGGTACGACTCGTGTTTGAACCGTCGTCCTTCGCTACTGGAGTCCAGCGCGCACACCACTGCGACACCTAGCTCGGTGTAGCCCAGCGCAGCAGGCGATCGTTAAGGCACACGCACAGCACGATAGAAGCTGTGGCGTTGTGCTCATTCATTTTACATCCGGTTTGGTTCAATATACAGTGGTACAGATAAAGTAGAGTGGAATGACAGATATACGACACATTAGGAGTAATTAAATCGTAATTAACATGAAAAAACTTACTCGTTTGGTTATGTAGCAGATGTTAATGTAACCTGTTCCGTGATTACGTTGCCATTACCAGATGAAAGTGCAATCCATAGCTGGTTCCTCCTTCTGGCATATTATCTTTTATACATTCCTTTATCGTTTGGGTGGTGGACGAATACGCCAGATGCCGGCAAAAACAGCCCCACAAGCAGGAGTATTCTGTTGCTGCTATGACGGAGGAGATCGTTTAGCTACAAGCAGCACTTGAACAGAAGATTTAGGAAGTAGAATATTACATAAACCAGGTGAAGGTACTACTTGATGAGTGGTGCTCAACAAGCTACAGTTGTTGTTGTTGTTGTTGCGGTCTTCAGTCCTGAGACTGGTTTGATACAGCTCTCCATGCTACTCTATCCTGTGCAAGTTTCTTCATCTCCCAGTACCTACTGCAACCTACATCCTTCTGAATCTGCTTAGTGTATTGATCTCTTAGTCTCCCTCTACGATTTTTACCCTCCACGCTGCCCTCCAATGCTAAATTTGTGATCCCATGATGCCTCAAAACATGTCCTACCAACCGATCCCTTCTTCTAGTCAAGTTGTGCCACAAACTTCTCTTCTCCCCAATCCTATTCAATACCTCCTCATTAGTTACGTGATCTACCCACCTTATCTTCAGCATTCTTCTGTAGCACCACATTTCGAAAGCTTCTATTCTCTTCTTGTCCAAACTGGTTATCGTCCATGTTTCACTTCCATACATGGCTACACTCCATACAAATACTTTCAGAAACGACTTCCTGACACTTAAATCTATACTCGATGTTAACAAATTTCTCTTCTTCAGAAACGATTTCCTTGCCATTGCCAGTCTACATTTTATATCCTCTCTACTTCGACCATCATCAGTTATTTTACTCCCTAAATAGCAAAACTCCTTTACTACTTTAAGTGTCTCATTTCCTAATCTCAGCATCACCCGATTTGATTTGACTACATTCCATTATCCTCGTTTTGCTTTTGTTGATGCTCATCTTATATCCTCCTTTCAAGACACTGTCCCTTCCGTTCAACTGCTCTTCCAAGTTAGAGAAGTAATATTGGCGTGGCATAGTACTCCCTAGTCAAGAGACTAGATGCTTCCAACAGATTGCTGGATTAGCCACTCTCATACGATACATGGTGGTGCTTCATCTATGAGAAACTCTAGTGTTCTAAGATAGTGACGTACCAATTTCACATGTCAGAATGTAACTGAGTGGGTTGTAACCTGTTGTGACCGCGACCGTTGCGCGGCGGGACCAAACTGAGAGCGGCCCGTGCAAAAACAAACGAACGGAAAGGACGGACACGAAACAACGACGGTCGATGGACGAAGACCTTACGACGACAACACGCAAGACGCAACGGAGTGACAGAGACAACCAAAGGAATCCAAGCCGTCCACGATTAACGAGATCAAAGAACGTTAAACACGCTGTCTTGTCGAGGCGATGTGTCGATACCCACGCAACGATTAGACTCGATGACAGAGCTTTATTTTTCCTTTATTGAATTTCGATTCCCCCCCAAGGGGGCGGGCTGGCAGCAGCTTAGAATTCTGCTCTGCAGCGTACAGACTTTTTAAAACGTAAGTAGAATATAAGAAACAATAAAAGCAGGCGATAAAACGGTGACTTAAATTGCAAAACGGCTGAAAATTGTGTAAAGTTAAAACATAAAACAAAGTATTGGCAATGCTAGACAGGAAGCAGACAGGTAACACCGTAGAGAGACAATTAAAAAACCTGGCGACAGTCTGGTTTCTGTTCTCACGATATAAAAATCACACCGAACGACAGTATGACGTCCGTTCGCAACACTTCGGAAAAGACACATTACACTAGACACTCACTGTAAATACTGCACTAAAATGTTGGCAAAAGATGACACACCATAGCCAAAGGCCGATAGGGGAGGGGGGGGGAGGACCTGGACAGATGAGGGGGAAAACAAGGATGGAGGAGAGGAAAAATGAAAGGGGGGGGGGGGAACCGAAGCAGGTAGAGGACTCATAAAGGGGGGGGGGGGGCAGGTCAGACGCGAGAGGGAATGGGAAAAGGCAGAGGATGAAAATGCAAGAGGACTCGGGGGGATGACAGAGGTGGCCAGAGGAGGTTTTCTTTTTTTCTTTTTTTTTAATAAATAGCCGTGGAACCACGAATATGTGGGGTCTATTCCGCCAGACATGTCCAAAAGAATATAAAACACACATATTATAGGTCTGAAGTAGTGTGCACCTTTCTGAGGTGAACTTCCTTTAACAATTTTAGTTATCTGCCATATGACAAATAATCTGTATAGATAATATGGAGGTCGAAAGCTATACTCAAAATGGAGTAGCATGGCAGAAAAAAATACACTACTGGCCATTAAAATTGCTACACCACGAAGATTTCGTTGTATAGACAGGAAGAAGATGCTGTGATATACAAATGATTAGCTTTTCAGAGCACCCACACAAGGTTGGCGCCGATGGCGACACCTACAACGTGCTGACATGAGGAAAGCTTTCAACCGATTTCTCATACACAAACAGAAGTTGACCGGCGTTGCCTAGTGACAGGTTGTTGTGATGCCTCGTGTAAGGAGGGGAAATGCGTACCGTCACGTTTCCGACTTTGATCAAGGTCGGATTGTAGCCAATCGCGATTGCGGTTTATCGTATCGCGACACTGCTGCTCGCGTTGGTCGAGATCTAATGACTGTTAGCAGAATACGGAATCGGTAGGGTTCGGGAAGGTAATACGGAACACCGTGCTGGATCCCAACGGCCTCGGATCACTAGCAGTCGAGATGACACGCATCTTATCCGCAAGACTGTAACGGATCGTGCAGCCACGTCTCAATCCCTGAGTCAGCAGATGGGGACGTTTATAGGACAACAACCATCTGCACGAACAGTTCGACGACGTTTGCAGCTCGGAGACCATGGTTGCGGTTACCCTTGACGCTGCATCACAGACAGGAGCGCCTGCGATGCTGTACTCAACGACGAACCTGGGTGCACGAATGGCAAAACGTCATTTTTTCGGATGAATCCAGGTTCTGTTTACAGCATCATGATGGTCGCATCCGTGTTTGGCGACATCGCGGTGAACGCACATTGGAAGCGTGTATTCGTCATCGCCATACTGGCGTATCACCCGGCGTGGTGGTATGGGGTACCATTGGTTACACGTCTCGGTCACCTCTTGTTTGCACTGACGGCACTTTGAACAGTGGACGTTACATTACAGATGTGTTACGATCCGTGGCTCCACCCTTCATTCGATCAGTGTGAAACCCCACATTTCAGCAGGATAATGCACGACCGCATGTTGCAGGTCCTTACGGGCCTTTCTGTATACAGAAAATGTTCGACTGCTGCCTTGGCCAGCACATTCTCCAGATCTCTCACCAATTGAAAACGTCTGGTCAATGGTGGCCGTGCAACTGGCTCGTCACAACACAACAGTACTACTCTTGATGAACTGTGGTATCGTGTTGGAGCTGCATGGGCAGCTGTACCTGTACACGCCATCCAAGCTCTGTTTGACTCAATGCCTAGGCGTATGAAGGCCGTTATTACGGCCAGAGGTGGTTGTTCTGGGCACTGATTTCGCAGGATCCATGTACCGAAATTGCGTAAAAATGTAATCACATGTTAGTTCTAGTATAATATATTTGTCCCATGAATAACCGTTTATCATCTGCATTTCTTCTTGGTGTAGCACTTTTAATGGCCTGTAGTGTATTATGATGATTTAAATTTTTCAGGCATGACACGAACAAACACAGCAGAAGTTGCAATTACTGTACATGAAGGCCAGAAAGTGAGGGAAAGCTGGTGGAAGTGATCACTAAGCAGATGAAAGCAGTGACGAGGCTCAGCCATGTGGTGAGCACGTGCAGCAGGTGCGCCATGGGGAGCCCAGAAGACAGCTGCCAGCTCGCTGTGGGCGGCGCCGCCCACACGCCGCCCTTCCAGCAGCAGCTGCGAGCACAGCCTCTGTGTTCGATGAGCTTCCTGTCTGCCCAGTGAGCGGAAAATGTCACTACAGCAACTGCGATAAAATTTTAAGTTGTCATCACAAGGTACTGCCTGTGATGATGTAATATCTATGCCTATATTTTATTCAAACTAATATTCACGACAGCATTGTATGTGGAATATAACTCAACTTTAATCGCATATTTGTGATAGTGATAAAAGGGACTTCATCGTTGATAAAATAATAGTTATTGTTAACGACATAGTTTAATATGTTGTAAAAAATTATATCTCAGACAACATTCACATAAAAAGATAATGAAAATGTCAGTCGTTTGTTATTTATGATTCTTCTAGATAATCCTTGTTCGAACTATTCTACTGAAAGGATGTGATTGATGTCTCGCAACACAGAGGTCTGTAGAATACTGTACTAACGTATTGGTATGTTGCTAACTGATTTTTAAAAATAGAGTTCATGTGTTATTGAAATGAATCTAGTTTGTTCGGAGTTTTATTTCATTGTAATTCTTGTCCTATATAAATGTTAAGTTTTCTGCTCAGCTACCAAAGAGCACAGTCATTAGCGCTATCGTTCTACAGTGCACTTTATTGGTAAATAGTAAATATTAATGTAGCATGAAATATTGAGAAATATTTTCGAATGTTAATACATATAGTGAAGATCAGAAAAGATTTAATATATATTATTTATTACGAATAAAAGTGCATCCTGAAGCAGAATCGATAAGTGATTGCCTTATGTTAGCCGTCATCTTAGTGAAATATTGCAACGACAGTTTTAAATTGATTTTCTATGCAGGCGTAAATGTTGTTAGCTATAATTGCTATAATAATTGTGTACTAGTGGCCGAGGACCCACTCTCAGCTAATTAATTCCAGTTGGACTGTGAAGATATCGGACTTCTATGAATGCAAACAGCATCTTACGTGGTATAAATTCTTACTTGCTGATGTATGAAACCTGGTAATTTCGTAATCACCTTTATGAAATATTTCGACAGCAAAATACATTAGTATTGTGTACGTGTGCTATTGTGCGACAAAACTGTTCGTTATGCTTAAAGAAAAGTGTTGCCACCTCGAGATAACAGTTGAGTTAATTTCGATAAAGGATATGCAACTAGCAAAGAGTCTTTTAAACAACAGCACCGAAATTACTAAAAATCATTACTCTTGATTAGTTCAGATTACTTAACATACATTTAGCTTGTTTATTGGTTACAAAAGATAACTTTTGTGAATGAACTTAGTGACATTTACACTGCCTGACAGAGAACATTGCTACACGTTCGCAGGTGGATATTTCTTTAACAAAATAAATTTCATTTGCCGGGAAAAGCAGTGATTAAATGAAACCTCGTGTTTCATTAATAATAAGTAACTTGTTTTATTATAATCTTGCTAAAATTGTACAGCACAATACACCCAATTACACCACATGTCACAATCATTACTGCTAAAACCAGTTGATTTTATATAATGAAGTGAATCTGTATTACCGTAGCCAAGGTCATTTCTCTGAACAAAAAGATGAGAAACTTTTTTTGTAGAGAGGTAGCCACTAATTACAGTCCACAGAGTGTTGCTTTGTTCATGTAAGTGCTTACGCATGGGTTGGATTGCAAAGATCACTTCTGCTGTTCTCGAGATATTTCTTAGCCAGAAGATGTGTTTCACTGATGACGCATGATTTTATATTCACACACCACTCTTCCTCTAAAATACACATTCAGAAGAGAGACCATGCAACCAAACACAGCAGGTCTGCATGTCTTAAATGCGTTAGTATTGTTGCCGCTACACTATCATAGCGAATAGTCCTTCTAAATCTATATGAGTGTTACTGAACATCCTAGAATTATGACACGGTAAAAAAAGTAATTTTAACTTTACCATTGTTTCTGCCAGTGTACCCAATAGCCCATCACAGTTTGTAAAAATCCTGTTATATGACGTAGTTGGATGAAGGATTATTTTTATATTGTTCTCCACCACACAGTATACCAGAGACGACAGCAATCATGGTCATGCGTGAGCAAGTCTATGCACCTGCAAGATACGTAGCTTCTATCGTAGGGAAAGTATGTATCAAACGAGAGCAGAAGTACAGCAAAGTTCAGGAATCAGTTGTGACGTGCTGGCGAAGACCAGTATCACAGAGTCTCATATCGATCTCTTCAGCCACTTGGTCCTCACATCAACCATGAATCGTACCAGAGCAAGTAACTTGCATGTTACTTGGAATGGTTTGCGGGCCAAAATTAATTGCTGCTCATTTCTGGAAGTAGAACGGCCAACTCAATTGCTGCCGCCATCGGCAAAAGGAAAGAAACAGCGCAATCCATATCAGTCCATATCACACATTTGAATGATTGTGCCTCTTCGCATCCATAGCTAACAGATATAAGCTGTTTCATCCCTCAACATATGGCGTATAGTACAATTCTCATTACAGCGTCATGAATCACATGAATGAAGCGTTAAGAGTGAATGACTACTTACCACATACATAGGGCAAAGTGCGTAATGTAGGCATGAGCAAATGTGCATGCCACCTCTAGTTGACGAGACGTATTTATTATGGTTTTGCTAATTATCTCCAGTAGACACTGCTGGTTGTAATTACTAAATGATCTGGTAGTACGAGATGTGAACTTCGGTTTTATGCATTAAGTTGTAGATAATATAATATGATGATAAATTCTGTAAATTTAGTTTTTTTTGAGAAAAAATTGTAATTACATGTTTCATGAGAGATAGAGAAATTTTGAAAAGTAGAGTTCTCTATACAGTCGTAGATAGATCGTTCACAGCACAGCGTTGGAAGCCTATTTCAACATTAAAGTGCGTTTAAGACTTCAGATGAAATTTACCGAATCTGAAACCCACAGACTTGATGCAAAGACATGTTGAAATGCTGAAGGATACAATGATGTTTGGGTCGTATGCACAGAGAATATAATGGTTCAGCTAAAGAATGAATAGTTTAAAGAGGTTAGTTTAGATCAAACACCAAAAATAGAATAGCAATAGATCAGATAATGAAACAAATAAGCACTAATAGAAGCAGATGTTAATCTGGGAAGTCTGTAACATTACTGTAAACTAGAGAAACGGTTATATACACTCGAAGTTTTGGTCAGCAATTCCATATAGTTCTGCTCCCTGATAAAATTTCGTTGAAAATTTATAATAAATTTACTTTGTACAGAGGAAACCTCAATTATTCCTCCATTGGCACTAATGTGGAATTTTGTACTGTAACAAAGAAAAATTAACTCTCTTTTATTTGACACCATGCCAGAAATTGTTCAGTGTTCCTCTGCAACTGTTATAATGTAAAATGGAAGACGATGAACGAGAAAAAGCTGGAAAAGAGAGGTACTCTTTTCGTTTTTCAGATGCGTTTTTTCTATCAAATCCAAATAAAATGTAAATATGTATGCAGTTAATGTCCTCAGAACTGATTTTGCAGGGAAGTTTTATAACCTGATTAATGATACGAGTTTGATTTCCAACGAAAATAGGAAGGAAAACGGTTATCGGAAGTATTTTTTGTTCACTGTTTACGCTACAGCTTCTTAACACCTGTTACAGAAAGTTTGCTCATCTTATACTACATTGCTATAACAAATTTTATGCATTCAGTGCTAGGATCTGTGAACTAGGTAAAACAATGCGTTTCTATTGCATCCCTATTCCTCAGTTTCGCCTGGTACATTATTCGTAGTTGTTCTGGAAGTGATAGAACAACATCTAAATATTTTGTATTTTAGTTTCACTAACCACTGCAGAAGGAATAAAGTCTGGACGTCCTGACAACAGCACAATCCACATTCGCTTGGTTTGCCAAATAGTAGCACTGACTTGCTGATTCAGTTCTGACTTTTTATGTGCAGTTGTACAAGTTTAGTGAAGAATAATAATAATAAGTCCGTAGAATCATGGACATTAGCGAAAGAAAAATTGAAACCGAGGGTGAGAAGTTTAAAAGGCAGGAAGTGGAGAAAGTCAAGCATCAGAGGTAGGAGGTAAATGAACAAGATGTGAAGACAGTTAATGAGAATGTTATCCATGGAACCATTGTTGAAATAAAAGGTGACAGTAATAATATGATAACTCAGATGATCCGTGTATTTAATATACTTTATTCTAAGCTGGGAACTGAACAAAATGAAATATGGCGGTAAATAATATGACGGTAAGGTGAACATGTTTCGACAAAAGTGTTTAAGCATTTAACATTTAACACAGGATATGGAACAAACCGCTAATGAGGAAACGTCTGAAGTACAAAACAAGGCTTCTTGGGTTTCGAAACAAAGTTGAGCAAGGTATTAAAGAGGCAAACAAAAGCAATCTATTATTACATTTCCTAACTAGGGTTTAGAGTCAAAATTAGTTAATGACCTCAGATGAAAAAAACGAGAACAAGGCGATGATGGATGATAAAAGTAAGCAGGAAATCAAACATATCACGATATACTAGTAGACGAAATAGGAGGACACACAGAGAAAGTTAGAAAGAAGTGGCTTAAGAGGTCAAAAATGGAATAAATCTCATGGAGCAAATAGAAGAGAATCAGGGGGACTGCCAAATTTAAATTCACCATCCAATGGATCGATCAGCATCAACAATGTCCAATTCCCTAACTCCATGAGACAGTGCAAAAAGATCTGGTATTTAATCAAGGACACTGACATGAAGCTGGGTGATCAGGCAGTTTAGGACATGACCGCTCCTGTCTACTCTGCTGTAAAATCAAAGGATGTAATGTCAACAGAATGTGGCATATTCAGAAGTAAATTGGTTAGAAAAAAGATGTGCTGCAGTTTAAAGTTGCTGATTTAAGTTTTCAACATGACTTTTTAATTATTCCCAACATGAATTTGCATATGATTTTAGGACTGGACGATTTAAGTTTAAAACTGAAAATAACTGTGAACTGCAATAAATAAAGTCATAGTGATGATTGAAGAATGTAAATATGAAATGAAACTTCATTAAAATTAAAGTGAAACAAAATACATATTATTTATGATTATATAAAATGACACATTTCCATTGAACTGATGGTCTAATTGGGTTCCATTTTACTTATGAGAGTGACAGTGGTATGTTATTGTAGAATTTTGAAGCAATTTGTAAAGTATAAAAACAAACACATGGTGTTTCACACCTTTAGAACTCTATGTTATATGGAACTTGTCCATTACAATTGTTAATCCCACATTTCATCAGATGCATATCGCTCCATACACCTACTTAAGATGAATACATCATTTAAAGAAAGTTAGTGAATTATTCTTCATGCATATCTTCATTTAAAAAATCAAATTGCCTCAAAGTGTAGTTTCTGTAGTTAACTAACAAATAATTAATTAGGTTTGTGTTTATTGTAAGTAATTTATTGCGTAACCTATTATTAAGAACATTTTTCTGGTATTTTTGTCAGTAATGTTAATGTTTAAACAGATATTTTCCATAAAAGCCGATGGGTAATGTAAATGATGCCAAGAGATTATTTTTATCACTGCCGTGTAAGGTTAAATTCTTCATAAATTGGGGCCGTTTGAAGCATACAGTGAACTGTATTGAGAGTGAGATGTCATTCACTAGATGCCAATGTTGTAGGACTGCAGCGTAAGTGGATGCTTGTGCGATCTTTGGTTAACATGTAAAACTGTTATTTTTCACTCGCAGTCAAGGTGGTTGTAATCACGAACAGAGTGGTGGTATGAGACGTTAAGGTCTGTTTCATGCATATTATATTTGAATTGTTAAACATATAATGTGGTAATAAATGAGTAATTCTCAATCTTTAGAAGAAAAAAGAAATTCAATCACATATCTCATGAGAAATTGTGGCTCAAATGGTTCAAATGGCTCGGAGCACTATGGGACTGAACATCTATCGTCATCAGTCCCCAAGAAATAGTGTTCTAAAAGTTTGTTCTGCATAAATTCAGAGATCGTACATTTCTAACTGTTAGCAGGCTATTTGAACAGTACAGAGCAAGAAGTCTCTGAATGAAGACATGTTGAGATAATGGTAGACACGCTGATGTTTACAATGTGTGAATCGAGATGAGGTTGACCTGGAAGAGAGTTACTGAAGGCAGCTTTGACCACACATTAAAATCATAATTTCCAACACTTAGATAACTAATTTCAAAGCCGCAAACATGTTTATAAGGTCAGTTTAGTTTTATATTTGCTGGCTGGGCAATAGTTAGAAAGAAACATGAGGTGTGTAATAAAGCCAACCGGTTGCAACAAAATTTAACTTAATCTGGTTTCAAAACGAACTACGCGCGTCTTCATCGGAAATAAACTAAAACAATTACATGTAGTTATAGCTGAAGTCAGAGTTACGAAACAAATGGCCTCTTCGTATAAAATAACTTCTTAAATTTAGATTTAAAACCATAAAATTATAAGTAGTGGAACTGACGTAACAGTGATGCTCGTTTGTAAAAACTTTTGCTCAGTGACATAGCACAGTGAACGCTCCTAAGGAGTGTATGACGAAATAGGCACTGTTTGTGACATCAGACTGGCGACCTTAGATTTCGCATAGGCAAGATATTATCTAATCGCGTTGTCAGATGTGGATTCAGATTCCAGACATTAACAATTTTAATTTTATATCTGTTGCTCATATTGTGGGGATTTGAATATTAGGCCCCTGTTGTAGTTAGTTTGACCTCAGTCGGACTTCTGTAGACTGCTCCAGTTGGGAAAGTGGGAAAAATAGCAAACAAATTGTATTAAACTTTTCCATTCCCAAAATACCAGAACATTCTTGCCACGCTATTGCTGTTAGTCAACTAATATCAGCATAAATTCAGAGTTGTAGTGAGTGAGCTGTGGTGTTGGTGGTGGAGCGACAACTTCAATCTGTACGAGAGATGCCGCAGGTAATGGTTAATTCATCTCTGTGTGCAGCCGAGCTCATCCGTCACGGCTTCTGTTGCGACGCTAGGCGTGTTTGCGTGGACTGTTAGGCGCCGGCTGTCCAGGAAGAGATCCGAGGTATGAAGCCACCTTCGTCAAGGTCGTATGGGCAGTGCGACTGTCGTGTTTTCAGGGTGCTACGTGAGCACTTCAGCTCGCTCGCTTCGTGGCCGCAGCATGTTCAATTTTGTCATGTTGGTGCAGAACGTACCAGGAGGAAATTTGGAAATTTGTGGTAAGATCTTATGTGACCAAACTGCTCCGGTCATCAGACCCTAAGCTTAGACACTACTTATGCTAAGAACAACACGCTCACACACACTCATGCCCGAGAGCGGACTCGAACCTGCGATGCGGAGAATACCAGGAGAGAGCACAGTACTGTCCCTATACCTCATCGAGTGTTTTGCTGACATACATCATAGTATTCGCTGAGCTTCAGCTTTGCTCTGAGCCATGTGCACGAATGGTCATCCGGCAACTTGCATATGGTTGCTCTTTAACAACAGGAGTGCCATAGCACCCACTGTGTTGGGTGGGTGTCCATCAGCAGCTCACACGAACCAGTTGACAACTGATATATAAAATGACAGCATTAGAAAGTTATGCTGATACAGTTAAGATAAGTGTTTAAGGCATCATTTCAATAACAACAGTAGGAGACATGGAGTGGTGGGGGGGGGGGGAGGGAAGGAATTTTACAAGAAGCATCTGGCCAACTTGCTTGTCGAAACTGACTATTTTACAATGTAATCAGGAAATTTTGGAAGTGATAGTTGTTAGGTTATGAGAACAAGGCACCTGTGGAACCAAAAGATAAGAAAGAAGCCAGTAGAACTGTTAGTGAGTCAGAGACGAGAAAGCATTAGGTTTACCGAGTATTGTACAGAGTATGTACAAAGAAATCAGACTTAATCATAGCGAATTGAAAGCCAATCATATTAATTTAGAATCTGATAACAAAGAATTACGGTCAGAGATGGTTGACAAATTGGACTTTAATAGTATTGGATTTGACTCCTTAGTAGATAATTATTGAGGAACTTAAATCTGATTTTGACAAATGGGCAGCCTCACATCGACTGAACGAATCATCAGTCTCAGGATGTAAACAAAGGAAGGCTGGTATATGGTTACCACTTGGAACAGCCGTTGTTCATTTAAAAAGAACTGAATTTACTGAGCATGTTTCAGACCAATTCATGTTGCTGTGTGCTTCCACCGTGGAGCTGACATTAACATACAGTCAGTCTTCTGCTGGAACTTCACTCCCTAAAGGACTACAGTCAGTATGTTACCTGGTGTTGGTTACTGGCACCAACAGACTTGGAAAGAGCTGATGATTCATTGCTGGGTGTTAAAGTCCTTCTGCCTGTTGATTTGTTGTCATTCTTGTGGGTCGGAATTAAATCGTACTTGCCTGGTTGAACCTGAGAAAATAGACTGGACAAGTACAGCTAGTCTGATCTTGCTCTGTGAGGACGTATAGTTTTAAGATTTTAAGTAGCATGCGTGCAGTAACTCGCTCTAGTCGATGCTGAACATTTTGGTTAATTCTATTCAGTTGTGTTTCGATCATCAGAAATGTTTTCTGTAAGTTTCAGCATAGCTGTATTGTTCTTGCAATTTTTCCAAGAATTGATATTTAAGACTTAACAGCTCTTTGAGTTAGATATAATCACTACTCTTTTAACATATTCTTATTTGTGGATTCAGTGCATAATCCTGTGTACCTATGAAGAACACCCACTTCAGTGAACTGGTCATTGTGCGCTCATTTACTGTATGCTGTTTGTACGTTTACAGCCACCAGTGACTGCGTTATTTGGCCAGTGTCTTGTAAAATGGCACATCCATCACTGTGAGCCGGTTCTCGGCTTCAGTAGTGCTGCTGGCATTTCTAATTGCACAAACTTGCACCTTCAGGCGATCGCTTAGGTCTTGTTACCCTGTGTGTCCAAAGCTGGTTTATGTTAGTAAAAATCTTATTGTGTGTATGATATTAATTTGATGGTCTAGTCATACAGCATACCAAGCACTCTGTTCACTCGCAATTTCAGTGACAGCAGAGCAAGGTTCTCTGGGAGTTGGACCAAATAACAGTTTCAAATAAGCATCTTCCTGTCAGCATTATTTGGAAAAACGAGAACTTTTTTTTATATGTTGTAGGCTGAATCTGTGTGCTGTTTTGTATGTTTTAGGTGCACTCTTGTGCTCTGTGTAATAAGAGGTGTCTTGAGAATAACATATTTGAAGAAGGAGCCGAGTAGATAGCAAGTCAGGAAAGGGAATCGTAGCTGAACTGAGCAAGAGGCTGCGTGGTGCAATGGCGTGTTCGCTGGATATCACTGCGGGAATTGTTGATTAGGTGAGTGCAACCATATTTGTTTGTTTCACTCACGTGTGTGTGTGCGTGTGTGTGTGCTTAAGCGCGCTTCTTCTGTCCCCCCCGCTCCACAGACACATACTCTCTCTCGATCGTAGGGGAATACATTCAGTTCTTGTAACGTAGCAATCCATACCGTGCACAAAAGAATGGCTCTGAGCACTATGGGACTTAACTTCTGAGGTCATGAGTCCCCTAGAACTTACATCTACTTAAACCTAACGAAGGTAAGGACATCACACATATCTATGCCTGAGGCAGGATTAGAACCTGCGACCGTAACGGTCGCGCGGTTCCAGACTGTAGCGCCTAGAAGTTGAGTCCCATAATGCTCAGAGCCATTTGAACCATTTTTTTGTAGCGCCTAGAACCGCTCGGCCACCGCGGCCGGCTGCCGTGCACAGATATACTGCGTACAACTACATTCAATATTTGAAACTAGTTAATACTAATCACGAATAGGCTGCCACGATTAATGAATAGTAAAAGAGAGTCATCAAATTACAAATAAAGTAGAATGTCTTGGTGTAGTGTGCCATTTATTTGAAGATAAGGAGCCGGTGGTTGTGAGTGAGGGTGACAGCGAGACGAGAGAGAGTGTAAGTGAGCGTTTAGGGCACCATTTGTAATTGCACAGCCGGCCGCGGTAGCCGTGCGGTTCTAGGCGCTGCAGTCCGGGACCGCGAGACTGCTACTGTCGCAGGTTCGAATCCTGCCTCGGGCATGGATGTGTGTGATGTCCGTAGGTTAGTTAGGTTTAAGTAGTTCTAAGTTCTAGGGGACTGATGACCTAAGATATTAAGTCTCATAGTGCTCAGAGCCATTTGAACCATTTTTGTAATTGCACTATAAACATTGGGGCAACCAATTGTATCTTGATACTCAATGATCACAGTGCTGGTTTATTTCAATAAAATTGTTATTGTGTGAATGACGTTCAGCGTACGGTCCAGCCCTTTCCGGCTCACCGACAATTTCATCAATAAAAAATCGTGCCAGTTATTTGTAAAATACGTCAATGTAAAAGGAATACAGGTTCTTGAAGTAGTGAAAGTATATTTAAAACATGGTAAGGTCTTTATAATAAAAAATAAAACAGGAAGTACCGGTATGGTACATGTGGCCGACAAGTGATGGCGCTACACTTCTGGTGGCGGAATGTTTACACAACTGGTCACAGGTTCAGAAGGAGGCTGTGACCTGGACGAGAATGGCAGCTTTCCACTGCTGTCCCCTGGCATTGCTATTCCATGTTATCAGGGCAGATGTACAGAAGCGAAGATGCGGCCTGGACGGCGCAGTGTGGCTCTCGGTTTCAGAGAGGTCCCATCTTAAGTAGGTCCCAGCCACTACCTCAACCGAATGGATCGTCGTAAATGTGAAAATGGGCATCTTAAGCAATATATTGTTTAAGGAGCTCCGTTAACTTTTCTTTCATATTTTTCATTTACTTATTCTTCAGAACCTATTATGCGGTAACTTTACGTAGGCTAGAAAACTCACGTATTATACTACATTCAGTTTAAAACACTACTAAACTCCAATATAACCCCTTCATCAACTACCCAGCTGCTAACAATGGCGTTCACAGATTGTGTTCAGGTACTTTTATATATTAAGTTGCATCCAATCTGTAAATGGTTGTTTCCGCTACTAGATTTTCCATTATAACACCATGGTCAACGTCCACTGTCTGCTGTACTACTTGTCCATAGGGCAACACATCAACGGCGTAATAAGCGGTTCTAGAATTCTTTGTAATGTCTTAGGGTCCACTCTTTTATAGCCTCTTATACCAGTGTAATGTAAATTGTTGAAGATCCATTTCGTTGACCTCAGTTATCTACACCTACTGAGTACGTTCTCTAGCTGGGATGGCACCATTCTATCGTGTAGCGGAGTGCCTAGTGAAGTCTTCATGGCTTTCCTGCTACTGCGACTGTGCTATTGCCCAAGAGTCGCCAGAGTGACTCCTTCTGTAGTGCTGTTTTGGGATCCATCATCCTAAATGCCTAACGGCCATTATCTGTCGCAATTTAATAGAGCGCGGTCCCACACTGTATACTCTGTAGTACTTCGCAAGCGGAACTGTCATCAGTCTGTATTCTGATTTCGCACTGGTACCTTAAATAATGGCCATGACCGGTCAGACTGTACTCGACAGCTTATAAGTCTCTCCCTAATGTTAGGGAGAAATTCTCATGTTATTCTGCCTGTGCCCGAAGTGCATCTATCATTTTGCAGCCATTGTAATATGCGATCTTGTATTATCTTTTCCGTATTGGCCTCAGTCCCAAGTATCCATCGAATTTCCATCTGACTGTTATACTTCAATCAATAAAGGGCTCCTCTTTCCCTGGTTTCCAAGCTCAATGGACTAATTCCTAAAATTGCTATCAGTGCCACATTCATGCTAGAGCAGTAGGCTCATGTTAATCTTAGTAACATTCCTCACTGGCCTCTTCTGAATAATGAAGCTACCTTATCAAGGCGCAATTTTTGAGCCTAATCTCTCGTACAATAACCTACAAGTGATTCTAATATACAGGCTGTCACATTTATCTTGACCACACCAAATAACTGTTTGTGCAGATGCAAATTACAAAATGTTTCAAGCAAATGATCTTTAGTCGTGACGGGGACGCCAATCAGCAGGAATGCCTTCGTCGTAGCTTTGTTTTTTACGAAGATATGAACAGTGGTATGACTTTTTCAAATGGCATCCTGTATATTTTTATTCGGTAATTCATTTCCTCTCCTAAAGACCCATTGAAAAATGTATCACAGTGTGCCGTTCACTTAAACAAGACGTTATTAATTACATATCACAACATTGACGTTGACGCTCCCAGCGCTTAGTGCAGGTACTCGGGCTAATGAAACACATCCACGTGCTGACGTTGACAGACGACAAATGAAAACATAAGTAGAATGCATACACGCCATTTCGTCAACCATCGTCAGTTGAAGAGATGTGTGAGTAAAATGCACACCAACGGAGAGAAGCTAGAAATGCTATTCTTCTATGTGGAATGTAAGTAAGCAGAACAGTGATTGCAATACTGTTTTCGTAAGTACGGATACATTTAGTACAGTACTTTAGTGCTTTTAAATATTGTTGTGTAGAGCAGGCGTACAGTAACCGCTGTCCTTGGTACAAACTGCATCGACGTAACGTTTCTTTTGTTGTTGATGTTGTTGAAGGTAGGCGAAATGCTACGCAGGCAGCGGAACTGAACAGAGAGTGATATCCTGACTAGAACCCATCTTACCGACTGATGTTTTCTCGTCTTGTTACGACACTTCAGGAAACGGAAAGTTTCAACCCACGACAACGCAATCGTCGTAGCACTCGCACACACGAAGCTGCCGAAGTTACTGGTCAGTGAATCCACATGTGAGCACACGGCAGCTTGAACACGAGACTGGCATTCCTAAGACCAGTGCACATCGTATTCTTACACGACACCGGTTCCATCCTTACCATGTACACCACATCAAGAATTGCATTTGAATGAGTTCCAGATTCATGTACAGTTCTGTCAGTGGGCACAGCAGCAAATCCTCGCCAACCCGAACTTCTTCTCCAATGTTCTATTTACCGATGAATGTTTCTTCTCAAACAAAGGACAGATAAATACAAGGGACATGCATTACTGATCCAGCGACATCCCACGATGGCTTAGACAGGTGGAACATCAGCGTCAATGGAGAGCTAACGTCTGGTGTGGGATGCTTGGTACTACAATTATTGGCCCTTCTTTCATCAATGGTAGTCTAAACGGCACACCGTATGCCAACTTCCTCAGACGAATTCTTCCTCCACTTCTGGATGAAGCGCCGCCAAGAACCAGAATGGATGTCCAGCACGTAATGCCTTGCGTGCACGTCGTGTTCTGAACCTGCGAGATGAATTGTTCGAGGAGTAACAATTACTTGGCCTGTTTGGTCTCCTGATTTAAATCCTCTGAACGTTTTTCTCTGGGGATGCATTAAAGACGTTGTTTATTGCGATATTCCAACAACCCCATAGGACATGCAGGAAAGTATCGTGCTTGCTTGTAACTCTCTTCAGGAGGCAATACCGGAAGCAGTAAATAATTCTTTCATTCAAAGACTGCACCAGTGTGTCGGTGTCCAGGGTCACCACTATGAGCACCTTTGAATGTTCTACTCCAGGGCAATGGTACAGGAGGGTCAAAATCAATAATGTATTATGTTTCTAATAGGTTTTCATTTGTTTTCTGACAACTCCAGCAAGTTTGTGATCCCGGGCTCAAGGTCAATGGTGTGTTATGTAATTAACAATGCTGTGTTTCAGTGAATGGTACATTGTGATACATTTTGAATGCGACTTTGGGAAAGGAAATGAATTACCGAATAGAAAATATAGGCTGTCATTTAAAAATTTCATGCCGCTGATCATATCTTTATAAAAAAAAAACATGCTGATTGATGTCTCCCTGACGGCTAAAGAACATTTATTTGAAACATTTTGTAATTTGCATCTGGACAAACAGTTTTTTAGGGTGGTCAAGATAAATGGGACACCCTGTATATTGGCGGTACGCTATGAATGCTTTCAAGTGAAACCGAAAATACCTAATTATGATGCTCAAAATGTTATGTATCACATCTGTATCTTTCCTGCCTATCTCCTCTACACGAAGTATAAAATTACGAAGTTCGTCTAGAAATTTTCGTAGATATCTGTGTTACTAAATTTCATCTACTCTTTATATCATTTAATTTTGTTTTGGTCTCCTGATAGGTTTCCTTTCAGCGGAATAAACGCAGTTTTTTGAGGTGGTAGTGGTATTTTGACAGTTGAGCGCCACCCTTCAAATTGATGGAGAGCTACATTATATTAGTCTTCTATAATCATTCTTCACTCATCACTTACGAATAAACGTAATATGAAAATGCTAGCAGTGCGCTTATATTGCCGTTGTCACATAACGTCTGTGATATGGACTCCAATGCCACACTCTAAAGCTCTGAAACACACACCGATCCCCGTGGACAGCCTTTTCATATGACCTTTGTCATATCCTTTTATGGGCATATTAAAAATGTCTCCCACGACAATAGTCTCTCAGGCAGTCGTATAGCACCTTTGGACACTGCAGCTCCCAAGGTGACCAAAGAGAGATGACCACCACGTGTTATCTAAAGCTCCATTAATGTTTATCATCATCGCTCGAGTGTACGTAGAATTAGTGCCTAATTACGAGGGTCTTTCAATAAGTAACGCTTCACATTTTTTTATGAAAGCCATTAATGTACATAGACAAACGTCCTTGTTGGTGCTTCACATTTGATGTTTGCTCTGCGCGCCGGTGAAGTTTCGGACAGTCCTGGCAGGTAGCAGAACCGTAGTATAGCGTCAAAATGGTTTCTACATGCGTCTCACGTTACAAGAAGCGTGCTGTTATTGAATCCTTGCGTGCAGAAAAAAAAAAAAAACGTGATGAACATCCACAAACGTTTGTGTGCAGTATGTGGCGATGCTGCAGGTGATAGGAGTACAGTTGGGCCATGGTAAAAGAAAGTTACAGCCTCAGGAAATGCAGAAACAGAGCTCCATGATCAGACACGCTCGGGACGTCGTGTCACAGCCACTGCTCCAGACATGCTGAATCGCGCGGATGCCATTATTCGTTCCGACCCGTGCATTACAACTCGACATTTGGCTCTATAGTTGTCGGTAAACATTGGAAGTGCGTCTGCAATGATCGAGATTCTCGGATATTCAAAGAGGTGCTCACGATGAGTTCCACGAATG
The DNA here is from genome assembly GCF_021461395.2 of Schistocerca americana. Classification (NCBI taxonomy): domain Eukaryota; kingdom Metazoa; phylum Arthropoda; class Insecta; order Orthoptera; family Acrididae; genus Schistocerca; species Schistocerca americana. The sequence goes on along the minus strand of NC_060122.1, from coordinate 128,375,949 downwards.
CTCACAGTGGACCATAAGATTTAAAAGAAAGGCCATTTCATCTGAATTGTTGGAGCGTTTTGAGACCGACGGAGAGGCTTTTCTGTCACGGATCTCTACGGGGACAACATTTTAAAGATGACGAGAATGTCGTCATGCAGTGAAAACATGGCTAAGCTTACAGGACAAGAGCTTTTACCAGCAGATAATAGTAGTCCACAACGTTGTCGTATGACCATAGAACGTGATGGAGACTACGTAAAAATATCGGACATGGACAAGACAAGTTGATGTATATTGTCACCAAATTCTGACTCTTACCAATAAATATGTTCTGAGGAAAAAAAAGAGGTCATTATTTATTGAACGACCATCGTCATTGCTTCAGTTGGCTTGCCTCTTATAAGCCCGTCCTGGTGAGGCCTCATCTGGCCTAGCAGTACGTGTTCTTGCAATCCCTTCCATAACAATTTTTCAAACTTCTCACCGAGGAAGTTCATAAGAGATATTGTTCTGTAGGATTTGAATATAATGTAATCCTGTCTTGACCCTTACTAATAATCACCACCTGAGCACACTTTTACAGTGCAGGGACCCTTTCGTGTAAGATACACACAAGATTCACACAAAACACACAAATAGGTATCTAATTGGTGACATAAAGCATGCATTGCTTCGGTAGTTATTCTATCGTGTTCTGGAGAATTTTTCTTTGTCAGACTTAAAATTATTTGCCTGATTAATTTTTGTGCAAAGGAATACGCGAGCTTAGTGTTTCTAAAGTCTACTCGGAACGTTGTTCGAAACCTATGCTAATCATCTTGATCCTTCATCGACAGGAAACCGTGTTTCCTTTAGCAGGACAGCTGTTCCCAACGTTCCGTTACAGTCCCACGAATTTTTTGGGCGTGGTTTTTGGTCGCAGACTATTGTGAACGGCATTCCCTCGTGATGGTTCGAAGTTAGTCTCCACTAATTGTTTCCGTCATCTCATTTCTGTTTTCCATAACTCTTCCTCAGAATGTTTCTTAAGAAGCTTATATCAGTGCAGCTTTCGGAATGTCCCTTCTTGGGTCATGCTGCTCTGGTAGAGCTTCCTGGCTCTTCTTGTTTCACATCTTAATTTCTGCAGTGCTTGAGTCGAGATGCAAGGTACTCCCCTAGAAAAACCCCTCCTGACGGGTATTGTAACGTCGCTTTTCTAATCATGCGTCAACTGTGAAATCTCATTGTCTTAGACCGTTCACTTGCACGACCTCGCGCACCTCTACGTAACGTGAGACCAGTGATGGCGGACATTTGTCACCCTCTCGCTTTCTCTCACTAGGTGACGCCTGTACGCAAATGACACTGCGTCCGTGATTCTTCTCCTCGACACTGCCTTGCACTTTCTTGTATGGACGACAGTGCCTGTCTCGCTCTCACCTTTTGCTTTCTTTGCTCATTCGTCGACTGTTGTGCCGATTCCGCCGGTCACTACATTGCACGAACAGTCGTGGCGCCCTGTTTTCTGTCCTCACTGCCGTAGCCTGTGCCGTCCTGTCTCTCCTCCTCCCTAGTGTCCTTCAAAAACCTTGTTGAGCAACCTTTCTCTCAACGGCGACTTAACGAGTCCATGCAGTACATCATCAGAAAAGTGTGAGCGTTACTGTATTTCTTATCCGTCATTTCGTTCTTCAAGTATTCTGCCAGTGCGAAAAATTGAGCAGCGTACGTTGCCCCATTATTGTGCCTGTATAGCATTCATTCCCTGATACATGTTCATCTTCTCACTTGCCTGTGCGACCAGGTTCCAATACTTGGCCAGAAACATGATGTGAAAATCGTTCCAAGTACTGCTGTTGTCAATCTTCATATCAAACCGGGGAGATTCCTACCGGGCGAGCGTCTGCCTTGCAACAAGTAAAGCACTGCATTCCGCCACTCCTTGCCCGCACAGATACGTGTCTAAATTGTTGAGGTACGCCGTCGGGATGATGCTGTGCATTCGACAAGACTTAGGCAGTAGTATGTCTACAGTGTGCATTGGAAATAGAGCCAGCAAATCCGGTGACGTGATCTGCGTCGCAAGAACACTCCCTTGTCACATTCCAGATTCTTTCCTTCGACAGTCTTGTGTGTATCTGCATGGACAGATCATTTTAAACATGTATCCACACGGCGCTATCTGTCATATTTGCATTTGCTCGCGTTCCTTCGTCGGAAACCTCCTATTCCCACGCGTTTCTCACGTCGCCCAGACCGTCGGTGACCTCCATCCATCTATTCGCCATCTCGATCCCGATTTAGAGACTAACTTCTGCAGTCTGATCGTCAAAGCTACGACTGCAAAGTTTTAGCTTGGGTTCCATCCTCACAAACTGGGTTTGGTTCCCAACCCTCATCTGAACTAATTGCTCCGCAGTGTTTGTTAACTGAGTTGTATTGCTATTTCGCGTAGTGAGAATGTGGCCCAGTGGCCTCTTGACTGTTTGTGTCCCTCACAGAGGTGCTTTGTGTTTCCTCACTCATCTCCAAATTTTCCTCAGTTGACCTGTTAATTTCCATTCTATCCTCATCAGACCAATGCAAAATATTTCTATTATTTCATTTATTTTTTGATAAGGGTGTAGTACACGGATGTCATAAATTAGCCTTGTAACGGTTGCTTCTTGTTACTGCTCATCAGGGTAGAGCTTTTCCTGTGCCCAACTAACTGGACCCTCGGACTCAAAGCGACTATTTACGGTATGTGGCCATAAAAGTAACAAGAAAAATGTATGTTTTTTTTAATAATTAACATTTAGATACCTTACTTATACAGTGCTACAGAAGTATGAGACAAGAAAATCAGTTTCAATCTTCAAAACTTCATAAATTTTGGTAGCACATCGCAACCACTTCTCAGTTAAGCAAGTCAAAGAAACATTTTCTCTCATCAGTGATTCGCAGATACTCTTGGCATTCGGACTCATGAACATTGTTTTAGCTTCCAAGCCCTTGTTTCGGAAACATTAATTTATTTTTGACTGTAATTCAACAGAGAGGCTAATGTTAACTCTCAATTTTACTAACATCTGTGTTTGGAACTTGAATTATATATTCACGCATTTCCAAGAGCTACTTAATGAGATTCACATTTCGAATCTGAAGAACAAATATCCCGTCCTGCTGCAGTTACAGCTGAACTCAGGGATTCACCAATATGGAGCTTAAAATAGTATAGATCTACGATTGATTTCTTGCTGGCACCTAGTGCCTGCTGAGCCTTTCTGTACGCCGTCTACGAGTTCACATTCGCCAAGTCGACTAAATGGAACAAGAGTCTCATAGGCCACTTCTTCGTGCAGCCACGACGTAGTCAGCGGAACATCTCAGTGTAACCAACAGCAGAAACCAAATATCACCTGTGACAACTAACATGTCCAGCGTGCTGGATGCATGGTTGCGGTGTAGAAGAAACAGTAACTGCACTTAAAGAAAAATACAGAAGTAACTTACAACTCTCCGAACGCGGGGACGCAGGAGGCTATCGTCTTTCCAGTCCTCAGCGGTATGAGCAATATGACTACAAAAGTACTTGGCAGAACGACCTGACACAAACAAAACAACGCTGATGTCAATGCTAGTAGCAACAGGCAAAACGACGGAAGCACGAAACAGAACGTTCATAGCATCGAAGTGCACATCCTGAAACTACATTACAAAATACAGTGAATGCCATGGGAAGTAGAACTAAATATACTAGCCACAATTTACTTCACACTATTGATTCGCAACTTACTCAATACGCACAAATACACCGTCTGTGCACCTGACATCGCAAACAAAGGGATTTGTACATCCAATAGTGCTATGAGAGTTTATTTCTTCATGAGTCATGTCCAGTTCTTTCGAGGTCCTCAGCAGGAAATAATGTGCACGCAAATAATGCAGAAAATCGAAAGTTGATACGGGGAACATGACTGTGATCACCACACGCAGAGTAGAAGATTTGAGTTAAGGGAATTGATTCGCAAATCAAACCGAATAATTAAAGCGTTAAAACATGGAATGTTTATATTCATTGCAATTGTAGGTACACAAACCTCTGGGCCAGTTTGACTGGGCATAGACACGATTTACACTACTGGCCACAAAATTGCTACACCAAGAAGAAGTGCAGATGATAAACGGGTATTCATTGGACCAATGTATTATACTAGAACTGACATGTGATTACATTTTCACGCAATTTGGGTGCATAGATCCTGAGAAATCAGTACCCAAAACAACCATCTCTGGCCGTAATAACGGCCTTGATACGCCTGGGCATTGAGTCAAAGAGCTTGGATGACGTGTACACGTACAGCTGCCCATGCAGCTTCAACACGATACCACAGTTCGTCAAGAGTAGTGACTGTCGTATTGCGACGAGCCAGTTGCTCGGCCACCATTGACCAGACGTTTTCTATTGGTGAGAGATCTGGAGAATGTGCTGGCCAGGGCAGCAGTCGAACATTTTCTGTATCCAGAAAGGCCCTTACAGGACCTGCAACATGCGGTCGTGCATTATCCTGCTGAAATGTAGGGTTTGGCAGGGATCGAATGAAGGGTAGAGTCACAGGTCGTAACACATCTGAAATGCAACGTCCACTGTTCAAAGTGCCGTCAATGCCAACAAGAGGTGACCGAGACGTGTAACCAATGGCACCCCATACCATCACGCCGGGTGATACGCCAGTATGCCGATAAACAATACACGCTTCCAATGTGCATTCACCGTGATGTCGCCAAACACGGATCCGACCATCATGATGCTGTAAACAGAACTTGGATTCATCCGAAAAAATGACGTTTTGCCACTCGTGCACCCAGGTTCGTCGTTGAGTACACAATCGCAGACGCTCCTGTCTGTGATGCAGCGTCAAGGGTAACCGCAGCCATGGTTTCCGAGCTGATAGTCCATGCTGCTGCAAATGTCGACCAACTGTTCGTGCAGATGGTTGTTGTCTTGCAAACGTCCCCATCTGTTGACTCAGGGATCGAGACGTGGCTGCGCGATACGTTACAGCCATGAGGATTAGATGTCTGTCGTCTCGACTGCTAGTGATACGAGGCCGTTGGGATCCAGCACGGCGTTCCGTATTACCTTCCTGAACCCACCGATTCCATATTCTGCTAACAAACATTGGATCTCGAGCAACGCGAGTAGCAATGTCGCGATACGATAAACCGCAATCGCGATAGGCTACAATCCCACCTTTATTAAAGTCGCAAACGCGATGGTACGCATTTCCCCTCCCTACACGAGGCATCACAACAACGTTTCACCAGGTAACGCCGGTCAACTGCTGTTTGTGTTTGAGAATTCGGTTGGAAACTTTCCCCATGTCAGCACGTTGTAAGTGTCGCCACCGGCGCCAACGTTGTGTGAATGTTCTGATAAGCTAACCATTTGCATATCACAGCATCTTCTTCCCGTCGGTTAAATTTGCCGTCTGTAGCATGTCATCTTCGTGGTGTAGCAATTTTAATGGCCAGTAGTGTATTTAGGGGTAGAAAGGGAGAATAGCATGTCTCACCATTCTGCGTAGTCAATCGTGGCTTGGTGGCATGTAAGGCAACCTCGAGGTCATACGACACGGAAATTGTTTCGGTAGCTGCATGGCGCAATGGCAGTTGGCAGCTTCTGGCTTCTTTTGTTTCCCGCTGCTTTGTTTCGAGGCCATGTACGATTCAAGAGTTGACTAGCTGCAGTGGTTGCGTCACAGAAACAGCCGGACGAGACTTTTGATAGATGCACGTCATATAAGGAAACTGCAATGTGCGGCCGAATACTTAAGACCTAAGCACTGTACAGCAAGGATTCGTCTATTCTACATGGAGCAGGAAAATAATAAGACACGAAGTGACGATGGACTTTCGATTGGAGTAAGTTCAAAATGTCCACCTCCACAGCTGAGTGCTCAGAGTGGCAAAATGCCATGCGAGGGGTCCGATTCCCGGCTGGGTCAGAGAATTTCTCCACTCGTGGACTGGGTGTTGCATTGTCTTCATCATCATCATTTCATCCTCATCGACAAGCAAGTCGCCGAAGTGGCATCAATAGAAAAAACTTGCACCAGGCGTCCTGCCTACCCGACGGGAGGCCCTAGCCACACGAAATTTCATTTCAGTTCAAATTTAGAATCAGAAGAGTCAGTAGGAAATGGGCTGACTGCCTCTATGCTGTCTTGCTCTCAGGCTGTCTGACCTACAGTCTATTTGCCTCTCCTGACTCTTCCTTAACTCACAGACTTCCCGAATTTTTCGTCTTCTCAGCGTGGTGTGATGGTGCTTGACTCGAAAAGATGCGTTTTTCTTACGTTTTATAAGTCGCGGCAACTGCCACTTTCAGCCAAAACCAATCCAACACATCGTTACGAAGTTTTCTCAGCTTCCATTTTTGTCATGAAAGCAGTCATGCTACGACAGAATGAGTTGTTTGTTACGACCGTCCCTGCACGAGGCTTGGGCTTGTGTTTCGTCCAAGAATTCCGTTGCGTCTTTCTGTCAGCAAAAGTTTTTTACACAATGAGGCACCTCTGCCCCAAGCCTGACGTTCCACACGGTGTCCCTGAGTGACTTCAAGGCACTCTCGTTGTCTATCTGTCGTCTCAGTGTCCACAGGCGTCCATGGCTCTCAAGGATATTTCCTGACGTCTGCCAAGCTTTTCTTATGCAGTGCTGTTCTACTCCAGCAAAATGTTTCAAATGGTTCTAAGCACTATGGGACTTAACATCTGCCGTCATCAGTCCCCTAGACTTAGAACTACTTTAACCTAACTAACCTAAAGACATCACACATATCCATGCCCGAGCCAAGATTCGAACCTGCGACCGTAGCAGCAGCGCAGTTCCGGACTGAAGCCCCTAGAACCGTTCGGCCACAGCGGTCGGCTTTTCTGCAACAAGCCAGACGTTTTGTATGCCGTCACTGGGTGAGTTTAGGGGCTCTTGTGTGTGTTCGCCATCCTATTGCCTAAATGGACTTACCCACAGCGGCAGTCTTCTCCTTGACAGCCAGGCTGTAGGGAAGGTGGTCATTTTCAAAACCCGACGTTGTATGAAGTGCTAAATGCCCTTATGTGGGCGTCTCCGCCGGTTGCTGCCGGCATTCCGAATGTCTCCAACACTCTTCAGATCCCGACGCTGCCCTACGCCAGACTGCCCCGTAGCGATGGGATTGCAGTATGGACGTCTCAGCTGCTCTTTGTATGACCACCGTCAGTTCTTGCACTTCAGCGTTATATTTGTGCCTAGCAATGGACTTCACATTCACCAAATCGTCCTTCTAAATTCTTTCCAGTTAAAGTCACAGATGTTGTATTTGGGCTTTACATGCTCGTTTTCCGTGATATCTTTGATTTCTCTTCCATTGATGGTGTGGTGTACGATATTCTGTACAGTCAATATCATTCCACTCTCAACCTACCAGCCCTTCACACGGCAAACTGTCGTATTTGATATAGTGACGTCTGTGTTTCACGCTGCCGTGACACTTCCTTCGGATATGGAAGGACTGCGATGTGAATCCAATGCCTGTAGATTGAGTTCCATGTCGGCTTGCTCTATTTGCCTTCCTGAAATATTATTCTGGTGGCTATATCACAATAATGATTTCTCGTTTGCATAGGTTCTGTGCACATGTGGCTTTATTTGTTCTTTAGCTTTAGCGGATACTCGAAATCGCGCGAGCGCGCTCGAATTCGTGTGTGTGTGTGTGTGTGTGTGTTTGGAGCTTATGGGCTCTCAGCGTCGAGGTTATCAGCGGCCATACACATATATTAAAATACACGAATGTGGATAAAACTGTTATCACAGAATGAGGATGGAATCTACGAAAATACTCTCATACAATCTGTTCCACCCCACTCGTCTTGACATGTATTATACAATTACTCTATCTTATAGGCCTCAATACAATCGAGGAGAGTGAAAGGTAGTGTTTGTGGAATTAAAATAAAAGTAAATCCACAAAAGAGCTAAAAGAAAAGTACAAGAAAATGTTACTGGCTGCCCACTTGCAAAAATCCTGGTAACACACTAAGAGCATCTCCCTAAAATGTTTGGAAGCAAATTGGACACATTACAAAATCTTTCATTTCTAATCACATTCGATTCAATGAAACTTAAACTATAGGGCAGATGTGCCAGCAAATGTGTTCTGAACTGTGGTCCGAGATTAAAATGGGGCGCACACTTATCTCTATGCCACAAGCACGACACATTGCAAGATCGTCTAGCCGGAGCAAGCAGCCATGCGTCAGAGGACAGATGCCTATGCATAGACGAGTAAGCAGGACCTCGTCTTGTCTTCAGGGTTGAAAGGAGTTACGCCACGACCGCATAGAGGGCATTAATAGAGGCAGCTTATTAGCAGTCACTTTCAACAACTCGTTTTCCCACTGACGCATGACTCTGTACCTAAACAGTGAGGTGATAGCTTGCAAGGGGACACCACACTGAAATAATTGAGGATCGCTACATGTCTCTTAACCTGGTGCATCACCGGCCGGTGGGACCGAGCGGTTCTAGGTGCTTCAGTCTGGAACCGCGCGACCGCTGCGTTCTCAGGTTCGAATTCTGTCTCGGGCATGGATGTGTGTGATGTCCTTAGTTGGGTCTAAGTAGTTCTAAGTTCTACGGGACTGATGACCTCAGACGTTAAATCTCTAGTGCTCAGAGCCATTTGAACCATTTGAAACTGCTGCACCCGCCCTTTCGTTCCCTACAATGGCCACGTGTCCTTATACCCAGGAGAAAGATACCCCCTTTCCCAGCCGTTATTGCTGCAATAGGTGGCCCTGGATATTCTGGACTACATTAGTTGTTGGACACAAGCATTGTGCAGAGCGAAGGGCACTCAGAGAGTCGGAATCAACGAGGAATTTAGCGCTCGAATCACGCACCTGTTACAGTACGTGTAGATCGTATAAAATTATGCGTCGAAGGCAGTATGTCGAACCAGTCAGACGCTGGGAACAACAGAGCATCCAACGGAGTCCCCTGTTCTGACCCAACCACAAATACAGCTGTAGAATTCTGGTGCTCGGTTAAAATGGCATAAAATAAATTACTAAAAACATATACAGGATTGCGTTCTCTCCTCCACTGCCCTAAATCTAAAGTTGTCCTGGGCCTACGCAGTAACCATCGTGGATGGCGGTTAAAACCCTTGATTTGGGGTGTATGACATCATATGACCTGGAGTTTCGTGCTACTGAAGGTAAAGACAAAGAAAGCAGATTTTACGACATTACCATCCACCCGTTGCACATTAATAATGCCTTCTTGAGCCCATTCATCTTTCCATTCCTCCTTGGGAATGTCGATTACATCTTTGCGCCACACAAGACCTTTGCTGTAATCCCAGTAGCGAAGCTCCGTTTCTGTGGCATATTCTCCAGGCATTTAGCTTTCCAGAGATTTGTCGCTTGTTGGAAACTAGCAGTTTCAACCGACAATGCTCCATTACCCAATCGTTTGACTGCTGCCAATGACCTTCTGAAACACTATAAACCTTTTTGAATATAAAAGGGACTTTTCAAAGCTGTCCTCCTTACGTTTCACAATCAAAACCACATTCTGAGCAGCAGCCTGCATTCTGTTACCATTGATAGAACTCTGAGTAAGTTCCGAGTCTAGAGGGTTGGCAGCACCAGCCCTCTTCTTGGATTGGGTTTCGGCACCACCCAGCTGCCCGCAAGAGTCCTACCTGCCTAGGTAAGCCTTATAAAACTTATGTGCAGCAGGTTCGTGAAACGTTGCCCGCTAACAACAGCCATTCATATAAATGTAACTTAAAATATAGGGCAGATCTGCCAGCAAATATATATATATGGAGAGAGAGAGAGAGAGATATCCATCATCCTCGCGATCTGAGCAATCAAGCCAATGACACACAATGTTCCACCATCGAGCCTCACGGTGGTCGCTGGAGCATGCTAGAGCTGTCGGTGACAGGGGACTGGCGGCGCCTGCCAGTCCCCAGCTCAGGTGCCCGGGGTTCATCAAGCCGACACCCAGGAAACGAATGCTGAACACCTGAGGGACACTCGATCTCATCACTGACTTCAAAATACGAGAAATCAAGATGCCCCTCTCCTTCACATTTAATATTGCCAGACAGATTATGTGTTCTGAACAATACTGTGTTATTTTAGTCACTGTAATGACTTTGTTAGGTATTGTTGCCATAACACATTGCCTTTGGGTGATCATCTGCGCAGTTACTGGCAGTCCAGAATTCGTATACGGTTGCTGGAGACATAATACATCCAGATTTGACTCTTCTGCCATTTTTCTAGCCTCATGTAATACGCTGGCATTTGTCATGGTATTAAGCACTCGTATTGTTACCTCCATTAGCGCTGATGGGTATCTACAAAGAGTATTCAAACAGTTTTGCGCAGTCGTCTCTAATTTCTTTTTTCCGAAGAAGAATGAAATTTTTTGTGAACATACTTGGAACATTTACCTATAAGTTGGCATATAAAAGTATTTTCTTTTATTTACGGGTGAGCCATAATGAACCGTGAAGTAGATGTCAGGTTGCGACAAGGGCCGGCGATGGAGTTGCTCGTCAAAACCTGCGATGTCCATACCACATCGATTCATAGGTAGTTGCTCTCTGTTTATGGGGAGAACACAGCGGATCGCAGCAGTATCCAGCGGTTGTTACAGAGGTTTAAAGAAGGTGATTTCTCTCTCCCGGACAATCCACGATGCGGTAGACCATCTACAGCAGTTAGTGATATGAATAAGGAGACCATTGATCAAATCATCCAAAATGACAGATGTGAGATGTGTGACGACACGACAGCTTACTGAAATGACTCGTTTGTCATTGGGTAGTGTAGTCTCAAGATCCACAGATCACAACTTCAGGGTCAGCTCATCAGACTACACCATGACAATGCCAAACCCCATGCAGCCCTTATGATGCAGGAGAAAGTAAGGAAAACGGATTGGAAAATTGTTCCTTATCCTCCTTGAAGTACGGACTTGCCAACCTCCGAGTTTTACCCCTTTGGTCATCTGAAGGCCCACCTGCGAAGTAGAACAGTTGATAATGAGAAATAACTTATTTCCTGTGTCAAGCGATGGTGTAAAAGTCAATCCCCAGAATTTTACCAAAAATACATTTACATCATGGAAAGAACTTTGGGCCAGATGCGTCACAACTGATGGAGGCTAATTTAGTAGGCTTAATGTATAGCTTAATGTTCCAAGTATGTTCACAAAAAATATCATTCTCCTCGTGCAAAAAATAAAAAAAAATTAGAGACGACTGTGCAAAACTTTTTGAACGCCCGTTGTATTACTCAATCTGTGCATTCTCGTCTGTAATTCTATACTATATGACCTTGCATAATCACTAAGTTCTTGTACAGTATATCTTGGGGATACAATTAATCTCGTCTGACATAATCCCGTTTCAATAAATTCTTCAGTTTTTCCACTTCTGTTGGCAGATTGCTCAATTTGAAATGGATTCTGTCTACAAAATCAGGCACAGCAAAAGTAATATACCGTACTCACCTTTTGGATGCAGATGTCTTAGTGCTGTAGTATCATCGGCTCTTCGAACTTAGTAAGTTACATCAAGTTCTGTATGCTTTTACAAAATCGTCGCTGATCTGTTCCAGTCCGTGTGCTGCTCCCTACATCCCTGTAGTACGCAGTTGAAGCAGTCACTGGGCCCTGCCGACGATGGGACCTGTCTGCAAACGTGAGCTGCTGTGCGCCATCCAGACTGCGGTATCTCTTACGAGCATCTACCCAGTTACCATTAACACCTCACAGCCGAAATAACAGCGCCAGAGGTCTACAGCGGAATACTTGCCGTCTGGGCTGCATGGTCCCTTCCGATACTAAGAGCAGGCCGGCCGGGGTGGGGGAGCGGTTCTAGGCGCTACAGTCTGGAACTTCGAGACCGCTACGGTCGCTGGTTCGAATCCTGCCTCGGGCATGGGTGTGTGTGTTGTCCATAGCGTAAGTTAGTTTAAGTTAGAACAAGTAGTGAGTGGGATTAGGGACTGATGACCTCAGCAGTTTGGTGCCGTAAGGCCTTACCACAAATTTCCAACTGAAGATGTGTCTTAAGGTGGATATGTACACCTAGCACAAAGAGTAGGGACCGAAGAGTATACACAATTTTAACTATGTAATTCCTGATTATGGTAATATCCTCAGCCCAACAATGTAACGCTTGTTCACTAATGCTGCCCCTGACCAATAGTACGACGCACTTACACTCTTAATCTACATTACCCAGCTCGCAAGTAGGCCCATTATAAAAAATATTTTTAACTTGTTCTTAATATAGACATTTTACTTTTCCGTATTGTAGTGTGGTATCACGTGTCACAGGTACCCCACAGGCATCGAAGTTGGTAACGAAACTGCAGGTTCCCGTCAGACGCCGATAGCAGTCGTGTGAGATTCAGTGAAGCTAATGATGCACGACCACTGAGAAGTGATGGCTCTGGACTACAAGCGTCTTCTGCCTCCGACGGCAGCCACACAGCGCACTGGCTCTTGGAGTATCTTCGCACGTGGGCTATGCACGTGCTGCCTAGTCGTGGCTCAGACACCGTCGTCTGTGATTAGTTCAGAGAGCCTGTTCCTTGTTGCCACTGCGAGCTGGACGCTATTTCTTACTGCATTGTAATGAGTCTTCATACGCTTGGAGAAATACAAGTTAAATAAATCTTCTGTTCTCTCTGTTATCTTGTTCGTTAATCATCTCTGCTCCTGTTCAACTTTCCTACTTGCTGCATCACTCGGTAGCCCACCTCTACTTTCCATTGTGCATGAAGTCGTGAACAGCAGTAATGTTCAAAGACAGATGTTGTGGGCTGCCACTGGTTACGACTGAATCATAAGAAGTGATTGTGTCAACAATAAATAGATGTTCAAGTGCATCTATGTTTCGTCTGTGATTTCATGTTGTTGGGTTTTTGACTGTGTTTCATTATTTGTCTGTACTTTATCAAGTTACTGGTTTTTTATTGCCCAGAAGGTAAAGATTTTGCGCGAGTATTACGATATCATGTTGCTGATACAAAATGTTAGTGAAGTTGGTTGTAAATAGACGAGAACCAGAAGCCTACAGGAGAAATAATTAAATAATATGAGATTTTCTGTAAATAGTATGTCTGTTCTTGCACCAATGGTTCACTTCACTTAGTGGGGGGTTATGTTACTTGTGGCAGCCCCATAGTTCTAATAATACTGGAGTATACGCTATTGCTGCCTCCCCATCCTACTTCTCACGCGTAAGAGCAACGGTGTTGCCACTCTCGCCATGTCTCCAGATAGTAAATGTTTACCATTAACTACTTTCCCGCCCGCCCGGTTGGCCGTGCGGTTTACCGCACGACTTTCCGGGCGGGAAGGAGCGCCTGGTCCCCGGCACGAATTCGCCCGGCGGATTTGTGTCGAGGTCCGGTGAACCGGCCTGTCTGTGGATGGTTTTTAGGCGGTTTTCCATCTGCCTCGGGCTGGTTCCCCTTATTCCGCCTCAGTTACACTATGTCGGCGGTTGCTGCGCAAACACGTTCTCCACGTACGCGTACACCACCATTACTCTACCACGCAAACGTAGGGGCTACACTCGTCTGGTGTGACACGTTCCCTGGGGCGTTCACCGGGGACCAAACCGCACAACAACCCTGGGTTCGCTGTGGAGCGGCGGAGGGGTGAAGTGGACTGCGGTAGTCGTCGTGGGGTTTGGACCACTGCGGCTGCGGTGGGGACGGAGCCTCTCCGTCGTTTCTAGGCCCCCGGTTAACATACAATACAATACAACTACTTTCCTGCAACAGAATGTTACAATTACTATACCTGAGGGCCAGAAGATTAGTAGCAGGGTGCTGTACGTGGTCACTATGGAGATGAAATCAGTGTCGAGACTCAGTCGCACGGTGAGCACGCCCAGCAGGCTGACCACGGGGCGTCCAGAGGATACCTGCCGGGCCAGCAGCCGCAGCTCTCGGTGGGCGGCGCCGCCCACACGCCGCCCTTCCAGCAGCAGCTGTGAGCACAGCCTCCGCGAGCGCCTCGCTTCTGTCTCCACGCAGTGAGGGCGGAGTACGAGTAGTAACAACTGGCCGACACTGAGAAACACAGTCAGCCGCCCTTGCTAGGTACTGATATTACTCCAAGCTAGAAACGATAATTTCGTTGCAAGGTAGTAAACCTGATTTATGGTAAGCAGTGAAATTGCTATGAAGTAGAACACCAGAAAACCCTCATAAGTAGAGGCGACCAACTCAGGCAATTCACACAGATTTGCATGAACTCGTGTGAGAGACAGCACTTGTACTGATATGCAAAAAGGCAACCTACCACATGATTGTAGATTCCTTCTGCACACAGAACGCGTATTTCCTGAAACGTGATCGTGACAGGAAGGAAGCTTATCATTTCTTATGTTGTAAATGCAAACATTAAAATGTGAAATTCTGTGCTTTATCACTAACTGTAAATTCAAAAATCTCAGAAGGGATAAGGAGGTCCCAACAAAGCCTCCCAAAGAAAATGATAGACTCAGCATATAATCCTGTCTTTCAGCTATAGTGAACAAGGCCGTGTAAACCGAACAAACATAAAAAAAACAGTAGGACCAGTTCTAGTTTTACTATATTACCCTCACATGTATTCACAGAACCAATTTGGGTCGTTAGAGCTTTGTCACATGACACTATCAGCTTTAGAATTCTCTCATACTTTTCTGTATTGTAGAAGACATCAGATGCTATCGAAACGAAGGTCAGTGCTGACATACACACTACGCTGAAAAGTGAAATAACATTTAATACTGAGGATAACGGTTTGTAATAGCCATGAACGAGAATGTACGCAGAAACCAGCTGTGATATGCTAGCAAGGCTCACAGCAACCACATCCGATCTTGATCTCTTCACTGATCCGGTTTTAGCATCAATCGTGAATGGCATCATACCAAACACCTTGCATGTGATGTGGAACGGCTTTGAGGCCAACAACAGAGTCTCAGTGATTTCTGGTACCAAGCGGGTAGACACATTGGCAGACATCACCTGCGAAAGGGAAGAAGAATTTACACTTTCAGTCATGGCTGGTAACAAATGTACATGCTGAACAATTCAGTGTCTAGTTTATGAGTCACAATGACCAAAAACTTGCAATGTTTTTCAAAAATATTGCTTCTATAAATTGGGATAATCTTATTTTTAAAAGAAATTTATAAATCACAACAGTATCCATCGAGCCAAAAGCATGTTAACATTATTTAGCAACAATTCGACCTGGCATTTTAAGGGGAAGAAAAAAAATACACTTTCAAGGTATCAACGGCAGCAGTCGATACAACGCGAATATTTTCACCGCACTTTTATTACTTTCCTGCGTTTGGCGAGTATGTTCGGCTCCCCTTCCTCTTCCCTTGCCTTCAACATCCCGCGAATAAGCGGGTTCTGGTTGTCACTCCCTAGTACAGCACTTTGCGCTCGGGCAGTTAGGATGCTGCAGCGGGCCGGAGCCAGGGACAAATAAATTATGCGCGTGAAATTTTAAGGCTGTACATAGGAAGATCGTAACTGATTGTTATCAGAATAAGGTTAAAAAAAGGCTCCGAGCACTGTGGGACTTAACTTCTGAGGTCATCAGTCCCTCGAAAGAACTTTTTTTTTTTTTTTTTTTTTGTCATCAGTCTACTGACTGGTTTGATGCCGCCCGCCACGAATTCCTTTCCTGTGCTAACCCCTTCATCTCAGAGTAGCACTTGCAACCTACGTCCTCAATTATTTGCTCGACGTATTCCCATCTCTGTCTTCCTCTACAGTTTTTGCCCTCTACAGCTCCCTCTAGTACCATGGAAGTTCAAAAATGGTGCAAATGGCTCTGAGCACTATGGGACTCAACTGCTGAGGTCATAAGTCCCCTAGAACTTAGAACTAGTTAAACCTAACTAACCTAAGGACAACACACACATCCATGCCCGAGGCAGGATTCGAACCTGCGACCGTAGCGGTCGCGCGGTTCTAGACTGTAGCGCCAGAAACGCTCGGCCACCAGCGGCCGGCGTACCATGGAAGTCATTCCCTCATGTCTTAGCAGATGTCCTGTCATCCTGTCCCTTCTTCTTATCAGTGTTTTCCACATATTCCTTTCCTCTCCGATTCTGCGTAGAACCTCCTCATTCCATACCTTATCAGTCCACCTAATTTTCAACATTCGTCTATAACACCACATCTCAAATGCTTCGATTCTCTTCTGTTCCGGTTTTCCCACAGTCCATGTTTCACTACCATACAATGCTGTACTCCAGACGTACGTCCTCAGAAATTTCTTACTCAAATTAAGGCCGGTATTTGATATTAGTACACTTCTCTTGGCCAGAAATGCCTTCTTTACCATAGCGAGTCTGCTTTTGATGTCCTCCTTGCTCCGTCCGTCATTGGTTATTTTACTGCCTAGGTAGCAGAATTCCTTAACTTTATTGACTTCGTGACCATCAATCCTGATGTTAAGTTTCTCGCTGTTCTCATTTCTACTACTTCTCGTTACCTTCCTCTTTCTCCGATTTACTCTCAGACCATACTGTGTACTCATTAGACTGTTCATTCCGTTCAGCAGATCATTTAATTCTTCTTCACTTTCACCCAGGATAGCAATGTCATCAGCGAATCGTATCATTGATATCCTTTCACCTTGTACTTTAATTCCACTCCTGAACCTTTCTTTTATTTCCATCATTGCTTCCTCGATGTACAGATTGAAGAGTAGGGGCGAAAGGCTACAGCCTTGTCTTACACCCTTCTTAATACGAGCACTTCGTTCATGAGCGTCCACTCTTATTATTCCCTCTTGGTAGTTGTACATATTGTATATGATCCGTCTCTCCCTATAGCTTACGCGTACTTTTTTCAGAATCTCGAACAGCTTGCACCATTTTATATTGTCGAACGCTTTTTCCAGGTCGACAAATCCTATGAAAGTGTCTTGATTTTTCTTTAGCCTTGCTTCCATTATTAACCGTAACGTCAGAATTGCCTCTCTCGTCCCTTTACTTTTCCTAAAGCCAAACTGATCGTCACCTAGCGCATTCTCAATTTAGTTTTCCATTCTTCTGTATATTATTCTTGTAAGCAGCTTCGATGAATTAGCTGTTAAGCTGATTGTGCGATGATTCTCGCAGTTGTCAGCTCTTGCCGTCTTCGGAATTGTGTGGACGATGCTTTTCCGAAAGTCAGATGGTATGTCGCCAGACTCACATATTCTACACACCAACGTGAATAGTCGTTTTGCTGCAACTTCCCCCAATGATTTTAGAAATTCTGATGGAATGTTATCTATCCCTTCTGCCTTATTTGACCGTAAGTTCTCCAAAGCTCTTTTAAATTCCGATTCTAATACTGGATCCCCTACCTCTTCTAAATCGACTCCTGTTTCATCTTCTATCACATCAGACAAGTCTTCACCCTCATAGAGGCTTTCAATGTATTCTTTCCACCTATCTGCTCTCTCCTCTGCATTTTACAGTGGAATTCCCGTTGCACTCTTAATGTTACCACCGTTGATTTTAATGTCACCAAAGGTTGTTTTGACTTTCCTGTATGCTGAGTTTGTCCTTCCGACAATCATATCGTTTTCGATGTCTTCACATTTTTCCTGCAGCCATGTCGTCTTAGCTTCCCTGCACTTTCTATTTATTTCATTCCTCAGCGACTTGTATTTCTGTATTCCTGATTTTCCCGGAACATGTTTGTACTTCCTCCTTTCATCAGTCAACTGAAGTATATCTTCTGTTACCCATGGTTTCTTCGCAGCTACCTTCTTTGTACCTATGTTTTCCTTCCCAACTTCTGTGATGGCCCTTTTTAGAGACGTCCATTCCTCTTCAACTGCACTGCCTACTGCGCTATTCCTTATTGCTGTATCTATAGCGTTAGAGAACTTCAAACGTATCTCGTCATTCCTTAGTACTTCCGTATCCCATTTCTTTGCGTATTGATTCTTCCTGACTACTGTCTTAAACTTCAGCCTACTCTTCATCACTACTATATTGTGATCTGAGTCTATATCTGCTCCTGGGTACGCCTTACAATCCGGTATCTGATTTCGGAATCTCTGTCTGACCATGATGTAATCTAATTGAAATCTTCCAGTATCTCCTGGCCTTTTCCAACTATACCTCCTCCTCTTGTGATTCTTGAACAGGGTATTCGCTATTACTAGCTGAAACCTGTCACAGAGCTCAATTAGTCTTTCTCCTCTTTCATTCCTTGTCCCAAGGAAGGAATCAACTGAAGTATTTCTTCTGTTACCCATGGTTTCTTCGCAGCTACCTTCTTTGTACCTATGTACTCAGAACTACTAAAACGTAAATAACCTAAGGACATCACACACACCCATGCCCGAGGCAGGATTCGAACCTGCGATCGTAGCGGTCGCGCGGCTCCAGAGTTTAATGCTTAGAACCGCTCGGCCACCCTGGCCGGCTCAGAATAAGGGCCCAAATTTTCGAGTTGAATCGACTACTGGGGATGATACGTTGCAAATGTAATTTTTCTCGGTAGAATATGAAGTCGAGTTGGTGATATTTTCTTGGAAGAGTAAGGACAAGTTTCCTCAGAGATGTATTTTGTTTTATTCGACTGTATGTGGACCCACGTTTTATCAGGTAGAAGGTGAGCTTGATCCCGAGGCGTTCCAGTTATCACAATTTCATTACACATGTCACCCGATAGAAAATCAAGTGTTCCAATCGATAAGGCTGTCTTACCACCGCAGAAGAGTTGGCTGAAATTTAAGAGAAGCTTCGGTTACAATCATCACGGAAGGAAGTAAGACACAGAAGTGTTAGGGAAGGATGATGAGTTTTGAATGTTGTTTGCATTTATAGGTGCTGCGATACTGAATGCTATAGTAAGTAGTTCTGTTGACGAGGAACTGAGACGTGAAAAAATGTGAACATATAAACTGGGCAGACAGATATAGGTGTAAGAAACGTAAAGGCAACGAAAATGTCGGTAAGATTAGAAATACTTCACAAGCTCGACGAAGAAAGAAGAAACACAATAATGTTGAGAAAATGAAAGCAATATTACACGCTTAGAAATGTAATCAACAGAGAGAATGTAGAGTATTTAAAGCCAAACAGCTGCTGAAAAAAGTCATCGAGAACGAAACGATCGTTGGACTGACAGAATCAGCACAGGGAAGAGTGAAAATGACATTCGATGAATTTAAAAGCAATGGTGTTAATATTAACAGTGGTAAAAGAACCTTAGTGTTAACCACAGAAAGGAGCGGATTTGTGAAAAGAGTACCCTAAGGACCTGTACAAGTGGAAGAAGCTGTATACTAATAGGATAGAAGAGAAAAAAGGTAGGTATCGATTTGGAGGGCTCGATGATCCAGCGTGAAAGCCAGTTTTTGAACTGTGAGATTTGTGACCATGCGAATCAAGTTCATTTGTAATTTCTGAAACATCAAAGGAATTGCCAGCTGAATGATTATCCAAGTCAGTGTGAAGAATCTGCAGAGAAACCTTGGGATATCGGAATAATATTATCCACACTTTACTTACCAAGTGTAAGTAATGCGAGAAGTAACGCACAATACAACTGACAGCTCATATATCAAAGTCGCTGACCACAAGAATGAACAAGAAAGCTTCGGATATGTTACGTAATGGAATCAATACCACGGCAATGTAAAAGGGCGCAATGTTTTCTGAAATTCGGAACAGAACAGATATAATGGGTAACATGCAATAAGAATAGAAGAACGTGAGACTAGTGTTCGTTCTAGGAAGTGTGTAAAGCAGGGACGTCAATCTGCACAACTGCACAGCTTGTAGAGCGTAGAATCGATGAAAGAAATACAAGGAAGGTACAGAAGTTGAATTAAAATTCCCAGTGAAAGGACATCAGTGATAAAACATTCTGATCACGTTGCTGTCGTCTATAACTGCGAGGATGAATTGTAGCAGTAGAGGAGAGAGCCGATATGGAGCCACTTGATGGCGGACCATTCCCCTTCCCTTACACAGTTGTATATGTGGAGAAATCGCACTTTTGATATCCAATTCATTTCAAATTAATTGCCTAATTAAGTATTTTGATGATTTAATTACAACGTCCAGCCCTGAGCCGTGTGCGGCTCGCGTTCATGCCGTTTTTCTTTTGCATTTTGTCACATCGAGTGGCGTCTTGTGTCTTCTTTACTTACTGGTGTAACGAAGTTGCTGGCTTGCCTCCTTGAGTGGCAGCAGCAGCGCTCATCGATATTAGTACTGTCGTACTATCTTCGGTGTGACCACTAGTATTTTCCGGGTGGTGGTCCTGGTGTGTATGCGGTGGTCAGTCAGTTGGGACAGAGCAGCGAGGAAGTCTCCGTGGCGTGAGGCCAGGCCTGGACTGCAGGCAGCATGCACGCACTATCGGCTCGTGAGGCGCTAGCTGCAAAAGCGACAAAGCTCAATGCCCACCGAACCAGGACGCTGAAGTTGAGTGAACAGTTAACCTGTTATGAAACCTGACATCTCTTTGTTCATTTGCTGGTTGTTGCTCACTGGGCTGTTCGGGCTAGCAGTAACGTATGATGTGTTTGAGTTGGCGAAATCTTGCAGCCATCTTCCTACACTGTGATTAATTATTAAATTGACGGTTACATGCAAGTGAAGTGCAGCAGCGGTATGTTCTGCCCAGTAGCCGTTAACGCCCCAGTTGCCTGCCCTGGTCGTTATTGTAGTTTTCCGGCACGACATGTAGTTAGACAGCCTTTTAAGTTGTTTGGTTCGTATTTTGCTTAGAGTGGCTATTGTTCCCTTGACTGTTTTTAGACGCCAATTTCTGGAGACATAGTGCGGTTCGTAACCGCGTCCTCGGTCGATATTTTCCATCATTGTGCCGTTGGTCGGACGTAAGGGAACTGGTCTGTGGGCCGTCCCTAGTTTGAATTGGCATCCAATTATTTAACTTCAACTCTTGGCTGCCTGTCTCACGTCACCTTACATTCGAGCTACCTTCTCAGGCCTACCCTTGGAACACTTCTCACCACCACTTGTTCTGTTGGTCTTATATTGTGATTTTCTTTTTAGTTTGAAGTATTGTGCGAGTCCTTCGGAGTAGTACAGCTAAGTATGTATCACCCCACTCTCCATTGGTGCCAAATTTATTCAAGATGGCGGCGATGATGTCATCCAAGATGGCGGCATGTAGACTTGGCAACATTGCATGACATCATCCAAGATGGCGTATTTAGGCCGATTGTGCTACGTCCACTAACCTAACCTCAAGAAAAAATTGCGGGAATTTTGAATTTTGGTGGCAAAATAGACCAATTGTGCTACATCCACTAACCTAACCTCAAGAAAAAATGGCGGGAAGTTTGAACTTTGGCGGGAAAATAGACCAATTGTGCTATATCCACTAACCTAAGCCTCCAGAAGAAAAATGGCAGGAAGTTTGAATTCCAACACGATAATGCATGCAAAAACCGTACTTGTCTTCATTATTATTGATTATCATTTATTAACATTCATTATAATTTATTATTATTTATTATTATTTATATCATGCACATGTGTATGCAATCCAACTGTGTTATTTCATACCCTTGCCAGGAGAGAGCGCCACCATGATGTTATTAAAGATGGTTGATTTTGGCGGGAAGCAAGCCAATTGTGCTACCTCCACTGAACTATCATTACCGTTCTTCGGCACATTCAGTCTTTGCTGAGCTGTCATTGCCATGTGTTCGATCATAGTGATGGATGTGGATGATAGAGCAGCCTTCCATAACTGCATTTCATGTAGACATTCAAGGGAGAACTGTAGCCACAGTTAACTACATGATGTTAGGAAGCGTATGATAATGGAGGAGTGTCGGAGCAATAAGTACAAGAATTCTGTTCAGCAGATTTCGGCATTGCAGAGAGATGGAGCCAGGATGCATCCCGTAACCAGCATATGCTCATGTGCATGTGCAAACTGCAGGCTTATTTACCATCGAGCATTCACTCTTCCAAAACACAAGAGACGTTCAGTTGACACCAATTCGCTTCGCCGTAACCATATTCGTATACAACGTATATACAATTGAAGACCATCTTGCAGAATGTGTTCAATCGATGAGTTATTGGTGTTTGACTGCGATGAGTTTAACAGCAGTGCAGTTTGCAAGTATACAGCCGAGGGCTGTCCCCATAACCTCCTACATGCTGAATGGAAACGTGCATTTATCCTGGAACATATGAATAAGAACAAGAACACAGTCCTCCAAATAAATTCCCTCCAATGAAATGCTTTAAAAATTCATTATCCATCTGATGGAAACATCTGCTATTGTTGGAACTGTCTACCTTTTCTAAAGCCCTCATACAAGCTCCCAGCCCACAAGAGACGACTGCCTCCAATCCAGCAGAGCAACGAACTGATCTAGTTCACGGGTTCTCCACTAGAGGGCACTGCAATAGGTCACGTGTTCACCTCATTCAACCGATAGCAGCACAGCATCATGATGACGTAGTTGGCTTCTATATAAGGAACACTCAGCAGCTCCTCCATCTCTGTTAGTCAAGATGAAGCATCAGTCACCACCACAGCAGAATAGGAGGAGGACCAAGCAGCACCAGAAAAGTAAGTCCCCTTATTATTATTATTATTACTATTATTATTATTATTATTGCTATTATCATTATTTCTCTACCAACATCTCATCATTTCATATGAATATTCGTCTTGGTCCTCCAGCAGCTCCACCCATGACGCCAGCATCAGCAGGTCCCCGCATGTCCCGGTCCACGCACGTGAAGGCCTCGGAATCGTCCACGCAGGATCATATAGCTCAGCTTCTCGGCATGCTGGAGCAGGATAGCCAGCTGTTAACGTCAGTGCCACAGACTGCACTTGACAGGGCTTCACAGCACTGGGCTCCTTCGTACGCACCGTCCACTGATCATAATATCACAAGGGACATCCCACCATCAGTGCAAGAACAGCAGGCTAACAGTGCTAGTGTGGAAGTCGTGGATGACAGGATACCGACCGCAGCTTCACCTCAGCCTTTACTATTCGCCTCAAGCTATGTGTTAACAGTTAGTGGTTCAAAACGTATCCATGTAGGGCTTGAAGTTTCAAAATACGGTAGCTTCTCAACTATGTTAGTGCTGGAAACTGTGCTCAAAAATATTAAGGTAAAATTTTCTGACTACGAGTGGGATGAACTGTGTCATTTAAAAACAAGACTACCGAATATTATCCATCCCACTCCTTCCAGGACATGTACTGTGGCAGTCTAACTGTGAGTATTCTATCAATGTATGATGATGCTACACTAAAAACTAAAAGTGCTGATGGTTATAGTATTTTCAGGCGTCAGCCCACTGTTGATAACATGTTCAGTTTAGACATTGCTCTAACTAGTACGATAGAGAGACTAAATAGATGGTGCCCATATGTTCAGGCAGTATACACTGACATCATTAACTGGCTTCACACATGTAGCAACCACATAGATGTTATAGATAATTGTGTTACGATGTGTATAACAACAGTGCCCAAATCTTGTGCTATTCCTCGAATAAGTGTTGAAAATGTCGAACTCAAATTTACTGACGTAATACCGGACTATTGTAATTCACCCATAGCATTACGAGATACTTGTGCTGAATTTCAAGCACACAAGAAGCAGCTCGCAGGTCCGAATCCTGCCTCGGGCATGGATGTGTGTGATGTCCTTAGGTTGGTTAGGTTTAAGTAGTTCTAAGTTCTAAGGGTCTGATTACCTCAGATGTTAAGTCCCATAGTGCTCAGAGACATTTGAACCAAGAAGCAGCTATTTTCCAAATACTGTACTTCTGCTGCACCACTTAAAAAAGAATGTACTGATTTTTTCTCATGCTGATCATATTTGTAAATATTTTAATAAATAAATATATTATTTTATATTATTAAATTTGTCATTGCATGTTTTTTATTTGTCAAGACAAAATGCCACCTACGTTAATCTATATGACAACCTTCCCTTTAAATATACCACCTGGTGTTCAGTCTATTGTGTAGCCGTTGTAGCTCAGTTGGTAAGGTGACTGTGCTATAGTGACTAAACACAGCCACATATTTTTAATCACATAAAAGCGTATTCCAAACCTTGACCTACCATAGTAGGTATCTTGGCGGGCTGGGTGAAACACCCTCGTCTCAAGGGCTTTGTTGTAAGTGACTGGTCCTGTGATGATGACCAAGACCAGAAGACCAACGAGAATGGACCACTCCTTCCTGACAGCATACGAGCTATAATTGTAGGTCCATCCAGCTGTGGTAAGACAAATGTCCTCATGGCTCTGTTAACGCACATAGACGGAGTCCGAGCACCTTTTCGTCTTCTCCGAAACACTCTTTCAGCCCAAGTACCAGTTACTGAAGAAAATATTAGATGGACTAGACGGTGTAACGTTCACAGTCTTCAGTGAAAGCGACGACGTCCCCCCACCTGACTAGGGAAAGCCTAACACTGCCTTCATAATTGACGATGTCGCTGTTGAAAAGTAAGATCAAATCCGTAAAAATTTCTGCTTTGGCCGTCATATGGGTGTTTATGTACTATATCTGAATCAAACGTATTCCAGGATCCCAAAACAGCTGGTGAGGGACAACGCAAATCTCATTATAGCATTCAAACAAGACAACCTCAATTTAAAGCACATTTACCATGCTTACGTAGGGATCGACATGTCATACAATGAATTTGTAAAGATATGTGCTGATTGCTGGAACCACTCACAATACGGCTTTCTCGTTATTGATAAAACCCGTAAACTGAATGTCGGTAGGTATAGCTGGAACTTCCAAGACTTTCTCCGTATATAAACGTACGAAAATACCTTATCTCATCAGTTAACACTTCACCATGGATAAATTCGCGCGCATGGCGTACGCTCAGTCTGAGAGACTGGGTGTGCAAAGACAGAATTCCCGAATGTACATCGATGTCAAATTTAAAAATCTTGAGTCCAGACTAGTTAAAGTTGCAAGGGAATTAAAGGACACCCAGAAACTTCTTGCCATTCACCAAAACCGGATAGAGAACAGAATTAGCGCAATTGACGGCCAAATAGGAGATCATACCGTTGCTATTGAAGAAGGTAGCTTAGGAAAAAATGAGAAGAAGAAGTACAACAAAGCATATGTAAGACCACGTGATATTCAGAACTCTGAATAGTATCCTTCGAGATGTCGACAAAGCATAAAGTCATTCGAGAGAAATTACGTTTGCTGAAGTTGGGACATATAGATCGCGAGCAAACACTAAATGAAACTTTTAAACCTGTTACCGAATCTATCACCAAGATAGCTTTGCATAATAATGACCCAATCGCAGAATTCACCAACCAGTATCCGACCGTTAAGATAGATAGAACATTTGGTGTCAGCAGGGCGAGACCGTACATGCTAGGCTCTCAAACTATATCTTCATCCGATAGCACAATACGCATCGGGGATACAGAGTTCAAAAGAACACCTGCCTTAATGAACCTAATCTTCCTAAGCCCATAAAAAAACTTGAAATACTATGCCGATGATCGCAAAGTCTATCAGGAAATACTTAACTTGACTGATCTGTATAAAAATCCCGACGGAACACTGAAAAGCCTGAAAACTCTAATTACACTACCTTATACAGCCTTTACTCAATCAGCAAGCTAAAAGTGTCGGTGAGGGTGTAGACTTTCAGCATAATGGAGTGAGCAATCGAGTCCCGCAGTATATATATATTACGATGACCCAGATGAACTAATAGACAGACTTCGACTGTTGATGGCTTCGGCTGCTGCGGGCAATACAGCTCATTCGAATGAGGTTGTATTCATAATCTCCGAGCTTCGAGAGAGAGGTATCATCGAATAAGTATGGAGACCGTGGTTCGAGAACTACACAAGCCAGCACGCAAAACATACCCTCGTAGGCATGCCATGATTAAAGGGGTGGATGACCTGTGGCAAGTTGATCTTGTACATATGAATCGATATTCACCTCATAATAATGGATTCAAATACGTTTTAATGGTTATTGATACACACTCTAAATTCGCATGGGCATCACCTGTGAAGACGAAGACCGGTAGGGATATTGATGTGGTGTTTGAGCGTCTGTTGCAGACAGGAACGAATCGATGTCCGACCAATCTTCAAACCGATCATGGTGGGGAGTTTTACAATGACCATTTCAAGGCTGTGATGGCGCGGTATGGCATACGCTACTACTCCACGTTTACCCACCTTAATGCTAGTATCGTCGAGCGGTTGAACAGAACAATCAAAGCTCAAATGTGGATGCAGTTTCATCTTCGCGGTTCGTACAAGTGGGTAGGTATCCTTTCACAGATAATTGCAAAGTATAATCGAGCCAAACATAGTACAATAAAAATGAGACCGATCGATGTACGCGAAAATTCACCCATGGACACAGTATATTTCCGGACTGAAATGCTCGACCCTCGCAAACAGAGGTTCAATATAGACGACTTAGTACGTATTTCAAAACACAAGACAGCGTTCGAGAAATCGTACTTACCAAATTGGTCGGCTGAGATATTCATAGTGTCCAAAGTGCAGCGAACCAACCCTAGGACATATATCTTAAAGGACGGCAAGGGTGAAGAAATTGCGGGATGCTTTTACACGGAGGAATTGCAGAAGAGTTCTGAACCAGATGTATTTCTCATCGAGCGCGTGATAAGACGTCGTTGGAATGGAGCACAGGTTAAATGACTAGGACTTCCATAATCAGAAAACAGTTGGATCGAAGCTGACATGTTAGTACATAACAGGGAGAGTGGACCTCTATCGCCGCAGTAGTGTACCATGCACGATAGGAGGCACATCATAATAAGAGGTGGAGGTGGTGTTCTCGATAAGTTGCCTGTTGAATTGCACATTCCCGGATATAACTTCTGTGGGCCTGGAACAAAGCTTCAGAAGCGCCTGGCACGAGGCGATAAAGGTATTAACCTACTAGACGAAGCCTGCCTTGAGCACGACCTCGCATACGCAGCAATTAAGGGTCTCCCAGCACGCCACGTCGCCGACCGGATATTAGCAGATAAAGCCAAGCAAATAAGGCGAAGAACAGATCTCGGAATAGGCAAATGCGTTGCTACATTCGTGGTTGATAAAACCATGCGTGGAAAAATTAAGTTGGGCTTGGGTGTGATGAATTTCAAACGAATTATGGAAGCAGCGCGAACAGCTTTGGGAGCGAAGAAGAACAGGAAGAAGAACAACAAACCCGGTTGCTTGAAAAACTGTATTCTCACTTCGATGTCTGCAGCTAAACGTATGTTGAATGATGGGAACAAGAATAAAAACACGAATTCAGTTAAACCATCGTGGCTGCTACCACTACCAAAGACTTCGGGCAGAATTATCCCATTCCTCGTTCCAGCCCTTGCAGCCCTGTCAGCTGTAGGTTCACTCACAGGCGGGGCCGCAGCTGTCGCCAAAACGGTCAAAAACGCACAGAATGCACAAGCCCAACTAGAGGAAGCCAGAAGACACAATTGCGCTATGGAGGCAGCAGCTATCGGAAAAGGTCTCTACTTGAAACCATACAGGAAATGACTAGGTCTCTTCATAAATAAAAAAAAGTCCGTTACTTATCCTACCAGACCAAGCGCTCACGAATAAAGATCTAGTAAAAATTCTTAAACAAAAACTTCACATTCGTGGATTCCGCAGCGTCTTTATGCGGAATACATTACCGAAGACAATGTGGCGGACTAATGAGTGCGGAATTGGAAATTTAGATGTTGCTGGCGGTCCAGGGTTACATTGGGTTGCGTATGTTAAGAAAAGTCCAAATACAGTTCAGTATTTCGATTCATTCGGTGATTTACAGCCGCCTGAAGAATTACAACGCTACTTCACCAGCAAAAGACGCATCTTCTACAATTTTCGACGATATCAGGACTTTAACACATATCTCTGTGGTCATCTCTGCATTATGTTCCTCATCACAGTGACGGCATGATCATGTGCACGATATATAAAAGAGCTGTCATTGAACACATGACCATTATTTGATGTTTAGATGCAATGTAGTATACTCTGACTTTAAAAGAGCGAGGATCAGTATTACGCGACAAATTACTTTCCGCCGATTGATTTAAGTGCAGGGGGCTGGAGTATTGCACTGATTGGTCTAGAGACGTACAACAGCATTCCAAATACTACACAGAGCAACAATAAACTACATCTTGAAATTGACGGCCGGAAGGAGATTCTACAAATACAACCTGGTGCCTACGATATCGATGATTTAAACGAACTCTTAAAACAGTCAGGAAAAGGTATTGAACTACGGGCAAACATTAATACCCTTAAATCTGAAATATGGACAGAGAGTGCTACGATCGACTTTACACAGAGACATTCAATTGGTCCACTGCTAGGTTTTGCGAAGGATCATGTTTTGGTGAAGGACGGTAGTAAATTGTACGCATCAGATCATACTGTAGATACACTGCCAGTGAGTACAATCCACGTTGAGTGTAATATTGCCATAAACTCATACCGGAACGATAAATTGATTTACGGATTCTTTCCTACAGTCGGCACAGGGTATAAAATAGTTCAAGCCCCCACAAACGCTATATATCTCCTGGTGACTGTTCAGACACTGGACTACCTTGAACTGTGTATTGTGGACCAGAATAATCAGCTTGTTAACTTTAGAGGAGAAGAGATCATTGTACGTCTGCATCTAAGGCGAGATGGGAATAAAGTATAAAGCTAGCACACCAGGCTCACAACCCGTCAGTGCAACGTGGAAGGGCAAGGTGATAACACGCCTTAATTACGAATTCCTCATTTCAGCAGGTTTAAAACCGCAGAATGACGTCGCTCAACGTAACACAGTCAGTAGAATATGGTGACCGAATTATTCGTCATGAATACCACTCACACAAACCCTACGCTTCAGGCACATTTAACAAAAATGATGAAATTAGGATTGTTATCCAGCATCACGACGCGGTAACACTGCCTAACAAGAGCTTCCTCTATCTGGACTACACATTTGAGAAAGCTGACGGGGCTGCCGTAGCGCTCTCGAAGCTCACTCGAGATGCAGTAGCATTCCTGTTTCAAGAGATATGCTACGAACTCAACGGAATTGAAATAGACCGAACACGCAATGTTGGTATTACATCAGCTCTTAAGACATACGTTTCAGCCTCACCCTCTGATTCAAACAGTTGGGAAAATGCTGGGTGTTTCATAGATGCAGCGAATGGGGAGGGTGGACAAAGCCGATTTACTGCATGCGTGCCACTAAAAATGCTTATGGGTTATTTTGAGGGTATGCAGCGAATAATTATCAACGCTAAACAGGAACTTATATTGGTGAGAAGTGCAAGTGACACGAATTCATTCTGTCAAACAGCTGCAGAGAATGTCCAAATCAAGATTAATAGCATATCATGGAAAATGCCTCACATCACCATTGCCGACGAGGAGCGCTTGTAGCTCTTAAAAGTTCTGATTGCTGGTACCTACCCACCACTAACTTTCCGATCATGGGAGCTTATTGAATACCCAGTCCTACCTACAGCGTCCACACATACTTGGGCTATTAAAACATCAGTGCAGTTGGAGCACCTCGATTCATCATACTCGCATTTCAAACTTAAAGGCGTGCTAATGTATCGAAGAACTCAACTGAATTTGACCACTGCAAGTTAACTAACGTCAGAGTCTACTTGAATTCAAAATACTACCCATATGAGGATCTACATCTACAGTGGGACAGCAATGTATACAGTCTGGCATTTGACATGTATGCCAGATTCCGAGCATCTTACTACGAGGGTGTTGAAAATGAAGGATGCCCACTCAGCCCACAGAATTTCAAGAAGCTAGCGCCAATAATTGTGATTGACTGTTCAAAACAGAATGCGATAATTGAATCAGGGCCTATAGATGTACGGATTGAATTTGAATCTTCAGCAAACTTCCCTGATCAGACTTCGGCATATGCTCTCATTCTGCATGATCGTCTCGTTAACTACTGTCCGCTCACTGGTATAGTGCAACGAGCTGTATAAATTAATACGCACTCTGCTAGCTCTAGCGTAGATCACAATGTTACCTGAAGGTGTGAGGATCGTAGCTGACGTTCAAGGATTTTACTATGATGAGTGCAGGCGTTTCGTAATTAAAGACTGTGCATTAATAGCATTCACGCTAAGTGATGGAGTAATAGGAACATTTGTATCAAGAGTTGAATCGCCGAAACGATTTAAAGACGTCAAGTGCAATAAGACAGTCAGAAGCGCGATGTGGCTAACAAAATTTAATCATGGGATTATGTGGGATGCCCCTGGCATCTCTTAAAAACATTTGCTGCAATTGCTGAGAGTATTTGATCACAAGGAGACAATAATCTACGTTAAGTAGCTGGCTGCATCGAATCTTCAAATATACGGCTATCCAGAACCTGGAATACTATGATTGTCCACCTATCCATCATCTTAGACAGAGAACGTGTGAAGAAGAAAAAAATATTTTTGTGTCTGCATCTCAAAACGTAAAATTACATTTTAAATGGCTAACAAATAAATAAATAATTTTTTTTTCTCCATACGAATTCTTGTTGTTTTCTTTCTGTGACACCTACTTCCATAGAAGTAAGTTTATTGGTGATACTGTGCATGAAGCGCATTCCACTGGAGCTGTCTGAGGCAGTTTACCTGCTTCCACCTCGCCGGCGCGGTGATGAGTCAACCGTTGAGTGACAGCACCTAATAGAGAGAGAGTGCTGGGGTCGGCTTCGCCAGATGCCCGCCTTTTAAAGTGACAGGACCACAAAGAGAATGGCGGGGTGTGTTTGTGACCGGCAGATGAAGTCCAGCACGCGTCATTCAGATTTCATCTCTAAATCGGTAAAAACCTTATAGGTCTCTCTCTGTGCCAGTGCAACGTTGATGGATCATGATTGCGGGTGAAACAATAACAAACTCGGTCAATTTCTTTTTACAACAAAATAATTGAATTTATTATTCATTTCGTTTTTAAACGTTGTTTGCGACGTATCAGTTTACAGTAAAATGATTCACTCTTTTTTTTCACATTATATGAGTTTACAGATACATTATTTGTCTTCAAGTAAAAATATGAAAGTTCTGATCTTTGCAGATACATGTTTTTACATTATTCATAAATATATAAGCATTGTGCTGAGATAACTATATATATATATTCACTTGACTGTGGAAAAAATCTTTATACCGAGAAATATGTGTACACCTGCTTGTTGTAGTGGAAAATGTCTAGAGCCACACCCTTCCATGAAATATAATTTAAATTTCTAGTGGAAAATGTTTTAGAGCCACTATCTTGATCTAAAAATACGTTTGTCATTAGTTAAAAAAGTGTTTCTGGTGGAACTTCACTAGAGATATTATTTACCTAGTAAGATACTATAATTATGTTCTAGTACCTCTGCTTTATATATATATATATATATATATATATATATATATATATATATATATATAGTTTAATTGGTGCAACTCACATTCTTAAAAACCTAGTTCTGACTGGATGGCTAGTGGCAGGTGAAACTTACAACTACTAAGATCAAAGCAGATACGAACTGCGAAAATTGTATTTTCGTCTTCTTCTACTTGATTATAAGAGGTGTAAAATTTCTACCTGTTTTCAGTCATATAGCCATTGACTAGTAATAGTAGTGAAAAAATATACAAATATAGATAAAGACTTTTTTTTATATATGGGTTTATTTTAGTTTTTTTCTCTTTTTATGATTCTTTTTCTTTGATAGAATAAATAATATTTACACACATGCACACTTAACACAGGCTCGCACACATTCACACACACTCAGACATACACGGAAGTATGCAAGCTGATGCACACACTACAAAACACTCTCATCCAGTATTTACAAAATGGTTCAAATGGCTCTGAGCACTATGGGACTCAGCTGCTGTCATTAGTCCCCTAGAACTTAGAACTAGTTAAACCTAACTAACCTAAGGGCATCACAAACATCCATGCCCGAGGCAGGATTCGAACCTGCGACCGTAGCGGTCTCGCGGTTCCAGACTGCAGCGCCTTTAACCGCACGGCCACTTCGGCCGGCCCAGTATTTACACTATGATAAAAATACTATACTACTACTCTGCAGACAATCTCGCTGTCTCTCTCTCTCTCTCTCTCCCTCTCTCTCTCACTCACTCACTATCTCTCTCTCCCTCTCAATCACAGTCCCCCACCCCTTCTCTCACTACAAGTGAGTAGTGTGAGTACGGGCGAGTTTCAATGCTGTCATCACAGATGACCCTTTTATCGTCATAAGGCGACAGACCGATTTTAAACTGCAGCACAGTGTACACCTCGTGCGCTATCGATCGAATACTAGTTTGCCGGACCATATGCGGTGGCTGCAGCTCAGCACCGTGAACACCATCATGTAGGCACTGCAAATAGTCTTTGATAGACAGAGCTCGTGATGCCATCCGTCGTACCCCCTTAGCCCGTCTCTTGAGTGGGACCTTGCATTGTGCGATATACATACATCTTGGACCGAAGACCTACAAACTCCACAATCGGCACTCCATTCGACATGTCTTTTATGAGACCGATAACCTTCTTGTTTTGCGGAACAATACCATAAGGATTAAAGGCCGCATAAGAAGACGTGTCGAATTCATTGGTGTGGTACCTAATTGCTTCATATGGATCACAGTTCTTCAGCCAATAGATGAAACTTACTGTATCCATATAAAGTAATTTAGGATCTGCGAAATGAGTTTTCGCGAACTCATAATGAAAGCGGTACATATGGAGTTTGGATAGGTCTAGTATGCACATCCCCACGTAGGTAGGTTTAGTAAACTCCACTATAGTTTAAGCCATCTCCACAGCAACAAAATACTTATTGAAAATGGTGACCCATTCAAAATTTGTTCTGGCAAAGTAGTTTCGTACGCCATAACGCCCATCCCACTGCGTTCTAATACAAATTTCACGTCGTTCCCTCAAATTCTCCATAGTTTTTCCGAAAATTAAATTATTCATTAATTTATAAAAATCTTTCTCAAAGTCACACGATGCGGAAGTTCTCTGTCTCGTATTCAGATCAATATACTACTTCAACCAGGGGGACTACTTGAAGGAGATGGCCCGGGTGATTTTAACCAGCTCCATACCCAAGCTGAGGCATTGCTGGAGGTTAAGATAATGAATGATGTGCCTCTGCTTGTCCCCCAGCGTTGTCATCAGGTTTGGTGTGAAACCTCCTCGCAGAACTAATTGGTCTGGACACAGGGGCAAATCGGTATGCCTCTACAACATACCCTACATCAGAATCGGCGGCCATACCCCCCCCCCCCCCCCCCCCGATTTTTCTACCTAATCCTTTGCATTCATCTTCGGACAGCCATGTAAAGTCGCCAATGGGCAGACATTGCTTCATAGCATGTCCGTATAAGTTATTTACATCGAGATACAACATATAACTCGAATCAAGGGATGCATTAAACCTGTCACCCATCCGTGGGTTATTTGCTTTTGCGTGTCTATAAATATATTGGCAGAGCTCCCCACGGAACCCTCGCTCAAAGAAAAGAAGCATGTCAGGATCGGGCAATAATTCGATACTGCACTTCGTTTTCTTGAGCATCGCTTCCCAAGACATCCCAGGTGCCATGTAATAAAAGGCAGTGTCCAGAGAATATGTGGTCATACATAGACTCCAGAACTTCTCGAAAACGTGCGCTAGCAAGCAGGTAGCCTGGTTTCGTCGAGTTTGGCCATACTATTCACATACTCGTATGGGAAAACCCCTTTCCTAGTCACAAGTTGAAACTTTTCCTCGTCGGGAAATGAAGCTCGAGTGATACGCATATCCGCCATAGGTAGAGTTTCTACAAGTTTCTGTAGTGGTACCTGCATAAAAGATAGTTTATCGAGGAAGCGCAGCGTAATTCTTGGCGTCATTCGTTTGGAGAATGATATACACTTCTCGACGCTCTCAGGTAGGACACTCACCCGATTTTTCGCCCAACCGAAATCGGCCAAGTGCTCAACTAGAAAATGAGTATCATACCCAGTTAAATTATGAAAGAAAACTGGTGTGTGCCTAGGTAATTGGCACTTCAAATTGCACGCCTTGTGAGCTGCGCCACGGAATTTCCCTGTAAGATGACACTGGTCCCTACAAGGAGTTTCCGATTTTCTGTCCAACAGCAGCCCACAAATATGACACTCGGTGGCGTTATTATACAAATCTTCATTCTCCTTCGATTTGGTCATTGGAACGTTGCCGCTGTACAGATTTTCAACTTCCAGTGAAAATTTTTCAAGGTCAGAGAGCAACCAAATTAAGGGATTATCCCTGACGTTAGATTTGTGTCGGTTAAGGTTGGTGTCATATGACGATACAAATTGGTACACTGCTGCATACGGTACGCGTTTTTATGTAAAGGTGGTGTGGGAGATCGTAGGAACTCCATCACAGCGGGTCACAGGAACGAGGAGGCATTCAAAGTCGGCATACACTACAAACAGACATCGCTCCTGGTGGTGAAGATTCCATTTCTTTATGAATTTGTTTTCGTCCGTGGGCATAATAACACGCACCGCATCCTTGGAGGTACAGTCTACTAGATGCGTAGCTAATAACTGTTCAGATGAGAAATAATTGAGACACCTTAAACAAATATGGTTTATACGACAATTAGTTGATAGTTGGGAGGAAAGGAGTCGGGACATGTCCTTGATCCAGACATAGTGATATCTGTCACTTTCAGAAAAGAGAAGTATATTTACATGCAGCTCTCGCTCACTTGCAAATTTTGAGAAATGGAGGGAGCCGACTACGATATGCTTGTCTTGCTCGTCTGACTTGCTTTTCTTCTTCTCCAGGCCATAAACGTGTACCGGTATTCTGGTATTTTGTGCCTCGAATTTAAGTATGTCCTGGATCTTGACGGGGAACTCAGTACCACTGAAGTTATAACAGGAATGAATATTATCACCTACATGGTATGTAGTCGGCCGTTCAGGATGATCTCTATAATTGTAGTTTCTTTGGCAAGCCAGGATTAACCATGCAAAGCAAACCTGATAGTTTCTATTTTGGACATTAATGCACGCCCTCTTGTTAGCTAGAGGGAGCTTGATATAGCTAGACCCTCCATTTAACGGATCGTGGACATGTATATGGATGTCCAGGTGTAGAATTCTGCTGAGTGCCTTAGCTGAGCCATTAACTTCCATCTCGGAAAACCGGCTTAATTTGACACTCAAGGTGGATTTACGAAACCACTCGGCGATCGGTGTGCTCCGCGTTATCACGCCATTATCCCCCCAAAGATAATGAATGCTGGTCTCTCCATCACCAGACTGATCTTTGGGGGGGGGGGGGGGGGGTTCAATAACTCAATGCAGAGCACTGCACTGCACTTTACGGCGGGATAACGCGGATTATCGACTACCTTGACGAGCTCGGTTACTAGGACAGGGAGGCACACGTTTAAAAATCCAACAGTGTGTCACCGACCTGATCTACTTCACTAAAAGGGTGGGAGAGAGAACTGCCACTAGCCACAGGATCACTAATAGAAGAGCTGTAAGTAGGTGAGGTGCACTGTACCTCACACTATGGAGGTGATGCATGTGCTGGCCGCTGCGAAGGACCAGCAGGCGTGCTCCAGTGTGAGCAGCCGGGGGCGGGGTCCATGATGGTGGCTGACGCACGTGGTGGCCTTGGGGAAGTCGCAGAGGGAGAGTGGTCGGGCACGGCGACCTTGACTGAGGCGGCAGCTTCACGTGAGGCGACAAGAGGCGGTTTGACCGGCGGTGCATGTCTCCGGGGGCGCTGCTGATTTGCTGGTTTAGCCGCCGCGACAGGCACACGTGCCACAGTGTTCTGAGAGTCGATCTCTGTAGAGATAAAGTAAATAAGTACATTGTATACATACGTGAATTGTAACGATCACACACGTGTTTATAAGGAGAGGGACTAATTACCTTCTTAGCACTGACTCCAAGGCTTGAACAATTCATCGGGGCAGTATACTGCTCCCTCAAAAATCTCATCGAGCCCATCGTCCATTAATTGTTTATAATCATCTAGAACAAACAGACAAGATATTTTATAAATAGAATTGTTAGAAAAAAAGAAATAAGTATATTATTATTATTATTATTATTAAAGATAGTTATTTTAAAAAAAATAAAGCTTACGAGTGGGCTGTTGTTGTTGTTGTTCTATTTGCCGTTGAATCGTCTCGATCTCATGATCAACGGCTATGAGATCATCATCGGGTTTCTTGTAACAGAACGAAATAAAAATTTTAGTTATTTTTTTAAAAAAAAAAGGATAGATATTGTAGTGGCGTGGCAAGACAGCCAAGCCACTCGGAGGTAGCCGAAAGGCACGCGTTTAATTACACGCAGACTGGCGTGAGGTTTGGGACACGTCAGAGAAATAAGACTAGCTAAACAGGAGGTACTGGTAGAATACTTAACTTTAATCCACAATCGGTGTACATCTCTCTTGACTGTACATAATTTCCATTTCAATGTACACTGGTAATGGCGCCTTGCTAGGTCGTAGCAAATGACGTAGCTGAAGGCTATGCTAACTATCGTCTCGGCAAATGAGAGCGTAATTTGTCAGTGAACCATTGCTATTAACGTCGGCTGTACAACTGGGGCGAGTGCTAGTACGTCTCTCTAGACCTGCCGTGTGGTGGCGCTCGGTCTGCTATCACTGACAGTGGCGACACGCGGGTCCGACGTATACTAATGGACCGCGGCCGATTTAAAGGCTACCACCTAGCAAGTGTGGTGTCTGGCGGTGACACCACAGATAGAGTCAAAGAATATTTATTTTTCAGTATACTCACGTGAGTGGCGGTGTTCTGGAGCTGGGGGCTGAACCCAATTATGTAGGGGCTACGTTGGACAGCCCCAAGCTCTGCTTCTAGCTCGAGTTTGAATTGCCTTAAGTGATCTAGAAACAAAGATTAAAAAGTAGCAAGTACGAAATAAGAAAACAATTTTTTACATGGTTAATATAAACGATGAACAAACTAGAATTAAAATTATACTCACAGGGCAATTTCGGCAGTGGCTGGAGCACGGGGGCCTGTTGGACTCCAGCAAGCTCCTCAGACTTGATGATAAAGTCCGCGAGTTCAGCTTTAACAATGAGATATATAATTAATAAGGAGAATATATAAGATATAAAGGAAAAATGGTAATGAAAAATAAAAGTTATTAACTTACTCGATAATGGCGAATCCTGGAGTCTAAGTCTCTAAGCAGCAGACTCCTGGGTGTTGTTAACGTGCTTCATCTTAACAAAACAGATACAGCACACACACAACCACACACACGAGAACAAACGCACGATGCGGCGGACAACTGAAATGGCTCTGAGCACTGTGCGACTTAACTTCTGAGGTCATCAGTCGCCTAGAACAGAACTAATTAAACCTAACTAACCTAAGGACCTCACACTCATCCACGCGCGAGGCTGGATTCGAACCTGCGACCGCAGCGGTCGTTTGGCTCCAGACTGTAGCGCCTAGAACCGCACGGCCACTCCGGCCGGCGGACAACTGAAGAGTGATAAAGATGACCCGAGGGGTGACTCCTTATATAAGTGTGATGACGTAGTATCACATGATCTTAGGATGAACGAATGGCTGTTGAGAATTCTGTGGGGGTGGCGAATGAGTTCACTAGCGCCCCTAATAGCTGAAAGCTGAACTAGTAAAATGGTTCCTGGACATGGGGAAGGGCTGAGCATTTTATAAAATTTTCCAAAAATAGGTGATCGTAATTAGAATGGAGAGTGAATTGAGGATTTGAGATACTAAAGTGTGTTAGGATGGGTGATTTATTATTAAAAGTACGTTATATAGGTGTAATTGGATCTTGATGGTATTAAGAATGGCGCTGAAGAAAATGTTTTGGACATGAATATTGTCAGCGTTTTTGTTTT
Organism: Schistocerca americana; assembly: GCF_021461395.2. Classification (NCBI taxonomy): domain Eukaryota; kingdom Metazoa; phylum Arthropoda; class Insecta; order Orthoptera; family Acrididae; genus Schistocerca; species Schistocerca americana. The sequence goes on along the minus strand of NC_060122.1, from coordinate 128,337,931 downwards.
TTTTTCCTTGGTAAAGAGGAGGTTAAGTATTTGTGAGCAGATATATAGAATTCTGTTCTTATTTTGTTCAGATGGGGATTTGAGTTGCGAACTTTGCGTCAGATCGATTTGCAGAGGGGAGTAGCTATGAGCGCGCGATGAATAGCAGTAGTCGTGTTTAACTACATGTGGAGCAAGAAATGTTGTTGGCTTAGGTACTAGAAGGCGTGCTCTGGCCGTGTCCTACATGGCGTTGATTGAACAACCGTATTCGGTTCATAGTTAGAATATTTACAGAGGAGTATGTCGGACGAGAGTATACAGGTGGAGACTGACGTGGGCGGCCTCGAGCTCGTGGCACGAGATAGAGAGGCAAAGGTGACTTAGGTTAGCGTCTTTGTTTGCTAGAAGTGGAGTACACATTAGTACATGTTAGCAAATAAACATCGATCGGTAAGGGGATGTAGTAGTCGGTAGAGAGATTAATTATTTCATTCGAAGTCCAGGTGGACGAAAATTGGTTGGAGGTCGATGTGGACTTTGCATTTTAGGACTAGAGAGGTTAACTAATTGGTCGATTTAATTAAGTTGTGATGGGCAATTTGTGTTAAATTAAATTGATTGCGCACTCGACTAGGGACGTGGGATTGCTCATGTATACGGGAATGCGTTGGTAATGGAAGGATATTGCTTGTATAATGAGAATAGGGTGATCAGTTAAGTTGGGGCCTAACACACTTGGTGTTGTGGAAGTTTCCAGTCTTAAGGAAATAACTTTTGGCGCGAAAAGCGTGGCAGTGCGTCCTTTGTGCGAGAAACGCACGTGGTAGATGGTGAACTATTGGTCTTGGCAGGTACTAACTTGTTAGGGAAAAGAATTTTGGCGGGAAACGTGTAGACAGCATCTGTGAGCAAAACAAGTTTTTACAAGGGTGGTTGTGAGGCCGGTATGACCAGGGGGGACGTGTCCTGCAGGAAGAAAATTGGCGGGAAACGTGTGAGGTGGCTTTCTTTCTTTCGTAGAGATATGCAGGTTTCAACGTGCTGCTTTGGGGAGGGGGTAGACTCCCCTGTCCTGGAAAATATGTTGTTGTTGTTGACGAGAACACTGGACCGGCCGTGACGTGGGGGTATGCGGTCGCAACCTTACCTGCGGCGACCGTGGCGGGTAGGAGTAGGTCCCTTTGCTGGCGACGATTTCAACTAAACCAGTTCTTGTGTGAACATCGTGGCGAGCGCACTGGGTGCAGCTGCCATCTCCAACATGTGTGTTCTAAGTGATATGGAGAATAAGTCATGATCGTATTTATTGAAATAAAGACTTCCATCCTCATTTCCTACCAATTCACAGGAGGTGACTTACGTTAGTACAAGTGCAATTTATTATTACTTAACGTGATTTTGATAGGTTAGCAGTGAAAAAAAATAAGTGAGTGGGTTATTTGGTATGTGTGATAGATTATGGTGTTGGAATTTGAAGTTGGGACAGATTTTTGTTGTGGGCGTAAAGGAAATGGTTTTCTGACCGCGGAAATCGGACATCTTGATTCTGTGTTAGTGGAGGCAGGCGAATAATAATAATAATAATACTAATAAATGATAAATAATAATAAAAGACTAGTATGGTTTTGCATGTATTATCCTGTTGGAATTTGAATTTCGCGCCATTTTTTTCTGGAGGCTTAGGTTAGTGGACATAGCCCTATTGGACTATTTTCCTGCCAAAATTCAAAATTGCCGCCATTTTTTCTCGAGGTTTAGGTTATGGACATAGCACAATTGGCCTATTTTCCCGCCAAAATCCGCCATCTTGGATGACGTCATGCGATGTTGCCAAGAATACATGCCGCCATCTTGGATGACGTCATCGCCGCCATCTTGAATAAATTTGGCAATAATAGAGAGTGGGGTGACACATACTTAGCTCTACTATTCTTTGGCCATATATTAATTCAGTTCTTTTTAAATTTTACATAAAGGCCTTTAGCTGTGTTCAAATTTTTGAAGATTGTTTTCATTTAAAAACTAAATATTTTCCTTCAAATTTGTTCTACCTGAAATTGTTTGTAATCCAGGCCACAAGCCGTTAGTTGTTCAATGTGTTATGTGTGGCCTTCAGCCGAGGATTTACATGAACCCCTTTTAATAAGACCTTAATCCGCATGTATTCTTTAAAGGAAAATTTTTTATGAGAAGCAAGGGGTGAATTTTAAATTGTTTGTCTGACTTGTTGTTCAGGCCCACAGCCGTTGTTTCAAATTTGTTTGTGGCACTCAGCCATGCGATAAGCTAATATTTCTTTAATTAGGCTTCCAGCCATTCTGCTGTAAGTTTAAAAGAAATTTCTTGGTTAGAAAAACATGTTTGTTAATATGTTTTAGTTACAGTTGTCTTTAAGACGTCTAGCTGCTAATTGCTTTTAGTTGCATTTTTTAAAATTTTTACCTTCTATTTTTAATTGCTTTTGATTTGTAACACAGGCCTCCAGCTGTTCTTGTTTTTGGTGTGGTTTTGGGCCTTCGACCCAGAAAGCATCTCAAGTTTTATTTAACTAGGCCTTCAGCTGTATTGTCTAATTGTGATATTTTAAAGCAATGGGTAAATAAGTGGTGCTTAGAAAAAAAAGTTGTGTGTTTGATTGTGCAACTCACAGTAACTGTTTACAGCCCCATCCACAACCGCAACCTTATACTGTACACCCTCTGAGTACCTACCCACCAGGTCCCACATGGTAGCAGAGCATGGTTACGATTGTGATATTGCCATTACAGTCACTGTTGGTTTGAATTGTTTCTGTTACTATTGCACCATATTGTGTTGGTTGTTGATTGTTTCAGGTGACCTATTTTAATGGCGGTCAGGCAGTGCTCGGGGATCAGCCTGTTGAGGAAGGACCACTTTGTTTATGAGTTGGCGATAAGGTGCCAGTCGATTGAGGGCAGTGTTCCGCACTTAGTGGCTCGTTTGCGTGCTACCATCCTTCACCCAGTTGACGTCACACCAGATGTGGTAGGTGAGACATATGCAGTCATCGAATTTTTGTTTTAGGCTATTAGGGGCATTGAGGACACCATTGGTGTTTTGGAAGGCACTCACCCTAGTAGCAGTCAGTCGACATACAAGTTTTCTGGGTATAGAACCGCGTCACAACGTAATAAAAAAAAAAGCTACTGCTGCTGGAGAAAAACCAAAATTTCGGCCACGGTTGCAGCGGCCTTCTTCTGGGTCTAATGGTGCGTTCTAGCTACGCAGTGTCCTTATATTTTGTTGTTACTGTTCACTGCGCATGCCATTACGTCATAATTTTAAAAAGGTAGTTAATTTCATTGGACACTTAAGGAAGAAGTAGAGGGAACTTTATTTTAATAGGTTATTGTGGTGGAGGGAGAACGTGACCTCTGTTGTCTAATGGCTCTTGTGCGCCACGACTGGTGGTCACTGTCGAATGAGAAGTTCGCTGCTGTTTACCAACTGCATGACGTCGGCCGCGCGGCGGCAGTTACTCGCTGGTAGTGCTCGTGCCTCGTGTTGACAGTGTGGTCTGCTGGGCTCTGATTTTTGGCAGACAAGATGGGGCAAGCCTGAGTTCATCCTCCCTGTTCATGTCATTAGGGTGTTCAAGTATTTCGATGGCCTCTCTGATTTTGCGTTTCGTCGTAATTGGCTGCTTGGGCAACACACAGGCTTCGCTGAATTTTATTTCTTTTCCGCGGTCTTGCTGATGTTCTGCCACTGCGATTGTTGCCCTAGACGAATATAGCGCTCGTGTTCCCGAATGCGCGTTACTATTGGCCTACCAGTCTCGCCGATGTATGCCTCTCCACATTCGCATTCCACCTTGTAAACGCCTGCAGTGTGTAATGCATAAACCTTGCCCTTAGTGGAGCCTAGCACGTCCTGGATAGTACGACCACTATAGAAGATAGGCTGCACCCCAACGCGGCGAAGGTGTTTGCCTATTCGGTCAGTAACATTTTTCACATAAGGTAAGCGCACTGTTGGCTGCAGATTGTCTATTTCTTGCTTTACATTCTTACTTGTGTTCGTCGACAAGGCTGTGTTTATCGACTTGTGACTGTAGCCATTGGCTAGAAACGTTGTGCATAGCCTTTCAAGGGTGCGCTTCTTTTTTTTTTTTTTTTTTTTGTTTTTAAATTTTTTTTTTTTACATTGTGACGTGGTACCATGCCCAGAAAACTTCTTTGTCGACTGACTCTGGCCGCGGAAGCCTAAGCAATTATATTAGTAGCAGTCAGTTAGAGAGGGTGCGGGCACAGTTAGTGCATCTAACCAATCGGATAGCGGATTTAGGCATGTTAGACTTGGAGGATCATCATACAAAAATTAACCGCTGAATTGGGATCTTTGGTTCATGCACTGCAGTTTAAGCTTACATGTTTGAAACTGGATGGGAAGAGCATTGAAGGGCGGTACTTGCTGTATCAAGTGGGAACCGGGAGCCAGCCCGGGAGTGGTGTTCCTCTGAGAAGTTAGACGCAGTGTTTGCCAAATTGCCTAATCCTCTGGCGTATTTCTTTCGGGATATAAGTGAATTAGTTGTAGATCGACTTGAGCAGGTTGAAAACTTATTATGGTTGTAGGTTCGTCTTGAACATTCTGCTGCCTTTCGCATTCCACACCAAGTAGTTTTGTCACTATTGTACTAATTAGCTAGAGGTGTTGAGAAGCCTCGTATCCCCAGCCATGACAGAAGGGTTTTCCTTGCAGCAATTGAGGGAGCTTGTCATTGGGCAGAAATTGACCACCGGAGTTCGGAAACACCTTGAGTGTCGTTACATTTTCTAGATGCAGCACACCAATATGTGGACAGAGTTCAGGCGGACTGCTTGGCCTTGTTGATCGATTCGCCAGAACGGGAGTTGGTGTCTATTGTTCTCAGGCAGATGCGAGCAGCGTATAAGTCGCACTTTCTTTTTCGTGATCATCCTTCAACCCGGGCAGAGCATCATGCCGCTGTTGTAGCGATATCTGCGTTGCTGCTTGCGGACGATGTATGTCGTGAAGTTAAGTGTCAGCCCATGGGCTTTGTCAAGGGAAATTTCGAATTGTCTTCATTGGCTGAGGCCATTAAAAGGGAACCCCGGCGTTGCTTTTGTTGCAGTAGCTCGGCTCATTTGGTGCGCTCTTGCGTTCCACCTTCCGCGCCCAGAGCCAATAAACAACGGCAGGCTGGGCAACGACCTCGGGATCGTGCCTTTAGACCTTGGCATACTCATGTTGTCGCTCCCTCATCACCACCCCTGACTTATATTTGTTCTCGAGAAGAGGGCGAACCTACTTGTGCTCTTTTGTATTCCGGTAGCTCCTTTTCGCTGTTGAGCTTAGATTGGTTTTTTGAATTTTGCATCTCATGAAACTTTAATCGGTCACTTCTCTGGTGCAGAGATGTCGGGTGGCCAATGGGCAGGTGGTGCCTCTGCATGGTTGGGTCCGAGGGAGTATATCGGTTGGGCATTTCTCCTGGCCCATGTCATTAGCCTTGGTCAAGGAGCTGTCGGTCGATTTAATTTTGGGATGTGATTTCGTCAATATAACTGATTCAGTCTTCGATTATTCCGGGCACACCTTCTTTTCTAAGTTCGCTCCTACGGAGAACTTTGGTTTCTGCGAGTTTGCTAAACGTACTTCGCATAGAAATGCCGGCACCCTTGCTATTTAGGCTGTGCCTAATGAGTTCGATCTTGCCCATCTCTCGCAACATCAGCCTTCTCAATTACAGGATTTGTTACAGAGGTTCCCTGAGATTGTTTGTGATAGGTCGGGCGTAACTAATGTTCTTAACTACCATATCCGTCTGTCTGACAATATTCGTGTCAGGCAGTCCCCATATCGTCTCTCACCCCCTAAGATGAAGATACTAACATCTAAAATATCCAGAAGGCTTGAGCAAGGGGTTATTAGGCCTTCTACATCTGCCTATGCTTCCCCCATATTCCTTGTCCCTAGGGATCAGGGGCGGGATTTTAGGCCTGTTGTTGACTATCGGCGCCTGAACAAGGTTGTCCTTGAATCTGTTCCTCTACCTGATCGTCATAACTCCTTTACTTGGTTTGCCGGTGCTAATTGGTTGACTGTTCTTGATTTGAATCGAGCCTATTATCAGATTCCATTAGCTGAAGAATGCTACAGCATTTTGTACTGATTGGAATGTGTTTAACAGGGTTCCCTTTGGTTTGACTACTGGTGCAGCCGTTCTTACTCGTCTGGCGACTTGAAGTTAGTCTGCGTTTATAATTATTTGGACGACTTGGTAATTTATAGCCGTTCGTTTCAGGAGCATTTGGATAATAACTAGCAAGTTTTTACGAGATTGCAGGGGACCAGGTTAACTGTTAAACCCACTAAACTGACATTAGCCAGGCAGCAGGTGTCCATTTTAGGTCACCTAGTATCAGGTCAGACTATTCGCATCGACAAGGAACGAACTAAGGCATTAAGAGCTCTGCCTCCACCTACTGACAAGCGTGGAGTTGCCAGGATCATAGGCATGGCGAATTATTTTAGGTGTTTCGTCCCTAATTTTGCTCAGTTGGCTGCTCCGTTAAATGAATTGCACCGGAAAGGAGTGCGGTTTGACTGAGGACTCGCCCAAGAGGCCACGTTTGAGCACATTAAGGCAGCTATAGCCAAACATCCCTCCTTGGAGTGCCGGATTTTAATAAAAAGTTCATTGTCCAAACTGACGCTTCTAAAGTGGGTATTTCGGCTGTCATCCTCCAGGAGTTCGACGGCCAGAGGCAGCCATTAGCGTACCCGTCTCATTGGTTAACCAGTGCCGAACTTAAATAATCTGTCTACGAGTGTGAGGGAACGACCGTTTTTTTCGCACTGGAGAAGTACCGCTTTTACCTTGAGCATCGGGTATTTGAGCTAGAAACCGATAATCAAATACAATTTTGGTAAATATTTTTGGAATACAGTGATCAATAGATTATTATATTTTAACTAAAGTTCAGTCTTGATCACAACACTTATGTCTCAATAACAATGTGATCAAGACTGAACTTTAGTTAAAATACGATAATCAAGTATTAAGGGAAGTGTTGCCAGGGCACGTAAAACTGGCCCTATCGCCAGGTGTGCAGTACGCATTTCTGCATTTTAACTTGGGGTTAAACACATAAAAGGGACTGTAAATGGTCTTTGCGGACTTTCTTAGCCGTACGTTCACTGAACATACATCTAGTGAGGGCACCTGGGAAACAGAGTCCTGCAAGGTTCGAAGGAGAGCTTCTGTAAAGTTTGGAAGGTAGGAGACGAGGTACTGGCGGGACTAAAGCTGTGAGGACGGGTCGTGAGTCGTGCATGGGTACCTCACTTGGTAGAGCACTTGCCGGCGAAAGGTAAAGGTCCAGAGTTCGAGTCTCGGTCCGGCACATAGTTTTAATCTGCCAGGAAATTTCATATAAATGCACACTCCGCTGCAGAGTGAAAAACTCATTCTGCAAACATCCCCCAAGCTGTGGCTAAGCCATGTCTCTGCAATATCCTTTCTTTCAGGAGTGCTACTCCTGCAAGGTTCGCAGGAGAGTAAAGTTTGGAAGGTAGGAGACGAGGTACTGGCGGAAATAAAGCTGTGAGGACGGGTCATGAGTCGTGCTTGTGTAGCTCAGTTTGTAGAGCACTTGCCCGCGAAAGGCAGAGGTCCCGAGTTCGAGTCTCGGTCTGGCACCCTGTTTTATTGTTGTCGGCGGGTCCAAATGACCCACGATTCCCGGTTAAGGGTTAATATTCTAGTACTGTGATGCAGAACATAACAGATATTAAGCTGGTAAGAAAATACTATTTTCAGGATGGGAGAGTATTTAGAGGAAATATAGGGTATGTCATACTATTGTACAGGATTTTCACATTGAGACTCAACGAGTAACGATACTTTAGCGATGTGAAAACCTGTGTATGCTCCGATAACGTGCATAAAAGGGAGAAATCCACATTTATTAGAGAAATTCAAGTTATATGGACAGCAAGGTGCCCATCTCGGATTGGCTATAGGGGATTTTATGAACTTGGGAGTCTATGGCCGCGGTGGAATTGCAGTAAGAAATCTGTGTATTGCAGTGTGCTAGGAGCTAGCATCGCCAGACCTATTAATTTAATTAATTAATGAATTAATTTGTTATAAAAAGTTTGATGTTGCAACATCTACACCTGAGTGCATGTGGTGGGTGTGGGTTGGCCATATTGAACAAATTAAAACTGGCACTGCATCAGCCTTATTAACAGACATACAAGATGTAATGAATCAGACGAACCGTTGATTTGTCACGCAACTAGAACTGATATTAACGCAAAGAAAGAAGAAATTGTTAAGAGCAGCAGAAATGAAATAAGCGATAAACCTAACATCAAAATTGTGGCACTAAAAAGGGAACGAAGTGAAGGATTTCTGCCACTGTGGAAGCAATATTATACACGAAGGATAAGGTGAGGAGGGCATAAGAAGCAGGCATGAGAGAATATTTCCCATGTTACTAGAAAAGAAAAATTGTAGAAGACCCAACTACAATAAATCGTTGAAGATGTTGGCTGCATATGCCATTGATTCACTGAAAATGTTCCTAAAATTCGGTCGTTTACTTGTCGATTTTCTAAATCAGGACAGCAGTTGCCACACGAATTTATTACAGCTGACCAGGTAGGATGCTCAGCATTATAATACAAGAGAAAAGTCTTGACAGTTTTTCGTAAACCAAATTGAGTTTTCAAACCGGAGCTTCCCAAGTTACTGAAATTGGAAATTCACCATATATGTGTAATACCAGTTCTGACTTACGACGGTAAGAAAAGCATTCAAGACTGAGGGTTGCTGTATGATGTGAAGTATTACGACAGACAGGAAATCAAGCAAACATATCAGGGAATAAACTGATGCCGGGGAATTAATCACCGCGATTATAAAGATAAAATGCACCGGAACGGGACATGTGGCCAGACCAGTGGATAGTTGCTGCACGCCGGCCGCGGTGGTCTAGCGGATCTAGGCGCTCAGTCCGGAACCGCGGGACTGCTACGGTCGCAGGTTCGAATCCTGCCTCGGGCATGGATGTGTATGATGTCCTTAGGTTAGTTAGGTTTAATTAGTTCTAAGTTCCAGGGGACTGATGACCTCAGAAGTTAAGTCGCATAGTGCTCAGAGCCATTTTTTGAGTTGCTACACGGAAGTTCTTTGTTACCGTCGAAGACGCAAGCAGACGCTGGGACGATGACCTAATGGGAAACGAACAGTTCAAGTTAGAAAATACGCTAGAATAGCGTGTGTATCAGTGAAGATTATAATTTTCCATGAAACGTCAAGTGGAGGCATCCATCGTACAGAAGATTTTAAATGACTGATGACTGAGGAGATGATGATATTGATGACCTGATGAACACTAGCTGCAACAGCTGGTTTCGGTGTAACAAAGGCGGTTTATTTCAGTACTCTTTACACAACACCCAGTACACTGATAGCTACTGGAACAAGTCTGTGCCTTGATGTCAAAAGCGTGACAAATAGTCAGCCTGAAAATTTACGATGGAAGCCTGTAGCCACTTCAGAGAGTCCGAAAGTGCAGCGATGTATAACGGAGCTACTGCTGGCTAGCTAGTCATGAGGTAAGTGCAGCGCTGCCCGAAGTGACGGTTTGACGCATTGCGGTTGGTTATGCGAGCTATATTAGCTATGTGACGTCAGCAACTGCATCCATATGGAAACCCTTTTACACCGTCTCGCGGCTGTCGCTGAAATCCGTCAATATTATTTTCGCAGGAAATCAATGTCGCGGTCTGAAGGTGGAATTTGTTAAAGGAATTGTATTTTAAATTAATTTAGCAGCACAGCTACTTGACAATTATTGTTTCTCCTTTTTCTCTCAGAAAATTTAATTTTACTCCTCATTGACTAATTACGCCCAGAGAGGAACAATGCTTTAGTCCATCTTGCACATGTCACCTCCTTTTCTTATGTACCAAACTATTTTTTGCTTGTAGTCTTGCGGATATGGTACTGATATAGGGATTTTTATTTGTCTTTGCCCCCACCTGTCTTTTAGCCTAGATACTATCGTATATTAGCACGAAATGGTTCATGTATAAAATAACTAAGTTTGCTGCAGAATATGAACTACGTAAAATTTAAAGTTTTTGTTGGAAGGATTCTAAATGTCTGTTACACGAAAACTAGCGGTTAAGTTTGAACAAGAATTGTCTATTATTTTTCTTACATCCATATTTAAACTGGATGAAGGTGGGACACAGCTGGTATAATTTTTATGAAAAATTAAATTCCTCCAGCTGTACTTAAAATTTTATATTTACTTCGCTACTAGTTTCGACGTAGCGCCAACGCCATCTTCAGGCCCTTACACATTGATGAAATCAGTAGTATGTGGCTCAGTCTAGAAGTCCGCGGTGAGACCATCACGTGCTTCACATGAATGGCGGGCAGTAACCAGTGTCTATTATTCGGCCACATGCTTCCCAGTAAATAAATAACTGGTTTATGCAGTCTGTACGAGTAATCAGTGAGCAACGGTGCACATAATATATCATTACAAATCGTAGCTAAAGTTTATTCCTGAGCTGGTTCACAGACTATAGCCGAATTAACTAAATTGTACTAAATTTATAGCTCTGCTTCGCTTTCAGAATTTCTGTGTATCGTAAACTGTGGACGCACGTGATCGCATGCTTTTCAGATAGTTAAGTCCATCATGTCATTATTGTACTGATACATTTTTGTGAAACATCCCTCATTGTGACCCAGAAAAGGGACCTGACCTACAAACCTCATTCGTTACAACTTCTGCAGCTCAGCTTCTAGCCACTACAGTCACCAGTGCCACAAGTCGCTATAAATTACACGAAATGTATAATTTTCGAACAAAAACCACGATTTAAAATTTTAAAACATTGTTAGCTAAACGCCATTTCACTGAGCATTTTAGTATAAAACACGATACAGTTAGCTAACTTATTAAACATGAAATGATAAAGTTGTGGTTATTCACAGATGAGATCAATGGATCAATGATCTTAACTTTCACAGGATTGATCCTACAAGCACGTATAACATACCATTTTACAGTAAACTGTCCTTCACAGCATCATGTTTGGTACCAGTAAAACTTTATTACTTATCATCACTTGCTTCTAAATCAGTATATTGGGATAATAAGAGTAAGCACAAAAGTATCTGCAAATATTGACAAGTACATGGAGAGAAAAAGGATGGAAGAAGAGGGATGCTCCATACAGTGGTGTGTCATTAGTAATATTACAATTGCAGCTGTTGTGTTTATTCACAATGATAGAATAATAACTGTGTATTTATAAACTATCGTTCTATCGCCCGACAATCAGCTACTGCTGTCCCCTTGTTGATTATCATATCTGCTTTATTTCAGCAACAATAACTATACTTATATTGTTCACTACTGAAACAATAATCGTAATAACAAATCTGAAAATAACTAACATACTGTGGCACTTCGTGGCCCACCGCTGAAGACAAAGGGATTCCACTTAGAATGGACCTGGATACAGTGAGACTTTCTTGATAGATACAGAAGAAGGAAGTTAAGGACCGAGGAACATATAAGAGACGACACCAAACTTTGAACGCCTAAGACACTTCAATCAAGGCTTAAAGGCATTCCCACTACAATGTGCTGAGATTGCTGGTAAACTGCAGCCTGTTTGAGTGTCCAGAAGTATTTATCTGATGACGAACTTTCGTAAGGCATAAAATACGATGCACAGACAAATATTTCCAAACATTTTTTATCTTGAATAGCATGTGACATACTCTAGTTTTTGTTTACATATATACTTACTGTTACCTTGTGTCTACTTGGATACAACATTTCTGGGAAGATAGATACGGCAAGGTGGTCCCACCAATGGCCTCTGCGATCACTTAACGTCGTAACAGCTATACCTCACGAAATGCTAACACATGGGCTACATTGGAATATCGCCTGGATATTCTTTGGGTAACGAAAGGAGCACACATACGAATTGATTAATTGTGTGTGTGTGTGTGTGTGTGTGTGTGTGTGTGCGCGCGCGCGCGCGTGTACTTGTGTGTACACAAAATCTTGAATAGTTTACCTGACCTTTTACAACTGAACAGATATTTATTATGGCAAAAATTAAACTCTTTACGGTGAGAAAATGCACACTTACGTACAGTCTTTGAAATCCATGATGATAGTTAAAACAAAACAACGAAGATCACCCTACGTTGCAGGGCCAAAATGAAATTATCAAAGTAATTCAGGTACTAAGCAGCTCCAGTTAAATTATTAATTGCCATACAGCGTTGCCGATAACGGCAATTCAACAACTTCAGTTCGTTAAGTGTCTGTATATACTTAAAAACTGCGTAAACAGGTTAAGGACCAATGATATCTGGCTTACACAGCGAATGCAAGATGATTCGATTTATTAAGCAGTTGTAGTAAAAGTTATTAACGGAGAATTATAGGTCAAGGACGTCAATTGACCAAGTAAATAACTGTACATAGCAACTATACAAGTTGCTTAAGGTCAATGATAAATATCTACCATCATGAACCTATTTCAAGTAATAAAACTGCACACCCACAATTTTCGTTAAGGAATACGATTCCTCGCTATAAAGATCAGTTTACGGCAACACTGCCCAATCTTAAGTAAACACAATGTCACTACAGGGAATTTTAATAGCATTTACGACAGATAAAGGGTAAATGAAATAACTCTAGGTGGCCATGCAACAAATTTTACAATTGGTGAAAATGCTTTAGGGCGCTCATGATGTTAGTACCTAGTTTGAAGGATCTTAATATTACATTTGAAGGCCCCTCTACTGACGGGCTTAGGAACTCCTAGAGCTTAACGGCATAATGGCTGACCCAAAACACAGGTTAAGCCTGTGGATGAATTCTGCCTCAAGACGATGTTCCTTGAATTTACTTAAACCTATAAATAAAAGACTATCCTAATAAAATGCAAATTTAAACGGAATGGCTACATTTAACAGAATACTTGCAAATTATGCACAGAAAAATGGCGGACTTAATAGTACGTAGGAAATATGTTAGCTTTTGAAAGAAAACCTAATTTATGATATTACCAAATGTAGAAATCGCATTGAGAATGTTTTTAAGCATGATGGTAACACAGTGCAGTGCAGAACACTCCTACTCCAAATTGAAAAGAATAAAAAAAAGAATTAACAGGTACAATGCTTCAAGAGAATTGATCAGTTAATCGCTGATGCCCACAGAAAGTGATACGCTCAAAAGTACAGATTTTGAAGATGTGATTAACGGTTTTGCCCATCTCAAATCTGTATTTTTAAGCTCTAACCTGAGAATGCTAATAGAGTTACTGTTGTGGATTATGTTATATAATCTATTCAATTAACGTAACTGTAAAGAAATAAAAATATATTTAGAACCTCGCTTATCCACTTTGTATATTCTAACAAAATAGTGCTCTGACAAGGACATAGGAACCCCATTATTCTAGTGTGCCCAGGGACTCCAATAGGTTAAAGATGGTCCTGCTGCTCACACACCTGTTCAACCGTTCAATATTGGTGTTGTGAAGCTGAAGTTTGTTACAGTGATTACCGAAATCGTGTAATCCGCATGCTGTGGTACAAATACTAATGACGCCTGTGGTACAGACCTATCCACGGACTACACATCTACTACGTACATTGGCAGGCGTATTGCATGGGAGTTGTCGAACCTGTTGGAGTAACATTTTGAAGGAGATGCTATCATGTTGGAAAGACAGATGCTGTGGTGTGATATTCATGATAGTGTAAGTGATAGGACGACAGGGACATCATTCGACAGTGCTAGCCCACAGCTGCCACTGCAAAACAACATGGTAAACAGTTCCAGATCCTATGACCTATCACGACTCCCTCCCCCTCCCCCCCCCCCCCCTTATTCCCCACCGATTAAAGAAGGCTGGCGATCACTGAATAAATAATATACGAGACCTGTAATTTACAGAGTGATTTTTCAGAAAGTTTGCTTGGGTACAAAAAAAAAAAAAAAAAAAATACCAGTAACGCTACTCAGTTACATGGCGAGTAGATAACAAAAGATGGTAATTCATGTTCTCCACAAATCGCAAATACATGTACAGAAAATCTGCTAAACAAAAGCTATAGCTGAATGCACATGAACGCTTTTGGCCCATTACAGCGAAACAGACGAATGACCATAAACACCACCTAGACCCGAAAGGAGTCAGAACACAATCTGGAACGCAGGACTGACGTCTGGTAAGAAAAAACTACATCATACAAAAGGACTCAGCATACAGTCCACAATATGGGCACACCACTGTCCCCGATCAGGCTCGTTTCCTTCTGCAGTCGAGTAGGCTGGCAGTTAAACTCCAACCAGCCTGATGGCCCCAATAACACTCCACTAGCCAAACCGCTGCCTTCAAGCTATGGTCGGTCAAACAGAGTGCTCACACACCCACGGTAAACCCAGACCCCTAACTGCCCATTCCACTCCCAGCAAGTAGTTCGCAACAAGTGATGAACCTTTGGAAAGCTAAATGCCTCAGGGAATATGCTGTCAACACGGATCTCCACGACAATTTCCGCTACACCTAAGGTGTTGAGTCATGTAGAGATGTTGTCGACATTTCTAAAGAAGGACTGAAAAATGAGTGGGCTCAAGAAGGTATAGTAGAGTGCATCAGGTACAACCAGACTCTTTTATCATCACCATCACTAGCACAAAACTTCAAAACGCCTAAGAGTCTGGCCTTAAATCTTTGGGCACGCTACTGTCAGTTGTAAAGGAGAATCGACTTGCGGCAAATGTGATAAAGCCACTCACAAAGGAGGTGGTTGTTCATCTCCTCCGAAAAATGTCATTTGTTCTTGGGATCACCGTGTATGGAGTAGGGGCTGCAGAATATAAGATACTGTGACTGGAAACAATGAGGCGCATTCCATATGGAGAGGCTAAGAAATCGTAAATCCATACTGCCTTCCACATTTACTACATCTCCCTTTTCAGATATTAAAAGGCGTTTTCTGACAGCCGACGCTTGTACACAAACGAAGGTTGCTAGTGTGAGCACTAATACCTGCGTTTGTAAGTGCACTAGTACAACTGCAGTTATTCCAAAGCCCAGAGCCGCCTGAAAACGTCGGAAAAAGCCGACACTGCCGAGCTCCCAGCACGTCCAGAGGCAGGGTCTGGTAAACAGTCCGGCACTGCCTCAACTGCCTTCCCTGGCCCAGAAAGCAAATGGTAAGCTTCCACTGCAGGTGTAAATATGTGGTAAATTGTTAGGGTTCAGGATGCATTTTAAGGAACTGAAACTTCTAGTAAAAGAACGTCCCCGGTGCTTCTGCTTACAAAAAACGTGTGTTAAAGCACCTGACACTCCTGGGTTCTGAGACTATTCCCTCTTACACAAAGATGACCTGACTGGGTAAAGGGCCAAGTGCAGGGTGACTGTGTTTGTCAACAATGCTCACCACTCCTCAGCTCTCGACTTGGTTAATGACCTACAAGCAGTAACCACTGAAGTTCATGTGGATCAGAAGGTTACTATCTGCTCCCTGTACTTACTACTCAGGAAGCGAGACATTATGAGAGCCTCTTAGAGATCTTTTAACACCTATGCCCCACCCATTTCTCCAACTGGAAGATTTCAATGCCCATTG
The DNA here is from genome assembly GCF_021461395.2 of Schistocerca americana. NCBI lineage: Eukaryota > Metazoa > Arthropoda > Insecta > Orthoptera > Acrididae > Schistocerca > Schistocerca americana. The sequence goes on along the minus strand of NC_060122.1, from coordinate 128,322,252 downwards.
TGTATTATGGGGTTCCCGCTTCTCTTGACCCAGAGCTTGAGGATTATAGACATCATGAAGTATCAGGAGTTCGGCATCTTAAATACTCGTGACTATTCATTTTAACGCTGCTAGTGGATCATGCCTAGCCATCAACCATCTTTTCCTCTACCCAGACGTCGAAGATTCGGCTCAGAGGGAAGTTCTTGATTACTTCCATTCCAGAGACCACCTCCCACTAACGATTCATCCACGCAAGGGCGCTACCAGGATGGAAGACCATCAGCGATCACTAAATGGTGTTCAGTCTGTTGGCTGTGTTTTAGCTTAAAGCAGCGTCCACGAATAGGTGCAACATGTCACAGATGTCACCTTGCCACTCAGCAATCCGAGTCAGGCACACTGTTCTGCAACTGTTTAAGTGGGGCAACGGCGGAAAATCTCGTAGCTGACGCTGCTACGGCGCAGTGCAGTTTCACTACAAGCTGGAAAGGATCGTAAATTGGGGACATGTCACTATCTGGGGCATAAAGTCTCTGTGAACTTCATTCCATTTATTCAGTTGGACAGTTACTATGCCTTTCAAACAATCTCGTGAACAGTATATGCTGATTTTAGAATTTGAGAAAGAACTTGTGTTTGGGCTCGAAGAAGCTGGTTGGAGTAACTGGTGAATCGCCTGACAATCGAATAAGAGCGATGCCACTATTAAGCGATGTTGGCAGCAATGGGTGAACCATGGCCGAACACAGCATTAAGGAGAAGGAAGGTGTAGCCCTAGCAAGATGACAGAATATCAGGACCGAGCAATCGTGGGAAAGATACATTCATTATTAACATGGATCGACTGGAGTAGAATTGTCGTCAGTGATGAGTCCTGTTTCGAACTGAGCCCCAATGACCAGCGAAGACCTGTCTGGAGATGCCCTCAGCAACAGTGGCATAGCAACGTGACTGTCGCCCGCCATATGGCCTGACGCGTGGGTGAGGTGATTGAGGTGCCATTCCTTTTCAAAGCACGTCCACAGCACCTGCAGAACACAGCAGCATATCGACGATATTCTATACTTGTTGCCCCTCGTGGTAAGCCATCCTGGGCTTACATTTCAGCAAAATTATGTCCCCCTGCACAAGGCATGCTTGCCAAACCCTACCTAGTCAGTAAGGTTGCTGGATGTACCCACAACGGCGTTTGGAACATTATGGGCAGGGCCCTCCAACCGGCTCGACATTTTTACGATCTAACGCACCAGTTGGACAGGATTAAGCATGATGTCCCTCTGGAGTACATCCAATAACTCTGTCAAACAGTACGTAACCCAATAACTGGTTGCTCAATTTGTGAAGCTCTCTCTCTGGAATAAATCACCATTACAATCTGTACATACAGGTCGTGTCTTCCGATATCCGTACATGTTGGATAATACCTTAGGGGTAGTCGTTTTTTTGCCTCAGAGTGCGGTTTTGAGCAAGAGACTGCTGTCCCCTAAGGAAGTGTTTTCAATGATACCCTCTCTGCCTTAACCATCAACAGCATTACATCTCCAGTAAGGAATTCTGTACAATGCTTTTTATACGTGAACAATTTTGCAAGTATCTGTTCCTGCTTCAACAATGTATGAGCAATTCCTCAGTTGCAACTTACAGTTATGAGATTGGAAGACTGGGCTGCAAAAACAGGTTTTATATTTCCTGTGAATAAATGTATCTGCGTTCAGTTTAATCGTGGTTTTCCTAATTTATCGGACCTGCATATGGAGGATTCCACTCTGTCCTTTACGGAGCGTGTGAAGTTTCTGGACATCATTTTTATTTCAGACTGTGGTGATAATCGTACCTGAAGGCGAGTGCCCAGAATACATTGAATAGCCACAGGTCTTGGTGAGCAGACACGGCGCGTCTGCTACAGTTTTATAGAGCTTTTGGGAGTTGGCGGGTAGGCCATGGGTGCATGGTAAATGGTTCGGCGAGACCTTCTTAACTGAAGATCCTTGATGCTAACCAAGGCGTAGGGGTCAGGCTGGCCACGGAAACTTGCAGGACCAGCCTTATATCCAGTATCTGTGCAGAGGCTGCGAAAGCACCGCTTTCCATTTGGCGACAACTGCTCATGGTACACGAAGCATGTAACTTCGTCAACGCTTCCAGTTCACCAGCGTATCATACCGTTACTCCTGTAATCGTCATCGAACAACCAGGCCATTTCGAATGCGTATGAAGCGTGAACTGTTGTTACATGGTGTGTGGTACGATGATGTTCAAATTCTGGGTTTTAACCACCCTGCTTACTGCAGAGTCGAAGTGATTTTAGATTTAGAGCATTACAGGAGAGATTTCAGTCCTGCTTATATTTTTAACGTGATGTATGCGACATTTTAAATGAGTACCATAAACTATTTAGCTGCGTAAATTGGGGGTTTTCATTGACTGCTTTGCTAATAATCGTAGAGGACTGGAGTGCTGTGGTAGGAGAAGCAGCAGAAGACACGCTTATGGAAGTATTTATATGCGCCCAGTAATAAGAATGGGAGGGAAGAAAGACGAATTGAGTTCTGCAATAAATTTCATGAAATAAAAGTGAATGCACAATTTAAAAATCGCGGGAGGGGTAGGTACACGTGGAAAACGCCAGCAGACACAGGATGGATGTCATCTGGATTACAACATCATGAGGCAGAGATTCCGAAATCAAATACTGCTAACTTAACAATAATTTACGCCTTATGGTTATGAAGTACAATGTCTTTGTGCTGTATTTGGTACATGCTAAATATGCGTAAACAGGTCGATGTGGAAGAGATATTAAGTACCATGGATTGTGTACTGCTGCCTTAGCTTGTGTCTTATTCTTACCGAATTTCCTAAGAGAGCACAGTTATAGTTCTGTCATTAGAAATTTAATTATGACTGTGATGCAATTTCTTACTCAATAATATTAGAGTTATGAGTCATAAATTAAAACTTACCGGGTTCTCAGCGCTGCACTCTTTTTTTAACATTAAATTATTAATTAAACTTACCACAAAGTGTTAACCTAATGTAGAATTCTTATAGCTCTGGTGGTTAACTGGCGCGACTAGGTATTATAAGGAACAACTTCTTATTTGCTTTTCTCACTATATGTGAACGCTGGAACTAACAGTGTCAAAACTGATGGTACTTGCGAAGCAATGTTGTTGCCGTAAAGTCGATAAGTACTTCCTGTTTGCTCTAATTAATTACATCGATGAAAACTTCCCACGTAACATAATTGAGCTTGGCTCGCGAAATAACAACACTGGAACATTATCCAATAGCGTAACGAGCTGACCACGAAAATTTAATAGTTAAAAACTGACGTATATAATGAATTGAGTGTTAGGAAGTTCGTTGATATATATCGTAGCCAAATATTGCAGTGGTGTGATAAAGAATTATTAGATTTTGAACTCTGATAAGGTGTTGGTGATGCAATGTTCCAGAGGGTTTCTAGTTTCAGTTGAACAGAATCAATTAAACCTAAATTACAGCCACCAGATCAGCAAAATAATGCTATATTGATGGAAAAAGTTTTTTGGTAAACACATACACAAATTCAGTCACCTGGTTAGAGAATATAATAGGTTTATTTTTGATGGGACTGAGACATCCGCTGATGTTGTAAATTATATTTTATTATCACGACTTTGCTTCGGGGGCTATTGCTCCATCATCAGATGCTACGTATCAAATAGTTTTTCAAATCTTCGGTTTGGGACAGGCGGCCCAGTAATCACAGTACATGTAACCCGTATCGCCCTTGCACAGAAGTTTTATGCCGGCGAGTGGTTCTCTGCTGGAAATGGGTGAACATATAAACGACGAAGGCAGCCAAATGTTGTGAACGTTCTTTATTCCACCATAAACAAGCATATCTGCTGCATACTCGAGAAAGCAGACAACACGCAACAACCCTAATGTCACAATCAGGACTTGGAGCTGTAAGCATCCTCAAAAAAAACTGTAGTGCGTGCCCATGGTTCCTTGTACATTCCAATCGCCAGCTGTTTCGATGACAGGATGGTGTGACAGCTTCCAAAGTCGAGTGGCTGGATTGAGACATGTCAGTGGGAGCGGAAGACAGCAGTATTGCAGCGGGTGATGAACCGTAGACCCTTAGCAGGAGAGTAGGGCTGCATCTGGCGAACTCCAGTAGCACGGAGTTGGGTGGGCTCCACTTCGTACCTCGGGCCATGAGGAAGTGCAGTAGCCACAGTAGGCTGTCTCAACGAGGCGGCGGTAGAGTGAAGGCGATCTGACGGCCTAGCCATCGCTGATTCGCAGCGTCACTGCTACCATAATAGCTACGTCAGGAGTATTTCGTCGACTCCGCAACGGAGACTGACACAAGATTGGTGTCAACGCATAAACAGCCTGTGCCGATGACTTACTCGTATACAATAAACCGATCGCAACTATCACCTAGTATTTCGTCGAACCTCCATTGCTCTTAAACAACTGCGAAAATCCTCTTAGGTATTGATGGCGCAAGGGCAGTGATATCTTCTTCCTAGATTGAGGTCAACTCCATTCGAATTATAGTTTACGGCTCAGCTACAGACTGAAACTGTCGCATACTGTGATAAACAAGCAATGCAAGTATCCACCATAAATCTCCATCTGATTTAAATACGGACTTTTCAATGGCCAGCTCAGAAATTGATTTCTTCATCTTGAAACTGCGACTTTGCCTTGGCAGGCTTGTGAATCCCAGCGTTCTCGTGGTGGAATAGGAAATTATCATCGTCAAATTCCTCATACATACGAACCAATTCAGGTTCCAGCATTCCTGTATTATCATTGGAGTTCATTTCCTGGGTGCAGCCATGCTACGTTGGACGCGCCTTTGCACAAAATGATTCCCAAGTCATAACCCTGCCACCACCGAAGCTTTTACACATCTGAACGTGTTCTTCTGTAAGTAGATCATGACCGTTATATTGAAAATAATGTTTCCCATCCAAATTAAACTACTTATCAGCATCGAAAATTACTTTGTTCGATCCAACGGTCTACGACATATGTTCTTCCGAAAACTTGAGTCGATTGTTCTCACGCACATTGTTGATAAGCGGCTTATAGAGCCATTTCTTGAATGCTACTTTCGTGTCTGGAGCCAGGGTTTGTCTAACATGTCTGGAAGAGACTGATAACTGGAAATCATTCTCATTTGGGAGGAACGCAAGCCGCTGACTTTTTCTTTTCGCAGAATCAAACGTGTATCTGATACTGACAATTTTCGCGTCCGGTCACTTTTGATGACAAAATTATCAACAACACATATGAAACGCTCTAATTTCATAGCAATATGGCTGGTTGGGCATCCCCATTTCTTTGTGCGCCTTAATTCATGCTTGTTCGGAACCCGATGGATGCTTTCCACGTGGCATTTTCACAATAACATCCGTACGAGCTTAGCAGACACACCTCCAAGCTGTAACTGTAGTGAACTGTTGACATTCGGCACTGTGCTCGTCATCCAGTGGACCTGCCTTTATACCTACTTCCATCCATTCCTTCCCGAAAGACAGCCTTTCTCCAGTTTTTAGAGTAAAATAAATTTTCTTTTGCTTTGTTGTAAACTGTTCGGTAAAATGCGTCCAATACCGAGTACATAAATAAAAAAATTTCCACTAAGAACCACATGCCTTTGTACTAATTTCCGCCATCATTTACAGGAAATGAAGGAGATGGGACCCGGATAATTTGAGAGAACCAGAGGTTGTTGAGAGCATCAGAGTGAGCATTAGGCAATAGATGACTAAGACAAGGGAAAGGGATACAGTAAATCACGAATGGGTGGCTTTAGGAGATGAAATAGTGAAGGCAGCAGAGGGTCAAATAGGTAAAAAGACGGGAGTAGGTAGAAATCCTTCGACAATACAAGCGATATTGAATTTATCTGATGAAAAAGGAAAACTTAAAAATGCAGCAAATTAAGCAGGCGAAAGGGAATAAAAACGTTTAAAAATGAAATTGATACGAAATCAAAAACGCTAAGCGGAAGTGTTAAGAGGACAAATTTAAGGATTTAATAGCAGATGATACTACGGGAAAGATGGATACCGCCTACAGAAAAAATAAAGAGGCCTTTGGGGAAAAGAGAACCAGCTGCACGACTATCAAGATCTCAGATGGAAAACCAGTCTTAAGCGAAGAAAGGAAAGCTGAAAGGTGGAAGGAGTATATAGAGGGTCCATACAAGGGAGAAGAACTTGAAAGCAACATAGGAAGGGAAGTCGACGTAGATGAAGGTGAGGTGGGAGATGCGATATTGGCAGAAGAATTTGACAGGGCCCTATTCCAAACAAGGTGCCGGAAATAGATGGTTACTGATAGCCTTGGAAGAGTCAGCCAAGACAAATCCCTTCCATATGGTGTGAAAGATGTATGAGACAGGCGAAATACCCTCAAACTTCAAAAGTAATGTACTAATTCCAATTCCAAAGATAGCAGTTGCTGACACGTGGGAAATTTGTGGAATGGTTGCAAAATATTAGCACGAGTTATTTACAGAGGAATGGAAAAATTCGTAGAAGTCGACCTCAGGGAAGATCAATTTGGACTCAAGAGAAATGTAGGAACACGCGTGGCAGTACTGACTTATAAGATAGGTCATACAAAGACAAACCTACGTTTATAGCGTTTGTAGACTTAGAGAAAGCTTTTGACAATGTTGACTGGGATACTATTTTTGAAATTTTGAACTTAGGAGGCGAAAAATACATGGAGCGAAACGCTATTTACAACTTGTACAGAAACCCGACGGCACTTATAAGAGGTGCGTGACAAGAAATGGAAGCAGTGGATGGAGAGTGACACACGGTTGTAGCCTGTCCGCGGTGTTATTCAATCTGTACACTGAATGAGCAGTACAGGAAAGGAAAGAAAACTGTGTAGTAGGAATTAAAGCTCAAGCAGAAGAAAGAAAAGCTTTGGGGTTGGCCGATGACACTGCAATTCTTTCAGAGACAGCGAAGGACTTGGATGAGCATTTGAATGAAATGGACAGTGTCTCAAAAGGAAGACATAAGATTAGCACCAGGAAAAAGGAAACAAGGGTGACAGAATGTAATGGAATTAAATAGGATGACTCTAATGGAAATAGATTAGGAAATGAAAAACTTGAAGTAAATGAGTTTTGCTACTTGGGCACCAAAGTAACTGATGCTGGCCGAAGTAGAGAGGATATAAAATGTATAGTGACAATCGACAAGAAAAGCATTTCTGAAGAAGAGACCATTTATAACACAGAATATAGATTTAAGGGCTAGGAAGTATTTCTTGAAGATATTTGTCTGGTGTGTAGCCATGTATGGAAGTGAAACATGGAAATCAAACTGTTTAAACAGAAAGAAAATAGCTTTCGAAATGTGGCACTACAGCGAAATGGTGAAAAGTAGATGGATCGATCACGTAATTAATGAGGGGGTAATGAATACATGGAAAAATCCTGGAGATACTAGAAGGTATCAGATAGATTATATAATGGTAAGACAGAGATTTAGGGACCAAGTTTTAAATTGTAAGACATTTCCAGGGGCAGATGTGGACTCTGACCACAATCTATTGATTATGAACTGTGGATTAAAACTGAAGAAACTGCAAAAAGGTGGGAATTTAAGGAGATGGGAGAGCGTAAGGAAACAATTGACAGGAATGGGGGAAAGAAGTACAGTAGAAGAAGAATGGGTAGCTCTGAGGGAAGGCAGCAGCAGAGGATCCAGTAGGTAAGAAGACGAGGGCTGGTAGGAATCCTTGGGTAACAGAAGAAATATTGAATTTAATTGATGAAAGGAGAAAATATAAAAATGCAGTAAATGAAGCTGGCAAAAAGGAATACAAACGTCTCAAAAATGAGGACAGGAAGTGCAAAATGGCTAAGCAGGGATGACTAGAGGACAAATGTATGGATGTAGAGGCTTATCTCGCTAGGGGTAAGATAGATACTGCCTACAGGAAAATTAAAGAGACTTTTGGAGAAAAGAGTATCACTTGTATGAATATCAAGAGCTCAGATGGAAACCGAGTTCTAAGCAAAGAAGGGAAAGCAGAAAGGTGGAAGGAGTATATAGAGGGTCTATACAAGGGCGATGTACTTGAGGACAATATTATTGAAATGGAAGAGGATGTAGATGAAGATGAAATGGGAGATAAGATACTGCGCGAAGAATTTGACAGAGCACTGAAAGACCGGAGTAGAAACAAGGCCCCAGGAGTAGACAACATTCCATTAGAACTACTGATGGCCTAGTGAGAGCCAGTCCTGACCAAACTCTACCATCTGGTGAGCAAGATGTATGAGACAGGCGAAATACCCTCAGACTTCAAGAAGAATATAATAATTCCAATCCCAAAGAAAGCAGGGGTTGACCGATGTGAAAATTACCGAACTATTAGTTTAATAAGTCACAGCTGCAAAATACTAAAACGAATTCTTTACAGATGACTGGAAAAACTGGTAGAAGCTGACCTCGGGGAAGATCAGTTTGGATTCCGTAGAAATATTGGAACACGTGAGATAATACTGACCTTACGACTTATCTTAGAAGAAAGATTAAGGAAAGGCAAACCTACGTTTCTAGCATTTGTAGACTTAGAGAAAACTTTTGACAATGTTGACTGGAAAATTCTCTTTCAAATTCTAAAGGTGGCAGGGGTAAAATACAGGGAGCGAAAGGCTATTTACAATTTGTACAGAAACCAGACGGCAGTTATAAGAGTTGAGGGGCATGAAATGGAAGCAGTGGTTGGGAAGGGAGTGAGACAGGATTGTAGCCTCTCCCCGATGTTATCCAATCTGTATATTGAGCAAGCAGTAAAGGAAACAAAAGAAAACTTCGGAGTAGGTATTAAAATCCATGAAGAACAAATAAAAACTTTGAGGTTCGCCGATGACATTGTGATTCTATCAGAGACAGCAAAGGACTCGGAAGAGCAGTTGAACGGAATGGACAGTGTCTTGAAAGGAGGATATAAGATGAACATCAACAAAAGCAAAACGAGGATAATGGAATGTAGTCGCATTAAGTCGGGTGATGCTGAGGGAATTAGATTAGGAAATGAGACACTTAAAGTAGTAAGGGAGTTTTGCTATTTGGGGAGCAAAATAACTGATGATGGTCGAAGTAGAGAAGATATAAAATGTAGACTGGCAATGGCAAGGAAAGCGTTTCTGAAGAAGAGAAATTTGTTAACATCGAATATGGGTTTAAGTGTCAGGAAATCTTTTCTGAAAGTATTTGTATGGGGTGTAGCCATGTATGGAAGTGAAACACGGACAATAAATGGTTTAGACAAGAAGAGAATAGAAGCTTTCTAAATGTGGTGCTACAGAAGAATGCTGAAGATTAGATGGGTAGATCACATTGCTGTTGATGAAGTATTGAATAGAATTGGGGAGAAGAGGAGTTTGTGGCACAACTTGACTAGAAGAAGGGATCGGTTGGTAGGACATGTTCTGAGGCATCAAGGGATCACAAATTTAGCATTGGAGGGCAGCATGAAGGGTAAAAATCGTAGAGGGTGACCAAGAGATGAATACACTAAGCAGATTCGGAAGGATGTAGGTTGCAGTAAGTACTGGGAGATGAAGAAGCTTTCACAGGATAGAGTAGCATGGAGAACTGCAACAAACCAGTCTCAAGACTGAAGACCACAACAATAACAATGAACAGAATTGGAGAGAGAAGTAACTTGTGGCACAACTTGACCAAAGCAAAGGATCAGTTGATAGCGCACATTCTGAGGCACAAAGGAATCGCCACTTTAGTACTGGAGTGATATGTGAGAGAGAAATCGTACGGGGAAAGGGGAGAGCAAGAGATAAATTGACGAATGCAGGAAGCAGTTGAGAAAGATGCAGGTTCTGCAGATCCTTATGAGGAACTAGCCCTGAATATTCTGTTAATGGAGGACCGTTATGACTTTTTCAATTACTGACAACATGTTCTGTGAACATGCATTGTGCCTGTAGTGCTGAGGTTTGCTGTGTCTTCTGCACGATCATGCATTTGCTAATTGTTAATTACTGCGTCTTTTAGGTTCAGAGTAGGAGATTCCATTGTACCCTTGTCCACTCTCCTGCCCTCTTTGAGCACACTGTTGGCAGAGCGAGAGTCTTCTCTCACAATTGCTGATGATTTTTGTTCACAATCTAAACAGTCACTGGGATCGCACCTGCACCCAGGACATTTGGATCACTAGCAAAAGACTTTAGTAAGAGACAACAGTGAATCCTTGTCTGGTTGTAGCTTCGAAAACCTGGTACCCGTCGTGACTAGTGCCAGTGTTCTGTATGTACACCAGGGTTGGGCAAAAGGATAGGAAACAGAAATTGGAACACACATATGTTATAGGAGGTGCACACACTTAAACTTTGTACTTGTAGTGTTGGTTGCAGGAGGTCAAACAATGCTCACAGTTGTAAGCTCCCCACTGTAAGTTTCTGTACGGAATATAGCCCAACTTTACCTCCCACTTTACAAAAGTCTAAGTATTACCAAAACTAAGTCACCACAAACTGCTATGCAGCTTGAACTCATGTGTTAACCTTTGACTGAACAGAATCTAATTTGAACTGAACTGTATTTAGTCTCAGTACACCTTGTGCGCAACTGAAGTAAAACAAGTATCTGGCACTAATCATTTCCATTCACGTCTCGTCTTGACAAAGGCAACAAGAAAACACACAGCGGCTACGCTGGATTTCTATTTTTAAATAAAATTTCCAAACAATATTCAAACTGTCGCATACCACATACTACAATGTGGTAATGTGTAATGGGAAACGTTCTTTATATAGTGGAATGGGGAGAGTAACTATTCCTGTGAAATGACATTTCAAAACGACGATTATAGAATGAAGCGTTTCTCATTATCTTCACACAGAGCATTGGTGTGAACAACACTATGTTTAACAAAGTGAACAATGATTTGAGAAAGGTACAGTGTTGACAGATAACTCCTATAAAAACCAAATAGCTTAATCAGTTAATATCTTAATACATGACTCACAGGAGTGGGTTGATCTTTCTCTCAGCTCCGAGCAACTTACCTATGCGAACTATTACTCCCCAAATTAGATGCGCAGTGCTGCAGCCATCTCAAATTTCTTCTCGTTACAATTAATAACATTATTCAAAATTTATATTCTTTTCACCTTCCAGTATATAGATTATATTCGTGCCTGTTGTCCTTAAACTAAATACTTCTTCACCTAACTGATACAATCACAAGCCAACACAGCACTACTGAGTATGCCCACCACCCACAACACTTCAACTAAGAATGTATCAGACTGCGCAGAGGCAAAGACTGTGCCACAAAAGTAGTTTAACATTAACATAACTTGCTCTCTCTCTGTGATGTAGACATCAGTAACTTACAAGAATCAAAATTACAGCCCACCTTGCGTATCCTCCACCTTCCCCGATAAGGACTTTAGACAAACGTCATCTCATATAGGAATAAGACGAGGACAAAGTTTTAAACATTATGAATAGGAACACTCAAGACATGTTAGAAATACTAAGAGAAAAATCGCTTTACATGAATATGAGTTAAAGAACTATAAGTAAAAAATATTTGCTGAATTTCAGAACATGTGAATGAAGTAATCAACAAAAATCACCACAGCTAGGTTATAATGTTTCACGATGTATACGAGAATGTTCTGCACAGGACTGTTTTGAATTTTTATGTCACAGTTTGTACTGAAGTGGTATGGTGACCTATGCTGTTTTTGAAGTACACAGGAAGTACGCTGGAGTGTCTGTATCACACAAGGCCTACATTTCTGAAGCATCGTCACATACGACAGCACTAGTTTGCACGATGAAAGTAGATAGAAGAGTGTCCTTGTCGCAAACGACCGTACTTTCTACAGCTCGGGGGAAATAGTGTCACTGTTGTGGGAAGTTATGTGGAAGCAGTCTCAGTGAGACAAAGCACAGTCCTAAACTGTTAACCCCATACATACACAAAAAGTAAAATAGGAAGTAGTATCTGTTTGAAACAGATTAGATCTATTGAGAACTCCAAAACCATCTTGTAGTATCGAAGAGTTCCTCATAAAAGTCAGTTGCAGCTTCTATCGGTGAAGTAAGCCGGCATTTGGCACATAATTAGTAGATATAATTCTTTTGCCGTGGTTAGTCTCAATATTTATGGTGAGTGGTCAATCAGTTACAGTTTGTTACATTTACAATATACAGCTACCTATATTAAGACAGGAGTAATAAGATTTTACACAGTTGTACATATGGACTTCACCTGTAGTGTAATGGTTACAACAAATTTATATCTCTACAAAAAAGTAGGAAAACAGAAACATTAGAGAAATAAATTATGCGAAACAGTGTACAGTAATGTGCTTGATGAGAAACATTATTAAATGTATGTAGAATTACATATATAAAATACTAAATCTATTCATACAAATATGTGTGTGTGGACATCAGTGAAATACACGAAAGTGTAGGGAGTAGGGTAGAAGAAGAAACATAAGGATAGCGATCACACCCATGAAAAACATCAGAGAAGTAAATCATGCGAAACAGTGTACAGTAATATGCTTGATAAGAAACATTATTAAATGTATGAAGAATGACATACATAAAATACTAAATATATTCGTATAAATAGATGTGTGTGGACATCAGTGAAATACACGAAAGTATAGGGAGTAAGGTAGAAGGAGAAACATAGGGATAGTGATCACACACGAGAAATAAAGACATGAGGATAGTGGTCATACACAGAGATAAGGAGAAACATAATGATTAAAAACACGGTTTAGGGAGTACCAAGGTTCACATCAAAGAATTTTATGCGGCCAGCCAAACATCAGTCTGTTATTGTACCTAATACAGTGAGTATTTAGCATGGTATCTAGTTATAAATAATTTTTTAATTTGCGCACCTTTTAATCGTTTTTCCCACGATTTCTACAAAATTCCAACAAATACCACTATTTACTTTACCTCTTTGCTTTTTTCTTTCATATTGTTCATACATTCTTATAGGTTCATATTATTTATCTCCATGGCCATTCCTAACCATATGTCATCTTTGTGCTACCTAACCATCTCTCTTATTTGTCCTACCTAACAATATTTCGTCTGATATTTACTCTGATTAATCATTTCATTTCAAACTCGTCTTTTTAATCATTTCTTTGCTGATGTAAATGTCGTACAACTTCCATTTTTACCTTTATTTCTTTGCTTCCTCTGTACACCTGTTTCTTGATTTCTTACACATCTTTCTTAACGTAAGGGAGCTTACTGCATTAATACGCTTAACGTAATTATTTTACTAATGGCGCTGCATCCTACAATGAAAATTTATACAGAGTATATGCATTATAAACAAACTCAATAAATAGAATAGGAGACAAATACAACCAGAAAATTCCTTAAGCTAAAGCAATGGATGTTATTACATGTTAATACAAGAAGACAGTTTGACTGAAATGTCACACATGTGAGCATATATATAAAAGAATCTTATTTCGTGCCATGGCAAGAAGAATAAAGCTGAAAAGTAAAAAGAAAATCATTAGTATCTTCCATATGCCCTGTATCTCCTTTCTCTTCTTGGTTCACTTTTTATTCTAAGTAAATTGTCACACCTCACGATTTATGAGTTTCATCATCATTGAGTATAGTCAAAAATATTTCTCAAATGAACAACACATTGCTGATGAGCTGTGTAGTCCCTCAGAAATGGTTTATAAAATACTGTCAGTGTTCATTGTATTAGAAATTACTTATTTGGATTCCACAAGAAATATTGAAGGTTGTTGAATTTGTTGCGTAATAAATGAAAGTCACCCGATTCTTGTCAAAGTTTACCTCACGCGCATCGAGAGACGCTCTGCGATACGGTGCACTAGCATTGTTCATTGCTAATTGTTGCTGTGCGCTGCAGTGCAAGAAATGTATTGGAAATAGGTGACATGTATTTCAATCATCTGGGTACAGCTTTAGTACATTGAGTCTAGCCCTTCCCAAATTTTGCCACTGTGAGTTATGATGTACATTACTTTGACTGTGTTGGTTGCTAATTGCAAAATTTTTTATGTGCTATGTGTTCTGCCGATTTTGTCTACCTGAATTGTGCCCGTGAGAATTTATATAACTACTATCTAAGTTAGAGTACTGATTATTTTCATTATTGTGGTAATTGTGATTACACCTGTTCAGCTGCGAGAATAGTTCTTCGTATGGACGATGTCAGTTATCCCACCTGTAATTGTTTCTGTGGTTGTGTCTGTTTCGCAAGTTCCTATAGTTTTTATTTTCACGAGGTACAAAAGCATCTTAGTTTTTCTTGTGAATTTTATTGTTTTTTTATGAAGCCGTTGTTAAAAAATGGTTCAAATGGCTCTGAGCACTCTGGGGCTTAACATCTGAGGTCATCACTCCCCTAGAACTTAGAACTACTTAAACCCAACTAACCTAAGGACATCACACACATCCATGCCCGAGGCAGGATTCGAACCTACGACCGTAGCGGTCGCGCGGTTCCAGAATGACGCGCCTAGAACCACTCGGCCGGTGAAGCCGTTGTCACTGTCCAACTGTAATTTCTGAAGTAATGTTTGAAATGCTTCTAAATCACCTTTACATCTGCTGGCCTAAATTACGCGGCTCAAACGTGTACGAAACTTTCTTGAACAAATGCGAAGTAAGTCCGACGAACTCCATGGGTTTGATAAGTACTGATTTCTGCGTACTACGTTTTCAAAATATTTCCTGGGCAAGAAAGGTCAGACTGTTCAAAGGTTCCTAATAGTCTACAAAAGGGCTTGGTAGAAATCATTTACCCTTTGGAAATCTCTCACATGTGACAGCATTCTAGCTAGAGGTTCATTTTCCGAATAACCGTGTTCAAGTTGCCAGTTAGGTGGTAAAGAATGAAGGAACTGATCAATCCAGGTTTGGGGGTGAACTTCGTTACTCTGATTCCTGAAAACGTTTAACTTACGTACTGTCAATAAGAGACGCTAACAAAATTTACCATTTTTGTGTGAACCAGATTTTTGCTATTGCACCACGTTTGCGATTCATTGTCGTATGTGAGTTTTCTCGTACAAAATTACCTTAACGCCACAAATGGTATGATCACCAAAGTTTTCTGAATATGCATGTAAACGGTCAAATCAGTCCTTTTGGTAGTCACTGTTAAGCTTTCTTTCAATACACTCGACTTTTTCATGCATAGTGTTCCTCTAACCCTTATTTTTTTCGACTAATGTTCTCATGATTTTCTTTAAAATTTGTTAATGACTGGTATTCTGCTGTGTATGAAAATTGTTCTCTCATTGTGTCATTCGAACATCTGTCCGCCTTCGTAGCGCAGCGGTAGCGTTACCGCCTAACACGCAATGGGGGCCCGGGGTTGATTCTCGGCAGGGGAGTGGGTTTTGTGTGCCCCTCATCATCGTTTTCATTATCACTGACACGCAAGTCGCCGAAGTGGAGTCAGCTACAAAGACTTGCAATACGGCGGCCGAACCCAGAAGGGGATATCCCGGCCAATAAATGCCATACGATAATTTCATTTGAACCTTTGTCTGCGCTGGCTGACAAATTTCCAATTTTCATTGTCAGTTCACCAACTTTTTCTTTCATTGTGCTTAACTGTTCTTTTCGTTCTTCATAATTTAGTGTCAAAGTTTCCACTTGTTCGGTAATATCTTTTTCCGTTGTGTGAAGCTATTCTTTTTGTTCTTTTGTCAGCGTAGCTATCGCACTCGGAACTACAGTGCTGAATTTAGCTAACAATTCGTCCTTGTCATTAGGCTAGTTCATTTTCATGTTTTCGTGTTCTGTTTCAAGATTATTTTATCTAATTTCAAAACTGCTAATTATTGGTTGAAGGTCATCTTTAATTTCTTCTCTAGTCTAATTCAGAATATCGACGTGCATGGCTTTCTTCTAACGAACGAGGACACCTGACTCAATCCAAGCATGCCTCTCCAATTCCTTAAATATAGACAGCAGTAACACACAAGCAGGGGAGTAGTGTCATACAAACGCTTTGTCTTATTACCGACCGTGCTACTCATGTCCATTGGTAATGAAGACAGACAAGTCAAATATATCTTCGTAAATATCATATATCTTAAGAAAACTTACAGCAGGACAATACGACGCACCATACGTCCAGAATAGCTACAGAGTGGCTGCAGGAACAATCTTCTGAGTTTAAACACTTCCGCTGGCCAACAAACTCCCCAGATATGAACATTATTGAGCATTTCTGGGATACATTGCTGTTCAGAAGAGATATCCACCCCCTCGTGTTCTTACGCATTTATGGACAGCCCTGCAAGATTCATGGCGCATTTCCCTGCAGCACTACCTCAGACATTAGTCTAGTCCATGCAACGTCGTGTCGCTGCACTTCTACGTGCTCGTGAGGTCTCTACACGATGTTAGGCAGGTGTACAAGTTTCTTCGGCTCTTCAGTGTATATATAAGAACAATGTGAAATGCTTTTTCAACGTATTACATGTTATTTCTTTATATACCTCAGTCACACTTCTCAAACCCCTTATTCGTGTTCCTGGTTGCCAGCTTAACGACTTGACACGTACGTAGATGTCATTCAGTTACAGTAAATTTTCAATCTGTGTTTACAATAATAACATACATTTTCGAACACTTCACTGCGTTATGGTTCTATAAAGAAGATATTGGCATCTGCTAAACAAACAGTAAGTACTTTTATGTAATAAACTCCTTGTATTGCACATAAATGTATATCGAAGGTTATGCTTCAGAGGAGACAAGATAATTTGTCAAAAGTGGTAAAGAGAAATAAAACAGTATTTGCAACTGACTACTGAATTTTGTTCTGAAAAACGTTTCTTATTTTTCACACACAATGTAGTGCAAAGAATACGTATTGCATATGTAGATGGTTTCAGTGCACAGGATGTGAAACTCAGCATACAGAGCTACCACTTAAAGCAGGAACAATGGCTGTAAGGGTGGAGATGTGACCCTTACTGCGAGGAATGATCGACTGATGAAGTTGGGTGGAGCGCTGTCTCTCTGTCTGAACGCGTGTTGTGGAAGTGGTGGCGACTGCAATCACTCACTGGACTGCTAGAATCCAGAGTTCTCATCAGTAACATGAGTGCAACTAATTGTATACAAACAAAAGATATATATCAAATATCTACAGGAGAAGTAGCTCAACGATATAGAACCTGAATATTGTTACCTTCGACTTATATTTTATACTTTCAAAGAGCCTGTTCGTTAAATTTAATTATTTATGCAGTATTATAAAGAATTTTCGCTGATATTTTGTTAAGTCACTAAGCCGGTCTTACATTTGGAAGTTTGGGTCGTTTACTGTTGTGGCACACGCTTTTTCCTGTTGTTGTTTTGAATGTGATGGTTGAAAAGATGTAAATTTGCTACTTGCCTACGAAAGATTGTCGTAGTCAACGGTACAGAAAGGTGAGTGTCGTGACCTCTGACTGCCACGATGCAGCTTGACCAAGTTAGTGAGAAGATAGTGTCTATTCTCGCTTGAGGCTTTGTTGCACGGAAATACAAACATTCAATGGCTACAATGCAATCGTACAATAGATTTATTTGACGAATGAGATGCTTCAATACTTTCAAACACTTTCCTACTATGCCCTCACGGTCAAATCGAAACAGATTCATATGTCAGAGATTCCGTTGAACTGCATGCTGTACAAAGTACAAATGCCCTTCCACCTCTCTGTACATAATTTCATGCTCCTTAAAACACAGTCCTTTCACCTGACCTAGTAGTCAGATGTAATTCAGATTTCAGTTAGCTGCTCTAGTATTGAAACTCTTCATGTGCCGTCCTCCATCAACTATTCTTAATATTCTTCTTCTCTTCCCATTTTTCATTGAAATCTTGAATAGTAATTAGGTTCTGTTCATTCTTCCATCAGTAGATCTTCTTCTCTTGTTTTCTGGAACCTCCTTCACCATTTTGGTACACTTCATATACTCGATCTTTGATTACAAGCTCAACAATTCGTTCCACCAATAGGCCATTTCTCAGTGTCTAGCAACAGCATCTGTCCTTTGCGTCTACAGTTTTCCAAAACCAGTTTATTGTACTGTCTTCTCACTTGTCAGGACAGTGTTTCTTTGTCGTTCTACTCTGTACCTAACCTTGTCTCAAGGTACCGCTTCAATGTCTCTCCCTATCTTTCACCGCTCAACGGTCTCCTTCTTCACTCAATTACATAGATATAAAATTTTATCATATAACGCATGCCATTTAATGAGTTTTTTAGTTATTTCGCCAGCTTCAAAGTGTAATCGAACTATCAGTGTAGCTTCACAATGATACTGTATTCTCACAATATGGAACCCACCTCTCTGCGCCGTGTCGCGTACATTAGGAGTCCATGCTCCTATATTTTCGCTTGCATCATATGAGAAATCACAATGTTTGAATGCAGTTGTATACCCTCTGAAATTCCGTGGTTCACCTCATACATAGTGGAGTGCTATTTCAAACTACCATCCATTCGTTAGTCACTACTCGTGACTGTTTGTGCTTCCATGTCTCGGGTCCACCGTTTCTCTCTATCTCTGGCGTACTGGATCTAATAAGCAGTGTCTTACTATGATACATAACCACCAAATTTCTGTTATTACCTGTGATTAGTTTATTTATTTCCTATTATCTGATTGACAGAGGTTCGATTGCTAGAACATCTAAGGGATAAGAGGAATGGTTGTGAGCATATATGTTTGATGGTTCAGTGCGTTCAGACAAGATATCCAAGTCGTTAAATGCATTAGCCTCCCTATTTAGGGTTTTATATACTTATTTTTTAAATTTTTAAATCTCTGTATTTTATAGTTGTGTCTTTGTAGATTTCATACTTTTATCAGAGGTTCTCTCTATACTGCTTTGCCAGAGAAGTGTACAGGATCAAGAATGTACAACTGACACTTTAATTTTGATTTCATATAATGCCAAAATAAAATGTAATGATGATAGTGCCATGTGTGTTTACACATTTCAGAGTTTATCTTAATTTACCAAACTGCTCTGTCGTTGGGAAAGACTAAGAAAATATATACACTATTGTACTTGATTTTATTGTTATAAGCTATGCACGACAACTGTTGCAGAAACAGTATTACTAGAACAGTACTTCAGGTTGGTATCAGTTATGATTTTTGTAGACAGATAATTAGGAAATGCCCTCAAGTCGTTAATTGTGTAAGTTTCCAGTTCTCTGTTTTAAATTATTGCTTTTATTGATAATTATATTTTCTGCTTTTATTTTTGTGGGTTTGACACTTTTATCTGAAGTTTAGGGAATGTGCAGAAGCATGACCATGAACTTCACCTGTCTTTATTGTTGCATACGATATAAACGTAAAATGTAATGAAAACAGTGTTGGGTTTGGCTATATTGTTTGTCGGGAAAGTGGACATCTTTACGTTCTCTCATTTCATTTAATCGTTGAAAATTTTGTATCACAACTTCTACACAAACAGTGTCACTGGAACCAGTTGTATTTCGTCATTATTTGTTACCATCCTTGTACACAGAATGAAGAGAGAATTGTTCTTCCTTACTTCCCTTCTTAACACTACCTATCTTAAAGAACGTACGCCACACAGGCTGTACATGTCCATACGTTAATGTTTGACTTGTGAACGATGAGGTGGCACTGTACGTATTTCAGAGCTCTCTCATGATGTAAATGTCTTGGTTGTGTGCTGCTGTTTGTATTGAAGCACATATCATGACTGCAGCTTGCAAGCCAGATAATTTCGTAAACCATCTAATTATATTCTATTTTTACCTCTACTTCTAGTGTTTAAGCTTTACTTTATCGTAAATCAGGCCAGCAGCGGTTACCAATGAAAACGTATATGGCTCTGACCTGAAACGTGTTTAGCCAAAGAACTAAACGTTTTAATGTGTTTTCAGTCTGATTTCTAGGATCTCTAACCAATAGTTGCTGTATGATTTTTATTCCAATTATGTTTCTCTAATATGCATGCAGTTGCTTGATAATGGCTACAAAGCTGAAACGTAGTAGTAGACAAAATAAAAACTAAATAGAAATGAAATGCAATCTACGCAGGAAACTTGTTTCTTTCAAAAAGTCTGTTTTACATGAGAAATTTAAGTGAAGGCTATTATAAATTCTCAGATAAATACGTGAAATGTACCTCCACCTGTCATTGGTGAATAGATGATCCCTGTGGAATGACCATAAAAGCGATGAGACACCAAACTCTGAAACTCCTTTCCTGCATTGCTGTGCACTAAGGGTGTTCAAAAATAGTGTTCTGTTGAAGAAGAAGGATATTGTTTCAGAGCAATAGTAAGCAGCTGTAAAGACCAATTCATCATCTGATTCATATTTCCACAGTCGAGTACATAGAAATCACTAAAATGACTGATGGCTGTTATTCATAGAAGCATTTACCAATCACTAGGCCAGTTTCTGAATCTAAAGTAGCGCAATAAACAGTAAAGTATTGGTAGACTTTCTGCACACGATATAAGTCGACCCCTAGTTCGAAGTTAAGCTACACTGAGTAAACAGGCACGTTTCCTACGTTTTGGACTGTAATGCATTTTATCTTGTAGGAACTTGCTGTTAATTTACATTTCTCAACAGATGGTTGTCTTATGGAGGCCGCTTTTCTGCTTCTGAATTAGTATTGAGTCCTCCAGTAAACTGAATTTATTTAAGATGTTTAACTCTCAACTTCAGTCCAAGGGAAGTACTATTTGACTGCAGGTAAGGAAACCCTAAACCAGTTTTTATTTTGGAGAGTAAACTAAATAATTTTATTTAACTCAAAATGACTCCGAGACTTTTGTGTATGTTTTTGGAAGTTGAGTTTAACAACCGAAACAGATATTTTTTCATACATCTAAAGAGCGGGTGATCATAAGGTTACAAAAATAATACTTTTTATTAATATCCTAACACGATTAGTAGAATAAATTTTATTTTTTTCACGAATAAATCATTCAGTGTTTCTGTGGCATTTTCCCTGGATTCCCAGTTGTTACTGAACAGATATTTATATTGCACAGTTTTCAGTCCCTGTCTGCGTGTCTCTTCCTTATCAACAATGTGAGTAGTTGCCATGGTATTGTTATTACATAAATCATACCTTCTAGAACCAATAGTGAAACATACGTGACACATGGAAGCAAGTGAATTTAAATATAATGCTTTGTAATTACCAAGTTTCATGCGTGAGTATAATGTTTCAGTATTGATAAGTGCGATGCAATGTATATATTTAGTGAGTTACTCTAAACTTGTCTTTTGCTACATTTTAACGTTAGCTCAACAAGTTTTATAGTTCGTTTTCGATTCCCTTACACTGCCTTCATATTATATCATGATACCGTTTGAGAAAGTGTATAAGAAAAACATACTTTAGTTCGTGACAAATGATTTTAATAACTTTATTTGTGGTGAGTGATTTATGGTAATACCATGTTGTTTGGATATATATCTGTAGAATATGCCCTCTCTAGTAATGGAAATTATTTTTGTATTACACTTCTGTTATTCGGAAGTATTATCTACATTTTATAGCCAGGAATAACACAGTAAATATGTCACCGTTTTATGGTTTATTCACACAGTATTGATACAAGTAATTCAGTTATTCAGCGCCAAGTTGTAGATCAACACTTTGTGGAAAGTTATATAAATTGATGTTGGTTACACCAATGTCCAGGAAGTGCAAGTGAAATGTAGAATTCAGGCGGAATCACACGTCCATTGTCATACGAAGCGTAGCGGACGCTGAAGACCAAGTTCCAGTATACCATTCAGATTCAAAGTCCAGAGCGCAGCCAAATCGGCATCGAACAGCGGGTCCACCGCAATGTAGCTTTCCGGAGTTGTGGAGTAGAACATAGCACAATGATAAATGGCTTGAAGACGTCAGTAGCGGCGTTAAATGAGGCTCCATAGTTAATGGAGCCAGCGGCTGGGGTCGCTTTATATTCCGGGTGGCCAGTCTCTGAATGTTACGGGTGGCCAGTCTCTGTGGTTTGAAGTGCGGGCGCGCGAATGCGGCATGCGATGTTAGCAGCGGGCTGCGCTCCGAGAAGTCAGCCGGCGACGCGTTTCTCGGCCGCGCGTAATGGAGTACGTCGCTGCTCGATGCGGAGATTTAGTAGTGGTGGATACCTCACTACAAAACTCGCTTTTTCACTTACAATGTTTCTTTAATTAATTCTTGAATTGAAACATATAAAATAAACTGATTTAAAATAAACCGGTTTCGTTATTGGCAAAGCAGATTCAGCTGTTATCAAGCGTACAGAACAAGTAACTGACCTAAGGCTTATCATTAACTACAGAATGTGGGTTTTTCAGTTCAGATTGTAGTCCGTTAAGTAGTGAACATTTTATTGGTAGCTGTTGGACATAGCTGAATTTCATAAATTTGCTGAGAAACATGTTTGGTCAGAAAAGATAGGATGAATTTAAATACCAGAGACGTATTCGCAGTTGCAGATAAAGACAACAGTCAGCTGGACTGATGGGAACGAAAATTTGTGCCAGATTGGGAAACGAACCCGGATTTCCAGCTTTCCTTAGGCTCTCCAAGCATGACTTATGGCCAGGCACAAACTTCCATCCACAACCTGCACTTGCACATTCAGTGTGTATAATCCCGTACAAGCGAGACACTTTAATTGAAAGTTGCTTTCCCATAGTCAGTGAATAAATATGTTTTTTAAATAAGTCACAAATTAAAAAATCTGCCAGTAGAATGCTTAAGTTTTTAAAAGTTTCCATCGCTTGGGAGTAACCACTGATCTCTTTAAAAAATACCCATGTTGGTTATTCACTTGAAGTTTATCAATGTTTACTTTACTGCAAACAGTTTTTACTCGATTTTTTTTCCTTTAAAACATTTAAACACGAATATTCTGATGAGTGTTTGATCATTAGTTTTTCTTCATGCTGAGTAAAGGGTTTGCTGATTATGCAAAATATTTTGCTACTATCTGAATCTCACATCATCATGGTCTGAGAAGCCGTTGACAATATGATCTATACTTTGAGGATAGAATGTTGGTGCATCAACAACAATGGTGTAAGTCTCAGTGTTGTTACATCGTATTTCCCTGATTGCTAGCAATATGAAAGTAATTAACTTCACGAAATGCCAAGGGGTCTGTTAAAGCATAAGACATTGTAGACATTGTATGGTATACAAAATTAAAACTTCATAATTACATCTAATTTTTCTTACAAGCTACATAATTTAATAATATTTGAAGTTGTTTTATTAATTTGTCAGTGTACCCCGTTATGCTTTCTTTGACTCGTTTTGTGTGTGTGTGTGTGTGTGTGTGTGTGTGTGTGTGTGTGTGTGTGTATTCTGTTCAATTATGTACTATGTTTAGCCATCCTGTAGTGCTCAGACCTTACGTTTGTATCTCAACTGTGAAATCATTGTGTTCTTTTCTCACTAGGTGTCCACCTGTAAGTTGCGGATACTAGCCGCAGAAAAGAGCCGCCTCAGTGGACAGAGACTTTTGGCAGAGCTACAACTTCTTAATCATAACTTTCTTAGTCACAATTTTTCTTCTTTGGTGCCCGCAGTGCCCAAACGTTTTGTAGTGAGATGATTACTAAATGATATACCAGTTGCAGCAATCGAATGTACAATACCTTTAGATCATGGTTACAGTCTACAATATCTATTAATGTATTTCCAAAAAACTGACGATCACAATACGCCGAAATGAGATCGTTATGATTTACTCTATAAAACCCATAAGAAGCAGTGTAATTGCTATATCAGTATCGTAATTATCTGAGTCAAATGGTGTGATGTCTCTCATATACAAAACATTCACACTAAATTATGTGAAGTGGAATGTATTAGTTGCACATAACATTGTAATACTTATTATCTAAAAGTTTTGGTCCAGATGCAAAATATAAAAATTATATCAAGCAGATGTTGGTTAGCTGCTAGGGGCAAGTTAACCGGCACAGCTGACTTTTTTGTAAATTTGTTCATTACGAAGATAGGAGCAGTAGTGAACCTTTTTTTAAGAAGACCCTGCATTTTTATTCAGTAATCCGCTTTCTCTACTTAAGACCATTTCAAATTGAACCATTGGAGGATAATGACGATTTGATCTTCGTTGATCCATTATGGATCGTGGGACGACGGCTGGCATGAACTTCTTGATGCAATAATTTACCAACCGCTGTATGTATTGCAGAAATTTATTTCATTTTATGAACTTCTATGTGCTACCATGCCGAAACTGGTAGCACATAGAAGTTCATAATATAAAATAAATTTCTACAATACATACGGCTGTTGGTAAATTATTGCATCAAGAATGAAGATTTGGTTTCATTGGGTTGTTTTGTGAAACGTAGTGTTTTACGCGTACAGGAGGGGAACGACTGGCCAGTACTTCCCGTGAACGTGGATAATTTTAGCGCTGTAGACTCGAATTTGAGGAAAGGAGTTTTAGTAGCAAATTTGGATGTGCCAGATGATGAATACTGGTGTTCGAGAGGTAGGGGAAGCTATCAACCACTAACTGCCGATAGAACTGCATTGTGTAACAAAATTAAGCATTTGAAAGGAGGAGAAAGAGAGCATATGGAAGAATTTTTGTGTGAATATAAGGATTTGTTTTTTCCCCAACGGCCGTTATCAGCAACTCTATTAGCTCAACATAGGGTACCAACAGGGAATGAAGCACCTGATTACCGTGAACCATACAGAATACCGAGGAATTTGCAGCCGATTGTGGAGGATTTCATTGATCAGCAGCTTGCAGATGGTATTATAGAGCATAGTGATAGTTTCTGGGGAGCAGGCCGTGTCGTTGTGCCTAAAAATCTATGGATGGAACTAAGAAATACAGGTTCTGTTGTGACTACCGATACCTCAATAATAAGACAGTAACGGACGCATACCCCATTCCAAACATATCGGAGACTTTGGATCACTTAAGACAGAGCCAGTACTTTTCTACGATGGATTTGACAAGTGGTTATCATCAGTTAGAGGTGGCTCCAGAGGATCGTCCAAAACCTGCTTTCTCTAAACCTGGAGGTACATTAGAATGCCATTCGGTTTGAAAAACGCTCCAGCGACGCTTCAGAGGTTGCTAGACAGTGTCTGGAGGGGTTTGAAACCACGGTAGCGTCTTGTCTATTTGGATGACACTATAGTGTGTTCAAGTAGTATGGAGCAACATAGACAGCGGTTAAGGGAAGTCTTTATGAGGCTAAGAGCAGCTCGTTTGACGTTGAACCTAGAGAAGTGTCATTTCGCATTAGAAGAGTATTTGGGTCATATTATCAGTAAGGACGGAGTGCGAACAGAACCGAGGTTGTTACAGGCTGTAAGGGATTTTCGGGAACCGAAAACAGTTCAGGAAGTGCAGTCATTCATCGGAATTGGCAATTTATATCGAAAGTTCATGAAGGGTTTTTCGGATTTAGCACAGCTGTTGACGCGATTGTTACGGAAGGGTGTGAAATTTGAGCGGACTGAAGAATGTCAGAAAGCGTTTGACAAACTGAAAGAAGTGTTAACATCAAGTCCGGTTCTTGTATTTCCAGATTTTGAAAAGGAGTTTATACTAGCATGCGATGCATCGAATCAAGCATTGCGGTGTTTTCTTTGTCAGCAAATTCATGGGAAAGAACATCCTGTAGCCTACGTGTCTAGGCAGTTGAATGCAGCAGAGAGGAATTAGTCAACAACAAAGAGGGAGATGCTTAACGTAATCTATGGAGTCACATATTTTAAATGTTATTTATATGGGAGAAGATTTCGGGTAGTGACAGATCGTGCTGCGTTGAAATGGTAGATGGGGTTGAAGGATCCATCCACTAGACTCGCTAGATGGGCTGTGAGGCTTAGTGAATTCGACTACGAGGTGGTGCACAAGCCTGGGAAGAAGCACGGTAATGTGAATGCACTAAGTAGGAAGGTGGCAAAAGTAGAAGTAATAGCAGTATGGCAAAAATTACAAGACGTGGACAACGATTGTAAACTGTATCGGACTCAGCCACAATTGAATGTGTACGACGGTCTCCTGTGCAGGGAAACGAAGTTAGGGCCAAGGGTAGTAGTATCAGCGAAACTGAAGGATGAGATTTTAAAGGAAGCACATGATCACATGTTATCTGGTCATGGAGGGTGCAGAACGACGAATAGGAGAGTGGCGCAAAGGTATTGGTGGAGAGGTAGGAAAGGAGATGTGGATCAGTATGTCAAGAATTGTATACAAGTGCGCAGAGAGCAGTTTTGAGTCGGAAACGGATACAGCTACAATTACTACTGGAAGCGACATGTCCATTTTCTTTGCTCGGGATCGATGTCTTAGCACCTTTTAGGTGAACACCATCGGGGAACAGATTCGTTCTCACGATAATAGACCATTTTTCAAGGTATGTTGAGATGG
This sequence comes from Schistocerca americana, assembly GCF_021461395.2. Lineage (NCBI taxonomy): Eukaryota > Metazoa > Arthropoda > Insecta > Orthoptera > Acrididae > Schistocerca > Schistocerca americana. Next base: position 128,295,776 of record NC_060122.1, on the reverse strand, counting down.
TGGCTATGCCAAATCAACAGGCAGCAATGGTCGCGCAAGCGTTAGTAAATAACTGGATTTTGAAGTTTGGTTTACCAGAGACAATAATTACTGACCAAGGGACCAACTTCAAGTCGAATTTAATGAGGGAACTGCGTAAATTGTTGAACGTAAAGATGTTGAGGACGAGCTCGTTGCATCCACAGGAGAACGGAAGGACAGAACGGGTGCACAGAACAATCGCGAAGATGCTGAGTTTTTATGTGGATTCCCATCACCGTCAGTAGGACGAGTATTTGCAGCATATTGTATGCGCGTACAATACAAAAGTTCATACCAACACCGGTTTGTCTCCATATGAGGTAGTGTATGGGCGAAAAATGTCGTCACCGTTTGATTTAGTGAAACTACAGACAGGAAGGACCGGTGACTCTGTACGTTAATTCGCAAGGACCATTCGGGATGTTTGAAAACGGGTACAAAAGGCGAATACGAAGGTCTTGGAAAGGCAGGAAGACGCAGTGAAGCAGGAAGAAAGTTTACCGCAGTATAGGGTGGGGCAATGAGTAATGCTGTCCAGCCCCTTTACACAAGAAGAGAAAACGAAGTCGTTCCTCACGATGGATGAAGGGCCATACCAAGTTGTTGAAACCACATCTCCTGTTAATGTTAAGCTTCAGCAGCCAACTAGAACGACGATAGTACACGTTTGGCGGTTACGGCAATTTAAGGGTTGCCCGGATATGATTCAAGGCGTGTCGCAGGAACGAAAGAAAGAGAGGGTGAAGAGAGGTGTTAAACGTAGAGAAAAACAGGAAGATAGAGTTCAGCATGAAGTACCGTATGCTCTGCGATCCAGAAAGTGGTAGAGAATTAGCATTTTTTTTTCTGTCATGTACCATTGGGTTTGCGTAGAATAATTATGCATTGTATTTTATATGTGTTTTCGAGTATTGTGAGCCGGCTAGGGACTGCAGTCTTTTTCAAAAGGGAGGAAAGGTGATGGTGATCCCTTTCATCAGGTTAGTGAAAAGGGAAATGTAGCGTCTGATGTATGTGGAGTGTTGTTGGAGCAGAAATCGAACGCAGTTCTGGAGAAATAGATGCATCGGAGTAAATTTTGCGGCAAAGCCTTAATAAATATGTGTTGAACGATGTCAGAGTCGTACGATTTCTTGGTTAAACTTATAGTTATTGACAGTACTGGGTCAAGAAAGTAGTGTTTATTAGAGGCACCAATTCATATAATGCAAATTTAAGGATGAAAGCGGTCACACAGTCGCTGTTGAGTTTGGATAAAAAAATAATGAATGTCAGAGGAAAATCTGTGAAACTAAAAATATGGGACACATGCACGATGCAGTTATTTTTAGCTATTGGGAAAGGAATAGACTGTCCAAGGGACATCGTGGAGACAAAATTGAGCTTCAATGCGTCGGGATGCATTGGATCTTCTCCACCTACCAGAATTTGGTGGTAGTAGTAGGTTGTTTTGAGCAAGGAGTGTTTCCAGAGGCGAAACGTGTAGCCCTCAAAGGACGCGGAATTTTAATGAATGGAACTAAGTGTAACATAATAGGACGAACCTTCTATCTGCCAGCGTCAATTTCAGGAGTTAAGCAATTGAATGTTATGCAGCCACAGCTGTACTGGCTAAAGGCCACTTTAGAGTTTTTGCCAAGACAGAATCTGACCTCGTTAAATCAAACTCTGGAGCCAGGTCTGTTGAGATCCGTAAACCAGTTCATTTTAGAGCAAGAGGGGGCATATCAGCCGAACAGCTTGTTCAGCATGTCGCTCAGTATAGGAAAAGGCAATGGCAAATAACGATCATTTGGAGCACCCCTGTGCCTGAACTTTGTTATGTGTTGTTTTCTTTCTACTCTAGCAGAGAGCCAATTCCCAGAGGGATCTGGGGGTAGTCCAAGTCCCAGTAGATAAAATGGTTCAAATGACTCTTAGCACTATGGGACATAACTTCTGAGGTCATCAGTCCCCTAGAACGTAGAACTACTTAAACCTAAGGACATCACACACATCCATTCCCGAGGCAGGATTCAAACCTGCGACCATAGTGGTCTCGCAGTTCCAGACTGTAGCGCCTAGAACCGAGGGTATAGGCAAAGGGCACTAGACCACATTTAAGTTTTCTAATAGTAAGGAAATAGGCCGACCCAAATAAGTTAACAGCTAGTTAAGGGTCGACCTGGGGACCGGGTCATTCTGAAAAGGGGAATAATGTAGCGGCACCACCGTTTAGGATAGGGAAAGCTAGTTTTGTACGATATTCGGAGCAAGAGCGACAGCCAGGTGCGGCCCGGATTGCAAGTTACGCATACCAGCAGTTGAGAAGGCAAATAGAGGCCACAGGGGCGTAGAACTGCCAGAGAGGGCGCACACAGCAGTTTCCATGGTGCAAGTCACAGGAAGAAGAGGACCACTGGCTAACCTAAGTGTTATGCGTACGTGACAGGGAGCAGTGTATTAGCGAAACAGAGGCGTGCAGGTGTTGATGTCTAACGAGATTCATTAAAGTGTGGCAGCTCTTCTGGATGGCGAGGCGTGTCACATCGCCAGGCTACACACAGCAACAGACGGGGCGAGTGTCCCAGTCCATGGTTCTACCCTCTGAGGCCGACGTGGCGACCGCAGCCAGCCAGCAGGTGGACCACTCTTCGGCCCGCTACAGGGCTGTGGCTGGCGTCTCGGCTCCCGACACGCGCTGGAGACATCCGAGGTGAACGCCGCAGATTCGGACGCCGGATCGCATGCTGTCTTTGTCGCAGCGTTCTCAGTTATGCCAGCGAGAAAGAAGCAGACACAAATTTCAGTTCATACTTACTTTGCCCTTACATTGTCACTATTACCAGGGCTCTTCGTCATTTTAATTCATTTCTTCAGCTTCCAACGTTATCGTAGACAAGGATGAGACTTAAATGTGTCACGGAAAATTTAATTATAAAGATCTATATGATGACATATAGTACAGGACTTCCCCATTACGTCCAACGCTGGGGTTCTATTCCAGTGGCGGAGAGCCGTGGTAATAGTGATAGTGTAAGAGTAAAATAAGCTGGAGGAACTTGTGTGGGGGAGGGCATTCGACTTGGTTAGTTTGTGCACGGGTGATGCAATGGTCTGCTTTTCTGCCTAGTAAGCGAGAAGACCTGAGTACACGTCCTGGCCATAGTATGAATTTAAATTCATTTCTTCAGCTTCCAGCATCATCATAGACTCTTATAAACATAAAGCATTTCCCCTATGCAAATGATCTTAACCTTACTGTGCAGGTAAAAATGTATAACTCAGTTAAGACTTACTAAAAGGGACCCTGTCTTACAAACAAAAGAGCAGAGACTATATGCATTAAGAACTGAACTAAGCGCATTACTTTAAGATACAGACAGAAATTGTAATCATATTGGGAGGAATAGCAACTAGAACACAAAGAAACACCTAAATATCAAGAGTATTCCTTGACAGGACTTTGGCCAATGAAGGTCATTGCATCCAAACTGCTAAGAAAGTAGAAATTATAAAGAAATTAACCTCAAATACCGGGGGAGAAAATCCTACCGTCCACAAAAGAATCGAGAAAGGCCTGTGCTTCCCACTTCAGAGTACACCTGTCAAGTCTGGACTAAATCTGCTCACAGGGGTATAGTAGGTGTCATCCGGAAACAAACGTGTCTTCTCACGGCCGCCTACATCCTACGGTAAAATCTATAACGTAGATGGTTTCCATGCTTCGTGTATTCAACGAGCAGCAACAGAATACAGTGAAGAGTCCTTAGATGAATATCGTGTAATGTACCTTGCAGAGGGCACGATTCCAAAGACACTGAAATCAAGATGGATTTTCCTGAACAGTATGGACATCATACCTCCAGAATTTATGCACCACAGGGAACTGAACCAATAAGAACCAAACTGCAGTGGCGATCTCGGATGATGTTCAGAAGACCAGGAACAGGTCTTGCACCAGTAAAAACAAACGTATGAACGTAGAGATAACAAGATGAAAGCAACATTTTCTGTGTTTGTGGTGAGGTGCGGCATATGACAGACACACTAGATTGGTCAATCGGCACTAATAGCTGCACACTCAAAGGTCTGTGGGTGCATGAACAATGCAGCCGTTGACGTCACCCAATACTGAAACGAAATTATTAGAAGCGATGACAACGATGACAGACCATTGATGATGACAGATGATATCAGGCTAGCATGCTCAGTATGTGTAATGGCAATGGTGACTATACAGTATTATGTTTCATTCACAGAGTGATAATCAGGTAACTGAAAGAAATTCGCGTTCTCAGACTTTTCAGTTGTCACTGTGGATCAGAGATGCTGCAAACTACTTGTTTTGCAATTTGTGAGCAGTTGTCGAGTGTGGACCATTAGAGCAATACTTTTACTGTGACATATTCAGGTATACACATAATTTTACCAACAACATGTCATCAAATAGAATACATCGTAATGTTTCATTCTGTTAACAGTTAATATGACTTGAGCGCTCGTCAACAGACATAAATCTGCTCTCTGGTAATACGCTGGAAACATAAGAGTACAAGATGACCAACACAACAAGTGCTTCCCTAAAGTGTGAGCTGCAAATAACTTACGTAGTGATGGTACTTCTGTGGTGGAAAAATGAAAAATACATAGACGAAGCACATTTGATAGAATTCAGCCCATGCCGTTCACAGTAGAGAACTGTTTTACAGTAGGCAGACAAAAAGCAATCTAGAGAGATATTAAAGTTGCCATCTCTTGTATTTGACGACTCAGACATTTACCTTCGATTTATTTCTTATCTTCATACATACATTTCCAAACTCGAGTGGAAGTCATAAAAACAATAATTTGACCCATTTCAATAAAAAATTTACAGGTATCACCATTAATTAGAGCGGTACAATTTACATTTACCATAAAAAACCGTTCACTTCAGCGGTGAACTTCTTTCATGACTCCTCTGTCTGTTGGAAATAAATACAATGTACTGTCGTGTAGTGGCCTATTATCTCTTTACATACAATATAAACTGAAGTATGTAAAAACTGAAAATACACAATACAAAATTGAGAGGCACGTGAAGTTGTCATTTATATTACCTACAAGTAAAACTTACGTTAGAATTTAATAAAACATTTTGAAATGTTGTTGCAAGGAATCTAAAGAAGGCGATACTCTAATTTTTGTAATATTATATCCCACGGCACAGTACCGGTAATAATTAACCACACTGTAGTTGATTGTCAGAAGTGGTGTTGATTAATCACTGAATATGGACATGTGTCCTTCATATCGTCTACAGTTCATTACTTCTTAAATATCAGAATAGCTTTATCAGCTATGGCTGCGCTGTAGTAAGCACGAAAACCATCAGTCCATTTGACGGACTATCTAGAAGAGCTGAGAGGACGAGCACAGGGCAACGAACCGCATAGCTTTCATTGTAGATGCTGATGTAACAGCAACATTCATACTGTTTCTTCTGAAATACATCCTTAGTTTTATAAATTGTCCAGGGTGTCCCCAATAGCACTGCAGATGTAAGGAATATGGGCCGTACGTTTTGTAAAGCTAGTCTGTTGATACCGCTTTGATAATAGCTGTGCGACTGCCACAGATGATGATAGTTCGTGACAATATTGGTGGAGATCAAACTGTAAAAGTCATTCAAAATTGATTGGTTCCCTAGATATGGTACTACAACAGATTTTTGTGATTAGAGAGAATGATTAAATCTCCTTTTCTAGCTGTTGGTAGACGTTTTTTCGAGGGAAGTGCGCAGTAGTTGTAATAAGAAACATTGTCCTAATGCAGTATGTTTTATACATATCTTCAAAGGCTCGTGTATGTGAGCAACCAGACAGTCCAAACTTTCATTTTTGTGCTGAAGAATATGAAGCGTATTGCTAACGCGGTAATGAGTAGTAACATGGGTAACTGAAATGTATTGAGAAGTGTAAAGACGGACTTTGCTCACAAGTGGGTATGAGTAGAGAAATAAATCTTGTTATTCAAAGAGACTGCGGTATACAGGATGCACAGCGGTCAAAATCTGCAGTGCCTTCAAAAACCACACGTGAGAGTTTCGTACTCCGTCGGCCATTAAGCACTCACTACACTGACGAGATCACAACACCTAAAAATAATTAATGTGGTGCGGTGAAATTTCGTTAATACATTTGTCTTTTGTCTAGGTAACACATTTAAATGATTAACATTTCAAGATGACAAGTTAATATTAGTGTGAGACAAGCGATTCCAAGTGTTAAGAACAGGTGTAACCGTCAGAATGTTGAATGCAAGCACGCATCGTATTGGACAATTGCTGTATGACAGTTTGTGGGACGGACTCCTGTGCCTGTTACAAGCGGTCGGTCAATACAGGAGCGGTTAAAGCTGTTTGTGGAAGATGTCTCCTATGTGCTCGATTAGAGACAGATCCGAGTGATCGGTTAGGTCGAGGCAACACGTCTATACTGTGCACAGTTCAAAATGGTTCAAGCGGCTCTGAGCACTATGGGACTTAACTTCTGAGGTCATCAGTCCTCTAGAACTTAGAACTATTTAAACCTAACTAACCTAAGGACATCACATATATCCATGCCCGAGGCAGGATTCGAATCTTTGACCGTGGTGGGCGCGCGGTTCCAGACTGTAGCGCCTAGAACCGTCCGGCCACTGTGCATAGTACATAGGGTTACAACAGCGGTATATGGGTGGGAGTCATAATGTTTACAAATGTCCCTGGAATGTTGTTCACGAACGGCAAGTCTAATCACCAAACTAACGTACAGATCTGTAGACAGGATGTGTGGGATAACCGCGAGGGTGCTCCTACTGTCATACGACATAGCACCTCAGATTAAACTGCAGGTGTAAGACCAGTGAGTCTAGCACGCAGACAGGTTGGTTACAGGCCTCAACTGGTCTCCTTCCAACCAACACACTGACGTCACTGGAACCGAGGCAGAACCAGCTTTCATCAGAAGACACATGAAAAGTCCATCATGCTCCGCAGTGAGCTCTCTCTTGACACAACTGAAGACGCAAATGGCAGTTGTTTGGAGTCAGTAAAATGCATGCTACAGGGCGTCTGGCTCGGAGATGAAGTAACCGAATGGTAATATTTTGTTTATTCACTTTGGTGCCAACTGCTGCTCACATGTAGAAACACGCCTAGCAACTTTCCTTCTTAGCAATGCAGTTTATTTCGGTCAGTGTACTACTCCTACGGAAAAAATGGATAAGACGTTTTTGTAGGAAACTTAATGTAATTTTGCAGTAGCATAAGTTTCTGCTAGAGGCCACATTTTTCGAGGTATTCAAGAATAACGAATTTGAAGGTCACTTTTGTACGTCTTTCTTGAATAATTAGAAAAATACGGCCTCTGGCGAGGTTGGAGGTTGCATAAAACCCGTATGTAGAGGCAGCTGAATCATATCGTGTATGTCTTGTTCAAGGTAAGAAAGAGGTGAGTTTTGGACTTATCGTGCATCTTGAATCGAAAGTGACAGGTGAACAGAAGCACACTTGTCATCTATGTAGGACTCTACAGTCGCAGAGCAATGCCAGTCTGACAGATCTGCTGGCTTTTAAAATTGCAAAATCATGCAGGACAGATAATAACTAAATTTTACTAATTGTGCCTATACGGTACAGTACGAAAAAGATATGTCTAAATTTGTTAGTGAATTTGTATTATACAGCGAGTAAAATTTAATAAGCAGCACTGCAACATAATGGTGCAACTGAGGCTATAACCTGCCTGGTTATGTAGTCCAACTGAGCGTAAATACAATCCTGTGCTGCTTCAGTTTTATATCAGATTCCATCGACGGTAATGGCTGAAGAGTCGTAGTGTATCAGACTTAATGCAACGAGTGACCAAATATTTCAAATGAATGTGTGTTGGAGAAATTTCTGTGCGAAGCAACAGACGTACCACGTCTGTATGGAAGTGGGTACGGACGATGCAGGCGACTTACGGCCTAGAAGTATCTTATTGAAAGATAACGTCTAGGAGACTCCGATCTTAATGCACAGCCATTCAGTTAACACAGAAATGTATTGGTTGCTGTCAAAACTGCAAGCTACGCGAAGGTGAGTTGACTGTATTATGTACCCAATGATGGCCATATAATCGCCCCAGATTCAGGGCTTCTACAAATATGAAGGCCATGTACGCAGTTTGGCAATTTTCGCTCTCCTCGCCGCTTCCAGAAGCGAATATGTCCATCGCAATACTGTTGGCAGGACAGAGACTTCACTGAAAAGACGACATGTTGCTATTTCTTGTCAAGTGTTTCCACAACAATGGTAGCTTTCTGGACAGTTTAGGTTCTGTAGATCCCGTTGTTCTTGCTGTGTGGCTGCTTATATTTGACTTTGTCATGGCCCTACGATTCGGCACGTTTGCGCAAACTATATACATGCTAAGACATAATAAAAACGACACGCAGCGGAGGGATTACCCGAATAGGACGGAAACCAGTAGATCTTATGTAAAGGTACAGACACACAAATGATTACAATTTCAGAATAATTGGATGATTTATTCAAGGGAAATGGCTTCACAAATGAAGCAAGTCAAAAAAGCGTTGGTCCTTTTCTGACCTTTATGCACGTAGTTATTCGGCTTGACATTGATTGATAGAGTTATTGGATGTCCTCCTGAGGGACGTGCCAAATTCTGTCCAATTGGCACTTAAAGTGTCAGAATCCCGAGAACATTGGATGGTCCTCGTGGTAATCCTCTTCTCAGTTGAGGAGAGATCCGGTGACCTTGCTGGTGAAGGCAGGATCTAACAAGCTCGACGACAAGCAGTAGAAACTCTTGCCGTGTGTGCGCAGGCATTATCTTGCTGAAAAGTTGTTTTCGTGCCTGTACAACCCTACCTTGGCCAGTAAAGTCGCCGGATCTCCCCCCAACTGACAATTTTTGGAGCATTGTGGTGATGTGTCCCCCCCCACCCCCCACCCCAGCCAGTTCGGTATTTAGACTACCTGGAGCTCCAGTTGGACAGAATGTTGCATAACACGATATCCATCAGTACGATGTCATCCAACAACTGAATCAAACAATGGAAAGCCAAATCATTGTTTGCACAAGGGCCAGACGTGGAGAGGCGGACCAACACGCTTAACTACCTGTACATGTGTACCACATCAACTGATTTCCATCAAATTCACATAGTTGGATAATGTTTCCTTGCTTTTTTTTTAGTGTGTCACGACTCGATAGCGCTAGTTGCGTGGGAACGTTGAGGTGCGTCATGGGGTTGGATATTACCGTCATGGACTCAGTGATTCCATATTTGCCAGAGAATTTCCTTAAGCTCGTCAGGCGATACCTGAATGACACAAATGCAGGAGGTTGGTTTGGAAGAGAAGTTGAAGAAAATGGACTTTATCGCCGGTGGCCTCCCCGGTCTCCAGACTTCACACCCAATGACTTTTCTCACTGTGGTTACGTAAAAAACCGTTGTTTTATCCCCCTTACGCCTGACACTCTTGAAAGTCTGCGACATCGCATTGTTGAAGCTGTGGATTCGATAACGAGGGACCAGCTGCTCCATGTGTGGCAGGAAATGAGCCACCATTTTGATACTTGTCGTGGAGCTCTCACTGAACGCATAAAAATTTCCTCTTTCCAGGAACATTGGAATTGTGTTTATATCTTTTGTAGACTCTGATGCGGGTACACAAGCACCGACGTGTAGGCAAGCTGTTAGTGTGGCCCCTTGCAGTAAGTTCCACTTCTTCCGATGAAAAATGAATGAAAATGGGTATATGTGGTACGGTATTATGTCATGAAGTTCCTATTTTCCAAAAGCATTTACTTGCGATCGATGCGGTTTTGCATGCCTGCATGACGGTGCTACAACTACCTTTTGTGACGAGAGGCCCATCACGTCTTTTAACGCTCAGGGAGCTTTTGGTGGTATTAGCCAGGTGATCAATACATTCTACCCATTGCTTTCAGTTTAATGAATCCCAGCTGAGACATTCATCAAGTACAGGGAAAACTTATCGGTGCTTTTTCCGGAAATAAGAGACTCTCGAAAGTAGTCATCCTGTTGATTCCGGTGCAAACTCTAATGAATCACTCGCTCTAAATGAAGCGACAGCTACAGGGTGTAGAAATGACCTACATTCATTGTCATTATACTATTAACTGTCTTTTCTAACTACTACAAAATCTGTGCAGTGTGATAAGACGTCGTGCCTAAAATTAAAAGAATAGACGTATTCTTTGCATGTGCTCAAAATTAAAATCCGTTTCATGAGTAGCCATGTTCACTTTGTCGCCTTTTTATGTTTCATGCATCCAAGTGATTAGCCGCGAACCTAGAAATGCTCAGCTTGTGACCATAAGCTGGTTCCACAAGAATGATTGATGTGTTGAGCCCAAATTCGTAGGACTTTTTTTCGCAGAACACCACATTATTGTGATTAATTGAATACTGATTTGTCCAGGCTCAGAGAAAAATTCTACGCATGACTCAGATATTTCAATAGATCGATAAGTACCACGGTATATGATTTGTGGATGTCTATGAGGAAATCTGTGCATGCAGATCTTTTCCTTGGCTACTGTGTTTTGAATTTATAAGAAGTGGTATTTTGACTGGAAATTTCATATATTTCGCAACTTACATCAGTGCCCCCAAATCAACACATAAAAATGTGAGCATTTCGTAAATTAATTAGATCCTGTGACACCGTGTATGGAATGGAAACTGGTATTAAAAATTAATATGATAATGAATGTTGTTCTTTATGTGTATAATTAAGCTGTGGACAGTGTCTAATATTCTAAGAAAGAAGTACGTTCCAAGATAAAGGAGCATAAAGCAGTCACCAGAAAATCACAAAGAGAACTCCAAGGCCTCATTTGTTGATGAATTATTCTGAGCTACAGAATGTTTATTAAAACTAACAACTTCGCTGCTTATTTCTTATGTTGGACCAGATACATTTGAATTTTACGTCAACAGCATCTATGGAGTCACTATCTACTGAGGAAACAGCTTTCTCGAAAGTAAAAGTATATAGATGTGTTGGTATATTCTACAGACCTGCAAGCAACGTTTGACTGTTTGTGTGACAGGGTGATAAAATTAGAAATTGTGTATTTCTACAAAATTTTAAGATGCTTAGATGTGGATACTAATACCTTAAAATAGTTGTACAGCAAAATGTAGCATAAAAATGAACGTATATAAGCATAATTATTGGAATTACCATTATCAGCTGACGTTAAGGGTTGTCTGCGCTCTTTCAGTAGGATTTATATTAAAGTTTCAACTGTTCGCTGTCTGTTAAGGCACAAGCAGTTATAGCCAAAACTAGTTTGGGCGTATGTTTACGCATATAAATAAGAATTAAGAAATGTTTTTGCGTTGTTTGCGATTGCGGAAAACTTACGTTGTTTATGTTTCAGCTTACTTGCTGTTTGTGATGCCTGTATCAGAGAGAAGTAATACACAGACCGAAAACCTATTACAGTGACATACATTTATTAGACGCTCAGCAGCGTTGTAATCTTGCGTTATGTGTGACAAGGGGCTATAACGGTTTTGACAGCAGAATTTTAAAGTCAAGATTTTCGATGGTAAGACATTGCATGCGTTTGCGGTTCTTTTGTGCATGTGTGTGTGTGTGTGTGTGTATGTATGTGTGTGTGTGTGTGTGTGTGTGTGTGTGTGTAAAATATCATTGGTTAGGTCGGTACTATTAAATTCTCACGCTGCAGAACTGTTTCACCTGATTTTACCATTACATAGGACTCTTCAAACACTTAACTGAAATATTTGTTCTTGCTAGGTGGCACATCTAATTGTAGGTATCACTTAACGTTATCATCTGTCGTTGCCCGCCCCTGGTAGCTGAGTGGTTAGCGCGACGAAATGTCATGCCTAACGGCCCGGGTTCAATTCCCGGCTGGGTCGGAGATTTTCTCCGCTCAGGGACTGGGTGTTGTGTCGTCCTTATCATCATCATTTCATTTCCATCGACACGCAAGTCGCCGAATTGGCGTCAACTCGAAAGACTTGCACCAGGCGAACGGCCTACCCGACGGGAGGCCCTAGCCATACGGCATTTCCATTATCTGTCGTTGACACTTCAACAGCAATGTGTAGCGTAAGGGAAATGTTCTTTGGTCCTACAGCCAATACGTTGTGTTATCTTTCAAGATACTACACGGAAGTGATAAAAGTCATGGGATACCTCCTTATGTAGTGTCGAAGCTCCTACTGCCTGACGTAGTGCAGAAATTCGACTTGGCCTGTACTCAACAAGTCGTTGGAAGGCGCCTGGAGAAACAGTGACCCATTCTGCCTCTGCAGAAGTTCAAAACTGCGAACGTGTTACCGGGGCAGGATTTTATGCACGAACTAACCCCTCAGTTTTGTCCTACAAATGTTCGATGGGATTAATGTCCTGTGGTCTAGGTGGCCAAATCTTTCACTCGAATTGTCCAGAACGTTCTTGATATCAGTCGTGAACAATTGTGGCTCATTGACAATGCGCATTCTCATCCATAAAATATCTATTGTAGTTTGGGAACATGAAGTCAATGAATGGCTGCAAATGGTCTCCAAGAAGCGAAACATAATCATTTCCAGTCAATGATCAGCTCTGTTGTACCAGAGGACCCATTCCATTCCATATAAACACATTCCACACCATTGTACAGCCACCACCAGATGCACAGTGCGTTACTAGGAGCCTGGGTGGTTAACGCACCTGCCTAGAAAGCAGGACATCCCGGCTTCGAATCCCGATCTGGTACACATTTTCACTCGTCGTCGCTGATTCCGCGTAATGTCACGCTGCGGATGTCATCAGTGATCCCCTTCAGTTTACATATAATGTTCTGCGTGGTGCATGTTCTTTCGGACATGTCCGAAGTAATAGACACCACGCATTCATATAATTTACATTATTGTTGGGCTGCAGCCTTCTTGGCAACTCAGGAAAGAAGAAGGGCACTTACAGGTATTCTCAGAGATTATCACCAGAAAATCATACAGGCCATAGAGAGCCTGCAGCCCGCTGGGAAGTGCTGCAACATGAAACAGAGTATGACCAGAACTTACACTCCAGTCACCGCAAGATCAGAAACTTTGGATCCCTGTACGAAGACTGGTAGGTACTGTTAGTGTGTATCGTTCTTTGGGTGAGATTACATTTGAGATCACTAATGACGAAGACGATAAGGACAGTGTGGGGTAAAACAACAAAATGGCGTATCAGGTGCTATGGATATATGGATAATTAATCAATGATAATCAATGAGAGCAATTACTGGGTCTTCAACGGCTGTTAGCTGTAGACAATGTAGTGTCGGTCAATCAACGAGGAATCATTTGAAGAGCAGTGACGACTGAAAGGGAAACTTTTACGTTCTGTGGATTGATCAGATGTTATGCTGAGTGGTTTGTATGCTCTTTCACAAAAAAGCATTCTGACTTTACGTTCGTGTGGTATCTCAGTCTGTTGTTGACGCAGTTTTCAGGCTTGGAGTCGAATCCCTACACTCATTCTGATATACATCGTGGCTTTCACACACCCTAATTTTCCATCCCATGATAGGTAATCTTTATTGTTGTGCGATATTTGAATCTTGAAGCATGTAACTGCTATTTCCTTGAGTCATGTCAGCCTACATATCTCATGTTGACGTCGCATCCAAGAAGCAAATGAATACAGACAATGGACATCATTCCGCGGATAACAGGATTGTGTCCGCTGGCGGGTGGCTGCTGTGTGGTAAGGGAAGGTCTGGAATAAATTGCGCTGTCGAGAGCGTCACCTCAGAATCGCAGGACACAGAAGATTTTGAGTGTTGGCTGTCTTCCATTTGCCAGGTGGAGCCGAAGGAGACTGACGCTTCGTGCCGACATCGAATGTTGCCTATACGTGGTCGAAACACCAAGTCATGTTGTGAAATGATGTGGTTAATTCCTCTCCACCTACTTGCTCTATTGCGGAGGTGATTCTACCCTGATGTTATATTTGTACTGTCACGTTTTGAGCGACAAAAGTAAAATGAATTTATCATGTCTTATTTAATTTACTACATACTTGTCGCCCTGCATGGGGCGACTCTATTTTCAAATCAGTTTGCACTAATTTACTACATTTTTGGCGCCCAACACGCGGTGACATTATTTGCGTTTCATTCCTTATTTACTATAGTTTATTAAATTTTTAACTCCAAGCAAGGGGTCATGACGTACAAACTCTTGCATTCAACAACGTAGACTACTATATGTACATCTACATCTACATATTTACTTTGCAATGTACAGATATATGTTTTGCAGTGAGATCATAGAACGAATTTCATACTATTTCCCGATCTTTCTATTCTCGAATAACATGAGTGGAAAATGAACACACAGAACCTTTAATGACATTTCCATTTTCTCTTATTTTATTAGAATGGTCATTTCTCCCTACGTAGGTTGGAATCAATAAAAGGTTGTGATACACTTGGACAAAATTGCTTACTTCAATTCTGGAAAAAGATTTCGTGATAATACTAAACTATATTCGCCTATTTAAGTATTTTTCGATGTCCTCCATCAGTAAATTTGGTAAGGATTCCATGCTACAATGTAATACTCTAGAAACAAAAATACAAGAGTATTCTGGGCAGTCACTTTGGTAGTTTTACTGCACCTTTTAAATATTCTGCCAATAAAATAAAATCTTTGGTTCTCTATGTCCACAGCTTTTTTGATGTGATGGTGCCACTTTAAAATGTTTCCTATTGTAAATCCTATATGTTTAGGTAAATACGCAACTTTTAGTCTTCCTTCTCCGCCGTCGCTGACATTAAGGTCTTCACCTGCAACCCTGGGCATGGGTTCCGTGTTATACCCCACGGGATTGGGTCCCTGCCTGAACTCAGCCATCCGAGCACTCCGGCCTACTGAAGTGTAGGATGCCCACCCCCGCGGCGTGGACGCGCCAGGCAGGAATTATCCCAGTGGAGGACATCGGAAGGGCACCCTACCTCCCTGGAGCCAGGTTAATGATTGTGTATGGTGCCACAATCAATGTGCTGAGAAGTACAGAGAATTAATAACACAAAAATTTCCAAAAGAAGTTTTCTGCGATGTAGAAAAAGAATGGAGTTTATTCAAAGACACTTTAGTCGAAGCAGCACAAAAAGTATGTGGCAGAACATCTGGAAAAGAAAAAATAAGGCAGACAAGTTGGTGGGATGATACCACAATCCAAGCAGTTAGAAGAAAAAATGGAGCATGGAGAAAATGGTGGAAAACTAAAAATGACGAAGACCATAAAAGATATATAGAGGAAAAG
Organism: Schistocerca americana; assembly: GCF_021461395.2. Classification (NCBI taxonomy): domain Eukaryota; kingdom Metazoa; phylum Arthropoda; class Insecta; order Orthoptera; family Acrididae; genus Schistocerca; species Schistocerca americana. The sequence continues at coordinate 128,280,433 of NC_060122.1, read as the reverse complement.
AAGAAGTGCAAAGAAATAGTGGAAACAGCAAAGAAAGAGGCATGGGAAGAGTTTACAAAAAACCTTGAAGAAGATGTGAAGAGCAATAAGAAAATGTTCTATAAAATGATAAAAAATAAAAGGAAGGCTTCTGAAGTACCAGTAAAGATGGAAACAGAGGACGGTACCATTATTGAAGATCCAGGGAATATAAAAGATCTCTGGAAAGGACATTTTAAGAAGCTGTTAAAAGCTGAGGAGCAGGTACATGAGGAAACAACAAATAATGAAGAAATTGAGAGAAGTTGGGAAGCAGAATTAGGACAAATTACACGGGAAGAAATGGAAAAAACTGTGAAGAAGATGAATGGGGGGAAAGCCCCAGGACCTGATGAAGTATCAGTGGACATGATAAAAGCAGCAGGTCCAGTGGGAATGCAGTAGCTGTAGAGAGCACTATCAAGCGTGTGGAGAAATAGTAAAATACCTGACGACTGGAGAACAGGAGACATTGTTCCCATCTTCAAGAAAGGCAATAGAAGACTTTGAAAAAATTACAGAGGAATAACCCTCATGAGTCATACAGCCAAGATTTTTGAAAGAATTTTACTAAATCGAATAAGTGAAAAGATAGAAAAGGAGCTGAGTGAAGAACAGCGTGGGTTTAGGAAAGGAAGGAGCACGATCGACCTGATATTTTCTATCCGTCAACTGATGGAAAAAAGTTGGGAGTATAACAAAAGGGTGATAATGGTTTTTATAGACATAGAAAAGGCATATGACTCAGTTGACAGGGAAAGACTCTGGGAAGAACTGAAGAAGACTGATATAGAAGATGGATACATTAATGTTATAAAGACAATGTACAGAGGCCACAATTGTAGAATTAGAACACCATTGGGGAACTCTTAATACTTCGAAATAAGACAAGGACTTAAGCAAGGAAGTATTCTATCTCCTGCGCTTTTTAATGTTGTGATGGAGGGAATGAATAGGGCAGTTAAAGATATAGTAAAAGAAAAAGACAAAAATATAATTTTTGCGGATGATATGGGAATATGGGGTGATAAAGAGGTAGATGTACAGTTACAGCTTGATGCGTGGAAGGAAATAATGAAAAGGTATGGATTAAAAATAAATAAAGATAAGAGTGAAGTAATGGGATTTGGAAGGGAGAAAGGAATCAACGGAAATATTACCTTGAATGGAGAACCCCTCAAAGTGGTAGAAAGTTTCACTTATTTAGGGAGTGAAATATCTAGGGATGGAAGAATAACTAATGAAATTAATAGGAGGTTACAGAAGGGAGGCAATTTCTACCCAACAATAAAACATCTGATTTGGAATAATGAAGTTTCAGAAAGAGCGAAACTCCTTATGTATAACAATTATTACATCCCTATTGTCACCTATGGTGGAGAAACATGGACAATGAGAGAAAGGGACTGGAGCAGACTGCAAGCAGGGGAAATGAAATTTCTCAGAGCAGTTAGGGGAGAAACGAGAATGGACAGAGTAATGTAGAGATTAGAAAGGACCTCAAACAAAAAAGTATGAGAGAAGAAATTGAAAGAAAGAGATTAAGATGGTATGGGCATGTTAAGAGGATGCATGGGCAGAGAATCCCCAAAATTTTGGGAGAACTAAAGATGGATGGGAAGGGACCTAGAGGGCGCCCAAGAACACGGCGGAAAATGGGAGTGATAATATCTGTTGAAAGGAGAGGTGTGACCTGGCAGCAAGTGGAGGAAGAAAAGTGGTGGGAGGACCGAGCCAAATGGAGAGGACTCGTCAGCACTCAGACCCGGCAGTAGCTGGAGCGGGATTCGGATATAGATAGACACAACTTTTAAATTTGTGTTATCTTGTAACCGAAATTTAAGGAAAACCTTTTATCATTCTTGTAGAGACTCTCAGAAATTTTGCCCATTATGGTCTAGGGTAGCGACTTTGATTAGTAATCAAAACGTCCTCGGTCCCGGGTTCGAAACACACCATCGCTTGAATTTTGATTAATAATCAGCATTGGCGACCGAAGACTTCCGGCATAAGAAGTCGCCTTCATTCTGCCAACGGCCTTGTCAAAGAGGGCGGAAGAGAGGAGAGATCTTCAGGGCCCTCTCTTGAACTTGGGGTGGGAAACTACTCCTAAAGGTGGATGAATCAGCAACGACCAACGACATGAAAACGCAGAAGTTAATGGAAACCACTGCATTAAAGACACTTAACGTGTATCCACAGGACACGTGGCCTGTAACTGAAAAAGTGTCATGATGATCACTCCATTTGCAAAAGATTCCGAAATAGTCCCCCATACGGATCTCCGGGAAGGGATTGGCAATGGAGAGGTGACCATGAGAAAACAGATTGAATAACCAACGAAACGGTACCGTTTTACGAGTCAGGGCGCAGAATGACAGAAGCTTGACGTGGCAGGGGAAGCTAGAAAATCTAAAAAGGGAGATCCGAAGAATCGATCTAGATATAGTTAGGGTCAGTGAAGTGAAATGGAAAGAAGACAAGTATTTCTGGTCAGATGAGTATAGGGTAATATCAACAGCAGCAGAAAATGGGGAGTAACGGGAGTTGGATTCGTCATGAATAGGAAGGTGGGGCAGAGAGTATGTTACTGTGAACACTTCAGTGATGGGGTTGTTCTTGTGAGAATTGACAGGAAACAAACATCGACAACGATATTTCAGGTATACATTCCGACGTCGCAAGGCGAAGACGAAGAGATAGGGAAAGTGCAGGAGGATATTGAAAGAGTAATACTATATGTAAAGGGATATGAAAATCTGATAGTCATGTGGGACTGAAATGCAGTTCAGGTAAAGGAGTGGAAGAACAAGTTCGAATAGAATACGGGCGTGGGACAAGGAATGAGACAGTAGAAAGACTAATTCAGTCCTATAAAAAATTTCATATAGTAATACTGAATATTCGGTGCAAGAATCATAGGAGGAGTAGGTATACAAGGAAAAGGCCGGGTGATGCGAGGAGATTTCAGTTAGATTACATCATGGTCTGGCAGAGATTTCCAAATCTGATATTGGACTGCAAGGCGTACCTAGGAACAGATATAGACTTAGATCACAATGTAGAAGTGATGTAGAAGTAGGCTGAAGTTTAAGAGAATAGTTAGAAAGAATCAACACTCGAATAAATGGGTTACGGAAGTACCAATGAATGACGAGATACGCTTGAAGTTCTCTAAGGTTATAGGTACAACAATAAGGGATAGCTCAGTGCGCAGTACAGTTGAAAAGGAGTAGACATCTCAAAAAAGGGGAATCACAGAAGTTGGAAAGGAAAACATAGGTACAAAGAAGGTAACTGGGAAGAAACCACGGGTAACAAGAAGAAATACTTCAGTTGGTCGATGAAAGAAAGTAGTACAAAAATATTCAGGGAAATTCAGGAAAAAAGAAATACACGTCGCTAAGGAATAAAATAAGTAGGAAGTGCAGGACAGCTAAGACGAAATGGCTGCATGAAAAATGTGAAGAAATCGAGAAGAAAATGGTTGTCGAAAGGATAGATTCAGCATATAGAAAAGTTAAAACTACCGTCCGTGAAATTAAAAGGGAATACCGCTGTTAAATGCAGGGAAAAGAGTGGCAGAGGATTTGTTTAATGTCGTAGAAGAAGTATCAGAAGTCGATTTAGAAGAAATAGGGTACCCAGTATTGGAATCAGAATTTAAGAGAGTTTTCAAGGACTTTCGATCAAATAAGGCAGAAGGGGTGGATAACATTCTATGGGAATTCCTAATATCATTGAGGGAAGTAACAACAAAACGATTATTCACGTCGGCGTGTAGAATTTATGAGTCTGGTGACATACCATCTGACTTTCCGACAAGTATCATCCACACAATTCCGAAGACTGCAAGATCTGACAAGTGCGAGAATTATTGCACAATCAGCTTAACAGCTCATGCATCCCAGTAGCTAACAAAAATAATATGCTGAAGAATGGAAAAGAAAATTGAGAGTATGTTAGATGACAATCAGTTTCGCTTTAGGAAAGGTAAACGTATGGGAGGAGCAATTCTGACGTTACGGTTGACAATGAAAGCAAGACTAGAGATAAATCATGATACGTTCATAGGATTTGTCGACCTGGAAAAGTGTTTGACAATTTAAAATTGTGTAAGGCGCTCGAAATTTTGAGCAAAATATTGGTAAGCTATAGGAAAAGACCGCTAATACACAATATATACAAGAGCCAAGAGAGAATAATAAGAGTGGACGGCCAAGAACGAAGTACTCAGATTACAAAGGGAATAAAACAGGGATGTAATCTTTCAACCCTACTGTTCACTCTGTACATCGAAGAAGCAATGATGGAAATTCAATGTGAAGGGATATCAGTGAGACAATTCGCCGATGAGAGTGCTATCCTGAGTGAAAGTGAAGAACTACAGGATCTGCTGTATGGAATGAACTGTCTAATTACTACAAGATGTGGATTGAGACTATAACGAAGAAAGGCGAAAGTAATACGACGTGTCAAATATGAGAACAGCGAGAAACATAATATGAGGACTGATGGTCACGAAGTAGATGAAGTTAAGGAATTCAGCTACTTAGGCAGCAAAATAACCAGTGACGAACCGAGCAAGGAGGACATCAAAAGGAGATTAGCAGTCGCAAAACGGGCATTCCTGGCCAAGAGAAGTCTACTAGTATCAAACATAGGCCTTGATTTGAGGAACAAATTCCTGAGAATATTTGTTTTGAGCACAACATTGGTATGGATGTGAAACATTGGTGACAAACTGCCTGTTGGCTTCTGTCTCGGGTTCTTCGGCAGACGTTCATCTCATGATGTTACTGACGTTTCGCCAGCACGAGTGGTTGACATTGTCGAAGCTACACCTTCCACTGCCGGTGGTGAACTGGAGCCGAGCTCGCGGTCGCAGACTACATGTACCTGGCGCGCCAACGTCCGAAGGCTTCTCCACGGTCATTTCCGGTGCGGTTCTCCTCTTGTTAACTGCGACGGTCGTTCGCTGCAGTACGGGGCGTCACGATCCGTTTGCCTTAAGGCTTTCCTCTTTCTTTTTGAAACTGTTCGCGTGTTTTTATAGTTCTACAGCTTCTCTGAACAAGTGCGTGTGATAGTGCTTCTCTACAGCCAGAACTTCCGTGTAGTCGAATTTTATTACGAGGTCGGTCTCACTCAGTGCGTGCTCTGCCACGGACGATTTCTCCACCTGCCCCAAACTGTAGTTTCAAAACAACCATGTTTTCTTAATCCGTGCTGTCATGTGCCAAGACATCGTATTCAGATACTTCATCAAATTAATACAAACTATATGTACAAAAATCCTACCACAAAGCAATGTTGACAATATACAGCTTTATTCTTCTTTGTGTAGGTGTGACCTAAACCACGTTGCAGTCGTTAGGTACGGATCTTTCGGGTAGCGAGAGGTTGTATACGATTGCTCAACTGGAGCTACTTCATCAGTATACTCCGAAAGAATAGAAGTTTGTGGGAAGACTTGCCTTTGTTAAGTGACTTAAGTTGCTTCGCCATATCGAGGGAATTCCAAATTGCTGATGCTGGCAGCAACTTCAGATTCGAACTCGGTAATGTTTACAGCATCCCTCTTGGTAAGGAATGCCGGAAAACCGTGGTTAGCAACCTTAGTATCGCTGTCGTCGGTAACATTATCATTGCCTTATGTTCTTAAGAAATTGATTTAGTCTTGCCGCTGGAATAATTTACATACGATCAAGCTGTCTGAATTTTCTGCCAGATTTCGAGAGAGGGTTTCATTGTGGTAACTCTGCCATGTCTGCAGCTCGGAAGACAAGATATCCAGCCGAGCGGTTCTAGGCGCTTCAGTCCGGAACTGCGCTGCTGCTACGGTCACAGGTTCGAATCCTGCCTCGGGCATGGATGTGTGTGATGTCTTTAGGTTAGTCAGGTTTAAGTAGTTCAAAGTCTAGGGTACTGATGACCTCAGATGTTCAGTCCGATAGTGCTCAGAGCCATATGAACCATTTTTGGACCAGATATCGCGTACAGAATTTGTCATATTATTTCAAATGCTTCACGAGGCCACACGAAAAATATTCTGCAATAATAGTAGTATCTGATTAGTACAGAAGATAAGATCAGGTAGTTAATGTAATTTTTTGCCTGTCTGTGAATACCACCTCAAATTATTAGACGTGAAAAACTTTAAAGGAAACACAATACGTTGACATTAATTTTCACTGCTCCTGGATATGTAATAAATAAATCCTAAGTCTAATCTTCTCATCATTTTTCACATTATGACAACTGACCAAACACTATTATTGGGTTCTGTGTGCAATATCTTTGACGTCCCCTCTCGGTGAACTCACATAATCCCAATTTACACAACACTGTAAAGTAAACCATTGTGGGTGAAAGACCCTTCTGGATGTAAACACATTACACTTTATCAAGGCGGTTTTCTTGCCTTTTACCACTAAAGCTACATTTTGTCAAGCACACAATGTTTTGTTACTGTCATACGACGACTGAGATGAGTTTTGTACAAGCGTGATCTGCTGAAAGAAGTGTTTGCATGAGTTGACACAGATGCCAAATACAAGTTTCAGCAGCTGTATATGGAAGAGTCTGCCAGAATCTGTGTTAGTAGGCATGCAGACTTGTATATAATATGAGTCACTCTTCCTGCTCCCATATAGTGGGTGTTAGGGGTATAGGAGCAGACATTTGGTCACTGATAATTTTATATGTGTCCACTGCAGTGTGTTAGTTTTTTTTTCTCTGTGTATAACATGATTACCGCAAACACATCACAAAAATTGTTTCCTGATATTTTTTCCACCGTCATAAGTGCACCCCGTAGCGGAGGACGCATGTCAATCTAGACTACCCGTTTCGCCTTCCCGCTTTACGCTTCATCCAACCAACCTAAACGGATGCTATTACCAACAGCTGTAATTATCAGTCTGCAAATGAAGTAAATACGGTCGCAATCTTGCTGAATACACTGTACTGAGTCATCAACAGAAATATCTGTACTTTTACCCCTAACGCCTTCTATAGCTTTGGTGGCATTATCAGATTTGGCTATAATAAGGGATTATTCGGGGGAAAATATGGAGTTGGCTCTTCGTCATTTTGGCATTTGCATAGTGCAATATTTAATAAAAATAAAAAAACAGGCATGGCAAAAAAATTAAGACAGATGGATAGATGTAGCAAACGAAAGGTGGTGGTGACTTTAAAAGCAAAAGGAGACAAAACTTGTGCTCAAGGCAGTTTTTAATGATCTGAAAAGTTAAAACTCATATTAGTTTCTTTGCAAGAGATTTCTTGGATACGACAATTTCTACTACAGTCACAAATTTGCTCCTGAAATAATAATGAAAACGTAGAAAATTATATAAGCATGTAAACAGCAAGCATCTTCAACTATGATGTCTCAAAAATCGTAATACTGTGTGCTGTAACGAATCTGTGATAATTTTGTTCTCTACACATTGTTTGAAAACGAAGCTGAGATATCAGAGGTTCACTGGAGTCTACAATAGATATTTAATGTCTGATAGAATTTTGCTGAAGATTTGACAGAGATTTCACAGGAAGGGAAGTCATTTAGTGTTAACATCACATAGGGAAACATGCATCACACCGTGGTCCCATTAATTTACTAATTTCCACTTCTTTAACATCAATTTGTCGCTGAGATAGACCCAGGATATATCTGTGGTACAAAATTGATTAATATGTAGAATTACTGCAGAGATAGAAGGTGGTCGGCAACAATTTTTAATGCTTGTAGCGGTGTTGACGTCTAGGTTGTGCTGATAAACAATTGTTAAGAAATGTACTGGATACGATACGCCTCTTCCGCACTCACCAACAATGAAGTTAGACCATCAGGATGTTGTGAGCCCAGTTCAAGGGGCCCGCCACAGATGATGTCATCAAACATTTACTTCGTTTGTTTTCCTAAAACCGAACAAGAGAGCAGTTCGAAGATCGGACGTGAGTAGAATGATTTTACCGGTTCTAGCTCACTAGCTCACTGACTAGCTCAATACCGCAATTTCTGACTGATTCAACCGACTTTTTTAGACTCATTCTATTTAAACCATTCCCATCGATTTCTGAGCTCTGGCTCAATACCTCAATTTCAGACTAACTCTACCGATTTTAGCTATTTACCTCATTTTTTCGTTCACCAACCGATTTCTAAGTTCTTTATGTCATACAAAAGGTGAATGTAAGAAAAAAAAGTGGACGTCAAATTGTTCCTTTTTTACTTCATTCTATAAAAGGCGAACGTAAGAAAATAAATTTAATGACTCATTTCCCTAGGTGAAAGTAAGAAATTAAATTTAATATAATTTTTTATTAATGGTGAACGTAAGAAATTAGAAGGTGAATGTATAAAATTATTCGATTTCATCTTTAGCAGACATTAACATTTTGTTCTCTCCTGCTGTCTGATTGCACATTTCATATAGGTAAGAAAATCACATCGCTATGCTTTCAACTACCTAGGTTCAACTACTTTTTGAAAACTTTTAAATCTTATCTATTTTAGAAATTAAATTTGGAACAATGATTAGTTAACTGGAAGTTAATGTAAATGGACAACAAAATGGAAATGGACAACAAAAAATGGACAACAATGACTGTTGATATGCGAACGTTCGAAGGGAACAGCAACTGAACTGAGCGGCTACAGACGGTGTCTCTTCAACGACAATTCAGCGGACATTGCTGCGTTGGGCCTCCGCAGCAGTCGCCATGTTCATTCACTCCACCTTAATGCTGTTCGTCGGTGAGGATAAACCGCGACGGGACGTCCACTGAGCGGCGACAGGAGGCATTTTCAGGTGAATCACTTTTTCTGCTCCATCAGGCAGATTGCAGTTGGCATGTACGGCTTGAAACCTTTGAATGGGAACACCCTGTAACAATAGTCGCAAGGGTCCAGGTTGTAGGAGATGGCGTTGTGGTCTGGGGAATGTTTTTGTAGAATCCTCTAGGTGATCTCGTTATTATAGAAGCCGCAACGAATCGACACAAGTATGCATCTGTCCCTGGGGGCAATCTACACACCTATATCCAGCTTTTTTTTCCTCGGTACGATAGCACAGCTGGACAATACAATGCACCTCAAAGTTCGCAGTGGATATGTTTGGTTCGAAAAATACCACCATGAGGTCACAGTACATCCCTGTCCACCATCCTCCCCGGCTGTAAATACAATCACACCGTTGATCCCGAACCAAGAAAGTTAGCGCAGCTGACCACAATACTGGAGTTAGCATGACTCCCTATTCCTAACCTCACTGACGCTCTCCCTGCACCTCCCACAGTGTTCCACTCTGTTAAAGGTGATCACATTAATATTTGTGTCCAGTGGATGCGTTGGGATAGAGTGATAAATCCTTCACTCGGCAAAGGCGGTGACGTGCTTTGAAAAAGACATGTGGATTGGATGAACACAGCTAATTGGATAACTGTGGGCAAGGTGACGTAATTGCATGTGACGTCCAAACTCTGTGCACCTCGTGAAATATGCTCTTGTACATTCAATCACCGTGTAGTCTATCTTCTACATAATTTTTGCGGAATAGTGCAGTTATGTGGGAATGTGAATATCCTGGAGGTTATCTGTTTTTATCCGTATGCTAGTACCACTGTCTCCATTACAAGAAAGAGACGTAATGTGGGCAACTGAGGGATGGTCTTCACTCCAGCGATGGATGTGCTGCAAATTCCACCCGTTAAACTTAGACACGCCGTTCTCTGGAACTTCTTGAACTCCTTAGCTGTAACTTCTACTTTATTCCACCCTACTGAAACCGCATTAGTTATAAGTCTGATTGCAGAAGTGGGTAGCCAGCATTTGCTCTTGGTACATGGACCACAATTATTTCCCACTGCCCGTTATAATGAACATAAGAGCATATTCCATCTTAGAACATACATCCGAGAAATCCATGTTAGTTTTACCTTCCACTGATAGAATTTTGTCGAAAGGCTTAGCCTACCAGCCAATGTCCTGGATATGTTTACTCATGGACAGTTTTACTGCGACTGGCTATTAGATCCTGTTCCTGTTCCTTCCATAATTCTTGTGCAATGTCTAAATCAGATTGTGCCTTTGTTCTAACTGTACTTTCACCATCATTATGGCTCCTGAATATCGTCCATAATCTGCCAATTTGCCAACATATAATAGTCCCAATGTCATGCTCTTATGCAGCTCTAACAATGCATTGGAAGGTTGTATTTCTAAAAGGCTATACAATATCCAAAACGAGGCAGAGAGAAATATCTGGAAAATATACGGTTTCTTCTACCTCTCCAGTAAGTTAGTGAGCTACTGTTTCTCATGATTTACCTACTAGGTATGAATGTTGGCTTCCGTGTAAGGGGACCTCAGTTAACCTTCTTTCCCAAATGTGCAAATTAATCAGTTTTTATAATGTCCTTGATTTGATAAGCTTTCCCTGGCTTTGAATTTAAAACAATACTCATAGTTCTACAACAATTTGGGCTGATTGTTGCTGCTACACTGACTTCAAAAGGTCTACATAGGAGTCTGATTAATTTTGGTCATGCTGGCTGTAGCAGAGCATTTCCATCTGGGCCCAGTGACCTGAACAGAGACACATTCTATCGACCACAGAAGTTTCTTGAAGCCACCACACTCTTTGGCAGATTCCCAGTTCTCCTGAATGTTATCTGTTACCCAGTACCTGGCTGGGATTGAATCCTGGTCTGCGTTACCTGTCAGAGTGCCAGGAGGGAAGTGAGTCTTGAGGAGCACATCCAACGTTTCGTGTGCAGTCCTTGTACAACCATCCTCCTTCCTTAGTATGCCTCTTGAAAATGTCGGTGTTCTGGTGAGGATAATGGGAAGTCTGGCTTCACCTGCTCATGAAATACCTTCGTTTCTACTGCTCAATAAAAACACTGGATTAGGTGAGCGCATCCCAACATTTGACCCTTTGTCCTTTCCTTCTTAGCAGTTCAAGGTTATTATTCGACCATGGTACATTCCTGTTTGTGCACTTAATGATGATAGAAAAGTTTTCATTGTACAAGGTCACAAAGACAGACCTCCCTCCTTCTGCCTCTTTCTATAAAGCTACTGGACTTATTATCGAAATTTTAACGTGAACTATCAGTGAGTTTAGATCTTTCTTATACGAGTCACAGTCTGTGTTTCTAGGATTTCTATATGCCATGGACTGTTTATCACCCACTGAAATCCCAATGAAGTGATCTGATAATTTATTATCTTTCTTATTAAAATAGATCCAAAACCTGTATAACTCAACTATTCCCTTCTTCGGTTCAAGGATGTATGTTCCCTACCGCTATTCCAAACAACTAGATTGATCTCCATTCGGTATTTAAGTAGGTAATCACCTGTGCTGTTAGCATTACAGCCAACAACCAGTTGTTCATCCATGTGCAGTCAACTACAAGTCTCCTGACTTCCTTGGAACGAGGAACACTGTTCTTGCAAGGAAGGAAGTTCAGTACAATTTGCCTCGTTCTCACACCCAAACACTGTTTCATCCTGATAGTCACTAAGTCCCTAGAAATGAAGTTCACCTTCGGTATGAATGAAGTTCCGTTTTTAATATAAAGAGATATTTTGAGGTATTTAGGTTTCTGCTATAAATCAGTTTATCTTCAGTTACTCCAAGTCATGGTACGCCCTCTTTATGTGAAACATGTTCCAGGATGAGTGCTACATCCACATCCTGTTTTCCAAGAACGCGACTCAAAATGGCAGATTTCACATTACTACTTTGCAGGTTTATCTGGAACATTTCCATCCGCCAGCTTGCCTCTTCTGATATCCTTAGTCACCCTGACGGTAACCTGTGAAAATCCGAAGTACGGTTTCTGGGCCTGTTCTCGTACTGCTTTCAGGGATTTCTCAACAACTTCCACTACTGGGAATTGGCGATTTGATGCGTCTTTCCGGTTTATTTTTATCCCTGTCGAAACTTGCTTGCTCTGCGCTTGTAATTTCGAATAGGGTCTTTGGAGAAAGGCCCATATCCAGAACAGCCTCTTCGTGGTCTTGAATAGTTCCTCTGCGGTCCTGACCAATAGCTTCTCATCTTCCTGTGGAGATATATTGGCCACTGTCCCCCCCTCCCTCCACCCCCCAAACACACAGATAATGATTAGGGCACCTATGTCCAGAGAGACTAGATTAGATTAGATTAGATTAGATTAGTATTTGTCCCATAGATCATGAATACGACACTTCGTAATGATGTGGAATTCGGGGCTTTTGCATTCTCCAAAATTTTCAGCGAGAGCTTTCTGAATTAGCTCTTTCAGCTACGTGGTGTTAAAATATGGGTATTCTATTTGGATTGTCACCATCCAAAAAACCGAGACTGCAGCACTAATGAAAGTGATGGACTTCTCTGTCCCGTCCTCGTGTTGCAAGCGGAATGGGGCTGTTTACCCCTTGTAGACATAGGCTTTTCTTGGTGGTCTTCAGTTCAAATCATTTTAATTTCCTATTTTTGTTTTCAGGTAGCTTTGCCTTCCTTTTCTCTTCGTTCTCTTAGAAGTGTGCTTCTCTTTGCTACAGACAGGTTTTAGGTCTGAATTTATTGCAGCTTCTCAGTGTCGTTATCCTTTCCTTGGACTGTTCTGTCGTTTGATCCTATTGCGGAACGGCTTCCATCAGCTCAAAACAAAATGTCTGGGTATTCAAGGTACCATAAAGCCTAGCAGTTTTTCAGTTTATTCCTGTATGCTCCATCTTACGTCCCACGAGAACTCGGAATGTATCACATTAACACAAGGGGATACCACATCGCTGTAGAGTAATGAATCAGGGAGTTTGCCCAGTATCCTCGACATAGGTTCCTATCCGCTACGCATCATTCACTAATGATGGAATCACATCTTGCGTTAATCTTCCTATAGCGTTTCAAAGAGACACGCACATATTGTGAAAGGGTCAGTTAGACCCGCTGATAAGGAAAATGCATTCTTCAAAGGTACTTAAAAGTATCTTTTGTAGATGGTTTTCTACGTAGAAGAAATGACATTGGAAATTATCAACATTTATTGAACATAATTATTACAAAATAAGAAATATGTGGAGGTCAGAGCATGTTCAACAACGAATCTTTTGAACAGGCGGACGGAGTCGCCGTGGGTAGTCCCTTATCCCCTCTGGTAGCCAATTTATTTATGGAGGACTTCGAGGAGAAGCCGCTTGAATCTGCTGACTTGAAACCCACGGTATTCTGGAGGTATGTTGATGACACCTTTGTAGTTTGGCCCCATGGTGAAGACAACTTGTAAGACTTCTTAAGACATCTGAACTCCTTCCACGATCAAATAAATTTCACAATGGAAATTGAAAAGGAGGGATGCCTTCCATTCTTGGATGTTTTGGTTCGGTGAAGAGAGGATGGCACTTTGGGACATGAAGTATATGGGAAGCCGACGCCCACCGATCTGTATTTACGTGCAAATAGCTGCCACCATCCTGCCCAAACAATGAGTGTTCTCCGAACTTTGAACCACAGAGCGCATATTATTTCTGACGAAAGCAGTCTGCAAGATGAACTTTCCCACTTACGAAGAGTGGTTGACGACAATGGGTACTCTCCACAATAAATACAGAGGGCACTGAAAATGAAACCGAAAGAGGCCACAAAGAAAGCAGAGGAAGATGAAGAAACCCTTAAATCGATGGCCTTCCTGGCACATGTGGGTAGCCTCTCATCAAAAATAGGACGGATTCTCGGCAGACACAAAGTAAAAGCGATATTTCGTGCTTCACGCAAGACAGCTGCCCTCGTGGGCTCCGTCAAAGATGATTTGCTGCTCCGAAAATCTGGAGTTTACAAAATTCCATGTGAATGTGGCCTTTCTTACATCGGACAAACAACTCGTACTGTCCAAGAAAGATGTACGGAACACCGGAGGTGCACACGACTTTTACAAGCTAACAAGTTGGCGGTGGCAGAGCATTGTATTGATAATGGTCACAGTATGTTGTATGACAACGTCGAAATTTTGGCAACTACATCATCCTTTTGGGACTCGATACTGAAGGAGGCAACTGAAATTCACTTGACGACGAATTTAATTAATAGAGATAGTGGTTTCAATCTTGATAAATCATGGAATCCGGCACTCGCTGTAATAAAATCACAAAGACGTCGTCACAGTGCAGCTCACGTTGATGTATCGATATGCCAACACAAATCGACTGAGGTCATAGATACAACTCGTGCATAAATGGACGGAGTACAAATGGACGGAGCGAGCACTGGAGCGGCAGTCTTGCGACTCACTCTGAAGATGGCAGGACGGTATACAGCCGAAATATTAGAGGAAGAAGGAGATTTCTTACGGTTGAACACCCGAAAATTAATGGAACTAACTTTGGTCTTGTTAAAACCTTTTTGGCTATTCTGTGCTCTCGCATTTGTTTTGGTAGCTCATGTTCAAATTATCTTAGGAATAACCGCCTTCTGAACAATTTATTTTGATTGCAATCTGGGTTGAGATGTACATACAACACACAGGTCTTTATTGCAGCAATATTTAGCACGTTATAGAACAAACAGACGGGTCATCGTTTGGTACACCTTTTACAGGAATAAGTGCTGGCGAGTTTATCTGTTGTGTTAACTCCTCCTTTCGGTTTGTTGCAATGTCGTATTATTTCAGGCTTCTTATGCTTTCTAGAGACAAGATACAGCATGGCGTATTGTAGAGAGTTATAGAATAGCTTTATTTTCCTTTTTGCCTCGTACGACCAAAGTTACATCCCTCTGGAACCCAAAGATGATTGAACGTACAGGTGTGGTATTGCTTGGCTGCATTTCGTCCGCAATCCCAGAGTTGCTGTTCTGAGAGTTTCTACTCATATTACATTTTTCTTAGAAGTTTCTTGGCAAGATTATACACCGTAAAGCAATTATCTGTGGTAATGTTTTCCTCAGTTTCCTCAACATTTTCAACAAACCTCAAAACAACATTTGTTTCCCGTTGTCCATTTTCCAGTTTTTACGTCAGATAACAATCACAATTTTACCTCATATTTTTCTCTGCGTTTTGAAGGTATATACTGCCGGAAGGCACGCCTTCCTCTGAATGGAACCACTTGCTTATCCACTGTGACATCTTCGTAAGGAACGAACATTATAGGCAACTGTTCCAAAAACATTTCAAAGAAATTTCTGGTAGCAACCAGTTTATCATGATGTCGCCTAGCTGGTCGATCATTTTTGTTGTCAAATCTGAGAAATCTGTTGACCGTATGGAGACGCTGAAGTGACATCGTTGCACGAGAAACTGGCGGAGCATTCCTGTTTTCCCATAGCTCTTTAAGAGATTCTCCAGTAGGTTTGTACAGACAAGCTAATATAAGATGTCCTAAGTAAGCCTTCAGTTCCTGACTTGTTTTAGGAGTGGAAGTCGTAATTTTGACTTGCGATACCCATCTCATTTCTCTGTTGGTTTCGTTCAAAATCAATATCATCCTCTCTTCAGTTATGAACAGATACTTTAGTTTCGTCAATCCGTTAAAGAGCAAACCCCATAGGCGCTGGAACAGGATGGAATATGTTTTCACATCTAAATTAAAAATCTAAAACAAAGAAAAATAAAGTAAACTAGAATTAAATACAATGCAATAAAATAAATTACAAAGAAACACAATAACACCTAAACTTGACAATAAGCAAAAGGTAAAAGTACAGTGCATACAAACCCCAAGGATTTTTTGCATGATAGAGGTTTTCATCTCCTTAGACAGTCTACACAGAGAAGGTAAAAGGATAACCGTGAGAAGCCCTGTCCCAGCATCGCGTTCTCCACCAAAACAATCACTAATGCTTGGACCGGGTTCCGAACCCAGAAATACAACTATGACAGCCCAGCGCCTTAGCCTCTAGACTATGAAGCAGTGCAATAATAAACATAGTATTCCCATAAAATACATTTTCGTATAATATATTTATTATGCTCACCTTGCTGTTGACTCTGTAGGAAGATTTGTAGACTAATTGTGCCATTACTCCTCCAACTACATAAGTTTCTGTATACAATTATACACCGCCTTTATCTACTTCACAATCACATCAATATTCTCTCTTCCAGCTGATACGTCATCATCATTACTTGAACCATCAAGAAAATCTAGAAAAATCAGGATTAACGACAGAATCATGTACCATTTCATCATCTGACTCATTCAAAAGCCTTTCTAACTGATAGCCACTTATGAAACTTCTACCCATTTTGGCACGCAAAATCTGGCTAATGACGTAGTTGTTATACTTGTACCTATTCCTACAAAAATAACAATGTGAAATGCGTCTGAACCATTGTAGACCATACAGTGACAATCCCACTTATTTCAAATAAAATATTGTTAGAATTCAAACGACAATTTTTGTCTGAGTCTAAACGACCCATTAACAACATGTTTGTCAAAGCTGTGTGTGTCCGATATTATTTTATATTTTGAAATAAAACTGAGGATTAAGCAACGTCCTTTAGGATTTAAATATTAATCGTGGTTTTCAGTTAATTTTAGTAAACTAACTGAGTAAGTTAGATCCATTCACAATAAGAAGGTTAAACGGCCAGTGTTTTAGGAAAAGAACTATGGGTAGAGATGCTGGGAGCAATAGGGGGTCTTCAGACATGTGTCTTCAGGTTCATCCAATGAGACCTGTCTGGCTTGGGAGAGCCTGCCAGCAACCATGGTCAGCCTTGCGACAGGACAGTGACATACAGAAATCTATCATTGATTAAACTTTATTTATTTACTAGTCAATTCTAACACATAATATACATCTGTGTATATGTATTCCTCCAAATCTCGTCATATTATGTAGGTTTTATTGCCTAATTGGCAAAAGTTCTGCCCCATTTTACGATATTTCGTATTTCGTTACTTATACAAAATATTTACGTCTCGGGTGGAAGGACCTTTTGGTAACAACTCAAAAAAGAAAGTAAATAAGAAAGGCGAGATACACTGTAGGTTTGGTTTGTGTTCTCGTTCAAAATGGGCAGGTAATATAGCGACCTATATAAAAGAATATTGGAGTGTACGCTACATTTGTGTCCCCATCCTGCTTCTTAGAAGTAAATACGATGATGCAGCCGTCCTAACCAATCTTCGGTTGCTGGGTAATGGGTATGTAACATTAACTACTTCTCATCTACTCACAGTGCTTTCACTCAACCTGAGGGCCAAAAGGTGAGGAAAAGGGTGCTGTAGGTGGTCACTACGGACACGAAAGCAGCAATGAGGCTCAGCCGCACGGTGAGAACTCCCAGCAGGTTGGCCACTGGGCGTCCAGAGGACACCTGCCGCGCCAGCAGCCGCAGCTCGTGGTGGGCGGCGCCGCCCACACGCCGCCCCTCCAGCAGCAGCTGCGAGCACAGCCTCTGCGTGCGCCTCGCTTCTGTCTCCACACAGTGGGCGGGCACGACGAGTATCGTCAGATGAGCAAGACTGAGGAACATAGTCAGATTCCCTTGCCAGCTATTGATATTACTCATAGCTAGGTACGATAATTTTGTTCCAAGGAAGTATACCTGAACAGTTACAAACATTGAAATTGATACGAAATATGACACTAGAAAAACCTCATGAGCAGAGACAGCTAATTCTGACAATTCACCCAGTTTTGCATGCACTAATGTGAGAGTTCGCACGTAGTCTGGTACCCTCCAAAGAATTCTAGGGTGTGATTGTAGAGTCCCTCTGTACAAAGACTGTTTCTTTACAGAAATGTTACCAATACATGCAACGTCGTTACTTATATCGCGAACGCAAATATTCAACAATGAAAGTCTGTATCTAATCACAAATTGTAAATTTGCAAACCTCAAAAGTGACAAAGTGGTAGCAATAAAACCGCCCACAGTAAAGACTAGACTTAGCCTATGGTCATGAGATTTAATAATCGTCAACATTGGTAAGTAGTATGAACAACCGTAAAAAAATAGCAAAACCAGTTGTAGTTTTACTATCTTCTTCTCACTTGTGTTCGCAGGACCAATATGAAACATCAGAAGTTTGTCACATGATGCTATCAACTTAACCATTGTCTCATATTTTTGTGTATTGAAGAAAACATCTGACACTATCGAAACGAATGTCATTGTTGACAAACTCACTAATCTGAAAAGTGATATGACGTTCACTACAGACATTGCAGGGAACGGTCTGCAGTAGAAGTGTGCGGAGGAAAACCCAGAAATCAGGTGTGATATGCTGGTGAGAGTTACAATTACTAGATCCGATTTTAATTTCTTCACAGATCCAGTCTTCATATCAACCGTAAATGGCATGAGACCAAGCAACTTGCATGTGAAGTGGAATGGCTTGGTGGCCAATAGAAGTGCCTTAGTGTTTCCTGGCAGCAATGGGTGAGATTCATTCGCTGACATCACCTGCAAAAGGGAACAAGAAAAAAAAAATACACAGTAATCATACTTCACAATAACACCTATTTTATAGGTAGTAATGAACCGGTTTTCAGATTTCTGGGCCATCGTCAGATACCCTGGCTAAATAGGGAGCCAATATATCACAAGCACATGACATTTAGCAAAGATATAGCGAAACAAAAACACAAATACAATGAATTTAATAACTAACATATGAATGAACGTTTTTTATATTACTTTATAGTGAAAGATCTAAAGTATAAGAATGTACAGGCAATAAACGGCACACACTTGAGAATCGTCACAGAGTACTAGGTTACGTAAACAAAATAACTAATGTATGGAATGATCACACACGAAAAAGTTTTAGCAGAGCGGATGAAAGAGTCTGTGGAATGTGGAGAATAACAGTTATACAATTCATTGAAGGGGAACTAACATATGTAAAAATTATAATCGTATAAACTGGACACACAAATATTGGTACCTGTATAATGTAGGTAATGAAGAGGTGGATTAGAATCCAAAAATACTTCTGGTGACAGATGATAGGAGAAAGTACACAAAAGTTCAGGTAAACTATGTGATCAAAAATATCCGGACACCCCCAAATACATACGTTTTTCACATTACGTGCATTGTGCTGCGACCTACTGCCAGGTACTCCTTATGAGAGATCTCAGTAGTCATTAGACAACGCGAGGGAGGAGAATGGGATGCTCCGCGGAACTCACGAGCTTCGAACGTGGTCAGGTGCTTGGGTGTCACTTCTGTAATATGTCTGTACGTGAGATGTCTACAATCCTAAACATCCCTAGATCCATTCTTTCCGATGTGATAGTGAAATGGAAACGTGAAGGAACACGTACAGCACCAAAGCGTACAGGCTGACCTCGTCCCTTGACTGACAGAGACCGTCGACAGTTCGTAATGTGTAGTAGGCAGACATCTGTCCAGACCATCACACAGGAACTCCAAAGTGCATCAGGATCCACTGCAACTACTATGACAGGTAGGTGGGAGGTGAGAAAACTTGGATTTCATGGTCGAGCGGCTTCTCATAAGCCAAACATCACACCGAATAATGCCAAACGACGCCTCGCTTAGTATAAGGACCATAAACATTGGACAGGTGAACGGTGGGAAAACGTTGTGTGCAGTGAAGAATCATAGTACATAATGTGGCGATCCGAGGGTGTGAGTATGGCGAATGCCCGGTGAACGTCATCTGCCAACGTATGTAATGCCAACAGTAAAATTCGAAGGTGGTGGTATTGTAGTGTGGTCGTGTTATCCATGGAGGGGACTTGCACCTCTTGTCGTTTTGCGTGGCACTATCACATCACCGGCCTACACTGATGTTTTAAGCACCTTCTTGCTTCCCAATGTTGAAGAGCAATTCGGGGATGGCGATTGCATCTTTCAACACGATGGAGCACCTGTTCATAACCCATAACGCATAACGCTAAGGGTGGGCCAACACAATATTGAATTCCAGCATTACCGATGGAGGGTGTCATGAACTTGTAAGTCATTTTCAGCCAGGTGTCCGGATACTTTTGATCACACAGTGTACAGAAAGAAATAGTGCAGTGTTACAGACTAAGATAAGTAATCAATCGGGAATAAACAGTAGTTAAAAAGAAATGTTTGCAGGAAAAAATTACGGTACAGAAAAGAAAACGGTCGCCCGAAGGGCAGACTCAGCTCATAGAAAGGTCAAAATAGCTTCCGGTTAACTTAAAAGCAAACATGTCCAAATTACGAGTGTAAAAGGAACTCCAACGTCAACGTCAACTATGTTTCCTATGTGGATAGATATGCGTATGTAAGGCATGAGGGATCCATTATTAATATCTGAGACTGAAAGAACTTTACAGGACATGTGATCGAACGAATCACACAGCATAGATAACACTCGCTCGGAGTTTCTGAAGTGACTGCAGGAATTGGCAGCCAAATGTTTCTCCAAATTAGTGTGTGGAATCTCCAGGCAGTCTTTTGGACTTTCGGAAGAGTGTCAGCCACACAGTTCCTAAGTGAACAGGGTAAGTAAGTGGCGAGAACGGCTGCCCAATACGTCTGACAGGACAGGCGTTAAACTTTCTGACCAAATGAGTAGAAAGAATTTTGTGAACCTGTTACACAGGACAAACGAAACTAAGCCACGACAAAGCGGTGCAAGGCTCTTGAAATTCCCAAAACAATAAGAACGATATATATGGAATGACGGGTAATGAACAATAAGAATGGTAAAATAAGAGAGAAGGGCGTGAGGCAGAAACACAGTCAACTTTACCAGTATTCAATCCTCAAACTAAAGAATTAACGAAATAAATAAAAGGAAGATTCTAAAGTGGGATTAAATTTCGGGGTGGAAGGATGTCGCACAAGACTTGCGGCTGACATAGCTCTCGTCTCTAATAGGATCTTTTTAATGTGATGAACTGTCTATTGACTACACTGTTTGAACTGAGAGTAAATCAAAGAAAAACGAACGTGTTAAGCAGTTGCGGAAACGTGATTATGAACAAATATAACATCGATTATGGGGACAACGATGTCGACGAAGTAGAAGCATTCTACTAAAGGAAGTACACTAGTATCAAACGTATGTCAATTTGAGGGACAAATCTCTACGAATGTTTGTTACGAGCTCATCAATCTGTGAAGGTGCGTCATGGACTGTGAGAAGATAAGAAGGAAATGGAAGAGTCTGAAACTTGTTATACTGAAAGATACTGAATATTACATAGACTGATATAAGTATCCAGGTGGTTGCCACAGAATTGACTAACGGAGCAATATACGAAAAATAGATTGGAAGATATGAAGTTATATATCAAGATATCAGAGAACATTCACTATGTTACTATACGATAAAAATTGAAGGGGACTAGAGGGATGAGAACAACACAATTAATAACTGGTTACGTATGGTCGAGATGCCACGATGTAATAAGCAGGTCGTGACAAGGGGGCGGGTTGAGGAGCGAGGGGAAATCGTCTGAGGTCGCGCAATCCAGTGTGCTGACGACCAAACTAAAGAAAAAAAACACTTTTATGGATAATAATGGGAACTCCACACCAAAGGTTTCCTAATATTTTGTGCTGTCTCCTCAGTGTCCAGGAAACATGAATTTTTGTTTAATGTCACAGTCTTTAAATAGTTCTTCATTCAGTGAAATGCCACCTAAATGGTAGATGTACCAAATGAGGAAAATGCTTGTTATGATAATTTATTACTGTTGTAAAAAGCAATAAGCGGAAGAGTAAAACTGGCCCAGAGTGCTATTTATAAACTACATCGAGTTTTCAAAGCGAAATATCTAGTGAGACTGTACCCATCAATGTGTGTTATTGGTTTCGACTCACGGCAGGGAAATATGAACTTAACTAGCAGAAAGCATTCAAGAATGAGGATCGTTTTGTGAGAGAGGGATGTATGCATGATTCGAATTACTGCGAGAGTAAGAGGAAATAAGATTCAAATGTAGTAAATAGCAGAGACCTAATCCGCGCAGTACTAAAATTTTAACGTATATGGTCTGGAGATAAATGGAGGCGAGTGGACAACTGGTGAAGTTTCTCGTTCCAGTCGAAGAGGCAGGCAAAGACTGGTTCTACGTTGTAATGGATGTCGAATATCGTCTCACAGTAGGAAATACGGAAGATCATCGTGTATGAGTGTCACTGAAGATCATACTATTCCAGGAAAAGTCAAGGAGAGAAATTCACCCAATAGTGGATGCTTATTTACTGATGACTGTTGTAACTGTGGTGCTCTGTTTGACTTCCTATATGTGTCAGACAACCAGTCTCAAAGTATCAAAGTCAGTAGTTGCTTCAGAGCTTAAGAGAATTCTAAATTACATATGGTTTGAACGGAGCATGGTGTCAGCTAGACTGAGTCAGCAGAGAATTACAGCTTGGTCCGAAGCGGCCTTCCTCCTGCCGGCGGTGTGTGACGTCAGCAGCTCCGTCAATATATGTGCCTTCTTATATAGTCTCCAGGCGGTCGGTGAAATATCTATAGGTATGCAAATCTTAGGCTATCGATTTCACTGTGCAAAGGCAGACACGATAAGAGATAGTATATCCCGAATTCATTAGTAATACGACTACACGATAAATACACAAGTTTTGCTTTTATCCTCAAAAGAATTAATTTCAAGCCATAGTGAATAATTATCTCCAGGGTGGAAACACTACTTTAGCGCAAATGCAACGTGTCGCCACTTTTCATGTACGAAACTATTGATTGCATCCGATTGTGAGGCAGTGGAAGTGAATCCATAATAGAATTTTATTTCTCCTTGGCCCCACTGCATCGATCGTACATTAACATAAAATAGTTTCAGTACAAGATTCTTTTTGTAAATGTGACTGTAGAACACGAATGGTATGAAGTTATTAAATTGAACTAGTAACTGGCGTGAATTTAAACAACTATAATACCACGACTAGCAGGTTTGAATTCGAATATACCATTACCGAACCTTAAAGAGTTGCGAGACAAATAGAGTATTATCTAGATACGAAAAAGAACAATAAAACCTAGTAACCTAGATGGAGGCATACAGCGTCTGTTGCTTTAAAACGCCAGTCGCTTTCGTCATTTCAGCATGAGGTCATACGAAATAATAAACAGCCAGTTTCACGCTCGCTGGTGGCGAATTCAGCGAAAAAGCTGACACAGTCACGTACCGCATGTAACCAAACAGCTCCAAATGCAGTATGTATGGACGCTACCAGAGGGCCAGCATGAATGAGTTCCAGCCAGCAGCAAAGCTGCATCCTGCCAGCTACTCTGAGGATCAACAGCCGACATCAGAAACTACGTGAGTCACAACTAAGCAGGTGCGCTAAGAAAAGAAGAACAAGCCTTATTGATTTCCGGACTGCGATTAGTGGTTTGATTTGTACAAATATTCCTCTATACGTTTGTCATTTCCATTGTGACATGCAACTGAACCTAGAGGTAGAATTACAGCGACAGAAACTGGTTCCTCTTCATGATTCGTGGTCTGGAAAAACATTGTCAGACGCTCCTGTGTGTTATCTAATCCTAACAGAGTGTTAGGTCTGTGTGACGGTTTGTTCTCATAATTAGTTGAAGTATGACGTAGAATAGAAATGTCGTCTGTGTTTTACATATACGATATGTGGGTTATCATACACTAGTAGTTAGCTAGTGTCTGTGCTTCTCGTCACACTGTAGAAAGGTGTAGCTTAATATCTTAGAAGACCAGAAAGCTAAGATCATCAGTCTCCTATTCACTCCCCCCATGAGTGTGAATGCTGAGATATTGAGTAATTTTTTGCATGCAAATTGGAAGAAAGCGTTTAAAATATTTGCATCCATCTACATCACATCTACATCGATACTCCGAAAGCCGCCGTATGGTGTGCGGCGGAGTGTAGCCCTACCCTGTACCGCTAGTAGCCATTTCCTTTCCTGTTCTACTTGCAAATAAAGCGAGGAAAAAACGACCATTCATATGCCTCCGCATGAGGCCTAATTTCTTGTATCTTCTCATCGTAGTCCTTACGCGCATTGCTTGATGGTGGCAGTACAATCATCCTGTAGTCAGTTTCAAACGCTGGTTCCCTACATTTTTTTCACTGCTGTTTCTCAAAATGAACGTCACCTACCCTCCAGCGATTTCCATTTGAGTTCTCCAAGCATCTCCGTAACACTTATGTGTTGTTCAAACCTATTGGTAACGTATCTAGCAGCTTGCCTCTGATCTGCTGCGATATCTTCCTTCAGTCCGACCTGGTGCGGATCCCAATCACTCGAGCAGCACTCAAGAATATGTCGCACTCACGTGGTATATGACGTCTCCTTTGCTGGTGAACCATTCATTGCTAACATTCTTCAAATAAACGGAATTAGACGATTCGTCCCCCCTACAACAGTTCTCATATGCTCGTTCCACCTCATCTCGCTTTGACTGAGTCAAGTAGGACACTAGTAATACTGTGTGCAAAAATTACAGGTTTGTTCTTCCTACTCATCCGCATTACCTTCAATTTTTCTACGTTTGTGGCTAGCTGCCATTCATCATACCAACCGGAAATTTTGTCTAGTCGTCTTGTATCTTCCTACAGTCACTCAACTTCGACAACTTACCATACAGTACGGCATCATCAGCAAATAACCGCAGACTGCTGGCCAGTGTGTGCACCAAATCATTTAGGCCTATGTATATAGAGAACAACATCGGTCCCATCACATATCCCTGGGGCACTCCTGACTACACCCTTGTCTCTGATGAACACTCACCATCGAGGACAACATACTGGGTTCTGTTACTTAAGAATGGGTAGCCTTGAGGGATGAAATAGTGAAGGCAGCAGAGGATCAAGTAAATAAAAGACGAGGGCTATGAGAAATCACTGGGTAACCGAATTGATATTAAATTTAACTGATGAAAGAAAAAAATATAGAAACGCGGTAAATGGAGCAGGCGAAAAATAATACAAAAGTCTCAATAAATGAGCTCAACAGAAGGTGCAAAATGGCTAAGAGGGATGGCTAGAGGACGAATTTAAGGATGTAGAGGCAGATATCACAAGAGGAAGACAGGTACTGCCTACAGGAAAATTAAAGAGACCTTTGGAGAAAAGAGAACCACCTGTATGAATATCAAGAGCTGAAGTGGTAAACCAGTCCTAAGCAAAGAAGGGAAAGCACAAAGGCGGCCGCACGGGATCGCGGCACGGTCTATGACGCCTTTCCACGGTAGGCGCGGCTCCCACCGTACGAGACTCGAGTCCTTCCTCGGGCTAGGATGTGTATGTTGTATTTAGAGTAAGTTAGTTTAAGTTAGGTTAATTAGCGTATAAGCCTAGGGACCGATGACTTCAGCAGTTTGGTCCCATAGGAACTTAACACAAATTAAAAAAAAAGAAAAAATGCAGGAAGCCGGAAGGAGTGTATAGAGAGTCTATACAACGGTGATGTACTTGAGGGCAGTAGTCCGGAAATGGAAGAGGACGTAGATGAAGATAAAGTGTGAGATATGATACTGCGTGAAGAATTTGACTGAGCACTGATATACCTAAGTCGAAACAAGAGCACGGAAGTAGACAACATTCCATTAGAGCTACTGATACCCTTGGGAGGGCCAGTCAAGACAAAACTCTACCATCTGGTGAGCAAGATGTGTGAGACAGTCGAAATACCCTCAGACGTCAAGAAGAATATAATAATTCCAATCCCAAAGTAAGAAGGTGTTGATAGGTGTGAAAATTACCGAACTGCCGGTTTAATAAGTCACGGCGGCAGAATACTAACACGGATTCTATACAAAAGAAAGGAAAAGCTGGTAGAAGCCGACCTCGGGGAAGATCAGTTTGGATTCCGTAGAAATATAGGAACACGCGAGGCAATACTGACATATTATAAGACAGGTTAAAGAAAGGCAAATTCATGTTTCTAGCATTTGTAGACTTAGAAAAAGCTTTTGACAATGTTGACTGGAACACTCTCCTTCTAATTCTGAAGGTGGTAGGTGTAAAATACAGGGACCGAAAGGCTATTTACAATTTGTACAGAAAACAGAAGGCAGTTATAAGAGTCGAATAGCGTGAAAAGGAAGCAGTAAAGGCGAAGGGATTGAGACAGGGTTGTAGCCTGTCCCCGATGTATTCAATCTGTGTACTGAGCAAGCAGGAAAAGAAATAAAAGAAAAATTTGGAATAGGATTTGAAATCCACGGAGAAGAAATAAAAGCTTTGAGGTCTGCTGACGACATTGTAGTGCTGTCAGGCCTGGAAGACCAGCTTAACGGAATGGACAGTGACTTGAAAGAAGGATATAAGATGAACATGAAAAACACGAGGATAATGGAATGTAGTCGAACTAAATCAGGGGATTCTGAGGGAACTAGATTAAGAAATGAGACACTAAAGGTAGAAGATGTGTTTTGCTATTTGGGGAGCAAAATAACGGATGTTGATCGAAGTAGAGAGGATATAAAATGTAGATGGCCTATGGCAAAGAAAGCGTTTCTGAAGAAGAGAAATTTGCTAAGATCCGTTTAAATTTAAGTGCCAGGAAGTCTTTTCTGAAAGCATTTGTACGGAGTGTAGCCACGGATGGAAGTGAAACATGGATGATAACCAGCTTAGATAAGAAGAGAAGAGAAGCTTTCGAAATGTGGTGTTACAGAATAACGTTGAAGATTAGATGTGTAGATAACGTAAAAAATGAAGAGGTACTGAACAGAATCAGGTAGAAGAGGAATTTATGGCACAACTTGAATAATAGAAGGAATCGATTGGTAGGAGACGTTATGAGGCACCAATTTACTTTTGAACGGAAGTGTGGAGGGCAAAAGTCGTAGAGACAGGCCAAGGGATGAATACACTAACAGGATTCAGAAGGATGCAGGTTGCACAAGCTATTCGGAAATGAAGAGGCTTGCTCAGGTTAGAGTATCATGCAGAGTTGAAACTAACCAGTCTCTGGACTGAAGACCACAAGAACACAACATGCTAGATGAGGGTCCAATGCCAAAGGCTCCTCTTTGTAAAATCGAACTGGTATTCCATCCGAACCTGATGATTTATTTCCTTTCAAATCTTTCAGTTGTTTCTCCACTCCAGTTACGCTTAATACTGTCATACATACGAGAGTCTGTCCGACAGTCAAATGATGGTATGTTTTTACGGTTCCCTTGTAGCTGGTGTTCTCAGGTTATACGCTAGCCGCCACCCAGGAACTTCTCGAAGCAAGTTTGGAAACATTAAACTTTCTGGCAGATTAAAACTGTGTGCCGGACTGGGACCCGACCTCGGGACCTGTGCCTTTCGCGGGCAAGTGCTCTACCATCTGAGCTGTCCAAGCACTGCATTACATCTACCAGTACCTCGTCTACTACCTTCCAAACTTTACTGATGCTGTCCTGCTGACCTTGAAGAACTACCACTCCTGAAAGAAAGGATATTGCGGAGACATGGCTTCACCGAATTCGAGTCTCGGTCCGGCACACTGCAAGGAAGTTTTATGTCAGTACACACTCCGCTGCAGAGAGAAAATCTAATTCTGGAAACATCCCCCAGGCTGTGGCTAAGGCATGTCTCCGCAATATCCTTTCTTTCAGCAGTGTTAGTTCTGCAACGTTCGCAGGAGAGCTTCTGTAAAGTTTGGAAGGTAGGAGACGAGGTACTGGCAGAAGTAAAGCTGTGAGGACGGGGCGTGAGTAGTGGTTGGATAGCTCAGATGGTAGAGCACTTGCCCGTGAAAGGCAAATGTCCAGAGTTGGAGTGTCGGTCCGGCACACAGTTTTAATCTGCCAGGAAGGTTCAAGTTTGGAAAGTTTGTCACCCCACAGGAAAACTGGCAGAAGTAAATACCTAGAAACTGTAGTTGACTGGGTGCCACGGCAAACGTATCCTACCAATGACTAATTGGATGTGGCAGGAAATTCATCACCGTGATGGACAACGTTGGGGGAAAATGTACAGAGTTGCCGGCGCAGGCAGCCTCAAGGGTAGTCACGCTGAAGAGTCTGGTACCCTTTTGGACGATGGGTGAGAGATGAGTCGGAGGATTATGAGAAGAGTTGAAGTATCCAAAAGCGTCCTGACTTTGGCTTTTGGAGGCTTGTCATTTCTACTGAGTTTTCAGACTTTTCGTCTGGTCCCTGCGTTCATTCAGATTTTCCCTGTTATCCTGTGACATCCTGAGTCAAACGACCCTTATTGTTGTTCTATGCTTGACTCTTTAGGCCCCTGCCTGTTTCACCTCCTCTGACCTCAAATTCCGAATATAATGTAGACAATGAGGGGGTCATGATCGCAAACAATATATGCGGCGTGTACGTTAGGAACTTTCAGGTATCCGCTCTCGGAGAGGACAGTAGCACCGTATCCGCCGCTGTGCAGCTGTTTTACCTGACGAGTACGTAGGGAGGTTACGCGTCACGAAGCAAGAAGTTTGGACGCTTTGGTGACACCTCCAAAGCTGTGATAGACGCCAAAAAAATTTACACTGAGATTCGGCAGGAAGCAACGTACTCGCAACGTCCATGACTGCACATAACACCAACTCACGCCGTGTGATGAGAGAAAGTGGCTAAATTCGTGCACTACTTGCTTTATTACTGAATTGTGTCTATGTCCAGGCAAACTGGTCCATATTCAATGTCAGTGTTTATAATTTCTTAGATATTGTAAGAAATGTAAATATTTTGCAGCTCTGTGTTTTATCATTTTGGTTTCCTACATTTTGGCACCAAGTGTAGTTCCATTATCATTTCATTGCCTTATTTTATTGCAATGAAGTGTGATTCAGTATTTTATGTAAGTCTGCAAGCAATCCGTGCACATTATAAAAACTGGTTGTATGTATGTACGTCCCACATCTTCTCCTAAACCACTGGACCGATTTTAAACACACCTGGTACACATATCCATCGCTGAGCGGCAACAGTCGCTGAGTGGGGGAGCGGGGGTGGGGGAAAGAACCATCTACCTATTTCAGGAAATATTGTGTCATAAACGATGAGATGCGTGGAAAACTGCTGCATCATGTTTGATCTTTAAATTGATTGCTTCTTTGCTACTCACCCAACTCCTAACATATTTCGCAGACAGCATCCACATTTGTCGGAGGATGTACCAACAGAAATCTGTCACTGTACGACACATATTTCTAGACATATGAAGTCATAAGCATTGATATGTGTGAAGAACTTAGGCTTCTAGCAAAAAGTTTTAATACATTTATTCTTTACTACTATGACACTCCTACAGTCGAGTCAACTTCAGGAAATACCTGTCGTCTGGTTGTGCGTTTGACAACTTTCAACAAAGAGACGCAAACGGCCATAGGTGAAAATAATAGCATTCTGTACAGCTGTGAAGAGGCGTTGCCATGGTGGCTTGCACAAAACTGCGTTGTAGACGTGTGAAACCACAGCGTCTAGCTTACAGAAACAGTCGGGGACACTGTAATTATATATTTCAACATTATGCATATTTCTCTGTATGACTGTTTCATATTTTAAAAGACTTGTTTCACGAATTCGCAGAAATCAAACATTTTCGATATTACGCTACGAATAAATTTCATTTTTTTTGTTTTCGCTTCTAATAGAAAAATTACAAAATGAATACCTAGGCCCTGTAGGTTTTTGACCTACTTGTCTATAAAACAGAGTTTCAATTTTCCCTAATTGCTAGTGGAAAGTAAGTTATTATCGATTTCATACTATCGTTATATGTCACTCTTCGGACAGCAAGTGTACATTAAAGCAAGCTTTAGAGACGGCTGCTTGTCACTCGGGCAAACCTCTAAGGTGAACGCGGTTTCCAACTTGAGCTTTCTGATCTTTCATGTATTTTAAGGGCTGTACTCCACTCAATGTTGTTCGAGTACAGATTTTACCTTACGCCAGACAATCTCTCAATCAGAGAACCTATCATCTCGTTTTCCATTAATCAAATAACCTTGTGGTAAGAGATTGTCACGTCTATAGCTCACACGCTACATATCCATCACTATCGAATGCACATCTCTGGTTGTTTACCACTTCATATGGTTCGCAATTGCTCATCTTGTTGTTAAGACTTTCGGGACCGACATAACTTTGGTTATTCAAGATGCATCTTAGAAAACTCATTGCGAAACACGTATTTCAAAAACTTTGAGAGATTTTATTGAACTAAGAATGCCCTGTGGTCCAGGGATAGCGTCTTTGGCTACTGATCAAAACGACCTTGGACCAGGATTCGATCACATCCAACGATTCAATTTTCAGTAGAAAAATTATCAGCAGTGGTCACCGAAGGCTACCAAAGCATAGGCAGTCACTCTTCATCAGCCAACGGCCTTGTCAGCGCACCGGCGGAGGGTTGTGGTGGGAGAAAGCCCCTGAATGTCGGGATAATAAGTAACGATTCACGGCATGTTTCAGAAGCCACATCTAAATAAATATTACATAATAAGTATGAGCAGAACACTCGATCAGTTAGTGAAAAAAGAGTTATGATGATCACGCCATCACTCAAAGATTACGGATTAGTCCCCCACATTCGGAGCTCATATAGGGGAGATCCAAGTGGGTACTGAATGTGGGAGAAAGACTGAATAACCAGTTCTAGTGTAACCTTCTCCGAGTTGCAATGTGAGATCTTCAAAGTTTACTTCTGATAGGGAAGGTACAAAATATTATAATGCTCAGTCTGGATAAAGTTTGTGGGTCAGTGAAGCGAATATAGGGAATATCACCAGCATTAGAAAGTGGTATACAGGTTTGGGACTCTTTATTAATAGGACTGCAAGGCCGAATCTGATTTACGCCATAATTAATAGTTCAGATGTACAATCCAAGATTTCAGGATTGACACGGTGCCCCACACTTAAAGACTGTTAACCAAGGTCCAAGCATACTCATTAGGGTCCCAGATATGTGAGTGGCTCGAAGACAAGTTACCTAATAGAATCCAGTACGTTGTCCTCTACGGCGAGTGTTCATCAGAGGCAGGATTGCCCACGAAAAGTGTATTCGGACTGCTCTTGTTATCTACATACCTGTAAGATAATTATATTTTTGTTGTAGCTTCTGTTTCCAGTAATTTATGGACACTCAAATACTGTATGGGACGGTGACAATTACGCTGTACGTTCGTGAAGTTCAAATTATTAATCAAACTTTTCACGAATAACAATATAACTTAGTCACGGACACTTACTGCTTCAACTGAATGATGGGATACCAAGAAGTTCTATTGAGCTACTTGACTGCACAGTTGCAAGTATCTTGTCGTACATACGATGCAACTAATGACATAAAAACGGGTAGCTCCTGCACAGACGTCTCGGTGACGCGTCGTCGATACGCGCCTGCTACTGTCTCTAATTAATGACGTCAATATACGCTACGTCCATTACTTAAATGAGCGCAGATCGTAAGATATCGACAACGGAACTTTATGCAGCAGCGTACCGACTTGACTAATAAATACTGAATCGTTGAAAAATGATGAATGTGAAGAATGTGGAGTCTGTGGAGTTACTTATTATTTTAATTTGACTGTTAAATCACTATTTTCAACGGTTGGTTTAGCTGTTTCTTTACTTCCATTGCTTCATGAAATAGTTATCGCGGCATTACCGCAAAGATGACTTAGCAACCAGAATCAACTACAAAAAGACGGCCGCTGTGACCGAGCTCTTCAAGCCGCTTCAGTCTGGAACCGCGCGACCCCTACGGTCGCAGGTTCGAATCCTGCCTCGGGCATGGATGTGTGTGATGTCCTTAGGTTGGTTAGGTTTAAGTAGTTCTAAGTTCTAGGGGACTGATGACCTCAGATGATATGTTCCACAGTGCTCAGAGCCACTTGAACCATTTCTGAACTACAAAAAGCGTTCGTCTGCGAGGACTGCGGGTACCGTGGTTTAGTGCTCCCGAGCGTCCGGACGAATGAGGGCATCCCTCACACACAAAGGATGCTGGAGCACAGATTTCAAACACACTGTTTTGGTGTCGAACTGAAGGGTCACTGGTTTGCTACTTGGTAAGATGATTCGTGTTGTTGTAATTCATCGTAGGCATTGCGAAACTGCAAAATTTTGTCGTTGATCATTCGGTGAGGTAGTTACGTTTTATCGTTAAATTTTAATCAGTTCAAGTTGTGTAATTGCTATGGACAGTTGGAATAGACTTGCTGTACTTGTTTCATTAGTAATATTTTGTTTCTCTGCGAGGTCAGTAGCTAAGAGGCTTGTAACAGAATTCGACTTATTCACTTAATCTGAAAACTATTACAGTCAGTTCAGTCCCTTTTCCATCAGTTTAATTTCCAAAATGCCTTGTATCAACCATACAGGATTCGTTCACATTATAAGTACGTATTTAAATTTTACCTAACATGTATCGCTTGTAAATTAAGGCAGCCATGTATTATTTTATTTACTTGGTTTCACAAGTCGGTTGTATGACGTAGTATCTGAATACTCCCACGTCGTACGATTTCCTTGCCACTGGTTTGTTATTTAAAAGCATTACCATGACTGATACTCTGCAGCTATTATACGATCTCACCATGCCGTACGGTAATTTTGGCTCTACGAAGAGAGAAATTCCAACACTTTCACATGATATTTCAAATCAAAGATCACTTTCAGTATTATCAATATTACGTATGCCCTTCTTCGAACGCATTTTTCGGGGTAAGTGTGACAGTGTAGCAACTTGCGGAGACGATGTACTTGGCTCTACACAAGTGTACGTGTTCGATGTTTCGTATTTAACCATCACGATTACGAATCAGTGGACACTGTTTATAGGTCGAGTTGCTAAAATACATTCACTATTGCTGAAATATTACAGATCGCTTTTCTTACTTACTTACGTTCAGTTTACATCATCTATGCTCACTATTTACCATAGAGCTACTGAAGTAAGTGTGAACAGGTACTACTTTTTTTCATTTTGTAGGTCGTTTTTATTGATCTACTTCCTTCTTTGTAATTTGGGGTTTACTGTTGATTATTGTGACGGAATGTTGATTATTCGTCTGCTGTCGCTTATCTGGTAAATATATATTGAGATTTCGGAGATTTAGAGGAAAGGTATTATTATTTTTCTACTATCAGCTGTTCCGCTTATGTTCTACGGTGGATTGGTGTCCTATACTGTAGAAGTTTTTTTTGTGGTTCTCGGTATTCATTATGTGTGGCTCGGTTCTCCCGTCAGGTAAAATCGTTGCAAGTCTTCTAGCTGACGCCACTTTGGCGAATTGTGTGTTCATGATGAAATGATCATGAAGACAACACGACACCCAGTCTCCGGGAGGATAAAATCTCCGACCTGGCACGGGAATCAAACTCGAGCTCCTAGCATAGTATTTTGCCACTCTGATGACTCATCTATCGCGGTGGACGTTAGGAGATGGAGAGGACTTGTAACGAAAAGCAGTAGTTTGGTAGGAGTCCAGATAGGTGTGAGAAGTCCAAATTGGTGTAGCAGACTGATTCTAACAACGTTTAACTGTTGTAGTGTTGCTTTGAGGGGGGGAGCAGGTTATAAGTAGGGTTGACACTGCAGTCTAGGAGTATACCTGCTTTGATGCTTTGTCAGATAACCCTGCAGATTCTACCACCTGTCATGTTCAAATTGAAAAACCGTATGTTGGACTTATTTGCTTACAGGACTTGATAAGAATGTTAGCAGCATAAAGGATAAAATAGAGGCTAAGTAACAGAATAAGCGGAATTATTAATGGGCTATGACAAGGTATAACAACAATAACAAAATAACTATAACATGAAATGGTGCAGGTAAATTAAAAGACCAAGTAGGAGATAAAGCAAAGGCACATAATGAGAAGTTAGAGGATACTGCTGGCAGATTGACTGAAAAGGTGGAAACTATTTCAAGAGAGCAGCACACTAGCATTAATGCATTAGAAGCACAAATTCAAAATTTAGAACAAAAATTAGACTCCAGTGAAGAAACTGCT
Source organism: Schistocerca americana (assembly GCF_021461395.2). Classification (NCBI taxonomy): domain Eukaryota; kingdom Metazoa; phylum Arthropoda; class Insecta; order Orthoptera; family Acrididae; genus Schistocerca; species Schistocerca americana. Next base: position 128,246,521 of record NC_060122.1, on the reverse strand, counting down.
TCAGGCAGGTTTACTGTCCTCACTATTTAGGGTAGTCGCACTCTGAGTAGGAGAAAATCTGTACCAGAAAACAGATTTGATACTGTAGATTTTAATGAAGATGTGAATAGACATCATAAGTCATTACAATGAGGTTTCCATGTTTCATTTAATGAGAGGAGTGTGTGAAATCTGAGACAAATTTGTCAAGGAGAATGACACTATTCCAAGTCAGTAATATTAAAGGAAAGGGTTTACTGAGACACGTGTCTAGGACTTGGTCTGTATTTGTTATCATATGCTTCTACAGTGATGAGCTACCTCTCACATTACTTGTCAATAAAATGGCCTTCACCTTAAGGGTCTCCACTTTTTTCGGCAGTGTATTCAAGTTCAGTGAATTTAATTCTTTTATTACGCCGCCTTCGTTCCAACGGTCACCCACCCCTCTTTACATTCTGTACGCTATAATCTGTAACCCACCTTGCACGTGGAAGGGCATAGTTCTGAGACCGATATCTTTTTCTTCTATCCTGCTCCATTTACGAATGATGCATAAGCGAACTGTCAAAAAGCCAGTTCATGAGCTCTGTTTTCTCTGGTTTTCCCACTGTACTCATTTCGCGGAACATATTTGGGAGAAAGCAATGTGTTTTCTGTTTTTAGAAATTTTAACACTAAATCTGCCTGTCAAGCAAATCACTTGTAATGTTTACCACTATAGCTTCATGAGCATCAAGTAACAGTCTCACGCATACTAAACTAAACTGTGACAAAATTTATTCCTCTCTTTGACTTTTCTATATACTCCTGTGGATATTATGCCAAAACTTCGGCAGAATCAGCAACGATCAGCGGGCATGAGGAAGAAGTGAAATACTGTGTCATGATGATCTGTCCATTGGCAAAATATTCCGGATTTGGTCCCACATTCGGGTCCCCAGGAGGTTCTGCCGAGTGGGCGGTGATCGTGAGAAAGAGATGGAATAACCAACGAAAGGGTGACACTGTACGAGCCGGAGTGTGAAATGCCGGAAGTTGGAACGTCGTAGGAAAGCTAGGAAATCTGAAACGGGGAAATGCAAATGCTCAGTCCAGATATAGAGCAGATCAGTGCACTGAAATGAAAAGGATTTCGGGTCAGACGACCAAAGGATAATATTAACAGTAACAAAGGATCGTATAACGGGAGTGCGATTTGTTATGAATGGGAAATTATGACAGAGAATGAGTTACTGTAAAGAAATCAGTGACCGGGTTTGTGTCACCATATGCGACATCAAATCAAAGCAGAAAACGATTGTTCAGGTATAAATGACGACACCGAAAGCACAAGATGAAGAGATACAGAAAGTATATCAGAATACTGCTATTCATCATGTGAAGGGAAATTAAAATCTGATAATCATGAGGAATTAGCACGCGAATGTATGGAACGGAACAGGAGAGAGAGTTCCTGGAGAATGTAGGATAGGTCGCAGAAGTGAGAGAGGAGAAAGACAAGTTGAGTCCTGCAAGAAATTTCAAATTGCGCTAGTGAATACTCTGTTCAAGAGTCAGAAGACGAAAAGGTGCTCTAAGAAAAGAGCCGGAAACATGGGAAGATTCCACGGTCGGACACAGATTCGGAATTCAGGTATTGGATTGTAAGGCGTAAGGTTGCGCGATATTTCTGTAGTGGAGAATGATAAGACGCTTTTGGAGATCGCTAATGGTGGGGAACTCCTGTAAAGAATGTCCCACTAGGCAATTCAATTGAAAAGGATTGGACGTCGCTAAGAACGGCAGTCGCAGATGTAAGACTGTCAGACATTGATACAAGGTAGGTAACTCCCAAGAAACTCTGGGTTGCAGAAGAAATATTGTAACTTAGGAGGAAGTTCATAAATATTCAGGGAGAAACAGTAGTACAGCAATATAAATAATTTGATAATGAAATAAAGAGAAAGTGCACGGCAGTCAAGGCAAAATGGTGACAGGAAAAATCTGAAGGAGCCGTAAAAGAAATTACCGTCAGAAGGACTGTCTCAGCATATAGAAAAGTCAAAATAACTTCCTTGTAATGAAAAGCAAGGATTCAACGGGAATTCCTTTGTTACAAGCAGATAAAACAGCGAATAGGTGGAAAGAGCCCACTGAACGCCTGTATTAGGGGGGGGGGGGGGGCTGCTCTTCTGACTTGATAATATATGGAACTGAAGTCGGTAATGGACACGTAAAAATTTCAGCACTAAAATCAGAATTTAAACCAGCTCTGGAAGACTTGAGATCAAATAAAGCAACTGGGATAGAAAACATTCCCTCGGAATTTCTAAAATCATTGTGGGAAATGGCGACGGAACGACTATTCAGGTTAGTGTGTAGACTTCATGACACTGGCGATATACCATCAGACTTTCTGAAAAATGTCGTCCACACATTATCTAAGATAGCAAGGGCAAATGGATGCGAAAACTATCGCACAATCAAGTTAACATTGCGTGCATTCAAGCCGCTGACATGGGTAATGTACAGAAGAACGGAAAAGAAAACTGAGGCTATATTAGATGATCGGTATGGCTATAAGAAAGGTACAGGTCACAAAACGGCAGTTTTCATTTCGCGCTTTATACGAGAAGCAAGACAGAAGAAAAATCAAAATATGCGTATAGGATTTATGGAAGAAGCGTTCGAAGATGTGAAATGGTGAAAGTTCCGAGAATAATAGAAGTAAGTTACAAGAAATTACGGGTTGTATACAATATTCATAAGGACCAGGAGGGAGAAAAAGATAGGGAGACCATAAACGAAATACTCGGATACGAAAGGGTGTAAGGCAGGGAGTCAGTATTTCGCTCCTGCTGATCGATTTATAATTCGAAGAAGCAATGCCGGAAGGTTCAAGAGGATAGCAGTGACGAAATTCGCTGATGACATCATTATTCTCAGTGAAAGCGAAGAAGAATTACGGGATCAGTTGAATCGAATGAATAATGTTAACAGACTGTGGATTGAAGATAAATGATAATGACATCGAAATGAGATGCAGCAAAAATGTGAATAGTGAGAATTTCAACACGAAGCTGATGGTCACGAAGTAGGCGAAGATAAGTAGTTCTGCATAAAATTCTGACTAGCACAAACAAAGGTGGTATTTCTATCCAAGAGCATTCTATTGGTATCAAACGTATGCTTTAATCTGAGTTAGTATTTTCTGATAATATATGTTTGAAACATGGCACCGTGTCGTAGTGAATCATGGACAGTGGAAAACTGGAACAGAAGACAATCGAATCGCTTGATATGTGATTGTACAGATGAACGATGGATATCAGATGGACTCAGTGTGTCTGACTCTGTGGGTGCTCTAATGCTCGCGGACCGCACGCCACCCGCTAACCTCACCCCCCCCCCCCCCCCACTCACCACCATCAAAATTCTATTGTAGTACGCAGTCTCTGACCTCTCACCCCCCCCCACCCCCTTCCCTAGTCGAAATGTTTCAGGTACTCATTACAAACACAATGTGGGCAACATAAATGAAACAGAATAAATGAAAATCAGAGTAAGTAGGGAAAACTCAACGCTGTCAGTTCTGCTGTCGCGTTGGTTCTTGCAAGGAAGGGGCATCGGTTTTCCGTCCTCCGGGAACATATAACAAGTGCTTAGCAGGATAAAGATTTCAGCCGCCTGATTTGCGTCGATGGATATTCACTCACTCAGCAACGTTCTTAGAGGAGTAGTATGTTTTCGTTTATTTTTTATTGCGTAATATAGATTCAATACAATAGTTTACTGTCGCCATTTATTTTGTTTATGTTTTTGTTGTAGTTAATTTTTGTAATGCATGAAATCATTGTTCGCTCATTAGTGCACAAAAGTGATTCGGCTACGACGTTTCCTGGTAGTGGTTGAGATGGCTCCGATCCAGCTGCTTTATCGAATGAAAAAATGAAAACTGGTCACATTGGTGGAGGCCGTTCTTTCAAAAGACTTTGCAAACACGGAGATAAGCGAATGCTGTATGACAAAAAGTGTGGCAAATTGTTTTACTCTGTGTGCGATTAAATGAGTTCCTTTTGCGAAGAAAACTAAACTAGATGATAATACGATGAAAGCATTAGATCACGTCGAGTTTTGTGCTTGGAACAAACATTAGAGGGACGTACTTGTCATGAAAAGTTGTAATTATCATATGTCTTGCAATATTTAGTCTCAAAGGGTAAGGTGGGAAAATGAAAGTCGGCAAGAGCAGCTCTGTTGAGTGTTATCTACACCGCTTTGTGTCACGGTGCATAGGTTAGTAATCCGTCTTGTGTGGTTGAAAATGTAACTATAGTGGATTGTTAGTGTTAGTTTTTGAACATAACTACAATTTGTCCTCTTGGCCGCGGCGTTTATAGTACAAATGGCTATCGGAAAATATCTCAGACGAAGTAAGTCGTGTTGTGGCTCACGATCTATGTATTTTCAAAAAGGTTTTAATATGTTGACAATACTATTCGATAATTTTGGATGAAAATATTCATGTATGTCGACACGAGACAGTCCACAATAAAAAGTGGAGTATCAAATATTCATTGCATTTTTACTTTTGGTTCTCATTCACCTAGTTTTTCCAAACATGTCCTGTAATTCATTTGTGACTTTTAGCTATTTTCCTTAGTTATAATGTAATCGTAAGCATTAATCTAGTTTAACTTCTTGTTCTTGAAACCGGACGCCAATTTTAGTAACTCACATTTTAATGAGCATTATGTTTCAGTTAAAGGGATTTGTACAAAATTTACTGTCTTCAGGGTATTAGTAATGTTATTAGAGTATTAGTAATGTTACCAGCTACAAGCAACACCTGCTGTTATTGTATTATTTATCGTTCATTGTCAATTTCATTTGTAAAACGACTCCCAACATTCGAAAAATATGGATCACGATCTTATACAATAATTCTCATGCTCACTATTGCCAACTACAAGCATTCAAGTGGTAGGTGTGGACCACTGGCGGCGTCAGTTACCACTATGATTCACTAGCTGGTGCGCCTCCACAAGATGTTGTAAAGTTTTCATCCCAGCCCAGACAGCTGTTTTTCTAGGTACTATCAGGAGTTCAACATTTGTAAGTTGCTACCATAATATACTTACGAAACTCTGATACTGCAGTTTCGAGTTCTTTGGCTTATCCAGACTATTTATCAGGTCCAAATAATATACCCCTCAGTGATGACTCGTAATTATCTAAGATTAATGATACAGCTTCCGATATCGATTTCATTTTATACCGCATGATATGTGCCTTTTACAACTTTGGGAAACAATATTGGTTTAAGGGATGAAAATAATCCAGTAATGTGAATACTTTCTGTCTCCTTCATAGTAGTGCTCTTAGTTTATTAATGACCTCTACTTGCTACGTATTTTGCATTATATTAGCCTGAAGATGCGATCTAATATCGAGAAACCAGTCACAGTTTGACCTCACAACAAACGAAAATTCACAGCTACAAGCAGACTCTTCAATTTTTCGGAAGACTTTACCACAACATTTCTTAAAATATCTTTCAAGTTTCGATTTGCTTTCAGTCTATCAGTGGTCACAATTTTTCAATTAATAAATTATTTTCTTAATACTATGGCCTGTTTGATGAACTTTGTGGCCATTCCATGAACCACTCCACTAGAACTCCCACAAACTAAAAAATCTGAAAATGTAAAAAAGAAATTCTGGAAGATTTAAATTAGAAATTCGATATCATGAAATTCTTGATCATTATTTTTAACCTTCTTCATCACCTTATATCTCAGTTTAATAACACAATCTTAAAAAATTGAAAATCCTAACCATTAAGTAATTTCAAGCTCTGTTTGGCAAAATAATTTTCTATTTATTATAAGGCACCATTCAAATTTTTCACCATATCTAGTTTCGAAATATTTACAGCCATAAATGTAATATAAATTTTTTACTTCTAACTCAATAACATTTTTAAAAAAATTTTCGCTGTTTGCATTACTGAGCATCTTCCATAGACCCTCCATTTTATTAGGATTAAAATTTTTCACTCAAAATTCTGTGTTGAGGACCATGTGTTAAATATTTTTGTACCATACAGGTGTACGATTCCGAATTTTATCACTGAATCTGGGACATAGCTTTGCTGTTGTTTTCTTTGTACTTAATGCATACATTCTCACACAACATGTTTATGACATAGCTAATGTAGACTCTATGTGTAAAAGGCAGCGTCCTGACTGACCATCTGGCTGACTGTCTCATCATCACCCAGCCCAAACTGCTGAAGATAGAAACTTGGAAGTCGGAGACAATGTTGACATTATACTGTAAGCTTCATTGAAGACGACGTTTATCCAAATTTCAACAATAAATGGGTGCAATAAGTCTTGAAGTTTTTTCCAGGAATGTCGCTATTAATGTAATTTTGAAGCTAGACGTTCGAAAATTGGTATTTGGTTCCTCAGTCGGAAATAAAGAAATACACATTTCAGCTTTTTCTGGAAATTTGACCCTATAGGGGTGAAATAGTGAGTGAAAGCTTTGTTTGGAAATACATTATTTCTAAAGAACAATTTAAGAATTTTTAAAGCTGTATTTATGAACACAGGTATTTGACTTCTATGTTACAAATAAAAAAATATGTTTCTGTGTTCTCAGAAACTGAACCCCTAAAGAAGTGTAATAGGAGATGATACTTTTCATGAAAATATTTTATTGTGAAAACATTTCTAAGGCTATGTCTACGAAAATTTAAATTTGGCTTATGACTTAGAAATGAAAAAAGTGTGTATCAGTTCTTTGGAAATTCAACCCCTTGAGGGTGAAATCGGAGAAGAAATTTTTCATGGAAATATTTTAACGTCCAAGCATTTTGTAACATAAATTTATAAAAATTTGTGTTTGGTTTACGTATTAAAAATAGAGCATATCGATCTTACTCTTCTTGGAAATTCAAACCCTAAGGGAGTGAAATAGGTGGTGAATAGTTTTATTAAAATATTTCATTGCAAAATCATTTTTAAAGGTAAGTCTTTGACAACTGGTGTCTGGCGTATTGGTTGGAGATGAAAAATTATGTGTTTCAGTGATTTTGGAAATTCAGCCGCCAAGGAGGTGAAAGAGGGGCAGACTGATTCACTGATTCATCATCACTGAGTCCAAACTGCTATGGATAGAAACTTGAGGCTTGGAGTGAGTGTGGGACCTATAATATAGTTATCATTGAAGAAGGGACTGTCTGAAATGCCATTCCTAAATGGGTGAAATAGATGATGAATATGTTTTTAGAGGTATGTCGCTGTTAATTGAATTTATGTCATTCTTAAGGGAATTTTGTAGCTAGAACTACGAAAGCTGGTATTTACTTTCTCAATCAGAAAATAAATAATGCATGTTCTAGAATTTTTGTAAAGTCAACTACTAAGGGGGTAAAGTAGCAGGTGAATGATTTTGAAAATATATATTTGCTAAAGAACTACTAAATGATTTTTAAGGTTACATCCAAGACACCTGATATTTGACATCACAGTCAGAAAAAAAAACATGTTACAATGAATCTGGGAATTCAGCACCTAAGAGTGTGCAGTAGGGGATAAATATTATCAATAAAATACTTCGTTACTATAAAAAAATTTAATCAAAAGCTAAATTTATTACAACTGGCATAACTCCTCCGTTAGATGTAAAGAAATGTTTTTAGGGGGTCAATGTTGCTATTTAAATATCCCCACAACAACAAAAAAAGCCATGATCAATAAAAACTTTCGACTTCAGTTACCAGAATCGTTTTTTGGCCAGAAGAACATGCAAAGTATATCATGATTATATAGTCTTAATGAATGTGAAAAACTTAGAGGCTGTTGCAATTTGCGGAAAACATCAAAATTAGTATAAGGAAAAGAAATCTCTGTAGACCATATAGCATATGTCAGCAAAGCATCAGTCACTAACCCAGTTTTAAACAAGATGGAAGGGTCTTATGTTGATAACACTGTCTGATTGTGGACTCTCTTTAAATCTAGAAATGCAGCATACGCTCCCAGATAATTATTTTGTGGATCCAAATTCTAAATTTACAGAGGAGAAACTCCATATCTTCCATTCTTCATAGAGATATTCTGTAATTTGGTGTGATCGACCAAGGAAGAGTCAACTGATTAGTTTTGCTTCTTGTCCGAAAAGAAACGAAAATGAAATAAGGCATATAGAAATCGGTAGAATTTTAGTAATTGGCTATATCTAGTTCAAAACTGTTCTTTCCATTGAATTCCACTATCTCTATGGTTTGTGGTTAAAATATATGTATGGGACTCTTCAAGTTTTTTGGTCCTTCTTATCCTAGAGTGATTATTCTGGTTCTTATCTAACCACAGGAACATGAATTTCCATTTTTTCCGCATATATTTGTCTTCCTTAGGAAATGTTGTCACATGTTGAACACCAACAGTCAGACCATCAAAAAATGGCATCTCCAGCATTTCAGGCTCATTTAAAAATTACAGTTAAATCTACTACTCAAAAAAATTGTTTTGTAGTCTCTGAATTATCTGCGAAGTGTTTCCAAACGATAATGTGTTTAATTTCTCTTATTTTTCATCTTCCTGTCATTAAACATGTGACACTTTGTGGGTTATTCATTGACTGCAAATAAAGTCAATTGCCTAAGGGCAGATGAAGAAATAAAACGATGTTCCATTCTAGATAAAATATTGTTTCGATTCTCTATATTGAAAACCTTACAGAGCTTTGTCACATAGTTGTCAATCAATTTTTTGTTGGATTTTCCATCTTATGTTGGATAATCTGTACCACAGCCTCCAATAATACTAAATCTAATTTGATCCATTATTAATGGATTTTGAAATCCTACAACTCTGACAACAATAGGTTTGTTTATAAATAAATCTTCTGCTACCAGTCACCATTTTTCTTTATTTACTTTTCACACAATGAGTTTTCAGAAATGATACCCATTTTTAAGTGCTTCTTTTCTTGTGTATTAAGAAATTTCTGTTGATGTTGTCAATGTGTGAGAGTCTGTTTCATTTTGTTGACTTGTACCGCAATATATAAGAAACACACGACTTTTTAGTTTATCGATTCTTTTGATGAAGTTATTGGCGAAATTTAGAAGAATTTGTACTTATAGTTTTCTAATGGTCCATTTGTGCAGTTTACATACACTAAACATCACACACAGCTTGTATTACTTTTTGTTACTTTTTTGTTTATTAAATGTAGAAAACCCAATCTTTATTTTGTGCTTTTTAAATATTTGCAACTTTCTGTGACTAATTGCCCATGTATGGGATACTTGATATACATTTGTTTTACCCCTTTTCTTCTGTATTGCATTTTGCACCTGGCTCTTTCTTCACTTTGTCTCAGGATTGTGTCCACCATGGAAACACTGTAACCACTGGCAACTCCAATCTTTTTCGCTTTGTTTATTTATTGTTGTATGTTTTCTTGCTTGAATGGTAGATCTGTTGCCCTATGTAGCACTGACCTGTATCCTGCCTGTTAATGGATATTTGGGTAATGTGAGGTTGCAAGGATTGTGGTGTCAGTCCTTGTGTTTTCCTATAAATTTTGAATGTGCATGCATTGTTGTGTCTTGTAATATTTAGGTCCACAAATCTGATGCTATTATTTTTTCCATGTTCCACTGTAAATTTGATTTTCTCTTGTAGATTAATGAAATAATTTAGAACGTCTGTGATGTGTTTAATATCCTCTTCCACCAGTGTGTCATCTACATATCTCCTATAAAATTCTATTTTCTTTAGGCAAGGTTCTTGGCTGTTAAATAGTTTTTGGTTTAACTGATTTATGTATATGTCAGATTTGGAACCACATATACATGATCCTATTTGCTAGGCCATCTGATTGTTTGTAAATGTTGTCATTAAAGGTAAAGTAGTTGTAACTTAGGATTAGCTGAAGGAGTTCCATAAATTCAACAATCTCTGTTTATGAAAGTTTCTTGTGTTGAATAAGGTTCTTTTGTATTACTGTTAGAGCTTTTTGTATGGGTATGTTTGAGTAAAGGTTAGTGATATCAAGTGATATAAACAGTGTATCTATGGAGAGCTTTCTTGTTCTTAGTTACTATTATGTTGTTTCTTATGGAATACGTTGTTTCATATGTATAATTTTTCATAATTTTTTTATTCAGTTTTTGTGACAGTTTGTGTACTGGACTATTTATAGACTTGACCACGGGATGTATCGGATTTCCATCTTTGTGTATTTCAGGCTGTGCTCTTAGGTGTGGTGCTTTTGGATTAATGCATGTAAGGTATTTCTTTTCAGTTTCTCTCAATAGCAAACGTGTGTTCTCTAATTGTTCCTTAATTTTGCTTTAATATGGTTTGGTTGAGTCTTTTCCAATGTGCTGAATATTATTAGCAGCAATATATTAATTTTTTTTGACAATGTATTCTATATCTTTAACCACAACTAATGTATTGCTTCTCTCTGACCTTACAAATATGGAATGGTTATTTTTCAGTTTATTATTTATAGATTTTACATATTTTTCATAGTTTATTGTATATTGGAGCTAAACTTATCTTTATTCATTTGTTTCTCAGGAAGCTTCCTTACTTTGTGACCAGTTGCCGCTTTTGTATTTGAATTTAACTTTGCAATGTCTGTTGCATTTCTAGGTGCACCTACAACTTGTTTCAGTGTGTGGTTGCTGAGGTTAGGTTTTACATTGTATTTAACTCCTTCTTGGAGTAGATCGTTTTCCTTTGGTTGAATTTTATGTCTGTGTTGTTCACCACTCTACTTTAAAATGAGTGTGTGCCTTTGTCAGATAACTTCAGGTTGGATCTCTTATCTTGTTTGAATGTCATGATATGTGGCTTTTGTTATGTGTGTTGCAAGTTCTCCACCAACTAATTAAAGGTCATGATATGGATTTGCTAGAAGAACTGGAGACATATTCACATTACAGATAATAAGAATGTAAAATATTACATGAAAAACTCAATAGTGAATCAGTGAATTTCTTCAGATGTTTCGATTGTCTACTTACAGAAAAATAGTAAAAATATTGTAAAATAGATATAAGTAATTTATGAGCCACATTGTTAAGATAAATAACCTCTGTACAAAAGCATATCTTAATCTGTAGAAGGCCAATATTATTATCTGTGTGGAGTACTTGTAACAGCATCTTTGTAACAGTTTTGTTTATATAAGATAGTTGCGATGTGTTAAGTGTAAAACAAATTGTGTGTGATGTTTAGTGTGTGTGAGTCTTTGCACAAATGAACCACTAGAAAATTGTAAGTTCAAATTCTTCTAAATTTCGCTGTTAACTTTACCAAAAGTATCGATAGCAAAAAAAGTGATGTGATTCTTATATATTGCAGTACAAGTCAACGAAATGACGCAGACTCTGACATATTGTCAACATCAATAGAAATGGCTTAATATGCAAAAAAAGCTCTTAAAAATGGGAATTATTTCCTGAAATGCTTGTGGGTAAAGATTAAATAAAGAACAATAGTGACTGGTAGCAGATGATTTATTTATAAACAAACCTATTAATAATACTAAAGCTCATGTACAATTGAGATGATTAGGATAAACCAAACTATATCTAAATTTTGTATTAATCATTATGGGCTTGTTGGGAATATATAGACAGTGGATGAGTAAATCTGACACCTCTCTATTTTGTTCATTATTTGTTACAGATAAAAATTGATGAGATCATTTCTAAATTAACTGTTGCAGTAGCGCCACTGAAGACAACTAAATTTTTAATTCCATTGGTAACACAAATGTCTAAATTCTGAATAGCATCAAAACTTTGGGTATACACAGGATAACGTGTTTCTTGAGTTAGTGTCACTCCAAATTCAACATTTTTCTTAAATGAAAGTGGAATATAAGTTTCTGAATGAAAATGATCAGCAAGCTTTACAAATGTCAACTAAGTTAAAATTTTTATTAGTTGATTCAAGTTGAATAAATTTAAGCACATCATTAGCAACATTTTTTATTAGCATCAGTAGCTTGACCACTAAATCCCAGCACACCTCCAGTACAATCTTTTACATCTATATATATAATTCTGTATTGCTCTCAATAATAAGTGTATTTAAAATTTCATCTGAAACACTGTGAATATTAAGCTTTCAAAGATCAATATTATTTTCTAAACTGTTTAGACTATATTGACCTACAGAAATTTCTATCCTTTCTCCATGAGAATATAATTTATTATTTTTTCATATAATTTCTCTAATTGGAAAGTTCGTGTAGAAACCAAGTAGTCCAACATTATTAAAACTAAAATTTCCTAGCAGATTAAAACTCTGTGATGGACCGAGACTTGAACTAGGGACCTTTGCCCTTTGTGGTCAAGTGCTCTACCAACTGAGCTACCCAAGCATGACCCATTCCCTGTCCTCACAGCTTTACTGCTGCCAGCACCTCATCTCCTACCTTCCAAACTTCAGAGCAGCTCTCCTGAAAACCATGCAGAACCAGCACTCCTAGTAGAAAGGATATTTCAGAGACATAGCGTAGCTACAGCCTGAGGGATATATCCAGAACGAGTTCGAGTCTCGGTCTGGCACCTACTTCTAATCTGCCAGGAAGTTTCGTGTCAGTGCACCATCTGCTGTAAAGTGAATATCTGATTCATTACTAAAACTGTCTCACAGGTAAAGCTCATCTATTTTTGAAAAAAAAAACAGATTGTGTACCACTCAACTGAAAATTGATCTTATCTAATATTAATAAGTATTTATGAAATTAAATGGAAATAGATAGGGATCCTAGGACAAATATTACAAAAAATAAAGTTGTTGGTTTTCAACAAATTCTATTTGATGTGTAATAATAGTACCAAGAAATTGTGGAAAAACAAAATTAACCACTGACAATTATGTTTTAACTTGATAGCAGCTCAACTGAAATAAAATGATGCACTTTAAATTTATTTAAAGTGATTAGATCGACCAAAATGTTTGGAGTTGATAAAAATATGTAAAAAAATTGAAAGCTAAAATAATAAAAAAAGCTACTTATATTGAAAAGAATAATGACATTTTACCACTGAATAAATATGAACGTAAACCAATTCTTATGTTTGATGAGTTCATTTGTGACAATCAGGATGTAGTGAGAGAATAATTTACTAGTTGTAGTTAATGGAAATAGACTGTTCTGATTTAGCTGTGACATGTTCAAAATGACAAAACAATTAATAAGGCTTATCTACATCTTTAAATATTATTACACAAGATGATGCAAATTTAATTCTCAGGTATCATAGTTTCTTTAGTGGTGATTTCAAATCTGAAGATTTTGAAGACAAACTTAGTAAATGTTGGTATGAGGACCAGTTCTTTTTATTTAAATAAACATGACTAGGAAGCCTAACCAAGAAAAGTACAGATATAAAGTAATAAATTTCTGAACTAATAAAAATTATTTCTATTAATGTTCTTATCTATAATAAATGTTAACAAATTATGGCCAATATGTTGTTCAAAAAGCTATACACAGTTAAAAAATGAAGGAAGAATGAAAAGAAAAATTTAAAAACTGGAAGACAAACCAAAAACACAGTATCAATCATATAAAAGCGAGATCAACCTCTTATTGACATTTTGTAAGGGATAAGAGATAAAGTCTTGAAAGTTGTTGAAGATAAGAGAGGATGAAATACAATTTGTGCCTTATCAACACCACCACCACTATTCTGATGAATCTGACAACATACCACCCATGAAATACTACCGAAGTGCACAGGATCGCACTATGATAAGTGAATTACAAATATAAGTTGTGATGAAGGGTCATAAAGAGTTTAAAGATAGAAAACCTCATGGGTGCAATTAAGATAAGGGAGGGTGATGTTAAAATATCTGTAAGTGAAAGAATACTGGAATATATCAACCATAGTGAAGATCAGGTTTTCGGATTAATACCTGTTCGCTGATTTAAATTTGTAGGCAAGTTACGAATAAAATTTAATGGAGATATATTAACAGTGAGTGATAGGATGTATGAAGGTACAAATGGGTTGATTAATCATTTACCTAAAACAGGTCCAAAGATATAAATCCAAAAATTGATGCTGTTTGTGGTGTCACCGGCAGACACCACACTTGCTAGGTGGTAGCCTTTAAATCGGCCGCGGTCCGCTAGTATACGCCGGACCCGCGTGTTGCCACTGTCAGTGATTGCAGACCGAGCGCCGATCCCACGGCAGGTCTAGAGAGACTTCCTAGCATTCGCCCCAGTTGTACAGCCGACTTTGCTAGCGATGGTTCACTGACAAATTACGCTCTCATTTGCCGAGATGATAGTTAGCATAGCCTTCAGCTACGTCATTTGCTACGACCTAGCAAGGCGCCATTATCATTTGCTATTTATCTTGTGATGCATGTAACGTCAGACTGATGTTCACCAATTATGGATTAAAGTTAAGTATTCCAGAAGCTGCGTGCTATTTTTGCTACTATAAGACCTTGACCATTTCCAGACCTCACGCCAGCCTGCGTGAGCTAAACGCGGGCCTTTCGGCTTCCTCAGAGTGGCTTGGTTGTCTTGCCAGGTCACAACAGTTTGGCGCTGAGGATTGGCGGCGAGCTAAATCGCGTTCGTATCTCTACAGACTGATTTACCTGTGTAATGGCTTCGCCCCAATCTCCAGATGTACTGTCTGAATTTTATCGCTTGCAGAATCAGCAGACGCAGGCCTTACTGGATGCCCTTGGACAGCTCGTCCAGGGTCAAAGTGCAATGCAAAACGATGCGGCAGCCGCCGCTCCACCGCTCCCACAGCCACAAAACGCAGTTGCACCACCTTTCCGTCCTTTTGATGCGGCACTGGAAAGCTGGTCGGAGTGGTCACGCCAATTTGGATTCCATCTCACCACCTACAGAATTCAAGGTAAAGAGTGGCAGCCTATTCTCCTTTCCGCCGTAGGCGTCGAGACGTACCGTGTGATAGTGAAATTATTTCCCCGACGCGACGTAGCAACACTGTCCTACGAAGAAATTTTGTCTGCATTAGATACATATTTCAAAGAATCAGTCAATGTAGTTGCCAAACAGTATACGTTCTTTCATACACAACGTACAGCCGGTCAGACTAATAGGGAGTTGGTTGCAACCTTGCAAGGCCTTACTAGGGATTGTGCTTTTGATTGTGAACATGGACTCCCTTATTCAGATACTATGGTACGTGATGCAATTGCACAGAACATTCCTGATGTCTGTACACGGGAACAGATTTTGAAACTAGTCAATCCCTCCCTTCAACAAGTGATGGACATATTGGATCGGCAGGACACACTTGACTTTGCTCAGGAATCATTTGAAACTTCGCCACCTGTATGTCAAGTTAACCGGCCCGCCGGGCGAGCTGCACGGATCAGTAAACAGCCCTCGCGCCCGTCCGCGCAGCTGCCGCGAAGCTCTCAGCCACGTGCGCCGCGCCTGCAAGCAAATGCAGTGAAATCATGCCCGCGGTGTGCTACTAGACATTCGCGTGAGAATTGCCTGTCACGCCTAGCTATTTGCTTTTTCTGTAATAAAAAAGGACATGTTCAAAGTGTTTGCCAGAAAAAGCTCAGAACCATTCCAGGCCCTTTGCTTCCCGCCGGAACCGGAATCATACCCAGAATACTCAGGCTCGTGAACCTTCACCCATGGGAATTCATGTAGTTCATTCCACTCCGCCCAGTGCCACTCTCTCTAACAGTGACTGTGCATCGACATCGCCGGATCCTGTCAAGTCGCAAGTGATTCTGTACCAGTGTCAGTTCATGTTGCACGAGACAGTCGCTCTTGTCGTCAGCAGGACAATAAACTTTTTGCAGAATTGGACATTAATGGCAACGTGATACCATTCCAGCTCGATACCGGAGCTGCAGTTTCACTGATCAATCAGGACACGTACAAACAGCTGGGCAACCCTCTGTTGCATGCCGCAAATGTTGAGTTAAGTATTTATTCAGGACAAGCAATCCCTGTGTTCGGACAGTGCAGCCTTCTTGCAACATACAAGGGAAAAACAAAACTTGTGTCATTGTACGTCCTTCGTTCTTCTTCTGCAGTGAACTTGTTTGGTTTCGATTTGTTTACGTTGTTTAACTTGTCTATAGTCAATCAGGTCCTGTCAGTGAGCCAGACTGTGCCTTCAAACAGTGTTTCTCGTCTATGTGAAGAGTTTGCAGACACTTTTGCACCAGGCCTTGGTTGCGCTAAGAACTATAAAGCACATTTGGAACTGAAAGTCAACGCGCAACCGAAATTTTTCAGAGAGCGCAATGTTCCCCACGCATTGCGTGATGAGGTCGCAAGAACGTTAAACGATTTGGAATCACAAGGTGTGATTGAACGTGTGCAGGCTTCTCTCTGGGCATCACCCTTAGTAATTTTGCAAAAGCCTTCCGGAAAATTGAGACTTTGTGTGAACTTCAAGGCAACAGTGAATCCCCAACTAGTGACTGCAACTTTTCCTTAACCCCACCTGGAAGATCTTTTTGACAAACTGTGCCCGGGTAAATATTTTTTGAAGTTGGACGTAGCAGATGCGTACTTGCAAATACCGGTGGACGAAGAAACCCAGCGCGTTATGGTGGTTAAACACATCTTGGGTTTGTATCGTTTCAAACGACTGCCATTCGGGTGTGCATTCGCCCCTGCATTGTTTCAGCAAAATCTACAAACTGTTTGTGCGGCGGTCCCTACTGCAGCAAACTATCTGGACGATATTGTAATCTCCGGAAAGACGGAAGAAGAACATTTAGCCAATCTCAGAACATTATTTCAGGTCTTGCGACAAAATGGTCTTCGCTTGCGGAAGGACAAATGTGTGTTTTTTGCTCGGAACTTACCCTACCTGGGCCATGTACTCAATGCCCAAGGCATACATTCCAGTCCAGAGCACCTCCGTGCCATACAAGACTTGCCTCCGCCGCAGAATTTGAAGCAGCTACAGAGTGTGCTGGGAAAAATTAATTGTTATCATCGCTATGTGCGCCACGCCTCTTCTATTTCAGCTCCGCTTCATCGCTTACGCCGTAAAGGTGTTCCGTTCGTCTGGACGACGGAATGCGAACGCGCCTTTCGCCAGTTGAAATCGGCGTTGCTTTCCAATACTTGCGTTACGCCATTCGATCCCCAGAAACCCATTTGTTGATGGTGGATGCATCGGATTTCGGGATCGGTGCTGTGCTTGCGCACAAAAATGGATCGCATGATCACCCTATTGCCTTTGCGTCCAAATTGCTCTTGTCTGCACAATGAAATTATTCATAGATCGAGAAAGAACCTTTGGCTCTCGTATTTGGTGTTACTAAGTTTCATGATTTCTTGTAAGGTCGTCACTTTACCATCATCACAGACCACAAACCTTTGACATCGCTTTTTCATCCGAACAAGCCTGTACCTCCACGTACAGCGCCGAAATTCATTCACTGGTCTTTTTTCCTCTCGCAGTACCGCTACGATATCTTGAATCGGTCCACTGCTAAGCACGGAAACGTCGATGCGTTGTCCCGTTTGCCTGTTGTTGAGGATAGAGCATTCGATTCTTCCGAACTTGCTTGCATGTTCATTGATGCAGAAACCGATGACGTGGTCGAATCGTTTCCTATTGATTCTTGTCGTGTTGCTACAGCCAAAGCCGCTGACCCTGTCCTTGCTACCGTTTTGCGTTATGTTGCTACGCAATGGCCCTTGTCAAAATCACGGATCGAGGATCTGTTGGTTCGCCGATTTTTTGCTCACAAGGAGAGACTTTTTGTGCGACGTGGTGTTTTGCTGTTGCGTTCTGATAATGATCAGTCCAGGGTCGTGGTCCCACGTTCGTAACAGTCCTCTGTCTTATGGCTTCTCCACCAACAATATTGGGGTATAGTGCGAACGAAACACCTTGCTCGTCAGCACTGTACCTGGTTCGGAATCGATGCTGCGATTACGAATATGTGCTCTTCTTGCATGGCGTGTGCCGAACAACAATCCGCACCACCGCGGAAATTCTTTGCATGGCCGAAAGCCACTACTCCTTGGCAACGCTTACACATCGATTTTGCTGGTCCATTCTGGAATGCTTCATGGTTGGTTGTGGTAGCTTCATTCAGTAATTTTCCTTTTCTTGTCCAGATGTCTTGCACAACGTCATCTGCCACCATCCAAGCGTTATCCGCTATCTTTTGTATTGAAGGTCTTCCACAGACTATTGTTTCCGACAATGGCCCACAATTTATCTCCGCCGAATTTCAGTCATTCTGCAAGGCCAATGTTATTCAACATCTGACGTCCGCGCCGTTTCCGCCGCAGTCCAACGGTGCCGCTGAACGTTTGGTCCGGACTTTCAAGTCACAGATGTTGAAGCTGAAAGAGTCGCATTCTCGGGAGGACGCGTTATTGCTCTTTTTGTCCTAGTATCGCTCTCAGCACCGAGATGGTCGCTCACCAGCTGAGTTGCTCCACGGTCGCCCTCATCGAACCTTGATGTGTTTGCTACATCCGCCGCATCAGGTTCCTGTGCACCGGCAGACACCTGCTTTTGCCCCCGGCGACGTTGTATACTATCGCAACTATCGAGGTTCACGGCGTTGGCTCGCAGGGCGCATTCTTCGCTGCCTCGGCCGCGCTATGTATCTGGTTTTGGGAGCCTCTGGGGAGGTGCATCGGCATCTCAATCGGCTGCGCCTCTGTCATCACACGGGTTCTCCCGCTCCCCGTCTGCTTTCAGCGACGGTGCCGTCCGGTCAGCGCCCTGGGGACCCATCTACCGGCTCGCCTCATCCCCAGGTGTTACCGACACTGCCTTCCATTTTGCCCCATGGCGACGCGCCGCCGCCTGTTCTCCCCCGGCGACGCCCGCAGTGGATGCGTCGCTGCAACCACCGGGCGCCTCCCTGGGTCACGCGCCGCCGATCGCTTCCCGTGACCAGTTGTCCTCCGACATGGAACTCTTGCCCGTTCCGGACCACATGGCGTCTTCACCCGTCAGGTGCCCCGACCCGATGGAGGTCGACCCTTCGGCCCCTCCTGTCTCTTTACGGGCGCATACACCGCATGTTGGCGTGCACCCTGGACTAGGTTTTCAGCCGTTTCCTAGCTCCCCTAGGACCGAATGGCAGGGTGCGGGTGGCACAGCCTCGCCTGTTGTTAGGCTCCCCACCACGTCTCATACGTCAACGTGGGGTCCTCCCCACGGCGGTCGGAAGCCTTATAACACAACTGTACGCCGATTTACGGGGGAGGAATGTGGTGTCACCGCCAGACACCACACTTTCTAGGTGGTAGCCTTTAAATCGGCCGCGGTCCGCTAGTATACGTCGGACCCTCGTGTCGCCACTGTCAGTGATTGCAGACCGAGCTCCGCCACACGGCAGGTCTAGAGAGACTTCCTAGCACTCGCCCCAGTTGTACAGCCGACTTTGCTAGCGATGGTTCACTGACAAATTACGCTCTCATTTGCCTAGACGTTAGTTAGCATAGCCTTCAGCTACGTCATTTGCTACGACCTAGCAAGGCGCCATTATCATTGCTATTTATCTTGTGATGCATGTACCATCAGACCAATGTTCACTAATTATGGATTAAAGTTAAGTATTCCAGAAGCTACATACTATTTTTGCCACTATAAGCCCTTGACCTGTTCCAGACCTCACGCCAGCCTGCGTGAGCTAAACGCGTGCCTTTCGGCTTCCTCAGAGTGGCTTGGTTGTCTAGCCAAGTCACAACACTGTTGATTTATTAAATTATGTGGATATTTAGTACCATTCATAAGCTTTATATTCTGAAAAGAATCCAAATAAAATAAAATGAAGTAGCGGTAAAAACAATAACTGTTTGATACATTGCCTTGTTGATATCTGTTTCCTTACATTGCTGCAGATTTGGACTCAAGTGTAGATGAGAAAACAGGTCAAGGTTTAATATAAAGCGTAAAGCAAAACCACTTGACAATACCTGGTTAACTAGCACATGGTGATAAAGGTATAAATTCATTAAATGGATCTTGTAAAAAGCATCATTTAGTATACACAGTTAATGAAGATTAACAACTTAGACATCAAGTCGATAAATAACTTCAGTTAGCTACAAAAGAGAGAATGTATGCCGAAGATACATTACTTGGCGAAAAATCAGCAGCAAGAATAGTTGGAGAAAAATATATAGGAAACGAAAATTCATTGTGGATGTTAATGAAAACATGATGTATAAATATACTAATCATTATAAAAAAAAATTCTGTATAAATGATTAAGTCCTGCATTTATTATACTTTGCTACCTGAAACCAAACAAGAGTCAATTAAAATTAAACTAAATCATCATTAGTTCATATGATTAATAATATTAAACTGATGCACAAAACGACAGACAGGTAAAATAACTGTTGGTAATCTACTCATAACACTAGGAATAGTTGTTGGAATATTATCATTGAATACCAAACCAAAAGAAAGACAGTTCAGAACTAACAAATTAATAAGGTGGTTTTCAAACATTACTATTATCTGCACTGTAATATTCACAACTATTTGTTCACAAGTTGGTGGAGCAGCTAATATGGAAAAAGCAGCAATGGGCAAGAAAAATGGTGATGCAGAATTATAAGAACAAAAAGAAATAATTTAGTAATGGGGAAGAATATCCTCAACTGTTAAGTAAAATTTGATATAGAAAAAGTTGCTATGACATTAAAAATTAAACACTTGTGTGGTGTATTCATGACTGATAAATTACCTAATAAACAAAATATATTTGTGGAATAGTTAATTTGGTTACATATGATCATGTACATACACATTGGATGAGTTGTCATAAGAATAATGATAAAAGATTTGTATTTGATTCATTTGCTGATTGTTTACGAAACCAACTAATTAACTACTTGGAAAAAATGAATTTTACTTCAGTACCGAGAAAAAAGATAATTTTAATGTCATATATACGGTCATATATGTATACTTGTGCTAAAGCTAATGTCCGATAATTACAGGTTTAATAAAATTTTGACTCTGATGAGTGGACATTTTTGGAAATAAGGTGTAGCTAAAAGGCGGCATCAACAATGTAAAATTAAAGTTATACATAAAAATGTCCTATAGTGAGTAACATCAACGCTCCCACATATCGTGTAGCCAAGCATCTTACTTCTCTGTTGAGTCGACAAGGAAGATATGTTGACGATAACTTTGTTGTTTGGCCTCATGGTAGGGATAATTTGAGTGTCTTTCTAGAACATCTGAACTTGATCCAACCGAACATTCGTTTTACGATGGAGGTGGACGAGGATGGTTGCCTTCCCTTTCTTGACGGATCGTTGGGAAATGCAGTCTACAGGAAACGTACTCACACCGACTTGTACTTACAGGCTAATAGATGTCACCATCTAGCCCAGCGTGAAGGGGTACTTCGTACCTTGGTATGCAGGGCACATGTCGTTTCTGATGCTGACACTTTGCCAGCTGAGCTGTCCCATCTTGAAGTTACATTTCGTCAAAATGGTTATAGCGATAGACAGATTGAACGTGTGTTGCGCTATCGACCAACTGTACATAGGGTGATTGATGATAATTCTGAGTCAACACCTAAGTCTACTGCCTTTTTGCATTACGCAGGAAACACGTACAACAAGATCGGTCGTATTTTACGGGAATACTATGTGAAATGTGTTTTTCGACCTCCATCTAAAATTAGAGCACTTTTTAGTTCCGTTAAGGATGATCTTGGACTGCGTAAGGCAGATGTGTATCGTTTTCCTTGTAGCTGTGGCATGGCATATGTTGGTCAAACTATCAGGACCATGGAGGACCGACGTACTGAGCATAAATGGCACACACGATTACAGCAGCCAAATAGATCTGCTATTGCCGAACATTGCTTGGATACTGGTCACCCCATGTTATATAATAACACCGAGATTTTGGCATGCACGTCCAGCTATTGGGACAGTGTTATTAGGGACACAGTTATGATTAAATTAGCGACCAACCTCGTTAACAGGGAGGGAGGTTTCTGTTTAAACTCTGTTTGGAATGCAGCTCTTTCCCTTGTCAAAAAACAGAGGGACAGAGTCAATGCTAGCTCACCGGCAAATTCATAGTCTCACTATCGATAGCTCTGACTTTGGTCATCTTTGGTGGCACTAGTGTTCAGAGTGTGTGTTATCTTTCCTGGTTCAGTCCTGTCCATTGCAGTTTGCTTGAAGATGGCGGGGTGTTCTCCCGCCGAAATATCGATGGTCACTGAAAGTGTTACCTGGCTGAATTCCTGGAAGTTATTTGAAATACTTAATAGTAATCAATCAATAATGGTACAAAAATAAATTTGTTATTGTAAGATCAAAAGACAGAGTTAATAGCGTACCAATAGATATGAGGTTAATCATATTTGGTGAAGTACAATTTCTCATGCCTCAAGTGCAGAAAATTTACTGAAATCTATAATTCTCATGGAGCAACAATTAAAAATAGGAGACAGAGGACTGAAGGAATTTGCACAATATGTAAAACTAAAAAAATAAATATGGTGACAGAAATTTGAAGATTATGGTCTGAATATTCGTGAAGAAATTACTAACAAATTACATGAACTACTGAGAAAATTTTTTAAAGAAGTAGTGGATTTTCGGTTGGTATAGGTGCCGTGTGGCAAGCTGATGTAATAGAAATGGATTCTGGGAACTTAATATCTAAAATAAATAAAGTACATAAATATTTAAACTGTTATTGGTGTTTCTTCCAAAATTTGCATGGGATATACCAGTTAAAGTTGAAAAGACCTAAAAATGTGGCTGAACTTTCTGATAGGATGTTTAAAGTATGAACATCAAGAAATGAGCAAACGGACAGTGGAAAAGAATTTTCCATTTTAAAGAACTCATTAAAAAATACAACATCAACCATAACTGAACTTTTTCAAAATAAAAATGTATTTTGCAGAAAGTTTTAACTACACACTCAAAGGAAGAATGTGGAAGAACTTTAACTTGCAGGGGAGCTATTCATGGATTGGTGTAATCTCAAAATTAGTTGATGAATAGAATAACACAAAACATTGAAGAATAAAAATTAAGCAGATAGAAATTAATGATAAAAATTATGAGTGTACTGTCATTGTATCTAATGATTAAAGGGAGAATCAGTAAACTTGATGTAACTTTTGATAAAAGTACTTAGCCAATTGGTCAACACAAAATTTTGAAACTGGAAGTGTTACATTTCTGATCCAGTTAGAAAAGAGATAAACTATATGTTAAATGGTTGGATCTTGGTAATTCACATAACAGTTGGGTAGTTAAAATGAAATTTTTTATAAAAATTTTTATATAAAAATGCAATTTGTTATTGAAAATTTACAACTGTTGGGCACTGATTACAATATTAGATACGCTTATTGTTCGATAAGGAGAGTATATTTGGATACTAAAATAAAAGTTCATAAAAGTGATATAGGGTTTGAATTATTTAAGAATTGTTAACTTAAAGGGCTCAATCAGATGATGCATTTAGTGAGTTAATTTGTTTAGGTGTATATAAACATTTTTGTGAACCTTATATTAAATAAGTAGTTGCACTTCTCTTTCATCAATGGTGATTAACTATACTACCAAGCAATTCTTCTTGTATGTAGCCATATACATTATTGCAATAATTGTGCCAGCAATTAATGTTTAAACTTTCTTTCATTCTCTGGTGCAATTTCATTTGGTTGGGATCATAACTATGTCATAACATTTCTTCAGTATTTGGCTGATTGCCCCTAATATTGTTCAGCTGTTCTTGTTGGTTTCTTCTTTGTACTCTAATGACATAACAGTTGTACTCACAGGTATCATCGAAAATTCTTAATACAATGAAAGCCTGTCTTAAATTTTTATTGGTTATCTCAGGTACAGCATGGAGTAACAGTACATCTGTTTCTCTGTTTCTTTTGTTTATTGTCTCTAAAGCAATATTAACAGTTTCACTCAGATTATCTATTCGTTCCTCGTCTGCTTTGAATATTTCTTCATTATTTTTTTTACGTCATGTACTCATTCTACAAAATATATTTTGTTCTATTTGGTTTGTGTGGGAACGATAATTTCCTTATTTATCTTATATCCTCCATGTTCAGGAAACGATGGCAAAATTTCTGTAGGTACCTAGTCTTGGAATTAAAAAGTTAATTTCATTTATGATTGTATAATTAATGAATATAAATCCCATTCACTGCTAAAATTGGTACCTGGATATAAGATAAGTGATTTGTTACCCTCAAATCTTTATTACTTTCTATGTATGTATTTTTCTCCAGTGTGATATAAGATTCCTTTATTTGTATTTGTATTGTGTATTATTTCAGCTACATCTTCGACTTTAAACCAAGGATTACTATTTTCACCAATAATCATACATGCAAGCTAATCATTGTACATGACATCATTGTTGATGAGGTCTACAACTGACTTCATTTACATAAAATAAAAATATGTCAGATATTTTGAGCCAAATTCTATAGGAGGTTCAGTTAAAATTTGATCATAAATACTTGGCAGATTCTCCGCAAACTAAGACAGACTGTTGATGCAAATATTGAACATTCCTTTAATTTTACACCAAAATAAATGTTATGTATGCATTGTACCAATTCACAGTCTGTACATTCATATTCTCTGATGTAAAATAAACTTCCTCAAAGAAGATTTTTAGATAATACATCACCAACTATAAATATTTTTGCTTGGCTTACTGGATAGATGTGATAATGTAATTAATTTGTTGTTTCCTTATGTCTACCATACCACAAATTATATTTTTAAGTTTAATACATTCTTCATCTTCTTTTTAAATTGTTGTTTATAACTCCCTCTCATGTGAAAGGTAAATTTTACTGAGTGGTAATGATTCATGAGAGGAGTCATTATTTCACCCTATACCCAGTTATTGTATGGCGATATGTGTGGAAAATTTCCTTTCAGAGTTAAAAGTAACCTCAATGAACTCCATTTATTCCTCTTATTATTATTATTATTAATCATTTAATTACTGCTTTCAGTTAATAATTGTTATTGCTGATTCAAGGAAGTAGTTGTTTAGTATTCAGCCTACCTTAGAAAAGAGTTTACATCTTTGAAATGAATGACTAACCAAACAGACTTCACTACACGACATTTATGTTCAAGGGAATATGCTAGGTAGAATAGGGATGTGCTGACACACATTGACTGTAAACAGTAACCGATGACTCTGCTGGTCGTCGAACTGTGTGCGGAATCTGTAGGAATCTTAGTCTACATTAACTAAGGTCCAATTCTCCAGTCTATCGAAGTGGATTTGTTTAGAAGTCTTTAAATTAATGACCATATAGAACTTCTATAGCCCAAAGAAATATCTCATATGCATGGAAAAATATTAAAAATTTTGAAACCATAATCCTTATGCTGTCAAGAAATAGGTTTATTAGCTTATTATTCTCGCATAAAATCATAAAATGTCTTTCCATTAAAGATGACAGCTTCACAAACATGCCTTCTATCTTAGGCCATAATACATTCGTTCATTTCATTAACATCAGAAACTAAACTATAGCTTTTCACAACAGTTAACATTGAACCAAAGCTCTCTTAGTTCAAGTAATAGAGAGAGAATCAGCGATAATGCTTCTTTCTCACAGTCAGTTGCCCACAAGTATGCTTCAAATTATATCTTGTTCAGCTACATATCTTTCATTCCCAAGTGATGTGAACTGCTACAATGTCCCTTCTGGGCGAAACTTTTCTCAATCAAACAATGGTCGTCCATGAAAGATTATTTTGGAAGGGACAATGCAGTTACTGTATGATCTTAAGAGCAATAGCTTAGCTGGTGTGCTACAGGATAACAAGGTAAGTCTGTCATAAATTGCCTCTGTATGTTGAAGCAATTTATGTAGCCTGTCATATTCGCAAATTTTGCCACCTCATTCGAGCTCCTGTCCTCACGAAAACCCAGAGAAACGTAGGGCACTCTGGTTAGTTAACCTTGCCCACATTTCTAAGTTCTACAAAAATATCGTAGAACTGAACAAAATTTAAATACATCAATTGTACAAAAAATATGATATATTTTGAATTTAAGTGATTGAAATTAACTTGATAGCGGAATACTAATATTGTAAATTGAATGTTCATTTTTTTTCCACAATATTTTTCGAGAAGAGACAGTGTGGGAGGTGGTTATTGGTGGTGTAGCTATCACTTTGACATCAAATGCATGAAAAGACTAGTACTCATCAAATACGAATTGCCAATAATAACTTTCTACTGAATAAATTTCATTGAAAACTCATATGTTCATTGACACAGTCAGAAACATCTTCATCCTTAACTTTGAACAATTATCTTATTACTAAATACCCAGTATTTCACACTGATATTTTCATCAGAGTCACTCTTTCTTTCATGTGGTGTTTCATAAACTGCTACTCATAACAGCATTTTAGATGTTGGTGGGTGATCATCCACTTTACTTTCCCTGACCCTATGTACTGTCATACATATGCACCAGGGTTTGGTACTTTGATAATTATGTATGGCCCCGTACACAATCTTTGAGACTTCCTATACTTCTTGTTTAATAATAAAGACCAGGGGTATGTCATCGATAAAACATTGTTTCCGATCTTGTTTCCTAATACTCTCTTTAAATAGTTGTTGTAATTCGCTTTTCTTGTCCTTGCCTTTTAAGTAATGTTCATCTCCTCATTCTTTTCTAGCTTACTGAACATTAATTCAACTGGTGTAAATTTTCTTGTGCTGTGAACTTGTTTACGATATTCTCGTGTACATCCAAATAATCAATCCATCTTGACTGTTTTTCGGACAGTATGTCTGGAAGAAACAATTTAATTCTTTAGATATTCTCTCCACCAGACTCCCTTGTGGATTGTAGCACTAGGTGAGAACAAATGTAGCTTATGCTCCTGACAATGCTCTCTCCTAGGTAAAACTTGTGAAGGTAGAAGCACTGTCAAATATCACTGCCTCCAGTTTCCCCACCTTTGGAATGTATTCCTGTATTAGCTTTCTCACTATGGGTGACCTCGTTGTGGCCTTTACCAGGTACACTTTCACTTACTTCCTGAATATATCTAGAAAACCAATGACATATTTGCAGCCAACCCTCGATTTCGGAAGAAGGCCACAAACATCAAATGAAACCAAAGAAAGTGGCCTGTCAGGTATAATTAGGTTCAACCACCCTTTTTTACCTTGATGATCTTCCTTCAATCTTTGGCACAAATCACATGACCTTAATGTAGTGGCTATTCTTCTTTTACCATTGGATATTTAGAAATATCGCCTAATCTTCGATGCACACTAAGAGGTAGTGAAGTGGCTCGATGCTAAATGTGTGCACCACAACAGATTTTCTACTCTATCGTAGGGTATACATGCACACCTGTTTCTAGACTTTTCACACCCCCAGTGAAACAGTACTCCATCTACTAGCTTGAAATATTCTCCCAGATTGGCGTCGCTTTTTTGTTCCAGCAGCCATTTCATCATACTCCAAAGCAGAACCTGCTCTTGTATTCCTCTATGTTATTATGTAAATATAAATAATACCATTGGAATGCTGCAACCTTTATTAACAAAATCTGAAGCTCATCTTCTGCTTATCTTACATACACATCGTCTTGTAAGCTTTCCAGCTTCCTTGATAATGCATCCGCAATCAGGTTATCTTTGCCACTAGCTTGAAATATTCTCCCAGATTGGCGTCGCTTTTTTGTTCCAGCAGCCATTTCATCATACTCCAAAGCAGAACCTGCTCTTGTAGTCCTCTATGTTATTACGTAAATATAAATAATACCATTGGCATGCTGCAACATTTATTAACAAAATCTGAAGTTCATCTTCTGCTTATCTTACATACACATCGTCTTGTAAGCTTTCCAGCTTCCTTGATAATGCATCCGCAATCAGGTTATCTTTGCCACTAGCTTGAAATATTCTCCCAGATTGGCGTCGCTTTTTTGTTGCAGCAGCCATTTGATCATACTCCGAAGCAGAACCTGCTCTTGTAGTCCACTATGTTATTATGTAAATATAAATAATACCATTGGGATGCTGTAACCTTTATTAACAAAATCTGAAGTTCATCTTCTGCTTATCTTACATACACATCGTCTTGTAAGCTTTCCAGCTTCCTTGATAATGCATCCGCAATCAGATTATCTTTGCCACTGATATATTCAATGGCAAAATTCTGCTCTTTTAGAAACACTGTCCAACAACTCAACCTCGTGGGTAGCATCTTCCATGCCTGTAGGAAACTTAATGCCTGATGATCACAGAATACTTTAGAGATTGGTATAGGTAATAGTGAAATTTTGTAAATCCTCATATTATTGCTAACGCTTCTGTTTCAGGAGGTGGTGTAACCTCTTCTGCAACTGCTTAAGATCATACTAGCAAATAATATTGTATAGAATGTTATGTGCCCCTCAGTTTCCCTGACTTGGAATAGGCACGCACACAAACACAAAATTTGAGTCATCTGTCTTTAATCCAAATTCCTCATTCATATGAGGATGATACAGTAATTGTGCGTTTACCAAAGATTCTTTGATTTTCTGAAAGCCTCGCTGACATTCTCTGGTCCACTGCCAATGTGCATTTATCCTCAGTAAATTAAAAAAATGTTCTATAAGGACTGGTCAGATACAAATCTGTGGAAAAATGATGCTAGGCCCATAAAACCTTTCAGCTATCTCTTTGTACATGGCGTTGGGAAATTCTTTATTGCACTGATCTTCTTCACATGGCTTAAAAATTTAATCCTATTTAAATCGAAGTGATATTTCTGCAAGTTAGCTGTGATTCCTGATTCTTCAAATTTCGTGTGTAATCTCTTCAGAGTTGTGATATGCCCATCCCATGATCTTGTAGCAATCAAAACATCATCGACAAACCAAGTTAGGCTGCTTCTCAGTTCAGGTCCTAAGACATAATCTATAGCTGCAATAAGGATTCCTGCAATTATGTTGAGTAAAAGGGCAAAACTTTAAACTGATAACTTTGTCTGGCATAAATTAATATGGTGTACTTCCTCGAGTTTTAGTGCAGTTTTATTTGCCCATAAGAGGCATGCACTCACACTGGTATTATTAAAGTATTGATTAAACATGCATCCAGTGAAACATGAACTTTTTCTCCCAGTTTGGGAATTACCAAAATGGGGCTACAATATGGACTTATGAAAGGTTTAATCAGATTCCACTTTAACGTTGTTTGTATCTCTTAATTTACAGCTGCTGCTAGCGTCAATGGGACAGGGTATTAACTTTGGCAATACACTGATAAATCTAGACGACAATCTCATCAGTTGAACTGTCTGTTCACCAGCCCAGGTGATTCGTAGATTTTTCGCTGTAAATGGTTAAATAGCTCATTCACGTCTGTTACTTTTCCATGTTCTGGACACATGCTTCAGCCATAATTTCTCAGCAGCTGTATGCAAGCTCCCTCCCAATACTTCCCACATATATTTGCTATTTGCAAAAGTGGTATCCCAATATCTTGTGCTTCACTCTCCATTCTCAAAATATCATGTGCAAAATTTATGTTGGCGTGTGATTCCCTAAAACGATCCAGCCCTAGGATTCAGTCAACAATTAAACCCTCAGCAATTAGAAATGGGCTCTTATAGGTTCCATTCCCAAAATAACAATTATGAGTGCTGCCTGTTAACGTGTTTGGACTTGGTTCAGAAATCACCTATGAGTTTGCACAATTACTAAATGGATATGCTGGAAATTTTGCTTCCTGGCTGAATCTGTCAAAACAATTGGCTGAAATCGCATTTATTGCTACACCTGTGTCCAGAATGGTCTTTACTTCATTATTTTCAATTCTGCCCTTAACTGCTGACATCGGAGCCAGCCTCTGTAGAACTTTACACCTCGTCTGTTCTGAGAGTAATTCATTTCTAAGTAAATGCCTGTCGTTGTATCGTGGCATAGCCAAGTTACTATCACTGGATTTCCAATTCTTTTCGACCCGAACACTGGGGCTGGTGCTAGTCTTTAGGCGTTTTCCTGATTTGTGTTGGTAGTCCTGTTTATATTTTCACGCACATCTGTTGTTACAGGCATGTTCAGATGTCAGTCTATCGCATCCGCATTCAATGTTACACTCATACTTGGTTCTGTACGTTTACTTGGTTATTGTTCCAGGTTTTATTTTCACTGTTGTACCTTGCATAACATGGGTGATATCTACTGTTGGGTCTTCTGTTTCTGCCTCGGTTCAGCCTATAATTTGGCCTGTAACCTTATTGTCTTTGGTTATATCCATTCACAATCATCTGTGGCTGCGCTCGCACCTCATTTTTTGCCACAGCCTGCGCGCCGATCTTTTGTCACAAACCGTTGACATTATTGTTTGTTGTCTGTCCATTATTCTTTGCAAGCTTCTTATCATCCTCTTGGATCATATCATACTTGTCAAATGTTGACAAAAATTCTACAGTGTCATGTTCTGGAATTGTCATGAGCTTTTCTCTCGTGATGATGGGCAACTTTGATTGTAATATCTGCATGATATATTCTTTGCTCATCGGATTATCCCAGTATTTTGCTTTCTTCAGGTATTTTTCGAAATATTTACACAATTCTCCAGATGTCACTGTAAATTATTGTGTTTTGTACCTCTTTCTTTAACCTCTCTTGCGCTCCCAACGACCAATATTTCGACAGGAATGCTCGCTCAAAGCTCTTCATACACAGTGCACGTTTTTAAGGCATCAAGAACCCACATTTTGCTTTCTTCGTGCATATATCCTGTTACATGCTGTTGCTTTCGGTAGTCGCTCCAATCTCTTTGTGATTAGTCAGTAAAACACCTTGGGAGCACATGAAACAAATCACACATTCATTAATCTATTGTAATAGTAATGCATACACAAATGACAAAAGTTAGACTAAGACACATGTATTAATACATTTGCATTTAATCTGATTAGCCTTCAAGTTTAACTTTGTTGTGATTACTTCTTATCACTTAGAAAAAGGAATTTACACAAATTAAAATTCAGTATTATTCAATTCTCATACCACTTCTAGATGTCCTGCCATATAGGACTACATTGTAACTCCCACTAATCTGAAAGGTAAATTGTTGAAATTTTACTGAGATGTAATGATTCATAAAAGGAGTCATTATTTCACCTCGATTTCATTTTATGGAGAATGATGTTGAAAATTTCATTTCGAGACAAAAGTATCCTCAATGAACTGCTTTTATACTTCTCACTATTATAAATCATTTAATTACTGCTTTCAATTTATTATTATTATTATTAATACTGATTCAAGGAATTAGTTCTTTAGTACTCATTCTCTCTAGGAAAAGGGTTTACGTCTCCAAAATAAATAAATAGCCTAACAGACCTCAGTAGATGACGTTTATGTTCAGAGGAGTGTACATGGTAGAATAGAGGTCAGCTGCCACATACTGACTGTAAACAGTACTGCCTCTGCCAGTTGTCGAATTGATTGCTGAATCTGTAGGAATCTTAGTCTACGTTAACTATGGTCCAATTCTTCTTTCTGTGGAAGACTCTCCATCAAAGTGGATTTGCTTAAAAGTCTTAAAATTAATTACCATATAGAGTTTGAGGGTAAGACATGCCACAGTCCAAAGAAACGTCTTGTACACATGAACAAATATTTGAAAAAGTGAAACTATAGTGTGGAGAATAATTTTCGTAATACACACCTTGTTTACACTGCCAAGGAATTGGTTTATTGGCTTATTATTCTCACACGAAATCACAAAATGCCTTTCAATTAAAGATAGTGGCCTCACAACCATTCCTTCTCCCCTAAGCTGTAATCATTCAGCCCTACTCATTAAGGTCAGAAGCTAAACTATACGTTTTGCAATAGTTAATATTGAACTAAAGCTCTCTTAGTTCAAGGAATGGAGAGAGCATCAGTGATAAAGCTGATTTCTCACAGCCATTTGTACGTGAGCATGCTTCACATAATATCTTGTTCAGTAAAGTCTCTTTTACTCTAGCATGACACAAACTTTTACATGCTGTACTTGAGGTTTTCTTTATGTCTCAATTTCATAGATTCTTTTAGTTTATATTCACCATACCTTCATATGGATGCTGTAACTTCATGTGTAAATTTTGGAATAATTCAGCTTCATTCATTTTAGATATTAAAATATAAGAATACAAACTATATTCATATGTAAATATACTTCTGTTTTTGCTGTATTTTGGAAGCACCTCTGAAGTGGGTCTGGAAATATTCACTAAGCTTATTTCGTCTTCTGGGCTGCTATAATTTTATTTTAAACTTCTGCAGTTCTCAAGTGGTTGACCATAAAAGTATATGTTTTCAATTTTCTTGTGTGGAAAGCAATTTTACTCGAGTTAGAAAAGAGTCAGCTAAATCAGAAACTGTTTTACTGTAATGTAAGTGATTATCATGTTTCTTTTCCCAATATTCAATAGGTTCCTACATTTGTTAGTGTTGTCTTCATTATTCAGTGATATAAACCACTTTAAAATTTTCCAATTTTTTTCTCAACACGTTTTCTACCTTTTGTTTCATCAATAACATAATAAAGATTTTTTGATTAATATCTTTTGGGTTTTTAGTTACCAACTGTAACAACTTTATAGAGCTCAACTGTATTGATTTAAAGAGTAATTTCAATTAAACTAATAAAAATTATTCTAAACAAATGGAAGTGTCCAAGAAGTCCAAAAAAATTGAAATGGAGATGAATTCTTTCAATTTTCACTCACATAAATGTACAATGCACCGGAATTTTCATAAATATAAAAAATGTGTTACAAAATACACACTGAAGAGCGAAAGAAACTGGTACAGATGCTTAATATTGTTTAGAGCCGCCGTGAGAGTGGAGATGTGCCACAACATGATGTGGCATGGACTTGACTAATGTCTGAAGTAGTGCTGTAGGGAAATGACACCATGAAACATGCAGGGCTGTTCATAAATCCGTAAACGTACGAGGGTATGGATGTCGCTTCTGAACAGCACATTGCAAGGCATCCCAGACATGCTTAATAATGTTCTTGTATCTGTAGTCTGGTGGTCGCCGGAAGTCTTTAGATTCAGAAGAGTGTTATTGGAGCCACTCTGTAGCTGTTCTGGATGTCTGGGGTGTCGCATTGTCCTACCAGAATTTCCAAGTCCGTCGGAAAGCACAATGGACATGAGTGGATGCGGATAATCAGACATTATGCTTACATATGTGTGTCATCTGTCAGACTCATATCTAGAAATATCAGGGTACCCATATCACTCGAACTGCACAAGCCCAACACCTTTACAGATCCTCCAGCAGTTTGAACAGACGTCTGCTGACATGCAGGGTACATGGATTCATGAGGTAATTTCCATATCCTGCACGTCCATGTGCTTGATGCAGTTTGGGAAGAGACTCGTCCAACCGGGATACATGTTTCCAGTCATCAACAGTCCAATTTCGATGTTGACAGGCACAGGCGAGGCATAAAACTTTTTGTCTTGCAGTCATCAAGAATACACGAGTGAGCCTTCATATCCGAAAGCCCATATTGATGATGTTTAGTTCAATGGTTTACACACTGACACTTGTTGATGGCCCACCATTGAAATCTGCAGCAGTTTGTGAAAGAGTTGCACTACTGTAACACTGAACGATTGTCTTCAATCGCAGTTACCCCGTTCTTGCAGGATTTTGTACTGGGCACAGAGATGTTGGAGATTTGATGTTTCACAGAGTTCCTAGTATTCATGGTACACTCGTCAAATGGTCGTACAGGAAAATACCCACATCATTGCTACCTTGGAGATGCTGCATCTCATCACTCGTGCACCAACTATAGCAGCACATACAAACAATAAACTGCCACTGTAGCTGCTATTACCGATATAACTGTGGCAGACTCTTGTCTTATATAGGCGTTGCTGACCACAGCGCCATATTCTGCCTCGTTACATATATCTGTATTTGAATAAGCATGTATATACCAGTTACTCTTTTGCTTCAAGGTAAAAAATAGGTGTAGTGCTTTGCAAACTGTGGAAAATATGTAAACTCTTAATATTTTACACATAATTTAAAAATAATTTCGACCGATGAAGATTCTAAAATTTCACTATTGACGATAAATGATAGACAATAAATGCACTGTAATAAAATTATTACTTATCAAGAAATTAAAGATTTTGATTGTCTGATTGAAATAATACATCAATTGATAGTGTTCCAGTAGACGTAAGATTTTCTTCAGGATTACAATAAATAAAGGTGGAAGTTAAATAAAATTAGTAGAAGTTCACATGTTTTCAAGCTTTTCACTAATGTAGTAAAAATTTTAATTTATAAATAGTGTTTGAAAATGGATCTTTCCTAGATGAAGTTTGTGCCTAAGAAATTTGTAATCATTGTAGAAGAAATAATGTAAATACATATAGCAGAGTAAAGAATGATGATTTGATTAATTTTATGACATTAAAAAAATTGACTTATTCTTTCAAAGATTATCAATAATATGAGAGTAGCTGAGCTCAAATCTGCAGCTATAAATCTTGCTAATAGCGGCTACTACAAATTAAAGGAATCAGTATTAATTAATTAAACTATGTTATCAGAATTTGCATTTCATCCAAAAGAGTAAATCAAGTCTAAAATGTGGATCTAATACAACATACTTTTACAAATTTGATGATGATGTTTTTTGGAAAAAGTCGACCACCAAGGGAATGAAAAGCAGTTAGACTAGATCCTGTGTATCCATTTAGTAGTAAACTGTTTGAGCAAGAAAAAGAGGGCAAACCATCCAAGAAGGATTAATTTCATATATAAGAAATAAATTCCAGATTTAATGAAAAATTTAAAGCTCATCTGTTGACTATAAAATTGTGGTTAGCGATGTAATATTGGGAAACTCGATTAAGATAGTGAGAAAACATATTATGTAACAAAAGCATTCAATTCTATGGTGCAATTAGCTAAAAACGCAACTAATTTTTGTAAAGGATATAAGTTGAATCCAAAATTGGATACCCAATTCCTTAGGCTATAAGGCATCAGATATTATTTGAGAATATGTCCAAGTTTTATGCATTAAATTGAGATATATATACTATTATTTGATGGAACTATAGATACAGTAGTTGCTTTATATAGTGGTAGAAATATAAAAATAATAAATTTAGCAGATTATAAAAATGTGTATTACAAGAATTAATAATATTGATAAGTTGTTTTGTCCTAGAACAACAATAATGACAGTAACACATCACACAAATATCATCTTTGGAAGAAGAT
The DNA here is from genome assembly GCF_021461395.2 of Schistocerca americana. Lineage (NCBI taxonomy): Eukaryota > Metazoa > Arthropoda > Insecta > Orthoptera > Acrididae > Schistocerca > Schistocerca americana. Next base: position 128,211,211 of record NC_060122.1, on the reverse strand, counting down.
AAACTACTGGTCAGATTAAGAAAATCAAAGTAGGACCTAAATACAAATTACAAAAAGAGTTAACCAACTTATTATGTAATTTTTTTACTCTGTTAAAAAAATGTTGAGCAACTACTTGATATTAAGATAAATGTTGTATTTACTGAGAATATGAATCCAGTTATCTATCATGGTCCTGGGAAAGCAATTAAGATATATTTGCATAAAAACACAGAACACAATACAGAAGAAAATAATATATCTATGAAAATTGCTAATATGTACTGTTATAGTAAACAATGCTGAATAACTGACCAAGATGTTTGTGATAGAGATTATAGATGTAGGGAATTTATGTGCAATTTGTTGGACACCTCCAGAACATAGAGTGGCCTTAAACTATTTAAAAACTGAAACAAGCAGTAAAATTAGAAATAATAATGTTGTATGCAATAGAAACTGCAAAAAAGGGTATTTTTAGAGGAAAATTTAATGTAGAAGATATACTCACTGGTTGCCAAAATTGTAGCAAATACAGTTGTTACATTAATGGAGACTTCAGCGAATATTATGCTTTCTAGTGCTAGTAAAGCCTTAAAATAGTCACAGGTAAAGAGTTTAAATGTTCTGAAAAAGGATTCCCAAAGAGAATTTCTCTCAGCTAAATTGAAAATAGGTGTGGTTTGACTGTGAAGTCCAGCCAGAAACAAGTATACATTTCCAAATCTCATAAAAACTCACTGTTTTAATAGGGCTACTCTTTATAAATTCAATACAAATGATGAATTCCTTAGGTGTCAAATATCTGAAGAAAACAGGAATTATGCATTTGTAGCTCAATATGCTAAAGGTTATTACTCACAATTCATTCTAAAGTATTGTGTTGCCAATACTATATATTCTGGAAGTAAACTGATGTTATTGAAGAAAAAACAATCACATTTAAAAATTACAGATAACAGTTATTTTGGACCAGATTCTCTTAGTACCTTCCCAAAAACTTTAATGTGGAAAAATTGGAGTGACGTTACTTCCACAATTGTTCAATACACACGAAAATGAAAATTACATGGGTTCTGTAGCCCTGAAATATTTCTCAAACCGCATACTCAAAAAATTGTGTTCAGTATGCTGAAAAAGTTAACGATTATCGTAATTCTGATGTAGATATATTGAGAAGAGGTTGTTTAGAGCTAAGGAAACAATACCTGGAGATAGCTAATATTGATCAAATCTCTTATTTAACAGTAGCTGAAGTGAAGAGAGAACAGCTACATTGCATACAGAAAAAAAAACAGTTAAGGATCTACAGCGAGATAAATAGTTTAAAGCATAATATTTGACAACCTCTTAATGGTGGTGAAGTAAATACAGCTGGGGCAAGAGCATACAATTTTGAAAAGAAATCAATGTTTATCAATATCATCGTTGTATTTGGTATGGCTGCTAAAAGTGTTTTAAAAAGAAACAATAATGGCAAAAATAAAGTTTTGATGGAAGCGATATATGAAAAGACTTTAACAAGAATTAGTGTGTACGAAATTCTGTATACATATTAGCGGAGATGAGGGAATGTGACTGGCTTAGCTTAGCAGAATATAAATTACTTAGAAACTACAACTTGTAGTAGTCGCACGTTTAGATTCTAGAGATGCTTTTTATAGTGGCCACACAAATACCATAAATGTAAGAGGTAAAGCAATTTATGTTAACACAAATGTAAGTTTTGATGATGTTTGTAGTCTTTATTCAACTGTGCACTATTATGGTTATTATCCTAACAGATATGAAACTAAAATACCTTAACCATGATATTATTCTAAAAATGGTATGGATTCACCAAATGTAAAATATTAGCACAAAAAGGATTATACCATTCAGTTTTGCCAGTGTGAATACAGACCAATAAAAATGAAAAAAGTCCCCTACTTTGTAAGCAACATGTACAGAAGAGAAAGTAAATAAGTGTAGTTGCAACTTTGATAAACGAAGTTTTATTGGAATTTTGGTAAGTGATGAAGTTAAGAAGTCAGTGGAAAAAGGATGCAAAATTTTAGATGTCAGTGAGGTGAAGGATTTTAAAAATTACAGCAGCACACTGTTTAAAACCTTTGTGAAAATAAGGTTAGAAACCAGTCCCCTCTATTTTAAAATTAAGAATAAATATACATACATATATATAACAGGATATTGACATAAGAAACTCCAGGAAAATGAACTGTTGCTAAGGTTTGTCGGAGGATGTTACAGTGCTACAAGAATTTCATAAAGTACTACAGGATTACTAGTTATATAATATAGACATAAATTACGTTAATGGTAATGTGGTGCACCCCCTCCCCCCCCCACGCCTCAGCGATACAGATATCTGTACTGTAGATGCAACCACAATGAAGGGGTATCTGTTGAGAGGCCAGGCAAAGGTGTGGTTCCTGAAGAGGGCAGGAGCCTTTTCAGAAGTTGCAGGGGAAACAGTCTGGAGGATGGACTGATCTGGCCTTGTAACACTAACCAAAACGCCCTTGCTGTGCTGGTACTATGAATGGCTCTAAGTAAATGGAAACTACAGCTGTAGCTTTTCCCAAAGGCATGCACCTTTACTTTATAGTTAAATTATTATGGTGTCCTTTTGGGTAAAATATTCCGGAGGTGAAATAGTCCCCCATTCAGATCTCTGGGCAGGGACGTCTCAGGAGGACGTCGTTATCAAGAGAAAGAAAACTGGCGTTCTACAGATAGGTTCATGGAATGTCAGATCCCTTGAACTGGTGGGTAGGTTAGAAAATTTGTAAAGGGAAATGGATAGATTAAAGTTACATACAGTTGGAATAAGTGAAGTTCTGTGTACAGGGTTATAAATACAAAATCAAATAGGGGTAATAAAGGAGTAGATCTAATAATGAATAAAAAATAGGAATGTGGGTAAGCTACTACAAACAACATAGTAAACGCATAATTTTGGCCAAGGTAGACACAAAGCCCATAACTACCATAGTATTACAAGTTTATATGCCAACTAACTCCGCAGATGACAAAGAGATTGCTGAAATGTATGATGAGATAAAAGAAATCATTCAGATGGTACAAGGAGACTAAAATTTAGTAGTTAAGTGTGACTGGAATTCGGTAGTAAGTAAAGAAAGGGAAGGAAACGTAGTAGGTGAATATGGAATGGGGGTAAGAAATGAAAGAGGAAGCCGCCAGGTAGAATTTTGCACAGAGCATAACTTAATCATAGCTAACACTTGGTTCAAGTATCGTGAAGGAAGGTTGTATACTTGGAAGAGGCCTGGAGATACTGGAAGGTTTCAAATAGATTGTATAATAGGAAGACAGAGCTCTAGGAACAAGGTTTTAAAATGTACGGCATTTCCAGGGGCAAATGTGGACTCTGACCAAAATGTATTGGTTATGAACTGTAGATTAAAACTGAAGAAACTGCAATAAGGTGGAAATTTAAGGAGGTAGGAACTGGATAAACTGACAGAACCAGAGGTTGTAGAGAGTTTCCAGGAGAGCATTTGGGAACGATTGACAGGTATGAGGTAAAAATACAGTAGAAGAAGAGTGGGTAACTTTGAGGGATGAAATAGTGTAGGCAGCAGAGGATAAAGTAGGTAAAAAGACGAGGGCTAAGAGAAGTCCTTGGGTAACAGAAAAGAGATTAAATTTAGTTGATGAAAGGAGAAAATATAGAAATGCAGTAAATGAAGCAGACAAAACGGAATACAAACGTGGCAAAAATGAGATTGACAGGAAGTGCAAAATGACTAAGCAGAGATGGCTAGAGGACAAACGTAAGCACGTAGAGGCACATTTCACTAGGGGTAAGACAGATACTGCCTACAGGAAAATTAAAGAGACCTTTGGAGAATAGAGAACCACCTGCATGAATATCAAGAGCTCAGATGGAAACCCAGTTCTAAGCAAAGAATGGAAAGCAGAAAGGAGGAAGGAGTATGTAGAGAGTCTATACAAGGGCGATATACTTGAGGACAGTATAATGGAAATGGAAGAGGATGTAGATGAAGATGAAATGCGAGATATGACACTGAGCAATGAGTTTGACACAGCACTCGAACACCTAAGTCTAAACAAAGCCCTGGGGGTAGACAACATTCCATTAGAACCTTGGGCGAGCCAGCCCTCACATAACTCTGCCATCTGGTGAGCAAGATGTATGCGAAATACCCTCAGACTTCTAGAAGAATATAATAATTCCAATCCCAAAGAAAGCAGGTGTTGACAGATGTGAAAATTACCGAACTGTCAGTTTAATAAGATTTGTCCCTGACTCCAGAAGAGAGAAGTGTTGTTTATGCTAAATTTACTTAGGTAAAATGGGGTAAATAACAGAATGAAACCTTATTTTAACATTAATCTGTCCAAATCTACAAAGTTGAAGTAGGAAATATGAGAAATTGGAAGTTCTGCAAAGTAATGACCTGCTTTAAATCCTGATTTTTGAAGACAGCAGCTGCTTTTTCCAGGCAAATTTCAGCTTTGTTTGACTACAAGTATTTGTTAGAAAGAGCAATAAATGAAATGGTATAAAACTAAACCAGGTGAAATCCAATGGATAAGACTTCGAGTGACATATGTGAACTATGAAAAAACGATGTGCTATTGTATGTATGTATAGATCACCAACAAGTAATTTCATTAGTTTTTAGATACTGTGGGACTTCTTTTACATAAACTGAGAATTTATGAAAATCAAACCACTGTGCTAGGTGACTTCATTGTAAACCTGAGAACTGGACATACAGGGTGGTCCAAACGTCCGGAAACACCCCCATAAAATCCAAATGCAGTAGCAAACAAGGAAACAGAGTCCCATACACCTGGAACGGGAAGGGGGAAACTTTATAGGCTGTGCCACCAACATGGCGGTCATCTTGAAAGCCGCCATCTTGGATTCATCTCCAAAATTTCAAATGGGAATATGGTCATGTGACATATCAGACTGATAGAGAATTTCACCAGAAAAACAATGCCGTTGATTTTTTAAACATAGCTTTATTCATTCTCGGGTTATAGCCAATTACTTGCGGCAGCAGTGGGACGCTTGGCAGCATGTGTGTTATGTGCTGAAGAGACATTATGCCGATGTTACATAGTCCCGAGAGACGACCAACAGTCATAGGAATGGCTCGATATGTTGTCCATTGTGTTGGATTGTTAATGTTATACTCTGAACCCAGTCCAGATGAACTTTGACCAACACATCTGGCTGAATGTGACCTTACGCGTCAACAATGCGCTGCTTTAGATGATGCAAATCCGTATTTTCCCAGAATAAACCAGTGCTTTGACATGACTCCAAAGATAAAAATCCAAAGGAGTCCAATTGGTGAACGTGATGGCCACTCCACAGCACCCCTACGACCAATCCACTTTTGAGGGAACTGCACATACAGGTATGATGTCACATTGTGCCCATAATGCGGTGGGGCTTCATCACGCTGGAAGAATTCCGGAAATGTCCCATCCTCCATTAACAACGAGGGAAACACTTCTTCTTCCAATAACCTCAGATAACCGTTGGCTGTTAATGTACCATCAATAAAAAAAAGGTCCAACGTATTTGGTACCCCACACACTACACCAGACCATCACTTTTTGTGAGTCGGCCGTTTTGGAAACATCAGTCCAATGCGGATTTGTGTCGGACCAGTATCTCTGATTCTGCTTGTTCACTTCACCATTGATAAAGGAATTGGCTTCATCACTGAAGAGCATCTGATAGGGGAAACGTGGGTTTATCTGCAGCTGCTGAAGTGTTGGCAGAAGAGCCAACACCGTGTTGCTAGAGGAGGCCGAAATGCACGCCTCTAAGATCACGCAAACTGGCGTGAGGTCTGGAACAGTTAAGGGAATTAACAGTAGCAAATAAAGTACGAAGATCTTGGAATACTTAACTTTAATCCACAATTGGTGAACATCTCTCGTTACTGTACAAGCTTCACAATATTAATTATCAAATGCTATGTCGCCTTGCTAGGTTGTAGCAAATGACGTAGCTGAAGGCTATGCTAACTATCGTCTCGGCAAATGAGAGCGTATTTTGTCAGTGAACCATCGTTATCAAAGTCGGTTGTACCACTGGGGCGAGTGCTAGGAAGTCTCTCTAGACCCGCCGTGTGGCAGCGCTCGGTCTGCAATCACTGACAGTGGCGACACGCGGGTCCGGCGTATACTAATGAACCGCGGCCGATTTAAAGGCTACCACCTAGCAAGTGTGGTGTCTGGCGGTGACACCACAGCTGCTGTGTCATCCATTCTGCGAACTGTATCCGACGGTCTGGGTCTACCTCGTTCAGGTGTTGGAGCAGCTGAATTTTCTACGGGTGCCATTTGTGCTGTGATAAAATTCGGCTAAACCCACATTCTCGTGACAGGCGACGAGTACTCCGTTACGGATTCTTGCTAAATGATGCCAACACGCTCACTGTTGTTGCTTCATCGGTGGCGGATTTTGTTCTTCAAGCCTTAGGTTTATCTACGACAGAACCTGTTGCTCGGAATTTGGTCAGAAGCTTGGCAACTGCACTATGAGTGATGGGCTGCCAGGTAGGGTGACGACTGTTGAAATCCTCAGCAATGACCCGTCTGCTGCTTTCTCCTGATATCAAGATGATTTCAATGCGTTCTTCATGTGTTAAGGACATTTTGTAACCTGTAAATATGGAAACAACGAGTAAAACGTTAGCATGAGTAAATGATACCTAACAGTTAAACACGTGTAACATATCAGGCATGGGATAGTCACTTTGCACCGTTTCAGACTCCATTTTATGACTTCCCAGTACGTAATACTCACGCTGCCGAGCGTCCCACTGCTGCCGCAAGTAATTGGCTATAAACCGAGAATGAATAAAGCTATGTTTAAAGTAACAACGGCATTGTTTTTCTGGTGAAATTCTCTATCTATTTGATATGTCACATGACCACATTCCCATTTGAAATTTTGGAGTTGAATCCAAGATTGCGGCTTTCAAGATGGCCCCCATGTTGGTGGCATAGCCTATAAAGTTTCCCCCTTCCTGTTCCTGGTGTGTAGGGACTTTGTTTCCTTGTTTGCTACTCCATTTGGATTTTATCAGTGTGTTTCCGGACTTTTGGACCATCCTGTACTAAAAATGATAAACTGCTGACCTAACTAATGTTCTACAATCCACAACCAACAGCACATGAGGAACCAAGCATGGTTAGGACAATTAAACAACATCTGAGCAGATACTTACTGGCAAACAGGTACATGATTATGACGCTATGGTAATAAGCACTAGCTTTTCAGATCTAACGGCAATTACATCTGTGTTTAAAAATATCCTTTTTAATTACTGCAGAACTAATGACAACTATGTAACAATTAAATTCGTTAATTAAAATAACAATAGGACATTGACATGCATGACTCACGTAGTAACTTACTCTATAATTCATTTTTCTGTATTTCGAAATATTTCTGTAATGTATTATACTCAGTGAAGAAATTGGAAGCTTAGATAAAGGCATATGTATGGATTACACGTGGCATTAGAAACTAATCAGAAATTATTGCAATACAGCACCATTTAAATGCAGCTTTGAAATCACATGCAAAGTATATCAACATGGCAAAAAATTGGAGGAAAAATATTAGCAAATGATTCAACTATGAAACAAGGAAGTAACAAAATGAAGTAAGTATTCAAAATTATTAATGTATCACTGTGGGCAGGAATATAAGAAGGCTCAATAATTCATCGTAAAAAGTGCAGGAAAACTGCTGAAGATAAGTACAAGTTTCTACCATAACAAATAATAATTTTGAAAATGTAATATAAAATTTAATTACAAACCGATGTAACACACAGGATGAGTTGAAAGTTTCACAAAATGAAGATAACATGCATCTGTTAAAAATTGAACAATTTTTCATTGTCTGTATTTGCATAGTACTATGCAATGTCCTTGACACATGGACGCTTGTCTGAAGGAGCAGACAATTCAGACCATTTATGGCTGTCTGGAACAGAAGATATATATTTGTAAATTGCAAATGTGACTAGACTTCGGCTGTAAACTTATTGGTGACACATGAAAATTTGTGCCAGACCAGGACTACAACCAGGATTTCTCACTAATTACCTGGAAATGTAATTAAACTTTTTCGTATCTATATCTTTATGCTATTATCCGGTGTCCTTCAGATGTGCATATATGTCTATGTGACATTGCATTCTGTGGGCTTGATGGTATTCCTAATAATTCCATTGAATGAAGTTCAAAAACTCTCAGCTAAATATCATAATTGATCGTTAAATATAGGAATATTCTCAACGAGCATAAGACATTGAATAATAAAGATATCTCGCTTAAAGGATGGAAATAATACATACAAAACTAGAGACCATTGTCATACTTCCAGATTTTTTCTAAAATAACAGAAGGTGTCGGGCGCAGTAGGCTACATAGATTTGCGAATGTGACTCCTCGTGCCGCAACCTCCCCATCCCTACGGCTACACTACCTCTAGCACGTGGTTACTTTGCTGATGAACCATGGGGTTAAATAACTGGATACAAGAGACGACATATTCCGATTTCTGATAACAACAGCACTCTCCTGTGGTATATTTTTGCAGCTGCGACGACTCGTTGAGGTCTTCCTGACCCTCATTTATGGAGACATCAGTCCAATGATGCTGGCTTTCTCTGTCCTTTCACGACGAAATATTTTGGTTTAAACAACATTGGGGATGACAGGAATAGACACACGTGATTTTTCTTTAAATTAGAAAGGTCAACGTTTCAGAGTGACTATTAGAAGGGACCTTCACAACACAAAATGAATCAGTGCTAGTAGTAGTTTCATTCATCGGTACAATACTTCCACAAGAAAGTAGGATGGGTCGTTGTATCACGTTTTAAGAACAAATATGTAAAAACTATTTATAGATAGATTTACATAGTGAATTAGTTTGTTAAGAATGGGTCAGATACTTGGCAATGGCCTTGTAGTTGGAAATACCAGGGAATTTATAGTAGGTAATTTGGGAAAACCTCGGTAAAACTAAGTCAGGATGGTCGGATGGAGACTGAAGCGTCGCTCCTCCTGAATACAAGGCCAGTCTGTGTAAAAGAGCCCAAAGTCATTCGATCTATTCGATCTACCCTTTGTGTACAGTAATCTTTAGGGAACAACTCATTTAATGACGTTTCCACTCTGAAGTGGAGTATGCACTGATATGAAACTTCCTAGTAGATTAAAAGTGTGTGCCGTACGGACACTCGATCTCGGGATCTTTAACTTTCCAGAGCAAATGGTCTACCGATTAAGCCACCGAAACACTATTCACGGTCCGACATTCCAGCAGTATCTCGTCTCCTACCTTTCACACTTCACAGAAACTCTCCTGCGTACCTTGCAAGACTAACACTCTTGCAAGAAATGACATTGCGGACACACGACTTAACCGAGCCTGGGGGGATGTTCCAGAACGAAATTTGCACTCAAAAGCGGAGTGTGTGCTGGTATGAAACTTCTTCGGAGGTTAAAAGTTTGGAAGTAGGGATGAGGTACTGGCGGATGTCATTTAGTATGTAAAAGACTAGTGCTCGCCCTTTCATTCACGACTCGCTGCCAGTCACCACACACAGTATGCATATATAATTTGATAATGTAACAGCACATATGCTATCGACTGACAGAAGGGCCACAGCGACGATGTTTTGTTTCCACATGGGTCTGTAACTTTCCATTTGCTTCTCTGAAAAACTAAGTCAGTATCCCTCTCCCGGAGATGTTGAAGCCAGAAAGAGGTTAAGGGGTGAGTATTATAGCTTGCCATCATTTAGGAGTAAGGTTTTAAAGAGAATATTAAAAATTAAATAAAACATTATAGTACGAAAGTATTGAGTGCAACGATAGAGATGTCTTATTATCATTATTTACTTTTGTTACATTTATTACCAAATCCTTACTCTGTGTTAGTCCAGGTAGTCTTTGCTGTGTGGAATACATTGTTTAACAGGTACTTTTTATCTGTCTTTTTAAATAAATGTGTTTGATTAACATCTTAAATCTCTGTGGGAAAACTGGAGCACAATTTTATTCCACGGTAAAAATTGTTGTTTCGATCTTTACGTCTATATTTTTTTGGTAAGTGTGAGTTCAGTTTATTCATTGTTCCACGGCCATGGACAGATTCTTCTGTTTAGTAATCACAAATTTTATATTTGATGTGCATAACTGACCATTAAATGTACTCATATTGAGTAGTTCACATCCACAGTGTTGTGAAAAGCTGTTCTCAATGATCCCGATTTATAATGTTGGTTACAGTGCTTTCTGTAATTTAAAAGCATTGCTCACATTTTACAAATTAGGTCTCCAGCAAACGAATGCGTTGCTAATATTTGAGTGCACATATGAACAGCAAGGAATTAAAAGACACAGGCAGTGAGTGACAAGACTACATATGCACACCATGCTGGTGACAATGTGTTTACAACTATCTTGATGTATTCACACCACATAAGTTGAGGATAAGTTAGCCCGCAATTCTAGGGAGTGTATTTGTCTTGGTATACTAGTGCACGGTGGTTCTTGTATCCATAAACGTATCTTAACTTGGTGGCAAATTTAACTAAAATTTATTAGCTCAGTGCCAGTTGGAAAACATCCATATGCTTACCGTGTGCCGAAAAGCGGGGAAATGGCAGAGTTCCTGCACGGCCTGGAGGAGAACCACCCGCATAAATGTTTGGAACAGTGGAAGGAACAATGCAGACGTGTAACGAGTGTGGACCCATTGGGCTCCTGTTCAAAGATAGCCACCGCTATTGAACATCCTTGGTAATGATATAAATTTGTAGCATAATCTGCGTTTCTTTTGTGAAGGCCTCGTATGGATTTTCCAGTGGATAGCCAGATCACGCCTGTATAAACCATTCCTCCTCTGGCTCTGAATTGACAAAGTTTGCTGAAACCTATCATAGTTTAAGAACAGACTTCAGGACAGAAAAAGACTCATCTACTAACACTGAACAAGTACTTAGCAATGCGAACAGGCTCCTTCTGTGTAGGAATAGTGTATGTACTTTGCATTATTAATTAAATACATAATTAATATGTTGATATTTAGCCTGTTTCTTTAATTCCGAATCTGTTTCATTATTGTGAACAATGTACGCACGTAAATCTTAGCTGTGTGTGTGTGTTAAGAATTTTAAAATTCCTGGTTCAGAGTGTGTACAACTGACTAAAAGTGATTTCAAAAGTGGTTAAAATGGCTCTGAGCACTATGGTACTTAACATCTGAAGTCATCAGTCCCCTAGAACTTAGGACTACTTAAACCTAACTAACCTAATGACATCACAGACATCCATGCCCGAAGCAGGAAGGATTCGAACCTGCGACCGTAGCGGTCGCGGGGCTCCACACTGCAGCGCCTAGAACCTCTCGGCCCCACTGGGCAGCAAAAGTGTTTTCCTTTTATATCTTCCCCAAAACAACAGTAACAGATAAGCGAAAGTTTACAACGTGCAAAGTGGTACATTTAAGAGAATAAATCACTGAGAGGCAAAATAAAAAAGATAAAAATTAACAGGAATCGAAGAAAACGTGAGGGTACTGACCGGATGTATGGCTTTACGTTACAGTATTTCTGCGACTCCACAATGAAAAAGACTTTTGTTAAAATTGAAAGCTTGGTGGCGAGCAATGTACAGGTAGAGTGAAAAAAAATTATAGAAACAAACAAAAATAAGATACGAAGCTTCAGCTGGAGTGATTTTAACGACTTTTTTACCAGGTGATGAATCATAGAAGATAGCTTGTGTTTTGGCGAAAAGTAATTAAATACGATATATGTACTGTATGTATTTCAGTAAACGACAAATTGTATCCAGTTGCATCATTTGCGGTATGTACACAGTGAAGAAAGTGATACAAAACTCGCACATTACCTACGTCTTGTACATAAAAAAGCAGTCTGTACCTAAATAGAAATTATAAAGCTGTATGAATTGAAATACTTGAGCAAGTTATTGATACTTGACAACTAGAATGTCACACGAATGTATCAGTGTATGACCCAAATATTACGTTTTCACGAATGTACTGTTAAAAAGAGACAGATAATATTTATTTGTCGTATCGACAGTGTGTCACTTCACATATTTCTGGTTAAAAATATACGTCGGGAACATAAAGAAAACTTCTAATATATAGATACGCAAGCTCTGCCTAATGTGTGCAGTTACCACACTCGTTTATAAAAACCACTGTTGGAGTATTAACTGTGACGGAGAAGAGTAAAACGTTATAATAAACTCTATATGCTACCATTGTTTCGTATAAACTTTTTTGTGGCTGTTATACAGTGGTTACCTATTTTGGCGTTGTTGTTAGTCAAACCGTTATCGACCTATATATGTATATATATATATATATATATATATATATATATATATATATATATATATAACATTTATTTTGCCATTAAAATTCATCATTAATATTGGTTTTACTGATATTTTTGGTTAGGAATGATTCTCTTCCTTCAAATTCACCAAAGTAATATACTCCACTATTTGTTACACGCAGGCAGTAGATAATAATGGATACCTTATGTGTGTTTTTAAGTGTTTTAAAGCCACTCAACAATGATGTGAATATCGAAAGGCTCTGTAGAGTGCGCCTTCTCATCGGTTCATACGCTGTAACAGAGTGCAATTGCATGTGCTAAGAGATCTACATGTTTTCTCTTCCGTTCTAACCAGAATACTGTGGAAATAAATACGTTTCGTCGTGGAGCTTTGTATACCAGTGTTTATCGTTGTTAGTCAGCTGTCCAAATGTGCACTTGATCTTCTGTGATGTACAATATGATAGTTTGTTGAAAATAGGAACCCAAATGTATTTACAGAATATGATTTTTTCTTTTTTTTTCGAGTTGATCCTCTATGGACTGTGTGGTAACAACCAACTTCATTTTAGTGTCTAGGTCTTGCTCTTGTTCCAGCTTTGACTTCCCGCCAGTATCTTCCGCGTTCACCAAGAAGTGCCTGTTTATGCTCTTCAGACAAAGATCCTCTCCGTCTTTTGGACGTTGATACCATTTGAAAACCTTGGCAGTTGTTCACCAATCTTCTAAATTGGTTCCCGTCAGGAATTTCTCTCTCTGAGATACCAATCTGCCTAAGACATTCTTTACATTCTTTGAACCACCTCGGCCGTGTTTTCTTAGAATGGAAGAAACCTCATATTCTTATTCTTGGTCAGTCACCGTCCATCCTCATGAGATGACCGTAAAATAACAATCGTTTCTTCTTAATAGATGGTGTGATAAGTCCTGTCTTGCTGCTCAAGTCCTCATTTGCTCTCATTCGCCATTGTCCATCAACCCATTTATTACCTAGGTTTTTCCTTAATAACCTACGCTCTCCCTTTTCCAGACTCTCTTCTTGGTCAGTTGATACGCCTGGTCTAACTTCCTCATCCTGGCATTAATCGCATCTTCTTCTAATCCATTCTCCTAAACGACTTCACCGAGATACCTGAAATTCTGAACTTGTCAGATTTTTCCCAGATTTTCCCAGATTTTTCCCAGAATTTCATTCAGGTCCATGACAGATGTTCGCCATATTTTTGAATTAGTTGATCACATCCACGTTCAACTACAACAGTTATAGTTTAATATGTTAACAAGGGCACACAGTTATACATTCGAAAATTATTTGGTATTTTGACATAGTCACCTGCCTGGTCATCCACATCACAGAGAACTTTGTTTGAATCATTTGTTGCCGCTAGTATGAATTAATACTGACGCAAAGTAAGACTGAAGAGTAAGTGGTGGACGATAGTCTCAGTCACAGAGAGCACAATTTATGTTGTTCGACTGCAGTGCCTGCCATGATCCTGCAATTTATTTCTGTGACTGAAATTTGTATTTTACAAGAAGAAACTGGATTGTTCGTAAACTTTAAAAATTCTATTTGTATGTGTATCTCAATAGTGTTAGGCACAAAGCGAAACAATGTCTAGTTGTATCTTCATTAGCACAGATTTGCAGCTTTACCAAACTGACATTGGTATGCACACAATCTAAGTCTCTAGCTGAGAAACTTTTACCTTGATGTGTGTCCTCTCGAACCACATTTCGTCATCACTGGTTATTAGTAGTATAAGATAACTGTGTGCATAGACGTCTTTGATCTTATGACTTAGATCAATTAACTTGACTATATTTCTAGGAACCAATAATTTTTCTCCAATTTGTTACTATTTATACATGCCGCCAATACGATAAATTAATTGTGAGACTTCTGCTCCTACCCGAATAGGTAGCCTGTCGCAGTCACACATTCCAAGTGTTTGTATACATAGGGTGAGGCGCCGAAGACTTTCGCATCAACTTAATTTAACTTGTTAAAGACATCTCTAATCTGTTTCTCCTGGACGTCCAGTGACAACGGGCTCACGAAACAATGACACAATGTAGTCTCACAATTTCGTTGATAACTGAGATACTGGCATCAGCCTAGTATTATTTCTAAATGGAAGTGTCATTATTTTTGTCACCAGAATAACAGATATCAATGAGACTGTTGCAATGATTTAACTCCTTTGAAGATCTAACAATAAATCACATAGGGAATTTTCTGCTGTTGTTAGGAACGTTTAATGCCACGTCACCTTAAGTTTACACAAATCTCCAAGGAAACCTGCTCCGCCGACGGAAGCGTCTATTGTGGAGACAAAAGATACATAGTGAATTATGTGTTGCCCTTCATAAGAGATCACTGAGATACAGTCAGTGCGCTGTTCACATACAACAGGTTTGTCATTAAGTGTGATGCAATTCATGTGTTGCTTGTTGAAGACGTACATATAGTCAAATCGACAGCAGTACATGAACTAATTCCAGAGGTACAACCCCAATTACTAATGAACTGTTGGTGGATATGGTCTTTATAGATGGCGATTGTCCACGAAATACGTCAAAATCAGCAGAGCTGTACACAGGTTGGCCCTGTCCAGATTGTCCCACTTTCATTAAAATCACTTGAGGAATTTACGAGACCGGAAGTCTTGTCCTCAAAAACACGTGTGCGATAGAAGACTGGTACCAACGAAGCTATTGCTGCTGCAATAAACTGCCATTTCGTTGTTGTCCAGAACGTAAAGAAATATGAGATACTACACACTGTTGACCTCACACGGACTGTATCTACGTCCAATCTCAAGACATCTAGAATGTCAGGCATACCACTAAAATGTGGAGATATTATTGACTACAGACTAAAACATCGGTGGCACGAATTGATAAATTAAACATTGGATCCGCAACAAAAAATGAATATATGCCTATGGAAGGGGAAACAAAACAGAAAAATAGACAAATGTACAATTGTGCAGTTTCATACGATTTTCACCTCCACATTTACCATAGGTAATGCATACTATCAAGTTTGTTCATTGCTTGATACCTAGATTATAAACAAAATACAGATTCGTTTTACTGACTGTTGTTCGAATCAGTTCAGAAAATTTCTCTTTTATGTTGGTGGTGTAACTTCGTATACACAAACCAGACGACCATGGCTACTCCTGCTAGGTTTCCTGGAGACATACGAGATAGGTTAAGATTCGTCACTTACTTATCAAGTCAGCAGCTCAGTTAACTTAGCGGAGAAAGGAAGAGATAAGACACAGCATCTGAAGCAAAATTTCAATTGGTTTCGGAATTATCTAGCACTTTGAACTAAGTGGACAAAGCAGTGCTGCAGTAGACATTATCCCATGGCCATAATCGTAGCTGAAGCAGATACCTTGCAATGTGAAAGATGAGACTAGAGGTAAGTTACGCATGAAAGTCCCTGTTTTGAATCAAAAATGTATACTTTAGTTACTCAATATGATATCTTAAGTAGGAACTAATCAGGACATTTCAGCTGCATTTGCTGGATGACTCAGTCCCACATCCGTAAGTCTCTATTATGACAACTCAGTTGCCAAACAGAAAATATTTTTAGTTGACGATGTTTTGCATTCTTTGGAGATATAGAAATAAATGGACCGGCATTTGTTTTGCCGCAACTGGATGGACCTACGGTTTTAGCTCATATATTGCATACCGACTACATCAGGTTTTGGCGTGCAACTGGCTTTTAGAGAAAATATATATGTCGCCAACTGAGAAACATGAAATATGATGTTACAGGAGAATGTTGAAGATCATATGGATTATTGAAGCTATAAATGACGACCTCCCGCAGTGGGTTAGAGAGCCAAAGCACGCAACTTGGGAAACACAAATGATCAACGAGATAAAATGACTGTATACCTATAAAGACATGAGTTGACTGCTGTTGAAGTGCTGGTATAAGGAAAGCACCTCAGGGGCAATCGTCCTGTGTAATGCATATTATCCATGATCTGAGGTACTGAAATGCAGAGTCATTTTGACACCCTAAATGAACAGAGGAATGTGTCAGACCAACTTCAGTGTTGGCGACCTGAACAGTAAGAAATAGCATCCCTTTGTGAACCGTCAGTTATGTAAATAAATGAATGAATTGTTTTTGTTAATATGACTGTAGCTTATCAATTCCATCAAACGGTCTTGTTTCTACAGATTTTAATGTAACATGTGCCACATACTAAGTTACAGACTAAAAGCCAGAACTGGACCTATTATATTTTCTAATCAGATGACTGAATCTGTATATGTGTTTAACAAATTACAGCAAAAACCAGTGTAGCATTGTTTTGCTCATCTGGACGCTGTAATTTGGGTTTTCACTGCTTTTTTTGAGCTACACCAGGGAAAAGTTGTGTATGTTCCATGAAAAACACTTACCAGAGTAGTAACACATCTTATAGTGATCAGCCCTAAGAAAGGAACAGACATCCACATTACAGGTACACGGAGTGGGAAAATATGCCCACGACTCATACGTAACGTTCCTAATAACTTTTGAGGTTACTACTAGAGTACATCAATTACGTTAATATAAATAAGAAAGAACATCCTAAATATTAAACTAATTACAAAGTCATTCTACGGGTGACTGAATTTTTGGTAGTCAATTAGTTACGCAGTTCGATAATGTTCCTCGGCTCTTATCTTACGAGCTGAACTCAATCAAGTAATGGACAAAGTGTCTGTTGATGTCATTTATGAGACACAGGAGAAAGTGTTTATCGATTAAGCGTCACCATTGGGGTTGACCAAGTGGCATCAGTTTGATATCGTCAGCTGCATTGTGTGTACAGCATGACACAGGTAACTAAGAAATTAAGTATTTTTATATAATTCTTTAGCCTCTTAGAAATCCTTAGAGGCAGTAATCATCCGACGTTCGATTAGTTCCTTCTGGTAAGTTTAATAATGATTTGCAATCCGCAAAAAGCTACTGCAATTATGACAATCTGGTAAGCTGTGCACAATTTCAGATATCCTTAAAATTACTGACTCTCTCAGTCGTAATTAAGTTTATGATGATAGAAATGTAAATTACACTCACATTCGTAATTTCCGAAGTATAAAACACGAAATTCAAAAGTATTGCATAGTACACGACATTTAACATCTCTTCAACATTATCCCGTTTACATAGATTTTGCATGTGCCATATACAACGAAGTAAATGGTACTTCAAAACAAAAAAGTCATCAACTGCGTATATGTATCACACCGGGAATACTGCACAACACAGTAAATGTCGACGATATGCGGTGTGGACTTTGTTTGGAAAGAAACTTGTTCCATTCTCTCACGGTACTTAGTGTTGACAATATTAATGGTCATTTTACTCTTCCCGCTGAAGTTCGCCTTCAGTACTGTTTGGGTCTGTTTCGTGCTTGTTTCGCCTAAGGACTGTTGCAATACTCTGTGTTCTATGTTGTGCATTTTATGTTACAAGCTTCTTCACGTTTTAGAAGACATTTTCAGGGAAACGAGGGTGATTGCGATAACAGACCGAAAAGAAAAATCATAATTACGTTATTACTCTGTAAGGAGGCTCCGGAGATCGTGGGTCACTTGCACGAAAATACTAAGAAGATATCGCTGAACAGCCACTGAAGGTTATTCGGTGTATTCCCGTTTCACGCAGTATATAAGTTACCTTTACAGTGCCCACTTTTAAACTCTGTGGCTGGTCTTCTGCTTGTGTCACCGGCGTGTATATTTGAGTTACTGTTGTAAGCGTCGATTTGCTGTCGATTCTGATGAGAATAATCATACCACTTAATTGTTCCAAGTAACTCACTTCCTGCCACACATTCGCATTCATAAAGAATCCTACTGTCCTTATACCATTTTCTGCTGCCGCTGATACTATCTGATATTCGTTCAACCGCAAACTGATATCTTCTTTCCATTTCACTTAAGTAACTCCATCTCTACCCACATCGAGCGTTCACAATGTTCCGATTTTCTAGTTTCTCTAGCACATACAGAATTCTGATATTTCACCCTGCAAGACGAAGAACGTTACCCTTGCTTTGGTTATTAAGACTTTTTCTCGCAGTGACCTCAAATTTGTCAGACTCCACCTGGAGTTCCGAATGCGGTTCAATTTGGAATTTTTTGGAAATGCACTAATCATCTCGTTATCAATAACTGGCCACATTGTCTGTGGGTACGCATTATATCTCTTTAATGCTGTAGTTTCCAAATCACTGCATATTCATACCGTTGAACGTCATTGGCTATTAGGCCCTTTGGGGGCATGTCTCACAACGAGTCTCCTCCACCCACTTTGGCAAAGCTTTTGGCACAACAAAGGGTGTCTCATTAAGTCTGTAGCCTCATTTCGCCATTGATTCTGGTGCTTTTAGTTAAGCACTGGCGTGGAGTGAAGTGTGGATCAAGAGTATTTATTATTAGTAGCCGAAGATGTTACCCCTAGACCACAGGAAATCCTTGCGTTTACACGACCTCTCTAATCTCGTCATTGAAAAGGCGAGGCACTGTAATCCATACGAAGTCAGACGATGGCAGCCAAATGCATTCGACAATATGTAGCCTTTAATCGTTGTGGTGTAGCACTCGTCCACAACAGTGTTATTCCGTTAATGAGAAACGAAGTGAAAGATTCACGCATTAAGGAATTTGCATGCTTAGGGTACAAGCTCCACTGTAACAGCATGTAGTCAGATAATCCTGAGCGACAGGCATCTGTCTCTAGAGCTAGCTTCGCTGAACGCTTGCTGTCCTTAGAACGATATGTAACATGAGTATGAAATCGACAATAACTTTCTTTTCTGTAGGAAATAGAGAACATAGCAACAGCATTTTATACAAAAATGAATGTAGATGGAACCACAGTACAGTGTAGTAAGATGAGAGACTGAAATCCAGATGACCCTACACTGGGAGCTGAAGTATAATAGATTTAAGATAACGAAGACTGAAAACATTTAAATTCGTCACAGTCTTACACAAACCATCTCCACAAAAATAGATTGTAGACCGATCTGTGCATGGACATAACTTTGTAATTGGGCAAATGGAGGCTGGTAAGTGGAATTAACCACTTTGTGTCACGACATTACAAAGTCGGTGTTACGTGCACCAATGGGTATCTGGCGTGCTGTCGGAATGACGTACAGATTTTCCGCTTTATCTCTCTTGGTGTCGCTTGTCCTTTAGTTGACAGCTGTTAGCTTTTATCTTTATTTATCACAGCTTTGGAGGTGACACTCTGAGCATCGTAACTAGTTCCACATGCCGTCCTATCTGTACAAACGCTCCCCAGGTGAAACAGCTGCTATTTTCCTCACCAGCCGCGGATACTCTGTGGCTCACAACACACTCGTGGTTTCTGTTGTCTACAGTAACTAATCCGCAGAGGCGTTGTCAAAGATATATTCCACAGTTGAGGTCAGACAAGGGGAATACAGTTGGATTCTTAAAGATTCAGGCATCTGATCAGAGAATTGATAATGAGGACGTCACAGAGTGACAGCAGACATCGGTACGTAAGCACTGATGAAACTCACTCTGTAAACAAACTAAGAAATGGGTAGACATGCCTTCAGAAACAAAGTCAGAATGCTTTGTGTCTAGCAACAAACGTCTCATTTGGTTCTTCTCAGAATCCTCTGACTCATCTCCGACTCTCCAGCCAAGAGATTGCAAGACAGCTGCAACTGAACAGATCACGAGGCTGTCCCTGCTCAGTAGTTCAGTTCATTTTCCCCACTCTGTCCTTCAGGGTGCTGAATTTCCTGCCGCATCATCTTCGTCATTGGTGGACTCAATTTGCAATGTCATGTAATGTACGATCGATTCATATTACGTAATCATCACTCAGTTTTAAAAAGATACATCATATTGAGTTCTGCACGTCTACAGGTACTACACCAACAATTAGTGTAACACAGGGTGACGAAATTATAAATAGCGAGTAAACTTTAAAATTCTCAAGTTTCCATACTGATGAGAATTTCAAATTCTTACGCTAAGGACAACACACACACCCATGCCCAAGGGAGGACTCGAACCTCCGACGGGGGAGCTGCGCGGACTGTGACAAGGCGCCTCACACCACGTGACTTCCCCGCGCGGCCCTCAAGAGTTCAAAATGCGTGGTCAGGAGACTGTTCATCACATTCAACAGGTCTTGGTAACTCTTTCTCACTGTTACAGACGACAGCAACCCCATCTGAAAATTGGAGCATTGATGTCCTTTCACCTTACATACTAATCCCATGTCTCAATCTTTCATTTAACTCTTTCGTTGGCACTTTGCTCTAAAGTTTGAACAGCGCGGGACATTAACTATAACACTGCCTTAACCCTTTTTAATTCAGATACGTCTCTTATGGATTTCTATTATCAATGCATATTACTGGTCGTTGGGTTGGGTGGGGTTGTATTGGGGGAAGAGACCAAACAGCGAGGTCATCGGTCTCATCGGATTAGGGAAGGATGGGGAAGGAAGTCGGCCGTGCCCTTTGAAAGGAACCATCCCAGCATTTGCCCGGAGCGATTTAGGAAAATCACGGAAAACCTAAATCAGGATGGCCGGACGCGGGATTGAACCGTCGTCCTCCCGAATACGAGTCCAGTGTGCTACCACTGCGCCACCTCGCTCGGTGTTACTGGTCGTTCCCTAGAGAATATATGTGTTGTTTTGAGAAGTTCAGATAGTTTACCCCACTTCATAGTGCCCAAGTTTGGCTTGCGTTACATAAATGATCAGGTAAGCAAAATCTGAAGTTACAGCTGTCAGACGCGTTCTGCTTTACTTGTCGCAATTTCTTGGCGTTGCTAGCTTAGGAAAGCCAGGAGATTTGTCTGCAGATTCCACACACTAAGTTAGCTGATCTTTTGGCTGCCACTTCCTCCAATGCTTTTATACATACCAAACGAATGTCATGCATAATTTCTGACTTGTTTGATCGCAAATCTTTTAAATTTATGTATAACTCTGTCTTCTGAACCACAGCAAAGAATTAATTTCCCTTGTAGAGATCATCAGTATGCTCTTCCCATTTATCCGGTCTTTTATACGCAGTTAACACTGGAGTTCTTCCTACACTTTTAATGTTGACACCTTTACTTTTAATTTTACCGGAACTTATTGTGCCATTAACTTATTTGCACTTCTTTCTCACTACATGCTTAAGTGACTAATACTTATGTACACCTATCATTCCCCCACTTTGTTCTCTTAGCCACATTTTCAATGTGTTTATGTTTCTTGTATCTTTATTTGTATTTCCATTTACTATCACAATCCGTTTAAGGTATCTTGTGGCAGCAAATGGCTCTAAGCACTGTAGGACTTAATATCGGAGGTCATCAGTCCCCTAGACTTAGAACTACTTAAATCTAACTAACCTAAGGACATCACACACATCCATGCCTGAGGCAGGATTCAAAACTGCGACTGCTACAGTAGCGACGTTCCGGACTGAAGCGCCTAGAACCGCTCGGTCAGCGTCTTTTGGCAGCATGCGTTTCCGCTTCAATAGCAGTTCCTCACGAAATAAACTAAACTACCAACTATGTTATTCAGTTTCGCAGTGCAGTAGCTACAGCTTCAGACAACACTGATCAACTTCAGGTATCTTACTTCTGTGTATGTTCATTCTTATTGACGATTCTCTTACATTTCTGCCCTGTGTATTGAAGAGCGACGGGATTTGTGTTGTGGGGAAGGGGCCGGGGGGGGGGGGGGAGGGGGGGAATCGCTAGAAAGCCTCAGGATCAACTGCCAACGAAACTGACATGCTGACTGCAAAGACATCGGTTGACATGAAGTCGAACAGAAGAAACGTATCCTTAACCTCATGGTTAAAAGAAAATTGTTTAAAATGTTTTTCTTTGAATTATAAATTACTGTACCGAGCGAGATGGCGCAGTGGTTAGCATTCGGGAGGACGACGGTTCAATCCCGCCTCCAGCCATCCTGATTTAGGTTTTCCGTGATTTCCCTATATCGTTTCAAGCAAATGCCGGGATTGTTCCTTTGAAAGGGCACGGCCGGTTTCCTTCCCTATCCTTTCCTAACCCGAGCTTGTGCTCCGTCTCTGGCTGGTTCAAATGGCTCTGAGCACAATGGGACTTAACATCTGAGGCAATCAGTCCCCTAGAACTTAGAACTACTTAAACCTAACTAACCTAAAGACATCACACAAATCCATGCCCAAGGCAGGATTCGAACCTGCGACCGTAGCGGTCTCGCGGTTCCAGACTGACGCGCCTTGAACCGCTTGGCCACACCGGCCGGCCTCCGTCTCTAATGACCTCGTTGTCGACGGGACGTTAAAAAACACTAACCTACCCTACCCTAACCTATAATTTACTTTCTTAAAGAACAAAATAAAAGCTTCTTGTTAGACATATGCCGTTCTGAAATGTCTATGTGTGTGTGTGTGTGTGTGTGTGTGTGTGTGTGTGTGTGTGTGTGGAGGAAGGGGGAAGGGGGGGCGGGTGAGTGGATGTGTGCGTGTGTACAGGGTGATCACAAGTAGATGTTAAACAATGTTTCATTGTTCATGAAGGTTAAATGTATAAATTTGAGATAACAGACGCTGATCCAGAGGCGACCGTTTCCCAAGTTGTAGACGAAAACCGTTCAGATTCGCGTGACAGTCCGGTACTTGTCACTTGCTGCTTAGATTTTAGGGGCCGCAGTTCCAATGAACCAACGAGCCCTTAGGTGTAGAGGTTGGGATGACGACTCAATCAGTGCTTTAGTAGACTGCGGTCTGTTTTCACGAGTTGAGGCACTAACTATGAACAGCTCTAACCAAACGGAATTGTACCTGGTGACTGAACTTGCAGAAGTATTTTCGATGTGTGGGTAAGCAAGTGACAGTACCAGAGAAGTGGATAGGTTGTACAGGACCAAAATACCGCATAGAAGACAAAGCCTCACTCCGCGTTTCCAAGACTGTAGGGCTGCAAGGGTATATGAAATAGAACGAACATAAATGAAGTGTAGTAGGGAGGTGACTGCAATTTATTCGGAGAATTTT
This sequence comes from Schistocerca americana, assembly GCF_021461395.2. Lineage (NCBI taxonomy): Eukaryota > Metazoa > Arthropoda > Insecta > Orthoptera > Acrididae > Schistocerca > Schistocerca americana. The sequence goes on along the minus strand of NC_060122.1, from coordinate 128,187,735 downwards.
AGGAACAGGTGTTTCATCTGTAAAGGAGACCATATACACGACACTAGAGCGACACATTCTTGAGTACTCACAATGTTCTCTTTTAGTTGAATAAATAAATAGAAACTTTCATATGTTCAGAATATAAAATCATTGAAAAGAAATTTCTACCTTAGTATATACTATTTTGTTTTGCCTTTTCTCCAAAATTCTTCAGATCGTGCCATTTAGGCTACTGGTTTCTTAATTTGCAACAAGGGTACCGAAATCGCTCTCATTTCTACCATTATGCGAGTTTTTAATTGACAATTTGTTTTTCAAAGTAGGGATATGCTCCTTAGTAATTAGTTATGTGTTTCTCTGATTATGGTGCACAACAAAGCTTTACACGTACTCAAAATACTGCATTATTGTTATTCAAAGCAAGGAAATTCATTTACATTGCTCAGGCGCAGTGTTCAGCTTACGCACAAAGGTCACATGGAGAAGTCATTTCATGCTTTAAAATACCAGCACAGATTTCATGAGCCCATTTTCTGCAAATTGTGCATTGAAACAGCTCCTCCACCACACTTTTCTCACAAAGGAAGCAAAGCTAGTCATCTGCTGCAATTTCAACCAAAATTTTTGCAAGCCACGATGAAGGTGAACAGGTCATATTTTCTTAGCTATTCTGCTTCCTCATGTTTCCTCCTGTTGATCTCCTCTCAAGACCATCAGTTGATTTCAACACTTTCGCTGAAATTCCAAGAGACTTTTTGTCCCAAATCTCCCGTAGTGTATTCTTGTAAGTGCTTGAAGTCAACAGTTCAGCCTTCTGAGCACCTTTCTTTATTAATTTTCCTTGTTTGGTAACCAGTTTTGACAAAGGACGTAGTTCATAGACACTCACAACATAAGACGAAATTTTTCCTTTTCTGACCAAAGCCTGAATCGTCTGGTTAGCCGGCCGAAGTGGCCGTGTGGTTAAAGGCGCTGCAGTCTGGAACCGCAAGACCGCTACGGTCGCAGGTTCGAATCCTGCCTCGGGCATGGATGTTTGTGATGTCCTTAGGTTAGTTAGGTTCAAGTAGTTCTAAGTTCTAGGGGACTAATGACCTCAGCAGTTGAGTCCCATAGTGCTCAGAGCCAACCGTCTGGTTACCAGTTTTCAGGGCGGAAGACTACACTACACCCTACCTAACCAAAGCACTTTGTTCTTGGTCTTCAACTCTAATTATTTCCTCTTTGCTCTTGTACACATCGTTTATTATCTGTCTTACCCTACAGCTTACCACATTTTCATCAGAATTTCGAACAAAGTGCACCATTTTACATTGTCGAACACTTTTTCCACGTCGACAGATCCTATAAAGTTGTGTCAAATTTTCTTTAGTCTTGCTCCCATTACCAACAGCAACGTCCTAATTGCCTCTCTGGTGCCTTTACCTTTCTTAAAGCCAAACTGATCGTCATGTAACACATCCTCAATTTTCTTTTCCATTCTTCTGTATATTGTTCTTGTCATAGACATAGATGCATGAGCTGTTCAGCTGATTGCGCGATACGTCTCGCACTTCTCAGTCCTTGCTGTATTCAGAACGGTTTTGGTGATGTTTTTCTGAAAGTCAGTTGGTATATCGCCAAACTTACATACTCTACACACCAACATGAAGACCGTTTTGTTGCTACTCCCCCAATGATTATAGAAATTCTGATGAAATGTTATATATTCCCTCTGCTTCATTCGATCTTAAGTCTTCCAAACTTCTTTTGAATTCCGATTCTAATTCTGGATCCACTATCCGTTTCCTATCGACTCCGGTTCCTTCGTTTAACACGTCGTCCCCCTCCTACAGACCCTCAATGTACTCTTTCCCTCTGTAACGTTCTTTTATAAAAGATTTGTGTTTGTGTTCGCCAAAGAATATGCAGTGCGCAATGTTTGTGTCACGCATATTTACCGTGTTATGTGCTTTTGAGCAGATGGTGTGCTTAATCAGTTTTACTGCAACCGAAAAAAAATTAAACAACTTAATCTGGAAAACCAGTATGCAATGCCTGTTATGAAATCAGTCCCTTTGAAATTTACTCATTCTCGTGACCACCGAGTTCTAGGGCCTTGTGCAATAAACTGATAAAATTCCTTATACAAATATACAATGAAATAAAATTTCCTTAGCTCTTGAGTCTCATCGGACGTAATTCTGTTCTCTCCCCAGTAGGCATAGAAAATATTCAATCTTGCCACAAGTAAGCGCAATGCTGGTAGCAAAATATCTTCGTACAAATAATAACTTTGCAAATGTTCAGCGATAATTGTGGATACTGGCTCAGCGGTGTGGAATGCTGCCCGAAATGAAGCTGTTACAAGCATTAATACTTTTCTGGTTCTGGCACATTAATATTTTTTCTGACTATGATTGAAAAATGATTTCTTTAAAAAATATTAATTGGATTTAAATAAACACAACATAGAAGAGGATGAGGCACTGATAAGGGGGTATGCTACAACCGAAGGCTTTAGTTTGAAAATCGTATTCATAATAAGGTTTCACCTTCACAAAACCTGATATGGAACATTTTACATTAACTTCAAAATCAGTGAACTTCTCAACTGTTCTAATTCTGACTTACTGTCGTAGTTAAAAGTACTTGGACTGTCACATGACTAAAGGTCTGACATCGTTTGACAAAATAGATTCCTGAATTTAACTTCCCTGTTTTTTTTTTTTTTTTTTTGGTCATCAGTCTACTGACAGGTTTGATGCGGCCCGCCACGAATTCCTTTCCTGTGCTAACCTCTTCATCTCAGAGTAGCACTTGCAACCTACGTCCTCAATTATCTGCTTGTCCTCAATTATCTGCTTGCTGTATTCCAATCTCTGTCTTCCTCTACAGTTTTGCCCTCTACAGCTCCCTCTAGTACCATGGAAGTCATTCCCTCATCCTGTCCCTTCTCCTTATCAGTGTTTTCCACATATTCCTTTCCTCTCCGATTCTGCGTAGAACCTCCTCATTCCTTACCTTATCAGTCCACCTAATTTTCAACATTCGTCTATAGCACCACATCTCAAATGCTTCGATTCTCTTCTGTTTCGGTTTTCAAAAATGGTTCAAATGGCTCTGAGCACTATGGGACTCAACTGCTGTGGTCATCAGTCCCCTAGAACTTAGAACTACTTAAACCTAACTAACATAAGGACATCACACACATCCATGCCCGAGGCAGGATTCGAACCTGCGACCGTATCGGTCACGTGGTTCCAGACTGAAGTGCCTAGAACCGCTCGTCCACTCCGGCCGGCCTGCATTTAGCAGTCGAATGCCCATTGCACACTTAATGTTACCAAACTTTCTTTTAACTTCACTGAAAAATGGATAGGCAGAGAATGTTATGATTATATGAAGGCATTGAGGAGTATTCAGCGAGAATTTTGTACCTCACGATCAGGATTTGGATGATGGACACCTTAATTTGAGCACTGTGTGAGGATAAGACCGAAAATGGGTATATTTTCCCATATAACTTTCGACTCGCTCGTTCCCGACCAGTTCCCTTATCTCAAATTGATACATTTAACTTCCTCCATCATCCCAGAAAGTTCACGGAACAGTCCTATATAGCCATAAAGCTGCATTTAGTTTTGGAATACCTTTAACATTTTGTTAGGCGCGGAAATGTACGGTGTGCACATTTGTAACTGAAAATTAATTTCTTTTTCCCCTTGCAGATGATATCAGCCAACGAAACCATCACCCCCTTGGTGCCAGAAATCACTAAGAAACTTTTGTTGGCCATCAGACCGTTCCACCTGACGTGCAAGTTAGTAGGTCTGATGCCATTCACAGTTGATATTGAAACCGGAGAAGTGAAACGACGGAAATCGGATTTGGTTACCGTGACAATTGCCAGCATATCGCAGCTGATTTCCGCGTGCATTTTGGTGCATTTCTGCTGCAGATTGTTGCGTACATACTCTGTAGTAGAGATTGTCTCACTTTGCTGCGTGCTGAGTTTGTTGTTAATGGCCTTCGTTTCGATATCGTCAGATGTCTTCTACAATGCTGGAAAATATGAGAAAATTCTTAAGCTGATATTGTCGTGTGATAAAGCTCTGACGACTCGTATCACTCCTGCAAATAGTTGTGAAGGAAAGGTAGTAAACGTACAACTGGTTTTACTATTTTTTTATGTTTTTTCACTGTACGTACTTATGTCTACAAATAGTAAAGAGGAGGATTACAGGAAGGGTCTACCGTTTACTACAGGCAGCTATCTTGTGACCGCTTTATCCCTTACAAGCTTTGCAAATCTACAATTAGTGATTAGGTACAGAGTTTCACTTCTGAATGTTTGCATTCAAGATATAAGAAATAAAGTGGTTGCAGCATATTGTACTAACGTTCCTGGCAACAGCCTACCTGTGAACAGAGAGAATTTACAATTTCTTCATGCAGAGCTCCAGTGCATATCAACATACGTGCGATCTCTCAGACGAGCATATGCAAATCTTTGTGAAATATCAGAGCTGGTAACCGCGACTCACGAGGCTTTCCTAACATTATGCTTCATGGCAGTTACGCTGCTTGCTATACTCCAAATTTACTTCCACGCAACAAAATTATCGTACCTAGGTTCGGGTAATGCCAATACATGGCTAGGGAAGGTTGGTTCGTTTCTCAGCCTAGCTCAGATGACAGTTTTCGTCGTCCCGGCTCACTGTGTGGAGACAGAAGCGAGGCGCACGCAGAGGCTGTGTTCGCAGCTGCAGCTGGAAGGGCGGCGAGTGGAAGGCGCGGCCCACCGCGAGCTGCGGCTGCTGGCTCGACAGGTGTCCTCTGGACGCCCCGTTGCCAACCTGCTGGGTACGCTCACCGTGCGACTGGGCCTCGTGGGTGCCTTCATCTCCATGGTGACCACCTACAGCACATTGCTTCTCACCTTCTGGCCCTCAGGTACAGTGACATTCTATTCCACGATGTAGTTAAGTTTAAAATTTTCGTTCTCTGACATCTGAAGACCACGAAAGGATGGCAGCACTGTTGATTTCAGCCCGGCGAAGCAGGATTCGGAGGTAGCAATTGCGTACACATAAGTTTTGTTACAACTAGAGCACTGACAGATTCCGTGAGTGTACTAAGGAGCTTAAAAAACCAAAACAGAAAAAATGTGTGTTTCCTACGACTACAGATACTATTAAAGAATCCATTGTAAATAGGCGTGTGGGGGTAGTAACATATTTCTTGTGGATTCCAGGGCACAGTAGCCTCTTTTATAACTAAATAGTAGACAGCTTAGGTGGAATCCTAAACTAGAGATTTCCGTATCAAGAAATGCTCAGTCAATGACAATAAGAGAAACCACTGTCAGAGTTCAATGGGATTCGATCAAGGTCAAAAAGATCATACAGAATGATATAACCTTGTTCCCTGGTTTTACTTATAGGAATAGGAGCATATGAGTCATAACAACGATTACGTGCGTGTGCTTAAATCATGACAAATCTCCAGCCCACCTGTTCCGAATAGAACTGGAGGAATCCCCATTTTGTGATTTATGTAATTAAGAAGGAGACGTGACTCATCTACTGTTCTCGTGTACCAGATGCAAGACACAACAAAAATCCTTGATCAACACATTTGCTAACGCAAACACTCCTCTTCCAGCTTCGGCTGCAGTGTTGTTGTCAACCCAAAAGATTGATGTTAAACCACTTAGATCATGATCAGGAGTAGGACGTATAATGTGTTTTAAGATTTAGGTTACTTTGAGGTGTTCCGACCCTGTAATTAACACAGTACCATAATATTCGTTAGATATGTTTACCATTTAGGCAACAAAGACCACAAAGCATGATAAAAACCTCGAGAATATACAAGCATAGATGGAAGTTTTTGACTTAAAACTGAGTCGTTCATAATTAATTTTTAAAGAAGTGGATGAGCTGTCACCTTTGCTATTCAAATGCGGCTGGGTAAAGACAGTGTGTGGAGAAAATCCGATACGAAAAGCATCATGTGGAAACAACAGAAGATAACATCTACGGTGCTGGCCAACCAAAGCACAGCACCAAGAAGGACCAGAGATATTGTAGCCACAGCACAAAGATCACATGATTGAAATTACACAACCATGAGAAGAGAGGGAGACGATGCCATTGCTGGCTATAACCACTGCTAGACGCCTTAGAGGCCTCAGCATTGACTCACAGACACTCTGGATGTGTTGTTGGGGTATGGTGCTGTCACATGTTGCCTAATTTGAAATAGTCTATCTGCAGGTTGTGTATCCGGAACCGATATTTCTGCAGGCATCCACGAAATGTTTTCAATAGGCGATAGATCAGGAGAAGAGGGAGCCAAGACAGCAAAGCAGTCCGATGGGCGACGAAAAAGTTTTGAACCTCGTGTACCACGTGTGGATTCGCCTTATCCTGTTAGAATGTGGCAGTCAGCAAGCTCCGAAGGTATGCGAGGACAACAGGATCCAACACTTCAGAGATGTAGCGCTGGATGATTAGCGTACTGGTAGTGCATACTAGAGAGGGCCGGGGGGGGGGGGGGGTGCTGGAGTAGAATCAAATACGACACCAAACCATAATTCCAAGTGCAGGACTAGTATGGCAACAGTTCAACAGTCTCTCACCGCAGTGTCTGTAGACTCTAATCAGACCATAGTGGTGGAGAAGGCAGAATCGGAATTTGTCGGTGGAAACTATGTCGTGACGTTCGGTTGTCCATGTGGTACCGTCATTGCTTACACCATGTTGCCAACCCCAACGCAACTATAGTTCACATGCCGTACAGCCGCGGCCAGCCATTGTTAGCGCAGACGCAATGCTGTCAAGTTAGACAGCGAAGGCGCAGCCCATGCACGTAACTCCCTCCGCAATAACTCAGAAACGCCGAGCCGGCGTACCCACGTCAATTAGCTATTCGACGATACCAGACCAATCACGTTGTGCGACGTCGCAGTAGGCTCATCGACGGCGGGCATATTCCAATCATGCTCGGGCTTTATAACCACACGCAGCTCCTCACTCTAGCAGTCTCACCTGGACTTTGCTGTGGCTGATGCCAAGACGCCATACCATTCGGACCATCATTGTCAGGATTTCAACCGCACTCTATAACTGGACTACCCAAGGGAATCTGTTTCACGGGAATGCGACTTTGGCGTCATCCACGGACTCTGCTGATAGCCGTCTCAGGGGCTGCTCTAGATCATTCATTAGTTTATTGTATTATTGTCTTTCGAATTTCCTCTTGTTGTGGAATAAACTCGTCGTGTACTCATGCATGCTGTAATATGCTTTTCCTCCTTCATGGACACGACACGCAATGGCGGCAGGGGCTGATTCGTTTTCTGCTCTGGTGGCACGTCTTCACTCTCTGTGGCTGTGTCTCATCACCTCCAACTGGAGATCTTTGTGTGTTTCAATTTCTTTCTTTTGGGGCTAGGGATTCCAGAGCGGACGACATTTAGAGTTAAGGGTTTTCCTTAGGAGATGGTTTTTGTTTTCTCTTGAGCTTGTCTTACTTGTCGCTAATTTCTTTCTTTCTTTCTTTTTTCTTCGTCATGGCAGCCATCTAGCAAGAGGAACCTGTGTCATTCTTAGCTTCCAGGCGATGCAATTTGTCAGCTAATGAACTAGATGTCATTGCTGCTAGAGTACCAACAGCTTCTTCCGCAAGTCCTGCTTCAACGAATCGTCCACACGGTTGACAACAGCACCAGACACCGTTCGGTCATCATTCCGCAAGTTTGATACTGCAGTAGAGAAATGGGACGAATACAAACTGCAGCTGTTTCAACCCTTTGTGGTCTACATCATTTTCGGTGATGTCCAACGCTCGTATTTCTTTTGCTGTGTTGGCAAGGTCATCACGCGTATTTGCATTAAGCTTTCCCCGTTACTCCGGCTGAATCTGTTCCTGTACCGGTAGTCATTGCCACTCTCGATGAGTATTTAGACTCACAGGTGTTGATCGCAGCCGCTCGCTATAAGATCTTTTGAACCAAGCGCCAACCTACCCAATCCTATCAGCAGTAAATCGCGGTATGACCGACACCTGCAAATTTATATGTCCTCTAGTAAGTCTTGCCAACGGCTTTGCCGCTGTGGTAACACCGGTGTCGGGCTGGGCTAGCCCTTGAATGGGTGACCACCCGATCTGCCGAGCGCTGTTGGCAAGCGGGCTGCACCCAGCCCTTGTCAGTCAAACTGAAGAACTACATGATCGAGAAATAGCGCCTCCAGTCTCGTAAACTGACATGCGACAGGGAGAGCGGTGGCCTGATTAATGCCCCTCCATATCCGCATCCAGTGACACTGAGGCTTGTCGGTACGGTTGGGCCTTCCAAGGCCTGTTCGGACGGTGGGAGAGATTTGGTAAGAGTTACGTGGACGCCATGTTGCGGGACGCTATTTTTCAGAATGCTACTGATTCCCGATTGCAAGCAGAGTTCCTCTGACTGTCGAACCTTTCGCCTTACGATGTCATTCGTATAATAGCGGTTCAGGAAATGTCTGACACCGCAGAGCTGGAAATGTCACCTCCTGCTGGTCTTTCCCACATGGAATGTCTGCTTCTTCTGGGCACCGTAAACCATCTACGTCGTGCGCGGCAGTCCCGCAGCAGCGGAAAATTGCTATACTGCCCCCAGTCCTACATCTCTCGTGAAAGGGATGCCTGTCGTTTCTCCCGAGCCAAACGTTTGTTTTGGAAAAAGGTTGGGCACATACAAGTCGTTTGCTCAAAGAAATTGCGGGACCTGTCCGTCCCCATGGCCTCCTATTGTTATGAGGCAATGAATATCCATCAATTTGATGTCAACAGTGTGGAACTCCTGACCCATTCGGTTTCAGACGACTCTTTCCCGGTTCCTACCTCAAGTCCACTAGGCAGGACTCGTCCTAGGTTGTCGGTCGGCCCCAGCATCCCTCTGTGGCTGTATGTGAGCCAAAAAAGATGTTCATTCAGCTGCGTATTCAGTATCAAATTGTACAATTCCTGCTGGATACTCTGGCTTCTGTGACCTTGACCAACAGGTGCACGTTCGAAAAGCTCAGCTCTCCATAGCTCGAATCTCCGGCACAGGCTATTACCAGGTACAACAGCGATCGCATTGCGATCCTAGGCACTTCCACAGATGTAGTGCCACTGTACATCTAAGGTAATTCCTGTCACAGTGCTTTATTCTTACAACGGTTCTATCAGTTTTGGCATTAATGACCTCGACACCTTCAGACTCCAAATCGCTGATTAACGATTAACTCCCTCGTCTCCTAAGACAGCTTCATGAATCTCTGAGACAAATGGTTCAAATGGCTCTGAGCACTATGGGACTTAACTTCTGAGATCATCAGTCCCCTGGAACTCAGAACTACTTAAACCTAACTAACCTAAGGACATCACACACATCCATGCCCGAGGCAGGATTCGAACCTGCGATCGTAGCGGTCGGGCGGTTCCAGACTGTAGCGCCTAGAACCGCTCGGCCACTAAGGCCGGCAATCTCTGTGACAGATACCGTCCGATTCATGAGAACTCTCTAGGTAGGTCAAAAGACTTTTTCACCCACATAGCTTTGAAAGATAACCCCCACCTGCGAATTTTCAATGCGCGAGATATTCCTCCACGCCATTTGGGAGGATTCTGCGACAGAGTTGAGACACATGAGGACGTGGGGGTTATCACACCCTTCTCCACAAGTCAGTAGGCGTCATTCCTCGTCATAATCTGAAAAACCAAGGGGCAAATGCAACTATCCACAGATTTTAAGTCCACAGTTAATGCACTGTCTTTCACAGATGCGTATCTTTCTCTTGCCCTGAACAGTTAATGGACAATTTACAAGGGGGCGTTTTCTCGTCTAAGATCGATCTGAAGGACTCCCATCTACAATTCCCACGGAATGAGGAGACGAAATCCTTCCCCATCAACAACGCTCATATCAGGCTGTTTCTTCAGTGTCTCCCCTGTGGCAGTATTTCTGCCCCAGCCATCTTCCAACGGTTCTTGGAGCAACTAACGTCTAAGGTTCCTTCCTCCTGCAATTATCTGGACGACATCGTCATCTCTAGCAGTACTCCAGATGAGCACCTCCGAAACCTGGGCTGCATTTTTAAAACCCTCACCGATGCAAAACCCTGGTGCAATCGAATGAAATGCGGATTTTTTTGCACCCAAACCGATCACATCGGTAACGCCATTGACTTCTATGGTGTTTGCCCCTGTGCCAAACACTTGGTGGCTATTTGGAAGCTCCCTTCCACGAAAAATCTCACTGAACTTCGGGCATTTCTTGGCAATATATCATATTATCTTCGCTTCATAGCTAATGCAGCTCAGATTGTGGCACCGTTAAATCTTCTGTGGCAGAAAAATTTCATTTTTGTATGGTCGCTTGAGCAAGAAACTCCTTTTCAGACGTCAAAGAAAGTCTTGCTTAACGACAGATGTCTAGTCCGTTTTAAACATCAGAAAACTGTGGTCCTTGCAGTGGAAGCCTCGTCATACAGCAGTACGGCAGTGTTGTTCCACAAGATAAGCCTTGTGGACTACCCGACTGCTTGTGCATCAAAATTTCTTAACAAAGCTCATATAAAATACAGTCAACTTGAGAAAGAGATATTAGAATTTGTCTATGGCGTATCCAAGTTTCATCAGTAGCTTCATGGGCGGAGGTTTTGTTCTGCTCACAGACCACAAGCCTCTCATCAGTTACTTTATCTGGCCAACCTTGTGTCTGTCCAGACAGCGCAAAAGCTCCAACGCTGGGCGCTTATCCTGGCCAATTGCGACTATGACATTCTCTACCATCCCATGATACGTCACGTCAGGGCAAGTATCTTACCTCGTCTTCCTGTCGGATCAAATGCGGAATTTTCGTCCTTCTGAGAAGGCTTGCTTTCACGTTGAGCAGATCAAGGTAGCCATAGTCCCTACGTATTGGATCTACCACCATAAAATAAGCACGGCCATGGGGTGAGATGATACCGTCCAGCTCCTTCGCCAGTTTAGTCAGTCAGGCGGGCCGACTCATAGGAGAGTCTTCGGCGTTGGTTTTCCCAAGAGGACGCCGTTTCGCTCTGAAACTGAGTTGTGCTTTTTACACCCATGAAACGAAAAAACCAAAGTGCAGATGCTAGCATTGTTCCAAAAGCAAGTGGTCACTCTACTTCTTAAAGGACATTAGGGTATCGTCTATATGAAACAATTGGTCAGGCAGCACTGCACGTGGCTAGGGAAGGGCCAGGGCATTGGACACATGATTTTACACTGCAAGGGATGCGCTGAGAACCTCGCTGCACCTCCCCATCATTATTTTGACTGGCCAGGACCAGACACCCACTGGAAATTAATTCAGATCGATTTCGTAGGGCAGTTTTGGGGCTGACGGTGGACACTACTTCCAAATTTCCTTTTGTGATTCATCTGAATTCCCTGATGTCGGCCAGCATGATTAGAACTTTAGCAACTTTTTATTCCAGGAGAGGGATTACTAGCTACCATTTTATCTGATAATGACCCAGAACTGACTTCAACAGAATTTGTGTCTTTCTGTAAAGCCAATGTTATCACCCACGACTGCTACCTTTGTCCTCACAATCCAGTCGGGAATCCGAATGGTTCGTGCGTACAAGGTGCAAATGTCGAAATTAATGCAGTCCCACTCCAAGTAAAATGCTCCGCTCCTTTTCTTACCGACATATCGTACTATGCCTCACAGTGATAAGTCCCTGGCTGAAATGCTGCATGGCAGACATAGTATACTGCATCTCCCCCAGGGTTTTCAACAGTGGTCATTTGTGGGAGCCTGGCACTGTAAGCCGATCTGTGGGCAGAGCAACCTATATTATTCAGGATAGGTAGCGACGCCATCGACATAGATACCAGAATAAGCTGCACCCTTAGGGATCTTCTCAATCCTGCTGTGGACCTTTCCGTTCCACAACATGCTCCAGCAAATGGTGTCTCGCTTAGCAGTCAACCTCGGTGGGTTCCATATGAGATACCTGGCTCTTCAGTCTTTGGAGTTTGGAGCCTGGGTCACTTCAGTCAGAGACCCTGCTCCATCCACCACAGCAGCCCCAGTTGCTGCAGGCGCTGGTGTCACAGCCTCTGTCAACAGAATCATGCAGTGGCCCTGCCACTATTAGTGCTGCCATGACCTCTGCCATCCCAGCAGCGGTTTCAACCTCTGGTGCAACGCACATGGATCTGGACTCACCTATGTTAACGTGGCAGTGCTTGCACACAGAAGGGCAGTTTTCCCATGGGCCCATTCAATGGGGGCCAGTGAAGACCCACCTCCTGGTCTGACCTCTCCTGGTCAGATCTCCACATCTTCGCCATGGTCCCGCATAGTATTACACCACAATGAGGCATTTGAGAGGGGGGCGGGGGCAAGAGTGAGGTTCTTCAATGCCTAGACCATGGCGCCAGCCACCACGTGGCTACAGATCACATGTCACATGTCAGACAGCCTATGGCCAGCTGTTCTCAGCACAGGCACAGTGCAGGCACGACTCACGCACATAGCTGCCTCCACGGTAACATAACAACACCCAGCTGGCGTAACCATGATGAACAGTTACACTAGGCTACTGCTCAAGTTACGCTATGCCAAGCCACAGCAGACCCACCGACGGCGACCATATTCCTACTCCCCCTTGAATTTTACAATCACATACAGCCCCTTACTCCAGCGGTCTCGTCTTGGACTTCGCTACCGCTGATACTACGATGCTGTGCCGTTCGGATGGACATAATCAGGATTTCAACCCTGGTCTGGAACTGGAATAACTAAGTGATTCTGCTTCACAGCACTCCGACATTAGCATCATCAATCGACTGTGTTACAGCCATCCCAGTGGCTGCTCTAGATCAATCATTGTTGTATAGTATTAGGTCTTTCGGCTTTTACCTTGTTGTGGAGTAAAACTGCTGTGCAGTCACACCTGCTGTTATTAGTTGATAACAATTCATGGACACCGTGTCCGTCGTTCATGACACAATTGCCGCCTCAATCGCATATGGTGTTGAATATGCGGTAATCGGAGCAACGGATGCTTGCGGACACTCCATTCGGCTATGAACGAGATCGGATGGTACGCGTGAACACTCTTTCTTGCTAAACAGACCGAATTAGTTTTGATATGGTTCGTGATGTGGCAGAGCAGTTCATTACTGCCATATGTACAATGTGCTTGTCATCACGTGTAGTGATGTAACGAGGTGGGTGCAATCGGTTCCTTTGGTCCGTCGCTCCCTCCTGGATCGAGTGGTTACAGATCCGCATCACAGTTGCTTGCTTCTAGCTCACTAATCACCGAATTCTCTGAAGGATAATACGCCATACCTAAAGGCATCTATTCTTTCTCCGTCGAAACCCGTAACGTGCTCGAGAGACGTTCAATGTTTTGTACGAAGCATACTGACGCTTCTTACGCAAAACAACACCAAGAACGAAGAATTGCACTGCGTCCAATTGGACGTCTGTTCCCCTTTTATAAAGTGCTTACAGGTGGATCTAATAGCGCCCGTGATATGCGTCTGCGCTGAAATGCTAATCATGCTCATCCCTCGTCGCCCCAAACGCATACTTCAAATTTCACCTTGGTGCTTCCTTCAGCGTGCTGCATTTTCAGTGGTCAGTAATGTGGGTGAACTGCCTAGCAATTGCAGATGGCATTGTCTTCATACCAAATACAGCAATAAATATCAAAATCCAGATAGAAACCGGTCGGTGTGGCCGAGCGGTTCTAGGCGCTACAGTCTAGAACCACGCGACCGCTACGGTCGCAGGTTCTAATGCTGCTCGGGCATGGATATGTGTGATGTCCTTCGGTTAGTTAGGTTTAAGTAGCTCTCATTTCTAGGGGACTGATGACCTCAGCAGTTAAGTCCCATAGTGCTCAGAGTCGTTTGAACCTGATAGAAAGCCTAATTCTGCAAGCTGGTAAAATTGTTTTACATATTGCTTTCCGAAAGGGAGAATATATTACAAACGTTAGTAATTTTGGAGGGAAGTTGCTGGGAAATCAAAACCAAATCAAGACAGTACACTCATTCACGTATTGGGGTGAGTGTCTAAGCACGAACAACAGTGTGTAGGACAATCTAGATTAAAGACTAATAAAACGAAAACTGGCGTTCCAGACCACCAAAAAAAGAAGAACTTCGCAATTAAATATACTAATAAATCAGTGAGAGCTGATGCTCCGCATGGCACCGAAAAGGTGGTATGGAAATTTTTGAAAATCTGTTTTACAAAATCATGATTTCGGTTTTATAGTCATTCTCAACTACATGTCGAAATTTTAAAATACATACACCAAAAATGTTTTGCATAACCCCGGTTACCAGAACCCCTGAAGATAGACATTGACTGCGGGTATTGTATCACAGACACAACGGGTATTGTATCACAGACACAACCCTTTGACTGTTCACAGATGTCACTAAACCCGCACAAATACGTAAACAACCAAGCATCAGCAGCGCCTGTTAGACGGAGGGGGTCCGACAGACGATCAGTTCCAGTCATTCCACCAGGAAGAAAGTACACGGCTCGTGACGTCTGTAGTTCAACCATGACTAGACGGTCAATACTGCTGTTCGATCGCGTCCGCATTGTTACATTGTGCCAGGAAGGGCTCTGAACAAGGGAAGTGTCCAGGCGTCTCGGAGTGAACCAAAGCGATGTTGTTCGGACATAGATGAAATACAGAGAGAGACAGGGTCGATGACATGCCTGACTCTGGCCGCCGAAGGGCTACTACTGCAATGGATGACCCCTACCTCCGGATTATGGCTCAGAGGAACTCTGACAGCAACGTCACTATGTTGAATAATGCTTTTCGTGCAGCCACAGGACGTCGTGTTACGACTCAGACTGTGCGAAGTAGGCTGCGCAACTTCATTCCCGTCGTCCATGATGAGGACCATCTTTGCAACCACTACACCACGCATCGTGGTACAGATGAGCTCAACAACATGCCGAATGTACCGCTCAGGATTGGCATCACATTCTCTTCACCTGTGTTTGTCTCATATGCCTTCAGCCGGCCGGGGTGGCCGAGCGGATCTGGGCGCTACAGTATGGAACCGCGCGACCGCTACGGTCGCAGGTTCGAATCCTGCCTCGGGCATGGATGTGTGTGATGTCCTTAGGTTAGTTAGGTTTAAGTAGTTCTAAGTTCTAGGTGACTGATGACCACAGCAGTTAATTCCCATAGTGCTCAGAGCCATTTGAACCATTTGCCTTCAACCAGACAATCATCGGAGACGTGTTAGGAGGCAATCCGGTCCGGTTGAATGCCCTGGACACACTGTCCAGCGAATGCAGCAAGGTGGAGATTCCCTGCTGTTTTGGGCAGCATTATGCGGGGCTGACGTACGCCGCTGGTGTCATGGAGACACCGTAGCCGGCTGCTGTGGCCGAGCGGTTCTAGCCACTTCAGTCCGGAAATACGCGGCTGCTACGGTCGCAGGTTCGAATCCTGCCTCGGGAATCGATGTGTGTGGTGTCCTTAGGTTAGTTGGGTTTAAGTAGTCCTAAGTCTAGGGAAATGGTGACCTCAGATGTTAAGTCCCATAGTGCTTAGAGTCATTTGAACCATTTTGAGGCAACGTAAAGGGTGTACGATACGTGAGTGTCATCCACCGACCGATAGTGCAACAATATCGGTCGCGTATTATCGAGGCACTCGTCTTCATGGACGATAATTCGCACCCCCATCGTGCATATCTTGTAAATTAAATGGTTCAAATGGATCTGAGCACTATGGGACTCAACTGCTGAGGTCATTAGTCCCCTAGAACTTAGAACTAGTTAAACCTAATTAACCTAAGGACATCACAAACATCCATGCCCGAGGCAGGATTCGAACCTGCGACCGTAGCGGTCTTGCGGTTCCAGACTGCAGCGCCTTTAACCGCACGGCCACTTCGGCCGGCTCTCTTGTAAATTACTTCCTTCAGGATAACAACATCGCTCGACTAGAGTGGCCAGTATGTTCTCCAAACACGAACCCTATCGACCATGCCTGGGATAGGTTGAAAAGGGCTGTTTACGGACGACATGACCCACCAACCACTCTGAGGGATCTGCGCCGAATCGCCCTTGAGGAGTGGGACAATCTGGACCAACAGTGCGTTGATGAACTTGTGTATACTGTGCCACGACGAACAGAGGCATGCGTCAATGCACGAGGACGTGCTACTGAGTATTAGAGTTACCGGTGTGTACAGCAATCTGGACTACCACCTCTGAAGGTCTCGCTGTATGGTGGCATCATGCAATGTGTTATTTTCATGACCAATAAAAAGGGCAGAAATAATGTTTGTGTTGATGTCTATTCCAATTTTCTGTACAGGTTCCGGCTGCCTCGGAACCGAGGTCATGCAAAGCTTTTTTTGATGTGTGTATATCTGACATGTCTGTGACGTGTTCTGTTCTTATAGACCAGATGTTGAATTACATATCGAAGATGCGAATTATGGCAGACGCTGTGCACAGAGGAACTCCTTAGTTCACAGTATGGCGACTTTAACAGCCAACATGTTCCTGCGAGCTTCATTCGTAACTTCCACTTGTGGAAAGGTATCATAAACTAAATTACGAATAAAGACAAAAAACTGAGGATACTTGGTCCAGTGGGAACAGAAACAAAATACAACTTGCCGTGACCTAAGTCTATGAACGTGTATAGAACATAATACAATGCACGAAATAAGAATATTGTTCTTTGGATATTTTCATAGAAAGAATAACGACAGACTGGCAAAGCAAATCATGAAACTGAAAAGACCACTAGCATCTTTTACACAGATACTGAATTATCTAAAACAAGTATACGGAACGCGCGTAAAAGGAATTTTTTTTAGGAACAGAATTCAGAGAGTTTTTTTCATGGATGAACCAGAAAGAATAAGAAAACAGTCTCACAACATCGAAACTTCAGGAGTAAAAATTATTAAGTATGAAGCTAATGTGGGCGAAGAGAAAGGAGAGGTCCTAGAATGGAAATGTTGACTTATGAACAATGAAAAGAGGCAGTTCCAATAAATACACATATAAATAAATAGAAAAGAACAAATTATTTTACAACTATGTTGAACTCTAATACACATAAATATGTGATTTGAGTGTTTGTGGTATATGGAAGCATCATTTTGTATTACCAACGAGGTGGTAGTACCAAATGTTTATGTCCTAATCACTTTTATTATAAAACGGGAAAATAATTCTGATTTTGTTGCTACGTGGCACTACTTTTGTATGCATCACCGCCCTCTGATGACTTACATTCTCTCCAGGGTTACCCAGTCGTAAGAATGTCCATAGTGTGTCTTTCTACTGTTCAATTTTGACAATACTTGTAGTCCCATACCCTTGGATAATTTTTGTGTAGTTACATTTTCTGTAATTTACTATATGTATCTCGTTTGCAAACAATCAGAGGATGGGTGCTACCAGAAACGCGTCAATGAGGTCGCTGGCTTATAAGATGGTGGCTTCTTATTTAGTGACTATACAACAACTATTCAGTACTATTTATCAGTGGGTGGCACCATAAAATTGTCGGATGAAACTTCACCAAAGATAAACATCTGCAAAATGTCTGAGATTGCCATTAACACTGGCCGCTAAGACATTAATGCGCAATTTGAATAGCAATGGTCCCGTTACATTACCTAGGTGAAGACTAGATATTACTTCCGTCACTATGGATTACACTGATTTTAAAGTGTTGCATTTTTCGTGTCACGGAGTTGTCAATCCAGACGCCAGAAGTTAGGTACTCCTCATGAACGACTTCCTGTAATAAGTACCCTACGGACACTCAATCTAAAGCTCTTCTAAGTCTACATTTATCGCAATCGCATCCAGATAATTACCTTTATCCGTCGTAAGTAGGATAACGCTTGTGTAGAGAAACAATTGGGTTTCGCATGGTCCATGTTTTTAGTATGTAGGTTAGTCTCCTCTGAGAAGACAATTTTATGTTGGGTAGGTTGAGGAAAGTACAAATATCATCTGTGATGATGATAGCCTGGAATAATGTTGTGGTAAGGAGAAGAAGAAACGACACTGGAGATCGTGGAAATGGGAAGACCAATGAAAGAGAGAGAGAACTGAGACTCTTCTGTATACATCTCGATGTCTGGATTGTTAATAATAAGCACCATCAACGAAGATCGAAGTATATATATTCACAGAAATTAAATGGACTTTGTGATAATCAATCAAAGATTCAAAACAGTGTTAAGATGGCAGAAAGCTTTCCAGGTGCAGATGACGATACGGGCCGTATTTTACGCACATAAGATATTAAAACAACATTAAAACATGTTAAGGAATGACAACGAAAAAATGGAATATAGGAAAAATAGAATAATGAGAACATTAAGAAGGAGTACAATCACTACGTCGAAATAAACTGGAACATCTAAGGAGAAGTGCAGAAATTAATAAAGAATGGAATACCACTATAAATGCGATGTTGGAAATATTAGAGCTGGAAACAGGCGAGGTGGAAAAAACAAGGTCTAAGAATAGTTCATAACGGGAACTACATCAGATAAAACAGGTAAACACAGGAGATGGAAAAACGGAAATTCGGCAGGAGGCAGAAGAAGGACAGAAAACTGAAGAATTCAGTCAGAAAGATAACTGAGGAGGCTAGAGAGAAATCAGTGAGGAGATAATGAGCAGAGAGATAAACGGAAATCTCAAACAAATGAGCAGAACAATGAAATCCGTAATAAGAAGAGAATAAAGAAAATAAGCCATCATTGAATGTTATATATTCATGGGAAGACGACTATAACCACAGTAGAGTACAAGTGAGTTTGGATGGATTAAACAGTTCACATGATGGATTGTACGGTGCACAAATGGACAACACCAGACAAGTTTTGGAAAATGCACGGGATATCAATGAAGAAGACTGAAATGGGTTGGGTTGGGTTGGGTTGTTTTTGGGGAAGGAGACCAGACAACGAGGTCATCGGTCTCAGCGGATTAGGGAGGGACGGAGACGGAAGTCGGCCGTGCCCTTTCAAATGAACCATCCCGGCATTTGCCTGGAGCGATTTACGGAAAGCACGGAAAACCTAAATCAGGATGGTCGGAAGCGGGATTGAACCGTCGTCATCCCGAATGCGAGTCCAGTGTGCTAGCCACTGCGCCACCTCTCTGAAATGGGAATTGGAGATAGCAGTTCAGAAGCTCTGGAGAGTTAAGCATTGGGCTGTTATAGAATTCGATCTGAGGCACCGCAAGTCAGAATGCCGAATTCAATAACCAGATTCACTGAGGTACTAAACAGAATTTATGATTGGAAACCGGCTTCAATATCTCCCTTAGAGCATTGTAGTACCTTTACCTAAAAAGTTCAACGCAATAAAATGCAAAGACTATAGACCAATTAATTTTATCAGTCATGTTACAAATGCTGTAACAAGAGTATTTCAAAGGACAACTGAAACCAAAATACTGGGAAAGAACAGTCGGGCTCAGAAGGTGTAAAAGAACAGGAGACGTCATAGTTTGTCTGAGTATGAGAGAAATGAACAGGGAGGTGTATATTTGTTTTATCGATAGAAGAATGCTTTCATTAACTGGAGTATACTGCTGAAAATTTTAGAAGATGTTGGTACAGACTTGGAAGTTAGAAGGTTAATAATAAAGATGTTCACGAAGCAAAATACGACCGAATAGGGAGTGAGGAGATAGATGACATAACAAATAGGAGGGATGTAAGGCAATGATCGTCACTGTCACCGAACATGTTCAACATATATGGAGAAGTGCTGATAGATTAGGCTATAAATGACGAAAGAGGCATTGTCACTGGTAGAGAAAGGATAAAGTCTGCAAAATACACTGGAGCGATGGAATAAGGATAAATATAGAAAAGACAAAAATGATGAGAATATGTAATAAGGAATCTCCACTTAACGTATTCTTAGATGGAAAAAAGAGAGATCAAACAAAATGCTTTATGTATCAGGAAAGTTCAACGAAATGGAACCGAAGCTGTATAGAAGAAGTAGAGAGGAGGATATCTGTGACAAAGACAGCATTCGAAATAGTGAAGCAGTTGTTAACATCTAAAAATATTCCTCGATTAAAACAACAGTTTAGGTAGCAGAAATATTTTATTACAGACCGGTTTCGGCTTGATGTAGAAGTTATCTTCAGAAAATACGAGTAAGCACTACCTGATTGCTGCTGGCGGTTTCTCAGGTGCTGACGTGGCAACACGAGCGTGCTCTTATCACCAAATCGCAGTTGCTCCTCTGGACCACGCTGTCCAAATTTATAAAAGAATTTCTCTGAAGCTGACGAAACAATTTACTGAATTTGATTCTTGTGTTCTTGCCGGCGTATTTGATAATCAAAATATCCACGGGTGTACTGCCGGTCGGCAGTGTCCAACGGGCACAATATTTCGGCGATCATACACGTCGCCATCATCTGGTGAAATGACGGACTGAGCTCCTGTGAACGTGCCGGTACGGAGATCCGTACGCTGTGGCTGCTCAGGGGCAACTGAATGTTACGTATGGAGTGTAGTGTTATACATCAGTAACTAGTGGATAGTTAAAAGGAAGAAAGATGTTCAGAATGTTTTGGAATGTGACTGTGGAGAAGCATGCTTAAGGTGAAATGGACTGACAGACTTAAGAAAGAGGTTCAGAATGGTTCAAATGGCTCTGAGCACTATGGGACTTAACATCTGAGGTCATCAGTCCCCTCGAACTACTTAAACCTAACTAACTTAAGGACATCACACACATCCATGCCTGAGGCAGGATTCGAACCTGCGACCGTAGCAGTTTCGCAGTTCCGGACTGAAGCGCCTAGAACCGCACAGCCACCGCGGCCGGCTAAGAATGAGAAAGTAATGAAGAAAATACGGTAGAAAGAAGATTACTGTAAGTGAACAGAAAGGGGAAATCATCTGGGCTGTTTGTATACTGCAACAAAGAATTAATGAGGAAAAAGTGGAATGAATGAGAAGAAGAGGTACGAAAAGAATTGGAGTAATGGATGACATTGGGAAAGGGAGAACTTACAAGCAATGAAGGAAGATGCTCAGAATAGGACACAATCGAGAATCTCCAGTTAAAACCTGTCAAAGACAGATACATTAAAACAGAGGAATATCATTACCCGTTAATGGGGAGTATAATACCAAGTTCTATTGGGAAAAGAGATGAGTGAAATAGTACAATAGTTATGTGCATCAGAACCACTTTTACCTTTAGGCTCGTGAGAACTTTCGTATTTCTCATTACAGGGAACACTTTTGTTCTTAAGAGATTTTAATATAAATTCCGGTCGAGATTCTACCTAAATCTCCCAAAAATTTTATATAAAACATGCTGGAGATGGCTTCAGCCCGATGTTTTGTTTAGCCCACTTGCAGCAGCAGTCCGCCGACTCAGTACGCCGCCAATCTCCTGGCGTAGCTACTCCAGTTCCACAGCAACCACAGCCACAACCACTTTGGGCAGTGGGTAATGGTAACAACTACGCGCTAAAAGGGAAAACAAAGAGATATCCTACACAGTACCTAGAGTCTTACCGCGTAGTGGAACTGACATCTGCATTTAGTGTCGAACACGTGCCATGGTTGTGCATGTAAGACGAGTCCGTCCATTCAAAAGCATATCTCAATCAGTGTCTCAGTTACAGGAGCAAATGGGGGAAGGGAAGTGGTAAAGGGGAGAGATGCTAAAGCATCAAGATACTCCGGTGGTTGTTCAGATGTATCCAACCCTATAAGTTCATTAGCTCACAAGGCCTTTTGAGCTAATTGAGAATTTAGTCTCCCTAAAGGATACAATATGCATACCAATTTTGTCTGTTTGTTCTTGTTAGTTGTTAAGGATGTGCATGTGTTTATGATGTGGTTACTTTTATGTCTGTACTCTTTAAGAACTATTTAGATTACGAACACAGAGGGTTTCATTTATGAAACAGGTTAACGTGTGAGAGTAAGAAGACATATTGCTGTAATTAAAGTATGGCTTCCGGTAATAAATTGGAGGAATTTTATGTTGAGATTATTATTCACGAGGAATGTGTAATGTTGTGATCGGTGTAGTGGAAACTTTGCGCATTTGATTTAGTCTAGTAGAAAAAACATTATATTATTGATATTTTGATTAGTGAGTGAAGTGCGTACCTGTCACAGCAACTGATTTCTGTTGTAATTGTGCAGGTGTAACAGAAAGTTGGTTGCCATGGAGTGCGAATGTATGTGTATCAGCCTTCGGCTTTTGGACTAAAGTGTACATATTCTTTCCTGAAATGCATGTTTACTTTGTCAGTTTAGTCATTTTAGACGATGGAACGGTCTGAGGAAGTCCGATGCACTGCTGTCCACTTTGGCATTGCTGCATACCCGGCCGAAGGAAACACGGTCTGTCCCACAAAGCTAAAATGGACAGTCCAAGGTTCGAGTGAACTCAACCTGTTTCGCGACGAGAACCCTGCGTATGAGTGTCTTAGGAGCTCAGGAAAGTGTCTGCTAGTGAAACTGATTTCTTACAAAAGGTAGAACTGCACTGGCACTTTTCCAAAGGAGACCCGTCTGTACCTGTTACGACCAAGATCGCTTAAGTACCACACAACGGTTAGAGGCGCAGGGGAAATGGTTGCTGACCAACGAAACCAGGTGCGACATTTCTCCACCTGCCTTCCGACTACCTGCCACCATCAGTGTAACCAAAACTCTGAACACTCTTCGAAATTCTGCCCCAATAATACCTAACCTATCTAATGTTAAGCATTACAGGCTTGGGTGCAACCATCTAGTGGGTACACGCGTTCGAGCTGGTGCTATCCTGGACTGCTGACGAACTGTCAGTATATACGGCCCCAGAGAGCCTTCAAGCACGCAATAATCGCGTTGCGTCGCTGGCCATCTAAACAGGCAGCACTGCTTACAACACGCGTAGTTTTGAAGTGGAACTCATGGAATTAATGTATTTTTAGGCTCACAATAAAGTCTTGACAGATCCATATTTATTAGTGGTAAAACGTCAGGCGCAGTCATGGAAGGTCGGCGTACCGAGTTCGTTGTTATAACTGCTCTTGTGGAAGTAAAATGGTGAAGATTAATAATTCAGTGTTCGCGTATTTAAGTATTTCATGGACCCAATGCCCGCAAAATCTTGAGGAATGCCTAGGTAGGCTTTCAGCCAAAGACACAAATTTCGTAACAGCCCTACACTAAATGACATCCTAGACCTACCTCTTCTATCTTCTCTGGATCAGTTATTGGTCTGTCAGAATTTCCGTGTCTTAGTGGAATATTATTTAGTCTGAGTTTACAAAAAAATACAATACCGAACATAAGCGTCAACCCATTGCGTGAAGAACTACGAAATCAGTCGCTTTGTGATGTTAGTGACAGTATCCATTGCTGCCATAAATGTAGTGTTGCCCATATCCCATTTTTATCTTCCTTCTATCAGCGGCTCCATACTAATGATATCGGGACAGGTGAAGAAATATCTTCCCCTTGAAGAACTGAACCTAGGAAGCGCTAAATCAGGAATCAAAGACTCAGTGTCTGAACTTACAAAATGTGAAAAATTGTAAATTCCCTAAATATGTAGAGTTAAACGAAAAGTATAGGTAAGCAGCATCAAAATTTGAGTGTCTGATCGAGACTTGTGTTTTGACTGGGAGTATGAAAAGTATAATAGAACCTCTATTACAACATTAAATCAAGAATTCGGAATGCAAAATTCTTCTTCGACGAATTGAACAGTGAAGCGCCACAGCTTTACTGCGTTAACTGATATGTGAACATGTGGCTGGCCAAAAACTGGTTGCTACCCCAGCTCTGCCATAGCCGGGATCTCTTTCGGTATGCGGCCAGATGTGGTTTTGGCACTTCCAACACAACAGGCACGAGTTTGCAAGTACTGGACATCTTGCCAGGTAGGTCAACAAAAACATCCGTAGGACATTGAGGTGGCTACCATTGTCATGTCAGCATCCTCTATGAGGCCGTCAATCTTCTCCCGCCTCTCGATGGGACCCACAGCCAGGTGGTCCTGCCACAGTCCTGATGAAATCGAACTACAGTCCTCCCAGGTCCGAGACACTGGAGTCCATTAGCGCCAGCTGCCACTCTCCAGCTGCCTGTCCAGGTCTTGACCCAAGGCAACACCACCGACAACTGCTCTGGTTGCATGTTATCTAACTCAGCTCAGCGTCAAGGTAGCTCCAGTCCAAGGCAGCTTGAAATGAACTGCAAGCAAGTTCGCTGTAGAGTTCAGTGGACGAGATATACCGACACCGATAGGTCCACACCAGTCCATTCCAAGCTGAGGTTTATCGCTGATGTCTGCATCCTGTGCGAGCACCTTTTCTCCGCCTTTGTAGTAAGGCAAAGTGTAAACTGAATCAACCACCAGCTACAGGGATATTCAGCACCCTTGCTCCACCTCCACAAGAGAACCACCCTCCCACACTCACATTCATTCTCCAGTGATTACCATGTAAGTATCCTTCCAGAATCAAAAAAACTGAATCGTATCATGATTTCGTCATTTTACTTTTGTGTAATAATTTTAGATCATTTCGATTTTCATTTTGATCTTGTAGTTCTCGGTTACCAACTTGTTAATATTCGACTGCGTGTAAAGTCTATGCCACTGACAACCTTAATGTATTAACAACATTTCTTCGAATGTGACACTTTCATAGGATTGCAGAAAATGTTCGACATTGTCAAATGGTTCAAGATGTTCGGCACAATGAGAAAAATAAGGGTAAATTACAGGGAAAGGCAGGTAATATACAATGTACACAAGAGCCTAGAGGGAAGAAGAATGAACGTGGAAAGAAAAACTGCTCGGATTGAAAAGGATGCCAGGCAGGGATGCAGTCCTTCGCCTCTCCTGTCCAATCTACACATCGAACATGAAAAGATATCAACGATTAAGATTTGCTGATGACATTGCTATCCTGAATCGAAGAAGAATCAAAGAAGAAGTATAGAATTTTGCTGATGAAGTGAATGGTCTAATGAGTACACAATACGGACTCCGAGTACATCGATGAAGGATGGAAGTAGTGAAAATGAGAACAGCGAGAAACTTAACATCAGGATTGGTGATCACGAGGTAGATGAAGTTAACCAATTCATCTACTCATGCAGCGAAATAACCCAAGACGTTCGGAGCAATAAGGGCATAAAAAGCAGACTAGTACTAGCAAAAAGGGCATTCCTGGCCAAGAAGAGTCTAGTAGTATCAAACAAACGCCTCAATTTGAGGAAGAAATTTCTGAGAATGTATATTTGGAGTACAGCATTGTATGGTAGTGACACGTAAACTGTGGGAAAACAGGAAAAGAAGAGAATCGAAGCATGTACTGCTGCAGAAGAATGTCAAAAACTACATGAATTGATAAGGTAAGGACTGATAAGGTTCTCCTCAGAGTTGGCGATCGAACGAATATATGGAAAACACTGGCAAGAAGGAGGGAGAAAACTGTAGGAGATCTGTTAAAGACACCACAGAATAACTAACATGGTACTAGAAGGAACTGTGGAGAGTAAAAACTGTAGGGGAAAACAGAGATTGGAACATATTCAGCAAATAAAGGAGGACATAGTTTGCAAGTATTACTCTGAGATGAAGAGTTTGGCATAGGAGAGGAATTCGCGGCCGGTGGACTCCCTCGTTTACTCACGTCCATCACACCCCAAGCTGAGCTTCTGATTGTTCTCTAATTAACAGCATCTGACTATTTAACACCTACATTTAAAAAAATAATACTGGTCATTTTGAGTGGTCATGGACTCACTTCGATGGAAATCGAAAGCCTATCAAACCTATAGTACTGTTTTTTTTTTAATATTATGGTTTGTTATATCGTCACTTCCGGATTGTTAAATGGCCATAATTGTAAAAAAAGGGTTCACCTAAAAACTGTGAAACGTTTTAGGTGATCATTTTCTACCAACAGTACATAAACTCTTCACAGCATCTTAAAAAGACATAGTTCCCACTAACTCTAAATTTATTATTGAGTGCCTATATGATATAAAACGTCTGATATGACCTCCATGATATCCTCTCATGAGGTACTGTGTTCGTCCTGAAAATGTCAATTATTTTTCTCCATCATCTATCAATAAATTGTTTTAAGCAGAAATATTTGCAAGCATTAAAAGATTGTACGACCTGATGTTCAGAAATTTTCAGGCCATATGGTTCTAGATAGGTTTTAGATTAATATATTACGTCCCTGCGTTTGTCTTTGTTTGGTGGAACATAAGTGGGATACACGAATATCACCCAAGAACTCACTTTAACTTGTATAAGCAGATGAAATATTTTTCATTTTGCTTCAATTATACAACAGTTTATGTCTGTTCGACAGAATATTTACGTCAGTTTTCTCTTGCAGATACGGCGGACAACCCTGTATCGTAGACAGCTGAGACACCTCACCTGTATAAGAAGAAAATCTAAAGCTGCACGTCATTTCAGCAATTTTTCATATACACCAAGCAGACATCAGAATGGAGTATGTTTTATATCAACATAGCACTGCTGTGCGACACAGCATGAATTCCTCAACTCTGTTAGTAGAAAAACGCCGTATTTCCTTTTACGTCAGCAAACTAATCTAATTTTAAAATCCAAACGGGTAATTTAAAATGTTATAGATGGTCTGGGAAGAGCAACAAACTACGTTGAATTTATCACAAATGAAGTATTCCCGGAGGTAATTAATTAAACAAAAATCAGAGATATACCTGAAACTTACGTATATGTAATACAAAGCATTGTAACATAAAACTCAATAAAAACGCACGAGAAGCATTCATTCAGATACCACAAAATTTTATAAAAACATCTTGGTAACACAAAGCATTGTAACATAAAATTCAATAAAAACGAACGAGAAGCTTTCATTCAGACACCACAAAATTTTGTAAAAGCATCTTGGTTAAATTTTGACGAAATGAATGAGCGCTGTACATGCTCGGTTTCCTTTACGGGGGCAAAAGCTTGAGGAACTCTTAGCAGAGAGTATCTTCTAAAGTATTGAATAAGGTGTTGGTACCTTGGAATCCTGTATATTGATTTTCCCTTGTACGTTCTACGCACTAATTTGATAGTCATTCCTCCCGTCGCGTCAGAAATTCGATAGGTGTTTTTATCCATCGCTGCTGCCGTATTTGACTGCAAGTGTTCCAGAGCTCAGTTGAACTCTGACTTTTGTAGTGTATCCGCTATGTCTACCACATCGACTATAATTCCTTTTTACATGCGTTCATATTTACACTCCGTAAGCCATCTTAAGGCATACGGTGGTGGGTACTTTGTGCACCACTACAGTTTCCCCCCTATCTCCTTTTCCAGTCGCGAATGGTTTGCGGGGAGAACGTTCGTTTGTTAGTTTCCGTGTGCGCTGGAATCTGTCTCGTTTTACTTTCATAGCCATTATGCAAGATGTACGTAGTAGGAAGCAATAAAATGGCTGACTCTTCCTTGGCCACGCCCGTGATGATTTCGCACTTAATAACTTCTAACAAATCTTTTGCTTTTCTTATGATGTTCTCCACGCTTCTATGAATCTTGTCAGGTACCGGTCGAACAGGATTTCATAAGCTACCTCGTATGTGGTTGGACTGCCTACCCTGACGAGTTTCAGAAGGAACAGTGGTCTGGCAGCTTCCTTATTTGGCCACTTCCTTACTTACGGTTAGTTTTGTGTTCCGTACGTTTACTATGGTTCAAATGGCTCTGAGCACTATGGGACTCAACTGCTGTGGTCAGAAGTCCCCTAGAACTTAGAACTACGTAAACCTAACTAACCTAAGGACATCACACACATCCATGTCCGAGGCAGGATTCGAACCTGCGACCGTAGTGGTCGTGCGGTTCCAGACTGTAGCGCCTGTAATCGCTCGGCCACTCTGGCCGGCCGTACGTTTACTCCAAGACATTTAGTGGAGGTTATGGTTTCCAGACAAAATAGAGATCTTCCCCCAATAGAAGCCTTCAGTAACTTTCTGCACCTATCACTCCTCCAATCGACGTTTAACAATAAAAACCCTTCGGTACTCTTAAAATTAACGACTTTGATTTCCATTTCAGCGAAGTTTGAGTTGACTTTTCTGATATGTTAATCTGCGCTTCCGTCGCCCGTATCCTTTTCGATTTTTGTCATTTTTCCAGCGGAAATCTTACTTTAACTTCCATGAACTTTCTTTTTATTTCATTTCTCGGTAATTTATATTACTGTGTTCCTGCCTGTCGTCGACAATTCTTTCTTCTTCTTCCTCATCTAATGCCTAATGTCGTATTTACTATCGTAGTATAAAAAGGGTGATTTTTTCAACCGTGTAAAAACTCTAGCGATTGATCTATGAGACGATACTGAACAAAAAACGTCTAATGAGCTTAAGTTCGTAAATGCATGCTTTCCGCGCTAGAGACCGTTTATTCAACCGTACTTTGTTACAGAGACTCCGATACGCACTGTACCATGCAGCCACTGTAGCCTAACAGTGTCAAAGGCAGCGTGAATACGCTGATTCAGTTTCTCCACAGTTGGAATGGGTTCTGAATGCGTAATACTAGTGAGATGGCTGCATAGCCGGTAATCGCAAGTGGTGGGATCTGGTGAACGACTAGGCAATGCATCTGGACCTCCTCCTCGAATCCATCGACCAGGGAGGGCACGACTGAGATACGTTCGGACGTTAACGGCAAAGTGAGCTGAAGCACCATCAAGTAGCAGTCACATAATCCTTTGAATCATGAATGGCACTTCCTCCAACAGTCGGGGCAAATTCACCCGCAAAAAGCACCGATTCTTACAAGTGTTAGGCAACATGGAAGGAAGACTGATCCCCCATCATACAGTAGCCAGCTATCCCGGCTCATACATTACGGCTGCACCAGTGCTGATAATTTGCTGTCACCAAAACGTGGGGGTTCTGCATACTATCACACAGATGACTGCTGTGAAAGTTGAGGATATGATACCGCGTAAAGGTGGCCTTATCTGTGAAGAGGATGGATGACCAAAATACCGGATTAGTGTTGCCTGGTGAACAAAATAGTGGCAAAACTGCACCCGATGTGGAAATTCTGTCGCTAATAAGCCCTGCACGCGCTGTATGTAATAAGGGTAGTAACAAAGGTCGTGGAGAATGTTCCACACGGTCATCCGGTTTACCCTGTACTGGCGGGCCAACTGGCTGGTACTGACATGGCGGTCGCCTTCCAGTGTAGATCACATTTTCTTCCAAGTCTGGTGTCCTAACATTTCGGGACATCTTTCTCGATTTCCTGCTTCCCTGTCAAAGACAAACGGCGAAACAATGTTGCAAACTTTGAATGCTGTTGCTGACGGCAGGGATAGGTCTCCTGATACAACCTTGCTCCCTACCGCCAGTTGCCATTTGCCTTTCATTAAGTAAACACCATGTCCGAAAGTTCTCGATTCGCATACGGAACCATTGTGTACAACGCTGTATTACATCCGCTACAAGGTGAGTCAGTAAGAGAAGTGAAGCGAACACAGCATTACCAGTTACTATGGCAGGAGAGGGCGCTAGGGCATGACGTGTAAGATACAGTACCACCCTCCAGAAGGAAATAATGCGCATTGTAACTGTGGCTGCATGGTACAGCGCGTATTAGACCACAATAAATGTAACAAAGTATGTTAAATAGATGGTCTCTATAATAGAAATCATGGATTTCCAGACATAAGTTCATTAGATACTTTTGTCCTGTATCCTCTCATCGATCGATCTCTAGAGTTCGTACACGGTGGAAAAAAATCACCCTTTATGTAGCCTCAGAGAACTTCAAACCCACATCATCTATCCTTAAGTCACTTTCCCCTTGTTTCCACATTGATTCTTCCCAGCCGGCCGAAGTGGCCGTGCGGTTAAAGGCGCTGCAGTCTGGAACCACAAGACCGCTACGGTCGCAGGTTCGAATCCTGCCTCGGGCATGGATGTTTGTGATGTCCTTAGGTTAGTCAGGTTTAACTAGTTCTAAGTTCTAGCGGACTAATGACCTCAGCAGTTGAGTCCCATAGTGCTCAGAGCCATTTTTTTTTATTCTTCCCATGATTCTCTTAAAACGTAGACTACCTTCATGACGCAGCATCTGATACAGGAATTCTGTTTCAGTGTGGTATAATGCAACTAGTATCTTTCTGGTCTCCATGCCTTTTCCAATACACCTCACCCCCTTGTGGTTCTTGATCACTGTATTAAATGCTGAAATTTTCTAAACAACTAAAGGAATCCTTGTCCTATCTCATTCTACAATAACTATTACTTATGTTCATCCTCCCACTACAGCTTTACAGGCCCTCAAGATTATTAGACTTTATGTCGTTTCACAGACTGAGTTCACATTTACTTCCTCAGTCTCTTCAATTGCTATTTATAACGACCTTATGTTTGGTTAAACAATTGTTGTTTGTGATGGTTATCTGTGACAACGATCAAAATATTCCTATCACCAAGACATTTCATAGTGACTAACTCTCTCTCCTGTCCTACTATATGAGATTGTCCGCACCTTGTATCTGCACAGTGAGTGGACTAATGTGTGCAAACTGAACTTACCACTTAGTGTATAAATGGACAAAACGTCTGATCTGTCTTCTCAAGCTCACGGTGTTAAGCAGACATTCTATATAAATATGAACCTGGCCCTGTAAGTCAGCTAATATCATGTCCTGATCGTAACTAAAATCATTAACAATGCTGCTGTCTCTTAACTAGAATGCATGAATTAATGAAAGTGAAAGTTTTGGGTCTATTCTAGAAAGACTAAACAGCTATTCCCTTTTTTATTCCGCATATAATTTATCAACTGTGCTCTCAGGGGTCAAGTGGTACACAACAATCATGTTCAGTTACATTCAACACTGAATAACAAAATATTTAACTCTTGGACACAATGAATTGACGATTATTAAAATCGTTATATCTATGTATGAAAATTTTTTATCACAGGAAGGAATGATTAAAATTTTCATTAGCTCATTCACATCTATAATGTTGTAGCTGGTCAGTGCACTAAGTTGGTGGAGAATACTCTTTTAACCAACGAAAAAAACTCTCCTGTACTCAATATGGGAGTAGGTTAGTATCCTAGTTTTTGATACGAAATTGTCAAATTGTACGCAAGTTGGAGTTAGCAAAATCTCGACTCAAGATCTACTGTGGCATATTGCGCAATGGTACTTTAGCAAGTGGGATCTGTAATGGCATTGTCTCCGTGCTTGATCTGAAGTGCTAATGCCCTACTCTGGCCTTGACTGAATTCACTCAGCCTCAACTTTCCTGCATTCTGTAGAACATTAATTTTTCCGTAGTAGAAATAATGGCTATTACACACTCGCTAAAGGTTGGAGCAATGTGCACAGTTTCTTTGCCCAAAAAAATCCTGCAGGAAACTACCTCTTTGCTATTTTTCCCACGATATGTGAACCGTTTCGTCCACACTTCGCAGAGAGCAAAGTTCTCAATGCCTTTGCTATTTTCCACAGACTTGTGTGGTCCGCCGTGAGATGGGAGAGATATCTAGAAATTTTAGTTCTCAAAATGCTTTTATATAATGGGGATCTCTCCACTGCGCTGCGTCTGCATCGCCCAGTATGGCTCCAGCCAATTGGTATCTCGTTAAAGATGTCCAGTTACTTACCATCAATCCCAGTCGTATTTACATTAAAAGGATTAATCCACTGTTCTGGCCTTATCCCTTTCTGCACAGAAGCTCGCCGTTCTCTTGTTAAGTGGGGTTTTCTGATGCCATTAACCCCCTGCTCGAATCGTCCCCAAAATGTGTTTCTTTTTAACTTATTTATTCATGCCCCTGTCCATATGGGTAGATATTGTTTTGTTAGTTTTTGGTATATGAGATTGCTGCAATTGGGCTCTGCTGATATAATATATGTATTATTTTCTGAGGATCTCATACTGTACTGTACAGTCGTTGTGGATGAAGCTCATGTAAGGTCTGTAAAATCCAGACGTCTTACACATGCCATCCCTTCTCAATTAATTTTGTGCTGCTGTGATCAATGGTTGAGACATTGCTCACTGCAGTGCAAAATTATAAGAGTAGTTAATTTTAATCATATCCAGCTACTCGTTTATCTTCTGCTGGATGATGTCGATTCAAAATTCTATTTTGATTTGAAATTTATTGCTTCATATGGCATTTTTCTATTTCGATAATTATTATGTGTGTTTACAGTTCTTTGTAGCAGATATATGACTAAACTTACAACATTTTTCTGTAGTACTTGTGATTAAGTTCTATTAAAATCGTTCATCTACCCTTTAGAATCTTTCTTTACAATAACGTAAGGCATTCTATAATTCTCTAAGATACATGATTTTTATGATAAATACTATACCAATATTGAATTGTCATCAATTTAAAATAGTTAATACTTTTGCATAACTAACTTTATATTCATTCACATTATTCATCATTAAAACACATTTCCAAAGTATCTGCAATAAACAAATTTTTATTAACATATCTTTAGATGGAATAGATATATACAAATTTACACATGAAATACCAAATATAAAATTTTGTACATTTATGAATATACTTTAACAATTTAAAAATTGAATTATAGAATGGAAATTAAAAGCATGAAGTACAAATTCTCAGTGCTACAGGTGCAACTGAATATTTAGAGGCATCTCCACTGCTAGCTGCAGTGATTATCTTTTGCACTCTTTATAATATCACAATGAGTTCATCACATGCATCACTTTCTTTCTTAATGCACTTCACACTTTAAACTTTGGGCGTTGTTTGCTTCCCAATGCTACTGTAGATCAGTGGTGGTTGATGCTGATAGTCATTTGCAGACTCTGTGTGATGTTGATGAAGATTATCGACATTTACAGTTCTGAGTGTTCGATCATGAATACCATTACATGGTCAATTCCATGATGTTTGTTTTGACAACAAACTGCTATTCCAAGGCAATGTGAAAGGTCTCTGTTGGATTCCTTTCATGTTGATTTCTGAAATATGTTGCCATTTACTGCATAAATTCCTCTTCTAAATATACTGTGGCGTTTCTGACTATTTGGGAGGAGACTGAGTAGTGGATCGTGTTACTTTTACACATAAACAAGAACGATCTGTCACTCTACTACACTTTAAAACACAGTTTATATGTAATCCATGTCACACAGTCTCATACGGAACCTACATCAGCTTTCTTTTATATACTGTATATGATAAGACACTGTCATCCTCCTTCCCTTCTGTGTGAGAGGATGAATGAGCAAATGTATTTCTAGATGGGTGCTTGAGGGTAGCAGACAAGCCTGTCTGCTAGAGAACAGTAGGACCAACGTCGGAACAGGTAGCTACGCTTTCTAAAAGCAAAGAGGTTTCTATCCTTAGTATGGTCCTGCCCGTCGCTTGTCATGTTGGTATAGGAAGCTGCCCCTCTGGCCACTTCCGTTTGTATTTGTGACCCCCCCACAGAAAGGGACCAGATCAGTCTGTCTGTGGCGAGCGTCTGAAGTGGTAAGATCTCCGGCTAAGAGCGTGTCTGCTAAGTCCGTAGGACAATGGATCTCTTAAGTTCAGCCTAACTGAAAATTTAATCACCTTTACTTCAGGTTTAGCTCTAAAATATCTAATGTTATCTTAAATTGCAGCACAGTGGAATTCTCGTGTGAAGTTCAGAATATATTCGGGTAGTTGCTTTGTCACTACTTTGTGAGTAAAGTGGAACCACGTGTTGATCAGTAACTTTAACTAAGTTCATCAATCTTAAATGCGAATGTGCTTGAGAGTATAACGTCTTGTCTTGACAATATTTTTCAATATAGCAACTTTTCTTTATGTTCAACCCACGTGGGGTGTACTTTGTGAAATCAGTACCACGTGCTTATACAATTGTTTGACCCATCAGGTTAATAGTAAGACGAAAGTAACCAGTTCGAGGTTTTTCTTTTGTAAATTGCTTTTCGATCTAATTTGTTGTAATTATCAAAATTATTGTGGAGTTATACGCTTTGTGTAAACCAAGTTGTCCACGTGAAGCATGTGGTGTAATCATCAAAGTAGGCCTCAGCTATTCTTTTTGGGAAGATTTCACAGAGAGTTAGTATGAATGTAGTATATCAGTGTGTGGTAATTACATGACGGACAGGATTGTGCTACGAACGTAACTTCTTTGGGTAAAAATTAAATCGGTTGGTTGTGGTTAATTTCCTCTTGCATATGTTTCAACGTTCTTCGTGTGTTATTTTATGAATGCAGTGTTGTATGCAGTCTCCCAATCTTGGCTCCATATTTGATGTGTCCTGTAAGATTACAATCTCACATTTTCACAATCCTAAATAAGGCACCAGCTTAGTTACGACTCGAGTTTAATATGCTGAAATTTCAATGATCAATGTTAAAATAAATTTCCAAATATAAACTGATTTATTTCTTTTTATTTAAATTCTCTTTTTTATATATATGTCACCAGTTGTTGTATGACTATATAAAGATTATAATTAATTGTATAAGCACGTGGTACTGGTTTCACAAAGTACACCCCACATGGGTTGAACATAAAGAAAAGTTGCTATATTGAAAAATATTGTCAAGACGAGTCGTTATACTCTCACGCACATTCGTATTTAAGATTGATGAACTTAGTTAGAGTTACTGATCAACACGTGGTTCCACTTTACTCACAAAGTAGTGACAAAGCAACTACCTGAATATATTCTGAACTTCACATGAGAATTACACTGCGCTGCAATTTAAGATAACATTAGATATTTTAGAGCTAAACCTGAAATAAAGGTGATTAAATTTTCAGTTAGGCTCAACTTAAGAAATCCATTGTCCTACGGACTTAGCAGACACGCGCTTAGCCGGAGATCTTACCACTTCAGACGCTCGCCACGGACAGACTGATCTGGTCCCTTTTTGCGGGGGGCTCACAAATACAAACAGAAGTGGCCAGAGGGGCAGCTTCCTATACCATCATGACAAGCGACGGGCAGGACCATACTAAGGATAGAAACCTCTTTGCTTTTAGAAAGCATTGCTGCCTGTTCCGACGTTGGTCCTACTGTTCTCTAGCAGACAGGCTTGTCTGCTACCCTCAAGCATGCAACTATAAATACATTTGCTCATTCATCCTCTCACACAGAAGGGAAGGGGGTTGACAGTATCTTATCATATACAGTATATAAAAGAAAGCTGATGTAGGTTCCGTATGAGACTGTGTGACATGAATTACATATAAACTGTGTTTTAAATTGTAGTAGTGTGACAGATCGTTCTTGTTTATGTGTAAAAGTAACACGTTCCACTACTCAGTCTCCTCCCAGATAGTCAGAAACGCCACAATAAATTTAGAAGAGGAATTTATGCCGTAAATGGCAACATATTTCAGAAATCAACATGAAAGGAATCCAACAGACCTTTCAAATGTCATGATGTGATAACATAGGTGGCATCTTCCTTTATTGTTCTTGTTACCATTGAGGTTGATGAGTATCACCCCATGACGATTGCTGCAGTTTGATGTCCCCATTATGTGTACTCTGTTTGTTGGTTTGACTGCCTTTGGTTGGTTTGATAGTTAGAATGAAATAACTGCAGTGGTTTTGTTAAATATTGCTTTCTGTTGATTCTGCCAAATCTTATACTGGATTAAGGTATAGGATTTAGAAAAGAATCTTGCTGTCTTCTGCCATCATTTTGGGACCCTTCCTTCTCCTCATTTCTTGCTGTGTCTCCTTTCCTGGAACTTCAGCTTCTCGAGCATTTGGGGTAGGATATGTTATTCAGTGAACATTATTTGGAAGGATTACCAGTAATCTTTTTATGTGATATGGCCAAGTCTGAATAGATAATTTCGGAAGCGATATTTCTGTGGTCAGTTATTAGCTTCTCCATCTGGTACTGAGAGAAATATTCTGAGCTTATCTTTCTAGGCGGTTGTACTACGAAGCTGTTACCGACAGTTTGCTATTGTTAGTCACTACTCTCTAAGGAGGTTGTTTCACTTTTCTTGCAGGTGTACATCCTGTGTCCCTCGCTGTTGCTGGGCTTTCCCTGTCCTCTCGCTCTTGAGGTGAGCCATGGGATAACATTCTTCAAAATACACCAGGCTAGGTCTCCGCACTAATGGGAAGTTTGAGTCAGTAAATTCCTTACTTTGGTCTCCTGTTTTTCGCCAGTGCCATATTGTGCAGTCGTA
The DNA here is from genome assembly GCF_021461395.2 of Schistocerca americana. Classification (NCBI taxonomy): domain Eukaryota; kingdom Metazoa; phylum Arthropoda; class Insecta; order Orthoptera; family Acrididae; genus Schistocerca; species Schistocerca americana. The sequence continues at coordinate 128,151,485 of NC_060122.1, read as the reverse complement.
TAAACTCTCACACTCAGACCATAGTCTCCCATCCATCTTCCACATCTGTTGTCAGCTTTTCTTCCTTCCCCAGACGATTGTAGTGACATGCTGCTGTGTGTGTTCTCCGTTTCACCTGGTTACCTTGACTTTTTGTTTAGTACTACTACTTACAAGTCTCTTTATCTAAATTTAGAATAAGTTTTACATTGAATATTTACATGAATAATACAATGAATATTTAAAGGGTTTTTTCAGTGCTTTACAGAAAAATTATCACATACACGTTAAGTTACTTTATTTTGTAACAGTTCCTTTACTTCTTCGATGGGCATGGATTGATGATATGTATGTTAGTTAATTGGTGCATCATGCCATTAATTTCCTTTTATTCCTTTCTGACCTACTTTAACGGTTTAAAGGAATAGTATTATTGTACCTATATTTGAATATTTACATGTTTGTAGCTCGCCCTATCTGCCTTCTGAGATCTACTGCTACCTGAAACATATCTACATTCTTTTGATGTATCATCTGTGTTACATTTATATTTTAATTTTCATGGCTAATTGTCATGGGTCACTTATAAATGGGATAAAATTTATGACAAACCTGTTTTCCTTTATTAGATAATAATTGAGTTTTAACAAGAATCAACTGTCCCACACTCAATACCTGTGTGGATGCCCCACTGTCTGGTCTGAGCTTCCTTTTCTCAGTTGCTTGTTCGATGTTTTCGAGTGCTAATTTTATTATCAGCTGGTGTGATGATCTTCTGGATGGGGGAAATTGTACTGCTTCTCTTACCCATTCCACAGGTCTTTTATTTTTGAGCACTGTGACTGGTGTTAAGTGTTTAGTATTGTGTGGCATTTCGTTAATAATAGTCTTTAGATGATGTAAATTAGCATCCCATGTGGTATGTCATGAACTGCAGTACACACAACACCATGTCCCAATGTCATTCATAGTTCTTTCGGTATAGTTGGCGCTTGGTTTGTACCTGGATATGAAGATGGGTTTACCTTTATGTCTTTTTAAAATTGTCAACCAAGCCTTAGATCTACACAACTGGCCATTAAAATTGCTACACCAAGAAGAAATGCAGATGATAAACGGGTATTCATTGGACAGATATATTATACTGGAACTGGCATGTGATTACATTTTCACGCAATTTCGGCGCTTAAATCCTCAGAAATCAGTACCCAGAACAACCACCTCTGGCCATGATAACAGCATTGAGTCAAACAGAGCTTGGACAGCGTGTACAGGTACAGCTGCCCATGCAGCTTCAACACAATAACACAGTTCATCAAGAGCAGTGACTGGCGTATTGTGACGAGCCAGTTGCTCGGTCACCATTGACCAGACGTTTTCAATTGGTGAGAGACCTGGAGAATGTGCTGGCCAGAGCAGCAGTCGAACACTTTCTGTATCGAGAAAGGCCCGTACAAGACCTGCAACATGCGACCGTGCATTATCCTGCTGAAACGTAGGGTTTCGCAGGGATCGAACAAAGGGTAGAGCCACGGGTCGTAACACAACTGAAATGTAACGTCCACTGTTCAAACTGCCGTCAATGCGAACAAGAGGTGACCGAGACGTGTAACCAATGGCACCCTATACCATCACGCCAGGTGATACGCCAGTATGGCGATGTCGAATACACACTTCCAATGTGCGTTCACCGAGATGCCGCCAAACACGGATGCGACCATCGTGATGCTGTAAACAGAACCTGGTGTCATCCGAAAAAATTACGTTTTGCCGTTCGTGCATCCAGGTTCGTCGCTGAGTACACCACCACAAGCGCAACCGTCTGTGATGCAGCGTCAAGGGTAACCGCAGCCACGGTCTCCGAGCTTATAGCACATGCTGCCGCAAACGTCGTCGAACTGTTCGTGCAGATGGTTGTTGTCTTGCAAACGTCCCCATCTGTAGACTCAGGGATCGAGACTTGGCTGCACGATCTGTTACAGCCATGCGGATAAGATGCCTGTCATCTCGATTGCTAGTGATACGAGGCCGTTGGGATCCAGCACGGCGTTCCGTATTACCCTCCTGAACACACCGATTCCGTATTCTGCTAACAGTCATTGGATCTTGACCAATGCGAGCAGCAGTGTCGCGATACGATAAACCGCAATCGCGATAGGCTACAATCCGAACTTTATCAAAGTCGGAAATGTGATGGTACGCATTTCTCCTCATTACACGAGGCCTCACAACAACGTTTCACCAGGTAACGCCGGTCAACTGCTGTTTGTGTGTGTGAAATCGGTTGGAAACTTTCCTCATGTCAGCAAGTTGTAGGTGTCGCCACCGGCGCCAACCTTGTGTGAATGCTCTGAAAAGCTAGTCATTTGCATATCACGGCATCTTCTTCCTGTAGGTTAAATTTCCCGTCTGTAGCACGTCATCTTCGTGGTGTAGCAGTTTTAACGGCCAGTAGTGTATATTGGGGCGCATTACGTGAAGTCAACCCTTATACATGCCCTACTTGCTTGAGGAAATCACATTCTAATGCGTTACTGATCGTAACACCAGTTGCACGTTTCATAGAGGTAAAAGTGACACACTTTGATATTAACTCTAAAACTACAAAGATAAACGTGTTCCCATTTCTTGTCCTTGGTAACGGTCCCATCAAATGCTAGATGTTTCAGTTTTTTCTGTGTTATAGGTGATAATGGTGATCTAGTCGGAAAAGTAACGTGTTTGGCTCGTTGGCAGTCTTTATGATCTGTGTATACAATAGTTTTGAGTACTTGCTGAATACGTCTTTCCATGTTGTGGAAATGTGTGGCGTCTTTAAGTTTCATAAAACATTTATTTGCCCCAAAGTGCCCATTACTTAAGTGAATGAACCTTATATACTTGTTCATGAGTTTATCAGCAAGACATGCTGTCCTTAAACTTGTTCAGGGTCTCGTCTGAGGAACAGTACGTCATTCTTCAGCAAATAATGCTGACGAATGTCAACCGAGTTCTTGTATTTCCACTTATGTATGACCCTTAAGACCTCTAGATCCTTGTTCTGTTCATTTGAAAAGCTGTTGTTACGTAATTTTCTAAGGGAATTCCTCTTATATAATATACACCAATTTGGTCTTCATCTACACCAAAATTCACATTACTTGGGGTTGTGCCATGTGGACGCCGTGAAATATTCTGCTAAGGTGTTTACTTGTCCTGGGGTATGTTTTACACAGACAACAAACTCTTGCCAGATTAAAATTCACCTCGCTAGCGTACCATGTGACAATTTCGCTGTGAGTGAAAGCTCAAGAGCTTTATGATCTGTGTATAGAATAGTTTCCCTCCTAAATAGAAAATATCTAAACTTTAGGAAACCCCAGACTACCGCTAAAGCTTCCAGCTCTATAATGGAATAATTCCTCCCACTTTTTGGTAACACATGACTCCCAAACGAAATGGTTTTATGCATTATCCGTCCATTTTGTTCGTAGTGTTGAAATAATACTACGCCTAATCCAGTCTTGGCGCTGTCCGTTATCATACAAAAGTCTTGCGCAAGATCTGGGTGTGACAGTACCGGTGCTTCCACTAACGTCTTTTTCAACTTCTGAAAATCTTGTTCTGCAGTATCATACCATATCCATGGAGTGTTTTTACCAGTTAAACTGCACAATCGGGTGTAGCTAGAGTGTCCATACAGATGAACATGTTAAAAGTGTTACTAGTCCTAAAAAGCCTCTGAGCATCTTCCTATTAATGGTGTTACGAAATCTCTTATTGCCTATAGTTTTTCTGGGTTCAGTTTTATTGCCTGTGCAGATATGACGTGTCGTATGAAGTCTTTGCGTTGTGTTTCAAATTTGATGCCAAACTGGCACTTGGTGAAAACAATTTTGTTCAACAGGTGAAGACAGTAAGTAATAAATTTGTAGAAAATGAACCATTAAGTAACAACAAAACCATCGCTCTAGAAGGTAGTGTTTATATTCTGTGCCGAAAACTTGAATAACTGTACAGTGCTGTAGTTAAGAAAATCTTGTTAACAATATTGGTATCATGTTTTGCAACATTCCAGTGCATAGCTTTTCAGGTCAATGTAGTTTACATTCTGTAAATTTTCTGCAGCATTAGAGAGATAATTTTGCGTTTAACATGACTGATATTATGAAAATCAGGTTTGTTAAGAGGTTTGTAGAAGGTGGAGCATTAAGCTGGGCTAGTCAGTGTACTAAATAGTGACACAACCTGTGTAGTTTTTGAGAATGGATTTTGAAGTGGATTTTTGTCAGGGACTGAATAAGCTAGAAGAAAAAGTGAATTTATCAGTGGACCGAATTACAGGTAAGACTGTGTTAGCATGAAGCAGTTTTGCAAAGATCAACTTAAAAAATTAGCTCACTTGAGGAAACCTTTCAATGAACTCACCCAGACTGAGTACAATGTGACCTAGTCTATTGACCAGATGGCACGATAGGCCAGTTTTAAAATATGTAAATAAATTAGATAGAGTTTTGGAAGGAATGAGCAAATGTAACCCCAAAATTTTGAAGACTGACACAGTACTAAACACAAGAGGAAGGAACATACTAACCAAACCGGTAACAACTATCATCTGATGGAATATTATATGGTAAATGGTAAAGTAATAAATGGTCGTAAAACGGGATATTGCGTGATAAATGTACTAGCTGTTTTGGGATCTTAAGAAATGAGCTATTGCCAAGTTCAAAGCTCATAACCCAAAAATCCACTACCATACAGCTGGGACCTAGTGTCTCATCTAAGTATGACCTTTTTATTCCATCCACCGCCACCAAGCTGCCTCCATCGGTGCGCTCTCGTCTTGTTCTTGATAATGTTATGATCCACGCGGTGCTGAGTTGGAAGCCACTATCAAGAGATAGGCAAACTCGTTCATTTGTGCTTGGTATATGGTTCTTATGAAAAACTGATAACTAGTAGTGTAGTTCACTGAAGGATGGGGGGCACCAAGAGGGGGCACTTGCCTCCCCCCTGGAGTATAGAGTTTTTATTCGTTACAGAATTCTTACACACTTTTAGAAGTAATTTCTGTGATTCTGCAGAGCCTATCATTTAGCCAACTGTACCCTTGGCGAACTACCCATCTCTACCACTATGCCAATTGACCAGGTTATCACTGACCCATACTCCACTACCTCTTTAATAATAGAGTCCCAGCTCTACACAGTTTCTTGGTTTCTTCAAATCGAAGAGTGTGTTCTTCACTGAGGCTGTGCTCCGCTACAGGGGATTTTTCTTTTTGTCTGAGGTGAAATCTTCTCGCCTGTTCAGAGATTAGTTGTGTTATGCTACGCTTTATCTGTCCAATATATTGTTTCCCACATTCGCAGTAAATACTGTAGACACATGCTGTTCTTAGACCCAAGTTGTCCTTCATTGAGCCCAGCATATTTCTGATTTTTGCTGGAGGATGGAAGATGGTTTTTATCTTGTTCATCTCCAGTATCCTGGCAATCTTGGCTGTGGGCGGCCCTGCGTACGGGAGGAACGCCAGACCTTTGTTGTTCTCCTCTTCCTGAAGGTCCTCCTTCTTCTTCTTCTTGCTCATCTTGAGAGCACGTCTAATCTGGGTTTCGGTGTATCCATTCTTCTGGGTGGTTTTCTTCAGGTGCTGAATCTCAGTAGATAAACTTTGCGTATGTCATTAGCTCTGTGGACAAAGGTAGTGAGCACGGATTTCTATTGTGCTGGGTGATGGCAGCTGTTTGCGTTGAGGTACAGGTCCATGTGTGTTTTTTTTTGGCAGACTGAGTGTCCTAGTGTGCCGTCCGTTTCCTTCTATGTTGGGATACCAAGGAAGGGTAGGCACCCATTTAATTCTAATTCCATTGTGAACTTGATGTTCTTGTGTATACTGTTCTGATGGTTGAGAAATTCCGTTAGAGTGTCCTCGCCATCCTGATTTGTATTGTCTAATGAAGTGACATAAAATATGTCTGCTCAGCAACAGAAAGTCCACCAGTGTTCACATTATTTAACAAAAGGAAGGTGAGCATCATTTAGACTACGAGTCTACAACTTTCAACACTGAAAGACAATTAGAAGATGAGTTTTATGACAGCTGTTTATAGAAATTCTACTGTTGCTACTCCCTCTACAGTGTGTCACTATCTCAGCATACTAAATGGTGTGAAATTGTGACCAGCCGCCAAAATTATTAACTTACTTCAAAATTAATAGATCAGCTTTGGACTGCAAGAGGGTGGTGAAAGCTAGAATGTGCACGTAAGCAGGACTAAAAATATTTCTGAGGTTTCAGGCAGTGCTCTTGTTCAGAGCTAACTAAAATAAAGCAAACAAACAAACACAGTATTAGGACTTACTTCGTGCCCTTTTTCCTCTAATCAATCAGAAATCCTTGTTAGGTGGCGATACTTACATTATCGTATTCTAGTGCACTCTGTGAGACATTTGCAAACTTATTTCAGTGGTGGATAGAATTTCCAATAGCAGAAACTAAAAATCTGTCTAAAACACAACCGAAACAGTCACATTAAACATTGACTAAAGACACACCAAACGATAAGTGAGATATAAAGAGGCAGGTGATAGATTTCTGTTTATTGGTAGAATGTTGGAGAAGTGCAATCAATCCAGAAAGATGATTGCTTGCAAATCACTCATGTTAATGTATACAGAAAAATGGAAGCACTTATGGCCATAGGTTTGTTAAATCCATGGAAGAGTTTCACAAAGATACCAAAGGAACTGAACTGGATGACACTTGAGATGGACGTGAACTCTAAACAAAGTCCATTAAGAAAGATTCAAGAACCGGTTTTAAATTATTAGTCTAGGAGTATACTATGTATTGCTCACATAGGGACCATGAGGATAAGATTAGAATAAATATAGCATGTACAAAGGCATTCAAACAATTTGTTGTTCTAATGCTCCATACATGAATGGAACAGGGATAAACTCTAAAAACTAGTTCAATGGAATCTACCCTCTTGTATGTATGTCACGGTGGTTTGCAGACTATAGATGTAGATTTAGGTTTCACTACAGTAAGCAGGTTCACCTGTATGAGTTACAGTAGTGACACAAAGATGAAGAAGCTTGCACATGATAGGCTAGCATAGAGATATGCATCAAACCCATTTTCACACTAGAGTCAACAACATATAGGCAGTGTACTACTTGTGTGAAGTTTGAAAGTAATGGGTTCAGTTTATGGTGAGTGGAAACCTCAAGACACCGAGGTGTGCTCTCATAGTAGAGATGATTTTGCACTGCCTCGAAAAATCTGTATCCTTGCTCATGCCCTGACGTTTTGATGATTTCAACCCGGTGCCAATGATGAAGGAGTCAGAAATCACCAACAAGGGATTCATCTTAAAGCACTTTTATTCACTAGAGACAATAACACACTGAACAAGCTTGTGAAAGCCCATAGACAGGAGTAAAGCAAGAATATTGGTCAAAGAGCAGCAGCAGCTCATAATTAAAAGCTCTGAGACAGAGCTACCCCAAAATGTACATTAAAATAAATTTGTCATTGATGTGCAGAATATAAATTTTAAGAACGCATCTCGCATATTTCCAACATGGATTTAAATAATGCCGGTAAATATTTCTACAACTGTTGATTTATGTCTCATGAGGTTTACGTAGCTTGTAGAAGCTGGTCTTAAGGCTGTACCTTGAAACCCCCTTTTACCTCTATGTGGCAGAGGTTCAGGGTGTGGTTTCCTTGGAGTACAGCATTATGGCTGTTTCAGCCTAATGGTGTCCTACCAACTGACACATAATTTTCATGTTCCACTGCATACATGGAAATGGACGCAACATAACTGGTAAAACTTCACATTGAGGAGGTCATTTTGTTCAAGATACCTCACTGTGTTTGAGTTCAGAATATGTTTTAAGATACATCTACATATTGATGTCAAACATATTGGATGGTAGTTTTGTATTACCCTTCTTGTACACAGGTGTTACCTTTTGTCCAATAATTGAGCACAGTAGTTTGTTTGAGGTATGTATGGCAGATTATAGTTAGAAGAGGGTCTAACTGAGCATCAAGTTCAGTATAGAATCTAATACGGATTTCATCAGAGGCTGGAGCTTTGTTCAATTTTAAGATTTCAGCTGTTTCTCAATACTAATACTTATTTCAGTCATCTTTCCAGTGGTGTGAGGATTAAATTGTGGTAATTCTCCTTGGATTTCTTTTGGTAAGGCACATTTGAAAATTGAGGTGCTGGTGAAATTTCAACCAAGTAACAAAAAAATCACGAGGGACTGAATATTTATTTCATCACATTTCTTTGCATGTTGGTTTCAGTGGATAAATCCAATTTACTGAACAAAATTTTTTCATATTATTTGACATTTGAGTTTTGAAAAAAAATCGATATTTCTTCAAATCCATATGTGGGGGCTGTTGGTTATCATGTATTCACAAAAACGTTATGAGCCAAAAATTTCTAGAATTGATGGAGGATGGGATTCTTTTCATTTTATCCAATCCAAACATTTTTTTAAAGAAGTTGATGTATAGTGAATTACTTAACAGTATTTAATGGTGGGTAAAACGTTATAAAAATTCTGTATTTATAGTACATGACAAGGATTTAGGATACAATAAAATTTCTATAACGTTATGCAATGTTTGGCCCAGTATGAAGAAAAATAAATAAATGACGATTTGATACTTTTGAAAATTGTGTTCTTCATTTTCAGTTTACATGTTGCATCACACAGTTCCATCTCCACTGCATCTCCATGTGTGGATATCAGCCATGGGTATAGCTCACACATGGAAGAAAAGTGAGTCTTTTCTGGTGGGCAGGTGTTGCGTTGTCAACAGTCACCTAGCTTCTGCATTGTGATATACATGAGAGCCTGTAGACTGCAGTGTGATACCTCTATAGGGTGTGTAGGTATTGTTGAATGAATAAACTTATGTAAACTAACTGGACTGTAAACTAACTGCTAGCCCTGAGAACCTCACACTCCACTGCCACCCATCCTGCAACAGAAAGCTTTATAACTGAGTCCACCATGAGCTTCAATCTGCATGTCTGGAAATTGTAAGAATATGGGAATTATAGTTACACCTTTTTTATATACATTGATTTCAGATGTACATGTAGACTAGTCACATAAGCATAGATGTTTATAGCTGTTTTGTACAGATTATGCACTATATGGACTTATTCATATGTAATTAATGTGTCAATTAAATTTCTGCACTGTATCTATCTATCTACTGATAGAAGACTACTTCGACTTTTCTGAAAAAATCAAAATGGTCACAATTAAAAGTGCTACTCCTCCATCAATTTTAAACATATTTGGCTCGTACTTGCTCTGTGAATACATTCCATGACAACCAACAACCTCACAATGGGGTTTGCAAAAACAGATTTTTTCAAACCCATAGATGAATATGAAGATTTCATATTTAGAATGAATAAATTTTTCTAACTTTTTCAAAGTATATTGAACAACAGTAATTTCTGTAGTTTGTCCATCAGAGCAAACTTTATAATTTTATGATGTACTATATACAGTTACTAAAGTTGAATAAAAAAACACTAGTGAACCACATTTACATAGAACAGTTATTCACTTTTCTCAGGATACAAGAATTATCACTCATTTCAAATAATCTACTAATTTATATTAGTAAAAATTATTTGAAAAAATGATGGATTGGGAACCAAAAATTATAATCCCAGAAAAGAAACTAAAAAAAAACAAATATGATAGAGTTGTACCAAATTTTATTGAGTGTGTGCAATTCAAGGATCAAGTGGCTGTGGAAAAACAACATTGAGGATTGATAATTAAATTTCAGCACCTGAATGGCTAAACTGGGAAAAAATTTATAACTTGCATGTTTATTCTAAGAGCTTATATCAACCAAACATCAAGGTTTTATAGAAAGATCTGAGAAAATTAAAGACACATTTAGTTAAAAATTATTTGTTATATTGAAAATAGTGATGAAATCATTCCATTACATGAATGTGAAGACAATTCCATTGTAGTTCTTCATGATTCCATTATTGAATATCAAGAAATAGTTTTGAGAATATTTTACTAGAGGATACATAAAGGAGTAGTTTCTTTTATTTAAGTGAAACTTATTCAAACATACCACAACAATTAGATGTGGATAATTTTAATTTCGTAAATACTTTGTGACAAGATGATATATATTTAAAACTTATTTATCATGAATTTGTTCATGATCATTTAAAGGAATTTAAAGAAATATGCAGGAAATGTTGGCATTAGGATTTTATTGCGATATATATCACAAGAAAAATTACTGAACATTAATACAGAGAAAAGGTAAAGAATTTATGAAATGTTGAATGTAAACATTGAACATAGACATTAAACATAAATGCTGATTGTATATCATAAACATAGACATTAAATGTAAAATAAAAAAGGTCAGTAATGTATTTTTGATTCATACTAAATGCCTACAAAATATGAACCAGAAATTGTTAAAGAAAGTAACTGAAAGAGAAAAGTGAAGGGATGGTTAAAGAAATAATATAGCAAAGAACAGATAATGAAAAATTTAAAGCGGAACATGTGCCAGTTATCGATAAAATTGGAAAAGTTAACCAAGGATCTAAAGGATTGGGGGAATAAGCTTGAAAACCAACTGAAGAAAATAGAGAAGTTGCAAAACATTTGGTTCCTTACAGTCCTTTCAATGACATCATTTAGAAGAATTTAATGATATTGTGTCAATTAATTAAAGTGATACTGATAAAATAGATTGTATATTAAATGAATCAGAAAAAAATTAGCTACAGAATCATGGAAAAGAAAGAAAATTAAGTGAAAAACATGTTAAAAAGTTAAAGTAAGTGCTAGAATGTTAAAAATTGTTAATCATTGTAACGATAATTTTTTTGTATTCAGAGAATTTAAATGTGGGGGACTTAAGAGGACAATAGAATAGTGATAAATTAAAAATCTGCGAAAAAGAATAAGAACGAACAGATAGATTAATTATCTCACAATTAGAAAACAAATAACTATGTGTTTTCTGGAACAGAATGTGATTCTCTTGATTCACAAAATTAAGCAAGATTATCATTCGACTCAAATGCTGTAAATAATTAAGGCAATTAAAATACAATGAATTAAAGTATAATAAATAAATTTAATAATATGGCAAAAACAATTGTTGAAGAATATTTTCCTACTTTTGCAGAAAGAAATCTTTGTTACTTATTTGAAACAGCTGATGTGTGTTCCATAACAAAATAGTCAGCAAAACGAATCGAATATGTCTGGATGGATATTGTTAATGAATTATTTGATAGGTTAACACTAATTTACAGTGAAGAAGTAGCTGGAAATGAATAGTATCACAATGAAGAAGTTGGAATATCGCAAGTTGTAACAATTAATTTATTGATTTTATTATTAATGGTCCAAAAGGAATTCTTTATTTAATCAGAGTCTGAAAAAATTTTATGTCCTTCATTTTGGAAAACTGGAAATTGTAGAAAAATTTCAGTTAATACTCTAACAAATTACCACTTTAAATGCATTTGCATGGTTACCTAGTCCAGAGACAAAATTAGAATAAATATTGTACAGAAAAGATAAAGGAAATAATCCATTAAACAAAGAATGTATAAAATACGATATTTTAAATAGAGATAATAAAGAATCAGAAAACGATGTGAAGAAGATAAATAACTCCAATAGCTTGCAAAAGAAAGAATGTATTCTTATAATTTTTCATTAGCAGAAATTGCTGTGATTGCAGTTAGCTGTTTAATGTATGGAAAAATAAAGTTAAGAATGGGTACACATGTTGTTAAAAATCGAATGGATTATAAAAATTCTTTATTATTTTGTAAATTATACAAATGAATATTTTTCTAGTTGATTATTCTTTGTGATCCAATGGTAAATTAAATCATCATCAATTTATAATTAAACTCAATAATGAACAACTAAATGTTTTTAACAAATTTAAACAGGAATTCAAAAAATTGAAAGAGGAAAAAACTGGTTGTATTTTACTTATTTCATTAGATATTGCTGTTGTGATGTTGAAAAATTACTTAAAGAAATAATAATTAATCATTATCATGGTGTTTTATTACTGATGATTTACCTAAAGAACCAAAAAATGTAGAATGTGGTTTAGTAATTTTATATAGTCCAGATCACAATGGTTCTCACTGGATTTGTTATTAAGAAAATAGAGCTATAATATTAATTTCTTATTCATATTGAGGAAACATACCAAAAAGACACTACTAATCTAAGTGTAAAAAATAATCTCACTATAATATCAGAATAAAACAAAAATTCGGGAATGTAGTTTTTGGTCGTTTTTATTTATTTTTTTGGAAATTGTTATGTATGAACTCTAATTTTAACGATGTTTCACATACAAGAAACGTATTTTTTTAAAAACTTAATAGTATTACTCAATCAGCAGAACAAAAGGTAACAATGCTAAATTTTCAAACTTCAAAAGTATTCAGTCATCAGTATAGTCAATCTTCATAGGTAGTAAAACATTAGAAGCAGAAATAAAAAATTATTATTTATCACTAGACTGATATATGCTTACTATAATTAAACAAAAGAATTAAACAATATTTTTAAGGTACTACTGGGTACATAGATTTTAAAGGTAGAATAACTGCAAATGTAAATGTACCAATAGATGCAAAATATACGGTGAACAAACGTTATTTATAGAATCAGTTATAAACTTTTTTACAAGACCGGAATATACAAGTATTTTAAGACCTTTGAATATTTATATAGAGATAAACAAGAGCTGAGTAAATACATGAGAAAAAATAGATTTAAGGATGTCAATTGAGAAATAAATTTTATTGAATGCTTAAATAATTGAAAAACTTATTTATGAATGCATATATAAAAAATGATTCGAGGCAATTAAAAAAAGGAACAGTTTTAATGAAAATGTTTATATTCGTAAAATGTTGTTGTTGATGTTGTTGGTAAAAACCAAAACAGAGGTTCAACATTAATGACAAATAAAATTTAACAACTGTTACATTAAAATATTCTGTTAAAACTATTGTAGCTGATCAAAAGATAATTACACTTGGTGAAATATTTACATTATTTTTTATTCTATATGAATGGAGAATGATAATCACATTTACTATCTGAATTGCAAAGTGTTTACTGAAACACACAATCTTAACAATATTAACAACTACAATTGAAAACATAGAACTGAGGCAATTTGTTCTATTTGTAACACTATAAAGAGTAAATTCTTTAAAACAAATTTGTTGGTTATCGTCGAAAAATTCGTGAACAAATTATTTATGAATTACATAAAGCAATCAGAAAATTTTTTGAATCATACATGTAATTTCAATTGGAATAAATGATTTAGGCCAATCTAATTTGGTCTAAATGCATTCTGGTAATCTGTCAGAAGTTTCAAAAACAAATGAACAATATAAACGTTTAGTAACTATTACAGATGTATTTTCAGTGTTTGCAGTTAAAGATAAAACTGAGAAACATATAGTTGACTCTTTCGAAATAATATTCATCTCTAGAAAACAGAACGGTTTACAATTAGATAATTTTAAAGAATTTTAAAACGAAGAATATCAATAATTGATGAAAACAATGAACTTCAATCATTATCCTACTAATCAACATTTGTTGAACGATTTAATGAAACATAGAAAAATGTGGAATAAATTTGCTCTTCAAGGAGATAATAAATGGCGTGATGTAGCTTCCAAAGTAATTGATGAAAATACTAACCCAAAATATGCGACTATAAACCAGGCACTGAGAGACGTGTTTGAAGAATGTGGTAAGATCTTATTGAAAACTATTTATGTAACACACTTACTAGATACTGAACCTAAATATAGAATTGGCAATAAGATAAGAAGAAGTAAATTGAAAATAATTTCCGTAAAACGATTTACAGCAAATTGTTCAACAGAAATTTGGGAAATTCATGTGATTCATTCGATTTCAACTCGGTGTAAATTGAATGCTCTTAAAGGTGAACAAAAAGGAAATTATTAAGAGCAAGAAATAATGAAAATAGATTTCCCAGCTTTTTACCTATTTGAAAAAAATTAAATGTGAAAGGTAATATAACATATGTTAAATGTTTAGGTTTTGATAATTTTCGCAATAGTTGGGTAATGTAGGTAATGCAACTTTTTTAAAATGTTAAATAAGAATTCCATATACATAAGGACTTAGTGAAGGTAATGTTAAACATGTTTGATATTGAAAATGACATCAATATTCTTATGATTTTATTAAAATGTTAGTATTTTTCTTATTACATAAACGGTAAGAAACGATTTAATATCAAAATAATTAAATGATTTATTCTTAGTTGCTGGAAAGGTGTGATTTTAATGAATTTTATTTATTAGATTTAAATAACAATTTTTATGAATGTTATTAAAATGTAAATATGAAAAAAGTACTTGGAAATTTAGTTTTATAGTTTAAGAAACGTTTCCTGGTTTACTTACATCTTTACATAATTGTTCTCATGAATACTCACACCAAATATTGGAATAATTTCGGTGACAAACAATTATTAAGTTACATAAATAATTCTTATAAATTCCTCACAAGTTGAATGTCTATTTCTGATAATATCCATTTGGTTTTCTACACTTTTAAATTGTGTTCAAATAACAAAATAAATATAATAAAATTGTTAAATTTTCATCACTTATTTTACAACAAAATGTAGTAATAATGAACTTATTTAATCATTTATTTCGTTTATTATCCCCAATACATCATTAAATATTTGTTTCATATCTTCAGTAGTTTCACATTTGAATTTATTTAAATTACTTCTAAACCCACTCTTGAAATTTTCTGCAAAAGGCACTTTGGATTTCATAGCTAAAGAATATAAAACCAGGTTCAATAACAATTATTGGTTATGGATTAATAGTTTTAAATTGCATGATTTCAGTACTACTGAAATTTTCATTAGTTGTATAAGATATTGGTTATACATGACATGATTACAATGACTTATTTGTTATTGAATATAAGTTATTTTTCTTAGATCCACGTTCATAAATAAAATAAATTAATTTTGGTTTTCTTAGCTCTGGTAAATTTTTCTAATAGTCGAAAAATAAAATGACTTGTCCATTCTGCAGTCAACCAAAAGTAATTCATAAAGGAACTGAAATTACAAAATAGAATAGCCTTTCGAAATCAGGTTTCAATTATTGTAAAGGAAACAAATGAAAAGAACTTTTTCATAATTGGCATATTAAAACACTTATTGGTGAAAAATATGAAAAGCAAATTTAATAAATATACTGAATATATTCACAACAGTAATCACTGTGAAGATGAGAAAGTAGCTAAAAAATATCGGAACATAAATAGAGAAAAAAATGTGGATCTTTTTCAGGAAAACCTGTTGGTAAATTTTATTTGAGGGGACATGAAGACTTACAATACCACAAATAATAATAAGAAACTGATTAATTATTTAATTTTGTTTAATCTTCTGTGTATCTGTTATATCTCATGAGAAATCATTATCACTAACTTTTATTTTTTTTTAATTTATAACGACCATATATTAATAAATTAATTCAATTTTGAAAAGCAACATGATTAATAGCACCAAAACCATAAACTAATTTTATTACATTCAACTGTATATAATTCATGAGTAAATGATATAATACATTGGTTTTTCTAGATTCTTTTATTTTGTCAGCTAAACATTTTTTATAATCACTGTAGGTATTTTCATTTTTCACAATAGATTTCAAAAATTAAATTCATTTTTCACCTTCTTTATCACCAATCATATATGCATTTTCGATCTTAAGCTAACACGTAGTAACATAATTTTTGAATCATTTTCATTTTTCATTTTTCCCAAGTCCATAAATATTAACTTCTTGATAGTCACTTGTATGAAAATAGGTATCACTGATTTAAAATCTTTATTGAAATCTTCAGTTCTTATACTGTAAATTAAAAAAATCAGTATCCATATAACATAAATCTATATTTACCTCTACTTTCCTTGTATAACATGTAATGAAAACCATACACTATCATTTTCGAAGTATGTGGAATACCCATTCCAATATACATTTATTTATTGAACATAATTTTTATTTTCTTCAAATGAACAGCAGTTAAATTTTCTGAAAGTACAGTACAATGTTCATAACTTGGTTCTGAAATATAATTCCAATATTTTTTTAATCTTATAATATTTTCCATGTTTTTTCCAAGCACTGAATTATTCATTAAATAGTACAATTAATTTTCAAAATCGTTTCCTGCATTTTTTCTCATTTCTGTACTAAAATCAATACTTTTTTCAAGTAATCTGTTTGTTCACATGGTATAGTTCTAAGAACTTTTTTACTTTTAATCAAGGTGTAGAGACTGTTAAGGTATCTATACTGTAAATATATTTTCCTTTGTTATTTACAGTGGTTATTTATTTATTTCCTCCTTCTGGTGCTGAAGGTAACTCTGATGGTGAAACATGTAACTTTCTGGATATTCTATATCAACTTTCAATTGTATCCATATTTATAATCATATGGCATTTTAAGTATTTTTTATAACCAAAACACACTTGTTCTATCAAACTGAGATTTTTAAATGGTAATAATTGAGTAATTTTCCAACCGTATAAATTATTTGCATCTACATATGCAAAATAATACGATTTTTTATTGGTTATATTACTTCTATAGATTTGTTACTTGATTTTGCAATAGTTTTAATACTTTGACAAAATGCACCTTGTATTTGTTTTTGTAAGAAATAAAACCATATCACAATGATGTAATCAATTTAATTTAAGTTTCGTCATTTTTAATGCACAATCCAAAGATAATCCTAGTGCAGTAAAATACCGACATGTAAAGTTCCAAGAAGGATCTGCTAAATTTAAAACATCATATTTATAGCACATTTCGTATATTGAATTATATTTATAATATTCATCAGAAATATTAACTTTATTAATTCGTGAATAAAGTCATCCTTTTTTGGGGAACTTAGTTACTTGCAATTTTACTTCAGGATCCAATTATTCATTATCAGAAGATACTTCAAGTCATTGATTTTAATGCATACAGAAGAATTAATTTTATTCGATTTTATAAATATATACTAAAACAAATATACGTTCATTGCTAATTCTTTATTAAAAAAATGATTTTTAATATTTGGTAAAATTTAGAATATAAACAGGATCAAATTTAGGAATATGTTAATTAAGATTGCAACATTTATGTGCACTTACTAAATATATTCCTGTTATATGACAGTGATCTTTCACTTGCTTTTCTAAAGGACATATTCTATTTTACAAATATGACACATCTCTGAATGTTTAAAAAAATTTTATATTCAATTGTTGTTATCATTGCAATATTTCGTTCACATATTCTAGCAATTTCTCTTGATCCTTCTCTCAAGATTTCAATAAATTTTTTGCTGAATCTTTGAAAGTGTAAGTAGCTGGACTTTTATAATCACCATCAGAATATTTAACATAATAACAACATGAAACTGGTAAATATTTTTGATATTTGTTAATGAAAGATTTTTGGGATTTTTTTCAGAAGTATTAGTATCTTTTAACAATGTTTCTAAACATACACAAACTACAAAAGGAACCCTTAATGAACTGTTGTAATTTTAAAACCAATTTTTTTTATGTTTTTCAGTGAAATACATTTTTTCTTCTTTATATCCTTTACAATCGTTTACATGAATGTCTCAGATTTCTTCAAAATGAAAATAACTTGACCATCTATCACTAACATAAATTCTTCCATTTGGTTCATGTCTTTGTAAACTAATTAACCTACGTGGATATGTTGTTGTTGTTGTGGTCTTCAGTCCTGAGACTGGTTTGATGCAGCTCTCCATGCTACTCTATCCTGTGCAAGCTTTTTCATCTCCCAGTACCTACTGCAACCTACATCCTTCTGAATCTGCTTAGTGTATTCATCTCTTGGTCTCCCTCAACGACTTTTACCCTCCACGCTGCCCTCCAATACTAAATTGGTGATCCCTTAATGCCTCAGAACATGTCCTACCAACCGATCCCTTCTTCTGGTCAAGTTGTGCCACAAACTTCTCTTCTCCCCAATCCTATTCAATACTTCCTCATTAGTTGTGTGATCTACCCATCTAATCTTCAGCATTCTTCTGTAGCACCACATTTCGAAAGCTTCTATTCTCTTCTTGTCCAAACTATTTATCGTCCATGTTTCACTTCCATACATGGCTACACTCCATACGAATACTTTCAGAAATGACTTCCTGACACTTAAATCAATACTGGATGTTAACAAATTTCTCTTCTTCAGAAACGATTTCCTTGCCATTGCCAGCCTACATTTTATATCCTCCCTACTTCGACCATCATCAGTTATTTTGCTCCCCAAATAGCAAAACTCCTTTACTACTTTAAGTGCCTCATTTCTTAATCTAATTCCCTCAGGATCACCCAACTTAATTAGACTACATTCCCTTATACTTGTTTTGCTTTTGTTGATGATCATCTTATATCCTTCTTTCAAGACACTGTCCATTCCATGCAACTGCTCTTCCAAGTCCTTTGCTGTCTCTGACAGAATTACAATGTCATCAGCGAACCTCAAAGTTTTTATTTCTTCTCCATGAATTTTAATACCTACTCCGAATTTTTCTTTTGTTTCCTTTACTGCTTGCTCAAAATACAGATTGAACAACATAGGGGAGAGGCTACAACCCTGTCTTACTCCCTTCCCAACCACTGCTTCCCTTTCATGTCCCTCAACTCTTATAACTGGTATAGTTCTAAGAACTTTTTTACTTTTAATCAAGGTGTAGAGACTGTTAAGGTATCTATACTGTAAATATATTTTCCTTTTTGTTTACAGTGGTTATTAATTTATTTCCTCCTTCTGGTGCTGAAGGTAACTGTGATGGTGAAATGTGTTACTTTCTGGATATTCTATATCTCTTACAACTTTTAAAATTACAATAAGATTTCTTGTTAACTTTAATTAGTCTCCTTTGTATTAAAATATTCTTAATTTTGTGAATGTTTCTTCCTTAATTTAAGTAATAAATTTTGTAGTTCAATAATATGATCGTTATTGTTAGTTTTATCAGTTATTGTTCTTCATTTCAAAATACAAAGTTTGTATAAATTTGTTTAATGGATCTAAAAAAATATTCACCATTAAAACATGATAAATTTGATAATCGGTATATTTTTATGATATTTTTTTGTTAAAATTCTAGCTATTTTTCTACTACAAGTTTTTTAAAATGTTATGAGTTATCGATAGTAATAATATTTTTTGCATTGTCATCTTTATTAATTTTGTTCTCAGATATATTGATGAGGTTGGGTAATTGTTGTTTATTAATATTTGTATTATTTTTTACATATTTTGTTTTACATATTTTAAGAAGATCATGTAATGGTTTATTTACTTATATCATTATCATTTATTCTTTTATCTATAAGATGAATTAATGGACTTGTAAGTTTGGAACAATTTTTGTTGTTGTTTTACAGATTTGATGAAGTTGTTTCAAAATTTTTTAATTACTTTATTATCGTCCATCTACATCCACATCTTCATGATTATTGTTATATTCACAATAAAGTGCTTGATGGGGTGTTCAATGAAAGAGCTTCAAGCTGTCTCTTTACCATTCCACTCTCAAATGGTGCATGGGAGAAAGGAGCTCTCAAATTTTTCTGTGTGAGCCCTGATTTCTCTTACTTTATCGTTGTGATTATTTCTCCCTAAGTAGGTTGGGGCCAACATAATGTTTTTGCAACTGGAGGAAAAAATGTGACTGAAAATACATCAGAAGACCCTGTTGCAACGAAAAACGCCTTTGTTTTAATGATTGCCAATCCAATTCTTCTATCATGTTAGGGGCACAATCTCCCTTATTTTGCCATAATACAACACGAGCCGCCCTTCTTTGTACTTTTTCGATGACATCTTTCAGCTACTGCGATCTGAAGCAGATCCCACACTTCACAGCAGTACTCTAGAATAGGGCAGACAAGTGTGGTGTAAGCAGTTTCTTTAGTAGAGCTGTTGTACCTTCTAAGTCAGTAGAGCCTTTGAACCTTTTAAGTGTTCTGCCAATGAATCGAAATCCTTGTTTTGCTCTACCCACAACATTATCTATATGATTGTTATAATTTAGGTTATTTGTAACTGTAATCCCTAAGTATCTAATTGAATTTACAGCCTTCAGATGTGTGTGACTTATCGCATAATCGAAATTTAGTGGATTTCTTTTGGTACTCATGTGAATAGCGTCATCCTTTTCTTTATTCAAGGTCAGTCGCCACTTTTTATGCCATACAGATTTCCTATCTAAATCATTTTGCAATTCGTTTGATTATCTGGTGACTTGATAAAATGGTAAATGACAGCATCATCTGCAAACGAACTAAGACAGGTACTAAAATTGTCTCCTATACTGTTAATATCGAATTGAACACTAGAGGGCCTATAACACTTCCTGGTGGAGTGCCGGATATTACTTCTGTTTCACTCGTTGACTTTCCATCTATTACTGCAAACTGTGACCTTTTTCACATGAAATCACGAAACCAGTCACACAACTGAGGCGATATTCCATAGGCACGCAGTTTGGTTAGAAGACACTTGTGGGGAATGGTCTCGAAAGCCTTCTGAAAATCTAAAAATGTGGAATCAGATTGACATCTCCTGTCGATAGCACTTATCACTTCATGGGTATAAACAGCTAGTTGGGTTTCGCAAGAACGATATTTCTGAGTGCATGCTGAATATGTGTCAATAGATCGTTTCCTTTGAGGTACTTCATAATGTTTGAATGCAGTACATGTTCCAAAATCCTTCTGCAAATCACCATTAGTGATATGGGCTTGCCATTCAAATGGATTACTACTACTTCCGTTTTTGGGTATTGGTGTGACTTGAGCAATTTTCCATTTTTTAGGTACGGATTTTTCTGTGTGCGAGCAGTTGTATATAATTGCTAAATATGGAGCTATTGTATTAGTATACTCTAAGCGGAACCTGACTGGTATAATATCTGGACCAGAGGCCTTGCCTTTATTAAGTGATTTAAACTGCTTTGTGACACCAAATATATCTACTTCTACGTTTCTCATCTTGGCAGTTGTTCTTGATTGGAATTCAGGAATAATTACTTTGTCCTGTTTCAAGGAGTCTCCCATCTTGCCACTTATGTATGACCAGAAACTCTTTGGATTTTCTGCCTGATTTCGAGACAGAGTTTCGTTATAGAAATTATTGAAAACAACTCGCATTGAAGGACGCACTATATTTGGAACTTCTGTAAAACTTTGCCGCTCTTGGGGATTTTGCTTTCTTTTAAATTTGGCGTGTTTTTTTCGCTGCTTCTGCAACAGTGATCTGAGCCGTTTTGTGTACAATGGGGGATCAGTAGCATAACTTATTAATTTATGTGCTATATGTCGCTCATTTGCTGTCAATACTGTCCCTTTCAAGTCATTCCTCATCTTTTATATGCTAATATGACTAGATCAGAAACAGTGAAGGCTGTCTCTTAAAATGGCTTTAAGAGCATTTTTATAAACTTTTGGAAATATATATAATTTGCGTTCCTTTTTGATGGTTGTAGGTGTTACAGCATTCAGCCTACTCACTTTTTGTCCAGGATTATTTGTTGCTGAGAGATCAAGTATGCTTTCGCAACCATTTATGCTTTGAGTTGGCTCATAAACTAATAGTTCAAAATAATTTTAAGGTAAAGCATTCAGTACAATTGCAGATGACTTTTTATGGCTGCTGTAGGCTATAAACGTAAAGTTTTTCCAGCATATCAAGGGTAGGTTGAAGTCACCACCGACTATAACTGTATAAGTGGGTTGCCTGTTTTAAATTAGACTCAATTTTCCTTTAAACTGTTCAGCAATTATATCTTCTGGGTCAGGGTTCAGTAAAACGATCCAGTTAATAGTTTAGTCCGATTTTCAATCATAACCTCTACCCATACTACTTTGTGGGAACTATTTACTTCAATTTTCCTACAAGGCAAACTGACAGCATTAAAAACTCCGTATCAACTGTATTTAATCTGTCCTTTCTGAACACAGTTAGATCGTTTGAAAAAATTTCATCTGATCTTATTTCCAGCTTTAGCCATCTTTCTGTACCTATAACTATTTGAGCTTCCATGCTCTCAATTAGGGCTTGGAGCTATACTTCTTTCCCAACAGAGCTACAACAATTTACAATACCGATCATTTCTAGAAGTAACTTACTGTGTTTTACCTGTCCCCATTGAGACAGACACATTTTCTCTGGTTCCCTGAAACCCTCTAACCAAAAAAGCCGCCAAGCCCCTTCCTCACAGACCCTGTTATCTGTGTAGCCACTTCCTGTGTATAATGGACTCCTGACCTATTAAGTGGAACCCAGAAACCCACCATCCGGTGGCGCAAGTCAAGCAGTCTGCAACCTACATGGTCACAGATCCACCTGAGCCTCTGATTCAGACCCTCCACTCAGCTCTGCACTAAAGGACTACAGTCGATTTTCTATGGACTATCATTATAATTGTTATTAATATTGTCAACAGGATTTACATTAAGATAGATTAAATTTTGTTTATCCAGTTTGAGATAATTCATAAAATTTTTGGTGTTAGCAACTGATCGAAATTCTTTTACATTTTTATATTTTAGTTCTCTGTTCCTCATTTCTTTATTCATTTCTTTCCATTTAAAATACTCAATACATTCCATTAGATCTTCTCTAGTTACATTTGAACAACCATTCTGTTTACAATAATTTTCTAAATGTTTGAAACTCAACCCATACTTTCTTTCACTATAATTTTCTACATTTTTAAATAACTTTATAGTCTATTTTGTTTTGTTTGTATTTATATAGAATTTAATTCGAATGTTAGTTTTATTAAAACTTTTACCATTATAATGTATCTTTGGGATTTTAGGTCTGATAGTTCTAATTTATCAATAATAGAATTTATTAGATTTATAAATTTTTAAATGAGAAAATAAAAATTTGCTTCTCTCAATACAGGCAAATGAATATTGATGATATTTATTGATAAAGAATAAAATTTATTAGCTTTGAAAATTTTTAAATGAGAAAATTGAATTTGGATTTTGGATATAGGAAAACGAGATGTTTTGATTGGGGAAAACTGCAAAATTAGATTCGTGGTTGGCAACCTGGAATTTTTACACCACGATGGTCTTTGGTCCACAACTCTCTGCAATATAATCCTTAAAAATAATAGAGGATTGAGTATCACTGTACAAGAGCTTAATGTCTGTCTATAAAATTTAGAAACCTTTGTAGATATAGTCATGGTATGCCTATCTCAGTGCCACATAACTACAGGAGCAGATGCAGTTTACACATGGAGAACTGATTTGGATAAAGGAGGAGTTGTTACCCATATTAAAACAGAACCATATATATATATATATATATATATATATATATATATATATATATATATATATATATATATATATACAGGGTGTCCCAGCCATCTTGTCCACCCAAAATATCTCTGGAACAATAACAGCTATAGGAAAATGATTTTCACCAGTATCAATGTAGGGCTGGGGCCCATGAATTTACATATTTGGAAACATTCTAAAACGAAAGCATATGTGTTTTTTAACACAAACTTATGTTTTTTAAATGGACCTCCTATATTTTTTCTGCAGCAATCCATAGCATGACAAAGCACATACACAATGGCGTTGATTGCATCGCAATATTCCCATTACATCCCGAGATATTAAGACGTGAAGTTGACGCTTGTAACAGCCGACATGCGCTGCTAGCGCATGACCTGAGGCTCAGGCGTGAACCCCATGCTGCCTGTAATCGCGACGTGATTGACATGCGTAATGAGACTTCCATACTTATCAAGAGGCCCGAAACGAATAATACGGTCTGTTGCCATCCTGCATTAACGCCGTACATTCCAGCGGGTATTTATCCCATAGGCTAGGGTTGATGCCGTTCTGTAACATATCTGTGTACCGCAACGTTAGTCACAAAGTAACGGATTAACGATAAGCGAAGTTAACTTCATGACTAGAAACAATTATAGCGAAAAACGAGACATATAATCAAACACAAGTTTGCCCTAGAGACGATAATTCTGATATAGATTAAGTCGGTAAAAGCAACAAATTAGCATTAAATAAGAACCTTCTCAACAGCTTGGCGTTACGGTGATTATTGTACCACGAATAACAGTAGAATGATTGGGATCAATCGTTACAGGTCAAACGGCAGAAGCCAAATTACTTAATGCAAATTTTATAGGTTTATACTAATGTGATTTCAGTAAAATGCTCTCGATGCTAAGTATATAGAGGACTAGAATGAAGACAAACTGAACAGTGACAAAGTTGACTGACAGACAATAAATGATACGCTTCGCAAATGCATTCATAACTCAATAAACAAAATAAGCAACTTTAAATATGGAAGTCCTTAATGTGAAATACAATATAGCTAACGCCTGAAAAAATCGGGCAGTATTTATATATATAGAAATTATTTTTAAATTTGTGAACCTTGGACCAATACATGACACATAAATATATCTGAAATCCGGATGCAAGTCAGGTATAGATACGAACGCCGAACATAACAGGCAGTATAGACAACTGGCCATTGTCCCACTCGTCCAGCAACTGTCGGCCCAATAGTCCAAGGTACACAAGTCTCAGGCCCACTTCGTCTCACATACAGTGGGGTGCAAAAAAATGTATCCACCGTTTAAAAGTCCATAACTGGCAAACTTATTGACGGAGGTGTCCCATCTTTGTTAGTCTAATAGGTTGTAGTTCCGGCAATCGCCACATTGCGTTGTTTTGTTTTGACAGATGACAGTTGCAAGGTAGTCAGTGTTTTGTTCTTAGTTGCACCTAGTTACTCGAGTAAACATGGCTGACGCAAGGTAGATTCGATGAAAGGAAGTCAGTTTTTAACTGGTATTTTAAGTACGAAAACATTAATAAGGTTCAACGGCAATGGCGAAATGAGTATCAAACAGAGCCACCGACACGTTTAACGATTCGTCGCATTCGAGACAAATTTGAAGCCTAAGGCTGTGTTAAAGACGTACACAAATAACGATCTGGACGACCTGTAATAGTAACAACTCCAGCTAACTCCCGTAGTGTGTTACAACAATTCACTCGCTCACCATAGAAGTCTGTGAGACAGTGTTCCCGTGAAACTGGAGTGAGTCGCTCAGGTGTTCGGTGAGTTTCGAAGACAGCAAAGTGGAAGTGCTACATGCCACGATTGCTACATGCAATGAATGAGTATAAGGGAGTACAACGAGTGGTTTACTAAGATGGTGCGCAACGATGAAGAGTTTGCAGAGATGATTGTGTGGTCTGATAACGCACAGTTCGAACTCAATGGTACAGTAAATTGCCACAATTGCATCTACTGGGCCGCCGAATATCCGAACATCCTTGTAGACAAAGCAGTGAATTTGCCAGGAGTAAATGTGTGGTGTGGGTTGTCTTACCGGGGCTTGATTGGGCCATTCTTCTTTGACGGCACAGTTACTGGTGAGGTTTACCTTCAGAAGCTTCAGACATCCATTTTACCTGCCATCTGAGACTTGTATGGAGACGGAAGAGTTCACATTCAACGCGATGATGCCCAACCCCACCACCGTGTTAGGGCGTATCTCGACGAAAATCTACCAGGCAGATGGATAGGCCGTAGAGGTGCTGTGGAGTATCCACCACGTTCCCCGGACCTTACTCCTCTGGACTTTTACCTGTGGGGAACCCTAAAGGACGTCGTATATCGTCAAAGGCCACGCACACTGGCTGAACCTCGAGAATCCATCGTACATTCAAGAGCAAATATCCAAGTGAACACATTGCAGTCAGTAGTTCGTGCTGCAGTTCGGCGGCATCGTTTGTGTATCGATGTTAATGGTGACCATTTCGAACACCTATAGTGATATCTTTAAGTAGGACCTTAAGCTACGCTTTCACCAAAAATAAGACAACTCCGTCAATTAGTTTGCAAGTTATGGACTTTTAAACAGTGGATATATTTTTTTGGACTCCTTTGTATAATCCGTCAAACAGAATTAATTTAGAACTGGAAACATGGTATACATGGAGCATAAACAGAACATTAGATCTACTAAATAAGAAAGGCACGCAAGGCCCGAAGGCGTGGCCATATCCACAGCACAGGCTCAGAGACAATGCAAATCGTAAGAAATTATGATCCAATAAGTCGCACGTCCCACTACTATAACGAATACGCTACAACTTAAACTCCTTAAATAAATAATCCTACCGTTATGGACTCAAAGCAGCGCACTTAGAACATTATTAGATAAAACAATACCTAACTAGAACAAAAACGCGTTAAAGAAAGTGTCACTGCCTCCAAGCAGTAACCAGTTCACACTCAAACCCCAGGTATATAAAACAAACAATTCAAACCCCATTACCTAAGATTACCTCAAGGAAAGGCGTAAAATGATAAATTAACCTTACCATAATTACACGTCCTTGATGGATCCAAACATTCAAGACTCCGCAGAAAGATCTTGCAGATTGACCATACACTTGTGCACAGACCTGTTCGATGACAGACAGTGCTTTCTGAAACAGACGGAACACTAAGTTTAAAAAATAATACACGGTAAGCCCCAAGATTTAAATGGTAAACCATAATATCGGTGCAATCAGACGCCAACATTTCTACAGTCAGAATGACACAACAAGTTTCATAGCGGCGAACCACAAGATAAATTGTAAACAGAGTTTCTTGATTGAGAATCTGTCTCGGTTTCATCACATGCAACACGGAGTGCAGAATATATATCTTCAACAAATGACGTAAATACAGTGGTATCACCTTATTGCGCCGGAAGAGTCCCGTGTTCAACAGCGTCAGAAAGGTAGGTCACAAGCCATAACCCCCAACAACATGTATCGGCTAACGAACACCAAACTTCCTACGCAGTTGTATAACCATGTTTATGGCTGGACTGGGGGCAAATTTTGAGTTTGATTTTTAAGAGGATTATTGATTTCTCTGCTTTGAGACAACCAAAACGCGGCGATACAAGCAGCGCCGACCGGAATGGACTTTTTCATAGTGACAGTATTCGCCGCCAAGGTTACCCCTCGTATCCACTACTAACCACACGCTCTTACTAACTGCCCCTCACTCCGCACGTTCGTTCGGTCCATCATCTCTCCCCGTGCGCGGCTCCGCGCGACCGCATGACGAACGCCGAAGGGGTACGGCCCCTGTAGGAGAATCTATAGGACGAAAGCCGGCACTGGTCAATTACATGTTACAGATTTTTATTACACACGTAGAATGATAAGCTGAAGTGCGCGTCGCTGTGCGTAAAATAGCTGAGACACACGCTCCCGAGTGAACTCACTATCGTTGCGCCTCTTGTGCGACGTCAGCAAATTCACATCGTAATTATTATTATTACAATTACTAATTAATCAGTAGAAATGGCGCCGTTCCCAGGACGGTGTGAGATAGATTAGACAGATGCAATAATTAAATGATATGAAACATGTTGTGTAAGGTTCTATTGTACTGTTTTCTATTTGCTTTGTCTTATGATTACACATTGGCGAAAGAAAACCAAGGGAAAACATCACATTTTCAGCAGAAATTACTGATGATTCATTGGAGGAATTGTAACAACAACTTCTAAGAAGATTGTGTATAACGTAGAAAGGAACTCCAACTTACAGGTCAAAAGACTGCTCTTGGTAATGCCTTGATCAAACGTTATGTCAATACATTACGCTATCCAGTCATAAATTTGAACCATTTCTTAAACAATAGAGATTCGCGTTAACATTGATGAATTTACACTCCTACATATTTAAAGTAAAAAGATATCTGTGTAATAAGAAAAATGGTATGTTAGTTAACCATGGAACGACTACATTCTTTGTTTATAACTTATTGTTAATTTTCTTTTCCAGGCAACAATGCAAGGACACGATCTGGTGGAGGCAGCAAGGAGAATTTAGGTAGCTGGCACAAAACAAAAACAGGCCACACCGCAATATAAGTAATTATGCGTATATTGACATGTGTATCACTGTGACACTGGGAATGAGAATATGTATATGAAAAGCTTACAGTACATACAACAGAATGTTGTTAAGTGAAGTTTAGGGCTCATACTACCAATGCTAAAAGGGGTAACATATATTAAAAAGCACAAGTTACTTATGTGAGGGTAAAATATGAGTATTCATGATGCATTTACGCGGGATCACAACTTATCTGAACGTCCTTCTACAAGTGACATATTTAAGTATATATATCAGCAAACACTACGTAAGTAGTTTCACAAAGATACAAAGAAGTGTGCATAAAGATTCGATGGTGTGTAGTCGTTGGATTTCATCAACAGATAAAACAGTGCCTCTTTCTGTTCCCTGTCACCATTCCGTGTAGACCACTAGACGCATTCCTTGTAGAGTTGAGAGTGGCGGGGCTAACCGTAGTTATCTTTGCTTCTGTTGTTTAATGTGTAATGAAGATTTCTTGTCTCTCGTTAGCAGTCTCGATTAAGAGGCGCGTGGGGCAAACGATGAGTGAGGATATTGGTTACGTATATCATCTAACTCTATATACAGTATGTGTAGTGTCCTGTCAACCCAGATATTTGAATGACAATTTTAGTTGTTATTCTGTGTACGGTATTACTACTGCATGAACTCAAAGATCAAAAGAGTTACCTGCTCGTGAAAAATCTGTAAGAAACAAGCAGCCTTTGAATGGTCAGAGAAAGTTCAAGAATTTTGTATTTAAAATAACATAAGATGTTGTTATATGCTTCCTAATGGCGAAAATGTAATCCTAAAGGACATACCGTGGTATTGAAATGTTGTTTTGTGCACAATTTGTAAATGTTTAAGGAGCCTAGATGTGAATATGTATAAATTCTACAATACATGTAACCTACGTGTCAACAACACGTAGGTTAAATCAAATGATGCCGAACCGCAATGTTTATTTTGGAGATGTTGAGTGAAACCATAAGTGTATTGACAAAGAAGACGTAAGGAGGAATTATTCAATTATCACGCGCCTGGTGTGTGCTGCAGAAAGGTTACATTTACTTGATTTTTAGTGAATGAAAGTGAGGGTACTTACGATGAGCCAAGAGTTTTCGGTTCGTCTGTAGTGGCGAGGGACGCTAGACTTTGCTTCAAGGGACAATATAAGGTTTATGGACTTCACTAACATTTGGTGAGTTCTCGACGTGATGCTGAATGTATGGCGGGCCTTTCCGTTGCAGCATAGTGAAGCGCTTGTCTATACTTACTATCCTAGGGAGCGGATCTACAGACATTTTGACGACGTGAAATTCGTCCTTACCTATCCATGGTCCTCCAACAAACTTAGGAGGTTCGCGCGTAGTGTGAGCGTGGTCCTGCAAGAGGCGTGTGGCGGCTACTCCGCAATAATGGAACAGTGGACTCTAAATCTGACGTCCTTTCACGCGGCATTGACTTGGAAAATTAAACTTTCAGAGTATGTAAATAAAACAGTGAAATAAGAGAGATGGGGTAAATATTAAACATGGGGTGAACATTAAAATAAATGTATTTTAAAACCTCGGTCTGGCCAAAGATATAATGTAACTGAAAATAAATTTAAAATGTTATTATCGTACGTAGAAACGGCACCGCTATTGTATAGAATATAGCGGTGCCTGTATTATTCTGATTATGATGCGAAGTTCATTTGAATATGCGTGCATGTCCAAAAGAAAAGACATTGTGGCAAGCAAAACCGTCAAGAAACACGTCAAACGAATTCGCAATTACGAATAAGGACTACAGTCAGCTGTAGAATGGAATGACGACAGTGAAAATATGTGCCGGAGCGGGGCTCGAACCCGGAGCGGTCGCCTTACCATTTTCTTTAATTTAATTTTGTTCGGTTTTTTTCGTTGCGTTTGATCTGGGCGGACGTCACAAGTTGATCGTTGATTCTTTTACTCAGTTTTTTATTACAGAGGGCGAGCAGCCCTCTGACCGAACACGCTGAGCTACTGTGCCGGCTATAATTTGGCAATCTGTACACGACTCACAGCCGGCGACTTCCAAGTACAACGTCTGACCAGCACGGAAATATACATGGACGCACGAGTTCAGGTCGTAGACGCATGGTTGACGACATATGGAAGTTGGGTCTGCCCGTAAGTGATGCTCGAATAGCCAAATGGCATTGTCGTCATTCCATTCTACAGCTGATGGCAGTCATTATTGGCAATTGCGTATTCATATGATGATTCACAACTTTAGCTCATTTTCCTCTTGTGTAACAAATGGGAGACCAAGGTTCTAGTCCTGGCGGTGGAACAAATTTCAATTTTCGTTTCTTCAGCTTCTGTCGTTATTGATGATAAAGTTGAGACTCATATGTCTCAAGGAAAATGTGATTACATCAGATCAGTACAACCCATTACGATGCCCACGATTACGAGTGTTCATCAGGGACAAGGGCATCGTCAGGAGTACCACAGATACTACTATTATTTCTACGTACACAAATGTCCTAACGGACAGGGTGAACAGAAATTTGCAGCTTTTTCCTGATGACGCTGTGGTCTACGGGAAGTTGCTGTCGTTGAGTGACTGCAAGAGGATAACAGGTAGAGTGTGAGATAATGCGGATGAGTAGGAAGAACAAAGATATGATGTTTGGATGCAGCATAAGTAGTCCCCTGCTTGACACAGTCATGTAGATTAAATATATATGGGCCTAACGTTGCAAAGCAGTATAGAACGGAATGAGCATGTGAGGAGTGTGGTAGAAAGGGCGAATGGTAGATTTCCGTTTATTGGGAGAACTTTGGGAAAGTGTGGTCCATCTGTGAAAGAGACCGGGTATAGGAACCTAGTACTACCAATTCTTGAGTACTGCTCGAGTACTTGGGATCCGTAACAGGTCGGATCAAAAGAAGAGGAAGCAGTTTATAGGTGGGGTGCTAGATTTGTTACCGGTAGGTTCGAACAACACACAAGTATTACAGACGTGCTTTGGGTACACCAGTGGGAGTCCCTGGAGGAAAGTCGTCTACCTTTTCGAAAAACAGTATTAAGAAAATTTAGGGATCCAGCATTTGAAGCTAACTGCGGACCGGTTCTATTGCCACTGGCACATGTTGCGTAATGAGAACGAAGATGAGATACGAGAAATTAGCACTCATAAGGAGACATATAAACTGTTGTTTTTCCCTCAGTGTACTTCCAAGTGGAACAGAAAAGAGAATGACGTAGTGATACAGGGTGCAATCCGCCACACACCGTACTGTAGCTTGCGGATTATGTACATAGTTGTATATGTAGAAAGTGAGTACGGTTGCCTGAACGTAATGTAAGTGAAACACTGCATTATTTTAAATTGCTGCCACGTATTCCGCTTAATATTTATGTTCTTTCTAGCATGTCATATATGTCACAACTTCTTTTGTTTAATATATTAATTACTTCTTTGAGTTGTGTATGGTGGTGTGTTACGCACGAGCAGACGCGTCCACAATCTCTGACTGATATGGTACCGCAGTTACGCTTTACTCACTAATTACATCTAGGAGAGCTGGTGGTTGTAACTACACACACCAAAAAATGGTTTGCATCACCCCTGTTTTGAGAACACCGGAAGGTAGTCGTTAACTGTGATATTGTATCACAGAAACAGTCCCTTTGATTGTTCAGAGATGTCACTAAACCCCGCTTCCCACGCCCGAGTTCCCGCGTTCGTTTCCCAGCGGTGTCAGGGATTTTCTCTGCCTCGTGATGACTGGGTGTTGTGTGATGTCCTTAGGTTAGTTAGGTTTAAGTAGTTCTAAGTTCTAGGGGACTGATGACCATAGATGTTAAGTTCCATAGTGCTCAGAGCCATTTGCCATCACTAAACCCACCCAACGATGTAAACAACCATTCATGAGCAGCGCCTATCGCAGGGAGGGGGTCCGACAGCCGATCAGTTCCAGTCATTCCATCACGAAGGAGGTACGCGGCACGTGAATTCTGAAGTTCTACCATGCCTAGCCGGTTAATACCACGGTTCGATTACGCCTACATTGTTACTTCGTGCCAGGAAGGGCTCTCAACAAGTGAAGTTCCCAAGAGTCTCGGAGTGAACAAAAGCGATGTTGTACGGACATGGAGGAGATTCAGAGAGATCGGAATTGTCGATGACATGCCTCGCTCAGGCCACTCAAGGGCTACTACTGCAGTGGATGACCGTTACCTACAGATTATTGCTCAGAAGAACCCTGGCAGCAACGTTGCCACGTTGAATAATGCTTTTCGTGCAACCACAGGACGTCGTATGCGACTGAAACTCTGCGCAATAGGCTGCAAAGATGCACAACTTCACTCGCGATGTCCATAGACGGTCCATATTTGCAACCACAACACCTTGCAGCGCGGTACAGATAGGCCCAACAACATGCCGAATGGGCTGCTCAAGACAGGCATCACGTTCTCTTCACTGATGAGTTTCGCCAATGCCTTCTACCAGACAATCGTCGGAGACGTGTTTGGAGGGAACCCGGTCATGCTGAACGCCTTAGACACACTGTCCAGGGAGTGCAGCAAGGTGAATGAACCCTGCTGTTTTGAGGTAGTATCATGTGGGGCCGACGTACGCCGCTGGTGGGCATGGAAGGCGCCGTAACGGCTGTTTAATTCATGAATTCCATCCTCAGACCGATAGTACAACCATATAGGCAGCATATTGGCGAGGCATTCGTCTTCATGGACAACAATCTGCGCCCCCATCGTGCATATCTAGTGAATGACTTCCGTCAGGATAACGACGTTCTCCACTCGAGAGGCCATCACCTTCCCCAGACATGAACCCTATCTAACATGCCTGGGATAGCTAGAAAAGGGCTCTTTGTGGACGACTTAACCCATCAACCACTCTGAGAGATGTACGCTGAACCACCGTTGAGGAGTGGGACAATCTGGACGAACAGTGCCTTGATGAACTTGTGGAGAGTATGCCACGACGAATACAAGCATGCATCAACGCAAGAGGACGTGGTACTGGATCTCAGAGGTACTGGTGTGTACAGAATCTGGACGACCATCTCTGAAGATCTCGCTGTATGGTGGTACAACATGCAATGTGTGGTTTTCAAGAGCAATAAAAAGGGCTGAAATGATGTTTATGTTGATCTCTGTTCCAATTTTCTGTACAGGTTCTGGAACTCTCGGAACCGAGGTGATGTGAAACTTTATTTGATGTGTGTATTATGGATTTATTAGTATGAGATCTTAAGATCAGTTATATTAATTACGATTAAGTTTGAGTTATAAAATATATAGTGTTATGATAAATAAGCAAATTTTTCCTTGCATAAGGATATCTTTGTAATTATATGCATCTTGAGAGACAAAAAGGGAGTTTGTAAAGCTTTTTTTCGGATACAGACAAGGAGAAATTGTTCATTTTGCTGGACTGGCCGGCTTTTTCAACATTGAAGAGCATTTAAGAATTTATGAGGTGGTGGCCGGATGGGTAGCACACAGAGTTGGCGCCATGAAATGTTGAGACAATGATGGATTCATGACGTTGAGGATGTGAGCTCTCGTCAGTTAACGTGGTTCAGTTGAAATCTGAGTGATTTTTGAGGATAGCTTAGACCACCCATCAAGATTGTACCTAGAAGACCTCAGACAATAAATATGAGAGCCACCAGTGGAAGTAGATGTTGATGTGGGATGTGGGTAACAGTTATAATTTCGAGATCTTCATTTTACGCAAAATTCAGAAACAGTAACAATTCCACTCTGTCGTAAAATGTGGGTTGGAACTGATGATAAAAGTTCATTGTGGAATGACAACTTGGTTCTATCCTTCGGTTGTTACATTAATGTTAAGTCTCAGAATGATGAAATGAATATGTTGGACAAAATATTCGATTATATGAAAAAAGGTGATTTTGAGTCAGAGCGATAGACCATTTTACTTGGAACTTCCTGTAGAAGTCACCTCTGTTATAGTGATGTTTCCGATAGGGATAGTAGTTACAATAACTTGTGAACTTCACATATCGATGAGTTAAAAATTAAACATTTTATTTGTAATCATAGTACCTGATCCCGCAGAATAATTAGCAAGTGGGAACAATTTCTTTCAATGTGGGCAAAGAGGGTTGTTGACTTGCAGACTGGATGTTATGTCAGTCTGTTCTCCATCACACTCTCACCGACCGCAAAAATAATTTTCAGGCTCCTGTAGACGGTGATGGCAGGTGGAAAGCAGGCACAGACAAAGTAAGTGTCTTTCCATAATGAAAGTAACGACCACCTGTTTATTACCCGCCGCCCCACACATGGTGCATCGGTGCGGAAGATTCAGCTGTGAAAGTGATCGATACAAACAGGGAACTAGGTAGGCATTATCAGGATACCAAAGTGAAATTTGCCAAACTAGTGGAAGAACAGCATTAAGATTTGCTCGTGAGTGTGGAAACTAAATTGTGAATGTTAGCCATAGTTGCCTTGAACGTGACGGAAGGAGATAAGAAGACGACACTACATCGCGGTTAGCACCGGCGCTGGGGTTGGAAGAAGACGGTGTATCACTGCAAGTTATTTGAAAGCTACTGAGCGCGCTCAAAGGCGCCCAGGCCCCATCTGAGCTACTGCAGTAGACGATAGCCGCCTCCATCCTTACAGCCTTACCCGCTGCTGCTGCTGCCTGCATTACATTGCAACGCGTAGCATCAGGTATGCTGGTAAACTGCGCGGGCATTGCTCGTCGAGGTCCAGCAATTAAGACAAGAATATTTTAAGTATTTGTTAACTACTTGTAACAGGCTATTAGAAATGGAATCTGCTGATAAGTATGAGGTGAAAGTTAAGATGAAACCAGTCGCTGGCGAAGAATCCTCCGAAATAGAAATTGGAAATAACAAGGATGGCTCTTTCGAAGTGATAAATTGAAAATCTATCGGCTATTTGTCAAAAGCAGAATCGGAGGTAAATTTCAGTGCAACTGCGAAGTTATAATCAATTACTAGTGTTGGTGTAACTGAAGCTGAAGTGGAAACAGAAAAAGAAGAATTACTACAGTTATCAGATAATGAAACTGAGTTCAGTATTTCTGAAACTCAGTCAAGTCAGAGAATGCAAGAATCTCCTTTTATACAGGTTGAAATGTCAAGTAAGAAGGTAGAGGCATCAAATTGGGTGCAATTACTGTTTTCTAAACCCGAAACGCACAATCAAGAACTGAATAATAAGATGAAATGCAGTAGTAAACAGTTAAATAGCAATAAAGAATTAAGGATGAAATGAATTCAAAACTGATGAGCTTAAGTTATAAAACTGATTCTAACCACTGTGATATGCAAGTCAAAGAAAGGTGAAAGGTAGCTAAATTCCATAGTATTTTCAAAGGATGGAAGGATGGAGAGGTTTGTATGGGCGCAGGATGGCAAGGTCTTCAGCGCCGGCGCAAGAACGGGTTGAGACGGGTCTCGAGAAAATACCCAAAACAGGAAGATAAAACAGAACGTAAAACACAGGTAACAAAGTTTGGAAAACTATTCCCGTAGCCATACTGAGGCATGGTACGAAGCATTGCGTCAGTAGTAAAACATGAATGGCACAGGAACAAAGTGGCAGAAGGAGCTAAAACAATAAGGCAGATGGATGTGGCTGGTTGACCGCAAGGAAAACAAGGGAAGAGCCGGTCTCTCTGCACTACAGTAAAACCTGCAGCCTAAAAGTTTAGGTCAGAGTCCAGACACACAAAAAAATTTTAAAACCCTTGTTACACTCGTCTCATCATCAGCTAAAATAGAGGGCAGTTCCCCATCAATTTTTGCTTCGGTCCTTGCATCACGGTTTAAAATGCACTCCGTTAAAATGTGGCGGACAGAGATGTGCACACCACATGCATCACAAAACAGGGGATTCTCCAGCCTTAAGAGAAAGCTATGTGTGAGAGGAGAGTGCCCAATCCGAAGAAGCATGAGGGTCATTTCATCCCGCCTGAGCAACCGGCAGGAGGAACGCCACGGCCGAGTTGTTGACCTCACCAACCGCAGCTTATTGGCCGTCACCGCCAGCAATTCTTCTTCCCACAACTGCATACACTTTCGGTGGAGTGCAGAAACGACAGCGTGCAAGAGAACACGACTCTGTGCCACATCAAAATCGAAATTGTTGAAGTTCGTTAAGGTTTCAAAGACGCAGAAGGTCTTATGGGAGGGTGGATGCCAGAAAGCACAGGCATTGAATCAAAACATTGCTCTCCTCGGTTTGAGGAAGTAACTAATAAAGTAAAAGCTTGTCAGAAGGATACTAAGGAAGTAAAATCTGAGTGTTTGAAATTATGCGAGGATACTGATAACAGATTTTCTGACAGAGTGGAAGCAGTAGAATTACAAGTAGAAGAACTGAATAACAGTATTACTAACATAGAAGATAGAGTAACCTCTGGCAGCTCTTGTAATACTAATGCACAGCATGTTGCTTCAGTTGACGCAGCTTTTATCGGATGTCGTCAATTCTTAAGTTTTGATTCAGATAAACAAATTGACCCGTCAGAGTTCTGGAACGATTCTGAGGATGTTTCACCAAATGCATAGTTATAACGTGAGAAAATTTCTGTCATAAGAAGTCATTTGACAGAGGTACTTTACGACGGTCATCTGACGTATTGATTAGATGCAAAACTCTTTCTGTACTTAAGACACCGTTTCTTAATGAGTACTGGTCAGACAACAAACAAAAAGATGTTTTCAGATAATTTTAGAGTTATAAAAGTTTACGATTGGAAGTGAATCAGTTAAACAGTTCTCTAGCAAGTGGGTTTCACTGCTGTCACATCTGACACAAAGATAAAACCGAAAACGATGATAATGGGACGAGTGGGTAAGCTGCCTTCGTATTGGCATAAAAGAATGATTTCCGCACCTAGAAATAGTGTGGATAAGTTCATTGAGTACCTGGAGCGAGTGGAAAGAATAGCTACTGTTAAGAAGCGGGTACAGAATAATAAAAGATCTTTTAATAGTCATACAAACAACCGAAATAATAACAGTGGACACCTGAGTGTTAAGACTATGGGCCTTCTGAAAACACGATATAAACAACGTACCATTGAGATCAGATGGAAAGTAGAATGCTACCCTATCTAATTCTGAATCGAATGAACACAACAGATGGCGTGTGGGAAACTACGAGGAAACTGGCCCTCACCAAACGGAAGCAGTGACACAGCCAGTAACAAAACGCAGACCTCACTCAGTCTTAAACGCAGACCGATAACAGGAATGATGAAATACACTCCTGGAAATGGAAATAAGAACACATTGACACCGGTGTGTCAGACCCACCATACTTGCTCCGGACACTGCGAGAGGGCTGTACAAGCAATGATCACACGCACGGCACAGCGGACACACCAGGAACCGCGGTGTTGGCCGTCGAATGGCGCTAGCTGCGCAGCATTTGTGCACCGCCGCCGTCAGTGTCAGCCAGTTTGCCGTGGCATACGGAGCTCCATCGCAGTCTTTAACACTGGTAGCATGCCGCGACAGCGTGGACGTGAACCGTATGTGCAGTTGACGGACTTTGAGCGAGGGCGTATAGTGGGCATGCGGGAGGCCGGGTGGACGTACCGCCGAATTGCTCAACACGTGGGGCGTGAGGTCTCCACAGTACATCGATGTTGTCGCCAGTGGTCGGCGGAAGGTGCACGTGCCCGTCGACCTGGGACCGGACCGCAGCGACGCACGGATGCACGCCAAGACCGTAGGATACTACGCAGTGCCGTAGGGGACCGCACCGCCACTTCCCAGCAAATTAGGGACACTGTTGCTCCTGGGGTATCGGCGAGGACCATTCGCAACCGTCTCCATGAAGCTGGGCTACGGTCCCGCACACCGTTAGGCCGTCTTCCGCTCACGCCCCAACATCGTGCAGCCCGCCTCCAGTGGTGCCGCGACAGGCGT
This sequence comes from Schistocerca americana, assembly GCF_021461395.2. NCBI lineage: Eukaryota > Metazoa > Arthropoda > Insecta > Orthoptera > Acrididae > Schistocerca > Schistocerca americana. The sequence continues at coordinate 128,113,415 of NC_060122.1, read as the reverse complement.
GAATGGAGGGACGAATGGAGACGTGTCGTCTTCAGCGATGAGAGTCGCTTCTGCCTTGGTGACAATGATGGTCGTATGCGTGTTTGGCGCCGTGCAGGTGAGCGCCACAATCAGGACTGCATACGACCGAGGCACACAGGGCCAACACCCGGCATCATGGTGAGGGGAGCGATCTCCTACACTGGCCGTACACCACTGGTGATCGTCGAGGGGACACTGAATAGTGCACGGTACATCCAAACCGTCATCGAACCCATCGTTCTACCATTCCTAGACCGGCAAGGGAACTTGCTGTTCCAACAGGACAATGCACGTCCGCATGTATCCCGTGCCACCCAACGTGCTCTAGAAGGTGTAAGTCAACTACCCTGGCCAGCAAGATCTCCGGATCTGTCCCCCATTGAGCATGTTTGGGACTGGATGAAGCGTCGTCTCACGCGGTCTGCACGTCCAGCACGAACGCTGGTCCAACTGAGGCGCCAGGTGGAAATGGCATGGCAAGCCGTTCCACAGGACTACATCCAGCATCTCTACGATCGTCTCCATGGAAGAATAGCAGCCTGCATTGCTGCGAAAGGTGGATATACACTGCACTAGTGCCGACATTGTGCATGCTCTGTTGCCTGTGTCTATGTGCCTGTGGTTCTGTCAGTGTGATCATGTGATGTATCTGACCCCAGGAATGTGTCAATAAAGTTTCCCCTTCCTGGGACAATGAATTCACGGTGTTCTTATTTCAATTTCCAGGAGTGTAGTAACAGTCGGTACCAGTAATGTGCTAAACCACTCTCATCATCTTTCTGACAGGATTTTGAACACATTAGAAAAATGGGACAAGAAGGGAAAAGAAAACGCTACAGATAACGGGGAAGAACAATTTAAACGGTTTGAATAAAATAAGGAAGCAGATGAAGACTTACATCTTCGTTAATGATAGCACTCTGAAAGCTAATGATTCGGTATAGGAAGTAGAGTCAGTTTTGCAAGATTTTGAGGAGAAGGGAGTTGTTAATGAAGGAGGTAGTAATAATAATGCTGATGTCAGAGAACTCATTAGCTATACTGACTTGCCGCAAACTGTAAAAGCAAATTACAGTGTTATAGACAGCAATGTTGGGCAGGGTTGCAGTTGCTTTTAAATAAATGTTTAACGTTATTAATTCTGGAGTGATTACGGAGCCTTTCGTTATAAACTGTGCAGGTAGTAATAACGAAGCAAGGGAACTGCCTATAAGAGTAATGACGAATAAAGAACACGTACAAGAAGATACTAAATTCGGAAATAAGGTTCAAGATGCAAATCCGAAAGCGAACTATATCCTGGAAGAGACAATGACGTTTATGCACATTTATCAAGCACAATTCAGGATAGCAGATAAGCCTCATACAAACACATGCCGATTGGAATACTGGAAAGTCAGAAAGATCAAGGCCTACGAAACGTAGTAGATCTGGAGCCTTTCAAAATTGACAGTAGTTAGATTCTGTACGGAGTCTGCCACTCTTCGGTGGATACACAGTTTCGCGTACTGCTAGGTACCAGATGGATGAAACTTTATTTCACTTTCAAGTTTCATTCTCTGTCTATACAAAGTAAGGAATATATGCCTTCACGCTGTGCATATGCAACTAGTTTATGATATATTCCACAAAGTAATAAGGATTCCCGAAAATGACTGTACCTAAATGGTGACTTATAAGGGAATGTGAGAGGTAGTTTGCAACAGTAAATTATATATGTTAAAATAATAGTTAGTAACTTAGGAGCATCAATAATAGAGTAATAATGGCTCAAGTAAACAATAATAAATAAGATCCACAAAGAGGATTAGTAACAACAAAATACAGATACGCTGCGTTAACAGAAGTAATTGAAGCTGAAAATCCCAAAAATCAGAAAGAAGAGCCTCTGCATAAACTAATAATTTTCATGTTGTTAGTAAGATTGTGCATAAATAAGAAATAAATAATAGAATGCCAACAAAGGCAGGCGAAAGCGTTTTTATATTAATTAAACAAGATGCGTGAATGTGGTGTGAAGATCACACCAAAATTAAGTGTAAATAATGAAGTCAGTCGGCAGACAAAGATAGAAGGCAGAAAGATACATCGAAATATTTATAAATGAAAATAGGGAAAAATAGGACCAATGACGTCAGTAAGCTGACACAACAGGTAAAATGGTGAGAAAATGGTGTGTTATTCCATCACATCCCATCTTGCTTAAGGCAGATCCTCGATTAACAGAGAAACATTATCAGATACGGCCATCAATACAGATGAAGGAATGTGTTAAGAGATCACATTGTTGCCTACTGGTAGATTATAATTAAACCGCTTTTTAATTATGTGTGTAACAAAGCAAAGTAACAGCTGTCGAACATATAACTTTAGCATTAGCATACTAACCCATATGATAATTGAGTCATATGAAGATAGAGCTAACAAAGGTTGCTCGGTTTTCTAAATAAAGTAACTTTTACGATAATGAAGTAAATTGCACTCTTGTCCAAAATGCGAGTATTTTCAAAATAAACGTTGACTTCCAGAACACAATAGCTATGGTTTATAAAAAGTTTCGAAGTTCGTGGTTCAAGTTTAATGTTGAAATAACTAGTAAAAGTGAGCTAGAGTAAAGTCACAATCTTATGAAGCGGCGTATTACCAATGATTATTTAGAAAAAACTAATACTTTTTGAAATAACAGATTTCAAAAGAAAAAATTCTTTCAGATAATTTCTCGATTAATTATTTAAATAATCGATGGAAAATAAAAATGTTTTTCGTCCTCCCTTAGATATAAGTTGAGAGCAGAAGTATAGGCTGTTTATGTTTCTCAGAGATATGAAGTCTTAATGAAAGGCAGCATACAAACTGTAAGTAGAAAGAAATGAAAAAGGCCACAAACTTGGAGACTTCTCTCCTTCTTCTTCGTGTTGTAGAGTGTCGAGTAGAACACCAACCTTAGTGACTTCCAATCCTCTACCTTAAATGTTTTAGTGAAAGTGGGCACACATAACAGTGCATATGCTGTGATTAAATGAAAGAGTACTGAGAAGCTGTAAAAGAGCGAATTGTATTTGTGTGTTTCTCTCTCAGGTAACACAGGTAAATACTGAAAATTCTGAATCATAAAATTAACTATTTGATAACTGAAAATTTTATTTCACATTTCTATGTTACTTTACTTATTTTACGTACATGATTGTAAGAACACTATATATATATATATATATATATATATATATATATATATATATATATATATACATATACATATATATGTGTGTGTGTGTGTGTGTGTGTGTGTGTGTGTGTGTGTGGTGAATTGGTTAATTCTGTGGCTGTAGTATTGAGGAAAATTTAACTAAAACCCATTTCATTTAAAGGAGATCATCTATAGTAACATCACTTGTTTATAATATTTAATTTTGTTGAAAAAGAATTTGTTTCGAAAATAAATTCAGGATGATGACGCGAAACAAGCGCTATACCATTCTAATGGGTATAGAGGCGGGTGAGTGTGCTGGGGCTTACCCCAGTTCACTACTAGCAGCTCCATCTCATTATAACCCGCCTATGCTTAACATACAAAGGACTGCACCACAATCTGAGAGTGAAATTAAAAATTAAAATTAATTTTCCAAATTTCGTCGGTGTGTGCTTAAGTACATTAATGTTAACATTGTTAAGTCACAGAATGAAAGAACGAACACCTTTGGTGAAGTATATGATCTTAAGGAAAAATGTGGTGATTTATTTTCCACTTTCAATTCGAGCAATTAACTTCTGGTGATTAGAAGTCTGAGTGATAGACCATTTTAGTCTGAACTTCCTGCAGAAGTTGCCTCTGATGTGTTTATAGTCTTATAATGTAGTATTATTACTTACAGTACTGAGACATTTTGTGCATGTGAACGTCATATATCAATCAGTTAAAACTGAAGACTTTTACTTACAGCCATAGTTTCTGATCCTGCTGAGTAAATAACAAGCAGAAACATTTGTCAGTGGGCACAAGGAGTAATGTGGAGCTGTAGACGGGAAATAGGGGTCAGTATATCTGTTTTGTAAATAAAAAACGCCTTCTGGTGTTCCACTTGTCTGATTCTCCCAGAACGCCTTTCGCCTTTTTTCACTTTAAGGCATCATCAGCGGGGTACTTCTTCGCGTTTTATTTGGCATCTGCGTTTCCTCCCACCCGGCCCATGCTGGAGGTCGCACTAGTGCTCTGTTTACGAAACATATCACGTTTTCTGAGTTTCGAACATTTTTTGGCAAACTTTTCATTTTGTTTGTCCTTGTTGTTGTCATGCACTATTAGTCTTCTGTCACTAACGTAGACATTTGATCGAAAACTGTAACTTTAAGACGTAACAACTTTTAGTTCACTGTGTATCCCATGTTCAGATGAGAGGAAGCGCAGATGGCAACTATAAAAGAGAAGAACTGTCCCATTGATGATGCAATAAAGCAAAAAAAAAAAAAAAAAAAAAAAAAAAAGAAAAAGGTGAAACGCATCTGGCAGAATAAAAACAGAGCAGCAAGGGAAGGGGTTTATCTACTTAGGAAACAAATATTACTCTGCTTGCTGCAGAGGATGGCCACGCAAACAGACTCGTTATGGTCGATATGTTCTCTATCGCTTTTTGGATGATCTCAAAAATACTTTTCAGGCTCCTGTAAAGGGTAAAGGCTGGTGGAAAGCAGGCACAGACAGTTTGTCTCCTTTCATAATGATGTAACGAAGTAACACATATTTCCAGAATGAGATTTTCACTCTGCAGTGGAGTGTGCGCTGATATGAAACTTCCTGGCAGATTAAAACTGTTTGCCCGACCGTGACTCGAACTCGGGACCTTTGCCTTTCGGGGGCAAGTGCTCTACCATCTGAGCTACCGAAGCACGACTCACGCCCGGTACTCACAGCTTTACTTCTTCCAGTATCTCGTCTCCTACCTTCCAAACTTTACAGAAGCTCTCCTACGAACCTTGCACATATTTAATTACTGTCTGCCACCCAACAAGTGGTTCTTGGGTTGTGTAGCACTTCGCCAGAATTGATCAAACAAGAAACGATTATGGATTATAGTTTTTTGGTAAAAGTGGAACGGCGTAATTTTTAAATTTTTTTTATTTGTGGACTGGCGCTTTTGATGGAAGTTTTTGAAGACTGCTTTCGGCTAAGGGTTCCTGCAGAACAATTTTCTTTGTTTTGTGAATGCTTAGGAGCTGTAACAAATGCTATATTTGACAGTGAATGAAATGTTCTACAACAATTCACTAGTCCTTAACTTATTGTTGCTGAATATTAATTTCACCGGTCTGACAGTGATACCTTAATTTCGCGACCCATGATTATTAGTAGAGTTTTTGTACACCACTGGCCATTAAAATTGATACACCAAGAAGAAATGCAGATGATAAACGGGTATTCATTGGATGGATATATTATAATAGAAGTGACGTGCGATTACATTTTCACGCAATTTGTGTGCATAGATCCTGAGAAATCAGTACCCAGAACAACCACCTCTGGCCGTAATAACGGCCTTGGTACGCCTGGGCCTTGAGTCTAACAGAGCTTGGATGGCGTGTACAGGTACAGCTGCCCATGCAGCTTCAGCACGATACCACAGTTCAAGAGTAGTGACTGGCGTATTGTGACAGTCCCCCAGCCAAAACATCACACCACACAAATTCCAGAGAGCAGCAGGTCGTAGTAAACATGTCGAGTCGGTTTTTTCCAGCAGCTGGCATAAAATAAAGAGAGATTTGAAGGACTAGGCTAATACGTTGGAACCATGCTCGGTATATAAGAAACCCGAATAACGTGTTCGCTGAGTGATTTAATGAGCCTCATTTGCACACAACTGGATCAATGAGTAGGTGTGCTAATTTCATGAGGACGACAGGTATCGACAGCAAACAAAGCTTCAGCGTCAACCTTGTCTGTTGATGGAGGCATAGCAGAATTTCAAAGAAGAAACAGACCAAACGGGCATCGACATAATTCAATGGTGAAAGTTGAAAATTGGTGTCAGACCAGAACTCGAACTCGAATTTCTCACTTAATGTTAGACGTTGCCTTATCTGCCTCGGTCACCTGGACACGCTTCCGGCTGACCCAAATTCTCGGCCGGTCACAAGCTAGTAGCGCCCTCTATCCATTCACTTACTTGAAACTTCCTGGCAGATTAAAACAGTGCGCTGGACTGAGACTCGAACTCGGGACCTTTGCCTTAGGACACAAGGTACTGGCAGAACTGAAGCTGTGAGGACGGGTCGTGGGTCGTGCTTGGGTAGCTCAAATGGTAGAGCGCTTGGCCGCGAAAGGCAAAGGTCCCGAGTTCGAGTCTCGGGCCGGCACACAGTTTTAATCTGCCAGGAAATTTCATATCAGCGCACACTCCGCTGCCGAGTAAAAATCTCATTCATTAAACATCCCCCAGGCTGTGGCTAAACCATGTATCTGCTCATCCTTTCTTGCAGGAATGCTAGTTCTGCAAGGTTGCGGAAGAGCTTCTGTGAGGTTTGAAAAGTAGGAGACAAAGTACTGGCAGAGTTGAAGCTGTGAGGACGAGTAGTGAGTCGTGCTTGAGTAGCAGAGCTGTTAGAGCAGTTGCCCGCGAAAGGCAAAGGTGCCGCGTTCTAGTCACGGTATGGCACACAGTTTTAATCTACCAGGAAGCATCATATGAGCGCACACCCAGCTGCAGACTGAAAATCTCATTCTGGATTCACCTACTTGCTTGCTGTGAGTCCTGTATTCGCGCAAGAGGTATGGAGCGTGTTGTGCATCCGCACTAAAGTTATCAAGGCAATCATGCCGACATGTATACTAAATATATGCGTGATTTGTGTTCAGTTTTTTTTTTTTTTTTTTTTTTGATAAAATAGACATCGTGCATTTGTACAGCATGTATCAGAATTGTAAAATTCTTGATTTACAGGAACCGTTGAATACAAAAATAGATTCATATTAGCGTCAACATATGTGTTCCAAATTACGTTACTAATAATTCTATTCTAATTCATGTATACGGACGCAGTTTTTGCCAACTGCAGCTACGTAGCTATTCAGTCATATGCCGGTTGTGTGTAATGAATATCTGATTATTTTACAATTATTGTTTCTGGATTGTCTGTAAGGCGTAGGAACTTGGGGAAGGAGGATAACCACAGACATTGTGCTGGCATGGGCTTTCTTTGACAAACTACTTTTATTAAACCATAATTATCTTCTTCAACAAATAACAAAATAGTCATTTCGCAAACTGAATTAAAATATGTAGTCCAGTTATAGTTACTGAAGCATGGACATTAGAACAACACATTTCTGAACTAAAAGTTCCCCACCTCAGTAATAAAACAATTTAAAACTAAGCTACTCCAGTGACACTAAAATTAGGTGCACAATAAGAACACAATCAATTCACAACATTTGATCTCTTAGACAAAAAATACAGTAATTATGAATTGAAAATAGCTTGCAAACAGTCCCACTTAACCTAACCAACAAAATGAGAGAAACAGCCCTCGGATTGCAGTGGGCATTCTCTCGTTTACCTTTAAATGTATAGCACGTCCACTAGCCATTCTCTTCACCAACTATTCACTATTAGCAACACTCCTACCAACCATCTAAAATATTACATGTTCAAAACTAGCAACTGTAATGTTCTGTACAACAATCTATTCAGAATTGGTTACGCTCGTAGCGTAATAATCACAAACGAAATTGAAACAGCTTTCGTTTCGAGAAAACAACTGCGTTACCAGCGTACAAGAAAAAGTAGTAAGCTCACGCATCATGTTGTGCACACCGCCCTTTCTCCTGGAATACGACTGACAAATCGCTACTCTCGGTGCACATTGCTTGTGCCTTCTCACCGTGCACTTAAGAGAACTTAAATCAAATCAACCGACCAATATTTCACTGTTGCACAATTCTGCTACTGCTGCCTTCCGGATTGGGCAGATGAAATTTTCACGAAATGTGATACTACGTCTCCAAACTCATAGTTCTACACGTCAACTTCATTAGTCGCTTGGTTGCCACTTCCTCCAATGACTTAATGAACTCTGAGGGAATGCTATCTGTTCTTTATATATTATTTGTTCACAGATTTTTCAAAGATCTATTAAGTAGTAATAGTAAACTGCTTATGTCTTTCATGTGAACTCCCGTTTGCTCCAGATATCAGAAAAGTCCTCCTCGTTTTAGGGACATTCAATGTGGCCCTTCCCCTACCCCTTCTCCTCTTATCCGACCAGTTTGCTTTACAATCTTTATACTGACGCACTTGCCTTTAATCTCACTGAGTTTCTTTAAGTTTCCTGTATGCTGATTCAGCTCATCACACTATCATTTCTTTTATGATTCTTTCACACTTATCCTGCAGCCAGATCACCTTCGCATCCTTGAACTTTTTGTTTATTTCAGTTCCGTGTGGCTTATATTTCAGTGTCCCTGTATTTCCCTAAATAATTTTCCACTTTTTTATTGCGCCGATCAGATTTACTATTTCTTCTGTTACGCAAGGTTCTTAACAGTTATCTTCTTTCAACCTACGCTCGTAAGTCCAACTAAAGTGATTGCTTTTTTTTTTTACAGATGTCCATTCCTTGTCAGCTGAACTGCCTACCATGCTATTCATTATCGCAGCATGAACTTCAAATACATCTGATAATTACTCAGTATCACTGTATCTCACTATTTTGCACAATGAGTCCCTGGACAGGTGTGCTTAACTTAAGCCTAATTTTCATCACCACTAGCTTGTGTTCCGTGTTTACAGATGGCCTTACAACGCAGCATCTGATTTCTGAACGTTTGTGTGACTGTGATGTAGTCAAACTGATACCGTCCTACATCTCTAGGCCTTTTCCAAATATACGTCTTCCTATTGGGATTTGTGTCGTGGTGTTGTCTGTCACTTGCTGAACTTTGCTGCAGAACTCAATTAGTTTTTCTTCCTCCCATTCCTGCTACCAAGTGCATATTGTGCGATAACTGTCTTCTGTTTCTTCCCCTAATTCTACCTCCCAGTTTTCCATGGTGCCGGCCGAAGTGGCCAAGCGGTTCTAGGCGCTTCAGTCTGGAACCGCGCGACCGCTACCGTCGCAGGTTCGAATCCTGCCTCGGGCATGGATGTTTGTGATGTCCTTATGTTAGTTAGGTTTAAGTAGTTCTACGTTCTAGGGGATTGATGACCTCAGATGTTAAGTCCCATAGTGCTCAGACCCATTTGAACCATTTTTCTTCCAAGGTTATGAAATCATTATTTGCTTTCACTTACTACGTTATCCGTTCAATATCCTTATACACTTCCTGTACCAGTTCATAGTCTGCGTGACATAGGAAGAGGACAGCTGATGCAGCTTTGTGAAGACAGTAATTCAATTCTTCTCTAAATGACATTGTCTGACAACAAAATGAGACAAAGTGGTTGCGATAACTGTCATGTACTGCCCTTTGGACAGTATTACAAGTGAGAAATGCAATACACCAGAAAATTAATTTCAAGCACAAATTGAAATCATTATATATGGTTGACAACTGTTTCTACTCCAACAAATTTTTTACAAATGTGTATAACGCTTGTGTGTGGGTGTCTGACTATAGTTAAATGTGAATCACTATGCGTAAAAAAGAACTCTTGTAGAAAAGTCTAATAAAAAAGACTATTGTACAGATTGTCAGTAAGTCATATTTTTCTTTGACAATGTGCATTATAAGTGTAAACTAACTCGCTCAACAAAACAATGAGAGAACGGATTTGTGGTCCATGGAACAAGCTAACAATCTTTTGAAAATAACCTGAGGGAATGCTGACCGCCATCGTCGAAAACCAACGCATCTCGACTGATAATGCACTCTGTCACTTTAAGGCATTTTCCAATTTGTGCCTTGGAAATTATGTGAGTTACCTGTCATAATATCGGATTTTGACTTATTTATACGGTCACATTCTCGCGAGTGATAAGAGCATGCCACACGCTGGGAAAACTCAACTTCTTCTTGTTCAATTTGTTGAACATTTTAGTCTGCATACCTCATAAGGTACAAATTCCTAATCAATAAAGGCTGGAAGTTCTCACATACTATGTATTCTATTGATTGTTTGACTAACAAACTTTTTAAACCATTGGTCTATAAAAACCTAGAAATATTCCTGCTTTACTTATTTCCAAATTCTACATCGTAATACCATCGTCAATGCCATCTGATACCATGTCCGAAACACCTGCTCGTACGTTTAGGATGATATGTTCAGGGCTCATATCCGCCAGGAACACAATATGAAAACGTTCTTTCCGAAACTTTTCAGTGGACCCACATGATTGTTTCACTCACAAGCGATTCAAAGTCTGTTATCTTCAAAGTTCAGTTTTTTTTATCTCAGGTACCTTTTAATCTGTGCCCAAATGAGTTATATCGGTTTATACTATCATGATATTTCCGTAAACATAAAACTGCATGACGACATTCACGTGCAAGAAAGTTAAATCTGTATGTTCCTTCACTTGACTTTTATAAATTAACGAGCTGCAGAAGTTCTTCACTAGTCTGGCTTATACAATGTGGAATATTTTTATTCCTAAGCCAGAGCACAATATGCGCTTTCCTGGTTTTTGTTTTCGTGTTTTGTCTGTAACAGCTGAATGATAATTGTCATGGTAATTACAGTGACTGATTCTAAAAAAGATATGGCAAGAATTGTTCATTGAACCATTTTTTCAAACTGATGAAGATAAAGTCTGAATAAGAGTCACTGCTGTTGATCTTACACCCAAATACAAGTTTACTCTCAACAACAAATATAGAAGAAGAGAATAGTAATCTTAGAACCCTTTCCAATGGGAACCTTAAAACCATCAGTATCATCACTTATTTTCCAGCAGGTAGTCATGAAACGATCCTGATTCACCGATGTTTCATCGTGGTACTACACTTCTAAACAACCTCTTTCTCTTATACCGTGCACCTTGATAATGCATGTGGTTCGTGCTGCAACTATGTCAGTTCTTTCAATCAAAAACACTCTTCTCAGCACATTTGAAACAAATACCTCTTAAAATTCATTGCATTGACGAAGCGCTACTTTTGAAGCCAATTTTCTCATGCATAATTTAACAAGGTTTTGTGATGTCGGGTATTCACTACTTGTATACATTTCAAACACGGACCGTTTTAAAATATCGTTGTCAAAACCAATCATTTGTGCTATAGCTGTCTTGTGGTTTCGATGTTTTTCGGGTAAAAGGAAACCAAATTTTCGTGAGATTTCTGTAGCTTTGACACCTTGATTTACTATTCTCTGAACAGTTCTCTTACCGACATGTACCTGTGCAGTTCGTTTCTGTATCTTCCGAACGTCAAAAATAGAAATACCACCTTAAGATCCACATTTCAAATAATTGTAAATGCGATAAATAAACTTACTCGCCTGCTTCTGGAGCTTTCACGTTTATTTCCGTCACCTGGAATATTTATTAGGAAACCGCACTAAAATATTTACAGGAAGACGTTCACAGCTATACTGCAAAAGGAAAGTAGCGTTGAAAATTGAGTGAATAATTAGGTCGCTCCGTGAATGAAGTGCATTGTCGTCGAGTGCAAGAATGCGAAATGCGGGAGAGAGATTCTCGCAGTCTAGTTGTAACACGCGGCTTGGCGCTGGGAGAATGAATCTTATTATCTGCATGCAGCTGATGGAAGGGGATTCGCAGAACGGCTGAAAATTGGGCCGCCGTCGAATTATATGAAAGGGAGTCATAGTCAACCGCCATGTCGCTTGCCGAATAAAATCATAACATTAACACAATGAGAATGGTAGCATTAAATCAAAAAGAAAAATCATGTACGGCTGCCAACATAAACACGCAGGTGTCGCGTCGGGATCGTGAATCTATTGAATCCCCGTCAATGGTTCAACGAATTCAGAGAAATCGACCAACAAAGAATCTGGAACTACGAAATACGAGAGGCACTTCTTCAAAGAATCTTGTTACTCTATGCTCATACGATACGTGTGACTCAAGAGCATAATCAATAAACGAGGTTAAAACTTACAAGTTTTATGTTCGAAAAACAGGCATAATTATCGAGAAATATCGTCAGCTGAAAAGAAACTTTATTTTAAGAGGATTCTCCTGCAAGTGAATTTGAGTGGATAATGGTACCAGCGAGTAATTTTGGAAGAAGATGTGTAATGTACATATCAGTGTTCAGCTTAGGTGGCTAGTGAGGCTCGGAATTTTCTGTTTTATTTACGCCAACAAAATTAGCATAGAACGTTAGCCAGAATTTTGTTACTTCTTTCTGTCTGTATGGCTTCCCCCACCGTTCAGCCTAATTCCAAAGACGCAAAGAGATATATAGCGAGCAAAGAAACTGGATTTATTGTGAATTAAATTTTCTCACTGGATGCTTCCTCCTGTCAGTGACATCAGACATTAATAAGATAAATAATTTGTGACTGCATTCCTTGGGGATTTTTTTACAAATAATGAGTATTCTGACAATCCAATATCTAGCACCTTGTTTAACCATAGCAACACCAACGTGTTTTCCATAACGCCCATTACCAGGAGGTTACTTTATGCCCACCTTAAAAAAACTCAGAAAAAACAAAATTCGTTAATTGCGGCAGACGTATGATCAACACACTGTTCAATTAGATATTGATGTGCAAGTAAGGCCTGAACCTGAAAATGCTGAATATGAAATGCAGTGCAAAAGTGACATCTACTACTAAGGTTTAAACTTTTGGGTTCTGTTTAAGTGAAAAAACAACAACACTTAAAAAAACATGGCAGAAGAATTAACTGAAAATAATAAATACTTTTTTCAAAATTTTAAAATGTAAAGTAGCTGACTAGATTAAAATATTTTCATAAGGTGTGCATAAATTACCACCCCCCCCCCCCCACCCCCCACGGTCGGTATTGCTTAGGTTAACACGTCGGTAATTGTTGTTACTGTTTAGCTAAAGCTGTAACCTTAATGGTCGATATATTTGAAACTTTTTCTATTTCATTCCAGCTAATGGTTGATTAAGTGCGTTGTTTAAACTACGTTAAATTAACTGGAATATGCCTTGTAAAAGATTGCAACCAATTTCCTTTGTGGAGGCCTCTAGGAAACAAAAATAATTTATTGTATTAAAACCTCTCTCTGCTGCAACCCAATACCTACCGCTCCCCTGCTTCATTCAGTTGCTGCCATGGTAATAATCCTCATCATATCAACTTAAGAATAAACACATGGTAAACATTGGTTCATTGTTAGAACAGTAGGAAAATGTAATCGGTCAGGAAAGGACATTGCTTACAAAACATTCATGGGACGTACCACAGAGTAACGGTCATATGCGTGGGACCTGTACCAAATACGACTAACTAAGGATACCCAATATACACAAAGTTTAGTTGGACCCATGAGATAGGACTGAACTGGCAATACCTGAATATAGACGCCGTGAAAGGGTTTTTGATCCATAGGATAGTGTCATGGAGATGATTAAGAAACATCTGAGACTAGATAGACAGCGCAAAGAGGCTATAACCTAGGATTTGTTCCCGTACTCTGTACGTGAGTGGAACAGGTAACAGTCCTAATAACTGGTGTAGTGTGTGTAGTTCGTGGTTTGGTGGCTAGTTTCGGAATCCCAGGTCCTATTCCCGACCACGTCGGAGAATTTCTCCCTTCGGAGACTTGGTGTTTCTGTAGACTTCATCATTCCATGTCATCCTCATCGACGCGCAAGAGGCCAAAGTGGCTTCAAACTGCAATGCTAGCACCAGGACGCTGTATAACCACAGATGTGGTCTTCACGCCAGTAATACCATGGGATCAATATGCCTCACTCGTAAGATGGGAAGTACTCTCCTGCATGGACCTCACAGTGATTTGCGAGATGAGACCAACAACAAGATTCTGGATTACTTTAAGGAAAACACATGAGAAGGTGGCCCAACTTGTTGCGTCATTTATCATTACAAAACAAATGTTTTTAATCAATAACAATTCAATCATGAGGAAAATGACAGTTACCAAGATTCTTGCGAAATGCATACAAATAGGTCAGATATTTAAGTGAAATTCAAAAAGTGTAAGGACATTTGCATTGTACATAAAATTAAACATGGCACTCAAAGAATGTAAACCATGAAATACAATGGTGGTCCGACTACAAAGAGTTAATTAATTAAATAAACATGAGGTGCCACTCTGTCCTCGCAACTAGATCACAAGTGCAGGCTAATCCCAAAACAGGACTTGAATATAAGCTCCACAGACATTAAACAAAAAACACTAAAATGTATACATCTCCAGTGGTTAATCTGCTCTCATACAGGCAAGGCAGAGCGAAGCTGCCGAAAGGCTACCCACATGTATAACCGAAGCCACAGTTATACTTCACTGTTTGACCATAAGTCTCTTCCACGTAAATCACGATAATTACTTAAATAAACAGACGGGACCCAAAACTCAGTTAAAATGATAATAGCAATGAAACTCTTAAGTTTTTAAAGAAATCAAGAAACTCAGCACTGAATTATCCCAAAGACTTTTATCACACGCCCAGAAGGGCTTTACAAAAACAGAAATACTAATCCTGTTACTTCCTAATCCGGCGACACTCCCGCCGTGCCACAATACAAAAAAGAATAACAACGAACTACTCAACTTGGTGCTGGAACGGGAGAGCCGCAGGGCACCAGCTTTTCACGTAGACCGTCCAGCTCAGTGTCAGACACACCATACGTTACCACACAGCCTCAGGGGGAACACTTGACGCAGCAGATATGATACGACGAGGGCCAGAGTCGATGGCGCCAGTAGGACCACGAACGCGCCCTCAAGGAGGCCGCCACGACTCACGGAGTGTCGATAACCATGGAGACGTACACTGCCCTCCATAAGTTTGGAAGCACCATGCTGCATATTACAACGGAGCAAGATGGAAGTGATGTATGTGAGTTATTGGTTAGAATACGGAATAGCAAGGTCAAATAACGGTTAATAATGACACGTAGAATATTTTAGACTTAATTATTATACATATACATACATATTGTAACATACTAGTATTGCTCCGTCTTATGTAAACCGGTGTTACCTGTCCAAGCTGTTCTACTAAACACATCGGGTGGCACGAGTAGGCCGCATGGCTATGTAGAGGTACGTTGTTTACATTTCTTTTCACTTGTAGTTGCGTTTGCTTGAAGACATAACACGCCGCGAAAGCAACTGAAAATGGATCCAAAGAGCCAGATTCCTTATGAATCACGCCAAGAAGGCAATAGTGTCCGAGAAATAGCAATGAAACCTATGATTTCCATCAGCGGAGTTGTCAAAACCATACACCGGCATTGAGAAACAGGCTCCTATGGAGATCGTCCTCGCTGAGGAGCACCCAGGAAAATATCAGAACGCCAGGAAAAGTATTTGGTAGTGATCAGTAAACTGTCCGTGAATTGACTGCTGAACTAAACGCCACGAGGGATACACCGGTGAGTGAGTCAACACAGAGACGACGCCTGGCAGACAACAACCTCCGAGGTTATGTAGCGACAAGGAAACCACTGTTGCGCCCTGTTAACAAGAAGAAAATGCTTCAGTGGGCTAAGGCACACCAACATTGGACAGCGGGGAATTGGGAAAGATTCTTATTCACTGATAAATCGAAGTTCGAAATATCTGGAAGCAAACGCAGTCAATTTATACGCCGTTTCCCCATGAACGCTTGAATCCTCGGTGCGTAATTCCAACTGTGATGGTATGGGGATCATTTGGAGGGAATGTAGTCGGAGATTTGGTGAAAATAGATTGAAAAATGAACCAGAAAGATTATCATGCCACTCTCCAGCGACATGCTAAGACATCTAGTTGCGTCTGCTTGGGACAGGGTTTGTCTTGCAGCAAGACAACGATCCGAAACATATGTCCCGCTTGTGTCAGAACTATGTGAAGTCTCTAGAGGTTCGTAACATATTAAAAAACATGGTATGGCCGCCCCAATCCGCTGATTGTAACCCAATCGAGCTGCTATGGACTGGAGGATCCGAAAACGGGAAATTATGAGTGGGTCACAATTGTGGAAGGTCGTGCAGCAAGAATGGAGATTAATTCCATCTGAAACCTGGTAAAACTGACGCAGCGCATGCAGAGAGTGTGCAAGGCAGTGATGAAAGCAAAGGGTAGCTATTTTGAGGAATCGAATATATAATTGTTGCAACTTCCTGTGTATTATTTGAGCTTAATAAACATTTGGAAAACAACAAAAGGCATTTTTATGCTGTACTTCCTTTCCTTTGTCTATAATTACTAGGTGCTTCCAAACTCATGGATGGTAGTGTAGGTATTCTCGGTTTCTTCCGTAGGCCGGTGATTTGGTGAAAGCAGCTCACCTCAATCGTGATGTTTAGAGGTGTCGACGGGATACATCAATCCAAAGACTGATATGGTTTCTGTATAGTGATACCGAGTACAGGATTTACACCTTTGATTTTCTATGTTCTGTAATGAGCTCGGCCGCAGATTTCCCCACCTACATAGGGAGAAATGATCATCACGATGAAGTAAGAGAAATCAAGGCTTGCACAGAGTGGAACGGTAGAGAGACAGCTTGAAGGTGGTCCATTGAACCCTCTGCCAGGCACTTTATTGTGAATAGCAGAGTAATCACGTAGATGTAGACGAAGGACGAATGTTGGAGACTTTGCTGGAATATAAGAGTCTTGCCTTATTTACAAGAAATGATAGGAACAGTGGCTCAGAAAGTAATAAAAGCAGATTGATTTCCCATTACTAAATTACTAAGCCGTTCTATATATTGCAGGCAAGAACAATTAAACACAGATCTATTGCACTTCCTATATGCAATTGACAACACGATTCTACAAGCTCAATGCAAACTGTTAAAAACCTCGGATAACTAGAGCATCAAGAAATTTTTAAAACAGATATATTCTAAAAACTGTAATGTAGAATAAAAAAAATGGTTCAAAATTATTTCATTATATATCAAAACACAAACAAATGTAGACACAATATATTTATTGAAGTTCACTGAAGATGTTTCAAAAATAGGGACGCGAAACTCGTTTGGCAACCAAACAGTCTTTTACACTGAGGTGTCAAAACTTGTGGGATAGCGATATGCACACATATAGATGGCGGTGGTATCGCGTCCTCAAGGTAGAAAACGGCAGTGCATTTGCGGATCTATCATTTATACTCAGGTTATTCAAGTGAAAATGTGTCCCACATGATTGTGGGCACTCGACGGGAATTAAAAAACTTTGAAAGTTGAATGATTGTTGCAGCCAAACGCATGGGACATTCCATTTCGGAATTCATTAGGAAATTCACTATTCCCAGACCGACAGTGTCCAAGAGAGTGCCGAGAATACAAAATTTCAGGCCCGCATCTCGTGGTCGTGCGGTAGCGTTCTCGCTTCCCACGCCCGGGTTCCCGGGTTCGATTCCCGGCGGGGTCAGGGATTTTCTCTGCCTCGTGATGGCTGGGTGTTGTGTGCTGTCCTTAGGTTAGTTAGGTTTAAATAGTTCTAAGTTCTAGGCGACTGATGACCTCAGCAGTTGAGTCGCATAGTGCTCAGAGCCATTTGAACCATTTGAACAAAATTTCAGGCACTACCTGCCACTACGGACAATGCAGTAGCCTACGGTCTTAACTTAATGAGTGAGGGCAGCGGCATTTGTGTAGAGTGTCGATGCTAACAGACAAGCAGAAAGCAAAGTGGGACGTACGAAGAAAGTATCCTTTAGGACAGTGTGGTGAAATCTGGCATTAATGGGATATGACAGCAGACGACTGCCGCGATTACCCTTGCTAACAGCAAGATACGGCCTGCAACGCCTCTGCCGGGTTCGTGGCCATATCGTTTGGATCCTAAACGATTGCAGAATCAGGGCCTAGTAAGATGACTCCCAATTTCAGTTGGTAAAAGTTAATGGTAGGGATCGAGTACGACGCAGACGCCATGTTGTCAACAAGTCACTGTGTAAGCTGATGGTGGCTCCATAAGGTGTGGGCTGCGATTTAAGGAACGGATTGGGTCCTCTGGTCCAAATGAAGTAATCACTGACTGGAAATGTTTATGTTCGTATACTTGGAGACCATTTGCAGACATTAAGGACTCCATGTCCCCAAACAGCGATAGAATATTTATAAATGACATTGCGCCGTGTCGCCGGGCCGTAATTGTTCGCGAATGGTTTGAAGAACATTCTGTACAATTCGAGCGAACGATATGGCCAGCCAGATCGTCGCCCGACTTGAATTCCATCGTATGTTTGTGGATGGTAATCGAGAGATCAGTTCACGCACTTCACCCCGCAACAGTTCCGTAATTATGAACGGTTAGAAATTTCTGCAGGGGACTTCAGACATGTTGAATCTATGCCAAGTCGTCGTGCTGCACCACGCCGTGTAAAAGCAAGGCCCACACGATACCGCGAGGTATCCCATGACTTTTGTAACCACAGTGGATTTAGTCACAGAGAAGAAATTTATATCCTAATAAGACATTAATATTCTTCCTTCTGTACGAGAGATTGTGCTGCATTTCTAATGACTTCATTGGCAAAAGTTCTTTAAACACCATCTTGCTTACTTCCCTTTTGTACTTGTGAAAAACTCGTCACGTCAGTTGTGTGAACAACGCATTATTCACCAGCAGAAAACAGGAAAGTGTATATTGCAACTGAGCCGTGGTAAAATATGCTGTGTGAAGCAGTCGCCCTCCGTTTCTGGCGGTAGCGCCGCTGTGGCAATCGCAGCTTTGGTGTCTCCCACTGGTGTGAAAGGGGAAACGTAGCCTGTTCGCTTGCATTTAAGGGGAGCTATGAGTTCGCTAGGCGCATTCGAGGGTTGGATTCCCTCACTTCCTCATCGAGGACTCGCACTGCCTGGGCTACTCTCAGGGTATATCTTCGACGTGTAGGAGCTGCACCCTTTCCTGCTGTGTTGTCTGCACGCCGTCTCTACTGCTCGCCGTCCGGTCGCCGCCTGCCGGTGCTCGCTGCCGCCTGGTCGCCACCGTCTTCGCCCCCCTCTCACGCGCCGCCACCATATCGGAACCCACCACCACTATCATTTTCATCTCTCCCTCCGCTGCTCCAACCAACATCACATGGAGATCATCCTCCACCCCGCTTCCCGTCCTTCCATCTCTCCCTGTCCACCCCACCCTTGCGCCATTTTCGGCTGTAACTATCACTGTCGCCCCATCGACAGCTACTGACTTTCCGCCGCTCCCTGCACCGCCTCAAACAGGCTCAAAGCCAGCACGGATTTCGGCTCGCCGTTCCACAGTCTCAGTGACACCCACGCCCCCTCCCTCTGCGTCATCCACTGCTCAGGGTGCTACTGCCCCCCAACATCTCCCCCTGCAACCCATCCCCCAGCCCCCTCTCCACCCTGTCGTGACCACGAAACCTTCCAAGCACCCGAATGTTGACCCTTCCCCCGAAATCTCCTCCATGAAAACCCCAGATCCCCATGACCCACCCACCCCAATGGATGCGACCCCGACCCCCACGCCTGCCACCCACACCATTGCCCTCTCCAATCCTGACCCTCAATTCCTTGATGCCCGCTCCCTCACCCTAGCCATCTGGAAATACTACCCCAATGCCCCCATCTCCCTTCTGATTCCTCGCAAGGACTCCATCCTCATTGAATCCCCCAATGCTTCCTTCCACACCGATCTCCTCTCCCGCATCCCCTGTATCCAATTTCGCCAACGTGCAACGCTCACCCCCTACCACACCCTGTCCTCTCCCTGTCAGCCTCAACGTCCCCAGCGTCCGCCAACCTTCACCCCTGTGATCACGAAGCTTAGCCCCGTAGTCATGGAGGCTGAAGTGTCAGCGGAACTCCACTCCTGGCCTGACATCAAAATCCACTCGGCCCATTGCATCCTCATTGATGCAGGGTCGACTTTTCTCATGCGTATATTCACTGAATCCTCCTCCTCCACTGACCGCCTCCTCACCGAGGGAGTGGGAGCCCTCATCTACAATCGCCATCATAAGGTGGACCCCTCGCGTTCCCCAGTCCAATCCTACTGCTGCCAACGCTGCCTCACATACCACCCTACTTGTCCCCACTGCAAAGCTTACACTTCCTCAAGAACTGCCCCAACCTCACCTTCCCCCCCCCCCCCCTGCAATACCTGTAACGAACCACATCCTACCTACTCCTCGAAGTGTAAAGCAAAACCTCCTCCAGTCACCCCCTGAGCTCACCGTCCCTGTCCATCCTGTTGATGACCCCATCCACCCCAACAACTCGCACCACCCTCCACCTACTGCAGAGGACATCATCCATTTCATCACCATTGTGCTCCAAAACATCCACCCCTTCCTGCGCTCCCACACCCTTTCCCAAATTGCCCTCGCTGCCCATTCCATCTTACCACCTACGCCACATGCTCCCACAACCAGGCCCACTTCATCTTTACCCTCCTCACCACCATCGTCTAACTCTCCCCTCCCATGGTACAACAAGCCTACCAAATCCTGTTTCACAATATTCGCTCCCTGCCCACCCACAAACTCCTCTTCCTCCACACCCTCCGTCAGCACTGCGTGAATACCCTTGTCCTAAATGAAACCCTCCTTCAACCACGTATCTCCATCTCGACAGCTCCTTACACCCTTCACCACACTGATAACCCGTACCCTCTGGCGCGTGGAGGAGTTGCTATAGGCCACCTCAAGCACCTCCCTGTCCGGCCCCAACCTCTCCTTAACGATCCTGCTGAGCATCTTACCCTCAGCCTCTTCTTCCCACCCTTACTGTCACCTGTGCCACCATTTATGTCTGCCCTCACACCCCACCCCATACGATTTCCTGGCCCACATTGACCGCACCTTCTCCACCTGCGTGATTTCCACCAACCTCAATATCCACAGCCATGATCCTGCTGACATCCAGCGGTGGCATCACTTTCTCACCCCCCTCCTGGGAGACTTGGTTCCCCCACCTCAGCACACCCGACCCAAGTCCAACACCACTCCCGATGTGGTCCTTGCCTCTCCCAACCTCCTTGGGCGCATCACCGCAGATGTCCTTGACCTCATTGGCAGTGACCATGCTCCTGTTCTCCTCACATTCTCTAATGGTCGCCATCCCCACAACGCTTATCGCCCCGAAATCCCTCCTAAACTCGTCCATGATTACTCCTGTTCCAACTGGGATGCCTACCGGGACTCCATTCACACCCAGGTTGGTGGCCACGACCTTACCCTCCAATCTCCCAATGACATCTCTTGCACTGCTGCCTTCCGGCACCAGACCTTGTCTGACGACGTCGCCACCCATATCTCCAGCAAAGCCATCCACCCTCACCACCCCGCCCTGTCTCCACAGGCCGTCCTTCTCCTTCGAGAGCCCCCCGCCTCTACCGCTCTTTTCTCCGCACTCATGACTGGGATACACTTACCTGCCACTGGCAACTACAACGACACATCCGCAACCTGCTTACTGCAAAGAAACGCCATGCCTGGCACCAGACATGTATACAACTCAACACCACACTCTCCATAAACTCTTCCAAGTATTGGTCTGCTTTCCACTGCCTTACTGGGCACCACCCCACCCCCCAGTACCCTCTCCTCCTTGATTCCCTTTCCTGACAACCTCAGTAAGGCCAACCACTTTGCCTCTCACCTCTCAGATGTTTTTTCCATCACAGATGATCCCCACTTTGATTATTCCCTCTTCCCTAACGTCATGGACCGTACGAATACCTCCGTTCCTCCCCTTGCTCCTAGTTTCCAGCACTTGGGCCACACACCACCATTTGAACTTAACACTCCCATCACTACCCAGGACATCAGCCTCACACTCCACACTAAACGCAACACTACTCCTGGCCACAACTGCATTACCTACCGCCTTCTCAAACACTGCCCTCCCTCCTTCCTTTCAGTCCCTGCAACCCTCTACAATGTCATCCTTGCCACTGGCTTCTATCCCGACCTGTGGAAATCCTCCCATATCCTGATGTTCTCCAAATCCAGCATGCCTCCATCTGATGCCTCTTCCTATCGTCCTATCTGTCTCACATCGGTGCTCAGCAAGCTCTTGGAATCCATCCTTTTCCGGCGCATTCATCACCACCTCCACCAAAACCACCTCCTCCCCAACGCGCAACGTGGCTTTCGACCTTCCTTCTCTGCCGATGACCAACTCCTCCGCCTCACTTATCTCCTCTCCCTCCAGCTTAACTCCCGTTGCTCCACCATTTTTGTCTCCATTGACATCGAAAATGCCTACGACAGTGTCTGGCATCCCGGTCTCCTGTTTAAACTCCAAACATATGCCCTTCCTGTCAACTACATCCGTCTGATGGCCTCCTTCCTCTCCCACCACCCCTCCTATGTTACCATCCATAATGCCAATTCCCACACCTTCTACCCCCCTGCAGGTGTGCCCCAGGGCTCTGTCCTCTCCCCTCTCCTCTACTTGCTGTACACGGCAGGTATGCCCCAACCTCCCCCCTCCAGTACACCTCTTGCAATATGCCAATGACACCACATTCCTCGGCCTTGCTCCTACCCGCCAATGGTCCCACCTCCTTCTCCAGAATCACCTTGACCTTTTTGCCGCATGGTGTAACCAATGGCTCCTGAAAATCAATCCTTCCAAGACCTAGGCAATCATCATAGGTTATACCACTCACTCCTTCCGGCTCCTGGATTTTAGCTTTATTGTCTGCGCCTGTCCTGTCCGCCTCACCCCCACCCTCACCTACCTTCGCCTCCCCATTGACCGTCACCTCACCTGGATCCCTCATCTCCATCCAATCCAAAGCCCACAACTGCCTCCAACTCGTCAAACTCCTCTCTGGCCGGACATGGGGGTTGCATCCCTCTACCATCCTCCACACTTACAAATCCTTGATCTGTAAATGACATTTATGCCAGTCCTGCCTGGATATCTGCCCCTCCCCAAATTCTATAAGTCCCTCCAGATCCTTGAGCGTCATGCACTCTGCCTTACCTTCCTTATATGCCTCCCGTCACCCATGCAGATCCTCTATGACCTTATTCCTTTCCCCCATCTGCTCCTGTTCCTCGAACATATCTGCATACTCTACACCTCCCGCCGCCTGTTCCCCCTCACCCCCTGGTTGCTCCTCTCCTCTCCCATCCCCACCCCCTGCCACGCCTTCACAGTTGTGTCCCCCCTACCCTCCATCTCTACACCCTTCATCTCCTTTCCCAAGGTGGCTTCCGTCGACTCCCCCTTCTGGATGATGCCCTCTCTCCTTCCATCTACCCCTCATATCAACTCTGATCCCCACACCCCCTCCTTACCTCCGTCCTTTTCCTGGGCTCCTCTTCCCCCCTTCCATCCTGTTTTCTCCCCACCAAACCTCTCCCTACCTCCATTGTGCCCCCCCCCCCCCCGAGTCTTTTGGATTCCCCTACTCTGCCTTCCCCACTCCCCATCGCGTCTGCCCAGCACCCCACCCCTCTTATGGGTCCTCATCCTCCATCGGCTACTTTCCCACCTCCCCCCTTCGCTTTTCCTCTCCTTGCCCCCTTTTTTATTTTATCATCCTCTGTCCAGTTTTCCCCCCACCTGCCCTCGGCTGTGGTGTGTCACATTTGCCAACTTCTTAGTGCAGTGTTTCAGTGACTGTTCAGTGTTGTTCGTCTTTCTCCTGTTGCGAACAGAAACAATGCTGTCGCTAGGTTTGAATTTTATATCTTTTGCCAACAGAAACCAGACCGTAGCCATGTTTTTTTAATTGTCTGCTTTGTATGTATTTTATCATCCATCTGTTCTTTGTTTAGGTTCCACAGTTTTTTTTTCGCCATGTTACTCTTTAAGTCTCCGATTTTATCTCCTGTTTTTATTATTTATTCTTTCCACCTTTTTCACATTGTCTGTAGGGTGAAGAGCGGCATACTATGCTGCTGCCAGCCCGCCCCCTTCGGGGGAATTGAAATTTAATAAAAAAAAAGAATACAAAATCTAGCTAGGCGGCGAGTCTGGTCAGTTGGTCAGCCGGGTCAGTGTGGGGCAGTCAGTGTCTGTCTGTCGTCTGGAGTGCGAGTATGTGTTAGGCCGTCAGTCTGCTCGAGTTTGTTCAGGCAATGGTCAATTGCGGTTGGATCGATCTGTTGGTCGGTCGCGCACTGAGACACAAGATGACTTGTCCGTCTTGAGCGCCGGCGCATGTGAGGTCGCCACGTCAGTCCAGTGACCCACGCCGTATAGCGAGGGGTAGTGGCTTCGTGGTCGACACGAAAACATCAGGAGTCAACCCACGGCATCGATCTGGCCGGCGCGAGCTGCGACGCCTTGAGACGGGAGATCGGCGCGCCTTCCTGCGTCCGTTGGAGCGGCTGGCAGCGGACGGTTAGGGAGAGAGTCTTGGGCATGCTGCGCCTGGTCTTCGCCAGACATCACAGTTTATTAAAAGTTAAGGGATTCGTGATATGTTGTTCCATTTACTTGTTAAATTCTACTTGTGTTCTTCGTCAGTCTTTGTCCCCAGCTTGCTCGTCTGTCTCTCATCCGCATTTGTTAGGCAATTAGTCAGTCTGTCTGTCTGTCGGTCTGCCGGACGTTAATAGCTGCCTCTGTCTTGTATGTCGGATTCGGTGTTAACGAATTTATTGCTTCAAGTGTAACCGACGTATTCCTGAAATATGTTTTTATCCTGCCTATCATCTTGAGAGGCGGTATATTTGTAATGTAGAGCAAGTTTGTATATTTTATGTAAGACTGCATTTCATGGGTTTTTATTTAAGTGGCAATTTTAGTAGTCCGCAGCTCGTGGTCGTGCGGTAGCGTTCTCGCTTCCCACGCCCAGGTTCCCGGGTTCCATTCCCGGCGGGGTCAGGGATTTTCTCTGTCTCTTGATGACTGGGTGTTGTGTGATGTAGTTAGGTTTAAGTAGTTCTAAGTTCTAGGGGACTGATGACCATAGATGATAATTCCCGTAGTGCTCAGAGCCATTTGAACCATTAAATTTTAGTATATAATGATGCCACCCTTCCACCACAAGAGGTTTTTTTTTTTTTTTTTTTTTTTTTTTTTTTTTTTTTTTTTTTTTTTTTTTTTTTTTTTTTTAAGATCAAGTTGCACCTTCGGTGGCAAGTTAAATTTTTTAATGTTAGTGTTTTGTACCATTTCCATCCCTCCTACGAGGTCCATAGTTTACGTGCTTGTGTGAGTTGTTAAAATTTTTAGTTTAAAGTAATCTGGTGTGTTGCAGATTTGCACCAGTGTAGTCTTTCAGAGGTTGTTGTGAGCCGTCGTAATTACGGCCGTGTCAAGAGGGAGCAGCAAGGTACTCATTCCGAAAGCTCATACTGTCAAATTTGTTCTTTCTGCCTCTGAATAAATTGTAACTTGATATTTAGAGGGTGCTGTCTGATTATAATGTTAAATCTGTTAAAAATGGCTATTAGGAATAAAATTTCCATTTGTTGAAACAAATTTAATTTGTTTTCACCAGTTACTCCCTGGCAACTACTTCTACGCTCACATAGTGTGATTAAATTTCTTAATGTTCTTGATGAATCCCTAGTAAATAAATTCTTAAGAAAAGGTTTTGAAAGTAAATTCACGGTTCAGTACTGGTAGCAGAGCGTGGTTAGGAACGGTTGAGCAACGATTCTATCAAACCAAATTTCGTACAGTGTGCATAAAACGAAGGCACAAATATAAATAGACATCATTACGGTACTTCACTTCCCTCGCAACTCTTTGCGATGTCTGTTTCCCTTTTTAAGGTTCCCTTTGAAATGTTCTGAGTCACAACTATGGCAGTGATCATTGCTCTGTTGATTAAACGTGTCATGTCGCACATTAAGTATAGACTTGTACACTGCCCAGTCCACCTGCTTTTCCGTGAAAAAAGTCGTTCGTTCTCTAGATCCATCTAAAGCTGTGTGGTTCAGGAATAGAGAGATCAATGAAACCCAGCGTCTGCTGAATCCAAAAGTAGGAAGAAAACTCGATTAACCGGTAGAGACAAAATGGCATTAAAGAGAAGGGTTCGACTGATACAATAAATATACTGTTACCAGCCACAATTTATTTTATTTGCACTAAGAATTTCAGAAGTGTAATCCACAACCATCAGATGGATACCTGTGAATTAATACCATATGTACGCATTTTGTTCACGACCTTGTGGTAACCTGTGGCACTTCTAATAGAAGAAGACAAATACAAAACACTATTTTCGTAAACAGCTCATGGTACTTGGGCCATGTAATAAACTAGTGTTCTGTTATTTTATTCTGACATGAAACAGAAATTATAGGTTACTATATTTTTCTCTCTATTCCTGTAGAATCAAAGATAATTCTCTGTAGCCATTTATCTCTTTATTTATCTTTTAATTTCCGTCCTTCAGTACATTCTGTTCAATTATCCCAGTTAGGGACCCATTTTCCTCCACATTTCGCTACATTATAACTGCTAGGCGAAGGAATATTACAAAGAACACCTTACCGCCAGCCTCAGAATGAATACTTACAAAATTAATGTATCAATTTATTTTACTGCATTATAACGGAAATGAAAGAAGATACTTACATGTATGTTATAAGAAGCAGTAGTGACACAATACGTCACGTCCCACTTGATGTACTAATTCTTCTGACCTGCGTAGTTCTAACTGACGTACGAGTTAGTATATTCTAGCACTCCGCTGGTACGTAAAGTTACTTGCTGTCAATACGTACACAAAATAATATCTCACTTGGATGTCGCGTTAACGTTACAGTAACCTAGTATGTATCAGAAACTGAAATGAAACACCTCCTCTACGAATCAGACTTTCAAACATGCTCTTTAAAAATGTTCCGTTACGTAATAATTATTAAATAAGTACTTTCAATTAAAAACTTACAGTCGAGGAATTGCGCATAGAGAAATGGGAAACTATTCACACCATGTTGTATGATACGATGGCAACATTGTAAATATTTGTGGAACTGCTGCGCTAGTCATCAAGTCTGATACGTTAGATAGTAGTTTTCTCAGGACATGAGACGTACCTGCGCATTAGGACGTCAATAAGCACTTTCGAATTATCCAATTACAACGATCTGGTTAAAACTTTCCAATTACGTAATGAACACAATTGATGAACAGTTCCTTATCATATCAATTAACTGTTTTCTTCTAGTGCCTGGAAACCGTTTGGATTCTTTTTTTAAATATTAAGTTAATATGCTTCAGTAATTCGTCAATTATCCATGTGTACATCTATTACCAGCAAAAATATAAACTTCAGAAGCTTCTGTTACCACGTAAATAACAATACCGATATAATAAATGTGAAAGTAATTCTGTCTGATATGATTTTACGACTAAACCACTGACCAGGTTTTGATGATAATGGGTATGGATACAGTTTCGACACTGAAAGAGAACTCAGAAGGCATGTATTTATTGTTTTGAAGAATATTACGCCAACAACCTGCCACCTGATACGTCCCTATGCGTTAATTCCCATGACTTACCATGAGTCCCTGCCATCATATGCTCATTGGGCATAGAGAAGAGTAGAATAACAGTAACTGCTACCCAAATGGCTAGCGCACTTACTTCCGCTTTTCTGTGGCTGCGTTCTCCACAGCTAATCTCGCGAGGTGATGCCCAGCGTCACCGACAGTGGTCAGCGAGAATTCTACCACTTTCAAATGTCTGGATAGTTGAGCAGTGCCTCAAAGGAAGCAGATTTCCTTCGTAACCGCCTTCTTCTTTGACCGCGGGATAGTGTAGTTTGCGTGACAAAGTATCGTGAGGTGTCACTTCGATGGCATAGGTGTAGCCCTCGATAACACCAGGTTTTTCCGAAAACACATTCTTATAATCTGCACGTAGCTGAGTCACTTCGTTTTGTTGTACTTCAGTCAAATATTCTAACTCCATGACTTTCATGGCTATCAGTTTCCTTTTTTCCTCTGTATTCTGTCTCACTGTTTAGAGGCACAAAACGTGTGGGTGTTTTGAGCTCGTTACTAAATGCAAATAAATGGGAGGCCGAGTTGATAGGAGCTGAACGAGTCCAGGTTGCAATAATATGCGGTACGGCACAATGTTAGAGAGAAGGAGTATTATTCAAGAAACACATAGTACAATGAAATTACTTATCTTCAGTAGTTTGTAGGACTGCAGCTGCGGCTATAACTGACAATCTTGTAACACGGAATACCATGAACGAATACAACATATTCTCAGGGACTAAGCCTGATGGACCCTCCTCAGAGAATCAATCCAAACATTACAGAACTGGCTGGGGGCCGATTATGAAAGTGCGTCTGCCTAGGTTGAAATCTAGCTAAGAAGTGAACGAGGCACACTCCAGTTCCGTCGAGCTGCACAACCCGCTAGAGTGCGCTGTGCTCGGCAGCCGACGGGCTGCCAACCTTGTGTTGGCGCGGCGTTGTAATAGTCTCTGTAGCAATGATACTACACTCTCTGTCTTCACTAATTAACTCTTTATAATATGCTTGTCTTGTACTTAAGTCAGAATATAAATTCATTATCTGTATGCCTTCGAATCTAAACTGAAAGCTCCGGTAACACTTGCCGTTTACTTCCCGTGTCCTAAACAATGGGAAAATTACACGTCTACCCTCATTCATAAGGCTTACTTCCCCGCACAAGAGGTCACGCCTAGCCCCGTAACTACTAGGAACGAGCATTTCATTGCTTCATTTCCTACCGTAAACTCGACTTGCACCTCGTGCTTTATGATATGAGATTGTGCACCTATTGCACCTGTTACACGACAAATCTTCACTCTAAATGCTGGTATTCTATTATTCTGACTCAAGTACTTGTAAAGATATGCACTCACGACATTGGTTGGCACACCGGTATCGACTATTATCTGTATTGGTGCTCCGTACATATCTGCTTGCAATGTAGCCTGCACAGCACTTTTGTTGGTTCGGTTACATTTCTGCGGTATGTCTACAATTTCCTTTTCTATTTTTATGCCCTCATTGTATCTCAGCATACAGAGTTTATGGCTGTCATCAGTGAAAGTGCCCTCACTACACCAACCTGCAGCCAACAACGGAGAGCGTATTGTGGCTGTCTTTAGTTTAACGGATGAGCATTAGTGGGTTGACAGTTGTCTGTCATTTCCACTAATCTCACGTTGTGGTTCTGGTTGTTGTTGTCGCTACTGTTGGGTTGGCCGCCCTGGCTCCCCGATGGTGTATTTTGATACTGTGCATGGCCCTGGTTTTGCGTTGGTCGTTTTTAATTCGCTGACATTTTCTGTGATTGACCTGGGTTGGCGTTCCATTGTGGCTCTGTGTTTCGTTGCCACTGTGGTGTCGGTTCATTATATCCACGCCACTGGTTTAGGTTGTTCCGCCAGTGCGAATTGCCGTTACCATTATATCCACTAGCCATGCGTCCATTATGACGTCTCTTCCTATTTTGACGATTATTGCCGTTGCCATTATAATCATTGACATTGTCTGTGCTTCGATTCTGTTGTCGGTTCTCTTGCCTATACCCGTTACCATTTGGTACTGAGTTACTACTGTTACTGTTGCTGCCACTGTAATCGGTTTTTTGTTGATTACAGCCTGCATGGTTTCACCTGTTTTCGGGTTTCATGTCTTCGATCAATAAGTCAACAGAGTCCACATGTCTTAGGCCGAGATGGCCATTTGAAGCCAGTCCACATTTCCAGGAATTGTTCTATATCATATTCCGGTACATTGATGAAATATTTTTTAATTTCACTGGGCAACTTCATTTTTATTAATCTGATTGTGTCGCGATCGGACATGGGCTCGTCCCAGTACCTGGTTTTGTTTATATACTTTTCAAAATATTTGCGTAACGTTCCCACCTTAGGATTGTATATTTCTGGACTGTACAACTCCTTGCGTAGTCCTTTTTGGACGCTATTGGACCAGAATTTTTGCAGGAATGCACCTTCAGACTGTCGCATCGTTAGACATTTTTCGGACACGTCGGTGGCCCACAGTGCCGCGTCACCTTGAATAAAGGAGACCACGAACTGTATTCTTTGTCTTTCCGTCCGTCCTGGGAAACACATTCCTGACACTCTTAATGAATATCACAGGATGGACATTTCGTTTTTCGCTATTGAAGGGTTGGAATGCCCTGTGATTCATCACATTGTCCTCCTTTTTGCACATCTGATTGCTAGCTTCTGTGGCATACATTACTTCGTGATATGCGCTGCTTGGTATCGCATATTGTTCGTGCCTGTAATTCGCGTTAGGTTGCGGTTGCGCCCTCGCGCCCCGCACACCGTCTGCGTTATTATAGCAATCAGTACTCGGAGTCGGATTCATTATCTGTCCTCCACTGTTTACATTGTTTTCCGACACAGACAGTCTCCGCGCGACCTCCTGTTGGCAATGCGGCAACTCCGCTGTCATACGGGATTTGATCTGTGTTAATTCGGCGTGTAGTGCGGCAGCGCTAGCGTCAATATTTACACTCGCGGCCGCAGTCGCTTGTTCTACAGCTGTTTTCACATCGCTATCAATCTTTGCAGATATCTCGCTATCCTTTACTTCTAGTCATTCTTTAAATTCTTTTTCAACTTTTTGAGCTTGCACTTCCAAATATGTATCAATACTTTTCCGTGCATCTGTCTCCACATTATCCATGCTGCTGACTAAAGTCTGGACACTGTCTTCTAGCCTGGCCTGCGATATCTGCAGTTTTCGCATCTCGCCGGCTGGGCTTTGCACAAGATCGGGTATTTCTTTGCAAGCGTCTCGCGTCTCGGCAAGTTCGCTTTGGATACTGTTTAGTTTCGTATGTAGTCTTTGGTCTCGCTCTCTGTGTTTCTGTTCACGCTCATGGAGCATTTGAGCAAGTTTCTCGTCCCTCTCCCTATCTCTTTCCTCTAACCTGCGCAGAAATTCTGCAAATGCGTCTGCAATCAGTGCGCATACTGGTGCCCCTCTTAATCTAGCCCTCGATTGGCCCCCCTGTCCAGGAAGGGGAGTTGTTCTTCTATTCCCATTCTGCTGTGGAGCGCCATTAACCGTCCACAGATCCTCGCCACCCGCTCCGGAAATTAAGTTATCCGAGGCGGTGGCTTGGGGTTCGTTTACGTTTTGCAAATGATCCTCACTTTCCATGTTAACAGAATTTTGTTCGTCTGGTACGGATGTTTTAGGTTGTCCTATCTTACCCATGATAGATTCGCATTAAGCCACTGACAAATCCGTAACACTGACACACACACGAATAATAATCCCCTCCAAAAGTAAACACATAAATACACGAATACACACAATTTAATTTGCACTCTACTTACTATATTTTCACCGAAGGTTTCGCATGTCCATATGGGTTCGATATTCCGCACAGAGCTACAGAGGATGCTTGCACAATAGGCCTTACTTTTGTTATTTCTTTTACACGTAATCCTTTTTCTTTTCTTCATTTTTATTCTCCAGATCTCCTCAGGGTTCCGTTTTGTTGTTATACATCTAAAAAAATTCATAGAGGCATTAATATTTTACAACAAATAGGTACATACATAATTACATTTGTTATAATAGTGTCATATTAATAAATACCCCATTTTCTTTGATCGGGTCCCAAAGTTGCGGCGTCAAACTCACCTCCGTCGCCCGTCGTAATTTAATTTATTATTTACTACAGAAATTGATTGGTAATGGTGATTGTTGCCGACTTACGTGATGGCCATTGATCAAAATGATATTTCATTCAATTTTGACTTACAATTAAATGCTTTTGTGCAGTTGTCTCTTTCTATAATAATATTAATCTTCAGTGGAAATTATTTGTTATGTTAATGACGTGAGAATCACTGCATCTTAAAACATGAGCGTATAAATTGAACAATGGAAAAAACTTTTCGTATTAATTTCCTCGTCTAGTCAGTTCACTTTAAAGCAAGAAATCTTTAGTTATTAATTACAATTGCGGCCCACACATGCGCGAGAGTACTTTTTCTTATCTGCGTTAACCATTGCATTGTAGTCGGAGTCCTGGCTCTGGCTCTCGGCTGTTGTACTGAAAATAATAATCTTAAAGCAACGTATTTTCTGCAATGTCTGGCGGCTATGGAGAAAAATATACATTATGTTAATAGCGGGTGAGTTTCTCGCTTCCGCTATTTTTATAAGTTAATATCATCACGTAATGGCGTCTTTGGCTGCATCGGCCGCTGCGATTGTTGCACTATAAATTACTCAAATGCCAGTTAATTCAAGGAAGGCGGACGTGAAATCGGGATCACTTCTTACAAATTAAAAGTGAACAATAATATTAAATCAATATATTATCTGCATAATTAGTACAAATATGCTTATATTTGCCAGCACTCGCAAGATGTCCGTCTACACGCAACCAAGACAAGAGAAGTAGTGAAGACAACTAAAAAGATTAAGAAAAGAGCGTATCTTGTCGTCTCTTTACATAATTTTGTTGCGAGTGTTCTGTATATTTCTTTGCCCTCGAAACTTTCACAGAGAATTTATTATACTTTTTAAACGTCTCTTCTATATAAATACTGATTTAAGTCTTTTCTTAGTATTTTACTGGGGACGGTATAGCCTTCAGCCTAATGTAAGAACTGTTTTATGTAAAGCCTTTTGCATCTTTAAAATTAAGACTGGTTTGATGCAGCTCCCCATGCTACTCTATCCAGTGCAAGCTTCTTCATCTCCAAGTAACTACTGAAGCCTGCATCCTTCTGAATCTGCTTAGTGTATTCATCTCTTGGTCTCCCTCTACGCTTTTCACTCTCCACGCTTCCCTCCAAAACTAAACTGGTGATCCCTTGTGCCTCAGAACGTGTCTTAACAACCGATCCATTCATTTAGTCACTGCACTAGAAATTTCTCTTCTCACCAATTCTGTTCAGTACCTCCTCATTGGTTACGTGATCTACCCATCTAATTTTCAACATTTAGAAGCTTCTGTTCTCTTCTTGTCCAAACTATTTACCGTCCATGTTTTGCTTCCATACACGGCTACATTCCATACTATTACTTTTAGAAAAGACTTCCTCTCACTCACAACTATACTTGATGTTAACAAATTTCTCTTCTTCAGAAACGCTTTCCTTACCAGAGCCAGTCTACATTTTAAAGTATATCCTCTCTACTTCGACCATCATCAGTTGTTTTGCTACCCAGGTTTCAAAACCCATCTACTACTTTAAGTGTCTCAGTTCCTAATCTAATTCCCTCGGCGTCACCTGATTTAATTAAACTACGTACCATTATCTTCTTTTTGCTTCTGTTGATGTTCATCTTATTTCCTCCCCCCAAGACACTGACCATTCTTTTCAACTACTCTTCCAGGTCCTTTGCTGTCTTTGACACAATTACAATGTCACCAGCAGATGTTAAAGTTTTTATTTCTTCTCCATGGATTTTAATTTCTACTCTGAAATTTTCTTTTGTTTACTTTACTGCTTGTTCAATTACATATTGAATAACGTCGGAGATAGGCTACAACGCTGCTTTCCTCTCGTGAACCTCGACTCTTATAATTGCCATCTGGGTTCCGTACAAATTGTAAATGGTCTTTCACTGCCTGTATTATACCCCTGCTACCTTCAGCATTTGAAAGAAGGTATTCCAGTCTAGAATGTGAAAAACTTTCTCTAAGTCTATCTTCTAACATAACTCGTAGTCAGTATTGCCTCGCGTGCTCAAACATTCCTATGGAATCCAAACTGATACACCAACGCCACTATTAGTATGTAAATCATCTTAACTTTCAATACTCGCTGTAATGGTCAGCTAGCATTAGTTATCTTCGAGATCAGTCGTGTTGAGTAGATGCTAGTCAAGAATGCCTTTAAGGCAACACCGCACTGAGTTTGAACGAGATGGTGTAATATGGCTGCGAGAATCTGGATGTGCCTGCTCCGATATTGCAGAGAAACTTTGCAGAAATGTAACCACAGTACTTGATTGCTGGCAGCGGTACACATAAGAATGTATGGTCGAAAGAAGCCCTGGCGCACGACGTCCGCGTGGTATTACCGAGAGGGGTGACCATCGCGTTCGGTGTGTGGCCGTGGCGCATCGTACTGCATTTGCAGCACAAGCCGTTACTTCAAGCACGGCTCCAGGGCAGACGTCATGTAGCGTGCATTCCACTCACCCCAAACTAGAGCTATTTGCGACTTCGGTGGTGTCAAGTGAGAGGTCATTGTAGGACAGTGTGGTCTGTTGTGTTTTCTGAGGAAACAAGGATGGCCATGTGTTGGTTAGAAGGAAGCCATTTGGGGACCTACAGCCGACTTGCCTGTATACTAGAAACAGTGGACGTACACCTGGAATTATGATGTGGAGTGAGAATCTGCTGGAGCAGTCTCACACCCTGACTGTAAATTTGTACAACATTCTGGTGATTCGATATATTGTGCTACCATTCATGAACAGCATCCGAGCGATTGTTTTCCAACAGGATTACGCTCGCCCACATACCACTGTTGTATCCCAATATGCTATGCAGTGTGTTTACATGTTGCCTTGGCCTGCTCTGTCACCAGATCGATCTCCAGTCGAGCAGGTATGGGATATCACTGGACGACAACTTCAACGGCATCGACAAACAGCATTAACAGTCCTTGCATCGAGCGACCAAGTGCAGCAAGCATAGAACACCATCTCACAGACCAACATACGTCACTTGTACAGCGTAATGCATGCACACTTGCATGCTTGCAATCAACATTCTGGCGGATACACCGGTTATTAATGTACTAGCGTTTCAAATGTACCTGCATTTCACATTCGCAATGGCTTATCTCTCTCTTACATTAATCTGTAAATTTATAATGTCACGAATTTAAATATGTTACCTCGACAAATATATTCCCGAAATTTTATTACTTCACATTAATTGCTTTGCTGTACATACTCCGAAAGCAGACAGCAAACCTTTTCGATTGAAGTAAATCCTCCGGCTTGGCGTCTTCCTTTAAGTGCTAACACTTTGATGTTCTTGGAGTGAACTGTCAAGTGTTTCATCAACATTAAAAGTATATTGAGCAGTGTGAAACTGCTTGTCTTCCACCGTTTTAGGGGTATGAAAACTCATCTACGTTTACTTGGTTAAAAGTTTGTCTAGCCTTTGATATAGGCTTCCTAAGACTATTATTCGGATGCTGTCTTTGCCTGCCATTTCCGATAGTCTGTTAAAACGGTGTGGTATTTTTTTCTTTCACTTTTCGTACATCGTTCAATGTAAATCCATAAAGTCGCTTTTTGGTTTCAAAAACATAGTCAATGATTTCTTGTTTTTTGTTGAACACATTATGTAAGATTCCCACAATCATTTTACCACCTAATGCATTTCTGTGTTTTCCCAAACTCTTGTTCTAGTGTGTTAAGTGAAACACGAAATTGCATTACTGCTGTAGAAGAATGTATCTTAACATTCTTTACCGGCGCAATCTTCTTTTACATCGCCAAAGAGTCGCATATTTTTGTCTCTGATTTCTGGATATATTTCATAGGCTTCTTGGTGCCTTTGTATCTGAAGGAAAACCAAGATGCTTCAGCAGACCTTTTAATACACCTGAACAGAGATGATTCTAAATGACATTGTTTAATTAATTAAAAATTTCTTGAATTGGATAACGTCATAAAATGCAATTTACTAAACTAAATTCTAATGTACAGACTTTTATTTGTAATTAGGTAACCCACTATGAATGTTTTAAGTTCTGCGTCCGCAGCAAGCAGGAAGTCGGCCATGAACACCGGGTACGACGATACTGTATTTTTGGTAACTGATGATTAATATTGATATTGTGAATAGTCAGAACGGTGTATGATTCTAATGTACAGACTTTTATTTGTAATTAGGTAACCCACTATGAATGTTTTAAGTTCTGCGTCCGCAGCAAGCAGGAAGTCGGCCATGAACACCGGGTACGACGATACTGTATTTTTGGTAACTGATGATTAATATTGATATTGTGAATAGTCAGAACGGTGTATGATTCTGCTATTTAATCCAGCGTAAAGGGGAAGTTTGATGTTATCGATTTTCTACGAAAAATTACGTTGGTATCATTACACAGTCCATACCGTGTTTTTAATCTTCGTTGATCCATTACGGATCGTGGGACGACGGTTGCCCTGAACTTCTTGATGCAATAATTTACCAACAGCCGTATGTATTGCAGAAATTTATTTTATTTTATGAACTTCTATGTGCTACCAGTTTCGGCATTAAACTGATGCCATCTTCAGGCCCCACTAGTCACAGTCGTAAAATAACTGTACCCGTGAATCAATCGTCCTGCAACAAACCCCTTGGTGGCTAGGCGACACAGACTCACAGAGTGAGAAGATACTGTGTTTTGTCCGCCATTACGTGGGCATATGGAGCGGCCATTTCTAACTGCACAAAAAATCAAACGTTAATTCATTCGATCGGTATTACAATATTTGAACTCGGACGACAAGAATCCAAAGGAATTTAATTTTTTCTATTGTAACACTGAAAATAACATTCAGCAGAACAGTCTTAAACTTTATGTAAATGAAATCATTTTTGTGGCTGGTGTGTAAGATAAATCTTTCTCAGGCACCAGTGTTGTTATAGGAAGAGTTTGTGGTGTGATATATTAATTATTTTGTGCATACATTTAATGTCACTTACTGAATTAAGGAAACAACATTTCCATATTTATTTGTAGTGATAAGGTACGACAAAATAATTCATTGTAGTCGTCCTCAGCAGCACATAAATAAGAATTATCAGAGATTATTTCTTTTAAATAATACTGTTATTCTTGCTGCTACAGCAACAGGATGAAACCCATCACATAGTAATACCATTATTCAGTGTGAATATTTGTAGTTTCACTAAGTATCATACTTCACATCATTACAAATCAAACTACACGAGAAACGAGGCAAAAAATTGATAATGATCTATATCTGCACGCGAACAGCTTGACGAAAACGACTAATTGAATGAATGATTGGTGTCTCAGTTTTCCCGATAAAAGCAAGCAGCAGAACGCATCGGCCTCCCAAATGATATAATCACACTCTGTTATAGCAATTAACTAAGGTGAAAGAACACCTGGCCAACTGTTCGATACTCAGGTCGTCATGAAGCGGTTGCTTCTTCAGAACACAAGTAAGTGCATCAAAACAAATATTCTCTTTCCTTTATAAAGCTGTGGTAAAATATTTGTCGTGTAGTCTTCATAAATGAAGATATTTCGCATAATTTCAAACATATTCTCTACTTTTAGTTCTTTCATTAGAGCGAAATGAGTTATGTGTCTTTTTGAAGGTACCTTGGCCTTTCAGTAGGTTCTTGAAGCCACAACAAAGCAGCATAAACGTAATGTACAAAAAGCAGTAGGTAAAAGCGTCGACCTTTTTATCTGCTGAACGTAAAAGAAACAAATTATCTTTAACCAAGAACACCGGTGAAAACGATATAAGTACTAACTTAAGTGGTTAAGCTAATGTTAACGCGTCCTTAAATTAATAATTGTTTTTCTAAAGAGACGACTGTCTACTAACTCAATCACCGTATATGCAATGAAGAACGTAGTTCCACAAACAAATTGTTTTTGTTACGTTCAGCTAAGAAACAGTATAGCTCTATTATCTTATGGGCGCAGATTTGATATCTAACTTTTTTCTGCACCTTGTGCAGCTTAATTACCATGCATCTTCATTACATGTAAGAAATTTAATTTAAAAAAAGTATAAATTTTTCAATGTGAATTAAGGTTTTGTTGAAGTGTAAACACGAAAACCTTTATCCATTACACTGAAATTTTCTTAGTCGTCAGGTTTCTGACTGGCCTGACGCGGCCCGCCGCAAATTCCTCTCCTGCAGTGACCTCCTCACCCTGGAGTAGTACTTCTACCCTGCGCCCTCAATTATTAGTTCGATGTACTCCAATATTTTTGTTTTCCTACCCTGTTCAGCTCCCTGTAGTACATTGGAGGTTATTCGCTGACGTCATCAGTCTACCTCATGTTCCAAATTCTTCTGAAGCCCCACATCTCGTACACTTCGACTCTTTTGTTGCGGTTTACTACTGTCCGTGATCCACTACCACACAATGCCGTGCTTCAAGCGTTCATTCGCATAGTTTTCTTACTCAGATTAACGCCAATGTTTGGTAGCAGTTGCCTTGGCCAGGAATGCCTTCTTTGCCTATGTTAGTCACCATTTTATGCCCTTATTAGTAATAATCCGTCACCGACTATTTTGCTTCCGAGGTAGCAAAATCCCTCGATCACCCTGTACCATTTTATATTGTCGAACGCTTTTTGAAGGCATATAAATCCTATGTGTGTGTCTTCATTTGTCGTCAGTTTCCCTTCTATTATCAAGAGCTAAGTCACAACTGCCTCCATGGTGCTTTACCATTCCTAAAGCGAAACTGATTCCCTCTGACAAATCGTCAATATCTTTTTCCATTCCTCTGTGTACCTTTCTTGTCAGCGGCTTGGCTGCACGAAATATTAAGGATGATTTGCGATAGTTCACGCACTTACCTGCTCTTGCGATATTCTGAACTGGGCGGACGATATTTTCCCAAATGTATAATGGATCCACCATTGTCTTAGATTCTACAAAACACTTTAATGGTTGTTTGGTTGCCACTTCCTCAAATAACTGTAGAATTTGGTTCAAATGGCTCTGAGCACTATGGGACTTAACATCTGAGGTCATCAATCCCCTAGAACTTAGAACTACTTAAACCTAACTAACCTAAGAACGTCACACACATCCATGCCCGAGGCAGGATTCGAACCTGCGACCGTAGCGGTCGCACGGTTCCAGACTGAAGCGCCTAGATGTACAAATTCTGCGGAATGTTATGCATTACTTCTACCTTATTTGAAAAGTATTCCAGAGCTGTTTTAGATCCTGTTCTAATACATTATCCCCTATGTCTTCCATATAGTCTCCTATTTCTTTTTCTCCCTCGTCATCTTACATGTCCTCCACGTCATGGAGGCCTTCAACACACTCTTTCCACGTACCCGCGCTCTCTGCCTTTCACTGAGGAATTTACGTTGCACTCTCAATGTTACTGTACTTGCTTTTAATTTCACCTAAGGTTTTTTATTTTTACTTTTCTATACACTGAGTTAGTCCTCCAGACGACCATTTCCTTTTCACTCTCTTCACATCCTTCCTGCAGTAATTTCTTGGATGCCCCTTACTTTCTGCTTGTTTCAGTACCGTGGGATTTATACTGCTGGATTCTTGTCTTTTCCTGAACATTTTTGTGCTTCCTTCTTTCGTTTATCAGTTTCTCTGCAGCCAGCTTTCGTGTATTAATGTTTGCCTATTCTGCGATTACTATTTTTAGAGATGTTCACCCCTCTTCAACTGAGCTGCCTACTCCGGTATTCCTCATTGCACTATCCACACTCTCAGTGAACTTCAGTCTCATCATACCTCAGTATTTCTGAATCCCACTTCCTTCCACAATATTTCCAAACGGACAGTTCTGTTAAACTTCATTCTTATCTGCACGATTACCGAAGTGTGATCAAAGTCTGTATCTTAACCTGAGTGCGCCATACAATCCAATATTTGATTTCGTAATCTGCATCCGGTCATGATGTAACTGAACTGGATTATTCCTAAGTCTCAGGATCTTTCCTAAGTATACCACTTCCTCTTTTGATTCTCGTATGGAGTATTTGCTGCTACCATCTAAAATAAATTGCAGAACTCAATTAATTTTTCTCGTCTGTCATTCCGGCTGTCAAGCCCACAACCCACATTCTCTTCTAACCTTTCTTTTATTCCTCGTCCTACAACGGCGTTCCAACCCCACATGATTGTTATATTTTCATCTGCCGTTACATACCGAATTACGTGTTTAATATCCTCATACAGTTAACCTACCCTACCATTTTCTGGTTCTGACGTTGGTGTGCGTACCTGAATTATACGACTGTACTGGGCACTACACATTAAAGTTTGATCAGTTTGGCTCGAGACCCCACGTGCCATGGCACGAAAATATATATATTTGTTACACACGGCTTCATTGAGTCTCACAGAGATGGCTGGTCTCAATGTTTGCGTACGTTTCTCGTCGTAGGGTGCCAGCTCACACCTGTCGTAAGCTCAGGTTCTAAGTTGAAATAAAATATAATAAAACAATGCAGGCAGGTGTTGTGGTGAAATTTAAAATATTGAGTCACTCGAGTTGATTTATAATTTGAACAAGTAGTTTATTTTTCTTCAATATTTTCACTAAACATTTAAAATGCAGTCTGAGTGCGTTTACATAAGGGCTGCCGTTACAACACTTCACTATAAAATTCGTATGTCGCGATCGCGGCACTCGACTGTCTATTCACAATCCATAAAATTCACTCTCGTCTACTGTCCTAAACCACTATATTGCGCTCCACTTGATAGTTCTCGAACGTCGCTACATACATAATTGTCCTCGAACTTGGTAACCAACCGACTACTACCCCCCCCCCCCCCCCCCCGCTCCTTGACACGTCCGACTCATAGCATCGCTCAAAACTAACTGTCCTGTCGTCAAAGATGGCCGCCCTATCCACCCTCGAAACGATTGTCTGACTCAAAACAATGTTCGACAAAATGTGTGAATATTCTAAACCTACACACAAAAACATATATGACATATTGAAAATATGGAAAATTTCTAGGCAATAACAATTTAAAGTCCAGGTTTTTGTACCTGCCACCGATTTTTCACAAATAATGTTCTTGTGGCGTGATTTTGTTTTTCCAGGCTGTCATTCAAAAATGGTACACATTAAGCTAAATCGGCCATGATTGCTCGATGCAGCTCTACTAGCCACATCCGTTGTCATCTTGTTCGTATTCATCAGCCAACGCATTACCGAGATATTAGCTTTTGAACTTTCACAAATTTACTATTTTTAAGAAAAAATAAACTATTATACATTTATGCGGCGCGTCTAGATAATTTAGCTTTACATATTTTTCTGTTCATGAGCGCCAACTCGCAGCTCCGTGTCACTCTTAGTTTTGTTTATATCAACTTTTCCATGGTATTGAATTTTTTTCAAGAGCGCAAACACAGCCATATGCGCTCCTGCCAAGCATCTGCTCGGGTTTTTACAACGGCGCGTAACGCTAGTTGCTCGCCACGGCCTCTTAGCAGCCGCCAGCCACGTGCTCTGCGGTGGGAAACTGCCGCCCTAATATCCCGCCACACCTTGTACGCTCACAATTACCCCCACTTGCTGCTCCATAAACGCAGTGCATGGTGTCGCAAGTAGCTCCAAACCCAATCTGCGCCCTCAGTAAAGAAATAATACACAAATATAACTCTACATATGATAGCAGAAAAATCGAAATGAACAAGTCCTTAAATTATTTATGCGGCAGCACTTCCTACCCTAGCTTAACCAAACTTACATTAAATACAGTTATTCAACAGCATTTCCATGATATGATTGGCCAATGGTTGTGAGTAACAATACATAAACGAATCGAAAGTGGACCAGCAATTTTTCTTAAAGTTCTCTAAATATTGTTTTTTTCAATCTTTTTTTATGTCGATGTATTGTATTACTTAGTAGAAACAACGCAGCACATACAGTCAACACTACACCTTTTGTTGTCTTCTGTGGTGTGTCTCTGACCTGCATCTACTGCAACTCAGATCTCAGGCGCTATTTCTCGAATTGTCCTGCCAGTCAGCTAACCCATTTCTACCAGGAACAAGCATAATTCACCCGATCAGTTTCTTATCAGCGAAGGTGTCTGGGTACCAAGAACTGATCGGATGTAAACCTGTCCCTCTGGTAGCCAGATTTGACACAGTTAAAGCCAAATATCAGGGAGAAACCTAACACAAACACACAGATGGTAGTGTTACCAAAGAAATGCATGCTGGATACAGACTTTTCTTTGATCGTAACAATTTGTCCCATTCAAGAACAGAAATGGCCCAAATCGTAGAAACTGTACAACATTGAGGCAAGGCTTCTCTAACCAAAGTGAAACTAAGAAAATATGTGACCAGAATAGTGCTAAAAAATTTATTATATGATGAGTTCCATGGTAGGTTCCAGCAGCAACCCAGTCTCTAGTTTTAACCCAAACAATAATCTAACTGCTGCTCAATGACCAATGAAAAATACAGCACTGCAAACTGAATAAAATCAAATATATAAAGTACCCCATTGCACAACATATTCCACAAATCAGCTTATATTGCCCTGAAACTAAGTAATCTTACACATATTAACAAAAATAAGAACAAATTATATAAATTCCCCTCAAATCCAAACATATCTACAATGACCACAAGAACATATTATATGTATACCATTCAATTCCATATTCTCATCAGTCAATCCTATGCCGAACTATCTACAAACACACACACCAAAACCAAATTGGTGTGTGACCAAATTGTAATAAACATAATGAAGTTACGTAGTAGAGAGTGTTGCAGAGGGGACATTCAAGGGTTTTGCTTGGCAGAGGGTGCTTCATACCAACGTCGCATGGCAAAGGGTGCTCGTAAAGATGTTGGGTGGCAGAGAATGCTTCGTATCCATGTTGAATGGCAGAGGGTGCTGCGTTCCATGTTACAAGGTGGAGGTTGCTTCATACTGAGTGTGCATAGGGTGGTATTACCACTTATAAGCCGGCCGAAGTGGCCGTGCGGTTAAAGGCGCTGCAGTCTGGAACCGCAAGACCGCTACGGTCGCAGGTTCGAATCCTGCCTCGGGCATGGATGTTTGTGATGTCCTTAGGTTAGTTAGGTTTAACTAGTTCTAAGTTCTAGGGGACTAATGACCTCAGCAGTTGAGTCCCATAGTGCTCAGAGCCATTTATTACCACTTATGTGGCAGAGGGTGCTTAGCACCCATGTCGGATGGTAGAGAGTGCGTCATACCAAAGTTTCGTTCAGATGTTGCATCCTACCAATATTGCGGAGTAGGG
Source organism: Schistocerca americana (assembly GCF_021461395.2). Taxonomy (NCBI): domain Eukaryota; kingdom Metazoa; phylum Arthropoda; class Insecta; order Orthoptera; family Acrididae; genus Schistocerca; species Schistocerca americana. Next base: position 128,070,420 of record NC_060122.1, on the reverse strand, counting down.
GGTGTTTTGTACAAGTCGTGTGTGTTAGTGTTTCTTAGCAGTGTTTCGTATCAGAGGATGCCCTGCACCAATGTTGGGTGGTATGGGGTGCTCCATAAAAACATTTCGTAGCAGATGGTGCATCCTACCAACGATGCGCGGCGGAGGATGCTTCACACTGATGTTGCATTGAGGATGGAGTTTCAAAGTGATCAATTTACCTACAATTAGGAATGTGGAATGCACTGAAAGACGGTAATGTGACTTTGAAATTGATGGACCACAGCAATCAATCGTCCTTTCATTTCAAGCTTTATTAAAACAAATCTAGATTTAGATAGTGCTTAGCCATTTTCAGAGCAATATTGAATTGTTTCAATACATGCCCTAGTTCGTCAGTTCCTTGTTGTTCGGGCTTGTCACAGATCACTGATGATTACTCAAGCAGTCTTGAACGAACTGTGACAGAAGCCCAAACAACAGGGGACTGACGTACTAGGGCATGTATTGAAACTATGAAATAATGTATTGATAATGGCTAGGCACTAGCCGAAATCTAGATTTGCTTTAATAAAGCAAGAAAGGAAAGGCCGACTTATTTCCGCACTCCATCATTTTGAAACTTCCTAGTGCTTTTGTAAATGGTGCATCCAGACGATGTCACGTAGAAGAGAGTCCTTAGTAGCAACGCATCACTGAAAAATGCACGAATAAGTCATTAGCTCACATCGGATTGGCACTGGAGTTGGTCGCCCATCAAGTGGTACGAAACGTACATTTGGAAATTTGTAAATGACTGTGCTGGTAAACCCCTTACGTTATTTGTTTTTCAAACAGCTGAGCAAAACTGAACATGCTCAGACGTTTCTCTCTTTACTTATTTTGATCATCAATAAACTGACAAACAATATTTTTGGCGCAACGCGATCTAACTTTCAATAATCCCTACAAAAGAATGGCCTATAACCTATACCTTTCATTAATCATTTACCTCACAAAAATCTTCGTTACTCGAACAACTGAAATACAGCGAGCGCCAATACTGCCAGCTAAATAAAAGATTCTAACTACTGAAGGCACTAACTACTGATAGGTATAGTTGGCAAATAAAAGATACTGATAGAAAACAAACAATGTATATACCTTAATAATGTTCTAAGGTCATAAGATATATATCAGTTCATGACATCCAATCTTACAAATATCGTTTTTCTGACGGACACACGTCCAGATCGTCTGCTCCCAAAACTCTGCCATCTCTCTCCCCACATCCATCACTGCCGGCGGCTCAACTCCAACTGCACAACGCTACGAGCTGTTCACATCCAACTGCCCTACACTACAATAGCGATTATTCCAACAATGCCAACCAGCCACAGACTGCACACAGCACAGCCAGCGATTTTCGTACAGAGCGCTACGTTACGTTACCAACATAAAAACCTAAACAGCCTACTTACATAGCCCCCATGCTCCCCACAAAAAATTTTACAAATTGTTTTGGGCAGTGGTCAATACAGATTTGAAAAAAATTTTCATAATTACAATATCAAAGGTATCAAATGCATACACTTATTGATACACTGTTGGTCAAAAGCAAAGATTCTCTCACAGTCCATAAAGACAGTCCTGATCGTTCATCACAGTAGTAATTGCTGTTTTTTTCTCAAAGTCTGAGCAGTAAAAGAAAATGCACATGGAAATAGTGGATTTCCATGCAGTCTTGAAGAAGTATTGTTGTCCATCCAGTGGAAAGACACTGCTGTCTCTTGACATGCAGACAGGTAATGGGCCACAAGAGAGCAAACCTACAACAGAATCAGTCGAAGTTTTGAAGAATATTGGTAGGTAGTTCAACACAGAGCAGACCCACTGTAGTCCTGCTAGAGAGGATTGTATTGGTGGGCCACGAGAGGTGCAGACGCACTGCAGTCCTTGTAGAAATAATGGTATTGGTGGGCCATTAAAGATGTAGACCCACTGTAGTCCTTGTAGAAATAATGGTACTGGTGGGTCATCAAAGGTGTAGACCCACTGTAGTCCTTGCAGAGATGGCCAGCAGCCATCTGTTACAACTGTGTGGGTGCTCAATCACCATTAAAGAGTCTTGCAGACAATATAGCAAGTCCATAAACCACCACTTGTGCACTCACAAACTCTTTTCTTGTGTCCTTAGAACCAGCAATGCTGTTAACCAGTCCCTTGCTGAATTATCAACATATGTTCAAGCACTAACAGTCCCTTTTTTCACTTATTGTGCATATACTATGACCAACAGAAACGTGTGCAGTGAAATGAAACTTAATTTGAAGACTAGTGTCTATACAATTATACATATACGACATGGAATACAATTACAAAGGTACAAAATACGTTGTTAAAGAACATAACAATACAGATAACATTTGTAGTAATATGGGTTTTACAAAAGAATCGAAGTAACATATACATCAGTGTTACAGGAATTATGACATAAGTAAATACATAAGAGATCAGAATAACTTTTGAAACATCAACTTCACACATGAGCATTAAAACAAAACAGAATAAATAAAGTCTAAACATCTTTACAATGTAAATAACATAATATTAGAAAAATTCTACAACATAACTCTTATCAGATAAACACATAAAGACAGGAAGAACACAAATACACAAGGGTACAAAAACACATAGCGGAATGACACAATAGGAAAGGACAGGGTTTGTTTTACTGCAGTATTTTGCAAGCAAAACTTTCTTTACTTCTTGGAGATCTCCCTTCGTTCATCATTATTCCCAAAAATGTACTATCTATACCTGCTTTCTGTATTCTATTCATATACTCTTGCAAAATAATTATTCTTCATTGTACAATATCTTTTCTTACAAACTTTTTCTTATAACTTCGAAATGCATTTCTTCCAATTCATAGCAACTCATTCTCTTATATAGCCTACCCGCTCTTAAGCTAACTTAAATCTACTGAGCTCAGATGCATAAACTAAGGGATGAGGCAATGCAGCAACACACAACATTTAACACAAAAAGCAATGACAAAAAATGCAATTTGGGAAAGCAAGCAGCAGTATACCTAAATTAGCAAAGCAAATGCAACATTACAACTAATATGAGCCAATGTGCAACAACAAGATAAAAAATCAGTAGTAAAACTGGCTTAATACAATGTAAATTCAGTGGAACTATGCCTGGTAAACAGCAGCAGCAAATGCAATTACTTATATCCAAACATGACATAGCTCTAGCAGAAAAAATAGCACACTAAAGTCAACAATGCAGATAAGGGAAATGTCTATTCACATCTTAATGTCCATGTCATTAAAGAGGAGCACCACAACAACTTATTCTACCAAAAAAAATTACCAAGTACTTAAAAATAAAATTATGTATGCAGTTACTGTTATTAGTCCCTTCTTATTGTTCTTTCCTTTCCAAGTGCTCCTTTTTTGAAGAATGTGGATCATAATATTATTATTTAACAGATCTGTTGACAGAAAGTACTGTAATGTGAATTACAGTATATGCAACATTGTTCTGCTGTACGTCGTGTTCCTGGAGTAAGATGTCCCTAATGTTCCATTTTTACGTAGTTACTAGCCACGGGAGCTACGTCGTCAGCTTCATAAGTACGGCCGGCTGCGGTGGTCTAGCGGTTCTAGGCGCGCAGTCTGGAACCGCGCGACTGCTACAGTCGCAGGTTCAATCCTGCCTCGGGCATGGATGTGTGTGATGTCCTTAGGTTAGTTAGGTTTAAGTAGTTCTAAGTTCTAGGGGACTGATGACCACAGTAGTTAAGTCCCATAGTGCTCAGAGCCATTTGAACCAATTTTTTTCATAAGTACGTTTTGTGGCTGTCACTGATGTGAGTCACTGCCTACTGCCTCTTTGTTGGCGCACGTCATTTTTGGGATTAGGAGACCTAACTTCTATAAATTCACCTTCCCGAGAGGGCCCTGCCCTGTTTGAATCCCACCAGTTCTGATGAAATTCAGGTCTGTCGTTATGTTGGTAGTTTTCTTGTCGGTCACGTGGTGGAGAATTTCTCCGTAAGTCGCAACTGCGTGGTGGACCATTGCGTCTGAAGTTATTCTGCCTCCCTTAAGAATAATTATGTTGGTTCCCATTTTGTCTGTTTCTCTGAGTGTCTCTCCCATAGTCATAACAGCGGAAATGTGATCTTTCCCTGTAATTATTGTTACTCAGCCAACGGTTGTCATATGGGTGGTGTCTGTTTTGGTAACGATTTGCGTTGTAAGAATAGCCTTGTCGTGTCCTGTTATTATTTTCGTCGTCACGGAATTGTGACGGATGTGACCTGTAATGACTGTTTACCTGTTTTCGCATACCGCGACTGTTTGTGACAATTTCTAATTCTTGTAACAGTCCCTGAAAAGCTTCAATGTCGTCTTTGCAACATCCTGCCAAAATAATATGTCGAAAATGTTCAGGCAATTTGATTAAGCAAATGCGGATGAGTTCTGAGGGGCTGTATGGGTTTGACAGATACTGATTCTTATGCAACATGTCTTCAAAAGGCCGGCTGGAGTGGCCGTGCGGTTCTAGACGCTATGGTCTGGAGCCGAGCGACCGCTACGGTCGCAGTTTCGAATCCTGCCTCGGGCATGGATGTGTGTGATGTCCTTAGGTTAGTTAGGTTTAATTAGTTCTAAGTTCTAGGCGACTGATGACCTCAGAAGTTAAGTCCCATAGTGCTCAGAGCCATTTGAACCATTTTTGTCTTCAAAATATTTCACAAGCCTGGAAAATTGAGATTATTCGAAATGTTGCATCATAAAGATTGTTCGAAATGTTTCATCATATGATGCTATGTTTTACTCGGTCTTGTGTAGCTTGAGACCAATATGCTGAGAGGAAGGCATGATAAAATTCTCCTTCACTGTGACAATCGTGAATGACCGATCGTATTCTTACAGCTGGTTCATTCTCTAAATAGACACAAATTAATTCTAATCTGTGCTCTAATGACTAGTTGGGAGGAAAACTGTTTTGGTTGGCAGGAGTGCCAACACCGTGTTACTAGAGGAGGCCGAAAGGCACGCGTTTTAGCTCACGCGGGCTGGCGTGAGATCTGGAACAGGACAAGGAAATTAGAATTTAGAAAAAAGGACGTAGCTGGTGGAATACTTAACTTTAATCCGTTAATGAAGAACGTCGGTCTTGACGGTACATGATTCTTAATGTCAATAGTAACTGATAATGGCACCTTGCTAGGTCGTAACAAATGACGTAGCTGAAGGCTATGCTAAACTATCGTCTCGGCAAATGAGAGCGTATTTTATCAGTGAACCATCGCTAGCAACGTCAGTTGTACAACTTGCGCGAGTGCTAGGATGTCTCTCTAGACCTGCCGTGTGACGGCGCTCGGTCTGCAGTCACTGATTGTGGCGACACGCGGGTCGGACGTATACTAACGGACCGCGACCGATTTAAAGGCTACCACCTAGCAAGTGTGGTGCCTGGCGGTGACACCACAAAAACAATGAGAGAATTGATGAATCCACGCTTTTGGATTAATGTCGTTGCCAGAATTCTGCAATGTTTTGAATATACGTGTAATAATGAACAGCTTATAGTCAGCCATCGTGACGGCGAGTCGCAAATCGATTATTGTCACGTCGTGTCGGCGGTCCCATTTCAAAATTCGATGCACCTTGCCAATTTCTTTCATAATTTCCCAAATGCCCTGTTTTATTATTTTCTGGCTTTTCCGTATTTCTAAGTCAATCTTCCGGAGTTGGAGCGCGAGTGTCCTCTGAAATATGTAATTCTTGTATTACTTGTGCCAACTGATCTTGTACTTCCCGGATTTCTCTTTTGTGGCTTATTAATTTGATTTTGATTTTGTTTAAATTTCTTCAGTGAAGGCTACAGGTCTTATCTCATTCAGATCATTATCTACCTTTGAAGATAAGCTAGTGAACTCATCCGAATGTTTGGCTACTTTCTCCGAAAATGAACTGATTTCCTCAGTGTGATTTTCTGAACCAAGTTTCATACTGTCCATTTGTGTTGAAAACGTATCTACTGTGTCCCTTAAGTTTTCCTGAGTTTCTGCAAGTTGCGTAACCGAATCGGTAGATGCAACTGAGTCAGTTTTAACTTGCAAGGTGTCGTAATTTTCATGAACAATAGTTTGCACTTCCTTTATGGCTGTTTCGTGATTCTGTAATGCATTTTCATGACGCGAAAAAATGGGTTGCAAATCCTCAAAAATTTGTGTTTTTACGTCATTATAGATTTTTCGACATTTCGATTCAATTTTAAGTAACTCAGCAGTTAAACCTTCACCTGCTTGTTCAAGCGTGGTGTCTAACTTTTGAAGCTGTTGCTGTGTTCGTCTCTGGTGTTGTTCCATTGCGTCTAACTTTTGAAGATTTTGTTCCATTGTGTCTAACATTTGAAGCTTTTGTCCCATTTGTTGTATTAATTGTAACAACAATGACCGGTGTCTGAAACATGTTCCTCAGGGCTATACTATTTACATCACTATCCCACACATTTTGACCCCTTTTATTTAACAAAGCCCTCACATTTCTCTCTCCCTCCTGATTCCTACATTTCCTATTATTTTTATTTCTAAATGCCCACCTATTATCGTGCTGATAAACCATCCTCCATACATCTCATCATTACCAATAATTGCCTCAGTACCACAAACCCTTACTTCCCTCTCTTGTTCATTTTTATTATTATCAACAAACCCCCTGTTAGTTTGCCAATAATTGTTTTTCTGTACTTTCTCTTCCCTTGTTTCACTGCTTTTGCTTTCATTAAAATACCTCCCACTATTTGGCCCAGAACTACATGAAGATCCACCATTATTTCTCCCACAAATCTTTTCCCACCTCATGGTCCTACTGTCTTCATGGATTATTGCCCCAAATTGGATCCTGTTTGGAATAAATCTCAGTTTAAAGACATTTGCCCCTGTGGTCCCCTTGCAATAATTTCTTCTCTCCAATCTCTCTCTTCTAGCTTTGGCCTTTGATCACTCCTGTTTCCATTTCTCCATGCACCTCTCTGGTACCTGACATCATCATTAAATCTACCCCTGTTATCCCACCAAGTTTCATTTTGAATTCTATATCTGGTTTCTCTGCAATTACCATTTTAATTTCCTTCCATGCTTGAATTATTGCGGTTATTACCACAACTCACATTATCTCTTCTCTCTAAATTATTCCTCTGATTAGTCCCTGAATTATTACCCCCTGAGTTTGGCTTATAGCGCATTGCCAGGGTCCATCCTCTCAATAAATTCCTAGAAATTTCCTGTAGAATTGGTTGAACAATGTATCAGATCCCACTGTTCATTTTTGGGTAACCGTCTCCTGAGAGCAGAAATCTCTGTCAAAAATCCCAATGGCTTATCCAGATGTACTAACTTTCTTAATTTCATCAGGTTGCCCTTCATGGGGTAGGTGCACGCAACGACTGTGGTTATATTGGGTTAGATAGAGCAGCAATCAGTCGTAGATTTAAGTTGCTTTAATATGACATTTATAGTCACAACGCAGATCAGATTTCGACCTGTGTCAGGTCATTATCAATGCTAAAACAAATACAAGAGTATATATTACAATGTGATTTACAAAAGTTATAAGTCCATCACATCGTTGTCTTTTAATGTTAACATTACATACCATTGCGGAATTGTAGCAGTTGTTCGTGCTCAAGTGAATGCTTACACAGTTCAACCATTACTGTCGTAAAATTATATGTTGATTTCATAGTACCCATCAGTTTTGCGTGTGGAACCCTCTATGAGCTGCGCCTGAAGTTTACAGTTTTGACGATATTTTTTGTAATATTCATGTTGTATAGTTATTAAGAAGTCACATTAAATTATTATGAGTAAAACTATGTAAAATTACAATTCTTACTTTTCCCATGTCTGTAACGTGCTAGGTGTTTAAAATTACTATAGCACGTAACAGTGACAGCTTACGCCTCATGGGCTAAAATTAATGTTAAAACTGATATGGCTACATAAAGTACGTTGTAGGAAGTATTGCATATTTTGTCGTGTTGGTACCTCTCTTAACTTAACTAGTTGTTACTTGACAAAAGAGATAACGTGAACTTTATTTAGAAAATACACTTTGTTGGCGCTAGTAGCGCTTGTGAGCATCATTTCAATATGTCGCACTTAATGGCCGAGAGATAAGAACAATATGATAAAGCATGACCTTTTGAACACTTATTTTAAAAAAAATTACAGTTTTACGTATTAATTGTTGATAATAGTTACCCTCATGAGTTTGTGTGTTATTCTAATGCAATACGTTATGTAAATATAGTGTTATGCATGTGGTACTCGTTTTAATCTTATGCAAGTGGCTGCTACATAATGGCGCGAGGTTGCGACTGATCTTTGAGTCCCCCTGGGTCGAATTTGTCACTGCTTTCAAGTAGGCAGTTTTCATTATGACCTGTTCATCGACCAGGTTACACTTAGCATTTCTTTGATGGCAAAAGATCTCCATCTTCTCTAGAAGATCGAGGAGTCCACCTTTCTCGCCTCTATGTAGCAACCTTACATTTGGCGTTAACATGGGAAATCTATGTTTAGTTGACAATAAATGTGCAGCCAGACTTGATTTCTCTGCTGCGTCTTTTCTTTCTAGAGTAACATGTTCCTAAAACCATGTTTCCAGTCTCCTCCCTGTCTGACCTACGTAACTTGCTCCACAATCAGACAATCAATTTTATAAACCCCAGATGAATCAAGTACATTTTTTACATCTGCAGTATGTTGCAAGATACATCCTAAATTATTTATTGTTCCAAAGGCTACTTTCACTTTGTATTTTCTGATAATCGATTAAATTCTCATGCTCATTTTCCAATAATAAGGCAAGGTGACAAATTTGGTACTTTCTTTTGGTATCAAGGTATTTATCTCATTACCATATATTTCTCTACATTCCTATATATCATATCGACAAATGTGTTAGGATAATTATTCACTTTAGCGATTTATATTATAGTTGCCATTTCATTGTCATGTTCTTCTTTTGACAACAGAATGACAAACACACGATTAATGGCGAAATTAAAAAAACACCTTTTTATGTTGAATGGGATGGTTTGATGTGTAGTCTACATTACGATCTGTGCATGTTTTTTTTGGGAAATATACCAAATGTGTGCCTACCATTCTTTCTCTGGATTGATAAATCTAGAAAATTTATGGAACCATTAATCCCAGTTTCACCAGTAAACTTTATTGATTCATGCCAACTATTGAAAGTGGATAGTATGTTGTCAATTACTTCTTCATTCCCCTTTATTAACAACAGTGTGTCATCTGCGTATCTATAATAATATACAATTGTTTCTCCCCATAATGGGTTTTCTGTACAGAATTTGTTCTCAAGATGGTTTATAAATATGTCCGCTAGTATACCAGATATTGAGCTCCCCATACTAACACCGTTTTTCTGAGAAAAGACTGTACCATTAAATTTAAAATAGTTAAATTCCAAAATTAGCTTCAATAACCCAATGAACTCCTCAATTTCCCTCTTTGAAAACCTATTTTGCTGTAGTAAATTGCAATAGATTACCTGTATAGTTTCATCAATAGGTATGCTTGTATATAAGTTTACAATGTCTATAGAGACCAATTTCATTTCATCCATTATTGGTGTATTTTTAATTTTCTTCACTAACTCAGTACCGTTTTTATAGAGAATTGACTCTGCAATTTGTAGTTGGTTTTAAGAAACCACAGACACTTTTTCACGACCTTATAAATTGGACTGTCCCTGCTGTCTACCACTATATGTATTGGGTAACTGGGTTTGCGTACTTTTATTTGTGTCCTAAGTGTGGGTATCAGTGGGTTCATTTGCATTATTCTTGGTGATATTATCTCACTACATGTTTTTAATTTCTCAAGTAGCTTTCTCTGTGCTTCCAAGTTACAACCCTATTTATTTATTCTGTGTTATTGACCTCAAAGAATTTTATAGTTTTTTCAATATATTCCTCTTTGGTTGTGATAACCATAGTACATCCTCTGTCCACTTTTGTTACTATGGCCCCACCCTCTTTAAGTTTATTACTAATACTTCCAACAATCCTATTATCACTAACTGAATTAGGAACAGGTTTGTGTGTTTCATTCACAATAATGTTATTAATTGCTAGACAAATACAATTCTGTTCCACTTTTGATAACTTTAAGGAATTTACCGAGTATTTTGTCTGAATTATTGTGACTGATAGCCCTACGATCTATTCTCCTGATTACATTGTATTTCATGCCCTTATTAAGCAATCCCATTTCTTTTTGATCAGACATTATGTTAGTCAAATTCATTACTCTTGGAACAAAATTAAATCCTGAATCACATTCATTATTGTTAGTCACTGTACCCATATTTTCTAATCTCTTAATTTTGTTTGTTATGTCTTTGTACTATTTGTTGTACCACTTTGTCTACTGTATTCCTGACACTACACAGCACTGTGTCAAACTTCAAAGGTGAAAACATTCCAGCAAGATCAAAATGTAACCCATATATGGTGTCACTAATCACTTGTTTTTTCACAAACAAAGCCCTAATTTCATTTCTCATTATTATCACTTCACATTTACACCTACTTTGTATCATTCTTCTATTTGTGATCTTGCAGTTGAACTGTGATTGTACATATCTTGGTGCAAGATTTTTTGAGATACACTTTTTGTTGAAGGTTATATGCTGGTTGGTGACCGCCAGCTTTATCTTGAGTTTCTTGTATCTGTATAAAACGGTGCTTGCCCAGTCAGGCTGGATCTTCATCAGGTTGCCCTCCATGGGGTGGGTGCACGCAAGGACTGTGGTTATATTGGGTTAGATAGAGCAGCAATCAGTCGTAGAATTACGTTGCTTTAATATAACATTTACGACAGTAATGGTTGAACTGTGTAAGCATTCACTTGAGCATGAACAACTGCTACAATTCCGCACTGGTATGTAATGTTAACATTGAAAGACAACGATGTGATGGACTTATAACTTTTGTAAATCACATTGTAATATATACTCTTGCATTTGTTTTAGCATTGATAATGACCTGACACAGGTCGAAATCTGATCAGCGTTGTGACTATAAATGTCATATTAAAGCAACTTAATTCTACGACTGATTGCTGCTCTATCTAACCCAATTCTTAATTTCTCCTGACAAAATTCTCTTATAGGTTGCCTACTTTTTCTGAAAACTGGCCCATTCAAAAATCATTCTGTAATCTACATTGTTTTGCTTGACTCCAATCCCTATTTAGAAACATCTGTTCAAATATACTATGTGATTTAATTTGTTCACTACTTTCATTTTTCTATGTCTCAGCAGAGACCTACTACCGTCTTCTTTACCAGTTTAATTTTGTTGTTGTCACTCATACCACCAATAAAACAATATTTGCATGCTGCCAGAAAATCTACAGCATGGTACTTGCTCTCCCCTGAAAAGGTCTGGCCATTGTGTACTTGTACCACAGGCCACCCCATACTTCCATTAGCCCCACACAATTCTACATTACTTAATCTACTGTTAACTTCTACATTACTCTTTATAGTAACAGCAGCCACATTTTCAGTTTCCTTTCTTAGGTCGCTAGCTGTCTCTGCCAGGTGACCTAATAATAAAGTTCCGGTTTTATCACAACTAGAAACAATCTTCTGATCCACATCAATCAGAGCTTGCCTTGTCTCATCATTCCTTGTGTCACACGACTGCCTGCCTGAATCAGTTCTACCCCTTAATTCGATAGCAACTGCATCAATCTTAGCATTCAAAATTTTTTCTACCTCCTCCAATTTATCTGATAAATCCCCCAATTGATCATTTAATTCTCTGATTTTCGCCCCCAAAGAACTTTCCATATCCGCCATATCAGTTTTAATTCAATCTTGAAATCCCCCATATCAGTTTTTAATTCAGTTCTGAATTCCCCCATTTGGCTCATTAATGATCTAAACGTATCCATTACACTAGCTTCCGTTTATTCTCTCTTTGCAGGTGGGCTCTGAGGCTCGTTCCCACTCCCTGTAGACTCAGCATCACTAGCTGACTTCTTTATCATCATCTTGCTAAATTCGGGCTGTGAGGTAGAGAACTGAGAAATTAATGCGCCTGCTGCCAACACTTAGCTTTGTTGAGACTGCTGCTGCATGATGACTGCTGCCTGATGCTGTCGGTTGCCATGTGCGGAGGCGCGGTGCGGTGTGGCATGGAACGGCTTGCAGGTTGGCAGAGGAAGCGGCCCCAACTCCGGAGTGTGACGGCGAAGTCGGCGCGTCGATGTTTGGCGTCCAGCGGCCCTTCAACTCCCGCTTTGGCGTTCGACGACGGACTTAGCGTACTGCTCGGCGACCGGCAACACGTTTCTCCCAATGTCGACTTTCAAACACAGTCCTGCACTGTCTACCGATCCCGTTCAGTTAAGACAATCTCGGACGAGAAACCTCATACTATGATGGTACTGGTTGAAGTTCCATTAGTTTGGCTCGAGCCCTCATGTGCTTTGGCACGAAAATATATACATTTGATACACTCGGCTTAATTGAGCGGCACAGAGATGTGGCTCGTCTCAATGATAGGCTACTTTTTCGTCATAAGGTGCCAGCTCACACCAGCCGCCAACTCAATTTTTAAGCGGAAATAAAATATAGCAAAACAATGTAGGCAGGTATGCAGTGAAATTTAAAACATTGAATCACTCATGTTGATTTATAATATGAACAAGTAGTTTATTTTTCTTCAATATATACACTAAACACTTAAAATGCAGTGTGAAAGTTGCTTACGTAAGAGCGGCAATTAATAACTTACGCTGCAACACTTCACTATAAAATTCATATGTCTCGATCACGGCACTCGACAGTCTATTCAAAATTCATAAAATACACTCTTCTCTACTGTCCTAAATCTCTATATTGCGCTCCACTTAATCGCTCTAGAACGTCGCTATATACATACTTGTCTTCGAATGTGCCAACCAACCCATTACTACCTTCCAGATATACGGCACGTCCGGCCTTTAGTCGTTCAGAACCAACGGTCCTGTCATCTAAGATGGCCGCCCTATCCACCCACGAAACTACAGCCTCATTCAAAACAATGTTTGTCAAAACTACGAATATTCTAAAACTAAACACAAAAACGTGTATGACATATTGAAAATATGGAAAATTTTCGGCAATAACAGTTTAAAGTCCAGTTTTTTGTAACTGCCACCGGTTTTTCACAAATAATGTTCTTCTGGCGTGATTTCCCCAGATTTTTGATACTAAACAAATAAATAAAAATACATACTTAATTACTCATCTACCTCTTCAAATTTTAGAATGATGCCACTAGTTTCGTCCCTTAAAATTTATCACTGAAAACACAGTTTCCCTCAGTCGAATCCCATATTCCGACCTCTCATTCTAAAACGGTACATATTAAGCTACATTGCTGTGATTGCTCGATGCAGCTCTACTTCCCGCATCCTTAACCATTTTGTTCATATTAATCGGCCAGAGCATTGCCGGAGATATTAGCCTTTGAACTTTCATAAATTTCCAGTTGTGAAGACAACAATAACTTTGAAACTATTATATATTTTTGTGGCGCATCTAGATAATTTAGCTCTACATACTTTTCTGTCCATGAGAGCGAACTCGCAGCTCCGTGTGACTCTTAGTTTTGTTTTTATCAACTTTTCTCTGGCATATAAATTTCTCCGAGCGCGCAAACACGGCCATACCCACTCCTGCCAAGCGTCCGCTCGGGTTCTTGCAGTGCCAGAATGCGTGATAATATGTCACTACACGACTCATCCGCCCCCCCCCCACCCCCCTTCAGGGGAGCAGATTGAATTTAATAAGCCGTGCAACTTCCGCAATTCCTTTTTTCTTGAAACCGGCTGTTGCACCTCGTGAGTCAGTGGCTCTAACAGAAAGAGCGATAGTAATCCACGACTTTGGACACACTTATCACAGTGCTTGGTTCATTGTGGTGCTCGTGGAGTAAAGAACCACCTCTATTTCTCGAGTCTTCTGTCTGCTCTGGTTTGCGTTCCGTGGTCGTTGTAGTGTCTGTTGCATTCAGAAACGCTGGCTCGATACTGTGGAGTGCAACTGTTGTGGGTGTCCTTGATCATTATGCGGAATGTATTGCTGCCCCTACTGACTATCGGATACGATGCGTCGTACAGTAGCTACAATGGTTTATGCACTTCATCGTTGCGTAAGAACACATGTGTGCAGTTGTCTAGTTCCGCAAAAACGAACGAGTACCTTTCCAAATGGTTCCTAGGCAGTATCAGTCTCAGCTGGTGCATCTGTTTCTGAATCTGGTGGAGAAGTCTGAGACGGTCATTTCGTCAGCTGCCAAGGTGAGCAAAATGGTTCAAATGGGTCTGAGCTCTATGAGACTTAACATCTGAGGTCATTAATACCCTAGAACTTAGAACTACTTAAACCTAACTAGCCTAAGGACATCACACACATCCATGCCCGAGGCAGGATTCGAATTTGCGACGCTAGCAGCAGCGCGGTTCCGGACGGATGCGCCTAGAACCGCTCGGTCACAACGGTCGGTACAGGGTGTGCAAGAACGCTCCAGGTAGGCGTAACGTTTGTGCATATGCAAGCTCCGCTACTGTGCTCTTCAGACCACTGTTCAATGACATCCGTAGACCTAAAATCATGCAGTGTCTCTGTCCATTTAGCTGTTCCGTAGCTTCTCAGTGTTGCTTTCAACTGCCGAAGAAAACGCTAAACTATACTGTTTCAGAATGTTCAGATGTGTGTGAAATCTTATGGGACTTTACTGCTAACGTCATCACTCCCTAAGCTTACACACTACTTAACCTAAACTATCCTAAGGCAAGCACACACATCCATGCCCGAGGGAGGACTCGAACCTCCGCCGGGAGCAGCCGCACAGTCCATGACTGCAGCGCCCAAGACCGCTCGGCTAATTCCGCGCGGCACCATACCGTTTGATCCGGGTGGTATGCTCTGGGGCGTATCCGCTTCGTACCTAATAATGTGGCCAATGCTCTTGAAAAGTTGGCTTAAAATTGCCATCCCTGACCAGAGGTAATTTTCAGCCACAAAAAGATGCTGAATTGCTGTGATGAACGGAGTATTGTTCTACATTTGCTTCAGACGACGTCACGAGCTGTAACCTCAGTCTTTTCGATTGTCTCAATAAATCACGCAACTCACTACCACTTTGCTGCACATGCATGAGGGCGTCGTAATCAGTGGCATTTGTCAGTGCCTTCCAACGTGCGGTGTCACCTGCTACCGCGTTCACTGTTTGTATACCCTAAAGTATGTCAGCTAGAGCATTTACCTTTCCTTCCACACACACAATGCTGACATGACCTGACTTACTTAATCTAAGTGTCACAGCTGCGTAGGTGATGCTTTACCTTAAAGGCGTAGGTAGGTGGATTATTATCCGTATAGATGGTGAACTTCGCCCATCTAATGCGCGTCTGAAGTTTTTGACCGTAGTGTAACCAGCGTACAGCTCACAGTTGCTGAGATGACGACAGTTTAAAACTGTTGAATGCAATGGGATGCCAATATTGATCAATCTGCTGCTTAAGTGCAGCACCATTGGTAGCGGGTGATGCATCAGCCATGAGTGGAAGTGGGCCATGCGCGACCTCGTGCGCTAATGGGGCGGCATTTGCTGTTTTCACAGCCTGAAATGCGGTGTCCGCCTGGCTAGTCAAAATCAAATGGTTGAAATGGCTCTGAGTACTATGGGACTTAACATCTGAGGCCATCAGTCCCCTAGAACTTAGAACTACTTAACCCTAACTAACGACATCTCACGCATCCATGCCCGAGGCAGGATTCGAACCTGCGACCGTAGCGGTAGCGTGGTTCCGGACTGAAGCGCCTAGAACCGCTCGGCCACTCCGGCCGGCTGGGCGACTGTGGAATGATTGCACGGAAACCATTCAGTATGTACGGTGTGTCACTTATGATTGTGTGTACCACTAGTTAGGTGAGACAAGAGACTTCCCCTGGTGTATTCATAGTCAAATCTATTGACTGCTGACCTAGCAAATCTGCCAGTCACTAGCAGAAGGACAAAAATATGCTCCTATAATAGACTGTGATACATCTGCCACTCTAAATTGCCATTCAAACGCAAGCCGTAGCCCCAGGTTAAGGCCTAAAGTTGCCTGACCATACGTTCTTATGTTGGAGTTGTTAGTGGCGAATAAACAGCTATCGTCACAGCTCTGAAGTGGTGGGCGGTTTGCTGGATAAAACGAGACTTCTGCTCCTGTATCGCACACTTATTGTAATTTTGTATTCCGGTTGGCCACAAAATTCGGGGCGCTTTTGCAATAGAAGTTGTCGGTGCTATGGTGTCTGATTCGTGGTTCCAGTTACAAGGTGGCATGCTCTTTCGCGCGTAATTACCCAATATCCTGTGGCACCAACGTATGTTCTGTGATGGCAGCGATCGATTACAACCTCGTGACTGTCAGCGGCGTGGCCGCTGACGGTTGTGCGTTGTTTGTAATGGAGCTACCGGTATGGTTAGTTCTGCCATTTGCGATTGCAGGGAAGCACATTTTCTTGTCGTGGCGTCAGTCTTGAGACAATTAGTATACATTCCAACTGTCCTGTGCTCCGTTTGCACCAGTGTGTTTAATTTTTTGGGTATCTCCGAGCTCCTCAGTGTGCAAATTCTTCTCTAGCTGTGTTGCTTCTGATTGTGACAAGCGTGTGTTCAGGGAGTTTTCAATCGATGCATACCGTTCGGTGTCAGGTGGCATGGCTAGGATGTCCTGGACTTCTGCTGCTAGATCTTCTGTGAGCGCTGCAACCAGATAGCTGTACTAAGTCTCGCCAGCCGATATTTGTGCGAGGACGAACTGACATTCCAGTTGGTCAGACCACAACAGAGAATGGCGGGAGTTTCATCGTCACCTTGTTAACTGCAATGCTGGCTGCCGGTTCAGTCAGTGAGTCGTGGAACTGGCGCGACGATGCTGGCTCGGAACTTACAGGCGTCAGTGTCGCGAAACTGCACAAATAAACTGAAGCCAGTGTGGACGTGTCGTAGTCGGTTTGGGTCACTAAATATCTGGGTAAAGGAGAAGAAAAGACATTTGTTCCGACATATACTCGACAACAGCTTACATTTACACAAATTTCCTATCTCCTCCCCCCTTCCCTTCCCCAACTTTTGAATTAGTGGGAAAAAGGGTCAATCTATGCTGAGATGATCGAGTGGGAAGACATAAAGTACAGTCGTAATTTATATTAGCTGGAAATCTGTTGTAGATGGTGTCGTCCTGCTCCTGGATTGTCCTACAGCTGCTTCCACACTCCGCTGCTCACCGCCACTACAATTTCTGCCACTTCTGCCCCAACATTTTTCGAACACCCGTATTTGTATGTTAACCTGAAAGTATGAAGACTGGCTGCTATAGTCCCCAACATTAACATCAGACGATGCTCGAAAGTTTCCTAGAGCCTCCCCCTGGAGGAACTTTTGAACTTGAGGGAAAATGACTGGAGTGGAAGTTACTGTTATTATTGTTGGCGGAATATGTGTACAAATGACGAGATGGTGTTGGCCAGATAAGAGTTTAATAAGTGTATTACCTGTAAGCGTATAGCTGAGGACTGGGTCCATAGCCTCATGCACAAGAAATGGAAGGAGGTGACAATGGACAAGCAAAGGAAGAATACTGTTCAGCAAATAATGGTGATGCAGTGGGATAGATGGAATATACATTTCACAATTGATAGAGAATTTGGCTCTGAGCACTATGCGACTCAACTTCTGATGTCATCAGTCGCCTAGAACTTAGAACTAATTAAACCTAACTAACCTAGGGACATCACACACATCCATGCCCGATGCAGGATTCGAACCTGCGACCGTAGCGGTCGCTCGGCTCCAGACAGTAGCGCCTAGAACCGCACGGCCACTCCGGTCGGCTGATAGAGAATATTTCCTGAGCTAGAACTGCTCGTGTTTTATGAAACGGCTGGTCAGTTCGAAGTGCAGACGACAATGTCGCGCCCCTGCCACCGGTCCCTGCAGCAATAGCGAAGTACCTGACTATCATGACAGATAAAGAACTGAATAGTCAACCGTGTTTTGTTTTCAAACATTCTGGACTGACCAGCACTGTCTGAAAATGGTACTCCGCTAAGTAAATTCAGGCTCATATAAGAAAAAGATTGAAATAATACGTCCGCGCAAATGTGGCACACACGGGTCTTTATGCTAATCGTCTCACGGTGCGCCGTGCGCGATCAGCGCACTCTGCCCCTCTGACCCTCGCCTCCCATGACAAGTGGAGAGCAGTGTCCGCCTCTGTATGTGGTTATAATCTGTCATCGCTCGCGCCTATTCTGCCCAAATAACTGTTGGATGGCTGTTCGGTGGAGGTTTCAGACGTTCCACTGTACCGAATTACAGCTTTGTGCGTGTCTGTATGTTCTCGTATACAGTGTAAGGATGAGATATTCTTCTTGCCCCAAAGAATGTCCTCTTTGGGAACATCCAGCTAAGAAGCTCGTTGACAGCGCTCTAGGTATGTCTGTGGCTGGTTGAAACCCGCTCCAGAGAGAGTACGCAAACACAACCATCGAGGGACGTTGGTGTTGAAGGAGCGGCATTTCTGGTGTCCAGATGGTGGATGAATATAAAGTGGAGGAATTTTACACAGCCGACTTGCTCCTCGTAGAGTAAGACATTACGTGTCTGCCAAAAGTGAGGCCGTTCTTAACACCTCAGCTGCAGTAATGTCAGATCATTTATTCAAAAAAGTGACGGAATAAACACGAACAGCCATTTGTTTCATGAAGTATTACCATCGTGTATTCCTCAGCTATGATTCTCATGCTTGCGACAACGAATATTGTATCGACAGACTTCGTTTCGCATCGTGTAAAGGGTATAGTGCTACGCTTTTAAAACGAATATTGTGACAGTAAAAGCAGCGAACATAATACTAAAAATAATGCAATCTCCAGCTAAACAAGTGTAAACTCACACTTGTGGTATGAATTTGCTACAGTGAGTACTGAACGACGAACGTAGAACTTGCGTTGAATACACTACTGCAAAATAAGCACTTGACACCATCCAACAGTCAATAAACATACATTCAACCAGCAAGTTTCACACACTAAGGCGAGTAGAAGACTTCGCCAGTAATGTAAAGCTGGTAGGACCAAACAACAGTACAACATTGGTTGATTCCTACAGAGAAGACAACAGCTACCAGCTACTTTTTATAATGCTATTTACTTATTTAAATAGCGTCGTTACCGGGTTTGAACTGAAACGTTAATCTTTAGACCGCTAGTTCGGGTTAGGCTACATTTTACATTTGTTTTCACTTTTTGTTTTCCAAAATGCTGAAATTTCCTTGGGATGGTGGTGTCCAACTACCAAAATATTACTTCAGAGGGGCGGCCGCGGTGGTCTCGCGGTACTAGGCGCGCAGTCCGGAACCGTGCGACTGCTACGGTCGCAGGTTCGAATCCTGCCTCGGGCATGGATGTGTGTGATGTCCTTAGGTTAGTTAGGTTTAAGTAGTTCTAAGTTCTAGGGGACTGATGACCTCAGATGTTAAGTCCCATAGTGCTCAGAGCCATTTGAACCATTTGAAACATTACGTCAGAGAACTTTGTGAGGAGCAATTATAGTTAAAAAGACGTCGTGTTTTGGTTGTAGGACACCACCACCTAAAGGAAATTTCATCATTTGGGAAACTAAAATTTGAAAAATAATGTAAAATGTGTCTTAACGTGAACGAGCCGTCTGAAGACGAACCTTTCGGCTTAGAACCGGTAACTGCGCCATTTTAATAAGTAAACAGCATTGTAAAAAGCGGCCGATTGCTGTTGTCTTCTCTGTAAGATTGGTTGGTTGGTTTGGGGAAGGAGACCAGACAGCGTGGTCATCGGTCTCATCGGATTAGGAAAGGATGGGGAAGGAAGTCGGCCGTGCCCTTTCAGAGGAACCATCCCGGCATTTGCCTGGAGTGATTTAGGGAAATCACGGAAAACCTAAATCAGGATGGCCGGACGCGGGATTGAACCGTCGTCCTTCCGAATGCGAGTCCAGTGTCGAACCACTGCGCCATCTCGCTGGGTTTCGCTGTAAGAGTCAGCGTATATTTTGTACACAGCTACGGGCTCAGAATATCAGATTTCAACAAAATAGCAACAATACAATAACCAATATGGGGCGAACATTTCGTGAATGACAAACGTGTTTTTCTTGAGAGTGATACCAGTGCGTCTTAGGAGGAGGGTGGCGTAATCGTCTTATAAGCAAGCAACTATTAAAAAATAAAGAAAAAAAGAAAAAAAGGGTAGCAACATCTGTGTTACCCGCCTTGATTCTACAAGACAACGAAATAGAAAACACTTGCAAGTATCGCTGTGTCGGTTTTCGCGTTAGAACTATAAGTTAATTTATAAATCGTGGTAAATATTGTGTCGAGATACAGTATTACTTCCTGTGATTCTTTAAAAATCTACGGTCTTCCACTACCACGTACAAATGCTCCATTGCACGTTGATTATGATCACATTAACCGTGTAATAACCATTCGGTCGAATGTGCAGAATCGTGCTGTCAGAGAGCAGGACCCTACGTGGTTTAAGGTCGTGATATAGTCATTCGTCTTACCGAATTTATGAAGTGCTGACATGTCCTCAGGTTTGTAGATGATGGAGAATAATGCTAGACGCGATTGATCACGTACAACAGATGCTATGTGCGGAATCAGTCAAAATCCACACTTACAATGCGTAACTGCGTATAGAGGAACTTCTACTACGACAGGATATTCGAGACGACTTAAATCTCGCCAAGCACAGGCAGTATATAATACATCATCAGTTGTTTGTCGTGTTGGTGGAGGAATGGAATGATATACCAGAAGAAGAATTTCCTACGAACGCTACAAGCAGAACATGCATTCTGCTTTTGGTCATCTTTTCTAAGCGTGTAGGTAGTGGAGCATACATTTAGAAACCTAAAGGCATCACCTTCATGCACTGGAAATAGGCACGTGTCTAATACCTACACCAAGTTACGGACACCGAACGAAACGTGCATTGTATTCTCATTCCAATGGTGCAATTACCATTCCCAACAAGAGCAGCACAGCTCCTGTAAACTACAGGTGTATATCTGGCAATCAGATGAGACGAATTCGATGGTTAAGGACTGGTCTAACCCACACATTTACTATTCAGGTCTGACTCTGTTCATTACAGAACTTTTAGTGAAACAGGAACAGGACACGATAATTTTTTTCTCTGCGGTGAAGTTATTCAGACTATGGAAAGTGGGATCTCCTGAGCTGCAAAGTCGTCCAACATGGATAGTGGCGTCTCCTGAGGTGCAGAGTTATCCAAAATCATCTAACTGAATGATGGAAGAGTCTTAAGAAGCGGGACCGCAAATGCTGAAAAATTCCCTACACCAGCAGAGATCGTAGAAATATGATACGTTACACATTACTGTTACAGACCATGTAACTGCTTCTAAGTGATGCGATATTGTTAAAACTGACATGCAGTCACACACGCAATTACACGCACACACACTCACACGCACACGCGCACACATCCCCCCCCCCCCCCCCCACACACACACACACACATCAGATCATAATATTTTGTATTTGTGGGGATCCACAGCCTCCAGATGCTTAATAAACGTAAACATGATCCGCAGTAGGCTGCAACGTGATTCTTTTAGCTTATTTCGACTACTTGTCATTCTCAGGCACTTGTAAAACCAACATGGAAATGATTTTCCATATTGGTTTTACAAGTTATTTATTTATTCGTGTGGTGATTTTATGCAATACACAGTTGATATAAGGAAAATGATTTTATACAATATACATATGATATAACACAAGATTAAACCTTAAAGTCCGTGTTTTTCAACCAGTTAATTAAGCTAGGTGTGAGAGTGAACAAGTCATTGGGAATTCCAGGGTATGAATGAAGCGGACAGCGTTGGACTAAATGTTCAATTGCCAGCTCTTCTTGATTACATTCACACATTGGTGAACTGATCCAGCTCCTAATGTTTTTTGCCAATAAAAGCTCTGCATGCAAATGTGCCTTCAAACGATGTCATTGGCTTACTTAGGTACTTCGCGTGTAGGAAACCCAATGCAGTGCTGCGGTGAATTTCTATTAGTAAATAATTTCGCTGCTGTGTGTGTGTGTGTGTGTGTGTGTGTGTGTGTGTGTGTGTGTGTCTGTCTGTCTGTGTATTTTTTTTTTTTTTCGTTGGTGCGCACTCGCAGCGTAACATAGACCTTGCTGTCGTGTTTCCTTTTAATAGCTGCTCGCTTAAAAGAGACTACGTCTCTATCCACCTAAGATGTTTTCCCGTCCGATTCTTCACTCAAAATTGGTTATGGTATTTTTGTTTGGTCGCACTAACATTACATTATTGGTAAAGTCATCTACGCACTATAGTGTGTGGAACCTGCTGGCTGAACGAATCTATAAGGACTGTTGTATGTTGTTAAGTATGTACACTACTGGCCATTAAAATTGCTACTCAAAGAAGAAATGCAGATGATAAACGGCTATTCATTGGACAAACAAATTATGCTAGAATCGACATGTGATTACATTTTTACGCAATTTGGGTGCATAGATCCAGAGAAATCAGTACCCAGATAAACAACCTCTGGCCGTAAAAAATAACGGCCTTTATACTCCTGGGCATTGAGTCAAACAGAGCTTGGATGGCGTGTACAGGTACAGCTGCCCATGCAGCTTCAACACGATACCACAGTTCATCAAGAGTAGTGACTGGCGTGTTGTGACGAGCCAGTTGCTCGGCCACCATTGACGAGACGTTTTCAATTTATGAGAGATCTGGAGAATGTGCTGGCCAGGGCAGCAGTCGACCATTTTCTGTATCCAGAAAGGCCCGTACATGACCTGTAACATACGGTCGTGCATTATCCTGCTGAAATTTAGTGTTGCGCAGGGATCGAATGAAGGGTAGAGCCACGGGACGTAACACATCTGAAATGTAACGTCCAATTTTCAAAGAGCCGTCAATGAGAACAAGAGGTGACCGAGACGTGTAACCAATGGCACCCCATACCATCACGCTGGGTGCTACGCCAGTATGGCGATGACGAATACACGCTTCCAATGTGCGTTCACCGCGATGTCGCCAAACACGGATGCGACCATCACGATGCTGTAAACAGAACCTGGATTCATACGACAAAATGACGTTTTGCCATTCGTACACCCAAGTTCGTCGTTGAGTACACCGTCGCAGGCACTCCTGTGTGTGATGAAGCGTCAAGGGTAACCGCAGCCATGGTCTCCGAGCTGATCCATGCTGCTGGAAACATCGTCGAACTGTTCGTGCAGATTGTTGTTGCCTTGCAAACGTCCCCATCTGTTGACTCAGTGATCGAGACGTGGCTGCACGATCCGTTAGAGCCATGCGGATAAGATGGATGTCATCTCGGCTGCTAGTGATACGAGGCCGTTGGGATCCAGCACGGCGTTCCGTATTACCCTCCTCAACCCACCGATTCCAAATTCTGCTAACACTCATTGGATCTCGACCATCGCGAGCAGCAATGTCGCGATACGATAAACCGCAATCGCGATAGGCTACAATCCGATCTTTATCAAAGTCGGGAACGTGATGGTACGCATTTCTGCTCCTTACACGAGACATCACAACAACGTTTCACCAGGCAACGCCGGTCAACTGCTGTTTGTGTATGAGAAATCGATGGAAAACTTTCCTCGTGTCAGCACGTTGTAGGTGTCGCCACCGGCGCCAACCTTGTGTGAATGCTCTGAAAAGCTAATCATTTGCATGTCACAGCATCTTCTTTCCGTCGGCTAAATTTCTCGTCGGTAGCATGTCATCTTCGTGGTGTAGCAATTTTAAAGGCCAGTAGTGAATGTAATGTAGTGTATGTAATGTAATGTAAAATTTTCAGCGCATGATTCAATATTCTCGGTTCAGTATTCAATGTAGCAAGCGTATTACACGCGCAAACAAAGTTGACGCTCGGCGCACTGGCCGGTGGGAGCGACTGAAAATGAGATATGATGTTGAGATCTTCAATTATGTGTGAATTCCTAAGGGACCAAACTGCATAGGTCATCGATACCTAGAAAAAAACTAATTTAAACTAACTTATACTAAGAACAGCACACACATCCCTGCCCGAGGGAGGACTCGGACCTCCGGCGGAAGTGGTCGCGCAGCCCATGACAAGACGCCTCAAACCGCGCCGCCACTCCGTGAGATTGGGGATTGCCTTTTATAGTCGCTTCCATCAGGAACTTCGTTTTCGCGGATATGGGTTAATACTAAGACAGTTTGTTTACACTTATTTAGCTGTAGATTTCATTGATTTGAATACTGTATCCACTATCTGTATTTTCACAATACTCATTCTAAAGGCATAATACAGCACCCTTTATACAATGTGAGGTGTGGTCTGTGTACCGACAGACCCCATCCCACATTGTGTAAAGGTTGTAGTATCATGCTTTTAAATTCGTTGCAGCAGGCATGAGAATCACACCTGGGGAATACACGATGGTAATACTTCATGCAGTAAACGAGGTTTCCTGTACATTCAGTCATTTTAAAAAAATAAATGAGCTGATATAATAAAGGTGAACTGTTTACAAAAGTAACGCTTTAGGTGAACTCGCAGTGTGTTACTCCGTGAGTAACAAGTGAGTTGTGTAAAATTCCTCTACTGTCTATTCATACACCACCTGTACAACAGGAATGCTGCTCCTTCAACACCAACATCCCTCAGATGTTGTGAGTGCATCTTCTTTCCGGAGCTGGTTTCAACCACCCACGGATGTATCTAGACCGTTGTCAAAAAGCTGTTTATTTATATGAAAGTCCCTAAGGACGACATTCTGTGAGGCGAGCGGAGTATCTCATCCTTCCACAGTATACTCATAGACACGCACGAAGCTGTGATGTGGTACAGTGCAGCACCTGAAACGTTACCAGACTGACTTCGGACTGTTTAAATTAAGAGATGGAATAAAGGACATAGGTGGCGGGTTATAATGGCCCGCAGTGGCAGACATTACTCTCCGCCTGTCAGCTGGAGAGGGGGATGGGTGGAGAGGGTAGAACGGGCCGATCGGCACATGGTGAGATGACCTTTGTAAAGATCCATATGTATCTCATTTATGGAGGATGTATTATTTCAATGTTTTTCCGACACTTACGTGATTTTACTTAGCCAAGGACCACTTTCAGACGCAGCCAGCACATACAGAACCTTTGAAAGTACGCTGCTGTTGGCTGTTCAGTTTTTCATCCAGGATGCATAGCCAAGTATTTCACTATTGCTCCAGGGGCCCAGTCTTCCCAGGAAATATGTTTAATGGCGTGAAAGAAGAGTCCTGTTCTAGAGTCCTTTGCCTGTGACTGGTATCTGCAGACCGGAAACAATGTATCACTGCCAGGAGATGTATCTTTATGTGTACCATCAGTGACAGTATAGACCCAGTCAGGAAATCTCCTATCCCTACCTATGGGAGGAGGAGAGGGAGGGATGGGGCAGATAGGAGAGGAGATAAGACTGGTTCTCAGCAAATGCAGCTGCCGACATTCCCCCCAGGTTGTGTTGCAACAATGATTTCTCACTGTTCCAGTGCATGTGTTGCATTATCATCCATTACTTACGAGTTGTGTTTTTTATGACAATTTAGATGTTTAATTAGAGCAGTGAAGCATTTTCCAACAGTTGTGGTAACATGTATTCATCTCTGTACACTTCAGTAATAATTTGCTGCTCTATCATTTCTTACCATGTACCTGTGTACAAGTTCCTTAGGAGCTATACACTTGTAGATCGACAGGAGGCACCTCTTCCTGCCCCTCAGAATATTTCCTATCCCTTCACACCATGTACCTCTGTAGAAATCTAGGGACCTGTAACAAGGTGACCTGATCGTGGTTGTGAAACAGGATGAAATTGAATAAAATGTTCTCGGGTTTCCAACAGCGTCAACTGCTTAAAACTAGACGACCTTTTGGCCAAGCACTTCTTGGCCATTGTCAAGTGGTATGACTGCCAGAGGGCTGTTGGTGATCCCTTATATACGCTATCTGCCGGCTGTGACGTCACTGGTGCCCGTGATATTGTCATATGTGGCCATGTTTTGAGTCGGCGTTCGATGTGCCCTGAACCGCGCAATCGCTGGATCCCACGCAGCGCTGAGATGCAAGCCACCGTCTCTATTCAGGGTGTTTGCGGTTATTTTCATTTCAATAGCTTCCTTTATTAAACTGTCCCAGAAGCCGTTAGTGCGAGCCACGACAGAGGTACTGCCAAATTTTATGTGGTGACCTTTTCCTAACGCATACTCAGCTAACGCAGATTTCTCTGGATAGTGCAATACCTCTCATGTTCTTTCCTGCGTTGGTCCACACTGCGCACTGTTTGTCCGATGTACTTCTGGCCACACTCACAAGGTATTTCGTAGACTTCAGGATGAAATTGTCAAGAAATTAAGAGATGACCGTTTATATAAATTCTGAGCATCAGACAGCAGAGTGTTTGTCACGTAGGGCATACAGCAATGCAGAAGGAGGCATCTGTAGTGAACTCTGAGACACTAGAGGTTGGTAGAAAGGGACACAGTGCGCGGGAGCAAGGGCGCCAGTTTGTCCCCTGCACTGAGGATTGACCAGTCGTTTAAGAAACTATCGACTGATCCAGCACAGGACCAGTCCAGCCCTTTTCCCTGCTGTTGAAAGGAGGGGGTGTGGCCGGCTGAAGTGGCTGAGCGGTTCTAGGCGCTACGGTTTGGAACCGCAAGACCGCTACGATCGCAGGTTCGAATCCTGCCTCGGGCATGAATATGTGTGATGTCCTTAGGTTAGTTAGGTTTAAGTAGTTCTAAGTTCTAGGGGAGTGATGACCTCAGAATTTAAGTCCCATTTGAACCATTTATGTGGGGGTGTGGTGGCTGTAGGATAGTTTAAAGCATCCTCTGGTAGCAGTAATGTGGACGAGAACATTGGGTCTTCACACTTCGAAGCAACCATACACACACATGTGAGCAGAAAAATGTGGGGCGGGGGTCAGATGAAAGTGTGAAGGTGGATGATGGATGTGTTTGGAGGCAGATGTAGGACATTGCAGCAGCAGGATAACGCCACCAAGAGCTCATTTCCCATCGAAATAAATAAACAAATGTAAACTGTACATTGCGTCCTTCCTCTCCAGAAGCTCAGCACTGATCCGTTGTCTGGAGAAGCAGGGGGGGGGGGGTGGGGGGTGGTGGGGGAGGGAGTGTCGACATCTTGAATAAATCATCTTGATATTGAAGCTCTTTTGTTTGTGTTTTCTTACACAATGACATATGTTGTGGGTGGGGTCCGCCCTTAGAATAACACAATTTTATTTTTTTCCCAGACTCGTTTCGCTGCAGTTGCAGCATCATCAGTGTTTTTTTATTATTATTATGGCTGTTAAACATGAGGAATGTTGTTTACTGTTTAAATACATATAAATATTTCTTTCTAAATCATAATTACAGGCCGCTGAAGACCACATAAAATTGTGCATACATATCTTCTTACCACACTGTGCTGTTTCCCTGCTGTATTACGTTTTCACAGTGACTGTTTTTCTTAATGTAGGCAAAACATTTTTGCAACAATTACGATTTCTAAACAGGTATGGCTATGTCTGAGATTTATAATTAATATGAAAGGTGTATGTGTGTGTGTGTGTGTGTGTGTGTGTGTGTGTGTTTGTGTGAAAAGACAAGAGGGAGAGAGAGAGAGAGAGAGAGAGAGAGAGAGAGAGAGAGTAGATTTGAGGATATTTCATTATTATTACAATTGCATTTATTTCTTATCAGTTTTGTGTGTGTGTGTGTGTGTGTGTGTGTGTGTGTGTGTGTGTATCTATGTACGTGTCTATGTGTACATGTTGGGGGGAGGGGGAGTTCTATAGGCTGGTTTTATCTAATAATTCTTTGAGGGCAGAGAACAGAGTTACATTGCAGAGGGCTGTGCATTCATTTCTCACTTGCTTTCCTTCATTAATGGCTTTTTGTATTTGATCAATTATTAATGTTTGTGGTGGGCTATTGATGCATTTGAGAATTTTCAAATCATTGTTGATGTCTGTTCGGCTATGTTTATTGTCCATAAGGTGTTCAACAAATGTGGAAAGATAGGTGTTACTTTTTAATGCTCTTCGTATTCTGTGTATCTGGTATTAAGGTTTCTGCTTGTCTGTTCTATATAAATTGATTTGCAGTCCTGACACGTTAGTTGGTAAATACCAGATGTGTTGTGCAAGTCTGTGCTTGGTTGTCCTTCGTTTAATCTGTGTTGAGTTGTGTGCCCTGGAGGCTATTTTTAGCTTTTGTTTTTTGAGTATGTTGCCTGTAGTAGGGGCTGCTTAGTTATTGTAGGTGAGAGTGAACCAACTGTTTCTTGTTGTGGGTGTTTATCGTTCATGTGTGTTCGTTTGTGTGTTGTGTGTTCGTAAGTTAATGAGAAAGCTTTTGTGTTGGGTGTCTTTCTTAATTTTGTTTTAGTTTGTGCTTCAGTTTATCTGTAGTGTTTGTGTCATATCCATTCCCTACAACCGTTTGTCTGATTGTAATTCAGTGAGTGGAGTGTTGTTCACTCTGTGTAGCATATATTGGAAACCGGCTACTTAGTGCGTAGTCAGATGATTGAAATGTTTGTGAATGGCTGTGCTGGTGGTGGTTACTTTTCTGAATATCGGTAATTGGTGTTGGTAGTTGTGTGAGTGCATTGTGAGGCCAAGGAAATTTCACATTTTGTTTTTTTCTGTTTCTAAGGTGAATTTTATTTTTGGGTGAACTTTGTTCATATTAATATGGAGTTCTGGGATGCAACTGGGTGTTTCATCTAGAATACATATGATATCATCTACATAATGATTTCAATATATTATTACATATTGTTTGTGTCCTACTATTGTTTCAAATACCTTATTTTCAATGTGATCAAGATATATGTTGGATTGAAGTCCACTGATTGGTGACCTCAGTGGATGTCTGCCTTCTTGTGAGTAGAACTGATTGTCAAATGATAAAGAGTTTCGCTCTGTAATTACTTTTAGGGTTATAGCTATCGCTCCTATGTGGGGTTTGGGAAATTTTGCCTCTTCTTGTAATTGTTATTGGACGATGTGGATGGTTTCTGTGGTGGAGATACTAGTGTACATGAATGTGATACCAAATGATGCAAGGGTGGCTATTGTGGGTACGTTGATGTCTTTGATATTTTGTGTCAGCTCTTCATTGTTGTGTATGCTTCTGTTATTTGTGTATATGTAATGTTTCTGTAAGTATGTGCATTTCTCTGGCGAAGTGATACGTGGGTACACTTCTGAAATTGACAGTAGGGTGTATCAGAATGCCCTCCTTGTTGAGCTTTAGTAGGCTGTTCAGTGTGGTTGCTTGGGGGTTCTTTTGTTTCAGCCATTTCGAATTCTGTTTTCTGAATACACATGAGATCTTTTTTAGAAATGTTTGTGTTTTACTTGCATCTTTGTGTTGGGTCACTGGTTAGCATTATTACGTAGATGTCTTCTAGAAATTTGAAGGTTTTATGTTTGTATTCATCCTGCGAATCTTCAGGTTTTGGTGGCGCAAAGACTGTTCCATTAAGAAACCTCTTGCGGCTGCACACCCGAAACTTAATGGAACGGTATTCACCCACTGCACACCCAAAATTTAATGGAACTGTATTCATCCTGCTTTATTATTATCATAGTGCTGCTCTTGTCTGATCTCATAATGAGTGCCTTGTTGTTTTTAAGGTTGTCTTTTACGTTTCTGCATGGTTTTTCTTCTTCAGTTTTTGTTCCTGTTAATGTATTGTTTTGTTGTTCTTTATTATGTATCTTATTTCTTCTGCGGCTAACACTCTTGTCAGACCTGCATTGAAGTTTGGATTACTGTTCCTTTCTTGTTGTTTTATTATGTATTCACTTTATGTGATAAGATTCTCCACAGTCTTGTGTGGAATGTGTGTATTGACATTATATTCTGGACCTTTTTCTATAGAGTTTATTTCTTGTTTAGTTGGTTGTATGTCCATAAGGTTGACCAAACGTTTGTCGAAGGTGTGGATCGTTTAATTTCTATTTTTGTGTGTAATTATTTATTTCTGTTGCTAGAGGGCTTTTAGGTTTTTTTGTTTATACTGTGTTGTTTTTATTTGTGGTTCTGTGTTTTCATTAACTTTATTCATGATATCACTAAATATTTGAGAGAGTTTGATGTGATTTCCTAGTTCCAGGTGAATTTTAAACCGTTCAACATTGGGTTCCTGCATTTATGTACGTAGGTATTTAATTTCTTGCTTCAGCCACTCAACTTCGGCTTATTGTTTGGCTCATTGGGCTGCTGGTGACATGCTGGTTGTGTTTACATGTATAAAGTTAGGTAAAACATTATGTGAAAAATAGATTCCATTGAATTTTAAATTTAAAGTAGTTTTGATGTAACTTTGCTGTTGTGTTCCGGAATTTGATGTAGTGCTTGTTTGTAAATGCTTCACAGGGCATCAAGCTAATCATCTTGATGTTGAAGCCCTTTTTCTTCTGTTTGCTTTAACAGTGATGTATGTTTTTAGTGGGGTCCATCTTTAGTAAAACACAATTCCGTTTTTTGTCCCAGACAAAAAACTGTGTTAGAAAGGTGAAAACCCCCCACACAAAATATATGTTATTGTTAAAGCAGACACAGACAAAAGAGCTTCATCATCAAGATGACTATCCTGACGCATTGGCAGACATATCCAAGCAAGCTCTACAGCAAATTCCAGAACACCACAGCAATGTTACATCAAATTATTTTAAATATCAAATTCTACAGAATCTATTTAACATAATGTTATACCTAACTATATACATGCAAATGTGAACAGTATGTCACCTGCAGCCTGATGTACCAACCACAAAGCTGAAATTGAGTGACTGAAGCAAGAAATTAGACACCTACATACAAAAAATCAGGAACTCAATGTTGAGCGGTTCAAAATTCACCTGGAACTATGAAATCACATCAAATTCTCTGAAACATTTAATGATATCGTGAATACAGTCAAACAAAACACAGAAACATAAAGAAAAACGGAATGGAATAAACAAAAACAAAAACTAAACGCCCTTTTGAGACAAAATGACATCATTACACATAAAAATAGAAATCAAACGAACCACACATTCCACAAACGTCTTGTCAACCTTACTAAGATACAAGTAAGTCACCAAGAAATAAAGTTTAAGAAAAAGGCCCAAATTACAATGTAAACTCACATATTACACACAAGACAGTGGAGAATATGATGACAGAAAGTGAATACTTCACAAAAAAAAGGAACAATAATCCAAACTTCAACGCAGGTCAGGCACAGGAGTTAGTTGCAGAAGAAATAAGATACATAATAAGGAAAAACAAGAACCACACATTGACAGCATCAAAACTGAAGAAGAAAATACATGTAGCAAAATTAAAGACAATCTTAGAAGGAACAAGGCACCCACTGCGAGATCAGAAAGGGGCAGCGCCATGATAATAATGTAACAGAATGAATACAGACATTAAACCTTAAAATTTCTGTAAGACAAGAACATAACAAAGCTAACCAGTAACCCAACTCTAAGACATCAGAAACAATGAAGCACTCCCAAACAATATCTCTCACATATTTACCAAACAGTATTCGAAATGGCTGAAACAAAAGAATCCCCAAGCACCCAAACTGAATGGCCTACTAAAGCCCTACAAGAAGGGCATTCTGATACATCCCATTGTCAATTTCAGAAGTGCGCCCACGTAACACTTAGCCAGTGAAATGCACACATACTTACAGAAACATTACATATACACAAATAATGGAAGCATACACAACACTGAAGAGGTGATATAAAAAATCGTAGACATCGATATAAGCAGAACAGCCACAATTTGACATCACATTCATGTACACCAATATTCCCACTACAGAAACCATCAAAATGTTCAAACAACATTAGAACAGACAGAAATTCCCAAACCCCACGTAAAAGAAATAGCTGACAATCTAAAAGTAATTACACAGCAAAACTATTTCTCATTTGTCAATCAGTTCTACGCATGAGAAGACATACTTCCAGTGGGGTTACCAATTAATGGACTTCAACCCTACATTTTTCTTAATCACATTGAAAATAAATTATTTGAAACAGTAGAGGACCGAATCAATACCTGATAATATATTGAAATCATTATGTAAATGATATCATATGCCTTCTAGATGAAATACCCAGTTGCATCCTACAGTTCCATAGTGATATGAACAAAGTTCACAAAAAAATAAAATTCGCCTTAGAAACAGAAAACAACAAAATGTGAAATATCCTTGACCTCACAATACACAGATACAACGACCAACCCCAATTCTCCATATTCAGAAAAGTATCCACAACCTGCACAGCAATTCACAAACTTTCCAATCATCTGTCTACACACAAACTAGCTGGTTTCCAATATATGCTACACAGACTGAACGGTACGCCACTCAATGAATTACAGACGATCAGACAAACAGCTGTAGAGAAAGGATATGACACAAACACTATAGATAAACTGAACCACAAAGTTATAAAATACACCCAACACACAAAGGCCTTCTCACCAACTTACAAATCCACAGAACACACAAACGAACGCACATGAACCAGAAACAACCACAACAACAAAGAAGTGCTTCACTGTCACCTACATCAACAAAGCAGTCAGCAGAATAGGTAAGATACTCAAAAACAAGTACACACAACTCAACACAGATGAAACTAAGGACAACCAACACAAGCACAACACATCTGGTATTTACCAACTAACGTGTCAGGACTGCAAATCAATTTATAGAGGACAAACAAGCAGAAACTTTAATACAAGATATACAGAACACAGAAGGGCACTGAAAACTAACAGCTGTCATTTCACGTTTGCTGAACACCTTATGGACAATAAACACAGTCCAACAGACATCAACACTGGTTAGAAAATTCTCAAATTCAGCAACAGCCCCCCAGGAAAACTAATGTTGAAGAAAATTATCGAACACAAAAAGTCATATTTGAAGGAAAACAAGTAATAAATTAATACACAGCTCTCTACAATGGAACTATGTTCTCTACCCTCAAATAATTATTAGTTATACCCAACCTATAGAAACCTTCGCCCCCCCCCCCCACACACACATGAAACTAAAAATAAATAAATATAAAGTGACAGTGACAATGACAACTCAGTACATAGTACTTGATGATGAAGAAGACTGACGAAAAAGGACATTCCTTATGCTCAACACTCATAATAATAATAAAAAAACGCTGGTGATGCTGCAACTGCAGTGAAACATGTCCGGGACAGAAAACAAAATTGTGTTTTGCCTAAGGTAGATCCCACTGAACAGATACGTTATCTTGAAAACATTTGGCAACAGTACAGACTGACGTCACGTCTCTTTGGCTTTATTGCCCTAGTATTGATGTGACACATATCATTCATGATAGGTTCTCATTGCCAGTTTTCCGTATATAGGGTTCAGAATAGAGAAAAAGTTAATCACATGCACATATGTAGCATCTTTCTAACAAATGTATTCTTGTTTCAGATGAAGCCGGTAACAAAAATGACAGAGCAGCTTCTGTTGGCGGGGAAACCATTTTTCTTCACATGTAAATTATTCGGCCTGATGCTGTTTGCGGTCGACGCTGCGACTGCAACACTGAAGATATCACAAGCGGATATTATCTACGCAAGCCTAGCTAGCCTACTACATTTACTATGTGCATGTGTTTCGTCATACTTAATGCTGCAGGAAGCACCGGGGTATCATGTGGTGAAATTTCTGATGGTGATATCAGTTCTTCAGTATTCATGCCTGTCCTTGATTGCGATGCTAACAGACATCGTCTGTAACACACGTAAATATCAAAAAATGCTTTGCTTGTTAGCGTCGTGCGATAGATGTCTGGCTATCGACACCAGAATGACAAGAATATCACCAGGAATCTTTGTTAAGAGGCAGTTATCATTAGCGCTTCTTCTGTATTGCTTGATGTTCAGTGTCCCTTTCACTGCAGATATGACGCAAAAAAACATCGCATTACTAGTGTCTTGCATGAGCTGTTTTGGAACGTCCATAATGTCGCTCTTACGATTTGCAAATCTACAGTTAATTATCAAGCAGAGGCTGTCATTATTGAACAGTTACCTCGTGAAAATGAAATACAGAGCAGCTGATAAGCAGAAGTATTCAGGTGCGCGATCGGAACGGAACAGTACTTCAGGTTTCTCTGACAGAGACTTTTACTGCACACCGTCTGCTGTGCGAGCACTTAGTCGATGTTATGTGGCACTGTGTGAGTTTTCATTGGTGGTGATATCTGCTCACCAAATATTTCTGATTCTTTACCTCGCAGCGTTATCGTCAATAGTTGTGGAAATGGCTTACTTCATTGCTACAAAACCGCAATTATTTGGCACACAAAGTTATGACAGCTTATGGTACTCGTGGTTTGCCTTAATCTACAACACATGTGCTATGGCTATATTCGTTTTACCAGCTCACTGGGTGTCTTCCGAGGCAGACCGTACAGTGAGGCTGTGCTCGCAGCTCCTACTGGGAAGGAGGGGTTGGGTGGACGACGCCCAGCGAGAACTGCGGAAACTGGTGCTGCAGGTGTCCTCTGGCCGTCCCACGACCAGTCTGTTTGGGGTACTCACTCTCGATCTGGGGGTTATCTCCGGCTTCATCTCCGTCGTAACGACCTACACTGCCCTTCTTCTCACTTTCTTTCCTGCAGGTATGTCGATAAATTATTTTATTTATATGTTTATTGAACCTGAGATTAGGGCCATTAGACCCACTCTTACATCGCTTCAGGGTGTAGATCTACTGTACTTTTACATCATTGTTATCCAAGAAACAAACAGTATTAAAATAATTTGAGTCTCTGAAGTGGCAATGTTAGTAAATAATGACGAAATAAATCTCGGGTGAACAGCCTGGTATGAGTGTGCATAGGACACAATATTTCGGCAATCGACCACGTTGCCATCATCAGGTGCGCTGATGTACTTCTTTTTATTTACTCGTGTCAGAAGCATCGTACATAAAATCAGAATGATTAACACATACATCAAATATATAACAAATACAAAAAGAGTATAAAGGTATACAGATAGGGACAAGTAGTTTTTTTTATTTTATGAATTCTTGGACCAGAGCCTGGCCACGCCCAGCGCTTCCGGGGTGGCATTCATCAAATTCTTCATGGTGCAGGTGCTTGGGCTCAGCACACACTGCGTGAAGTGGATGGTGGTTTGAGTGTGTGCACAGTCACACAGCGCCGGTTCATTTGAGAGGCCACATTTGAGCATATTCTCTTTGGATCGTGTGACACCAGAGCGCAGCCTATTAAGAGATTTCC
The DNA here is from genome assembly GCF_021461395.2 of Schistocerca americana. Classification (NCBI taxonomy): domain Eukaryota; kingdom Metazoa; phylum Arthropoda; class Insecta; order Orthoptera; family Acrididae; genus Schistocerca; species Schistocerca americana. The sequence goes on along the minus strand of NC_060122.1, from coordinate 128,034,884 downwards.
ATGTCGTCCGTCCTTCCACATGGCCAGGAGGGAGTTCTTCGTTTGGGACTAACCAATCCCCAAAGTGCGCGTTTTCTTCTCGCCACATGGCCAGCCTCACTTGTTGCTGTGTCCCGACGATGTTTTCTGCTGTGTGCAGGACGCTTTTTCTAGATTTTAGTCGACGGCGGGCTGACTTGTGTTTGTACAGCGGTTGGGCAGGTGAGGTCAACGCCTTTGTCTTTTCCTTCCTGGCCGCTACATTCCTTCTAATACTTGGTGGGGCCACGCCTGCCAGGCAGTACCATTTATCAGTCGGGGTTCGTCTCAGACAGCCTGTGATTATGCGGCGGGATTCATTAAGCGGTACGTCCACTTGCTTGGCGTGTCTAGAATAGTACCACACTGGGCACGAGTACTCCGCTGTTGAATAGCACAAAGCAAGAGCTGTGGTTCTCACTATTCCAGTCTGTGCCCCCCATGTAGTGCCCGTTAGTTTGCGCACAGTGTTGTTTCTCGCGGCTACTTTGTGTTTAGTCGCTTCCTATGAGTCGGTGCGGTCCGCGCCCCGCGCGCGGTCCAGGTACAGCGTCCGTTCTCCCGCCATTCTCACACAGATTAAGAAGAAAAAGGATATTTTCCAGAGTGTACCGACTTCGAGGGAGGAGTGAAGAAAACGACAGCGGTGCCGGCAGACCCTCCCGAACGAGAAGACCTAGGACGCAGCGCCCAGACGTCGGGAGAACGGACGCTGTACCTAGACTGCGCGCTGGGCGCGGACCGCAACGACTCATAGAAAGCGCCTGAGGGAGGAGGGGGATTGTCCTGTATATACCTGGAGCCGGCCCACTGCCGGTCAGTACATCAGCGCACCTGATGATGGCAACGTGGTCGGTTGTCGAAATGTTGTGTCCTATGCACACTCATACCAGGCTGTTCACCCGAGATCTATTTTGTCATAAAATACGTCTGGAGAAATTGAAGAATCACATTAGTAAATAATATTGACTATGAAGTTTGAAAGTTAATACTGGCAGATTTGTACTACTTGAGCTGCTGCCACTAATAACGGTAACAGTAGCAATAAGAATGGAACTAATAACACTAACTGTAGCGAGAAACAAAACAAATTGTAGGTGTATGAAACAGGTTTTCTGAAATAGCTAGTTCTGAGTAAAGGAAGTGCAAGTACATTGCAACAGCTAAGAATCCTGGGAAATAGTGAAGATTTGGTAGGAAAGAAGGAAGTACAACGGTAACGAGTGCATACAGGGGCAATGACAATATTCAATTAAGTTTTTTCTGAAGCCTGAGATTTATTCAGTTCTCTCATATAACGTGCGAGGTTATTACAGGATTGGGTTCCTGCTGCTGGGAAAACTTCGACAAAGTGGCTGAACGATGGAGTGAGACGGAGAGGAGTTTGGTTCGGTGGGAACGACATGATCTTCACAAGGTTGAGGAGAGAGTTGAGGGACAGTGTTCGTTGATATGACGGTACAGAAGAGACAGAGAGTATATATTTTGAGCTTTATTTTAGAAATTTTATCCAGAATATTTTCTTTCAGATTCTGAAACTAGCAGGGATAGAACACAGAAGGTGGAAGCCTGTCTATGGCTTTTATAGAAAAAGGACAGCTATTATCAAAGAACATAAAAGGGAATCTGTAGTTGAGAGGTGAATCAGACACGGTTGTAGCCAATTCCTGGTAATATTTAAACTGTACATTGAGTAAGTTCTGAAGGAAATCAATTCTAAAGGGAATAGAAATTCATGGAGAAGCAATAACAATTTTAAGGTTTGCTGATGACATTTAATTCTACCACAAACAGCAAACGACATCGAAGAGAGCTTGAATGGGTTCAATGGTATCTAGAAAATGAGGTTATAAGATCAACAACAACAGAAGATAAATCTGGTAATATATATCTAAATGTGACAGCTATAAATTCTTTTCTAACAGTATTTATCTGCAATGTAGCTTTGTACTGGAGTTAAACATGGATGACGAACAGCGCAGAGACGAAGAGAACAGAAACTTTAGAGATGTGGTCTTACATAAAAATGCTGAAAATTAGTAACTAATGAAGAGCTACTGAACAGAAGTGGGTAAAAGAAAAATGAATGGCACAACTTGTTTAAAAACAGGTATTGGTAGACAGCACTCATCCCGAGGCATCAAAGAGTCATCAGTTTGATATTGCAGTGAAGGATCACGGATGGGGGAGCGTTATAGGAGCTGAAGGCTTAAATACAGACACCAGGTTCAAATTCATGTAGATTGCAGTAGTTATCTGGTTAAAGGGACCTGCGCAGGATAGACCAGTATGGGGAGTTGCATCAAATTAGTCTTCGACCACAACAACATTCCACTAAAGTTCTGAAATCTCTTTGCTTGCCAGAACCTCGTTACGCATCCACACTACTGATGGATGCAATGTGTTCTTGTGACTAGAAGTCAATTGCTACCAGATTTGCTGTATTGGTTTCTGCCGTTTCGTCATCTGGTCAGCCAAGATAAGTGATAAATTGTTTGTGATAATACTCACCTGAAATTTGCCATGGAATCGTCAGTTCCTAGCCAATGAGAAAAACACTACCATGAAATACTGGTCACGTTAATTTATTGAAATTTTTAAGGATTTTGGCAGTTCCATTGTCATCTAAAATCTTTACTCCCTTTTTCTCTTACCAAGTTCTTGCTACGTTTTACATTTCAGAGGATTCGTATGCTTCACCAAAGTAATTTAATTTTATGAAATATCGTACACCTGCATCTGTACACAGTGTTTCATCCCGCCCTCCATTACGCCAGTTTGCTCTTTTGTAGCCCTTGTATATCCTTACTACCTCACTTAATACGACCCACTGTGCCTTCTACAATACACTAAACCTGTCAACTACACTATCCCCATTACAGTGTTACATTCATGAGTAAATCCTATTACACCGCTAAGACTTGTATTCCTCCAGTCTTCGTGTACTATCATTCCATCAGTATCTTCTTGCTAACGATTCTTTATGGCAACCTACATTTAAACGTCTTGATAGCAACCTGTAACATTGAGTGCAGCTGGGGCTTCCGAAGGCAGTGTGTGAAAACCAAATTAATTTCGTCCTCCATCAGTAACAACTAAAACATTAATAATACTGAAGAAACAGTTAGCACAAATGGTCCCTGCAGAATCATCACATCACCTTCTACCTAGCAACCACGTGAAACCCACCACTCCCTTTCCAGCTACTGAGACCACCCCTGTTATCTCACCATGGTGCCTCTATATCTCCGATACTCAAAGTCAGACAGTTAAATGCGTTGATTAGCAGGAGGGAACGTTACATCAATTCCTGGTCTTTTCGATGTCTCCTCAGCATATCCATCCCCACTAGTGCACTGTTAACCATATCACTGAAGTACATCACAGATTTCTAATTTTTTTGTATATTTAAGTTCAGCGTGCTTTAGATTAATAAAATTACCTCCAAGAGGCGTAGAAAAATGGAAAAACGGACAGAAATTTCTAAGGGCATCACGAAACTACGTGGTGTTTCAGAAAGGTTAATGCGCTTTGACAAGACTATGTCTTCTACATGAATGAGACTAAGAAGTGAGATACATTTTCACTAATGCACAGTACTAGAACGTTATTATGTTTAGTGGGAAAAATATATATTAAAAGGTATTCTTTATACACTTACGTTTAAAATTAAAGTTTTCATTTACCCGTCACGAATCCTTATTCTCACCACAAGACGCATTACAAGCATGCAGACAGCAGCTGCTCGTCCCATTCTTTTGCTGAGAATGGCTGGAGGTAGTGCACTCTTTGTTTTTGCCGTGCACCGGCTCAGATTACACCCAGATGTTGGAAGGGGAGCCACACTGGTGAAGTCTTTCACAAACCACAAAAGATTAATGTATATTGGGTAACCAGCATTCGAGCAAAGTGTTCCATAGAAAACCCTACGGCAACTACACTAATTGGCAGCTTAGCCAAGACGCCAATGTACACTTTTAATATCGAGGACGTTCCTAAAGAAAAAAAAAATATTCTCTAAGGAATCAGTACTGATTCAGGTAAAAGCACATATGCGAAACACAACTTGATCTATACGTAAACAATATCTTCCAGTTCAAAGGACGGCTCAGGGGTATTCTACATTAATTTATTTACTTGTTTACTAACGCGCTGTCGCTATGTAACTTTACTTTTGTGCCAAATTAGCATTCGCTTCAGACATTTCAGTTTCATATAAGTACACAACATCGGATGATCGTGTACTTTACGAAATGCAATAGATTCCCCTAGCAAAAATTGCAATATTTTGTGTCTTTATTTAGTTTAACACTGCTTCAAAAATATTTTACCCTTTTATGTACTGCTAGCTACAAAGTACAATGCATGTTGTGAGTTATGACTATGTTTAAACGCCTATACACCAGGGCAACAGAATAAATAACACAATCTCCATTTAACTTGGAATGGGAGTTTGCTTCTAAATAAACAACTTGTCTCTTGTTAGTAGAGGCTCTGTAAGTGTATGTTTGTTCTTGATGTCAATATGTGACAATTGTCCATTTTTTAACTTTTTCTGTCAATGATTGTTGATTCCCGAAGATATCCGTGAAGAAATCTCTCCTGCCTCGTGGCATATGAAGACTGCGTTTGATTCTATGATTTCTTCGTTCGCTGATTTTGTTAAGTTGGCGTGATGCTCTTCTTTGTTTTACCCAAAGAGATACTGGAATTATTGTTGATGCCCCTGGAAAACAGATTAGGTTGCATCAAACTGCTTTTCTGCGAAGTACAAACGAACACGGAAAGATATACAATGAAGAGCCAAAGGAACTGCTACACCTGCCTAATTTCGTGTAGGGTCCCAGTGAGCACTCAGAAGTGCCGCAACACGACGTGGCATGGACTCCACTAATGTCTGAAGTAGTTCTGGAAGGAACTGACACCATGAATCCTGCAGGACTGTCCATAAATCCGTAAGAGTACGAGGCGATGGAGATCTCTTCTGAACAGCACTTTGCAAGGCACCCCAGATACGCCAGCCAAGCAAGCAAATTCAACTCTCTATAAAACCAGCCCTAGGTAGACGAGTGGCTCGCCTACATACTCGTAACATTATACCAAAACTGAAAATCGCTCATGAAATACTGTATGGAAGTAAAGTACGGAACAACTTGGGTTCACATTTAGAACCCTGTCGGGGTTATATTCGGATTGACATATACCGAAAACCAATCACAAGTGACTCTGGGATACACGCCTCTTCCTGTCACCCTTTCCGCTACAAGCGGGCCTTTTCCAGGATTATGGTCCAAAGTATCAGTGAAATCCTGTTAAGTCTAGCATCTATAGAAAAACAGCTGTCTAATGTTAAGCACATAGCTGTTTGTATCAGTTACGACACAGTGGTAGTTGATAATCTGTGCTGAAAAATGACTTCTCAAAATGAATACAAAATTCCACTCTCTTCAATAGCTACTAATTCTGATTTTTTTAGGGTACAGCATGTAGACCACATTTTTGCTTCGGCCAACAGCCTCCAGGACCCTTATATTCACAATGAACAGTCGTATTGGGATAAATTTGCTGACTAGACGTGTACAAGATTACCTGTAGTGAATGTGATGCTTCATACGTAGGACGTTTAAGGCTGGAGTTCATGAGGATCTACTCAACGGAGAAGAACAGTTCTAACCCCACTCAGCGTCTGTGGCCATCAGCCGCCGACGCTAAGCAATTTAAAAGAACTCCTTACTGCCAAAAATGGAGAATAGCTCAATTAATTAGAAGAGATGGGAACTGCTATACAGTCATGTGAACAAATGATACTATAATGAAATTTTCACTCTGCAGTGGATTAAAGCTGTGTGCCGGACCGAGACTCGAACTCAGGACCTTTTCCTTTTGTGGGAAAGTGCTTTACTACCTTTTTTTCTGGTCTCATTTTTTTCGTAATTGTTCATTGGATATTTTCGGGGTGGATGTCCCATGACACCTGTTACAGTTCATCGTCGATCCGTTAGCTCAGTTTTTTTAATTACAGAGGGCAGCTAACCCGATGACCGAACATGCTGAGCAACCGTGCCGGCACCAACTGAGCTACACAAGCACGACTGACGCCCAGTCCTCACAGCTCTACTTCTGTCAGTACCTCGTCTCCTACCTTCCAAACTTCACAGCAGCTCTCCTGCGAACCTTGCAGAACTAGCACTTCAGGAAGAAAGGATATTGTGGAGACATAGCTTAGCCACAGCCGGGGGGGTTGTTTCTAGAAGTATTTCACTCTAGGCCTACAGCTGAGTGTGCGATGATACGAAACTTCCTGGCAGATTAAAACTGTGTGCCGGAGCGAGACTCGAAATCGGGAAAGGTCCTGAATTCGAGTCTCGGTCTGGCACACAGTTTTAATCTGCCAGGAAGTTTCAAATAATACTTTTTCTTAACGATTAGTTGGTCTGGAAAAACCAAACATTTTAGGGTTAATGATCCCTTTCATAGAGTCCCTCCATTGACTCCATTGACTATTATTCCAGTAATTTGTTTTATCGTTATACTCTCGTATCTGATCTAAGATCTATTCAGTGTGTATCACTGGCTATGACCTTCTATTTATCGTGTTTTTGTATAAGTGTATATGTGATTTATTCCAATGACCGCCATATACACTCCCAAATATTAAGGTTTTTTTCGCCCTATATTAACAGTCACTACAGATATCTGAGCGTGAATTTAATGGTACAGTGTCATAGCATTCATTAATTTATTTATTTAAATGCTCGTGGATGCTACTTTTCTGTACTTTACCCATGTCATACTTGCTGGGTAACTTGACGTCGTTTACCACAATGGTGTTCCCCTAGTATGTACAGTAATCGCCTTAGTATTATACGTGATTTGTATGGCCCGTATTACCTGTTCAATAATTTTAACTTTTATTGCACTTTAAAGTAATTTCAATCTAATGCAATCCTTCTTTTCAAGTATAAATTAATCAGCTACATATTAGCCTTGTCCGTAACTTAAAATATTAAGCCCATCTGCTTTTCATTCTGTTAGCGCGGAAAGATACGGCCATCCCCATTTAATAATTCTAGTGGCGCTGCCAGTTGGACCGCCCAGCCGTTTGGCATCCAGGCCAGCATGATGTACGCAAGGCTCTATGTTGTGCTCTACTTGCTGATATAACAGCTCAAAGGTATTTGTAACTGTTCGTTGCTTTCCTATACCGGTTTTCTGAGACTTCGTTTCCGTTGCGACTGTGGGATGACTTTCGAAATTTTGCGTCTAGATTCCCATAGTTCCATTTAGTTACTCTGACGCTTTCATGGTATGTGGTTGACATAGAGCTGTGGTAGCAGCCGCAATGGAATTCACTTGACTCTTCTGCGTGAATGCTGTTACAACTTTAATTTCATTATTGGCGCAGCTTAGAACCATGCATTATAGTGTCTATTGATAGTTATTTAACTAGCTTAGTTTTTCGTTTTAGCCGGCTGGTGTGGCCGAGCGGTTCTAGACGCTTCAGTCTGGAACCGCACGACCTCAGATGTTAAGTCCCATAGTGCTCAGAACCATTTGAACAATTTTTTCCTTTATGATAATCTAATAATCCATGTCCAACGCGAAACGCGTTACTTTGAAATAAAAATTACTCAGGAACAATGACTCTTTTATTTACAATACAACAATGAATGCCGGTTGATGTGTCAGTCGGCCAATGATGGAATGGAGTGAACACTTCAAATTGGCTGTATTTTAGAATCAAGAAAGCGTTCTTCAATACATTTCCGTGTCTGCATGTTCTCAGGTCGAGTGAGTATTGTCACTTTCCGATCAGCAAAAAGCATGTGACTCTGCACCCCTCCAAATGTTGATTCATTTCCGAGAGTCTCACGAATTTGGCTACCGAGAACAAAATACTGTCGAGTTATTGACGACAGTAAGAAGAGATCGTGTCGCAAATACCAGAACCTATTAACCATTTCACAAAGTCCACGTAGTCATGGAAGAATATCAGGAGGTAATCTGGGCGATGTATTCGGAGCCCAAGTTCTGTTGTAAAGTGAGACTGCGGTATTTTATCCCGCCAGAGAGACATAGTGCAGGCAGAGCTACTCCTAACCGTAAATAAGCATTCCGTAATCACAGAGCTATTACCTAGAAGAGCAAAAACTAATTTAATTTCCAATAGAGGCAAAATGTACAACTGCTCGTTATTATTATCAGGACTTGCGGCTCATAACAATACTTTATCACAAAAAAATTCATTACATTAACCTGCCACACTTGAGACTAGCAGTCAAGGTGATCCTGCCTACCCTTTTGAAATACATGATGCGATAATTAATGCCGAGGTGATTTAAGTACTAATATACTGTCGAATAACTCCATCTAAAATGACTAGTTAATTAGGAAAGTGAGATTAGTGTTATAACACTGTCGTCTCTCGATTTACAGAGAACGCATCAGCTGCCAGAGACAGCAATGCGGCAGACTAGGCAAGTCTGTCAGCAGGGCCAGTCACCGTATTGCGAAGTTTCACCACAACATCCATACGGACGTCGCAGATCCCCGTCCTTGAAGCTAACGTCGTTGAAAACTATGTCAGCAACTACCAGTAATCTGAGACATTGTTACTCTAAAATTTATGATAGTTTTCCTTGATATACACTCTTTTCCAAATAGCAGCCAGAGCAGATTTCGAGACACTGTTCCATAGATAAATGTAAAAAAAACGAGGAAAAGTGTTCGATATGGATCAGTAGTTGTGTGTTTTATGACAATACATATATGCTGTGTTATATTATCGTCAAAGCAGTGCACATACAAAACTGCCAATATTTGTCTTCAATCGCTTTAGTGCCTTCCATGCCACATACAGCAGATGAAAGCTCGCAGCTGGTTCCACGTTGATGTTTTTCCCAACCATTCAGTTCATAGATGTCGCCTTAGCCTTGTGCAGTGAGTTTCAGGTGCTGATGTTCCAGGTGTTGATGTTGTGTGCATGAAGCTTCTCCTTGACCTCAGCCTAGGTACTTGTGGTTTATATCCAAAAAACGGGGCATCTGGGATCGATTTCCCGCTTCTTATTCTACTTTTCTGCCACCGTCCCTGTGAGGTTGTTTGGTGGCGCTCTACCCGTAATCTGACAAATTCTGGGGCAGGAGGTTGTCGGGGACAGCCATAATGCATTCAGCCTCATTAAACGCCTTTTTCCCATATCTGGAATTTCGTCAACTGGTACTGTGTATTCTGCTACAGAGAAGGGTAGTGCCAGGAAACATGTACGGAGCATGTTGGTAATGAGGCCCAGGTACTGTAAGTACGTTTACGGATGATGTCGTTCTGGGCAAATACATTTACATTTGTCTCTTGGCAATTATCTTTGATTGGGAGACTACGATCCAATTTTAATCATAGGTGTTTTGTAGTATCGTATTGACAAGACACATGCCCACGCCAGATATTATTTAATTTCCTCCCGGCCTCCCAGTTTCTCAGATGAAACACACAGACCTGCGACTCACCAGGATTAGGATTTGCGTGGTAACCATCATAAAACTTGCCGAGTTCTCCAAGGGCTGCTGTTAGCTTCATCTCCTCTTCCTCAAAGATTTTGTCTTGAGTTACATTTGCAGTGTCGTCTGAATAAATAAATGTTCTTGCTCCAGGATTGACTGGTTTGCCATTTGTGTAGATGTTGTACAGCTGGGATGCTAGTACACTACTCTGAGGCAGACCATTGTTCAAGGCTTTCCACCGACTCTTCTTATTGTGAAGAGTGACAATACATCCTTCTGTTTCGCAGGAAACAGTGGACAAACTGTTTTAAAAGGTAGTCTTTGTGATTCGATACACCTTTCTAATCAACTTGACGGTGTCATATCTTGCTAATAAACCTATGAATACTACTCTGGTAGGTTGGCGACTGATCAGCCTTTACAATCCTTTATACAGGTGGTAAAGAGGTGAAACTGTTCGAAAGTGTTAGGAACGTTTGGTTCTTTACTCGGCTTCAGAAGTGCTTCAACTCTGACCGTTCGTCAGATCTTAGGATTCTGTAATTAGGAAACGCTGGTGTTAGTTAAGTTCAAGATTCATTGCGTTGTTATTGGCCAAAATATTTTAGTTTTATCTGGTCATAAATCATGTAAGCCTGCATCTTTAATATCCTTCATAGATTGGAAAGTTACTTCAGTTCTTTCACGGTGAAAGGAGTATCAAGGTAACCTTCTTCATCAGCATTTCTCTGAAAGTTCTAGTTCATAGTTCTGCTTTTATTTTCCCCATTCAGCAGAAGAAGATGTGGGTCGTCACATTAAGTAGCGATTTACAAGTCTTATGGCTGCCCTGTTTTGTGTCTAATCGTGACACTATACTATACCATTTCTCTCTGCTGATTGCCGATGAAGCATTCAACAGGTCCTCGTCAGTCTAATATTTTACTTCGGGGAGCGGGTCGGATTCCAGTAAGTCTTCGTATTTCCGAAGGAGATATCTTGAACATTTATCGAACCCAGGATTTTAAGATGTTCTACAGTCTATGGGAATATGTCTAAAAGACTCGATTGTGACTAATTCTATAAACTTCAGATAAATCGCGTAATGTATACGTACATATATCCCGAATTCATCGTGATCGTCCCCAAGGTCAGCTTTTATTTGTTGTTCCATTCTTCTGTATGTAATTCATGGCAATGTTTTGTAGCCATGACTTATTAAACTGGTGGAGGGTTTTGGAATTGCTGTTATTACAATCTTCTGGAAGTGTGAGGATAGTTCGCGTGTCTCAGATATCTTGCTTAAACGGTGGTATGGTTTTACTGCTGTTGGCCCGCCCTGCGATCTCTATAATTATGAGGGAGAGGCTTTGACCCTAGCGGCCTTATTTCGACGCAGGTCTTTCAGTTCTCTATAAAATTTTTCTCACCGCATTTCTTCTCATTAACCCCTTCTTTCAGTTCCATTACACTGTTATCAACTTCTTCTACCTTGTATATATTCCATCGACGTTTAAACTTCCCTTCCTTTCCTTACTGCTGCCTTGCAAAATGACCTCTTCATACTCATACAGTTCCTCCCCTTTCTCCTTACGTTTCTTTAAGTTTCTTATAGGAGGCATCTATCTTTCCCACAGCCATGCATGTTTATAGAACCTTGCTTTCGTTTTCCAGCCGTACCAGATTAGCCGCTTCGCATTTGCTGTCTGTCCCTTTCTTCACATTATTGTACACCCTTTTGGCATTTTCCTTGATTGTGTATTTTGTTTTCTTCTTTCGTAGATTGAACTAAATATCTCGTGTGTTATTCGTGGATTTCTACTATGCCCTGTCTTTTTGTTTATTCGATAATCTACTGATTTCGCTATATCTTCTCTAAAGTTACCCACTCTTCTTTTATTGTAGGGCTATTCCTTTCCTCTGTTTTGTCACAAAGCTCAATTTGGAGCTCTTAGCAACATGTGGTTCTTTCATTTCATCGAGGTCTTATTTCCTTTGTTTTCTACATTTATTCATTTTCTTAGTTTTAATCTGTTGTTCATGACCAACAAAGTGCTGTCAAAGTATAGACCTGTCTATGTAAATATTTTGGAGTTTAAAAACAGGTTCCTAAGTCTCTGACTTAACGTTATATGTCATTACGTAACCTATTTCCGTATCTCCTAGTCTCTTCCACGTATACAGACTTCTTTTAAGATTCTGAAACAAAGTGTTAGCAATGATTACATTGTGAAAAACCCACGAAACGGATTTACCTTTCGTTTCTCTAACCCAGTTCCTGTTTTGAACTATTTTTGCTTCTCTTTCCGCTACCACTGTCCAGTTCTAGCTACCCATTAGAATTAAATATTCATTTTCCTAAATAACGAAAATACTATCTTTCAACTTATCATACAGCCTTGCCCTCTATTTATCATCTGCAGAGCTAGTACAACTGATGGCGACAGAAAAACGCGCCAATGAAGTCACATATGGAGTAAATACTTTGTTTGAAAAGTTGCAGCGAACTGTGAACTCAGATGCTGTACATCACTGCAAGTTACTGGTCCCAAAGTTGTAATGTTTTTAAAGTATTTTAGCTCTGCGTTGTTATTTGCGAGAAAATGTCATTCCAAAACGAAAAGTATTATTTTGCTCCAGTTCATACAAAGAAGATTTAGGTGAAAAGATTACTGTAACAAATGGTTCACTGACAGGCCACGAGAGGGCAACCCATGTACTGCCAAACCGAAGTTCATTTCCCTACATATTTAATTATTTTTAACGCTTTTTAATTGACTATAGCTGTTTAATAAGCTAAGTTTAGTGTGTATTTATTTCTAATTCTTGACAATGTTCTTTTAACTAAGAAATTTTAAATTGTAATTCGACTTATAACTCATTGGTTAATAATGACATCATGCAGTCAGAAGTGGGTGGAGCCTCCATTATATAAAGTAAGACGTGCACTGGTTTCTCCAGTTGTGATTCTTCAACAGAAAGGGGTTCCTTCTCAATGGTAATTCAACGTTTTATAGCTTTATAGCCGTATAACTCTATGTATTTTCATTAATGCATGTAGCCCTCTAATTAGTGCTTTGTATACATCTTGCAGGTCTGAAGATGACCACAGTAGTGGTCGAAACCGGCCCCCTTGTTAAATAAATCGTGATCAAGACTGTTTTTAATAGTAATTATTTACAAGACATTGATCACTGCTGTTCCCGTAATGCATTCAAAAGTAATACAAATAGCAGAGTTGAAATTACCGCAATTCTCACTCCAAAGATCCTATTGTTTTTCTTCTAGTAGCACTCATGCTAAACTACGGCGTCAGATCAAAAAATTCCACCAACTTTACACATGGACTCACTTCATATACTTTCCCAACGAAACTTCTTCGACTCCCCCTGCAATACAGTTAAATCCGCTGTGATACTGACCCTTCACATCGGAGCTCCCCCTTCTCAGTCCAAGTGTCTGTGTCACGTTCTCCTTAATACTACAGCTTTAACGACACACGTATCCTCTACTCACTTTCCGTTTTCCTACCTATCACCTACCATCATCCATATGGCTACATCCAAAGGGAACCCTATGTTTGCAGCCACACTCTGCAACCCTACACCACTTCTATAGTTTCACTCCCACAAATATTTTTACCAATAGTATGTCCTTCAAGATTATGTGAAAGTGCAGTTCTTCTCTTTATGATCGTCACCTTTCTCCAACACGTTTTAAATAAGATTTTTTTAATGATGCCTTTTAGTCTTTGCGACCAAATGAAAAGCGAAGAAATTCAACATCTGAATTTTACAGAGCCACCACCAGTGAAATTCATTTTTTTAATTTTAAAAACATGTGAATTATTTATCGTCTATTTACATTGTTTCATAATTATGTCACATTTTGGCTGAAGAGCGGGTTATATGTAGCACTGAGAACACACTCCCCACCTCGCTGGTGAGGGAGATGAAACAACAAAAAAGATATTCACTGTATTCTACTAGACTGCGGCAGTCCTTTCACTGTATCTGTACTGGTTAGTCTTGTGATTTATATTTTAAATTGAAAGAATAGAGATATCATAATTTTATCCCCATCTCTATATACTTTCAGCTCTTTTATTATTTGTATACATGATAACAATTTAACTTCTTACCACATACAGCCGTATGTGCTAATGAGTTGGTGGTTCCCATCATTCTGGTGGAGTAGATATTGTGTTAACTATACGTTTTGTTATTATACAACAGTTGAATGACTTATGTCACGATTAATATTTATTGTACCATGAGACATAGGTCACAAAATTATGTACTGGTGAACTGGACTGACAGTACTAGATAAATGCAGTTATCGAATGAATAAACTTGTCACATGACCATATTACAGCTATGAAATTGTGAGTGAGTTAGTTTTCATTTACAGAACTTGCAACAATACCACGTAGGATCTACAAACCTGAAGTAGCATATTATCATCATCAGTGATGTTAGTAGCTTCATTCTGTAAGGTCACAATTGGTAAATAATCCCATTTAGCGTATTATTTTTGTAATATTATGTTCATATTTATAGTGGAATTGCATGTATGTACTGATTACATCCAGACTGTTTTGTAATTATTTCATGTATACCAGTTTCATTGCAAAACTACTGAGACTACAAGAAGAATTTATAAATTTAACGCTGCATAACGATATAGTTATAGCACTATACGTTTTATTTTTGTGTATAAATCTCTCTGTCACAACTGATTTCTTATCACCTCGAATGTAAGTCTTTGGGCATATGTCGTCACATTTGTTTCTCTGGTTTGAGTACTGTACATTGAGTACAAAACTGTTTTCCTGTTGGAAATTGCTTGCCCTGTTATTTCAGTCTGTATGTATGCCTGATATTAGTAACTGATTTCATACTGTGTCAATATGGGTTCATGGATTATTTGAACTTGAGAATGTTACTATAGTTAAACGGTTGACGAGTACAATTCTTTTCTGGTATATTATTCTTGTTACTGAACAGTCCATTAATGGTTGTCGATTACTCAAACAAAAATAAACAACTTGCTGAATAAAAAACTACTGTGTCATGTAAGTGTAAATTTAACGCAATGCTTTCAATATTTACCTGGATTTTTTAAAAATATATTATTCTTTAAAGGCACTTAAGATATGTGAGAAAGCTTTCAAGTTTTCCACAAAACGGTATCAGTTTGTGGATCCATACTTGAATGTGTTAATAGTGGAATAGTGTTCCATTGTCTCAGGACCTGTCAAACTGCGTTCTTGCTAAAGAACAGTTTTCCGTAGTCTCAGGGTCTATCAGACTGTGTTCTTGCAGACTCCTATAATGCCTTTAGTTGTGATATTCTGTTTCCGTTTAAGTCATCTCGCAGTTGAGTTTTGAATGAATGGACCTGTAATGATTCATTAGATGCTTGAAGAGATATAGTTACAATAATGCAATAAATATTGTCACTTCCTAACCACACCCAAGTCCAAATCCGAAAGCAGGGTATTTTTGAGAGTGCTGCTATTTATACAAACATCGTATTTGCTACATTGCATGCGCATTCCAGAATATAGGTAATGCGCCGAGCTTAGGCAGTTAGGAAAGCTTTTGTGACAACGAATTGGCTGTGATTGTCAGTGCAGTTATCCATCTTTTCTCATTTGTCAACTTCGGGAACCTCCGCATGAGATCGACACCAGTACAGTGGAATGACACAGCTGGAAGAGGAGCTAGTACCAGATGCCCAAGACATAATTACGGTGCGTTCTCCTATCACTGTCATTTTTTGCAGTCGCTCACATAGTGTCTAAGATATTAATTAAGACCTGATTGGTGACAGCTACATCTGTTTCTGCCTATAGTCTTCACCAATTGCAGGATTATTCATAGACTGATGTTTGTTATCCTAATACATCGTCTTCTCTATAAACCCTCAATAAACGAAACTAAACACTGTTCGAAGAGACCTTGGAAGGCCCAAAACTACTGAACAACTGCCGTGTCATTTTCTGGCGATAGAGATCATTTTATGCGGATACGAAGGGGCCTGTGATCAGCACACTGCTCTCCTATCTGTTGTCCGTTTTCGTGACTGGAGCCACTACTTCTCAATCAAGTAGCTCCTCAATTTGCCTCACAACGGCTGAGTGTAGCCCACTTGCCGAGAGTGCTCAGCAGACCACGTTGGTCACCCACCCAAGTGTTAGCCAAGCCCAACACCGCTGATCTTCGGTGATCTGACTGGAACTGGTGTTACCAGTGCGGGTAGGCCGTTGCCATAATTCTGATGTACTTCCTAATAAACCTCAATGTCTCAATCAAAAAATACCTGCCAGAGGGTTTGGTCCATTATATTGGACTGTATGAGCTCCCCAATATCACTGACTTACTTCCTGGGTCCCAGTCGTTTTTCAGCTGTTATGCTTAGCGTTTGGTGTACCTAAGATATTTCATAAAACTGTGCGCCTGCTTAACTGGATGGTAACTTGCTTGCCTCTCATGCAGCGGGCCCAGGTTAGATTCCCATCGGTGTTGGAGATTTTCTCCGCTCCGCTCATGGACTGGGTGTTGCGTTGTCCTCATCAGCATTTCATCCTCATCACTGGCACGCGAGTCGCTCTCTGTGGCGCCGACTTAAATAAGACCCGCACTCGGCGGCCGAGCTTCCCCAGATGGGGCCTCCTGGCCAGCAATGTCATACGGTCACTTAATTTTTTTTCATAAAATTTGATTGTAACCAAGAAGTTCTTCCATACAATGATTTGGACAGTTACCGTAGTGCATTTTCTGTTGTCATGCCTGCTGTGCTGGTAGACTCTGGAGCAGTATCGTGAGGATGTGAGGTCCAAAGAGCATCTTACGTCCATGGGGTATCTCAGCATATTGCTGCTCTGAGTCAGTGCCGAATGATGGAAGGCAAAAATCTGAACCGTAAGATACTCTGGAGTCAATGATCTACACTTCAATTTGTCAGTACTGTCTCACGGTTTACAACTACTTTTGTAGGAAATAAAGTAAGCAGCATGAGTGTGGAGCAGAAATGGAAGGGAAAAGAAGCAACTCCACACATGCGTAAAGCACACTGTGGAAGACAAATCACATACTTGCATATACTAGTGTATATCTTTGGAGAACAATTAACCTATAACTTACACGACAAAAATAAATGACATCTACACTCGTTTTATATTTAGTTAAATTACTGTACACTGACACCCACGGCCTTCTTCGTTTGAACCTCGCAAATTCCCTACAGAGCCTTTAGAAATGCCATTTCCTTTGATATACGAAACACACTACACTGTGTGATTCAGTGCATGTGGCCGTTTGCCCCAAAGGGTTACATTGTATACACCCAACCCATGCTATCACATATCGATATCACCCCAATTGTGCTCTACAGTTGTTAATGGAATAGCAAGTTTCTGTCTGACACCAACACAGGATCTGGAGGACATAATGGCGTATATCCACTGAGCCACACCTCCAGTGGCTCTGTACTACGAGCGCCACCTGTTGCTGCGATACAGGATGGGAGGCAGCAGCAGCCACTCAACCCACTTGTGCTCGGAGCCACTTCGTCATGTGACGCTATGCAGACTCCATCTAGCTGCGGCACTCACATCGTTGTTCATGCTTATTACAGCAAGACTCTTGCTTGCTGATACTGATGAGCTGGACCCTGATTCTTCCTTCATCATTTGTATTGAGTCTTCCTTCACTTGAAGAAATACAAGTTATGCAAATCTTCCATTTACCTTGTTAGTTTGTTCGTTAATGATACTGCTCCTGTCCAGCTTTCCTACGACGAGAGTTGCCACTACACTGTGTAGTCCACCTCTCATTACCAATGCGTATCAAGTCGTACGCAACACAACTGGTGTCATTGGTTCATTTCTTGGGCCCTTCCCAGTCATCATAACTGTATCTGTACCTGACACAATGAAAAATAAGACTCTGGGAAAGGGAGAAATACAGGAACCATAGGTACAATAACAAAGCAGTGGACATAAATTGCGCATGTTGCTACTTACTTGTGTAGCCGATGACCATAGCACCTCCACAAATACCACTTGTGACACGGACATGTAGAGGGTCGGACGTGCAGCGACTGCTACAGAGGGGTGTAAGAGCGATTCCTGTATTGATCAGGACGCTGATGGCCCTCCCACTTGGGCTACGGGGATTTTATGGGTTCTAAAGAGCTACGTGGGGCCAGCGTAAGGAGAAGAGTGGCTGCAGCAAGACAGGGAGTTTGTGCAACAACTCATTATTACTACAAGGGGCCAAATCAGTGGCAGATGCAGGCCCTTGTCCAGTACCAAAGCATGGCGTCGACCTACACTGCCCTTGTCAGGCATTGATCTCACGGCCCTCAGCAGTGATAAGTGGTGTTACGATGACAGTGCAACTGATGCCCCAGTATTGCCAAAGCCTTGCATGGTCTGTGTATCTTGGTGGTGCTATGTCAGATGTTGATACATTTCAGTCATGGTGGCTGCGTCCCGTGTAGCTGAGGTGGGTGTCAGGCACTGGAAAGAACCCTGCATCTCAGTGAATAGGACAGTGTTGGTTCGACACTCACCTTTGTGGGAAGACCCGTAGCACATGGCCCCACCAGGATGGCATTAGGATTTTGATGGAGTTGAGGCAGAAGCCAACACACAACTAGTGGGGATTCAAGGCCCAGCTGTGGGAATGGATGGCTACATTTTACACACAACAGGCAGTTATTGTTTCCACTGAGATCATATGTGCAGCCTACTAAGCGTCACCGAAGTGTCTTTAAACTGCCCATTGCCTCAATGGTCAGGTAGTAGTTGCAGAGTCACTGGCATGGCGTAATGCTGACGCAGCTAGTGTTGGCAAGCTCCTGAATTTTGCCACCAGGCCCTGTCTTGGAGCTGTGTTATTACATTTATTTAGTTGGCTTTCCCATTTGTAGGACAATTACAGAATACTATCAGACGTTTCAGTTTAACTGAAAATGAAACAAGTATCGAAATTACTGACTCATGGTTACAATAATAATACCTTATAAACAGTAGGGATGTGGGTGGTGTGGAGTAGAACGTCCTGGAAGGTTTACTGCACACAGTTTCCAGTTGTCATTTATTAATAAAGGTAGCGTCACATTGTTGCATTTGAAGGCAGAAAAATCAATCGTGACCCATTGCAACAGTCATTTGCGTTTGGCCTCATTAGCCAATAAGTGAAACCTTTGTTCTAGTCAATCAAAGACACATTTAAAACGTAGTTCTCTATCTATTAAAAATCTGTCCGATACACGTATCAAAACGTAGTACAAATATAAAAAATTATTTCACAGTTCTTAAACTCTTCATATAGCTCTAGTGCAACAAACACTCTTAACCTGAACACAGTCGAACGATTTACCTAAACAATCAACGGTAGCCATCAAATTAAATTTTTAATCATGAAACCTCTCCCATACGCATGGTACCGTCTGCACATACTTTCAGCGATACCGGAGCACAAGTAAATTTAAAACTAACACATGCAGGCTCCTTTCACAACTCAATATAAAGCAGATTAGATTAAAAGAAATACGTGATGAACAAGGGGAAAGAAAAAACCATTTTCAGTTACGAGAAGGGAAGAGGAGAAACAATTTTGCCATCGTAAACCGAACTCTCACTTGTACTGGATAGATACAATTACACTAACGTACTGACTGAGATGTTAAAAGTCATGGGATACCTCCTAAAATCGTGTCGGACCTCCTTTTGCCCAGCGTAGTGTAGCAACCCGACGTGGCATTGACACAACAAGTCGTTAGAAGTTCTCTGCAGAAATATTGAGCCACGTTGCCCCGATAGCCGTCCATAATTGAAAAAGTGTTACCGGTGCAGGAGCTTGGATACGAACTGAACTCTCCATTATGTGCCATACATGTTCGATGGGATTCACGGTGATCTGGGTGCCAAACCATTCCCTCGAATTGTCCAGAATTTTCTTCAGACCAGTCGCAAACAATAGAGTTACTGCCATGGTGCAATGTCATCGATAGAATTTCCATAATCGCTTGGGGACATGAGGTACTTGACTGGCTGTATATGGCTTCCAAGTAGCTGAACATAACCACTATCAGTCAATCATTGGTCCTGTTATGCCACAGGATCCAGTCCATTCCATGGAAGCACAACCCACACCATTATGGCCCCAGCACTGGCTTGCGCAGTGTCTTGTTGACAACATCGTTCCATGGCTTGGTGGGGTCTGCGCCAAACTTGAATCCTTACATCACCTCTTGGCAAGTGAAATCGGGGCTCATCTGACAAAGCGACAGTTTCCCAGTTGTCTAGGATCCAACTGAAATGGTCACAAGCGCCGGAGAGGCCCTGCTGGCGATGTCGCGCCTTTCGCAAAGGCATTGGCATTAGTCGACTTTAATCCATAATTGGTGAACATCGGTCTGACGGTACGTGCATCACAAGATCAATGGCAAATGATAATGGCGCCTTGCTAGGTCGTAGCAAATGACGTAGCTGAAGGCTATGCTAACTATCGTCTCGGCAAATGAGAGCGTAATTTGTCAGTGAACCATCGCTAGCAAAGTCGGCTGTACAACTGGAGCGAGTGCTAGGAAGTCTCTCTAGACCTGCCGTATGGCGGCGCTCCGTCTGCAACGACTGACAGTGGCGACACGCGGATCCGACGTATACTTGCGGACCGCGGCCGATTTAAAGGCTACCACCTAGCAAGTGTGGTGTCTGGCGGTGACACCACACCTAAGGACAACACACACATCCATGTCCGAGGCAGGATTCGAACCTGCGACCGTAGCAGCAGCGCGGTTCCGGACTGAAGTGCCGAGAACCGCTCGGCCACAGCGGCTGGTGCACATTCCTGTCCCATGACTTCTGTTACCCCACTGTACAACATAATAAGACAGGAATTCATGTAAGAAGGGAACACTAACGCACCACAATAGTGGACACCAACATAATCAAAAGAACACCAAGACAAGGACAAGGCCGTTGTACATGACAAGACGCCTAGAAAAAACGTCGGCCTTACACTAGTGAAGCACAGTGTCTCCCAAGCAACGTCATTCAGAACAGAATGACACAATGTCTAGCACACAATGTCGCTCAAACACTGTTAACCCACAATCTAGGTAAGCTCTAGTAAAGAGGAAAACACGCAAATAGCTTCTACTACAAGAGACGCTTTGCCGATCACAATAAGCAGTCCGTGACTACAACCCGGCGATCAATAGCGGTACCGCTCTTTACCCTCAAGCAACCACAGTTGCTAACCTTGCTAATATGCTCATATCACTTCCAAACTCACTAGAACGTGACAAGCATAGCATGAAATGGAGCTCCGGACTACACACCCTCAACAATAAGATGGCAGGTAAAGATCCTGCACACATTGTCTTTAATTCCACTGCATCAATCTGGGCATCGTACTCTGTACACGGCGGCGAATAAGGCAAGAACACAGGCTGCATTCACAGCCGGTACCCACAAACCATCCGGACACTGAACTGCATAACAGACAGGGAGCAAACTACGGCCAGGCGGCCTATAATCTGTGGCGGAGGACAGAACTGCCGACGTGGGCTAGTGGTCGCACCTCAGTGACTTGAAACATAGACTGGCTGATACCATCGCACTCCAGCCGACGAAGTGTTGCCTATCCTACTGGACTCTGCTATTGCCAATGTTGCTCCAGTTCCAGTGCGGCCACAGATAACATTCACCATATAGCACGCCTGGAAAGCCCCTCTGATGGATCAAATGGCTCTGAGCACTATGGGACTTAACTGCTACGGTCATCAGTCCCCTAGAACTTAGAACTACTTAAACCTAACTAACCTAAGGACAGCACACAACACCCAGCCATCACGAGGCAGAGAAAATCCCTGACCCCGCCGGGAATCGAACCCGGGAACCCGGGCGTGGGAAGCGAGAACGCTACCGCACGACCACGAGATGCAGCCCCTCTGACAGCTATGGCAGAGACTCTCCTGGAACGGCTCGAATAATTTAACGTTATTCACTTGTGTCACATTTCTTCCCACTGCCCACACCACACGCAGGCACGCACTAAAATACACTAATTATAACTCATACCACATACACACACACACACATACACACACACACACACAAACACACACACACACACACACACACACACACACACACACACATACTTGACAGGTGTCATGACACTGACGATACTTCAACCATTTTATTAAAGTCTTCGTATTTCCTCCTGACAATAAGGTTTCATTGAGTGAAATGGAATCTGTTATCGAATAGCGTGTATTGTTTATTCAATAAACAACAGAGATGAAGCCGGCCGAAGTGGCCGTGCGGTTAAAGGCGCTGCAGTCTGGAACCGCAAGACCGCTACGGTCGCAGGTTCGAATCCTGCCTCGGGCATGGATGTTTGTGATGTCCTTAGGTTAGTTAGGTTTAACTAGTTCTAAGTTCTAGGGGACTAATGACCTCAGTAGTTGAGTCCCATAGTGCTCAGAGCCATTTTTTGAACAGAGATGAAACATTGGTGCACATTACAAGTTTACGAGTATGAATGAGAATCATGATAGGAATTACAGAACTGACCTGATATTAAGGTTGAAATTACGGAACTTGAGCAGAATATCCAATCCCCTTCACCCGAGGGGCACATCAATTGAAAGTCCAGAACCATCGTAACAGTAGCTACCGTAACGTGCTTCTATGTAAATATTAGGCCTTGCAGCAATGAAACCAAATGAAATTAAGGGTGAAGTTCCCTCTAATCAACAACATTCCAAAGCCAAACCACTGTCAAACTGCCGGACAGGTGTCCATAATTAGAATCTGAAACTTACATGTGACTATAGCAGGAATCAGTAGTAAATTACAAGAGAAAATATTTTAGTTGGTTCAAACAGTGAGGCCTCTTCCCGAGTATCATCGAGAATCACATATTTGTCGCAAAGGTTGTCCATAACTGACTTTCTTATTTTGAGCCGTCAGTCTTCTGTCTTGTGCGATTCGGTCCGCCATGAATTCTGCTTCTGCGCTAATTTTCTTATCTGAGACTATCACTTGCACCCTACGTCCTCAAATATTTGTTGGGTGCATTCAAATCTCTGTGTTGTGTAATTTTTACCCTCTACAGTTCGCTATAGTACCACGGGCGTTGCTCCCTGATGCCTTAACAAATGTCCTCTCACCTTGTCTCTTCTTCTCGTCAGTGTTTTCTATACGTTCCTTCCTTCGCCGATTCTGTGGAGAACCTCCTCATTCCTCATCTTATCGTCTAATCGTGATCACCAATCATGACGCTTTGTTTCTCGCTGTTCTGATTTGTGGTACGTGTCAGTACCTTTCTCTTTTTCAAGTTTAGTCTGAGTTTATATTCTCTGTTCGTTGACCTGTTCATTTCATCTAACAGATCGTGTAATTATTCTGCACAGTCACTGAGAATAGCAATCTCATCAACGAGTTTTATCATTGATATCATTTTACGCTAAATTTTAACTCCACTCTAGAAACTCTTTCAGTTCTGTCATTGCTTCTTCGATGTATAGATTGAACAGTAGGGTGAAAGATTGTATCCTTTTGTTACACGCATTCTAATCCAAGCACTTCGTTCTTTATCTTCCAGTCACATTGTTTCGTCATGGTTATTGTACATATTGTATATTACCCGTATTTCCCTACAGTTTACGCCTATTTTACCAGAAATTCGAACACGTTACAAAATTTTTCCTTGTCGAACGCTTCCTGTGGATTGAAGAATGCCGTGAACGTGTCTTGATTTTTCTTCAACCTCAGGTCAATTATCGAGTGCAACGTGAGAACCGCCTGTCTAGTGCCTTTAATCCAAACAGATCGTCATCTGACAGATCCTACGTTTTTTCCCATTTTCAATATATTACTCTTGTCAGCATCTCGGATGCATCACGTGTTAGGCTGATTCTGCAACAATTTTTCGCCCCTATCTGCCCTTGCTCTCTTTGGAAATGTGTTGATGATATTTATCCGAAAGTCGGATGGTACGTCGCCAGTCTCATAGATTTTATACACAAACATGGTCGTTTGGTAGAGGCTTCTCCCAATGGTTTAGAAATTTCGACGGAATATTTTCTATGCTTTCTGCCTTATTTAATCACAAGTCAACCAGAGCTCTTTAAAATCTGACTGCAAATTAGGTGCTCGGATGTCACCCCTACTGACTCCAATTTCTTCCTCCAATACATTAAACGAGTGACACCCTTCGAAGAGCCCTTCAGTAGATGTGCTCTGCATTCCATAGCCTTTTCACCTTGGCTGACTTGTATTTGCTATTTATTTCAATCCTAAAGGATCTATATTGCTCTTTATCTGTCTTTCCCGGAGTATTTGTGTACTGTTTTCTTATATAGCCTCGCAAACCATTAATTCTCTCCAGCGATCCTGAAGTACGTAGGTTTGGTACACATTTGAAACTAAACGCAGGACTTACACAATACACCTCAAAAGATACTTCCTTCGATGCCGGATGTTTCCTAACATTTCGAATCTACAGAGCATACATCATACTGAAACAATCATAAATGATGTAATTCTAACGACGCCGTTAAAGTTGCATAAAAACGAGAAAAAAATAAAATGAAACCATTATGACGTTCTTGATTACCAAATGCTTTTATTTTTTCATTGAACCTGATATGATTAAGACCATATGGCCCTCTCTTACATTGGACAAAGATTGAAAACATACAATTCCTACCTAATTTATTACTACCTAATAAATAAAAGTTTTAATATGACACATAGTAATAAATTGATTGAGTGTCTATAGTGGCAATTTTAGTAAATAATACTGACAATTAACTAATTAGGTTACTACTGGGAGTATTTGTACTATTGTTGCTACTATTACTAAGAGTAATAGTTGTAATAGTAATAATAAAGGTAATGATAATAATAGTGACAAGAATACCGGTAATGACAATAATAACAATAATGTTAATGTCAGATATAAATAGGAGTTGTAGGTGTATAAAATAAATATTTTCTGATAGAGAGAGTTCTGGGGGAAAGGAAATTTAAGGAGGCTGCATCAACTAAGAATACTGTAAAACGAGGGAGATCTGGTTGGCAACAAGAATGTACAAGAGTAACAAGTGCGTGCAGGCACAATGGTAATCATTGTTGTTGCTTTAGCAGATATGTCATTAACTGTCTTCTCAAGGTGATGTTAATCAGTTCTCTAATATAGAGCGCGAAGTTATTCCAGAGTCGGATTCCTGAGACTGGGAATGGCTTCGGGAAAGTGGCTGAATGGTGAAATTGGACAGAAAGAATTTTGCTGTCATGGGAACAAGTGTTTCTTGCCATTTTTTCATACAAGAGCGTGAAGGCCGAGAAGAGATATGATGACCAGTGTACGTTCGTAAGGCAAGAGAGAAGAAAGAGGGTTCGGGAATCTCGACGCTTGCCTGCACACAGCCAGGGTAGTTGTGCGTACGATGGTGAAGTATGATCAACGAGTCAAACATCATAGACATAACGAACACAGGCGCTCGTAACCAGTTCCAGACGCGGTGAGCATTCCTTAGAAACGCCTGCAGGATAATAACCGTTGTAATCAACAACTGGAAGTATAAGTACAGGTCTAAGTTTCTTGTTCAGCTCAAGGGGAAAGATCTGATTATATTTTTCTAGGGCATGAAGAGATGGTGATTGAGCCATGCCGGCTTGCGGCTACCGATATTTGTTCAGAGATGCTAACATTTCGGCGCTTGTGAGCCCGTCGCGAGGTGGCGCGGCAGGGAACGGATCGGGAGGCCAGGGCGAGTGAGTTTAGTAGGGAGGTGTAGAGAAGACGGAGCGATTGCCCAACGAGGGTAAACCGGTCGGTGAAGAGGTGTTTCGAAAAGACATTGTACAGGCGACAGTTGTAATGTGACCCAGCGCCTCGCGTCAGACTCTGCCCCGATACTCCACACTCTTAACACGAACAATGTCCATTTTCCAAAACAGCGTCGCTGAAGTTGAACGAGAACTAACTGGATAATATGAGGTACTTCAACCCGTCTATGACTTACGGCACGGTTCCAACAACCACATGAAATAAAGGAAGGAAGATTTGGGTTTTACGTCCCGTCGAAAACGAGCTTCTTAGAGGCGGTGCACAAGCCGTGACCTTTCAAAAACACCATCCCGGCATTTACCTGCAGAGATACGTAGATATTACGGAAATCCTAAAGCTAGCCTGCCGGACACGAGTGTAAAGTGTCGTCCTCCCGACTGCGAGTCCAGTTTTTTAACCACCGAACCACTTAGCTCGGTCAGAAATATATTGATCAGTCTTTGACACTCTGACACATATCTTCTGACCCACTGCTTTACTTACACTGTAGGACGCAAGAGCACAAGTCAACCACTACTGTGGATAGCTTATCAACACTCAGTCTTTCATAAATTTAAGTTGGTGACTTATTATATAATCCTTTTAACAGTTTGCCTTCATTTTTCATGGTCTTTGGAATCTCGCAGTAGCCGGCCCCATGTCTGGTATGTTATCTCCTTTGTCTGGTCGATCCACCATCTCTGTGGTCTTTACTGCCGCTTTCTCCCTTCGACCTTACCTTGTATGATCATCTTTTCAGAGTCATCCTCATGTCTTCGAATTATGTGATCAAAGAACTGCAGGGTTTACTGGAAACAAATACTGTACAATTTCTTCTCCACACTCATTTACTGAAATATTGATTCGTTGGTCCGCTTGTCTATCCATGATACTCTTAGCAACCTGCTATATGTCCACATCTCAAAAGCATCAATTCTTTTCCCGTTCCCTTCAGTTATTTTCCATGTTTCACCGCCATAAAGGAAAACTGGAAACAGAGATTTCAGCCATTTCAATTTAGTATGTCTGGTTAGGGCTCGATCTTTCCAAATCACTGTAAGCTTCGATGCAGCATCCCTACCCAGAAAAATCCTGTGTCGTATCTCCTGTGTAGAGCCTCCCTCTTTGTGAACAACTGAGCCCAGGTAGACAAAGAGTTCGCCTTCTTTGTATTCTGATGACACATCACAAGCTAGAAGTGACTCACATCTGTCGGTCATCATGATCTTAGTCTTTTTCTTGCTAACTGACAGTCCAGGTATCTCGCTTTCTCTCCTAACTCTGTCCAGTAGTTTCTTCAGCACCACTTTCTGCCTACAACCTTAAATTTCTGGTATATTGTCCTACAAATCAGATCCAAGTAGTTCAGCCATGAAGAATTTTTCTCATAACATACTCTCCATAGATTTTAAGTATAACTGGCAATAGAATACATCCCTTCTAACATGGTTCAAAAAAAGGACCTGAAATAGTCTTACTTAGTCTAATTACTGCCTACTATCAGAGAAGAGATTTCTGAAATGGTATTAAGATATTCAGGAACGCCCTTTCTGCTAGTATACTCCAGAGTATACAGTCGAAAGCCTTGCTATAATCCAAAAAAATAAAGAAATAATGGGGTGTATAATTCCCTACATTTTCCAGTTAGCTGTCTGACATTGATAATCTATTTTCGTTTTCCTTTATCATTAATAAACCCAGCTTGCTCTGGTGATATTTCTTTATCTGAGTAGGTTCTCAGCCATTCATGTATGACATTTAGAAGAATCTCACTGGGACGTGAAATCTAAGAAATGGTTCTGTAGTTCTCACACGCTTGTGAAACGAAAGAGTTGCTGACATATATTTCATACATTATTTTCAAACAAAGCCACCAAGTGCTTTGCTTGTTTCAGCAGCAAAAAAAAAAAAAAAAAAAAAAAAAAAAAAAAAAAAAAAAAAAAAAAAAAAAAAAAAAAAAAAAAGCTCATTTCTGTTGTGTAAACATCAGAACCATTTTATGGTGCCCAGTCTGCTACTTCCACCAGAAGGATCATTCAGTTACAACGACGTTCAAAGTACTTCACTAACTTGTGAGTGCCCAGTTAATAACTTAGCGATGGTAATAAGTTTTTCATAGCAGTCAGTCCACACTAGTTAATACAGGTACGTAGAGAATTTGTAAAGTTTCTCTCTCTCGTAGTTAAAAATATTAATACACATTTTATTTTTACTATTGATCTTGGGGGATACACTTCAAAACTCAGTGGGAAAAGATAAAACAGTAAACTGAAGCAATTCAGCGGAACCATTTTCAGATAACAGCTGAAATAGGAGCTTTAGAATTTAACATTTACCAAAGTAGTTGTATTTTTTTAGTTTTAAATGAAGCAATTCACAGAGTGGGCTTCAGAGGTGAACTGCTTTCGTTTGTCCTCAGTCTTTTGGAGATGTAGAGACTGCCCAGATGTAAAGTTTTTGACCTAGGGACCTATAAAAGTTCTGTATTATATGAAATGAATCAGTAGTCGATGTTTAGAAAGAACATTACATGGAATTCGTCAAAAATGAAAACACACAAAAGCAACAACAATTTTACTGAGAGACATACAAAGACATCACTTATAGAGTCACTAATTTTTCAAGAACATTGAGGTTGGGTCAGAATTTAATGAAACATACTGGAAACGCAACACGGCCTTAGAACAGTTAACACTGATTCCTCCAATCGCTGTGAGTAGTGGTGTTGATTAGTCCCACTACGTATTAGCAGAAGAAACGAAGAAAATTTCTGAGGAGGCCAGGACGAAGAGCTACAAGCAAGAAGGGTAGCAAAGCAGGCAAAGGAAGAGAGTAAGAAAATACAAGAAATTAGTCGAGAGGCAATGTTAAAATTAGAGACTAGCTTCGAAATCTTAGAGAAGCACCGTGAGGAGAGGGAGCGACTGCCAGATAAGTCGAAGAAACATATGGACCAACTAGAAGAATATATGGGGACAAAGGGACAAACTCCAATAGGCCTTGTATCGATCACAGAACCGGGAAATGATAGCCGAGGTGATTACAGAGGCACAGGCTGGATTACATGGCACGCACGTAGAGTTCAAGGTAAAATTCACAGATGTGTGGTTGCGTTCAGATCTTGATAAAGCTTAGGATAAAGTCATCCACTTCGAGAGGAAGGAAGTAGACATGAGGCTAGAGAATTCTGTTAAATTTGAAACAGAGGAAATGTGCGAAAAGGGGGAACACAAAGAATAAACTAAGCAACACATATTGCGGAACGACCATGAATAAAAGTGTGCACCAAATTGGTAGTGCAAAATCAGTCATTAACGCACCAGCAGTTAGAGTCGTGGTTGTTGACAAGCCCGTAACGAACAGAAATTGTGAACATAGTATGGATTTTGCTTTTAGGGAAAGGAAATGTGCTACGAGATTTAAGCGTTATCCTATATGTTCACGGAATTCAGAGACATCGATCCATCCGATGGCTTCGGTGCGACTATTCGATAATTTCTTTCATCCAAAATGATCAGGACTTCGTCACCTCCGTTGGTAATGGCGCATATAAACCAACAGGCAGTGAATAGGAAATGCTCTTCGTTTGTGCCTCTCTGAGAGGAAGTTCTCAAGATATATTGACTACACGTAAAAGAATATAATATTAAAGAGGACAAACTACACAAATGTGTGGTTCCTGGAGAGGGGCAGCAGCCTTTTTAGTAGTTGCGGGAGCAATACTCCGGATGATTGAGTGATCTGGCCTTGTAAAATGAACCAAAACGGCTTTGCCATGCTCGTACTGAGAACGGCTCAAAGCAAGAGGAAACTGCAACCGTCATTTTTCCCAAGGGCATGAAGCACTTCTGAGTGCTTAGTAAACAATCCCGTAAGATATGTTAATGAACGAACTCAATGACCTGAAAATACCATAAAACGCCGAAACCTAGATCGTAATTAAATAACAATATTAGAGTCAAATGGCGGTGTGTTCATTTTAAAGAGGCTGTATGGTTAAAACATGATGGAATCCTCTTGGGTAAAATATTCTGGAGGTACAATAGTCCCCCATTCAGATCTCCTGGAGGAGACTACTCAGGAGAACGTCGCTATCAGGAGAAACAGAACTGGCGTTCTACGGATCGGAGCGTGGAATGTCAGATCCCTGAACCATGCATCTAGATCAGAACATTTTAAAACAATGGAAGAACTCGTAGAAGGAGGCCTCACAGAAGATCATTTTGGGTTCCTGAAAAACAAGGAAAACTCCAGGCAATACTGACCCTACGACTTCTCATAGAAGACAGACTATGGAAGTTAAAATTCTAAAGGTGAATCGGGTAGAATACAGGGAACTACACAATTTGTCCAGAAACCAGACTGCTGTTATAAGAGTCGAGGGGCATGCGAGGGAAGCAATTGTTAAGAAGGGAGTGAGACAGGGCTGTAGCCTATCTCCAATGTTATTCAATCTGTATTTTGAGCAAGCGGTAAAGGAAAACAACTGAGTTGGAATTTAAGTCGAGTGAGAAGAAAAACAAACTTCAAGGTTTCCTGATGTCATTGTAATACTGTCAGAGACAGCAAAGGACTAGAATGAGCAGTTGACAGGAATGGACAGCGTATTGATAGGATGATAAAAGATGAACAACAACAACGCCAAACGAGCATAATGGAATGTAGTCGAATGAAATCAGGTGCAGCTGAAGGATTTAGATAAGGAAATGAGACTGTAAAAGCAATAGATGAGTTTTCCTACATGAAATAAATGATGAAGGTCGAAGTAGAGAGGAAATAAAATGTTGACTGACAATGTGAAGAAAAGCGTACCCGAATAAGAGAAATTTGTTAACATGGAGTTTATATTTAAGTGCCAGGTAATCTTTTCTGAAAGTATTTGTGTGGGGTGTAGTCGAGTATGGAAGTGAAACAAGGACGATAAACACTTCAGACGAGACTAGCTTTTGGAACGTAATGCTACAGAAGAGCCGGCCGCTGTGGCCAAGCGGTTCTAGATGCTTCAGTCCGGAACCCCGCTGCTGCTACGGTCGCAGGTTCGAATCCTGCTTCGGGATTAGGACTGTGTGATGTCCTTAGGTTAGTTCGGTTTACGTAGTTCTAAGTCTAGGGGACTGATGACCTTAGATGTTAAGTCCCATAGTTCTTAGAGCCATTTTTGAGCTACAGAAGAGTGCTGAAGATTAGGTGGGTAGAGCACGTAACTAATGAGGAGGAACTGAATAGTATTCGGGAGAAAAGAAATTGGTGGCACAACCTAACTAGAAAAAGAAGGCCAAGAGATGAATACACTAAGGAGATTCAAAAGGACGTAGGTTGCAGTAGTTACTCAGAGATGACGAGGCTTCCATGGACATAGTTGCATGGAGAGCCACATGAAACCAGTCTTCTGACTGAATACCACAGCAACAACATTAAAGAGGAAATGTTATGTTTAGGCGCAATAAGAGAGACGAGATTCGAGAACCCAGTCCGATAGTTCAACGAACTAGAAAGGTGTAAAGAAGAAACCTACGGAATACAAATACAATAAATATTCTTGGATAACTGTGATTTTTATGTATCCACGGTTAAAAAAAAGCTATACATTAGAATGAAGAAAAAAAAGAAGAGGATCGTTCTTCTTACGGATCGATGTGCAGCATATTCACCTCAAGCAGTTTTGGAAAATGTTCGAGTGGAATTTGCCCCTCAATACTGTTCCAGTGTTTTGCAGCCATTTGATTTGGGCATTATTACAAATTTCACAGTGCATCATAGATAAAAGAAACTGGTTCAGCATTTGGTAGCAGTGACTGATGCCGGAAATAAGTCTCTCCATGGACTTACTGCAAGCCATGGATTTTTTTTTCGGCTGCGTGGCCGCTGGTGTCATCTTCCACAATAAACAACTATTTCCGTAAACCAAGTGCCTTACTGTAAGACACTGCCGCTGATGATAATGGCAGTGGAGATGGTGAAGTCGTGTCTCGTAATGAGCTAGCTGTAGTGGAGGGTGCATATTTCGACAATTTTGTACAATTTGATGATTATCTCGTCGTGCACGCGGAGCTACAAGATGAGATTATTGCTGATGTCTTCCAACAACGCGATGATGATCAAGAAGGTGGACCAGCTTCGCCTGACGGTTCAAAATGGCTCTGAGCACTATGGGACTCAACTGCTGAGGTCATTAGTCCCCTAGAACTTAGAACTAGTTAAACCTAACTAACCTAAGGACAACACAAACATCCATGCCCGAGGCAGGATTCGAACCTGCGACCGTAGCGGTCTTGCGGTTCCAGACTGCAGCGCCTTTAACCGCACGGCCACTTTGGCCGGCTTCGCCTGACAGTGATGGAGATGGAGATGACGACGTGAATCTGGAAACACTTAAACTGAGTGAATTGTTATGTGCAAACAGTGCGTGCAGGCGGTAAATCATTGCAAAATGTTGTAATGAAAAAGTTCTGAATGGATTAATAAGTTAGCAGACTGAGGTGAATAGATGTATTGCACGGTAAGTGAAAGAAGCCAAATTATCTAAGTTCTTAAAAGCAAGATCAAGTGGAAAATAATACACTTTATCTTTAATACTGAATCGCTGTGGTGTGTACAGTACAAAATGCCAAATTAGAGTACAGTATCCAGTTTCTCTAGAGCAGG
This sequence comes from Schistocerca americana, assembly GCF_021461395.2. Lineage (NCBI taxonomy): Eukaryota > Metazoa > Arthropoda > Insecta > Orthoptera > Acrididae > Schistocerca > Schistocerca americana. The sequence goes on along the minus strand of NC_060122.1, from coordinate 128,002,879 downwards.
ACCGAATAATGTATTTTCTTTTAATACTTTGTTCTATCTTCGTAGTTTGTAAAGTTCGCACATGCAGGCAGATTATGCGTTTTTAAGTGAAAAATATAATGTGTATTACCGTATCTACATGTGTCTTCTAAGTAGTTTTGAGTTCCAAGTAATTTTTTCTCTTCCGCTTGACGTATGTATAAATCAGGTTAAAATGTATATGTATTGATGTCCTCGCCAGTGATGCCAGTGGATGTGAATTTGTTGGGTTATATGTGTCTATAGTAGTTTGACGTCATAAAACGTCCAAATGATATGATGTTCAGTATGAATAGTGTATGTTGTGTTTGTATTTGAGCATGAGTCGTATGTGTTGAGGCGGCGAACAGGGCTGTTTTTCGAGGGGCGGATAACAAGGGCGAGTGATGATTATGGAATACGTGCTGCATTGCGGAACATTCAGATGTTCACCAATCTGCAACAGTCCAGTCTCCAGTGAAAGAATGTAATAAAAAGTAGCGTATACTTCTTAAATTTGTTTTGTTTCTTTAATATCCTACAGGAGAGCAGAAGCTCGATGGATGAGGATCAGTAAGAAAGTTAAACATAGAGAGAAATCGTGGTGTATTATAATAGCGAAGTGTAGGTAATGTATGTAAAAGTTACGCGAATCCTGGCAGATAATGTCATGTGGAGTTCATGGTAATGTAACAATCCTCTGAGCTCTGCTTTGCATACTGTAAGTATAGTTGATATGTTACTTCATGTATAGAAATTATGAGGTAGGATCTTGTCTGGTATGTGAGATTTTGTCTGCTGGAGAGTACTGGAGCGTATAAAGATTATAGGCGACTTGCCTACAACAAATAATTGCATAGCCGTCCGGTATAATGAGTTAACGAAAAAAATATTTATTCATGAGAACTCACAATGAGAAGAAAACTAAAAACAACAGAGAAGTAACAAAAACTAGGAGATCCTATAGTCTTACAGCAAAGATAAAAAACAACAAATGACCAAAAAAACTCTCGCGCACTTTTGATCTAACTTTGCATCAGACATGAAAAATATCACTGCCACGCAGCCCCCCCTTAAAGTGCGGAGCCCCAGGGATATCTTAATACTTGAATTTTATTCGACGTCCAGCTCTGGTGTGCGTCGGGTGTCTCGGGGGCGGTGACGTTGTTGTTTGTGGTGGTGATTCACCTGTCTCGGACGATGTACTGAGCGGTGTTTTGGTATGCTTTGCGTCCATCATGTGTTGATGCACAGGCGTGGTGTCAGAGGTCGGAGAGGGTAAAACCCATGCTGGCTTGACACGTTCAATCGATACCTTTGTCGGAACACCATTGTACATTATGTCCACGGTATGCTTATTTCTACTCAGCACCTGAAATGGGCCCGTGTATGGTGGTTGTAAAGGCGATTTGACTGAGTCTGTTCGCAACATTACGTGAGAGCAATTGTACAAGCCTTTGTGTACAAACACGGTTACCATGGCGAGAAGGTGGCGGGCAACGTATATTTGTGCAGTGACGTCTTAGCTGCTGCACCCAGTGTGTGAGGCCCTCTGATCCAGGTAGTAGGGTTGGTACTAAATAATCTGTAGGAATCCGTAGCGGCGCGCCGTATACCATCTCGGAACCTGATGTACCAATATCGGGTTTGTGAGCTGTCCGCAGGCCTAACAACACTAATGGTAATGCTTCCGTCCATCTCTCTTGATGACACATCAATGCTGCTTTGAGTGTTCTGTGCCATTGTTCGACCATACCATTACTGGCAGGATGATAGGCAGTCGTGTGGTGGCGTTGGAAACCGCACACTTTGGATAACTCGAGGAGCAACGTAGATTCGAACTGACGTCCTTGGTCAGTTGTGACATGAAGGGGGCATCCAAAACGGGCAACCCACGTACACAGAAACGTCTTAGCAGTAGTTTCGGCTGAAATATCGACTATTGGAGTTGCTTCTGCCCATCTTGTGCACCTATCTATGGCCGTAAACAAATATCTGTAACCCTCTGACTGTGGGAGAGGTCCAACCAGGGCCACGTGAACGTGTGCGAATCTAGCAGAGGTACCTTGAAAATCTCCAATATCAGCACGCACATGTCGTCCTACTTTACTCTGTTGACAAGGAATGCAGGAACGTACCCAAAGGCTCACGTCTCTTTTCATAGAAGGCCACACATAGCGGTCTGTCAGCAGCTTTATTGTAGCGTTGGCTCCTGGGTGCGATAGTGTGTGGACACTGTCGAATGCCGTCCTCCGCAATATTTCTGAAATGAATGGTCTTCGTCTGCCTTGAGAATAGTCGCACCACAGCTTCCGCTTGGAGTTAGGCAACAGAATTTGCTCGAACTTCAGACCTGTAGACGGGTCGTTTAACAGCTGTCGTAGCTCTGCATCCTTGGTCTGTTCCACTGCAAGATTATCATAGTCTATAATTTCTGAAATCCCGCAAATACGTGAAAAATAGTCAGCCACTAAATTTTCTGCGCCTCTTAAATGGCGTATATACGTCGTGAACTGACTTATGAACTCAATATAACGGAACTGTCTTGGTGAGCATTTATCACTGGTGTTTTTAAAAGCCGATGTTATGGGTTTGTGGTCTGTAAACACAGTCACTGGTCTAGCCTCTATTTGTGGGCGGAAGTATCGAATTGCTTCGTAGATCGCGAACAATTCTGTCATACGCGCTCCACTTCTCTTGTGCAGTCTGTAACTTTTTAGAGAAAAACCGTATTGGTTGCCATTGCCCTTCTACACGCTGGTGCAGCGCCGCCCCTATTGCTGACTGGCTCGCGTCTACAACAATAGCTAGCTGTGCGTAGTGAACTGGGTGAGCGAGCAACACTGCTTTGCTGAGACTTGCTTGAAGATCATTAAATGCTCTGTCCATTTATTGTGTCCACTTAACTATTCGTCGACCTTTGGCGTCGTGTCCCTTGAGTGCATCAGTGAGTGGTGCTTGCACCGCAGCCGTTGCTGGTAGGTGACGTCTATAAAAATTTATTAATCCCATGTATCGTCGTAGCTCATGGTAGTCTGTCGGTTTCGGAAGGGCCTGTATCGCCGCGATCTTCTCTGGCAGAGGCAATATACCTTCTGATGACACAGTGTTGTGGATTGGCAGGAGACCAACCCACTAAATTGAGAGGAAGCCGAAAGGCACGCGTTTAAGCTCACGCAGGCTGGCGAGAGGTCTGGAACAGGACAAGGAAATTAGAACTTAGAAAAAATGAGGTAACTGGTAGAATACTTAACTTTAATCCATTAATGTTGAACGTAGCTCTTGTCTGTACATTATTTACAATATCAATAGCAACTGATAATGGCGCCTTGCTAGGTCATAGCAAATGACGTAGCTGAAGGCTGTGCTAACTATCGTCTCGACAAATGAGAGCGTATTTTGTCAGTGAACCACCGCTAGCAAAGTCGGCTGTACAACTGGGGAGAGTGCTAGGAAGTCTCTCTAGATCTGCCGTGTGGCGGTGCTCGGTCTGCAATCACTGATAGTGGCGACACGCGGTTCCGACGTATACTAACGGACCGCGGCAGATTTAAAGGCTACCACCTAGAAAGTGTGGTGTCTGGCGGTGACACCACACACAGTATGGCGGAGGAAAGTGACTTGGTTCTTGTGCATTACGCATTTATTTTCGTAGTCAGATAGACGCTTGCGAAGTTGACACAGATGCTGTTCATGTGTTTGACTATCCGGAGAGAAAACCAAAATGTCATCAAGATAAGCAAAGCAAAATGTTAATCCCTTCATCACTTCGTCGATAAAACGCTGCCAAGTCTGTGCTGCGTTCTTAAGGCCAAAAGGCATAAATAAAAACTCGAATAATCCAAATGGTGTAATCACTGCTGTCTTCTGAACATCTATTGGAGCCACCGGTATCTGGTTGTATGCTTTCTTGCAATCGAGGACGCTAAAAATTTTCGCGCCGGCCAAAGCACGTGTGAAGTCATGTATATTAGGTAATGGGTATCTATCTGGAGTGGTTCTTGAGTTTAATGCTCAGTAATCCCCACACGGTCTCCATGATCCAACTTTCTTACGTACTTAGTGCAGGGGTGAAGACCACGGACTGTCTGACCGGCGAATTATTCCCGCCTGTAACATTTCCTCGAATATCGCCTTTGTTTCTGTCAATCTCTCTGGTGCGATTCTACGTGCTCGTTGTGAAACTGGTTGTCCTGGCGTGGTACGATTATAGTGAACCGTACTATGTTTAACTTCTTTTGTCTGTCCGTCAGAACATCTCCGAATCTTCTCTTCGTCATGTAGCTCTTCGGCTACAGAGTTGCCGATCGCCTGTAGCTTCCCACAAGTTGTATGCCCTTTAGTGCTTGATGTTGCACTGTTGTCCGTCAGATTCAACAAACGTTTTCCTTGTAAGTCGACCGCCAACTCGAAATGTGCCAGAAAATCAGCGCCCAAAATAGGTTCTGATATACCAGCTATCACAAAAGACCAGGTAAACTGTTTGGAAAAACCCACATCAATCTTGCACACTTTACATTCGTACGTGTTAATCACCGAGTTATTCACTGCCTTCAAACGTGGCTGTATGTCTTTTTCGTTGTGTGGCGCATGGCTGACAGGAAGCGAACTAATGTCTGACCCGGTATCCACCAAAAACCTTGTACCCCTAAGTACGTCCGATACATACAATCTTTTCGAAGCAGGAGGCATATGCATTGACGACTGTTGTCGCTGACATGAAAACACTGCACTGTTTCTGTACATACCTAGGTTGTCTGAGTAGGCGCATGGTGATGTACATCTTGTAGCATCTCTCTCAAAACGTTTATGGTACCAACACACCTTACGCTCGTCCTCTCGTTGACTTCGTGTTTCACGCCCAGCCCCGTCTCTCTTGCGCTTAAAGATAACTTGTGGTCATTTTAGCGTGCGTAGCTGCGCTCGCAAATCCTCTATTGCAGTTTTTAAATCTCTAATATCGTTTGAACTTTTTGTTGTTTGTCACGTTGCGACCGCGGCACAGTTTCCTGTTATATCGTCAGTTTGGTCGTGCTGGTAATGGTAGTTACCGTACGTGGCATCTGTCGACGTTATTGGGACTGTTGCAGTAGGCTCGTGCGTCTCGTAGATTCTGTCTGCAGCGAGCAGCAGTTTGTCAACTGATCTTTCGTTGTATATAGCTAGTGTAGTTCTTACTTGCATTGGTAGCTGTTGTTGCCATACGTGGAGTAACAGTCTATCAGAGACTGTCGATCTATCTACCAGGCTGCGTAAATGACGCCAGTATTCTGACGGGGTTCTATATCCCCGTTTCTCTTGGTACAGTACTTGTTTGACTCTGATGTCGACTGATTTTACACACCGAGAAATTAATTCTTCTTTCAGTCTACAGTATGCTCCTTCAGTAGGCGGGTTCACTATAATGTCAGATATCAAAACCGAGGTCTGATGGTCCAAATTACTTTTCACCAAGGTGAACTTCTCATGATCATTGAATATTCTTTGTTGTAGAAATATATTTTCCATTACCGCGAACCATGTGTGTGGCTGAGAAGGCATGAATGGGGGCGACCGTAATTGCAATCGTTGAGTTGGTGAAGCGTTGAAATCAGCGGGTACTTCCGTTGCTGTTACTTGCTGTGGTTGTGCTGCCATGGTTGTTGAACCAACGTCATTCCTTTGGTCCGGTATATGCTTTAAGTTCACATCTTTCGAAATATGCAACTGTAAAGTTTCCAACTCATTCTGAAGCCTATGAATTTCTTCCGTTATCGAACTGTATCGTTTGCCGTCGTCGTTCATTGCTTTTGCAGTTAATGTTCGACGTAGCTAACGAAAGATTTAAAGTTCCTTAATCGGAGGTCACCAATTATGTAAGCGACTGGCCTACAACAAATAATTGCATAGCCGTCCGGTATAATGAGTTAACGAAAAAAAATATTTATTCATGAAAACTCACAATGAGAAGAAAACTAAAAACAACAGAGAAGTAACAAAAACTAGGAGATCCTATAGCCTTACGGCAAAGATAAAAAACAACACATGACCAAAAACAACTCTCGCGCACTTTTGATCTCACTTTGCACCAGACGTGAATAATATCAGTGCCACAAGATAATAGACGTAATAGTCAGAAGGAAACGTAACCTACAACCTGAATACCAAAGGATGGGTCTCATTCGAAAGTGGAAGCTACAGTTTACATACAAGTATTGTTATTTATTTTAACTAATCGATAGGAATAACTAGATTTTCAACAGATGCAAATTATCCCTCAGTCGGTGTCGTGAATGTTTCGTGAAATAAACTGTGATATGGGGTATTTACATACCCCAGACACTCATCGAATTTTCTAGACAGATATTTGAACATAAATATAATTTAATGAATACAGGCCGTTCCCATAGCTATTTAGTGTATTTCCGTGACAACACATTTGCTAAATCAAAACACAATAATGGTCTTTTTAAAAATTAATACCTCCTTAGTTCACCAACTTCAAAATTGCGGCCGGCCGCGGAGGTCTAGCGGTTCTAGGCGCTCAGTCCGGAACCGCGCGACTGCTACGGTCGCAGGTTCGAATCCTGCCTCGGGCATGGATGTGTGTGATGTCCTTAGGTTAGTTAGGTTTAAGTAGTTCTAAGTTCTAGGGGACTGATGACCACAGATGTTAAGTCCCATAGTGCTCAGAGCCATTTTCAAACTGCGAAGTATCTGTTGGTTACAGAAAAAAAATTTAAAACATAACTTTGGAAATTAAGAGGAGTACAGTTATATGCATTAAGGTCCAAACCATCAAACAAAAGAAAGATTAATCAGGTAACATATTAAAAAACTAAAAACCCGCCTCCATTGCGAAAAAAGCATCTAGTGTTAAGTGTTAACCCAGGTTTCGGCGTAGATAATTACACCTTCTTCAGAACAACAATAAAACCCACAAGTGCCTAAGAAGACCTTTGTCAATGATTAAAAGAACACCATAGCTATACATTTATAAACGAAAAGGAAAAGGAAAACACAAGCAGTACATATGTACAAAGTCAAAACCACTACTTAACTTAATGGTGTACGCTCCACCTCACACCGGCCTATGTTCGATGGGCCACGACCCGTCATAAACTGCAGCTACAAACGGTCGCTCACATACAAGCCTGACCCGCTATCTATGCACATGCGCAAGGCAAGGAAAGATACTTGAATGCGCATGCGCATACGAATACGAGAAAGTTTAAACATGGGTCGGGGCTAAATAGCCCACATATTCCCAGCGGTGGATCAACGTATATCAAAATATGAAATGGGTAGAAAAAGAGACGAGCTAAATAGGAAATGAAACCTAAAAATAACCGCATACATTTGCTTATGCTAGTAAAGAAACTTATATATGAAGCTACCTATGACAACGGGAGGAACTCTTAAAAACTATACCTAAAGCCAGTAGTTACCCTCGGGGGGGGGGGGGGGGGGGGGGAGGGAGGGGTGGCGGCGGTGGCGGGGGGGGGGGAGGGAGAGTGAGGGGATGTAAGCAAAAGAAGTTGCGGTAATACAGATATAGGGATAAAACGTGAGGTGTTCAACGGGCTAAAATCACTTTCATCGTAAAAGCAAAATGAGGATAGAAAGAAAGAAGATGAACAGATTAACCAACCCCACACGCCAATCAGCGCACGCATGTGATAATCCCCAGATTATCAGCTTTACAAGTATGAAGAACAAAGTAAAGGCGCGAAACCATCAAAAAATTTTCTACTTCTTAGTAGGAGTTGGTCATTGAGGATATTGTCTTTAACATGTCGCAGATGCTTAAAGATCTGCATTTCTTCCAAAACATCCAGTTTTAAGCCCGTAACCTCGGCATGAAGTAACTCAATATTAACTGGAGGGCTCGGCGCATGAGTCGCTTGCACAAGGTGTTTCGCATAAGTAGAGCGCTTAGTACCGTCACAACTTCTAGTAGGAATATGCTCTTTATACCTGAGACCCAGAGCTCGTCCCGTTTGCCCGATGTAAAGTTTTGGACAATCCCCGCATGTAATTTTATATACTCCTGATTGGGAAAGTTTGTCGCTCTTACTCTGCAGGGAGTGAATTAAATTCCTATGTAAACTATTATTAGTAGAACAGGCGACTCTGAAGTTATGGGCTCTGAGTAAACGCCCCAATTTGTAACTTATATGACCAATGTAAGGGATATAGATATCGTTGCCACCTGTTTGTCATCTAACGCTTCCCCTAGGATGGAAGACGTAATATTACTTTTCTTTATTTTCTTTACTAGCATAAGCAAATGTGTGCGGTTATTTTTAGGTTTCATTTCCTATTTAGCTCGTCTCTTTTTCTATCCATTTCATTTTTTGATATACGTTGATCCACGACTGGGAATATGTGGGCTATTTAGCCCCGACCCATGTTTAAACTTTCTCGTATTCGTATGCGCATGCGCATTCAAGTATCTTCCTTTGTCTTGCGCATGTGCATAGATAGTGGGTCAGGCTTGTAAGTGAGCGACCGTTTGTAGCTGCAGTTTATGGCGGGTCGTGGCCCATCGGACATAGCCCGGTGTGGGGTGGAGCGTATACCATTAAGTCAAGTAGTGGTTTTGACTTTGTACATATGTACTGTTTGTGTTTTCCTTTTCTTTTTCGTCTACAAATGTATGGCTATGGTGTTCTTTTAATCATTGACAAAGGTCTTCTTAGGCACTTGTGAGTTTTAATGATGTTCTGAAGAAGGTGTAGTTATCTACGCCGAAACCTGGGTTAACACTTAACACTAGATGCTTATTTCGCAATCGAGGCGGGTTTTTAGTTTTTTAATATATTGACCAACGATTGCTGACGCGTTGTGATGTTGAAGGTTCTTAATCAGGTAAGGTTCAATTTAATGTAATTCCAAAAACCCTAAACTTGAGCAAATTTTCATTATATTCACACACTCGGAACAGATTGAGTGCCTACAGGATGCACAAATATGTCGTTTGAAGTTTATACAGACCATTTAAGTCTTCTCATCCGGTGATCGAGGACGTGTGCTCTACATTCCGCGGGAACGTGAATCCAGTGGGCGCTAGAATATACAGCTTTCTTCTACGATCAACTTACGATGAACATAGTTGGAAACGCGCTGGAGCACAGCGACGAGTGTGGAGGTTCGATTCCATCTGATGAGAAATGCACCCCTTATGTGCGTGAGATTTCTGTGTCTTTCATTATTCAGGGATCCTAGCAGCCATAGACTACACTGGGCGGAAATGTAGTCTTTGGCATTCTCACTGGCACAATGTTCGTGCAAACCATTTCGTACTACCTGCTAACACGTCTAGATTCAGCTGCTTTTGACACATAAATAATTGCCATCTTCGTAGGCAGAGCAATTGGTATTATGTTAACACGTTCGGCATATTTTAATTCGCTGATGTTCAACAAAATAATAATCTGCAACAGGTCTTCACATAGGCGAAATAGGCCAAACTTATTCTTTGTACAAAAGGAAATAAATATAACTGTATGTTCAGTTCACACAAGTTCATACACACTTCATACAGAAACTTAACAACAGTTTCACAGTACGTCTATTCACTAATGAAATATCACAAAATATTTAGCTGCAGTTCTCTCAAGTGAATCTTAATTTGCCACAGAAGGAAGCGCAGTATCAGGTCTGCCAATGACGTTAATACTGTTGTAATGTTGTTCTCTACACCGCCCTCAGTCACCAGCAGATATTTCTGCACACCGTATGGGAAGTCGCTGCAGTGTTACAACGCTGTTGACGTCTGAGGCTAAGTTTATTTTGGAACGACGCTAGCGTAAATTACAGAGTAAAGAGCTGACCACGTTTGATGTTATCATCATTCCACATACCTAAGTACTGCTGTTATCCTCAAGTGCGTATTGCAGTTTTGGTTCTCAGGAACTCCGTTACTAGGTGTTAATGTATTCAGTCGTAACACATCGTATCAGAGAAACCATCGGTTTCAGGACCAATGTTTATTAGCCTTATCTGCTTGTTTCATTGTCCTCTACTTGCTCCTTCTAATAGTGAAACTGCCTATATACACAGGGTATCCTATTTATCTTGACGAACCATTATAACTTTCTGTCCAGAAATAGAATTAGAACTATATGAAGCCAGTGTTCCATAGTTATCAGGGTCACATTAACCAGTGCGACTGACTGTCTTGTGTCTTCGTTTGTTACGAAGATATGCACAGCAGTGCGACTATTTTAAGTAACACAACATTTTTTTGTTCGTTAATCCATATACTCTGCTCAAAATCTGTTCAGAAACTTATCACACAGTATCATTTATGTAGACATGACGTTATTGAAAATGTAACGCAGAACTATCTTTGACTCTCCTGTGTCAGCAGTGCAGATTTCTGGGCTAACGTAAATTATACACTAGCTGTAACGCACAGCGAAGAAATAGAAACACAAGGAAAATGCACGCTGGTCATTCAGTGAGCTAGTTTCGTTGCAGGTCTGTGTGAAAACAACACTACTTATACAGCAATGAAGAGATGCTAGACATGCTACTCATCTACGGAGAATGTAAGATTGAATGACAGTAATTGCAATAACATTCCCTCATTTTCGGTAAGTTTGCGCTTAGTACAGTATTGTACAACTTGTAAACATGTTTTGTAGAGTACAGACACTATTCATTAAGACTATACCTTCTTTACTTTAATTTTATTTCAGGTAGAACCAGTTGTGGTCCTTTGATGCAGAACGGAATGGAGGGTGTGTATCGGAGGCTCAGACCCTTCTGCGCCCGTGTAAGCTACAGATTCCTTAAGTTACGCAATAGGGCGGGCGGTTTGTTGGTTCTGTGCAATAGTTCAGGAGTGCACCACACACAGGAAGCAGCTACGCGGGTGCCAGAGGGTGTGTGGATGGGACTAGGCGGCTTTTGGCTTACAGGGTCTTCGGTCACTGCAAAAAGGCGACAATGTAAACGGGTGTAGGGGAAACAAAGGAGGGTAGCCAATTGGTATTGCACTTGTAACCTGCTGCAGCTGTGTTCGAAAAGAACCAGAGCTCTAAGCATTGGTTGAAAACACTGAAGCTCGAATCGTTACACGAACGGCAAGTAGGCTAAAGCCGGACCTAACCATGTTCACAAGGGATAGATAAAATACATTTGATGGTGGAGTGCCTGAAGTAGTCTATCTTGTAACGAAATTGAAGCAGATAGTTCCTGTGAGTATCGCTAGAGGTTACACTCAACAACCGGCACAAATTAATAATTGCTTCCTTTTACCAACCTCTTGACTCAGATGATATAGCTGCTGAAACGTTCAAAGAAAACTCGAGTCTCATTTCGTATAGGTAAATCAGTCATACAATTGTAGTTCGTTCTGACTTGAGTCTGCCCTTGATACATTCTTGAAAATAGGTGTAAAACGTCTTTACAAATAGTACTGAATGCGTTCCTGGAAAATTATTTTGAACAATTAGTTCAAGAGCTAATTCGAAGTGTAAATGGCTGCAGAAACATGCTTGACCTCTTAGCAACAAATAATCCCGAAAAAATAGGAAGCATCATGGTGGATGCAGGTATCAGTGGCCACAATGTTGTTTTAGGCAGTCCCAGTAACGGAACATCCAATCTCACTACAAATAAAAGCAAAAGACATCTATTTAAAAAAATCAGACAAAAATTTACTCGACATCTTCCTAAGAGAGAGTCTCCAATCCCTCAATTTGGATGTGTAGTCGTAGATCAGACCTGGTTTCCATTCAAATATAAACAATCGACAGCATTTGAGAGATATGTACCAAATAAATTAATTAAAGAAGGTTCTGATCCATCTTGGTACAAAAAGCAGGTCAGATTGCTGTTGCTGAAGCAACGACACCAGTATCCTAAATTTAAAAGAACACAACATCCCCTAGACGGGTGAAGTTTTACAGAAATTCGAAATGTAGTGCGAATTTCAATGTGAGATGCTTTTAATACTTTCCACAATCCAACTCTCTCTCGAAATCTGGGCGAAAACTCGAAGAGATTCTGGTCGCGTCTGAATTACACCAGCGGCAATATTTTCACTGTACGATAAAATTGGTACGTTACTGAGACAGTACCATTAAATCAGAATTATTAAACACTCTTTTCATCAAGGAAAATGAAGTACCTGTTACATGATTCGAATCAAGAACAACTGCTAACATGAGTAAGTTAGAAGTAGATATCCTCGGTGTGGCGAAGCAGCTTAAATCATTTACTAATAGCAAAGCTTCCAGTCGAGATTGCATACCATTCTGGTTCCTTTCAGAGGATGCTGATACAATAGCTCCACACTTCACGATCACATAAAACCGCTTGCTAGTCCAAAGATCCGTACCTAAAATTGGAAAGTTGGGCAAGTCACACCTGTACTCAAGAAGGGGAAGAGGAGTATTGCATTGCATTACGGACCCATATTGCTAACGTCGATTTGAAGTAGGAATTTAGGTTCGGGACATGGGTTAAAATTCAAGGTGGAAAAATATCAGTCATCAGACTCACCTCAGTGAGTTAGGATCTCTTGAATGGAATGAACAGTCTAAAGAGCACAAAAGTCGATTGAGGGTAAACAAAACAAATACGAACGAACCGAGGAGTAGCGGAAATGAGATGGGCGATGAATATGTAACCAAAGCTGGGATCCACGAAATAAACAACATGAAGTGTTTTCTCCTTCTTCAAAGAGCATAGAGGATATAAAATTCAGAATACGACTTGCGCAGAGTGCATTCCTTGCCGATAGAAGTCTACTAATAACAAACATCAGTTCTCATTTAAGGAAGAAATTTCTGTTAATGTGTGTAAGTGAAACATGGACCGTGTGGAAACCGAAAAGGAAGAGATTCGAATTGTTTGAGGTGTGGTGATATATGAGAATGTAAAGAATGTGGAGGAGAGGTCATACACGAAATTCTTCACAGACCCGACAAGGAAGTAGCACATGCAGAACAGTGACAACAAGAAGGGGCAGTACGGTAGAACATGTTTTAAGCCATCAGGGAAAAACTTCATCGTACTGGAGGGAGCTACAGAGAGTAAAAACATTAGGGGATGACAGATATTGAAGTATATCAAACAAATAATTAAGAATATTGGGTGCAAGTGCTACTCTTGGATAAAGAGATTGTCCAAGGAAAGGAATTCGTGTGTGGCACTTGAAACCAGTATAAAGATCCACTCAAGGAGAGTATATTTCCTTACTCTGTGACCAAGGTTTCCCTATGCTGTTTCCAAGGAATATTAGAATCTACTAGTTTTGATGAAAAAGGTAGTAGTCCCTTATTCAGTACTTTAGCATGTAATTTGTAGAAATAATTAATTACGCCTGTGTCCCTGAAATAGAAATACTTATTGCTTTTATTTTTCTTAAAAGACTGAGCATATAGTAAATTCCCTTCAGTAGCACGTCGCCAACATCTATTAAAAATTTGTAGTTTATTGACAGAAGCATCTGAATTTATTGATACATGCAACTGAAAAGTATTACATTAGTTCCATATTTATGTTGTCTGCTACAGATATGTCTCCGTTCTTCGATTAAGTAATTACTTCTGGCAGGTAGCTTCATGACAGTTTGTTGTTGGAGTCGTTACCAGATATTCCTTTTCACAGGTCTTCCGTAACATTCTTTAGAGAGAATCTATTTATTCTGATTCTAAAATAGACTAATTTGCAGATCTGAAAGATAATACGCCGTCTCTATGTTACCAGAGTTACAGAATTTATACTGTGTTGCATGGCAGTACCACAACGATATACAGAAACTTTCATTCAGACATCTGCTTAAACTATGTTGGAAACGGCAGAAACGGCTTGCAGTTCCTGACGTTCTACTTATAGAGGCTTCGACGTTTTGGCATGATCTGCAGCACCTACAAAAGAACAGAAAACGTATGTCGTACAAACATGAATTGTTTCATAATTGAAACAAAATGAATACGAAATCAACTACTTATATTTGAGACAAAATGTGTTCCTCATGGATGTTCTTATATTGCACTCATGTTCCAATAACCTATAGCAAAATGTTGTTGCTATATAGGGCTACATGAAATAATACAAATGTACATAAATTAACGTGAGGACTCAACTCACATTATGTAGCTTGAAACATTCTGTTGATAAATTTATATTCACTCCACATCCAGTAGTGCGAAAGGATATAAATTAGGAGGAAAGCCCTTCTAATTTAGAGTAGTTTGAAATCTACTGGGGATCGATATGTATAAACGCTGAATGATTGCCAATGCTTTCTCACATAGGAACTGTTTCAATTCCTTATAGGATGATGGAGATGAATAGTGATTTTTTTTTCAGAATCCCCTACATTGACTCTTGTGGTTATATTACGGCGGCCGCCTAAGACATTTACATATTCATCAGATTAAGCTTATGCATTTTCTGTGGTTTTTGAGATCGTACTAACTCGAGGAAAACGATACTCCATGTCGATACATCAAACACGCTCTTCATAGTGCCTGTAACATTCCTTGGAAATTATCACCAAAAACTCTTTCACTGCTTTTAGTTGTACTCATTTATTCCAGTATGGCCAAGCAACAACAGGGAATGACAATAAAACTACCCAGACCATTATACCATTTTCTTATATGAATTAGAATATTACGGTGTCACTGGCAGAGGTCCAAAATGGCTCGAGTCTTATCCAGCAAACAGGAAACAGTGTGTGTCGATGCGAAATACCTGTGGAGTAAGCAATCAGTCTTCGTCTGATCAGGAGTTAATTACATTTGGTGTTTCTACTTGGGTCCGTTGTTTTTTCTTGTGTACATAAATTATCTCTCGTCTGTTTCACTGCCAGATGCTAATTTTGTTTTGTTTGCAGGTGATACAAACACTGAAATCAATAGCAAGTTCAGTACAGATTTAGAAATGGCTGCTAATCAAGGCTTCACTAACATTAGTAAGTGGATTATAGCCAGTTCACTGTCATTAATGTTTGAATAGACCCTCTATACACAGCTGAAAACCTGGAAGGGATTTCCTTCCAGCATTTGTATAATATGTGAAGACATGTAGATGTAAGAGCTTGACAGTACTGAATTTAAGGAATTAAATTCGATAAATAATTCGGTTGGGACGGGCATATCACAGAATGCAGAAGCGCCTACACAAGCCTGTATTTGCAATGGGAATGATGTTAGATGTAGCTGTTGTAAATATAAAGCCTGGCATACTTTTCTTACTTTCATTCCATTATGTCCTATTGGATCTTTTTTCGGGTTATGTGTCCAACCAAGGAAAAGGTTTTAGAGGGGAAAAGCGTCCATTAGTACTCATTTGTGGCGTAAATTCAAGAACATCATGTAGAAACGTCTTCAAAAACTGGGTATTCTAATCACTGCATCTCAGTATATGTATTCCTTAATATGTCTCTATTTCCAGCCAATAGTTCAATATGTACTACCAATACTAGGCATAATAACTATCTACCTACTGACCTAAAATCATTTACCATGGTACAAAAGGACTCCAGTACTCAGGAATACAAATTCTCTTTAAGTCGCCAATTACAATTAGAAACTTCAAATAAACTACCCTTCAAACAGTGTTCGAAAAACTTTGTAGTTGGCAACTCTTTCCACTCTATGGATGAATATCTTAACAAGGACTGTTAGTGTAGCCTAATAAAAAATGTCTGTTAGATTTCAGTTTTGACAGTACTTGGCCACAACAGTTAATAATAGGTGTTTTGTGTTTATTAAAAGTGCATAACTGTATTTCATTCCGACAGTGTATTAATTCTGTAAATATTTGCGGTTGCAGTTTGCTGTAATGGAGTGAGTATTGTATTCAAATATTCTACGTTTTTTTGTTATACTTTCTGACATGTTGCCCACCGACGAGAACCATCTCATTTTTGGGTCTGTGGAACGAAATGTAAAGCAAAACCACTCCTGCTGTTTACATATGCTTTAGATTTTTATCGAATTAGACCATGCCACCCACTGTTAAAAAAGATATATAACCACGTATCGTGATTGATATTATTTCTTTAACTCAGGCGTTAAACAATCGATTACTGCACATACGCATGTGAGGGAGTCCACGATTTCTCGCCATTTTAGTTTCAATTCTCAAACACTTCTTTACTCTTGCAAATGGATATTTTGTAAGAATCAGAGAAATGTCTCAAAAGATCTAACAATTCAAATAATATTACAATAATAAACAATATTTTTGGAAGAAAATTGAATCAGTTTTAGTCATTATGGAAGTGCAAATAGCTACAAAACTCCCGTGATACTTAATAGAGGGCCGGCCGGAGTGGCCGTACGGTTCTGGGCGCAACAGTCTGGAGCCGAGAGACCGCTACGGTCGCAGGTTCGAATCCTGCCTCGGGCATGGATGTGTGTGATATCCTTAGGTTAGTTAGGTTTAATTAGTTCTAAGTTCTAGGCGACTGATGACCTCAGAAGTTAAGTCGCATAGTGCTCAGAGCCATTTTTTGAACTTAAAACGGGTAAGCAGGGAGTTACCTCATTTCTAACACAGATGCTAGAATAACTTAATTTCGGCAATCAGGGGTTAGATAAACTAAAGATGACTCACACACTATGGACGCATAAGTGCGGAAAATCAGTTGCAAAACAATCTCTGAAATTTATAGTGAAAATATCAACCGTCTTTTCTTTTGCAGAGCGGTACTAGTTTCGGTCATATACCATCTTCAAGCTTAGTAGTTATAACATTCCTGCTAAGAATGAAAATGGGGTGTAACCGAAACTAGTAGCACCGTGTAGAAAAGGGCAGCTGAAGGTTTTCATCATGAATTTCAGCAAACACACACTGTACGATAGGCATATTTTAACTCTAACGCACTTGGAGTACCCGATAATCAATGGGTGAACTCCTCATTACAGCCTTAACATCACTATGTCTGCAGAAGTCACCCATAAGCTAACAAATTTTAGTAGTATAACAATAAAAGTGCATATACTAATTATAACGGGGCTGTAGCCGACAACTATAATATCAATCGAAAACGAAATACCCTAAATGAAAACGATATATCCTAGTATTATTACACCAAAGAAATTGAAGGTACGTTGCTTGTAAGTTTACATGAGGCCAGAGAAGATGAGCCTAAAAATGGGAGTGCCACTGAACGACAAAATTAGATCCTCTGTGAACACTGACAGGGATTCTGAAAACAACGAACATGGGAAACCCAATCTCGGCCGCTGTGGCCGAGCGGTTCTAGGCACTTCAGTCCGGAATCGCGCTGCTGCTACGGTCGCAGGTTCGAATCATGCCTCGGGCATGGATGTGTATGATGTCCTTAGATTAGTTAGATTTAAGTTGTTCTAAGTCTAGGGGACTGATGACCTCAGGTGTTAAGTTCCATAGTGGGTAAAGCCATTTGAACCATTTGGGAAACTCAATCGTCGCGTTACACAAACCGTATCTTAATTACCATGGATAAAGGTAATTGGCTTTATCTAGTGCACATAGGCTTCAGAAAATCTTTTGTTTCAGTGCCACTATAAAATATGTTCACGCGGGGTACTTAACAATTCTGGTGACTAGATTGAAAATTTAGTACAAGGGCAGAAGGCAACACGTTGAACTCAATGCAGTCAACAGATGCAAGAATACTATCAGGTGTTCCCAAGGAAATGTAACCGTACCGTTACTAGCCAAGCCTTACGTTAAATAGTTAGCAGAGAGTATCAGTGGCGGACACACACATTTCACAGATTTTAGCAGAGATTTATCTGACATAATTCATGAAAACATCAGACAAAATCTTGCAGGTTAGCTGCATGGTATGTGTACTGGTACTTTCCTCTCAACGTAGGTAACTGCGAAGTTGTTTGCTTCTTGGAATATAGGAATATAGTAGCCATTGATTAGATCATAACTTGTTGTAGACTGAATACATGGACTCACTAACGCTTTGGAATATGAAATGGAACGATCACGCAAGCTCATTTACGCTTAAAACAAAAAGCAGACTTCGACATATTGGTAGAATACCGGGTAATTGAAGTTTTCTTTGAAACCAGTCGCTTGAAAATCTATTGCGTTACCTCTATTTGAATATTGTTCCAACGTAAGGCTCTGTATGTGATTGTAACAACGAAAGTCATAAAATGTATACGAAGGAAGGCGCGAATAGTCACAGGGTTATATCGTTACCTCTGGAGTGTGGGTACAGGAAAACCTTGCTGTCGAAGACAGAAGCTGTATATCCCCCAAGAAACTGTTTATAGATCTTCAAAACTAGTTGCAGGCTTACATTTGCAAACATTCTTTAGCCCTTTACGAGCCAGTCGTTCTAAATGCAATGAAATTAAAAAAATAATAGCGTTAAGAGTGAAGTAAATAAAAAATGCCCCATAACTGTAGATGCTAGCTGTATCCTCCCACCGCGCTTTGTCCTCCTACGGCGCTCTTATCAGGTTGCTCATTCAATATAACTTCTAGGTATCATCCTCAGGCAGCCATGGTAGAAGGAAGATATTCTGGTGGACTTGTGGTTGCTCATACCTTTGAAGACACTGCTCACGGCTTCGTCGTACCTCTTATATGTTTTGCTGCGGCCACATGTAGTAAGCATTGCTTCACGCAGTGGAGAATGGCCAAACAGAGGTACGCTGGTGACCGAGGCGTTGCGAAGTAACAGACTGACGCAAAGACGCACACAGACCGAGTGCTGAGCAAAGCCTGGAGAGTGCTGAGTAAGGGCAAGTGAGGCCAGCTCACTAAGTTACGCTGCAATATACTGTGAGAGTAATAAAAAAAGCTACCACCGAGGGAAAAAAACCTCCACCTGCCGGATATAAATAGTGGATCGCCGGCAGCAACAGAGAGAAGCCATTAGGAGACAGTTCGGATATGAGGACGAATGGGGTCCGTGTCCGAATGCTCAATCTTCGTAGGTGACAGAAGTCTGTTCCAGCTCGTAGTAGTCATCCGTTTGCCGCCAGATGTCATCTTGAGCTCTGGAGGTCGGCCCCAGTTCGGTCCGCACCATGGCTGACTAACTGCAGTGAGAACTTCCAGCAAGACCGGCCGCAGTGCACTCTTGGTCACAGGCACCGCTGGGGACTGACGCCCAGACTTCACGGCAACACGGCCCCACGGCATGTGGTCCGCCCATTATGGGACCTCGCAGACATTGCTGCTGGTGGGCTCCCAGCTGCCGGTGCAGCAGGCATCGGCAGCTGACCTCACAGCGACGAGGCTCCATGGGCGTGCCTGTACTGGGGCGCTGAGCGGGGACGAGTTCATATCAACCACAGGGCATCCTGGCTTGAGCGGAGCACTGGTGGCCTGAGGATCCCGAGTGCGATCAGCGGCGTGCGTTGCGTGCATTGTCGGAGAATCTACACAGCAGCAGCCAGGTGGAGGGATCCGTAGGGCTGGGCAGCGACAGAGAAGTTGTAAGGGAAGTTCAATAGGTAATTGTAAAACTCCATGCCGTCTCAGACTTCGGCGTAGCCACTGTGTGAGCTGCTATCAAGTGGTGCAGAAGTCGTAACAAGTGGTGTCAGGTGCACCCACGGCCGACTTTGACTAGCATCATGCGGATCAACCGAGAAACACCGAATAGGGTGAGTCCAGCAACTGCCTTCTCTCTGTGTTTTCTGTGTAGCTAGACATGTCGAGGGTAACGTTAAGGGATGTGAGAGTGTCATTTGAAAGACCTAATAGCCCTGTAGATTTATCGCAGTTTCGTGGGAATGATAGTCACGTTAATTTAGTATCATCTAAATGTGTAGTGGGTAGATTAACAGGTCACGTCGCTCCTTGCGAAAAAATTGTACCAAGCACTTGTGATGTGTGTGGCTTCTATGGTCATGTAACGGGGCAATGTGGTAAGTCTAGATGGCTTGCCATTAGACGTGCTACGAATTAACTTGCTTCTGGGTGATACAATTTTATTTTTGTGAGGTGAGGTATGCCATACGGAAAATGCTAGAGAGCCGCGAGGGATTAGCTGAGCGGTCTAAGGCGCTGCAGTCATGGACTGTGCAGCTGGTCCTGGCAGAGATTCGAGTCCTCCTCCGACATGGGTGTTAGTGTTTGTCCTTAGGACCATTTAGGTTAAGTAGTGTGCAAGATTAGGGACTGATGACCTTAGCAGTTGAGTCCCATACGATTTCACACACATTTGAACAAAATGCCAGAGACACATGCAACCAGGACAAGTGACGCCGTAGTCGCATTGACAGAGCAAATTAAGAAACTTATTGAAGGAAAGCAGTACATTCAGATGATAGAGAAAAATTGTAGCAAAATACTGAATCAGCCTCGGGAAGGTATAGTGTAGAATGCAAGGGTACTGTCTTTCCCAGTGTGGCAGATTGTTCAACAGCTAATTTGATACCTTCCTTCTTCGGTAAAACATCAGAGGATGTGAATGTTTTCATTGGTGTACGACTAGACTGTGTGGCTGGTCGGATGAAATGTGTTTGCAAATGATGAGGTTACGGTTAGTAGGTGACACAAAGACTTATGTGACATACCAAGAAGGGTCAAATGATGCTACTACATTCACAGAGTTGGCTGAGGGATTATTGCAAACGTTTAGGAAACAAAACAGTGCCAGCTATTTTAGATAAAAATTGGGGAGGATGATGCAAGAAACGGGTGAAACGGTAGAAGAATTTTCAGACAGAATTAGGAGAACGAATTCGCACATGTATGAGTTAACGCAAGATGGGAGTGCAAATGAAGTTTTATTGAAAGAAGCAGAGAATAGAGCTTTAGACGCATTTTTGTGAGGGGTCTCGCCGGATTTTTCACGCCGGATACGGATGGAAAATCCAAGTGACTTAGCATCAGCATTGCGCGTAGCTACACATTTTCAGGAAGTGAATAGCGCCACTGGAAGTCGCAATGACAAGAAAATTTTTTCGTCTTACAAAGAGTGTTACCGTTGTGGGAAGCAAGGTCATTTTAAGGGACAATGTCGGGAACTGCAGTGTTTCAGCTGTCAGAAAATAGGGCATAAGGCACGGCAGTGTAAAGCCAAGAAAGAGGTTAATGATACAGTAGGCAAAAAACTGTTAAACGAAAAAGGGAGTGTTCCTGCTGTCGGGAGGCATTCCCAGTAAAAAGAGGTACTCAGAGAGTGCACGAAGAGGTGGATTGTAATTTGATGGTTTGGATAAAAGATGTGGCGAAGAGTTTTCGTGGGTACTGGAGCGCATGTATCAGTTGTCAGTGCGGATCTCGTGGGCAAGAAAGGATTGGAAGCTCCAAGATACGGACTGCGTGCAGTAGGTGATAAAAAATTAGATGCACTAAGGACAGCACAGCTCAAGTTTAAGATAGGGAGCAAATGGAGGTGTTGACAACTGTGGGACAGGGATTTTCAGAGATACTTGGTTTGGACTTTCTGATTAAACATCACGCCAAAATTGACCTATCGCAACATACGCTGGAACTCGATGGGAACTTGTTCTCAGTGGGTACAGCCGTGCACCGAAAGCTAAGGTGATACCAACTAAACTACGTACAAGTGCATTAAAGGTGATTTCGTGTGGCGAAGTACAGACAGGTACAGGGAAGTTGATCTGGGTACCGGTGGATGTCCATGTGCCACAGCAGGGGTTATTCTTGGTACAGCCACTACCAAGTCATGAGGTTTTAGACGAAAAGCATTGCTTTATTCGTAGGAGTGTATCACGGGTAACGGACATAAATGTGGTTCAAATGGCTCTGAGCACTATGGGACTTAACATCTAAGGTCATCAGTCCCCTAGAACTTAGAACTACGTAAACCTAACTAACCTAAGGACATCACACACATCCATGCCCGAGGCAGGATTTGAACCTGCGACCGTGCCAGTCGCGCGGTTCCGGACTAAAGCGCCTAGAACCGCTCGGCCACCTGGGCCGGATAACGGACATAAATGGGCAGTTTATGGTTCTGGTGAGTTTAGATAACTTAGGGCAGGATGATGTCGATCTACCGAAGGGATTAGTAATAGCCACAGTAGAGTTAATGGATGAATAGAACATCGACAGTTCGAGGCTAGACTATGATGTAAAAGCGAACAGTCAGCACGTCTGCACTTTGTGACAAGGTAAATCATTTGAGAGGAAATGATCGTTCGGAAATGGAAGCATTATTACTAAAGTATAAAGCTTTGTTTGAAGCATGAGGTACGTTACCTGCTACACCGATAACACAGCATCGTATTCCGACAGGGAATCACGCTCTGGTGTATGGTAAGCCATACAGACTGCCCGTAGTAGAGAAATTAATAGAGCTACAACTGAAAGATGGGATAATCCATCAAAGTAGTAGTCCTTGGTCTAGTAGCGTGGTCCTTGTTCCAAGGAAGACACTGGACAGGTCGAAAAAAATTCGCTATTTTACAATTACAGACATTTGAATGAATGGACAGTGGCAGACGTATATCCGATTCCCAATATCACAGAAACGTTAGACAATTTAGGGCAGTGTAAGTTTGAGTATAAAAGAATGCCGTTTGGACTAAAAAACGCTCCAGCAACATTTCAGAGGTTGCTGGATGGAGTCCTTCGCGGGTTGAAACCGAAAAAATGCATGGTGTATCTGGATGACACTATAGTTTTTTCAAGAGATATAGAGCAGCATGTGGAACAGTTAGAGGAGGTGTTTAAAAGATTAGAGGCAGCACGGCAAACATTAAGTTTGGACAAATGCCATTTTGCGCAAGCACAAGTAAATTATCTCGGGCATGTTATCAGTCAGGACAGGGTACAGACAGATCCTCCTCTCACTTCCGCAGTACGAGATTTTTCGGTTCCGCAAATGGTTAAATAACTGCAGTCGTATATTGGTCTTGCGAGCTATTATCGAAAATTCGTACAGGGGTTCGCAGAAATAGCGAGGCCACTTACTAAGTTGCTAAGAAAAGGTGTTACCTTCTAGTCGACGTCAGAGTGCGAGAAAGCATTTCAAGAGTTGAAACAGATACTGACATCAGATCCAGTTTTTAAGTTTCCAGACTTTTTGAAGGAGTTTATACTACAATGTGATGCGTCTAATCACGCTCTTGGAGTTGTACTTGGGCAAGAAATTAATGGCAAAGAACATCCGATCGCGTTCGCGTCTCGTCAACTTAACAAGGCGGAACAAAATTACTCCACGGCAGAGAAGGAATTGTTAGCGGTAATAAATAGGATTTCGTACTTTCGATATTATCTGTACGGTAGAAGGTTTAAGGTTGTGACGCATCATTCAGCTCTGAAATGGTTATTAGGTCTTAAAGACCCAGCGAGTAGGCTAGTGAGATGGGCGCTGAAACTCAGTGAGTTCGAGCATGAGGTGATACACAAGACAGGTGTGAAACATGCCAATGCTGACGCATTGAGCAGGAAAGTGGCAGTATTACAAGTAACAGGGGTGACTGAAGATGAGTGGAAAACGGCCCAAGCTGTGAATAGTGATTGCCAATTGTTCAGAAAGCAACCGCAGTTCCCAGTACAGGACGGGTTACTTTGCAGGTCGACGAAATGCGGCCCGCGCGTCGTCGTACCAGCAGTGTTAAGACCTGAAGTTTTGCAACAGGCGCATGACCATTTTCTTTCAGGACATGGCGGGTGAGGAGCTAAGGTTAGGCGGATAGCGGAGAAGTTTTGGTGGAGGACACGACGTCAAGACGTGGACGAGTACGTCAGGATTTGTGTGCCATGTGCACAGCATGCGGACTTGAGCCATCAAAAGATTCAGCTTCAAAGACTACCAGAGGCAGACAGACCCTTTCCAACAAATCGGAATTGATGAATTAGGCCCATTTAATAGGAGTGCAGCAGTGTATAACTATGTGTTAATAGTGATTGATCACTTTTCTAGGTATTTAGTCATGGTCGCATTACCAGATCAGAAAGCAAGTACTGTGGCACAAGCTTCAGTTAATGATTGGTTACTCGGGTATGGGATACCTCAGTCCTTAATCTCGGATCAAAGTACTTATTTCACGTCTGATTTGATGAAGCAACTGTGTAAGTTGCTGAAGGAAAAGAAACTACAGACTAGTATATTCCATCTGCAAGCAAACAGACGAACAGGGAGAGTGCATCGCACGATCACTAAGATGTTGAGTCACATGTTCCATCTGCAAGCAAACAGACGAACAGGGAGAGTGCATCGCACGATCACTAAGATGTTGAGTCACTATGTCAATAGTCAACACACCGACTGGGATGTGTACATGCAATTCGTAACCAGTGCATATAATAGTAAGGTACATACCTCGACAGAATTGTCGCCGTACGAAGTGGTGTACGGTTGGAAGATGCCATCACCTTTTGACATGCTTCGTCCAAGGCTGGGAGCGGAGGGCGAGTATTAAGGAAGTATGGCAGAGAGTTAGACGAGCTAACACGAAAGCGTTGGAACGACAGGAACGGATGGGAGGTACAACGAGGAAGTTGCTACAGTACAGCTAATCCGTATGTTCCAAAAGGGAGAACCAAGAAGTTCACAAACAAGTTCGAGGGACCATACCAGGTAGTGGAAATGACATCACCTGTCAATGTAAAATTACAATTGCCTACCAAGGCAACGGTGGTTCAAGTTAGTAGAGTTGCAGGGGGTTGCAGGGGGTAGTAGATCTGTGTATATGTACTCCTACTGGAAAGCGTAAAGAAGCGCCAGAGTCAGACAGTAAACTGGGTATTAAGTATAAGTTGCGTTCAAGGGATATGTAGTTAGCAGTAATTATCATGTGTGTATTATTTTTGTGCACAGACTAGGGTTATTTTATTGGTATTAAGGGGTAGTGATGGGAGTTTTTTCCTTCTCTCTCCATTCTGTAGGTGACACAGGATGGGGTACAAGTGGATAGTATGGGGAATCGTCCCCTGGCAGCAGACACAAGCTGGCCAGGTACAGGACATGCCGTTGCGAAGTGGGGTGTTGTTCGAGAAACAACCGGATGTGGTCCTCACAAGTTACGAGTGGACGCTTCGGTTGGCACTCGGTATCCTGCAGGTAAGGAACGAGATGCGGCAGCTACAGGAGGTAGTATCTAGTGTGTAAACGGTTGCATCTAAGAACGGAATATTACGGGACGTGCAAGAAAAGTATGAGGCTTTGGATAGTTCATGTAAGGAAGTAAGTGAACAACTGCGCCGAGTCGTGAGCATGATGCCAGGGAGGAGAAAGAGAGCAAAGAGGGGTTGGTTGAATGCATGTGGGAAGTTGCTGAAAACAATTTTTGGAGCAGTGGATAGAGACGATACTGAGGGTTTGAACAATTCTTTAATAGTTATTCGCGACAGGGAGGAAAGCATAGGAAAGTTAGTGGATTTACATACAACAGAGATATTGGGATTAGGTATAGAGTTGTTGAACGTGACATGTGTGGTGCGTGGGATGGCTACAGGATTACGGGCATATATAGAACAAACATAGGAATTATTGAATACAGATATGGAACAGGTACAAACGCGATTGGATACAGTGGAAAGGAGGCTGGAAATTGATAAATTGCTGCAGGAACTGGTTAACGGCTTTGGTGATGCACGAGTGAGGATGGATGAATTGCTAGAGGCAGTACATCACGCATTGCACGGGCAGGTGAGTGTGACGTTGATATCACCAGAAAAATTCAGACAGAGCCTGAAGCAGGCAGAGGGAGCGTTTCCAGAGAGGGTAGAGCATGTAGTGGCGATAATTGATGTGAGTATGTCACTTTTTTATCATATGTCTAGGATTAATGTAACAACGGATCTAGTTAAGATGTATATAGAGATTAGATTTCCAGTAACTAGTGTGGGGAGACAGTATCACTGTTACACAGTGCATTCTTATCGGGTCAGATGGGAGTGCATGGGGAAGGTCGTACAGTTCAGGACACAGGAGGGTTTATTAATTTCTAAGGAGGGGCATACTCATGCTACTATGTCAAGTTTAGAATTGGGTAGATGTCTAACGGAGCCACTTTCCATTTGTCGATCACGGGTTGTTTTCACGGGCAAGGGGTCGTGTGAGATCCAGTTACACTCCTGGAAATTGAAATAAGAACACCGTGAATTCATTGTCCCAGGAAGGGGAAACTTTATTGACACATTCCTGGGGTTGGATGCATCACATGATCACACTGACAGAACCACAGGCACATAGACACAGGGAACAGAGCATGCACAATGTCGGCACTAGTACAGTGTATATCCACCTTTCGCAGCAATGCAGGCTGCTATTCTCCCATGGAGACGATCGTAGAGATGCTGGATGTAGTCCTGTGGAACGGCTTGCCATGCCATTTCCACCTGGCGCCTCAGTAGGACCAGCGTTCGTGCTGGACGTGCAGACCGCGTGAGACGACGCTTCATCCAGTCCCAAACATGCTCAATGGGGGACAGATCCGGAGATCTTGCTGGCCAGGGTAGTTGACTTACACCTTCTAGAGCACGTTGGGTGGCACGGGATACATGCGGACGTGCATTGTCCTGTTGGAACAGCAAGTTCCCTTGCCGGTCTAGGAATGGTAGAACGATGCGTTCGATGACGGTTTGGATGTACGGTGCACTATTCAGTGTCCCCTCGACGATCACCAGTGGTGCACGGCCAGTGTAGGAGATCGCTCCCCACACCATGATGCCGGGTGTTGGCCCTGTGTGCCTCGGTCGTATGCAGTCCTGATTGTGGCGCTCACCTGCACGGCGCCAAACACGCATACGACCATCATTGGCACCAAGGCAGAAGCGACTCTCATCGCTGAAGACGACACGTCTCCATTCGTCCCTCGATTTACGCCTGTCGCGACACCACTGGAGGCGGGCTGCACGATGTTGGGGCGTGAGCGGAAGACGGCCTAACGGTGTGCGGGACCGTAGCCCAGCTTCATGGAGACGGTTGCGAATGGTCCTCGCCGA
This sequence comes from Schistocerca americana, assembly GCF_021461395.2. Lineage (NCBI taxonomy): Eukaryota > Metazoa > Arthropoda > Insecta > Orthoptera > Acrididae > Schistocerca > Schistocerca americana. The sequence continues at coordinate 127,976,044 of NC_060122.1, read as the reverse complement.
TACCCCAGGAGCAACAGTGTCCCTAATTTGCTGGGAAGTGGCGGAGCGGTCCCCTACAGCACTGCGTAGGATCCTACGGTCTTGGCGTGTATCTGTGCGTCGCTGCGGTCCGGTCCCAGGTCGACGGGCACGTGCACCTTCCGCCGACCACTGGCGACAACATCGATGTACTGTGGAGACCTCACGCCCCACGTGTTGAGCAATTCGGCGGTACGTCCACCCGGCCTCCCGCATGCCCACTATACGCCCTCGCTCAAAGTCCGTCAACTGCACATACGGTTCACGTCCACGCTGTCGCGGCATGCTACCAGTGTTAAAGACTACGATGGAGCTCCGTATGCCACGGCAAACTGGCTGACACTGACGGCGGCGGTGCACAAATGCTGCGCAGCTAGCGCCATTCGACGGCCAACACCGCGGTTCCTGGTGTGTCCGCTGTGCCGTGCGTGTGATCATTGCTTGTACAGCCCTCTCGCAGTGTCCGGAGCAAGTATGGTGGGTCTGACACACCGGTGTCAATGTGTTCTTTTTTCCATTTCCAGGAGTGTATTTAGGGCAAAAGCAGAAGCTTCAGAGTGTTAGAGAATAATAGTGAAGCCTACACCACATTTTCAGAAAGTTGGGAGGCGTTGGTTGTATTCAGTACTCGTTACGGAGAAGATATCAGCCAAGTGTTACGACAATGGGAATTGGAGAGCAACCACGGAGATGGAATTACAGGACAGTGGTTTGCTAATCAGCGGGACATACTGTGAAATAGTAGGGGATAGTTTCAGCTTGCCAGCTACAGTCACGGGAGTCAACAAGGTTACAGATACTCGTCTGACGTTGTACTGGCCAGATGCGTCATTCAGCATCATTCCAGGAGAAAATTTGATGTATATTAACAACACCTTGGTTGCTACACTATTGCAAACGATATATAAACTAGTAGATTCGGACAAAGGTCAAGTTTCAATGCAGCAGTTATTAATGCATGTGGAGGGGTACGATACCAGGCAGATACGTAGCACAGTGACCGTTGGTATTTCAACCAGTACTATTACCATGTTGTTTGTATTTATCGGTATGGTATATGTCTTATCAAAACGGAGGATTCAGCATGTTAACGCAAGACCGCACCATGAGATTCCTGTAGAATGGATTACCAGTAGGGCATGATTCAGGGCAACCTGGATGTATATAGGGAAGAAGTTGAATATAGAATAGAACTAATGTATAGGGTAAATTTGGGGACGAATTTAATTTTTAGGAGGCAGCAGTGTTGCGGCCGCATGTAGTAAGCGTTGCTTCACGCAGTGGAGAATGGCTAAACAGAGCCACACCGGCGACCAAGGCGTTGCGAAGTAAGCACGCACAGATAGCCTTGCTGACAGCAGCAGTCTACCAACAGACTGACACAAGGACGCACATAGACTGAGCGCCGAGCGAAGCCTGGAGAGTGCTGAGTAAGGGGAAGTGTGGCCAGCATGCTAAGCTATGTTGCAATATACTGAGGGAGTAATAACAAAAAACTACCACCGAGGGTAAAAAACGTCCTCTTGCTGGATCAAAATAATGGAGCGCAGGCAGCAACAGAGAGAAGCAATTAGGAGGCAGTTCGGATATGAGGACGGACGTGGTCTGTGTCCGAATGCTCAATCTTCGTAGGTGACAGAAGTCTGTTCCAGCTCATAGTAGTCATCCGTTCGCTGCCAGATGTCAACTTGAGCTCTGGAGGTCGGCCTGAGTTCGGTCGGCACCATAGCTGACTAACTACAGCGAGAACTTCCAGCAGGACCGGCCGCAGTGCAGTCTTGGTTACAGGTGCCCCCAGCGACTGACGCCCCGACTTCACGGCAACCCGGCCCCACGGTGCGTGATCCATCCATGATGGGACCTCGTGGACATCGCGACTGATTGCTTCCCAGCTACCGGTGCAGCAGGCGTCGGCAGCTGACCTCACGGCGACGCAGCTCCGTGGGCGTGCCTGTACTGGGGCGCCAAGCGGCGACGAGTTCATCTCAACCACAGGGCATCATGGCTTCAGCGGAGCACTGGTGGCCTGAGGCTCCCGAGTGAGATCAGCGGCGCGCGTTGCGCGCATTGTCTGAAAATCTACAAAGCAGCAGCAAGGCGGAGGGATCTACAGGGCTGGGCAGCAACGACGAGGGAGAAATTGTAAAGAAAGTTCAATAAATAAAAGTAAAACTCCACGCCGTCTCAGTCTTTGGCGCAGCCACTGTGTCTGCTTCTAACAAGTGGTGCAGAAGTCGTAACAGTTTGCTGCCTTCTCTGTTGCATCCTTATTTCTTTTTATCATCTCTTTGTAGAGGAACAGCGTCATGTGCACTTCGAGCATGAATGGTTAGAAGTTATGTACCACTAGCCGTAATTAGCGGAATTGACAGTCTGCAGGCCCCAGAATTAGGCTCCGTCCTACGACGCCTAGCAGTACTTCATACACGAAATCCTCCAGTGCACATAGCCTGTGGGATACAGATTTCGCTACATCATCTTTAACTTCATGTATTTCGGCTAGTAGAGCAGCGACCGTTTTACCAGCTGATCTCGATGCAATTTACAAAGAGACAAATGTGCTAAGTGTTCCAGTATTCAGTGTATGATCAGACTGCCTACATAAATTTTGAAGCAGAAAATGTTTCCGTTTCCAGCGTGATAGGCGGATCCTTCTATGATATAACTGACCATTAGCCAGTGTTTTATGAGCATTCATGGGTGGGATTGAGTGGATGTTCTTGTGGCTAAGATATAAGATTAGGACTTTCTGTATTTGAAATAGTCTAACGACTTTCGTACTGTGTTGTTTCAGAGTGAGCCTGGGCCACTGTTACAGATCGACTTATTTCAGCTCAAATAGCGCCAAAAATTTAGAACTTCAGACCTTTTATCTTCAAAGTCTTGGAAATTCTAAAGGTGTCCAGCACTGCACGTTAAGATATTGGAAAATTGCGAATGGAGATGTACGAACATATGGGTTACGCTTCTCCAATGTGTTCTACAGTTCATATTCTTCCCTGTATAGTAGGGTAGCGCGTACGTTAGCAGGGTTTCCCAAACATTTAACATACACAATAGATACACATAACTGAGATTATATAAATGTGTGGTGTCTGTTATTTCAGATATGTTGAAAAGAACAGACACCACTCATACATGTAATCGATTCGCCTCGATGGACAATTAGTACACAATCTTTAGTGCGGATGCACATTTACGTTCCACCTCTGGCGGGAATCTAATACTATCGAGCATGTAGGATGTGGACGGGGATTGTGGATAGGTCGTTGTGGAACATTTCGAGACAGTCCGCGCATCTGCGATAAACAAGATGTCCGGATGGTGCTGTGGTAAACGTAACTACCTTGTAAGCAAGAGATCCCGGGTTGGAGTCCCGGTCCAGTACACATTTTCATTCGTCGCCGGTGACTCCGCACAAAGTCTCGATGCAGCTGATAACATTAGTTCCTTCCCTCTATTTTCCTTTTCCCTCTCTCCCTACAATTTACATAATACATAGCAGAGAATTTAACCATCAACAGTATAGTTTTCCTTCACTATTTACAACAGATTGCCAACAGTATGGTAATTCTTCGATTGCGAGAATGTAGAACTCATGTGGTTTTGAGGCGAAGAACTTGTCGACACATGTTCTGAGCGTGTTTTCATCGGGAGAGGAAGTTCCTGGAAAGTTCTCGATAGCTGAAAACATGAAAATTTGAGTGTGCAAAGTCAGATCGACAAGTTGGGGGCGGAATGACTTTCCAGCCCAAATCCTGTGTGGTGTCTTTTGTCAGTCTAGCAGAATGAGAGCCGGCGTTATCGTGGAGTACAATCACTTCATGCACTCTTCTGGTCGTTGCTTTTGAATTCTGTCTGCAAGACGTCTCACTTGTTGACAATAAATGCCAGCAGGGATGGTTACACCTTAGGGAAGCAATTTGTAGCATACCACACCTTTTCTATTCCACCATATGCATAACGTTATCTTCTGGTGATGTGCGCAGGTGGTAGTAAGAGGAGTTGCTGCATCGTTTGGGCTCAACCATTACTTTCTTTTGCTTATGTTAGCACGCTATGGTTAAGTAATGTCGTTTTATTTACTTCTTTGAAACAAATTTTGAAGAAAGTGGTTCCCTCCCGGTGCCACCATATCATCTAGATACAAATCCTATGGAGCTGGTCTGGTCTCCTGCAACAATTAAGATCCGTTCGTGTAATAGTGAAGCACCTCGCTCTGGAGTCTTAGAAGAGCGGCTCCTGCTTTTGCTGCTAATAAATAAATGTCCTGTGCTACCCAGCGCGGTGCATGACTTTCAATGTGACCCCACTTTGGTTAATCGGTAGTCAATTTTGTTACTTTTATGTGCAACGAACTCCTCATTTTGAGTGACTAATCTAGCATGCCCCACGTGCTCAGAATATCTGAGGCGGTCAACGGTGATCGATATTGTTGCCTGATCACTACAAGAGAAAACAAACGCAAACCACGAGACTACAAAGGCTGTGTGCTTATGCCTGTGTCGGAAGACGGAAACTCACATGTGACGTGAAAGGAGTACTGTATAAGAGGACACTTAGGGAAGAAATCCTTTGGCAAACAGGGAAACTGATATAACAAAATCTGTAGGTAAGCATTCGAACAATGAGTCGTTATTACCGCTAGCAACTCAAACAGCAGACGACTAATAGGGCGGAAATAAATGATGAAGATATACAGATTTACTTACTACACCTGAACCACGCAGACACCGTAGGTAACCCGAAACCTGCACACCAGCTAGACTCTTGCCATCAGTTTGGAAACTAGCTGAGCGGATTACATATCTTCTAATGGGCAAAACATTCAATAACAGGTTAGTGGCAACATATAATCAGTTTTGATGTAGCCCAAACCACTCAGCTCCACTGCATTTCTTGTGGCTAGGCGAAGTAGTCACAGGTGGCTGGAATGGTAATAACTCCTAAAATTCTAGACATTCTTATACCTGGACGTTGCTAAAACTGTATGATGCCTTTTAAATTAGATGACACTTAGCCAGTAACATTGCCCTTATTAAAGATGCTCTCTTTACAAGCGAATAAGCCGAAAGCAAATCATAGTATTAAGCAATCTGGCTATCCACAGGAATTTATCTTAGAATCGCTTACGTAACACAACGAACGGTCTCTTGGCATCTGAAGTGATCTGCTACTGATTATGATGACCTCGTAATGCAATACTCTTCCTGAAAATAATGATGAGACTACAAAAAAGCTACTGCCGTGAATCTGTCTCTGCGAACATACGTTTCTTAATCTAAAAATAATTTACTAATGCATAGAATGGCCGATTCCTGAATATTCTCTTCTAGTAAAAATGGTGACTAGCAAAACGTTAATTGAATATGCAACAGATATATTTAGCTTAGTTACCTCTACATCGACGTACGTGCAAGGCCTTATATTTTCTATCATCTATTACCTCACAACACTGTGCTTTATTCAGATGGATATATGAATACAACGCTTATGAAATAAAGGCATAAGATTTGCATTAACTTTGGGTTATTACTGTGCTTCAAGTGTATGTAACTTTATACAGACCACATCGGTAAAAGTTACACGGAACACGTTCTGTCTTTATCATACCCATACAAAGATTAGTTCTTCAGTGTACATTTAAAAAAACATGTGAGGCATATATCCCGTTTAGTGAGTGAACTACTACCTTGCTAGAACCGGTCAAGAATCAGAGAGACCACATAATCAGAATGGAGTATCACCACATTGATTGTAATCGGAAATGTCACTATACAACTCATCTGATAACATTGTCTAAGCAACCACACTGCTCCAATAGATCCCGCCGAATTGTAAAATAAAGAAACAAATTACCTTTCATTTTGTAATATAAAAAATTATGTACAGTTCTCTCCGCGACGGCATGAGTGCAAGCTATAAGCGATTCCCGTTACCGCTCTCCATATTTGTCAGTGTAATACAATGAAGCCTCAATCCAAAGGACACCATGTCACTTACGAGAAAAACACATCATTACTACAGAGCAGCCCAAACAGATCCGATTGAAAGAGGAGGCTTGTTTTGCTTCCAATGTTGAAAGCCATGTGTGGCGACCACGCCCTTGCTAGATGTTGGCCGAAGTCAATCTCGCTAGAAAGATTTCAGGCAGATATATTCATGCAGCCGAAACCGCCGTGAAGATACAGTAATCGGTAAACATGCCACAGACATAGTAGCCTAAACGGCCTATTACAATGGACACTTTCCAAACGTTTCGAGTGAGTGGCATAATGGTTTATTAGACAAGATAACGAATTATAATTACTAAAAGATTAAATCCTTCTGATCGCATAGATCATACATAATCAATGGTGATAATGCATCTGATGTGTACCCTGAAGGTTCTTTGTACTACAGGGTCCTTTCTTGGGACCGACGATGTTTAATAAATGTTTATCTGAATGCCTAAAAACGTTCACAATTAATCTGATCCATAAAAAAGATAGCACAACACCACCTAACATTTACCGACCCATTTCACTAGTCCCAATTATATTTAAAATAACACAGGACCAAGAGATGTACCAGCAGACGAAGCAAATAACATAATCTGTCCTGCACGGTATGGCTGTAGAGCTACCCTCACTACCGTCAAATCAGTTGACAGGATCATACAAAAGTATATGAGTGCACTAAGAGTAAATCAGTAAGTCGTGTTATACTACAGGAATTAAGGAAAGACTTTGATACAGTGTCCCACACTATCCTAATAAGAAAATTACAGTACTATGGAATAGGGGAGAAAGCACCCTCTTATTGTGGTCATAATGAAGCACTGGAAAACAATTAGTGTGTGTGTGTGTGTGTGAATGACCAAAAATCATATCCATTACATGTTAAAAAAGAGTGTCATAGGGCCTCACTCTTGGCCCTTTTCCATTCATTATATATACAACTGAGCTGCCTTCCATATTGACACTGTACTATACACTGATAACACCACATTAACTGTTCATAATGTCAGCATATATGAGTTACAACTGAATACTGCAATAACAATAGACAGCTGTAACACCTGATTTGAGGCTAATGGACTACATATAATTAGTAGCAAAACAGAAAACTTTATATTTATTGTAAATGCCACCTAGAATGACAATAAATCAATGAAACTTCTTGGATTCCATATTAGTCAAAATCTAAGCTATGATACATATACAGTTAAGTTATGCTCCAGACTCCCACTTGTGATTTATCTGCTGTATATGCTCAGAGATTGTGTAAGTGACACTCTGCAGCTGCAAGTGTACTATTTCTCTTTTAATTCTCATCTAACATATGGGATTTTGCTCTGGAGAAACTCACATGGATCTAAACCTGTGTTTAAATGGTTAGAAAAAAGGCCATCAGATGCCTTTTGGGAATCACACAATGAGGACCTTGTAGACACTGTTTCAAGGAAATGCATATTATGACAGTACCTCTCATAAACTAAAGAGAATGTCAATAATTTTTACTCTAAGATGTCAATACACCATAGTAACACTAGACATAAATATGAAATTGACAAGCCACATGCTAGACTAGCAAAGGTTCACAAGAGCTATAAATATATTGCCATCACATATTTTCACAAACTACCATAAAATGTTCACTTGATGCATAGTAAGCGGGTGGAATAAGCGTACTAGGACTTAATTTCCCGAGCAAATCCAAACCAGCCACAAAATTAATACAAAAAAAAACAATTTATTCTCACATAATAAACAGCAGATTGTGAAATTCACTATCATAATTTATAAGTTCCTCTATCCATTTATAGCTTAGTTTAATATTACCTTCTGCAAAAATCTGAAAATCCCAACCATTAATTAATTTATTATATTTCCTTGGTAAAATAATTTTAAATTTACTATCGAATTCTATGCAAATTTTTTCTCCATATCTAGTTTTTAAATGTTCACAGCCCATAATGTAATACAGTTCATTTACTTACAGCTCACTAATCGTTTTAAAAAAATTAGAATTGCTTACATTATTAAGCTTTTTCAGTAGAGCATCTATTTATATAGAATGAAAGACGATAAAATTAAAAATTATGACTCAAAACTCTATGCTGAGGATCATATGCTAAATTTTTCTTACCATACTTGACAGGCAATTGTATCTTTCAGAATTGTATCATTAAAAGTAACAATTAATTTCATTGAAACTTCCTTGCAGATTAAAACTGTGTGCCCGACCGAGACTCGAACTCAGGACCTTTGCCTTTCGCGGGCAAGTGCTCTACCAACTGAGCTACCGAAGCACGACTCACGGCCGGTACTCACAGCCTCACTTCTGCCAGTACCTCGTCTCCTATCTTCCAAACTTTACAGAAGCTCTCCTGCGAACCTTGCAGAACTAGCACTCCTGAAAGAAAGGATATTGCGGAGACATGGCTTAGCCACAGCCTGGGGGATGTTTCCAGAATGAGATTTTCACTCTTCAGCGGAGTGTGTGCTGATATGAAACTTCCTGGCAGATTAAAACTGTGTGCCCGACCGAGACTCGAACTCAGGACCTTTGCCTTTCGCGGGCAAGTGCTCTACCAACTGAGCTACCGAAGCACGACTCACGGCCGGTACTCACAGCCTCACTTCTGCCAGTACCTCGTCTCCTGCCTTCCAAACTTTACAGAAGCTCTCCTGCGAACCTTGCAGAACTAGCACTCCTGAAAGAAAGGATATTGCGGAGACATGGCTTAGCCACAGCCTGGGGGATGTTTCCAGAATGAGATTTTCACTCTGCAGCGGAGTGTGCGCTGATATGAAACTTCCTGGCAGATTAAAACTGTGTGCCCGACCGAGACTCGAACTCGGGACCTTTGCCTTTCGCGGGCAAGTGCTCTACCAACTGAGCTACCGAAGCACGACTCACGGCCGGTACTCACAGCCTCACTTCTGCCAGTACCTCGTCTCCTACCTTCCAAACTTCGAGTCTCGGTCGGGCACACAGTTTTAATCTGCCAGGAAGTTTCATATCAGCGCACACTCCGCTGCAGAGTGAAAATCTCATTCTGGAAACATCCCCCAGGCTGTGGCTAAGCCATGTCTCCGCAATATCCTTTCTTTCAGGAGTGCTAGTTCTGCAAGGTTCGCAGGAGAGCTTCTGTAAAGTTTGGAAGGTAGGAGACGAGGTACTGGCAGAAGTGAGGCTGTGAGTACCGGCCGTGAGTCGTGCTTCGGTAGCTCAGCTGGTAAAACACTTGCCCTTGAAAGGCGAAGGTCCCGAGTTCGAGTCTCTGTCGGGCACACAGTTTTAATCTGCCAGGAAGTTTCATATCAGCGCACACTCCGCTGCAGAGTGAAAATCTCATTCAATTAATTTCATTGTTGTTTTCTGTGTGGCTAAAACATTCATTCTCATAGACACATTAATGACAAAAATACGATAATTTTCAGTCAGATTTAAGGGGCTTGCATTGATATAACCATTCAATTGAGTGATTCTCTTCAACTCTGGGAGAACATCATGTGCTTTCAGATAATTATTTGGTGGATCTAGATTCCATATTTCTCGAGGAAAATTTTATCTCGTCTGTTCATTATATAGGTCTTCTGTAATTTAACATGTTTGAGTAAAGAAAAATCAATTAACTGATTATGTTTTCTTTTAGTCTGAAGCACAACAAAAGTAAAATAAGGTACATCAAATTCTGAAGAATTATAATAATTATTAATATCTAGTTCAAAATACCTTTTTTCATCTAATCTGGCTATTTCAACTGTTTGTGATCAAAGAAAGAAGTCGGGAATATAGGTTGACACTTACATAGACGATAACAGCAATCAGCCACTTTTTGCAATGATATTTATTTGCTTCAATAGGGGCATTACCGCCAACCGGTCGGTTCGAAACCGGTAATGGAGCTACTTAAATAAATAAATAGCATTTTAAAAAGTGACTGGTTACTGTTACCTTCTATGTAAGAGTCAACCTATATTTTGTACACAATCGCAGGCTCAGAATGTCAGTTTTCGACAAAATAGCAGAAATTGGAATTTATGGATTTTTTACTCTTTTTTCCCCTAGCTACAGTGACTACTGTGGTTCATATTTTACGGATGCTTCACGAATTTCCATTGATTGTACTGCAATTTTTCCTTCCTTAGGAAGAGTATCTTCACTTTCAAGTCAAGTGTCATTATAATCAGGCCTTCTAAGAACTACATCTCCAGCACTTTGTCTCCAAGTAAAAATTACTGTTAAATCTCTTTCCCAAATAACTTCTTTATAATCCCTATAAAAACCACCAAACACATCAAACAGAAAAAGTACTTCAATTTTCTTACTTTTTATTGAACCATTATTGAAGATAAGTCCTTCCATGATTAATTCACGAGCTATTGTTGAAATTAATTGCATAAGGACAGATGAAGAAATGAATAGATAATCCATTCTAGGCAAAATATTGCTTCCTTTACGTATAGTGATAACCTTGAACAACTTTGCACATTGTTATAAATTTATTTCTCATTGGATTTTCGATCATGTAAGGAACAATCTGTATGATCAGCTCCAATAGTACTGCAGCTAATGTACAACTGATATATGATTAGGATGAATCCAATCATCTCCAACATTTATATTAATTCCATGTTTTTGTTCTGGAAATTAAGATTATTTTTAGTGTTCCCATTCACAGCGAATGTGTAAAACTGATAACTCTCGATTTTGTTCATGGTTAAATACAGAAAAATTTTAGTAAGACATTAAAACAGCTCTTACACAAGCACTGTTAAGGTAAATCAAGTTCTCAGTCTCATCAGTTGCAATAATTTCTAAATCTTGAGTAGAATCAAAATTGGGAATAAATACAGATAATGTATTCATAAATTATGGGCACACCAAATGCAGTGTTAGGCTCAAATCAAGCAATAGTATTAGTTTCTTAGAGAAGATGATCAGTACGTTTTACAATGTTGCAACAGCTACATTTAAGTTTATAATAATTAATTCGAATACAATAATTTTAGGAACATCTTTACTATCAGTCTGTTCATTAGCTTTAGTAGTTTGTTCACTAGATCGAACCATACTTTCAATACTATCTTTCATATCCATATATAATTGTACATAGCTCTCAATTGTTGGTTTGTTTATAATTTTATCAGCATTACTGTGACTGTTTGGCTTTTTCAAATAATTTTTTTTAATTTTTTACATTATAATGACCTACAGAAATCTCTACCATTTTTTCATTGCAATGTAGTTCATCATTTTTATGTAATATTTTGAGTTAGAAAAACTGAATAGAACATTTCAAGTGCTTTCTTGTACAGGTGCATTCAATCTTTCTTTCACAACAGATATATCACTTTGTTGAAATAATCTACTGTGACAGCTGAAGCAGTCATGATTGTATCCATGAACTACTAAAATTATTACTAAATAAATGAAAACTAATTGGGAACCAAAAGTAAGAATTCCAGAGAAGAAATCAAAAGTAAGCATGGTAAACTTTTACCAAATTCTACTCACTGTGTAATCATAGAACAAAATAAACATGGAAGAATGACATTAATGACTCATAGTTTTATTTCAGCTCCAAATATTTAGATCAACCGATGTACTCAGAATTTATAGATAGGTGTAAAAAAATTGAAAATAAGTATAATGAAGAAATTGCTGGTTTTATTGAAATTTAGGATAAAATTACTCCATTGAGATGAATGTCTAAATAATTCAGTGAGTAGTATTTGATGACTTCGTTCTTGAAAATCAGGATACAGTTACAGAATACTTTGGTAGAGGAAGACATAAAATAATACCGAAACAATTACTTAGAGATCATCTTAATTTCTAAAATATTTTCATTCAAGATGACACAAATTTGAAACATATTAATCACAAGTTTACTGGAGGTGATTTAAAATTTGATGATTTTAACGATATGTGTAGTAAATGTTTGAAATATCAGTCTAGATTTCGTACAATACACATGACTAGGAAACCAAACAATGGCAAGTTCAGAGATAAAATAAAAAAATTTTTAAAATAATTATTCCTTCTGTTTTTCATCTCAGTCATTGTTGAAAAAGCAACATGAAATAGAAGAGTAAAAGAACAGTTAAAAGTAGGATTTAAAAAATGCAAGTAAGAACCAAGGTCAGAGTCTGAAATACGATAAAAAGATCAAACTATTATTGATGGAGTTGAACAAGTTAATCAAACAATTGAAGGGGTAGGTGACAATGTGTTAAAAGTAACTGATGAAATTAGAAATGTCGAAAAGCACAGGGTTCCTTATAATTAAAATTTTTTAGAAGAATTTAACGATACTCCAACAGAAGATAAACAATATCATAGAGATGAAAGAGATTGTACACTAAGTGAAATTGAAACATAAGGTTTATTAACAAAATATGATGAAGAGAGGAAAAGAATAGCTCCAAAAGAAGGACAAGTGATTAGAAAAGAAATATAAGTGAAAGAACGTTAGAATATATTAATCACAGTGAAAATAAAAGTTTTTTTGTGATGATCTGTTGGCACATTTAAATTGGTTGGCAAATTACCAGTTATATTTGATGGAGATTTATTAACAGTTGGTGATATAACATATGAAGGTATAGATGGATTAGTGAGTCTTGTAACTGAAAAACAGATCACTATGTGTGCCATTAACCTCAATAACATAAAATGAAGTAAAGGCAACAAATATAAATGTTTGTTAAAAGAACTTGTTGATCTTAATTTTTCAAAAAAACCGCCATCAGATTTAGATTAAAGTGTTCATGAAGGTTTAATTAAAAAATATACACAAAAACAAACAGAATGTGTTTGGATGGATAATATCTTTCAATTAACTTATAGATTAGCCATAATTCATGGAGAAGAATTAGCTGGAAATAAATATTCTCAATGCAAGAAAGTTGGAATAACTCAAATGTTCGGAGAAACTCAGAGATTTCGTAATCAACAATTCAAAAGGATTTCTGTATTTTATTATATTTTAGAATAACCATCCTCACACATTTTGTAAACGCGAAATAAATGGAAAAGTACTAGTAAATTAGGCTTTAAATGATTTATTAATGTCAGGGATGCATTTACGAGGGTATTCGGACTGTGGACCATTTTCTAAGCTATAAGAAAGACTAGCACTAGTAATCCAGGAGTAAACAAATTATGCAAAGTATGTAAAGAAACATGATATTGCTTTTAGGGATAATAAAGACTTAGAAAGAAGTCATGAAGCAAATAAATAACTTCAATTCGCAGCAAAAGGGAGAATGCACGTAAGTAATGCTACGGCAGGTGAAAAATTAGCTGCAATGGCAGTATAATAATACTGGAATAATGTATAGAAAACGAAAATTATGAATTGGCTTAGTTATGGGAAAAAACGGTCGGAGAGTATAAAATAATCAATCGATATAAATTTGTTATCTACATAGATGCAAAACTTTACAATTGATTATACTTTGCTACATAGAGACAAAATTAAACAAAAAGGAATTAAAATTCAAAACAATAATGTTCAACTACATAGTACTGAACAATTTATAACTGATACACAAAAACGAAGTAGAGATAAGGAAACTGGTTGAAATTTACTCATAAGATTAGCCATAATCTTTGTAAAAAATAATTCAGCATCTCATGTAAATGAAGGAAACAAAACATGATGGTACACATTTACCATTATTTTTCGCAGCTTCAACATATTGAACTGCCATTGGGTCACTAGCCAAACATACTGCAGTTATTGTAAACGCAGTAATTAACAAGAAAAAGAATGAGAGTAACAAAAAAAAGGCATAATCTAGAAATTGAAAGCAAAGGTATTGGAGTAGTAAAAATTTTGAAGAAATCATTAAAAAATGCAATAAACATATACTAATTTGGAACAGAAAAATTATTTAAACAGTTAACAATTACCCAATAATCTCTAAAAATCTGAATGTGAAATACTTAATTTAGATACTTCTGCTTATGTTGGGTGTCCTTGGTTTTGTTATTATAAGATTGAAGATATTAAATTTGTGTTTCATTTATTTGGAGGTAATACACTAAAGAAACTAATTAAGTGTTTAGGGAAAAAATATCTATACTGTAATGATGAGAGAATGAAAAAATGAACTTACATGACTAAGAGGAAAAACTGATTCAAAATAAATAATTTAATCAAAAATTGTCAGGAAAATTTTTTAAACACACTACAAGTTATATTGATTTATGAAGCACAACATTGGTTGACTTAAAGACCCAAGAAGCTTTTGTGATGCAGGTACGAAACAATACTCTGAAAAATTATGTAATACAAAACCTGAATACACAAGTTTTTCAACACAACTCAGGAACTATGTCACCACAACACATTTTAAGGAAAATATTTTACAGATTCATATTGGTAACTGTAGCTCTATAACACACGTAGGAGACAACTAATCTACAAAAAAGGAACAAGATTATGTATTTTTCAGATTACTTCTCAAAGGCAGATGTAACACCATACTGAAGAGAGATAAGTAATCTAAGAAAAAGAATATGTGATAAACACAAACTTAAATTTAATTTTGTTAGAAATGAATAAATATCAAAATACCCATTTGAGTATCGTGAAAAAATCAAGAGAATTACTTTATTTTGAGCTAATACAGATAGTGATTTGTCAGCTACCAATACAGATGATAATTTGTCAACTACTAATTTTTAAATAGAGATAAAAAGACATAAAGTCAATGAAATAGTAATTTTATATCCAACTCAATTCAATAATCCATTAATTGAAATGAATATGAAAGATAAAATATTTATAACTCTAAATCATTCAGTTAAAACTGTACATGTTTGAGGTGAGTTACTAATTTTGGTGAATTATTGTAAGAAACCACTAATGATGAAAGGAACAATAATTTAAAATTTAATGAATTTTTATTCTATTTAATGGATACTCTTATTCATATCTACTGCTTGAAGTGTAAAAAATTTACTGACACACACACTCCTGAACGAGTCAAATCTAAAAACGGAAGACAGAGGATTGACGGTCTTTGTAAGATATGTAAAAGTAAACAAAGTAAATTCGTTACAAAATTTGTTGCTGATGGTTTACAGCTCAATATACTTGAAGAAAATATTAATGAATTACATAAAACAAAACAAAATTAAGAGGAGAAATGTTTGTCATGCACTTTGACCGAGCGGTTCTAAGTGCTTCAGTCTGAACAGTGCTGCTGCTACTATCACATGTCCAAATCTCGCCCCAGGCGTGGATGTGTGTGATATTCTTAGGTTAGTTTGGTATAGGTAGTTCTAAGTCTACGTGACTAACGATCTCAGATGTTAAGTCCCAAAGTGCTTAGAGCCATTTGAACCATTTGAGAAATGTTGTATCATTTGGCACTGTTGATTTATGATAAGTAAATGTAATGGAAATGGATTCAGGAATATAAAAATGAGGTTCAAACATAATTAAAGGCTGTAAATATTTATTAACTGTTATAGATTTTTGTTCGAAATATGGTTGGGCTATTCCACTCAAAGGGAAACAGGTAACAATGTAGTTACATTTGAAAAAATGTTTACAGACATATAATCATAAAGAATTCTATAATAAATATATACAAGAACTGATGAAAAGACACCACATTAACCAGTTTCGAACTTCTACTGAATTAAAAGCATCTGATATTGAAAGGTTCAATAAAATACTTTAAAGGAACGATGTGTGGTAGGAATTTGCTGTTGAGAGAAACTGTAAATGGTTCGATAAGGTTTCAAAATTAGTTAATGAATATAAAAACACAAAACATTCAACAAGAAAAAGTAAAACAATTCAATATATTATTCATTCTAATACAGTTACATATAAATTGAAAGATAGTGTTCGAAATTTCTATGAACAACAACTATAGAAAACAAAATATCCTGATACATATCTTGTTGGAAAAGTTTTTAGGAGTTAAGATCATAAACTTTGAATTGAATGGTGGGGATTAGGTAACTCACATAATAGTTGGGTAGATAAAGAATAAAATTATCAAAATTTTGATACATAAATGGGCCCACTAAGAACGAATAAAACTTACACTTTCACTTTTTCAACCCATATGGTATCCTAATGAAGATACATTTAGATCTATAAACCAATTATGTTATTTATAATTATGACTTTAGAAACCAGATTATTGTTACTTAAACGTTTCTGATACAGTTTCAGGTGCTAAATGTTTAATGTTTGAAGTAGTATACATAAAAGATAAAATGTCAGTGTAATCCTTTTATCTTTCCTTTAAAATTTTTGTTGGCATAAATGTATCATCTGGTATTCCATAATGGATTAAATTCAGTAATCGACTTTTCCAATTGATCATTTTCCTTGTAATTACAGCAAAGGAAAAAGTAGAATTTTTGTGGGGGGGGGGGGGACGAATATGACGGTTAATTCCTCTTTAAAACTACAAGCTACTGTTGCAGAGATACTGGAATATAATCAACTATATAATGCATTTTAACATATTGATAAAGAAGATACTATCACATTAGAAAATTTAAACACATCCAGTTTACATGGGTTAAAAGGAAATGAAAATTGGCAATATTAATTATGCAAACTGATCCAGGAAATTACAACTCTGCTATGTGGAAATTCATTATATCAGTAACGAATTATTCTTGTGTATAGTCACCCAAGATATTACAATAACTGTGTTGACAAACGGTTCTTAAAATAATTTTAACAAAACAAAAGTTGGTCTTAAATTATGTTTTTCAATTTGAGGAACCACATTAGGTAACAGTGCATCTCTTTCACTGTTTCTTCTGTTTATTTCATAAGGACATATCAACTGTTTCTTTTCCATTTTTATTCGGTTTTCATCACACTTATGTATTTATCTTACATACTTTGTTTTGTTTCTGTAGAATTCTATCATTTCCTTTCTTATCTTATATTCTCCATGCTCACGAATTTCTGGTTAAACTTCAAGCTGAACCCATTATCTGAATGTTAATTATTGTAATGAAAATTTTTCTTTGTTAATGGAGGTGGTCATAAAGTGCAAAATTTGTGCAGTGGAGAAATAAACTCATAATTTTCACTCATGTAAATATACAAACAATAAATATAAAAATTCATGTAAACAATCTCATAGTGAGCATCACCAAAATGTGTATGCTTGTACATGGAAAATACATTTCTGCACATTATTACAGATAACGCTTGAAGGTATTTCCAAGTGATGAACATTCGATACTATTGAAAAATGAATGCAGAAAGGATGTATTGGTTGTCAAGAAATTACAGAGTTTAGATGTTTTTACTTAAATCGTACATCTACTGCCAAGCTCTCAAGTCAATGCGAGATTTGTCGGCTAAAGATAGGGATAAAAGAATATGGTGTGGAAATACGGGAAAAAAAATAATTAAAAGCTATCATAAAAGATAATTGCGAACAAACAAGCATAAAAAAGGAACTGAAGATGAAACTTAATTTTGCTATTCGCATTTTTCACAAAGCTAGAATTTTTTACGTAGATAAAAGGAAGCTTTATTGAGAGATTTTCAGTCACTCAACACGAAATAATTTATGGGTGTGTAGCACATTTAGAAAAGATGATTTTAATAATCAAATTTATTACGTATTTTACCTTCTCCTACAAAGACTCTCAATAATCAGAAAATATGGGAACTCAAAGATAGAGGTAAGTAGCTTAGTATGAGAGGATACAGTAAATTAAAGAAATCAGAGTTAATAAATGCTATTGGGTTACAAGAGTTTAGATTTCATGCAGAAATATTCTAAAAAACTAGGTCAAGGTCAGAACGTTTACCTAATGTAAATCTTTTTTACAGATTTGATTCTGATGCTGTTGAAAAAACTCCACCACCTGGAGGAGAATAAGTAATGAGAGTAGATCAGATTTATCCATTCAGCAGCAAACTATTTAAACAAGAAAATGCGATTGAGTCACTAAAAAGAACCTAACTGAGATTAAAGAAATAAGTCGAGGCTTACTGGAAAATTTGAAACATATTCTGCTGACTATAAAATTATCTTTAACAATGCTAATATTGCCATAGTCAATACCATAAGCGAGAAAACAGAATACACAAGAAAAGCATCAGTTCTGTGGTAAACATAGCTAAAAACAGAACTGATTTTAGAAAAACATATAAGATGAATATAATTACTACAAATCCAAAAATATTTTCTCCTGTTTCTACAGGATATAAAGTACCAAATAATACTCGACGATATGTCCAAGTTTTGCACAAGAAAATCAGAGCTATATTAATATCTCATGGGTCTATTGATGTAGCAGAGGTTTCATTTCATATTAAAATGCTAGCAATCCCAAAGGCATAGGCAGTAGGGGCAAAAAAATTATAAATATAGCTGAAGACAAAATACTTAAAGATGTATCACAAGAAATAATAATAAAGATAATCTGTGCTGTCCTTGAGCAATAATATTTTGGGTAGAGAACTAACTATTAATGAGATACAGGAAATTGGAAATGAAGATAAATACATATAACTAACAAAACTTAACTGACTTATTATGTAATCAGATAGGTGAATACAATGAAGGAGGGTTTAATAAAGATAACAGTGAATTGTTGAAGAACTCTTAGGTATTCAAATATATGTCATATGTACTGAAAATTTTAATTTTGTTACCGATAGCGGTCATGAGAAATAAATAAACATTTATCTGTACAAAGAAAACAACAATTTTGATATAATAAACAGTATGAGGTCTTTTGTGGGATTGGTGGTGGTGGTGGTGGTGGTTAGTGTTTAACGTCCCATCAACAACGAGGTCATTAGAGATGGAGCGCAGGCTCGGGTTAGGGAAGGATTGGGAAGGAAATCGGCCGTGCCCTTTCAAAGGAACCATCCCAGCATTCGCCTGAAACTATTTAGGGATATCATGGAAAACCTAAATCAGGATGGCTGGAGACGGGATTGAACCTCCGTCCTCCCGAATGCGAGTCCAATGTGCTAACCACTTATGGGATTGGTGTATTTCTATAATAAATGTAACAAAACATTTAACGAGAAAGATATACATCAATGCAAAATAGAAAGAAAATCTGTATAATGTGGAATGGTACAGTACCTGAAAGGGCAGAAAACAATATATATTGTGCAATCTGCAAGACATACTGTTATAATAAAGAATGGTTAAAAAGTTAATAATATTGGCTGTACAGAAAAATACACCTCCCACATGAACTATGGACCTTGGCATTGGTGGGGATGCTTGCATGCCTCAGTGATACAGATAGTCGTACCGTAGGTGCAACCACAATTGGGGGGGGGGGGGGTATCTGTTGAGAGGCCAGACAAACATGTGTTTCCTGAAGATGGGCAGCAGCCTTTTCATTGGTTACAGGGGCAACAGTCCGGATGATTGATGATCTGGCCTTGTAACACTAACCGAAATGGCCTTGCTGTGCTGGTACTGCAAATGGCTGAAAGCAAGGGGAAACTACAGCTGTAATTTTTCCCGAGGGCATGGAGCTTTACTGTATGGTTAAATGATGATGGCGTCCTCTTGGGTAAAATATTCTGGAGGTAAAATAGTCCCCCATTAGGATCTCTGGGCAGGGACTACTCAGGAGGACGTTGTTATCGGGAGAAAAAAAGCTGGCGTTCTACAGATCGGAGAATGGGATGTCAGATCCCTTAATTGGGCAGGTAGGTTAAAAAATTTATAAAGGAAAATGAATAGGTTAAAGTTAGATATAGTGGGAATTAGTGAAGTTCGGTGGCAGGTGGAACAAGACTTCTGGTCAGGTGAATACGGGGTTATAAATACAAAATCAAATAGGGGTAATGCAGGAGTAGGTTTAACAATGAATAGGAAAGTAGGAGTGTGGGTAAGCTACTACAAACAGCATAGTGAATGCATTATTCTGGCCAAGATAGATACTAAGCCCATGCCTCAACAGTGGTACAAGTTTATATGCCAACTAGCTGCGCAGATGACGAGGAGATTGACGAAATGTATGATGAGATAAAAGAGATTATTCAAATAGTGAAGGGAGACGAAAACTTAATAGTCATGGGTAACTGGAACACGACAGTGGGAAAAGGAAGAGAAGGAAACATAGTAGGTGAATATGGAATGAGAGTAAGGAATGAAAGAGAAAGCCACCTGGTAGAAATTTGCACAGAGCTTAAGTTAATCATAGCTAACAGTTGGTTCAAGAAACATGAAAGGAGGATGTATACATGGAATAAGCCTGGAGATACTGGAAGATATCAGATAGATTATATAATGGTAAAACAGAGATTCGGGAACCAGGCATTAATATATAAGACATTTCGAAGGGCAGATGTGGACTGTGGCCAAAATCTACTGGTTATGAACTGTAGATTTAAACTGAAGGAACTGCAAAAAGGAGGGAAATTGTGGGGATAGGCCCTGGATAATCTGAATGAACCAGAGGTTGTAGAGAGCTTCAGGAAGAGCATGAGGGAACAATTGACAAGAAGGGGAGAAAGAGTAGAAGAAAAACGGGTAACTTTGAGAGACAAAATAGTGAATGTAGGAGAGGATCAAGTAGGTAAAAAAACGAGGGCTAATAGAAGTCCTTGGGTAACAGAAGAGATATTGAATTTAATTGATGAAAGGAGGAAATACAAAAATACAGTAAATGAAGTTGGCAAATAAGGAATACAAACGTCTCAAAAATAGGATGGACTGGACATGCAAAATGGCTAAGCAGGAATGGCTAGAGGACAAATGTAAGGATGTAGAGGCGCATATCACTAGGGGTAAGATAGATACTGCCTGCAGGAATATTAAAGAGACCTTTGTAGAAAAGAGGACAACAATATCAAGAGCTCAGATGTAAACCCAGTACTTAGCAAAGAAGGGAAAGCAGAAACGTGGAAGGAGTATATAAAGGGTCTATACAAGGGCGATGTTCTTAAGGACAATATTATAGAAATGGAACAGAATGTAGATGAAGATAAAATAGGAGACATAATACTGCGTGAAGAGTTTGACAGAGCACTGAAAGACCTTATTCGAAACAAGGCCCTGGGAGTAGACAACACCCCATTAGAACTAATGACAGCCTTGGGAGAGCCAGGCCTAACAGAACTCTACAATCTAGTGAGCAAGATGTATGAGACAGGCGAAATACCCTTGGTCTTCTAGAAGAATATGATAATTCCAATCTCAAATAAAGCAGGTGTTGACAGGTGTGAAAATTACAGAATATCAGTTTAATAAGTCACGGCTGCAAAATAGTAACATGAATTCTTTACAGACGAATGGAAAATCTGGTTGAATCCGACGTCTGGGAAGATCATTTTGGATTCCGTAGAAATGCTGGAACACGTGAGGCAATACTGACCCTATGACATATATTAGAAAATAGATTAAGAAAAGGCAAACCTACGTTTCTCGCTTTTGTAGGCTTAGAGAAAGCTTTTGACAATGTTGTCTGGAATATTGTCTTTCAAATTCTGAAGGTAGCAGGGGTAAAATTCAGGGAGCGAAAGCTACTCACAGTTTGTACAGAAACCAGATAAAGCAGTGGGTGGGAAGGGAGTGAGACATGGTTGTAGCCTATCTCTGATGTTATTAAATATGTATATTGAGCAAGCAGCAAAGGTAACACAAGAAAAATTTGGAGTAGGTTATAAATTCCATGGAGAAGAAATAAAAACTTTGAGGTTCGCCGATGACATAGCAATTCTGTCAGAGACAGCAAAGGACCTGTAAGAGCAGTTGCACGGAATGGACAGTGTCTTGAAAGGAGGATATAAGATGAACATCAACAAAAGCAAAACGAGGATAATGGAACGTAGTAGAATTAAATCAGTTATGCTGCCGGAATTAGATTAGGAAATGAGACGCTTACAGTAGTAAAGGAGTTTTGCTATTTAGGGAGCAAAATAACTGATGATGGTCGAAGTAGAGAGGATATAAAACGTAGACTAGCAATGGCAAGGAAAGCGTTTCTGAAGAAGAGAAATTTGTTAACATCGAGTATAGATTTAACTGTCAGGAAATCGTTTCTGAAACTCTATGTATGGAGTGTAGCCATGTATGGAAGTGAAACGTGGACGATAAATAGTTAATACAAGAAGTGAATAGAAGCTTTATAAATGTGGTGCTACAGAAGAATGCTGAAGATTAGATCGGTAGATCACACAACTAATAAAAAGGTATTGAAAAGAATTGGAGAGAAGAGAAATTTGTGGCACAACTTGAGTAGAAGAATGGATCGGTTGGTAGGGCATATTCTGAGGCATCAAGGGATCACCTATTTAGTATTGGAGGACAGCCTGAAGGGTGAAAATCGTAGAGGGAGGCCAAGAGGTGAATACACTAAACAGATTCAGAAGGATGTAGTTTGCAGTAGATACTGGGAGATGAAGAAGTTTGCACAGGATAGAGTAGCATGGAGAGCTGCATCAAACCAGTCTCTGGACAGGAGACCACAACACAGAAAAATACATGTGGTTTGGTCATGAAGTTCAACAAGAAACTGGTACACATATTTCAAATCTGACAGTAGCTCACAATTTTAGTGGACAAATATATAATTTAAAACAAATGATGAATTCTAAGGTTAGATGATATCTGATGAAAATAGAATTTATACATTTACACCATATTGTGCAAAACAGTATGAGCAATAATTTACTTTGATGTAGTGCATTGAGAATACAATAAAATCATGTAGTGTCTACACAGGAACTAAATTTATGTTAAAGGAGAAAAGCAATTAGATCTAGTAATTACTGATAGCAGTTTCTGTTCAATTTCCTCTTAGTAGTTTTCTAAGAAAATAGAAGAAGTGTATTTCCCTTATTTATTCAGTACAAAAGAAAATGAAAATTACATAGGGTAGATTCCTGATGGCAAATATTATTCTGGTTGACACTGTGAAGCCAAAAGACAGAAATATTTCTCAAATGGCATAGTTCAAGAGTAAAAGAAAATTATGTGTTCAATATGAAAAAAAGAGATCGGTGAATATAGTAATTCTAATGTAGAAATTTTGAGAGAAGGTTGTTCAGAACTAAGAAAACATTTCCTCAAAATTGCTTATTTTGATTTATTCTGTTATTTGACAATTGATAGAATTTGCATGTCCATATACACAACTAAATGTTTGCCTAAAATAGAATTGGTGTATTGGTTAATAAACAGAAAGATAATTACAGTAAGGAATTCATAGCTTGGTTAAACATTTTCACCAATAATAGTATTCAACATGCTGTTAATGGTGCTGAAGTAAGAATAGCAAAGCAAGATGGATTAGTTAAATAAACAAATACTGTCTATCAATATCATGGGGATTTATGCCTTGGTTGTAAGAAATGTTTTAGAAGTTTGATGTTTAACAATAAAAATAAAGGAACAAAGGGTGATGTTTATCAGCTGTCTTCAAAAAGAAATGCAGAAACACGAATTGCTGGATATAATTTAATAGAGATGTGTGAATGTGATTAGCTTAACAGAAAAGAGTATAAAAAGCCTAAAAGACTGAAACTTTTACCTGAAGCTGTCAAACCACTGAGATACTTTATATGATGGTCATACAAATGCAATAAAATAAAGAGCTGAAAGAGGTGGTTTTAGCACAGAAACAAGATTTGATATTGTATGCAGTCTTTATCCAACCACACAATATTATGATTATCCTGAACAACATGAAACAAAAATATGCTGACCAAGATATCATACTTAAAAAATTGTGTGGATTTGTAAAATGTGAGGTATTGGCACCAAGAAGATTGTATCATCCAGTTTTGCCTGTTAGAATCAATGAAAAACAGGTGTTTTCCTTGGTGTCAAATGTTCAGAAGAAAAAATTAACAGATACTATCTCAATGATGAGGAGAGAAGTCTCTTGCGTATTTGGGTAAGAGATGAAGCAAAGAATGGTGTCGAAAAAGGATACAAAATTTTAGACATCTACGAGGTATGGCAGTTTAAAAATAAAAACAACATGTTATTAAAAAATTATGTGAAACACTTCATGAAATAAAATTAGGAACTAGTCCTTACAAAGACGTTTTTGAAAGCAAAGACGAATATATAAAAACAGTAAGAGATAAATAAAGTATTCTATTAGACAAAGAAAAGATAGAAGAAAATCCTGGAAAACGAGCAGTTGCTAAAACGTGTTTAAGAGTTCACAGGGTAAATTTAGACAATGGCAAAGCGTAAGTAAACCTGAGTATGTAACAGATTTACAACGTTTTATGAGATACTGTTGGATGACCGATTAGATGATACAGATATAAATTATACTAATGTGAATATGGTACAGACGAGGTACAACTTCAAGGATTATGATGTCCAAAATAATGCAGCTACAAATATTTTTATAGCTGCATTCACCACACCCATGTAAATGCCTAGATTGTATGGTAGGTTAGATAAACTTGGAAAAATTATTATATACAGGGTGTTTCGAAATTAATATACAGGTTTTAAGCTTTTGGAGCATTTATTACATTCAACTTACAATTATAAATAATACATCAAAAGAGAGAGCAACTCAACAGTTTTGTTTGTATACCTCTGTGCAAAGGAAAGAGCATGGAACGACAAAGTGTGACTGAAGAATGTGTTGAATGAGTGAGAGTCCCTCACGTTTTGCCCCAAGAAATCAGTTTGGAAGACTAATCATGAATTAGTAGTTCTACTGGCGTTTGTGCAGAGACTTTTAACAAAGCGCTTACAATTACATCTGTTAAAAGCTCTAAAGCCTACAGACTATGATTAATGTGCCAACATTCCCAACGAAATGTTGCTGCATCATGATGAAACTTTTCTGCATCATGTCATCCACAGTGATGAATCGACATTTCACCTAAGTGGAAATGCGAAAACATCTAATGTGCGCATCTGCAGGTCAACAAAGCACCACAAATGGTAAAGTTGCAACGAGACTTCCCTAAATTGAATGTTTTTTGGTGCCATATCCCGGCAGTAAGTCTATGGCCTTTCTTTTTCAGTGAAGCAACTGGTGTTTCTTATCTTTGTATGCTATGGCTCTCTCTGTAGTTGCAAGGAGCTTCAATAGAACTTTACTCACCAGCAAAATGGTGCGCCGCCCCACTGTCATAACTCAGTACACAATAGGTTAAATGACATTGTATCCAACTGCTTACGTCATTTTCATGCACAATCTTATGTTTTGCGATTTTTCTCTTTGGGAGTTAATGAAGGATCATGTGTATATGGCTCCGCTATCACCTGCTCCGCTATCACCTGATCCACGTGTCCTTAAAAACAACACTGTTGTAACAATTTTTCTAGAAACACTGACTGAGGTATGCAAAGAACTCGCCTATCGAGTCAATGAGTGATAAATGGTTCTCACATTAAACACTTGGAAGAAAAAGTGTCTGAGATGCTCTATTATTTTATGTTTTTATTAGAATTTTAAGTTAAATGTAGCATTTGCTACAAAGGCTTGAAACCCATACATTTATTTTGAAACACCCTGTATTTTCATACCATTTTTGAGTATATATTAATGATAAAAAAAAGCACTCCGTCTTCAAGCCACGAGTGGTCTACAGGGACCATCCGACCGACATGTCATCATCAGTGGAGGATGCAGTTAGGAGGGGTATGGGAACAGCACACCACTCTCCTGGTTGTTATGATGGTATTCTTGACTGAAGCCGCTACTAATCGGTCGAGTAGCTCCTCAATTGGCATCGTGAGGCTGAGTGCACTCCAAAAAATGGCAACAGCACATGGCAGCCTGGATGGTCACCCATCCAAGTGCCGCCCACGCCCAACAGCTCTTAACTTTAGTGATCTCACAAGAACCGGTGTATCCACTGTGACAAGGCTGTTGTCCACGTACTAATGATGGCAAAGTCAATTCAGAAAAAGATTGAATACTGGGTGATTGGACAGATGAGTCAGAACATAATAAATGGATTACAAATTGGATGTCGACTGGACCAAAGAGTTGTTATTATGAGAACAATGGTAAAAGCAGTGGTGACAGTTAAGAGTTTCACTTGGAGGAATAAAAATATTCAAAAGCTGAATGGGGAATCTCTGGTAAGATTAATTGAGTGTGAAGCGAAGGAAAAGATAAAATTAGGGTACAATCAGATCACTAGAGATGTTGGCACTAAAAATCTAATCAACAAATGGGTTAGGAAAGAATTATCATTTCAGTGTGATAAAACAGTAGTTCCAGAAAATGGCTATTAAAAATTATTTATTATATAATAAATTTTAATAAGATTCAAATATTTTTTCTATATCTTGTTCTGTAAGAATAAAATCCACACATATGTTATAACAATTGTGTAAATATATTACTGGATTGCTATTATACTCCCCACATTCTGCATCTCTAATTATTAAGTGAGAAACTATTAAAAATAATGAACAAGCTTTAATACAGTTTTGTGTCATTTTTGCTGATTTATTTATTGATAAATTTTAACTCTCTTTTTTTTACAGTCATAAAAAGAGAATCTGAGTTTTCTATTTCCTCCCTTATTTGTATATCAGTTTCATCATAACTATTAAACCTCATTTTGTTTTCTTCTTCTTTATATACTTCATTTAATACTCTAATATTGGCAGTATGATCCTGGCTTCTCAAATAATCTATTATTAAAGGTAATTTAAAATATTATTTGCAAATATTACCCTCAACTTTCTTATCTCTTGGTTTATTATTTTTCTCAACAAAAACATTAGATTTAAGTTAATCCCCCACATTAGTCACATTTAACTTGATTAATAATTTTTAGTGTGAATAAAAATTTGTTCTATATAAATGGTAGCTTTTCTGAAAAAGCTCAGAAATTTTAGCAGTACTAATTTGTTAAAAGAGATTAATAAGTTACAAGTAATTGCCTTATAAAATTTTGCAGTTTGTCAATATTTGAAAACAGGATATGGAGAGAAAATTAGTTTAGAGCTGAATAATGAATTTAAGATTAGTTCAACTGATAGATGATATAAATTAAATTTCTGACTGGGTTCTCAATATTTTGAAGATCATAATAGTGAAGTAAGATGTAATGGAATGAAGAAAAGTAAAAATAATGTTAGTGAATTTCATGATTTAGAATTAACAATATACAAAATCTTATATAAGTTATATTTTTGCAGTACATTTTGTGGGGGGCTCGGTCTGCTTGGTAAATTATATCCCAGTGTACTCAGCATACCCACGTACTACTTCAGTGCCCCTGAATAAAAGCGAAATAACAATGTAGGTGAGAATTAAAGTCTCTTACATAGTGAAGCAATTCGAAGAATGTTTAATAGATGACTTAGAATTTTTAGATGGGAGTATAGAAAACTATGAACTGTAGTGTTTTATGAAACTGCAGCTGAATTACCATAATATATTTTATAAATTAGTACAAAGATAAAGTTTATAATTATTATAATTGTTTGAGGATGGTAGAAAGCTATTAACATTATATACTGGTTCAATGGTGCATACTGTATTAGATTTGTTAAAAGTGATCAGTTTGTATAACAACATACTTTAGTGAAGTAGTTATTCATATAAAAGTCTTCTTGTAACATAGATAGTTATGAATCCATGCAAAATCACTGTAATTATGTTCTATAAGTTTACATAAATTTCATATGATGAAACCAGTTGCTTGTAAAAGTGGTCAAATGCGAATAAATATTTTATTCTGTTCCATAATAGAGCTTGTCGTATGTTAACTGCCTTATATCCCTTAATAATTGGAATCTCTAGATAGGAAAAACATGCCCCTATCTTGCAGATTGACAGTATAACTAATAATGATATTGACTGAACATTGTGGTTTTATGCACATTTGTAAAATTCATGTTGTCCAAATTATAACAGTGCAAACAATATTAACCGCTCTGTTGAAGCACTATGATCCACAATGACTTAAAAATTAAAACTGTTTCATATGAGATCAGTTTCATATCTAAAAGATTTAACAGGAAAATTCCTTATTCAGCCAACTTAGTATTTTGTCAGTTGTACACGTGTGACACCCATGAAGAGTACAAACTTATATGTCCAAAACTGATACTGTTACCATGGCAATAATACAAAATGAGTTTGGCATGGATCATGACAAATGTGATAATAATATATTTGTGTATATTACAACTTAAAAATAATATTAAATGCTAAGTTGTTATTTGTGATGCACAAATACCTGTTGTTTAAAATTAAATAATGGGCTATTCAGTTACAATACAAAATCTGAAGTAAGTTTTTAAATATTCATTTTTTTTATCATGCTCTGTTTAGTTTTTCATCTATGCCACAGTTGTTTTGCATCAAAACTGTGATATTACGTTAGTTGTGCAAAACAACTTTGTAGCTGGATGTGAGGATACTTGGGTCGAAATCCTAGAAGATAAAATAAGTGAAAAGGGTGAGATATACTGAGTGCCATGTCTCTGTTATTTACAAAAACTGGCACTTCATTTAGCTGCACATGCAGACTTGTGGCGTGTGATGTTAGTGTAGCCGTAAGAATAGCATGGTGTAGTGTTGATATCTCACCGCCCTGCTAACCTCACGTAGTTAGCAACAAGCCTCTTACGTTAACTACTTTCCCGTACCTGAGGGCCAGAATGTGAGGAACAGGGCGCTGTAGGTGGTCACTATGGAGATGAAAGCAGTGACGAGGCTCAGTCGTACGGTGAGCATGCCCAGCACGGTGGCCATTGGGTGTCCAGAGGACACTTGCCACACCAGCAGCCGCAGCTCACGATGGGCGGCACCGCCCACACGACCCCATTCCAGCAGCAGCTGCGAGCACAGCTTCTGGGTGCGCCTCACTTCTGTCTCCACACATTGAGGAGGCACAACAAGAACTGTCATCTGAGCTAGGCTGAGTAACATGATAACCTTCCCTTGCCATGCACTCATATCACTCGAATCTAGGAACGATAATTTTGTTACAAGGAAGTAAATTTGAACTATTGCAAGCAGTGAAATATTCATGAAATATAACATAAGAAAACTCCCATGAGCAGAGTTTACCAGGTCTGACATTTCACAGAGTTTACCATATGCTCTTCGGAGAGATCGCACTGAATTTGATATGCCGCAAGCAACTCTACAGTGCACCTGTACATTCTTTCCATGCACAATGCTCTTATTTTCAGATACGTTATTGTGACATGCTGCAAGCACATCCCCTTGTATATGGTGAAAGCAAGCATTCAGAAGTGAAACTCTGTACCTTATCACCAATTGCAAATTTGCAAATCTCAAAAGGGTTAAAAAGACTGTAAGAAAGCTTCCTACAGAAAATATTACACCCAACTTGCGGCATCGCCCTTTACTAATCGTATAAATGGCTGCATAAATTACAGAAACGTAAAAAAATAGTAAAGCCAGTTGTAACCTTATTATCTTTCCCTCACATGTATTCACTGGACCAATATGCGTCATCAAAATCCTGTCACATGACACTATCATTTTAACTATTTTGTCATATTTTTCTGTATTGTGTAAGACATCTGTTATTACTGACACGAAGGCCAGTGCTGTAAAACCTAGTAGCATGGAAACTGAGACAACGTCTACTACAGAGTCTGTATGCACTAATCTGAAATGGAAATACGCCTGAAAGTACGCAGAAATCAGGTGTGATATGCTTGCAAGGGTCACAGCAACCATATCCGATCTTGATCTCTTCACAGATCCATTTTCCTTATTGAGCGTAAATGGCATCAGACCAAATAACTTGCATGCTAAGTGGAATGGCTTAGTGGCCAACAAAAGTTTCTTTGTGTTTTCTGGCACCAAGACAGTGAATTCGTTGACTGGCATCACCTGCAAAAGGAAAGAGGAATACACACTTTCGGTCACATCTGACAGCAAATTTTTGTATATACCAGAAGTAGCCCCTAGTATATTTTCCCACATCGTAAATCAAGTTTTACTTTATTTAGATTTCCACACGGCATTATGAGTCCACATATCTCCCCTCCTAATTCATAGCGGTGTTCTGCCCCCACAGACTAACGGGCTGCAATTTAAGGGAATCGTCTGCAAGAGGGCACTTGGAAAGAACTGAGTCACTGAAGTGTGTTCGATATTTTCTGAAGTTTTCGCTACTGCTATAGGCCACTTGAGGAGGAACTGACATATCCAAAAAGGATAGTAAGAGAAAGTGGACAGCAAAATGTATGTCCAAAAACATAGCTACAATGAAAATTTGGGTAAGAAAACAGATACTTGTGTGGATAGGCGAAGAAAGGTAATAAAAAAATTGTTCAGGAAAATAAAGGAATAGAGCAATATTACTCAGATATGTAATCAATAGTAAGTGCAGAAAAGTTAAAGCAACATGTTTTCAGAAAAGTGAAGAAATCAAAAAGAAAAGGTCCTCAGAAGAACAGAATGAGCACGTGTAAAAGTCAAAATAACTTTCGATGAACATAAATCTGCGACATCAACATTGACAATGCAAATGGAACTCTAGTGAAAAAAGCTAAGGAAAGTGCAGATATGTGGAAAGAGTACGCTGAGTATCTCTACAAGGGATATGAATTGTATGCTTTAGAGTTAGCATGAAAAAAAATTTCGATTTTGATGACATGTGCGACTCAGTTTTCAAGTCACAGTTTGACACAGATTTGTAAGATCGGCAATCAATCAGTGCAAATTGTATGGAAAATATTTGTCCATTATTTTAAAAATCATTGCAGCAATTGGCACCCAATGGTTATTCAGATAAGTGTTAGTATCAGGTCAGTAATCCTGACTGCTCGTCCATCAAGTTGTCTGAGCAGAAGTAAAGAAAGATGAGGATATATGAAAGAATTACAAGACCTGCTGAATGTGATGTACAATACGTTGACCACATAATTTTAACTGAGAGTAAATCAATGAGAGAGGAAAGCACTAAGGAGTCGCAAAAATGAGGTTAGTCGAAAGCCTAATATCAAAACTGGGGCTACAAAGTACACAGTGATAAGGAATTGTTCTATCTTGGAAGCAAAATTAGAGGCGAAAGAAGCAAGTAGAATATAACAAGCAGATTAGCACAGGGAAAGAAGGCGTTCCTCTTTAAAGGAACTCTACTAGTATCTAACAAATGTTTTAATTTGAGGAAAATACATCTGAAAATATTTGTAGGAACACAACATTTCGTTATAATGAATGTGAGACAACTAGAAAATAAGGTACTAATAAACAACTGAAGAGACTTTGTGTGTGGTTGCCACACTGAAGTGAGCAGACTGGAACAACAGAGGGAAACCCTCTATGGCTGCATCAACTAATCTGCTGATGAATCAAAATGAAAACGATATGTTCTTAACACTTTCATCGATAATAATGTACACTCGATTCCATTCATCTCATAACATTTTTCTAACCAGTTTGTGGTCCTCATGGTGTCCATGAAACTGGAATTTGATTCAATATCACTGCATCATAATATTCCTCAGTTCTACCAAAATTCCCCCTTGAAACTCAAGCGTTTACTCGCCGATTTTCCTAATTAGGAAACCCATCGTAATTTATTAAAGCCTACAGGACAGGACTGTAACCAAAATAAATGAAGGTGACTCCCAGTTATGACTTATCTCAATTAGGCATTGACCTGCAATACGGAAACCACTAAAAACTGGCAGTTGCTACGTCAGAATTTGGCATGTGGAAATTACTACGAGAGGGAGGAAAACCACCTAATGCATCATAGAGTGGACTGGTACAGTGACCTAATAATCGCAGTTCTGAGAATTAAAGGTAGATTGGTGGACTTACAGTCACGTCAGCGGATAGCTGTTGCACTGAAGTCCTTTGGTGTATTTGAAGAGGTAAGCAAAGGACGGCAACATAAGAGGAAACGAATACCTCGCATTAGGAAATACGCAAGAAGAACATGCACGGATACCAATAAAAATTATAATTTCCGTGAGAAGTAAGAAGAGGCGTTCATCAAATTCTGGACATGACTGGCTGATGATTGTGGTGATGCTGATAGTGATGATTTAAAAAAAAAGAAATCTAGCTTTTGCATCGGGATTAGGTGTAGCAAAGGCGATTTGTCCCACTTCCTTTTGCACAAAAAAGTTCATGCCTTGACACCAAAATTGTTACACAGAAAGCCTCAACAACAACCAAGAAAATTCATAGACACCTCAAGGGATAACTTCTTTGATTAGCAAACGCAACGTCTTCGCTTCCGCATTCGATCCCCGCCATCGCTTCATTTTTGAGTAAATATCATCATAAGTGACGGGCGGTGACTCCAGCAAAACAAGTCCCTTTCAATCACGCAACGGCTTTGTCAAAAGAGGCGAAGGAGCGGACAGAGGTTAACGGCACTCTCTGCCTCTTGGGGTGGAAAACCGCCGAAAAAGGAGGAAGAAACAGCAACGATCAAATGCATGAGGATGTAGAAAGCAATAGTGACCATTGCATTAAAGATACACAATCTGTATCGATGGGACATGTGGCCTGTAATTGAAAAAGAGTCGCGACGATCTCTCCATGGGCAAAAGATTCTGAACTAGTCCCTACTCGGACTCCGGAAGGGGATTTCCAAAGGGGAGGTGACCATGAGAAAAAGATTGCGTAACCAACGAAAGGGTAACGTTCTACGAGTCGTGGTGTGCGATGTCAGAGATTTGAACGTGGTAGGGAAACCAGAAATTCTGAAACGGGAACTGCTAAGGCTCAGGCTAGATATAATGGGGATCAGTGAAGTGAAATGGAAAGAAGACAAGGATTTCTGCACAGAATAGAATAATATCAACAGCAGCAGAGAATGGTTTAACGGCATTGGAATTCGTTATGAATAGCAAGGTTGGGCAGAGATTGTGTTACTGTGAACAGTTCATCGATACTGTCAGAAACGACACCAAACCAGCACCGACAAGGATTGTTCATTTATGCTTACCAACGTCACAAGTCGAGGAGGAAGAGAAACAGAAAGTATTTAAAAATATCGAAAGGGTAATTCAGTGCGTAAAGCGAGATAAAGAACTAATTGTCGTGGGGTATTTGAGTGCGGTTGTAGTGGAAAAAGTAGAAGAAAGGGCTACGAAAGAATATGGGATTGGTACTAGCAGAGAGGGAGGAGAGAGACTAATTTAATTCTGAAATAAATTTCAGCTAGTAATGTTGAATACACTATTCAAGAATCACAACAGAAGGAGGTATACTAGGAAGAGACCGGGACATGCAGAAAGATTTCAGTTAGATTACGTCATGGACAGGCAGAGTTCCAAAGTCAGACAATGGATAGTAAGGCGTGTCCAGGAGCGTACACAGACTGAGATTACAATTTAGTAGTGATAAACAGAAAGCTAAAGAAACTAGTCAGAAAGAATCAATGTGCAAGGAAATGGGATACGGAGTTATCAAACAGTGAAGAGATGCGCTTGAATATCTCAGAGGCTATTGATAAGGCTGTGGTCAGGAATAGCTCAGTAATCAGTTCAGTTAAAGAAGAATGGGCATTTCCAAAGATGGCTATCACAGAAGTTGGATGGAAAACACAGATACAAAGAAGGTAACTGTGAAGAAACCATGGTAACAGAAGAAATAATAGCCGGCCGGAGTAACCGTGCTGTTCTAGGCGCTACAGCCAGGAGCCGAGCGACCGCTACGGTCGCAGGTTCGAATCCTGCCTCGGGCATGGATGTGTGTGATGTCCTTAGGTTAGTTACGTTTAATTAGTTCTCAGTTCGAGGCGACTGATGACCTGAGAAGTTAAGTCGCATAGTGCTCAGAGCCATTTGAACCATTTTTTGGAAGAAATAATACAGTTGGTCGAAGACAGCAGTAAATATAAAAACAAGTTCATACGATTTGTTGTCGGAAAAAGCGTTCTCCTATGTCAACTGTTCTAGATATTCAATATTACGAGAAAAATAGGGGTAACATATAGGAAGTGACTGGTACTATATAAGATGTACAGGAACCAAGAGGGAACAATAAGCATGGAACACTGCGATTAAAATGTGTGTTAAGATAGGGACGTAGGTTTAATCCCTCAGTTTTCAATCTA
Organism: Schistocerca americana; assembly: GCF_021461395.2. Taxonomy (NCBI): domain Eukaryota; kingdom Metazoa; phylum Arthropoda; class Insecta; order Orthoptera; family Acrididae; genus Schistocerca; species Schistocerca americana. Next base: position 127,942,041 of record NC_060122.1, on the reverse strand, counting down.
CAGGGTGTTACAAAAGGTACGGCCAAACCTTCAGGAAACATTCCTCACACACAAATAAAGAAAAGATGTTATGTGGACATGTGTCTGGAAACGCTTACTTTCCATGTCAGAGCTCATTTTATTACTTCTCTACAAATCACATTAATCATGGAATGGAAACACACAGCAACAGAACGTAACAGCGTGACTTCAAACACTTTGTTACAGGAAATGTCCAAGATATCCTTCGTTAGCGAGAATACGTGCATCCACCCTCCGTCGCATGGAATCCCTGATGCGCTGATGCAGCCCTGGAGATTGGCGTATTGTATCACAGCCGTCCACAAGACGAGCACGAGGAGTCTCTACATTTGGTACCGGGGTTACGTAGACCAGAGCTTTCAAATGCCCCCATAAATGAAAGTCAAGACGGTTGAGGTCAGGAGATCGTGGAGGCCATGGAATTGGTCCGCCTCTACCAATCCATCGGTCACCGAATCTGTTGTTGAGAAGCGTACGAACACTCCGACTGAAATGTGCAGGAACTCCATTGTGCATGAACCACATGTTGTGTCGTACTTGTAAAGGCTAATGTTCTAGCAGCACAGGTAGAGTATCTCGTATGAAATCATGGTTCAAATGGCTCTGAGCACTATGGGACTAAACTGCTGAGGTCATTAGTCCCCTAGAACTTAGAGCTAGTTAAATCTAACTAACCTAAGGACATCACCAACATCCATGCCCGAGGCAGGATTCGAACCTGCGACCGTAGCGGTCTCGCGGTTCCAGACTGCAGCGCCTTTAACTGCACGGCCACTTCGGCCGGCTATGAAATCATGATAACGTGCTCCATTGAGCGTAGGTGGAAGAACATGGGGCCCAATCGAGACATCACCAACAATGCCCGTCCAAACGCTCACAGAAAATCTGTGTTGATGACGTGATTGCACAATTGCGTACGGATTCTCGTTAGCCCACACATGTTGATTGTGAAAATTTACATTTTTATCACGTTGGAATGAAGCCTCATCCGTAAAGCGAACATTTTCACTGAAATGAGGATTGACACATTGTTGGATGAACCATTCGCAGAATTGTACCCGTGGAGGCCAATCAGCTGCTGATAGTGCCTGCACACGCTGTACATGGTACGGAAACAACTGGTTCTCCCGTAGCACCCTCCATACAGTGACGAGGTCAACGTTACCTTGTGCAGCAGCAAAATCTCTGACGCTGACATTAGGGTTCTCGTCAACTGCACGAAGAATTGCCTCGTCCATTGGAGGTGTCCTCATCGTTCTAGGCCTTCCCCAGTCGCGAGTCATAGGCTGGAATGTTCCGTGCTCCCTAAGACGCCGACCAGTTGCTTCGAATGTCTTCCTGTCGGGACACTTTCGTTCTGGAAATCTGTCTCGATACAAACGTACCGCGCCACGGCTATTGCCCCGTGCTAATCCATGCATCAAATGGGCATCTGCCAACTCCGCATTTGTAAACATTGCACAGTTGCAAAACCGCGTTCGTGATGAACACTAACCTGTTGATGCTACGTACTGATGTGCTTGATGCTAGTACTGTTGAGCAATGAGTCGCATGTCAACACAATCAGTGAAGTCAACATTACCTTCATTCAATTGGGCCAACTGGCGGTGAATCGAGGAAGTATAGTACATACTGACGAAACTAAAATTAGCTCTAACATGGAAATCAAGCGATTCCGGTCACATGTCCACATAACATCTTTTCTTTATTTGTGTGTGAGGAAAGTTTCCTGAAAGTATGACCGTACCTTTTTGTAACATCCTGTATTCATCGAAGAAGGAATAACAGAATTAAAAGAAATGTTCAGAAATGGATTTCAAATTCAAGATGAAAGGATATCAACGGTAAGATACGCTTACGACATTGCTATCCTCAATGAAAGTGAAGAAGAATTGCAGGATCTGCTGAACAGAAAGAGCAGTCTAATGAGTATAGGATATGGTCTGAGAGTAGACGAACGTAATAAGAAGGAGCAGTAATGAGAACAGCAGGAAACTTAACATCAGGATTGGTGAACACGAAGTTATGGAATTCAGCAACCTAGCCAGCAAAATAACCCATGACGGGCGGAGCAAGGAGGAAATAAAAAGCAGACTAGAACTGACAAAAAGGGCATTACTGGCCAAGAAAAGTCTACCAATACTATACATGAGTCTTAATTCGAGGGAGAAATTTCTTAGAATGTACAATTGGAGCACAGCATTGTATGGTATTGAAACATGGACTGTGGGAAAATCAGAACAGGAGAGAATCGAAGCATTTGAGATGTGGCACTATAGAAGAATGCTTAAAAACTAGGTCGGCTGACAAGGGAAGAATGAGGAAGTTCTCCTGAGATGATGCAAGGAAATGCTATGTGGAAAACACTGACAAGATGAAGGGACAAGATGATAGGACATCTGTTAAGATGTCAGGGAATGACTTCCATTGTGCGAGAGGGAGCTGAAGAGGTTAAAAACTGTAGAAGAAAACTGGAATACATGTAGCGAATCATTGAGGACATTGGTTGCATGTCCTACTCTGAGATGAAGAGGTTGGCACAGGAGTGGAATTCGTGTCAGACCGCATCCAACAAGTAAGAAGTCTTCATTGGCCAGCGCTTGCGGGTCAGCGAATAGGATTTGGGTTAGCAGCGGCAGGAAGGAGTTGGCGAGCCGGACCGGGGAACAGATCCGTTTATGTGTCGGAAGACCTTTTATATGTAGCAGGAGTGATAGTAAGACATCATTGGGGCTGGGCGATGTTTGTTTGAAAAGAACCTTCTCTACTGATTCAAGGGTTGGCTGGTCGCACTGTACTTGTGTTGTTCATAGATGTGTTGGCAGTGAACCGTGCCTACGCTTTCTTATACTGTATCCGTTGTCCGGAAGAGATTGTCGATCAATGCAAAGCTGGAAGGTCTTTACAGCCTTCTCTGAACATTTGCAGTTATGGACGAGTACTTGTTCACTCCCTGCGAAGATTTGGCTCGGAGCACTATGGGACTTGACTTCTGAGGTCATCAGTCCCCTAAAAAACTAGAACTACTTAAACCCAACTCACCTAAGGACATCACGCATACCCATGCCCGAGGCAGGATTCGAACCTGCGACCGTAGTGGTCACGCGGTTCCAGACTGCAGCCCCTAGAACCCATGCGAGGATGAGTAGTTCTAATATTCAGTAGCAAATGATCTGTTTATTTTATGTATTCGTGTTTTTGTCATTGAGTCTGCCCTTGTGGGAGCTATTTTTGTTGCGTGTATGTTTGGGATCGTTAGTAACTGATTTATGTTTAAGGTTATATCATGCCAATTTAATGATATGTATAATGAATCGCCTAGAAGTGTACTCAGTTCTGAAGTGTGAAATAAAATATGATTGCAGGCTTACTGCACTGGAAACCTACTGTGATAGCCGTGGATGAATTCTAATGCTGCAGATCAATCTTTGAGTTAAGTAATACCTTTTGTAATTGAACAATTAGTATCTCTTATTTGCCATTCGTCTGAAAGCTCTCTGTGCCTAAGCTTGTGTTTAAATTGTCTGGTACTGCTGTACATTATTTGAGTAAATCTTAAATTGTCCCACGAGTGAAATTGGTGTGCGTAAAACTTGTGAGTGTAGGTCCCACTTGTATTGTTATTGTGTTTTTTAAGTTCTGTTGCCAAACCGATTTTAGGTGAAGACTGTTTTGAAATTTCAACTTGTATCAATTTTTGATTGTAAATTTTGTTTAAGGGTTTGCTGTATGCTTTTTAAGGTATGTTTGCTGATTTAATTTTTAATGTCAAGTAGTTACCGAGTTTAAGCTGAAAACTTTTAACTGATGACTTAATAGAGTTGAGATTAAATCTGAAATCGTTGTATCACCGCCGTTTGCCATCAGTGTTGTATCAGGGTTAAGATTCAGTCAAGGGTGTTGTATTAGTTGCCTTTACAAAAAAAAGGAATTAACGTTAGACCGGCAACTTAACACTTCCTACAGCTACTACTACGTCAATTTTAGAAGAAACAATGGACCAACGCAAGCATTCATCTATCCATAAGGACCATATCCGCGCCTACATGCAGTTTCTTCTTCCTCAGCACGATGACATCTACCAGCAAGATAATGCATTGTATCACAGAGCTTGCAGTACACGTGCGTGTTTTGAAAAGCAGCAGGAAGAACTAATTTACTCCCTGGCCCTCCAAACTCCACGGATTAAAACCCAGTCGAAAATCTGTGTGACCGCCAGAGTCGAGCTGTGCATGCCCTGGATCCTCTACATCTTCACGGAGTGCTGCAGTGAGGAGAGGTATCGATGTCGGTAGGCGAAGCCTGGCACGAAGCCAGCGTTCCAAAAAATACCAAAGTTTTTCTATAGGTTTCAGACTAGTCCATTACAGGGATGTTATTGTCATGTAACCACTCCACTACAGGCCGGGCTTTATGAACAGGTGCTCGATCGTGTTGAAAGATTCAATCGCCATCCCCAATTTGCTCTTCAATAGTGGGATATGAGAAGGCGTTTAAAATATCAGTATAGACTTGTGCTGTGATAGTTTCACGCAAAACAAAAAGGAACGCAAGGCTTCTCCATGAAAAACACGACCACACCATAACACCACCGCCTCCGAATTTTACTGTTGACACTACACACGCTGGCGGATGACGTTCACCGGGTATTCGCCATACCCACACCCTGCCATCCGATCACCACATTGTGTACCGTGATTCGTCACTTCACGCAACGTTTTTAGACTGTTCAATCGTTGAATATTTACGCTCCTTACACCAAACGAGGCGTCGTTTGGCATTTACCGACGTGATGTGTGGCTGATGAGCAGCCGCTCGACCCTGAATTCCAAATTTTCTCATTTCCCGCGTGACTGTCATAGTATTTGCAGTGGATCCTGATGCAGTTTAGAATTCCTGTGTAATGATCTGGACAGATGTCTGCCTATTACACATTACGAATCACTTCAACTGTAGGCGGTCTCTGTCAGTTAACAAACGAGGTCGGCCTGTACGCTTTTGTGCTGTAGGTGTCCCTTCGCGTTTCCACTCCACGATCACATCGGAAACAATGGACCTAGGGATGTTTAGCACTGTGTAAATGTCGCGTACAGACGTATGACACAAGTGACACCCAATCACCTGACCACGTTCGAAGTCCGTGAGTTCCGCGGAGCGCCCCACTTTGCTCTCACACCATGTCTAATGACTACTGGGGTCGCTGATACGGAGTACCTGTCAGTATGTGGCAGCACAATGCACCTAGTATAAAAAACTACACACAGTGTAATTCCAGTACAGAATATAGTTTATAAGGATCACTGCCAGGTGTGAGCCACATAAAATTATCAAATAATAATGAGACTAAATTGGAAAGACTGATAAACCACTACTAAATGTTATGGGTTAACTCGAAATGTTTGTTAATAAACAAAACTGTTTTTTTTTTTTCGGGTGGTAGTTGTAATAAGTAAGCAAAAGGTCAAATAACACACAGTTACGATTCGCAATTAATTTCTTTTGCTAAGCCACTTCGCAGTCTGTCACCAACGTAACTAATTTTACTAAACCAATAACCTGCTCCAATCCCAGAATTTCTGAGTATTACTGCCGCGCGTGGTAGCCACGCGTTCTAGGGCGCCTTGTCAGGGTTCTCGCGGCTTACCCCGTCGGAGGTTCGAGTCCCCTCGCGGGCATGAGTGTGTGTGTGTGCTGTCCTTAGGGTAAGTTAGTTTAAGTTAGACTAAGTAGTGCGTCAGCCTAGAGACCAGTGATCTCAGCAGTTTGGTCCCATAGGAACTTACCACCACCACCACCACCATCATTTGCTATTGTGTCACCGGCCAGGGTGCCCGAGCGGTTCTGGGCGCTTCAGTCTGGTTCCGCGCGACCGCTACGGTCGCAGGTTCGAATCCTGCCTCGGGCATGGATGTGTATGATGTCCTTAGGTTAGTTAGGTTTAAGTAGTTCTAAGTTCTAGGGGACTGATGACCTCAGAAGTTAACTCCCATAGTGCTCAGAGCCACTTGAACCATTTGCTGTTGTGTTCCGCTCGGAAAACAAAGTCCAACATTCCTTCACAGGAATGTGACCCAATGTTAGATATCGCTCAGAACCACCCAAAAAGTCGCGTAATGTGTCATTAAGTAAAGTGCCTCGATGAAACTTGGACCAGGTGTCACACTATGAAGAGTATGTGTGAAAATAAGGCAAATTGGTATTTCGAAGCCCAATGCTCAAGGGTATAGACAGTCTTTCCTGGAAGCTGCAGAGGATGGGTGTTTAGAGAAATCAACAGCTGGGAGATGGCACCATGCACTGAGCACCTAATACACTTCAATGAGGACTTAGAGGCAATCCCATTACGAAAAAACGGGCTTTTTGTTTAGTTGCCGATCTGTTGGAGACCAGGTATATACAGAAATACCTGATGGAATTTTGTATCATTCTCACAAGGAAATTTTGCACGATAACTGCTAAAGAAAAAAGGGGCTAACGGTGATAGGTTCCTCAACGTGGCACGACGTGAGAACGACGTCTGAGTTTCCATTTTATGCACTACATGCCGCACAGGGACTTTTCGAAGCAGGGTCGAAAAGTCTGGCATCACGTATGAGTAACCAGCATCGACTGTTCATTAGGTGACATTGCAGATCAAGTCCACCAATGGCAAAAACGATTCAAGGGCATATTCAGTGCAATGCCCAGATGGACACAGTGACGGGGAGGGGGGGGGGGGGGAATGGACAGAACTACCAGGCAGGAGGGACCTCTTAATGAGATGAGCTGCATGAATCTGGGTCTCTTTTGGATGATGAGTTGGAGGTGACTTCAACAATTCTGAGTCTAAAGTGTTCTGACTGTGCTTTCTGAAGACATATTCAACCTCCATTATATTCAGTTTTAGAAATTTGGGCTTCAACCCTACATTCTGTGTGATGTCTATTGTCACACAGAGACAGCCTCGTTTTCATCCTGGTTCAATGCTTGAATCTTTATGCACCCGTCCGTAATTGTTACCTCTGACCTCAATTCCAAATATAACATTGACGGCGCCTCGATGGGTTAACTATTGCGGACAACAGACGTAACGACTGTATTGGGAGCAACCGAGTATCGACGCTCAGTGGGTACAACAGCATCGCGTCTGCCACTAGATTTAGCTGGAGGGGACGCTTGAACCATTAGTGTCAGACAAGGAACGACCCAAGCTGCACGGGGTGACGCTCCCAAAGCTGAGCAGAGATGATAGCTGCTGGCTGTCAATCAATAGATAACAGACGCCGAAAGAGCTTTGGCAGGAAAAGGACACGTCAGTTCGACATCACTTCAGCTGCCCATGAATGAAAACACCAGCTCTGTGGTGTGACGAGATAAAGTGGATCATCACCCTCCAGATTCTCTATTGCTGAGTTGTGTCCACGCTCATTTAAACTGGTAAATGTTCTGTTTTGTATCACGAGTTTCGAGACATTATAATAACTATAAATGTCTTTCCTTATTTGTTGATCTAAATATACAATAATTAGGCGTGCAGTATGGAACCATTTGAATTACAATCACTCATTTCAATAAAATACACTGTGTTTGTTCTTCTGTCTTAATCTGCATGCAAATGTCTATAAAGTAGTGTTTCTGCTTTGTGCAGGAAACCAAGTTACTTATGGTCTCACATTAAGATTATGCCTCACTGAAAGTAAAATCTTCTACGATACTAGCCCGCTTCATGTAGCTCTTCAGTTTATTCGGTCGATGTTTCGACTCCTCTGCAGAGATCTTCTTCTGGATGTTGTGTGTTCACGCTTAGGTGAACACTACAAGGGCAGTGTCGGACGTTTTCCTGTATTTGAGTAGAAGAAGTGGGATTATTGGGTAAAGTTCTTCCAGTTATCATTGGTAGGCCATCGTAATTGGGTAGAAAGGGCGTTCACCTGTGCTAGTGCTGAAGTTCTGTTAGTGGGTAAAATTGCAAGGCTACTGTTTGTGGTCTATCGTCCCTGGGTATGAGTGAATCAGGATAATCAAAGAAAAAGGGAATGGTAACCAAAATATTATTTGCAAAAACAGACATAATATCTGAAGGGATAACCGCAATCAGTGGTTTTACAATGTTACTTATAATCCTTCTTGATTGCCAAATTTTTATTCCAATGACCGGTTTCGGTTCCTCTAAAACCATCTTCAGATCTGATATTTCGGTTACAGGAGTAACCCGTCCACACAGAGCAACCTTCACACGCTGCGTCACATCCAGCATGTGAAGGTTGCAGGGTGTGTGGACGGGTTACTCCTCTAACCAAAATATCAGATCTGAAGATGGTTCTTGAGGAACCGAAAACGGTCATGTGAATAAAAATTTGGCAATCAAGACGGATTATAAGTAACATTGCAAAATATTATTGTTATGCCACAGAGGTTTCTTCCTGGAAACAGTTTGTATTCCTCCCTCACCACAGTTCCGTAATCATTTCCTTGACGGTGGGAGGCGACGAAGTCAGAAGTCGATGGCTGTCATCTGTATTGTAATTACGTTCATTCTTGGAAACCAAAAACCCTTTTCTCATTTGTCCTATAAATGTTAGTTTCCTTAGCTAGCACACGTACGTTTTTGAAATCATTGTCATGGCTTGCAGTTCTTATGATGTTCCACTGCCGCAGATTTAACACTTAGTTCTAACTGTAAGTGGCCTGCGTATTCCTTTATACGTTCTTTTACAGATCTTTGTGTAGCGCCTTTATGCACTCCGACACAGCCAAAAGTCACATCATGGACTCCATCAGTGTAGAGGTAATCAGGTACGTCCATTTTACGTCATTAGGTGTTGTAATTTTTTACTCAAAATGTAGTGTGTGTACCATTGTTCCTTAGAATTCAGCTGACGCCGTCAGTAACACCAGAAACGAACAGTAATCTGACAGAGCGGGAAGGCGTTTCCCCATCCGTTGTCTTAGAACAACCCAAAATTTCGTTAGAAAGCCCTGTCTATGGCCAAACCATCGTAGCCATTGGCCATTGTCTTCTTAAAAAAATCCAACTCCGACTCCAAACTGTTAGTACCACTGAAGTGGAAGGTACGTGCCGGCGGAGGGCTGAACACTGGTTGCTTCTGGGCCGGGTGGTGGTGCGATTTAACATTTAAATATCTATTTGTGTTAGTAATCTGTCTATACACTCTTTCTTAGACTGCTGGAAGATCTTCTATATACCAAGACATGCAAAAAGAGAGAGCGACCTTATATTCTACCTCAGATGTAATGACGAGTTTGGCTTGCATCTTATTTGAGAAACAGAGGAACTTGTGAAACTCTACTTTGTAATTTTTTTCTAGGCGCTTCAGTCCGGAACCGCGCTGCTGCTACGGTCGCAGGTTCGAATCCTGCCTCAGGCATGGATGTGTTTGATGTCCTTAGGTTGGTCAGGTTTAAGTAGTTCTAAGTGTAGGGGAGTGATGACCTCATCTGCAATGGAAGTTCAATGTATTGGCATAAAGAGGCACCCTCGTTCTGCAAACAGACTTCTCAAATTGGGCGCAGGAGCCATGCGGTAGAAAACTGCCCATAAATGGCGGAATAATGAGCAATGATGAACGATGTAAGGAACCAAAAGGTAATGCAAACCTCTGAATTAAAATTACACAATATGTATTTGTAGGACATGAGTTCAGTCATTGATAAAAGTGTCATGATGATCTTCCGATTGCAAAATCTCGGAACTCTTTGAGGGAACTGGCATATGAGGTATGACTGTGAGAAAAAGGCCAAATAACTAACTCAGCATATCAGCGATGGGGTTCCACGAAGTGAAATGGACTGAATGAAATTCTTTGTGGTTAGGCGAATAAGGGGTAATACATGGTGTCCCAAAAAGAATGACCCGATTTTAAATAGAATTATTTATTAGTAAAATGGGCTTAACACCAACAAATTGCATACTAAATTACCCAGATAAATCAGATGTTTATAAAAAGCCATCATAAACTTTCATTATATCCTCCATTGGCTGCACAGACGACGTCTAGCCGGTAGCCGAATTCATCTCAAGCTGAGTGTTAGGTGCCTTCTGTCACTGAAGCTACAGCAGGTGATATTCTAGTTTTTAGTTCATCAGTGTCACAAGGTAAGGGAGGAACTTAAACACATTGTTTAACATATCCCCACAGGAAGAAATCACATGGTGTTAAGTCAGGAGACCTAGGAGGCCAATAGTGTAAAGCCTGGTCTCGCAGTCCTATACACCCTGTTCAACGTTGAGGCACGTTGGTATTGAGGAAACTGCGCACGTTGTTGTGCCAGTGCAGTGGTGGTCCATCTTGCTGATGGACGGAATTGTCAGAGTCAAGTTGTGGGAATAACCAGTTCCATAGCATTGCAAGATATGATTGTCCTGTTACGGTTTCTTCCTCAAAAAAGTAGGGTCCATAAAACTTGCTTTGCAAAACAGCACAAAAACATTCACTTTTGGTGAATCACGTTCGTGTTCAATTGTTTCATGAGGATTTTCGAGCCCCCATATATGCACATTTGACGGTCAACCTTACCGCTAATATGGAAAGTTTCCTCATCACTGAATATCAACCGTGACATAAAAGTGTCATCTTCCATGTCTTCTAAAATAGCATTGCTAAAGTCCACTCGCTTCACTGTGTCAGTATCTTGAGGTGCTGGTACCAGTTGTAATCGGTATGGTTTGAGATCTAAACGACACCGTAGCACACGCCACACTGTCATGCGCTAGCACGAAGTGTAGACTTGCGGGGGCTCCACTCAAATGCTAGTCGAATTAGTTCCACTGTTTGTTCAGGAACGCGTGGCCGGCCAGGACTTTTGCCTTTACAGGGGCACCTTGTATCTTCCAACTGCTAATACCAGGGTCAATTGTTCTTTGGAGATGGCAGTTTAGCATTAAATCGAATATGAAACGCCAACTGAACTGCGATCACTGACTGAGTACGAATAAATTCAATAACACAATATACCTTCTGCTGCGCGGACGCCATACCGCGCGAGACTGGCAGCACGCTCCATGTCAGCGCTCGTAGCGACATCTAGCGGATTTTTTTCTGAAACTCTAGACCATGCGGCATTTCAGTTACCTAGTGACATTATTCTCAATATTATTAGAAGTTAAAATCGGGTTGCCTATATTGGCAACAGTAGAAAATGGTGTAACAAAAGAAGGATTCGTTATGAATAAGAAATGGTGTATCTGAAAAAAGAATCTTCATGAACTGGAAAGCTTGTGCAGAGAGTGAATTAGCTTGAGAAGTTCAGTGACCGACGCCAACAACCATTTTTCTGGTATCATGGGAATACAAGCCGATGTCACAAGTAGAAGATATCCTAAGGAGGGTGTGTCATGGTACCGAACGGATAATCTGATAGTCATGGTGGACTGAACGCTGTGCTAGTGGAAGGAATACGAGACACAGTTGTGAAAGAATATGGGGTCATTAACGGGAATAATGGGAGATTTTGGATTGTTTAGGGGAGGAGAGCAGACAGCGAGGTAATCGGTCTCATCGGATTAGGGAAGGACGGGGAAGGAAGCCGGCCGTGCCCTTTCAAAGGAACCATCCCGGCATTTGCCTGGAGCGATTTAGGGAAATCACGGAAAACCTAAACAGGATGGCCGGACGCGGGATTGAACCGTCGTCCTCCCGAATGCGAGTCCAGTGTGTTAGCCACTGCGCAACCTCGCTCGGTAGAAATAATGGGAGAGAATGATTAATTTTCTCTGCAGTACATTTTAGCTAGTAATAGGAATACAGTGAGACGGTCCATAGTCGATTGCAGAGCGTCTTGCGATGTATCGCTCCCCGCGAGTTGGCGAGCGTGCGGCGCCGAAGCGTAACGGAGGAGAGCGTGGACCGATGGAGACAGCTGTGGACGGTGAACTGAATGTGGGGGTTTACCACCGAGGGAATCGTAGCGCATAGTCGAAGCTGAGTTTACGTTAGGCACGAGGTGGTGTGTTGCTGAAGTATGCTTTGAAACTTGTTGTGGACAGCAGTAGACCCCGAACAATCTTGTGAAGTGCTATTAAGCCGTTGTGTACGGGCTTACATGGAAATATGGTAGTCGGCGTGGAGGATGGTCCGCTTTGCAGCTGGCCGTTGTACGGTACTGGGCGGAGCAATTTGTGTCTCGCTAAATGTAGAATACAACCAGTAATAATCTCCTTTACTTGCTGTCACATTGGAGAGACGTTGTGCGCTGATGGAAATTTATCTTTCTGACTGAACAGAAGTGCTTTGCTTCGGCATGATACAGAAGTGCATTTGTCAGAGATTTAACTGTTTTGTATGTTCCTAACAGCACTTTGCTTCCTTAGATTTATGTGAATTCGGTATGTCGATGTGCTGACTGCCTTACAAAAAAATGGCTCTGAGCACTATGGGACTTAACTTTTGAGGTCATCAGCCCCTAGAACTTAGAACTACTTAAACCTAAGTAACCTAATGACATCACACACATCCATGCGCGAGGCAGGATTCGAACCTGCGACCGTAGCGATCACGCGGCTCTAGACTATAGCGCCGTGAACCGCTCGGCCACCACGGCCGGCGGCTGCCTTACAAATAGGTATTCTGTTTTCATATGTGTGTCAAAGTTAAAGCATGGTTGTGATTTTCCGTATTACCGGTTTATTTTAAGTGAACCGAGTTTATGGAAAAACACTCTTGTTCAATAACTTGAAATTAGTAATCATTGGCCCATTAGCTTATCACAGCAACCGTTCTCCAATAGTTTGTTATTGGACGGCCATTGCCAGAGTGTGTTGCCTTTTTTTAAGTGAAGTAACTGCTGAGCTATTTTTGGGCGCCGTGAAATGACGCCCTGTATATTTTATTTAAAATTGGATGTTAAAGTTTTCTCGTTATGAACTTTCTTTTTATTATAGGTACTGCCATTGTGTTTACCATACCCGAGCTCGGAGCTGGTTGTGGGATTGTGAAATCTTCACTTTTGTTCTTACATACATCCTCCTTTATTGTTTTGAGATGACGGCCCCTGGTAACTGAGTGGTCAGCGCGACGGAATGTCATACCTAACTGCCCGGGTTCGATACCCGGCTGGGTCGGAACTGAGTGTTGTGTTGTCCTTATCATTTCATCCCCATCGACACGCAAGTCGCCAAAGTGGCGTCAACTCGAAAGACTTGCACCAGCCGAACGGCCTACCCGACGGGAGGCCCTAGCCACAGGGCATTTCCATTTCCATTGTTTCAGATATTTCCTCTACCAGCCTGTAACCAGAGTGTTCGTGATAGGACAGGCGTTCGCTTTTAGCATAATGTAGCGCATGGGGCTTGTTGTGCCCGTTTGTAACGGCCTTTGTAATTAAAACTGTTATTTGTCTGCGGCTGTTTTGTGGCGGTAAATTGCTATGGCACCATAGTGCTGAGGTCATCGGTCCCTAGACGTAATCTAACTTAAACTAATTTACGGTTAGGACAACACACACATACTCATGCCCAAGGGAGGACTCGAACCTCTGACGGGTGAAGCCTCGCGAACCGTGGCTAGTCGCCTAAGACCACATGGCTACCCCGCATGGCTTGCGGCTGTTAATGCAGTGTAAAACATTGTAATACGGTGTTGTGAAATTAAAATTTTAGCCTCTGGGCTTTGATCCCAGGCACTCCCGAGTTTAAATGTGATTTTGTCCTTTCTCTTGTGTTCATATTTGTTCTTGCACTGTACTTAAGTTGTTTCACATTTAATCATATATACAAGGTGAATCGCCTAACACTTGTACCGCAAATATATCGGACATGGAAGGCACTATCGATACGCGGTTTTCTTTGAATTCAGTTGTAGGCAAGGGTACGCATTTGTAGCATTTACTCAGATTTTGAGACGACAAGGAAAGTTCAGTTTTTAGCACCAGTTAAAAATTTTTAAATTGAGACGATTCCTATTGGCAGTAAAATCCTAAAATCAGCGTAAATGAGAACGACGGTGGAGTTTGTTGCAGGAAGCTAGTGGAATCTAGTTTACGAGATATTGTATTGTGCACATAGTAAAGAGCGTCAGCTGTTTGTTGCGTCCTATTGATTAAATGTTAGGTACACCTATGTCTAACTGACACTCGTTTGGCCGGCCGCGGTGGTCTAGCGGCTCTAGACGCGCAGTCTCGAAACGCGCGACTGCCACGGTCGCAGGTTCGAATCCTGCCTCGGGCATGGATGTGTGTAATGTCCTTAGGTTAGTTAGGTTTAAGTAGTTCTAAGTTCTAGGGGACTGATGACCACAGCTGTTAAGTCCCATAGTGCTCAGAGCCATTTTAACACTCGTTTTATCTACAATGTCGAACAACAGCTGTCTGTGTTTACAATGTTAAAACTACGATAACTCGTCAACTACGTGCACTAGATCCTGCCTGGTTGTGGTACTGTCAATAGGCACTGTTTCATGGAAATATTTGTACTTTTTAAAATAAATACACTTCTAAACCTGATATCACTCTATGTATGCGTTGCTTAGGCGGGCCCCTGCTTCGGATTCCAGCTATGGAATCCGCGTATCAATGGCGCCTTCCATCATCGATAGTTTTGCGGTGAAAACTTTACCTGACTCACCTTATGAAGGATAGGGACAGATTAATATTATTCAGAAATCCCAGTACAATAAGTATGCTTGCAAAAGGGCTGGAGATACAATAAGATACCACCTACATTACGTCACGGTGAAACAATACTCCGAAAACTAATAATGTCACATTAGCAGTAATATACGCATGAGCATCTAAGATTTCTTTCTCCTTTAATGGCACATACAAATTCTTTGTGGATGGAACTATGTGTAAGATATATTAATAGTCTAACTTAAGCAGTTAGTGTTTTATACTCACAGAGTCTTCTGTAAGCATATAATTCTTGTTCTCCTTCCAACAAGAAGTAATTGTCACTGCTTACTGGTTCAATGGGTAACTGCAACGCTAAGGAATTATGGAAGAGTATTTAATTACTTAGCTGTCAGTGACACATTGACGCACAATGGAACTTACGATATTAAAAGAGATGGCACTTGCACAACTGTGCTGGTGATACATCAGTGACACACGCTTCTTGCGTCTGTAATTAATGACGTAAATAGAGACTTCCCACCATTAGTTAAATGAGAACGTCTCATAAGAACCTCGAAGAAAAATTCCACAGAGTAACGAGTTGACTAGCACAAATTTAATTGGTCAGAGAGTGGCATATGTCTTGAAATTAACGTCTAGGATGTTTCTTATTATTTACTGTAGAGTAAGTAATGTAGTGGTACACAGGAAAACTATTAAAGTTCTTAGGTATCAGTCATGGGCATTTTCTTTGTACCGCTGAAACGTGACAATTTGTACCTTCGGTAGGGCTTATCATCCGTGGCGTATATTCAGTGAAGAGAAAGTAAGGACTGCTTACACAGCATTAAGTGGAAACAATGTCCAGATAATACAAACAATAAAATTTGAAAACATTCCTTACACAGATCGACATATGTGAGATGTATTTAAATAAAAATGAAAGTGCGCGATTCTACACGCTTATGTATATATATATATATACAGAGTGGTCCATTGATAGTGACCGGGCCAAATATCTCACGAAATAAACATCAAACGAAAATACTACAAAGACCGAAACTCGTCTAGCTTGAAGGGGGAAACCAGATGGCGCTATGGTTGGCCCGCTAGATGACGCTGGCATAGGTCAAACGGATATCAACTGCGTTTTTTTTAAAAATAGGAACCACCATTTTTATTCCATATTCGTGTAGTACTTAAAGATATATGAATGTTTTAGCTGGACCAATTTTTTCGCTTTGTGATTGATGGCGCTGTAATAGACACAAACGTATAAGTACGTGGTATCACGTAACATTCCGCCAGCGCGGACGGTATTTGCTTCGTGATACATTTCCCGTGTTAAAATGCACCGTTTATCAATTGCGGAAAAGGTCCATATCGTGTTGATGTATGGCTGTTGTGATCAAAATTCCCAACGGGCGTGTGCTATGTATGCTGTTCGGTATCCTGGACGACATCATCCAAGTGTGCGGACCGTTCGCCGGATAGTTACGTTATTTAAGGAAACAGGAAGTGTTCTGCCACATGTGAAACGTTATCCACGACCTGCAACAAATGATGATGCCCAAGTAGGTGTTTTAGCTGCTGTCGCGGCTAATCCGCACATCAGTAGCAGACAAATTGCGCGAGAATCGGGAATCTCAAAAACGCCGGTGTTGAGAATGCTACATCAACATTTCTTGCACCTGTACCATATTTCTGTGAACCAGGAATTACATGGCGACGACTTTGAACGTCATGTGCAGTTCTGCCACTGGGCACAAGAGAAATTACGGGACGATGACAGACTTTTTGCAAGCTTTCTATTTAGCGACGAAGCGTCATTCACCAACAGCGGTAACGTAAACCGGCATAATATGCACTATTGGGCAACGGAAAATCCACGATGGCTGCGACAAGCGGAACATCAGCGACCTTGGCGGGCTAATGTATGGCGCGGAATTATGGAAGGAAGGATAATGGGCCCCTATTTTATCGATGGCAATTAATTGGTGCCATGTATGCTGATTTCCTACGTAATGTTCTATCGATGTTACTACGAGATGCTTCACTGCATGACAGAATGGCGATGTACTTCCAACATGATGGATGTCAGGCACATAGTTCGCCTGCGGTTGAAGCGGTATTGGATTGCATATTTCATGACAGGTGGATTGGTCGTCGAAGCACCATACCATGGTCCGCATGTTCACCGGATCTGACGTCCCCGAATTTCATTCTGTGGGGAAAGTTGAAGGATATTTGCCATCCTGATACACCGATAACCACTGACAACATGCGTCAGCGCATTTTCAACGCATGTGGAAACTTTACGGAAGGTGAACTACTCGTTGTTGAGAGGAATGTCGTTACACGTGTTGCCAAATGCATTGAGGTTGGCGGACATCATTTTGAGCATTTATTGCATTTAGGAACAAGATTTTAAATTGTAAGACATTTCCAGTGGCATATGTGGACTCTGACCACAATGTATTGGCTATGAGCTGTAGATTAAAACTGAAGAAACTGCAAAAAGGCGGGAATTTAATGAGATGGGACCTGGATAAACTGAAAGAACCGGAGGTTGTACAGAGTTTCAGGGAGAGCGTAAGGGAAGATTTGACAGGAGTGGGGGAAAGAAATACAGTAGAAGAAGAATGGGTAGCTTTGAGGGATGAAGTGGTGAAGGCAGCTGAGGATCAAGTTGGTAAAAAGACGAGAGCTAGTAGAAATCCTTGAGTAACGGATAAAATATTGAATTTAATTGATGAAAGCAGAAAATATAAAAATGCAGTAAATGAAGCAGGCAAAAAGGAACACAAACGTCTCAAAATGGCTAAGCTAGCATGGCTAGAGGACAAATGTAAGGATGTAGAGGCTTATCTCACTAGGGGTAAGATAGATACCGCCTACAGGAAAATTAAAGAGACCTTTGGAGAAAAGAGAGCCACTTGTATGAATATCAAGAGCTCAGATGGAAACCCAGTTCTAAGCAAAGAAGGGAAAGCAGAAAGGTGGAAGGAGTATATAGAGGGTCTATACAAGGGCGATGTTCTTGAGGACAATATAATGGAAATGATGTAGATGAAAATGAAGTGCGAGATATGATACTGCGTGAAGAGTTTGACAGAGCACTGAAAGACCTGAGTCGCAACAAAGCTCTGGGAGTAGACAACATTCCATTAGAACTACTGACAGCCTTGGGAGAGCCAGTCCTGACAAAACTCTACCATCTGGTGAGCAAGATGTATGAGACAGACGAAATACCTTCAGACTTCAAGAAGAATATAATAATTCCAATCCCAAAGAAAGCAGGTGTTGACACATGTGAAAATTACCGAACTATCTGTTTAATAAGTCACAGCTGCAAAATACTAACACGAATTCTTTACAGACTAATGTAAAAACTAGTAGAAGCCGACCTCGGGGAAGATCAGTTTGGATTCGTAGAAATATTGGAACACGTGAGGCAATACTGACCCTACGACTTATTTTAGAAGCTAGATTAAGGAAAGGCAAACCTACATTCCTAGCATTTGTAGACTTAGAGAAAGCTTTTGCCATTGTTGTCTGGAATACTATCTTTCAAATTCTGAAGGTGGCAGGGGTAAGATACATGGAGCGAAAAACTATTTAGAATGTGTACAGAAACCAGATGGCAGTTATAAGAGTCGAGGGACATCAAAGGGAAGCAGTGGTTGGGATGGGAGTGAGACATGGTTGTAGCCTCTCCCCGATGTTGTTCAATCTGTATATTGATCAAGCAGTAAAGGAAACAAAAGAAAAATTCGGAGTAGGTATTAAAATCCATGGAGAAGAAATATAAACTCCAAGGTTCGCCGGTGACTTTGTAACTCTGTCAGAGGCAGCAAAGGACTTGGAAGAGCAGTTGAACGGAATGGATAGTGTCTTGAAAGGAGGATATAAGATGAACATCAACAAAAGCAAAACAAGGATAATGGAATGTAGTCGAATTAAGTCGGGTAATGCTGAGGGAATTAGATTAGGAAATGAGACACTTAAAGTAGTAAAGAAGTTTTGCTATTTGGGGAGCAAAATAACTGATGATGGTCGAAGTAGGGAGGATATAAAATGTAGACTGGCAATGACAAGGAAAGCATTTCTGAAGAAGAAAAATTTGTTAACATCGAGTATAGGTTTAAGTGTCAGGAAGTCGTTTCTGAAAGTATTTGTATGGAGTGTAGCCACGTATGGAAGTGAAACATGGACGGTAAATAGTTTAGACAAGAAGAGAATAGAAGCTTTCGAAATGTGGTGCTACAGAAGAATGCTGAAGATTAAATGGGTAGATCACATAACTAATGAGGAAGTATTGAATAGGACTGGGGAGAAGAGAAGTTTGTGGCACAACGTGACTAGAAGAAGGGATCGGTTGGTAGGACATGTTTTGAGGCATCAAACTCATTCATTAAAACAAATAAAGTAGAGAAGTGAATAGAAATTTGTCTCGGCTGTTCTGGATGAAGCAACTGATGCGTCCTCAGTACTTTGTTTACAGCTCTTAGTCGAGTCCATGAAATAATTTCAAAAATCAGGAATATTCACACAGTTACAGTCTGAGGGACATTTGAATAGTTGGTAGTCTAGAGACTTTGGAATTGCAATGTTCGTTCTGCGTTACCGCTCAGTGACGGAATTCATTGCTACTGCAAGATATGTCATAGATCAAAGAGTGCATAATGCTTCCCCTCATTTCAGGTCACCGATAAGAACCTCCCCTCTGTCTGAGGAAGTAGAAAAACGACTGCCGAAAGCGCCTGCGACACAATAGGGTTCAGTGTCTCTTTTGGTGAAAACCATATATAATAGTCACTTTTTCAAGAATATAGTAAATCCAGATGAATTCGACGAAGAAAAATAGCCTATTACTCACGGAATAATAAATCTCGAAACCAGGTCTCAATGTAGATGCAGTTCTATGCACTTTTGTAGATAGTTTCCATCTCACTGACACTTTATCTGATATTTTAAACATCAGAGCATATGGCACTGGATAATGTGCGACAAAACTGATGATGCCTGAGAATCTTTGGAAACAAAACATAATGGACATGCAGTGCCAAAATGTTGATGAATCGTTAACTGAATATCCAAGGAAAAATAACTGCTGTTGAAGGAAGTATGGAAGAATTAAACGTAAATTTCACACACTCGTGTACCAATTATAGAGACTTTCTGTTATCCTTTGAATTTTTACATGTAAGCTTCTTTGATCATTACATGTAACGTTATCCGTGACATGCATCACAATCACTAGAGAAATATGGGTTTTTGTTTTCTCCTGTTTAAGATGATTTGTTGAATTTTATTGTGAAATTTGCTTGAGCCTCATCACCCATGCGAAAAACGACTTGTCCTTTTCTCACTTGATATCTTGCGAACAGTGGATGAAGGACGAGAGGCAGATTCCTTATTTTTAGATTCCCGAAAAACTTTTGACAAATCACCGCACTACAGGCTGTTGACGAAGGTACGAGCATACGGATAGAAATCACATATATATAGGTGCCACGAAGAACACTTAAGTAACAGAACCCAGTATGTCGTCCTCGATAGCGAGAGTTCGTCAGAGACAATGGTATCGCCAGGAGTGCCATATGGAAGTGTAACAAAACTGCTTTTATTCGCTATATACATAACGATCTAGCGGACACTGTGAGCAGCAGCCTCCGGCTCTTCGACGATAATGCTGATGTCTACGGGAAATTGCGTCGTGGAGTGACTGTAGGAGGATACAAGATGACCTAGACAAAATTATCACTTAGTGTTGTGAATGAAAGCTAGCTTTAAACGTAGAAAAATAAAAGTATAGCGTGTTGTTGTTGTTGTTCTTGTGGTCTTCAGTCCTGAGACTGGTTTGATGCAGCTCTCCATGCTACTCTATCCTGTGCAAGCTTCTTCATCTCCCAGTACCTACTGCAACCTACATCCTTCTGAATCTGCTTAGTTTACTCATCTATTGGTCTCCCTCTACGATTTTTGCCCTCCACGCTGCCCTCCAGTACTAAATTGGTGATCCCTTGATGCCTCAGAACATGTCCTACCAACCGATCCCGTCTTCTAGTCAAGTTGTGCCACAAACTCCTCCACAATTCATTCAATACCTCCTCATTAGTTATGTGATCTACCCGTCTAATCTTTAGCATTCTTCTGTAGCATGACATTTCGAAAACTTCTATTCTCATCTTCTCCAAACTATTTATCGTTCATGTTTCACTTCCATACATGGCTACACTCCATACAAATACTTTCAGAAACGATTTCCTTACACTTAAATCTGTACTCGATGTTAACAAATTTCTGTTCTTCAGAAACGCTTTCCTTGCCATTGCCAGTTTACATTATATGTCCTCTTTACTTCGGCCATCATCAGTTACTTTGCTCCCCAAACAGCAAAACTCCCTTACCACCTTTCAGGATCATTTCTGAAATACTTATTTTACCCGGGGATATAGGAAATGCAACTGTACTGCTTCCATTATCATAGTACAATCACAAAATATACGACCTACTCGAGGACCCAGCAATCAGAAAACTGAAGGGAGACCCGACCAACCGGGTGAAAAAAAAAAAAAAACTGTTGAGCTTCTACGCCAGTGCCTGGCGAAGGAAATCGTCAAGAAGCTCCGACCTCGAGCTGCTGCAGCTCCAAGGCTCTATGGGTTACCAGAAAAAGGATGTTCCTTTGCGCCATATCGTCAGCAACACAGGCGCTCTAGCTTATCAGATATTCAAATATTTTACGGTGAAATTAAGCCCTCACGTCGGGAAATGTCAGGAATTCTGTACGTTTCATTCAACGGCTGCGGGAGCTGCGCCTCCGTAAGCAGGACCTCATGGTGAGCTTCGATGTGGTATCACTTTTCACCAGAGTGCCGCTGAACGACTGTCTTGATTAGGGTGAAATTCAACCCGACAATGACTAATCTTTTCCATTTTGTCCTCACATCAACACTCTTTCTCTTCGATGGAAACTATTACGAACAATCGGATGGTGTTGCCATGGGGTGTCCCCTGTCACCGGTAGTAGCAAACTTGTTTATGGAGGACTTCGAAGAGAAAGCACTGGAAATTGCAGCACTGAAGTCTATGTGCTTCTACAGATATGTTGATGACACATTTGTGATATGGCCACATGGAAGAGAAAAACTTCAAGAGCTTCTCCAACATCTGAATTCTCTGCATCCTAACATCAAATTCACCATGGAGGTGGAAGAGAATGGTGAACTTCCGTTTCTGGACGTCCTAGTCAAGTGCAAAGTGGATGGCACCTTGGGACACAGTGTATACAGGAAAGAAACCCACACTGATCTGTATCTTCACGCTACCAGCCGCCATCATCCTTCACAGCGTTAGGATGTACTCCAAACACTGGTATGCAGGGCTCGCGCAATATCGGATGAAGAAAGCCTACAAGGAGAACTTAACCACCTTAAGGACGTTTTCAAGAAGAACGGATATAACGACAGTCAAATTCGACGTGCTTTCAGCCAGAATGCACAAGCCCAGCAGGGAGAGAACGAGGAGGACGAGAAGACAATGGCGTGCCTGCCTTAGGCAGGCAAAGTATCCAACAAAATCGGCAGAATTCTGGCTCGGTGTAACATCAAATGTGTCTTCCGCCCACCTCCGACAACACCTGCCCTGCTACGTACAGTAAAAGATGACCTGAGGTTCCGCAAACCGGGTGTTTACCGTATTCTGTGTAAATGCGGTAAGGCATACATCGGGCAAACTGTACGGACAATCGAAGAAAGGTGCCAGGAACACAGAAAGCACACTGAACGGATGTAGCCTACAAAATCTGCGGTTACGGAACTTTTATACATGGATGATGGAGATACTATTGAGTACGCGAAAACGGAAGTTTTACGGCAGGCCTCGTCTTTTTGAAACTGTGTTATGAAGGAGGCGATTGAAATACGTGTAGCTGACGGGCTGATCAACAGAGACGCTGGGTTCAACCTCAGCAAAACCAGGGACCCAGCACTCAGCCAATTAAAAGCACAGCGCCGACACAAAGCGACTTCCGCGCCCGACGAAGGCCACAGGAAATCTGATGGTCCACGGTTTGCATCCAGCAGCCAGCAGCCCTCCGCTCCCTACCATCCCTCCACGCAGGGCAGCGTGCGGCATGACGCGGGGGAAGGGGAGGGGAGTTATTAGAATATAAAGGGGAGGAGATTCAGCGGAGACGCTCAGTCTGTAGGTATTACCTGAAGATGACGGCAAGGAACGCTGTCGAAATATTGTGGTTTGAAAACGACTGCACCCGGCTGAAGACTTGAGAACAGTACAAACAGGAATGTAGTCTTCCGCCCTTACTGTTGAATCTATTAATAGAAAAGGTAATGATGAAAATAAAAGAACGGTTCAAGTGTGGGATTCAGATCCAGGTGGAAGGATATCAATGATAAGATATAATGATGATATTGCTGTTCTCAGTGAATGTGAAGAAGAATTGCAGAATATGTAGAATGGAATGAACAATCGAATGAGTACAGAATATGGATCGAGAGTAAATCGAAGAAATAAAGAAGTTATGAGAAGTACCAGATATGAGGAAAGCGAGTAACTTGGGGATCATGAAGTAGCCATAGTTAAGGACTTCTTCTATACAGCAAACAAATTAACCTATGATGGACGGAGGAAGCAAGACATTAGAAGTTAACTAGCACTGGCAGAATTGGCATTCCTGGCGACGAAGGTTTACTACTACCAAGTATAGATTTTACTAATAATTGCAAGATTGTATATTTGTAACACAGAATTGTATGGCAGTGAAACATAGACTGTGGGTATGCAATGAATATATTCAGAATAACGGATTATTGATTGTGTAGTAACAATGGAAAAATGAAATAACAGATATACCCGGATCAGAATAACATAGTGATGGACGTCTCGCTGTTTACAGGGTTGCTACCATAGCAACAGCCGATCAGAGAAAGCGCTTGGTTGCGCCTCCTGCTCTGTTCACCGCTGTCGAATCTCTGCTGCAGCAGGTAGCGGCTACTGTTGCCACTTGTAAACGGCGCTCACGGCCGGTAACATAAACAGTTGTGGCCCGTTTCTTCGTGTGCTTGTTTGTCTGTGCAGCGAATTTATTTTGAGCTACCGCATGTCTTAAGCTTCTAGTGGAAGTTCGCAAAACGGTGTGGTTGCCAAAGGCAAGTTCAGCTATCTGCCCATATTTTTCGTGGGTGCTCGTTGCGGGAAAACTTCTAGAAGGAGAGAAACAATGATGGGACCCATATTACTTGGCTAGAAGGTAGTCCAAAAAACTGTAGATACTTTGAAGATAATAAAACACTGTCGTCTAACTCTGTAAGGAGAAAAACTGAGCACACTCGGTAAAAAGAGAAGGACAGAGCTACAGCTAACAAACTGGGATGTTTTCGAGACTATATGCTATTCGTCGCCACATACAGGGTATATGGGTATCACGAGAAAACTGCACATCCAACTATTTACAAAAGGAAGAAACAGTGTGTTACCCTTCGCGAGGCAGAGTTATTCAGTGGCAGCAAGACTTCTTTGTTGATGGGTATCAGAGGCCTCGGTTTTCGGTAGAAAAGAACTGACAAAAATTTATAGTAGAGAAAGGTGACTGCGCAGCGTGGCACTGTCGGTTAGAAGACATTGTGTGGCTGAATAAATTTAGTCATTCCGTTATGAAAGACGGAACACATGATAGCATACGTGGATGTTCTGCTGTTCTCGTGGGAATAGGCATAAGAATTATCGTCTTGGATGCTGGAACTGCATCTGGTTTCGTTCCTAACTGTTTCCATCTTTACAAATCGAGGAGATGAACCACGACAGTGTTATGAAGTGGTTCGAGGGGAGACTACTGGAAAACTTAAATCAGCCGTCAGTCATTGTAATGGATAACTCCCAAACTACTAAGTTATTAGAGAGCAACTCCGACGATGGTCACGAAACAGGCCGACATTGTTGAACGGTTGAAACGTCACTGCCACTTCAACGCCACCGAAATTATGTAGACACTGGTTAAACGTTACGTGGCAACAAATAAGGAAAGTTTTAATGAGGCAAATATTCGAAGACTCTTAGAATGAGCAGCGGCACAAATAGAGCCAGAGAAATGGAGTAGTGTGTACGCCTTACAGGAAAGGTTCTTAAGGAATCATGGAAAAGTGAAGTGACTGTTGAAGGTTATACGGAGAACATTGTTGTATCCCTAGAAATTCCAGTGACTCTTCTTCGGACCAAAACTGAGAGAACGACAGTGTTGAGCAAGAAAGTGATTCTCAGCTGAGTGGCATTTACCCATTGCCATAATACGTCTTTATTTTTGAGTTCGTGTTTCATATTTTTGAGTGAATGGTGTGCACTGCAATTGCACAGGAAATCCCATTTCATTATTAAGGACTGCTCCTCAGCAAAGGTATGACACTCCACACACTCATTACAGTGATTGGTATATACTCAAACAGATTATATTATTTTAATGTTGTTAGTTACGTAATAGGAACACGGTATCATTTTATACGTAGGAGTGCGTTTGTTAAGCCACAAGGATATTAAGTTCCTGTAAAGTGAACTGAATACTGCACTTCAAAATGCGACATCAGAAGGTAGTCCAATAAGGAACCTTACAGCTGTTGCTGCTACAGCCATACTGAGTCCGCACGGACCGGTGAACCGACAACATTGTCACCTTCCACGCTCAACTGTGCTTCACTGTTAACCATTTTGTTTTTCTGATCCGGGTATAGAATACTATCCATGAGTACAATGAGGTTTATGTTCTTCAAAAATATTAAATTTAATGTAAAGACATTTCTGCATAGAAATCTAGCCAAGTAGATTAAGATAAAATGAAAGAAGTGGCTGTAAGCCGGTGGAATAAAATAACATATATGGAACGTATTACAAACACACATTAAGTAACAGCCGATATAACGTTAGTCAGACCGCAAGAGTAAGATAATGTGGGTCGATCGGAAACTGTCGGTTTGGTGTGCAAAACTTCATAATGCGGTGCACCTGAAGTGCAACGGCCACCGTGAAACACGTGGAATAGCAGCGGGCAACTGCTTTCTCACTCACCACAACGGAATGACGGGCAACAGCGGCTACGCCACACGGTACACGGTCACATGTGTTAGTGCCAGGCAGATTGGCTACCATAGTTTCGCCTAGCAGCAGACTCGGCGTCAGATATCTGAGCAAGGTGATCACAGCAGTGCACTTATTTTGTGTTTATAATGTCAGTGTTTTCGTCAGCCAGAGGTCATTACGAAAACAACAGTAGGCCATGGTGATTCAGTGGATTGGAGGAAGGCAGGTGGCAAATACAGCAAGATGGCGGAAGTCAATATGTGTCGGACCCCATTTTGGTGGGTGTAGTGCAGCGACTTGACGTGGCTTGGGCACAACATGTTGCTGAAAGTCTCCTGCGGAAATATTGAGCCACGCTGCCTCTATAGCCATCCATAAATGCGAAACTATTGCCGGCACAGG
This sequence comes from Schistocerca americana, assembly GCF_021461395.2. Classification (NCBI taxonomy): domain Eukaryota; kingdom Metazoa; phylum Arthropoda; class Insecta; order Orthoptera; family Acrididae; genus Schistocerca; species Schistocerca americana. The sequence continues at coordinate 127,915,977 of NC_060122.1, read as the reverse complement.
ATTTTGTGCACTAACTAACCTCTCGATTGTTTCTCATAAATGTTCAGTGGGATTCACGTAGGGCGATGTCATTTGCTCGAGTTGTCCAGGATGTTATTCAAACAAATCGAGAATAGCTGTGGCCCGGTCACATGGCGCATTGTCATCCAGAAAAATTCCATCGTTGTGTGGGAACATGAAGTCCGTAAATGGTTGCAAATGGTCTCCAAGCGTTCGAACATAACCATTTCCAGTCATTGGTCGGTTCAGTATGGCTAGAGGATCCAGTCCATTCCATATAAACATGGCCCACACCATTTTGAAGCTTCCACCAGCTAGCATAGTGTTGTGTTCAAAATTTGAGTCCATGGCTCCTATGGATCTGCGCCACACTCGAACGCCATCATCAGTTCTTACCGACTGAAATCGGGACTCATCTGACCGGGCCACGGTTTTCCAATCGTCTAAGTTCCAACCAATACGGTCACGAGTGCAGGAGAAGCACTACAGACGATGTTGTGATGTTAGCAAAGGCACTCGCGTCGGTCGTCTGCTGCCGTAGAGCATTAACGCCAAATTTCGGCGCACTGTCTTAATAGCTACGTTCGTCGCACGTCGTACACTGATTTCAGCGACTATTTTGTGTACTGTTGCTTGTCTGTTGGTACTGACAACTCTACGCAAACACCAATACCTCTTGGTCGTTAAGTGAAGGCCGCCTGCCATTGCGTTGTCCGTGGTGAGAGTTAATGCCTGAAATTTATTATTCTCGGCACACTCTTGACACTGCGCTGTGAAATTTCGGAAATGGCACGTCCCATGCATCTAGCTCCATCATTCCGCATTGTAAGTCTGTGAATACCCGTCGTACGGCTATAATCATGTCGGAAATCTTTTAACATGAATCACCTAAATATAAATAACAGCTCTGTGAAAGCACTGTCCTTTTATACCTCGTGTACATGACATTACAGCCATCTGCATGTCTGCGTATTGCTATTCTGTGACCTATGTGACCTCAGTATATAGGCCATTGTTGCTAAGCGAACAAGTTTCATTTAATGAAATGATGAATTTAACGATGCGAGGAAGAAAAATAGCGACAGGGCACTTGCAGATCAATTGCAGCAGTGAAATATGGAATCTAAATAGTAAATTTGACGAATAATGTGGGAATAAGAAAGCTAGTTTTGATGCTGCAATCGCAGAGATTGTGGGAAAACTGGATAGTTTGAGCATAAAAGTGTATGGAACGAAAATCTTATTATAAGATTTGGTGCAAATGGAATAGTAATTAGCATAAAAAATTTATTTCGCGGCATCTCCAATGCAGGAACGGAGTAACACGCTCACAGAGTGATGTTCCTAAGGTTCCGATTAATGATTTTCCTCCTGATACACAAAAATTCAGTCACGCTATAACGAGATAAAATCTTATGTGGAAAAGATCTCAAGCTCAGGTGACGAATTTCGACGAATAATGGAGCAGACAAAGCAGTGATGTTGTAAAACGCCCCACTACGTAAGGTATTTTACAACTATGCTGACCGACAGTTAGTATTGATTTTCCCTACAATTCCGAGTTTATGTGTAAGATAACAAGTACTACCCTAAAAGACTTCTTTGTTTCCTGCATAGGTACTTTCATCATTGGGATGAGGAATGAGATCATTCACAAATTTGTTGGATTAGATAATATTAGATCACTTTTTATTGATCCAAAAACAGATTGTGGAACTTCTTTATTTTCCGCCGGACTAAGGTGCCGTCTGAACATTGTGAAGGAGAAATGAGGACAAGTGCCGGTGTGCTGTTGCCTGTTACTGACTTTGGTGTTGGATGTATGTGTTCTTTTTTTTTTGTTCTGGTTTTCGGATCATACTGCTTAAGCAAATTGAGTTAGCTGTCCGGAGGTTGCGTAACACGGCGTGGTGCTCAGCCGGAGAGTAGAGGCCTGTGGGCGTCTGGCGCTGATGGAGGAGGCTAGAATACCGTCGTTGCTCCAGAGCGGGCCCGTTTTGTACACAGTATACACTCGGAAGTTGTCTCGGAGACATTCTATTGATTTAGATGTTTTAAATGAAAACGAAAAGAAGGTTGTGGTTATGTACAGTCTTTTTTTATGATTCAGATATCCTTTACTGTTACTCCCGTTCTACAGTAAGTAGTTATGCATCTTCGAATCTGTGCCTTTTGATGGAAATGTACTGCATTATCGGTGAGTCAGGGAGTGAACTAATGACTTTTTTACGAAGCTGTGAAGGGAGACGGGAAATTATTAAGGTCATCCTCTTTTGTAGCTCAGTCATCTATTTCATAGAAAAACAGAAGCTAATGGTGTGAAGTTACGTGAGAGATGATGGCTATCCCCAAAACAGTGAAGTTTAAGCATGACGTTTTGAAGTGATGTAAACTCTCTCGACCATTCGCAAGAGCTCTTGTGACATAGAGAGAGAGCGAGAGAGAGAGAGAGAGAGAGAGACAGAGAGAGAGAGAGAGAGAAAGAGAGAGAGACAAGTTTGATGGTAAATGGGTTGCAAAGAGTTTTCATGTGTTTCGCCGCCCTCCCGTGTATTACAGATGTACTATTTCTCCCTCCAGTGCATTAACACGAACCAATACCAATGATTAATGACATCTTAGCCGTACAATGACATCTTAGCCGTACAACAATGACTGACACGTCACACACGTTTCTCATTTCCGTGACAGGACTGAGCCCCAACGTGTCACAAGCAATTTGAGGATCCAGCACAGGCGTAGACGAATCAGCACTCATACTATTTTGTACGATTTGATGTGTTTTGCCAGTCATTTTCTAACAAATTCAGCAGACATCCATAGCAAATTCGTTTCCGCAACTAATTCATATGCACGAATTTTGCAGTGAGGAACTTAGCCAACTAAATCATTTGTGTTGATACTCACCAAAATTTCCTATTTGAAGAGACAATTGTCTGGACAGATGCCGTGGAGATTGTTTCAGAACCACAGAGACATAGTTATAATCTAAGATTCAGTATAGAATCTAGTGGTTCACAGTCTGTAACTACGTACCAAGGGACAAGACAGGCCTCGTTGGGCATACAATGGCAGTAATAATTGGAGAAGAAATCAAAATTTATTTGATGGCGTGTCAGTAATTTTCAGACAGGCCACTACAACCAAAAGAGTGAAATGCTCCGTCTTGAAGAGCAGAGATCGCGTCAGTTTCTGGCGATGATGAGGATGCTAATATTTGATTTGTGGGGTGCTAAACCACGCGATTTTCAGCGCCCATACAAAGTTCCAATCTTTACACATTCCATATTCACCATTGTCATGAATGATGATGAAATGATGTGGATAACACAAACACCCAGTCCCCGAGCGGAGAAAATCCCCCACCCGCCCGGGAATCGAACCCGGGGTGTGTTTGACGGCAACCCACTCAGGGTTGCTGTCCTGCTGTTTTGGTGTGGAATTATTTGGGGCCGCTGTACGCCGCTGGTGGTCATGGAAGGCGTCGTAACTGCTCTACGATACGTGAATTCCATCCCCCGACCGATAGTGCAACCATATCGGGAGCATATTGACGAGGCATTCGTCTTCATGTACAACAATTCGGGCCCCCATCGTATACATCTTGTGAATGGCTTCCTTCAGGATAACGACATCGCTCGAATAGAGTGGCCAGCATGTTCTCCAGACATGAACCTTATCAAGAAGGCATGGGATAGATTGAAAAGGGCTGTTTGTGGACGACGTGACACACCAACCATTCAACAAACTTGAAACAAAATACAGAGTTTACAAGAGTCGGACATTTAGAACTTGTCAGGCATTGGGCTTTAGATGAGAAGATATTACTGCAGAAAAATTTACCGGACGCAAGCTCTATACAGTTTGAACAATTTGCTCAGCTTTCCTATATTGGACAATGTTGTTGCAGTGATCAACTTGCTGCACATTGTAAAACTGCAAAAGCTTTGTTAGGGCTATGCTTCTTAAATGGAGCCCTAACTTAGCATCTCCTCCTACTTGCAACAGCTCCCTCAGCATCTACTTTGCCAAATACGAAGTTAAGCTACAATCTGCTAAATCTGATCACACTGTCCCAGCCTATCCCAACCAAACCCCAGTTCACCACATTTCCCTCCATTCAGCTGCCATCACTGAAGACATTAAGTTCATGAAAATCTCCTCCAAAACATCCATCCATTCCAACGTCGACAGCCCTTGCTGCCCACTTCATCTTTCATCCCAACTCCCAGGCTACCCACTCCCACAACAAGGTCCACTTCATCTTCGGCCGCCTCGACACACTTGTCTAAGCTTCTTCCAGTCCTCAGCTACACAAAGGAATATTACCCCTTATAATTGTGCTACGACACTAAAAAACCCTGTACTAGTACAACTGCTCCCTTCCCACCTTTCAATACCTTTAAATCCGTACCCTATTGCAACACAACATCCATACGTTTATACTTAATGAAACATTCCTTCAAACCTATCATCTGAAGCACTCATTATATCCTCCACCACCCGGATAACCCCCTCGTCATGGCAGAGGTGGCGTTGCAATTGGCCACCAGAAGAACATTCCTTTTCAGGCAAAATCCTTATCTAACGACTTAACAATATCCCCCGTATACCCTAATTGTCCTCCCCCCCTAGTGGGCTACTCCTCTTCTGAGAATTCCATCATATGTGCCACTTCACCTTGGTGACTTGTCACTGAGATACACTCACATGCCACTGGCAGGTACAGAGACACATTAGAAATTTGTTAAATGCTTAAAAAACGCAGGGACGCAGGGTATGGTGCCAGACGTCCACCAGACCCAACATCACACTCACTACTGACTCTTCCAAGTTCTAGAAACCATTGCATCGACTCACTGGCAATGACCACATAGCTCCCTATTCGCTTCTTCACAACAAACATCTCTTACCTGACAAACTGATAAAATCGAACCATTCTGCATCCTATTGGTCCAACATTTTCTCCGTCTCTGATGGCTCTGAGCACTATGGGACTTAACATCTGAGGTCATCAGTCCTCTAGAACTTAGAACTAATTAAATCTAACTAACCTAAGGACATCACACACATCCATGCCCGAGGCAGGATTCGAACCTGCGACCGTAAGGTCACGTGGTTCCAGACTGAAGCGCCTTCAACCGATCGGTCACTAACGCCCGGCTCCGTCTCTGATGACCCTGATTTTGATTACTCACTTTTCTGTACTATCTACTAACGTACACCCCTGGCTCCTTGCTATCAGTACTTGGACGATATACCATAAACAGAATTAAATACACCACTGAAAGCACACGACATAAAACAAGTACTCCACAAAAAGCGCAACATTTCCACCAATCATAACTGCATTACTTATCGACACGTTGTAAAATACGCTCTCTACTTCGTAGTCACCCTTGCAATGCTTTACACCCCTACCCTCCCTATAGGTTACTACCCTTACCAGTAGAAAATCTCCAAAATCCAATTTATCGGTGAACAACACAAACCTCTTACTGACACCTTCACGTACCAATCCATCTGACTCACTTCAGTGTTTAGCATAGTCCTTCAATCCATCCCCTCCCACTGCATTCATCAAAAGCTTAACCAGCACCAACTCCTACCTCTTAACCAGCGTAGCTTCTGTAAATATTTGCCCTCTGATGACCAGCTCCTTCACCTTACTTATCTCCTGTTGCACTAGCTGAACTCCAATAAATCAGCTTGGAAAAGCCTACTATCGTATATATGGTCTTTTCTTCACGATTCTGATTGGTTTTCTGTGGCCCACCACGAATTCCTTTCCTGTACCAAATGTTTCATCACATAGTAACACTTGTACATACGACCTCAAGTATTTGCTATGAGTATTCCAATCTCTGTCTTCCGCTACAGTTAGCTGTAATACCATGAAAGTTATTCCCTGATGTCTTAATACATATACTATCATCCTGTCGCTTTTTCTTTCAGTGTGCTCCATATATTTGCCTCTGTGACGATTCTGCAGAGAATGTCCCCATTCCTGCCTAATTTTCAGCACTCTTGTGTGTCATCACGTCTCAAATGCTTCAATTCTCTTCTGTTCCTGTTTCCCAAAAGTCCATAACTCACCACCATACAGTGATGAGCTCCAAACGTACATTTTTAGACATTTGTTCCTCAAACTAAGTCCTATGTTTGACACTCTTGGTCAGGAATGCCTTCTTTGCCTGTGCTAGTCTGCTTGTTATGTCCTCCTTGCTCCGTCCGTAACAGGTTATTTTTCTGCACAGGTAGCAAAATTCCTTTACTTCATTTACTTCGTGATGACCAATCCTGTTGTTAAGTTTCTCGCTGTTCTCATTTCTACTAGTCCTCAATGCTTTCGCCTTTCTTCGATTCACTCTCTGTCCTTATTCTAGACTCATTACACTGTTTCATCAGCAGATCCTTTAATTCCTCTCCACTTTCACTGAGTATAACAATGTCATCAGTGAATCATGTCACTGAAATTCTCTCACCTTCAATCTTAATTTCATTCTTGTACCTTTCTTTTATATCCGTCATTTCTTCTTCTTTGTATAAATTGAACAACAACGGCGAAAGACTGCATTCCTATCCACCACAATTTTTCATTCAAGCACTCTGTTCTTGGCCTTCCATTTTTATTGTTCGTACTTGCTTCCTCTTACATACTGTATATTACCTGACTCTCCCTACAGCTTACCTCTGCCTTTCTCAGAATTTCGAAGGTCTTACGTCATTTGATAATGTGGAATACTTCTTCATCGTCAAAAAATCCTGTAAAAGTGCCTTTATTATTCTTCAGCCTTACTTGCATTATCAGACGCAACGTCAGAATTGTCTCTCTGCTGACTTGGCCTTCACTTAAGCCAAACTGATCATCGTCTAAAACATTAGAAATATTTTTTTCTGTTCTTCTGTATATTGTCAGCTACTTGGATACATGAGCTCTTATTCTGATTGTGCAATAATTCTCGCAGTCTTCGGCTCTTGCAATATCTGGGATTGTGTGGATAACATTTTTCCAAAGTCAGATGGTATATCGCCAGTCTCACACCGTCTACACACGAACTTGAATAGTCGTTTCGTTGCCACTTCCCCAAAATATTTTAGAAATTGTGATTGAATGTTATCTCTCCATTCCACCTTATTCGATCTTAAGTCTTCCAAAGCTCTTTTAAACTCTTATTCTATTACTGGATCACTATCTCTTCTATATCGACTCTTTCTTTTTCTTCTATCACGTTACCAGGCAAGTCTTCCCCTTCATAGACGCCTTAAGTGTACTCATTCCACCTATCTGCTCTCTCCTCTGCATTTTATCTCTACCTTACACGCCAGGAATCACAACGATCCCTCCAAATCAACTTCAATCAGTTTACCTCCTGGCTGCTCAGGATCGACTCCTCCAAACCGCATTCATTGGTTACAGGACGAACCATCCGCACTCTTAACATTAATATCCTTGCTTTTAATTTCACCGAAGGTTGTTTTGAATTATCTATACGCTGAGTTAGTCTTTCAGACAATCATTTCTTTTTCGATTTCTCCACATTTGTCACGCTGCTATTTCGCCTTAGCATCCTTGCAATTCTTGATTATTTCATTCCTAAGTGATTTGTGTTTCAGTATTCCAAATCTTCCCTGAACATTTAGTACTTCCTTCTTGTTTCTTCATACCTCTGTTTTTCTTTCCATCTTCTGTGATTTCCCTTTTTAGAGATTTCCATTTCTCATCAACTGAACTTCCTACTGAACTATTTCTTATCGCATTATGTGTAGCTTCAGAGTATTTCAAGCGTATCTCTTTATTCCTTCGTAATTCTGTGACTTAGCTCTTTGCCTATTCATTCTTCCTGATAAATCTCTTAAACTTCAGCCTGCTCTTCATCACCATTAAATTATGATCTGAATCTATACCTGCTCTTGGGTACAATCCAGTATTTGATTTCGGAAACTCTGCCTAACCATGATGTATTATACCTCAAATCTTGCCGGTCTTTTCCAAGTATACCTCCTACTCTTATGGTTCTTGAACAGCCTATTCGATATTATTATTTGAAATTAATTTCAGAACTGAATTAGTCTTCCTCCTCTCTCATTTCTATTGCCAAGCCCCTATTCTCCCGTAAGCCTTTAGCCTGTCTCTTCCCATTCTCCCGCTTTGCAGTTCCTCGTGGCTATTAGCTTTTCATCTGCATTCCCCGTTCAGTATCCTCAACCACTTTCGGTATCTTTTCATCTTTGGCTTGAGTCGTCAGATGTATACCTGAACTACAGTTGTCAGTATTGGTTTGCTGTCGATTCTGCTGAGAACAATCGTTTTCACTAAACTGCTCACAGTAACTCACTCTCTGCCGTACCTTCGTATTCATAACCAATCCTAGTCATGTTATACCGTTTTCTGCTGCTGTTAATATTATTCTATAGTGATCTGATCAGAATTCCTCGTCTTCTTTCCATTTCACTTCACTGACCCTCACCTTATCTAAACTGAGCCTCGGCAATCCTCTTTTCAGAATTTATAGTTTCCTTACGAAGCTAAAACTTCTGTCATTCAACGCTCCGACTCCTAGAACGTCATTCTTTCGTTGGCTATTCATCTTTTTCTCATCTTGTATCCATTTCAAACTCTAGACATACACACTTCCAGTTAACTATGTCTGACTTATCCATCCTTCCTATCTACTCGCCCATCCTACGTCACTATCAAAAAATGCCAATTTCCATATCTTATATATCACTGCAGTTCTGCCCCAACACTCTGTCCCTCCTCCTCTCTTTTATCTCCTCTACAACGCCGACATGCTCAAACCAACATTTACCAGTCCATCTGCTTCGGCATGCTGATGACATCGCTTTTCTCTATCTCTACCCTACACTGCAGGAATCCTAACGATCCTTCCAAATCAAGTTCAATCTGTTTACATCCTGGTGTAAGCAATGGCTGCTCAAGACCAACTCCTACAAATCGCATTCATTAATTACATAACGAACCACCCGCACCTTTAGTCTCCTTGACTTCTACCTTACCACTTATGACTATCCTATCATGAATACACTAAGACCTGTCCAACAAGAAACGTTGATACCTACCCTATAGAAAGCCCACAATAGACTAAAACTATTGTCAGGCTTAAGTTGGGGATTATACTTCTGCACTATTTTCCATACTTGTCCCAAATTTTTTAACATAATTACCATATGTACAATCGTAGGCTTTCCCAATCTAATCCTCTGCTATGCAAATGTTGCATGGGTCTCTTACCCTCCAAATCCACAGACACTGCACTCCGTCTCACTTTCCACATAAGTTTACATCCCCCCCCCCCACAGGATGCTATACCGTCTCATCACATTTCCACCCATCGTCATGTACACTTGTACATTTCTTATTCTCTCTGCAAAACATATATTCCAATAACCCTATTGTCTCCTCTCTGATCACCAGCTCTGATGTGCTGCCCTGCCATTACAAACATTCCCACTGTCCCTACACCAACACACAGTTTATGTGGTATCCCTAGTCTAGTTCAACTGACTCCTTTTCTAATGCAAGGAAATCCGCTCCGATATTCATCCATCATACCAACTGCAGCTTTTTCTCCCCATTTCTTCTCCACATCAAGGATTCCCCTGTCCCCTCCATCACCTTTCACTCACTCCATTCCTCTTCTCTTACTACTGACTCGTCCTTCCCTTCCCCATACCCACCTTACTGCCCCCGCTCTTCCTACACATACTACCCAAAGACTTATCAATTTAAAACTATCATCATCCAAATGTTTAAACTCCCCGCAGTTTCTCCACGCAGCGCAGGTCCTTCATCTGTTTAATAAAAGTACAGTGTTAATTCTAACGATCGTCTCCGTTTCATTTTCATTTTAAAATTTTAAATGTCCGGTTCTGTCTTTTTCTCTTTACCTGTAACGTACTTTATTTCCGTTTCAAGCTCTCAATGAAGAAAAACCAATCTGCGTATGTGTAGTTATCTCTTAGTTGTATTAAAATCTTTATAACTTTTTCCATCCATAAATATGTTTTATCATTTCTTTATAAATTTCTGTAAATGTGTCTGGATGAAGAGCGGGATATTATACCGCTGACAGCTCATCCCCACCCATGCGGGACGAGAGCGGTGAAATACCAATAAAGCAACGAAGTTGGTTGAAAGCGTCCCTGATGGGTGTTCACCAAGCCTTCTATACGTAGATGGTCTTCAAAATACAAATAATGGATGCTTCCCACTGTTCGTTGAGCAGGAAAGTACGAGGAGGCTTCAGGTGACAAATAATAATTTCCTCCAGTAAACACTAAAATCAACAATTCTCAACCCCTGTGTCCCTTGTCAGTCAGGTGGGTGGCACTTTACATTTATCAGCCACGTCCATTCCTTCCAGCGCCATATGTTTACAGAATCTGACCACGACTCGTCTCCCACTTTGGCCCACATAAAAGGCATTACAGTATGAACACCCACTCTGTATAGACCTGATAGGTGAAATACGCTACTTTTTTTTATATTCTGCGATAATAAATGTCCAAGACGATTCACAGTTGGAAAAGTTATAGTAACTTTATATTTCTTAAAAACTGATACTCTCCGATGCTAACAGTACTACAGTAAGTTCACCTTACAGATTTATGCTCCCTCACTTTTACTCTGTTGTTCACATCTGATATTGTATTTTGATTCAATCCCTTGCAATGGGTAATTATTAGTATCTGCGATTTAGTTAATAACGTCTAACTATGGTTTGCGTTCAGCTTCTGATAGTGGTTGGTTAAAATGCGATTCGTCGCAAAATAAAAGAAAAAAAAGAATATGCTCTGTTATGTTGGCAAGGGTGATTTTAGTGACAAGATAGACCACGATCTCTGCAGCTGATTTTCTAAATAATACCAATGTTTCCCATTTTCTTCTTAATTTCTCATTCGAGAAATTTTTTCAATTATTAGTAATTATTTCACTCGCGAATTCTATTTTTGCATGTAGCTACCTTGTCGATGTTATCTTCATTACTTTTTATTAGCAAAATTGTATTATCTACATACCTAAAGCAATAAAAAAATTTAAGTGACGAGTCTTTATCTTCCCAGAAAATCCAGTTTTCCATTACTTAATGGATAGGTCTGCTAATGGTACAGAACGAGGACTCTGAACACTTAATCCAATTTTTGGAGGTACACTTCCTCATTCATTTTCAAATAATTTAATTTCAGTATTAGGAACTGCAGGCCAATAAATTCTTCAATCTGATCCATAGACCATCTATTCTGTGCAATTAAATTTCTAGTAATGATTGCAACCGTAGCCTCAGTCATTATATTTCTTAGTAAGTTAACTTTGACCAACAATAAAACTGCAATTCTGCTGTTATTCGTACATCAAGAACACTGTTATCAAATTCGTAAGTGTTTTTACTGAATACTGATTAATGCATTGATAACAATGTTTTTAAATTGCATCTTCAGAAAAGTCTCTAAAATGCCTTTATTAAAATAAATAAAATAAAATAACTGTATTCAGTCAAAAACAATTACGAATTTGCTAACAGTATTCGTGATGCTCCAATATCAACAGGAATGTAATTTGTATCTTCGGATATAGTTAATATGTACACAAATACATCTGTTGAGGCTACAACATAAATCATTACAAGAAATTTAATTGCACAGAATACATTGTCTATGCACGAGATTGACATATTTATTTACCACCTGTCCCAAATTTTTTTGACATAATTACCTTGCATTCAGTGAGGAAGTTTTCCTCCAAAAGATGGGTTCACTTTAGGAGTTAACTTTCTGGCTTCTTAACATACATTTTAGTAACCATCTCAAAAAGAGGTTTTTCGCATGAAAATCCTAACATGGCACTTAAAATTATTTATTAACTTCATGTATTCAGATGATAGGCCTTTGCTAATAAAATGTAATGCATAATTGTTACACAGTTTAATAATTTACGTTGGAAAATAAAATTTGCAAGTGAGATAGATACTACTGATTCTTCAGATTTCCTAGATTTGAAAATTAGTAATGAATCTCGGAAACACGCCGCTGGTATTTTCCAGAAAGACACCTGCGCATCCAAATCAACATTGGAAGGTACATTTTAATTTTGCCGTTGATCGTTAAGTTGGAGGAAGAGATTAATGTTTAACGACCCGTCGACAACGAGGTCGTTAGAGACGGAGTGCAAGCTCTCATTAAGTAGAGATGGGGAAGAATAGCGGCGGTACGCTCTCGAGACAACCAACTAGGCATTTGCCTTAAGTGAATTACGGAAATCACAGAAAAGCTAGATGAGGATGGCTGGCCATGGTTAATAGTTTAACTACCACTGTCATAAGCTAAAGGCATATCGGGGGTTAGTCACTATCAACTAGGTACACCACAAAAAACTGATAACTTTTCTTAAAATTATATATAAAATATGTAAAACAACTCTGTAAGAAAACGGATCAAAATGCAACACCAGATGTTGCCGTGTTATGTTACTATGGTACTGTTAGCATTAGAGGGGTATCAGTTTATCCGAAATGTAAAGGTCGTGTATCTTTTTTGACCGTCAACAACCTTAGTCGTTTATTATCGCACAATAGACAGAAAAAGTAATATCTTTAACCAACCAGGTGCATACACATTGGAGAGTTCAGACAGCAACACCTTAACATGGGCCAAATTGTGAGACAGCTAAAGGCTAGATACCGTGAGCATGTGGTGCTGGAATATCACAATCGGGTGCCATCACTAAGTGCGCCAATCAGCGAATTACATCACCTGTAGATAGGCATCAGATGCCACATACCTCCACAAACTTACCAAAAGGCTGTCGGATCCCTGACATGCAAAATCAGTGATGTATTTCGTTCCGAAAACGACAAACAGGCTAATAAGCCCGTGGTCATAATCTTTTGGCTCATCAGAGTATATCTCCCAATGAATAACAATAAGTAACACAGAGAAATTGACATCCGTGTTGCGTCAACCATTTCACAGGGCGCCGGCCGCGGTGGTCTAGCGGTTCTAGGCGCTCAGTCCGGAACCGCGCGACTGCTACGGTCGCAGGTTCGAAACCTGCCTCGGGCATGGATGTGTGTGATGTCCTTAGGTTAGTTAGGTTTAAGTAGTTCTAAGTTCTAGGGGACTGATGACCATAGATGTTAAGTCCCATAGTGCTCAGAGCCATTTCACAGGGCCACCACGTGAACTTAGGGCGTAAAGGTACGTCGGAGTAACCGAAGGGGAATATTCTTAACGTCGCCAGACTTTACCTTTCTTCGTTACCACTACCGTCCCGCATTTCGAAGGAGCTGCCAGCAACCGAGGCAGTTATTCAGTGGTTCCCTCAAAAGATTATACTCACCTTGCGTGTGCATTCGTTGTACGAGTAAACAGTTGCAGTTTTACATTAACGAGATATTTCGATTATTTGATGAGGCTCTAGCTATCGAGTAAGAAATTTCTTTGCTTTCTCTTTTACACATAGTGGTTAGGTACATTACCCCTGCAAAACGCGGTACTTGGGGAGATTTCTTTTCTTTGTTGCTGACGTGCTTGCGGCTCCAGAGCTTTTGTATTCATCTTCTAAATCTGGTACCATATGCTCTTGCTTTTCTTAGGAAAGCTCTAAGCTGCAGCCATGGACTCTCCTGCTGGTCCCGGTGGAGGTTCGTATCCTCCCTTGGGCATGTGTGTGTGTGTGTGTGTGTGTGTGTGTGTGTGTTTGTGTTTGTCCGTAGGATAATTTAGGTTAAGTAGTGTGTAAGCTTAGGGACTGATGACCTTGTCAGTTAAGCCCCAAAAGATTTCACATACGTTAGAACATTTTGAAAGCTTTAAACAGACTCTGCCTCTTACACGAACAGTGGTTTGCACAATTTAAAAGGGCGCGACATGGTTTGCTAATAAACAGCCTTGAGTGGCGGTCAGCGTGAAATCAAGTCCAATCATCAGATGGACGTAAAAATGTGTAGTTATTGTGCGTGGGATAACCGCGAGGGTACTCCTGCAGTCATACGATATCTCAAATTAGACCAAAATTACAGATGTAGGTTCAGCGTGTCAAGCACTCAAACAGGTTAGTTGCTGGCCCTGGATTACTTCTAATCAACACACGTCCCTCACTGGCTACGAGGCGGAACCAGGTCTCATCAGAAAACATTATAGATTCCACTCCGCCCTCCAACAAGCTATCGTTTGACAGTTGGTGGTTGTTCGAGGTCAGTGGAATGCACGATATAGACCGTCTGGCTCGGAGATATTGTTGCAGTAACCGATTCGTAGCATTTCGTTTCGTCACTTTGATTCCAGCTCCTGCTCACATGTAGAAACACGCCTACCAACTTTCGTTTATATCTTACAATTCCTTGTCAGTGTCACAATTTTTATCAGTTGGTGTATTATTCCTATAGAAAAAATGAAAAGGACGTTTTTGTAGGATATTGGACGAAGTTACAATTTGTAGTAGAATGATGTTTCGGTGGAGGACACAGTTTTTAAATTATTCATGAGAAAGACGTTTGAAGGTCACTTTTGTACGTTTTTCGTGAATGGTTCGTAAACTACGGCCTGTACTGAGCTTTCAGATAGAATAAAACTCATACGTAAAGTCAGGTAAATCATGTCGTATATAAACCTTGTTCAAGGCGAGGATGAGGTGAGTGTTGGAGTTACCCTGCATCTTGAAACGAAAGTGATAGGGGAACAGAAGCAAATTCGTCACATTCATAGTAATCACTAGTCGCAGAGCAATGCCAGTGTCAGAAATCTCCTGTCTACTAAAATTGAAAATTCACGCAAGATAGAAAATAACGAAATTTTAATAATTTTGCTTGTGCTGTATGTTATGAAAAAAGATGTTCTTAAAATTGTTGGAGAATTGGGGTTATACAGCGGCATTATACACATCAAAAAAAGCTTTGCATTACCTCAATTCCGAGAGCTCCGGAACCTATACCGAAAATTGGAATAGGTATAAAGATAAACATGAATTCCACCCGTTTTATTGCTCATGAAAACCGCACATTGCATGTTGTACCACCATACGGCGAGACCTTCCAAGGTGGCAGTAGAGATTGCTGTACACACCTTTGCCTCTAATACCCAGCAGCACGTCCTATTACATTGATGCATGCCTGTATTCGTCGTGGCATACTATCCACAAGTTCATCAAGGCACTGTTGATCCAGATTGTCCCACTCCTGAATGGAGATTCGGCGTAGATACTTCAGAGACGTTGGTGGGTCACGTCGTCCATAAACAGCCCTCTTCAATCTATCCCAGGCATGTTCGATAAGGTTCATATCTGGAGAATATGCTGACCACTCTAGTCGAGCAATACAGTTGTCGTGAAGGAAGTCATTCACAACATGCGCACGATAGGGGCGCAAATGGTCGTCCATAAAGACGAATGTCTCACCAATATGCTGCCGATGTGGTTACACTATCGGTCGGAGGATGGGATTCACGTATCGCACAGCTATTACGGCGCCTTCCATGACCACCAGCGGCGTACTTCGTCCCCACATAATGCCACCACATAACTGCAGGGCAGGGAACCTCCACCCTGCTGCACTCGCTGGGCAGTGTGCCTAACGCGTTCGCCTGCTCGCGTTGTCACCAAACACGTCTACTACGATTGTCTGGTTGAAGGCATATGCGACACTCATCGGTGAAGAGAACATAATGCCAATCCTGAGCGGTCCCTTCAGCATGTTGTTGGGCCCATCTGTACCTCACTGCATGGTGTCGTGGTTGCAAAGATGGACCTCGCCATTGACGTAGAGAGTGAAGTTGCGCATCATGCAGTCTGTTATTGCGCACTGTTTGAGTCGTAACACGATGTCCTATGGTTGCACGAAAAGCATTATTAACAACATCAGCTGTCAGACTTCCTCCGAGCCATAATCCGTACGTAGCGGTCATCCACTGCAGTAGTAGCCGTTTGGTGGCCTGAGCGAGGCATATCATTGGCAGTTCCTTTCTCTCTGTATCTCCTCCATGTGCGAACAACATCGCTTTGGTTCACTCCGAGGCGCCTGAACACTTCCCTTGTTGAGCGTCCTTCCTAGCACAACGTGACATTGCGGACGCGATCAAACCGCAGTATTGACCGTATAGGCATGGTTGAACTACAGACAACACGAGCAGTGTACCTCCTTCCTGGTGGAATGACTGGAACTGATCGGCTGTCGGACCCCCTCCGTCTAATAGGTGCTGCTCATGCTTGGTTGTTTACATCTTCAGGTGGATTTAGTGATATCTCTGGATATATAAAGCGACTGTGTCTGTGATTCAATATCCACAGTTAACGTCTGTCTTCAGGAGTTCTAGGACCCACGGTGATGCAAAAATTTTTGTTGTGTCTTTCATGGGTGCAACTTAGGCTCCAACCTAGCTGATCATCTAGCCCACCTCAGAGCAGACGTAATTCCATCCTGCTTCAACTTTGTTCCTGATTCCATCCACAGTAGTGGCCAAAGAATTGCGGTGTATTAGACATAACGCAACCAGTTATAAAATGTTTCCAATGGGTGAGAAATGGAGAAAGTGCTGGGCAGAGCAACAGACGAAGAACATCTACATTGAATTTGGTATGGAGTACACAGGCAGCACACAGGCTACAAGTATCATACTGAAAGACAACGCCTATTAGTTCCAGTCATTCTACCACGAAGGAGGTACGCGGTTCGTGTTGTCTGTAGTTCAATCACGCCTAGACGGTCAATACTGTTGTTCGATCAAGTCACCATTGTTACGTTGTGCCAGGAAGGACGCTCAAGAAGGAAGCGTCCAGGCGTATCGGAAAGAACAAAAACGATGATGTTCGCACATGGAGGAGATACAAAGAGATAGGATCTGTCGATGACATGCCTCGCTCAGGCTGCTCAAGGGCTACTACTGCAGTGGATGACCGGTACCTGCGGATTATATCTCAGAGGAACCCTGACAGCAACGCCACCATGTTGAATAATGCTTTTTGTGCAGCCACAGGACGTCGTGTTACGACTCAAACTGTGTGCAACAGGCTGTATGATGCGCAACTTCACTCCATAAGGCCATGGCGTGATCCATCTTTGCAGCCACGACACCATGCAGCTTTGTACAGAAGGGCCCAACGACATGCCGAAAGCAGTGCTCAGGATTGGCATCACGTTCCCTTCACCGATGAGTGTCGCAAGATGCCTTCCACGAGCCAATCGTCGGAGGCGTGTTTGGAGACAGCCCGGTCAGGCGAACGCTATAGGCACACTTCCCAGCGAGTGCAGCAAGGTGGAGGTTCCCTGCCCTGCTGTTACGTGGTGGCATTATGTGGGGCCGATGTACGCTGCTGCCGGCCGGAGTGGCCGAGCGGTTCTAGGCGCTACAGTCTGGAACCGCGCGACCGCTACGGTCGCAGATTCGAATCCTGCCTCAGGCATGGATGTGTGTGCTATCCTTAGGTTAGTTAGGTTTAAGTAGTTCTAAGTTCTAGGGGACTGATGACCTCAGAAGTTAAGTCCCATAGTGCTCTGAGCCATTTGAACCATTTTTTGTACGCTGCTGGTGGTCCTGGAAGTCGCCATAACGGCTGCACGGTATGGGAATGCCATCCTCCTACACATAGTGCAACCATATCGGCAGCATATTGGCGAGGCATTCGTCTTCATCGACGACGATTTGCGCCCCCATCGTGAACACGTTGTGAATGACTTCCTTCACGATACCGATATTGCTCGACTAGACTGGCCAGCATGTTCTATAGATATGAACGCTGTCGAACCAGCCTGGGATGGATTGAGAAGAGCTGTTTGTAGATGACGTGACCCACCAAAGGCTCTGAGGGATCTACTCAGAATCATCGTTGAGGAGTGGGACAATCTGGACCAACAGTGCCCTGATGAACTTGTGGATAGTATGCCACGACGAATGCAGGCATGCATCAGTGTAAGAGGACGTGCTGCTGATTAGAGGTACTAGTGTGTACAGCAATCTGGACCACCACATCTTGATGAGCTCGCTGTGTGTTCGTACAACATGCAATGTGCGGTTTTCAACAGCAATAAAAACTGCGGAAATGTTTATGTTGATCTCTATTCCAATTTTTGGTTCCAGAACTCTCAGAACCAAGGTGATGCAAAACATTTTTTGATGTGTGTACATGTTAAGAATAAAAAATGACGCATCGCGGAAGATTTACCCGTAGCAGAGGAATCCGGCAGATGTGATGTACATGTACAGACAACCAAACCTTTACAATTCCAGAAAAAGAGGACTGTTTATCCAAGAGAAAGAGAGCCACAAATTTAGAAGATAAAAAAGTGTTGTGCATCTCTGATCCTTTTGCAGGCAGCTATTCGGCTTGATATTAGTTGACAGAGTCGTTAACCATAAGGAGTAACAAAACGGGACGTAGAATATTGTAGACATGGCAACAATATAATCAGATAACAAGAAATGGGACACGCTATGAAAAGAAATGGTTCTCAGAACATCACTCCTTGATATCAGGCTGTAAGGAGGGCGACATTCAGATGGTATCTCGCCATAGCCTGGGGTGCTCCAGACATGTAACTATGGGCCAAGGAGGTGGCTTGAGACACCCCAGATGGTGTTGGGAGAGCAACCAGACTGTCGCCCGCCATAAAACCCAATAACCAGCAGTGCTGTCCTGGAGTGCCACTTCTTTTCAAATCAGGACCCCTTTGATAGTCATCTGCGGCACCCTCTGAACACAGTGGTACGTCGACGATATTCTACAACACGTTTTGTTCACTGTGATGACAAACCATCCTGGGCCTGCACTGAGCGTGATAATGCCCAACCGGATAACAAGAATTTTTACTGCTAGTCTTCGTGCCTGCTCAACCCTACGTTGGCCAATGAGGTCGCCAGATCTCTCCCCAATTGAGAGCGTTTGAAACGTACTCATGAATGCCCTCAAACAAAGTTGGGATTTTGATGATCCAGCTCTCCATCTAAGTAGAATGCTGCACGACAGATATCTGCCAAAAGTACATCCAGAAACTCGATCAACCAGTGCCAGTCAAGCCGAATAAATGCCTGCATGAAGGCTAGAGGTGGACCAACGAGTTGTTGAGTCCCTCAATTTGTCAACCTCGTTCTGTCGAATATGTCATCCAATTATTCCAAACTTGTAATCATTTGTATGTCTGTACAGGTACACCAAATCTACTGATTTCCATCCCATCCAACCCATAACGCTTCTATGGCGTTAGTTGCGTGGGATGGTTGAGTTGCAGCATGCTGTTGGATATGATCGTCCTCGACTCAATGATACCATGTTGCTTCAACAGAGTTGAACTGATTTATCAGGAACTGATGATCCACAGTCTTCATGGGCCGCTATCCTGCCGCTTTCGAATTCAGACACCTACAAGCAATCGTTTCTCAGCCTTGTACAAAGCATAAAATGATGTTCTAAAACTAAATGCACTCAGCTGTGATTTTTTTAAAGAGAAATCCGTGCTGAATATTGACGGTGTTATTCCCACATCCTTTATGCAGTTGTGCTGAAATGGTAGTCATTTGCATTTACAAACGTTTCAATTTAACGCCCATTGCACACCACCTTCATGGTGTCGAAGTTTTAATTACCCAATAGAGAATGAGACGTTTCATACAAACCTTCACTCGAAAAATGAACGTTTTTAATGTCAAATTAAGTACATCGTTAGAAAGTGTGGATATGTCTTTGAATGTATAAGGGGTGGTGGAAAAGGATGTGAAGTACGTTCATTACAAATAGTCCAAAAATGTAAAATGAAAGGATCCAGTCGTAACTTTGGGAATAGAGGTGTCTGCAGTATCTGAAATGACGAATCTGAGTGGGTGGATGCTGAAGGTCGTCACGAAGGAGACGATGTCAGAGACGACCCTAAGATCGAAAGTGAACACCCCCAGTACCCTGCTCGTGGAACGACAAGAGGTCACTTACAGCGCCAGCGTACGCACCTCTGGATATGTTGTGCCATCCCATGTCTGCCCTCTCAGTAGTAGCTGGGAACACAGGCTCGCTGTTTGCCCTGTCTGTGACGATACCAAGTGCGTAGGTACCAATAACAACGCCAGAATGCTTAAGCATATCATCAGCATGAACAAAACCCACCAGCATAACCAATGCATTTCTCACTTGGTGGAAAGTAGTAAATCGTTTCCATTGAACAGAACAGTATATTTGCCTGGGTCAGTATAAGAAATTATCGTGAACAGATGTTACCTGTACTGATACCACATACAAAGTTATGTTTACGCTGTAGTTAGTGATCCCACTGAGAATGGTGCGATATTAGAGCCTCTGACTACCCTATGTGATGTAGCGCTTGGGGCTGAGCATCCATCTCGTTTCATTTGTCCACGATGAATGTCACTCTGCTCACCTAATATGCTGACTCAGATCAAATTTAGCAATGGCAAGCTGTAACAAGCTGTAGACATGGAAATCTCACAATTGCCATTACACTAATTCTAAGAGGGTTCAAGGCAAAAACCGTTCGTAATGTGTTACTTATGCCAATATCTACACCTAATATGACACTGAAGAACAACCAATAAATCTCGAGTAATGAGAAAAGCTGAAATCTCCCAAATTTTTCTGGTGCAGTTGTTACATTCGTACACTGTTCGCCAAAGATCAGTCAATCGACACTAACAAAGAAATACTTCATAATTTAGTTCTATCAAATCACAGTTATCTATACCAACGATGGAAATATTTCGTTTAAAACCTCAAAGATATATTTCCACTTTAAACATACTAATTTTTAAAAATGTAGGTTTTTATGTAATTAAAAGTAAAAAAATACATTCCATAGTATTTATAGACTTAGAGAATTACTGTAAAGAAAAACATGGATCGAGTTATTATGATTTAGAAAATGAAGTCAAAGAAAAACTTACTCAAATATAACTAGACAAGATCTCCTGCAATTATTGATTATTTCAATAACAAGGAAAAGAATGACAAGGAAGTAACATAAATTTATAAAAGGACCTCAAACACTCTGTAACAACAGAAATTTAATGAAAATTTTCTAAACTTAATAAAGAATAATTATTAGATTCTATTGTAAATGTTGCAGTCAATTTTAATAACAATGATAGTCAACAGAATAAAAAATCTTTAAAGGTTCTTTATAAAACCTGTAAAGTGAAAAACTTAAAAAAAATATTCTAAATATAATAAACAAAAACTACTCAATCTCAGGAAAAGCTTATTGAAAGATCTGAGGGTACATTAATAACAACTATAATTGAAAAACTCAAAGTGTGAATAAAAATCAAGAAATTAAACAAAAATCTTATGATCATAATTTTTTTAAATGACTTAATGAATGAACAGGATAGCTTCTTTCTTCTTGTAGACAAAGCAAACGGCTTGTCTGGCACCAAATTACCACAGAGAACCTTACCTAGTAGACCTGCACTCTCCGCTATACTCCACATCTTCCAAGCCAAGATGTTTGCATCAGGGAAAGCTTCCAAGCCACCATAACATTATTAAACCTCACAAGCGACTTCTAATCAAGCTGTGGGCCTATGGGGTATCGTCTCAGTTGTGCAACTGGATTCGTGATTTCCTGTCAGGAAGGTCGCAGTTTGTAGTAATAGATGGCAAATCATCGAGTAAAACTGAAGTGATATCAGGTGTTCCCCAGGGAAGCGTCCTGGGACCTCTGCTGTTCCTGATGTATATAAATGACCTGGGTGACAATCTGAGCAGTTCTCTTAGGTTGTTTGCAGATGATGCTCTAATTTACTGTGTAGTAAGGTCATCCGAAGACCAGTATCAGTTGCAAAGCGATTTAGAAAGGATTGCTGCATGGTGTGGCAGGTGGCAATCGACGCTAAATAACGAAAAGTGTGAGGTGATCCACATGAGTTCCAAAAGAAATCCGTTAGAATTCCATTACTCGATAAATAGTACAATTCTCAAGGCTGTCAATTCAACTAAATACCCGGGTGTTAAAATTACGAAAAACTTCAGTTGGAAAGACCACATAGACAATATTGTGGGGAAGGCGAGCCAAAGGTTGCGTTTCGTTGGCAGGACACTTAGAAGATGCAACAAGTCCACTAAAGGGACAGCTTACACTACACTCGTTCGTCCTCTGTTAGAATATTGCTGCACGGTGTGGGATCCTTACCAGGTGGGACTGACGGAGGATATCGAAAGGGTGCAAAAAAGGGCAGCTCGTTTTGTATTATCACGTAATAGGGAAGAGAGTGTGGCAGATACGATACGCAAGTTGGGATGGAAGTCATTAAAGCAAAGACGTTTTTCGTCACGGCGAGATCTATTTACGAAATTTCAGTCGCCAACTTTCTCTTCTGATTGCAAAAATAGTTTGTTGAGCCCAACCTACATAGGTAGGAATGATCATCAAAATAAAATAAGAGAAATCAGAGCTCGAACAGAAAGGTTTAGGTGTTCGTTTTTCCCGCATGCTGTTCGGGAGTGGAATGGTACAGAGATAGTATGATTGTGGTTCGATGATCTCTCTGCCAAGCACTTAAATGCGAATTGCAGAGTATTCAGGTAGATATAGATGTAGATGTAGATGAAGAAATTTTTAATTGGAACCAAGATGAAGTAATCAGTAAATTAAAGAATATTTTAATACACAAAAGAGCAATTAAAGTTAATATGAAGCTATATTCCTGTTTTAGAGACAAGGTGAAATACAAAAATTTAACTTTCAAATAAGTATTGAAATTTTATTAATAGCAAATAATTTAGAAGATTATAATTGAAGATCGATGAATAAACTACTAACTGAAATTGATGAAATGCAAAGGAAACATTTGGTTGTTCTTTATTTTCTGTCATTAATTTGAAACTAAGTGCTAATAGACCCAGTCAGACTCCAGTTCTTCTTATTATACTCCAAATCAAATTAAAGACAAGAAGCTGTAGTTAATGTTACAAATATCGATCAAAAATGTTTCCCTCAATCAAGATAATCATCTTTACATCCAGCTAATCGTTGTAGGGAAAGAAACAGTAAATATAAAAATGTTGGAGCAGAATTAGATGAAATTTTTGAACACAAAGGAAGTAATTTTTCTGTTCAGTTAAGAAATATTACAAAATTTGAAGACAACTGAAATATTTCCGTTAATGTTTACATTTATGATGGAAACTTTATTGTATACACTTTGCCACATAGCAAAAAGAAAACTATTTTAATTTCCTTTTATTCAAAAAGAAAATAATTCTCACTATTGTTGGATAAAACGTTTATCTAGATTAATCAGTTCCTAATCAACGAAAATTTGACATAAAATTTATCCTTGTTATAGGTGTTTAATATATTTTTAATCACAAGAAAAATTAGAAAATCACCAAAAATATTGCAAGGAACATAAAGAAGTAAAATTAAATGTGCCTTTAGAATCTAAAAAAATTAAATTTAAAATTTCAATCATTCATTAGGATACCTTTTGTAGTTTATGCCAATTTTGAATGTCTTTTAAAAGAAGCTAATACTTTCCAACCAAATCATGAGAACACTTATATCAATAAAAATAAAAACATATACCGTTTTGATTTAGTTATTTTGTCAACTATTTTAGTGGTGATTATAAACCACCTGTAGCATATGATGGTGCAGAGTCTGGAAAAAACCGTAAAAATCATAAAACAAGAATGTCGAGAAATTGCAGAAATATGGAAACGAAATGTATTATGAAAATGACTAAAGAAGACAGAATAAACGTTAAACATCGTGAAACCTGTTTTATTTGTGATGAAACATGTACTGAAGTGCAAACAAAGTAAGGGATCAATGTCATTTAACGGAAATATAACAAGGAAATGCCCATCTTAATTATAGAAATGCTTTCTTTACTGCAATTTGTTTTCATAATTTAACCAACTAAAGTGTTCATTTGTTTATCAAAGATTTGGCATGGATTATCAAGATATTGACTTTATTCCAAAAAATGAAAAATATATTTCTTTTGTTAAAACAGTGAAGGATGGATATAGTTTGAAGTTCTTGGATAGTTTTAAATGTATGACCTCAAGTGTTGATATGTCATATTCAAATCTTACAACTAAACCATTTAAAGAAACGTCATAATATTTCATATGTGGACATATGAGATGTTGTGACTAAAACGGGTATTTATCCTGATTACTATGTGGATTATGAAGAAAAATTAAAAGAAACAGAATTACCTATTAAAGAAAGTGTTTATTCAAGGCCATTTAGTGGGAAAAGCAGACACCAGACTAAGATTTATCAGAAGACTCTTAAGATAATGTAAGTCATCAATGAAAGAAGTTTCTAATAAGGCGCTTATTCCCCTGATTAGTGAGTATTGTTCATCTATGTGGGATCCCTGTCAGGTATGACTGATAGAGAAGATCGAGAAGATTCTACAAAGAGTGGTGCATTTCGTCATGGGATCGTTAAGCTGGAAAGGGAACGTTATGGAGATGCTAATCAAACTGTTCTGGCAGGCGTTACTAGTGAGATGTTGTGCATCATGTAGCGATTGTTCCTGAAATCTTGGAACCGCATTTATCAGGAGGAGTTATACAACATGTAACTTCCCCTCACATATATCTCGCAAATTGACCACGAGGAACAAATAAGAGAAATTGGAGCCAATACAGATGCTTACCCACAATCATTCTTCTCACGCACTATTCGTAACTGGAAAATTGTTGGGGTGATCAGTTAGTGGTAGCAGAAGTACCCTCCGCCACACACTATTACGTGGCTTGCGGAGTATGATGTAGATGTAGACTTAATAAATCTAATAATTCTTATGAGGAATACAATTACGTGGAATTAGTTTGAAAATAATGTACCATTAAAAATTTACAAAGTAAATGATTTTATATTAAATCTGATGTTTTACGATTGGCAGACATTTTTTAATATTTTAGAGAACCCGTATTAAACCTTATAAACTTGACCCAGCTTAGGAGTTTACTGCACCTGGTTTAAAATAATTAAAATTGAACTAGAATTACTATCCAAATAACATATGATTTTATTTCCTGAAAATGGCATTTCAAGGAGGAAGTATTAAAAGATATGCCAAATCATATAATAAATATATGCAAAATTTGGAACCAGAGAAAGAGTCACATACAGCACGTTTGGATGCAAAGATTGAAACAGTTGGCAATGTCTCAATTTTTACTATTAAAAAAATTTGAAGTGTTACATTCAGAAAATTTTAATACTGATAAAATCCAGGATTATAAATTTGGATTTATTTTAAAAGACAAATTACATGCTTTACACAAGTATTTGCCATTTCCTCCCAAAGGGGGAAATAAACTATTAACAATGTTAAATAAGAAAGAAACCATGTTTCAAATTCCAGAAATCTTAACTGGTGTCTAAGTCTTGGATTAAAATAAACAAAAGGCAATAGACCTCATTACTTGAACAAACAGACTGGTTGGAAAAATACAGGGTGTCCACTGAAACCACCCTGATTTCAAGGACGCTGGAGAAAAAAACCACAGTAGATTCAACAACGAAAATTGCAGCATTTCAAAGCATTTCAAAGAATTTATATTCGTGTGTCAGAAGTGCCAAGTACCGGCGCCAGTGTGTAGCGTCGTCGAATGAAGAGAAAATGGCGACTCCAGAGCAGCACACGCAAGCTGTAGTGTGGTTTGCAGAAACAGAATCGCCGATTACGGTGCGAAGAAATTATCGTCATGTGTATGAATGTGATCCACTTGATGTGAAAACAATTAAGGAATACCATAGGAAGTATCAGGCAACCGGAAGTTGCGCATTACGAAATATCAGAAGATACAGTGGAGGACATCTGACAAACGTTTCTCAGAAGCCCATGTTAGTCAGTTCGCCAAGCATCTAGGGAACTTGATTTACCTCGATCAACATGGCATCTTGTAATTCACCAGAGTCTTCGTATGTGTGCTTAAAAAGTGCGAATTCTACATCTGGCGTCAAACGACAAGCCACGCTGGCAACAAATTGCTGTGGACATGCTGCTGCATATTGATATTGATGCCGGCTTCCTGGAAATATGTTTATTATGACATAAGGCAACCTTACATCCATCAGGAAGGGTTGATAGGCATAATGTTCATATCTGGGGTTCGTAAAATCAGCATATTCTCATGGATCATGTGTGTAATAGCCCTAAACTAAATGTCAGGTGTGGGCTAATGCATGACAGGATTGTTGGACCGTCCTTATTTGTGGAACAAACGGTGAATGGGTCAGTGTATCTGGACATTTGGAGCATTTTGTGTACTCTAAGATACAAGATTTTCAACCCAATATCGCTTTTCAACAAGATGGTGCTCGCAAGATTCTGGTTAGTAAATATCCTAATCATTGGATCAGATGCGGGGGACACATTGCCTGGCCACTACATTCACGTGACATTACGCCACTTCATTTCCTCATGTGGAAATTCGTGAAGGACTACGTGTATGCGACCAAAGTGAATGATATTCCTACGTTGCGACATCATATCAATAATGCGATTGCAACAATAACAGAAGAAATTTTACAAAGAGGTTGGCAGGAATTGAATATAGACTCGTTATTCTCCATGCTACAAATGATAGAGGTGTACTGATAATAAATAAATAAATTCCTAGTGATACTCTACTATGTGGTGCATTTTTCGTGGTTGTATCTACTGTGGTTTCTTTTACTGAGTCTTCGAAATCAGGGAGGTGTGAGTGAGTCAGCCAGTACATTGATTTTAACACAGGCACGAGAAAAATATGCAGTCAAATAATTGGAAAAAATTTTAGACTAATGACTAACTCGGTTTTCGGTAAAATGACGCTAAATATTAGAATCAGACATAATAGTAAAATAATAATAGTAATCCAGAAGAAATATACGAATGTTCTATCGTATTTTCGAAAATGTCACTACATTTCATATGAGAAGAATAGTGAAATTCAGTAACCCAATTTACACTGGAAGGACTGATTCAGCTATTTCAAAAATTAAATGTACAGTTTACATTATAATGTAGTGAAATGCAAATATGGTAAAATATTGATTAATGTCATATGGATACAGATTCCCTCATTTATAACACAAAAACTGAGGATTTTTATAAAGAAATGAAATCAACAAAAAACAAATTTGGTGCAAGTGATTATCCAAAGAATAATGTTTATAAGATTGCACAAGTAAACACAAAAGTTTTAGTGACAATGATTGATGGAAATGGCGGAACATTATGTAACAACACATTCGTTTATGGTCTAAAATATATGCATATAAGTAGAAGATCAGGAATATATAAATTCTAAAGGAGTAAAAAAAACACTGTCAAAAATTAAGTTACTTTTGATATTTTTAAAAATTACTTTAACAATGGAATATAAACAATACATGAAAATAAATTTAAATACATCTTTAAACATGAATTATATAGAGTTTACTTTAATAAAATTATCTTAGGTTCCAACAATGATGAACAGTTTGAATTAAAGATGGACTAAATACTTTATCACATTATCAATATAAGATTAAATGGATGTGAATAATTAATAAACAAAAAAATTTATTTTCTTACTTGTTTGCATTTTGATCAGTTTTTAATATTTTTCATAATGTAGTAATTTTTGATACTTCTCAAATATATTTTACCAACACGTTTTTGGCAAAAACTTTCTGTCTCTTGATAATACTAATCTTATTGTTTATGATAGCTGATTGATCATAGTTATATATACATATATGACCATATTTAGAAGCATTTTTGTTCTTTTTACAACTTTCACATTTAAATGCTTTTTATTCAAGTTATTAAAGTTCTTTTCCATGTTCTTGGTTATTTTCTCTCAAAGGTGTTTGTTTCGTTTTACATTATCAATACAACTGTTTTTGTTGGTGAATTCGGTTTTATAATTTTTATTTATTTCTTAACTTTTCTTTTTAATGTTTACCCAATGACCAAATCACTTTATTTGTACTTTCCTCTTGTAATAAAATGATGAAGATAAAAAAATTTAATATA
Organism: Schistocerca americana; assembly: GCF_021461395.2. Classification (NCBI taxonomy): domain Eukaryota; kingdom Metazoa; phylum Arthropoda; class Insecta; order Orthoptera; family Acrididae; genus Schistocerca; species Schistocerca americana. The sequence goes on along the minus strand of NC_060122.1, from coordinate 127,887,993 downwards.
CTTTATTGACATATTGGATTCATTTTTAGGTCTTAAAAATAACCAACTTCTACACAAAGAAGTTTAATAATTATCAATAAAAATAACATTCCAAATTAAAGGGAAAAGACATCATTGAAATACAACCAACCACTTAAACTGTTTAAACATACTGATGAAGAAGAAATTATTAGAAAATTTAAAACCATCCAATTTGGACAGCCTAACATGTAATGGAAAACAGACCGTTTTATCAACAAACCTGGTTTATATTGTTTAATATCAAAATAAAAAACGAATAAGCCAAACAATTTCTTAAATTGGTTATTCATGATGTTTTATCAGCAGTTCGAAACAGGTGAATATGAAGTAAGAAATGAAATGAAACATTCCTCAGAAACCAAATAAAATATTTACAAGAAACAAACAAATTGAGTGAAAAATGTATAGAAAATTTGAATGAAACCGTCATACTGCCATAGATGTATTAAATGAAGAAAATAGCCAGAGAAATAGATATGTTATTACCTCAAATGGTTCCCTAAGCAAAAGACGAGACTTTTAAGAGCTACTGTAGTTATTTCAGAGTTATATGATGTAAATTTAATTTTGATTACTATGTTAATCGAATACATGCTAAATAACTTCAAAGGCAAATGTATATTATCAGGAATAGACTTTCAAAGTGTGAAAGATCTTTAAGACCTAATAGTGTTCATATATCTGTATATTTATTTTAAAGCATAAAAGAAAGATTTTATGTTGTGTATTATCAAAATTTTCTTAATATTTGGTACCATTACTCATGAGAAATATTGATAGTCAGTCTTCACAACGTTTCTTGGCAAATAAAACTGAACTTTCTTATATGTATTCGAACTTGATGCTAAATTCATAAAGATCTGTATAAAGAGCTACTACACTAAACTGATTACAGATATCTGATTCAGTTAATTCGAATTTTAAATTCTCAAATAATTGTGACATAAAGTCGCTCTCATTAATGCTTATTTTAAATTCCAAATGCACTCCACTTCTTTCATGAAACAATAAGTATTATAAATATTAATTTACTACTAAACTTGTTTAAATTTTCATTAACAAACTGCATTTATATTAGAATTGTAAAATTATTTAATTTTTATTTATCCAGCTGTTGTATGAACTGTCAGTTACCAACCATTTAACATATACCTCATTATCTATTTTTTTCAATACTTTGTCAATAAGATAAACATACAGATAATTAATTTTCAACAGATCATTTCACAAATAAATGATAATGGTTAATAAATATTTGCATCCATTATTCATTTCAATATAACTTTAAAATTACCAGAAACCATTTCAATGTCATCAGATTACCATAAATTATCGATAATAAGATATATTATAGGTCTTCTTTTATAATTTTTTTCTCATTGGTTTTGTAATTCACCAATAATTTCTTTGCAAGTATTTAACTGTCTTCATCCTATTACCTAAATTTTTTAGTGAGATTACTATGTTACGTTTTACCAATTGAATAAAGACATTCTATTATTTGTTTTCCATTTTTAGTATTACACTGTCAGGATTGTGTGTTTGAGTAGATTTTTACATTAAAGATTACATGTGTTTGTCCATTTACACAGAAAAAAAATTTAATAAAATAAGATCTGTTATTGTTCTGTTCTTCAATCACCATTTAATGTAAAAGTTATTCGGCAAACATCAGTAATTCACCTCAAACAGGTATAGCTCTAACTGACAGATTTAGAGACAAAGGTATTAAATCTTCCTTTTTCATTTCAAGTGATGAACTCAGTTGGATATGAAATCTCCAATTCGTCATCATTGCCTGTTTTATCTTTATTTCATAGTTAGTGGAAGACAAATCATTATCTATATTGGCCTGAAATAAAATAATTCACTTAATTTTGTATTTGCACACAAACTTGTAATTTAATATTTCATCACCCGTAAGAGAATCGAATTACAGTTTTTGTTTGTCACAGCATTTTTCTGAAGCTCTCTGAACTGTTTTAGGTACAAAGTCAAATCAGCCACTGAGAAGTAATGTTTAGAGGCTTCATTTTCCATATCTAGGTTACATCTTTTTTCTTCTTATAATTCTTTATCAGCATTTTTCCTGTTTATTACTTAATTTGCTATGGGTGCTGAACCCACAGCAAGTGAACCAATATGTGGTACATATTTAACTTCAGCCAGTAGTTATTGTAGATTCCTCTTTCATGTTTTGATAATCCACAACCATCTTTCTTTCTTATTAGATATTCAGTAATTGAATTCACGATGGGAGTACATCACGTAGTGAGTGAAATTCCACCAGTTTGCTATCTTCATTTCTTCTTTACGATCTGTTAAGAAATTATCGATATTATTTAACTATTCAATATTTAATTTAACTTTAATCGATTTTGTTTGTATTTTGTCACTTGAAATTAGTGTATAAACGATACTAAAGTCATTCGTTCAGGAAGATTAAAAATTAATAAGGAATTTTATAAACCTCATCCTTTATCACCAATTATCTTTTTCTATAGATTATTCCTGTAACTGCAGTTGAAATTAATTCTTCACCTATCGAAATATCATTAGAATACACCTTCTCTTCTGCAATTAATTGAAGTTCTTTTTCAGTATGTTTTTACAAGCGTTGTCGAATGGATTAATTGCTTCATCACTTCTAGGATATCTTCCTTCTAACCGTCTTCCAGCACCATAGTAACTACAACCAGGAATATGTAATTCAAAACGAAGTGTGTCATTTAATGTACTATCTTGCCCTTCACCATACTTTTCCTATTTACAAACCTTGTGAGGAAGATTATTCAAAAATCTAATCAAATTAGGAATTCCGTTTGGATTATTATTAATAAAATCACTAAATTTATTTATTAATGCTTGTGTCGTTCTAACTTTCTCACTGCAATTATTTTTATTTGCAGTTAATTCTTCACCATTAATTACCAATATTCTATTGATTAAATCGCTGCCATCATTCATTGAATCATAATCGATTGATTTTTATGGTTATTTTTTAATTAAAGTGCCACCAACTTTTCCATGTACACTTGAATCTAAATTGATGGGTAATTATTTGGGAAAATAAATATTGACAATTTCTTTTATCTAATATTTACATTCTTTACCTTTATTTGGTTTTATTTTAGTCTGATTATTTTCACTATATACTATGAATGAATTAAACAACATATCAGCATAATTTGGTAAATCAATACAACCAAAATTTTCACTCATATAGATAATAGTTATTAATTAAAATGGCATCAATAACTGGATGGTGGTCATCGTTAAATATATTTTTTATGTTCTTTGTTGTTTTCCAATTGTTCATACTCTTCCTTTAATTGTTGATTTTTTCTAGCTTTCCTAACGTCATCTGGGTCACATTTTGTAAACATTTATTAAGGATGAGGTGTCAGTAATCACTTAGATTTTATGTTAATTATTTATGTCCGTTGCTCATGTTCAATGTTTACAGTTAACTTTCATTTTCAATGTTTATGTTTAACATTATTTTTCAATGTTTAAAAAGTTCTGAATCTTTTGTCTGTATTCACCATTATATATATTTCCTGTCATATCTATTATAATTAAATTGAATTTATCATCATTTCAACATTAATACACATCTCTCTAAAATCGTAAACTTCTAAGTCTCCACTGACAAACTCGTGGTAAATATGATCGACCCTTGTATAATTCCACCTGAAAATTTTTAAGAAACTTAAATTAACTCAGTCTAACTATATTGCTATTGTTAAATGTGTCTGAATTTAATAAAAACAATCTATTACATTGTGTATACCTCTAGTAAAATATTTTCTTAGTATATCCTGATTTTCAAGAATGAAATCGTCAAAAATAACAACTGAATTGTCTTCACACTCATCTAATGGAATAATTTCTTCACTATTTTCAATAAAAGTAGTGATTCTTTTCTGGATTTTATCTTCGATCGACTTTTGATAAATTGTTGTGTTTTGGTGGATATTAACTTTTAAATTAAACATAGAAATGCTTAAATCTACTCCATTCCAACCATCCAGGAGTTATAATCTAATTATCGATCATTAAGATTGTTTTTCGATAGTTGCTGGGTCGTACTGCTGGACATCGAACTGAATTCGATGAAAGTTAGACTGTATTTATTTTTCAGTTTCCTCTCTACGATTCTTATTTTCAGCTCCTACTCTTTTTCCTTTTATTTATGTATTTCTTGTTAATAATAAATTACTCAACTGAATGGAACGTCATCGGTTCTGAAGAAAAGATTAACCATTCCAGTAAGAGAAAATGTGACCTTAGTTGTTTTTTACTCAACATTCTTAGCATCAAATTCTATGTCAAAAAATTATACTTTACACTATGATGGAGAAAGAATAAAAATGCCTGTCAGTGAGTATTCTTTGAAAACCTTGGAAGATTTTATTCATTCAAAACACCTAATGTTGTTATTGACAGCGATGTTAAATTATACATGGATGAAGAAGATAGTATTGCACAAATTTTAGCTTTGGATAGTCAAATTAATGGATACAATCAAAAACCGATTGGTAATATTTTACTGAAAATACAATCATTGGAATTAATGTATATAAATTTTAATCAGTATGATATAATGTTTGTTAAACATACTGAGCATTTTCATCAAGAAATTAATATTGTCTCTTCATTTAAGCCAAGTGCAGAATAAGGAGGACCAATATTACATGAACCGAATTATGCTGTTAATATTCCAAACTTTTATACTGTTCAACATTTAGTAATTGCTGTAACAGATGAGAATGACGATTTCATTAAATTCAACAGTTCACCTGTTACAGTTATGTTACTGATAAGTAAATAATTTTTTCCTTAGTAAGTCATGAACAAATTCTAGACTTGCAAGTTTTACTCATTTCCAGTTCATGGTAAAAAGGAAAAATGATTTTAACATTACAAACAAGGAAACATAAATTACTTTTAATATTGAAGATGTTTGCATTCATCCTAATCATTCATAACATTGTGTGACTTTCAGTGTTATTAGAACCAATCTGTTACAGATTATACAATATGTGACAAAAAATTCAGTAAATACTAATTGCTAATTGTTTGGTAAAACCGTTCGACATTATCACAATAAAAAAGGAAACAATTTCTCTCTGGAATAGAACATCTGTTTATTTCATCATCAGCTGTTATTCTGTTCACTTAGAATCTGGCCAGTAGGTTAACAATGGATGGACATATTCTTAACAATGGTAAAGTAGAAGTAAGACAATGAAGTACCTTATCCATAAAAAATATTTGTCAGATTTTTTTAAGAATTCTAAAGAAACAACAATGGGAGGTGATTTAACAGTAACTTTCGCTTGGAATTCAAATATTGGTGATTCTGTTCTTAGATGGGCTGATCATAATGAAGCTGTAGTTGAAGATGCAACTACACTTCCTAAGGAAGGAAAAATAGTTGTGGAATCGATGGAAATCCGTGTTATAGTCGCACTTCAACGAGAACAAGAAAGACTCAAAATTCTGAGAAGTCCAATTTATTTCCATGGAACATAGACCTCTGAAATTGCTAGATCGCATGGAAAAAGAAATTTGGAACCAGATATCACATGTTATTGTAACTCTGCAAAATTTTTATGCTGTATTTTATTTTTATTTTCTGAGTGAAACAAAAACATATTAATTTAATTGACTCTTCTGTAGTCGATCATATTAAACTTCATAATGCTTATGTAAAGGACGCACAAAATAAAAGTTTATCTCGAGAGTTATGGAGTCTTGATCGACCAAATAACTATCTGACAGATTATTAACGTTTTTTCGTTAATAAAAGAATAACACAGATGAACAACTATGTAAATGCAGGTCCACAGAATTTTATTGAAAATGATCTTATCTGTGTAATAAATATGACTAGATGAATGAGCATTTGGACTGAACAAAGAGCAACAATGATATTATGCGTTACTTTTAACAAAAACATTCTGAATAATACACTTGGCTAAGTAATTGTGAATAGTAAAAAGAATTTATATTACAGCTCACAACACAGAATATTAGCTGAAAATTTTGAAGCTGGAAAATTTGGTATCTTGCTAATGAAATGACTTCTGATTTTAATCATAGTAGGTTTGCAACTTAGGAAACACTAAACTGATTGTCAGAGGTAGGCCATAATTTCCGTTGAAACATTGGTTTTGTCACAAAACTCATATACATACTGTCTTGCCCTTTGAAAGATGTACTTTCATATTTGAAATGGGAAAGACTGCTTTCACAGAACACATACATCGAAAATCAAATGTATGTGACTATAAATTAAAGATTACGAGCTGAAACATTAACAAGAAGGAGTATTTTGTTTGAAACCAAAGACAAACGTGTCTCACCTTTCATGGAACACTGAGCTACATACAGGGTGTTATGGGTACAAGACAAGAATTTTTTATTGGCGACTGAGGACAGTATTGTGAACAACATAACATCAGTATTCACTTCATCTGCAGACTAATAATGACAGCTGTTAGGAGTAGTATGTATTTATGATTTGAGTACCTCCAAGTACATGTGACAAGAGAAAGCCATTACACCATACTTTCCCTTGGCCAGGAGGTCTGATGTTGAAGTGTGCTGCAGTTACAACTGTGCAGATAAAAACAGGTACTAAATTACGTGAAGTGTTTGCAGGCAGACTACTAGACACATGCTGAAGTGGGTACAATATCTGACATCAAGTATAGTAGCGGCTCTATCGTTACGAAACGAAAGTGGTTTTAAAATCACTACTGACTCACATTTACGATTTTCCAACTAGTTTAAATGATGTAGAGCGTCATCAAAGAAATCTGGGCTAATCAGTGTATTGCAGAGTGGTACAGTGAAAGATAATTTTCTTATCCAGTTTGTGTATTCACTTCACTTTTTTTATCACGTGAGTGACACGAATTCTGCCTCCATAGCCAAATGGTCAACGTGACAGATTCTCATATTGGGGTCTTTCGTTCCATTCCCAGTACCATCAAGGGTTTTTCCATTTTCATAAGACCGGACGACTCAGGGTACACTCTCCCACGAAATGATAGCTGAGGAACCACCTCATTAAGAGGTAGGCCTACAAGGGCAGACCTTTGATGGCAGGTGATGGTGTGTTGCACTGACCCAGTGCCCCTCTATATTGATGAATCTGACTTGATGAATGAATGAGAATGATCGGGCAGTCGTCGTCTGTCGAATGATTCTCAGGGCAAACATCGTGAGGTTCCCTTTCTTTTCGTTTTATATGATTTGGGTAACTTGTAACATGCATGATGGCAGTAAATGTTTACAGCATGTATGCAACAAGTATACTTCCCATCACACACATAGTGCTTCAGATGATAATGGTACACATGTACAAGGTCGAAAGGGATATATTTAGCTTTCAAACATAAATGAGAATACAAGTTTTTCGGTACCATAGGAAACGATTCCATTTGCCAGTTTCCTTACTACTTCATATTGATTAGCCAGCTTTTGGAAATAGTGATAACACACTAATCCATGTCTACATTAAAACAACTGGAAGAAATAGCTCCATAGAATACAAATTCGTTCAACGTATTGAACCTTTTAACAGCAAAAATTTAACAAATTGAGTGTACGGCCACACAGGCCCAGCAAAGGCTTCTTCTGTGGCCTGGGAGGTCGGAGGTATGCAGAGGTCTTGAAAGGCAGTCATACAAAGCCAAAAAGTGAATCAGAGGCATGTCTGTCTAGTTGACATCAAGCTACAAGTGTCTATGCTGATCCATCAAGACTATGTGGATTCTACTGTGTTAGCTTTCACAAGTGCCAAGTTACTTGAAAATATTTGAGGAGGACCAGGAATAGCTGACCAAAAATTCTCCCTCTGGACAGCCATCAACCAGCCATAATGAAGAAAGTTACAGTCCTGTGCATGATGTGTTGATGTCCAATTGTTAAATGCACAATAGGTTCACTTGAGCACCATCAATAGATATTTTGTATGTTATCATGATGAACAAATCACCTTTCAAAGAGGTGCTCCAAGCTGGTCTACAAAGATTTGGTGGACAAGCCAATGGGCATTGCTGCAATGATCATTAATTAACTTTCCAAACGTATTCTGATTGAGCCTGATTTTCTGAACGATTATAAAATCGTGAGCATTTGAATATTGCCCAGAGACAAGATGACATAATCAGTACATGTATGTTTCTGGCACAGGGAGCACATTTTTAAAGTTTCCTTTTTGAAAACCATGATTTTAATTTTACTGTATACCCCATTTAAAAAATTTCCAATAGCTATGATGAAATCTCCATTTAATTAAAAATGTAAAAGCCCAACAAAAATTACTCAGTAAAGATTTAATATTCAGTGAACTAAATTTAGTCAGTAATTGGAAGTGATTTACCTTTATTTTGTTTGCTAGCTAGATGTATAAAATTTCATACAAAAATTTCCTCCATTTTTCTTCATTTCCTGAAAACTTTTCACTATAACGATGTGGAAGAGTAAATTTAAATTTATCATCCAAAACTACCAAAAGCTTTTGACCAAAGCCAATTACCTGAATTATAGATTTTGAAATATGGTAATATTTATTTTTTCATTTCTCTTAATTCAGTTAACTCTTAATCATAACCAATAATGTAACTACTGCTTCCACAAATAGATTTTCAATTTGATGGTACATGTTCATTTTTTCTGCTGTATTTATATGAAAAAAGTTTAGATTTTAAAAAATTAAAATGTCTCATATGCGTTTTAATTTTTGTAAATATGGCATTTTCAAGTTTCAAAATTTTCATTTAAATTTCTGTGTTGTGAATTGTAAGTTAAAACGTAATCTTCGAAACTATTTCCTAATATAGGAAATAAACTTATTCAGTTAAAAGTGCAAAACGTTTACTATGGAAATATTTTCCATTGGTTTCTGAGTTTCACAACTCAGACCCTGTCTACATGACACTTCATGAAGACGAAGCTTAGAATTTACTAAACCACTTAATTTTAGGGGTTGGTGTCAAGTACACAAGTGAGAATAGTAAATGTTTTGTCCAATGCCCAGCTCTCTCCACCTTTGGCGACTTATGATTCCATCAGATCAATGGCCACAGCCCTTTCATCAATGTACTCATCCAGAGTTTGACAGAGAACACAGGTTGACAGTTTCTAATTATAGCTGGTATTCTAGATACCAAGTGGATTCTAATTTACTTATTTTTATCTGTGTATTTTACATATAAAATAAGCTATTTTCATCACAATATTACAGTTATTTGATGAGACGAATTGTAAACAAAACGTAAATGTCAATGACAATATCAAAATTAATGTCAGTATAGAATAATATACTTTTGAGATATGTATGTCACAACATTAATATAAGTGGAGCTTACACCAAAACCATCTGTTGGTCCATATTCAAACAACATGTGAATAAGATGGAGGTAAATGTGAGAGAGATAAGAGGTGCACCCAGCAAGAATGTGGGTTTGACAACAAGGTGTGTGTGTGATCATTCTATCAGCCTCAAGGCTTCATACAGAGAGGAGTTATGCAACAGCTTTCGCCTGTGGGCATCCACAAACTGTTTAAGAGATCGATTTTTGTTTATGTTCCAAACAAATTTCAACCGATCTTAAAAATTGAAAGTGCTAAAGTATTCTACATAAAAACAACTATCCACAAAAAATATAATGAATAAAATCAGAATACCTTTCATTAGTAAGATACTCATTTTCCAGTTTAAAAATTTTCAGCTAATATTCTGAGTTGTGACCTGCAAGAAAAATTCTTTTTACCATTGAGAATGACATAGCGAAGTGCAATATTAAGAATTTGTCAAAGGTGGCGCAGAATTTCATTGTAGCTTTTTGTTCAGTCCAAATGCTCATTCATCTAGTCATATTTATTACATAGATAAGATCATTTTCAATCAAATTGAATGAACCTGCATTTACATCGTTATTTAACTGCGTTATTCTTTTGAAATCGCAAAAACATTAATAAGCTGTTAGGTAGTTATTTGGCCGATCAAGACCCCATAACTCTTGAGAAAAAATTTCATTTTGTGTATCCTTTACATAAACATTTTGTAGTTTAACATGATCGACTGCAGAAGAGTCAATGAAAACAACTAAAATACTCATTTGAGTCTGTAACCCACCACTCAGCATGGGAAACTATGGAGTGACTACAATCGTATACCTCTTATTTCCGGAATAAACATTATTATCGCCAATACTCAATGAATACTGAAAGCAAGAGGGAGGAAAAATATATATCACACAGCTAACACCATCAAATCCACATGAACATTAAAAGATATGACAGACCTCTTGTCCTGACAGGCAGTTATAGAACCTTTATGCTTGTATATAAAAAATAGAAACTTCCTAATAAACTAGCATATTTGCCCATTTCCATTAATTTTCCATTGGCAGGTGTGGAACATACCATACGTGAACATCAAAAAGTTTCCATTCAGAGGTCAAACTTGTTCCCATGTGGTATATTCCACACCTGTCAATTCAAACTTAATGGAAATGGGCAAATGTGCTACTATATTACGAAGTTTCTATTATTTTATATACCAGCATGAAGGTTCCATAACTGCATATCAGGAAGAGAGGTCCATCATATCTTGTAATGTGCATGTGGATTTTGGTGGTGTTAGCTATGTAATATATATATTTCGTCCCTCTTGCTTTCAGTCTTCATCGAGTATTGGCAAAAACATAACGATGTTTATTCTGGAAGTAAGAGATACACAACTGTAGTCACTCTGAGTGGTGGAATATAGACTTAAATTAATTTCAAATGAGGTGACAGCTACACTTTGTAACAATAACCCACATAAATTGTCATTATATTATTCTAATGTTAATTGTGTTTCCTAACAAAATCAAACATCTGTGCAATGCAATATGATGTTCTGCCTAAAACTAAAAGTATAGACTACCATTCCTTGTTTACACTCAAAATTAAAAGTAAAGTGTTACATATCAATAACATACATTTTCCCTATGTGTTTTTGTCATAACATTGCTGACCTTAACGACTACCAATTACGATCCTGTGATTTTTTAGTGCACCCAAATTAATATGCAAAAAAATGCAAGCAGTTTAAAAATAGTCAGATCTCAAGAAACTGTATATAGTATGGAGATGTATATTAAAAAGTAATATGACAAATAATCTTTTTCAATTGGGCAACATAAGTAGTGGACAGTGTCAATTCTTCCAAGAAAGAACTACATTCCAAACTTAAAGACCATAAAACAGTCACCAGAAAATCTTTCAGTGAATCTCAAGGGGCCTGATTGTTGATGATTTTTTTCGTGTTGGAGTGTTGTTGTTGTTGTGGTCTTCAGTCCTGAAACTGGTTTGATGCAGCTCCCCATGTTACTCTATCCTGTGCAAGCTTCTTCATCTCCCAGTACCTACTGCAACCTACATCCTTCTGAATCTGCTTAGTGTATTCATCTCTTGGCCTCCCTCTACGATATTTACCCTCCACTCTGCCCTCCGATGCTAACTTTGTGATCCCTTGGTGCCTCAAAACGTGTCCTACCAACCGACCCCTTCTTCTACTCAAGTTGTGCCACAAATTTCTCTTCTCCCCAATCCTATTCAATATCTCCTCATTAGCTATGTGCTCTACCCACCTTATCTTCAGCATTCTTCTGTAGCACCACATTTCGAAAGCTTCTATTCTCTTCTTGTCCAAACTATTTATCGTACATGTTTCACTTCCATACATAGCTACACTCCATACAAATACTTTCAGAAACGACTTCCTGACACTTAAATCTATACTCGATGTTAACAAATTTCTCTTCTTCAGAAACGATTTCCTTGCCATTGCCAGTCTACATTTTATATCCTCTCTACATCGACCATCATCAGTTATTTTACTACCTAAATAGCAAAACTCCTTTACTACTTTAAGTGTCTCATTTCCTAATCTAATTCCCTCAGCATCACCTGATTTAATTTGACTACATTCCAGTATCCTCGTTTTGCTTTTGTTGATGTTCATCTTATATCCTCCTTTCAAGCCACTGTCCATTCCGTTCAACTGCTCTTCCATGTCCTTTGCTGTCTCTGACAGAATTACAATGTCACCGGCGAACCTCAAAGTTTTTACTTCTTCTCCATGAATTTTAATACCTACTCCGAATTTTTCTTTTCTTTCCTTTACTGCTTGCCCAATATACAGATTGAATAACATCGGGGAGAGTCTACAACCCTGTCTCACTCCCTTCCCAACCGCTGCTTCCCTTTCATGCCCCTCGACTCTTATAACTGCCATCTGGTTTCTGTACAAATTGTAAATAGCCTTTCGCTCCCTGTACTTTACCCCTGCCACCTTCAGAATTTGAAAGAGAGTATTCCAGTTAAGGTTGTCAAAAGCTTTCTCTAAGTCTACAAATGCTAGAAACGTGGGTTTGCCTTTTCTTAATCTTTCTTCTAAGATGAGTCGTAAGGTTAGTATTGCCTCATGTGTTCCAACATATCTACGGAATCCAAACTGATCTTCCTTGAGGTCCGCTTCTACTAGTTTTTCCATTCGTCTATAAAGAATTCGAGTTAGTACTTTGCAGCTGTGACTTATTAAACTGATAGTTCGGTAATTTTCACATCTTGTTCATTATAATTATCCGGGCTGTTATGCCGTGGTCGGTTGATGAATTCTGTGGTGATTTCCTAGTGAGACAAGCCTCTGCATCCTTACGTTTGTCCTCTAGCCATCCCTGCTTAGCCATTTTGCACTTCCTGTCGATCTCATTTTTGAGACGTTTGTATTCCTTTTTGCCTATTTCATATACTGCATTTTTATATTTTCTCCTTTCATCAATTAAATTCAATATTTCTTCTGTTACCCAAGGATTTCTATTAGCCCTCGTCTTTTTACCTACTTGATCCTCTGTTGCCTTCACTACTTCATCCCTCAGAGCTACCCATTCTTCTTCTACCTTATTTCTTTCCCCCATTCCTGTCAATTGTTCCCTTATGCTCTCCCTGAAACTCTCTACAACCTTTGGTTCTTTCAGTTTGTCCAGGTCCCATCTCCTTAAATTCCCACCTTTTTGCAGTTTCTTCAGTTTCAATCTGCAGTTCATAACCAATATACTGTGGTCAGACTCCACATCTGCCCCTGGAAATGTCTTACAATTTAAAACCTGATTCCTAAATCTCTGTCTTACCATTATATAATCTATCTGATACCTTTTAGTTTCTCCAGGATTCTTGCAGGTATACAACCTTCTTTTATGATTCTTGAACCTAGTGTTAGCTATGATTAAGTTATGCTCTGTGCATAATTCTACAAGGCGGCTTCCTCTTTCATTTCTTCCCCCCAATCCATATTCACCTACTACACTCCTGGAAATGGAAAAAAGAACACATTGACACCGGTGTGTCAGACCCACCATACTTGCTCCGGACACTGCGAGAGGGCTGTACAAGCAATGATCACACGCACGGCACAGCGGACACACCAGGAACCGCGGTGTTGGCCGTCGAATGGCGCTAGCTGCGCAGCATTTGTGCACCGCCGCCGTCAGTGTCAGCCAGTTTGCCGTGGCATACGGAGCTCCATCGTAGTCTTTAACACTGGTAGCATGCCGCGACAGCGTGGACGTGAACCGTATGTGCAGTTGACGGACTTTTCGCGAAGGTGTATAGTGGGCATGCGGGAGGCCGGGTGGACGTAACGCCGAATTGCTCAACACGTGGGGCGTGAGGTCTCCACAGTACATCGATGTTGTCACCAGTGGTCGGCGGAAGGTGCACGTGCCCGTCGACCTGGGACCGGACCGCAGCGATGCACGGATGCACGCCAAGACCGTAGGATCCTACGCAGTGGCGTAGGGGACCGCACCGCCACTTCCCAGCAAATTAGGGACACTGTTGCTCCTGGGGTATCGGCGAGGACCATTCGCAACCGTCTCCATGAAGCTGGGCTACGGTCCCGCACACCGTTAGGCTGTCTTCCGCTCACGCCCCAACATCGTGCAGCCCGCCTCCAGTGGTGTCGCGACAGGCGTGAATGGAGGGACGAATGGAGACGTGTCGTCTTCAGCGATGAGAGTCGCTTCTGCCTTGGTGCCAATGATGGTCGTATGCGTGTTTGGCGCCGTGCAGGTGAGCGCCACAATCAGGACTGCATACGACCGAGGCACACAGGGCCAACACCCGGCATCATGGTGTGGGGAGCGATCTCCTACACTGGCCGTACACCACTGGTGAACGTCGAGGGGACACTGAATAGTGCACGGTACATCCAAACCGTCATCGAACCCATCGTTCTACCATTCCTAGACCGGCAAGGGAACTTGCTGTTCGAACAGTACAATGCACGTCCGCATGTATCCCGTGCCACCCAACGTGCTCTATATGGTGTAAGTCAACTACCCTGGCCAGCAAGATCTCCGGATCTGTCCCCCATTGAGCATGTTTGGGACTGGATGAAGCGTCGTCTGACGCGGTCTGCGCGTCCAGCACGAACGCTGGTCCAACTGAGGCGCCAGGTGGAAATGGAATGGCAAGCCGTTCCACAGGACTACATCCAGCTTCTCTACGATCGTCTCCATGGGAGAATAGCAGCCTGCATTGCTGCGAAAGGTGGATATACACTGTACTAGTGCCGACATTGTGCATGCTCTTTTGCCTGTGTCTATGTGGCTGTGGTTCTGTCAGTGTGATCATGTGATGTATCTGACCCCAGGAATGTGTCAATAAAGTTTCCCCTTCCTGGGACAATGAATTCACGGTGTTCTTATTTCAATTTCCAGGAGTGTATGTTTCCATCTCTCCCTTTTCCTACTGACGAATTCCAGTCACCCATGAATATATTATATTTTCGTCTCCCTTCACTACATGAATAATTTATTTTATCTCGTCAAACATTTCATCAATTTCTTCATCATCTGCAGAGCTAGTTGGCATATAAACTTGTACTACTGTAGTAGGCATGGGCTTTGTGTCTATCTTGGCCACAATAATGCGTTCACTATGCTGTTTGTAGTAGCTATCCCGCACTCCTACTTTTTTATTCATTATTAAACCTACTCCTGCATTACCCCTATTTGATTTTGTATTTATAACCCTGTAATCACTTGACCAAAAGTCTTGTTCCTCCTGCCACCGAACTTCACTAATTCCCACTATATCTAACTTTAACCTATCCATTTCCCTTTTTATATTTTCTAACCTACCTGCCCGATTAAGGGATCTGACATTCCACGCTCCGATCCGTAGAACGCCAGTTTTCTTTCTCCTGATAACGACGTCCTCTTGAGTAGTCCCCACCCGGAGATCCGAATGGGGGACTATTTTACCTCCGGAATATTTTACCCAAGAGGACGTGTTGGAGTATGTTCACTAAAATTAACAATTTCGCTATGACGATAATGAGTACAACATAGTTTCTTACTTGTTACGCTAGAGCAGATATATTTGAATTCTGTGTCAACAGCATCTATGGATTCACTCACTACTGAAAAAGCTGCTTTCTGGAGAGTAAAAGTATGTAAGAGGATAGGTATATTCTACATATCCGTTACCAGTTTTTGGGTGTTTATGTTGCAGACTGCCATGATTAGAAAAGGTGTACTTCCACTAAATTTTAAGAAGCTTAGTTACATATACTAATACCTAAAAATAGTCTGTGTAGCTAAATTAAGCATTCAGATTAAACGCCTAGGAGCGTAATTATTTGAATGACTATTATTAGCAGGTGTGAAGGATTCTTAGCGGTGGTCTACTAAGGCTTCTACTAAATTTTCAACTATTCTCTGTCTTTTAAGACGTAAGCACTTATAGAAGAAACTAGTTTGAACGAATGTGAGCGCTTATAAATAAGTACTGAAACCTGATTTTAATGTCCTTTGCGAACGTGGAAAACTTGTGATGTTTATGTTCTATCTTATGATTTGTTACTATTTTTGGTGGCTGTACTAGAGAGAAGTAACTTGCATTTCGAAAACCCATTACTGTAGCATAATTTACGAGGTACTCAGCTGCTTCGATATCCTGTGTTAAGTGCGGCAAGTGGCTATAACGAACAGTTTTGTTTTAGCAGCAGAATTGCAGAGTCAAGATGGTCGATGGTGTGTGTGTGTGTGTGTGTGTGTATGTGTGTGTGTGTGTGTGTGTGTGTCTGTATGAGAGAGAGAGAGAGAGAGAGAGAGAGAGAGAGAGAGAGAGAGAGAGATTGAAATGTCATTGCTTAGGTAATTGCTACTAAATTCTCATGCTGCAGAACAATTTAATTTGAAGTAACATTTACTATTACATGGGGAACCTTAAATGTTTAACTGTAATATTTCTTGAAACTTCCTGGCAGATTAAAACTGTGTGCCCGACCGAGACTCGAACTCGGGACCTTAGCCTTTCGTGGGCAAGTGCTCTACCAACTGAGCTACCGAAGCACGACTCACGCCCGGTACTCACAGCTTTACATCTGCCAGTACCTCGTCTCCTACCTTCCAAACTATACAGAAGCTCTCCTGCGAACCTTGCAGAACTAGCACTCCTAAAAAGAAAGGATATTGTGGAGACATGGCTTAGCCACAGCCTGGGGGATTTTTCCAGAATGAGATTTTCACTCTGCAGCGGAGTGTGCGCTGATATGAAACTTCCTGGCAGATTAGAGCACTTGCCCGCGAAAGGCAAAGGTCCCGAGTTCGAGTCTCGGTCGGGCACACAGTTTTAATCTCCCAGGAAGTTTCATATCAGCGCACTCTCCGCTGCAGAGTGAAAATCTCATTCTGTAATATTTCTTGTTGTTAAGTAGGACATCTGCTTAACGTCATTTTGTATCCCTGGAAATTCAACGGGAATGAGGAGCGTAATGTAATTATTACTTAATCCTATAGCCTGTAGGATGTTTTATCTCTGAAGATATTACACGGGCCGGCCGGAGTGGCCGTGCGGTTCTAGGCGCTACAGTCTGGAACCCAGCGAACGGTACGGTTGCAGGTTCGAATCCTGGCTGGGGCATGGATGTGTGTGATGTCCTTAGGTTATTTAGGTTTAATTAGTTCTAAGTTCTAGCGACTGATGACCTCAGAAGTTAAGTCGCATAGTGCTCAGAGCCCTTTGAACCATTTTGATACTACACGGAAGTAATAAATTTTATGGCTTACCTCCTCATATCCTGTCGGACCTCCTTTTGTCCGTCGTTCTGCAGCGACTCGACGTTACGGATTCAACAAGTCGTTGGAAGTCCGCTGCAGAAATAATGAGCTATGTTGCCTCTTGGGCCATCCATTATTGCGAAAGTGTGGCCAGAACCTCTCGATTATTTCCCATAAACGTAATGTGGGGTTTTCACGTCATATGATCCGTGTGGCCAATTCTTTCATTCAAATTGTCCAGATTGTTCTTGAAACCTGTCACAAACACTTGTGGCCGAGAGACATGTCACACTGTCAGCCATAAAAATTACACTGTTGTTTGTGAATATGAAGTCGATGAATGGCAGCAAATGGTTTCCAAGAAATTGAACATAATCGTTTCCAGTCAATGATCACTTCAATTACGTCAGAAGACCCAGTCCACTCCATGTAACCATTGCCCACACCATTGTGGAGCCACCACCAGATGCACAGTGCCTCGTTGACCACATGGGTCCATGGCTTCGTAGGATCTGCTCTGCATTTGAAACCTACCATCAGCGGTTTCCAACTCATCTCCGAATTCCACAGTTTGCCAGACATCTGGTGTCCTACGGATGTGGTCACGAGCCCAGGAGAGGCACTGCAGGCGATGTCATGCTGTTAGTAAAAGCGCCCAGCTTTCTCAGCATTTTCCTAACGGATACGTTTATCGTACCTAGCACATTGACTTATGCGGCTATTTCACCTAGTGTTGCTTGTCTGTTAGGAGTGACTACTCCACGCAAAAGCCGCTGATCTTGCTCGTTAAATGAAGACTATCGACCATTTCGTTGGTTTGGCGAGAGTAATGCCTGTTATTTAGTATTGTCGGCACTCTGTTGTCAATGTGAATATCGGAATATAGAATTCCGTAACGATTTCCGAAATGGAATATTCCACGCGCCGAGCGCCAACTAACATTCCGCGTTCAAAGTCTGTTAAATACCGTCTTGCTGCCATAATCACGACCGAAACCTTATCTAACTAATCACCTGAGTACAATTGGCAGCTCCACCAATGTACTGCCCTAAAGTTTTGCCTCACGCGGAAAGGACAGCGTCGTTTGATGGTTGACTAACAGTGGGTGGCCGCAGACGATTCACAAGCACCTGAGGCCAATGAATGAAGGCTTACTGCCATTCATGTTACAACCAGCTCCCCTTGTTGTCGGCCTACAGCCTTCTTGACAACTCAGGAGCGCAGATAAGCACTTACAGGAATTCTCAGCAGTTATCACAAGAAAATCAGACATAGTGGCCTTAGGGAATCTGCAGCCTCGGTGGGAAGTCCCACAACATGAAACAGTATGAGAGCAATACACTCCAGTCACTGCAAGACCTGAAACTTTGGGTCCCTGTACGAATACTGGTGGGTTTGGGTGAGATTGCAATTGAGACCTCAAATGAAATCGGTAAGACATAATGGGGAAAAACAGTAAAACGACCGAGCAGGGGTTATGGAGGGACTGATAATCAATCATTATTAATCACAGAAGTCACTGTGCCTTCAATGGGTGTTAGCTGGAGACCATGGAGTATCAGTCAATCAGTGAGTAATCATTTGAAGAGCAGTGAAAACTGAAAGGCAACTTTTTCGTTCTGTGGATTGATCAGGGGTCATGCAAAGCGGTTTGTATGCTATATCCAAAAGGAATTCTAATTTTGCATTCTGGGGGCATGTCAGTCTATTGTTGACACAGTTTTCAGGGTTATAGTCGGATCCCTGCACTAATTTCGATGTCTCCTAATTTTGCACCCCATGAAGGGTAGTCTATTTCGTGTGTGGTACTTGAATCTTTAACCATCTAACTGCTTTTTTCTTGAGTCACGTCAGCCTGCAAATATTCTGTTGACGCCGCTCCTGAGACGCATATAAGAACAGACAATGGACGCCATCCGTGGATAACAAGAGTGTGTCAGCTGGCAGGTGGCTGCTGTGTGGAAAGGGAAGAGGACTAATTAACTGAGCTGTCGAGAGCGTCACCTCAGGAACACAGGACACGAAATACGAAGATTTCTGGCTGTCATCTAGTTGCCACACGACGTCAAAGCAGATTGACAAGTTGTGCCAACATCGCATGTTTCCCACACCCACTTCTTGCTCTAAGACAAGTGGTGAATTGGTGTGGTTAATTCCACTCCATCTATCTTTATTAATATCGCGGTGTTTCTATGACCACTCAAATCTGCCCTGAGCTTACATTTCTATTGTTGATTTCTAGATGACAGAAATAAAATCAGTTTATCACATTTGATTTAATTTCGTACGTATCTATTGCGTGCAGGGGCGACCTTCTTTAGTTATCAGTTTGCACTAATACCACACTTTTGGAGCCCAACATGGAGCGACATCATTTGCATTTCATTCCTCATTCACTTTATATCACTAAATTCTTAATGCCAGGTATGGGGCCATAGCTTATCAGTTCCGAGATTCAACAATGTATAGATCTATGTACAAAACTGCGCCTACATGACTTGTCTGCAATTCGAAGTTATGTGTTTGGCAGAGGGTTCATAGAACTACTTTCATACTACTTCTCTACCTTTCGACTCTCGAATAACACGGGTGGAAAATGAAACCCAAATCTTTTCATGGGACTTCCGATTTCTCTTATTAAATTACGGTGATCAATCTTCACTATGTGTGTGGGAGTCAATTAAATGTTTCGATAACAATGGGAAAGAGTTGCTGATTGAAAGTCTGGGAAAAGATTTCGCGACAATGCGAAATGAGCCGAACCTGTTTGAGCATTTTCGATGTTTTCCATATGTCCTATACGGTAAAGAGCTCATATCACACAATAATACTCTAGAAGCACACAAATAATGATAGTGCGGGTAGTCTCTTTGATAGATTTATTGCACCTTCTAAATATTATGCGAATAAAACGAAATCCTTGGTTCTCTGTCTCCACAGCATTTTCGATGTCAGGGTGCCAGTTTACGTTGTTCATAATTGTAAATCCAATGCTTTTAGGTGAATCCACAACGTTTAAATTTGTGTTATTAATCTTGTAACCCAAATTAAGTGGAGGACCTCAGAATTTTTATTCCTTAACTTCATTTACCACTTTCCGCACAATGCAGATGTCTTGCTAAAGTATTATAGAATTCGTTCCAATATTCTGACGTCTTCACCAGAATCTAAATGAAGCCACCATCAGACGGCCATTGTGGTCTAGCGGTTCCAGGCGCTTCAGTCTGGAACCACGCAGCTGCTGTGGTCACATGTTCGATTCCTGCCTCGGAAATGGATGTGTGTGATATCCTTGGGTTAGTTTTAAGTAGTTCTAAGTCTATGGGACTGATGACCTCAGATGTTAAGCCCCATAGTGCTTAGAGCCATTTGAACCATTTGATACCACTGTCTGCAAACGATCTAAAACTCCTGCTAAAATTATGTCCTAAATCTTTTATGTAAATTAAGAGCAGTTGAGAGCTAACATCACCTTCACGTCACTCCAGTTTCACGAAATGACTTTGTGTCATTTACTTCTAACTGAGACCATTGTCACAGGACATAAAGCATCCACACAGCTTATGACGATACTCGAAAGGCATGCGGTTTGAGTGGAAGCTGCTTGTGAGTTTTGTGTAAAAAGCCTTCAGGATATGTAAAATTATGAAATCAACTTCAGATCTTCCGCCGATAGCACTCATTATTTAGTACGATTTGTGTTTCAAAAAGAACCATGCTTTCTGAATCCGTATTGTCACGTGACTAGAGAGTTTTTTAAGATATTTCATTAATAAATGTTCCACAACCGTACCGAAAAGCGATGTTGATGATTTGGAGCTCTTTCTCTTTCATTATGTGAGCCATACCACTTCCAAGCTATTAGGTACAGTTCCTTCGCGTAACCAGCTGTTGTATATGATTGATAAAATGGAGCATACCTGCCTCAGCATACTCTGAATATATAGGAGTTGATATACAGTTTTGATAAGAAGTCTTGCCTTTATTAAATATTGAAGTTGCTTATCGAGGGTACCAAATTACTCACGCCATTAGCTACTTCCGATTCGAACACAGGGTGTCTACTGCATCCTCTTTTGTAAAGGAATGTCGGTAAACCGTGGTTAGCAATTATACTTTAGTAACACTATCGTCGGCAACATTGTCATTGCGTTACCAACATAAGATCTTGATTTAGTCTTGCCCTGGTATAAATTACAATCAAAGGGTATGTAGATTTTCTGCCAGATTTCTAGACAGTGTTTCGTTGCTGAAATTGTGCGATGTCTAGAGCTCGGAAGACAAGATGGCGCAGATGGAACTTGTCGGATTATTTCAACTACCTGAAGAGGCTACACAAAAAATATTCAGCAATAATAGTAGTATGTAAGTAGTATCGAGAATAATATCAGGTGGCGAATGTGTTTCCTTGCCTGTCTGGGCGTACCATTTCAAACTATCAGAAATAAAAAACATTAAAGCAAACATAATAAGTTGACATTACTTTTGACTGCTTCTGGATGTATAAAAAACAGCTCCTAAATTTACACTCCTTACACGTTTATATGACAACATTATGGCAAATGACCTATAAGCATTTATTGGCATCTGTGTGCCTAGTTTTGAAGTCCACCCCTTGGTGAACTCTCATAATCCCACTTAACACAACAATGTAAAGTAAGTTTTGCTAAATTTAAATTATATACTAAGCCCTGATGCGATGCAACAGGGCTAAACTTAGGTCAGAGTGACCAATACGTGACGTCGGTGCAAAAAGTGAAAAAAAAGGTTTGGAGGAATTGTGCCTCAGTTGTATCTCGTTCCTGTCCCTCCTAGGATGTCATGAAAAAGTTATTTACTGTTACCTTAACATATTTTGATTCTCTTTCCTTGTTCGAATGTCTACATTTATCCCAAAAAGTCCGATTTCCAACCTTTCGTGACGTAAAATCCTTCTGGATGTAAAGAGGTTACACTTTTCAAGGTTGTTTTCTTATTTTTCACCTCTGAAGTTACTTTCAGCCAAGGGCCAACTGTATTGTTACTGTTATATAAAAACTGATTTGAGTTTTGGACAAAAGTGAGCTGTTGAAGAAGTGTTTGTATGGGTTGACACAAAACCATTACAACTGTTTCAGCTGCTGTTTATGGAATTGTCTACTACAATTTGAGTTAGGAGGTACGCAAACATGGATAATATGGGTCAGTCTTGCAGTTGTCACTTAGGGGGCGTTAGGCGTATGGTTACTGACACTGGAGTCATTGATACTTTAATATGTACCAACTTAAATATGTTAGTTGTATTTCCTCACTCAACCTGAGGGCCAAAAGGTGAGGCAAAAGGTGCTGTAGGTGGTCACTACAGAGATGAAAGAAGCGATGAGGCTCAGCCGCACAGTGAGCATGCCCAACAAGTTGGCCACGGGGCGTCCAGAGGACACCTGCCGCGCCAGCAGCCGCAGCTCGCGGTGGGCGGCGCCGCCCACAGGCCGCACTTCCAGCAGCAGCTCCCCACACAGCTTCTGAGAGTGGATAGCTTCCGTCTCCACACAGTGGGCAGGCACTACAAACAGCGTGAGGTGAACTAGGCTAAGAAATATACTCAAGTTCCCTTGCCACATACTTATATTACTTGTACCTATGAACGATAGTTTCGTGCCAAGTAAGTAAATCTGAAGGGTGGAAAACAGTGATACTGATATGAAATATAACACTAGAAAAAGCTCATGGGCAGAGGCAACCAACTCGGACAATTTGCAGAGTTTTGCATGCAGTTTTGCGAGAGATCGCACATAGCCTGGTACACTCCATAGCATTCTAGGATGCCGTTGCAGATTCCCTCTGTACACAGACTGTTCCTTCACAGAAACGTTGCCGCAATATGCAGCATCATTTCTCATATCGCGAATGCAAACGTTAAGAAGTGAGAGTCTGTATCTGATCACAAACTGTAAATTTGCAAATCTCAAAAGTGATAAAATGGTAGCAAGAAAACTGCCCACAGTAAGCGCTACACACAGGTTATAGTCCTGCTCTTTACTAATTGTGAACATTGGTGTGTAGAATGAACAACAGTAAAAAAATAATAGAACCAACTGTAGTTTTACTATCTTCCCCTCACATGTGTTCACAGGACCGATATGAATCATCAGAGCTTTGTCACATGATGCTAGCAGCTTAATAATTGTCTCGTATTTTTCTGTATTGTTCCAAACATCTTGCACTATTGAAACGAGGGTCATTGCCAACATACTCACTATGGTGAAAACAAAGATGACGTTCGCAACAGAGAATGTAGGTAACGGTCTGCAACAGAAACGCACGATAACATATGCACATATGATATGTGATATGCTGGCAAAGGTTACTGTAACCAGATCCGATTTTAATTTCTTCAGTGATCCAGTTTTTATATCAACCGTAAAAGGCATCAGACCTAACAACTTGCACGTGAAGTGGAATGGCTTGGTGGCCAATAAAAGTTTCTCAGTATTATCTGGCAGCAACATGGCACATTCGTTCACTGACATCACCTGAAAAAGGAAGAAGAACAAAAACTTAAATGCACAGTACTAATTTTTCACAATAATATATATTTCATAGTCAGCAACGATCTGGCTTTCAACTTTCTAGGTCATCCTCAGAGAAACTAAACACACAACATTAGCGACAGTTTATAGCAGTACAAAGACTTTTTCTCCAAATGCGAAACACAAACGCAATGAATTTCACAAGTAAGCATTGAAGAAATATATTTTATATACTTTATACTGAAATATTTAAAGTATAAGAACGTACAGATCGAAAATGATTCCAATTGAGAATTGGCATAGATTACCATGTTATTTAAGCAAAACAACTAACGAATGGGTTGTATATGCAAGAAAAAGGGGTTCAGGGTGGTCTAAGGAGTCAGTAGAAGGTCAGAGAAGAATAACAAATAATTTTCAGCAGATATATTACCTGAAGTTAGGAAAAATATTTACTGGCTACTGATACTTGGAACTTATACTGTCCGTCACAGATGGTAACAAATGTAGACAGTCGGCTCTTGATTGCCTAATATATAAGCCACAATATTATCTATCTTACAAAATTCTTGCTAACTTTTTCAAATTCCACCTCTATATGTACATATAAGTTACCATTAAAAAGTAATTTATAGCTCACAATAGCTTTTCTCCTACAAAAGTGTGTTAATATTTTTCATTTCTTAGTTTCGCCTATGAGCGGAGCAATAAGGTTCTACAAAGGTGTATTCATTCTGCATGTGGGCCCACTTTTAATGAGGCAGCATGACTGGGTAGTTGTCAACTGATGCACTAGCGTTTTCATGACCACTATAACATTGTAGACGTATATTTCTCCAGATAGTGATTTCGACGTTCTAAACGTAATTGAAATAGCCGCATGTGTTCGCAAGTGCCAATATTCCTGCACCTTACCCCACCCACACTTAATGCATAACGGAGTTTTATCCCCACAGAAGAGTATAAGAGTATTCGAATTACGAGAATTGTCAGTAAAAATCAACATACAAGGAGGTGAGATATAAGTATGCTGAGAAACTATGATGTTGTTTCATTGTTGTCTGAAGCTACAGGCACTGGTATACTGCACGTCACGTTCACCTGACGTATCTAAAATTATAATCGTATGAATTGGACACACAAATAATGATATAGGTAACATGAAGGTAATGAAGCTGTGTATTCGCGAAGTAAACTACTCCAATCGATCGAAGAAAGAAAAGAAGCGAGTAGTGCAGCATTATTCACAAAGATATGTAATCATTCGGGAGTAAACTTTAGTTAAAGGGAAATGCCTGCAAATAAAAAAGTCACGATACAGAAAAGTAAACGGTTTCCTAAGGATAGATTCAGCACACATAAAAGTAAAAATAACTTCCAATGAACTTAAAAGGTAAGATGTCAACATTAACAGTGTTAAGGGAACATCAGTGTATACCGAAATGAAAGTGAGGATTTGTGGAAAAACTGCAGGGAAACCACAGGGAAGAAACTGATTGCTATGTGGATACATGAAAATAAAATAGCTACGCATTTGGAAGGCATGAGCGATCCATCATTAATATATGAGTTTGAAAGAACTTTACAAGACCGGCGATCAAACAGGTAAAATGACATGATTCACACTCGTTCGGAATTTCTAACGTCACTGCAGGAATTAGCAGCCAAATGACTTCCTAAAGTGGCGTGTGAAATCTGCAGGAAAACCGTCGCACCTTCGGAAGAATATCAGCCACACAGTGCCTAAGTCAGCAAGGGTAAGTAAGTGCGAGAAGGAACGGACAGATGAGTCATCAGACTTGCTGTCCAGAAGAGTCGAAAACAATTTTCTGGATCTGCTACACAGTGGAAGCAAAACTACGCCTCGGCAAAGTGGTGCAAGACTTTTGGTATTCCCAAAAATAAGTATAACATATAGGGAATGGCAGGTGACGACGAATCGGAGTGGAAGAGCAAGAAATAAGTGCCTGAGACAGGGACGCAATCAACTTCCCCATTGGTCAAGCTTCAGGGCAGAAAATCAATTAACAAATTAAAGAAAGTTTAAGGAAAAGGATTAAAATTTGGGACAAAGAGAGTCAGTAACATTTGCTGCTGACATAGCTCCGATCTGTAACAGAAATTTCTTATGTGATGAACTGTCTGTTGACTACCCAATTTCAACTAGAAGTAAATCAGAGAGAGATGAAGTTATGAAGGAGTAGCAGAAATCAGATTAGGGGCAATCGTAATACCAAAAATTGGTTATATAGTTTAGATTATGTGAAAGCTTTCTCTTAAGCCAAGTACACTAGTACAAAACATTTCTTAATTTGACGAGCAAATTTCTACAAAAGTTTATGGTGGGCATAGCACCTTATGAAGGTGCATCATGGACTGAAGGGAAACCGGATAAGAAGGAAATGGAAACGTTTGAAAGGGGGTGTACTGATGGACGCTGTAAATCGGATACACTGGTATCATAAAAATTTAGATGGTTCCTCACATAAACGAGAAAGCGAGCAATATTTAGCCAAACAATTAGAAGACATGATTGGACGTGTCTTTAGGCAACACAGAATATCCTCCATGTTACTATGGAATGAAATTCAAGGGGACTGAATGATAAGTATACACAGTTAATAAGTGATTGAGTGATCACACAAGGTGCAGATGTGACACTGAGATGAGCTGATTGTGACAAGCGGGGAGGTGAAGTTTCTCAGCCAGAGTGGCGATGACCTAAGAAAAAAAAAATACTGAAATCTTAACACTTTTGTAGAAAATAATGGGACCTCCACAACAACTGTTTCATAACACTTTCCGACCTAGAGTCCATGTATGTCGATTCTTGCTTAATGTCCCCATCATTAAATATTTCATCATTCAGTGAATTCCAATGAAATTCAGGCATTTAATAGCTGCTTTCAGAAATGAGGAAAACAACTTTAATGATAATTTTTTAATGTTATGAAAGGGAATAAACAGAAGAGTAAAATTAGCCTTGAGTGCTTTTGATAAACGGAACTGAGCTTTCAAAACGAAGATCCCAGTGTGAGCAAAACAATCAGTCTGCGTTACCAGTTTCGACTCACAGAAGTAAGACATGGAATTAGTTTTTGGAAAGCATTCAAGACTGAGAGCTGCTTCGCTAGGATATATATCTGACGCGTAATGCGAATTGCTACAAGAGAGAGAGAGAGAGAGAGAGAGAGAGAGAGAGAGAGAGAGAGAAGAAAGGTAAATGTAACGAAGAGATGCAGAGACTTAATGTCGGTAGTAATAAAATTAAGTCTGTATCTCCGGAATGTAAGGGCAACTAGTGGATAGCTATTGGACTGACATTCTTTTTGCATCCAAAGATGTTAGCAAAAAGTGGGACGAAGAACTAATGGTCTGTGAATAGCTCCCACTAGGAAATATGGAAGAGCAACATATAAGAGTACCCCTGAAGATTATATTCCATGAAGGCTCAGAAATAGGAATTAAGTCAACAGTGAATTTTAAATTGCTGGTCGTTGCGGTGATGTTGATTTTAATATGTGACAGATACTAGTCATTATGTAACACAAAATACACTGTCATATGAAGTCTGCTTTGATACTCCAAGTGTGACAGACAGTTTCACGAGCGACCAAGAAACTCCGTAGGCGCGCAGGGTAGAACGGATTACAATGTCAGCTAGCTTGAGTCATCAGGGAAACACAGCTTGGTCCAAAGCGATTGCTCTCCTCCCGACAGCAAGCTATAGTCAGTGTGTGACGTCAGCAGCGTCATCCAGGTGGAAACCGTCTTATGTCATCTCGAGGTGGATGGTGAACTCTGTACCTGTGCAGTTCTTACATTGTCGATCTAACGGCGTAAAGGCAGACTTTATAAGCGGTATTGTATCCTATATTAATTTAGTAATACGACTACACGATAATAGTTCACGTTTTGCTTTTCCACTCAGAAGAATTAATTTCACACCATTGTGACTAACTAAACCCAGGGTGGAGACATTGTTTTAGCCCAACTGCCACGTGTCACCACTTTTCATGTATAACACTATTGCTGACATCCGATTTGAGGCTGTGGAAGTGAATCCACAATCAAATTTTATAAATCCTTAGTCCGACAACTTAAGATTGTACATTAACGTAAAATAGTTTGAGTGCAAATTATAGTTTATAAATGTGAATGCAGAACATGAACTGGATAAAAGTATCAAATGGTAAGAGCACTTCATGTCAGTTTGAATGACTATAAAACAACCGCTTGTGAATATGTTTGAATTCGATTCTATTTTGACCAAATCATGAAGACTTGGACAGATAAAATATCTCATATGTATGAAAAATAACAGTAAAACCTAATAACCTAGATAGTGCCATACAGTCTCTTTCGCCATTTCAGTATGAGGTCATACACATCAAAAAATCCTGCTTTCACGCTCGCTCAAAGCGAATTGAACGCAAAACGTGACGCAGTCACGTGCGACATGTAAGCAAACGATATCAAATGCAGTGTATATACACATTACAAAAAGAGAAGAAGGATAGAGATCCTACCAGGAGCAAACCTCGATCTCGCTAGCACCACTGATGGTTAACAGCAGACAGCATAAACTATGTGAGTGACAGTTAAGCTGCTACTTTAAAAAGAAAGGACTTGGAAAATTTTCATTATGTGCAGACTGTGGCTATGGTTTCTATTGTACATGTGCCTGTAAGTTCTTGTACATGTTTATTACTTCTATTGTGACCAACAGGTTAGATTAAAGGGTTCGATTTAAGCGATTGAAACTGGATCAGTAGTTAAAAATGTAGGATTTAGCTGAGTTACCGTTTTGTAGCTCACTCATTCGTTTCTCTCACTCGTTCACTAGAAAGTGACAGCTTACCTAGAGCCTTCACTTTTTTATCAACTATAAAATACTTGTCAGGTCTAATTCACTCAATTTCATTTAAGTTAGCTAGAAAAATTAATGAAAATGAATATTTTTCTTGTATCACGTTGACCAATTTTCATAGTAATTACTTTTTCCATGCTAAATTTGAACTTTAAGAAAATAAATAAAATGAATTGTGGTGAATATAAGAAGCCTATTCCGTGATCAGTCATCAGCTTTTCAAGAACTGGCGATTGTAAATGTTTTTTAAGAGAAGGCATATCTACAGTTCTACCACATTCACAAGGAACTTTAGTTTTCAGGAAATATTTTTTACATTCTTCACAAGTACAATATCCATCTTTTCGATATTTATCTTTATAAAATTCTTTAATATTCTTTATCACTAGAGAGTCATCACTCTGCTTAGGCTGTTTCGGATTGACCATTTAAAGATTATAAAATTTATTTGGGAAAAGTTCATTCCCAAAAACTGCAAAAGAAACACTTTTTTGGACTGCACTGACCCCATGTACAGATTGCTGTCCTTCGATCTCACAAAATATTAACCTATTTTGAAAAAAAATTTAATCTACATAAACAGAGCTAATCAAAAATGAGAATTGGATATTATTTCCTAATTGTCATAATAAATTTTTCTGTTTTTATTTCGAGTTCATTTCTGAAAATACATCAAAATGAAATGCAAACACGATTTTAAGATTTCATTAACTTTTTCTAATGTTTCATTCATTTATAGTTAAAAATTTCCAGTAAGTAGTGTATGCTATGGATCGTAAATTAATGTTTTCTTATCATACAATGTTACCTACGCTAAGGAATGTCCAGGAATTATTTCAATGAAAGCTGCACAAAGTTTGATAGTTGTTTTCTGTGAACTTACAATGTTCTTTTTACGATTCATGTTAATCACATATGTATGATAGTTCACTATGAAATTATACGGAGCTATGACAGTGTCTGATTCGAATAGTGTAACTCATTTAAAACTTAGAAATGCATTGTATGATTTGAGAAAATTGTTTGGATGATTAACACTCCACATTTCGTGTGGAAAAACTTCTATTCCTCCATTTTTCCAGTATGTAGTCTGTAGATTAACGTGATCGTATAATGAAGAGTCAAGAAAGTGATTACTTTTAAGATTTGTCTAAAATTAAACAAATACGAAATACGCAATAACAAATTCGCTGAGTTTTTGTAGTTTGCGATATCAAGTTCCAAATTCTTCTTACCACTCAATCCTGCAACTTCTACAGGTCATAGATCATAAAAAGATATTGAAGTATTTGAATTTTTCAGATTATTTTCTTGTTGTTCTAACTCGAAAGTTGGTTCATGTTTAATAATTAGTACACGATTTTCCATCAATTCTATTACAATGTTTCCTTCCTTGGGGAATGTATCTTTAATTTTAACTCCAGCACCATTACAGTCAGGCCATCTAAGAATTGCATGTGCAGGACTAGAAGACCTAGTAAAAATTACTGTTAAATCTCCTTCTCACTCTTTATTTTTCCATTATTAATAATATGCCCTTTCAAGCTTATTTTACCAGTAACAGATGAAGTCTAACATAACACAGCTGTTGATGAAAAAAGGGATGTTCGATTCTAGATAAAATTTTATTTCCTTCCTTTATAGCCACAAAATCAAACAGGTTGCCACTTAATACCCAATTAATTTGTATTATCTTTTTTTTAAATTTTGTATAATCTGATTCTGATCCATCTGGATTTGCTACAACAATTCTAATGTTCACTTACAATTGTGCACAGTTTGGATAAAGCCATCCATAACCAATATTTATTTCAATATCTGTTTATGGAATTAGTAAAATTGTTAACTCTGGATTTCATTCATGATTTATAGATGAGAAAATTAACTAATCATTTTTAAAACAACTGTTACAAATGCACCATTATAGTCAATCAAATTGTCATTTTCATCACTTATAGTAATTTTTAAATCTTCAATAAGATCAAAAACAACAATATCTACATGGCAATTTGGTTCATAAATTATTGGTCTTCGAAACTCAGCATTAGGTTTAAATTAAGCAAAAATATTAGTTTCTCTATGAAAATGATCATTATGTTTATCAACATTCCATCAGTCAAATTAAAATTTATATCGATTAATTCGAATAGAATAATTTTAGGAACTTGTTTAGCAACAGTCTTTTTATTAGCTTCAGTAATTTGGTTATTAAATCCTAGGATAATTGCAGCATTTCCTTTTTTATGTCTTTATACAACTTAACATGACTCTCAATAGCCATTGCATTTCAAATTTCATCAGCTGTGATATAAATAGGATTTTTTGAATGAAAAGCAACTTCAGTAGTTTCTCCATCACAATTCAGTTTATTATTTTTCGATGCAATATTTGAAGTTAAAAAAGTGGAATAAAAGCTAACTAATTAAACATTTTTATAAGTGTCTCTTATTGGAACACTTAATCTTTTTTAAAGAATAGTTTACTTACCACTTGGTTGAAATAGGCATTCTATTGCATTGATAAAAATTTATTTAAATAAATGAGACACAGTCGAGAACTACATCGCACAGCTTGGGAACAAAAAATAAGATTTCCAGAAAAACATTAAAACTGGTAAGCTATTATTGAATTCTGTTTGATGTGTTGTCATACTACCAAGTGACTGTGGAAAAATTACTTTATTAATTGGCAATTATATTCAAGCTCTATTACTGTTCAATTGGAATAAAATAAATGATTTGTATGTTTATTGATAAAAATTCGATCAACCAAAATATCAAGAGTGTATAAGAAGATGTAACAAAATTGAAGAGAAGCAGAATGAAAAAATTGCTACTTTTATTATTAATGAAAAAATTATTCCATTAAGTCAATAATTCAGTAGTAGTATTGATGACTTCATTCTTGCAAATCCAGATTTTGTTAGAGAATATTTCAGTAGAAGGAGACACAAAGGAATATAGAGTTTATATTTAGCTCAAACTTATTCAAAAAAACCAAACCAATTAGTAAGAAATAACCTTATTTTTTAAATAGCTTCAGATTAGATGACACAAATTCAAGTCATATTTATCATGAGTTAGCTGGTGGTGATTTAAAGTTTGATAATTTTTAAGACATCTGCAGTAAATGTTGGAATGATCTATTTGGATTTTTTATGATAGTCATGACTAGAATGCTGAATGAAAAAGTTCAGAAATAAAATACAGTATTTCATTCAATATTAATGTTTTTATCCTTATTAAATGAGTACTATAAAACATGTTATTGGATAAATGTCAAGCCACAGTGATATTTTGCCTGAACACATTAACAGATTTAAATTGGCACTTGGTTGTTTAAAACAATATAAAAAATTAGAAAAAATGAATCAAGGTGTTGTGAATATTATAATAATAGTTCATGGTCTAGTAATGAAGCTAAATTTGGAACTGATATATGCGGTTGTCATTTTTTTCAACGATTTATATTCATAATATTTCGTCTATTTAAATTTTATAAATGTAATAGGTAATCAAGATACTGGCTAAACCAGTTGCTGCTGGTGCAAGAATGTTAAGGATAACATCAGTTCTTTAAAAATAATTAATTTTTTTATCTGTATTGAGAGTTTGGAAAATATGACCCAGAAGTTGTTGAAAAAGCTAAATGAAGTAGGACGAATCCTGAATAATTGAATTAACAATTCAAGTTTTGTAAAAAACAACCATGAACAGAATATGAAAAGCACAAAGGAGACGATTAACGAGTTATTGATACCACTGACAAAGTAAAAGATGAATCATAGGATTAGCTGGTAATGTTTTGAAAGCTCTTGAAGAAAATAGAGTAATTGGAAATAAAATGGTTCTTAATCATCAACATCCCTACCTAGACAGAATTTGGAGATATCTCACCAATTACAAACCCACACTACTGGTCTGAGGCTAATCCTAGTAAGTATGACATTACATTAAATGAATCAGAAATTCAAGCTCCATTGAATAAGATATGGTGTTAAAAAACAAAGGAGATGCAGTCTGACATAGAAATAAAATGTTTAAAAAAACATTAGTGAAAGGATGTTACAGTATTTTGATCATACTGAAGATCCAGCTTTTGGATTGAAACTTGTAATTTGTGGGGTATTTTGCAGTTGATTTCGATGGCGATAAATTAAAAGTTAGTGGAAAGAATACAAATGCACAGATAGTCTAATGTATCTTCTAACTAAACAACAAATAAGTGTGGATGCTATGGCTGAAAAATTTGATTCTTATTATATACCAAATTACACAGATACATTGCACCATCCAGGAATGACATATTCTGAGATTAGCTCAGACAAAATATACTTGTGTAGATGTAAAGACTAAACTAACCTGATCAAATATATTATTGACATCTTTTTCCATCAGATTGAGATTCTTCAAATTATTCAGATGCAAAACCGGTGAAGGTTTTGTTTAAAAATTTACAGATAAACCGGTTGAATATGTTTGGACGAATGATGTTAGACTGAAGCAATAGATTAACAGTAATTCGTGGTGAGGACTTAGCTCGGTATAAAAATTATCATAATGAAAAGTGGGAATAACGCTGATATTAACAAACAGATTTAGTGATTTTATTATAAATAATGCCTACAGAACACTATATTTGATTACATATTTGCATAATTTATCACTTACATTATGTAAAAGTGAAAATCATGGAGAAAGTCTACTACATTGGGCTTTACATAATTTACCAATGTCAGAGATGCATCTACCAGAATGTAATCACTGCATACCATTTAATAATTCGACAAAAGACTAGTACATAGAGATGAGGTAATTAAGTAGCTGAAGCAAATGTGACAGTATGTCACTTAAATATTGACATTTTTATCGGCTGTAAACGGTGAACAATATTGTGAAGTGTTAAGGGTGAAACAAAAATTATTTGTAAACACTTAATGTAATATTTATAAAAGATACAGTTAATGTTCTTGAAACAACTGATATGCAGCGATAATTTTAAAGTAGCATCTTTATTTAAAACATATCTATGAAAATAAAAAAGGATAGTTAAGAGACACGATTGTATGGCTGAGGAGGAAGAACGTACTTTATGGTACTCACACTGTTTGTTTCACGATATGGAAGGCAGCCATTGAGCGGCTACACATATTTTATGTAAGTTTTGCTAAAATAAACTAATTACTATCATCAAAAAATGAATTTCTTTGTAATAGTTATCAACTCAAATGGTCCCAGTGGCTAATTATTTCAATAAGCATTTTTTCAGTAATTAGCACTGCAGGAAGCTCATCTTCCGATGCAGCCTCTGGTCGGCCATTACGCGCTCAAGTATTAATTTATTTTTTTAAGTGTTAACAGTTACTGTAAATGCGGGAGATTTAGTTGTAAGAACCTTTTTAAATTGCAACAGTTAATTAATTTACATTAAAGTTTATTTTTTAAATTATACACATTCCAGGAGTTCAGTAACTTTTATCTTGGCCACTCCATGGCAACAATCGAAATACTCTCAAGCCTTGCTTTGGAATCAGTAAATAGAAATTAACAAAATTACATTCAATTCAGTTAATGGCAACTATATTTTAGTCATCACATTCAAAATCTAATGTTGGTACATGAATAACAGGAGCTCTTCAAGAACCCGTTTCATATTTACTTATGCATGTAAGTAAAAGTGATAAGAAAAGATAATATCCCTGAGTGAAAGAATCATACTCTAAGAAAAGGAAAATTCACCTGATAAATTACATATATATATATATATATATATATATATATATATATATATATAATGTAACACATACATCTCCTATCATGACCATAAAGAATCAGTGTGTAGATATCAAGCTTTTCAAGAACTTCAATTAGCTGCAAAAGAAACAATGTACTGTTCAGACGCTAGTTTGAAAAAGAAAATTAAAATTGCAGCTAGTGATGTTAGAGGAATAATATATGGAAAAGAAAGATTAGGAATGGGTTTCGATGTTGATGAAAATGGTTGGCGATTATAAACATAACATCTAATAAAATTTATAGTTTTTAAGTGAATGTAATGCATGGTACAACACACAAGATCACGAACAACATACAGTATAAAATATATATCTGGAACTACATTTATAATTTTATGCAGGAGAATGGCAGGTCACCAAGATGATGATAGAAAAGGAAATGAGATACCAATTTTAGCTCATAATAGAAATTTAGAAACTGAGAAATCTAGAACTGACCCTATAAGATCTGCTATAGTTTCATCAGGGGAAGAACTTACAATTGAAGAGCAGAATGAAATAGAAAAATACAATAAACCAGTTTTATTGACTGTGATTTTAGCATTTGTTTACAGTCATGAAATAACAAGAGATCAAGCTAAAGAATGAAAAGTTAGAAGAGATTATTACCATAGCCATATGCAAACTCCAAAATACAGTGAAAATGAAAAAAAGAGAAATAAACTGAGAAAGAGAATAAACCTTAGTAAGCAAAAGCTATTTAATGAAGCTTTTGTGGAGGTATGTAAATAGAAATATAAGAATTATTAATTCTTATAAGTTTTTTATCTATATAAATGAACATTTTTTCTGTTGATTATAATTTGGTACCAAGTGGAAAACTAAACGAAAATCTATTAAAATTTAATTAAATAATGAACAGTAACATAGTATTCAACCATGAACTGATGTACAAAAAAAGAATGGTTGAGATAGTGTCAAAACATCCAAAAACTGGTGTAAATTTACTTGTTGTATTAGGTATTCCTGGTTGAAAAAGATTATTGAATACCTAACGAAAACGAAAGGAGGTAAATGACTACCTCAACATGTAGATGCTGATACCCTGAGAAGTGGAAATACACGCCCAGTGGGTTTCCCTAAGCTGGCTGCTTTCACCACAGCTTAGGGGCCCAAACTGCTCCACCAGACTTTGTTATGGCGTACTGGAATCTCTTTGAGGAGGCCACTTTTCAATATAGTCATGAACTTGGTGACAAGGAAGGTATTGGATGGTAGTGGTTATTGGATGGGGGAAGGAGGAAATGAGAATCATTTGTTATGATGATGAAGCAGTAATGCTGCCCGACAGTGAAGATAGCCTGTAGAAACTTTAACAAACTTTTTGCGTGGCGGCCAAAAACCTAAATATGGTCATATACACTCAAGAAACCAAATGTATGACGACATCTATGGAACCTATTAGATTGAAACTAGAAGTGGATGGAAAAATTACTCGATGGGTAATGACACTTTAATATCTTGGTATTGAAATGTCCAGCAGTGGAAATATTGAAATGAAGCTAGAGAACAAGTATTAAGAGCAAATAAAGTGGCAGGGTGTTTAAATGATATTATTTGGGAAAACAAGGGTATAGGAAAGCATGAAAAGACAAGCATATTGTAGAAAGTAGTGAGACAAGTTGTGACTTACACAGCTGAGACAAGATCGAAAACATCAAAATCCAAGAGCTTCGGAAACCAGGAAAAACAAAATCCTGCAGGGAAGATACTGGGAGACTGGGAGAACTGAAAACATTAGAAAAGAATGTAAAGCGGACACCATTAATAAGTGGGAATATAAGAGAAAGTATGAATGGAACGAAAGCATAGACAGAGTGGATGAAAGGAAGACTGTGAAATTCGTAAGAAATAAACTACAAACTGATAAAAGAAATCTTGCTCGTCCAAGCAAAAGCTGGAGCGGGAACCTCAGGTTAGACCTGTGGGTACTGAAGGAAACAGGCCTTAGCCATCGAAAACAAGGGAAAAAAATATGCTGGAGTGCGAACTCTCCTTTATTGCACTACATCGAAAATCACTCTGAGCCTCTGCAGTAAGCAGGGTGCCACATCGTAAAAACCCTGGATTTGTGGTGGAACTTGCTCCACATTCCAGTGCACACACTACACGAGTCCTGGACAACTTCTTTACCCGTGGACCTATGTTGAAAAGACGTTCCATAGCTGCATTAGCAATGGTACGGATTACTAGTGAACTGGAAGTAGATGGGAACTCATGCACCTGACACAACATGACGAGTAGCCTCCAGATGGTAAGAGGCGGTTCTCTAGTCTCAAGACAGAGACTGGATATGTGGTTACTCCTATAAGCGCCCATGGACAGCCTAAAACTCTTATGGTGTATAGCGTCAAAGATGTTGAGATAAGAAAGCCTTGCTGATGCATATACTGTGTACCCATAGTCTAGGCGTCATCAACGAAAGCCCCATAAAACAGGAGCGGACATCCCCTCTACATTTCCCAGGACCTCTGGCTAAGATACTTCAAGATGTTCAGTGCCTTCTGAGCCTTTGCCTTCAACACCTTTAGGTATGGTACCCACGACATTTGGGAGTCAAATGTGAGGCCCAGGAACCTCACAGTGTTTAAAATAGAGCATTGTGTTCCACATAAACAATGCAAGTGTATTAAAAGTACGACTCGAATAATTAAAATGAAAACACACAACACTTTTCTACTGAAAACTCAAAACCTATGTTTGCAGGCCATTGCTCCAACCTCTGTGCTGTAAGCTGCTACTGACGAGTCACTGTTGCAACACTGGAAGAGAGGAACAGAAAAACACAAAATCGTCCACAAGTAAGGAACACTGTAGAGGACATCCTATAGCAGATGTGATATTGTTATGGCTAAGGCAAAGAGGGTAAGACTTGAAACAGTGCCTAAGCAACATAATTCTGCCGCTCAAAACGATCAGACAGCACAACACCAACTCTGGGGCTAAAAGCGCTTAGACAGAAAGGATATTATGAGGTTCGGATGGTGGCCACGGAAACCCTACTGGTGCAGCTGCCATAAAATACTGTGTCACCAAGTAATGTCGTACACATTACTAATGCCAAAGAATGCACGGATACTTTGATGTTTACATAGAAAAGCCTGCTGGATAGGTGTCCCTAGCAGGGTCAGGTTGTCAACAGTGGATGGAAATCTCTGGAATCCACACTGACACTGGCTAAGGAGTTATCAATTCTCGAACATCGAGACTAGACGATAGTCAACCATTTGTTCCATGATCCTTCCTGCACAGATCGTTAAGTCGACGCCCTGGTGACTTCGGTCCTTTACTGGCCTTAGGACAGATATCAGTTGCCTCTCTCGACGACCTGGGAACATGACCTGTTTGCCATATCAAAACAGTCTAGGAGGATATTCTTCGGTGCCACTGCCAAATGTCGAAGCACGTCTAAGTGTGGGAAACATGCGTGTATATGCACCATGAGTTATCAGACGTGGTTGTGATCAGGTGCAGTACCATGAGTCTCAGATTCTGTCGAATACAGCTCCAATATTGAGAAAGGGTACTTGTAAGACTCAGAATTGTTTGATCTGAAGTTCAATTTGCCTCTCTGTGACCGCTGGCTACTGGCCGGTATCGGAAGTAGTTGTAAAATGCACCATCACCGTCTGGGCGTTGTTCAGAGGCACCATTGTTTCAGCACTGTTGGTAGTGGTAAACGTCTTTAATTAGCATAAATCCTGTAGATAGATCCCCTACATTTTTGGAAAAATTGAAACGGGTGACAGAGTCTAGGAAAGCTTGCCATGAGCTTTTCTTGCTCTTCTTCGACAAATGGCTTCTCCCTTACATCCTAGAGCAGTGTACCCAAAGAGTTGTCATTTAAAACAGAGCGTTGAGTTCAGTTCATAGCACCACATGTTCCAGCGAAGAAAACCTACTTTGATATTCACCGGGTGTTTAATGCCACTCGGAATAAGTAACGCAATGGAGTTTTATCAGATCAGCATCCGTCTGTTTATTGACACACTTTAAGACTAAAAAACAACGCTTCATATAGGAATCATCCGAACAGAACGGAAATAGTGGCGGATGGGTGTTATCTTACTGAAACTTAAGCCCACGATGGTTTGCTATGAAGGACAATAAAATAGCGAGTAGAATATAGTCGACAATTCGCTGTTCTGTAAGGGTGCCACGCCACGTATGACTACAAAAGGAGTCTTCCTATGACAAGAATAAGCATCCCAGACCATCAGTCGTGATTGTTGAGTCACATGTTGGGCGACGTGCAGGCTGGTATCCCGCTGATATTTGGGGCGTCTTCTGAAAGGGCTTTGCTGGTCATCAGAAGTCAGACTAAAGAGGAAATCATCACTGAAAACAATTACACTACGGTGAATGACATTGCTGGCCGAAGATGTGTCTAGAGATGCCATGGATACCAACGTGACTGAGCCCACCATGTGGCCTGCCACCAGAAGAGATGATCTGTGATGCCATTTATTTTCATAGTAGAACACCACTGGCTGTCATCTGCGGCACCTTCACAGAACAGCTCTTCGTTGACGATATTCTACAATTCCCAAAAAAGGCGATATTTTGTACTGTTTATCCCCGTGTTTCTTTAACTCTACCTTGGCCAGCAGTTTCGCCAGATCTCTCCCTAGTTGAGAACGATTGAAGCGTTACGGACAGGGCCCTCAGAATACCTCGAAATTTTTACGATCTTAAGCGTCAATTGGACGTAGTTCGTCACAAAAACCCTCAGAAGGACACCCAACAATTCTATCAGTCAGTGTCAAGTCAAATAATTGCTTACACAAGGGCCGGAGGTGGACCAAGGCAATGATGACAAGTTCAATTTGCAAAGCTCTCTCACTTCAATAAATCATCCAATTTTTCTGAAATTGTAATCATTTGTTTATCTATACATATACATCGTATCTACATATGTTTGCCGCAGTAGGATAGTATCTTCGTGATACGTCGTTTTTTGTGTCTTAGAGTGTCTTTCGCACATTCAGGATACATTCTACAGCCAAGTAACCTTTCAATTCTTCCTGAGTAATTTCAACAATATGTCTTCGGGACAGAAAACCTTTGCTGTAGACCAAGGCTTCATATTCAATAAAAACAACACCACATTGCTGACTGTTGTCCAAC
Organism: Schistocerca americana; assembly: GCF_021461395.2. Lineage (NCBI taxonomy): Eukaryota > Metazoa > Arthropoda > Insecta > Orthoptera > Acrididae > Schistocerca > Schistocerca americana. The sequence goes on along the minus strand of NC_060122.1, from coordinate 127,848,537 downwards.
GAGCACGTATGTCCGTAATAGCTATTACGAGACCAGTTAAAGGCGCTGATATATTTGTAACACAAAGGTTACTGGATTGGAGCAGTTTTGGGCTGAATATGACGTAGTGTAACGTCGAAACTGGTTGCCTAGAAATAAACCTATATAAGGGCGATTGGTGTTGTTTTTATTGAACGTTGAACAGCCGTAGTCTCATACTCCACCAGAAGATGAAGTTACATTCAGAGCTTTATATCGCTCCGTTTCAATGGCGCATTTCCCAAGGCATTTAGCTTTCTGCAGCTTCAGAGAAGGTTGTGAACTACAGGTTTCAACCAACAGTGTTCCATTGCCCAATCACTTGACTAACTTTGAAGTGCGAGTAAGTGCTCTAAACCGTTTTGCATACAGAGACGCGAAACTTCCTCAAAACCGACATCTTTTCTTCACTATTATAAACACATTCTTATTAGCAGCAGGCATTCTGTTACTAGTACAAATTGTTTTGGAAACCAATCTCAGTCAGGATGATGGGCAATACAGGCGCTATTGTTGGACTGGTTTTTAGTATTAGCAGTCCGCCTATATTGCAGGGGAAAGGAAGTGAAAATTTCGAGATATACATCAGAGTCCCACGGAAAACTAGGGAATTAAGGGGTTACCCAGACAGAGCTCCACACGCTTAGGTAAGTATTACACAACGGAGGTGCAGCAGGTACCCCAGAGGTTGTCCGCTAACAACTGTTTCAATAAAAAGAGCCATATATCCCACTGGTGCGCAGAGCCCCTTGGGATTGAGGCGATACATTTTGGAAGTTTTCATCATCCTCACGATCAGGGCAGTCAAACAAAGATCTTCAATCCTTGTGGTACACGAAGTCCTGCTACCGCACGTTACAGATTTTACTGAAGCGTGCCCAGAACTTACAGTGACAGACGACGGGCGGTGATTACCGGTGCTCAGCTCAGGAATCCCAGGGTTACGAAACATGTACCCAGCCAAGGAATGCAGAAGCCCTGAGGGCTACTTACACGAAATTAAGTTATTGTAGGATTCGTATTTTCGTTACAGATCGCTGTGTACCTGTCGTCTATGGGCACCGTCTTTGATTAGTTATCAAATCGTTCTCTGTCATAGGTTCTGGACCCGCCACAGCTTACATTCTGAAAAAAAAAATCATCAGTTTTGACAGTCAAATACTACCAGCATAAGAAGTCGTCCCCAGTCTCGAAACGACAATGATAAAGCGGGTGAAGGAGTGGACATTGGTTAAGGGCACTCTCTTTCCCTTGGGGTGGGGAGGGAGAACAAGGAATGATCAACGACATGAATATCCAGAGAGCAATGGAAGTCACTCAACTAAAGACACATAACGTCTATCCACAGGGCATATAGCCTGTAATTGAAAAAGTGTAATGATGATCTCTTCACTGGCAAAAAAATTCCAGAGAAGTTTCCTATTCAGATAACCGAGAGGGGATGCCAAATGGAGGTGACCATGAGAGAAAGATTTAGTAAGCAACGAAAGGACAATAACCTACGACTTGGAGAGTGGAAAGTCAGTAGCTTGAACGTGGAGGGAAACTAGAATAACTGAAAAGGAAAAGTAAAGGTCAGTGAAGTCTGATGGAAAGGTTACAAGGATTTCTGGTCTTATCAGTATAGGGCAATATCAACAACAGCAGGAAATGACATGACGGGAGTAGGATACGTTATGAATACGAAGGTTGGGAAGAGAGTGAGTTACTGTGAACGGTTCAGTGTTATTGTTGTTCTCATCAGAAGTAGTTAGCAGAGAATATGCGCTTGGTACTAGGAATGAGAGAGGAAAGGCGCTAATTGAATTCTTAAATAAATTTCAGCTCGTAATAGCGAATACTCTGTGCAAGAATCACGAGGAAGTATACTTGGTAAAGGTCAGGAGATACAGAAAGTTTTCAGTCAACTACATCATGGTCAGGCATAAGATGCTATATTAGATACTGGTTTGTAAGACGTACCCAGGAGCAGGTATAGACTCAGATCACAGCGTAGTAGTGATGAAAGCGGTCTGAAGTTTAAGAGATTAGTCAGGAAGAATCAATACACAAGGAAGTGGGACACGGAAGCATTAAGTAATGACGAGATACGCTTGAAGTTCTATAAATCTATAGATACAGCAATAATGAATATAGAAAAGTTGTAACAGCCTTCAGTGAAATAGAAAGAAAGGATAATAACATTAAAAGTACAATGGGAAATCCACTATCAAATGCAGAGGAGATAGTGTATAGGTGGAGAGACTACAATGAAGCGTATGTGAGAGGGAAGACTTGCCTGATGTGATAGAAGAAGGAACAGGAGTCGATAGGGAAGGGATAGAGGAGCCAGTAATAGAATCAGAATTTAAGAGAGCTTTGAAGGACAAAGATCAAATAAGGCAGAAAGAATATATAACATACCATCAGAAGTTCTAAAATCATTGAGGGAAGCAGCTACACAACGATTATTCACATTAGCGCGTTGAAAGCATGCACCTGGCGATTTACCATCTGACATTCTGAAAAATATCATTCACACAATTCCAGAGACTGCAAAAGCCAATAAGTGCGAGAATTATCGCACAATCAGCTTAACAGCTCATGCATCCAAGTTTATGACAAGAATAATATACATAAGAATGCAAAAGAAAATTGAGGATGTGTTAGGTGACGATAAGTTTGGCTTTAGGGAGGGTAAAGGCACCAGAGAGGCCGTTCTAACGTTGCGATTGATAACTGAGGCAAGGGTAAAGAAAAATCGAGACACGTTCGTACAATTTGTCGACCTGGAAAAAGCGCTCGACAACCCAAATGATGCAAGATATCCGAAATGTTGAGGAGAATAGGGATTAGCGACAGCGAGAGGTGGTGACGTGTACAAGGGCCAAGAGGGAATAATAAGAATGTAAGTCCTCGGATTAATAAATGAGTAAGACAGGGATGTTGCGTTCCGTCCCTGCTGTTCGAACTATACATCGAAGAAGCAATTACGGAAAAAAAGTTCACGAACTGAATTAAAATCCAGTGTGGATGAAATCCCTGAACCAGCGAGACAGAGCGGATTAGGTTATATTTGGGGAAAGGAGCCAAAATAAGTTGCTGTCAGTTACACTCAACATATAAATTTTATTATTTAAAACACAGAATAACATAAACAAGAATTAAAAACTCTCAAGGTTTTAACCACAGAGCTCCTTTTATTTGATTTATATCGGCTAAAAGCCACATATGAAACTCCAGAACCCAAGGCCTGAGCAAAGAGTTTAGGTGCAGGAGTTCTTCTGCAAATTTCGCTTCTTTAAAAAAATTCTTTTTCTTGAATAAAAATAGGCTGAAGAGCTTAGCTTAAGTCTCTCCCACCGAACTCGGCTGAAGGCCATACATTAAGCAGGAACAGTGTTATGACTTAAGGTCAAAGCAAAGATTTTCAATGAACTCTAAATAGGCTGAAACTCGACTGAAGGTCGCACATCAACCAAACAATTTAACGGCTTAAAGCCTAGGATGAAGAGCTTTCAATTTAACCGGCTGAGGGCCTTAGCTTAAAACAGTTCATGCAAGTTCGGCTGAAGGCCTTAAACTAAAGAATAACAATGTTATCACTTAAGGCAAGACCAAGAGCTTAAATTTTTCAGTTTAAAAGAGATCAAAATTCGGCTTAAAGCCACACACCATGTCAAAACAATGTTACTGCTGAAGGCCTAGGAAGAAGAGCTTTCAATTTGAAAAGGCTGAGGGTCTTAGCTTAAAACATTTCATGCAAACTCGGCTAAGGGCCTCACACCCAAAAAGATTACAGTGTTATAACTTAACGGCAAGAGCAAGATTTTGAATTTTCAGTTTAAGAGAGTTTAAAACTCGGCTGAAGGTCACACACCATGAAGAAAGCAATTTCACAAGAAAGGGAAAAATAGCTTACAATCTTAATAAGCTAAAACTCGGCTGAAGGCCACACAGAGTACTTAAGACGAAAAGGAAGTCACTATGTAAAACACAAGGAGCGGGGCTCAGAAGGTTCCAAGGGTCGGCCTGGGAAGTAACAGTAACACACGTTTAAGTGAGACAGGCAGCCAGACCGACAAGCTCTTAATCGGAAGGCAACACAACCAAGGGATGGTTCACGACCGACCGACAATCTGCCCCATTTCCAACGGTCGGATCCAACTGCACAAATAATGGAAAATATCGGCCGATGAAGAGTAAACCGAGATACGAATAACTTCAACTAGGCCTCACCAAGATCAAGGTATCTCTCATCACTGAAGACGAGCATAAAAGAATCCGAAAACACAAGTCACAACTGTGAAGTCACTACCGGAGGTTGCAGATTCTAGGCAACAAAACACACGACTTGTTATCACACGCGCCATGGGCTGAGAAAACGGCAACCCACAAATAACGAACGAATCGTTACAGTCGAGTTTTAAGAACAGGTAACTAATTACACAACTTGAGGATCCTGCTTCGGAAGAAAGCGAAAAGTCGCTCGCACACCTAGCGCCTCCAGATGGAACAGCGCGTGCCCGCCGCCAAAAGCCCTGGACTGGCTTCGCGCTGTGGAGACTGCGTCGCTGCTCAGTTCCAACGAAACAACAAGGTCGCACCACATCCCGACTCGGAAAATGGTGTTCGTCCTGAGGATCCAAGACGTCGTCGACTGAGACGACCAGCCGATGAACCGAAGAACGGCCTTCCGTCTGCGACGACCACGGTCCCAGCGTGTACTCGCACTGTCTGGCTTCCAGCTGACTACCAACTCATTGCTCCAAGACCGACTGCTCTCCTGGTCCAACTGAACTGACTTCCTTCGAACGGACGACGTCCAGAAGACACTGGCTCGGACCCAACCATGCAGAGGGAACACAACCAACATCTCTGCACAGGGAGGGATCCTACCCAAATACACGTCGTCGATGAGACGAGCGACCGAACGACCAACCAACGGTCGTCCCCCCTGATACTGGCTGTGCCGACCTCACTGGGGCTCCGTCCCTGATTGCACTGCTGCTGCGTCCCGACCGCCCTCCTGGTCCCACTCACTTCCAGACACACGACGCCCCAGAAATACTATCGGTCACTCCAGAGATGGTACGACAGTGCACTTATCGACTCGCGCTGCTGCTGCCACTCACGGTCAAGTAAGGCAGGTAGTTCGTGACGCCAGTAAATGGAATAAGAAAACGAGGAGGGAGTACCGTAATAGAAGATGACAAACAATAAATGGCATGAACATAAGCCGTGCAAGGCTCAGTGGATGCATATCAATGACATGAGTTGCTGATGACATTTCTGTCCCGAATGGAAGTGAAGAAGAATTGCATGATCTCCTGAAGGAATGAACGGTCAATCGAATACAGAATATAGAGTGAGTGTAAATCGAAGGGAGATGAAAAGTACCAAAAATGAGAATACAGAGAGACTTAACGTGAGGATTGATGTTCAAGAAGTGGGTGAAGTTAAGAACATCTGCTATCTAAGTATCTATGTAACTCATGACGGGCGTAACAAGGAGGGCTGCAAAAGCAGACTAACGCTCGCATAAAGAACATTCCAGACAAAGAGAGGTCTACCAGTAGCAAACATAAGCATTAAATTGAGGAAGAAATTTATGAGAATGTACATTTGTAGCACAACATTCTATGATAATGAAGCATGGTCTGTGGAAAAAGTGGAGCAGAAGAGAATCCAAGCATTTGAGATTTGGAGCTACAGACTAATGCTGAAAATCGATTAGAGCGACAAGGTAATGAATGAGGAGGTTCTACACAGAATCGGGGAGGAAATGAATATATGCAAAACACTGGCAAGAAGATGGGACACAATGGTAGGACGTCATGGAATAACTTGCTTGATGCTAGAGGGAGCTGTAGAGAGTAAGAACTGATTGGAAGACACCCAACAGATAACTGAGAACATTGGTTATACTTCCTACTGTGAGATGAAGATGTCGGCACAGAAGAGGAATTTGTGGCGGTCCGCATCAAATCAGTGAAAAGACTGATGACTCAAAAACAAATTATTCCTGTTCAGACAGCAAGTGTGTAGTCATGTTAACTGTATAGGGAGTCGGCATTCACTGGGGAACTCTCTAAGGTGGTATCCATCGCCCGGCACTGAATCACTCTAAAAGCATTTAAGCTTTTATGATTGATCTTCCATCTTGAACATTGCCACCTTTCACGTATAACGGCTGTACTACCATCAGTGCCGTTAGAGTTCGGTTTGTACCGTAAGCCAGATGACTCTTGAATCTGTGATACTTTCACCTCTTTTTTTATTAACGAAATAATCTTGTGGTAGACGAGTGTCAGACCACGTAGGTTACAGGCTACCCATGCGTAGGTGCACAATGTATTTGGCTGGTACCATGGTACTTCATATGAATCGCAGTTCCTCATCTTGCTGATAAAACTATCGGGATGGCACGACATTGGTTCATCAATAGGGACTCTTCGCAAGCTTGTTGTGCAACTACTATTTAAGAACACTAGGGAGATGTTGCTGAAACCGCGATCCTGTGTGTTGTAGGGGTACAGCCTTTGGTTACCAAACAGAAACACCCCTAGACAATGGTTCAATCAGAGCCAACGACAAATTTTAAGTTACAAAATCATAAGCAATGAAAACCGAATGATACCAACATAAAGAGTCACTCTTGATCTGTCAAAGGTCTTCCCTACGTGCTGGTGAAGACTTCAGGTGGGAAAACTCCACTAAAAGGCGGAATAATAAATAATGATCAACGACATAAGGCTGCAGAAGGTAACATATACTTTCATATTAACCGTTGGATTTATAATAGGGGTCCTTTGGAGTCACCAAACTTTCACTCTGTTAAGAAAGTGCCTTAGAAATTATTTATTTTAGTTGATATTTTATGTAGTTCTTGGAAATACTGTTAGCTTACGTCAGAAGGAACACTGTTTGTTGCAAGCTACATTCATTATTTTATTTCATGAATTTTGCAGTCCTACTTGTATAGGGCATAACTGTCTATATTTTACCAGAATGTCGCGTTAACGTAGCTAGATTACTGACAACAGTTTTCAATCAGCATAGGCACAGGCCTACTCTTTACTGAAAGGTCAGAAGCACTGTTAAAGCTACATCCCAGTACTTAGTTGAATGTCAGTGTATTTTTCATAAACAGAATAAGTATTCATCTACATCTACATCTACATACATACTCCGCAATCTACCATACAGTGCGTGGCGGAGGGTACCTCGTACCACAACTAGCATCTTCTCTCCCTGTTCCACTTCCAAACAGATCGAGGGAAAAATGGCTGCCTATATGCCTCTGTTATAGCCCTAATCTCTCTTATCTTATCTTTCTGGTCTTTCCGCGAAATATAGGTGGGTGTCAGTAAAATTCTACTGCAGTCAGCGTCAAATGCTGGTTCTCTAAATTTCCTCAGTAGCGATTCACGGAAAGAACGCTTCCTTTCCTCTAGAGACTTCCGCCCGAGTTCCTGAAGCATTTCCGTAACACTCGCGTGATGATCGAACCTACCAGTAACAAACCTAGCAGCCCGCCTCTGAATTGCTTCAATGTCCTCCCTCAATCCGACCTGATAGGGATCCCAAACGCTCGAGCAGTACTCGTATTAGTGTTTTATAAGCGGTCTCCCTTACAGATGAACCACATCTTCCCAAAATTCTACCGGGAATCGAAGATGACTATTCGCCTTCCCCACAACTGCCATTACATGCTTGTCCCACTTCATATCGCTCTGCAGTGTTACGCCCAAATATTTAATCGACGTGACTGTGTCAAGCGCTACACTACTAATCGAGTATTCAAACATTACAGGATTCTTTTTCCTATTCATCTGCATTAATTTACATTTATCTATATTTAGAGTTAGCTGCCATTCTTTACACCAATCACAAATCCTGTCCAAGTCATCTTGTATCCTCCTACAGTCACTCAACGACGACACCTTCCCGTACACCACTGCATTATCAGCAAACAGCCGCACATTGCTATCCACCCTATCCAAAAGATCATTTATGTAGATAGAAAACTACAGCGGACCTACCACACTTCCCTGGGGCACTCCAGATGATACCCTCACCTCCGATGAACATTCACCATCGAGGACAACGTACCGGGTTCTATTACTTAAGAAGTCTTCGAGCCACTCACATATTTGGGAACCAATCCCGTATGTTCGTAACTTAGTTAGGAGTCTGAAGTGGGGCACCAAGTCAAACGCTTTCCGTAAGTCAAGTAATATGGCATCCGTCTGATACCCTTCATCCATGGTTCACATGATATCATTTGAAAAAAACGGCGATTTGCGTTTCGCAGGAGCGATGCTTTCTAAAACCGTTCTGATGCATTGATAGTAACTTCTCTGTCTCAAGGAAATTCATTACATTCGAACTGATAATATTTTCGAGAATCCTGCAACAAACCGATGTTAAGGATATTGGTCTGTAATTTTGAGGATCCGGCCTTCTACCCATCTTTTTTCCAGTCGCTCGGGACTTTACGTTGGGCATGAGATTCGCGATAAATGCAAGCTAAGTAAGGAGTCAATGCAGTAGAGTACTCTCTGTAAAACCGAATTGGAATCCCATCAGGACCTGGCGATTTATTTATTTGCAACCCATTCAGCTGCTTCACAACCCCAGGGATGTCTATCACTATGTTCTCCATACGGGAATCTGTACGAGTCTCAAACGGTGGTATGTTTGTACGATCCTCCAGCGTGAAAGATTTCTCAAATGCTAAATTTATAATTTCAGCTTTCGTTTGGCTGTCTTCCGTAGCCAGGCCAGACTGAACAGTGAGTGACTGGATGGAAGCTTTCCTCCCACTTACCGATTTTACGTAAGACCAGAATTTCCTTGGGTTTTCAGCCAGATCTTTTGCTAAGGTATGACGGTGGTAATGGTTGTATGCTTCGCGCATCGCTCTTTTTATAGCAGCACGAATCTCTACTAACTTTTGCCTGTCCTCATTCTCCCGATCTTTCTTGTACCACGAGTGCAACTGTCTTTGCTTCCTGAGCATTCTCCGAATTGCGCTGTTAAACCATGGTGGGTCTTTTCCGTTCGTAGCGCACTTTTTCGGCACATACTTGTCCAATGCGTGATTTACAATGTGTTTAAAATTTGCTCATAATTCTTCCACGTCCATCGTACCGGAAGTAAATGAAATCGATTCATTTACTAAGTGGGATGCTAACAACTGCTTATCTGCTCTTTCTAGTAACAATACTCTCCTAGCCTTCTTGACTGACTTTTTAACTTTAGTAACCATAGTCGTAATGACAACATCATGATCACTAATCCCGGTCTCAACACTGACACCGTCGATGAGGTCTGGTCTGTTCGTGGCTACCAGATCTAAAATATTTCCATTACGCGTTGGCTGTCGATTTAGCTGCTCAAGACAGTTTTCGGATAATGTGTCCAAAAGTAATTCATACGACGGCTTGTCTGTACCACCTGTAATGAATCCATAGACATCCCAGTCTATACTAGGTAAGTTGAAGTCGCCTCCGACTAATATAGCATGATCCGGGTACTTCTGCGATACAGAGTGTAGACTCCCTTTGAATGATTCTAGAACTGTCACGATGGAACCTGGTGGCCGGTAATAACACCCTACAATTATCCTTATTTCTCTTAGCCCTGTTAAACGTGTCCAGATAACTTCACAATCACACTCTACTTCGACCTCAGTAGACACAATATTATTGTCAACTGCAATGAAAACACCACCTCCTACCGTGTCTAACCTGTCTTTCAGATACACGTTCCAACCCTCACTAAATATTTCAGAACTTCCTATCTCACGGTTCAGCCAGGTCTCAGTCCCGAGAATAATTTGCGTGCCACACGCTTCCTGGAGGGCAGTAAATTCAGGAACTTTATTCCGAACACACTGAAAATTTACTGCTAATATCTTGATAGCTGAGGTGTCTTTACACTGAGCGCGTTATGATTTCCCTGCCTGCCTCTCACTACTGCCTAGCCTAAAAAACCGCCATGTGCACGCCACAAGTACTCTGCTACCCGAGTAGCCGCTTCCTTTGTGTAGTGCACCCCTGACCTATTTAGGGGCGTCCTACAATTCCCCACTCAATAGCACAAGTCTAGAAATCTGCAGCCAAGACCGTCAAAGAGTCGACGAAGCCTCTAGTTGAGACCTCCACTCGGCTCCAAACCAAAGGACCCCTATCCACTCTGGGAACAATGCTGCAAATAGAGAGCTCTGCTTGCACTCCGCGTGCGAGGCCAGCGGTCTTCACCAAATCCGCCAGCCGCCTGTACGAACTGAGGATCGCCTCAGAACCCAAGCGACAGACATCACTGGTGGCAACGTGAGCAACTCCTTCCAGACGACTGCACCCCGTACGCTCGATAGCCGCAGGCAAGGCCGCCTCCACATCTAGGATGAGGCCCCCCGGCAGACAAACCGAGTGCAAGTTGGAATTCTTTCCAGCCCTGTACGCTGTATCCCTCAGGGGCTTCGAGTTACTATTATCCCGTAGTGGAACATAATTATATACCATACTGCATATAATGGCAGAAGAACATCTGAAATCAGTACAAGTGATCAAAACTTTAAATAATTTATTGCTGAATGGCCTGAAGAAGCAACTATCTTTTGTCAAGAAGACAGCAGAGATTCAGATTGATGATCATCAGTATAATGAACTAATGTATTCTCGTGTCGCAGGTGAAACAAACGGGAGAGAATGCGATGATACAGAAGGAATGCCATGATACAGACTACAAAACTGCTGATTTCCTTTTCATGCATGATGGAACTCAATACAGTAAATCACTGTCACCAGGATGCAGAAAACGAATACACATTATCATTAAAATACAATCTTGTCCAGTAATAGATAGTGTAACGAAACATAAAGGAAGGCCCTCCCTAAATGTAGGCTTCCACGTCCTGAGAAATTTTGTAATCTGCACTTTCGTCTGAAAGACAATTTGACAGTTTTACGTTGTGTGGGCATAAAGAACAATGTGTGACCGTGCTACGTCTCTGCAAAATAGCAGCACTTTACATGAAAGTCGTAAAGGCACCATTATTCTATAATGAATGTACATCAGGAGTTGATCTTCTTGACGAGAAGGCAATTAGACACTCTTGGAAGAGACAGCCGAGAAGGTGATATTTTGTCTAATGGAGAAACGTATTCGATGTAATAGCAATAAATATTTTGTCCTATTTTCACATTAACGTCCCAGCTATATGGAAGCCAGATCTGATAACAACAAAACTATTCTCATACGGCGAGGAGAATCAACAAGCCACTCCACCAAAATAAAGCTCTACAAGCCAGAGCGTGTTGAGGAATTAGTAGCCAACCGGCGATGATTGTGGCAGTTGTATCACCAAATGGAAGATGCCTCATTGTGTGATATTCGCTATTTTTGACTTCACTAAAACAGCAAATACGAGTAGTTAATACTTTCAGCCAGAAGGCAAATACTTGTTTGTAAATAATGATTAATGTATAATGAGGAGTCGCATGGCGACTGTGGAATTTTCTAAATAATGTAATTCGTCGTCTTTGGGGAGCAAACAGAGAAATACGGATAGATATGCGATCCTTCACTATTTTGCTCGCTGGAGAACAAATGAAGGCTTGAGCGCAAAAAAGACTTGTACTGTTTTTCTCAAGTAAGACGGACGCAGATCTGTGGCAGTCTGATCTAATTTTTTACTAAATGTGTAAAACCGTGTAATGTCTAAGTTTGAGTGAAGTGTAAAGAACTGTTATAACTTACCGTGACGACGCACGAGCGACTCAAAGAAGACAATGGCCATATAAAAGAGCGCTCAATGGACATGATACGGACATAAAAATCTACCGTCATTGTAGTACTAAGCTTAAGGTACGATATATGTTTTAGTTTATAATAAATATTTGTTCTGGGAATACTGAATCATTTAGCAGTGCTCATTCCTATTATCTCCTCAGTATTATTTTCATTTTAATTATGTATTTTGCTAATATTATAGACACCAAGATCAGCAGTCCAATGTGCGTGTTACACTGATAAAAAGAAAACTGTTTTATCGTCTTCTTGCATCAGCTTTAATATTGAATTTCCCTTTTGTGTGATGTCACAGTTGTTTTGGCGCCCTTAAGAACTTTCTGGTCCCTTAGGAAATTGTTTTGTCATAACAATAACTTCACAACCGGGTATGACCGTATCTACGATCATGAAGTAATTAGAAAGACGATAACGAAATTTCTTAATCAATAGCACGCTAGTTGTGACTGCCTCAAGCCATGCGAAACTGCAAGTAAACACTAATCACATCTCATAATGCAATATTTTATGACAATGGTCAATCCATGATTCTTACGCCAGTTGTGATTGATAAAACAGTAAGCTAAATCTCAATTTCCAACTTTCCATTGAATAACAACCTCACTTTTATTTTGTAACATCACACTTGGCGCCCTTCTTGGAACTGTGCAAGCAAATCCAGACACAACAGAGCACAGATCTTAAATGGGGAAAAGTAATCAGACTTCTTCAAGAAAATCCAAACCATAAGTTGTCCAAATTCTTCAAGATTCATAATCAGGTATTATTTCATCGTACCTCTGTGTCAACAGACAACTGGCTTGTTTGTCTACCTAGCAGTTTTGTCGAACATCTTTTGTGGGTTACCCACATTTCTTGGGGCCACTATGGTCCAGAGAAGTGTAAAAAGAAGATTGCTACTTACTGTTATGTGCCCAACCTACATCGTCGGATACACAAGTTGCTAAAATTCTGTGTCCTCTGCCAAAAGGCGAAAACTCTGAATATTCCTACTTTAATTCCATTGAATCCGATCACTGCAGAAAGACCTAATCAGCTCATTAGCATTGACCTGGCTGGCCCTCTACTGATGGGTAGGGGAGGTGTCAAATACCTCTTTGCTGTTCTCGACAACTTCAGTAAATACGTTCGAATGTATGTTATGAAGACATCTTGTGCTCCGCCTATAATACGCTGTCTTGAAAATGACTATTTCCCTCGATTCGGAGTCCCCGAATCTGTACTTTCAGATAATGCATCCAACTTTACTTGCTGCAAATAGCGTGAGTTTTTGGCCCATTACAATGTCAAGCAGATCTTAAAATCACGTTTTAGGCCTCAGTCGAATTTGACTGAGCGGATCTTCAAGGAGTTTAACAGATTTGTTCGGACGTACATTCCAGACAAGCAAACTCGTTGGGTTGATTTTGTGACACCTTTTGAGGCGATAGTTAATAATTTGCCACACACTTTCACAGGTTTCGCTCCACACGAGTTGATATCTCGAAAGAAGGAACAGAATGAGTGGGTTGATCCTCTTCCCAAGATTCCTAGCCCTGAGGTAGATCTAGATGTCAAAATTCGAGGAGCTTTAAATTCCATTACCACCAATGCTCAATTTAGGAAGAAAGGCTATGATAAAAAAGTAAACAAAGTTGTAAGTTACCATGTAGGTGAAAAGGTATTACTTAAGACTCATTTCAAGCCATCCTTAATATGTAAAAAAAATTGCCAGTGGCAACAAATGTACCAAGGTCCTTACCTTATTTTAAGGAAACTGCTCATAGGGAGTTATTTATCAACTGACCCAGCTACGGGGAGAGTAAAAGGCTTATTTCACCGCCAAGACTTAAAGTAATTTTATAATGGTAGTGGTTAAATACTGTCGTGGAAATGAATTCTTGCTTACTGGAAATTTCCTTGTGTGAACTGTTAATGATAAGAATTGTGTTGAACAGCGCACTGACTACATGGTAACGGATACTACATGTAAACTTTAAGTATTAAATATTAAGTATGGAAAAATTGGTTATAGTGATGGACATGAACTGATATTTCTTCAACAAGCTGAAGCAGGAAATTAAGGTTGCACCAAGAACTTCAATTTAATTTTAAGTTAGTATAAAAAAAAAGTGCTTGCGAGGCGATTGTCCGGAGCTATATAAATATGTAAAGGTAAGAAATAGAGGAGGATGCGTAAATAAGCACTTCTCTCAAGGTACAAGAAGATTTATATATTTATTTTTAGTAATGTAAGTACCTAAAGTTCTGTTGTAAAAGCCCAAATTACCTGCTTAAAAAAAAGGGGGTACATGTTCAAACAGTCCAGACAGTGGACAGGAGTAGAAGAAATAGCTTAAAGTTCAGGTAAAGCGTGCTGTCGAATGGAAAAACAAGTGGTAACCCGCATGTGTTCACGCAAGGAGACAATAAGCTGTAGTAAACTAAGTTAGGTGAAATACAGTACAAATAGAGGCAAACCATGAAGCATCAATAATGTAGCGCAAGTACTCCACGAGGCCATTAATTGCTATGAAAGTAAACTATTTCCCTGTGATCTGAGCCCAATGTAAAGAGTATATGAGGAATGTTAGCTGACGAATTGATTTCAGTAGAATCAAGGTACTAAATAACCACACAGCAAGCCCCCTGTATCATAAGTCCAAGTAAAGATCTTCAGAAGATTTGTAGTGTAATCTAGCGACCATTCAATACCCTAATTGAAGGCTAATCTAAAGAACAAGCAATTCAGTGATATTTAAACTTAATACTGACTATAACCAGAGTAAGACGTAGAAGTAGCAAAGCATGCTGTAATGAAAGAGGTTGAAATTTATATATGTGCCTATGTTTATTATGATAATTTTATTTACATGCAGATTTTATTGCAAAAATGTCTCCTAAGACACTCCTCTTACGAAATCCATTTTCCTTGTGCCCGTTCCTTTTGATGCTGGTTCATTAACCCAGACCAAGGGTCGACTTGTAAAAGGCACGTGTGCTTCGAGGCAAAGCAGTGCTTATGAGAAATGAGACACGTAGCGTGATGAATTTCGATAGCTTTGGTAATGTTTGTTATGGACCGGTTGCGTAAACCCAGTGAACTGTCGGTAATTCCATTCATGCGAAAAATACACTCCTGGAAATTGAAATAAGAACACCGTGAATTCATTGTCCCAGGAAGGGGAAACTTTATTGACACATTCCTGGGGTCAGATACATCACATGATCACACTGACAGAACCACAGGCACATAGACACAGGCAACAGAGCATGCACCATGTCGGCACTAGTACAGTGTATATCCACCTTTCGCAGCAATGCAGGCTGCTATTCTCCCATGGAGACGATCGTAGAGATGCTGGATGTAGTCCTGTGGAACGGCTTGCCATGCCATTTCCACCTGGCGCCTCAGTTGGACCAGCGTTCGTGCTGGACGTGCAGACCGCGTGAGACGACGCTTCATCCAGTCCCAAACATGCTCAATGGGGGACAGATCCGGAGATCTTGCTGGCCAGGGTAGTTGACTTACACCTTCTAGAGCACGTTGGGTGGCACGGGATACATGCGGACGTGCATTGTCCTGTTGGAACAGCAAGTTCCCTTGCCGGTCTAGGAATGGTAGAACGATGGGTTCGATGACGGTTTGGATGTACCGTGCACTATTCAGTGTCCCCTCGACGATCACCAGTGGTGTACGGCCAGTGTAGGAGATCGCTCCCCACACCATGATGCCGGGTGTTGGCCCTGTGTGCCTCGGTCGTATGCAGTCCTGATTGTGGCGCTCACCTGCACGGCGCCAAACACGCATACGACCATCATTGGCACCAAGGGAGAAGCGACTCTCATCGCTGAAGACGACACGTCTCCATTCGTCCCTCCATTCACGCCTGTCGCGACACCACTGGAGGCGGGCTGCACGATGTTGGGGCGTGAGCGGAAGACGGCCTAACGGTGTGCGGGACCGTAGCCCAGCTTCATGGAGACGGTTGCGAATGGTCCTCGCCGATACCCCAGGAGCAACAGTGTCCCTAATTTTCTGGGAAGTGGCGCTGCGGTCCCCTACGGCACTGCGTAGGATCCTACGGTCTTGGCGTGCATCCGTGCGTCGCTGCGGTCCGGTCCCAGGTCGACGGGCACGTGCACCTTCCGCCGACCACTGGCGACAACATCGATGTACTTTGAGCAATTCGGCGGTACGTCCACCCGGCCTCCCGCATGCCCACTATACGCCCTCGCTCAAAGTCCGTCAACTGCACATACGGTTCACGTCCACGCTGTCGCGGCATGCGACCAGTGTGACTGCGATGGAGCTCCGTATGCCACGGCAAACTGGCTGACACTGACGGCGGCGGTGCACAAATGCTTCGCAGCTAGCGCCATTCGACCGCCAACACCGCGGTTCCTGGTGTGTCCGCTGTGCCGTGCGTGTGATCATTGCTTGTACAGCCCTCTCGCAGTGTCCGGAGCAAGTATGGTGGGTCTGACACACCGGTGTCAATGTGTTCTTTTTTCCATTTCCAGGAGTGTAGTAGACGCGCGTTGCCCTATTTTTTTTTTAACAGAGAACGATTGCTGAGTACATGAAGCGAAGAGGGAGACCTATTGTTATCCAGTCTGCCCTCAAATATAAAAAAAAAAAAAATTTGGCAAGCGCAAAGGAAAGCAAAATAAAAAAAAAAAAGATTCAGCGTTAAATGCGTACTCGTTAAGTAGTAGATATGCTGCGTGGCAGTAGAAAATGATCTTGGGTGCACTAAAGAATAAATGCAACGAGTGTTGCGAAACCTGTAGTTTTCATAATGAGGAGATGAGCCCTTAAAAGAAAGTTTGAAAGAATATTTTTAGGTTCGCTAGTGAAAGTAAACCTTGAGATATAAAGAGTCCATTCATAAAGCAGTTGTTCACTGGACTTAACAAAAGGAGTGACCATTAATTGCAAATATTAGCTCGTAAGTGATCTTTTGTAAATAGTAGAATATAAGTCTTTCTGTACCAATGGAGGAAACCTGCAAAATTGATAGTTTTGTAAATGAACTCCATCGGCGAAGGAACTAAGCACGAATGCTATGTGAAGATGCACACTAAAGTGCGACGTGCATAATAAAAATAACTGTTCACTGTATATTAGTGGTAGTGTTGTACTGCAAGTGTAAAAAGAAGTCAAGGCTACGACAACAGGTGCAACGCAAAGTTCAGTGTTGTTCTAAGTGCAGCGACAGCTAAAACATTCGTCGTCACTTACCTGTGAGCCTCATGGGAGGCAGTTGACAGAGAAGTATGGAGGCAGCTTCAGTGTCCGGCTCCTCCGATGGAAAACGCGCGCGAGGTGTTTTATCGATGCACTCGTGTGATACGAAGTTTACAAAAAAAAAAAAAAAAAGGAGCTATCGACGACCAGCAGCTCTGTTACAGCCTGATCGCGAACGGATACTGAGTGTTGGAGCTCACGCAACACTGTGCAGCCGCTGTGAGTGGCTGACGTGTGGGTGACGAAACAATCCAAACTTTAAACTGCTAACCGCCATGACTTCCATCGTACATACTGGAGGAAAGACATTTGTACACTTGTGTGACTACATCTTCATACCTAAATTAAGCAATTTTCTTGAGTTGAAGTTAAGATGAGTAAGAAGTAGATTCTTAGATTACTCGGACCTTAAAGCCATTAATACCGGCACTCCTGAACACTGCTAAAATGAATTATAATCCTGTCTCTTGATGGACAAAGAAAATGAATGTACACTATTGGAAGACCCTAAATTCCAGACCAGACCCGATCCTTAACAAATGTATCCAATAGGTTGTAGGTTATACTAATAATTTTGCACTTCTTCTGTTTCATATTGTAAATAAAAACCCGGGAAGCCACTTGAATTCCTGGCACCACAGTGGAAAGGACAGATGTACTGCATGATGAACGCCGTAGACAGCTAACACAGAAAGTGAAAGCATCACGAAGTGTAGTGCTACGTTATTAAACTGTAATTGAACCACAATGAGTCAACAGATGCTCGAACATTGTCCACTCTAGTTTAGTGAAAATAAGCACTCACTGTACTCATGTATTAGTTGTTAAGCTCAAGCGAAAGTCATTTCTGAATTCTATCCCCTGAAGAGCGAAATGAACGTTCACTTATTGTTATAAGCAAATATGAACCAAACTTAAATATGCACATAAATGTTAATCTTGGTATTATGGAATGAAGTGACTGATGGACAAAGAATGAAAAACATTATTTTGAAAAATGATAAATATCTGATATACGTTAATAAATGTAATTTCAATTTATGTACATAGTACGCCAGTAACATTATGTAAATGTCACACCAAAAATCACGAATATCTCATGACAACATGAGGATCGAGGTAATCCTTCGGCATTCCCTCTCTCCTCATGGGAGGCAATGTGATATTCGCTATTTTTGACTTCATTAAAACAGCAAATACGAGTAGTTAATACTTTCAGCCAGAAGGCAAATACTTGTTTGTAAATAATGATTAATGTATAAGGAGGAGTCGCATGGCGACTGTGGAATTTTCTAAATAATGTAATTCGTCGTCTTTGGGCGGCAAACAGAAAAATACGGATAGATATGCGATCCTTCACTATTTTGTTCGCTGGAGAACAAATGAAGGCTTGAGCGCAAAAAAGACTTGTACTGTTTTTCTCAAGTAAGACGAACGCAGATCTGTGGCAGTCAGTCTGATCTAATTTTTTACTAAATGTATAAAAACGTGTAATGTCTAAGTTTGAGTGAAGTGTAAAGAACCGTTATAACTTACCGTGACGACGCACGAGCGACTCAAAGAAGACAATGGCCATATAAAAGAGCGCTCAATGGACATGATACGGACATAAAAATCTACCGTCATTGTAGTACTAAGCTTAAGGTACGATATATGTTTTAGTTTATAATAAATATTTGTTCTGGGAATACTGAATCATTTAGCAGTGCTCATTCCTATTATCTCCTCAGTATTATTTTCATTTTAATTATGCATTTTGCTAATATTATAGACACCAAGATCAGCAGTCCAATGTGCGTGTTACATTGATAAAAAGAAAACTGTTTTATCGTCTTCTTGCATGAGCTTCAATATTGAATTTCCCTTTTGTGTGATGTTACAGTTGTTTTTGCCCCCTTAAGAACTTTCTGGTCCCTTAGGAAATTGTTTTGTCATAACAATAACTTCACAACCGGGTATGATCGTATCTACGATCATGAAGTAATTAGAAAGACGATAACGCAATTTCTTAATCAATAGCACGCTAGTTGTGACTGCCTCAAGCCACGCGAAACTGCAAGTAAACACTAATCACATCTCATGATGCAATATTTTATGACAATGGTCAATCCATGATTCTTACGCCAATTGTGATTGATAAAACAGTAAGCTAAATCTCAATTTCCAACTTTCAATTGAATAACAACCTCACTTTTATTTTGTAACCTCACAATGGACCCACATAAGACAGAAAAACGGTCAATCATTCTGCAGAGCCACAAAAATTTGTGCTAAGAACCTAGTGGAATTATTTGTGAAGTGTCTTAATTAAAATGAGAACATATTGTGACGTGGGTTTGTAAAACTGACAGTTATCCAACTATGGGAAATTATAACATAATTTTTACGCTAAAATAAGAGTCATAACACCATACCAAACACTTTCTTATTTATTCTGTGTCATCAATTCCTTCATAACTTTATAATACTTCCTTTAATACCAACATTTAGTGAATGTTTTAAGGTAGGGGCCTTCCAGAACTCTCTCATGCATATTTGTTACTCTATGCTATTTATGCATTCTAGGGTTAGTATCACATAGCATGAGTGAACAAAATGTGTGGCCAGTTATTGAAGAAAGAGCCTTGATGATCTGTTTGTTAGCCAAAGATTACGGATTAGACTCTCTTTTCGAAATGATGAAGAGGGCATCCAAATGGGAGGTGACTGTGAGAGAATAAATAACCTGTAGGATAACAGTCAACGAGTTGCAACATGGAATCTTAAGGGCTTGAATGTGATAGAGAACCTGTTAGATATTAAAAGGCTCCGTTTGGATACATTGTGTGGGCCAGTGAAGTGTGTGGGTCAGTAAAGTGAAATGGAGAGAAGATAAGAATTTCAGGTCTGGCGAATATAGTGATCAACAGCAATAGAAGATGGTGTAATGGGAGTGGGAATATTTACTAATAAGAAGGTATGGAAGAGAGTGATTTACGCCGGCAATAATAGTGAACGTATGTATGCCAATTCACATTCCTACATTTCCGGATTTGCACGGTGCCCCATTACAGACTGTTAACGAAGTTCCGATCATACAGAATAGATTTACGCATATGCGAGTGTCTCTAAGACTTCTTGGCCATCAGAAACCAGCACGTTTTGCTCGACGGCGAGTATTCATGAGCAGCAGGGGTGCCCCAGGGAAGTGTTATCCTCTACATACACAAATTATCTGACTAACAGGGTGGGCAGCAATCCGAGGCTTTTTCCTGATGACGCTGTGGTATGCTTGAAGACGCTGTTGTTGATCAGCTGTAGGAGGACGCATAATTCTTAGTTCGTGTGATGTACAGCAGATTACTGTAAGTGTGGAAAAATGTTAAGGGAGGGGGGGGGGGGGGGGGGGTAGAACGTCAAACGGGTCGACTTGGAGCAGGAGAGGCACCACACGACATTTTAATTTCCAGTGTCTATACTTTTACAAATAAGTTCATAAAACCTCATCAGCATCACGAGGAAGGATTCAGTATTCACACTCATTGCAGTGGAAGTTAGAAAACATAACAAAATAAATTTCTTTACGTGCAAAATTTAATCATTTTTTCATTTACTAATAGTTGCATTTGTTCGTATAGGAACACTTTTCTTCATAAGTTAGAGAGATTCTAAGATGAATTTTGCACAGCATACATACCGTACTTACAGATGTATGACAATCTAGAATTTATTTAATTTATGAAAAAACGAATGAGCTATTGTATTTTCATGTTTAGAGAAAAACACAAATTTTGTAGATAATTATCTCAATTTTTACCACAGTTTTTAATAGATTTGGAAAATTCTAGAGTTTCATACACCTTTAAGTATCGTTTGTATGCCGTGCAAAATTCATCGAAGAATCCCTCTTACTTATGAAGAAAAGTGTACCTGTAGCAAAAAATACTGACATTAGTAAGTGAAAAAAATTAGGAAATTTTACACGTAACAAAAATCGTTTCGTTATGTTTTCGAACTTCCACTGCTATGATTGTGAATTCTGAATCCTTCCTGGTCATGCTGACAAAGTTTTGAGAATTTATTTGTAAAAGTATGGACAGAGGAAATTAAAATGTCCTGTTGTGCCTCTACTGCTCCAAGTCGGCCCGTTTGACGTCCTACCCTCCTTAAGTTGATGTAGATGAGTAGGAAAAACAGTTCCATAACAATGGAATACGGCATTGGTAATTTGCTTCTTGACTCAGTCAAGTCGGTTATACATCTAGGCATAATGTTGGAATGCAACGAGCACTTAGGGCGTTAGCAGCGAAGGCGAATGGTGGACTTTGATTTATGGGAGAACTTTAGGAAAGCGTAGCTTATACGTAAAGTAACCACTTATAGAATACCAGTGCAAGCAATTTCTGGGAACTACTCGAGTGTTGGGGGTCCCCACCAGATCGATTTAAAAAAATACATCGAGGTCATTAAGTTTGATCAACACATGAGTATTACAGAGACCCTTTGTGAGCTAATATGGGAATCCCTGAAGGGACTCTTTAATTTGCGCAACACTGTCGGAAAAATTGACAGATTGCTGCATTTTAAGCTGACTGCAGACCGTTTCTACTACAGCCAACACACATTTCGCGGTAAGGAACACGAAATGAGATAAGAAAAAATGGTTCAAATGGCTCTGAGCACATTGGGTCTTAACTTCTGACGTCTTCAGTCCCCTAGAACTTAGAACTACTTAAACCTAACTAACCTAAAGACATCACACACATCCATGCCCGAGGCAGGATTCGAACCAGCGTCCGTACCGGTCGCGCGGTTCCCGACTATAGCGCCTAGAACCGCTCGGCCGCTCAGGCCGGATGAGATAAGAAAGTTTTGGGATCGCTTGTAGGAAAATAGACAGTCACTTTTCCATTTCTCTTTCTGCGAATGGAATGGGAAAAGGATGACTAATAGTGGTACAGGGTTCCCTCTG
This sequence comes from Schistocerca americana, assembly GCF_021461395.2. Classification (NCBI taxonomy): domain Eukaryota; kingdom Metazoa; phylum Arthropoda; class Insecta; order Orthoptera; family Acrididae; genus Schistocerca; species Schistocerca americana. Next base: position 127,826,539 of record NC_060122.1, on the reverse strand, counting down.
CCATGCACCATTCGGTGGCGTATGTACTTTGATGTAAACTCAGATGACACAAACAGAAGATGAGTTAGAGAAAAATATGAGAACATTGACCGTGTAACTCGGTATAGTAGAAAGGGAGGTAAGAATCTAGTGATCGTGGAGGGTTGGAACGCTATGGTAGGGGAAACATTAGCGGACAGAGTTATCAAGGAATGTGGGCTCGATATCACAAATGAGACAAAAGGTAAACGTATTTAACTGTGCAGTTAATTTCAGCTAGAGATAATCAATACACTACTCAAAATTTGCAAGAGTGGGACTTACACTGGGAAAAGGCCTGGTGACAAAGGGAGAAACCAGCTGGATTGTAAAACGATGAGACATAAACACCGATCCCACAGGGTTTCAATTTTCTGTAATGTACGCTCTGATGTTGTGAATAACCATTTCTGGGTACTATATATGGCATATCTAAATGTGCATAAACGGGATTTTGTAGAAGAGATATTAAATCCTGTGGGCTACGTAATAATTTCGCAATTAATGATCTATACTTACGGAATTTCCAGTGAGAGTTTAATTGCAGTAGTCTTGTCGCCAATAAGTAATTCACCTCTTTATAGTAATTTCTATGGTCAATAATTCGCTGACAATCAAACATTCATTGCAGCGTGTGGGACTGTCGCAGTACACAGTATTTCCGAACACTACGTATTATTAATAAAACGTTTCACGAATAACTAAATATCTTAGCATTAAATAAATTCTATTAAATAATGGAACGCTAAGAAATTATATGAAGTACCTAACAGCACAGTGGCCAGTATGCTGGCATACGTAAGATGTAACTAATGAGATCGATAGTGGAACTTCTTCACTACCGTGCTGGTGATCCATCGTCGATAAGCGCTTACCACTGTCTCTAATAACTGACGTCAGTATACACCAACTTCATTACTTAATTGAGCTCAGCTCGTAAGATAACAACACCACGAAACATTATCCTACAGCGCTATGAGTTGACTACCGAAAATTGAATCGATGAAACTGAGTTATGTAAAGTATTTAGTCTTCAGGAATTTATTTGTTATTGTAAGTCGCGCAGATACGTCACCGGTTTTTTACGCTTGCTTTAGCTGTCTCTATATTTCTATCACTTCGTGAAATAATTATCGCAGCATTACAGCAAATAGTGTTCTGTATCCCGTGGCAACTACGAAACGGGCTACGTTAGAAGTTTTTGTATGTGAGGACTGCGGAAAGCATGCTTGGATGCTCCCGAATGTCCCGGCCAATGAGGCCAATGTCCGCACACAAAGTATCCTGGACCACAGTTTTCAAACCCACTTTGTTCGGAGGTGCTGGGACTAGAGGAACACATGGTTGGTGCTGAATGCGGTTGTCGATGGGTTATTGCTTGGTGAGATGGTTCACGATATTGGTATTAACCGTAGGCATTTGCAAAATTATTTCCTTAGTCATTTGGTTAGGTATTTACGTTTCATGATTAAATTTTTATCAGTTCAAGTTTCGACACTTCTCTGAACACTGAGTCTTATATGCGCATTACTAACATTCTGTTAGTAGCTAAGAGACTTGGAGCAGAATTCCATATAGTCAGTTGACATAAAAGTTACTACAGTCAGTTCAGTTCCTTTTTCCATTAATTTAATTTCTTAAATGCTTTCTATAGTGTGTAGAGACTTCGTTCATATGACAAGTACGTACTTATTTTCTACGTAGCACATGTCGATTTTACACCAAGGGTATATGTATTATTCTATTAATTTGTTTCACAAGTCGGTGGTATGAAGTGGTATTTAAATACCCTCCTTGATTTCTTTTTCTTGGTCACTGGAGTTTTTATTTAAATGCATTAATGTGACTGATATTCTACTGCCACTACACGGTCACACAACGCTATACACAAATTTTATCTGCAAAAATTGATAAATTCGGGCATTTTCATACGATATTTCTGAACAACGATCGCTTTTATTATTACGAATATTACGTACGTCCCTGTATGGACGAATTATTGGCGAAGTGTGAAGCTGGTGCTACTTGCGGTGACGGTGTTCGATGTTTCGTATTTGACTATTATGATTACAAATCGGGATTCACATCTCCAGCACACTGTGAATATATGTCGGACTGCTAAAAGACATTCACTATCCCTGGAGTATTACAGATGATTTTTCATTCTCATTTACGTTCAATTTACATTCACTATGCTCACTGTTTACCACTGTGCTATTGAAGTAATTGTGAACTGGAGTAGTAACTGTCATTTCTCATGTTGACGGCGGATTTCATTGGTCTGCTATCTGTCATTAGTTACCTTGTGGTGATATATATAGAGGTTTGGACAATTTAGTGGAAAAATATTATTCTTTCTTGCCTTATCAGTTGCTTGGCTTGTGTTCTGCAGTGGAATAGTGTACTATTGTGTAGAAGTCGATTATTTTTTCGTGTCTCTCTGTATTCATCACAAGTTATTGGAAATGAAATGTGTGTGTGTATGTGTGTGTGTGTGTGTGTGTGTGTGTGTGTGTGTGTGTGTGTCCTCCCGTCTGGTAGACCAGTCGCCTGGTGCAAGTCTTTTAGCTGACACCACTTCAGCGACTTGAATGTTAATGAGGATGAAATGATGATGAAGACAACATCTAGTCTCCGAGCAGAGAAAATCTCCCACCCGACCGGTAATCGAACATGTGTCCCTTCCATGTCATTCTGCTGCGTTGGTGACAACTATGGAGGCTGACGTTATGAGATGGAGCGGACTATTGTAACCAGAAGCGGTAATCTGTCAGTAGTGTAGATACGACTGAGAAGTTTACATTGGTGGAGCAGTCTGATGGTAGTGACACTCTTCTCACTGTCGACAGTAATGAATAATCAATACGACAGCGTCAAAACTTTTAATTTAAATTCTGTGCCTCAGGAGACTGGTGGTATTACTTTGAGGGGAGTGCATGTGTGTCTAAAGTGGTGTTGACACTGTAGTCTACAAGTATGTTGGTTGTGATGCTTCGTCAGATGAGTGTGCGGCTCCTACCGCGTGTCATGTCCAAGTCGAACAGCAGATTGCTAGACCAATTTATTTTCAGGATTTGATGAGAATGTTAGCAGCATAAGAGGACAAAATAAGGGCTACAGTAACAGAGGAAACTGAATAAGTATGGAACTACAACAAGATTACGGCTCGTGAACAATGAAATGGTTCAGACAAATGGGAAGTTGAAACAGAGGGTAAAACGTAAGAACATAATGAAACATTAGAGGCTACTGCTGATAAATTAAATGAAAAGGTTTAAAGTATTTTAAGGGATCAGCACACTAGTCTTAACGCACTAAAGGCACAAGCTCAATGTTTAGAACAAAAAATTGAAATCTATTTCGGAAACTGGTTCAGACACGTTTAATGTCCTCACTATTCAGGGGAATTGTTTTCTGAGTTTTGTGAAAGCCGAAAGGAACTCTATAGTAGAAAACCAACTTGTTACTATAAAGAGGTTACCTTAAAGTAAAAGAAGGGTGAATGAACATCACAAATCATTAGAAGGAGATTTGCGTATTTTACTACCGGAGTGCGTGAAATTTAAGACAAATCTGTCACAAAATGTGAATGATATTCGACGTCTGGAAGTTGTCATTTAATTACACAAACAATTCCATGGGTATGTCATTTTCTGAACTAAAAAAGGAAGATACTGAAGTCAGCAAGGAGAATCAAAAATGTTTTATGTACTGTCCATAGTAACGTTTATTAAAATTTACGAACAAACAGAAAACATATACCCTCATATTCGAGGAAATAGCATTATTTTAATAGTACATTACACTTTTAAGTAAAACGACTTCATTGGATTTGATTCATTAAGAAAAAAAAAATGCATATTCCAAAGACACTAATCAACTCATGGTTTTGAGAAGAAGACATACGGACGATTTTGGAATGGCCACAGCAAATGATTTTCATACAAGCATTCCACGCTTCTTGTGTTATTTCTATTTGGTGTTATTTTGAAATACAATCTTCTTCCCCAACACTCTTTGACCTTTTATTTAAAAAATAAGTCTTTTGTGAGACAGAGGTTTCAAATGCAACCACAGATAGGTCAATAAGAAAATCTGGACATCAAACTTCACTGTAGTTTTGGTTCACAGTATCAATGCAAATTGCATTACAAGCTTCTCTGATCATAACAAATTTATATACAGTAAGAGGCCAGCTTCTTGAATATCTGCCTCTCATACAGATAGTACATATTATCAGTTACATCAACTCCATTTTGTATACTGTTGTAGAATGTAATTACTTCCAGTTTTTGTTGAGCTGCCACATGAGCATAATTTTTTGCTCATCCACCACATGATTCACCGCTGCGAGGTCGACCGGTCCTCTTAAGTCTTCGTTAAACTGACTTCGTCTGTGAGCGCTGAAAGTAAACACGTACTTGCCAGCGAAGAAAAGAAACACTATCAAAATTATCCACTGCTCGTACTCACACGAGCTATTGTAAATTTTTGATATTACCCGTCTTTCCCTACAGCTTAATCCTTCCTCAGAATTTCCAACATCTTGCACCATATGACACTGTCGAACGCTTTTCTTCAGGCTGATAAATCTTATGAGTGTGTCTTGATTTTCCTTCGGTATTGCTTACATTATCAAGCGTAACGCGAGGACCGCCTCTCTGATGCCCGTGCCTTTCCTAAAGCCAAACTAATCGTCATCTAACGGGCCTTCAGTTGTCATTTCCATTTTTCTGCATATCATTCCTCTGCAGCTTATGGATGAACTGTGAAACTAATTGTGTGATAGTTCTCACACTGATTTGCCCTTGCTGTCCGCGGAATTGCGTGGATTGTATTCTTCCCAAAGCCTGATGTCGCCAGTCTCGTAGATTACGAGGATACATATCAACTTGAACAGTAGTTCAGCGACCACTTCTCCCCACGAGTTGGTGAATTTTGTTGGATGTTATCTGCACCTTCTGTCTTACTTGATCTCGACCCTCTCAAAGCTCGTTTCAATTCTTACTAGATTCTCTGTCTTCCATATCAACTCTAATTTGTTCTTCTATCTCGTCATCAGGTCACACTGGGATCTAGTAAGTGGGATGGGGGGTAGGGATCCAAACCGGAGTACCTGCCCCGGACAACAATTTCCAAACTCATATTCTTGAAGAAGAAAAGCTTGATTCACAAAGCGCCTAGAGTCCTGCACATGTTGGTCTATCGATTATTCACATGATTTTGAAAAGAGGAAAAGTTGGTTTTAGAACATTTTTGAACAAATTCTCAATTGACTTCTGATCGAATCATAGGTTTATTTTTGAATGCGTGTATAGTGTATTTGGTGTATCCGCCAGGGGAATACCCGTCTCATCTAGAAATAAAAAAACCTTCCCCGTGGACAAAAGAGGACGGGGCTATAAGAGCTAAGCCGAATAAACCCGAACTGGTAAATGCCAGTCGCATTATATTTATGTGGTTGATTGGGTGTGCAAATGATCAGCGTTGGTATAATTACTAGCGAAATCCATATGTTCAGACTATTAGTGTGGAAACAAATGACTAACAGTAATAACAGGTGAAATAGATTGCGGATTATCTTCTTGGTGTGACCTGAAAATGAAATTTAGGAAGAAAATAATTTTTGCCAGTTCGCTACAATACCAGTTGTACAGTCCCCGATTAGCAGCTGTTTTAAGTTCTATTCTCGAAACGTTTAACCAGGGAACAACCGCGAGAGAACTAAACCCGTGATTCTGGCAGGATTAGTGAAATTAACCAGAGAATGAGTTTTCACAATGGCAGGAATAGATAGAGAATTAGTTATGTAAAGATTGTTTGTTAGAACGAGGAAGGAGAAGATACGGGGATATCATACAAATTATATGCAAGAACAGGACGAGTCCAAATTTATATAAAAATTTCGTACTACTACTTTTCGATCCCATGCTTGTGAAACCGGAGAGCATGAATGAAATGTGAAGTTATTACCCAACATAAGACTTTTTGCTTATTGTAGGCCTAGTAGACATTTGATATTGGTACTTCATGAATTATGTTCTGTCGTGTAAATGAGGTGCATAAAAATGACTATTTGTGGCAAAACTGTCTCACATATGTGGCACGTGTTACAACTGCTCCAACATTAGCAAGGCCTGTTTTATCTACCATACAATGACAAAATAGAAGTAATCAGCTTGAGAAACCACACCAGTCTCGGATACTATTCGTATCAACAGCTTTTTCAGAATTAGACAACGATATTTTGATTGTTCATGTGGCAAAACTCTTGACGAACTTCGATGAGGTAAAAGATTCTTTCTCAGAAACGAAAGCACACTGTGTAAAGCTTTAGCAAGATTAAGGAGAAAAAAATGCTGGAACCTAAAGATTGAAGAAGTGTCTACTGACTTACTTGTGTCTTGTCTGTACTGTTTTATTTTTCCAATATTTAATTTTATGCCATACAAAAGAGGAAGTTATTAGCTAATAGGCAATAAAGAGTGCAGACTTTCTGAAGAGTTTCTATTCTCCACTCACAAAGAATCCCACCCAGTATCAATTGTGCGTCTTTTTAAGAGTGGAAGGGCGTCAAACCGGCCGACTGGGAGCAGGAGAGGCACCATTGACATTTTAATTTCCACTGTCTTGAACATAGGCTTAATGGCTTCCATATGCGCGTTTGAATTCCACAGAGCGAAATACAGTGACATGCGATAGAAGAATGCTGTGTGAAGATACTTTGTACTGGGCTTTGACACATTTAAGACCGAATACCATATCTTACATTTCCTCGATCATATATGATTTATATAATAAAGTATTCAGAGAGATTTGCGTTACAAAATGAAAAAGTTTTGAAAAATCGCCATTTTTAAATTGTTTGGTTTCCTGTCTCGAACGGTTGATGGGGGAGATGGGGGGTGACATTGTCAAGTTTTGTCACCGTTCGGAACTATCGTAAATCTGGGGCTCGCTCAAGAACCAATTTTTGAGTCAGTCGATTCGGATTTTGCTTCGGTTTCTTCTAAGCAAACAGTATAGGAGCCAACATCAATTACTAACAATAAAAACTCAGCCGTTGCAAGTCCAGCAAACACGAACACATTAAGTAATAATCCTACTTTGATAGAGTTGCTACTGAACATAGAAAAAAAAGTCTGGGAATAAAACAGTGAATCACAAGAAGAATTACGTAATGATATCGAAAGTACGAATAATGAACTGACATCCCATTCGGAGAATTCATGAATCACAGCGAAACCTTTCTGTAGAAATCTGAGAAGAGGTTAGAGATGAGTTACAACTTGTTATTATGACGCTACAGACCATATTACACTACCTCGAAACTGAGCAAAACGATTTGAAAACTACACAACAGGAAGATAAAGAAGAACTACTCGTAAAAAGAAATACCGCTATACCGAGTGAAGTAATGTCGCAACTCACAGAGCGTCACGAACATCTAAGTATCAGTATTGAAACAATTGGTGAACAAGACACGTCGAAACGGCTCTCTGGCGAACAAAAAGAACAACCATCCAAAGAAAGGAATGTAATATCCAGTACCGACTCAGCTCATGGAGAACAATAAATCAAACATCTCACTATACCAACCTTGAGAAAAACAGCTATTATTTCGAGTAACGTAACCAGAAACTCACATAACATTTTTCTAGCTTGTTCTTCACGTACAAAGAAATGTAAAACACTGAAACGGCAAAAGAAAGAATAAAGTAAGAATAATGAAAGAACAGCTCGCACATGGTAAAAGAAAAAGGAAGTCTGATGACCTTGGTTATTCTTATTTATATTTTGACACATTGTGTATTTCTATGTATTCGTGGCATTTACGAAATATTTTGCGACAGCATAATTTCATTAGCAGCTGAACTAGTGAATAGCCTAGACGGCATACCAAAGAAGTTTTGTGGGTGGAGAAAGGTTACAGTTACGATTACAAACGTTTCCATACTGTCAACTTAGGTGATTATTTCCTTGAACGAAAATGTACTTACACACAAAGTATTGAACAGTCCGCACGTTATTATACTGAGCATTTCAGGAAAAGATTTACGAAAAGAAATGACAATCTGAATTTCTGGCATTTTCCTACGTTTGAAAGTCGATAGGGGATCAAGTACACCTTTCTGAATACATCGACTGGTGGACGATGTCTCCCCAAGCTGAGTGTTAACTTTTTTGTTTCTTGAATCATTGGTCAACTCTCATTACCCTTTTTAGTCGATAAGTACAAGGAATTTTCTTCTACTACCCTAATCTAAATATATTGAAAATAATTTCAGGTACTTGTGAGTTATGCTTAAGAATGTATGATATTGGCTACAGAGTACATAGCGTTAGTCATAAACTGAAAACTACGATGTCACGCATTTGGAGACTTGAAACGGTTAAATAAAATGCTACAATGTTATAGTAAAAAATTTCATGTTAGGAAAAAATGTAAAATTATAGTGGCATTCCATTGAAGTATGACCGTGGCACATACATAACAATACGTGACAGGAATGTGCTACAGGACAGCAACTACAAATTTCGGCAGTAAACTGAGAGCCATGTCACACAGAACGTACCGCTGCTACATTACTATACTTTGGTCTCTTAAAGAAATATCTATAGCATCTTGCTGAACGTCTTAGACAGCGCGCTGATGTGCCCACCTGCCACAGAAATGGGCATTCTAGTTTCGGTAAACTTTTTTTCTCAATACAAATTCGGAAGTGAAACATAGGATGGTGAAAGAAGTAAACCATCTTGAACGCTAGTGCAATGTTTGGTTAGGAATATCCACAAAAATAAATGACTGCTCTACTCTGAAGAAAATAACTGTTTGAATTTACCAATACCGTTCACTGAAAATTGGTCTGCTTGTTAGCACAATACGTGATAATTTCGGCTACACACTTTTTGCTTGCAGGAATGCAAGTTGAAATCTACCATGACGTAAAAATGACTCACCTCTTCCTGAGCATTTTTACTTTATTTTATTTACAAGTCAAGTTCCGTAAGACCAAACTGAGGAGCAAATCACCAAGGTTATGGAACATGTCAGTACATGAAATTACAACATAAAAGTAGTAACAGGTAAGAATAAAATGTTTATGAACCCAAGAAAAGTCAATTCACAAGTTTAAGTTAACGCAATCAACGATACAACAAGAATTAGCTTAATTTTTCAAGGAAATCCTCGACAGAATAGAAGAAGTGACCCATTGACCACGAGGAAATTCTTTAGTTTCGATTTGAAAGCGTGTGGATTACTGCTCAGGTTTTTGAATTCGAGCGGTAGATTATTGCAGATGCATGTAGCGGTACACTGCACACATTTCTGCACAAGTGTTAAGGAAGACCGATCCAAGTGCTGGTGTGATTTCTGTCGCGTTTAACTGAGTGAAAGCTGCTTGTTCTTCGGAATAAGCAAATATTGTTAACGAGAAATTACAGTAAGAAATATACATATTGAGAGGCCAATGTCAAAATTCCCAGACTCGTGAACAGGGATCAACAAGAGGTCCTTGCACTTACACCACTTATTGCGCGAACTGTCCCGTTTCTGAGCCAAAAATATCCTTCTTCAATAGGAAGAGATACCCCAACATATAATAACATACGAAGTAAGCGAATGGAAACAAGCAAAGTACACTAATTTTCGTGATGAACGATAACTCATTTCAGATAATGTTCGAATAGTAAAAAAGCCAGCATTAAGATCCTGAACAGTTTACTATCTATCTGAACACCTAGAAATTTGAATTGGTCTGTTTCACTAATCATATGCCCATTCTGTGAAATTAAAACTTCAGGATTTGTTGAATTGTGTATTAGAAACTGTAAATATTGTGCCTTACTGCGATTTAGCATTAGTTAATTTTCTACACGTCATGAACTTGTTATGAACTGCACTATTTGAAACCGGATCAATGTTGCACTCAACATCCTTTACTACCAAGCTAGTGCTGCCAGCAAACAGAAATATTTTAGAGTTACCCATAATACTACACGACATATCATTTATATAAACATGGAACAGAAGAGGCCCCATCACTGATCCCTGGGACACACTCCCCTTGACTGTACCCCCTTCCAAACTCCACATCACAGCCATTCTCAACGTTGTGAATAGTGACCTTTTGCTTTCTGTTGCTAAAGTAGGAGGTGAACCAATTCTGAGTTACTCCCCGTATTCTATAATGACACAACTTCTGGAGCAGTATTTTGTGATCAACACAATCAAATGCCTTAGTTAAATCAAAAAATATGTCTAGCGTTCGAAACCTTTTGTTTAACTCATCCAGTACCTCACAGAGAAAAGAGAATACAGCATTTTCAGTTGTTATACGAATTCTAAAGCCGAACTGCATATTCGATAGCAAATTGTGTGACATAAAATGATAAATTATCCTTACATACACAACCTTTTCAATAACTGTAGAAAACACAGATGGTATACAAATATGTCTAAAATGGTCTACATTATCCTTTTCTCCATTTTTGTAAGGCAGCTTTACTACTGACTGCTTTAATCTTCCAGGAAACTGATCATTCCTAAAGAAAAAATTACAAATATGGATAAATACAGGGCTAACATGTGCAGTACAGTACTTCAACATTCTGCTAGGCACTCAGTCGTATACATGAGACTCCTTAGTCTTTTTAGATTTAATTATTGACCCAATCTCCCCCTTGTCTGTATCAGAGAGGAGTATTTCAATCTCAGAAAGGCATTTGCCAAGAAAATTATATGATTCACTGTAGAAACTAAATTTTTATTTAATTCACCAGCAATGGTCAGACAATTATTGTTAAATACTGTACATGTATCTTATTTATCAGTAACAGAAATACTTTTACTACAAACTGACTTTATATCATTGATACCTGATTTATCAGTAACAGAAATATTTTTACTACAAACTGACTTTTTATCACTGACCTTGTGCTGCTGACCAGGCACTTCCTTCACAACTGACCATATAGTTTTAATTTTATCTTGTGAATTAACTGTTCTGTTTGTATACTGCATACTCTATGCCATCCTAATAACATTTAAAGCACCTTAAAATACTGTTTTTAAAGGGCAACTATAGCTTGGTTGTGACTACTTCTAACATTTTGATATAATTCCTGCTTTGTTCTACAAGATATCCTTGTCCTACAAGTCAGCCACCTGGGTTGTCTGTTACTGCTAGTACCCCATTTACAACATTCTAATGGAAAGCAACTCTCAAAGAGCATGATAAATGTGTCAAGGAAAGTGTTATACTCATCATATATGTTAGCGGTACTATAAACATCATGCCACTCCTGTTCTTTGACAAGGTTTAAAAAACACTCTATTGATGTTGGATAAATTTTTCTACATAGTTTGTAATTATATGTGATATTTACTTCAGTATGATATTGCTACATCATTGTCTGAAAGGCCATTCACCCTTTTACTAAAACAATGCCCATCTAGTAATGAAGAATGAATAAAAATATTGTCTTTGGCTGTGCCACTGTTCACCTGTTGTTGGAAAAAGCATAGTCTGCATCAGATCTATGAATTTTGGAGATCTACAAACATCCTTCTTCCTGCACCATAATATAGACAATTTATATTGAAGTCACCATATGTAACTAATTTCTGGTACTGCCTACAAAGGGAATCAAGAACACTCTCTAGCTTGAGCGGAAATGCTCTGAAGTCAGTGTTAGGGGACCTATAAACAACAACAATTAGAAGTTTCACTAAGTTCTACAGCCCCTGCACAACATTCAAATATCAGTTCACTAGAGTGCTGTGATACGTCTATGGACTCTGTAGTGGCACCACCGTTTAAGGTGGGAAAAGGTTAGCTTCGGTGCAATATTTCTGAGCACACAAGTTACAGCCATGGCTAGCTACTGCAGGCAGTCTTGTTGGCTTCCAACACAAGCTGGGGGCATCCTGAGGTGAGAACCACAGATTAGGGCGCCAGAATGGGGGTGATTGTTGTTGCCGCAACCTTAGCCACACCGGTGAGGAAGCACACTGCAGGCAGCCTTGCAGCTCACAGCAGGCGGCGCTGGGGCGGCAGGGACAGAGACTGCTGAGTCAACTGCCGGCACATCCTGACATCATCACAACTCTGCAGCCATACAACGCCGACACACAGCAGGGCATTGCGCAGGTTGCTGAGGCAGCCATTCTGCGGCAACCCATTTCACAGACAGCGAAGTGGTGTCCTAAGCATTGCGGGACCTGGGGATGCAGACTGAGCAGAATTAGGGCACTGTAGCTGGAGATAATAAATCACTGTGGGAACTCATACGAGTGTTAATATGGTGCATCCTGACAGCCAAGCCTCGTCCAACATTCCTCCACAACTCAACTGGATCACTGTTTCATATGTACATAGCCACTTCTCCCGCTCCAACCCCCACACAAGGAACTCCCACAAAAACAGCCCACTATTCTGTATCCTGGTACAGGAAGTCTTTGAAGTGACAAATTACTTAAGTGGTGCTCCGATCACCAATAATTTCAGAGTCAGCATTTATAATAGTTCACTAACTTTATCTCTAATACCTCTTATTTTTGACTGATGTCATCGGGCTGTATTTTAACGTACCTCTGCCACAACTTGTAATCTAGTAAGTCTGAATAATTTCTTGTATTCATAAAGATATATTATTCTCTTATTCTCTCTCTCTCTCTCTCTCTCTCTCTCTCTCTCTCTATATATATATATATATATATATATATATATATATATATATATATATATATATATATGTGTGTGTGTGTGTGTGTGTGTGTGTGTGTGTGTATTCACAGTGTCAATTTACCCAACATTGGTCAAATCTAGGTTGCTCTACTGGATGCACAGTCGTTTCAGGTGTTGTTGACAACAAATAAATTGCCAACAGTGTTTTCTAAGCATCGATGGCGTTTGGCGTTGAATTCATTTTCAGTAAGACTCCAGGCTGTGGTAAGATGATCTTAATCTTTTTCACTCCATAGGAATTACATCATTCAATATTTTTAGGTCGGAATTGTTAATACTGTTCATGTATGTTAATCTTTCTGCGTATTTTATATTAGCTCTTTGGTCTTGGGTGTTGTTGCAGGGTTTCAGTTTTAATTAAGAGGCGATATGAGGGCATTGGTCAGCCTTAATAATATATCAATCCTTTACTTAGATAAGGATGACCTGATTTGTTGCTTTTAATAAAAATACAAGTTCTGATAAACTGATCGTTTTGAAGATCTCATTGATTTTGTGGGACGCTAATGGAGACCTACAAGGAGGCTACCAATACGTAATGCTGTGCGTTGATACATTTACCATGTTTACTTAGTTTTGCCCCATCAAAGCAGCAACAACACAAGCTGTGGTTAAGAATCCGAAAAATGATTTTTTTTTTTCATTTTGGGCCACCCCATTTCATTGCTGTTAATTATGTTTTTGGTGCCTAGTATCTCTTAATTATTACGATTTTTCGCTTTTCCACAAAGGGAGAGGGCATACCTGGGTAAAAGCAGTTTGCAAGGAGTACGGGTCTCCTACAAATGTTTTATGTGTGTATTCCCTGAAGTTTCGTGAAGAACAGGTGAAATTAACTGGTCAGACGGGAAGGCTCCAAGAAGACGCTCTTTCTCCGTATTCCTTTCGTATCTGTCACATTCTTAGCTAGTGATTACCAGAAGCAAGATTCCTGTTCTTGAAAATGTGATGAAATTTGGAAAGTGTCCTATAAGAATTCATCACCGAGTTGAGATGAGTGTTGCTTAGCGAACGTGTCACTACGAAAATGAAAGCCAATGGAGGAATTGAGAGAAAAAAATAGTTAATGAGCGCAAAGAAAAAACCTAATGTCCTATAGCGGCAGTTTCGGCGAAATGAGGACGGAATACAGACTGATTGGGATGCAGTTATTTACCTATCAAAGGAAAGGTGACTAACGAAGAGGCATAAATTAAATGTAACTACAAAAACCTTATTTAATTTTTTTATTATTCTTCAATATCTGATACATGCATTAACTAATCACGCTGCTTTACTGGTGCTACTGCATTTATTAATCTATTAGTAATTTTGATCAACTTCGAACTATCTTCAAGTATTATGCTCGTTATAAAACTGCCCTTGAAGTAGAACGTGTTATTTGTCTGATAAAATGTGTCTTTATTGTTTTGCGTGTTCTTTCGAAAACCATGGTCTACTTTAAACCTACACATAACTTGGTGTTCTCATGATAAGGTACTGTAATGTGTGTTCTGAACACAATTAGTATTCTAATATTGGCTCAGGTGCAGAATTTGTTCAGACCACCTCGCAAAGCTCACAACGGCACTTTTTTTTTGTTTTTTTGGAAAATCGCAGTAGTACAATTCATAAAGTTCTTGTCGTTAGGTGAGGTCAGATGGCGGCTTCAAGCTTCAGTAACAGATACGCCTCAACCAGAGTAGTAATGTACGAGTATGTCAGTGTAATCATCGTACGCTAGTTAACGAATGACAGCATCGAACTCAATGGTACAACATCATAGCTTAAAACAGCTACAGGGTATCGAACTTTCGAATTCAGCTTCTTTCTCGATATTGTGTGCTTCCTCAGCTAGGAGTTATGGTGTTTACCAGTGAGTAGAGAATTGCTGTCATTAAACAGAAATTTCACACCATGTGTTCAACTGTCTGGGAAGTCATTGATACATATTACGAACAGAACAGATCATAATATACGTTCGTGAATATTTCCCATGTTAATATTTTCACGCCGATATTTGTTTCACTAACAATTAAACATCATCTGGAATGTGGATCATTGTACCTCTCTAGGCATGGCTGTACAATTTGTTAGCTGTTGTACTTATTTCAAATGCTCACAGTTTGTTTAGCAATAGTTAATTGTCAAGAGTGGCCAACACGTACGTCACAAAAACGATGTCGTAAATAGAAGAAATAGTCACGATTGGGAATAATTGATAAGTTTATCTAGCTTTACCCTGTGATAGCAGCGACGACACAAGCTGTTGTTAAGAATCTGAAAAATATTTTTCTAATGTTTGGATCACCTCAATACACTGTTGTTAGTAATGTTATTAGTATCTCATTTCTCGTGATTATTAAGATACTTCAGATTTTCAAAAAGGAGTCGGTAAAAGTAGCTGGCAAGGAGAATGTGCCTTCTACTAAAGCACGATCCCAGCAGTTTCGTGAAGAGGACATGGAATTCATCGGTCAGACTAGGAGACTTCAAGAAGCACCTGTTTCCTCTGTTTTCCTTGCGCATCCATCGCATTTTTAGAAAATGGACGCCTCAAGGAAGCCTCACGTTCGTGGAAATGTTGGTGACAA
Organism: Schistocerca americana; assembly: GCF_021461395.2. Taxonomy (NCBI): domain Eukaryota; kingdom Metazoa; phylum Arthropoda; class Insecta; order Orthoptera; family Acrididae; genus Schistocerca; species Schistocerca americana. The sequence goes on along the minus strand of NC_060122.1, from coordinate 127,811,196 downwards.
AATTCGAAATGTGCGTTTATCACCATATTGAGATGAGCGTTGTATTGAAAATCTGTCATTAAGAAACAGAAAAATAATCGAAGGGCTGAGAAAAAAGATACAGTTAATCAGTGCAAAGCAAAGAAAAAAAGGAAGTCCTATGCAGGAGAGTGGGTGAAATGAAAAGAGAATACAAACTGACAGGGATATTGTTGATGTACTTCTCAAAGACGAGGTCTTTAACGAAGAGGGTTATGAAAGTGTAAATAAAAAATATTCGCCAAAACCTTGTTTTATTCTTTACTATTCATCACGTTCTGATTCGTACTGTAACAACTCGTGCTGCAATAGTAGTGTTTATGTATTTGTTACTCTTTTATTAGTTTTGATCAACTTCGACATTTCGAAAAATGTTATCCTAGTTATAAAAGTGCTCTTAGATAGATATCGCGCTGTTTGTCTTTGATAAAAAGTTGGTTTTTATTCGTTTGTGTGTTGTTATCTCATATTCAGAACGTAATCAAACTACCTCGTAAAGTTTAAAGCGTTATTTCGCTTCAAAACATCATATTTGTAATATTCATAAAGTTCTTGACGTTAGATGAGGTCGGATGGCAGTATCAAGCTTCGGTAACCAGATGCGCTTCACCAATTTCGTAATGTTCGAGTAAGTCTGTGTTAGTAGCGTATGCTTGGTAACGAACGATAGCACCAAACACAATGACACCACATCACGACTCAAAAACGCTAGGCGGTATCAAAGTTTCAAATCCAGCTCGCCAGGAAGTTTGGTGTTTACCAGTGATTAGAATGTTGCTGTCTTCTTCAAGCAAAATTTTCGGTCCATGTCTTCAAAGGTTCTGGAAATCATTGATACATATTACGAACAGAACAGAAGGTAATATACGTTCGTGAATATTTCCCATGTTCATGTTTTCAGTTTGATATTTATTTCACTACCAATTAAACATAATCTAGTCGCGGTCATCCTATTTTTTAGGCATGGCTAGACTATCAGTTAGCTCTTCTACTTATTCCAAATGCTAACAGTTTGTTTGGAATATTTTACTGTCACGAGTGGCCAACACGTACGTCAGAAAAGCGATGTCGGAAATAAAAGAAACAGTCGGGCTTGGGATTAAAATTCAGAGCTGAAGGGCATCAGTGATATCATTGACTGGTGACATTCACATCTTCAGTGAACGTAAGGGAGTATCCCAGAACGTACCGAATCGTACAACAAGTCCCTAACCCCCAGGATGGAATATGAGTACTCCAGCTGTCTGATTCCACATTTATTCGTGTGAAAGTGAACGGTAGGTTTGTAACTACTTTGAGATTGTTGTGGCTGAAGGGGAAGGGGAGGGGGGTGGGTACCAGCTGAGTATTCACCTACTGGGATATGGGAATCCGGCTAAACAACACATCCAAGAGAACATTCACACACGTCGTTAATCCGCCGGCCGGATCAAATCCGTGGCTGTCGCACTTTTCAGTCCTGGAAGCGGCGCTATAACAAGCAAGCCTATCTGGGCAGATGAAAACTGTGGGATCTCGTCGACTCGTCTCACATAGGGTACCTAAGGGATGCTGCATTCTCGGAAAGCTATACAACATTTCAAGCAAAATCACATCAACAGTTTTTATTACAAATAAGAAGATTGACAATACTGAAAACGAATAACTGAGGGCGTTGGATGCAGCTGCTAGTCTGAGATGAAATGTTTACTCAGTGGAGGAAGTCTTTCAGTGCCTCATCAAAGCTGTCAAGAAACTAATGGTTCATACAGACATCTCAAAAACCTTGGACAGATCTAATGATATTGCAGTAACACTGTCATCCAAACCCAGAGGCTTCCTTTACATTTGCGACACCGCCCATACAGCTAGCGTCAGAATGACTTTTTTAATATTGAAATGTATCACAGCCTCAAACCATTTGTGCGAAACATGCTATAACCCCAAATTAAGCCAATGGTGTAATAAAAATAAAGTGCATTCATTAATAAAATATTAGGGTTCATATAATTAATCATAGATACTTATTACATATTTAGCCCATCAAAACGCTTTCAAAAATAAAGAAATGAGAGTCCGTATGACTAATCATATTTACTACATATTTACTACATTATAGTGCAAAAAATCGCTTTTCCTTCATTCGTACTTCCGCTTCTACTATGGAATCTTATAGCAGATCCATACTTTCAGGTCTTCTGTCTGTAAAAGAACTTTAATGATCGTTGGTAATGCCAGAAGACATTATTCGCTGCCATGGTTTCGTGGTTTCTTAACTTCCTCTGTCGTGGTCGATGGCGATAATTAGGTTAACTCCTTCTTCACTGTGGTATTCAAATGAAGAAGTTGGGATGATGTTGAGGCGACAGAGGTGTATTCGAGACCCCCAAAACGTGTCGTTCTCACCATAAAGTCTCTATTCTAACCGGAATTTCGGTAGCAAGGACGTGATGGGAGCTTAGGTACCGCAGTGGCACAATAGTATCTCACTTTCATTTCATAAGAGTGGCGCAGGTCATTGCTTTGGCGGCCATTGTTTCTTGTCCTTATGGCATGTTGGAGATACTCAGGAACGACCTTATTGTGTTCCACTATACCAGTGCAGAGCGCTTCTCTGGCCAGAGTATTTACCTCGTCAGAAGTGGGTACTAGTACCTTTGTAGACTCTGTAATGACCGATGCTCTCCTTCTGTTATCTTGGAACTTTGACTCTTCTTGGTTAACAAATGAGTGTTCACAGAAGTTGCATAAGCTAAGGCACTACAGGGCTGTTCTGTGATAACGTCTGAAATGCAATATTTTATTCTGTATCAGTTGTCATGATGTAAGCATGACACAAGATGGCGAGCAAATAAAAGGACATGTAGCAAGAGTAGTAATAAAGCTGAAAATATTATTGATAGTTTTAATATTAAATAAGATTTACTTTCAACCGTGTCCCATGCATATCAGAGGACTGCCACTATTTATTCAGTGCGTCATAAAGTATTGTCAACGTTGGTGGAGCACAGCATGGTCATCGCAGACGACCGTCAGCGTCCAGTAAAGATTTAGGAAGCATCTGAGACGCGCACCACAACACAGACCTTAGACTAGTTGAGTGATGTTTCAGTTTCGTAAGCTTTTTCTATAGTTTGTCAATTGGCGCAAATCCTTGGGAGAGCTGCTGTCCACATACTGTTGAGAAGCCATATCTTTCCGCAATCCACTAAACAATCAATTTCCATAAATACACTCAACATGGAGAAGCGTGGATAAGGACTCAATAATCGAGACCATAGGAAAGTAATTTCACATCCGGCCAGCGACTTGATTTCAATTAAACACGGTTAAACTTAATCGTTCTTTACAAATGTTTCTCGTAATGTCTGAATTCAGTCATCATTAGTTAATTTAGTATTTCACTCAGCAGTGTCTCGTGAAAAAATGAAAAACATTGGTTTCAATTTTCTCTATGTGCATTGTTTCACTTAATAGTCAAAACATATACTCTTGAAAATATTTATTATAGAGTGTATTTTTTAGCTTGGTGTAAAACCGCGCCACACAGCATTGCTAAGCAAAATTCATGGATTAACCGTAGGCAAGATACTCGTTCAGACGGTCGATTGGATGACTGTGCAGGAGATAACTCCAAATGGGTAGGTCAGCAGGGACCATGCTACTAATGTTACAACACTCATCCCTTCTGCAACCTTACTGACACTCTAATGTCATCACAAACAACATCATGTTAGTGTTACTATAATTGGTCCAAATTTCCTACCATGTTTCTATATCATCAGAATCGGTTTCACCTGATTATGCAGACAGCTGTTCTTAATATTTTCCGAACATATTTCGGGGCATGTGTGTCATCATCAGTGATTCACTCTTTATACCTTAGTGGTAAGACTGTTTTCTATTGAAAAGCGTTTCCTAAAGTAACAATTTATCTGTGTAACTATTTTACAGTGTAAGAGTTTTGCAGGTTGACCATTTCCCTGTATAACTGGTTGCGGCGTAACCATTTCCAGTGTTAGGATTATCCAGTTGAATCATCCTCCAGAATACTAATTTTGAAGTGTATCTGTTTCAATGCAACCATTTTCCAATGCAACTGATTCTAATGCTACCTTTCAGCTTGTAACTACATCCAGTCTAAACTGTTTCTAGTGCAAACACCTCCTGATCAACCATTTTCTGGTGTAACCATTTCGCAGGATAACGATTTCCGTTGGAATCATCTTCCAGTCGACCCATTTCCACTGTAACCAGTCTCCCTTGTAAGCATTCCCAGTGTAACTCTTTTCCATTATAACAATTTCCAGTGTGACCATTCCCAGCGTAACCATTTTCCATTCTGTTTTACAGTGTAACTATTTCCAGTGTAACTGGTTTCCGTGTTAACTGTTTGCAGTATAACCATTATGCATTGAAACCATTTTCCGGTGCAAATGCATTCCAGTGTAAACATTCTCCAACATTGCCTTTCTGCAGTGTGTCTGTTTCCATGTAAGCATTTGCGTGTCTCATTATGTCTGATTTCACCTTTTCCCCTTGTCTCCATTACCAGTTGAAATGGTGCTTCTTTGAATAATTAATAGAATATGCCCCAATCTTTCAATTAAAACTAAAATACATTAAGAATAAATTTTCTCTGTGCAAATGAAATGATAGTATGGCATTTTTGGCCGGGAGGCCTTATCTGAGGAAGTTCGGCCGCCGAGTGCGATTCTTATTGCAGTCGACGCCACTTTGGATGACTCGCCTGCCGTTGCTGAGGATGAAATAATTATGAGGACAACACAATACCCAGTCGACGAGCGGAGAAAATCTCCAGCCCGACCGCGAATCGTACCCGATCTATGGGAGTTAAGCACGTTAGCAGTCAGCTAAGGAGACGGACTTCTTTGTGTGCATAAATCCGTGAAGTAAGGAGAATAGGTCACGATTAAATGTAAGGAATGTATTTTTTTGCTGTTCCGGTGACGAATGTTCCAGAGAAATGTTTTTCAATCGAAACAGTACCGCAAGTTGAAGGCAGTCGCCGTAATTTGTTTTTGTATTTTATAAAAGCAAGAGCTGTGAGCTTTCTCTCTCTCGATTGTTTTCGATAGCTGTTTCACAAGATGTAAGAGTCGCTATCGTATCTATAACTTTTGGTTCAATAATAACACTAATTTTATTAAAATAGCTGTGATTAAATTAACAATCTACTTTTCTTTTCCACTAATTCCACGTATCAAATTATTGTGCTGCATTTTAGAACTTTTTCAGGCTGCAGTGAAGGAGAGCTGCCGACGAAATGTATGGTGGCCACAGCCGAACGCTGCTAGTGTTCAGTCTACTTTTACTTTACCAGACTTTTATTTTAGCGTTCTTGAAATCTCTTATACCGTTCGTCTCTATAAGTATCCAGGCAACGTAATGACGCAAACTCCGTAATTTGGAGATCGGTCACTGGCCTTTAGACAATACCTTCGGTCAACGTCTCAGCGGTGTAATCGGAATCTGATGACGGTTGGCGGAATATATAATTTCATTATCCACAAGTAAAAATTTTCTATGCACCATTTAACCATTTCAGAAGCTTTGCCACCAGCGAAAGCGATAAATATAACATTACACTATTTTTTTTAAAAAAATACCAGTAATATTAATTTGCGCAACCAGCGTGGGGTTCGAACAAGAAACTGTTTGATGTTAGTTGATGCTCGTTTGTTCTGATTTTCGTGTATCAACTATATTGCTGGAGTCAAGAAGAAAATGACAGGTACACGAAAAATAATTGAAATTAACTCATGTAACGGTAATTAGGGCGGACTGCAAGTAGATACACGAAAAAAAGCATGGTTATCAACATCTTACCAGTTGCCTCTGCTTTCGTAGTCTGCAACGTGTAGCTCGTTTAATTCATGGTCAGTTTTGAATTTTCTGCCTTGGGCGTAGTTTGTAATTGCAGTAGGCATTGTTGCTAAATGGTTCAAATGGCTCTGAGCACTATGGGACTGAGGTCATCAGTCCCCTAGAACTTAGAACTACTTAAACCTAACTAACCTAAGGACATCAAACACATCCATGCCCGAGGCAGGATTCGAACCTGCGACCGTAGCGGTCGTGCGTTTCGAGACTGAACGTTGTTGCTAAGCGCTATACTAAGATGGCTCGTGTTCCGCTGCGCGCAAATGAAATGAAAACGAGTGATAGTGGATTGTTTTAGTTTGAAGCGTCCATATTCCCATTTTGGTAATACAACAATTAGTTGCTGGTCAATTTACGCTAATTATTCATTGTTTTGTCAAGAGATTTTATTTCAAAGTATGTTTTCAATTTATGTTACGATGAAGATAGGTAAACCTGAAAACAAGGATTCCGCAAATGATAGTGTTTCTGAAAATAGCGTCGATGGCGGTAACAACAGTACGGATGCAACGGTGGCAGAATCCGATGCTGATAATGTGGAGGCAGAAGGTAATACGCATGCACAAGCAATTGAAAGTTCCGAGCAAATACCTCCTGACGCTGTAGATACTTTTTCTCTGTTATTCAATAAAATTTCTGAGATGGTTAATGCTCGCTATAAGGAACTGTTAAAGACAGTTAATGCACGCGATTAAGCGCTTACTTCACGCATAAATACTACTCTTGTTGAGAGAGATGTAGCGCTGACATCTCAAATTTCTCAGGTAAATGAGGAATTAGTAAACGAGTTAAACACTGGTTTAGCAGCAATAGCTTCCGAAATTACCAGCCTAAAGGAGGCATATAAGAATTAGCAGCAACGGTTGCCAAACTATCAGCAGTTGTGGAAACAATGCAATCAGCAGAGGAGATGATGGAAGATGGGATGCGCGAATTAACACAACGTGTCGACAGCCTGTCTGTAGAAACTAAAGAAGAAGTGTTAAAAATCAGGTTACATGAGCAGAGTGAAAAATTAAATACCGAATTCTCCAAGTGGGTTGAGGAGAAAGACAAGATACACAACATAAAATAGATTCAGAGTGGAAAAGCGCAATACAAAGGGCTGGGAGTGAAGCGATGGCCGAACTCGGCACCTCAAAACAAACGCTCCGCTCGGAAAAAGAGCACATAAAGCACATGATACATCAAGACCTTCCACAGTGGCGAGACGAAGTTTTGTCACAGGTGAGAGAAGTGCGGCGTGCGGTGGGAACAATATCAAGAGAAGCACCGACTATCGATACGCATATGCAGGACGCGTACATTGCAGTTCACGGACATACTTTGAAGCATATCAGCCTATAAACCCCAATGTACAACAATCGTGTGATGAGATTGGGCCAGGTGCAACCTTAACAGAGAACTTTCAGGAAGAAAGCCTGTTGAAACAAAGACAATTTCAGGTCCTAATCCCAAAAATAAGACAAGTCCATCCTGTAGTTTTTATACGTTCATTCCGCAAAGTGTTGCCCACGTCATGGAATGAGAGGCAGAGCACCAGGGTCGTCGATGATATCGTTGATCGACCTATAAGCGAATGCATATATCTATTATTTAAAATTTTCGTTTCATATCTTCGCTTTGTATTGGCTTGGCTTCCTGTAGTCCACGTGTGATTTGTGAGTGTAATTTTTAACCGAGTGAGTTACATAAAGTATTTGGCTACGTCTAAATGAAAGTGTACGTTTTCTGATTCCTTTCCTGCAAATATCCGGCTTTCAAGAAAGGGAGAAATAAATTTGAAGCGGAATGTAAGATATGTGGAGCTGGAACGTACGTCTCAGTGGCCAATAAAGGTAAGAAATAACTCGACAGATTAACTGTCATGATTTTATTTCATTGTTTCATAGTCATTCAATTTATTTGTATTCGGAAAGTTAAAGTGCAGTTTACATGTCGTCAGCTGCTGTTTGAATTGTAGATGTTGGTAGCGGTGCGTCGAATGAAGGGCGGTGAATGGTCATACGTTTTTCGCTTTTGTAAACAATTCCGTGTTGTTGACATAACAAAAAAATTGGCGCCACAATCAATGTTTTTAATTTTTTATATTGCTCCGTTAACCACCACCTGACCATCAGTAACAATTAACTGCTAGTTTTGCCGGTATTCCCGGCAGTCACGTGACTTGTCCAAAGCTGACAGGTGGTATCCTCATCTGGATTTGACCCGTTTAATGTGTTCTCTTTTTTCTTCCTTTGTCCTCCTTTTTGAAGCTGTTTGTCCTCCTTTTTAAACAATTGCTTCAGGTCACTCTACTCATGGGCTACCGAAGCCGCAGAGAACTGTATACATTATGAACAATTTGAATAAGGTATTTCTGGCTAAGTACTGGTCAGTGGGCATAGAATAACGCCTTACAAAGCAGGTCTTCAGCCCACAAATTTGCAACCCAAAGCAGAGTGGACTTCGGAAGTACTTCGACCAATTCGTTCATTTAAAGAGATTAAGGGACGAACTGGTAGAGCACAAAGATGTATAGCGAATCTTAAAGGCATAGTTTCCTCTGCACATAACGGAAAATTTATTAACAGTCCCTGATTTTGACCGTGAATACTTTTTGTCAGTGCTTGATACCGTGGACCTAATACAAGACGATGCGAAAACCAGCACTGCGAACAATGGCTCGCAGTCCGCTAATAGGATCGGCCACGGCCAAAATAATAGCCGTAACGGTGGGTCGCGAAGTAACGGAGGTACGTCGCAAACCGGACACGCACATCAGAACGGCAACAATGGTGGTCCACAAAGCGGACAGGCATTCTTTCAAAGGCAGAGTCGAAATAGTAATCGGTACCATCCCGGTTATCAAAATAATCGAAGCGGGAACCGACAAAATAATAATAAGAATCAAGTCCACAATAATCAGTGGTCGCAAAATAATCAAGAGCAGTGTACGCCGGTAAAATAAAGTAGGAATAACTACAATCGGGACGTCCAGATGTCGAGGTGGCTGAAGCGCCACTGACAACGCCCGGGGTATCAAACTAAACGCGACTGTATCAAGCTTCCGCGGGACGGAATGGGGGCAATAGCTTGAATGAACAGATAGACATGCTCCGATACAACGATGAGACTGACATCTGTCAAGAGTTATTTAATGAGGTAGACAATAATATTGAAGGTCCCTTGGAGTACATACAAGCCACCGTTCAAGCAGTTGTGGGAGGTATTCCCACGACATTGATTTTAGATACCGGTGCAAGAGTAAACGTGATAGAAGCCAATTTCTTTAAGTAAATACCACAGTCTGTGAAGATTCCGACTTTGCCAGTTCAAAACTGCGTGGTATCTGGTGCCATTGGTGCCAAAGGCCAGACTGTTACGCTGCAGGCACGGATGGGTATAGAAATCGGGAACGGAGCTGATCAATGCACGTTTCTCGTCGTGAAAATTTAACCGTGTCCTGTCCCGTAGGCATGGAATTCATACTGGAACGGGACGTAATGATCGACCTCCCACGCTTGAAATGCCATATAAGGTGAGGAGTTTGTTCTGAATCTGAGAAAGGCAAAAGCAAAATACAGCAGACTTTGTCAAGGAATGCAAGTTAAAATTATCAAGAACACAAAGCTGTGGGTGCAAGACTATTCAAAAAAATGATTCAAACGGCTCTGAGCACTATGGGACTCAACTGCTGTGGTCATTAGTCCCCTAGAACTTAAACTACTTAAACCTAACGAACCTAAGGACATCACACACATCCATGCCCGAGGCAGGATTCGAACCTGCGACCATAGCAGCAAGACTATTCACAGTATACGAAACTTGGGCCTGAACTAAAGAACAGTGGGCAAAACGAAATAATTCTTCGTTCATACGATGCAAATACGATGATCCAAAAACCTTATCGGATGAACAGAAAAAGGGATTATGTATATTACTAGAGAAATAGATCGAGGTATTTTCATTAAAGCCTGGCGTGATTAAGGATTATGTTTACCGGATGGAAGTACTATCGCATAAAACTTGCTGCCAAGCAACCTATTCTGTCCTGTGGTCCAAAAGGGAAACTGTCAAACAGGAGCTTCAGATGATGATACAGTGGCGTGGTATAGAGCCTTCTGTTTAGCCATACAGCAACTCATTATTAGCTGTGGGCAAAGCTGGTGAAGGGGTGCTCCATGTTCTTGATGTACAATCTATCAACAAAATAATTGTTCCCGTAAGAACCAGACGAGAAGTTTTATTATCTCCAAACGGATCTGAAGCAATATGTTCAATAAGGGTACTTGCACAGATGCCAAAGTATTTTCTCTTTTACATGTTGTCCACCACTCTGCACTGTGAATATATACACTATTTGAAATTTTATGCTGAACCTGTCATACTATGAAAGTCCATTGCACCATCAAGAATGTGTACTAATGTACCATAACTAATTAACATAAATATTACCAGTGATATAAAGATAGCATTAGAAGGCGATAAAACTGGTGGCGTTTGTGTGACATTAGAAGCAATAATAATCTTTTAGTTTTAAGTATTTGCTGAATTTAAGTAGTAATTAGGAAGTTTTCCTGTGTGTTTTCATGAAAGTATGTTTCTGTTGTCAGAAGTGACTGTGTAATGAGAAAGTATCACTACGTCACTACGTGGCAGTGCGCCATATAACGTGAAAAAATAATACTGAAGTATTTCGCAAATTTAACAAAACTGACGTCTATCAATTAATATGATCTGCAAAAGTTATTGTAATCTCTGTTCCTCCTGAAAAAGGGTCGACTCTCTTCCCTTTTGTTTCTTGGTAGTGTAAGAAGCCAGTATGTGACGTGGCACGAAAACGTTTAAATTTCTTGCAATATTTAGACTAAATATAATCAAATATTACTTAAAAGTGTCGCTAATATTTTACTGTATATTCATGAAGCTATATATGAGAATCATTCATGCAATATTTGTGCAGAGGTCAACGCCATTATTCTAAATGATAACGGCCCAAAGCTGTCATAAATTTTTTACTATTTGCCAACTTTGACAAATAAAAATAAATGTAAATGTAGGATATTTCTGTTGATTGGCGGTTCTTCCTTTGATGCAATAATAGTAGTCAGTTTTTCCAATATTGAATCACAATTATGTAACATGATTTCAGTAATTCTTTGATCCCCACTTAACGGAAATTGGGAGAATCTCCTCAGCACTGAAATTGCATAAAAATAAAACAAGCAATTAATTGCGCAGCTGTATATATGGGAAATTGTGTGTTGGTGGTGTCTTTTAATACAAAAACAACGTGTCGGCCAAATTACCTGCGAGAAGTACCATAACTGAGTCACTGACGTAAATAATTTTCAACTTGTGAAGCAGGCAGAATAATATCTAACTGCATCTATTCATAACATAACAAGTATCACCAATGCACATAGGCCTACATGAAAAGAACCACCACAACCAAAACTGTGAAATGTGAAACTGAGGACCGAGTACCATGTCAGTAAAAAAAAAAAATCCATTTCCAGCATTAGTTATATGAGGTCTAGAAGTTTGACAAGTTTATTACGGAAGATACTTCTGTATAGATCATTTAATGTATAGGATAAGGGAAAGTGATTAAAAAGGGCTAAATGAGAACTAAAGCAGTTTCCATTATTTGTTGCCTAGTATAAACATGTCTGCAGCTCGTCATAGCGTTCTCGCTTCCCTAGCACGGGGACCCGGGTTCGATTCCTGGCGGGGTCAGGGATTTTCACCTGCCTCGAGATGAACAGGTGTTGTGTCGTCTTCATCATCATTCATTCCCATTACGGTCAGAGGAAGGCAACGGCAAACCACCTCCACTAGGACCTTGCCTAGTAAGCAGTGCGGGTGTCCTGCATTGTCCCCTACGCTCTATTACGGGGTATGGGACTTCATTATCATCATCATCATCGTCATCATCATAATCATCATCAGTATAAGCAAAAACAGATGAACTGGTACCTGCAACTAAGTGTATATAGAGTAAGAGACAGTAATATTCAGTGTAACTAGTAATCTTGTGGTAAACATTTTTTTTTCAAGTTTAATTTCCATAGAATAAATATGTGATGCACTTATACATTGAATACCACCAGCCGGCCGTTGTGGCCGAGCGGTTCTAGGCGCTTCAGTCCGGAACAGCGCTGCTGCTACGGTCGCAGGTACGAATCCTGCTCACGCATGGATGTGTGTGATGTCCTTAGGCTAATTAGGTTTAAGTAGTTGTACATCTAGGGGACTGATGACCTCAGAATGTGATGTCCTTAGGCTAGTTAGGTTTAAGTAGTTGTACATCTAGGGGACTGATGACCTCAGAAGTTAAGTCCCATAGTGCGTAGGATCATTTCATCCATTTTTTTATACTACCAACTATATGACAATTAGTTAGAACTGATAGTGAACTGTATGTAAACAGAGTGCATTCTCTGGTCACACTTGTGCTATGTAGGGTGACACTAAACTGAACTGATCATATACTGAAAGAAAGATGTACAAGCCATGTAATAACTATACTCATACTGTAAATATTAGTATGCAAGCAGCATGAAAGACAGCATTTCTATAATATATGTCAAGCAGAAGCTAGTACAAGGTGCTATTGGACTGATATTTTATTTTGTATGTGAATATTTATATGTATGCTAATCTCTTCTTTATCTATTTCATGTGAGATGATATGAATTGTATTTTGAATTAGAGAATTTCTTATGCAAAAGTGTACTGTCACAATTTCGTCAACATGATCCATTATATGTTAAATGGTGTGAGACCGTGAGTTATGTGAGTTTATGCGGAGCAGGAGCTCAGAATTTGGCCACATGCGATTTCGGCGGCATGTGTTAATTTTGTGATCGCAGTCTGTGTTGTTTGGATTTTGTTTGTGCTTTGCTCGTTGCCGATTCGTATCTAGAACGGGGTTATTTCATGAGTACATGGTAACATGACGACAAACCAAGAAATGGTACTCAATTTATGAAATATAAAATGTGGGAAATAAAGAATTTTGTGAATATCAAACCACGAACAATGCATAGTAACGAAAATGGCTTACATTAAAAAGCTACACAAGCGACACATTATTCATATACAGTACGCCACTTATAAGAAAGACAAATGTAAAAACTATATCAGTAGTTTGTACAAGAAGTACAGGGCTATTACAAATGATTGAAGTGATTTCGTAAATTCACTGTAGCTCCATTCATTGACATATGGTCACGACACACTACAGATACGCAGAAAAACTCATAAAGTTTTGTTCGGCTGAAGCCGCAGTTCAGGTTTCTGCCGCCATAGCGCTCTAGAGCGCAGAGAGACAAAATGGCGACAGGAGCCGAGAAAGCGTATGTCGTGCTTGAAATGCACTCACATCAGTCAGTCATAACAGTGCAACGACACTTCAGGACGAAGTTCAACAAAGATCCACCAACTGCTAACTCCGTTCGGCGATGGTATGCGCAGTTTAAAGCTTCTGGATGCCTCTGTAAGGGAAAATCAACGGGTCGGCCTGCAGTGAGCGAAGTAACGGTTGAACGCGTGCGGGCAAGTTTCACGCGTAGCCCGCGGAAGTCGACGAATAAAGCAAGCAGGGAGCTAAACGTACCACAGCCGACGGGTTGGAAAATCTTACGGACAAGGCTAAAGCAGAAGCCTTACCGTTTACAATTGCTACAAGCCCTGACACCCGATGACAAAGTCAAAGGCTTTGAATTTTCGGCGCGGTTGCAACAGCTCATGGAAGAGGATGCGTTCAGTGCGTAACTTGTTTTCAGTGATGAAGCAACATTTTTTCTTAATGGTGAAGTGAACAGACACAATGTGCGAATCTGGGCGGTAGAGAATCCTCAAGCATTCGTGCAGCAAATTCGCAATTCACCAAAAGTTAACGTGTTTTGTGCAATCTCACGGTTTAAAGTTTGCGGCCCCTTTTTCTTCTGCGAGAAAAACGTTACAGGACACGTGTATCTGGACATGCTGGAAAATTGGCTCATGCCACAACTGGAGACCGACAGCGCCGACTTCTTCTTTCAACAGGATGGTGCTCCACCGCACTTCCATCATGATGTTCAGCATTTCTTAAACAGGAGATTGGAAAACCGACGGATCGGTAGTGGTGGAGATCATGATCAGCAATTCATGTCATGGCCTCCACGCTCTCCCGACTTAACCCCATGCGATTTCTTTCTGTGGGGTTATGTGAAAGATTCAGTGTTTAAACCTCCTCTACCAAGAAACGTGCCAGAACTGCGAGCTCGCATCAACGATGCTTTCGAACTCATTGATGGGGACATGCTGCGCCGAGTGTGGGAGGAACTTGATCATCGGAACAATTGCAACAGTTAGCCAGTCGTTGCCATGAGAAAATGTATCATTCAGATCAATACTGAAGTTCAGTCTACATCCACAGAAGACAGCGGGTCCATCTAGTAGTGAATGTGCAGCGACAGATTTTATAGTATTCTTCTTCTTATCAGCAGCAGATGTTGTCATTTCGACGTCTTCAATTGTTTTATATATTGTCTGTCTTGCACGGCGACGGTATCTTCTGTATGGCATCTTGGTAGCGTTCAATGCAGTTGCCTGTGCAGCAGCAGCAGCGCGAATGATCCGCTCCGCGGGCAGCGCTCGCTTATACAGCCGCGCACTGGCGCGGCGCGAGATAAGGGACTTAGAATATTTCACTGTGCCAGCCGCGTGTTATCCCGTACGGGCGCACTAGCCTCACTAGAGTGCGCCCGTCTCCTTAGAGCGCTAAGTCGGCGGCTGGCGCGCTGCCAAGATGGCCATGAGCCGCCTTATCGGCGGGGTCAAAGGTCACGTCACCAAATGTATCAGGACTGGAAAGCTTTGTCGACCGTGACGTCATAGCCTACCGCACATTCCACGTTTGTGAAAATGCAAATAAAGACTTTGGCAAATCATCATATATGTCACCCTCACCCTTTTCCTTGTATACACGTAATAGACGTAAAATATCTGTTAATGAAACTGTATTTATTTGGATTAAAGGTAAAGGTACTTGTGAATGCCTAAAAAAACTTTTTGAGTTTTGTATGTGTGTGCAAAGCATTGTGAAAATATCTCAAATAATAAAGTTATTGTAGAGTTGTGAAATCGCTTCAATCATTTGTAATAACCCTGTACATGCGATCCAGGGAAAGAACAGACTGGTGTCGATAAGAAAATGGGACTCATTTATTTGTGAGTGTTTTTATGAAAGAAGGTTCAGACGTAAATTGGTGGACAGTGGTCGCAATAGGACACTCAAGCGAGTGACGTTGTGGATCCAAAATGTGTAAAGTAAACAAGTGTTATGCAAAGTGAACAGCTCATATTTCAAACTCACCGTTGTGAACTGCACCTCAGCCAACGCAGTGAGAAGTCCTATGCACGTGACTTTTATTTGATGTGTACACACACGTTGATGCACATATCCGCACACAAAAGCGACGTGCTGAACTTATAAAAGATATTATTGCACAAATAAAAAGCTTCCTCGTCAACAAACAAACACGTGTGAAAGCGTACCTAGTTGTCGCTGCACACAAACTTCGCAGTTATACACTGAATGATTTTTTTTTTTTTAACAATTGTAATCAGTGGCTCTGCAGAGACGTTCTTGAAATACCTGTGGTGAACACTACAAAGCCTAGACGAGTACTGTTTGTTAATCCAGCAGTCAAGAACTCAACACATTTAGTTCGAAAATACTCCATGATCCGTAGATAGTGGTGCCAACTACAAACTAGTGATAAATAAAGTTCCCTAAAGATAAACCTCAAACCTGGATCGCAAGAACAATACAAATGCTAGACAATAATGAAAGTGAAACCCATTGTACTAATCAAATTTTTCTGTATGGCAGATCTGCGATACTGTACTAACTTTTGTAGAGCTGATACTGCTTTGCTTTGATCTGCATGTATCAACGGCCGCAGCCGGTCGTCACCTGTGTGGAGCAAGCACGAATGGCGGCGTGGGCAGCCACCAGAGCCCTTTCCACGCGTTCCAGCTATGATGGCCATTTGCTGGGCAGCGGGTTTTCTGGAATCGTCACCAGAGGTCACCACACGAACTCACGGTCCCGCCTCCTCAACAGAGCGCACCAGATCGAGAAAGTCTGTTGTGTCAATCGGACGCGCCGCGCGTGTTTCGTAGCTACAGACAATTGCGTAAAAATTTTTATTTAAAAAAATCAGTAAGTAAGAAAAAGAGATAACAATCTCAGGCAGAACTTATGTCTGCAGTACTGAATTTCTGTGTATTGACTAAACCTTTTATGAAGATTTTCTAAATGACAGATGTATTTGAATAAACTTTAAAAACATGTACACAAAGAAAATAAAGTGTAAAGTGTATGAACCAAACATTTCCTCTAAAAGAACTGCCAAATGGACAGTGTATTTTATTAGTGATTCTGTTGGAATATGATATTTATTTACACTTCACAATGCATACTAATCTAACTCCAGTTGAACCCTCGTTTTGTATTTTTAAGGACAAAATAAGGGGTCTAGTGAAGCAGGGGATACAACCCATCGACTTTGAACAATTATGTCAATCCTTAGTCATAGATAGTAATGTCTTCACTTCGAGGCATAGATAATAAAGCAGTTCTGTGTTCTAATAAGCGCTATCATTAAAATAATTGAATGTGAATCTAAAAGCGATCATTTATCTATATTTCACTGTTTTACCATATTTCACTTTCTTATTCCACCAATATGCTTCAGTAGCTGATAAGTGTTTTTTGGCTTATTAAAAAAAAATCTCACGAGATAGAATAAACTGATCCTAAGATACAGATGCTTCAGTAGCTGATAAGTGTTGTTTGGCTTGTTAAAAAAAAATCTCAGATAACAGCTTTTGCTGATATGTTTTAGTTTAGTTTTTTTATTGATTGCTTAATAAAGTAGGATCAATTTATTCTATCTCGTGAGATTTTTTTTAAAAAGCCAAAAAACACTTATCAGCTACTGAAGGGAGCTACAACACTAAGAAGAATCGCTTCTCGGCTTTCGACAAGATCAATGTTTGTCTCTCGCGCATTCCTTTGTTTCTTAACATTCTCCTCAGATCTTTCATCTTTGTAATACATGCTCTCTGGCGACTTGTGACGTCATTGTTCAAAGCCGATGGATTGTATCCCCTGCTACACTAGACCTGACAATTGCGTAAAGATTTTTATTTAAAAAACTCAGTAAGTAAGAAAAAGAGATAACGAATTCAGGCAGAACTTACGTGTGCAGTACTGAATTTCTGTATATTGACTAAACCTTTATGAAGATTTTCTAAATGACAGATGTATTTGAATAGATTTTAAAAAAACATGTACACAAAGACAATAAAGTGTAAAGTGTATGAACCAAACATTTTCTCTAAAAGAACTGCCAAATGGACAGTGTATTTTATTAGTGATTCTGTTGGAATATGATATTTATTTACACCTCACAATGCACACCAATCTTACTCCAGTTGAACCCTCGTTTTGTATTTTTAAGGAAAAAATAAGAAACAAATGTTCGAGGAGTCAATGACATGTTACTTTCTTGAATATTTAATAGAATAACGCCCAATCTTTTAATGAAAGCTAAAATATATTACCAATAAATTTTCTCTGTGTAATTAAATCTGTAAAGTAAGGCGAAATGGTCAAGATTAATGTAAGGAAGGTACTTTTTTGCTGTTACGGTAAAGAATGTTCCAGAGAAATATTTTTATATCGATACTGTAACGCAAGTGGAAGGCAGTCGACGTAATTTGTTTTTGGATTGTATAAAAGCAGGAGGAGTGAGCTCTGTCTCTCGCGTTTGTTTTCGCTGGCTGTTTCACAAAACGTAAGAATCGCTCTCGCGTCTATAATATTTGATTGAATAGTTACGCTAATTTAATTACAATAACCATATTTAAATAAACAACCTACTTTCCTTTTTCAATAATTCCACATATCAAATTATTATGCTGCTGTTACCAGACTGCGTCCCTGAGATCTCTTTCAGCGGTCGTCCTTATCAGTTTCCTCGCAATGTAATTACGCAAACTGCGTAAATTTGAGACCGATCACTGGCCTCTAAACAATGCCGTCGGTCAACGTTCTCGTCGGTCTGATGGGAACCTGTTGCTGGTTGGCGGAATATTTAATTTCATTAGCCACAAGTAAAAATTTTCTATGCACCATTTTACCATTTCAGAAGCTTTGACACCAACAAAACCGATAAATGTAATATTACACTAATTTAAAAAAAAATACCTTTAATGTTATACAGTGTAACCTTCTTCCATTGTAACCTCTTCTGGATTAACCATTTTTTGCTGTAACCAATTTCCAGTATAAACAATTTCCAGTGTAATTATTGTCAGTGTAAACCTTTCAATGGTCTAATCAGTTCCAGAGTAACCAGTCTTCCCTGAAGCAGTTTCTACACTAACATTTTCCCACTGTGTCCTCTCCCAGTGTAACCATTTCCAATGCAGCCATTTTCCATTGTAATTGTATATCAACATAACTGTTTTCCAATGTAGCGTTCTGCAGTGAACAATTTTTTAATGTAACTTTTTCCTAGTCAAAACATTTGCCAGAGTAATTAATTCACGGTGTAAGCACTTTCCAGTGTAACTGTTTTACAGTGTAAATGAGTACTGAGGTAGATTTTTCCGCCATTTTTTGTATATGTGTTACAGTGTAATGGTTTTCCAGTCTGACTGTTTCTAAAACGTCACATATCCAGATGTACCCCTTTCCAGTGTAACCATTGTCCAGTCTAAATTTCTTCCGCTTTACCATTTCCAGTGTAATCATGTTCCTTATTTACAATGTTGCCTTTAGTCTGGTAAACCACTTCCACTTTAACTATTTTCCAGTGTAACTGTTCTCCAGGGAAGCTGTATTCCAGTTCAAAGTGTTCAAATGTGTCTGAAATCTTATGGGACTTAACTGCCAAGGTCATCAGTCCCTAAGCTTACACAGTACTTAACCTAAATTATCCTAAGGACAAACACAGCCGGCCGAAGTGCCCGTGCGGTTAAAAACGCTGCAGTCTGGAACCGCAAGACCGCTACGGTCGCAGGTTCGAATCCTGCCTCGGGCATGGATGTTTGTGATGTCCTTAGGTTAGTTAGGTTTAACTAGTTCTAAGTTCTAGGGGACTAATGACCTCAGCAGTTGAGTCCCATAGTGCTCAGAGCCATTTGAACCATTTTTGACCAACACACACACCTATGCCCTGGGGAGGACTCGAACCTCTGCCGGGGACCAGCTGCACAGTCCACGACTGCAGCGCCCCCGACTGCTCGGCTACTCTCGCGCGGCTGTATTCCAGTGTAACAGTAATTTAGTCTAGGTATTTTCCAGTATAAGTACTTTCCATTGTAACTATTTTCGTGCACACATTTTCAGTGTAACCATTTCCAGTGCAATCAATCTCCAGTGCAACCATTTTCCAATGCAATCATTTTCCAGTGCAATCATTTGCCAGTGCAACCATTTTGTAGTGTAACTGTTTCCCAGTGTAACTGTATTCAGTGTAAAAATTGTCCATTATACCCACTTTTCCACATAAACATCTTCCAGAGTAAAGCCTTTATCAGTGTACACATTTTCCAGCATAGCCATTTTCCAGTGTAACTGTTCCCACTGTAATCATTTTCCAGCGTAACCATTGACAGTGTACCTGGTTTTCATTGTAACCATTTCTGGTAAAACATTTTTCAAGGGTAAACTTTTGCATTGTTACTATTTTATGGTGTCACTGCCTTCTAATGCAACAATTTTCCAGTGCAAGATTCATCTAGTACAACAATTTTCCAGTGAACCATTTTCCAGTGCACCATTAAATGGTGTGCCGTTTCAGTGGTACTGTTTTGGAGTGTATTCGTTTGCCAGTGTAAGTGTTTTAAGAGTTACTTAGTCTGGTTAAACTTCTGCAGTGTAACCGTTTCCTCAAGACTTGTTCCAATAAGCAAAACATACAGATTCCTGATGTCATATCCTCAGGTCAGCACGCTTATCTGGTGAGCACTAACCATGAAGCCCTTAAGTGTGATGCCTTAATATCACGGATGTTTCACTGACTTTAGCTTCATGTAGTGGTATCATTAGCAGATGTTTACACTGGAAAACACTTACACATGAAAATGTTTATACTGCGAAATAATTACCCTGTGAGCTTTTACACAGGACAATGGTTCCACTATAAAGCAGTTACACTGGGAAACTGTTACGCTTTATAAATCTTTCTGTTAAAATGTGTATATTTGACATGTATATCTACGGCTAAAGTTTGGCATTATCAAGTGGCAATTTGTTGGCTCTAACATAGGCTTTTACAATTTTTGCGGTGACATAGGTTCTCGCAATTTTTGCGGTAACATGCATTGTTACAATTTTTACTACAAATATAGGCTGTTACAATTTTTGCTGTGACATAGGTTATAGCAATTTTTGCGGTAGCATGCATTGTTACAATTTTTACTAAAATTTTGGTTGTTTAATGATCTTCTTTACCACGCGGCATAAATTAAGTGTGTTTTCAGGGTAACAGTAGTCACCCATTACACCCACACACTGACAGCTACTGTTGACACAAAATCGTCTTAAGACCAAATAACAAACACTGCCAAGTAATGACACATACACTATCACATTTTGGGAGTTAGAATGTCAGTTTCTGGTGTCACAAATCTATTTCAGTTACGCATCCCATTTTGTTTGTGTAAAATAGCAATATCGTGCGTGAACATGGTTGTGGTCAACAGAGTTTAGGTCCTATGTTTTTGTGCGTCAGAAAATGGTTTCTCAATGTGCTATGTGGCAGCTGACATTATCTTATGATGACTAATGAGAGATAGACGGTTGTTTTTCCAGATTTCATCAATGATTCGTGTTAAACCATTATAATGTAGCAATCACCATTAGCTGTCCTGAGAATGCTCACGGGCCTGCATTTCCTGGATCGAATGTTTGTTGGAGATTTTCTACGACAATGAACACGAGGCCGTTCTGGTACTTTGTCCTTCAAGCACAACATCCAGCAAGATCCAATAGTGGTGACACGCATCAATACCAAAATCCAGCAGATGCGTTAAACACTTGATGCAAGCATAAATAATTGAATGAATAAATAATATGTAAAAGACGGTATTAAATGTGCAGCACACTTTATTAAATAGTAAGGCAGTACAACCCCCCCCCCCCCTCTTCATACATCTTCTCCCATCAACAATAGACTGTAAGGTTATTAGAACAGAAATCGCAAAAACAGGCAGTAATGGCGGCGACGTCTCAGCCGAGGCACCACGGGTCCAGATCGCTTCCGCACGAGGCGCCGTTGACGACGAGAACGTCGACGCCCTCGCAGATGTATCGGGCGTGTCGGCGGCTCAGAGGTGCCGGACGCTTCGATGGGGAGAGCAGCAGCGGTGGGTGGTAGGGGCTCCCCAGCGTCCTGTAGGCGGAATAAAGGAGCTTGAGGATTTCGCCACCAAACAACAGTCTACGTACCTCAGTGGATTGTTTCAAAGTAAATGAGAAAAAATTTCGTTAATTCCAAAGGCTATCAGTTAGCGTGAATGTCGTAACAATGCTGTTCTAATTTTCAAATTATCGAAAGCACATGTTAGTCGACTTGGCAGTTCACAGACATTCGTGTGATCAGCTCACTGGTGCTCGTGGCTGTTAAGACACTGTTCTACATGGGTGACTATCAAGACGGTCACGTCTTTCACTCGCTAAATAGTTCACTACAGGAACCTGGTACTTTATACTGTGTGGATCATGTTGCGCAGAAACGAAATTGACATAGGTTGTCAATCAAGCAGACGTAACAGCACCTGTAATGTGGTCAATATACCTAACCGAATTATTGCCTGGTATCAACAGCATCAGGTGTCTGCAAGCCACTATCACCGTGTGGTGAACCTAAGGAAATGCAAAGATAATTACAAAAAATTTCCACTAGGTGTACTAATGGCAGCACTCTCTAACTAAACGTTAATACAAGATAATGTCTATAAAATAGATAAGTAGCCGTAATTCTGCCAGACTAGACATGTCTCGGCATATAAGAATTTAGAGGTAATTACAAGAACCAATACAGAGTAGGATAAATACTTCAATCAGTATCAAAAAACGAAAATGTAGGTCAACGAAAATGGAGGTCAAAGCCTTCTTGGAACGGTTCTGCGAAAATACACTGCATACATAAGGAACATTGCACGAAAGGCACTAGATATAACAGTTCCGCGGTGTTGTTCTTGCGTTAAAGGAGTTCTCACAAAGTAGGAACGTCTGCTCGCATACAACTAATTCAGAAGCGTACTCCTAGGGTGGGAAGAGGTCGGTTTAGCCCATACGAAAAGAGTAACAGAGATGCACGCCTAACTTTAATGTCACTCTTTGGACGAAAGAATGTGCACTTCACCTGAAACTTTGTTGGCTAATTTAGAGATCCTTTACCTGAATTGGAGTGCCGTCGTCAACATAACAAAGAGAACATCAGAACAAGAGACTAGGAGGGCACAGGGGTGGCTACACAGTCACGTTTGCTCACTCAACACGAGAATGAATTTTCACAGGTATTCGTTAACATTGTTAGGAACAACACTCCACCTTGTACCACACTCTGGGTTGTGGAGTATATTGATAAATGCAGATTTACCACTTCTGATTGTCAGCAGTGAATGTAAACTGAAAGCTTACGACGAATACGCACATTAAGTCTCTAACTGCTAAGCAGAAGCTTCAACTGAAGGAATTGCTTATAAAATAGACGATGCCACAGTTTTTTCTGCAAATTAGTAAGATCTTTGACGTAGTGAGTACTTTCTCTTGCTTTCCTGCCTCACTCGCCGGTCTAAATGAGAAGGGCGATAAAGTTAGGAAAAATATAACTGATTCAATGGTTAGCAGACATTCAATCCATCCACACTTCATTCGCAAAGCAGCACAGAATATAATGAAGCGATAATGGTACCAGAAGAACCCCCTGCCACACACAAAGCAAGACTGAAGTGTCTAGGACACAAACGAAAATTAGAGAGTTGAGTTAGCTGATCGATACTTACACCCAACATTACATTTGTGAATGAAAAATGGTGCGATAAGAACACTTTCGAGGACAGTTGCCACTCCAGTCGTACAATTTGTGAAATCCAAGTGGATAAATTATTTTAGCAAAGCCTTATTGGAGTTCTAGGGAACCGCGACAGAGTTTAGTAACTAGTGGATGAGTTAAATGCAATGATGTTGCTACTGTTCCGTTTGCCCTGTCATTAGCTACATAACACGAGAGGCCTCACCTGCAGGGTGTCTGGGACCGCAGCTCGGCTCTGCTCCTCCTCTTCCACGTCCTCCTCCATCTCCTGGTATCCGGCGCCCAGGCAGCATAGGTTCCTGATGCGTTGGAAGATCTGCATACACAAAACAAGGTGTGAGACAGTGGCCAGAGCAAGCGAAATGCAACGCAATTTAATACATGCTGCTGATGCTCTACAGTACAGGTAATGCAAGAATCACGAGCTTCGTCCTCTTTGCTGAAAAACACCTGACTGTTTGCAAAGTGTGTGGAACCATGGTTTGGCAGCCTTCAGAACAAACAAACGTTGAAGTTTCAGATACTGCATCTGCGTTACTAGCAAGCAGCAATTACCTTGTGTTATGAAAGTTCTATACATTCTGCGTCATCGAATCGGTAGACTCAACAAACACTAGACATCTCCCACCGTACAATGCCATTGCTACAGCTTATCATCCCCTTCGTCGTACCAACTGAGAAGTGGGAAAAAGCTGTCGTCTCAGTCTACGTGTATACTGCAACTGGAATTCTGCATTCGAATAGTAATGGCGGCTGTTTGGGGACGTACCGTGTGGCGTCCGGATCGTCTTCCCTCTCCAACAGGATGAGGACGCGAAGCGTGGTGTGGTGTCTCTGAAGAGCGGGACGGCTCGGTGTCCACACTAGTCCAGCAGGCAGACCAGGCGCCACCAGTGTCCTGGAGAAAAAAATTATGAAGTTTGAAATAGCGCCGTCTTGCGATGGTGTGCTCGACAGATGTGTATGGCAAGGATATAAGAATTAGTGGTAATCTAAAGTTGCTGCCTTAATATTGAAAGGTTCGTGTTACGGACTACATGAATCTAAACGAGAAACTTGGCGTCAGTTTCTTTTTTTCTGTCGTGGACTAACTTCAAGACAAAAGCTATTAGGGTGTAATTTTGTTGGAAGTTATAACACTGTGATTTTTATTAGCTTCACTTTACTTGTGACTGATCGGCTATGTGATGCAGTGGGGTATGTGTCGCTGTTATTATTCTTTCATTTGTCTTCAGTTTGAATACATGTTCGATGCAACTTTCAAAGCTAGACAGAAATGTGCAAGCCTCTCATGGTGAGCCCCATTTGCTTTAACCTGTTTTTAGTAGTCACATCTTGCTCTCCTTGTACAATGGTTAGCTCCTTTCCCCCTCCACACACGTTCTTTTCTACATGACCACAGTTATCATAGCCTAATAATTTCCAATTAGTTCCACCATTAAACTGTATTGTAAGTGTCTTCCTGATTCGTTGCAATACCTCCTAATTAGCTGACCAGCTTACCCATCCATTCTTCAGCATTCTTCTGTAGATGGCGCTAGGCAATCAGGATTATGACCTCAATGAGTCGTAAAGTAAATTCCAACACTAACTGCACAAAGATATTTGCAAACTAAGCGTGTGTTTCTCAGACACTTAATAAAAGTGACGAGGGCGCATTCTGTTTACTCTGCAAAATAAATAGGCCAGGAAAAAAACGTTGTATAGGTGCAAGACGCCGTCTGCACTGCTAACGTGTAATGACTGGCGGATATATCCAGTAGTTGCCTCCAGACCACTCCTATAACGGAAGAGTACGGAATCTGCGGTACTCACCCCTCCAGCACCACGCTCTTCCTCTCCATGCAGGCGGTTTCCAAGCAACAGAAGAAAGAACTCGTCCCGCGTCACAGCTCGCACCTATTGGGGAAGAGAATACGACTGTAGACAACGAAGATTTAGTTGAAGTGTTGGGATGGTGTATTATTCAACATATCTGGACTGTTCACTGCTGTATCAGTAATCACACTTTCTAGGCACTGGATAAATATTTACATTTGTGTTGTCTGATAACAATAACAAAAAAATAGGAATATTCGAGCCATCGTGCTATCGTTGGTCAGTCCGAATCTTAAAGCTGACGCTGTCGAGTCTTGTTTGCATGTGGAATTACATGGAAACTTACGTAAAAGACTGGTAATACACAGTATTTACAAGAACCAAGGGGCAAGAGTTAGAATGGAAAAGTAAGAGACAGGTGTTCTGATTAAAAGCGTAGTAAAACAAGGTTGCAGTCTTCCTTCCCTACTGTCATTGCTGTACATCAAAGAAGCTATGACGAAAATAAGAGAAAGGTTCAAGGAAGCAATTAAAATTCGGCGTGAAAGAATAGCAGTGGTAAAATTCGCAAATGAGGTTTCAACCCTCTGTGAATGGGAGTACGGTTTACTAAACATGTAGAGTGAACTGAGCAGTGTAATGAGCAGACAATGTGCCCTCTGAGGAAAACAATGAATAAACAAAAGAGAGAGGGGCGGGGGGGGGGGGGGGGCGAGAATTCTCCAACGTTGGAAGCAAAATCACACAAGACGGTTAAAGCGAGAAAGCTTCAAGAAGTAGACCATAACAGATGAAGACGGTGATCCCCCTGTAAATGGAGCCTGCTAATATCAAACTCAGGTGTTAATTTGGGGATTAAATGTCTTAAGTCTATACGTCTGTAACACATTATGAGCCATGGGAAAATCTGAAACGAAGAGAACTGTAGCGTTTTGAAAGTGTTGTTGGAGACTTCGATTAAAATTCAGAGGACTGGAGAGATAAGAAATAATGAGTTCCTCCGGTGAGAAGGAAGGAATATATGAAAAAACACGGACCTGAATAATGATCTTCATTAAATGAAATCTGTCACTATATCAGGGAATACATTCCATTTTACCACAGCGAGCCGCAGAGTGTCAAATATTTAGCTGAAAGCACATCTTACAATGCGTTCAACAAATAATTCAGGACGATGATGCTAAAAGGTATTATGAGACGAAGAGGTGGGCACAGTCTTTTTTTGTTCTTGCTGGCCGCTTCAAACTAGTCGGAGGACTGACTACATTTAGTTTCCGTCTCATAAAAAATTCAGTGCATCCTAACGCCTATAAGGCTCTCTCTATATACATCACCAGAGCAAGCGATACACCGTTAATCAACCACACGAGCTGCAATGGTGTCTTCCATCGCCAGGTCATGCAGCAGGTCTTTTACATGAGATTCCTCTGTCACAAAACGCTGCGACATCACTATCTGCTGCTCTACTCTGACGTTCCCTGTAATCAAGTTCCTTCGCATTGTCAATACGGTCTTATTACTCGTAGCCAACGCCATAAGTAGCTTGTTGTTGAGTTCTTTTAGACACTTCAGTTCTTTCAGTTACGTTAAACTGTTTGCGTCCCGGCAGAGTCTAACTGACTCGAAACAAAAACGAATGAACAATTGTCGTCTCCTACAATTTAAGTTTTGCTCTCGGAAGCAATGTAACACGACGATACTCACCTGCAAGGTGTCTTCTTCTGGAGAGACGTCGTCCCACACGCGCGTCTCCTCCGTCTCCCCTGGCGCTGCTGACAGGCAGCAGAACCACTCCCTCACACGAGAAAACATCTGTGCAGAGGAGGCACCACGTGAGATGTAGTCCAGGCAATACACAGGGACAAACATTACAGCTGGTGACGTTATATTTTCAGGAACAATTTCGCTGCAAATCTTGTAATATTAAATACCTCATTCATTAGGGAAATTGGGATTTTTCTGTAGTTACTACACTGAAGTTTAATAGAGAAGATTAAAATGTACATGGGATCTGTTTGAATAAGTCATTAAAAGCAACACATTTTTTCACGAATCAAATATAAAGTAACTGACTACATTTCTTTTCTAAAGATGTGTAGCAGGTACTTCCGCCCCCCACCCTCCCCGCCCTCGTTTGGCATTGTGAGTGCTAAACGATGAATAAAATTCTCTTTCCACTCTGTCTGTCTGTTGTCCATCATGCACAATACAAAGGCAAATCTGATATCGGAAGGGGAGCAATGACAGTTTTTGGCACAGGATTTGCAGTACACAAATCACTCACAGACAATACCCAGCATTTCATTTCAAAATCAGAAAGTTTCTTCACAACCACCTTGAAATCGGGAAACAAAATATACACAATCATCAACCCACATTCATCGACAAACGATCACAATAGAAAGATGCCACATAAAGTCGAAAGTTTTTCGGAAGTTCTCCTCTTGTCTGATCTGTTTCTCGGCCATGTTTCACCTCCATACGTGGCTAAACTCCACACATATACTTTCAGAAAGGACTCCCTGACACTTAAATTTATACTTGCTGCTAACAAACTTCTCTTCTTCAGAAATGCTTTTCTTGCCATTTCCAGTCTCCCTACTTCGACCATCATCCATTATTTGGCTTCCCAAATAGCATAATTCGTCTACCACTTCAAGTGTTTCATTTCCCAATCTAATTCCCTCAGCATCACCTGATTTAATTCGATTACAATCCACTATCTTCATTTTGCTTTTGTTGTAGTTCATCTTATATCTTTTTGCAAGACGCCGCCCATTCTGTTCAACTGCTCTTCCAAGTCCTTTACTCTCTCCGACAGAATTATAATGTTATCGTCAAACCTCAATTATTTTATTTCTTCTCCGTAGACGTTAATTCCTGCTCCCACTCTCTCTTTTGTTTCCTCTAATACTAGCTCAATATACAGGCTGAATAACATCTCGAATAAGCAACAACTCTGTCTCTCCCTTTCCAACCACTGCTTCCCTTTCATGCCCCTCGACTCTTACAACTGCCATCTGGTTTCACAACTAGGCAAAGAAAAAAGTAGTCAGAGTACTGATTCTCACATAGTACCCAAACGTACGAAGAAAATGATCATTTTATGCATTATTGTCAAAATTTTGACATAAAAATTATGTCTCAACACTATCGGGACACCCTCCGCTGTACATTGAAAATTTCATTCTGTGAACATCCTCCTGTCTGTAGCTAAGCCATTTTTGTGCAACATCCTTTCCTCCATGAGTGCTGGTCTTGCATGTTTCGCAGGAAAACATCTGTGTTGGAAAGGTTGGAAACGAGGTACGGGCGGAAGCAAAGCTGTGAGGACGATTCATGCGTTATGCTTGAGTAGCTAAGTACTGCACGAAAGGCAAAGGTCCCGAATTAGCGTCTCGGTCTGGCGTACAGTCTTCATCTGCCAGAAAGTTTCAAGTAAAAGATTTCTCGAGTCAGACCACCACTGCAAACAGGTGAAAATTAGGCTAGTCTCAAGAAACAGAAAGACAATACAGAATAAAGTTATAAGACTGCACCCAGAATACGTGTATTTAAACACTGGCAAAATTATTGAAGAATTTAATCAAAACACAACTGAAAAATCGACAGACCTCTCGAAGAAAGTTCACAAGAGGTGTGTAGGGGTCACCCTCTCTGGAAACGCAAACGTAAATAGTAGAAAGCAAATTGTGACCAGACCACTGAACAAAGAATCCTGGCGTGGAATAACGTTACAGTAACAGAACAACGGAAACAAGTGAGGATTTCCAAAAGAGTCCAGAGAATCTTCAAAAGATACTGGAAGATTGAAAAGCGCATACGTCGATTAGATTAACTGAAATCGAGGAAGGCTTCAGAAAAAAATAATATCTGAAATTCTGCAAAACATTCAGGAATATTTAAAGGGTTATCACCCTCCAAATAACTAGTTCAAAGGATCAGACAGAGCTCTAGAAACAAATATTGAAGAAAATTACTAAATCCTCAAAAAACAATTCTTTAATGAACTCTTCAATGGCGAGAAGCCTAAAGAAAAATTAAACTTCACGAAAACAATACCAGATTTAGATTAAAATCATCTCATAACAACAGAAATGAAGAAGATTACAAACAACTAAAAAGCAACAGAGCCCATGAAGAAGATGGTACTATTACCGATATGTGGAAACTCATATAGTAGAACATCAATAAGAACATTCATAATGTTCTAGCATGAATGTAGATTACAGATAAAATCCTACTGGAATGTAAATGCCCGTCGATTCACAAAGACTCCGTCAAGATAGACTCTAATAGTTACAGAGGTATCTCATTTATTACCAGTCAGTTACGAAACTCTTCACAAGACCTTACTCAAAATACAGGAACCACAACTGATAGGATGAATACGTATTGAACAGACTTTGAGCCTCTGAACACTTCTGAAGTTCGAAGAGACGAACAGCACTGTGATGACATTTGTGGATTTTAAGAAAGCCTACTACTCCATAGAGAGGCAGATTCTCTTTGACACATTCGGAGAATACACAGAGAAATTAGGACACCCATACAAGAGACAATCAAGGACGAAACATCCAGAATATAGTTTGTGAAATTTCTCAGTACCATTCGAGGTACGCACAGGGTTCAGACGTGATGACTGGGGGTTGTGTGATGTCCTTAGGCTAGTTAGGTTTAAGTAGTTCTAAGTTCTAGTGGACTGATGACCATAGACCTTAAGTCCCATAGTGCTCAGAGCCATTTGAACCATTTTGAACAGGGTTCAGACAAGGAGACGGATTCATTTATCTGTATTGCATACTGTAACTGAAACAGCTCTGCACCTAAATGTCAGTTTGTGCAAAGCTGCCGTTGACTTCAACTGGAGGAAGTGAAACATTATCATCACACAGCTACCCATTAATTGCACCATTATGGTTTCATTCTTACATTCACTTAAGAGGACACTTCAAAACTAGTATTGTAAGTATATTTTGAAATAAAATATATTTCAGTACTTGTACACTTCTCGACAAACGATTACGTTTATTTGTAGCCGATAGCCGATAACGTCCTTTTGCTTGTAGGTCGCTGACTCCTAAGTAAACAAATTGCCTTAAGAGAGGACCAGTGAGCGTTTTTGTGTGTTTGCCTTAAAAGATGGCATAAACCTTGTCTTCTTCTTGCCCTTAAGGACCAGCTTTTACATCAGGCACGCCTACGCATACGAGCTGATTACAATATAAGCGTCACTAAATATGTTGCAGAACAACTACGGACAGTGTACCGTTGATGATGAAATATGTGTGTAATGATAGACTTGTAGTGTTTTCCATTGCAAAAAGTAAGATTTCTCCAGTTTCCAGCTAAGCTTCCATACTGTCAGTATCTACTGCTTCACACGGAACATAAAATAATGAGCAGGTATTTTGATTCTGAAATGCTGTCCATGGAAAGATGACCCTTATTTTATTCTACTTGGCTTAGGACAAGATTATCGAACAATGCGAAGCAAAAGTCAAAGGGGTTCATTTAGGAAGAACACGTACAAGCAAAACACTCATAAAATGTCTGGAATTCACAGATTACACAGCAGACTCAGCTATAATAGACACGAAGCAGAAGGAGCTCTGGAATACATGCAGAAACTCTACGCCATAACGGGTCTACACATAATGTATGAGTAAACGCAAAACATGGAAGAAAATGCAACACAAAAGTAATGCACACAAAACACGTTAAGGTTAGCAGACTGGAAAAATTCAAGTATCTAGAGGAATATGCACAAATAAGAGGATCACACAAGCCATCCAACATAGAAGGAACACAAGCATTTCATGAAGCGTACAAACTCAATGGACGCACTAAATTAAAAGAAACATTCCAAAGACATGCCAAATTCAGGAACTGCAACACAGTTGCCAGAAGCACTCTAAACATTAGAAACGTTCACTGTCTGATCAGAGAGACTGAGAGATAGAACATAAAATTCTCAGAAATATTTTTGAAGCAATACACGTTATTTTGATAAAGAAAGCGATCAAGGAATTGTAAACACATACAGACAGACTCATAGTCACAATCGTAAAACGCCTACTGACATTACACGGACACACACTTTAAGCAGCAACAAGATACTCATGAAGAGGGTTTTTGATGCAGTAAACATCTCAACCGCAAACGCAGTTGCTTTCAACAAGTAGAAGAAGACCGAAATCAAAACGAAATCAATGGGGAAAGTATAAATGAAAGAGTCAAAATCAGAAACAAAATTATGAACTCTTAATTTTAAATAAAATAAAGGAAAAAAACAGGGGGAAATATGGAGGAAACAAAGAAAAGAAGAACACAGTCAAAGAATGAAGAAACTTTTGGAAGAGAAAAAAGAAACAAGAAAAAATTGGAAAATCTAGTAACAACGTAGTTAAAACAGTTTCTTAGAGGGGAAAAACGTGTAGTAATTGCAATAAATGCAACATTCGTGTTGGCAAATGGATTTATTATTTCCAAATCAATTCAAACTGTAAAATGTTCACCATGAATATTCCAGTTTTGGCATATGAAAACTAATGTTTGCCAGTGGAGTGGGACTTTATTTAGCACACACTAATCGCGATATAATTTTACACACATTTTACGTTTCTAATTGTTAACGCGTGTTTCATGTGTATATGAAACGAAAAGCTCTGTAGTAGTAGCAGCTTATCGCAGTCAGGCAAACATGTGAAACATTTGTTAAGTCAGTTATTTGAAAAGGAAGTATTTAGACTCAACACTGACATTCGGAACTGTAAAGTTTTGTATTCTACCGGAAGTAGGTGTTTCAGATTGCGTATGAACATAAGGGTAGCAAAAAGAAAGAAACTGATGATTTCGGGGAAATTAGGGATCAAATTGTGACTCTGTTTTTTTGAAGTGTATTGCTGTGCATCTCGTGATTTAGTGAATTTTAACCACTGTTGTATAAATACACACAGATCCACCGTAAAGTCAGGAATGCGCCGCCACCGACAAGACATTTCGTAGTGAATTTCGGAGCTACATATTTGGCGCTGTATGTTTGATATATTCCCCGTTACAGGCATGCATACGAAAGAACATGTGAGGTATGAATATGACACTTATATAGGAGTAATAAAAGATTTGTAGTCATTTCCACTGCAGACAGTACGATTTTGCAGTTTCAAGCTGAGTAATCATACCTACTCTGTCTTCAAGTGCAAAATGAAATAGTGGGTGTATAATGGAAAGCACTCCACGAAAAGATGCTCCGTAATTTCTGTTTGGAAAATTAATATCCCCTTTTAAACTATTTCTAGCTACTCTTTTTTCATTGCCTGTTATTTCTCGAGTCACTTTCAAAATGTTGTATCCATTGGCATGATTTTATCATTAGGAATTGCAACATATTTTATTGGATGAGATACATGGACGATATCCACCACCAAAAATCAGTCTGCTGGATGAAGCTATAAACACAACACACAGAAAAAATTCACAGTAGAGAAAGAACATTACACCCAAACAAAATTTTTTGTTTATAAAAATAAAAAAAGAAAAGAAAAACAGCATAGCTTTGAAATTTACTGTAAACCTATATCTACCATAAAGTACGTCTATACCAACTACAATGTAACATTTGCGATGAAAGGTACACTATGTGACCAAATGTATCTGGACACCCACAAAAACATACGTTTTTCACAGTAGGTGCAGTGCTGCCACCTACTGCCAGGTACTCCACATCAGCGACCTCAGTAGTCATTAGACATCGTTAGAGAGCAAAATGGGCGCTCCGCGGAACTCACGGACTTCGAACTTGGTCAGGTGATTGGGTGTCACTTGTATTATACGTCTGTATGCGAGATTTCCACACTCCGTCCGATGTGGTAGTGAAGTGGAAACATGAAGGGACACGTACAGCACAAAAGCGTAGAGGCCGACCTCGTCTGTTGGCTGACAGAGACCACTAACAGTTGAAGAGGGACGTAATGTGTAATAAGCAGACATCTATCCAGACCATCACACAGGAATTCCAAACCGCTTCAGGATCCACTGCAAGTATTATGACAGTTCCGCGGGAGGTGCGAAAACTTGGCTGCTCATATGCTACACATCACGCCGGTAAATGCCAAACGACGCCTCGCTTGGTGCAAAGAGTGTAAACATTGGATGACTGAACAGTGCCAAAACGTTGTGTGGAATGACGAATCACGGTACACAATGTGGCGATCCGATGGCAGGGTGTGGATATGGCGAATGCCCGGTGAACGTCATCTGCCAAGGTGTGTAGTGCCAGCAGCAAAATTAGGAGGCGGTGGTGTTATGGTGTGGTCGTGTTTTTTTGTGGAGGAGGCTTGCACCCGTTGTTGTTTTGCGTGGAGCTATCACAGCACAGGGCTACATTGATGCTTTAAGCACTTTCTTGCTTCTTACTGTTGAAGAGCAATTCGGGGGTGGCGACTGCATCTTTCAACACGATCAAGGACATTTTCATAATTTACGCCCTGTGGTAGAGTGGTTACACAACAATAACATCCCTGTAATGGAATAGTCTGCACAGAGTCCTGACCTGCATCCTATAGAACACTTCTGGGATGTTTTGGAATGCCAACTTCATGCCAGGCCCCACCGACCGACATCGATATCTCTTCTCAGTGCAGCACTCCGTGAAGAATGGGGTGCCATTCCCCAAGAGACCTTGCAGCACCTGATTGAACGTATGCCTGCGAGAGAGGAAGCTTTCATCAAGGCTAAGGGTGGCCCAACACCATACTGAATTCCAGGATGACCACGAACTTGCAAGTCATTTTCAGCCAGGAGGCCGGATACGTTTGATCACATAGTGTATGAGGGCAAACCAGCAGAACATTTTACACTTGGCACAAAGAACATATGAGTGCATGGAAATATCGGACAAACCAATAAGCTTTTGAAGAACATTTAAGAGAAAATAGTCACCAATTTACTACAAGAGAGAAAGACATGAAAAAAGTCAGAATATATAATGAAAGACGCGCTAAACGTTAGAAGATAATTATCATATAGACAAAACAAAGACTGAAATGAAGCTACCACTAAATTACCGTGTGGATATGACTAACCACTCACTGTTTAGACTGACTGATCATATAACAGACAGAAATTTCCAATGAATGATCACAAGTTCCACTTCCCTCCTATGTATGGTAAAATTAAAATGGAAAATAAAAATAAAAAATTAAATTAAACAAAAATATAAATATTAAAAACAAAAATATTTACTAATGCAGGAAATTGGTCAATAAGAAAATAAGAATAAAATGCGTAGAAAGACATATACGCACAAACACACAAAACTCACATCAACATACATACAGTCAAACAAAAAAAAATTGGACAAAAAAATTGGGATATTTGGCAATGCTTACGGGAAACAGCTACACTCTAGACATGGATATTGGCAGTTACAAGGCTGTAAGTCGAAAACAGTGTGACCGCTAGGAAAACCGCAAAAATATACACTAGTTTTTCGCCTGAGAGAAAGCTGTTTCGTCAACAAACAATGATTTGGGCGTTGAAATATAAGTTCCTTTCCATTTTACTGTAAAAATTTCAATGAACTGTTTCAAATTTGTACTTAACCCATTTGTACAAACAAAAACCTAAATGTGCAAACGAAAAAATCGTTCCTGTAATATTTCATGACACCCACTGCGGATAGATTGTAAATAAGGCGAAACCTGTCTGGGTGCATAAGATACATCAAAAAACTTAACGTGCTGCAAGCTATAGGTGTTTTTCTTCCAGACGGCTGTAATTCGTATCAAAATGTGAATAAATGGCCTCCACAAGAAAACTGATTTTGTCATTGCTTAGAGTGGGTCTCTGGTAGCGTCAGGCAGGGCGCGAGTTCGCCGAGAAAAACGGTTGTGCTTCCCCGGTACCGTTCCACGTTTCTAAGAGCTTTAATTGTGCAGCCAATTCCGAAGTCATTGTCAACAGGAACTCCTACAGCAGTTTGTACAGCCCTCCCGACCACGTTTTAATATCTGCATAAACGCAACCTTTTGTTCCTTCGTGCTTTGAACCATTCGTGTAAATCTTTTTGAGGTTCCTCCTGCATTAAGTTCATAAAGGATGTCATTTTAGTCATCAGAATTTAACGACATTGCGTGGTGTACATAGATGGAAGAGTCCGTTCTAAAATTTACATGATAACAGCATAAATCTGACACCTGTATGGATCCGTCAGTATACCGTTTAATTTGTACACACTCTTGAACTTCTGGCGGAAGAACTTGAAACTTAAGCCTGGTAGGTACAACAAACGTTCCAGTGATTCTAGAAATGCATTCACACTGATCAGTCTAGTTCTCTCGTGCAAACGTGCCACTTCATCGGCTTCCGAGACCAATTTAGGGTTGGTTTAGCAGCGATAAATACGGTCCTAATCGAAATAATCTATCATCAATCATTGGTAGAGCTTTTGGATTCAGTACTTCCTTGCTGACAGAACTCAATAAGTCGCTCTTGACAGGAAAATATTTATCGTTTTAAATGCAGTTTCTGGGGTATCCCAAGCAAGCGTGATGGGAACTTTACTGTTTACAGCGTGTATAAATTATCTAGCAGAAAACATTGGAAGCTCTTAAGACTGTTCGCAGATGATGCGGTTGTCTATAAGAAAGTAACAATGCCCGAAGATAGTGCCCATTTAAAAAATTACCTGCAGAAGATTGATGAATTTTGCAGGCTCTAGCAGTTGAGCCTGAACGTAAATAATTGTAGCATATGGCGCATACGGAGGAAAAGAAATCCACTGCTGCACTCTTCACCAAATGTAAGTCACGGGGGAAGGAAATGGCTTACAAGGCACTTCTTGGACAAAGCCACAAGTATCATTCATCAATGTGGGATACCTACCAGGCCGGACTGATAGGAGAGATAGACAAGATCCAACGAAGAGCTGCGCGCTTTGTCATGGATTCGTTTTCTTCACGCGAAAGAGTTACAGAGATACTCAACAAACCCCATTGGCAGTCGCTACAAGTCAAGAGTTGTGTATCAAGGAGAGGCTTTCTATTGAAATTTCGTGAGAGCATTTTTGGAGAGCGTCGGGCAACACACGATTTCCCCTACATATAGCCCACGAAAAGACCAGGACTTGAAAATTTGATACATTACAACTAATTCCGAGACTTAACGACATTCGTTCTCCCCATGGACCAATCGTGAGTGGAAAAGGGAAGGGGAGCGTCAGTTAATATTTCCAGAAGTACCCTCCGCCACACAAGGTTACGTGGTTTGCAGGGTGACGTAAATTATCATCAGTGTTCCACTTGTAGCTGCCTACTGCACCCACAGCTGCATCTATATTTCCACAGGCCACCTTACGGTGTGTGGCCGAGGGTACACTGCCTTCCACTGTGATTTCCCCCTTCTTCTGTTCCAGTCGCGAACGGTTCGTGGGAAGAACGATAGCTGGTAACACTCTCTGTATGGGCTTGAATCCATCTAATTTTACCCTCGTGGTCTTTTGGCGAGATACACGTAGCAGGTAGCAATATCTTGTAGGTCGACTCTTTCAGGGGCATACGTTCCTGCAACTTTAAAATTAAAGGAGACGGTTTCCCAGGACGCTTTCCTTGCAATCTTCGTACATCCATAGTTGAGATGGAGGACAGTGGGACGTCAGCTGGTATCAATTTATATTACAAATGAAGTAATTCCTCCAGCTGTATTTAAGGTATCGATTTTATTTTGGGAACTAGTTTCCTTGTTGTAACATCGTCATCTTGAGGCCCATACACTTGTTGACGTCAACTGCGTGCGGTTGCCACTGGCGTTGGCTGAGCATTTCTGGTAGTCTTTCGCGCTTACTATGTGAACCCTTCTGGAAATACGCTGCTCTTCTTTCCATTGCTCGAACGACTGTTTTGTAAGCTACTTCCTTTGATGACGGACTAAAGCTCCTAGCGGTTCTTACAATGAATAATTGTATGAAATCTGCCTTACCCGACTTTGGTTTTATGACGTCTATCCATATTAAATGGCTCCCTTACTCGTACTCATAGACATTTATCGATGTTACTCCTTCCAGCGATTGTCCTCCAATAGCACACAATAATGGGTCTTTATGCCTGTTTATGCACTTCCTGCTCCAAGTGTCGATTCTCTGCAGGGCTTTCTGCATTTCGCTACAGTTTTCTACTCTTATGGCTTCTCTTATAACAACATCATAAGCGAAAATCCGTATGGAGCTTCTGACGTCATCCGCTAGGTCGTTTATAAGGACGATTCCCAAATTTAAGAACGAAGATAACTTTCGCAATATGATTCACTGCCAGCCAATATTCCTCAATGAAAATGGGACCGTCCGTAGAAGTAACCGTACAGTGCAACATAAAAGGTAACTAAAAATAGTTCGCAATAAGGCGAAAAGAAATTACACGTTTATTCAAAGTCAATAATTACACTGAAGTCATCGCGATGTATGATAGTCCCTTAGACATTACAACAGGGGGTACTTGGTTATTAACAGGTCGTGTGATCAGGATGGAGGTAATGCACGATGTGCAATGTGCTACCACCTGGCCACAGCGTTGGTAAGAACTCTCTGTGGTGTGGTGCTTCATTCGTAAGCTAGCGCGGATGACAAGGGCTGGGTGGTCGTTGTTTTATGTCATTGTGCAGCAGTACGTCTCCCCACGCAGCCCACACATGATCGATAGGTTTTCAATAGAGGGAATGGTAATTAAACCAGTCCATTCGCCGAATAAACTCTCGCTCCGAGAGTTCCTCCACCTGCATTGTTCGATACGGTTGGCATTGTCATCCACTAAAAAGGGAAAGGACCGAGTGTTTCCCTAAAAAGACAGACATGGGGAAAGAGTATATTCTCACAGTAACGTTGACCGTTGAGTGTACCATGTTGAAAGATTTGCGATGGTGACAGGACACCAGGGACTGCACCAACTATGAATAGGGTCGCTTGCTCTTCTCGGATGCTAGCAGAGTTACTGATTCTCGACGTTCCCTCATATGGCGAGAGGTGGCATCACGTAATTCATACAGGAACGCTGTCGAACATGAACGTTTTGGAGGTCCAGACAGTGTGGTGTCAGGAGTCATAATGACGCAGGGACCAAAAAGAGAAACCCCGTAACCTTTGAAAATTGCAATAAAATAAACACCCTTAGCTGCTTACATGCGTTGACGGGGACAGATGAAAATGTGTTCCCCGACCGCGACTCGAACCTGGGATCTCCTGCTTGCATGGCAGACGCTCTATCCAACTGAGCCTCTGTGTTCTCGGTGGCTCAGATGGATAGAGCGTCTTCCATGTAAGTAGGAGATCCCGGGTTCGAGTCCCGGTCGGGGCACCGATTTTCATCTGTCCCCGTTGACGTATGTCAACGCCTGTAAGCAGCTAAGGGTGTTCATTTCATTGTTATTTCATTCTAACGAGCATCATGGTCACCGATGGTATATGTTCTTCCGGACATGCCCGAAAGAACAGGTACCATCATAGTATATACCTTTGAAAATGGTACAGTCCCTGCTCAACGTAATTGTAGCACTGCACTTCTTTCCTATGTGCGCATTTTTGGAGTGCATTGCGCTCTCACTTCATATT
This sequence comes from Schistocerca americana, assembly GCF_021461395.2. NCBI lineage: Eukaryota > Metazoa > Arthropoda > Insecta > Orthoptera > Acrididae > Schistocerca > Schistocerca americana. Next base: position 127,772,787 of record NC_060122.1, on the reverse strand, counting down.
TAGGGTTCCGTATCACAATCGATAGCAATGTATTCCTTATAGGATCACTTTATAGTGCGTTGCCTGTGTGTTTGTTTGTCCATCAATTAAAACCACTTTCTCCCAGGAACGGGTAGAGGTATGAAGTTAAAATTTGTCAGATACCAAAGTCTGCGGTTCCTTGGAAGTGTAAGTAATTTAAGCTTCTGAGTCAATGTGATCAAAACATACGGCCGTATATGACATATTTTGATTCTCGTAAGCTCTTTCATCAAAATCTACGGTGAACTATCTACATTCTGTTGACCCTAGACGGTTAGCGGTAAAAGGCATGCTTCGAAACAAAGAGCTATTGGGAACTAAACTCGTACGGATCACGGATTTTTCAGTTTTCGTTTTAACCTAATCTTCAGCTCTCAGCAACATGTGGTGTCGCCAGAAACAACACGTGGTTCGGCCTACACGTCAGACTGCACGTCTCCATTCCACGGTTTCGTAACTGGGGTCGGTTGAGGACACGCAACTCGCCCAATAGAACGACTTGCACCAAGTCAATGAGCAACGCCAAATTATTATTATTATTTCTATTTTTCTCAGACCTTAGGTCTGGTTAAAAATGGAAAGTGACGCGGACCTTCATCAAGCGTGACTTCCTTTTAACTGTATGGTATATGTTACATTATATTTAGGAACTTTCGGGTTATTGAACACATATCAATAATTACGGATTTCTGTAGTTGTATATATACGTTTGGATGTAGCTGTATTGCATTGATGTACTGGTGGATATTGTGTGGTATGACTCCTGTAGTTGATAGTATAATCGGTATAACGTCAACTTTATCCTGATGCCACATGCCCTTGACTTCCTCAGCCAGTTGGATGTATTTTTCAATTTTTTCTCCTGTTTTCTTCCGTATATTTGTTGTATTGGGTATGGATATTTCGATTAGTTGTGTTAACTTCTTCTTTTTATTGGTGAGTATGAAGTCAGGTTTGTTATGTGGTGTTTTTTTATCTGTTATAATGGTTCTGTTCCAGTATAATTTGTATTCATCATTCTCCAGTACATTTTGTGGTGCACACTTGTATGTGGGAACGTGTCGTTTTATTAGTTTATGTTTTATGGCAAGTTGTTGATGTATTATTTTTGCTACATTGTCATGCCTTCTGGGGTATTCTGTATTTGCTAGTATTGTACATCCACTTGTGATGTGATCTACTGTTTCTATTTGTTGTTTGCAAAGTCTGCATTTATCTGTTGTGGTACTGGGATCTTTAATAATATGCTTGCTGTAATATCTGGTGTTCATTGTTTGATCCTGTATTGCAATCATGAATCCTTCCATCTCACTGTATATATTGCCTTTTCTTAGCCATGTGTTGGATGCGTCTTGATCGATGTATGGCTGTGTTAGATGATACGGGTGCTTGCCGTGTAGTGTTTTCTTTTTCCAATTTACTTTCTTCGTATCTGTTAATGTTATGTGATCTAAAGGGTTGTAGAAGTGGTTATGAAATTGCAGTGGTGTAGCCGATGTATTTATATGAGTGATTGCTTTGTGTATTTTGCTAGTTTCTGCTCGCTCTAGAAAGAATTTTCTTAAATTGTCTACCTGTCCATAATGTAGGTTTTTTATGTCGATGAATCCCCTTCCTCCTTCCTTTCTGCTTAATGTGAATCTTTCTGTTGCTGAATGTATGTGATGTATTCTATATTTGTGGCATTGTGAGCGTGTAAATGTTTTGAGTGCTTCTAGGTCTGTGTTACTCCATTTCACTACTCCAAATGAGTAGGTCAATATTGGTATAGCGTAAGTATTTATAGCTTTTGTCTTGTTTCTTGCTGTCAATTCCGTTTTCAGTATTTTTGTTAGTCTTTGTCTATATTTTTCTTTTAGTTCTTCTTTAATATTTGTGTTATCTATTCCTATTTTTTGTACGTATCCTAGATATTTATAGGCATCTGTTTTTTCCGTCGCTTCTATGGAGTCACTGTGGTTATTCAATATGTAATCTTCTTGTTTAGTGTGTTTTCCCTTGACTATGCTATTTTTCTTACATTTGTCTGTTCCAAAAGCCATATTTATATCATTGCCGCATACTTCTGTTATCTTTAGTAATTGGTTGAGTTGTTGATTGGTTGCTGCCAGTAGTTTTAGATCATCCATGTATAGCAAATGTGTGATTTTGTGTGGGTATGTTCCAGTAATATTATATCCATAATTTGTAATATTTAGCATGTTGGATAGTGGGTTCAGAGCAAGACAGAACCAGAAAGGACTTAATGAGTCTCCTTGGTATATTCCATGCCTAATCTGTATTGGCTGTGATGTGATATTACCTGAATTTGTTTGGATATTAAGTGTGGTTTTCCAGTTTTTCATTACTATGTTTAGGAACTGTATCAATTTAGGATCTACTTTGTATATTTCCAATATCTGTAGTAACCATGAGTGGGGTACACTATCAAAAGCTATTTGGTAATCAATGTATGCGTAGTGTAGCGGCCTTTGTTTAGTCTTAGCTTGATATGTCACCTCTGCATCTATTATCAGTTGCTCTTTACATCCTCGTGCTCCTTTGCAGCAGCCTTTTTGTTCTTCATTTGTAATTTTGTTCTGCGTTGTGTCATTAATTTCTGTGTAATGACTGAAGTTAATATTTTGTAGATTGTTGGTAGGCATGTTATGGGACGATATTTAGCTGGGTTTGCTGTGTCTGCTTGAACTTTAGGTTTCAGATAAGTTATTCCATGTGTAAGTGTATCAGGGAATGTGTATGGGTCTCCAATGTAACTGTTAAATAATTTAGTTAGATGTGAATGTGTTGAGGTGAACTTCTTTAGCCAGAAATTTGCTATTTTATCATTTCCAGGGGCTTTCCAATTGTGCGTAGAATTAATTGCACGGGTGACTTCATGTTGCAAAATTATCACTTCAGGCATTTGTGGTATCATCTTGTATGAGTCTGTTTCTGCTTGTATCCACCGTGCATGCCTGTTATGTTGTACCAGGTTTGACCATATGTTGCTCCAGAAGTGTTCCATGTCTGTTGTGTTTGGTGGATTGTCTATTTTAATGTGTGTGTTATCTGTTGTTTGGTAAAATCTCTTTTGGTTTGTGTTGAATGTTTGGTTTTGTTTCCTTCTATTTTCACTTTTTTTGTACCTTCTAAGTCGTTTAGCCAATGCTTGTAATTTCTGCTTCTTTTCATCTAATTGCTCTATGGCTTCTTGTTGTGAGATTTTACCTAACTTTTTTCGTTTTTTGTCTGATATTTCATTTTTTATAAATTGTGTTTGCTGTCCGATGTCTTTTCTCAGTTTTTCTATTCTGATCTGTAGCTTGTGTTGCCATGCTGGTTTTGTGGGTTTCTTCTGTGTGTTGGTTGGTTCTGATCTCTGCCTAGTGTGTATACTTAGTGTAGTGAGTGCTCCTACATAAACTAGTAGTTGTAACTCTTCCATAGTTGTATTTTCATTTATTTTGTTGTGTATGATTGTGTTGATAGTTGTTATTGTTTTGACTTGTGGGTTATTTGGTGGTCTATGCAAGATTGGTCTAATGTCTGTATTTGTCTCTTTGTATTCTATATATGTCAGCTGAAATTTCTCTTTTATATCTAATATGTGTGTCACTTCGTGTTCTGTTTGTGCTTGTTCTCATGGCTGTCTTAAGATTTCGTTTTCCTCTGATTGTGTAATTGACGCGTTTTGTTCTTTGTTTGTTTTCTCTGGGATGTTTGAGTCCATTACTGTATTTTCTTCTTCTTCTCATTGCACATAATATTGTTCCAGTATTTGTTGTACTTGTTGTTTGATGTTTTCTAATTCTGATTGGGGTATCCCGTTATTTTTTATTATTACATGGATCTGATCAGCTAGTCGTTGTTCTGTTAAAAATTTTTAATTCCGGGTATCTGGTAATAAATGTTGTGTATACTTGTGATCTGTATCCAGTTGTGTTGGTTCCTAGGTTTGTTGCTTGGTAATAACAGAACATGAGGTGTCGATTAACTTCATCTGACCACCTCATCCTCTGTCTTTGTTTTCCTTCTAGGGTGGTTGCTGGAAGCATATCCTGCAAAACACCTCTATTTGGATTTAAATAATTTTCCAGTTGGCTAGCAGTGTCGTTACCATTGTGGGCGGGCATAGGGTTCAAGCGTCGTCCCCTACCATGACGGCGATTGTCCGAGGCTTCTTTAGTTCTGTCCTGAACCAGGTATTATTATTATTATTATTATTATTATTATTATTATTATTATCTGTATACGTAATTAAGTATGTACGAGTCTCTAAGTGCCCGACACTTAACTGCACTTATCAAGGTTTTTAATTTTATATACAACAATGTGCGACCTCGTCGAAAAGGGCAGGTGGGGGAGAGAATATTCGGCGAATGTACTTAACTTCCCGGTCCCCCCGACTTAGATCTCATCGAGAACGTGCGAGGAGTGTTGCGGAGATATACCGCAGCACGTCCGTATACACCAACGGCGGTTCAGCAGAAATGGATCGTGCTACGACAAGAATTCCTTACCAGTCTAGGGGCCTGGATGGGAACACGCCTCTCAGCATGCATTACTGTCCATGGTGATCACACAAGCTGTTAAGAACGATGTCCCGCCTTTTGCAAAGTTCAGGTGACCATCACAAATCGTGTGGATATCAGTGTAATTTTAGTCTTTGACTAAAGGTGCAATTCATGTTGGTCTCACTGCATATTTCTTGTTGTTACCTTCTGGACTGTCCTGTCCTGTAGCTGTTATTTCTATGTACGGTCAAATTTTCACCTAGGGATGTTTCCTGTAATGACTCATCGTGTGAACGTTACTTTCGTCCTTCAGTTTTACACAGCACTGTACATATTCTGAAAAGTAAAGGCCCAATAGCACTTCCATGGTTTACGCCGTAATTTCTGTGCGCTAAAGATTCTTCAGTCTTCTTACACAGTTGGTCTGATATTCCGTAGACTCGTAATTTTTTCATCAGGTTGCCGTGCGGAACTGCATGGTACACCGTATGAATTTGGGAGGCGATGTATACTTCATTTTGGGCTCGTGGACGAACAGAGCAAGGTGTGTTGTTTCAGGTATCCATGCTGATGCCTATAGAGCAGATTGGCAGTCTCCAGAAATATCACAACAAACGATCTTGAAACACGTTCCTAAACACTACAGCAGACCGACGTCAGAGGAGTGGGCCTATAATTTGATGCGTCAGTTCGATGACCCTTCTTGAAAACGGGAATGACTTTCGTTTTCTCCCAGTCAATAGGAATGCTCCGCTCCTGCAGCGAGCTACGGTACACAGCCGCTAGGAGAGGAGCAACTTCTCTCGCGTACTCTATGTAGAAACGTTTTGGAATCCCGTCAGGTCCAGTGGCTTTCCCCCTGATGAGTGATTTCAGGTTGATTTGACGTTCGTGTGACGATTCAGAGGAGGGACTATAGTCCAGTCTTCCTCAGAGATACAGTTTTGACGAAAGGACTTCTGGTAATTTGGCTTTTCTTGTGGCGTCCCCCATTTCGATATCATTATTATCAGGGAGCATCTGGACTGGTGACTTAGATTCGTATGTTTTTGTCAAGTCGGTAGATAAAATTTTATTTTCGAGTTCGTTGAACGCTTCAAGCGTACCTCTCCTTAAGTTACTTATGGCTTCGTTTAGGTTTTGTTTGTCCGCGAGGCTTTGCCTACGTTTCAATTTGCAGTAGGGTTCTCTTCCCTTTAACAGGAATTTCTGTCATAGCTGTCGAACAAAGTCGCGTCTTTTCCATTCCTCACCAGTTTGATCGACAAATATGTTTTTAAAGCGTATTGAACAATTCTCTTGAACTCTATACATTGATGCTCAACATTATCGGTACTGGATATGTAATTTTCACGTTGACCGATTTTAGAATCCTATGCAGTGGTGCTGCAGCGGCCTTATCATCACTTTCCTGATCAACTAAGACAGAAAGTTCTCTGCTCTTTGTGACCAGGAAATCCAGTACGTTCTTTTCGGGAGTCGGTTATCTGATTAGCTTCTCAACAATATTTTCGAATACGCTATGTAGAAAATTTCACGTATTTCCCTGCCCTCATAACCGGCCTTAATCATTTGTCTCCGAGATAAGTTGATATTTATACCTAATACTATTTTGCAGGAAGCAATTGCAGTGAATAAATTAGTAGTAACCTCACTTCTATTAATTGTTATCTACAGATCGCTTGACATGGTCATAATCATACCTAGCCACAATGTATTCGTACTAGGTGGACATCTGTGATTTATTTCACGCTAGTGAGATCTCATTTTGCCTGAATGATTGTTGGATCATATTCATTACGTATCTCATTATTGCATAGCACTATTCCTAAGAATCATATTCTGCATTTTTAAATAAGTATTGTAATATACTGTTCTAATTTATGGGTTAAATAATAGCGAGATTCCTTAGGAACGGATAACACAGCAGATTTAAAACGTTCTTAGAGTCAATAACAACATATGAACTCAACAAATCTTATCAAGACTAAGGAAAAACAACGCACCAGGGTGTGGTTACATGAACTCTAATTACACTCATGTTCATAAATTAAGGATAATGCTGATACATGGTGAAACAGCGCTCTGGTGGGTGGTTTGCGGGTTTAAATCACCTCGGGGTATGACCATGCTGTGCATTCGACCTGCGATCGTCGCACGGTGGCGCTGGTAGCAGTCCACATATGCAGAGGTGTTGTAAGTAGGCTGTTTAAGTTTTTATATTGGTAACGCCACGCAGCGCTCTGTGTGTGCTGTGTGCAGTCTGTGGCTAGTTTGCATTGTTGTCTGCCATTGTAGTTTTGGGCAGTTGGCTGTTAACAGCTCGTAGCGTTGCGCAGTTGGAGGTGAGCCGCCAGCAGTGCTGGATGTGGGGAGAGAAATGGCGGAGTTTTGAAATCTGTAAGATTAGATGTCATGAACTGCTATGTATATTATGATTTTTCAACACTATTAAGGTAAATACATTGTTTGTTCTCTATTACAATCATTCATTTGCTAACTATGCCTATCAGTAGTTAGTGCCTTCCGTAGTTTGAATCTTTTATTTAGCTGGCAGTAGTGGCGCTCATTGTATTGCAGTAGTTCGAGTAAGGAAGATTTTTGTGAGGTAAATGATTTGTAAAAGGTATAGGTTAATGTTAGTCAGGGCCATTCTTTTGTAGGGATTATTGAAAGTCAGATTGCGTTGCGCTAAAAAAAATATTGTGTGTCAGTTTAAGCACAGTCATGTATAATTGTTCAAAGGGGACGGTTCAGTGTGTTGGTGCATTTCTGAGTACGGTGCAGCGAGTAAGTGTGCAGACGTTTTCAGACGTGCTAATGGTGACTGTGTTGAAAATGTCTCAAAGAACACACACTGATGACGTTAAGAGGAGTAGAATACGAGGGCGACTGGAGGCTGGTCAAACATAGCCTGTCGTAGCACGGGCCCTGCGTGTGCCACAAAGTGTGATCTCAAGATTATGGCAACGATTCCAGCAGACAGAAAACGTGTTCAGGCGCTACAGTACAGGACGTCCACAGTAGGCAACACCACAAGAAGACCAATATCTCACCAGCAGTGCCTGCAGACGGCCACGGAGTACTGCAGGTAGCCCTGCTCGGGACCTTACCACAGCCACTGGAACAGTTGTCTCCAGGCACACAGTCTACAGACGACTGAACAGACATGGTTTATTCGCTCGGAGACCTGCAAGGTGCATTCCACTGACCCCTGGTCACAGGAGAGCCCGTAAAGCCTGGTGTCAAGAACACAGTACATGGTCATTGGAACAGTGGTCGCAGGTTATGTTCACGGACGAGTCCACGTATAGTCTGAACAGTAATTCTCGTCGGGTTTTCATCTGGCGTGAACCACGTACCAGGTACCAACCCCTTAACGTACTTGAAAGGGACCTGTACGGAGGTAGTGTTTTGATGGTGTGGGGTGGGATTATGATTGGTGTACGTAAACCCCTGCATGTCTTTGACAGAGGAACTCTAACAGGTCAGGTGTATCGGGACGTATGTCCTCCTTTTCAGGGGTGCAGTGTGTCCCACCTTCCTCCTGATGGATGATAACGCACAGCCCCAATGAGCTGCCATCGCTGAGGAGTACCTTGAAACGGAAGATATCAGGCGAATGGAGTGGCCTGCCTGTTCTCCAAACGTAAACCCCCTCGATCACGTCTGGGAAGCTCTCGCTCGACGTATCGCTGCACGCCTCCAAACCCTTACGACTCTTCAGAAGCTCCGACAAGCACTTGTGCAAGAATGGGAGGCTTTACCCCAGCAGCTGCTCGACCACCTTATCTAGAGTATGCCAACCCGTTGAGCGGCCTGTGTACATGTGCATGGTGATCATATCCCATATTGATGTCGAGGTACAAGGGCAGGAAACAGTGGCGTTTTCTAGCACATGTGTTTCGGGACGGTTTTCTCAACTTATCACCAATACCGTGAAATTACAGATCTGTGCCGTGTGTGTTCACTATGTGCCTATGCTATTAGCGCCAGTTTTGTGTAGAGCCACGTTGTGTGGCACCACATTCTGCCATTATCCTTAATTTATGAGCATGGGTGTATTTTTAAGTGTAAGTATCAAAATGATTGATTGTATTAAAATTGCTGTAGTGTTTTTATTGCCAACGAAAAAGCATTTAAAAAGACAACCCAAAAGGAATTACTCCGAGTCGCAAGCGATACAATGGTTGGCAGAAAATGCATCAAAATTATAGTGGATTGACGTAATTTGAAATAATACAGGAATTTAGGCAATGATGCCCTCCGCTACCTACTCGCCTTTTTTAAAATGGTTCAAATGGCTCTGAGCACTATGGGACTTAACATCTATGGTCATCAGTCCCCTAGAACTTAGAACTACTTAAACCTAACTAACCTAAGGACATCACACAACACCCAGCCATCACGAGGCAAAGAAAATCCCTGACCCCGCCGGGAATCGAACCCGGGAACCCGGGCGTGGGAAGCGAGAACGCTACCGCACGACCACGAGATGCGTGCTCGCCTTTTTTACTTATGATTAACAAATTCCACATATTTCTTGTCAACACATTTTAAAAAAAAAAAAAAAAACATAATACTACTATAGACTTAGCTCTATTTGGAGACCGCCGAATTATTTTATTTGGAACCCAAGAAGGTCTATAATGTTGGTTGATTGTGAAAATATTGTATCCCTCATCATAACTTCCTTAGAGACGTGTGTTAACGCACTTCCACACATTATAGCGCTGGTAAGTCATGTCGTGGCGACATGAACTCGCCGGTTAGGAAACTACGCAGCTACGGGTAGGGACAAACGTCTTCGTAGCGTCTAAGGAGTCGAGCACGCGTGAAACCGTTGATGGTGATCCGTGACCTTCACTCCAACAACTTTTCTCTCAATATTAAAAAATAACATAACTCCGACCCTAGGTTCACGTGAAATCCTCACCACCACGTAAGCAGATTTACACATGGAACATTATAATCAGTTTTCGCAACGAGAATATGCCCACTAATGTGGTAATCAAGAAAATTTAATGGGCGCGTTGCCAAAGACGGCAAGGAAGCCACGATAGTTGTAACGCAAAAGTTGGACGGGAGAAAAAACACTTCGGTTCAACTCAGCATGGCTCTAAGCAGCGGGAAAACTACCACTTCACAGATAGCAGAAAATGGCAATATCACGATGCAACGAAGGTCACAGAGATTAACTATTTATCATCGACCAGGGAGCATGTCTAGTGACAGTTTGGCAACGTGAAATGGATAAAGAGGAATTTGTGATACTAATATAGAGGCATCTTTCACCTGTGACTTAATAGTAATGCTTTCCTTCACATCATGCCTTGGAGTACATTTCGAATTTAATTGTTCTACACAAATTTTCGATTTCATATTTTTGCTGGTTCCGAGATAAATTATTTTTCACTCTGCTAGGCGTCTCTGGAACAATACTGCTGTGAGGTAGAAATCTGTATCCTTGTAAAGCTTTCGTAGAGATACTCGATTCGTCCTATCTCTCTCTCCCTCGTGTTATTAATTTACAGCTGAGTATTGTATTTGTAACTGGTTTTATCTTTCACTACTTAATTCACTGAGCCGCCAAAAGACACGCGATAGTGATATGGACATATACAGATCGCTGTGAAATCAATAGTATCGCGTACGAAAGATACAAAAGGGCAGTGAGTTGGCAGAGCTGTCATTTGTAGTAAGGTGATTCATGTGAAAAAGTTTCCGACGTGATTATGGACGCACGATCTGAATTAACAGACCTTGAACGAGGAATGTTAGCTGGTACTAGATGCATGCGACATTCCTCTTCGGAAATCAGGGAATTCGGTTTTCCGAGATCCACAGTGTGAGGAGTGTGCCGTGTATACCAAATTTGAAACATTACGTCTCAGCAAGGACAACGGAGTGGCCGACATCCCTTCACTTAACGACCGAGAGAAGCAGCGTTTGTGAATGGTTGTAAGTGCTAATAGTAAAGCGACAGCGCGCGAAGTAACACCAGAAATCAATGTGGGACGTACGACGAACGTATCCATTAGGACAGAGCCGCGAAATTTGGCGTTAATGGTCTGCGGTAGCAGACGACAGACGCGACTGCCTTCGCTAACAGCGCTACGATGGCTGAAGTGACTGTTCTGGGCTCGTGGTCATAACTGTTGGATCCCAGACGACTGGAAAACTATGGCGAGCTCACATGAGTCCCGATTTCAGTTGGCAAGAGCTGATCGTAGGGTTTAAGTATGACGGGGAGCCCACGAGGGCATGGACCCAAATTATCAACAAGGCACTGTGTAAGCTAATTGTAGATCCATTAAGGTGTGGGCTGTGTTTACATGGAATGTACAGGACTCTCTGGTCCAGTTGAACCGATCACTGACTGGAAATGGCCACCGCTCGGCTTTCTGGAGACCATTTACAGCCATTCATAGACTTTATTTCTATGGATGGCTGGGCGCCGTGTCACCGGCTCTTAACGGATTACGATTAGTTTGAAGAATATTCTGGATAATTTGAGTGAATGATTTGGCCACCCACACCATCCGTCACGAATCCTGTAGAAGATTTATAGGGCATAATCACGAGGTTAGTTCATGCAAAAATTTCTGCGTTGCAACACTTCCGCAATTATGGACGGCTGCAGAGGTAACATGACTCAATATTACTGTACGGGACTTCTAACGGCTTCTTGAGTCCACACCACGCCGAACTACTGCACTATGCCGTGCAAAAGAATGTCCGACACGATATTAGGGGGTATCTCTCGAATTTTGTCACCTCAATGTACAATTCTCGTAATGAAAACTTCCTCGTTCATTAATAGTTAAGTACACTGCCATAAATGTGATGTTGTGTTGAATACCTAGTCTGATGCATAGCCGCCTTGCTCCTTATACCGCTGGTCGATAAAATGACAATCCCCACAATCCCTATTAAACGTCTGACTGACTTTGAGAATTCTCAAATTCACTTCATACACACCGTCACATATTCAATAAGGAAGTCTCAGAAATTAAAGCAACGGAGACTTCAGCTGCGTGAGAAGTTACTAAGAAGCGCTAGAATGCGAAAATCTGACTCAGAAGTATACTGCCATTGAGAAACCAGTTACCAACCAGGTATCTGCAACTTGTATCAGCATCCGGAAACAAACCTTGATATACCGGTACCAGTTTCCTATACACATAATGAAACAGAAGTGTCCGCGTTGTTCGGATTGTCATTAAATATCTCGTGCTACTAGATGAATAAAGAGTGACACCAAGTTGATGGGTCATACCTCTTAGCACTGATGCTTCCGGTGCCCCCAAAGCTGGAGCTAAGGCTTCTTGCGAAGCTCACAGGCCCGAAATGAGCTTTTAGCAGCGGCTGTTGTGCTGTAAAGAAAACTCTATCAATTCAAAAACGAAAATCGATAGTTTCTTCTGGGTTTCAATAAGCGCGCGATTGGTAACGACACTATTATAGCTTCGGCATAAATCGCAGTGATGCTAGGCAACGACACAGGTCCCTCCCAACGATCATCCATTGTTAGGAACGTTCCCAGGGATAGTTACTAAGCAAAACCGCTGCGAATTACACAGAGCACTCCGCAGTCTTTTAGCTTTAGCATTATGCAGGCATTTTGTATTTGTTATGGTTTATAAAGATAAAACATATAAGTACGCAGATATAATTACGCATCCATATTGTGACGTTGGTTCTTACGTTACGTCCTATTGACAGATCTGGCATCATAAAGGGAGCGAGTTTTTGCATTAAAATTAGTTAGAAGTGAGTAAAAAAATTACCTAACTAACGTGCTACTGTAAATATCTAAATGAAAACAACATTTATGTTCACACAGAAGGTAGAGGTAAAAGTTAGTAGAAGTTCTTGCGTCTGTAAAATGTCGATGCGCGAAGCGTCGACTACCAGTCTCATGCGTTAGCAAAAGATATTGCCGAGAACTCGAGCAAATTCTGGTCATACGTAAAATCGCTAAGCCGTTCAAGGCTTGTATCCTGTCAGTCGTTGATCTGTCTGGTGTGGCAGTAGAAGATAGTAAAAGGGAGAGTAGTGCAAACATCCTGTAGATAGCCCAGCGCATAGACTCTCGTATGGAGGTCATAGTAATAAGCACTTCTGTCGTAGAGAAACAATTGCAAGAGATGTAAGCAAATAAGACTCAAGATCCGGACTAATGCCAATTCAGTTGAACGAAGAGTACTTAACAGCACAGGCGCCATACTATCACGAATCACATTTATCACGAATTTTTCACACGGTGACAGTCCAAAGCGATGGAAAAATCGCGGTAGGCATCGAAATATACGAAGGGTAAAAGACCGAACCCGCCGTATTAGAGACCAATATCCTCAATATCGACCGAGCGAGGTGGCGCACACGGGACTTTCATTCGTGAGGACGACGGTTAAAACCCGTGTCCGGCCATCCTGATTTAGGTTTTCTGTGATTTCCCTAAATTGCTTCAGGCAGGTGCCGGGATGTTTCCATTGAAAGGGCACGGCCGATATCCTTCTCTATACTTCCCTAATCCGATGAGACCGATAACCTCGCTGTCTGGTCTCTGCCAGGAAATCAACACCCCCCCCCCCCTTAATATCGATTATCTGCAGAATGTGAGAACATATTTTTTATTCGAATGAAACATTTCCTTGAAATGAAAAAGCTCCCTTCCAAGAATCAGTATGACTTTAGAATGCATCGTTCGTGCGGAACTTAGCTTACCCTTTTCTGACATGATATCCTGCGAACCGTGGATCAACAGCAGCTGGCAGATTCCATATTCCTAGACTTCCGATAAGTGTTTTGCACAGTGCCGCACTGCGGTCTGTTAAAGAAAATACGAGCATACGGGTTAGGTACCCAGGTACGTGAGAAGCTCGAAGACTTCGTAAGACGCAGAAAGTATACGTTCTCCTCTAGGCAAATGTTCAGCAGAGCCAAGGACATCGTCGGGAGTGCCCCCGGAAAGTGAGATAGAACCGCCTTTACTTATGCACACATAATGCTCTCACGGAAAGGGTGACCAGCAATCTGCGGCTGTTTTCTGATGATGCTGTGGCATACTGAGTGATGCCATCGCTGAGAGACAGTTGGAGGATACAGGCTAACATTGTCAAAATGTTTTGTTTGTGTGATGGAAAAATGTGGGCAACGGCCTTGCCGCAGTGGACGCACCAGTTCCCGTGAGATGACCGAAGTTAAGCTCTGTTGGACGTGGCCGGCACTTGGATGGGTGACCATCCAGCCGCCATGCGCTGTTGCCGTTTTTAGGGGTGCACTCAGCCTTGTGATGCCAATTGAGGAGCTACTCGACCGAATAGTAGCGGCCTCGGTCAAGAATACCGTCATTACGACCGGGAGAGCGGTGTGCTGACCCCACGCCCCTCCAATCCGCATCCTCCTCTGAGGATGACACGGCGGTCGGATGGTCCCGGTAGGCCACTCGTGGCCTGAAGACGGAGTGATGAAAAATGTAGAAAATGTAGGTTAAAGTGTGTGAACAAGAAAAATAATTCCGCACTGATCGAATACGGCGTTAGTAGTGTGCTGAATTACGTTCATTCATCATACAGGCGTAACGTTGTAAAGCAGCATGAAATGGACTGTGCATGTAAGGATTGTAGTAGGGACAGCAAATGATTGACTGAAGACAAGTTTGGTGATGGAGCAGGCCAGGGCAACATGTCGACACACCGTAGAGCATGTCGGGTTACAATAGCGGCATATGGGCGAGCGTTATCCTGTTGGAAAACACTGCCAGGAATTCTGTTCATAAATGGCATATCAACAGTGCGAATCATCAGATTGACGTACAAATTTATACTCAGGGTGTGTGATACTACCTCACGAGTGCTCCTGCTGCCATGGGAAGCCACACAACAGGCAATAACTCTAGGCACAGATTCAGGATGTCTACCACGCTGCAGATTGGTTGCAGGCCGTCAACTGGCTTTCTTCTAACCAACACAGAGCCGTCATTGGCACCGATCAAGAGCCAACTTTCATTAGAACACACAACAGAACTCTTCCCTGCTCTCCAATGAGCTTTTACTTGACAGCAGTGAAGTCTCAAATTGGGGTGGTCTGCGGTCAGTGGAATGCACGCTACAGGGCGTCTCGGTCGGAACTGTCCTTGAAATAACCGATTTGTAACAGTTCATTGTGTCACTGTGGTGCCAGCTGCTTCCCAAATTACTGCTGCAGTTGCAGTATGGTGCGTCGGAGCCATGCGCCAAACATGATGGTATTCGTTCTCGGTAGTGCTACTTGTTCATCCGGTACACCGTTCTCGTTGCGACCGTACATTCTTCTGACTATGCATCCGCAATGATATACAATGGCTGCATTCCTGCCAAGTCTTCCTGCAACACCGCAAAGGAACATCCAGCTTCTCATAGTTCTGCTACACGAAATCTTTGAAACTCTGTGGGCTGTTGATAAAGTCGTCTTTGTCTGCTTAAGGGCATTCTTGACTAACATCAACTCACCACGTCCAGTCTCAAAGGTAAGTAAAGCTCACGACCTTTGTAGCGTATATTTAGAGCAAACCTGATTTTCATCGTCATAGTGGCACTACTAGCGACACTCGTATGCGAGTGGCTCGAGATTGGAGCAAACATAATCTTTCAGATATTGAAACATGCCTACAAACTTTCGATTCTGTTTCACAGCTCCTTCTTGATGCTGTGATTCTTTTCTTCCAGTGTGTGTAGATGTAGATGTACAAGTAGTTTACTGAATCAGAGGGGAGCGACGATGGAAGTGAGCTTATTCACAGCTACGTTTTATTTTGTTTCACGAAAGCTGTTCCAGAAATAAAAGCTGTTACTGAATACTGGTACACCTTAGAGTAATGACTACAGAGGAAGATGACAGTTAGATGCATTCGACAACGAACGCTGGACAGAAACAAATCTCACATCGCGTTGACAATGAGCAACTGTTATATGACCCCTCATTTTCTGAGGTCACCTGTCAATGATATACGATTTATACATATAATACAAGGAAAACATAAGTCATGTATAGAGACTCCTGTGTTTAACGTGGAAAGGACAGGTGATTGTAAACTTGTTTAAGGGCTGTGACTGGCATTCGCCTGAAGTGGAAACCACGGAAATCTTCAACAGCATGACCGTCCATACTGTCGCCACTATCTTGACAATGCACTGCCTTATTCGGTTATACCTAAAGTGCAATGGTCTTATATTAGTACAAACTTGGAACAAGTTAGCTTAATGATTCAAAAAATAGTAACATACCATTTGGTCTTTTCATACTTGCAGCTGCCCGCAATCACGCGCAGTTCAGAAGAATTCATCACCATGACCCCGCTGATGTTGGTGGACCACTGCAACATCTTCAAGTCTTCCGTTCTTCTCTGTGAACTCCTATGTCAGCCTTCTGCCAGGACGAGTGAGATATCGAGCTGAGGAAGACGGTGAGACGTTAGTATTACGCTCTTTGGGTGTATGACATTTTTGCAAAAAAACTGTTACTTTACTGACGAATGTTATAAAGTAATACGGCTATTTTACTCTAATTTTCTTAATTAATCTTTAATTTTATAGCATGTTTTATTTAAGACGTAGAAATTGTTGTTTTCTGAATTAATGTAATCGTGCTACCTCTTTCAACTTTTTTTCTGAAGTGCACGAAAGATTGGCAGATGAACTCACTTGTCTCCGCAAGGATACTAATGACTTTGTAAATACTTCCTTTCAGTGAAGCGCATTAGTAGTTTCAGTTAATATCGTAATGGCCCTTGTCTACTGTTTGAAGACTGTGTCCACATCTTCTGCGCTTAATCCTCAGAAGAACTGAGTGTAAATAGGATTGGTATGCAACCACAAGCCACTGGCTCCTACACAGTCACGAAAGGATCCAGTCCACTTTGCTACATTCTTTTTTACTTATTCCATGTTAATTGTAAATTGTTAAATATTTTGTGTCTGTTACAAAGTCTCTAGGTTTTCCATTTCCATTTAGTGTGTCAGAGCTGTATTGTCATTATAAACTGAATTTCAGGAGAGAGAGAGAGGAGTGCAACAGGACAGTGCACACTCTCCATCAAGTTTTGTTGCATTTTTGGAAACCAATTAGATATTGTGGTGTCACCGCCAGACACCACACTTGCTAGGTGGTGGTTTAAATCGGCCGCGGTCCATTTAGTACATGTCGGACCCGCGTGTCGCCACCATGTGATCGCAGACCGAGCGCCACCACAAGGCAGGTGTCGAGATACGGGCTAGCACTCGCCCCAGTTGTACGACGACTTTGCTAGCGACTATACTGACGAAGCCTTTCTCTCATTTGCCGAGAGACAGTTAGAATAGCCTTCAGCTAAGTCCATGGCTACGACCTAGCAAGGCGCCATTAGCCTTACATAGTTTGAAAGTTATCGTATGAAATGTCTCATCAAGAATGCTGTAAACAACAAAGGATATATAAAAGTTAAGTATTCGAAGAGCTGCATACTTTTCTTGCTACCATTCACTACTTATCCTCTTCCTGAATGCACGCCCGTCTGCGTTAGATAGCGTCCATTTCGGCGTCCTATATCTACAAGGTGTTGGCACATATACCAACATATCATTGGCGACGAGGGAAACGTGTTCTTTCTAATTGCTTACATTTACTTGTGTCATGGCTTCGCCAGATGTACTGTCCGAATTTTATCGCTTGCAGAATCAGCAGACGCAGGCGTTATTGGATGCCCTTGGACAGCTCGTCCAGGGTCAACGTGCTTCGCCGCTTCCGCCGCCACAACATGCAGTTGCACCGCCGTTTCGCAATTTTGATGCACAGCAAGAGACCTGGACTGAGTGGTCACGCCAGTTTGGATTTCATCTCCCCGCCTACAGAATCCAAGGTAACGAGCGGCAGCCTCATTTTATTGTCGTGTGTCGGCGTGTAAACGTACCGTGTGATAGTGAAATTGTTTCCCCGACGCGACGTAGCAACTCTGTCCTACGAAAAAATTTTGTCTGGTTTAGATGCCTATTTCAAAGAAACAGTAAATGTCGTTGCAAAAAGGTATACGTTCTTTCGTACAAAACGTACGGCCGGTCAAACTAATCGGGAGTGGGTTGCAACATTGCAAGGCCTTACACGGGATCGTGCGTTTGAATGTGACTGTGGCCTTCCTTATTCAGATACTATGGTGCGTGATGCATTTGCACAGAACGTTTCTCATGTTCGCATACGGGAGCAGATATTGAAACTAGTCAATCCCTCCCTTCAACAAGTGATAGACATATTGGATAGACAAGACACACTTGACTTTGCTCAGGAATCATTTGAAACTTCGCCAGCTGTGTGTCGCATTAACCGGCCCGCCGGGCGCGCTGCAAGGAACTGTAAACAGCCTTCGCGCACGTCCGCACAACCACGTGTCACGCGAATGCGAGCAAATGCAGTGCTGAAATCATGCCCGCGGTGTGCAACTAGACATTCGCGTGAAAATTGCCCGTCACGGCAAGCAATTTGCTTTTTCTGTAATAAGAAAGGACATGTTCAAAGTGTTTGCCAGAAAAAGCTCAGATCAGACAATCACAACCATTCCAGGCCCTTTGCTTCGCGCCGGAATCGAACCAAGGACACTCAGGCTCGTGGACCTTCGCCCATGGACATTCGTGTAGTTACTTCCGCTTCGTCCAGTGCCACTTTCTCTAACAGTGACTGTGTTCGTCCCACAAAAAGTGTGCGTCGACGTCGCCGGAAATCGCGTCAATTAGCGAGTGGTGCTGTACCTGTATCAGTTCAAGTTGCACGAGACAGTCGCTCTTGTCGTCAGCAGGACAATAAACTTTTTGTAGATTTGGACTTTAATGGCAAGGTCATACCATTCCAGCTCGATACCGGAGCTGCAGTTTCACTGATCAATCACGACACGTACAAACAACTGGGCAAACCTCCGTTGCGTGCCGCAAATGTTCAGTTAAAAAGTTATTCAGGACAGCAGATCCCTGTGTTAGGACAGTGCACTCTTCTTGCAACATACAAGGGACAAACAAAACTTGTGTCATTTTACGTTCTTCGTTCTTCTACTGCAGTGAACTTGTTTGGTTTAGATTTATTTCAATTGTTTAACATGTTGGAACACTTATGTAACGTAGCAGCGATGGTGAGGCATGATAAAATCTTTGACCAGAGAGCCTTTTATCGTAGTTAGTCTGCGCTTGACCGCGCGAGTGTTACGAGCAGTTGTCTGTCAGTAGTCGTCGTGCAATGCACTCTGTCGGTAGCAGTAGCTCAGTTCAGTTGCGTCCAGTAGTCGGTCGGTAGTAGTCGTGCAGTACAGTTGCGAGCAGTCTGTCAGTGGGCAGTCTGTGAGCAGTGCGGTATGTCGGTAGTACCACTCGAGTGCAGCTGTGTGTGAGGAGTCGGCGGGCGTCGACATGGCATTCTGGTCAAGATACAGGACGAGGTATATTATTTTTAAATGCGCTCAGCTAATAATGTAAATTAACTGTAACTAATTTGTGCAATAATCGCTCCAATAATAATTTTGATTTCAAAGCAATTTTTTTACAAAAGAACCTTTTAATTGAACCAACGATCTCCTTCCATTTCCTTTACAGAAAAGTTTCAGTTAAATTTCAAAAAAATATATATATATTATTTTCAATGCATTTCCTCCAAGCCGTGGACAACAATAAGAGCAGAAATTTGACATATAGTTATACTGAGGTAAGAAATTAATTATGATTTTTTGCACAGGGCCAAAGACCGATATTTCGGTTTAATTGAAGTTTCATTGTTACTGAAGTTTCATTAGCATTGAATTGTCTTTCATTATTTTCGTGACAGCTTACATCTTGAGTCAGATTGCGATTCTCATTTTTTATTGACATTAAATTTAATTGCTAGGGCGGTTACGCTTGGCTCCCATTTCTATTAAGTATTGTCTTTTAAAAATTCTCCGGAAAGGTTACAATGTCTATCGTAAATCAGGTCCTATCAGTGAATCAGACTGTGCCTTCAGACAGTGTTTCTCGTCTGTGTGAAGAATTTGCAGACATTTTTGCACCGGGCTTAGGTTGCGCTAAAAACTATGAAGCACATTTGGAACTGAAAGTCAAAGCGCAACCGAAATTTTTCAGAGCGCGCAATGTTCCTCACGCATTGCGTGATGAGGTCGCAAGAACATTACCCGATTTAGAATCACAAGGTGTGAGTGAATGCGCGCAATGCCTCTTCCCTTTCAGCTCCGCTTCATCGCTTACGCCGTACAGGTGTTCCGTTCGTCTGGACGACGGAATGCGAACGCGCCTTTCGCCAGTTGAAATCGGCGTTGCTTTCTACTACTTGCCTTCCGCCATTCGATCCCCAGAAACCCCTTTTGTTGATGGTTGATGCATCGGATTTCGGGATCGGTGCTGTGCTTGCGCACAAAGTTGGTTCGCATGATCGCCCTATTGCCTTTGCGTCAAAATTGCTCTCATCTGCGCAAAGAAATTACTCACATATAGAGAAAGAAGCTTTGGCTCTCGTGTTTGGTGTTACTAAGTTCCATGATTTCTTGTATGGTCGTCACTTTACCCTCATCACAGACCACAAGCCTTTGACATCGCTTTTTCATCCGAACAAGCCTGTACCTTCACGTACAGCGCAGAAATTCATTCTCTGGTCTATTTTCCTCTCGCAGTACCGCTACGATATCTTGTATCGGTCCACTGCCAAGCACGGAAACGCCGATGCGTTGTCTCGTTTGCCTGTTGCTGAGGATAAAGCATTCGATTCTTCCGAACTTGCTTGCATGTTGATTGATTCGGAAACAGATAAAGTGGTCGAATCGTTTCCTATTGATTTTCGTCGTGTAGCTACAGCCACAGCTGCTGACCCTGTCCTTGCTACGGTTTTGCGTTTTGTTGCTACGCAATGGCCCTTGTCCAAGTCACGGATCGAGGATCCGTTGGTTCGCCGATTTTTTGCTCACAAGGAGAGACTTTTTGTTCGACGTGGTGTTTTGTTGTTGCGTTCTGATAATGATCAGTCCAGAGTTGTGGTCCCACGTTCATTACAGTCCTCTGTTTTACGGCTTCTTCACCAAGGACATTGAGGTATAGTGCGAACGAAACAACTTGCTCGTCAGCACTGTACTTGGTTCGGAATCGATGCTGCGATTACGACTATCTGTTCTTCTTGCATGGCGTGTGCCGAACAACAATCCGCACCGCTGCGGAAAGTCTTTGCATGGCCAAAAGCCACTTCCCCTTGGCAACGCTTGCACATCGATTTTGCTGATCCATTCTGGAATGCTGGATGGTTGGTTCTGGTAGATACCTTCAGTAATTTTCCTTTTGTTGTCCGGATGTCTTCCACGACGTCCTCCGCCACCATCCACGCGTTGTCTGCTATCTTTTGCATTGAAGGTCCTCCGCAGACTATTGTTTCCGACAATGGCCCACAATTCATGTCCGCAGAATTTCAGTCATTCTGCCAGGCCAATGATATTCAACATCTGACATCCGCGCCGTTTTCGCCTCAGTCAAACGGTGCCGCTGAACGATTGGTCCGGACTTTCAAGTCACAGATGTTGAAATTGAAAGAGTCGCATTCTCGGGAGGACGCGTTGTTGCTTTTTTTTGTCATCGTATCGCTCTCAGCCCCGAGATGGTCGCTCGCCGGCTGAGTTGCTCCATGGTCTTCCTCATCGAACCTTGATGTCTTTGCTGCATCCGCCGCATCAGGTTCCAGTGCAGCGGCAGACTTCTGCTTTTGCTCCAGGCGACGTTGTATTTTATCGCAACTATCGATGTTCACGGCGTTGGCTCGCAGGGCGCATTCTTCGCTGCCTCGGCCGCGCGATGTATTTGGTTTTGGGGGCCTCTGGTGAGGTGCGTCGGCATCTCAATCAGCTGCGCCTCTGTCGTCGCACGGGTTCTGCCGCTCCCCGTCTGCTTTCAGCGACGGTGTCGTACGGTCAGCGCCCTGGGGACCCATCTACTGGCTCGCCTCATCCCCAGGTGTTACCGACGATGCCTTCCATTTTGCCCCATGGCGACGCGCCGCAGCAGCCGCCGCCGCCGCCGCCTGTCCTCCAGCCGGCGCCGCCCGCAGTGGACGCTTCGCTGCAGCCGCCAAGCGCCTCCCTGGGTCACGCGCCGCCGATCGCTTCCCGTGACCAGCAGTCCTCCGCCATGGACCTCTTGCCCGCTTCGGACCACATGACGTCTTCGCGCGTCGGGTACCCCGACGCAATGGAGCTCGACCCTTCGGCCCCTCCTGTCTCTTTACGGGCGCATACACCGCATGTTGACGTGCACCCTGGACTAGGTTTTCAGGCGTTTCCTAGCTCCCCTCGGACCGAATGGCCGGGTGCGGGTGGCACAGCCTCGCCTGTTGTTAGGCTCCCCACCTCATCGCATACGTCAACATGGGGTCCGCCCCACGGCGGGCGGAAGCCTTATCACACGACCGTTCGCCGATTTGCGGGGGAGGAATGTGGTGTCACCGCCAGACACCACACTTGCTAGGTGGTAGTTTGGTTCAAATGGTTCAAATGGCTCTGAGCACTATGGGACTCAACTGCTGTGGTCATCAGTCCCCTAGAACTTAGAACTACTTAAACCTAACTAACCTAAGGACATCACACACATCCATGCCCGAGGCAGGATTCGAACCTGCGACCGTAGCAGTCGCACGGTTCCGGACTGCGCGCCTAGAACCGCGAGACCACCGCGGCCGGCTAGGTGGTAGTTTAAATCGGCCGCGGTCCATTTAGTACATGTCGGACCCGCGTGTCGCCACCATGTGATCGCAGACCGAGCGCCACCACAAGGCAGGTGTCGAGATACGGGCTAGCACTCGCCCCAGTTGTACGACGACTTTGCTAGCGACTATACTGACGAAGCCTTTCTCTCATTTGCCGAGAGACAGTTAGAATAGCCTTCAGCTAAGTCCATGGCTACGACCTAGCAAGACGCCATTAGCCTTACATAGTTTGAAAGTTATCGTATGAAATGTCTCATCAAGAATGCTGTAAACAACAAAGAATATATAAAAGTTAAGTATTCGAAGAGCTGCATACTTTTCTTGCTACCATTCACTACTTATCCTGTTCCAGAATTCACGCCCGTCTGCGTTAGATAGCATGCATTTCGGCCTCCTATATCTACAAGGTGTTGGCACATATACCAACACATCAGATATGATGATGATAAAGCCATTTGTGAAGAAGCAGAATTAGAATTACAGGGAAGATTAGATGAATGGCGGTCCAAGTTTAAAATGTACCAGCTGTCAATAAGCAACAGCTAAACTGTAGAAATGATTATTAAGAGGATACCTGCCCTGGGCAGAGATATGCTAGACGGAGAGAAATGGAATGTGCGGAACCTTCCTAATTTGTGGGAAGTACAATATCAAGGAATGGAACTGCCAACTGGAAGTACAGTACACAGTAGTAAGGCACAGCCAGGAGTTCGTTTGAGAGCCAAACGGGCCTTGTTTAAAACGTATCTCCAGTCTAATATGACATAAAGCTCGGAGTGCTGTGTACGAGCATGACAGATCTCGTTTCTGTGATCAGACGCGTGGTAGACGAAATAAAATTATGAATGAAGACACGAGAGAAGTCAGTGACTGATAACTACACGGCTCAAGTGATTTGGACATATGAAGAGGGTGAAGGATAACCGCCTGTAAGACCAATATTTGGACAGAAATGTGCAGGAAAAATACCGGTAGGACGATCCAGAAAAAGACTGCTGGATCAGATTAATACGGCTCTGAATACTAGAACAACAATCCGGGAATGAACATCAAGACAAGAAGTATATTAAAATACCGCAAAATAGAGGAAAGTTGGCCATAAAAGCCCCACCAGTCTCGCTACAAGGCTACGATGTTGACTTAATTGAGTTTAATGCTTTTTGATCTCTTTACGTTCACGGTCAGTGTATTACATGCTGCCCAACTGCAAACATCCTTGATGCATTAACCAGAGTGTTCGATACCATCAGTCGATCTGACCAATGTCGTCATAACAAGCCCGCAAACGCAGCGCTAACCAAATTTCAAAACGACGAGCAGTGAGAGTGCTCGTTCAGATGACGCGGAAATACACTGCCTGATAAAAGAGTAGTACACCTGGAAGTATGAGTTCGACTTTGATCCGATAACGGTGTATGCCACATGCGGATAGTACGTGTAGTAATAACTGTTTCGACATCGTCCACCAAGAGATAGCGTAGTGGCGCAGCTATCAGTGCGCCATCTGTGTCTGCCCTTTAGTAGGGAGTGCTCACATCTAGAAGGATCGGTGTGGTGCAAACGTGCAAAGCAAGCAGGCAATCATACCACGGAGACCCGCTTCTCCTTCCGGTAGTCAAGTGAGTGAGTCCAAAAGGAGTCGAATTGTGGCCTTACGGTCTGGGGTGCGATAAGCTAAAACTCTCATTCACCTTTGGTGTTTCTGGAGAGGATCCTAACCAACTCTCGGTTCCTGCAGAAAGTTGTTAGACCCGTTCTTTTGCCATTCTTGCAACAGGTTGGCGATGTGTTGTACCAATTGGGCGATGCTTGCCCACACACTATCCGTGAAACTCAGTAGGCTCTGCAAGGCGTGCAGCAACTTCCGTGGCCAGCAACATCTCCAGGCTGATCTCCAGACGAGCACGTGTGGGATGTGAGAAGTGATTCGTGTGACTCGTCAACCGACAACTATTACTGAACTAAGTGAACAGGTCGAGCAGGCATGGCGTACCTTATCCCAGCATAGTATTTGCCATCTGCACGATCGACTGGATGCCAGAATCAGCGCATGCATCGCAACCCTTGGAGGCTACACCACGAACAAATATGGGTATTTCAGCGTGGCTCAATAACTGGTACTTCAAAACCGCTTGTACTACTGATCTGTAAATATAATCGTTTCATGTACTCCATATGCACTGTCGCTACAATAAATCATGAATGAACTAAAAAACTTTTAAAGAGTGTAAAAATTATTTTCCGGTATTGTATAAACTTCAAATATGGAATCATAAAAATTCGTAATAAAAAGTACAGAAGCTAATTGCACTAGACAACGGAAGATTAGGATTCTGAATGGGAAGAAACTATAACAAGCACAAAATTACGAAAACAATAAAATACACAAAACGAAGCAGCTAGAGAAACACGATGCAATGGTCGATTTTCTGGACGATAATAAATTGTAGCAAACCGATTGTAACATAACATTTTCAGTATTTTCCCAGTAAAACAACTTCTTCAAAAATATGATAGTCTACTTCTGAAACACCACCTCCCGCCACAACAAATGAATGTTAAATGTAACGATAGGATCCATTCAGCAAAATCTACAACGCGAGGAACAAATAAAGCAAAGGACGAAAATAAAGGTATAAAAGAAGGAGTTGATATAAACGATTGATAGGGTAATATCACTGTAGCACAAATACCGAGCCTCTAACTCTCAAAGCGAGTTGTACGCTTGGAAAGAGTTTTATATTCGAAAAGAACATATATTAATCAAGAATGCCAAGGTCACGTAAAATTTAATTACTGATTTCGCTCGTTACTAGGTCAACCAAAGATAACGTTTAATATATGACCGATTAGTAGCCACGGACGTACGTTACTAGACTGACAATACTGTGTCCAACGTCAATGATGTCACTTTGCACTCGACGCCATATTATGATTCTAAGGAACGTGTAAACAACTGTATCGTTCTGACAAGACAGTCGTAAGAAATAGGTATGAACTGATATAACTACGTTTCCTTTAGAATTTAGACATTATGCTCAATACAAGCGTCGCATTGGGCTGCATTTTTTCGTACAACAGATGGAAGAGACAAGGAAAGGAAAGGAAAATGTCTCAATGGCTGGTTACGTGTATTTTCTTTTGTACTGTATGTAAGACTAAGTAATTACATCACAGTTTCTCTTACCCGAAGTGCCACCAGTGTTTGAAGAGTTTATATACATTTTACGGCTTTCAGCAAAACTAGTTTTATCATACATAGTTTAATGATGTGGTTTTAAGCAAAGCCATAGTTACTGTGTCAGTGGTTGGCACAATCGCTCATTAACATCGCTGGACCAGAGATGTAGATTGGTTCATGTGACTGGAGGCAGTCCGTGTATGTGGAGTGAAGAGAAAAGTTAGTTACTTCTATTCAGTCGCATGGTACGATTGACGCTCTCGACTTCGGTGGCTGGATAATCGTTTACATGAGTGGCCTATGTTTCGGAAGTTACTGTATTGTATGGTACGGAGTGGGACGTCTTCCGGCTGGAAGCAGTATGACACGCACATGGAACGTCGTGAATCATAAGCGTATTTGTCCTTGAGGGGAGCGTTAGGAGCCTCCGTCGAGCGTGGTTCATGTGTCCTCCATCGTGTACCATACCGACGCATCTTATAGTGATGTGGACTCAACTTAACTCAGTCTTTTCATAATGAAGTGGATTCAACGTTACTTAGTATTTTCATTGTACATTCTGTACATTAAGCATTGATGGCAGTTTGTATATGCAGGGCAGTGCAAGTTATGGAAGCTTCCGATATGGATGCCGCCTTGTCAGACTAGAAAAACTACCAACTTTAAGTGATTTTTTTCGGGAATGTCTACCTGGACTTGCTCTCGTCGTAACGAACGACTATTGGTTTTTGATGTCTAGTTTGAGAGTAGTGGCTGTGAATTTGTGTTGCGTATTTGTGTAAGCCAATAAATTGAGTAATTCCTGTGGTACTTATGTTCCAGAGAAATTTGCTGCAGATTATTAAGAAAACAATCTTGTTCATGTGTACAAGGGACACAAGGGTTGTTGTGGATAACCGAAAGTAATTGATGCCGACGTGCATAGCTTACTAACCAAATTTATAGGAATTTCTGTAAGAGGTATTGCTTCTACGGAATTTTATCAGTTGTTTATGTATTCTAATGTAGCTATTCTCCTCTTGATTTTTTCTGGTGGCTTCAAGTATTAATTACGAGGTGACATCAAGGACACTGGTCAGCGGCCGGCCGAAGTGGCCGTGCGGTTAAAGGCGCTGCAGTCTGGAACCGCAAGACCGCTACGGTCGCAGGTTCGAATCCTGCCTCGGGCATGGATGTTTGTGATGTCCTTAGGTTAGTTAGGTTTAACTAGTTCTAAGTTCTAGGGGACTAATGACCTCAGCAGTTGAGTCCCATAGTGTTCAGAGTCAACACTGGTCAGCATCCAAAATATCTTCATCGTAATACTTTCACATGGTTGACTTATATTGATCTTTTCTACGAAAGTAAAATTCCTGTAAGATGATCATTATGACTAACTGATGCAAAAAATTCCAGTAGACTTCCTTGTCTTCTTAACTAATTATGACGAATTTGTAGTAATGTATTGCCATTCCACAAAGGTTACTGCATTTCAAAGAATGAATGTTTTACTGTTTTCTTTTTTTAAAACGAATTGTTGTAACCTGGTTCTCTGTATGTTCTTTTCCCTAATCAGCCACTGACAATAAGGTCTCGTCTCAGTACCGCCGCAAAATTGATAGCAGAGAGCGTAGTTCAAAAGCAACGTAAGAAGGGTTGATGACCGGATTTCTAACGTAGGCCGGGCGGTGTAGTGGGTCTAGTCGAGCAGTGTTAGCTAAAGGAGCGTGCAATGTCACATAAACCACTTACCAAGCTACCGAACGCACTGCAAGGATGTTTGACCGTGTGCGGGGATTTATCGTTGGAGTCGATTGAGGAAGTTATTAGGTTTTTGTATTACGTTGTAGAATTCCAACAGAAAGCTAGACCATAGGGTGTTCTTATTGTAACGAAGTGAGACACACAAATAGGGATTATGAGACAAGGAAAGGTGTGACAGTTGCTGCAAGAACGAGGGGATGAGCACAAAGTCATCAGCGGAGAAGACACTTGAGTTACGAAACATACAATTTGTGTGTGGCATTATTAACTATGAACCTTCATGCGCTTTGATATATTCAGGGAGTGCCATTTCGGCGATACATGGTTATGTTCAAATAAGAGACTCTGAAAATGAGGGCAATGGATAGAGAGTAACGGACAATAACTGGTTTTAATTAGTCTAACATTCAAGATAACTGGTGTTGGTGAAGGTTAGGGTAAAAGATTTTCCTTGGAAGGTGAGAATGCGGGATGTTGACAAGTTGGGAGCCACTTGCATTTTAGGGACAGACGTTAGTGGTAGGATTGGTTTGGCAACCAGTTGAGAGGCCTGAAAGATTTCTTTCAAGTTCTGACCACAAGGAAGTTTTCCCTTTTGCAATCATAAGGACCGGTGTGTCACTGTAATAGAAAATAGTGGAGGCGTTGTAGGAGGGAAAGGGATATAACAAGAGAGTTTAGGTGTACAGCAGGGGAACATGGGTCCCGAGATGCAGAAGGAAATGAAAAGCTTCTATTCGTAATTCTCGGGCGTGCTGACACAGACATTAGGGGTTGCTTCATTGGTGCAATATAATATTGAATTATCTGTTTGGAAGATCGCCATATTTCTTGGCCTTTCCTGGGATAAGTCCTTAAAATCATGAATTGAACAAATACTGGTACAGAGACTAATTCAGCCATTCATGACTCCGTACACGGCTCCCATTTTCTTACCACCCAACCAAAATGGAAAATACCGACCAGTGATTGATTATCGGCAATTAAAGAATCTCATGACCACATGCTATTGGTACAAAAAAGACGAAGAACAACAGATCATACGATAGCTGAGTGTTTCTGATAGATAACACGAAGACAAGACGTTGACTTGGGTATGTATGTACAAATGCCGATTTAAGTGATCAACAAATATCTCTTCAAAGATTACCTGAGGCACCCAAATTAACTGCAATGTTAGGAATGGATATCTTGGGTCTATTTAGCCAAGCACCAGCAGGTAACTATTATATATGAACTATTATAGAACATTCTTGGCATTACATCATATGGTTACCATTCCAAATGAATAAGCGTGTACCATAGGGCAAGCAATGATGTGTAACTGGTTACTGGTGTTTATCGTCTTCAGCACTATTTCTATTCAGGTCATTAACACAGTGTCAGAACTATCGAAACAACTATATCATCTTTTACGAGACGGCTGGAGTAGCCGAGCGGTTCTAGGCACTGCAGTCTGGAACCGCGCGACCGCTACGGTCGCAGATTCGAATCCTGCCTCGGGAATGGATGTGTGTGATGTCTTAGGTTAGTTAGGTTTAAGTAGTTCTAAGTTCTAGGGGACTGATGACCTCAGAAGTTCAATCCCATAGTGCTCTGAGCCATTTGAATCATCTTTTACGAATCTGGGAAATAGGAACTAGTCCCCACAAGCTAATGGGAGGACTGCAGCATCGGTAAAATGCTTAGCTGTTACGTAAATAGTCATCCAAATGTCTGGGTCGTTTACCTATCATATGTCGTGGTAGCAGACAATGGAAAGATACATTCTAGCATTAAGCGTTTGCTATATGGGGTGGTTTGCGAAGGAAGATGTCATCACTTTTTGAAATTATTCCATCTGAAATGGGAAAACAGCGAACTGATTCAATATTTGCTCAAGCTTTAGGAGTAGTATGGAAGTGAGTGAAAATGACGAATACTAAGGCACTTGAATGGCAAGAAACGATGGGAAAGTCTACTGTTAAGTTGCTGGAGTACAGAGTTGGTGCCGGCCGGTGTGGCCGAGCGGTTCTAGGCGCTTCCATCTGGAACCGCGCGACCGCTACGGTCGCAGGTTCGAATTCTGCCTCGGGCATGGTTTTTTGTGATGTCCTTAGGTTAGTTAGGTTTAAGTAGTTCTAAGTTATAGGGGACTGATGACCTCAGATGTTAAGTCCCATAGTGCTCAGAGCCATTTGAAACATCACCGTCATCGGCAGCCAATTTTTGCTGCCACAGTATTCCGCTGTATTAGCACCAGTCACCGGCTGCTGCTAGCTACTACGGGCGACATTTGGAACTGTGTGCAAGCACCGAATTGTTGGTCAGTGTGTAACATTACGAGTCAAGACAGCTGTAACGGAACTTGAATAGCGTAAAGTTATCGTTAAAAACGCACGCCGCGCGATTTGTTATGATTTGGTCGGTCATAATAGTAGTAACATGCTTTTGAATACAATTAAAATATAACGGCGATACCTGTCTAGCGTTATTGGAAATAATATGTAATAAATTAATGAGTAAGGTAGCCGATCCTATAAGAAGAGGTAAAATTGGGCATATTAAGGTGTTTTGCTTTATATCGACCGAGCCGATGATACGGCGTCTTTTTTTTCCGTTTACTCTTAGAAGAAAAAAAAGAAAACCAGTAATGAAGTGCTATTTGTGCGTTGTGAAAAATATAGGGGCGATTTTTAAATAGCTACAGTGTATAATCAGACTAACAAATGGACATTCAGTTACGCGAAATAGCGGACAGTGTAGTGTGGTCATTAAATTGAGTACACCTACAGGGCGGTCAATTCCAGGATAAGTCTATTCGCGTCTCACGAGGCACGCGGCATTGAGACCGGTTTTTTTTATTATATCACGGAGAGCGGGCTTCAGTTTATAAAAAGGAGAAAAGCTGTATCATTATCATTGACTGTTGGTGTTATGCAACCAAAACTGTTCATCAAAGGGTTTCGGTGAATGAGAGGTGAATGCGAAATGAAACTGTAAACGAAGTTATGTTAAATAAAGCAGAAGAGACAAGACAGTTTGGTCGTATCTGTTATTATTCCATAAACCGTAACATGTACTCTCGTTGTACGAAGCCTTTATAGACGATCGTATGACAATTTGCTTTGAAGGGATCTCGTTACGAGTTAAGTTTTGGGGACCTGGTCAACAGGGGATAGTTCGTAGATCTTAACTACTGCAGCTATTCTGGAATCAGGTGCTACCGTGACCGTTGTGTGTTGTCTATGGCTTAAGGTCATAATATCTCATGCTCTAAGATCGACGCGCCTTTTCTCTTGGTATAACGGTGTCTCACGGTAACCACGACAACGCCGACGGCGAAGGAAGATACGGTAGAAGTGGCGCCACAACGTGCGGCTCGATCGAGGAGGATTGCTGCATCGAGTCTAGTGTCATCCGGATTCACGAACCCTCGAGTTGGAAAATATTGTAGCAGCCAGTGAGTCTGTCCAATGAAAGAGGTATTCTTCAATAATCGCTAAAAGTGAGCGATACTACCAGGTATGATTAAAATAACTGTATAATTAAAAAAAAAGGGAAGTTGAGACTTGTGATTTCGGAAGATAAATATATATAAATACATAGTGAAAATAAGTGTATGTCTTGGTAGTGAATAATCATGTCAAAACGAACGAAAAGAATACATCATAATGTGCAGTTGAGTAGAGTAATGAGTAGAGAGAGAGAGGAAAGTGAAGAGGAAAGGGATGATGCATCCCATGAGCTCAATGGGGTACACGAGACATGTACAGATAATAATACAGTTATTGATTTAGGGCCGTTAGGAGATTCAAATACAATGATAAGTAAGGTAAGCAGCGTGGGAGAACATAAAGATCTTGAGGTTTCGGATGTAGATCAGCAAGTTGATCCTCAAAATGGAAATATTAATCAAAAAATGTTTGATATGCTGGTATCAATAAATACTCAAATGGGTGTAATGAATGGAAGACTTGGTTCACTAGAAAAAGATAATAAGCAATTAAAAGAGGATAATTAAAAGTTAAATAAAAAATTTGAGGCCAAATTTGGTTCATTAGAAGTTAAAATGGATTCTTTGGAAAGCAAACTGAACACCTTTGATTATAAACTGGAAAATACTAAGAAAGGATTAAAGGCGGACTGGGAGACTCAATTAAATGCGAAATTTGGAGAACTAGATGTAGAGTTTTCTAACACCTTAGAAAAGCAATATAATAATTTAATGGGAAAACTTCATGACGTAGAAAAGAAATATGAGGTAGTTTCGAAGAGTTATGATGGCCTGTCCAATAGGATGGTTAAGTGTGAAAGCAGCTGTTTCAATGCTAGCACACAGATAGAAGAGCTTTCGAAACAAATAGTCGAGTTTGAGTCTGATGCTCGTAAGGGGATTGACAAGTATTTAGTAGATCAAACTAAAAGACTTGACGAAGATCTATCTGAATGGATAGAAATAAAAGGAAATGAAATTGTAGACAAGGTTAAGACTACTATTGGATCCCAGCCAAATGAAAATATCAATGAGCACCTGAGTAGAAATGATGAATTAATTAAGCTCCTCACTAACGAATTTCAGAAAATGAAAGACAAAATAGTTGATGAGTTACCTAAATGGCAAAAGGAAACCAATCATAAATTGGCGGAGTTACAACGAAAGTCGTCACAAAATTTGTTGACAGAGGACGAACGTTCGGAGAATAGGTCGAAAAACAACCGAACATGTGATAATACGAAGTACAATTGTGGTGAAAATTTGCATTGGGAAGTTGATGATTCGGTTGGTAAAGATGATGATTCTTTTGGTCTGCGAGGATATTTGTCTTCTTTAAAGGTGGAGAACAGCATTTTTAAAAGTAGACAATTCCCAACATTCTCCACTGAAAAGAACAACCTGCATCCGAAAATCTTTATCAATAATTTCAAAAGAATATTTCCGCGTAGCTGGTCAGAACACGACCGACTTCAATTTATAGTATCCAAAATTACCGGAGAAGCCGCATTATGGGCTGCCGAAGTAAGTCAAAGTTGCCATACTTGCGCTGAGTTTGAACAACTTTTTTTGGCTAAATACTGGTCGTCGAGTAAACAAGAGAAATTAAGAAAAGAGGTTTACCAACATGAGTATTTTAACAGTAAAAGGAGTACTTTAAGGCAATATTTTGAAAAGTACATAAATAAGACACGTTATTGGAGTGATCCAATTTCTCACAAGGAAGTGATCAGAATTTTGAAGGGAAGGATGCCCATAAATATACGCGAAAAGTTAATAAATGTTCCTGACCACGATGTAGAACAGTTCTTGTCGGTGATTGACTCTATAGATATGATTATGGAAGACGCAAGACAAATGAGTAGTAATCAAATGTCGACTCACACTCATAGTAATACGAATAATTATAATAATAATTTAACGTATGATAATAATAATACCGAAAACCAGGTCAAACCCGCATCACAGGAGCGTGGACAATCTTCATCCTATGGTTGCAATAAAAACAATGATTATAATAAATATAGAAGAGATACTTACTGTGCTAGAGGTAAACCTCGATATGGTGACGCGAATGTGCATAGTAGTGATATTAATAAGAGTAACAGGTACCCAAGTGATGAACCCAATTGCATTCGACCTTGGGAAGATAATTCGAAGCATAATGTTCATCAGCAGGATGGAACAAATGCCTCGAGTCCTCATCCAGCACAAGGAGTTATACCAATGGGTGAAGGAGCCTCCAATGTGCGACGGGGTGAATACCATAACTCGGATCATACTGTACGGATTGTGGAAGTTCATGAACCCCCACCGATGACTCAACGAGATAGATTAAACTAATACCAGTCACCAAATGCCTTCCTAGGATGACTGGAAAGGAGAAGGAAGGCAGGCATCAATTTGAAGTGAGAGTATTAAGGTACAATAATGATCAGGATATAAGGAATGAGTTAATTGAAGAAAAACCTGAAGTTTCTAATAAATGCAGACAAATTTTACAGGCAATAATTCCAACAAGTATAAATAATGTTGATGTTGAAATATTCATTGATACTGGAGCAACTATTAGTGTCATGACGTTGGACTGTATAAAACAGATAAGCCGAGGGGTAAAAATGCCCACTTTTCCTATCACAGGATGTACCGTGTCTTGCGCGTTCAGCGCAAAAATGCAAAAAGTTGTGAAACAGGTACGTGTTGACGTTACAATACAGGGGGCTCAAATAGAAAGTACATTCCTGGTTGTTCCTAAAATGACAGTACCATGTATCTAGGGTTTGGATTTTTTATGTGAGACTGGTGCAATCATTAATTTAGAGATAGGTGAATGTATATTTAATTCCAATGGTAATGTTTTGACAGCCACCCTGAGAAAGGGCCGAGTAATTCCAAATCAATTGTGTATGAATCTAATGATAAAATATGTCAGTATTGATGATGAAAATGTGTATGATATATACCTTATTGAATGTTCTGAAGAAATGATGGATAAAATGTCATTGCAGGAAAAGGTGTTAGAATCAAAATATTTATCTGTTATCCAAAGGGATGAACTGTACTACTTGTTGGAAGCATATCAGTCAATTTTTAGTAAACGTCCGGGTATAATAAAAGACTTTGAATATCATATAAAGACGTATGCACATAAACCCTTTTGTCGTACTTCCTATTCTATCCCATGGACAAAGAAAGAAGTAGTCAGAAAGGAAATCAATAAAATGCTAGAATGGGGTATTATTGAGCCCTCAGATTCTGAATATTGTAACCCTCTTGTGGCGGTAATTAAACCCAATGGTGACATCAGGTTGGTGTTGGATGCCAGAGAGATCAATAAGATCATTATACCTGTACAAACGCGACCGGAGAACCTAGAAGAGTTAGTACAAAAGTTTTATGGTGCCCGCTTCTTAACTTTGGATATGCGTAGTTCATATTGGCAAACTAGAATATCGAAAGAATCTAGAAAATATACTGCATTCGTTTTTCTGGGCCGAAGTTACCAGTTTACTGTCATGCCATTTGGGTTGAAAATAAGCGGTGGTGTTTTCATATCGGCATTAGATACCGTACTGGGCAGAGACCTTTTGAATGAAGTTACTTTATATGTGGATGATTTGCTAATTGCTTCTGAAACTTGGGAGGAACATTTGGACTTCTTAAGAAGAGTTTTTGCGAAATTTTTGGAATACGGAGTTACTGTAAATTTGAGCAAATCCAAGTTTGCTCATAACCAATTGAAATTTCTTGGACATATAATCACTCCTGAAGGGATAAAACCAAATCCTAAAAAGATGGATGCGATTAACAGATGTACTTATCCAAAGAATAGAACGGAATTAAAGTCATTTATCGGCTTAGTTTCATTTTTTCGACGATTTTTACCCAATCAGTTAGGAAGCCAAGACTGTTTGTTATGGCTGTTAAGAAAAAATGTCATGTGGGAGTGGAATTCCGAATGCACGCAAGCTTTTGATAACATTCGCAATGCTTTGACTAATGCTCCACTGTTACATCATCCGAGACTTGATCAAGATTTTTATATTGCTGCGGATGCTTCTGAAACAGGATTGGGTGCCACTCTTTTCCAGATGGACAATCCAGAAGATATGAGTACCATCAAGATAATTGGGTTTGCCAGCAGAACACTCTCTAGCTGTGAACGTGCATTTTGTACTACTGAATTGGAAGTACTGGCCGTGGTCTGGTCACTTAGAAAGTTTCGCTATTTTGTATATGGAAAGAAGATCATTGTATTCTGCGACCACAAAGCTTTATCTTTTATTTTAACAGGAAGGATGTTCCATTCACGTTTAACCCGGTGGGCCTTGCTACTGCAAGAATATGATATTACGCTCAAATACATCAGAGGGAAAGACAACATCATAGCCGATGCTCTTTCAAGATTACCGAAAAGAAAGAATGCTGACGAGTGTGAAGAACGGAATATTGACTTTAAAGTCATGAATTTATCAAGGCAATATTGTGTGAGGCAGATTTCACAGCTATCTCGAAGTCTTCCACAACTGCAAGAAGATGATAAGTTGTGGAAAGCCATTAGGCATGCTGTTGAAAGCAAAGCGCAAAGTCACTCTCAAGAACAGTATCAATTAAAATCCGGAATATTGTATCGGAGGAAGGATGAAGAAGATGTTTGGAAAGTTTGTGTTCCAAATAAATATTTAGAATCACTAGTATGGTACACTCACTTGAATTGGGGTCATTTTGGTGCCGCTAAATGTACAGCCAAAATAGCACAATACTGCTATCATCCAAATTTGGGACATATAGCTACAAATATTATTAAGAAGTGCAAAATATGTCAGAAGGCGAAACCCATAAACTATTGTCGGAAGATAGAATTACATCCTATCATCCCACAACAACCTTTAATGTTGGTGTCATGTGATGTCTGTGGGCCATGTCCTGTAACACGTGGACGTTTCAAATATGTATTGGCTTTCTATGATCTCTTTTCAAAATATGTGAAATTATATCCTTTGAAAAATCTCCACGTTCGACCCATGTTACGCAAATTTATCAACAACTATATAACTGAGCTTGGCAAACCTATAATGATCTTGACAGACAACGCTGCTTATTATACAAGCAAAGTATGGAGAGACACTATGAAAGTACAAGGAAACCATCACATTTACATCTCAAGATTTTACCCTTGTGGAAATCCGGTTGAAAGAATCTTCCGAGAGTTGAACCGATTTTTACGGGCGTACATACCCAAACAACATTATAAATGAATCGATTGGATTTATGAATTTGAGAAAGTGTAAAATGACTTACCACACTTATCGACAGGTTATTCACCTAACCAAATAGTATTTGGTGAAAGTATTGTGCCAGAATGGATGATGAAATTACCTGCGATAGATCAAAAGATCACCAAGAAAGAAGATATGGTGAAGAAGGTCTACGAAAACCTGAAGCATCAAGCACAATTGAGAAAAACACGTTTTGATAAAAATGTGAAGAAAGTAGTCACATATGATGTAGGGGAAGAAATTTTATTGAGAAATCACCAAAAAGCATCAACCAGGAAAAGACTGAATAAGAAATGGCAATATTTATATACAGGTCCATATAAAATAATGAAAATACCTCATGAAGGGAGCTACCTCCTGGCAGATTGTGATACTGATGTAATTAAGGGCTTGTTCCCTCACATAGACCTGAAGAAGTATTACCAATAATGAGCAAAATATAGATTCAAGAAACACTGAATGATACAAAGACAACACTCAGTGGACTAAATAAAAGCACCAATGGATAAATACGTACTTATACTAACTTACAAAGAAAATTAAAGAATGTACCGACGATTTCCATGAGATACCTTCTTGGTATCAGCAACAATGACGACGCTGAAATACGATTTATCCTCTCCCCGAACAGCGAGGATGGATGATTTTAAAGTGGAATTAAAAGGAAAAGAAAAGGACCAAATCCTCTCTGGTTAAACAAGTGGCCTGATAAGGGTTTTGGCCTAGGATGCCAATCGTCGAACCCGGCTGTGATCCCTGCCTTGCACAGTCAGTTGAAGAACTGAGGGCTTCATCAAAAAAAAAAAAAAAAAAAAAAAAAAAAGTGGTGTGGATATGAAGTGATTAGTGTGAAGTGTTTCTAAGGCAACCTATAAACAAATGTGAAATTTAGTTAAGGGCATTTTGTCTAGGCCCATTGACTCAACTTAAATATTGTAGAATGTATGTACTGACTTGTTGAGTGAATCTGAGAGTGAGTGTATTCGCCGAAACAAATACCCTCTCCTGTCACAGTACACAAAAAAAAAAAAAAAAAAAAGCCTGTTCTGTCTGGAACCCTCTTCAAGACATCACAGTCTGGGGGGCCGTGTAACATTACGAGTCAAGACAGCTGTAACGGAACTTGAATAGCGTAAAGTTATCGTTAAAAACGCACGCCGCACGATTTGTTATGATTTGGTCGGTCATAATAGTAGTAACATGCTTTTGAATACAATTAAAATATAACGGCGATACCTGTCTAGCGTTATTGGAAATAATATGTAATAAATTAATGAGTAAGGTAGCCGATCCTATAAGAAGAGGTAAAATTGGGCATATTAAGGTGTTTTGCTTTATATCGACCAAGCCGATGATACGGCGTCTTTTTTTTCCGTTTACTCTTAGAAGAAAAAAAAAGAAAACCAGTAACGAAGTGCTATTTGTGCGTTGTGAAAAATATAGGGGCGATTTTTAAATAGCTACAGTGTATAATCAGACTAACAAATGGACATTCAGTTACGCGAAATAGCGGACAGTGTAGTGTGGTCATTAAATTGAGTACACCTACAGGGCGGTCAATTCCAGAATAAGTCTATTCGCGTCTCACGAGGCACGCGGTATTGAGACCGGTTTTTTTTATTATATCACGGAGAGCGGGCTTCAGTTTATAAAAAGGAGAAAAGCTGTATCATTATCATTGACTGTTGGTGTTATGCAACCAAAACTGTTCATCAAAGGGTTTCGGTGAATGAGAGGTGAATGCGAAATGAAACTGTGAACGAAGTTATGTTAAATAAAGCAGAAGAGACAAGACAGTTTGGTCGTATCTGTTATTATTCCATAAACCGTAACATGTACTCTCGTTGTACGAAGCCTTTATAGACGATCGTATGACAATTTGCTTTGAAGGGATCTCGTTACGAGTTAAGTTTTGGGGACCTGGTCAACAGGGGATAGTTCGTAGATCTTAACTACTGCAGCTATTCTGGAATCAGGTGCTACCGTGACCGTTGTGTGTTGTCTATGGCTTAAGGTCATCATATCTCATGCTCTAAGATAGACGCGCCTTTCCTCTTGGTATAACGGTGTCTCACGGTAACCACGACAACGCCGACGGCGAAGGAAGATACGGTAGAAGTGGATAGACATCAGCTATCCCATACACAACGAACGGTAGGTTGGTGAAACGAAGAAACTTATTCGACAATATCAAGGGTAGTAATAAAGCACAGAATTGTCATGGCTAGTCAGTGTTAAGTCCTACGAGGACTGCCATTGTCCAACTGGTGCCTGTTAGACCTTTCAAAGGTGTTCTGGATGCTTTACCACAAGTGCCAGTACCACCGCCAACGAAGAGGGTAGCAAGCAAGAAGGGAAGAAAGGAAACAGACACTTGCGCGCAGGCCACACGCGAGATACCTTATGCTCTTAGGTCACGCCATCAAGTGTTGAGACTTACAGAGTATGTGACGCAGCTTTGAGGGGTATTATTTTATGTTCATATTCTTGCATTATATTGTTTGGGGTTGCTGCATTTTTTTAGTTTTGTGTTTTTGTTTCGATCTGTTATGTAATATCAGGTTTGGTAGGTAGCTTGGTACGTATGTGGGCCGTAGGTAACTGAGTAAGTGTGTCGCTGATGTGTGTGACAGTGGAGTATAAGACTCTGGTTTTTCTAACAGCAAGGGAGAGCGATGTGAATTCCACCGAGGAAAACTTTGATGTGTGCTGTAATTCTGAGGCTGCTCTGCATATCTTCAATGGGCGATTGGTGGAGGCACTGTGGAACGAGCAAGTCGAAGGATGGAGATCATACATGCACAACTAGGATGATCTAGACCAACAAAAAAGCATGTTTGATACGGTTACTTACAAGTAAAGGAAATGCAGTAACATGTAAAAGGGAAATCCTGGAGCCTCAGCCTTATTTCTAAGAAATATCTTCATTTCACACCTGAAATAGTGATTATAAATGGTTACAAATGGACGACCCAAGGTATGACGAGACTGCAACGCAACATATTGTGTCATTTATTAATGGCACTACCTGCTATACATCAATATTTACTTTTCACCTTTCTGCTACTATTATTGGGGTCTTTGTAATAAATATCAGACAGCCCTCATTCTACCGGCCAGAATAAAAAACACAGAGCCTAATTTACCTAAACAACAAACTTGAAACCTGACCTTCTCCATTTGCTGAATGAACTTATAGATACGTTGAATTGATGCATTACCATTGAACAGATGTTCCACTAAGTGTGGCAATGACATCATAAGCAGTACAGTACAATCATAAGAACGAGTGACCCTGCTTAAGGTACCATTGTGGTTCGGACTTTGGGTAACGTGTATCTACCTCAAGTGCCAGCTACCAACGAAACCGATTACTCATAGCAAATAGCGTTTTCAATTATTAAGCAGCCAACTAACGATGTGGTTTACGCTGAATAGTGGCAAGGAAAAGCAGAGGATATTGTGCTTTTTAATGTCAGTTGTTGAAACACGTGTTAAAATTCTTTTGTCCAGAAATTCAATGAACTCTCAATCCAGAGACCGGAATTTTTCGAAGGAGGAGGAATGTTGTACCACAGCTTCACTGGGGGAGATGAGCTTTTTCTCCGTCTGTCAGGAGACCGACGTCGTAGATAGAGAAGCACTCATTGATGACCAGGTGCCGTGGAACAACAGCGCTTATTTAGTAGGCGCGAATACTCATTCAGGACTCTGGTGAATCGGAAGATGCCAGCCACACCCTCTGAAAGCCAAAGTTATGGCATCGTAGAGCTCAAGTAGGATTTCCGAAGAACCTAAGTAGACAAGAAAACCTGTGCAATTGGAATCATCGTAGTCCAACTGACACCAAGCCATGAGATCTGAGGTGGGAGTGTTGCCATAACAGAAATACAAGCCGACTCACACATATACCGTCCAGATCAGACCCTCTTTCTCAGGCTGTGCTCAGTCGTATCCAGGGTTGTACAGTTTACCAAGCGACGGCGTCTACTACGAGAAGAAGACCGCTTACTTTTCAAGATGAAGCAGCTATCTGGCGTTGACAGACTTCGCTGTCCATAACTGCAATGCTCTGCCTGAGGCGAAACCTCAATGTAGTGAACTTTGAGCTATCGAGTAAACCACCTGTCTAGCGTCTTGTACGGCCAAACAAGTAGGGCCGACCTCTGTCGTCCATCGCTAACAACGCGCTACCCTATGTCATCTATTTGTTGCTGCAGTGACACAAGAATACTGTTCCGCCTGACACGCCGGCGAATTACCACTGACGCCTTCACCCTCCACCGACGTCCTCTCCAGCTATGATGACATCTCTCTAATTGTCATGAATGAAAGTCGATCTTAAGCAGCGATATTCTACTGATGGTTCGCCATATACCTCCAGCTCACCATCTCTACTGCGTAAGGGATGACAGTTATCGCTGTTTGGTTATATCGGCTTCTTTTACGCCGGTTTAAAATGATTGTTAAAGCCGCTCAGAACAACCGATATCAGAAGTAACTGATTTTAGGTTTTTACTCCTGTTATTTCCTGTAATAAACGTAGAAACAGAACACAGATTGAGAAATTTTGACTCAATATCCAAATACATAGAATCAAAATAATGAATTAAATAGGCAGAGAAAGGACAACTTAGTCCGTCCACCGTTCGCTGCTTTTCTCGGGAAATAACTAGCTGAATACTACAAAAAATCAGCAGTAATCTACTGAGGCTAATTTTTTTAAAAATTTTCTCGAATATCATGTCGTAATCGGGGATCATCCAAGTATTCTAATCATCAGTGCTAAAGAGAGAAAACTGAGGCTAAAGAACTCTGTTTTTCTTGTCCGTTCCAAGGGCTACAAGAGGAAAGCGGATAAAGTCATATTGTGTAGACACAGGCAGCAGATCAGTCGCTTTCTATTTTTACGGTGTATTGTGAACGAATTTAAGTTTTTAATTTATTAGTGTTACCATAATTACATTCCTCTTTCATTATGTCATAGAAATGGCAGACAAATCGTCAATATTTTAAAGCAAATGAAGCATTCTGCGTCATTCCTATGATATTTCATAAAAGAATTTCCTGACTAGGGTTGCAATACAACGGATGACTGGCGACTACAGCGAGAATCTACTCCACAAGCGGAAATCACCGTATGGCATTGTTGGCCGAGAGGCCCCATTCGTCGGAGTTCGGCCACCGTATTGCAAGTCCTTTTTAGGAGACTTGTGAGTCAATGATGATGAAAGACATACCACAACGATACCCCTGCCGGGAATCGAACTCGGATCTCCTGCGTGGTAGGTGGCAACGCGACCGCTACGCTACAGAGGCGTACATCTACTCTATAGATCAGGTGAGGGCAAGTCTTGCGCTCTGCATGATACCGTCTCAGCAATGCCGTACCAATACGTATAATAATAGTATGTTGCTCTTTTCTGTTGGCATTGTTATTAAAATAGCAGTAATCACTTTTCCCATTTTTTATAGTGACGCTATGTTTCAAACCAATACAAATTTTACGGATGGAAACTATACTTTAAAAAAAAATTATTTGAGAACGAAAAATTTTACCACTGCTCCTATGGTTAGTGAAATTTCTGTTATTTTACTAGTTTATGGGTAAAAAAAACAGCACCTATTACATTGACAAGACGACACCAAACAATAAGGTAGCCGCGTGATCTGAGGTGCCTTGTCACGGGCCGCGCGGCTGCCCCCGTCAGAGGTTCGAGTCCCCCGTCGGGCTTGGGTGCGTGTGTTGTCCTTACTGCAAGTTAGTTTAAGTTCGATTAAGTAGTGCGTAAGCTTAGGGACCGAGGACCTCAGCAGTTTGTTCCCCCAAGAATGTACCAAAAATTTCCAAATTTTCCAAACAATACCGAAAAATAGCTATTATTCAGAACTAAACTACCGGTTTCTGTTCTAAGCGGTCACTTTCTACCAGCCCTACCACTGCGCTCACGTCGAGTTGGGGAAGTGGTACTCAATTCTGGTAAACTAGCGACCAGTCACCCTCCACCATAGATTTCACGTCCCGAACTTTGGGGTATTCAGAAAAATTAAAGATATTGCACGTCTACGGTACATACCTTAAGATTAACTTACTCTGATGTGACGCCTGGCATCAACCAGAAAGGCATGATATGTCATAGAATCATGTATGAAATGTACATTACTAGCCATTAAAATTGCTACACCAGGAAGAAATGCAGATGATAAACGGGTATTCATTGGACAAATATATTATACTAGAACTGACATGTAATTACATTTTCACGCAATTTGGGTACACAGATCCCGAGAAATCAATACCCAGAACAACCACCTCTGTCCGTAATAACGGCCTTGATACGCCTGGGCATTGAGTCAAACAGAGCCTCGATGGCGTGTACAGGTACAGCTGCCCATGCAGCTTCAACATGATACCACAGTTCATCAAGAGTAGTGACTGGCGTATTGCGATAAGCTAGTTGCCCGGCCACCATTGAACAGACGTTTTCAATTGGTGAGAGAATGTGCTGGCCATGGCAGCAGTCGAACATTTTCTGTATCCAGAAAGGCCCGTACAGAACCTGCAACATGAGGTTGAGCATTATCCTGCTGAAATGTGGGGTTTCGCAGGGATCGAATAAAGGGTAGAGCCACGGGTGTAACACATCTGAAATGTAACGTCCACTGTTCAAAGTGCCGTCAATGCGAACAAGAGGAAACCGAGACGTGTAACCAATGGCACCCCATACCATCACGCCGGGTGATACGCCAGTATGGCGATGACGAATACACGCTTCCAATGTGCGTTCACCGCGATGTCGCCAAACACGGATGCGACCATCATGATCCAGTAAACAGAACCTGGATTCATCCGAAAAAATGACGTTTTGCGATTCATGCACCCAGGTTCGTCGTTGAGTACACCATCGCAGGCGCTCCTGTCTGTGATGCACCATCAAGGGTAACCGCAGCTGTGGTCTCCTATCTCATAGTCCATGCTGCTGCAAACGTCGTCGAACTGTTCGTGCAGATGGTTGTTGTCTTGCAAACGTCCCCATCTGTTGACTCAGGCATCGAGACGTGGCTGCACGATCCGTTACAGCCATGCGGATAAGATGCCTATCTCGACTGCTAGTGATACGAGGCCGTTGGGATCCAGCACGGCGTTACGTATTACCCTCCTGAACCCACCGATTCCATATTCAGCTAACAGTCATTGGATCTCGACCAACGCGAGCAGCAATGTCGAAATAAACCGCAATCGCGAAAGGCTACAATCCGTCCTTTATCAAAGTCGGAAACGTGGTGGTATGCATTTCTCCTCCTTACACGAGGCATCACAACAACTTTTCACCAGGCAACGCTGGTCAACTGCAGTTTGTGTTTGAGAAATTGGTTGGAAACTTCAGTCATGTCAGCACGATATAGGTATCGCCACCGGCGCCAACCTTGCGTAAATGCTCTGAACAGCTAATCATTTGCATATCACAGCATCTTCTTCCTATCGATTAAATTTCGCGTCTGTAGCACGTCATCTTCGTGGTGTAACAATTTTAATGGCCAATAGTGTAATAGTTGCCTACAACTTGGACAGTGAATATTGTTTCAGAATTAGAAGAACTGATTGTGATCTAGGATGATTTGTTCGACCATCCAGCCGCTTTATTCAATTTATTCTCTTTTCATTTACACTAGTGTTGAAGAAATATGTTGTAGAAAATATTAGTAGTTTGGAATCCAATCGAAAGGTTATAACAGTCTCAAATGTCTTTGTGCTCCGTTAAAAATTGAGTTTCAGAAATTTTACCTTTGAAAGTGCTCTAGTGTGAACACTGCAGAATTCTTCCACCTCCAAAATAACTGCTGTCTGTAACTGCAAAGCGATAAATGTTGGCCTTGACACGGCACGTTCACTGATTTTACATGCACCGTGCATGTGCCAGACAGGTAGTCATTTCTCACCACGTGACACTTCTATATCCTGGACGGATCGGGTTTTTTATCGATAGTAGATAGCTGGTCATAATGTTCTGTCTCATTATTGTATCATGCTAAATAAGATACGCCACCGTCGTTCTGAGCGGCGAGACTTCATTTCTTCTGCGCTACTAATCAATGCCCTGTAGCAATCCAGCTGGTTTGGAAAAACTCTGAGATTCGGCCATTGTATTTGAAAATGTACACCAAAAAGAGTCACGAAGCAGTTTATGGTATCTGCTTTTTACAAAAAAAAAAAAAAAAAAAAAAAAAGTACTCTAGAGTTAAACTGGAGAAGTACACAAATAGCAAAAGTTTTCTCTGGAACAAATGGAATTTATGTTCTCGTATGAGACATAACCAAATCTACAGCACTACTACCTCCAGCCCGCTCACGTCTCCATGTTCTAATATGTTGTATCTGGCTTCGTAGAAAATGCTTGGGTAATAAGTCGCTCACTTTCTTTAAAAATCGAAAAAGAACTATATTGATAAGTGTGGATGATACACTCGTGACTTCCAGGGACACCTTACGACCAAAGCAACACAAGCCGCCACTAGGGGCGCCAAGCAGGCAGGGGCGCTAGAGACGACGCAGATGTAAGATTTCTGGACAGGATGTGTCATAATGAGTAGAGGGTGCTTGGGGAGCCAAGCTGAGAGGGCGCCAGGAGCACCCTAGTGGGAGACGTGATAAAGCGCGTACCACAATTAGTAGTGAAAACTGATGCTGGTGAAAGTGTGCGAGGAAAAACGGGGGCCGCCCGTAGTGGCCGTGTGGTTCTAGGCGCTACAGTATGGAGCTGAGCGACCGCAACGGTCACAGGTTCGAATCCTGCCTCGCACATAGATATGTGTGATGTCCTTAGGTTAGTTAGGTTTGATTAGTTCTAAGTTCTATGCTACTGATGACCTCAGAAGTCGCATAGTGCTCAGAGCCATTTGAACCATTTTTTGAAAAACGGGGGAAGGTGTGGCGGGGGGCACCA
Organism: Schistocerca americana; assembly: GCF_021461395.2. Taxonomy (NCBI): domain Eukaryota; kingdom Metazoa; phylum Arthropoda; class Insecta; order Orthoptera; family Acrididae; genus Schistocerca; species Schistocerca americana. The sequence continues at coordinate 127,727,920 of NC_060122.1, read as the reverse complement.
AACGATAAATTTTGTCGAACCGGCCCTGTCGTCGTCATTCACGCATCATTTTTAAAACCTCATCTCCGCCACAGTGTGGCCATATACGGGTTCCGTCTCCGGGAACCGGAAAACTATTGTTGGCACTCACAGCACCGATCAGCAATAACCGAGAGGCGTGAAAAGGCTCCGATGTGCTACAAGTGCATATTTACGTAAATCACACACTGGATGCTATAGAGGTGAAATGTCGGCAACTCAGAACGCTTGCACGAGATAATGAGCTACATGGAAAGTAAAGCGAATGTCACCCTCGCCTTACATGTCTCGATAGCAATAGGTGATGTACTAGCGCTAGTTGGAACTATCACCCGCTCAGCTAAACAGCCTTGTCACAACAGGCGCCTGCGGCTGGCAGGAGGCGCAGGGAGCTCGAGGAAAGGGCGCCGATGAAGCCATACGTCCGGACAATGGGCGCAGTGATTGTGGCTTCCGGCGATTCGCGCCGCCTCGCCCAGCCACGCGAACGTGACGGACAGCGCGGAGCGGCGCGGCGCGACTGGCTCAACATTGACCAATTTGAGATACGGCCGCTGCGATTGTCCTGCCGCCTGAAAGGCCGCCAATCTGAGCCCTATCTGCTAAGCGGGCGCGTGACGGCCGCTTCCTGCAACCCCACCCTCCTATCAAGAAGAAAACTGGACAGTTCAGTGTGTTGCAGCCGAGCGGGATGGCAGTGTAGCGGGGTGGGCACCTCTGACTAACGCTTTCGCTGCTACAGAGGTGCTCTTTGCATTCTGCGCTGAGGCAGTTTTTTTTTTTTTTTTTTTTTTACGACTGAACTGCTCGCCAAATCCTGGTGCCTGTGCTGAGAGACGTCGCACAGGCCGATATGAAATACTTATCATCCGATTTTTCGATAACTATTACGTAAAATTTTTGATTTTTGCTCATCTTACAATATGATATTTACACGCCATAAAAAACAGAGTTTTTGTTTCGTTACCCGTCGAACTAACTGTGCAGCATAGAATTAAGTAAGACATTGCCCGAAATTTTAAAGACTTTGCAGAGCTAAAGACGCATTGCGTAAACTAATCGTATGGTTCATTTTAGCTCATACATCGCAGGAATGAAATGTAGATGAGATAGCGAAACTTTATGTGAAACTGAGAGAAGAAGAATATCTCATTTCATTCTCGAGTTATTGGGTTTTATAGCTGAAGGAGGGTCGTGCGCGACTTGCCCATTCACGTCCTAGCCAATCGCGAATCATGTGGTCTCAACAATCGTCATATCTCATAAACGATTCAAGATATCGATACGAAATGGTAGCATGCAATGAGGTTCATTTGTTATATGGTAAATACTCGAAATATTATTTTCAACGAGACATGGAAATAACCCGTCCGCAGAAGTGAGATGTCGGCCGCTCAGGACGCATTCAGACGTCCACAGCACTGTGGGAAAACCCGAGCTGCTCAGGATAAGTGTCCATAACACCTACGCAAGGCATAGCAGGACTTCTATACACGCCTCATGGGTAAAGACGTATGAGGGGAAGCTTTGGGATGGGATCCGCAGTACCGCGACGAGCGCACAGTACAGAACGAATACTCAGCAATATCATTCTTTATAATTCGGTACTTGCACACAGGAGATCGACGTTGTAGCTAGCAACAGCCGGTGACGTCTGCTGAGGCAGAGGAATGCTGTAGCATCAAAACATTGGCTGCCTACGACGGTGATCTTGCTGACGCTAGTCAGGGAGCACCTCTGCAGTATATGGAGTATTGCTGCTCGGGTGACGTGCACTGCATGCAGCCCATTGTGGCTGACTGGAATGTCTAGGACCATCGAAGTCTCAGGCGATGGTACCAGCTGGGGAGGAGCCTCGTCTTCTTGGATCCATTTCGAATCTCAGAGTTATCGGTACTAGTTGATTGCTCTATAGAGATTTATTCGAAATTCTGTTACTGGCTATACGCAGTTAAGGCATTACTTCCCGTAATCCTCGGACTAAAACTGCTATGGTCAAAATTTAGATTTTTTGTAACAGCTGGAGCTACGCATTTTTGGAGAATTTTCATTAGTTAGACATATTAACAATAATTTTTTCCAGATATGGACAGAATATTTTTCATACAAAGCCAGTAGCTTCCTAGAGGCCGTCATCTTGTTCTTTCCCTACCTCTCGGGACATAACGAGGAACTTCATACGTCAGTCTACCATTCATTCAACTGACCACATATGCAGTCTAGCAAAATTTCCTTTTCATTACGGTATAATTCTCTCACTTCTAATATAATTTCGTAATGGATTATCGAAACAAAGCCGATAGCAACACCTAACGCTGAATTCTTTCAACTTAATCAAATTTTTTATCGTGTAAATACCATTTTCAGTATACACGAGACATATTTATAAAATACATCCGAAATGGTGGTTTAAGATCCTTATAAGAAATCCATATTACGGCCTCTTAAATCAGTTTGATTCATGAACCGATACTTTGCGGCCACTAACTGAGGATCTACAGCAACTGCAGAGCATTGCGGAATAAAATAATTTTCTTTGGCGACCAACTCATATGGCTAATTCGAATATTTTATGAGGTATGAACAAAGAAGCAGTTACAAAATATTCATATTAAATTAAAAGACTTTTCGTCATTTTTTTCTGTTTTCCGCATTTTTCCTTAGTTGCGTAAATTCGTGGAGGTATTTACCGTCCACGCACATAATTAAAGACAGTTTTTATTGCCATACGCGTTTCGCTTCATTAATTTGGGAAGCATCTTCAGTGGTGATTTTCAGAGCTGGTAACTCACGTGTGTGGTCCTGGGGATGTATTCGTTGGCTTCCATACCGCAGCTGGACGATTTCTGGCGTTCTTCTACCCACATTTGTCACGTTGCATGTAGCACTTGCACTTTCCATTTCGTGATCAACATATGTGCCATCGCCATGGATGATGCTTCCTAAGTAAATGAAGCGAAACGCATAGGGCAGTAAACAAACTGCCTTCAATTAGTTGCACAGGTGAAGTAAAAGTTTTTCTTTATAAAAGCAACGTTTAATCAACACCCACCGGAAGACGAATGATCGTATTCTAATTTTCATAAAAATATGACGAATTTTATGCTAATAAGATGACAGGTAGGTTTGAGGATGTAATAGTGGATTCAAATATACTTGCTGTGGCATTAATATACATTCAAATAAATTTAACTGAAAAACTTTTTAAATAAATACTAATACAAATGAAAATAGAGCTAGCCTTCTGGCATCTTAATTGTTCTATCATATACCCCACTGGCGATTAAAATTACTACACCACGAAGATGTGGTCGAGCGGTTCTTGGCGCTTCAGTCTGCAACCGCGCTGCTGCTACTGTCGCAGGTTCGAATCCTGCCTGGGGCATGGATGTGTGTGATGTTCTTAGGTTTAATTAGTTCTAAGTGTAGGGGACTGATGACCTCAGATGTTAAGTCCCATAATGCTGAGAGCCATTTGAACCATTTTTTTTAAATTTTGCAAGTGCTCTTCTGCTGGGCTGAAGGCCCAGATATACTCGTCTGGTTGGCAGTGTTGTGACAAGAATTCCCTCTTGTTGCCAGATTCACCTGAAAAACGCTGTCCCAGATGATGTGCAGCAACGTGGCTCGTTATACAGCAGTTTGCGGAGTTGAGGATGCTGAGGCAGCAGTGCCTGCCCCTGTAACATCAAACTGGCGGCCCACTTGACCGACAGACGTGGTCCTCTCGAGCTGATGCTGCGATACAATAGAGAGATAGAGTTAACGCTGCTTGCTTGCCTGTTGTTGCTTAATGTTTGAGTGTCGGTATCATTCGGTTTGGTTACATTCGGTTCCTTGGTAGCGCTAGGTACTTACAGTGTGTGTTATACTTCTGGATAGACCGTCTTTTGGTTTACCATATCCCGCCCCCCTCCCCTCGCTCCCCTTTCCCGCTCAACCACCAGAAAACGAATCTTTAAACTGTCTCTCGTACCATTTGTTGCTTGAAAATGAATGTGTGTTCAGATGACGAAATATTGGCGATGGTCGAGGATGGTTCCCGGCTTTATTCCCATAAGTTAGGATTTCAGTGAAGAAGTGGTCGTCAATAGTTACTTGTGTTACATGCACGTCAAGATGATAAACCCAATGGAGCCATCAGTCCAAGGATCTTGCAAGATTTGTTTGTGATTTCATGAATGATGGTGTGTGCAAAATCTGTTGGAAACCTAAGGGTGGCAAAAAAGTTATTAGAAGGGAAATGGTGTGGCAACTACAATCTCTGAACGTCGGAAAATGCTATGTTACTCGAGAGTAACGAAAGTTGTCAACATCTGTACTTATGGTAGAAGTTCACTCGCTCATGAGAGAACAATGCGTTCAAATGATCGATGTTGAAACATTAGTGCAACCCTTTTGAGCCGCCATAGTAAAAGAAATGTCTGCCATTCAAGAAATTCACAGCAACACCAACACTGGGAATGCACCATCTGATAATGAAACGCACAAACCCAACCGCACAAGAGCTCTCACGGCAACGTAGCACATTTCTTGCTGGAATAGAACTAAGAAACATTCGGGAAGGCGACTCTGAGTTGAATTTGTGGTGTTATTTTCTTCGAGGTCAGTTGGTGAGTAATTTTGTTCAGGCCAACTACAATATGGGCATGGTTTAAAACAAATGAATCTTACGGTAATAAAACATTTATGATGTTCGTAGGAACTACTTTCATCACATTTTTTCAATTGGTACATCTAATATGTTTATTTTCTTCAGTTTTAAATACTTCTCCTAAATACATAGATTATAGACGGTAATCTGGATTACCGTAATTCAGTTTCTCGTGCTACAAAACGAAAATAACATAACGTAAGGCTACCAAAGTAGCACCGCTCACTGCATTCCGGAAATTAAACAGCAGTAAAAGCAGAGTTTACAGGTATGTAAACATACAATAGAAGAAGAATGGGTAGCTCTGAGGGATGAAGTAGTGAAGGCAGCAGAGGATCAAGTAGGTAAAAAGACGAGGGCTAGTAGAAATCCTTGGGTAACAGAAGAAATATTGAGTTTAATTGATGAAAGGAGAAAATATAAAAATGCAGTAAGTGAAGCAGGCAAAAAGGAATACAAACGTCTCAAAAATGAGATCGACAGGAAGTGCAAAATGGCTAAGCAGGGATGGCTGGAGGACAAATGTAAGGATGTAGAGGTTTATCTCATTAGGGGTAAGATAGATACTGTCTACAGAAAAATTAAAGGGACCTTTGGAAATAAGAGAACCAGTTGTATAAATACGAAGAGTTCAGATGGAAACCCAGTTCTAAGCAAAGAAGGGAAAGCAGAAAGGTGGAAGGAGTATATAGAGGGTCTATACAAGGGCAATGTTCATGAAGACAATATTGTGGAAACGGAAGAAGATGTAGATGAAGATAAAATGGGAGATACGATACTGCGTGGAGAGTTTGACAGAGCACTGAAAGACCTGAGTCGAAACAAGGCCCCGGGAGTAGACAACGTTTCATTAGAACTACTGACGGCCTTGGGAGGGCCAGTCATGACTAAACTCTACCATATGGTGAGCAATATGTGTGAGACAGGTGAAATACCCTCAGACTTCAAGAAGAATAAAATAATTCCAATCCCAAAGAAAGCAGGTGTTGACAGATGTGAAAATTACCGAACTATCAGTTTAATAAGTCACAGCTGCAAAATACTAACACGAATTCTTTACAGACGAATGGAAAAACTGGTGGAAGCCGACCTCGGGGAAGACCAGTTTGGATTCCGTAGAAATGTTGGAACACGTGAGGCAATACTGACCTTACGACTTATCTTAGAAGAAAGCTTAAGGAAAGGCAAACCTACGTTTCTAGCATTTGTAGACTTAGAGAAAGACATCATCTGCAAAAGTGGAAACTATTTTATAGTTTAGTCATGTTGCATGCTCCACTATTCATTGCTTAATGGAATATTAAAGTATCTCTAAAACTAAATATATACATCAAGTAAGGTATGTATATTACATAGTAATTTACTAATCACTATAATATTTAATCTAACAAAATGCCAGTTAATGCAATTTTTAGTTTCCTCTGTAGGAGTAAGGATTAATAAATAATGGTGAGAATAAGATAGTATTTATTGCTTCCTGAATATTTCCAGAAATTTCTATAGAGATCATTTCGTTCTATACGATTGAATGTGGCCTTAATGTTTTCAGGTAACATGACATGATTGTTGACAACAACTCCACACACTGCAGCGTTTATCCCACGACAGTCTATCTCCTCAGACAGCAAGACCTGTAGTTATTTCAATAAAATTTACAACAGTTCATATGGTCTGTTTCCTCAAATTCATCTAGATCCTTTTCCCCCAGCTCCCAACCCCTCCATTCCACCTTAACCCAACACACCCCGGCTAACGCATTTTCCCCACAGGAGATTAGGTTGAAGCTTCAGAAAGAACTTTAGTAATAATGACCATACCGCAGTTCTGAGAAATGCTGATTTGCTGTTAATATTCGCTGTAGTTAACTGGTCATCTCTAAAAAGGATAACCACAAAAATTGAACAGACATACATAGGTAGAAGGAAAACGACGGCAAAGGAACTGTGGGAGAGGGATGATATATATCTATTGAGTTATGCTGAAAAGAATTACAAAACCTATCAGCAAACTAACTCAGAAATTTAATCTAAGAAGCGCAAGGAAGACATTGCAAAATGACTGTAGAAAAAAAGTGCATAAATACAAGACGAAATGTTTGTTGATAACTGCCAGAGTAGATTCCTGTAAACTAAAAGCATAGGCGTCAACATTAATAGCGCAAAGAGAAGAGCAGTGGTAACCGCAAAGGAAAGAACAGATGGAGAATACAGTGAGGATCTCTACAGTAAGGCAGGGCCGTATGCCATGGGGATGGAAGAAAAAAAGTCGTCTTGGAAGACCTGGACGGTCCAGAATTAAAAGTCAAAGATTTCAAAGCTTTGAAAGACCAGTCGAACAAGTACGAAGGCATTGCGAGTCATTGGAGAAACTGGCAGCCAGATGATAAGTTACGGTATAGAATCCGGTGACAAACCTTCAGACATTCGGAAGAATACCATCCACACAGTCCCAAAGATAGTAAGCCCGTGGAAACTAATGCACAGTACTCTTCACAGCTCATACATCATAGATGATGAGCAAAAGAATAGAAATGAAAACCGTGTTTCTGTTACACAATATTTTCTTCACGGGAGGAAGAGAAAATGCCAGATTTATTCACTAAACCATCAGTTTGGCTTTAAAAAAGATAAAGACATTATAAAATCAGTGCAGACGCAATAATAGAAGCAAGAGATTATTTCAGGATTTATGAAAAGTGCTCAACAAAGTGAAGTGGAACCAGATATTATAAATCTTAGAAAAATAGTAATAATGTATAGAAAATGAATGATAAAATACAGTAATAAAAGAAGGCGAAGAAATAATTGTAGAGACTAAGAAGGCTGTAAGGCATATACCGTCTTTAGTATGTCAAAGAAACAATAAAAGAAGTAAGTTGAATGAGATGAATAGCCTACGAATCACGCAATATGTACCAACAGTAAAGAAAAGAAAGAAAAGTATTGAGTAATAGCAAAAATGGGGTTATTGACAAAATTAGTATCAGAATTGGGGATCATGCATTAGGTAACGTGAAGCAACAATACTACCATGAAAACAGAACAACGCATGAGATATATTGCAAGGACGATATAAGAAACGTATTAGTTCAGATGATGACAGAATTTTTCGGTATAAGAAATCTGCTTGTGTATTTATCAGTTTACGTGGGACCACGCGTGCCAAAGCTACTACATCGTGGAAAGACTCGGTAGATTCTTCACATAGCTAGGATTAGAAGATTTATAAAAAGCAGAAATAATAAAACACAAAAAAGAAAATCAGACAGATAACGAATGAATAAAACATTACAGAGAAAAATTATAAACTACACTGAGGAGCTTTTGTATAGAATAGAACTGTACCACAAGGAAACCTCTCAACTTGGATTTCAGTCCTTGTGGTTTATAAGCAAATTTTTACAGTTATCTTAAAAGTCAATGCTGCATACTTCTCTGCACAATCAATAAGGAAATATTATTCAAATGCTTATCGTTCTTTCGTCCACTGTTCACTGAATGGATGCTGCCGTTTCTTCAGATTGAGTGAGTATTGTTAATAACAAATTCCTTGATGGAATATAGACTATGTACAGGAACGGCAGAGCCAAATTTCCTAATTACTTGGACAACGCCGTACACGAAGTTCACGAACTGACACCGCCGATCAGTCTGACTGTCTTTTTGTCAACTGTGAATATTCTTTGTGAGCGCATGCAGTAGCTCCAAACATATAACAGAACGTGAGATAACAGACTGAAAATAAAAAGAATCACCCAACCTTGGGGATTTAATGTCAGAGACAGAAGAGCTGATTGTTACACAGAAGACAGAAACAACGGTTCAACAAAAGACATTGCATGTGATTGTTAGAAAAAAGTTGTCCTTGTATCATGTCATAAAATTTTTAATGGTCAGTTGTGTTCGACCAGCTTGCAACAGTAGATTTCTCTTTTTCAAGAGTTCCGTCGAAAAAATTATATCTGTTGTGTTTTGTTTCTGTTAAGTGTTAATCTGTTCTCTGAGAACACATGCTTTTGTTATGGGCTTTCTTATTAGCTACATTATTTACGACTGGTTCCGCGTTTTTTTAGAATAACACTTGTTTCATCTGAAGAGAGACATATTTTGCGTTAGCTGTCATATTTAGTGACAAATCATGCATATATATCAAAAGAAACAATTGTTCAAGAACAGAAATCTAGGGACCCGTTCCCCACCCACATGGCCCTGACTAATTCTATCTTTTTTGTCTGTTTGTCGGTACTGGAGGATGACAAGCTTCTGTTTCCTATTTTCTGGCGAAACTCTCAACCTTCTTCCCTAGTTCCTCAGTGCTCCCAGTTATTCAGAACTATTACATGGTCCACACAATGAAATATCGTTGTTAAATTAAAGAAAATACCCGTTCTACACTATATGTCGTATAACCCTGTTAGTGCTTCATACAAAAAATAATACAAAGCATTTTCTCTGGATGCTGGTTTTCTGCAGGTGAATTGCGAACGAGACAGCAACTAATGTGTGTTGAGATGGGCCACTACTCTCTTACACCATGCTTTTTCAAAATCTTTTAAAAACACAAATATCATAGAAAGTGGTTGGTAACTGTCTACATTACCTGTTTCACCCCTTTTATAGGATAGTTTCGCTAACGAGTATTTCACGCTTTGAGGTGACTGGCCACATGTGAGAAACACACACACAGGTGCTTGGATATAGAGCTATCACAAGTAGCACAGACCTTCTTAAACCTACGTCAATTTCTCCATGCCTGTGGGTTCTTTTTAGTTATTCAGTCAGTTTCACCTTTTTTTCTTGTAGCTACAAGTGATGCCTTTGCCTCGAAATATTAGCTTTCAGTAGCTTTCAGTTCTGCCCATCCACCTGTAAAACAAAATTTTTATTACACTTTCGGGTTATTGACACAAAGTTATTACTGAATATTTTAATCAGTTTCTCTGGATCAGTAACAGTTTCAGTCCCACAAAATCGACGTATAATACGCTGAGCACCAAATGTCCCCTCTCATACCTGTATTAGAACTGATGCTATGTATTTAACTTTGTTCTGAGAATTTTCTATTCTCTTCATGCAATGAACTTTATTACTCTGATGATGTTCTTCAGCACTTTGCAGAAATTTCAGTAGTAAATTTCCTTAACCAATTCCTGACTGTTCGGCTCCCTCCTGTCCCTACATGATAATCTAATGCTGATAACTATTCATATCACATGTTAATTATTAATGCGTATCACCCTCCAATATTTTTCTGCTAATGCCAAAGAATGCGAAAGAGATTTGAAAAAAAAAGTATTATACTTGTTCAACTTGTTTGTATGACAGACTTCTTGTTTGAATTCTATTTCTAGATTTGCTTGAATTTCCTGCACTGCAACAGGACTAATAGCTTTAAATCTTTTTTTGATTACTGTGGAGTACAGTTCAGCCTTGACTATTTTCACTGCCTCTATCTATGTATAATGATTTGACAGGAAATTGCTAATTTTTCTCACAAAAATTTCGTCAGTTAGAGAGCAATCCATTAAGTTATTAAATCAAACATCAGCCTTGAAAATGACGATTACGTGATATTTGTTTGTAACCGTATGCCTGAAAGTTAATAATGGGCTGTGTGAAAACCAGAAAAGAGAAAAATCGAAGCAACAGAAATGTAGTGCATGAAGGAAAACGACATTTAAGGGAAATGATATAAAAATTAGGTGGTTCCTCACGGCATGACAAGGGAAGCAGCATGTGTAAAACAAACTACAAGAAGGGATAGGATTCTGAGACATGTATTACGGAGTCAGAAATTCCTTGTTACTGGACGACAAAAATGCAGTGGAAGACGCAGATCAGAACACATGCAGGGTGAGAATTATCTAACTACATGAAAATAACGTAAACTAGTTTCAAACAACGGCGTCCACACACTTTATTCAAAATGTAAACGTCACTACATATATTCGGATTTAGGTTATGACATGTTCGATATGCCTGCCATCATTGCCGATGATGTGGCGCAGACGAATAGCGAAATTCTGCATGACCCGCTCAAGTGTCAGTGCTGTCGATGCTATCCCGAATGGCTGATTCCAGCTAGTCAATGCTTTTGGGGTTATTGCCTTACACCTTGTCTTTAATATAGCCCCACTAAAAGCAGTCGCCCGTGTTCATATCCGGAGAATATGGGGGCCAGGCACATGAGCATTACATTCATTTCAGAATCATGAAATATTGATACAAATCATAATCAATATAGTCATTTATTATGTTCGAGAGCACTCCTCATAGTTATTTTGTTACATCCAGAGTAGGTAAAGACTACGACGTATCTGCATCCAGTCTTTAGCCAGACATACCACTCCTTGTAACAGAACCTCCTATCGCCATGCTATAATATTTTAACCTGTCTCTATTTTCCGATACATCGAAAAACAAATACTGTCTGAGACAGTTCTACATGTTCCTCTGACCTCCACTCGACCGTGTAGGGATCTGCAACACTTCCGCTATAATTGTTTATACCTTTCAAACTCTGATACGTTCCCACAGTCCTGTCATGACATTTACAAACCGTCGGTTTCGGATGATTTTCTCTACACTATTAGTACATTATTCGTTAGTTGATCGTAATTTATAGACGAGCACTTTGCAAGTCACACATTCGAGCTGCAACCCTCCACTGCTTACAGCTCTACACACACATATAGAGCCCATGCATGGGTATTATCAATCACGTGGTCTTGATTTCTACCAGTTGTATGTTATTTTCGACAGTGCTAGATCCCTGCAAATAACGAAAAAATCTTCGTAAAACGATTTTTAGGGGATGTAGGAACATTGAAATTCCTCCTACTGAAGAGCGTAATATCGATGCAAGTTATATTACCGATATTTCGTAACAATATTGTCTAGGTTCTAAGAGAACAGCAACAAACAAATGCATTATGTTGCGCTTATCATACATCGTTTTATACCCTTTCAGATCCATTCCGCTCTTTTGTGTGCTAGATGTCTGTCGGATGGGAGGAGACAGTCCTTTCTGAGTATTATTCTTAAGTACAAGTTAGAACAGTACAATAGTCGGTCGGTATAGTATACTCGTAGAACTATACTTGAACGCAACCAGTCAAACCCAAACATATATTCTACAGATGCAGTGCTCTATTTTCAGTATGTCTATGTATATGCGAGTGGCCGGCTGGAGTGGCCGAGTGGTTCTAGGAGCTACAGTCTGGAACCGCGCGACCTCTACGGTCGCAGGTTCGAATCCTTCCTCGGCCATGGATGTGTGTGATGTCCTTAGGTTAGTTAGGTTTAAGTAGTTCTAAGTTCTAGGGGACTAATGACCTCAGAAGTAAAATCCCATAGTGCTCAGAGCCATTTGAACCATATGCGAGTGTTGTGGATCTTACCCATAAACCTGACACAGTGCTGTAGCGCAGCAGACCTTCGAATCCAGTCCCGGATGTAGCGCATTGGGGATTCACCTCTAGATTTCGTTCCGGATATAACGTGGGGTGGATACACATCAACTCTGGCCTACCATGAGTCACGGGATCCATCCGCAACACATGTGGGGTCTCTACATGTATTTGTATGGAGCTGTGAGCGGCGGATGATTGCAGTTTCAATGTATAACAGGCTAAGTGTTCGTCTATAAATTACGCTACCAGGGAAGTGCATTCTGTATGGAGGAAGAAGGGAAGGAGAAGGGAAACTCTTACGTTCCAGGATGCTAAGTACAGTTGGCACTCTGTCAATTAATGAATAACTTATTACTACAAATTGAAAAAATATCCGAAACCTACAGTTTATAGATATCATGACAGGGTCGTAGGAATGTATCAGAGTTGGAAGGTATAAACAAATGTAGCGGAGCTCATCGGATAAGCAATATGAGCATTTACTGATGGGAATAATATCAGAGCAGCAGCAGAAATCAACTCTTTACACATGTCAGCTCCCTGTTGCAGATCCATACACGGTAGAGTGGAAGTCAAATGAACACGCAGAATTGTGCCAGACTTCGAGTTTCTCCAAGTCTATCGCTACATAAGTCGGCAGACAAGCTCTCTGATGTGTCATAGCAGTTCACGGAATGGTTTACGTACTTCCAGTTTCCAATCTGCACCAATCGTTGAGCCTTATGTAGGTGCAAAGCGAGTGTTACACCTTTCATGACCGTCCTATGCTAAATGCATGCATGTAGAGAGCATCGGGAAGAAGGGAATTCTTAGGATTTTTTAGTAAGCTGATTTATAGTGCACACAAATATCCTTTTATATAGTCACTCAGTGCATGGGTGTGCCCACAATATGAGTATATACATACTGCAGACTATCGAAATAAATATATAAATGACATAAAAGTGCTAAACATAGACGAAAATTTCGCATAATTACGACAATTGTATGAGAAATGAATCAAATTGAGGGAAATTCGTAGAAATATGTAAAATCACAAAAAAACTTCCTATATTACGTAAATTGACGGAGAATACGTAAAATCACGGAAAAAGTACCATGAAACGAGAGCAACTGAGGTGGGTTGGAGGTACCCAGACACTCAAGACCGAGAAAAGATTGAAAATTATTCCCTGTCATCATTCTCTTTTAACATCTTTTTTACAGACAAGCGCTAAATGAAAGCATGTGAAACATACGTGCCCAATAAAGGAATGAGTTCTCACATACGCAGTCGAATACACATAATACGGAATTACCATTGGTTTTCGCAAGCGATGTCATTCAATACGTATTAACGAGAAGAATCAACGTGTTTATTAGATTTAAATCATTCCATAGCGTGTTCTGTAGGAGAGTGGATATAGATGCCACATGTATTAGCCTTGATAGTGTGAGAAGAGTGTAGTCTACAGAGGAAATGTGAGAAAAAAATTGCTATATTATGCTACATATGAGCAAAACTACCTAACATCAGACCATGACTTCTGCGTGCAAGATGAATTCTACCAGGATGCTACTGTACACAGCTATAAGACTGTTACATCTCCTTTGCTACTGATCAACGTACTTTATATCTCATAAGGCGCCGCTGTTTCTTCAAGTACATTCTTGTGCAGCAAGATGTGGGTGGTAACTCAACGCCTCAACAAACGAAAGTATTATTTTCGTTTGGTCGTCGCTCAATTTCCTAGTCAGGAACAGCCGCATCAGTCAAATCCGCTACTTCTGCTAACAACGGTGACTGTCGCAAAAGACGTGGTTGAGGGTACATACGTTTCCGACTTAAAAAGGCGTTTAAAATCCCTAGATTTCATAAGAGAGTGAACAAAAGTCTCCTGACTTTCATTCTAGCTGTTTTATAAGCAACTCGAGCAGCGGAGTACACTGACGATGAATTCGTAGCGAGGAACAGCTCGGACACTTCCCAGGGTACCAGAACAATGTAGATGGAAGTAATTTTATCATTTCAAACTTTGTCACCGTAGTGACTGGGGTACAAACCTCACAGTGTGGTCGTTGTATATCAGATGCTGAACACATATGTCCTGCATTAGAGTATTAAGAGCGATATATTCTGCAAAACTAATCTTCAGAATAAAATTGCTATAGCAAGCTAACGTTCTTAGGTGCACAACGGCGTTGCCATAGTAATGTGTGTTTATGTTCGATGATCACACCTCTCATGCCGATTCCTTCCACACACTGGAATAATACTCCAGAAGTGATAGCACAGTTGATTTACATTGAATGCTTCAGACTCAACCATATGAAGCTCCACCTGTATAAACCACAGGTTCTTCTCAGCTGTCTGTTACATAACTGCAACACTCTCATCTCTATTATACACCGATAAGGGGTGCTAACCTCCATGACATGCAGGCGTCTGCAGAGATGTTGTGCATTTGGATGGGTGCTTTAGGTAAGACTGGTGCAGATCTGTCTTTGGTGAACAGCAATTACAGACACCACAGCTCACTCGATTCCTTCATGAGATGTGGATTGGGGCCACGTGTAGTATCCTCCTACTTCGGGTCAGTTGCAGATTAAATTGGTGACTGTGTTGCATGGGGCAAGGACAATGTCAGGGGACGTATCAGTTTCTGACTCTATCCTATAACTGTGAATACACTCCGTGACTCCCATCCACACAGGAAAAGGTGGCCAGACAGAATCATAAATCCCACATTCTGATTGATGCACTAGAAATTTGTAGGCAAATTGCTGCATCGGTAGAGGACGCTGTCTAGTATACTTTGTTTCATATGACTGAACAGACATACTGCACACTCATCTATCTGCATTTGTAGTGTAGTATATGGTACTTGTAAAGTAATGGAGGGGTGGTATAGCCATGATAAGAAATCTGTAAGCACTCTGCTGTGTCACTGGCTGGCGTTGATATACTAGATATACTGGTAAAGTAGCTAAAACTGATCACATTATCAACTACAGCGCTTATTACAGTACGTCATCCCATATCAGTGGTGTCCTTTCCCCCCCATCCATCCCCCGGTACCATGTTGATTAGCTCATACTGATTGACTGACATCACTTGTTTTTGAGATGGAATGAGTGTCGCTGGAATACTGTAAATTTGCTGCGTCTCACTGTGGAACATGGGATTAAATGTATAGGTCATCACCTTCAGACAATTGTATGGAGCCTTTTGTCAATGCTGCAGTTATTTCTATATGCTACAACATCGTCAATTTTTTTCACCAATAAGACAACAGTACTTCTTTTTATTTCTACTTCCCCATGTGGTTTGTGAGCAGCACCTTGCA
Source organism: Schistocerca americana (assembly GCF_021461395.2). NCBI lineage: Eukaryota > Metazoa > Arthropoda > Insecta > Orthoptera > Acrididae > Schistocerca > Schistocerca americana. Next base: position 127,712,511 of record NC_060122.1, on the reverse strand, counting down.
GCGATAGTCAACACGAGAACCCCGATCATCTACACGACTATAAATGAGGAAACAATGCTCTTGGTGTCTTGAGAATGGAGCACCGAGACACCTGCTACCCCATCACTGTAAAAGATGAGATCAACTGTATACGCTATCACCTTCGGACATCTGTTTGTAAATTCTCCACAATGTCGCAAAATCTTCCAGTTTCCATATGTTGCGATATCTTCGATATTTACTGTCGCTAAGAAACATAGCATCTGCGTTTTATTTTTGTCATCCTGTGTGTTGTGGGAGCAGCATAGTTTACATCATGCAATGCCCAGTTTTCTGTGAGAGGCAGTGCTTCGAAACATGTTAATGTCAGTTCAGCACCGACACAGACCTCGATGTCAAGGTAGAAGCAAAATGTATGGCGGTGTATGGAGCTGTAGTAATACACTGCTTGGACGTGGTGCAGCTGGAAAACAATGCATCAAGCTGCTTATGAAAGAACAGCACAGGAACCCCTGCTGGTGACAGATAGTCCGTGGGATATGATCTTCCTCCAGTACAGGTGACAAAACTTTACACAGTTCTCTGCAAGCGGCTTCGATCGCAGGGCAGCTGCTCCAATGATCCAGTAACTATATATGTAATATGCTCGATGCCAACACACAGACAATATTTGTTTTCCGATATATCACAAGAGAGAGACGACGTTAGGAGGTGCTATTAAAAGGTGTGGTATGACTGGTTGAAGTTTGGATCCAAATAATTCGTAGTTCTTTACCTATTCTGTATGTTACAAAATAACAATGAGCAGTCCTCTCAGACATAATAAATGCTATATAGATCCTGATCTGTTTCGATATTTCATACATCTGAAATGAATGTATTCCTTCGTGCATGACAATTTGTAATTTGAACATGTGGAATGCTCTCAACCTACACCAGTTTCACTCATAAAACAAACAAAAACCGAATGTATCTGTGGTCATGGAATCACGACTGTTTTCACTATTATCATCAGGATTGTGTATTAAAGAATTCGTATTACCGTTTTGTGTTACTTCATACAACATAACCTCTAATCGTAAAGTTGACACAAGCTCATTGTGGAACCTAGATATGATAGTGTTTTTCCCGACATGTGAATAGATGACTTGAAAAAAGCTGTTCTGTGATGACCAAACAGCTTACAAATGAACGATAGAAGAACCTGCTGCTATCGTGAATGCTATTCTGTCGGATGTGGACTACTTATTCTAGTATGGGTGACAGAAACATTGATCATAGGCTGGTAGAGAGGAATTATGGAGCAAAAGTATCACATATCAGCATGCAGACAGTATTTGTTTTCGATGTGTTGGAGGAATCTTATAGGGTTCTTTTCCAGGTGACCTAGGAGATTCTATAACAGGGCATGGTCTCACAATTTTCTCTATTTTTCGAAAAAGCCAGTGTGAGATAGCATCACATATGGGAACCAGTACTTGCAGTGTCCACAAAACAACAATGTCCTCCTGAGTTACGTCCTGTTGTTGCCAAATTTAAAATGATTATGTTCTTTCGATGTGAACATAAGGAGTGAAAAAGTATATCTGCAATGGTATTTCGTGTCCCTTAAATGTTTGTAATACCCATATGGACTACAATTTATTTACAGACACAGATTTGAGTGCCAATGATGCTCTCAAACCTTATACTTCAGAGTTTAAATTATCGCTTTTTCTTAACTCTGATGAAAATTCTGAACTAACGTGGACATAATGCAGTGATATGTAGTTTATTCAGCAAAATAGTGCAAATTCTTTTTTTTGTGCAGGGTGGACATGTATAGGAGAAGTGAGATAATACATCTGTCATATGTATTACTACGGAGATTCGACCTCTGCAGTTTCATCGTTTGTAATTGGTGGTGGTGCTGTAGTTTATTTTTCACTTCACTGGATAAGGGGGGGGGGGGGGGGGTAGGATGAGATGAGAGATGTTAATTCTGTCTGGCAGTCGAATGTAAAGGAATAGCTGTATAGATGCCGTTCGATTTTGATTATTCAGTTATCTGAAAAGAATGTAATGCACTCATGCATGATTTTTTAACATGGTGAATGCTCTCAAATTGTACCGATATTCTTCATAAAACTATAAGGAAGCTGACTGTTGCTATTTACGTGGATACAAGTCATTTATTATCGTTGTGATTGTGCTTTTTGTAATAAAGGCTCCCTTTTAAGAGGTATTCTGATAATAAATACAGCTGCTACAGAGAAATGTTCTCTCTGGCAGAGTGACATGCGCCAGCGGGAGCAATAGGTAGTGGCAAGGACAGTGAAGTTGCAGTTTTAGACAAATAACTTTCAGTCAGGATAGACATCTTTTATCTCGATTTTTTCGCTGGAGTACTGGCGCCGCGACCTAACGTGTATGCCAGCATTGATAGCGCTGACCGATCACCTGGACCTGTAGCTATGGATTGCCTTGTCTACTTTCTGGGGTGGATTTCGTGACTGCACGTTGAAGCAGTAGCAGCAGACGTTTGAAAAAATTATTCTGGATAGCTCTCGGGAGTTTCGTTATTGTTCTAGGGGGGTCCACTCTTTCGAAGCCATACATTTAACCGATTGCAGGAAGCATCCATCAGTGACTGACTTCCGCAGACTGTAGACAGTATATCACTGCCACCAGATGGATCTCTTTGTGGAAAATCAGTGATAAGATAGAGTAGGCATGGATTACTACCTATGGTGAGGAGAGTCTGGGATGGAGTGTGGTAGGTCGGAGATATGACTGGCTCTAAGTTGGATAATTCGTTACCACACGTAGAAGATAACTTACGTGCAATTGCCGCCCCCCTCTCCTGGTGCAATCTCTTTGGCTCAGTTTATACGGTAGTTACGTTATTAGTATGATTTTTGCCAGTATACAGTACATGTGCTGCATTATGACCCATTATTTACAAGTGCTGGTTTTATGTGAGTTCAGGATTTCTCTGTATATTTCATATATGAAGTCTTCACGGGTTGTCAGTTACGAGACGAAGATGCTATTCGACTGACAACCCGTAAATACATCATGTAGAGTGCTGGTTTGTTTCACGACAAGTGGAGTGGAGATGTGTGTAGAAATAGACAGCAATAGACACAGTCCTCAGCTGTATGCATGCAGGTGATACACATTTTAAACTCCTCTGTGTATAACACCAGCATCTTGTCAGTTGAACACAATTCCCGTCAAAAATAAAAATAGTACCATTTTTCAAACAACGTACGGGAATTCAGCCTGGTAATATTTACAGTGACCGCCAATATTTCGGCGGGAGCGCACCCCACCATTTTCAAGGATAAACTGCAACGGACAGGTGATGTACAAGTAAATTTAAAACCTCGGTTCTTGGAGTAAGTCAGGGCATATAACACACACACACACACACTGAACACTAGTGCCACCAAAGTCACAGGTATCCATAGTGAAAGACTACGAACTAGCAGGTGAGGTAGCATTAACTCTGCATCTCTGATTTTTGACAAGGGAGGGAGCAGGATTCCAAGCAGAGTTCAAACACAAATTTCCATCCCTGTTTGCAAGGTAGCTCGCTAATTTAATCTCAACAGCATTCCAGTTTTGCAATAGCAAATCTACTTGGCTGCTGTAATCGCGTGTGCCGTTTATGCTCGGCACATCAGTCCTCAACGGTCCTGATAGTCTGACCAATGTATGCCATGCTACGGCTACAAGGAATTCGATATACACCCGTTATGAAGTAACACAAAACGGTAATACGTATTCTTTAATACACAAGATCATCCTTAACAGAACCCAAAAGCAGAGGAAGGGAAACACCTTTCACTTCGTATTTCCGTAAAATACAACCGATCTTGTAGGAAGTGCTTCCTGCAAAAGCCAAAAAGGCAGTAGACTTCGGTGTCGACTCAGTATTATCATCAGTCACTCAATGCACAGTTGGTCGATAGCGCAACATGGCTTCAATCTGTCTTTCATTATAATCATTTTGATAAGATGTATCTTCAAGATGGGATAACTCAGCTTGCAAAGTCTCAGTGTCGGAAATTACATGTGCCCTGTGTACCATAGAACGGCGCAACACTTCATGCTGATCCGATTGGTTACGCTATCAGCCTGTAAATACAAGTCAGTGTCAGTACGTTTCCAGTAAACGGCATGTCCCAATGATCCACCAACCTTACTCCTAACCAAAACGTCAAGAAAGGAAAGGCAACCATCCTCTTCCACCTCCATCGTAAAACGAATGTACGGGTGGATCGAGTTCAGATGTCCTAAAAAGGCATTCAAATTCTCCGTGCCATGAAGCCAAACAACAAAAGTATAATCAACATATCTGAAGAAACAGTGGGTCAACACATGTCGAAAGAGATGAGTTAATTCAACACCAACCCTAACCTCAATTAACCGCAACGAATCAGACAGGCGAACACAAGTGCAGAGAGATCCCAAATTAAATTTTACTAAAACATCAGAGTCATTAACCACATTCCCTCCAAACAACGCAAGAAATCAGTTGAGTTCCTGATATGATGATCACACCGACAAACTTGTGGGCTTAACAGAGAAAGAAGATACTTGGCAACACGATATGTTGGAGCGCCAATATTGCTCACTATAGGACGGAAGGAACCCCTTCCTTGTATACCTTCAGAAGGCCATATAACCTAGAGGGAACAGTGCTATAGCTGTTAAGACTCTTGATAGTGTCCTGCGACAAACCACTTTTCTTCAGGAGGCTGATGGTCTTTCTGTCAACATTTTCCGTGTGGTCAGCATCGATTATTATATGACTCAGCGTATCGCAGGATGGGGAGGATGTGGTACAGCTAAAGGACGATGTACCAAACTGCTAATGAATGAACAGCACATGATTGCTGTCTTGTGATTGATAGTCTATGGAATTTGATCTTTCTCCAGTATAGGCGACAAAATTTTACACATGTCTCTGCAAGCTACTCCGATACAGGACACCTGCTCCATTGGTCCAGTATGCATATCCGTAATGTGCTCGATGTGAACACACAGACAATATTTGTTTTTCGAGAGAGAGAGACGCAGTGAAATCTTATTGTGTTATGTTAGGAGGTTCTGTTACAAGGAGTGGTATGACGGATTGAAGTTTGGACACAGATAATTCACAGTTTATTACCTATTCTGAATGTTACAGTGAGGAGTGCTCTCAAACGCAATAAATGTCTGTACAGTTGCTGATCTGTGTCGGTATTTCATATGTCTAAAATGAATGTATGCTATCGTGCATGACAATTTGCATTTTTAACATGTCTAATACTCTCACATTACACCGATTTCACTCATAAAACTAACAGAAATCGACCGTACCTATTGTCGTGGAATCATTACTGTTTTATTATTATCGTCACGATTGTGTGATAAAAAATATGTGTTATTCATACTTCACAACCTCTAATTATAAAGTTGACACCAAGTTAATTACAGCTCGGTGTGGAACCTAGAAATTATAAGTGGTCCTCCAGACATGTGGGTAGGTTGCACGATACAGGCTATTCTGTGATGACCAAATTGCTTACGAAACTGCAACACAAGAATCTGCTGCTATTGTAATGATGGTCTGCTGGATGTGCAAAACTTCTTCAAGTACGAGGGGCAGAAACTTTACTCGCAGGTCGGTAGAGGGGAGTTATGGAGCAAAAATGTCAGGTGTTGGCACGCATTTGGCATTTGTTTTCGATGCATCGGTCCTATCTGATAGGTTCTGTACTAGGTGTATAGCATTGCACTGGTAAAACGAGACCTGCAGTAGCGTATAAAGGAACAACGTCCTCTTGAATTACAGCCTGTTGATGTCGAACGTAAAGTGATAGTGTTTCTTCCAACATGTGAACAACTGGCATGAAAGGCAGTTTTCTGTAAGGCTATTTCATGTATGTGAAATGTCTGTAACAGCCACACGCTTAACAATTTATTTACAGACACTGATTTGAACACTAGAGTCCTCTCAAATCATGTGCTTCGGAGTTTAAATTCTCGCATTTTCTTTACTCTGATGGGAGTTTACAAGTAAAATATACATTCTGCAGTGATCTGTAGTTTTTGCAGCAAAAGAGTACAATTTTTTTATTTCATGCAGAATGGGAATATATATGAGATATGACATAAGTTAATATGTCTGTCAGATGCGTCGCTATAAATATTCAACTTATGCAGTTTGATCATCTGTAATTGGTGGCGGTGCTAAACTTTTTCTTCACTTCATTGGATGTCACAAAATAAAGGGAAGCGCGATGAGAGATGCGAATTCTATCTTGCAGTCGAACTTAAAAGAATGACTGTATAGATGCCGTTCTATTATAATAAGTAAATCATCTCAAAAGAATTTAATGCCCTCATACATGATATATTTTGTAATTTGAGTATGATGAGTGTTCTTAACCTATACCGATTTTACTCATAAAACTAAACGAAAATTGATTGTATATATATTTTAGTCAAAAGAAGACATTTATTAACGTAGTGACTATGCTTTTTTTAAATAGATACTCCATTATAGAAGGTTCGAAAACGTTAAACAACTGTTAATGTGAGCGATTTTCTCTTGCAGAATGACATCAGCCACCGGAAGCATTTGGTCGTGGCAGAGACAGTGCAATGCCATTGCAGTTTTAGACAAACACTTGTGGTCGTATCAATATGCTGGCCAACCATTTGGACCTCAGGCTACTGATGGCCACGCCTACATGCTGGGGTGGATAGCGTGCCTGAACGCAGAAGCGGCAGCAGCAGACGTTTGAAAATACATTCTAAAGAGCTCTCTGGAATTTCGTTGTTGTTCTAGGGGGGTGCACTAGTTCCAGGAGGTACGTCCATGTGTGACTGAGTTCTGAGGACACTAGACGGTATTTCGCTCTCACAAAATGGATCTCTTTGTGGACCATCAGTGACAAGCTATAGCAGGCCTGTATCACCTATGGTGAGGAAAGGGAGGCATGAAAGGTGGTAGGACGGAGGTTAGACTGACTCTAAGTTGGTTAATTTGTGACCACACATCGAAGACAACAAATGTGCAACTGCCGCCTCTCTCTCCTCGTCCAATGTTTTTGGTTCGGTTTACGTGGTAATTTTGTTATAATGATGATTTTTACGGCTGATCCCGGTGGAGGTTCGAGTCCTCCCTCGGGCATGGGTGTGTGTGTTTGTCCTTAAGAGATAGTACCTTCCACTCAAGGCCTTTTTCCAGCCAGCTTATAGGTGAAGGAATCATCCAATCTAATAGTGTCTGACTACACCCAGCCACTAGCTTCGAGTCGTACTGTGAAATTTTTTCCCAGCAGAATAACAACATTTGTACGCCATCGTCAGCTTCTGAGCCACCTCGCTCCACAGCATAAGGGATATCAAATGCTTCACCAAGTAATGCGCTCCCACCAAAATCTGAGGAGGCCCAGCGACTTAAATTGTCTCCCTCCCCAACAGAAACAGCTCTCCTAGTTGTATACAACTTCAGATGGTTCGGCCTAACTCAAGCAATGCACTACAGGTTTCTGTTTTAGCCTTGAACATGATCAGTACTGTTCCATCTGATAAATTCAAACTCATCGGTAGATGACTAAAACACGAGTAAACGGACTAACAATATGCTGTCGACAGTAGACACCGCAAGGTACTGTACCACATTCACCCATACAATCTCTTTCCTGCCAACACTACGCAGGTTACTAATAATAACACAGTATAAATTAATGTGTAGAGATTCGTGGTACGTTCGGTTCACATGCGTTACCTGCGTTAATTTTATTAGTAACGCATATTTGCATTTCTTGTAGGCTTAGCACGTTTTCTGCAAGAAAAACACCCCCAGAATGTCTACGGACTGCGTCGCCAGTGATCCACTAGCTGCGCTGTGGAGATACATTGTAGTAGCATCGTGTAAAGTAGGGGGGCAGAAAGAATGAGAAATCACCCGACCTACGAAGGGGGAGGATTCGACCCACGGTCTAGGGGTAGTGTCTTTCAACATTAATCAAAACGTACTCATTGCCCGGTTCTAAAGACGTCACTAGTATCATCTTGATCAAAAATCATCACCAGTGGCGGCCGCAGACTTCTGACGTAGCAAGTCACTCTCCATCCCACAGTGGTCTTGTCAAAGACGCCTAGGAGCAGGCACAGGTTCAAGATCAACTGTCCCTACAAACGAAAGAATCAGCACTTAACGGCTCGATTGTGCAAAATGCAATGGAACGCCTGCAGTAAAAACACATAATGTGCATCCACAAAACAATTTGCCAAGAAGTTACAATTCCATGATGGTCCACCTTTGGAAAAATTTATTCCCCCATTCACATCTCAGGGAGGCGACTGCCAAGAGGGAGCTGACCATGAGAGAAACACTGAATAACCAACGAAAGGGCAACATCCTACGAGTCGGGCGTGGAAAGTCAGAAGTTTGAATCGTAATAGGGAAGCCAGAAAAAACGAAAAATGAAATGTTCAGGCTCAATACTGATACAGTGGGTGTCAGTAACGTGAAATGGAAAGAAGATAAGGATTCCCAGCAGCAGAAAACGGTATAACGGGAATAGGATTCATTATCTATAGGGAGCTGGGTCAGAAAAACAATTCAGTGATAGGGCTGTTTTAATTAGAATCAACAGCAAACGAACACCAACGGCAATAGTTCAGATATACATGCTGATGTCGCTAGTAGAGGATGAAGAGAGAAACTGTATGTTGAAAATCTAATAGTCACTATGGTCTGGAATGCGGTTGTAGGGCTTGTTAGTAGGAATGCAAGAAGAGAAAGACTTATTGGGTTCTGCAATAAATTTCAGCTTGTAACAGCGAATTTTCTATTCAGAAATCACACGAGGAGGAGATATAGTTCGAAAACGTCGGGAGGTACAGGAAGATTTCAAGTACTTTACCTCATGGTCAGGCATAGACTCCGAAATCAGACATTGAATTATAAGGCATACCCAGGGGCAGATACAGACTCAGATCACAATCTGGTAATGATAAAGGCTAGACTGACGTTCAAGAGAAGTGTCAGGATCAATCTGCGCAAAGAACTGGCATGCGAAAGTACTAAGGAAAGACGAGGTACGCTTGACGTTCTCTGAGGCTATAGATACTGCGATAACGAAAAGTTCAGCAGGTACTTCAGTTGAAGAGGAATGGACATCTCAACAAAGACCAATGGCAGAACTGGAGAGAAACACATAGGTACAAGAAAAGTAACTGCGGAAGGACCATAGGCAACAGAAGAAGTACTTTACTTAATCAACGAAAGAAGAAGTACAAATACGTTCAAATAATTTCAGTAATATAGGAATATAAGCCATTCAGGAATAACAAAATAGGATATGCAGAAAAGGTAAGGCTAAACATCTTCATGAAAATGTGAAGAAATCGATAAAGATATGTTTGTCGGAAGAACTAACTCAACACACAGAAAAATCAAGACAACCTCCGCTGAAATTAAAAGCAAGAGTGGTAACATTAAGAGTACAATTTTAATACCACTGGTAGATGCAAAGGGAAGGGCAGATAGGTGGAAAGATGAAGATGATTTTGGTTTGTGGGGCTCTCACCGGCGTGGTTATCAGCGTCCGTACAAAATCCCAATAATATCACAGTTCCGTCTCGCCATTTTCCTGAATGAAGATGAGAAAATCCCCTGCCCAGACGGCAGACGAACCCAGGACGTTGTGATCCCGAGGGAGCGACGCCAACCACTACACTTCGAATTGCGGACAGGTGGAAAGAGTACATTGACGACGTCTGCGCGAGGGAGGACTTGTGATGTGACTGAAGCAGAAACAGAAGAGTTATGCGATCCCCTATTATAATCAGAATTTAGAACAGCTTTGGGAGACTAAAAATCAAATAAGGCCAAAGGAATAGATAGCCTTCCTCGGGAATTTGTGAAATCATTGGTGGAAATTTCATCAAAACGATTACTCACATTGATGTGTAGAATGTATGAGACAGGCACTATAATATCAGACTTTCAGGAAAACATCAACCGAAAAATTCCCAAGACTGCACGACCAAACAAGTTAATAGGATTTGTCGACCTGAAAAAACCATGCAAAATATTCGAAATTCTGGGAAAAACAGAGGTAATCTATAGGGTAAGACGGGTAATATATGTTTTGTACAAAAACCAAGAGAGAAGAATAAGAGTGGAAAACCAAGAACGAAGTGCATGTATGAAAAGGACGTAACACAAGGCTGAAGTCTTTCGCCGCTACTGTTCAGCTTGTACCTTGAAGGAACAAGGGGGGATATAAAAGTAAGGTTCAAGAGTGGGATTAAAATTCAAGTAGGAAGGATATCAAAATGAATAATCGCTGATGATTCAAATTGTTCAAATGGCTCTGAGCACTATGCGACTTAAGTTCTCAGGTCATCAGTCGCCTAGAACTTAGAAATACTTAAACTTAACTAACCTAAGGACATCACAAACATCCATGCCCGTGGCAGGATTCGAAACTGCGACCGTAGATGTCGCGCGGTTCCAGACTGTAGCGCCTAGAAACGCTCGGCCACCCCGGCCGGCTCACCCATGTACTACGCCCAAAGCAATGTATCCCATAATACGGCTCTTCTGCGCCTATGTGATATGTGCATCTTGGTGTTCATTGACTGGGCACATAAAGCACGACGATAGCATTTCAAACAAGGCGGCTTATATTACTGCTGTATTTTGTACATCATTATTTAACATAATTCCGTCATGCAAGTGAAGTTGCTGATCGTTGATGAAAAAGGCTTTAGACATCTTTACTGCTGAACCGTAGACATTTGCTTCTAGGCTCCTCAAAATTCTCCGCACATGTAGGAAAACGATACGTATGTGTACGATGGTTGGAAGTTTCTCGGCCTCTGATTCAGCAATTAAAGTTGCCGTGCGAGTAGACGCGCCTGATGCAAAAATATTTGTATAAACTGAGAAAGTAATGTTCGTTGTCTATAAAGAATTTCTCGTGCCTGTGTCAAACTGTGATGGCAGTTATTCTGCCTCAGACATTACGTGGTTATCAATTAATATTACTGCAATTTAATTTTATTCACATTTTTCAACTTCAGACGTGACTGTACTCAATACACTCGTGGTGTGAAATTAAAAAACGCCTTCAGTCATAATTTTTCTTGTTTTATTCAGTACACGATGCATTACGGACCCTGTGGGTCCACCTTCAGGTGTAATTCGTCTTATACATGCACTATTTGTTCTCATGAACGAGATGAAATGTATATTCCTGTCAGGAAAAGGTTTGATGTTAGGTTACGTATTTCGTAAGTCAGACGCGGAAAATACATGCGAAATAGTGGAAAAGACGAATAGCGTAAAAATAGCAAATAATCCAAGAAAAGCGTTTTTAACGTTGTAATAACAGCGTAAGACTTTCCCTCCATCTTTTTCAAGCATATCACTTCAATCCAAGAGGCACATTCGCAAACACATGTTTGTAAACACTTCACAGATGTTTTTGTACGTGGTGTGGTCAAAGATGAATTTTTCATAGTGCTAAGGGTATAATTATTAAACAATAGCCATAAGCAGGAAATAACTGTCGAACAGATCTTTAAAATTACTGAAAAAGCTGTGGCTGCCGAAATCTGTTTGTTCATTTAACATCGATTCTGGTTTTTTTATTTTGTGGAGGTATATCTCCAGTTGTTCCAACAAATTTAGGGTATTACCATTGGCTTCATTATGTAATACTACCAAATTATTTTATAGATTGTCGATGACATGTTTCGTTTCCAAGATATGTTGTGCAATGACCGATTTTTCATAGTGATTGAGCCTGAAAGCATTTAGATGTTCTTGGAAACGGGTTTTGAAGTTTGTGCCTGTTTTCCCTACATAGTAGGCAGGTCAACTGGGTCATGATACTTTGTACACTCCACTGTTGTTGTATGTTTGCGTATTTGAGTTTATGTTATGTGTTCCTAATTATGTTATGTTTCCTAATTTATTATTAGTTGCGAACGAAACTGTTACATTTGTTTTTTTGAAACGTTTTGCTATTTTTTGTGATATGGGGCCAGGTATGGGATACTGGCGAATATTTTCTCTTCTTTCATACTGTTGTCATTCGTTGTTTTGCTTTTGTGTATTTGTCTGTCTAAATTGTCAATTGTTTTGGCTCTGTAGCCATGGCTTATAGCAATGTTCTTTATTGCATCTATCTCATTCTTGAGTGTGTTTCCTTCTAGATCAAGAAAGTGTAGCATGGACCTAAATGCAGCATGTTTCTGTGTTATGGGATGGCATAATGAGTTGTCCAGTGCTATGTCTGTGTATGTGTATTTTCTGTGTATGCTGTTTTTGTTGATGGTTGGTGATTTTAAGATCCAGGAAATTCATGGTTTTGTTGTCCTCGTGTACTATTGTGAATTTTATGATTTTGTGGAAAGAATTCAATACTGCTAGTAGTTCTTCGATCTCATCTTCTGTACCATCAAATAGAAGAAAAGTTATCATCAACATGTCTGCAGTAATATATTATTTTACTTTTGAATCTATTGTTTTCTTTAAAGAACTTACTATCCAGATGACTGACAAATATGCCAGAAAACGTGATATACTTCTGCCCATGGCAAGACCCTAATTCCATCGGTAAACTTTCACATTGAATGTGAAGTAACTGTGAGACAGTATTAGCTGCAACATGTCTTTGACTTCTGACATTTCTGCGATTGACAATTTGTTACGTTTTATGAAGCGTTTAGAAATTCTTCAGTTGGTACATGTGTAAATAGGTGAGTTATATCAAAAGAGGCACACCTGGCTCCTGCAGGAATATTTATGTCTTTAATTTTAGTTGCTAATTCCTATGTGTTCTTAACAGAGTATGATTTATCAAATGTATAGTACTGTTTGAGATTTTAATTCAGTAATTGGGAGACTTTGGAAGCAGGTGTATTCCTAGAACTAACAATAGGCCTCAATAGAACTTGTGATTTATGGGTCTTAGGTTGAGTTCTGTCTTGGGGCTGTGGGATTCATTAAAATCCATGTTTTTGCTTGTTTTTCTGTGAAAAGTAAATTGCATTAATTAATATTTTTTCTGATTTTGTTTTGGAATTTTATAGCTGGACCTTGTTTGAGTTCTGTTATGTTATATTCGGAAAAGGAAGTTATTGTTTTAGTGATGTATTCATCTTTGCTCATCTCATTCAAGACAACCAATAAAGCATATATTAAAACGAATCCACCCGAAGATGGACCCACAGGGTCCGAAATGCATCGTGTACTGAATAAAACAAAAAAAATTGTGACTGAAAGCTTTTTTTTTTTTTTTTTTTTTTTTTTTTTTTTATTCATACCTCGTGTGTAATATGATGCAGCGTTCATTTTTCATTTAGAGAATTTGTCATATATGAAGAAGAATTAAACTAGCTCTTTCACAAAAACATTTATTACGATGCGTTGTAATTTCTTGAGTTAATAATCTAAAGACTCTCTCACTCAGACTGCAGCGAAGCCGACTGTCACAACTACAATTTAATTTTGTAAAGGTTACATTATTAAGTAAACTTACCGCAAAGAACTAACTTACTCATAGTCAGATACGTGCCGCTTCAATTAATAACTGGGACGCTAAGGAATTCAACAAAAAGAAAACTACGTTTTAGTTGCCTGCGTCACGGCGAACACTTATTCGCATTAACAGGTTCGAGAACAGCAGTGCTGGAGGTACATCGTCGATAAGGTCTCTCCCGTATCTAGTTAATGACATCAATAAACACTTCCTCCATTCCTTAATTGAGCTAACTGAGCTCTGTGTTTGAGAGATGAACCCTGAAACGTTATCGAACAACATAACGAGTTGACTACCAATATTTTAATAACTCAAATATGACATATGTACAGAATCTTAATGTTTAGGTAGTTAGTTGCTACTTTTTATAATGTAAGAAAAAGATTATAGTAGCCCTAAAAATTATTAGTATTTCTATGTATCAATCGCCGGTATATTTTCTCAATCCATTCCACAGCCCTGTGAAAATTTTGTTGCAACTGTTAGGATGAGCATCATGTGGTATGCCAGTATTTAGCAGTTGTTAAAGACATATTGAAATCTCCTACGACATTGTTCAACCAACATTTACGACATTCTTCAGGAGCTGTTGAACAAAATCAGTGATAAGCTAAGCTATAGCGCCCAGATCAGCGAAACAATGTTATACTGACGAGTGTCGCAGTTTGGTAAATGTATGCACAAAATCAAGATGCAGATTACAGGATATAGCAGGTAAAACGTTGGCAGTACGTGAAATTTAGCTAGTGGTACAGGCTAAGTCCAGATTTCATTTTCTAATCCCAACGTTAGCCCCACTTGGTGAAATTGATGAGCTCAGATTTATTAACAAGAAACATTTCGCCATAAATCTACGTACGTAGCAGCCTAAATCAGACATCATGAAAGTTTCGGCCATCACCGTTGAACCTGATATGATGCATTTCTCCGTTCTTGTTCATTTCAGTATCCCAAATCTGCTTCGTAAACAACATCGAAGCCTGCCCCTGTGACTATCTCCTTCCACCAGCTCTTCAATCGTAGTCGTCTCGAATAGTTATTTGCATAAAATCTTTCAATCTCGACGATTCATTGAGTTTTTTGAGTATTTTTCCTCGTTGACTTGCAACAAGGAGTTATAATTTCTTACTCGATCAGTCCATATGATCTCCAACAGTCTCCTGTAATAGCATATTTCAGGGACGTGAAAGTTTCATATCTGTTTCCCCATTGTCCGCATTTCGAATCCATACCGGAATAATGGTCTAATTGTCAAGATGGGAAATCAAGTTACACAGTTTGCCGCTCTTGACGCTGGTGTGGCAAGCCAAAGAGCTGAATTCAACAGTCCGTAACCTCAAATAAACACAAAAATTTCCCGTCAAACTGTGTAGTTGATGAATACAGCCGGCCAAAGTGGCCGTGCGGTTAAAGGCGCTGCAGTCTGGAACCGCAAGACCGCTACGGTTCGAATCCTGCCTCGGGCATGGATGTTTGTGATGTCCTTAGATTAGTTAGGTTTAACTAGTTCTAAGTTCTAGGGGACTAATGACCTCAGCAGTTGAGTCCCATAGTGCTCAGAGCCATTTGAACCATTTTTCTTTTATGAATACACGTCCACCTTTCACCAAAAAGTTCAGCTGCCTTAGTTAGAATCCACACAGTAGATATGAAGAAAGAGAGCCAAGACAAATGATAAACCTCAGACCTGATGAGGAAGGTCAAGACAGTGCTTGGCCTTATTGGCAATAAAATGAACATCGGTTTAATTAAGTGATCAACCATCAAGCAACGCCGAGTAGTTGTTTTAAGTACCAAAGAACAAGTGCTATATATCCAAAATTAAATGTGCTCCACTTCGTAAAGTGTTTGGCAGCATTCCAAGGTGACAGTCAGATAGCAATGAAGGTGAGTGAGTGGCATTATTGGTTTCTGTTAATAAGAGGCTGGGTGATCTGTAGGTTCCTGTTCCTGGAACATGGGTCATTGTAATTGTGACTGTGTTACCTCAGGATCAGCTCCAGAGTGAGGCGGTAGTTTACACAGCGGATTCATTGGGCAATTCTGTCCTCCTGGAAACCAGATGATATGCCAGTAGCAGCACTGATCACATGCAGTGCACACAGGTGCCAGCAAGGTCTGCATGTGTTCGATGCTGCTACAGGCAGACCGTCTGTTTGGGACCTCACTATGATGGTTACCAGCTGGGTGCACACACTGCAGCACAGGACTGTACTTTGCGCCTATCGAAAGCTCCTGACTGAGAAACATTCAAAAGGTAGTGTTTTAAAATACATCCAGGAGACAACTTCACTGAATGTTTTGCTCAGTAACACTCCAAGACCCTTGAAAACTGAGCTTTAATGGTCGTTGTTTAGAGACATACACTAAGTTTTAGCTGGACATCAGCAGGAAGCCTTGTGCAACTACCCAACATTTGAAGGCAGCCACTCTTACGCAGAACTGTAGATGGAGTAAGCAGAAGATTGTGAACTGGAACCTGATCACTGACCTTAGTCAATGTCCAGTTAGGAAGCTCTCACGCATTCTCTTGGCCGCCCAGCTCTTAAACCTTGATCAAAAAGATCCCTTGGCAACCATCACTCAACGACGGAAGTCCGAGTGGTTAAGATGATAGTTCGCCACCCTCCCATTAAAATCGGTGGAAGAGTCGGTGAAGGAATTTTTCGCATTGGACAAGTTCCGAACGGATTGCAACAGAAACTATGTACATCTATTAAGCAGCTAAACAATTCACCCACAACGTGATGACGTGGGCCGTGATCAGAGACGGCAGACAGACAAACAGACAGAACACTTAGAAAAACAGCTCCTCGTGGCAGGATGACGTGTGCAGAGAGCAGCACCACTGTGACTTATAAATGATGCACGAGAGCCGTCGGCGCTGTAGGAACATGTGAAGAAACGAAACACGAACAGCAGCGAGGAGGGGAGCACTCAAACAGTGAATTTCCCCTAACCGCTCCCCCCTACATCAGGAAACACAGGTTACGTCCCCTACATCTCTATGTGAAGACAGTAAAACCATTCATCTACATCTACATACATACTCCGCAATCCACCATACGGTGCATGGCGGAGGGTACCTCGTGCCACAACTATCTCCTTCTCTCCCTGTTCCACTCCCAAACAGAGCGATGGAAAAATGACTGCCTATATGCTTCTGTACGAGCCCTAATCTCTCTTATCTTTGTGGTCTTTCCGCGAAATGTAAGTTGGCGGCAGCAAAATTGTACTGCAGTCAGCCTCAAATGCTGGTGCTCTAAATTTTCACAGTAGTGATTCACGAAAAGAGCGCCTCCCTTCCTCTACAGACTCCCACCCGAGTTCCTGAAGCGTTTCCGTAACAATCGCGTAATGATCAAACCTATCAGTAACAAATCTAGCAGCTCGCCTCTGAATTTCTTCTATGTCCTCCCACAATCCGACATGATAGGGATCCCAAACGCTCGAGCAGTACTCAAGAGTTGGTAGTATTAGTGTTTTATAAGCGGTCTCCTTTACAGATGAACCCAAAATTCTACCAATGAACCGAAGACGACTATACTCCTTCCCCACAACTGCCATTACATGGTTGTCCCACTTCATATCGCTCTGCAATGTTACGCCCAAATATCAATTCAGACTCGAGCCTTAACCGCTATGGAGAGAATTATGTGCTGTCCCCAAAAACTGTTAGATTTTTATTCCTAAATAAGGCAATATAGATGAAAATGTGTATGACAATTGTTCCTTATGTTATTGTTATGCGTAACGGTGAAAGTGTAACTGTCCTCACTGACACTGGAGCAGTCACTTCTGCAATACGTGAATCATTTTTCAGTACCGTCTGACAACTACAAGTAGCTGTCTCAGAATTAAAAGCTAGAGGAGCTACAGATCAATGGTGCTATATTTCCTGTTGCATACAGAAGTAAAAGACCTAACGCGTGGACAGCCGACATTTGTCATCAAAGGACTAAGGGCAGCAGTATTTTTATTATGCAACTGGCCGGCCTCAAGTGCATGTGGTAGTGTTTGTCTGGGTAGTCATCCAGTTGCTCCAGGAGTTGGCTTTCACTGAGCAATTTTCCAGACCACCGGCTTTAATTGAATAGACAATGTAACAACCTCAAAATGGTCGTCAGACATCGATGAGCCATGTCCCCCGCTCAAAAGAACATACCAATGTTCCAACTGCAACATGCAGGTCCAAACGGTGTTAAAGCGGGAATTAGTGAACACAGCTATCTTTCAGTTTAGTCAGACAATGAAAACGAAAACGACCTACAATATATTAGCAATCTTACGAGATTAATATAATAAACGAGAGATGACCAGAAAATTAGAGTCAACTATTGCCCATTAAGCAGAAGAATATTTTTCCAAGCTTCTTGGTAAGCAGAGAATAGCATCGATGCCTAGTTGAAGACTTTTTGTGCGCATTTTACTGTTTCAACTTCCTGTTTTCTTACTCAATGATAAATGAGTGATCTATCAGGACGATGAGGATCTAAGGGAATGGTTTTCGCTAAATACACTATTGGCCAATAAAATTGCTACACCAAGAAGATGACGTGCCACAGACGCGAAATTTAACCGACAGGAAGAAGATGCTGTCATATGCAAATGATTAGCTTTTCAGAGCATTCACACAAAGTTGGTGCCGGTGGCGACACCTACAACGTGCTGACATGAGGAAAGTTTCTAACCGAGTTCTCATACACAAACAGCAGTTGACCGGCCTTGCCTAGTGAAACGTTGTTGTGATGCCTCGTGTAAGGACGACAAATGCGTACCATCAAGATTCCGACTTTGATAAAGGTCGGATTGTAGCCTATCGCGATTGCGGTTTATCGTATCGCGACATTGCTGCTCGCGTTGGTCGAGATCCAAAGACTGTTAGCAGAATTACAATGAAATGAACACCCTTAGCTGCTTACAGGCGTTGACATACGTTAACGGGGAAAGATGGAAATGTGTGCGCCGACAGGGACTCGAACCCGGGATCTCCTGCTTACATGGCAGACGCTCTATCCATCTGAGCCACCGAGGACACAGAGGATAGCGCGACTGCAGGGGTGTATGTCTGGCACGCCTCCCGCGAAACCCACATTCTCAACGTATTGTCCCGCACTACATTCGCAGAATATGGACTCGGTGGGTTCAGGAGACTAATACGGAACGCCGTGCTGCATCCCGACGGCATCGTATCACTAGCAGTCCAGATGACAGGCATCTTATCCGCATGGCTGTAACGGATCGTGCAGCCACGTCTCGATCCCTGAGTCAACAGATGGGGACATTTTCAAGACAACAGCCATCTACACGAACAGTTCGACGACGTTTGCAGCAGCAAGGACTGTCAGCTCGGAGACCGTGGCTGCGGTTACCCTTGACGCTGCATAACAGACAGGATCGCCTGCGATGGTGTACTCAACGACGAACCTGGGCGCACGAATGGCAAAACGTCATTTTTTCGGATAAATCCAGGTTCTGTTTACAGCATCATGATGGTCGCATCCGTGTTTGGCGACATCGCGGGGAACGCACATTGGAAGCGTGAATTTGTCATCGCCATCCTGGCGTTTTTCGCGGCGTGATGGTATGGGGTGCCATTGGTTACACGTCTCGGTCACGTCTTGTTCGCATTGACGGAATTTTGAACAGTAGACATTACATTTCAGATGTGTTACGACCCGTGGCTCTAGCCTTCTTTCGATCCATGCGAAACCCTAAATTTCAGCAGGATAACGCACGACCGCATGTTGTAGGCCCTGCCGAGGGCCTTTCTGGATACAGAAAATGTTCGACTGCTGCCCTGGCCAACACATTCTCCAGATCTCTCACCAATTGAAAACGTCTGCTCAATGGTGGACGAGCAAATGGCTCATAACAGTACGGCAGTCACTACTCTTGATGAACTGTGCTATCGTGTTGTAGCTGCATGGGCAGCTGTGCCGGTACATGCCATCCAAGGTCTGTTTGGCTAAATGCCCAGGCGTATCAAGGCCGTTATTACGGCCAGAGGTGCTTGTTCTGGGTACTGATTTCTCAAGATCTATGAACCCAAATTGCGTGAAAATGTAATCATATGTCAGTTCTAGTATGATATATTTGTCCAATGAATACCCGTTTATCATCTGCATTTCTTCTTGGTGTAGCAATTTTAAGGCCAGTAGACTCATTGAAGTTCTGAAATTCGGAGAGTGTAGGACTAATAGAGGAGAAGGATGACCTGTTCTGTCTGTTGTTCAAAACGTAACATGAATGCCACAGACTCTTCCTCTTCAAAAGGCTTCAGCACCGTGGTGCTTCACCATGGTCCCGGCAACTCTCCTGGGGTACGTGGACTGAGAGGGCTGTAGCTCACATCTTCTACCCCCTCTCTTTGTCTACTAGCACACTTGAGGTGCAAGCAATGAGGCCAGCACACACCTCCAGACTGTCTGTCAAAAGCAAGATGGGGATCTAAATCAGCCGTCCCTTGACGTAATCGCAAATGAAACATAGCCCGAGGGCCCGTGTACATATATGAGTAGACTGCAGACCGCAGTCTGTTAGTATTTGAAAATGAGGGTCACATACTGAACCCTCAGTTGTTATTCTTTAGGGTTACATATCGTATAAAACTTTGAAACAAGAGTTTCAAAACCTTAACTCACGTAATTAGTGGACGTCCGGCTAAAATGACATACCATTTTGTTTTAAGGTCATTATTGCTTCATAAACTATGCTGTTGAGTAAAATTTGTATCAGGACCATTCCTCATTCGCTTGTAGATTTCGTTATTTTGGTGTCTTACTTTTCACACCTTTTCTACACTCCAGTAAAAAGAGCATTTTAGACCGATGTGAAGGTAATATGACAGACGGGTAAGAAATTTAAATAACCATTAGATATCTGATATATTTAATCGATTTGTATTTAACAAGTAAAAGACCACTCCCGTAACAATTCTTCAGCAATATCAATTAAGGTTCCTCAGTTCAGTGGTACAAAAAGTGAAGACTGGAAGTAGAATTACGAATGTGAATCCATGAAGCAACGAACCAGTTACTTTTTGCAAAAAGTAATTCTCACCAATCCTATCTATTTGCAGACGTCACAAACAACGTTTCCTGTTCTGTGGCTTACTGCAGCACATTCCTTGTGGTTCCACAAATTACACTGCTGCCATCTTAACCAGTGTTCTCCGGGATTTGAATGCGAGTGTAGTTCCAAGCAGTAAGAGCAGCGACAGTCTCCGGAAGCGTCACTGTTGTCGCCATAAAGTTCTTTTTCGTATAATTTTTCAGTTGTGTCACCTCCTTCATAAACATACCAAATATGCGCGACTCCAATAGTTTCAGGTGTTGCACCAGTTCACGATCCAATGCAGTGTTGATAGTTGTTTGGAATCCAACCAGTCCCTTCTGAACACCACTGAAGCTTTTGATCGTATTCCTAGTTCGTCTTATAAGCGTAGTCTGGGGAACTCCGAATGCTTTCGACGCCCGCTGCCATTCCATCGTGCCCCTGGTAGCAGCATCTGTAGCCTACTGCATCTGCAGCCATTCCCATGACTGTCTTGACGATTTCCTTACTTTATTGCCCGCCATATGAAAGCGTAAATTCACGTACTTATGTATGGCCTAAGTAAATTCACTGCATTTGTGTATCATCGCACATTCGTCAATGCATGGTTCATTTTTCGTTTAATTTATTTTATTATAGAATGACCTATTGCTATTGTTGTTCAGTTTAAGCAGCTAAGTAAAATAAATACCTTAACTAATAAAGAAGATCACACAGAATAGAACTAGAGTCCATATTGTGGTAAAATGACGTGCTGTGTCATTTTACCGTGACACATGGTATGTCACTTAGCCTGAAATACCTTCCTTGATTCATTCGACAAACGTCCAAATACCCCATGCTGCAGTAGAACCTTCTATCTCTCAGAACATAGCTAAATGTATGCTTTCAAGATGACTTATACTTTTCTCAAACATGTAACTACTGACAATACTAATGAATGGGTATATATGAATAAAAGTAGAAAGTTGGAGGCTTACCTGTAAGTTTTTCATTCACATTACCAAGACGAAAGCTGGCAGCTCGTCGCCATATACGTAGGAACCAGGTTGCCTATCGACCTTTCTATACAGCTTAGTACACGTGACATCACTCACCTGGCTTCGTCAACAGCCCTGCTATGTCATTTTACCTTGGTATGCCATTAGAGCCTTACTTCCTCTACAATAGTAAAAACTTTTTTGTTTGAGGAGCCAAACTGGTGGTATTACAGTTCTAGTACCAATGAAAGTCTTGTAAATGTTTAGCTACATGACCCCATTGCTATACTCTTTGTATTGTAACTTGATATCATAGGTCATGACGAACACTGGAGTTTGAACCATCGCGTGATCGACAGCTCGCGCACGTCTCCTGGAAGACAATCCTTGGCTTGAAGGTTGCGTGGCATTTTTGCCGCGAGTTCCGTTGAAGCCGTTTTCCGGGTGGAGTGGGCGCAGAGAGGGGGGAGGGGGGGGGAGGGCGTGGAGATGGTTGTGGGAGGGCAGCCAGTGAAGCAGCATGGCAGCACAGTTCAGCAGAGCAACAGGTTGGCTGCTTGTACTACCATCCGAGTAACTTCCAAGATGGCGTCGGAGCATCTTCCAGACGCGAAAGACTTGCACCGGAAACGGGAGTGGACACGTACACTACTGGCCATTAAAATAGCTACACCAAGAAGAAATGCAGATGATGAACCCACCGATTCCATATTCTGCTATCAGTCATTGGATCTCGACCAACGCGAGCAGCAAGGTCGCGATACGATAAACCGTAATCGCGATAGGCTACAATCCGACCTTTATCAAAGTCTGAAACGTGACGATACACATTTCTCCTCCTTACACGAGGCATCACAACAACGTTTTACCAGGCAACGCCGGTCAACAGCTGTTTGTGTATGAGAAATCGGTTGGAAACTTTCCTCACGTCAGCACGTTGTAGGTGTCGCCACTGGCGCCAAACTTGAGTGAATGCTCTGAAAAGCCAATCATTTGCATATCACAGCATTTTCTTCCGGTTGGTTAAATTTGGAGTCTATAGCACGTCATCTTCGTGTTGTAGCAATTTTAGTGGCCAGTAGTGTAGTTCCTTTGGCTGACCATGATGTGGAGGCTACCGGTGGGTCGTCGTCATCCACACGTCTCTTGGCGGCTCCATGTTTTTCCGCTGTCTGTCACTGCACAGCGGCTTTGTATGCTCGGTGAGCTACTTTTAGTTCGTTGCCTCAGTGTCGAGATCACATGGCACTCGTGGGGACTGATCTTCCTCCCCGTTGTGAGCGTGATAATTGTGACTGTTTTGCTTCTAGGGCATGTTTGTGCCCTGCTGCTTTTATATGGGACTCGGTTCAGCCTCCTGTTGGTGTTCCCTGTTCCTGAGTATGGCCAGCCGTCTTCTGGAGAGTGTCTCTCGTATCAAAATACTGTAGCTTTCGCTTCGTAATTGCCATAGAGTTATCATTTGGTGATATGTTTTAAATTATTGGAGTTTTTTAAACGCCTCTTATGTTCAGTGACATTAATCATGACGTTTAAAACATTTTTGTTGCCTAGTGCTTTCTTTAGACATTTGGATCCGGCAAGCTTATGCGCCATACCGGGGCAAAAGTCGTTGCTTCTGTCTACGCAGTATTTGCCGTTTACTCCTCGTGTCGTGATTTGAAGCTGAATCTCGGTTTGACGCTGAACTTCTAACTTAACGGGAAAAAGTGAGGTGGTTGCCTTGGCCTGTTATATTATCTTTTAGCGAGTTTTCGCAAGTATTTTGTGTATGCTGCCAGCATGTAATCTGATCATCTAAGTTTTACTCGGTTTACTTAAAAATTACTTCTCTGTCCATCTGGCTATGATTGTATGTTTGTGCCTTGGGGCGTGTTCTCACAGGTTGCCTAGAAAATAAATATGGTGAGCACCCTATCGACCCGACCTAAGTAATTTCGGGTCCGTGCGTCCGGACCATTTCGCCCGACTCGTGATGGTTTCAGCTTCAATTGTTTTCTGTTTCCTTTCAATGAACCTCGTTTTATGTACACCTCAATTATTTGTAGTTTTTTAATGAAAAACATTTTAACGATGTTTGTGGCCTGCCTCTTTTCTTGGAATCTTTGAAGAGATTGTTACGTAACTTCAGCTGGTGAAATATTACGTTGCTTCTCTTACTGAAATTTGGTGTAAATATTTCAACAACAGTAATCAGTGGCATACAAGATTTGTTTATTTTTGCAAAGAGTACATAACATTTGTCTTAAATTTAAACTTTTCTGCTTCAGGTTCCTATAATGAGTTTTGGAGAGTTGAGAGCATATGCATCAATTAACACTATAACCTTTTGACATTTGAGCTCACTTGAAAATTTTATGACGTTATTGATCGATTATCAGTAACTGTTCTTCAATAATTTTATATTAACGAACAGTTGTGTCTCAATAGGTCCCATTGGCCGAATTGGTAAAGTTACTTTTGCTGACATGTGTTAATAAAAATCTTGATACGAATGTTGTTCTGCCGGCCGCTGTGGCCGAGCGGTTCTAGGCGCTTCAGTCCGGAACTGCTACGGTCGCAAGTTCGAATCCTGCCTCGGGCATGGATGTGTGTGATGTCCTTAGATTAGTTGGGTTAAAGTAGCTCTAAGTCTAGGGGACTGATGACATCAAATGTTAAGTCCCGTAGTGCTTAGAGCCATTTGAACTAGCCAATATTGTTCTACAATGTATTCGTCCAGGTCTTCCCAATCCCGCGTAGCCTTACGCCAACAGTGCGTAGCACAGTTAATTGGAGAGTTTTCTTATTCTTGATGTGCTTTCGGTGGAATGTAGCTTTATGTTTTCCTTTTTTTTTAGCCTTTCTTCGTGAGTATTAGTGATATAACTGAATGGGAATACGAATCTGCTAGGGCAGTTCAGTGGTAGGATTTTGACCCTGCACGGTGAACGTCTTAAATGAGGCACTTGTCGAATTCCTTTTAGAAAACTATAGTGAGAGGCTCTAAGAGCACACATGCTTATAAAAAATAATTATTAGTAGGAAATTGATCTTCGAGTAGTTTATGGATGGCATATTACAAATCCCTTCATGTGAAAGATATAAATAAAGTGTCTTATAATTCAAGTACCAAACTGTATACGCACGATTACAAATAAGAAATGTAATTTTCCTTAACGGGCAGCCACTTCACTAAATTACGTGCTACTACTGTTATCTTCTCATGAAGTGTGATATGAGTATCTTGGTGCTAGAGAAAGGCTCCACTTTTGATAGGCGTAGGAACATACAGAGCCCCGACAGCCAAATGCCAAGTGTACAGGGCAAATGGTATTTCGGCTCTTTTCTGCAGTATGTCATTGCGTCTTCGCATCTGCGGAAGGTGCTTAAAACAGGCATGCGCAGTCTCCGCCGATTCCTTCAGACCATCTCCACTTTTTTGGTAACCACGGCTAGATGGTGAAAGAACTGCTCAGATGACTAACTGTCGAACGGCGGAACTACAAAGCTGCCAGCGTCTCGTTGTCAGAAAAATAGTTGCTCAGCCATCTCTGTCACCGCGGCTGGAAGTCCGTGGTGAGCCGCGACAAGTGAGCCGCGACAACATGTGTGCAATTCTTCCACATAAGGTTCGCCTTTCTCGTCATTCCCTCCCACTCGGCATACGTCATTTTATCAACTGTTGTTAGGTTCCTGCTGGGTCGCGCTGTAGGTGACTGGCTTTTGCTAAGCAATACTTTCTCTCTCTCTGTATTGTTTAAAATGTATGTGTGTGCTCATAAGTTCCTTTTAAATTAAACCTCCACTTCTCCCTCTGCTCGGTCTTATGTTTAATTCATGTTTCGTGGCTCTGTTAGACTACATTCTGATGTGTTCTCGCTGGCAATGGCCTTAAAAAATTCCTTGTTTTTCTTTTGAATATAACTTCATCATGTTGAGTGACTGCAGAAGGAATGTTCAAAAAACTAGTTTTCCAAACATTCCAACTAATTCTGTCCCGTCAATCTGCCGTTTAAAATGAATAAACCTACGAACATTTTAGCGATCATTCCACACTAAACATTGGCTGAAAACCGAACTCGGAAATTCGTATCCACTGTAGCATGCGGAGTTTGCTGCGATCTTCGATGACTATTACGTATGTTATTGCTTCTACTCCGTGAAAAACTAGCTTCATCAGTGAATACCACTAATGGGAGCAAATGAGGATTGTCATTAAAGCAGCGACAAAATTCAAGTCTTTTGGCCAGGTCGCCAATGTAAAGATTGTGAACACGCTGTGTGTGAAGTGCGTTAGTCTTCCTCTTGCGATGTTAGCCATACACGTGTTCGTGGGACACCGACATGAGCTGAAATTCGCCGTCTGCTGGTAGTAGGATTACGCTCCACAATTCCTACAATCTGTTGCTAAACCTGTGCAGGTTGTTGACCCACACCCTCAGAAGGAATGGGAACCTCGAAGAATACCCGTTTCGTGCAATGTGGTGAAAAATCTGATCAACACTCTACGGTCAGGAATTCGACGTGTCGGAAAGCGCCGTCGGTGTTCTTTGATAACAGCAGCAGCACTACCATCGCAGACGCTTACACATGCATCGTATCTGCATAGTCTTCATTAGTTTAGATGTGTGGCATTTTAGCCAGCGCATTGGTAAACACTGTTAATCGATCCTTCTCTGTGATAGACTCTCAGTTCCTCACACAGCTTCACACGCAACACACCGTGGACAACTGCACATTCAATGGGCTACTTTATAGGCAGAAACGAATCCCTAGCGAAGAGGTTGAAAGCAGCGAGGTAGGCTGGGCCAGAACAAAACGTCAAAGAGGTTCGGCGGGTAAGACACGTCTCAGGCACCATTCGGAGTAGAACACATGCCCATTTGAAGCTGTTTGCTTCACGTGAGCTTTCTTGTCACGTCTCTGAATATTGACCATTGCTTCTGGGACATCCTGTATATGATGAGCCATATTGTTGATGCACACTGGCTGAGATATATATTGGCCAAACTGCCAGTCTTGGCCGGCCGCTGTGGCCGAGCGTTTCTAGGCACTTCAGTCCGGAACCGCGCGACTGCTACGGTCGAAGGTTCGAATCCTGCCTCAGGCATGGATGTGTGTGATGTCCTTAGGATCGTTAGGTTTAAGTAGTTCTAAGTTCTAGGGGACTGATGACCACAGATGTTAAGTCCCATAGTGCTCAGAGCCATTTTAATCATTTGCCAATCTTGAGAGTAGCAAAGCTCTACACTCTGTATTAGAATGGACAGAATTTTAGTAAATTCTGATTACTGTGAGACGACAACGTTTGTAGGGACACGGCTTCTACCCAGAGTTTATACTACAACTACGCTGTACACTCTTTATCTCTGATGTTCTACCGACGCTGTGATTCGAGGCGGGGCACTTTACTGTGTACCTAACTTAGTAAATTAGCCATTAGGGATGCATCTCATCGACAGAGTTGTGAAGAATGGACCTGGTATATGATGATGGTTGATCCATGTCTTCAGGTAATCTGCACCGATGACTACAGTACAATTTGGATATCAACACAATTATCGAAAGTTCACAGACTGAAAGAAACAACTCTGAATACTCATGGTACCAGTAATAGTTCCCTGAGCAATGGGTCTTCAAGAAGAGTATCTGAGGTTACTCTGGTAGCCTATTCAGGAAGTGACGGAGCATGAGACACATTTCATGACTTTCACAGAAAATCAAACGTGTCACGTGGATAGACCTTGGAGATCACTGTGTAGTGCCACGTAAAACGTAGCTGATAGTTCATTGTACTGATTCCATTTGAGATTTACGGCTACGAAAGCATTTTACTGACTGTTGAGTTCTGCAGTTCAACACGTGGTGATTCTTATTGTAGTTACAAATTACAAAAAATTGTATCCTGATGCGATCAGTTAACAATGCTAACTCGGATGTAATTGATGTATTTTACTACCTGAAATAGGGTCAGAAGTACTGCTTGCTTGCACTCAAGGTTAATTAAACACAAGTACACTTTTCATTTTTATTCTGCTTCTTAGAAACTGATAAAATGAACTGATTGTAGTGCTGATGTTGCCTCCAGATGATATTTCAGTGCATGTAGTTCACGCTGATATATTATTGGTTGGGTAACTGCTGTTACTGCAACTACGCTTTTCCTGTTGTGTTGTGGTTGTTGTTTGGCTAATTAAAGCCACAGAATCTATTGTTGACTCTGTTGCAATGCTTGCTGACGTTCTCACAAATGCAACACGTTCAAGTCCTCACTGAACAGTCACTGCAGTTGGAAAACTATCCTTGTTGTCATTTATTTATCTTAACAAATAGTAACCAATTTCAAACATTCTCTAGCCGACAGAGCTGCGTGTGCTCATAAACACTGGAGAATCAGACAGCTGCGCGAGTGTCGTTTGGGGCAGGTCAGCAGCAGACAACCGATTACGAACGTAAGAGGTTGCATAAACAATGAACAGTTGGCACTTGAGTACTTGAGAACTAGCATGCACTACGGTGCAAGTATGCGCAGTGTCAAGGTGTTGGTTTTGTTTGGTGGGGATGGAACAGGCTCACATGTCTAGCGACTATCCCACAGTTCACACAGATTTTGTGGCTCATTCGAAATATATCGAGTGAACCGTTGAGTGCCGTTACTCAAGAAGAGGGCTGATGAAAAGAAACTTGTGCATCGTCAGAGCCATGAAACAGTGTACAAGAAGTAGAAGTGCAAGAGAATAAAACCGACCTTAACGATCCTGTTAATTTAGAAAGGCGTTGCAATGTGTTTCTCAAGTTCCTGTGCATTGGGTGAGTGGTTAAAGTGCACTGTCAAAGAGTGTTACTGGGTTAAAATGGAAACAGAATCTTTTACGATATTAAATAAAAAGCGTTACACGAAGAAGCTGCAAAGGAAACGATCGTTGTGATGAATTGGCTCAGAAGACAATCGTTTATTTCCACAAGGCCAAGAGACGGCTAGTACTGAGAACGTTGCCTTCCATTCTGAAACACATCATCAGTGTTTCGAGCAGCAGTTCGTCTCTACGACAGATTGCTAACGTTGTATGATTCAGCAGGCGTAAAACGGCCATAAGTGGAAATTATTAACAAAAAATGAAAACATTCTCGGAACACTATTGCAATATTTACAAGCTAAACTACACACATATTTACTCGCCTAACTTACATATGGATGTCACTTATATCCACACACCACATGCAGGAAACCATTGTTTTAAAATGGAAAGAACAAACGTTCGCTTGCAGCAGTTTCTAAGGGAAAGCAAGCAATCATTTTGCACGCTAGAGGTGACGTCAGGTTTAGTGCTAAATGCACTGCTAATATTTAAGTGCAACGCAAAGTATTGTGGTTTTCGTACTACCGTAACTGTAAAATCTTTAACAAGCAGCTCTGTGGTATTTACTAATGATGCTTCCGATTACATCATCGAAATTAATCCCCCAACAGTCTTACCTTTCCATAATGAGGAAATGATAACAACATTCCGCAAAGAGGCATTCAGTTCCATGTGTCCATGCGTTGTGGTCTTCACTCTGAAGACTGTTTTTTTTGATGGAATTCTCCATGCTGCTCTATCCTGCAGAAGTCTCTTCATCTCTGAATATTTACTACAATCTACATCCTTCTGGATCTGATCACAGTGTTCATCTCTTGGTCTCCTTCTACGGTTTTTATCCTACCACACTTGCTTGCAATACTACACTGGTTATCCCTTGATGTCTCAGAATGTGTCCTATCAACCAATCCCTTCTTCTACTAAGATTGTTCCACAAATTTCTTTTCACCCTAGTTTTATTCATTACCTCCCCATTAGATACGTGATTTTCCTATTTTAAATTTCACCATTATTCTGTAGCACCGCATTTCAAAACCTTCTATTCTTATCTTGTCTAAGCTGTTTATGGTCCATATTTCACTTCCACACATGGCTACACTCCATACAAATACTTACAGAAAAGACTTTCTCACAAAACTACAATGGATTTTAACAAACTTCTTTTCTTTAGAAATGTTTTTCTTGCCATTTGCTGGTCACTATTTTATATCCTCTCTACTTCGGCCGTCATCAGTTATTTTGCTGCCCTAATAGTGTAACTCATCTACTTTAGGTATCTCGGTTCCTAATATAGTGCCCCTAGCACCACATGATGTATATCGACTGCTTTCCATTGTCTTTGATTTGCTTTTGTTGATATTCACCTTATATCCTCCTTTCGAAACACTGCCCATCCCGTGCAACTGCTCTTCCAAGTCCTTTACTGTCTCTGACAGAATTACAATGTCATCGGCAAACACCCAAGTTTTTATTTGTTTTCCCTGGACTTTAATTCCTAGTCCAAGGTTTTGTTAGGTTTCCTTTACTGCTTTAACACTGTACAGCTGGAATAACATCGGGATAGGATACGAGCTTGTCTCACTTATTCTTCTCTTTCATGCTCCACGACTCATAGCTACCATCTGGTCTCTGTACAAGTAGTAAGTAGCCCTTCGCTCCCTGTATTTTACCTTCACTACCCACAGAGTTTCAAAGAGAATATTTCAGTCAACATATTAAAAAGCTTTCTCTTATGCTACAAATTCTTTAAACGTAGACTTGCCTTCCCTTAATCTATCATTCACAGAAATCGTATGGTCAGTATTGTCTTGCACGTTTCTATATTTCTCTGGAATGCAAACTAATCTTCCTCGAGGATGGCGTCTATTAGTTTTTCCATTCTTCTGCAATGAAATCGTGTTAGTATTTTGCAGCCATGATATATTAAACTGATAATTCGTTAATATTCTCATCCGTTAGCATCTGCTTTCTTTGGAATTGTAATTATGTTCTTCCTGAAGTCTGAGGCTGTTTCGCCTGTCTCATTTGTCTTGCACACCAAATGGAATGTTATGGCCTGCATTCCTAAGGCTGTCACTAAGCCTGATGGAATGTCTTCTTCTCTTTTCTACTCTCTCTTTTCTCGTTAATTTTCCTGTTTCTTTGCCCTAGTGACATGAACTTCTAAATTCGTACATTTGTCCTCTAGCCATACCTACTTAGCCATTTGCACTTCCTGCCAGACTCATATTTTGTACGTTTGTATTCTCTTTTGTCTGCTTCGTTTACGTTATTTTACATTTTTTACTTTCGTTAGTTAAATTCAGCATCTCCGATGTTATCCAATAATTGATACTAGGCTTTCTCTTTTTACCTATTTGATCCTCTGCTGCCTTCACTATTTCATTTGTCAAAACTACCCGATCGTCTTCTACTGTATTTTTTTCCCCTGTTCTTGTTAGTCGTTCCCTATCGCTTCCTCTGAAACTCTGAACAACCACAGGTCCCTTTAATTTATCAACGTCCTATCTCCTTAACTTTCTACCTTTTTCCAATTACTTCAGTTTTAACCTACAGTTCCTAACCTATAACGTGGGGTCAGTCTCCACATCCGCCATTGGAAATATCTTACAGTTTACGGGTACAAAGTTATGTACTAGTTTTGGGTACCATTACGCTGCTGCCTCACTTCTGAGACATCGCTGACATGGCGTTGCCATTATAAAACAAGTGAAGTCTTACCAACACATGTAACCTCCAGCATCCGGTCCCAGCCAGACGAGTTCGAATATGACAAGCTGCTTTCCGTGTCTAGCAGTGTCCACTGCCTGCTGTCATGGACCTGGAGCTGTGGCTGTCTTCTTCAGTCACTTACTTTAGCTGTAGCTAAACGACGAGCTAGCTGGTCGACCAGAGGCATGCAGTAGGATATGCACACGTCATCATGGCCCAATTACTGTGGCGAAACTATTAGCTGCTATTACTCTGACAAGGCAGCAGTTATTATTATCGGACAAGTTAACAAGTTATTTCAAGTAGTAATAGTTAACAGTCATAAGTTTTGCGTTTATGATTCAAAATTCTGCCTATAGAAAGAAATAAGTACCGAAGAAAGAGAAGTATTGACTTAAGCAAGATAATTGTCGAATGACTACATCTTCATTGTGCCCACATTTCGTAGCAGTAAAGATGCTAAAAAGAGATCTAGATAGGACATCAGCAGGCAACATTGGTGCTGAAAAATTTTATTCCTCTTCTTACATTAAAGAGAGGATACTTTGAAGGCATCAACCATCACCATCATCAAACCTTGCTCGTCACGTATACAGATTGTTAAAAGAAAGTATTCCATATTTTGAGAAGTGATAGAGTGGGCCAATATAAGACAAAAATGCCCAGTAAACATGGACTCCGATTTCACACCTTAACAATTTTTCATCTGCGCTACTGTAAAACACATCTTTTTTTTTATCTCTCAAAATAAGAAAATGAAAGGACTTGCAGTAGAACAGGTTTGTTTCATTATGGAGAAAATGAACTAGTGCTCATAGTTCATAAATATATGCACCCTTCAACGCTCTGTGTATGCGTACTTGAAGTGTGTCATTATAAATCATAATGAATTTAGGAACATTTACACGTTTCTATAAAATACCATCTGGTAAACTGACATCACGCATGATCTTAAACATGTCAATGTGAATTTAATAAGTTCCATAGTGTGGATAATAAAGCTTCATCAAGCGTTATTACCCAGGATTCAGCTAGAGAATTAGATTACTGCATACAAATAATAGTTTGGTAAAGCTGCACATTTGTGTTAGTAAAGTACAGGCGGTAAATAGTTGCCATTGTACTTGAAATTTCGTTACTCTTCTAAAAAAAGAAGTTGAGTAGACACAGTGATTCAGTGTCAGCTTAGCTAGATTGTCGTGTCTACGATCACTAGTATTCTTGTTACATATAACGGGAACCTCACTACACACCAATCTGCCTTTTGTTGCTAATGTTGGAAACAACAACAGGCTCTAGAAAGACACATTAACAGCACGGATGGCAACTAACTTCTTTCCATGGTTGACCATTAGTTAACACGGCATCTCTCTAAAGACCTGTCAGGCGCTGTAACGCAAGAATTATAGCAACTGTAGCAGCATTTCAAATATAGTCCTTCATTGTTCACTCTTGAGTCATATATTTTACCAGGATGTTTTGGGTTAAAAAAAATTGAAACTAAACACCCAATGATTTAAATAACCTGGTGGATGATAAAAATAAAATATTTTCTTCTTCATGACTTCTTCAGATACAAAATAATTACGCATTCAGAATCCTGTAATAACATTTTTTATTCATTTCATAAAATTGTTTTCCACTTTGAATAGTCTATTGTATTCAGTACCACAACAAATAAATTCCAAAACTGAGCAAGTAGCAAACCAGCTGTGATGTACACCATCACGCAAAACATCATGACAAATATTTTTAGAGTTAAAAGAAGTCCAGTTTAAACGAAACACGGAAACCTATCGATCTGTTAGCTCATACAGTCGCACTCTGTTGTATCAAATTAACTGATGAGCATGCACACTCCTTCCAGATGTTCGATATTCAGGTCGTCGTGCAGCGGCGTTTTACCACTTCACAGCGTACGTAATACTTTCAATAGCATCTACTCCTTTCACGTACAGCATAATTCCGTATATTTGTCGTCTAATATTAATACGAGATACAGTGCGAAAAGCAGTGGATGAAAGGGCCGTGCTTTTACAACGTATTGTAGGGAAAAGTATTATTCCTGACCACTAACACGAGTTAGAACAACTAATATGGTAATCAGCTACAGTTACCAAACAAAAGTTAGTTCATGTTTAGAGTAGACAATTGTTCCATTAACAGTGGAGAAAGCTACAAAACAATTAGCGCAATAGACAGTACACGAAACAGTGTTGTAATCTATCGTCCCTTCTTTTTACGTTTTCTTTCTCTCTGTCACGTCTGTTGCTATTTCAACAGTAGTTTCATATGAACGAATATCGTAACTATAAAATTTACCCTGAGCTGTCGTCTTAAAAAGCAGATGGCATCTCGGCACAGTCCGATGCCAATACAGTCATCCAAGAACTTTTCATATACCATTTTTGCAGCTTTCTTTGTACTCCACAGTCGGTCGTTGTGTTCGTAGGTCGTCTTCTTCTACCAAAATATATCTTATCCAGGAGTATGTGACGTGATACACTGTGGACACTGCAGGTACAGCTTATTTGTCTCTTCTTGGTACTCCACTATTCAGTGTGTAATATTAACCGTGTAAATTCCTGTGAAAGCTGTTCATCCAATTTATGTTGCGTCACTAATCTGTTTAACAATTTCAGTTCATATACTTTTGGCAATTTTGTTTAGGTTTACACCATGTATTTTACACATACTCTTTACAGTGATTTGCTGATGCTGCAAGCTGTTGGCGATAATCTTACGTCCATTCATTCTACATCTACATTTATACTACACAAACCACCCAACGGTGTGTGGCGGAGGGCACTTTACGTGCCACTGTCATTACCTCCCTTTCCTGTTCCATTCGCGTATGGTTCGCGGGAAGAACGACTGCCAGAAAGCCTCCGTGCGCGCTCTAATCTCACTACTTTTACATTCGCGATCTCCTCGGGAGGTATAAGTAGGGGGAAGCAATATATTCGATACCTCATCCAGAAACGCACCCTCTCGAAGCCTGGACAGCAAGGTACACCGCGATGCAGAGCGCCTCTCTTGCAGAGTCTGCCACTTGAGTTTGCTAAACATCTCCGTAACGCTATCACGCTTACCAAATAACCCTGTGACGAAACGCGCCGCTCTTCTTTGGATCTTCTCTATCTCCTCAGTCAACCCGACCTGGTACGGATCCCACACTGATGAGCAATACTCAAGTATAGGTCGAACGAGTGTTTTGTAAGCCATCTCCCTTGTTGATGGACTACATTTTCTAAGGACTCTCCCAATGAATCTCAACCTGGCACCCGCCTTACCAACTATTAATTTTATATGATCATTCCACTTCAAATCGTTCCGCCCGCACACTCCCAGATATTTTACAGAAGTAACTGCTACCAGTGTTTGTTCCGGTATCATATAATCATACAATAAAGGATCCTTGCGTTCATTACATCCAAATTCCCTAGTTATATAATTCGAACCATTTAGGTCGGATCACAGATACAGACACGTATCTGCCGACTGCTTCATTATATGCAAGTGTTGGTGCATCACTGTGGAAGGCGTGCAACACATGTAGCAGCCACGACTAGATGTTTTTAATGGGTGAGAGTTCCACAGACCGTGGTGGCCAGGGCCACAGTCGAACACTTTGGGCATTCACGAAGGTCTGGTCAGCACGGCTAGTCTAGCCTGATCTTGTCGAAAAATGTCACGGAAAACTCGAGCAGTTCAGACACGGGCCTTAGCACATCAGGAATACTACGCACCTCAGACTTTCACATCGGGTACTGGACGCATATGATGAGACCAATATTATAAAGCAGGGTCCATTCTCCTCGGAACCTCCATGGATGTGAGCATTACGATACAGCAGACTGAACTAGAATCCCTTTAAAATTTTGCAGGCGCATTGAATGTTCAAGCAAATTTCGAACTTGCAGCCGGTCGTCGAGTAATTCGATTGGGCGCTTGCCATTCAGGTGAACCATCGAAGAAGGGGAAGAATTGCACCATTCTGCCCTATATAGTGCACTGCGAGTATTCCTGGCGGCAGCGCCCTCGCTGGTGGAACCGTGGAACTCAGCTGTCCTCCATGTTACCGATCGTACTCTGTCGTCTTGGATTGGAACAAATCGTGGAAATGGTGGGGTTCTTCACACTATCCAACTGACTGCCGCTATCACAGTTCACAGATTTTCCGCCGGGCGTATTTCAAAAAATGGTTCAAATGGCTCTGAGCACTATTGTACTTAACTGCTGAGATCATCAGTCCCCTAGAACTTAGAACTACTAACCGAAGGACGTCACACACATCCATGCCCGAGGCAGGATTCGAACCTGCGACCGTAGCGGTCGCGTGGTTCCAGGCTGTAGCGCCTAGAACCGCTCGGCCACTCCTGCCAGCACGCGTATTTCCATGGATTCTTTAACAACGGAGTTACAAGCACATGTAGGTCAAAACCACAGTTCTATCATATTCCATTGGCTGTACATTGGAGATACAGCGTTCGGCAATAGCGGACGTCACTGCCTTTTTTCGGTATGCTCTATCTCCAACTTATTTTATGTTCAGCCATATTTTGAACAAACTGAAGGCGTCACCGGGGATAGCCCCCTGTCACACTTGGTGGCCAACCTTTTAATGGAGGATTTCGAGAACAGAGCGCTTGAATCAGCTGCCCTTAAACTAACTACACTTTGGAGGAATGTAGATTATACTTTCATACCGTGGCCCCATGGAAAAGATAAATTGACGAGGTTTCTTCACCATCTGAGCTACGTTCATAAGAACATTCGGTACGCCATGGAAATAGAGAGAGGCGGTTGTCTGCCTTTCTTGGGTGTCTTGGTTAGAAGAAAGAATGATTGTTCTCTGGGGCATTCAGATGATCCTAAGTCCAATCATACAGATTTGTATTTGCAGGCGTCAAGTTGTCATCGGCCGTCGGGAACTATGAGAGTGCTTGAAACACAGCTCACACTGTATCAGATCTAGATAGTTTACGAAACAGCTCGCCCATTTAATGACAGTGCTTAGAAAGAATAGAAATTCCACCCAGCAGATTAACAGCACACTGTCTCTTAAAACCAAGAATCAGGAAGTGAATTTAGCTTTTCTTCCTTTTGTGGACAACATTTCGTTTAAAATAGCAACAATCCTCAGTATCTTTCAAGTGAATGGGATATTCCGTGCACCATCTAAGACGGAATCCTTTTGAGATCAATGAAGGACGACTTGTTACTGTGGATGGTCAGAATTTACAAAATACTTTTTCAGTGCTGTGTGGCTTACAAGGAGAGACCTCGGGCACCATGAAAGAACGCTGCACTCAACATCAACGATGCACTCTCCTTTTGCAACCAAGCAAGTGCACTATTTCCGAACGCTGTATTACCACTGGATATTCATGGGATTTGATAGAATTGTGATTCTGACCACAGGAACATCTTTTTGAGACTCCATTATAAAAGAATCCTTTGAATTAAGCCTGGCGGAAAATCTGATGAAAGGTGACAGCGGCTAGCATTTGGACAGTGCGAGAAACCCCATCATCTCCACGATTTGTTGTAATCGAGGACGACAGAGTGCGCCAACGGCCGCTGCGAATGGTAGCACACAGGACAGCTGACTTCCACGGCTCCATCCACCGGGAAGTGTGCTTCGTCCGTCATCATGAAATTTGAGGCATTCGCGGAATACTCGCTGTTGTATTCAATGGGGCGGGCAGGAGCAAGTTTTCGTCAGTCTTCGATAGCCTGCCTGAAGTTGACTGGGAGGTCCCAGTCGAAATATCGGTCAATGAATCAATCGATGACCGGTTGCAGGTCCGAAATTTTTTTGAAGAGACGTTGTGGTTTCTCACCGGTATCCAGTGCATGACTGACAATGCAGCTGACTTTGTTGCCCTGCCAAGAGTAGCGCCCCTATCGTGCACAGCTTGTGCATAACCTCCTTTAGGATAACGACGTCGCTCGACTAGGGTGGCCAGTATGTTCTCCAGACATGAACCTTATCCAACATGCCTGGGATATATTAAAAGGGCTGTTTATGGACGACGCGACCCACCAACGACTCTGAGGGGTCTACGCCGAATATCTTGAGGAGTGCGATAATACGGACCAAGAGTGCCTTGATGAACATATGGACAGTATGCCACGACGAATGCTGGCATGTATCAGGGCAAGACGACGTTCTACGAGGTATTAGAGGTACCGGTGTGTGCAGCAATCTTGACCACCACCTCTGATGGTCTCGCTGTATGGTGGTACGACACGCAATGTGTGGTTTTGATGCGCAATATAAAGAGCGAAAATGATGTTTATGTTGATCTCTATTCCAGATTTCTGTACTCGTTCCAGAGCACTCGGAACCGAGGTGATGCAAAACTATTTTTTATGTGTGTAATTGCACAGGAGTGGAATTTGTGGTGAGTCACATGAAACCAGTCAGAAGACTACGTGTATCAGGGCAAGACGACGTTCTACGAGGTATTAGAGGTACCGGTGTGTGCAGCAATCTTGACCACCACCTCTGATGGTCTCGCTGTATGGTGGTACGACACGCAATGTGTGGTTTTGATGCGCAATATAAAGAGCGAAAATGATGTTTATGTTGATCTCTATTCCAGATTTCTGTACTCGTTCCAGAGCACTCGGAACCGAGGTGATGCAAAACTATTTTTTATGCGTGTAATTGCACAGGAGTGGAATTTGTGGTGAGTCACATCAAACCAGTCAGAAGACTACGAGTCATAAATAAAAATAAGTGAATGAAATTTGTGTGGCACTGAGCAAGTACACACTTGCGTGTACCATCTGCATGGCCACATGCAAGTGCTCACTCAGTTGTCATGTATACAGAGAAAGAAATGTAGTTACCGCTAAAGGGTGGATCAACGTCAGGCAGGTTGGCCCAGGGTGGAAAATATTCCGTTGTTATGTAATGAGGAAGCACATGAAGTCAGCTGGTTTGCAGTCCCAACTCGAGGAGTCTCGCAGCAGCTGGCTATTGGTGCACCAGTTGGCGACGCGCTACAATGACAAAATCGAGTCTCGCATCCCTTAATCATTCTCAAACTATTTTAGGTAAACTATTCACTACAGCATTTGAGTTTTCGTTATTTATAGCTCTATATTCACTGGTAAGTAAGTCGAAAAGTTTGTAGTGATAAATATTGGAGCATTATACACCATATGTTGCTGTACACGAAATTTAGCTAAGGTATTGAATTTTTCTTTAGCGAGAGGAAGTCTCTATCTGTCTCCAACCATGAACATTAATTTTATGTTACACTTTGACTTTGAACCTCACGCAATTTACAGTAAAATATTCGTATCGTATCCAATATCACCTAAAACCCATAAGACATCTAAACGAGATTTCACCTAATGATAGCCTACAAAGTGGATTTTATCATATACTTAACATACAGAACTTTCTTACGTATTTCAACATGGCCGAAGCTACAACTTTTATTAAACCGTTTCCAATTTGGTTGTGTAGTTTTTGAAAATTCGTTGATAGTTAGTGAAAAGAGAGCTCCCTAGTATGAAAATAAACATGAGGTTTCTTCTCTTACATTACTGAAAACAGACACAATGTGTTTTTCATAAGGTACTGACCTCTCTGAAAGCCTCTCTTGTTTGATAAGAGACTGTTTCAAGATTCTGTAACAATTTTATTGGGAGGAGAATTTCTGCATTTTATACTGTGTTTTGGCACATGAACCAAAATTAAACTTGTCAACACTTTACTCATAACTGACAATACTTTTACAAACAAAAATTAGTAAATGTTTAGAGAAAAATAAATGGACAATTCAATTTCAGTCTTGACAGGATCCTGTAACCAATCATGTTTTTAATACTGAATGACTGGGAAGAAAACTTACCAAAGGATTTTCTCCCTGTTGTTTCTATCCCCATTCAGACTGAAGTGGTGAATTTTTTCACCACAACTACGTTGAAATGTGTTAGTGGTAGATCACACATATTTATAAGCTATTTTACCCCTAAGGAGAGGCCGGCCGAAGTGGCCGTGCGGTTAAAGGCGCTGCAGTCTGGAACCGCAAGACCGCTACGGTCGCAGGTTCGAATCCTGACTCGGGCATGGATGTTTGTGATGTCCTTAGGTTAGTTAGGTTTAACTAGTTCTGAGTTCTAGGGGACTAATGACCTCAGCAGTTGAGTCCCATAGTGCTCAGAGCCATTTGAACCATTTTTGAACCCTAAGGAGAAATGTCAAGGGATTCATAAAGTAATGACTATCATGCTTTTGTAATCTTGGTATCCACACGTGAACAGGAATCAAATTTGTTTTTGTGTTTGACATAGAGTAGACTAACCCAATTAAACTCTTTCGTAACTATAAGCTGTTAACACATCGATGGCTTGCACAACCTTGCCAACTACTCGTCA
Organism: Schistocerca americana; assembly: GCF_021461395.2. NCBI lineage: Eukaryota > Metazoa > Arthropoda > Insecta > Orthoptera > Acrididae > Schistocerca > Schistocerca americana. Next base: position 127,672,998 of record NC_060122.1, on the reverse strand, counting down.
AAGTGAACAGAGGTTTACATTTCAATTTTACCAGGATTTGGTATTATCTCACACGTTGTATGTTAAGAAAGAGGAAAAATCGAATCATTTGGAACATTAGGTACAATTTACGCCATATTATCAATTAGATTAATAAGATTTACTGTATGAGGACTGATGAATTAAACGTTATGTGTAGTAAGAAGATTCACTCACTTACTCTGTAAAGTGATAGGAACGGAAAGATAGCATGTTATTTGCTGCACTTTTACATATATCAAAAATAACTAAAGCGTAGAAGCAAACTCATTTCGTACGCTTCAGTCTCCAGTGTTTATTGTTCAAGACGTACTGGGTAACAATATTAGCAGGAGAATTGGTGATTTATTTTCATTTGATTTTCTGGACTTTTTTCTTCAGAAACGTGATGAGTGACGAGTTTTAAGTAACATACACAATATATTTACCTAAACGGCACGCTAAATTTTGTTTCTTTTGCCAAAACAAACAGAAATTGAGCACAGAGATGACCGCCAAGAGGAACACATGAACCCACTGCTGTCGCAGAAGAAGCATCCTAGCAGTGCTGGAAATACGTAATCAGATTATCGCTCAAACGTTAGGGGTGTGAATAATAACGACTGCATAGCCGTGTTCTTGCGATTTTAATGGAACAATTTGTAAAAAAAAAAAAAAAAAAAATATTTATACCCTCACTATGTAGCCTGATAATAAACTGTCTTCCCTTTACCTATCATTATTTAGTTTTATTTTCAATTTCGGTTTTGGTTCAGCAAAAGAAACATAATTTAAATTGACATATACACTGAAGAGCCAGAAAAACTGGTACATCTTCCTAACATAGAGTAGGCCCTCCGCGAGCACGCGCAAGTGTCACAGCACAACGTGGCATGAACTTGACCAATGTCTGAAGTAGTGCTGGAGGGAACTGACACCATGAATCCTGCAGGGCTGTCCATAAATCAGGGGGCGGAGATCTCTTCTGAACAGCACGTTGCAAGGCATCCCAGATAAGCTCAATAATATTGCTGTCTGGGGAGTTTGGTGGCCAGCGGAAGTGTTTAAACTCAGGACATATTCCTAGCCACTCTGTAGCAGTTCTTGACGTGTGGGGTGTCGTATTGTCCTGCTGGAATTGCCCAAGTCCGTCGTAATGCACAATACACATGAATGGATGCAGGTGATCAGACAGAATGCTTACCTACGTGTCACCTGTCAGAGTCATATGTAGACGCATCAGGTGTCCCATATCACTCTAACCGCACACGCCCCACAAAAGTACATTGCCTCCACCGCTTGAACAGTCCCCTGCTGTAAAGCAGGGTCCTTGGATTCATGACATTGCCTCCATACCCGTATACGTCCATCCGCTGGTTACAATTTGAAACGAGAGTCGTCCGACAAGGCAACATGTTTCCAGTCACCAACAGTCCAATGTCAGTGTTGTCAGACCCAGGCGAGGCGTAAAGCATTGTGGCGTGCAGTCGTCAAAGGAACACGATTGGGCCTTCGGCTCCGAAAGCCCATATCAATGATGTTTCGTTGAATGGTTCGCACGCTGACACTTGTTGATGGTCCATCATTGAAATCTGCAGAACGGTTACACTTTTGTAACGTTGAACGATTCTATTCACTCGTTGTTGCTCCCGTTCTTGCAGGATCTTTTTTCGACCGCAGCAATGTCGGAGATTTGATGTTTTGCCGGATTCCTGATTTTCACGGTACACTCGGAAATGGTCGTACGGGAAAATCTCCCCTTCATTGCTACCTCGGGGAAGTTGTATCTCAACGCTCGAGTGCCAACTATAACACCACTTCAGGCTCACTTAAGTCTTGGTAACCTGCCATTGTAGCAGCAGTAACCGAATTAACAACTGCGCCAGACACTTGTTGTCTTACATAGGGGTTGCCGACACGAGCGCCGTCTTCTACCTGTTTACAGATAGTATACGCATGCCTGTGCCAGTTTCTTTGTCGCTTCAGTGTAGATAAATGTACCATATACGTTACTCAAAACTCGTCACTGATGATACTTCTGAATTAAAATGTTTAACAATTGACAATTGCAACTGAATATTACCAAAGATTTTATACCAACCCTTCAGTTATCTTCGACGTAGGGAAAAGTACAGAAAATATTTTACAATTTTTCCTTTCCTATTCATGCACAGAAAAAGCGAGGGAATCCTCTTACTACAGATATCTTTCAGTTCGTCAATGATACTTACTGCGACGAATAGCTGGCAAGGTTCTACAAGTCGTCAATGTGTTCACAGCTTCATAGTTACGATAGAGTTTTATTGGGACCATTCAATAATGGTGCAAAAATGCAGCACTGTTCCCTTAGAAAAATTTAATTTCATACCTGTTCAGACGTCGCTGTCAAGGTTACGAAAACATGTTAGTCATTACTGTATAAACCGCTTGAGGCTACTCGTTAAGGTTAAAGTAACTTATAAATATATATAATCTATCTTTACTACATTAAATAATGGTATAAAGAAGTTCACCACTTCACTCTGAACTGGGATTGGAATAAAAATATGGTATAGGATTTGCTACGAATTATTTTCATATTTCACAGATGAAGGACAGGGAGATAATCCTTCGGTAAGTTTCCTTTCTAGTCGTTTCACTATTAAAAATACGATTGGTTACAGGATTCCGAAAAACCTGCAACAGAATTGGCGATCAATTTTTGTCTGAAATGTTTATCATTCTCATTTGCAGGAGTATCAGCAGTTTATAGTAACGACTATACTTCTGATGCCTGAAAAAACTCCAAACCACCAAGCTCGCTAGTAAATTATTTATTCAGAGTGTGGTACCTCCGCTGGGGACCACCTTCACTGAATCATTCCTTCAGCAGCCTAGCAGAAAGCCTGCAGGACTCCATGTGGTGAGCACTTGAGACCCAGACACAGGAGTCTTTCTGCAGTCACAGAGGGGATAGCCTGAACGATACTGTCATCTCGCTAAAGCTTGGTTGGTTCATTGAATGGTGAAAGGGACCAAACTACTAGGTCGCAAGCCGCCTTTTCCTCAATCAGGCGGGTCTACATGACTGTAGATCAGAGACAGCCTGCAACACTAAACACAGAGGAAGAAAAGCCCATGGCCTACTGAATGTCAACGAAGACTCGATAAGGGACGAAAAAGAAGAAAGGGGAGATATAGGTTCAAATGGCTCTGAGCCCTATGGGACTCAACTGCTGAGGTAATAAGTCCCCTAGAACTTAGAACTACTTAAACCTAACCAACCTAAGGATATCACACACCTCCATGCCCGAGGCAGAATTCGAACCTGCGACCGTAGCGGTCGCGCGGTTCCGGACTGTAGCGCCTAGAACCGCTTGGCCACTGTGGCCGGCGGGGAGATATAGGAAAAAAGGCATTGGAGATGCCGTGTTTATGAAGCTGCCTGAAGTCTCTAAAAGCAGAATGCAACGATGGAACATATAACCCCAATCCCTCCCCACTTACCAGAGGTACCCCATACAGAAACTGTCTAGGAAAGACTGTCAGCACAGATAGGGCAACAGAAGTACAGATATAAGTTGAACAAGTCAAACAGACCATGTGAGAGGGTGAGAGGAAGAGAAGAAGAACACTTAGGGTGAGGGCTGGGGTGGACCAAAAAGTCCAGACCCCTCAGCACAGTTTGTGCAGAGGAGGCAACAATGTGTTCAGCCATTTGCTGAATGGGCTGATAAGATTAAGTGGCCTCCCCTTAGAGGTAGTGATAAAAGCAGCCTTCACGAATAAAATTCAACACTAAGTCAGCAGATGAGGCATCATCTCCTAATATCTGTGGTAGCGAGTCAACGAGATTAAGTGTCCTCTACAGTGTAGCTAGGTTGGGACAATCTAGCAAAATGTGGACGACCATCCCTGGTATCCACAAGGGCGGGGTTCACGTTACTGGAAACCAAGTCTCCTGGAGGATAGTCCAGAAACCTGGGTAAGTGTTTAAAAGATGTTGTAGTTCAGACAGGTGGTGGAAGAACCACTACAGTTCTAAGGAAAATAATGTTGTCGATATATTGTGAGGCCATGCAGGAATCAAGTTTCGCAAAAAGGTCATAAAATCACCTGCTGCCACTAGTAGAGGGGTGATAGCATAAAAATACATGGGTTTTAGTTTCCATTGTTTGGTACAAACCAGGGTCTCAGGGGTCACCAGAATCTCTGCCTCAGACAAAGGAGTGGAAGTGGTGGTATCTGGTGGTGTGGGGGCCACTGTAATGTCCTCCTTCTTGGAGGATGTCTTCTTGTCTTTCCCCTCATTAGAGAATTTCGATGGTGGCAAAGGCTTCTCTGAATCATTTTCAGTTAAATATGATGGACATTAAGTCCTTGGCTCCTTCAGCCACTGGCTAGCGTCCAATTGTAGACCATTGGGAACCTTGAGACGAAGTGTCCTGAGGGACCCATTCCTGGCAAGAGAAGCCAGAAGAAGATATCTCCAGCTGGGAGGTGAGGATCAGTGTTCCCCCCCCCCCCCCCCCGAGCATCAAGGCGGGGGGAGGGGAGACGGCATGCTTAAGTAGCCCTGACTGTTCATCAGTTCACTGTAGGAAATGGAATTGGCAGGAGTATGGTAACTAAAGGGGGCGAGGTAGTTATAGCCATAGCATTTGACATTGTTATATATGCTGGGCGTAATCTCTCGTACATCTTCTTGGCCGCTTGGTAAGTGAGACAATCCAGAGTCTCGTATTCTTGTTTCTTCTTCTCTCTCTGAAAAGCAGTGCAATCTGGTGAGCAGGGAGAATGGCGCTGTCCACAGTGAACACAGATGGGGGGGGGGGGGGGGGAGGTGGGGCAGTCCAAGGAGCATCTGTGTGCAGTGCTCGTCCAGAGTCTCTGCAGATGGGATAGGCATTGCAACATTAGTATACATGACCAAATTTCAAACACTTGAAGCATCGCATAGTGGGTGGAAGATATAGTTTCACATCACATCGGAATACGACCACTTTGACCTTTTCAGGTCATGAATCGCCCTCAAAGGGCCCCTATGCACATGATGGACACAGTGTAAACTCTGTTGACCTACTATAAATCCCCATGTCCAGATTTAATCCCAGTTCTGTTTCACAAAGAGTACTCCACAGCATTGGCCCCTTACCCAGCTTGCATTTATAGTGGGTCTTTTGCCCAGTACAAAGTCCCAAGCGGCTGGAATGAAGTGCAGGTCACTCTAGTGTATAAGAAAGGTAAAAGAACGGGTTCGCAAAATTACAGACCAGTGCCCTTAACTTCTGTTTGCTACAGGATCCTTGAACACATTTACACAAAATTCAATAATATATCAATGATTAACCTACAGAATTCACCACTGGTAAGTTACAAATTTTTCATGATGTCTATGACGTCGTTCTGCACGAGGCTATTTTGAAAGTCTATACCTTACGTTTTGTATTGAAGTAGTATTGGTGATCTACACGTGTTCTTGTAGCATACAGGAAGTGGGTTAGAATGTTCTATACCACAAAAGACCTACATTTCTGAAGCACAGTCACGTATGGCAGCAGTAATTTGCAACATGAAAGTAGGTAGAAGAGTGTCCTTGTAACGAACAATCTAACTTTCTTTATCTCGTTGCAGTAATGTCGTTTTTGTGGGAAGTTACGTGGAAGCAGACTCAGTGAGACTAAGCACAGCTCTCGGCTAACAACTCGACACATCCACAAACAGTAAAATGTCGTAGTATTTGTGTGAAGCATCCTGTAGATCGATTGATAACTCCAAAGCCATCTTTTAGCATTGAAGATTTCCTTATAAAAGTCAATCGCCGCTTTTATCAGTGAAATATACCCACATCTGACAGAATATTTCAGTGTATAATAAATAGACATATTTCTTCTGCCTGGTAAGTCTCAATCATTTATGGTGAATGGTTAGTCAGTTACAATTTGTTCCATTTAGAACAAACAACTACCTATATTAAGACAGGTGTAATAAGATTTTACATCCCTGAATAAAATGCAGATGTAGTTTAATGGTAAAAACAGATTTCTATGTTTATAAAAAAAATTGCATCATGGATTTACAGTAAGGGATTACAGAAACATCAGACAGGTAAATCGTGTGAGAGTGTGTACAGTAATGGGCAAGATAATAGACAATTATAATAACTGTACAGAATGACCCTACACGTGATTCTCAATCTACTCAAATAAATATGTTTATGTGGACGACTGTGAAATACACATCAGTATAGAGAATAAAGTAGAAAGAGATACATCAGTTTAGTTATTACACAAAGAAGTAAACACATAAGGTTGATGGTCACACACAGAGATGAACAGAACACAAATATATAATTAGGAAAACATGGATTAGGTGGTATCAAAGATTCACATCAAAATATATTTTATGCAGTCAGTCAAATATCAGTCTATTATTATACCTAATATGGGCAGTAATTAGCATGCTATCTAGTTATATTTTATACTTTAGTTTGTGCACCTTTTAATTCTTTTGCTAATACTTTCGTCAAACTTTCAATAAATACCACTGTTCACAGTGCTCATGGTTTCTTTCTGCCATATGTTTCATATATTCTCATAAGTTCATATTATTTAGGTCCATTGCCCTACCTAACCATTTGACATCTTTGCTCCACCTACCCATTTCTCATCTTTGCCCTACCTAGTCATTTCTCATCGTTGCCCTTCCTAGCCATTTGTCATATTCATCTTTGTAACGATGTCTTTGCCCCTTCACATTCATCTTTATTTCCTCCTTACACATATTTCATAATTTCTTGGGCATCTTAAGTGACTTACGGGAGCTCCCTACATTACTATACTTAATATAATTAGTATATTAATGGCGCCACATCCTAAGGTAACAATTTACACACAGAATATGCATTATGAAGAAATTCAATAAATGACATAAGTGTAAAAGGCAAATACAACCTAAAAATTCCTTAAGTTAAAGCAACACATGGTATTATGTTACATCATATTAAATACAAGAAGATAGTTACTCTGGAATGTCACACTTGTTAGCAGAAAAATAGATATAAAAGAAGCTTATCCTAATCCATGGCAAAAAGAGTAAAGCTGGAAAGTAAAACAAAAAGCAGAAATATACTATCCCACATTCCATGTCACAGTTCGCTAGTTATGAATTTTATCTTCACATACAAAATTGAAAATTCCCCCAAAACCTAGACTGTTATTACTTCGTTTCAGATACGTGTAAAGTTTATCTGTTAGACTAAGAAATGGCAGATTAATTTTACAGAATTCAGTAGAAGTTAAATTTTCGCATGCCCATAGATCAATGTAAATCAGAAAAAACTGTCATTCATCAGTATAGATAATAAAATAGACACTGAGACAAAGAAAAATATAAAAAAATCAGTGAGGTACTTCATAGTGAAGAGTGCGTCACTGTACAGAGTAGAAATCAATGCTGAGCCACATCTTTACAAAACATTTTCTGTGCACAATGGAGACAAAAATGTACACTTCTCGAATTATTGCAAAGTGTAACTGTTAAGTGATGTGTTGCTCCAGTGAAAAAAATTACAGCATATGTTTAGTGAAAAGATGAAAAATTTGCATCAGATAATCACAAACTCCACATCAAAGTAATAACTGTGATGCCTTAAGTCACGTTGCCTTCAATAACTATTGTCGTACAGCCACATCTTTCCGAAAACTTACGTCTTATAAAGACGAAATACATCCACATGACATAACAATTGACTATAACAAGACATAGAGTGTCTATGTCCTAACCATTACTCTTTCACTCTTTCTCTTCATTAATCATCATAATATTTGCCTCATTCTGTTAAAGAACACATCATAAATATCACAATTGTCATCTCATGTACCTCACCAGTATAAATCTCATTATCCTATTACAACATTAATCATATGCGCTGCCTTCGTCTCAATATACACTTCAAATAACGATTCCCTGCATTGTTTCCGTCCAATTATTTCCGCTTAAACAATATTTCATAGCTATTATCGTATATGTTACAGTTCAGTAAACACAGGATCACTACTTCACAACAGATCCTTAAAAATTTCTTACATCAAAATACCCATGACTCTTCTTCCCATACAACACAATTACCATCTTAACAGCAGTATACCTCATCAAAAATGGCAGGAAGTGTTAAATGTCGCTGAATTATCATCACTGTGTGCAGCTAAAAACATTTTACCAGTGAGCAATTTATTGCTAGTAACCTTTGTATCCTCTCAGAGATGGTTAAGAAAATACTGTCAATGTTTATTCGATTAGATATTATTTATTATTATTCAGATTCTGGATGAAATTTCGAAGTTAGTAGCAGTTTGTTTAGCGTATGCGTCATGACAGCAAATCTCTCGGTTTATTGTGCGATTAATGTCAAAAGTTCCCTGCCGTGCGACGGGAGTCGCTCTGACATGCTGTGCAGCGGCATTTTTTATCGCTAACTGTTGCTGTCCGAAATATTTTCGATATAGTTGACATGCACTTCTATCATCTGGGTCCAGCTTTAGTGTTACATAGGATTATTCTATATACGGTTCGATATGTGAAACATGATGCAGTCCTTTGCTCTTGCGTGCCAAATAATAGTGTCGTGTGCAGTTGTCCGAATCGTGTTATTTGCCTCACACACAAGAAAAAATTTATGACTAAGATGCTTGCTTTTACAAGATAAAGGTAGGAAGATTTTTCTGTTTAGCAAAAGTGACAAAAAGCAAATTTCAGAGTACCTGATGGCTCAACACAAAAGTTTAGTCTCAAGTGCAGATAGTGTTGTGGATCAGTGGACAAAGTTCAAAACCATCGTACAATATGTGTTAGATGAGTATGTGCCAAGCAAGATCGTAAGAGATGGAAAAGAGCCACCGTGGTACAACAACCGAGTTACAAAACTCCTGCGGAAGCAAAGGGAACTTCACAGCAAACATAAACATAGCCAAAGCCTTGCAGACAAACAAAAATTACGCGAAGCGAAATGTAGTGTGAGGAGAGCTATGCGAGAGGCGTTCAATGAATTCGAATGTAAAGCTCTATGTTCTGACTTGGCAGAAAATCCTAAGAAATTTTGGTCTTATGTCAAAGCGGTAGGTGGATCAAAACAAAATGTTCAGACACTCTGTGACCAAAATGGAACTGAGCCAGAAGATGACAGACTAAAGGCTGAAATACTAAATGTCTTTTTCCAAAGCTGTTTCACAGAGGAAGACTGCACTGTAGTTCCTTCTCTAGAGTGTCGCACAGATGACAAAATGGTAGATATCGTAATAGATGACAGAGGGACAGAGAAACAGTTAAAATCGCTCAAAAGAGGAAAGGCCGCTGGAACTAATGGGATACCAGTTCGATTTTACACAGAGTACGCGTAGGAACTTGCCCCACTTCTTGCAGCGGTGTATCGTAGGTCTCTAGAAGAGCGTAGCGTTCCAAAGGATTGGAAAAGGGCACAGGTCATCCCCCTTTTCGAAAAGAGACGTCGAACAGATGTGCAGAACTATAGACCCATATCTCTAACGTCTATAAGCTGTAGAATTTTGGAACACGTGTTATGTTCGAGTATAACGATTTTTCTGGAAACTAGAAATCTACTCTGTAGGAATCAGCACGGGTTTCGAAAAAAACGGTCACGTGAAACCCAGCTCGCGCTATTCGTCCACGAGACTCAGAGGGCAGTAGACACGGGTTCCCAGGTAGATGCCGTGTTTCTTGACTTTCGCAAGGCGTTCGATACAGTTCCCCACAGTCGTTTAATGAACAAAGTAAGAGCATATGGACTATCAGACCAATTGTGTGATCGGATTGAAGAGTTCCTAGATAACAGAACGCAGCATGTCATTCTCAATGGAGAGAAGTCTTCCGAAGTAAGAGTGATTTCAGGTGTGCCGCAGGGGAGTGTCGTAGGACCGTTGCTATTCACAATATACATAAATGACCTTGCGGATGACATCGGAAGTTCATTGTGACTTTTGTCGGACGATGCTGGGGTATATCGAGAGGCTGTAGCAATGGAAAATTGAACTGAAATGCAGGAGGATCTGCAGCTAGTTGACGCATGGTGCAGGAAATGGCAATTGAATCTCAATGTAGACAAGTGTAATGTGCTGCGAATACTTAGAATGAAAGATCCCTTATCATTTAGCTACAATATAGTAGGTCAGCAGCTGGAAGCAGTTAATTCCATAAATTATCTGGGAGTACGCATTAGGAGTGATTTAAAATGGAATGATCATATAAAGTTGATTGTCGGTAAAGCAGATGCCAGACTGAGATTCATTGGAAGAATCCTAAAGAAATGCAATCCGAAAACAAAGAAAGTAGGTTACAGTACGCTTGTTCGCCCACTGCTTGAATACTGCTCAGCAGTGTGTGATCCGTACCAGATAGGGTTGATAGAAGAAATAGAGAAGATCCAACGGAGAGCAGCGCGCTTTGTTACAGGATCAATTAACAATCACGAAATCGTTACGGAGATGACAGATAAACTCCAGTGGAAGACTCTGCGGGGGAGACGCTCATTAGCTCGGTACGGGCTTTTGTTGAAGTTTCGAGAACATACTTTCACCGAGGAGTCAAGCAGTATATTGCTCCCTCCTACGTACACAGAGGCGTACGGACAATCTTTCTTTCCACGAATAATACGAGACTGGAATAGAAGGGAGAACCGATAGAGGTACTCAAGGTACCCTCCGCCACACACCGTCAGGTGGCTTGCGGAGTATGGATGTAGATGTAGATGTAGAGATTTAAGTAGAATTTTCTGCCCAACCTATAGCTTTTTGGTGTTTACTTGCCCCTGCTGAGATTTCTTTCTTCTTTCTGCAGCCTTTTTAATGTTGTTTAGTACTATATCTACTTTTTGAAGCTGGAAATGGTACTAACTCCCTGACACAATCAGGTGGTTGCTTATTTTTGAGTTCAAGTGGCGGAGATAACGATGTAGAATCGTGTGATAAATCACTGAGAGTATCTTGGAATGTGTGAATGTGTTTGTCCCAAGTCTGATGTTGACTATGACAATATATTCTGCACAGATTCTTAGTTTCTCGCATAATCCGTGCTGAAGGATTGGACCGAGGTCAACAGAGTGAAATAAACGCAGGTCTACTTTTGCGACGTCGTAAAGTCCATAACCAAATATTTGAACGGTATTGTGGAAATTGTGGAGCTGAGTTTATCAATATGACCACCTTCTCGTAAAAAATGATTGACGAATACTGAAACTTCAAGGCAGATTGGCAGATTAAATCTGTGTGTAGGACCGAGACTCGAGCTCGGGAGCTTTGCCTTTCGCGGGCAAGTGCTCTACCAACTAACAGTGGGGTCTCTTCACGGCACTGCCAGTGCGTCGAGGCCCAAACCCCTCCCACCCCTTTTTTCATGTCCCCTGTTGGGTATAGCACTAAGTGTGCAGAAATCTTAACACAAAACTCCCATTCTCCGATGTAAGAAAGACAAAGAAACCTCTTCTCTGAGTAGAAACTGAACACTGATAAAACTTAACAATTCTTCTTGATTCACACAAATACTTTGGAAGTCGAATACGAGTAATTCTGAACAAAATGTTTTGAAAAAAAAAAAAAAAAAAAAAAAAAAAAAAGAAGCTCTTCGCGTAACATAGAAGTTTCGGAAGCAAGGTAATAGTAAATAATAATAAGAACACAAGAGACTTTTAATTTTCTTCTGTTCGTTCTCGTTCAAGGTCTTGTAGTGGTTCCACGTATTTAACCGACACCCATTCCTTCAAAAATGATCTTCAGCATGTTGCCGTAGTGCTTCTGGTTGCGATACGTGCTGATTTTTGCGTATTCACACTTCATGTAAACGCGGAATTCAATCTCGTGGTCCGACCCAATTTTGTTGCTGACGTAACTAAAATATTTTCCCAGTAACCAGCTAATATCGTTGGTTTTTAATTTCGGAAAGAATGTCATGTCTGGTCTCAGGAGGAGCGATGGCGTTATATATTCTGTCGAGGATCTGGTGAGAAAGGCGATTTGTTGCCTGATCCAATTCCAGTTATTCACATTGCCGCCATAGGTGAATCTGTGGATGAGTGTATCCACCAGATAACATTTTCCACAAAGGTGTGTCAGGTTTAAACCGGTCCCATGTAGTCTCTCGTTGGTGCTGATGACATTGTTAACTGTTTTGTACCATGGGGAAATAGCGTCTTTAGATAGCATAGTTGATGTTCCGCCATACAGCTTTCCAGTCACAATTAGGGAATTTCTTTCCAATTTTGTTTCTGCCCTCATTTAATTTCCTTTCAAGTATGATGTGGCGCGCTGTGATACATGTGTTGATTCTGATTTCGTTACTAAGATAACTTACTTCGAGGAAAAAGTTCCTCACGTACTGCAGACGGGCATTAATCCTTCGCACATCAGTCGGTGCTTGCTGGCTATGGGGTGTCACAGCCTCAAAGAGCTTTGCGGTTATACATTGTGGAAGTTCTCTGAGTATATGGAAAGTCCGTTTGAGGAACAGAGCAGACGCCTCATTTCGAGTATCCACCAAACCGAGGTCCCCGTTTCTGACATCCATTATAACGGTAGCCGCACCAACCCCGAATATGTCTCCTCGCCATAAATAATTGGTAACAGTGGGCATGATCCCTTTCGCTACTAGTTTGGGGATTGGAAATACGTGCGCAGTGAAATACGCTTTAGACAAAATGCAGTTGATGAATCTGACTTTTGGCACCTGGTCCATACTTCGATGGATGTTCTCCATTACAGCACCATGAACTGTCTTCCTAGTTTCCGTCCAGTTAAAACAGCCATCCTCATCGGACATGCCATTAAGGTTATTCCCAAAGTTTTATGTTTGTCTTGTTTTGCACATGCCAGTCGGAGGTGATCTAGGCCCCGCAGATTCAATATTTTACTTTTGTTTTCATTTGTTGTCTCTCCCGACGCTAGACAATGCTACTGGATTACTCTTTCCAGTGTAACTGTCTCCATCTTATTCCTTATTACAACACCCACGTCATCAGCATAAGCTCGTATGACAGTTTTCTCACCACTCAATGTTATGCCTGTTAATTTTGCGTGGACAGTGCGGAGAAAGGGCTCTAAAGATACGGAGAATAAAAACATAGATAAGGGACTGCCCTGTGGAACCCCTCGCCTTATCTGTATGGGTTTAAATGTTTGGCCATTGATTGCTATTTTCGCATTTGTACCTGCTGCAATATTTCTTAGCATGTTGACAATCTGGGGGTGGAAAGCCATTTTTGAGAGCGTCGCAAAGAGGTATCTATGGCTAACGCGGTCAAAAGCTTTGTTGAAATCTATGAAGATTAAAGCACATTTTATATTTGTCACTGAGGTAATTGCAATGATGTCTCTGTATGCAGATAGACTTTCGAATATCGTTCTGGTTGGAGAACAAGATTGCTGATGACTCAATATTTTGTTGGAAAAGGCAGAGAGTCTTTTGTTGATAATACGCGAAATTATTTTGTAATCAGAATTTAGTGGCGAAAGAGGCCGAAAATGGTTTAAGTTGGTTTTGCCTTTACTCTTAGGAATCAGTACTATTTTACTTTCCTTAAACTCTGCAGGGACCGCTTTTCCGTTCAGGACCTCATTCGCCATGGAAGTGATCTTGGCCCCAATTATAGACCAGTAGTGGGCATAAAACTCCACAGGGAGACCATCAAGTCCAGGAGACTTTTTGAGAGGTGAGTTACGCACTGCCTCATGCACTTGATCTTTAGTAATAGGTCAGCGTTTTCTGTTCCCGACAATTGTGTACCTAAAATAGTGAGATAGTCCTCGAGAACTGCATCGTCCACTGTAGTAGGGGCATATAAGTTGTCTTAGTACCTGTGGACTTCGTCCAGTATTTATTTCTGGCATGTGAGCCTTGTACCAGTATGCGTCTGGACTTTATCAATAAAAGTTTGACGTCTGTTTTTAGCATGCCGCACCAAGTGATACAGAGAAGCTGTTTCATCTGCTACTACTGATGTGGCTTTCGATTTAATTTTTAGTCCCTCCACCTGTTGCCGTTTAATGAGTAGTAACTTGGCTTTTATTTTTTTTTGATATCATTCAGACGAATTACATCATTATGTGCCTGTTGATATAAGTCTCTTAAAACTATATAACAAAAATCCATTGTATTCCTCAACCCCCTGTGCCTCGCTGCACTAAACTGCATGACAACTTTCCGCAGCCTTGGTTTAGCCCTCCTAGTCCACCAGTCAATGACTGTTGGGTGCTTGTCTGCTGTGCGGCGGCACATAGTCCACGCTACTTTTATTTCCTGTTCCAGTTCTTCGTCAGTTAAAACAGAGATATTCAAATTCCATTGGCCTCTGAATCGACGGGTTGGCTGTCCACTTAAATTACAGCAAGTTAAAAGTGCACTGTGATCGCTAAAATATACGGGGACAGTTACAAAGTTTAATAAAAAAATTTTGCAAATTTGGTGACACGTAAATTCTATCTAGTGTGCTGCGGGAGTGGCTAGTTATATACGTGAACTCGACTGAAGTTCCCACACATCCTTAAGTTATAGATCATTTACTAACTTTTTTAACTGTGGCGAGTAGTTGAAATTGGGTTGTTGATATTTTTGGTTTAAAACACAGTTAAAATCTACACCTAGTATAAGAGAACACGGTTTTTCCTCAATAAATAAATTAGTTCATCTTGAAAAATCTTCGCACGATCCAATTTATGGGAATTTCCTGATGGGGCGTAAAGGTTAAGCAGGGTCACATCGAAAATTTTTATGCCTACGGCGCTTCCTGATTCTAGTCGTTGGATATCGGTCACCGGAATGCCTTCCCTTATAAGAATGGCTGTACCGATATTGGCTTCCGTAGAAACATTAGCAATTTCTAAAAAGCCTGGGATCCGAAATTCCGCTATCGCAACTTCTTGTAGCAACGCGATATTTGTCCCAGACCGGTACAAGAATTCTCTTAGTGCTGCCAATTTCAAGGGTGACTGTATTTTATTAATGTTAATAGTAGTAAAGCTATAAACTTGCATCACAGACATACCAGAAGAAGCTATTTCTGATGAGGATCGGTATGATTACAGCAGCAACGTGCTTCTCTACAAGCCACGATCTTTACAAGCTGTGTGCCCATTACATGTACTAAATTCCTAGAAAAGTTTTTAGTGTTTTTAAACAAAGTGCTTGAAAAGAAAATTATCCTGAAACCCTGATAATGCATTGCTGTAAGTCACTGTGTTCTTTCTCTTTCTCCTCGTCAGTGACGGTCCTGATGACTTCATATTTAATATTCTTTTTCTTGATGTCTTTCTTCTCCGATGTGGCTTTCGCTTGATGATGCGTGACAGCAAGACCTGGTTTCGGTCGCAGCCTCCGACGGTGGGCGTCTGGCGCAACGACGGTGGCTTGCGAGTCGTCAATATTTGGCTCCGGCGTGTTGTCTGTTGTTTTGTCTTGCTGGCCAGGCGGTGATGCTTGTTTATTTCCTCCTTCGGCGCGGTGTTGCGCTTCGGAGTCAGCAGGTTGTTTACTTGGTACTTCCTCGAACTGTTCGCACTGTACGGCCTGTGCACTTGAAGCGATTATTGCAGCTGTGACCTCAGGCCCAGGGTCACATTTCTGTGAAAGGTCACTACCAGCTGCGCCACTATCTGTTCGTAGCGGTATAATTCCTTGTGCGGAAGTGAGACCAACATCGACCTGCATTTCATCTCCTTTTTCCACTTCCAACAGATCTTCAGGACTTGGCTTCGGCTTCCTAGCAACGGGTGTTTCACAGGAAGAGTCCTCATCAACATTTTTTTTTAGTGTCCTCTAGAGGACGCATTTTAGTGGGAATCTCGCTGTCACGGGACGGAATTTCAGCAGCTAATGCAGGTTTTAAAGACGGAAATTCATTAACATTAAGTGCAACGTTTTTAGAGGTACTAACAGGATCCACGACAGCCGCCGGCTCTGTTGTATTACTAGCTGGCAACAAATCATTGAGTGTTAATATCCGGCGTTGCGTAAGGTTATTTTTTAGCACAACAACACGGCGAGGCCAGTCATGATGGAGGTGACCAGACTCGTTACATACATGACATGTAGGGGTTTGCCCTGAGTAAATAACATGCGCCTTGTGCCCGTCAACAAAGATGTGGGCGGGAATGGCCTTCACTTCCATCTCCACGGAGCGAATGCCGTTATAGCACTGCAGCTTGAAATGCGAAGCCCACGTTTCGTTGACTATTTGCCTGACAACCCCATACTTTGAAAGGACATCTTTAATTTTCGAGTTGTCTACTTCCATGGGAGTATTCAAAACCCTAATATTATTAATTGCAGACTCGGAATTCCTGAGTTTTACAGTACTTTTAGTACCATTACGGTGTATAAATTCCGTTTCATAACCAAATTTTTCCAGTAAGCGGTCTACACTCACGGAATCGTTAAACTTTACAAAGGTTCAGTATTCATCAGAATCTAGCTGCATGGTATGAACAGATTCAGAATGAAGGCCAATTACCTCGGTAATCCAGTAGTGTATTTCAAGTGCACAGGGTTATACTCGACGGGTGTACTTTATAGAAGGTGAAAATCACGGTGTTTTTTCTCACGGAGTTTGCCGTGGTGTTCGGCAGCGAAGAAATTTCAGACAACGCCGAAATCCCAACGGCACTACCTAGAAAGACGACACGAACGAAGACCAATAGCTCAATTTATAACACTTAATTCACGTTCAAAACGCCAGTAAACAATCACGAAACACGAAAACACTGGTGTAAACACTGAACGTTCACGGAGCAAACTTGAGGAGCGTGCGACCGCGGCGACAGCTAAAGCCAGACTGTCGGACTGAGCTACCCAAGCATGACTCACGCACCGTCCTCACAGTTGTACCTCTGCCAGTACCTCGTCTCCTACCTTCCAAGCTATTGACAAATATTGATTACTGTTTTGGCAGTAGCTTTCCGTAAAGGAGTGAATGAAACGAATTTTGAAATCAATTTAACAGCAACAAACAATTTACGAGAATCCGCTGAGTGATCTGACAAGAGGTCCTAACAGGTCTACTGCAGCCAACATTTTAGTTTAGAAGGAATTGCAGGAAATAATGGTGCTCAATGTATAATGGTTGATGCCTTGGCTTTCTGATACAGTTTTCATTTTGTGAAAACTTTCTGTTTCCTTTTCTGCATTTCATTAAAATAAAAGGGTGGTACGAAGTTTGTAAAGCATTTTCTCGGAGCAAAGTGAGATGTGTACACCAAATAAGCTTATGTACAATATAAAAAAAAGTCTTATTGCAGTGTTTGTTTTTTTTATGCCATTTACATTTAACAACTTTCCAGGTAGGATGCTGATCCTATTCATGCGCTATGTCTTGTAAAGAGATAAACTTTTCAAAGGTTACCTTTCGCATATACAACAAACTGAAGATTTTCTCCAAATTATTTCAGAAGTGTTTTTGATAACGCCAAGAGGAACATGTGATAAAGTGTCCGCTACAACATTTTAAGTACCAGGAATGTGAACAACAGTGAAGTTAAACTCTTGTAAATATAAGGACTATCGTTTCAAACGATTAAGGTTCAGTTTAGACGACATTAAAGACTAGAACGGTCGATGTTAGTGTACACCTCTATATGTTTGGCACCTAAGAAGAACCGAAATTTAGAAGATGCCCAAATAATTGCCAATGCTTCCAACCCGGTTACAGAGTAATTTCTTTCAGATTTAGACAAGACACGAGTAGCAAAGGCTACACTTTTCTGCACAGTTATATCCATCCCTTCAAATTCTTGCAATAGACGAGAGCCAAGCACAAGTTTGAAGAGTCCGTTGATAAGCAAAAGTCTCGTGATAAATCATGAAGAGGAAGTATTGCAGCATTACGAAGGGAATCTTTCAAACTCTGAAACTCTAATTGTGCATGTTCATCCCAGTGCCATATGGTGTTTCTTCCAGTAAGTCAACATAACTTACGAGTCACTAGAATTTTATTACTTAAAAACGCCGACAAAAATTTTCTGGACCAAGGAAACTTTGAATTTGACGTTTTGTGGAAGGAGGGGGGGGGGGGGGGGGGGGAGATTGCCCTATTTGCTTCAAATCTCTCGGGGTCTGGCCCAAGACCTCCTGATGAAACTGTATGACCAAGAAACTTTACTCAGGTTTTTCCAAACTCTGATTTGCCGAAACTGACAATGATTCCCGAATAATCAAAAGTACCCAATAAATTTCTAAAAATATGATTCTGCTGTGATCAAGATTTTTCTGCCGTAAGAATATCATCAACATAGGATTTTGTGTGTCTTTTCGTGAAGTAAAGTACTGTTCAAGCCTCGAATAAAGGTTTGTTGAGGCCAAAAGACAATTTACGAAACTGGTAACACACACCAAAACACAAGGATGCAGTATATTTTCTATACTCTGGGTGTAATACCATTTGCCAAAAGCTAACACGGAGGTTTACAGAAGATTAGCAGCAGCAGTAGTAGTAGTAGTAGTAGTAGCTTTATTCATCCATAGATCTCTTTTTACAAGGGTATAGGACATGCCAAGTATTTACAAATTTAGATCAATTGAAAATAAGCTAATTCGTATACACGTGTATTTACAGACTTCTAGTTAGAGACAATCATTAGATTTACTCCTGGTATACAATACTATTTTTACAAATAACTTGTTAAATAATGTAATGCCACATTGTTCACTCATATCTCACTATCAGTCACTGCACACGCTATACACATATTGTTTCATAACACTTCACTCACTACACACACACACACACACACATGCACACACACACACACACACACACACACATACTGGTGATCAAAGATAAAATTTCCACACCATAAAAATTTTGCAAGAGTTCTTCTAATGTTTGTGGTCTATCTGCTTGAGCCTTGTGCGGCTGGCGTTAATGCTGTTCATAGCTTGGCCTCTTGTAATAGTGGCGTCTTGTTTTCTTGGTGTGTTCACTGGCGTCACTATTTCTATTCGCCTTATCTGTGCGTGAGTAGCGGCAGCAGCGCCTATCGATAACGCGTGCTGTGGTACAATCTTTGGAGCGGCCTCTAGTATTTCCGGATCGTCGTGTGTTGAGCAAGTTGAGTCGGGACAGAGTAGCAGTGAGGGCCAGACAGCCACTACTCGTCCGAACGCTGACGACACACACGCGCTGTCCGACGGAAGGGTGTGGTTGCGAGAGTGCACGACCACGTCAAGGACCAGATCCAACGACTTTTAGTTGAGTGGACCGTGATGTTCGAGTAGACCTCTGTGTGTGTGTGTGTGTGTGTGTGTGTGTGTGTGAGTCGCCCGTCGAAGTGTCCTCATGACAATAAGTTGTCAGTCGACGATTTATACTGGGATCTTTTCGGTGCCTGACTTGAATGGGGACGACCGTTGGTTGGTCGTTCGGTCAGCCGTTGCTGCGGACCACGTGCATTTGGTTTTCCGACCACTTCTGGATTTTCTGTGTTTGTGCCAACTTATAATTCGTCCGTGTTGTTTCACAGTGACTGGTTTTAGTATTGATTGAGACATTGTGGAATTGTCTTCGCGGATCCGTGTGTATCTTGTGTGGTTTTTAATGTCCAGTTATTTAAATGGTGCCTGCATTCTGGTGTCGGCAGTTCGGCTTCAGACGGAGCAGCGAGGAGGTCTGCAGCGCTAGGGCGCATCGAGACCGCTGGCGGCGTGCGGGCACTGTCGGACCGAGGGGCTGTAGCCGACGACCGAACCCAGGACGTTTGAAGTTGAGTGAACCGTGTCCAGTACTGATACCACCACTGTTTGAGATCTCGCTGTTATTTGAGCGTTGCTGTTCCCAGGGTCGGTGAGACCAACCACAACGAATGGAGTCGGTCAGGTTGGCATTGGCAGAAGCTATTAGCGGCCTTCTACTCCTTGATGTTAGTTTGCGCTTAGTATTATTCTTACTCGTGTAGTGCAGCCAGCGTATTTTCTGCCTTGTACCCGCTAACGCCCCAGTTACCTGCCCTGGAGGTAGCGTACGTTGCGGACAGTGTACCTTTCATCATCGTGTTGATGTTGTCCGACACGGCTTGTAGTTCGACAGTCTCTTGAACTGTACTGTGCATTTGTTTTTGGGAGGTCTACCTTGATTCTAGTGTTTACTTCGGCCTTGGGTGTGTTTCTGAAGACGTGGTGCTGTCCATCTCTTCCCTCTTGCCTAAAAATATTCCGTCGTTGTACCAGTGATCGGACGTTAGGCGAATTGGTTAGTCGGTCAGTCGGCGCTTAAGCAACCCCTAGTGTGAGTTGCCATCCCGTTATGTGAGTGCAACTCTCGGCTGCCTGTCTCACCGCTTACACAGCTGTAGTCACCTTCCTCAGGTCGATCCAGAGAGCACTGTCTGTGGATCACTCCGTCTTATTTGGTGAAGTGGTTATAATTGTTTAAAATTTACCGTGATGTTATAACGTGCAATTGACTTCCTCACTTGTAATTCAGGCTTTCAGATATTATTTTTTAGCAAACTGCTTGTGGCTTTGAGCTGACAAATAATTTTCAATTTTGTTCTAATAAGGCCTTCAGCCATCACTATAGCCTGTAGCAGTTTGTTAAGATTGTTTAAAATGGTTTTAGTACTTTTTACTAAGTAATTGCCTCCTTACTTTTAATTCAGACCTTCAGCCGTTGCGTATTCTGAAATTGCTTCTGGCCATCAGCCGACGATTAATTTTGAACCTTCTTAATCAGGCCTTCAGCCGTTGATTGTGTGTAACATATCTTGTGGCCTACAGCCGACAATAACTTGCAATCCTTCTAATAAGGCTTTCAGCCACCAGTGTAGTAAAATATTTGATAAAATGATTGTTGAGAGTTTTGACTTTCAAAAATAAAATGTATGTGTTTTCTGTGCAACCAACAGTAACTTATTAGGCCCCGTCCACACCTTTCCTGCTTGTCCTAAGTCTCACGTCCCACAGTTCCTGTTGAAATAATAGTTTTAATCTGTCTAGAATCTAATACAAGTGTAATTGAGCTATATTTCTTCTTCACAATATATGATGGGCTGTTATATGAATTGACTGAGGGTTCTATGACGCCTTGTTCCATCATGGACTAAATTTCTCCTTTCACTTTTCCTCCGTAGCAAGCTGGAGTGATGTATCGTTTAATGCATAACATATTGTGCTCTTTGACCTGGAATTTGTCGAAAACCCTTAATAGTTCCTGCACGATGTGTCAAAACAATGCAATGTGTGAGCAGAATGTCAAGAAGATCCTTTCTGTCAGTTTCTGTGCATTGCTCTACTCTATCTACCTTTTCCTGAATGAGATTCTGTTTATCGATTTCCGGATCCATTTCATCGTAATATGTATGTGCACAACTTGTGACATTACGAAAGTAATAGGATATAATTTGAGATGCATTATCTGTCAAAACATATAAAAAATTTATTTCTTCTTCTTGTTTCGAGATCCAGACTTGAAAAAATTGAACTTACTTACCTTTCAGTACCATTCCTACTTCGGCGTCACTGAAATTCAAAACAGCTTTATACACGTATCAAAAAAGTTTTGCATCACCCCTGTTCCTAGTACTCCTGATGATAGACGTTGACTGTGGATATTGTATCACAGACACAGTCCCTTTGACTGTTCAGAGATGTCACTAAACCCGCCCAAAGATGTAAATAGCCATGCATGAGCTGCGCATATTGGGCGGAAGGGGTCAGATAGCCGTTCAGTTCCAGTCATTCCAACAGGAAAGAGGAACACGGTTCGTGTTGTCTGTAGTTCAACCATGCCTAGACGGTCAATACCGCAGTTCGGTGTTATTCGGAACATGGGGGAGATGCAGAGATACAGGAATTGTTGATCACATGCCTCTCTCATGCATCCCCAGGGCTACTACTGTAGTGGATGACCGCTACCTTCGGATTGTGACTCGGACGAACCCTGACAACAACGCCACCATGTTGACTAATGGTTTACGTGCAGCCACAGAACGTTGTGTTACGACTCAGACTGTGCGCAGTGGGCTGCATGGTGCACGTCCATCTTTGCAACCACGACACCATGCAACGCGGTACAGATTGGTCCAACAATAAGTCGAATGGATCGCTCAGGATTCGCACCATGATCTCTTCACTGATGAGTGTCGCATATGCCTCCAACCAGATAACCGTTGGAGACCTGTTTGGAGGCAACACTGTCAGGCTGAACGCCTTAGACCCACTGTCCAGCGAGTGCAGCAAGGTGGAAGCTCCTTGCTGTTTTGGGATGGCATTATGTGGGACCAACGTACGCCGCTGTTGGTCATGGAAGGCGCTGTAACGGCTATACGACACGTGAATGCCTCCTCTGGCTGATAGTGCAACCGTATCATCAGCATATTGGCGAGACATTCGTCTTCATGGACGACAATTCGCGTCCCCATTGTGTACATTTTATGAATGACTTCCTTCACGAGAAGGACATCGATCGACTACAGTGG
This sequence comes from Schistocerca americana, assembly GCF_021461395.2. Lineage (NCBI taxonomy): Eukaryota > Metazoa > Arthropoda > Insecta > Orthoptera > Acrididae > Schistocerca > Schistocerca americana. Next base: position 127,650,556 of record NC_060122.1, on the reverse strand, counting down.
CCAGCATGTTCTCCAGACATGAACCCTATCTAATATGCCTGGGATTGATTGAAAAGTGCTGTTTATGGACGACATGACCCACCAACCACTTTGAGGGATCTACGCCGAATCTCCGGTAAGGAGTGGGACAATCTGGACCAACAGCACCCTGATGAACGTGTGGATAGTATGCCACGACGATTACAGGCATGCATGAATGCTAGAGGATGCGGGCTTTCAGACATTAATAATGTGATGAGGTGTTGATGGTGACCCTCAGCTACGTACTCACTGACTCAGAGTTGCAATATCAAAAGTTATGGCTGGTTTCGTTGTCTAGGGGCTGGGGTACGTAGTTGCCGCATTACAGGCCAAAGACTGCTGAGTCTACAGTATACGATAAGAATACACATATGAATCGAATGGTCGAAGGTTTCTATCACTCGGCAATTGCGAATTATGAATGTAAATTATAAATTTATAAATGAAAGTTTTCAATTAAATAAAATCTGCAGGTACGTCTTAACGACTTTAAATGATGAGTACGATAGTAGAATACTTTTGAGAATGCGGTACATTTCTGCAAAAGAGGTATTGGTGTCGATGGTCCAGCACTTAAATAAAATATAACTTGAATAACAGGGAAACAATAGGTTCCTACAGTACGTAATTAATTAGTTGTGAACAACAACACAGCTCGCGAGATATTCACCTCTAAACGCACAACTGTAGAAGCCACGGAAATCTCACAAGTGCAAAAGTCGGCACTCCAATGCATTTCTATCTGCCGCGACGCGCGCAAACCGCTCCACTCTCTCCAAGTCACTGCCGGGACTCTGTGCGTCCATCGCGCCGTCCCTGTCCTTACTCAGTCCCGTGTCCCGTCCCTTACTTCCCAGAACTGCTGCACCGTCAGAACTCCCCCTCCTCCTCGGAGACGATCGCTGTGATTGGCTAGAGCGCTCCGCCTTGTCTTCAAGCCGACGCCCACTCACGAACATGGTGAAACATACGAAATACTGGAGTTAGATTTAAATAACTTGAAATTAAATAAATATTCCTACGGCTGGACCATAAAAATGCTCTAATACACATTATCAGATACATAAACAAATTAAATAACCATATATCAAAGGACTAGAACAACAGGTAGGCCAGTAGCCTAAAGTCTCTGTGCTTTCTAAAACACAGTAAATATTTAATCAATTTCTTCATGAATAGTACATATCGGATATAAACAAAGACAGATGAATAAGTATATTTATAAGCATGCTGCAACCGTTTTTTGGTGTAACCGTGGAGTACTTACGGCCGGACGCGATTTATAGTAATCGGCCACTTTGACCTCATATAACGCATGTACTATTCAAGTTACATGCCTGTAATTTGTACCAATTTAGGTTTACACCAATAGCTTTGTAAGGACACGTCTATCGACGAAATCGGATGAAGCGTTTGAGTTTTGGAAATTCGTTACTGGGTGTTACTTGTTTAATTTACCGCCAGATACTAAACTTTAAACTAATAAAGACATCGAAAATCTGAATACACGATCGGAATTGTCGTGCAAATAATGGTAATGTATACGTTTCTTTTTGAGGAGTCATGATTCCTGTGGCTACTATTAATTTCTATATGAACCGTGAAATGTCTGCCATTAAGGTTCCACAAAGTCCGTCATCTTTGGCACTCCCGGCGTGTCTCCTTCATCAACATAGCCGCCACCATGGCATCCCCAGCCACGTGGCTGGTGCCCTCTTGCTTCGGCCAGCGTCTGGCACCACGTGGTCGTCCTGCCGAGCGACCCGTGCGGCCACTGCTTCCTCCGAACTTAGAATATTTTCAGGGCGCGTCGACTCTCCCGTTGCCTCTCAAGGACGTGTTACTGGGTAAAAGAGGTACAGGTGTGTAAAACAATGTGCACCACCACCTCTGAAGGTCTTGTTGTATCGTAGTACAACATGCAATGTGTGGCTTTCATGAGCAATAAAAAGGGCAGAAATGATGTTTATGTTGATCTCTGTACCAATTTTCTATACAGGTTCAGGGACTCTCGGAACTGAGATGATGCAAAACTTTTTTTGATGTGTGTACTTGTTTAGAAAAACTGCTTCTAATATTACTTCAGTCAGCTGATAGGTGTTCCTGCTTAAGGGAAGTCTCTCTAACAAAGGAATCACTTTTGACAAAGCTTAGGTATCCAAGTGATGAGGGAATTAATGTATTTAATCAAAATATACAATGTATTAGAGATAAAGTTAGTGAACTGCTTATAGATGTTGACTTTGAAATTATTGGTATATCTGAACACTTCTTAAATAGAGAGACAATTCACAGGATTCCTTTACCAGGATACAGGTTGGCTGACAGCTTTTCTAGGAGCTCTTTGGGGGAGTAGCCATCCATGTGAAAAACGGCATCCCATTTGAGTCAATTGATTTTTCAAAGTACTGCACTGAAAAGGAGTTTGAATGTTGTGCAGGTGTGGTTAAATTTAATGAAGCTAAACTTCTAACTGTTGTTATTTATAGATCCCCAGACTCCGATTTCACAACATATTTGCTAAAGCTAGAGGAGGTTCTTGGTTCACTTTATAGGATATACAAAAAGTTAGTTATATGTGGTGACTTCAATATTAATTGTATAAGTGATTGTGCAAGGAAAAGGATGCTGGTAGACCTCCTTAATTCATATAATCTTATGCAAACCGTATTATTTCCAACGAGAGTGCAAGGGAACAGTAAAACAACCATAGACATCTTTGTTCATTCCTCATTACTAGAAGGGCATTCTGTTAGCAAAAAGGTGAATGACCTTTCAGATCATGATGCACAAATCTTAACTCTAAAAGATTTTTGTGTTGCAACATATGTTAAATATAGTTATCAACTGTTTAGGAAAGCTGATCCAGTTGCTGTAGAGACCTTTGTAAACCTTATCAAGGAACAAGAGTGGCAAGATGTTTATAGTGCTGATACAGTAGACGATAAATATAATGCTTTTCTCAAGACTTTTCTCGTGCTCTTTTAAAGTTGTTTTCCGTTAGAACGTTCAAAACAGTGTACTAGCACAAACAGGCAGCCTGGGTGGCTGACTAGAGGGATAAGAATATCTTGTAGAACAAAGTGGCAATTATATCAAAACGTTAGAAGCAGTCAAAATCTAAATGCAGCAGCTCATTACAAATAGTATTGTAAGGTGCTTAAAAATGTTATTAGGAAGGCAAAAAGTATGTGGTATGCAGATAGAATAGCTAAGTCTCAGAATAAAATTAAAACCATATGTCAGTCGGAAAGGAAGTGGCTGGTCTGCAGAGACAGGTCGAGGATATAGAATCAGTGCATAGTGGGAATGTCCGTGTTACTGATAAGTCGCATATATGCACAGTATTTAATAATCACTTTCTGAATATAGCAGGTGAACTAAATAGAAACCTAGTCCCAACAGGGAATCATATAGCGCTCGTAGAAAAAAGTGTTCCGAGACTGTTACCTGAAATGCTCCCCCATGATACTGACAAGAGGGAGATTGAGTTAATAATTAAATCACTAAAGACCAAGAACTCTCATGGCTATGACGGGGTACCTAGCAGAACACTAAAGTATTGTTCCACGTATGTTAGCCCAGTACTTAGCCACATCTGTAACTTTTCCTTTAACAGTGGTCGGTTTCCTGACCGATTAAAGTACTCGGCAGTGAAGCCACTGTATAAAAACGGAGACACGGATACTGTTGACAATTTTAGACCTATTTCTATGCCATCGGTGTTTGCTAATGTTATCGAGAAGGTTGTATATACAAGGTTACTGGAGCATTTAAATCCACATAATTTGCTGACAATTGTACAGTTCGGTTTTAGAAATGGTCTAACAACTGAAAATGCTATATTCTCTTTTCTCTGTGAGGTTTTGGACGGATTAAATAAAAGATTGCGAACGCTAGGTGTTTTCTTTGATTTAACGAAGGCTTTTGACTGTGTTGACGACAAAATATTGCTGCAGAGGTTTGACCATTATGGAGTAAGGGGAGTAGCTTACAATTGGTTCGGCTCTTACTTTAAGATCAGAAAGCAAAAGGTAATTCTCCGCATTATTGAGAGTGGTATTGATGTTCAGTCCCAATGGGGCACTGTTAAGTGGGGCGTTCCCCAAGGGTTGGTGCTGGGGCCACTGCTGTTTCTTATTTACATAAATGATATGCCTTCTAGTATTACAGGTGATTCAAAAATATTTCTGTTTACTGATGACACCAGCTTGGTAGTGAAGGATCTTGTGTGTAATATTGAAACAGTATCAAATAATGTAGTTCATGAAATAAGTTCGTGGCTTGTGGAAAATAATTTGATGCTAAATCACAGTAAGACTCAGTTATTACAGTTTCTAACTCACTATTCAAGAATAACCGATATTTTGATCAGACAGAATGGGCATATTATAAGCGAGACGGAGCAGTTCAAGTTACTAGGCGTTTGGATAGATAGTAAGCTGTTGTGGAAAGCCCATGTCCAGGATCTCGTTCAGAAACTAAATGCTGCTTTATTTACCATTAGAACAGTATCTGAAATAAGTGACAGTTCAACACGAAAAGTAGTCCACTTCGCATATTTTCGTACGCTTATGTCGTATGGCATTATTTTTTGTGGTAATTCTTCTGATTCAAAAAGGATATTTTTGGCTCAAAAACGGGCTGCTCCAGCTATATGTGGTGTAAGTTCGAGAACCTATTGTCGACCCCTATTCAATAGTCCAGGAATTCTGACATCGTCCTCACAGTATATAATTTCTTTAATGTCGTTTGTTGTTAGCAATATTAGCTTATTCCCAGGAGTTAGCAGCTTTCACTCAGTTAATACTAGGCAGAAATCAAATCTGCATGTGGAATGCAGTTCCTTCACTCTTGTGCAGAAGGGAGTGCAGTACTCTGCTGCATCCATTTCCAATAAGCTGCCACAAGAACTCAAAAATCTTAGCAGTAGCCCAAACTCTTTTAAGTCTAAACTAAAGAGTTTACTCATGGCTCATTCCTTCTATTCCGTCGAGGAGCTCCTGGAAGAGCTAAAAAATGAAACAAATTCCAGTGTTACATTGTTGATTTTCTTTATTTTAACTTACGACTTCTCGCTTGAATATGTTTTTTATATTTCATTTTATCTGTTTCTACTATCGTGTTGTAATTTCATGTATTGACTCGTTCCATGACCAAGGAGACTTCTTCTTAATTTGGTCCCACGGAACAATAAATAAATAAAATAAAAATAAAAAAAGTCAGGAACAATCAAGAAATTCATCAAAAATCTATGGCCTTGACACAAAAAGTCTAAATAGGTTTGAGGCTTCACGTCTACACTTTTCTAAATATCGCTCCCTGTATTTTCATCTTACCTAAGATCGGAAAGTCTGTTGTTGTCATACATTTGCTGAATGCAGTGTCTCTGGCCACAGAAATAGGGCTACGTGAGTCAAGAACAGCGGAAAGTGTAGTGTTGCCGACTGAAACTTTTATTATTTGATGTACTACAGAGTTTTATTTATCTTCAGTCTCTTCCAGTGAAATATCTCTAATGACTTCAAAACGCTCAAGGTTTCGGCTGCGGCGTGTTTTGTCTCATACACGTAACTGCTTGCTGCCGGAGCCCCGAGTCATTGTCTTATATTGCTTCCTCGTCGTTGATTATCTCTTGTATCTGGTGATCTGACTTTAGTTGTTTCTATCTGTTGCACTGGGCTTGCCCTTCCAGAATTTCGCCTCTGTGGGTTATGATACTGATTACTGTGACATATTCCTTCTGACTGTGTTGTTTTTGACTGTGTTGGTTGCTATTTACATAACTGTTGTTGTACCATGTATTTAGCGGATTCAATCTGCCTGAAGTGTACCCCATGGGAACCTGTATGATTACCATCTGAGTGAGGGTAGTGTCAGTGACTATTTAGATTTTTACGCTTGTTCTCATTACCTTAGTTCCGGTTATGACTTCTATGACAATCATTGTTCTGATGCGAGAACTGTTCTACATACGGACGATGTCTATTATCCCGTCTGTAATTATTTCGTCGATTGTGTTTGTTATGCGAACTCCCATAATTTTTGTTTTCGTGCGATACGAAAACGTCATGTGTGTCATACTTCCTGTTCTGATTGTTATAGTGTCTTTTCGTTAAACCGTAATCACTGGCCAATTCCAATTCCTGGTGTACTGTTTGAAATCGTTCTAAGTCATCTTTATATCCGCAGACCAAATTTATTTGTCTCAGATGTATAGGTAGCTTTGTTAAACAAATGCGAATTAGCTCCGACAGACTGTATGGGTTTGATAAGTACTGATTTCTGCGTACCATGTCTTCAGAGTCTTTTGCTGGGATCGAGAAGTCAGACTCTCAGAAGTTTCGTAACATTTTGATGCTTTTACTCGATCTTGTCTGGCGTGCGACCAATAGTGTGACAAAAATGCTCGATAGAATTCGTTTACGCTTTGGCAGTCTTTTCCCACTGGGCGCATTCTTCCCGCAGGTTCATTTTCTGAATAGCCGAAGGTAAATTCTAATTTGTGTTCAAATGGCCAATTTGGTGTTAAAGAAAACAAGAACTCATCAATCAAATTTTTGGGGAGAATTTCGTTACTGTAATAATTCTTGAAAACTTTAAATTTATGTACTGTCATAAGGTGTAATCAAAGTTACCATTTCTGTGTGAACCAGATTGTTCTCTGTTGCATCACATCGGTGATACATTGTCGTATCTGGAAGTGTGGTACTGTTTTCATGGAAAATAACCTGAATGCTGTAAATTTGTATGGTCACCAAAGTTTTCTGAATATGAATGTACACAGTCCAATTCGTCCTAGTCGTCTTCGCGGTTAAGCTTTCTTTCAACACGATCGACCTTCACATTCATAGTGTTCCCGTAATGCTTATTTTCCCGGTTTATCTTCTCTTGGTCGTCTTTAAAATCTATTAAAGACTTGTATCCTGCTGTGTCTGATAATTGTACTGGCATTGTGTCATTTGAAACTTTGTCTACAATGGTTGACAAATGTCCCATTTGCGTTATCCATTCATCAACTTGTTCTTTTATTGTGCTTAACTGTTCTTTTCTTTTTTCAGAATTTAGTGTCAAAGTTTCTACTTATTGGTTAATCTCTTTTACTGTTTTTTAAGTTGTTCATTCTGTTCTTTTGTCTTGGTAACTAACGCACTCAGAACTAGGTGACAAATCGTCTTTGCCATAAGGTGACCTGTCTTCAAGTTTTCGTGGTCCGTTTCATCGTCACGTGATCTAGTTCCAAAAATGCTGATTATTGGTTGATGATCATTTTTAATTTTTTCACTGATCTCCACTAATAAATTCTGTATTTTCAATTTCTTTTCATGTGATTTCCTACTATCATGTTTCTTATGTTCTTCCTGTGTTTCTTCGATTTTCTTACTCATTTCATCTTGTATTTTGTCGTTTTTCTTACTCAGTTCATTTTGTGTCTCTTTAAGCATCTGGCGAATTGATTCTTTAAAATTTGTCGGATTCGCAGTGTGGTTCTTTATAACTGTTAACTGAAGGTGATGTGTTCGTTCAAAAGACACTGCCGTAAAACCATATTCTGACGTGCCTGTTACAAGTCGTTGTAAATTTTCGCACGACTGTGGCGAATATAGCACGCTTTCGTTAGATTGTAGCGAGTAATCGCCGACCGACCCAAATTTAGAATTCACGCATTCATTACCCATAGTTTGTTCGGTTTCGATATTGTACGCTAAACTTGTTAATAACTGTGGATCCGTGCAATTTTCTACAGTCTCCTGTTAACTACTGGTATTTTCTAATCCGTATATTTCCGTTTGCTAATTCGTATGTTGTTATTGTGGTCTTCAGTCATGAGACTGGTTTGATGCAGCTCTCCATGCTACTCTATCCTGTGCAAGCTTCTTCATCTCCCAGTACCTACTGCAACCTACATCCTTCTGAATATGTTTAGTGTATTCATTTCTTGGTCTCCCTCTACGATGTTTACCCTCCACGCTGCCCTCCAATACTTAATTGGTGATCCCTTGATGCCTCAGAATATGTCCTACCAACCGATACCTTCTTCTAGTCAAGTTGTGCCACAAACTACTCTTCTCCCCAATCCTATTCAATACCTCCACATTAGTTATGTGATCAACCCATCTAATCTTCAGCATTCTTCTGTAGCACCACATTTCAAAAACTTCTATTCTCTCCTTGTCCAAACTAGTTACCGTCCATGTTTCACTTCCATACATGGCTACGTTCCATACAAATACTTTCAGAAACGACTTCCTGACACTTAAATCAATACTCGATGTTAACAAATTTCTCTTCTTCAGAAACGCTTTCCTTGCCATTGCCAGTCTACATTTTATATCCTCTCTACTTCGACCATCATCGGTTATTTTGCTCCCCAAATAGCAAAACTCCTTTACTACTTTAAGTGTCTCATTTCCTAATCTAATTCCCTCAGCATCACCCGACTTAATTCGACTACATTCCATAATCCTCGTTTTGCTTTTGTTGATGTTCATCTTATACCATCCTTTCAAGACACTGTCCATTCCGTTCAACTGCTCTTCCAATTCCTTTGCTGTCTCTGACAGAATTACAATGTCATCGGCGAACCTCAAAGTTTTTATTTCTTCTCCGTGGATTTTAATACCTACTCCGAATTTTTCTTTTGTTTCCTTCACTGCTTGCTCGATATACAGATTGAAAAACATCGGGGATAGGCTACACCCTGTCTCACTTCCTCTCCAACCACTGCTTCCCTTTCGTGCCCCTCGACTCTTACAACTGCCATCTGGTCTCTGTACAAATTGTAAATAGCCTTTCGCTCCGTGTATTTTACCCCAGCTACCTTCAGAATTTGAAAGAGAGTATTCCAGTCAACATTGTCAAAAGCTTTCTCTAAGTCTACAAATGCTAGAAACGTAGGTTTACCTTTCCTTAATCTAGCTTCTAAGATAAGTCGTAGGGTCAGTATTGCCTCACGTGTTCCAACATATCTACGGAATCCAAACTGATCTTCCCCGAGGTCCGCTTCTACCAGTTTTTCCATTCGTCCGTAGAGAATACGCGTTAGTATTCTGCATCCTTGACTTATTAAACTGATTGTTGGCTAATTTTCACATCTGTCAGCACCTGCTTCATTTGGGATCGGTATAATTATATTCTTCTTGAAGTCTGAGGGTATTTCGCCTGTGTCATACATCTTGCTCAACAGATGGCTCTCCAAAGGCATTTAGTAGTTCTAACAGAATGTTGTCTACTCCCGGGGCCTTGTTCCGACTCTGTCAAACTCTCCACGCAGTATCGTATCTCCCATTTCATCTTCATCTACACCCTCTTCCATTTCCATAATATTGTCCTCAAGTACATTGCCCTTGTATCGGCCCTCTATATACTCCCTCCACCTTTCTGCTTTCCGTTCTTTGCTTAGAAATGGGTACCCATCTGAGCTCTTGATATTCATACAAGTGCTTCTCTTTTCTCCAAAGGTCTTTCTAATTTTCCTATAGGCAGTATCTGTCTTACCCCAGTGAGATTAGCCTCTACAACCTTACATTTGTCCTCTAGCCATCCCTGCTCAGCCATTCTGCACCTCCTATCGATCTCGTTTTTTAGACGTTTGTATTCCTTTTTGCCTGCTTCATTTACTGCATTTGTATATTTTCTCCTTTCATCAATCAAATTCAATATTTCTTCTGTTACCCAAGGATTTCTACTGGCCATCGTCTTTTTACCTACTAAGTCCTCTGCTGCCTTCACTACTTCATCTCTCAAAGCTACCCATTCTTCTTCTACTGTATTTCTTTCCCCCATTCCTGTCAATTGTTCCCTTATGCTCTCCCTGAAACTCTGTACAACGTCTGGTTCTTTCAGTTTATCCAGGTCCCATCTCCTTAAATTCCCACCTTTTTGCAGTTTCTTCAGCTTTAATCTACAGTTCATAACCAATAGATAGTGGTCAGAGTCCACAACTGCCCCTGGAGATGTCTTACAATTTAATACCTGGTTCCTAAATCTCTTTCTTACTATTATGTAATGTATCTGCAACCTGTCAGTATCTCCAGGGTTCTTCCATGTATACAACCTTCTTTTATGATTCTTGAACCAAGTGTTAGCTATGATTAAGTTGTGCTCTGTGCAAAATTCTATCAGGCGGCTTCCTCTTCCATTTCTTAGCCCCAATCCATTATTCACCTACTACGTTTCCTTCTCTCCCTTTTCCTACTGCTGAACTCCAGTCATCCATGCCTATTCAATTTTCGTCTCCCTTCACTATCTGAATAATTTCTTTTATTTCATCATACATTTCTTCAATGTCCTCGTGATCTGCATAGCTAGTTGGCATATAAACTTGTACTACTGTAGTAGGCGTGGGCTTCGTGTCTATCTTGGAGCCAATAATGCGTTCACTATGCTGTTTGGAGTAGCTTACCCGCACTCCTATTTTTTTTATTCATTATTAAACCGGTTCCTGCATTACCCCTATTTCATTTTGTATTTATAACCCTGTATTCACCTGACCAAAAGTCTTGATCCTCCTGCCACCGAACTACACTAATTCCCACTATATCTAACTTTAACCTATCCATTTCCCTTTCTAAATTTTCTAACCTACCTGCCCGATTATGGGATCTGACATTCCACGCTCCGATCTGTAGAACGCCAGTTTTCTTTCTCCTGATAACGACGTCCTCTTGAATAGTCCCTGCCCGGAGATCCGAATGGGGGACTATTTTACCTCCGGAATATTTTACCCAAGAGGACGCCATCACCATTTAATCATACAGTAAAGCTGCATACGCTCGGAAAAAATTACGGCCATAGTTTCCCTTTGCTCTCAGCCGTTCGCAGTACCAGCACAGCAAGGCCATTTTGGTTAGTGTTACAAGGCCGGATCAGTCAATCATCCAGACTGTTGCCCCTGCAACTACTGAAAAGGCTGCTGCCCCTCTTCAGGAACCACAAGTTTGTCTGGCCTCTCAACAGATACCCCTCCATTGTGGTTGCACCTACGGTACGTCTATCTGTATCGCTGAGGCACGCAAGCCTCCCCACCAACGGCAAGGTCCGTGGTTCTTAGGGGGGCTAATTCGTATATTCCCGTATATTCTTTCCTCGCTAATTCTCCAGAGAACATACTCAATACTTACCAGTACACCTAATTTCCAAAATTCTTCTGTACCACCGCCTCTCAAATGCTACGGTTCTCTCCCGCGGCGGCTTTCCCACAGCCCATGCGTGTCTATAACAGAATGCTGTATCCCAAACATACATTCTCAGAAATTACTTCAAATTAAGACATGTGTTTGATACTAGCAGGCTTTTCCTGGCCAGTGATTCAGTTTTTGTTAGTGTTAGTCTGCTTTTTCTGTCCTATTTGGTCTGTGGTCATGGGTATTTTGATTTCTAGGTAGCAGAAATCCTTAAATTCATCTACTTCGTGCTCCCCAGTCCTGATGTTAAGGTTCTCGCTGTTCTCATTTCTGCTATTTCTTTTTACTTTCGTCTCTCTGCGATACACTCTTAATTCATATCCTATACTCATTTAACTATTCACTGCATTCTATAATTATTAGCAATGCTATCATCGAATTTTATCATTCTTAACCTTTCACCTTCAACTGTAATTCCCCTACTGAACATTTCATCTGTCTCCTTCATTGTTTTTTCGATGTATAGATTGAACAACAGGGACGAGAGACGAGATCCCTATCTTAAACCCTTTTAAATTCGAGTACTTAGTTCTTGGTCTTCCAGCCTAATTGTTGATACTTGGTTCTGGTTGATATTGTATGTTACGATCTTCCCCTAAGGCTGAATGTATTTTTCTCAGAATTTCGAACATATTTAATTATTTGACATAGTCGAACGTTTTTTTTCCAGGTCGATAAATCGTATAAATGTGTCTTGAGTTCTTGAGCTTCTGTTATCAACTACAGCGTCAGAACTGTCTCTCTAGAGCCTATACCTTCCCTAAAACCAAACTGGTCGACATTTAACATACCCTTAGCTTTATTTTCCATTCCTTCATGGACTTGCATGCATAAGCTGTTCAGCCGACTGTCAGATAATTCTTTCACTTGTCGTCTCTTGCAAGTTTCGGAATTGTGTGGATGATATTTTTCCGGAAGTCTGATGGTATATGATTAGTCTCTTACATTCCGCACAACAACGTGAACAGTCGTTTTGTTGCCACTTCCCTGAATGATTTGAAAAATTCCGATGAATTGTTATCAATTCCTTCTGCCTTGTTTCATCTCAAGTTTCCAAAGCTCTTTTAAATTCTGATTCTAATACTGGATCCGTAGTCTTCCCTGTCGACTCCCTGTTTCTTCTTCTATCACGACATCAAACAGTTCGTCAACCCCATAGAGGCCTTCAATGTAATCTTTTTACCCCTCCGCTCCTTCCTCTTCATTTAACAGTGGAATACCGATTACAATCTTAATGTTACCGCCCTTCCTTTTAGTTTCATCGAAGGTTATTTTGACTTTTCCATATGCTGATTCAGTCATTTCGACTATCATTTCTTTTTTGATTTCTTCGCGTTGTCATGCAGCCACTTCGGCTTAGCCTCCCTGCATTTCCTATTTATTTATTTATTTTCTAAGTGGGTTGTATTTGTGTATTCCTCAATTTCCCTGAACATTTTGGTACTTCCTTCTTTCGTAGATCAACTGAAGCATTTCTTGTATTAGCCACGGTTTCTTCGCAGCAACCTTCCTTGTACCTATGTTTTTCTTTCCAGCCTTTGTGATTGCTCTCTTTAGAGATGTCCATTCCTCTTCAACTGATCTACCCACTCAGCTACTCCTTATCGCAGTATCTATAGCCTCAGAGAACTTCAAGTTTTACTCTTCAACTCTCAGTAGTTCCATGTCTCACTTCTGTGCTTGCCAATACTGTCTGACCAGTCTCTTAAACCTCAGCCCTCTTTTCGTCATTACTAAACTGTGATCTGAGTCTGTATCTGCCCCGTGTAAGCCTTATAATATAATATCTGATTTCGCAATCTCTGCCTGTTTGTGGTATAATCTAACAGAAATCTTCCCTTATTTCGTGGCCTTTTCCAAGCAAACCTTCTCCTTCTCCAGTGATTTTTGAACAGATTATTCGCTATTACTAGCTAAAAGTTATTGGATTTCTTGATTCGTCTTTCTCCTCTTTTACTTCCACTACCGTGCGCATATTCTCTTGCAAACCTTTATTCAGCTCAATCCTCTACAACCGCATTTCATTCCCCAATGACTATTAGATTTTCATCTCCCTTTACGCTCTGAATTACTCGTTCAATATCATCACACAATTACTCTGTCCCTTAATCTTCTGCTTCTGACGTCGGCATGCATACCTGATATTTTCAGATTTTCTAAATTCCCTACCATGTTCAAACTTCTGACATTTCACGCCCCTACTCGTGGAACGTTGTCCTTTCGGTAGTTATTTAATCATGTCCTCATCGTTACTCTCCCCTTGGTAGCTCCCCCTGGAGATTCTAACAAGGGACTAGCCCTAAATCTTTAACCAGTGTAGAGATCATTATTTCAGTTTTCCCATTACAGGCCACGTGCCCTTGGATAAATATTATATGTCTTTAATGCAGTGTTTTCCATTGCCCTCTGCCTCCTCATACCGTTGATCATTGCTGATTATTCCGCCTTTTAAGGGAAGTTTCTCAGGCCAAGGGCAAGAGAGAACCTGAACTTTTCTTTGCCCTCTTTGACAAGGCAGTTTTCAGAATGAAGGAGACTTCGTTTGGCAGAGATCTTCGGCGACCAATGCTGATGGTTTTTATTCGAAAGCAAGCAGTGACGGAGTTCCAGCCCCGAACTACGGACGTTCCGGTTACTGTTCAAAGATGCTACTGCTTCCCCCCTTACATTCGAACCTTCGATTTCCCGCTTGTCGCGAGCAGTCGCCTTACCCTTTATTTTATATTTTCTCCTTCCCCCTCACCTTCCTGACAATAAAGGTACCTACACAAAAAAGTCTATCTACCACCGCCACTTTGACCCTAAACCAAATAATACCCGTGTCACTTCAGGCTTTCGCCCTTAACTACACCTATCCCAACAGTTTTACCTAATCCAAGAAAGCAGGAAAGGAAAGGCGGGGCGATGGTATCGCATGGATGAAACAGAGAAGAATGTTTTTTGTTCATTTATTTTTATTTTTTAAGTTTTTCAATTTTCTTTCTGTTTTTATTTTTATTTACCTATTTATCTTTTTTGAAACGTCGAGTGAAGTCCTGGTAAGGCACGTCGTGCAACACTGCCACATCACCAACTGTGAACTGACGAAAAGGGCGCGAACTCTATCCGGTATATGGTAAACACCCACAATGCCTCGAGTCTGGGGAAGGGTGAGGGACTCATAGCGGACCATCCCCTGGCTAATAAGAAATGAACCGATTGCAGATAACATGTGGCGAGCAAGGGCGTGTGGGACCGGAAGGTTTTGTGCCACGTGAGGGATCCCCAACGCTATGTCAGTGCTGACAAAGCAGGTACATTACAGGAGTTCAAGGCAGCGAAGGCGTTGTTTAACAAGTCTAACCTGTTCCGTAACGGAAATCATCTGCAGTCGCAGAGTGAGCTGCAGGTCAGTCATCAAATCGATGCTAAGGCATTGTAAGGTATCAGGTACGTTCAGTGGAGCAAGGCTCCTCTCCGACTGGCCAGTACCTAAGAACATAGCTCGCTATTTACGTACAGTAATGGAGCTGTCTGACTCCTCGCCGTAGGTCACCACCCACGCAAGAGCTGCCCGGGTATTGTAAGCAAAGAACCTAATCGTATGCACAGGCAGTGTGACATCCCCGTCATTCGTTGTCGTAGAACACATAACATTGGTTCTAGGCAGAAGGTGTACAGTAGCGCCGACAGGGGGCACCCCTGTTCCACCGAGGGCCTGGTCAGAGTCGGTTGCATGAGCCTATCATTATACAGCACCCGAGATGTCGCTCCTCGTAGGAGACGTATGACATCTTCTGGATATCACATGTGTTGGAGGATAGCCGTAGGAAAAAACTGATCGACTCGAGCAAATGCCTGCCCGAAGTCGAAGAACGCCAAAGCCGCGGGCAACGTGGAGCTGGAGCGAGGGCTATCAGATCCCTGTAACTGTAGAGCGCTGCCCGAATTTTGTACGCCCCCGCCAATCGACGCCTGATCGTAGGTCACGACATGACCTGCCGTCCTCTTAAGTCGCACTGCCAAAAGACGAATAAAGACCTTCATGTCACTATTTGGCAAAGTCGATAACCAACAATGTGCTGACCACCATGGGATTTGTGAGTAGTTACAATGAGGCCCTCTAGAGATACACCGCGGGGAACCTCAGTTTTCCGCAGGTAACAGTCCACATGGACGCTAAGAGATGTCAAGTACCATAAAATTCGATGGGTATGCCGTCAGGGCCAGATGACTTGTTAGCTTCTGCTTGAATAGCATTGAGGACTTCATCTTCCGTGATTGGTACCTCCAATTACATCACCACGCTCTCCGGTATTGTGCTGAACGTGAGTCGGGAGACTTCTCCAGTAACAGCTGGTGAATGTAGATGGTAAGAGTTCAACCGATCATAACTGGCGTGAAATGGGCGCCCACTACCGCATTGGCTGTAATGTTGCCTGCCTTCCCCATCAATGATGGTGAGTTTCAGGCCGCCAGACCATGTATCATTGCAGATATTCAATATGGAAAGTGATGAACACTTTGTTAGCTCCTGTCACCATTTTTCTAAATGGTCAATTTGTTGCTCTCTTATTTCTACAGTTGTGCTTTTCCTGTCTGTGCCACGGCTGAACGTTGGCTTTATGTATTGATTTCCTTCGGTAAAGCAGTTCCAAAAGATTTAATTTGAGACATTTTTTACAACTTCGATCTAGGTCAACGAGTGTTTGGACTGACGACTTTATAATATTGTGTGACTTATTTGTGGGCTTAGACGAATGCTCTTTCTGTAGACACCCAAGTCCGAGTTTAACTATCTAATTCCTCTTTTATATTTAACTATATTATTTTTCGCTGACGAACCAGTCAGTGGTCATGTTATACACTTATTTTTAAGCATGTTACAATGATTTGTATTTCAAAAATTGAAAACGGCTAAACAGCCAAATGGACACAGTAGTGGAGAATCTACACTATTGGCCATTAAAATTGCTACACCACGAAGATGACGTGCTGCAGACGCGAAATTTAACCGACAGAAAGAAGATGCTGTAATATGCAAGTGATTAGCTTTTCAGAGCATTGGCACAAGGGTGGCGCCGGTGGCGACACCTGCAACGTACCGACATGATGAAAGTTTCCAACCGATTTCTCATACAGAAGCGGCAGTTGACCGGCGTTGCCTGGTGAAACGTTGTTATGATGCCTCGTGTAAGGAGGAGAAATGCGTACCATCACGTTTCCGACTTTGAAAAAGGTCGCATTGTAGCCTATCGCGATTGCGGTTTATCGTATCGCGACACTGCTGCTCGCGTTGGTCGATATCTAATGACTGTTTGCAGAATATGGAATCAGTGGGTTCAGGAGGGTAATACGGAAAGCCATACTGGATACAAATGGTCTCGTATCACTAGCAGTCGAGATGACAGGCATCTTACACGCATGGCTGTAACGGATCGTGCAGCCACGTCTCGATCCCTGAGTCAACAGATGGGGATGCTTGCAAGACAACAAACATCTGCACGAACAGTTTGACGACGTTTGCAGCAGCATGGACTATCAGCTCGGAGACCATGGTTGCAGTTACCATTGACGCTGCATCACAGACAGGAACGCCTGCGATGGTGTACTCAACGACGAACCTGGGTGCACGAATGGCAAAAGTCATTTTTTCGGATGAATCCAGGTTCTGTTTACAGCATCATGATGGCCGCATCCATGTTTGGCGACATCGCTGTCAATGCACGTTGGAAGCGTGTATTCGTCATCGCCATACTGGCGCTCACCCGGCGTGATGGTTTGGGGTGCCATTGGTTACGCGTCTCGGTCACCTCTTGATCGCATTGACGGCACTTGGAACAGTGGACGTTACACTTCAGATGAGTTACGACCCGTGTCTCTACCCTTCACTCGATCCCTGCGAAACCCTACATTTCGGCAGGATAATGCAAGACTGCATGTTGCAGGTCCTGTACGGGCCTTTCTGGATACAGGAAATGCTCGACTGCTGCCCTGGCCAGCACATTCTCCAGATCTCTCACCAATTGAAGACGTCTGGTCAATGGTGGCTGAGCAATTGGCTCGTCACAATACGCCAGTCACTACTCTTGATGAACTGTGGTATCGTGTTGAAGCTACATGGGCAGCTGTACCTGTACACGCCATCCAAGCTCTGTTTGACTCAATGCCCAGGCGTATCAAGGCCGTTATTACGGCCAGAGATGGTTGTTCTGGGTACTGATTTCTCAGGCTCTATGCACCCAAATTGCGTGAAAATGTAATCACATGTCAGTTCTAGTATAATATATTTCTCCAATGAATACCCATTTATCATCTGCATTTCTTCTTGGTGTAGTAATTTTAATGGCCGGTAGTGTAAGAAAAAAGCTAATTTAATTAAACTGACGTCAATGCTGAGTTCTTATTCAGAAAATGTTCTTTGGACATGGCCCCTATTGCATCTTAAACACCTTACAAAATAGGACAGGCTTCAAATCAGTTCCATACCTCTTTCCATCTGTTAAGATTTTAGATTATTTTCTAGTACATGGTTTTTTATAAATTTTTGTTATTAATTTGTTTGCTCTATTTACTTTTTACACATTTATGCGCTAAATATGAGAAATCAAAAGTTATAGTTAAACTTCAGCTTCGATGATGCGAATGAATGTGGAGAGTTTAGAAAGAGAACTAGTGATGGTTGCTTTCATTCACGAAATCAACTGAAATTTATGCAAATAAAGAGAGTATTAATCAGAAATTTCAACGTGCGAAACATATTAGAATATGCTTTTTAATTTGAAATAATCAAAAGAGGCATCTCGCTTAATAAGATGACGCTAAAATTTAAAAACATAATCAATAATGGGGTCAGAAATTTCAGTATTCTATATTCTGAGAATAAAGACCCAAAGCAGAACGATCTCCTTTACTTAACTTACCTTTGTTTCAGATGAAGCCAGTAACAGAAATGACCGAACGCCTCCTGTTGGCTGGAAAACCATTTTACTTTGCATGCAGATTATTTGGCCTGATGCCGTTTACCATTGACGCCAGAACTGCATCCCTGAAGAGGTCGCAGACGGATATTATCTTGACATGCCTAGCCTGCCTCTTCCAGCTGCTTTGTGCCTGTGTGGCGTTATATTTTGCATTGCGGGTGAAACGCTCGTCTTCTGCAGAAGAAATTATTACACTGATAGGTTTTCTTCAGTATTTATCCTTGTCGTTTATTGTGATAGTTGCTGATAGCTTCTGTAACACAAATAAATATGAGAAAATACTTCGTTTGTTAGCACCGTGTGATAGATGTGTGGCTGCCAAAACGGGACAAACAAGAACAGCAGCAGGAAGGTTTGTGAAGGTGCAGTTGTCAATAGCGTTTCTCCTTTACTGCTTGATGTTTGGTGCCCTTCTGGCCGCAGATACTGCTCTGGATGATACATTATGTTCAATAATCGGTCTTAACAATTTTGGAATCTCTGTGATGACGATCTTATGATTCACAAACCTGCAGTTGGTTATCAATAACAGATTGTCATTACTGAACATGAACCTCACCAAGATGAAAGACAGAGCAGCACATAAGCTGAAGTACTCAGGTATAAGTTCTGAATGGAACAGTATCTTAGCTTTGACTAAGATAGATTCTCTCTGCACACCGTTCTCTGTGAGAGCTCATAGTCGAGGGTACTTGGCACTGTGTGAATTGTCAGTGGTGGTGACATCTATTCACCAGACTTTTCTGATCCTTTACCTCGCAGCGTTATCATCAGTAGTTGTGATAATTGCTTACTACAATGTTACTAAATCAGAGGTCCTTAGCACAGGAAACGATGGCAGCTTGTGGCTCCTGTGGTTCTCCTTAATTTACAACACAAGCACCATGGCTATATTCATTGTGCCTGCCCATTAGGTGTCTTCCGAGTCATACCGCACGGTCAGGCTATGCTCGCTGCTGCTGCTGGGAAAGAGAGGTGCGGCGGACGACACACAGCGAGAACTACGTCTGCTTGCACTGCGGGTGACCTCTGGTCGTCCCACGACCATGCTGATGGGGATGCTCTCTCTCGACCTGGGGGTGTTCTCTGTCTTCATCTCCGTCGTCACAACCTACACTACTTTGCTTGCCACCTTTCTTCCTACAGGTACGGCTATAGTATACTGTGTCTACAGGGTGGTCCATTGATAGTGACCGGGCCAAATATCTCACGAAATAAGCATCAAACGAAAAGACTACAAAGAACGAAACTCGTTTAGCTTGAAGGGGGAAACCAGCTG
Organism: Schistocerca americana; assembly: GCF_021461395.2. Taxonomy (NCBI): domain Eukaryota; kingdom Metazoa; phylum Arthropoda; class Insecta; order Orthoptera; family Acrididae; genus Schistocerca; species Schistocerca americana. The sequence continues at coordinate 127,631,108 of NC_060122.1, read as the reverse complement.
GTGCCATCGTTGGCGCGCTAGATGGCGCTGCCATAGGTCAAACGGATATCAACTGCGTTTTTTTTTCTTAAATAGGAACCCTCATTTTTATTACATATTCGTGTAAAACATAAAGAAATATAAATGTTTTAGTTGGACAACTTTTTTCGCATTGTGGTAGATGGCGCTGTAATAGTCACAAACGTATAAGTACGTGGTATCACGTAATATTCCGCCAGTCAGGATGGTATTTGCTTCGTAATACATTAACCGTGTTAAAATGGACCCCTTACCAATTGCGGGAAAGGTCGATATCGTGTTGATGTAAGGCTATTGTGATCAAAATGCCCAACGGGCGTGTGCTATGTATGCTGCTCGCTATCCTGGACGACATCATCCGGACCGTTCGCCGGATAGTTAAGTTATTTAAGGAAACAGGAACTGTTTAGCCACATGTGAAACTTCAACCACGACCTGCAACAAATGATGATGCCCAAGTAGGTGTTTTAGCTGCTGTCGCGTCTAATCCGCACATCAGTAGCGGACAAATTGCGCGAGAATCGGGAATCTCAAAAAACGTCGATGTTGAGAATGCTACACCAACATCGATTGTACCCGTACCATAATTATATGCGTTAGGAATTGCATGGCGACGACTTTGAACGTCGTGTACAGTTCTGTCACTGGGCACAAGAGAAATTACGGGACGATGACAGATTTTTTGCACGCGTTCCATCTAGCGACGAAGTGTCTTTCACCAACAGCGGTAACATAAACCGGCATAATATGCACTTCTGGGCAACGGAAAATCCACGATGTCTGCGACAAGTGGAACTTCAGCGACCTTGGCGGCTTAACTTATGGTGCGGCATTATGGAAGGAAGGATAATTGGCCCCCATTTTATCGATGGCAATCTAACTGGTGCAATGTATGCTGATTTCCTACGTAATGTTCTACCAATGTTACTACCAGATGTTTCACTGCATGGCAGAATGGCGATGTACTTTCAACATGATGGATGTCCGGCACATAGCTCGCGTGCGGTTGAAGCGGTATTGAATAGCATATTTCATGGCAGGTGGATTGGTCGTCGAAGCACCATACCATGGCCTGCAGGTTCACAGGACCTGACGTCCCCGGATTTTTTTTCTGTGGGGGAAGTTGAAGGATATTTGCTATCATAATCCATCGACAACGCCTGTCAACATGTATCAGCGCATTGTCAATGCATGTGCGAAAATTACGGAAGGCGAACTACTCGCTGTTGAGAGGGATGTCGTTACACGTATTGTAAAATGCAGTGAGGTTGACGGACATCATTCTGAGCATTTATTGCATATATGTAGTATTTGCAGGTAATCTCGCTGTAACAGCATACGTTCTCAGAAATAATAAGTTCATAAAGGTACATGTATCACATTGGAACAACCGAAATAAAATGTTCAAACGTACCTACGTTCTGTATTTTAATTTACCTGTCACCAACCGTTCGTCTAAAATTGTGAGCCATATGTTTGTGACTATTACAGTGCCATCTATCACAAAGCGAAAAATGAGGTCCAACTAAAACATTCATATTTCTTTACGTGCTACACGAATATATAATGAAAAATGGGGGTTCCTATTTAACTAAACGGAGTTGATATCCGTTTGACCTATGGCAGCACCATCTAGGAGACCAACCATAGCGCCATCTGGTTTCCGCCTTCAACCTAGACGAGTTTCGTTCTTTGTAATTTTTTCGGTCGGTGCTTATTTCGTGAAATATTTGGCCCGGTCACTATCAATGGACCACCCTGTATATCTCGAATGTGGAATCCTGTTCTACCAGAGTAATTAATTCACTTTCATTACATAAAAGATGCTGTATACCCACCATTCCGATCCTTGTGGCAATTTATTATACACTGTTGAACATTAAAATGATAACTCCATGAAAACGACATGAACCAATCGTCGGACCGTGCGGCTGATCCCGGCGGATGTTCGAGTCCTCCCTCGGGCATGGGTGTGTGTGTTTGCCCTTAGTATAATTTATGTTAATTAGTGTGTAAGCTTAGATACTGATGACCTTAGCAGTTCAGTCCAATAAGATTTCACACACATTTGAACATTTGAACACCAGTCGTCGGATTTGCATGCTCCGGCATGCAAATGCTCGGCATTTCAGTGTAACCATATGGAGTAGACTCTGCATAGACTGGAAGTAAATACCGTAAGTTTGTCATCCAGGAGTCGTATTGGGTTGTGTATGATAAGCTCATGCACGCCTCGACTGAGAAGAAGAAACATCTACCAGTATGGTTAATGGTTAAAAATTTGATAATGGTGTTATGAGAGCTTATGGAGACAAAAGCTTCTTGTTCTGAGGTACTCGTATTGGTGGGTAAAGCGTTCTCAGGCTTTCAGCGAGGTTAAGTGGTTAAAATACCATCAGCATTCGACCAAGCATTCCTTGACCTTCGTGAACTGGAGTAAGTCTCATTCCACTTGACAGTGGTCAAGGAGTGCTTGGTCCAAAGCTCAGAATGTCCTAGCTACCTGACGTGGCTGTAAACCCGAGAATATTTTATTCAGTGTTACTGCCACATGACTCTTGATTTTTTACACTCACATTGCTGATTTGTCTGGATCCCCAAATGAAATGTGAACGTGCTCTTGATCGCCTTAGGAGGGGCAAATGCCATGCAGAAACTCACCAGCCCTACACAACTAGCACCTGAGATACTGTTCATTAGACTGTGTAAGATGATACTGCCACGTCACGTACATCGGATCAGGAATTGGGTTTGTTTGCTGCTAGACTATTACCCACGCAGATGTACATTTATTTAATTTTTATTCCAGTACCTCATACACTGTTATCTATAACTGTACTGATTCTCATACAAATTATAGAGCATATATTAATACTTAATTTTATCCTTCACAATACTACCTCCCATCACCATAACTGTTTCTACTATGAATAATAGCAATAATAATAATAATAATAATCATTATTATTATTATTACTATTTAGAACAATAAAGAAGCAGAGTCACTATTTATGCCATGAATAAAAACTATATATACAATATTATAACATCAGTTCCAGTCTGTCACATTCAACAATCCCCTCCAGCACTCCATCGCTCCGAAGTCTATAGGTGCACCATGTCGGTTCCTTGCTCTCTCCGGAGTACTTTGTGGTTCCATCTGCTTCTTCCGCTGTTTGTTCTCTCCCTGGTTACAGGGAACATCATTGTTGCTGGTAAGAGGCGCAGCTTCACGCCAATGCACTCCACCCACTTCGTTGGGTGTCGAAACACGGCCCACGGCTCCGTTTCTCTCGGGTGTTATTGCGAAGGCTGCGGTTACGATGGTGGTAGTTCTTCTGCCGCAACTGTTGGCTTCAGTTGGCTTTGCTGCGCTGTTTCTCAGTCTTCTGCCGCTGCCTTTCTTAGTGTTGTGGACGGTGGTTCATTGATAGAGTAACGGACTAGCCTAGCTTTTCTTCAAATGACTTCGGCAGTGTTCACGAAGATCTACCATTCTTTCTCGCAACGCAGTATCACCTTGACATTGAGAATTCCGTGTCGATTCAGATGTTGTCGATCAGTATCAGCAACATTGGCATACGGCGGACTTACCCAGTTAGCAGGTCTTTTTCCCATTTCATTTCTCTTATAGACCATTTCTTCTTCTTTTTTGCTTAGAAGTGCTTCCGCCTTTGGTGGCTGGACTTCTTTCGTTTATAGTTTTTAGCATGATTTTATTTCACCTCTCTTTATTAGTAATTTGGGCTGTTGCCGTCCTTTGTGCGCAATATGGTGATTGATACGTGTTTTTCTTTAGCCCATTTAATTCCTTGTTATGACTCTGGGATCTCTCACTCTCTGCCACTCTCGAGGGTTAACTGTTCCATCATATTCTAAGTGTCCGGTTGTATTCCTTAATTTGTCCATCTCTTCCAACAGTTTTCGAGTTCCTTTCAGTATTTCTTGTGTCGCTATTGGAATATTTAATTCAGCCTACAGGTCGTTTATTATGGACCACAAAACGACTTCGACACATTTATTCGAAACTAAAAGACATTCACAAGCCATCCCCAACAGCAATGTAACATACGATAAACTCACTAACTCATATAATACAGTAACCGCACAAGTACTTTATCTGACTCTTGGACTTCTTACGACTGCGAGAGACAGATTGTCTCAGATTCTTGATATAAAAACTCCGTGGCTATACTGTGGAACATTACGTGTACAATGGACTGATTACTTCTGATTGAGAATTGCAGAGAGTAGGACCGCAGTGGAATTGTAATTAGGGGCATTGTTCTAAGCCGCCACTTTGAATATTGAATGTTACTGGATTAATTATGTTGACGTATCATCTCATACAAGAGGGTGATGTATCCGGAAATGTAGCTAGGAATAACATTTATGGAAAAATGTAATTTCATGAATGGAAAAGTCACGTTCAGTTCTTTGGTTATTTTAAATTCTCCCTTGCCTGTGGCTCGGAATTATTTCTTGTATCGTCACTCGTTGGGAATTTCGTTTCCTGGGAAATCAGTAGAGCCTGCACCACGGTTGTTTACACTCTATTTTAAGAGATTAAATTCTGGACTTTATCGAAATTAATGCACAACTTGGACACTGATTCCCATGCACCAGAGTGAGTGCGTCATAGCAGCCAAGAAGGCTTCCCCACGTCGTACGATTGTGCCTCTAATTATTTTAAGAATTTTCAGAGTCGTCGATCGCCGGAATTCTGTAGCCACGGAGATTTTATTCCAGGTGCTTACTATGACACCAAGGGTCAGACAGAGTATGATTATGAACTGTAACTTCAAATTATTTTCTTTTATAGAGTTGAGAAATCAAAATGGTAACAAAATTTCTGACTGCAGGTGTGAGAGATATTGTGTAAAAATATTTGGGAAGCGACTTCTCTCACCCAAAAGTTTCCATTCAAGTAACTGGGTATTTTTCAGTCCTAATAATTTAATTTGCATTTCAGGGGGAGGGGAGTTAAAGCGGCATAGGGCCGATGACCCATCAAGAAGTGTGTAAGGTCACTTGCGGAACTTAGGATCCTCATTCAGAGTCTTTCTTTTGTATTAGGAAGAAAATCATATGTGAACCACTTCGTTTACGCATCATCCCATCGTTTATGCCATAGCATATGATGTTGACTTTGCTGCTTTCTTGTGGCCTGTATTCGTATTAAATTGAGCACTTAGTGATATCGTTCTTTCTTCGGCCAATACATCACCACTTTGTCCCTATCTGGAGATCGAGTGGACATATTGCTAGTATTACTTGCAACGTCTCAACTGGCACCCTGTTAATTATCGTTGCTGTTGTCACAAGCAGAAGTCTGCGGTCCCAAGCACTCGCTTAGTACCCCACTATTGCAATTAAGACAGTGCTATCATACGTTCTCAGTGTTACCCTTGTAAGGATAACTGTCGAGACTAATATACGTAATGTTCCTGGCTCTTGTGCTCGTTGTTTTTCAATATGTGTTCCGCAGTTCTATCTTCTGCCCAGGAAGACGGCTAATTACGTGATAACGGACTTTGTCTTTACGGTCAGTATGTCGACATCTGGAGCATCACGAATTCCCAACACAACTTGATTGATGCTGTAGTATACACAGACATGCCGACAGCGGTGCGCCCAATCACCACACCGTGACAGGAGTGGCAACATAACTAGTTTTCAGATGAGTCCAGGTGCTGCATACAGCAACAGCAGGTATCTATCCTCGTCCGAACGCTCAGCGGAGAGCGAACTTTTCCAGATTCCGTTCCTCACTATCATACACAATACACACTTGGTGCGATCGTGTGTCGCACCAGTGTGTCCGCAATACGAGCATCTCTGGTTCCCATAGCTAGAAATTAGGACAACACCGTTATACTTCTGACGTTGTAAGGTAGAAGGCTGGGACCTATCTTTGAGGTTTCCATACTGACAGTCCGTGATGATACAGACGTCGGGACGTCGTTGGATTTTTTATGAGGATACCTGCCTTGTGGTACATAAACCCTACTCCTGACTCAAAATATGTGACATGTTTGTACGATCCTGAGTGGCAGAGAGCACGAAAAGTCTATCCTCACAGGCGACAGTTGCATAGGGCAGTCGAGATCCTACACGAAACTGAGTGTGGCACTCCTGAAACCATCGATTCTATGTTCGGATGACAGTGGGTCGGACCCCAGCAAATGTGAGCAGCAGTATCACGGAACGATAAACTGCGGTCATGATAGGCCACAATCCCGCTGCTATCGAAATCCGACACACGCCGGTAGACTTTCTCCGTATTTTCTACAAACAACTGATATTTCAACTCGATTCCCGAATAACAAACCCGCTGCACAATATTTCCTACACAGAATGTAGATATCTTCACTGCTATATATTTTGTACGATTTGCGCTGAAATGCTAATCATTTATCCACTAATGTGACAAAAGTCATGGGATAGCGATATGTACACATACAGATGCCGGTAGTATCGGGTAGACAGGGTATAAAGGGCAGTGGGTTAGTGGAGCCGTCACTTCTACTCGGGTGATTCATATGAAAAAGTTGCAGTCGTGACTACGGTGGCATGACAGGCATTAATAGAGTTCAAATGCGGAATGATTGTTGAAGCTAGACGCAAGGGACATTCCATTTCGGAAATCGTTAGGGAATTCAATACTCCGGGATCAACAGTGTCAAAAATGCCGGGAATACCAAATTTCAGGCATTACGTATAGCTCTCCACACACAACCCAGTGGCCGACAGCTTTCACTTAACGGCCGAGAGCAGCGGCGTTTGCTTTGAGTTGTCAGTCTTACTAGACAAAGAACAGTGAGTGAAATAACCACGGGAAACAATGTGGGGCCTATGGCGAACGGATCCTTTGGGACAGTGCGGCGAAATTTGATGTGAATGAGCTGTGGTAACAGACGAGTCGACGCGAGTGCCTTTACAAACACTCCGACATCGCCTGCAGCGCCTGTTCTGAGCTCGTGATCATATCGATTGGACCCTAGACGACTGGAAAACTGGTCTGGCCAGACGATTCCCGATTATAGTGGGTAAGAGGTGAAAGCAGAGTTCGAGTCTGGCGCAGATCCCTCGAAGCCATGGACCCAGGATGTCAACAGGGCACACAACATAGGCTAGTGGTCGCTCCATAATGGTGTGCACTGTGGGAACAAGGAATGCAGTGGTTTCTCTTGTCTAACTGAACTGATCAATGACTGTAAATCGTTATGTTCGGCTGCCATTCATAAACTTCATGTTCCCAAATGTCGAGCGAATTTTTATGGTTGGCAGTACATGTGACTGGACCACAATTGCTCGCAGTCGGTTAGAAGAACATTCTGGACAGTTCGAGCGAATGATTTCGCCACCCTTCTCGCCCGACCCGGGCCATAATCTAGAGGTCAGTTCTTGCACAAAATCCTGTTCCGGCAATGCTTTCAAAACTATGACCGCCTATAGAGGCAGCATGACTATTTCTGTAGGGGCATTCAAGAACTTCTTGACTCAATGCCACGTGGAGGAGCTGCAATACGCCGGAAAATGGAGGTCCGAATAGATATAAGGAGGTATTGCATGACTTTTGTTACCTCCGTGTAAGTCCAACCATGCACTCGTAATTCACTCCATGGCAATTTGACGTTTGTTGCCTGTCGCACTCACGCTGTTGCAGTTTCAGTGGCCAAAAGTGTATTTAGTGGTCAAACAAGTGGTGGATTGAAGATGCAAAATATTAGATATATAAAGGGAATGGAAGGTCAAGATTTGTGGGATTGGTTTCTGAGAACAAGAAATGAATCTGCAAAGATAGTGCAACAGAAGATTCTAGTGTGATGATACCTAGAGTGTTCTCTGACATCTTGAATCATTATCAAATTGAAATGATAGCAAACCTTAAATATATCAGATATGCGCTGCAAAGATAGCAAAAAACGGTTCAAATGGCTCTGAGCACTATGGGACTTAACTTCTGAGGTCATCAGTCCCCTATAACTTAGAACTACTTAAACCTAACTAACCTGAGGACATCACACACATCCATGCCCGAGGCAGGATTCGAACCTGTGACCGTAGCGATCGCGCGGTTCCGGACTGAGCGCCTGAACCGCTCTGACACTCCGGCCGGCCGCAAAGATAACAATTGGTGGCACAACTCATACGAAACTGCAACCAGTATGCTGATAGTACCCAAATAGAAGAGGGGTGAAATTGTTTCCCCGTAATACTGTTGTGCAAATTTGGAGCAACCGTAATGGAAAACTCTGCTGTGGAGTGGAACACATATATGGTCAGAATTCATGCGGAGATAGTGGTGTTCTTGATTTTTTGTGTCTCTGTGAAAATTTTAAACTACTGATGCCACTGAACGAAAGAGTATGGTCATATTTGTAAACAATGAATCCCATTCACACTTGTCTTTTGCTCCACCATATTTTCAGCAGTATATATGTCATATGGAGAAATTCCTTGCTCCGTTATCAGCCATGCAAGAAATAATGGACTACATGCCCTTACTTGACATCAAATACTTCAACACATTTGTAAGCCTTTAATTCACAAAATGTGTTATGGGTCTTTGCCATCACATACTCCCGTACTACACCTAAAGAAACGAGAATTAAAAATCTTACACATGAACCAGGAAATTTACATCCACTTTGCTATGGGGGTTAACTCCCACTATCAGTCTTTCGGTACGATCCCTCAGTGCTATTGACACTGGTCAGTAAGCGATCCTCGACCTGGGTATACCTAGAAGATGACACAGTAACTGAAAGGAAGCAAACGAAATAAGTGCTTACAGAGATTAACTGCGTGCGATACCGCCAATTAGATGTTTAAACCTTTAAACTAAGTAGAGGAATGGCTGGATAACATTATGATTCATCAAGCCACTATCGCTTCTACTTGAAAGTCTTACAGACAACTCAAAGACTGTTTACTGGAGTGAGTAGTGCCATGTTATAACCAAGACTACAAATGTGAATTTTCACAGCTTCAGACAAACACCCTTTCCCAAGAAACTCACAGACTCTGGGTACCGAGATCTAAATATTAACAAATTATTGAGGAGGCCAAGAAAGGACTTTCTAAACACTATTAACGTTTCAGAAAGTCCAAATCAGTCTGTGATTATCTGATAGAGCTCTGAGTGAGGTGGTCATTACCCGAGTACTCACCAACAAGGAAGGCAAGGCGCTGACAGTGCTATAACTGCTATCACAGAGCTGTTCCTCAGGGAAGCAGAAAGGAGTTTCGATTCAGCAGAGACGAACTGCGCAGGCGCAGGTGCGTGTGCTGGAAGCTGCATTCAGTACCATCTGTGACTAGTGGCGACACCTCTTCTCAACAAAATTTACGTCACATTGCGGTTCTTCACATGAGGTGCTCAGATAATCCTGGCCGCTATTTTCATATGCGACAGAAAGATGATTATAATGCTGACATGATCTTATAGCAATTATTATACTTATGAATGTCAATATTAGACATACATAATCAATATAGTAACATGTGTACTATTTTAATAACGTCGTCCTTCAATTTACAGGTAACGCAGCAGCCATCGTTCATAGCCATAAGACACACTAAGCCAGTTTGTCACCAGGTTGACACTTCAGAATACGAAGTTCCGCCTCAAGAATTGACGAATCATATCCGCATCACACATCCTAGCCCATGCAGCCAACGTAGCTAGATTCCTATGTAAACATAACGTAGTAGTGTGAGCCATTGTTACGCAAGAATGTCTATTTGTTATACTTGACAAGATCAAACGCAGAATATTTTCCCATGGTACACGAAATTGGAACATTGTTGTTATGACTCCCTTCCGTTTTCTGTAATAATCAGAGGTCGAACATAGTAAATACATTAAAATGTAGAAAATCTCTCCTTAAATGCCACGTAAGAGAGACTTTGGACGCCGATTTTAAGTAATGTATAAAGTAATCAGCATATACGTGGAGTAGTTTCTTATGTGAATGTATAATAGAAGATAATAGAGGAGGCCGACTAGCCTTATCACGTGTATAAATACAATGTCTTCCAAATGTCAGCATTAATTTGCATAGCAATAGAATAATTAAAACTGCATTTTCTCCCTTTCGTATGGTCTGTGTAATTACATGACAGCAACCGCAGCCTCTAGGGCTCAGCCTTGTCCATGTCATTCGGTAGCTGCCTTCCTGCGTATATTTCCTTTGTATCAACTAGTTTTTAGGGGTTTAATCGAAGCCGAAAGCATTAAACTGATTGTGGCTATGGAGATGTTTTGTAGAAGGATACGCGACGCTTTCAACATTTTATTTACACAGGTAACCTACACCGTCGACGCGTTAGGTTGTAACTGCACAGTGGTTCCTGTACCACACTGGCACTGGAACGTTGTTCAATATCCAGAGACGCCTAGTGGACCGTAGTGCAGTGGAGCAGATCGACAAGAACAGCGATCTAACAGATAAGTGCAGGCGGGAGGGAAGAAACAAATGCTGCTCTACACACAAGGCACCAGGGTGCCAGAAGCAGAACCGAAGGGGTTAAATACGGTATTTTCTTCGACATTTCACTGGCCACAGAAGTCAGACAACTGTTTAAGCACTCATTCGTCATTCACTAGTACATTCACACGCCTTGTCTCATAAATTCTTATACAAGATAGCCTTCAAGAACAAAGAAATGCTGATTATACGCTAATTGCCACGAACAGCCACTATAGTCTACAACTATACAGTAAAAACAACAAATTAGAAATAGTGTAAGTACTCACAGTGATAAGTATTTATTTATATCTTCTAAGAAATGGAGCCTCTATCACTACTTCACTGCCTTTCTTATCTACACTATTTGATCAAAAGTATCCGGACACCTGGCTGAAACAGACTTACAAGTTCGTGGCGCCCTACATCAGTAATGCTGGAATTCAATATGGCGTTTGCCCACCCTTAGCCTTCATGACATCTTCCACTTCCGCAGGCATACATTCAGTCAGCTGCTGGAAGCTTTCTTGGTGAATGGCAGCCCATTCTTCACGGAGTGCTTCACTGAGGAGAGGTATCGATGTCATTCGGTGAGGCCTGGCAGGAAGTCGGCGTTCCAAAACCTCCCAAAGGTGTTCTATAGGATTCAGGTCAGAACTCTGAGCAGGCTGGTTCATTACAGGGATATTATTGTCGTGTAACAAATTGTTCAAATGGCTCTGAGCACTATACGACTTAACTTCTGAGGTCATCAGTCGCCTAGAACTTAGAAGTAATTCAAACTAACTAACCTGAGGACATCACTCACATCCATGCCCCAGGCAGGATTTGAACCTAAGACCGTAGCGGTCGCTCTCCTCCAGACTGTAGCGCCTAGAACCGCACGGCCACTCCGGCCGGCGTCGTGTAACAACTCCGCCACGGGCCGTGCTTTAGGAACAGCTGCTCGATCGTGTTGAAAAATGCAATCGCCATCCCCGAATTACTCTTCAGCAGTGGGTAGCAAGAAGGTGCTTAAAACATCGACCTACGGACCTGCTGTGATAGTGCCACGCAAAACAACAAAGGATTCAAGCCCCCTCCTTGAAAAACACGACCACACCATAATACAACCGCCTGGCAGATGACGTTCACTGGGCATTCGCCAGACCCACACCCTGCCATCGGATCCCCACATTGTGTACCGTGATTCGTCACTCCACACAATGTTTTTCCACTGTTCAACCGTCCAATGCTTACGCCCCTTATAACAAGCAAGGTGTCGTTTGGCATTTACCGGAGTGATGTGAGGCTAATGAGCAGCCAGTCGACCATGAAATCCGAGAGTTCTCACCTCCCGCCTTACTGTCATAGTACTTGCAGTCGATCCTGATGCAGTTTGGAGTTCCTGTGTGATGGTCTGAATAGATGTCTGCCTATTACACATTACGCCCCTCTTCAACTGTTGGCGGTCTCTGTCAGTAAACAGACGTCATTTCAGTTATTGCAAAGTCGAATCAGATTTACAAAGAATTGGGCAGTTTGGCCCTACACATCAGTAAGAGGTGGCACCGCCTCTGGCATGCACTGATTCGTAGTGAAAGTTGTCATAAAGTAGTTTTATACTCTGCTGAGGCATGCTGGCACACAACTGTTGTACCTGGCGTTTGATACATTGTGCGCTGTCTTTGGGACAGAGATGAGTTCCTAGTTGCTCCCAGACATGTTCTATAGCAGACAGATCTGAGGACCTTACTGGCCGCTGGAGTATCTCAACATACCGCATACAGTTCATAGAGACATGTGCCGTACCGTGTGTGGGCAAATATCATCTTGAAAAATGGCGTCACGATACTGTAGTATGAGAGGTAATATATGAGAGCTCGATGTTTATGGCGAATCATTGTGTTGTCAGACCACCCTCAACCGTTACCAGCCATAATATTAAAGTCGCCGCCATAGTCATGGACGACTGTGATAGGGCGTAGTGCAGATCCACAATTCAATGGCGCTCTACCTGTGGGGCGGTAACCTCCTAGTCTGGACGGTACTAGTCTCCGACCAATGGTACGGGATGACACCGAACGTTGTAGGAAATCCATTGCTTGTTCTCGGATGGCATGCACCGATGTGAAGGTGTTATGATGAGTTTGGTGCACAATATGCCGACCATCCATTGTGGTGGACAAACGTGAAGGACCTGAGCTTTGACCCCACATATGCCTGCCGTCAGGTTGTCATATAGTCCAACGTCGGGTCACTGTCATATCCGAATCCCCCCTAAATATGAATATTGCACGAGTCGACCTACCACCTAAATCGAGATCCACAATGAGGCACCTCCCAAACTCTATTAGGTGCCGATAACACGAGTACATAGCATCTCAGAGTCCTTCACAACGTTCGTTCAAGATCTGACGCTGTTCATTCCCTTGTATACCCTACCAGGCCTAGTAACAACACTAAACATAAACAACATTAATGCAATTTGGTGGTCATAGTGCAAGCCACAAACTCATTTACTTAGCCCATGATGGTCCGTACACACACAAAGTTACATTGGCATCCAACTGTTTCTTCTGGGTGCCTCACATTCTCTCTCAAGCATTCTATGTAATTTTACACAGAACACTAACAGACTCTATATACTGTAGAAGTTAAGAAAGTTTTTAATTTGAATTTTAGTGCCACCAGGCATGTGTATTGTCGAGTCCACATATTCTTATATATGATAGAAAGAATATCTATCAAAGTATTCTTTTACTCAAGTTTCTAATGTTTCATAATTCTCAGTTTCCTCACTGATGTCTCTCAAACGTAAAACTCCTTCCTGATCCTTAGACAAATCTGTATCATTGGTCACCCAACATTTTCGTTCAAGAGCCAATAGTGACACTGTAAGGAAGTAGCCAGGATTCTTGACAAAGGGAAGGGGGCACCGACTTCTTAAAGACTATCTTAAGGAGACTAATATTCTTCTTTTATTCTGGAAATTTCCACTCCGTAAAGGACGCTAAGCGATTTCATTCGACAATGATCTCTGAGTTTTCACCAACGGAGATGTAATCTCACTACTAAGAAGTGCTGTGTTTTGGCAAACCGCTAAGAAGCAGTCATTCGTCAGTCTTCCTTCACCCTCCGACGTCATTTTACACTCTTCTTCTTGCAGTCTGGAGTTGAGCTGTGGGAGTGATCAGGAATGGAGGAGCGCTTTATTTTTGTGACGCCATGATTATTATCCTACAGCACTTTAGGAATAAAGAGTTCTCTGTTCGACAGAGCAGCTAGAAGAATTTTTGCTGGCTGAAATGCCAAACAACTGGAATTATTCAATCGTATACTATCTCGAATTTCCTCATTCAACCATGCATCTGTTATTTCTTGCAGTTTAAGAAAGAAGATTTTCTGCGTTGAAGAGTGTCGTGGCAGACATATGCATGGACCTAAATGAGGAGATTTTGGATTATTATTTGTTTATAGCATAGCTTGCTTTCATTGCGACTCTTTGCATTTAAGTAGAGGGGACTGGAATTTGTCATGAGAGAAATGTATTCGGCGGGCACTGGATGTGGCCTACAGTAAGTGGCTGTCCCCTGCATTTTCGAAAATTGAATATGATAAACCGCAGAAAACCATTTTAAAGGTTTCTGGCTGATGGATTCAAACTACCTCGTCTCCTGAATCCAAGAATTGCTGGTTTAGCGACTCATCATGCAGAGCTACGCCAAGTTGGTGGAGAACTTGGAAAAAACCGGTTGTTATACATTATTTTAAAATAAAGTAAAATGTATCACAATGTTTAGTCATTTGAAAGTGCATGAATGAATTAATATTTAATTGTAACTGTATCTGCTGTCTTCAGTTATTACAGCGTTACAAGAGCGTAATTAGATGTTGGACTATAGGGGGAGGGAGGGGTGCAGGGCGCAATGGGTTCAGACGAATTAAAGCAGTCGGCAGAAGAAATCTTTTAGAAAATGACGAACTATAGAGTGTGCAGTCATCACATACCTTCACATCATTCACCTAGTTTTCACAATAGAGTTCCGCATAGGAGACCAGATTAGATGATATTTTGCCATTTGGGTCACTAATGTTAGACTATTGAGGAAATTTTTAAAGAAATGCAACCATAGCCGTTTGGGTGATATTTTTTAAGATTTTTGGGTGACACAGAGAAATTCAACTGTATTTTTATGGTCTGATTTTAATGTAATGTTATTTTTTATCACTTTTACCTCTCGACTGCCTTGTGAACTACTGAAATATTCCAGCCCCTAAGTTCTACCAGCCTCTAAATAACGACTCAAGTTCTAAGATTAAACTACTATAGGTAGGCAACTAGTCTGTTACAGTAATGCAAACATATTTTTAACTTAGAATAACGTTAGTGGGCGTATCGAAATCAGTTTCCCTCTTCTCACAAAAACAATGAACGGTAGCACTTACATTAAATTTAACTGCTATTAGAACACTACAGATTAACAAATCCACAGCTAAGTTCAAACAAGGCTAACAATTGGTCTTGGCTAAAATAGCCTATAGTATAGTGGATTTCCACGCCCGGGTTCCCGGGTTCGATTCCCGGCGGGGTCAGGGATTTTCTCTGCCTCGTGATGGCTGGGTGTTGTGTGCTGTCCTTAGGTTAGTTAGGTTTAAGTAGTTCTAAGTTCTAGGGGACTTATGACCACAGCAGTTGAGTCCCATAGTGCTCAGAGCCATTTGAACCATATAGTGGATTTATAGATAACTTGAATCTATCGTTGACCTTGCTGACTAGACAGTTTATATCCCTTTTTCGTCGTGTGACTGGAAATCAAAATGTCTTTCTATTTCAGTACATAGGAACTAGGTCATACACTATGTGATTAGAAGTATCCGGATATCCCCTGAAACATACGTTTTTCATATTGGGTGCATCGTGCTGCCACCTACTGTCAGGTACTACACATCAGCTACCTCAGTAGGCATTAGACATCGTGAGAGAGCAGAATGGGGCTCTCCGCAGAACTCACGGACTTTGAATGTGACCAAGTGATTGGGTGTTACTTGTGTCACACACGTGTACGCGAGATTTTCACACTCCTAAACATACCTAGCTCCACTGTTTCTGATGAGGTAGTGTAGTGGAAGCGTGAAGGGACATGTATAGCACAAAAGCGTACAGGCGGAACCCGTCTGTTGACTGACAGGGACCGCCGACAGTTGGAGAGGGTCGTAATGTATAAATGGAAGACATCTAGCCAGACCATCACACAGCGATTCCAAACTGCATCAGAATCCACTGTAAGTACTATGACAGTTAGGCGGGAGGTGAGGAAACTTGGATTTCATTGTCGAGCGGCATATTAGCCACACATCACACCGGTAAATGCCAAACGACGCCCCACTTCGTGTAAGGAGCGTAAACATTGGACGATTGAACAGTGGAAAACGTTGTGTGGAGTGACGAATCACGGTATACAATGTGGCGATTCGGTGGCAGGGTGCGGGTGTGGCGAATTCCCAGTGAGTCATCTGCCAGCGTGTGTAGTGCCATCAATAAAATTTGGGAGCCGTACTGTTATGGTGTCCTCGTGCTTCTCATGCAGCCCTTGTTGTTTTGTGTGGTACTGTTACAGCACAGGCCTACACTGATGTTTCAAGCACCTTCTTGCTTCCCAGTGTTGAAGAGCAATTCAGGGATGGTGATTGCATCTTTCAACACGATCCAGCAGCTGTTCCTGTGGTGGAGTGGTTACATGACAATAACATCCCAGTAATATACTGGCCTGCGCATAGTCCTGACCTGAATCGTATAGAACACCTTAAGGATGTTTAGGAACACTGACTTTGTGCCGGGGCTCACCGACCTACATCGATACCTCTCATCAGGGCATCAGTTCGTGAAGAATGGGCTGTCATTCCCCAAGGAACCTTCTAGCACTTGATTGAACGTATGCCTGTGAGAGTGGAAGCTGTTATGAAGTCTAAGGGTGGGCCAACATCATACTGAATTCCAGCATTACTGATAGAAGGCGCCAAGAACTTGTAAATCATTTTCTGCCAGATGTCTGGATACTTATGACCACATAGTGTACATAATTTCATCTAGTGACACGTGGGGGCTCCGTAACCCCAATGGCTGGCCTTTAGTTACAGCCTTGGACATTGTGGGTGGCACCTCAGGCCATGTATATGCTGATCTTATTATAACTATATAACCTACATAAATTAGTATGTCATGAGCCCCCAGTGGACTAACAAGGGAACCTCCCCATCGCACCCCCCTCAGATTTAGTTGGCACAGTGGATAGGCCCTGAAAAACTGAACACAGATCAATCGAGAAAACAAGAAGAAGTTGTGTGGAACTATGAAAAAAATAAGCAAAATATACAAACTGAGTAGTCCATGTGCAGGATAGGCAACAACAAGGATAATGTGAGCTCAGGAGCGCCGTGGTCCCGTGGTTAGCGTGAGCACCTGCGGAATGAGAGGTCCTTGGTTCAAGTCTACCCTCGAGTGGAAAGTTTAATTTTTTGTTTTCAGACAATTATCAAAGTTCAGGCACTCACACATAATCAACTTCGCTCTCCAAATTTGCAGGACATGTTCAGATTTTCTTGGACATATGCAGGATTTGATGGTCTACACACGGAGAAATTTGAAAGTGTTAAAAACATATATTTTGACAGAGCACAGGGAAAACTGTGCGACTGTGAAACTGTTGGTTTATTTGTAGCAGTTTATGTGACAAACTCTTAAGTGTTCATCACTTTTTTGGGACTGATTATCACATCCACAAGAAAACCTAAATCGGGCAAGGTAGAAGAATCTTTCTATCCATTCGCCAAGTGTACAAGTTAGGTGGGTCTACAACATATTCCTGTCATGTGAAGCTCATGCCGTCACCAGTGTCGTATAGAATATATCAGACGTGTTTTCCTGTGGAGGAATCGGTTGACCTATGACCTTGCGATCAAATGTTTTCGGTTCCCATTGAAGAGGCACGTCCTTTTGTGAACTAATCGCACGGTTTTGCAGTGCGGTCGCAAAACACAGACACTAATTACAGTGAACAGAGACGTCAATGAATGAACGGACAGATCATAACTTTTAGAAAATAAAGGAATTAAAATTTTCACTCGAGGGAAGACTTGAACCAAGGACCTCTCATTCCACAGGTGCTCACACTAACCACAGGACCACTGTGCTCCTCAGATGAGAATATCCTTGATGTTGCCTATCTTGTGCATGGACTACTCAGTTTTATATTTTGCTTTTTTTTTCATAGTTCCACACAACTTCTTCCTGTTTTCTCTATTGATCTGTGTTCAGTTTTTCAAGGCCTATCTACTGTGCCATCTTCTAACTAAATCTGAGGGTGGTGCGATGGGGAGGTTCCCTTGTAAGTATAGTATTGGAATGATAGGTTTTCTGCTGGCCACCTGGTGCTAATCATTAAATGTCAACTCCCAGATAACAATGCTACCTCCCTTACCGACCCCGAGGTTGAGACACTGTAACTGCCTGATGAGGTGGTGTTGTGTTGTCTTTGGGAAAACGTCATTAAGTGATAAAAGTTATTGGACTTACATTTAATGCATTATGCAGCATGATACACAATCAAAGAGATTGGTACAAGGCCCACACCTCATGCCCATGACTTCTCAGCACTAGAAGACAAGCATGGAAGCATTCCCCATAAAGTACCCTCACCCCGCAATGACAAATTTATCTGCTCCTGTATCAAGCTTCGCCTCTAAGGTGGTCGGCCAACTTTCTGGGCATCCCCTACAATTCCTCCAGTATATTTTTGATTCATTGAAGGAGTCAGCTACAGTCAACAGCTGTAGATTGTAAACATTTATTCTTCACTGGATTCAGATATAAATCAGTTATCCTCGTTCAGAAGAACTTAAATGTTAATGCCTGTAACAAATGGAAATGTGTTTTCTAAACTGGTATAGAATAAATAGTTACCATTCCCAACTGACCCCTTCACCTACTAAAATTACTGTACAGTTTGTGACAATGATCAGACATATTTTTGATACTAAAATCCTGCAACAGATGGAAGAACAGTTTTAAATCATCATGCACCGGTTTGACACACAGAAATGCTAAGGAACAAGAGTTGGTAGATGCTTGAAGACAGACACCAACTAAATCTTGAAAGTCAACATACAAAAATCTAAGAACCAAAATTAAAGGAGGAAACTGGGAATAAGATACTGCCCACATCTTCTTATTCCTACAGGAACTGTGAAGGCTGGATTAGATTAATTACAATATACACAAATGTGCATAATGGGGGCAATGCAGGAATAGGTGTAATAATAAATAGCAGACTAGGCATCTGGGTAAGTTAATATGAATAGTGTAGTAAATGTGAATGTAGGTGTCCTCAGCACATACTGCTGGAGAAATCTTATTGAGCAGATTCACTGAAATTATGCAACATTTTAATGATTTTCACTCTCATCATCGTCTGGTAAAATTTTAAGATTACTTGAGGATCCTAAATGTACCCAATATACAGTATTCCTTGTGAGTGTGGCCTCAAGTACATTGAGCAAACACTGTACTGCATCTAAAACTGATTAGAGTACATTACCAGAGAGGAAAGTTGCTACTCACCATATAGAAGAGATGCTGAGTTGCAATGGGCACAATAAAACGATTCACACAATCATAGCTTTTGGCCGTTAAGGCCTTTGTGAGCAGTAGACACACACACACACACACACACACACACACAAACGCGCGCGCGCGCGTGCACGCACACGCCCACGCGCACGCGCAAACGTAACTTGCACACATGTCTGCAGTCTCAGAGAGATGCAGACGTGTATGCAAGTTGCATTTAACAATGATGCTGTGTGAACAGTTGATGGTTGGAGACACAGCATCAATGTTACAGACAGTCTGTGAAAACCGGTTCATAGATGTTGGCCACTGATGAATCATATATACAATTGGAATTAACAGCCTTAGCATCAGTCAAGGCGTGAAAATGATGCCCTGAAGTCCCTCAAACCCCCAATCAGATGAATTTACATACAAAATGCACATAAAAAATGACTAAGTTCACAGTTTGTCTCACCTGATCCTGAAAAATTTTACCAGCATAATTGATCACAAATTCAGTCATCAACCCATTCCATTCAACTTTAAACTTGGAGGCAGAACGGCAGATGAAGACCTCCAAAACTCAGATGAGTTAACCAGTCAGTGACACCTTGAAAAGTTTCATTGTAAGTTACAAGTCCAATCTCCATTAACACTCAAACGCCCACATTTTGTCTGCCCCTCAAATGCCCAGAGGAGTCATTTTGACCTGCAACATTTAAAAAATTGTTCTAATCTATTATTTCAAAATTTTAAGCATTTTTTAATATTTTTAAGTTTACAGCCATTTCAGATGCAGGTTTGTGAATATTAAGGACACAAATTATATTATTTATTGACACATAAACAAATTTCACTGAACCTGGTAACACCCAAACAAGTATAAGCAAGTGACAGTCTTTTCGTTGTTCTAAATTCATAAAAAAATTGAAGTTTTCATGTGCACAGAAATTTCATCTACTGCATTGCTTCACACATTTGTATTCAGTTTCCTCAGTACATTTTCCACTAACCATCTTCTTATAAACACTGCACTTGGAAATATTTTACTACATTTGCAGAATTTGAGAACTTTATATTTACAGTGCTTCTGTGGCATTTTGTTTTCATCTTCATTTTCATTCTTTTAATACTTTTCTGTGGTCATACGAGGAAAGCAATCTTTTACATCTGCAAGCTGCTGAATAAAATGTCTTCTTTGGCCTTCCCAATAACAGTCCTAAATACTACATGTGCATTTATTCCTGATAGCCCAAGGATATTGTAAAAGGAGTGCACTGCCCTTGAATGAATACTGCCTCGCCATTTTGTCTACTATGTCAACCCCAAATTTGGTTTTATTCTAATAAGATACAGTTTGTGGAGTTTTTTCTCATTGATATTTATAGTAACATTAGGATGAAGGGAAGACACTACTAGCCTATCTTTTGCTTCCTTTCCTTGATAGATGGCCAAGGAAATATCAAATTTTAAAACTTTTGTGGAATACAGAGGACTCTTCAAGGACTTGAAAGCATGTGGTATTTCTCTGCTTGCTCTGTTTACTGTTTCTACAGTGGAGGTTGATTTTTCTTTCAATTTTTTGGCTAGTTTGAGTGAAGTGAAGTAATTGTCTGAAGTATCATTTCCACCTTTGCCCAGAAATGGTTCCATAATATGCATCACTACATAACCTGAAATGCTGTTGTCTTGGCATTGTGCAGTATCCTTACCAAAATAAGGGAAACCATTGAGTATACACCTGCTTTCAACATCAACAGCTAACCTGTATTTTTGGCCATTCTTATCAGCCATTGAAGTCTAGAATTGTGAGAACAGGCACCTAGTTTTACTTGGGAAGAGCTGATCATCTATTGTTATGTCACTTCCAAGTCTGTAACACATTGAATGGTTTTCTATTAATTTGTTGCAGACAGTAGAAACCGATGCAAACTTATCATGCTGTACATGTACAGAGCATGCAGACTTCTCGTTGAACCTCAGAAATCTTATAATCTGACAGAATCTATTTCTACTCATTGTTTCAACACAAAATGGTAGGCCTCTGTAATCTGACCATAAGCTGTAAAGGTCTGCACTTTGGTAACCACTCACACCATGACCATAAATAACTGCTATAAATGCCTCCAGTTCTTCAGTGCTCATTGACCAGCTGTCATTTCCTAGTAATCTGTGTGCCTCTGTTTTAGTACATTTCAAGATATGTTTGATTATATAATTGTCTATAAACAAGTGCCAAGCACTTGATATAAGTTCATCACTTTTTTGCATGTGATGTAGGTCCAGGAGATTCTCTCAAAATATTGTGATTAGGAAGATGCCCACGTAGGGAATTTGGCACTGCTTCTCTCCAGACAGACCAGTAAAATGGGTGATCTGATAACCAGCTGTACCACTAAATTTTAAAAATTTTTTGATCCATAGACTGAACATAGATTGGTAATTTGCTGAAAGCTTTGAATGTGTTCGCTTTGTGAGAATTTCCAGTCCTTGATAACCTGTGCCTTGGTACATCTAAAGTAGTGTCAACAAATTCCAAGATATTATTTTTAACACAGAGCAAAGGCACATGTGCAGTAAGTATAATTTTGAGTATTCTGAGCCTTGTAAAAAAGGATGACAGTGCTCCAAGTGACATGTTTCACACATTATACTTAGCACTTTCTTTGTATTTTTAAAGTATTCCTGATGTGAGGGGAGTTTCCCTGTAGAATCAGACTGTATGACATATGTGACAGGAACAGTCCATCACACTAAGGTAATCCAAGCTCACTAAAGCCTTTAACTTCAAAATTAGGTATGATGCCTGAGATATTTTTTCACATATGTGATTGATATGTTCCTACCAGTGGAGTTTGGAGTCAATCTAAATACCTAAACATTTTACAGGCTTATTTTTTCGTTCATGAGACATTCCCTATCAGAGTTGTTGGTATTAACAGAACTGCAAAGGGGTTTATTAGCTGCAAACCAATCCAATGCCGTATGAAGAGTTTCTTTTGTTGTCTTATTCAGGTCTGAGATTCTCTGATGTGTAGTAAGTAGGACTGTATCATCTGTATAACACATGACAAAATGAGCTATGGTATTAGGCAAATGATTGATAGCTGCAATGAAGAAGAAGGGTCTGAGAAAAAGCCTTTTGGAGCACCTGTAATCATTTCTATTAAGGAGAAATTTATATTTCTGACTCAGACAAACTATTTTCTTTTGCTTTAGTAAGAACATGTTAATGTGCTCCCAAGCATCCCATACAACGCCAGCTTCCTGATTAGTGTCAACATGAATTGAATCAAATACTACTTAGGGCGCATAATAGCAGTAATACCACATTTTTTTCTCAAGCTGTGTTAGTATGGTCCATAATTTCCCAAATGTTAGCTGTAATTTTTCTCCTTTTGTGAAAACCAAACTGACTGATACACAGGAGACCATTGTTCAAAGAAGCTGCTTATTTGTGTGTGTGGCAGCACCCCAAATATCTTTGAAAATATGGCCACAATTGAGACTGCTCATTAACTTTGGATAAGCTGTTTGTCCCCTTTTTTAAAAACTGGGATACATTTGATACCTTGAGTGACTCCTAATTCTACAAATTTCTTAACAACAAAAGCAAATGGTTTAGAGACTGGGTGCATGTAATTTGACAACCAATAGCATTCTATACTTTAAAAATTTGAAAATTTTGAAACATCCTTTGTAACATCGGTGAACATGATACTACTCCATTAAAATACCTGGCCATCTGGCATTGGGCTCCAGTCAGGTTCATTGCTGATGAACTTGTTGCTTTAATATTGTTTCCTATTTCTTTAAGTGAGTTTCAAAAGTAGTGATTCAATTCATGAGGATCTAGCAGAGCTATTTGTGTGCGTTTTGGTTCATCCCCTTCTGTTATTATTTCCAATGCTGCCTTGCATTTATTGGGGGGCCTTTCTATGTGGTTTTATACTGCTAGTTTTTTGCCAAGTGGATCTTAGATTGGGAGAATTTTTTGCATTTAAGTTAGGACCCATAAATGTTCTCCCTTTGCTCTGTCCTTTGGGTACAAGCATGCTTATGCATCTGGTACAGTGCGAGTATGTTTTCTTCTATTTCCACAAGTTCATCAGAAAACCAGTTCAGCCTTTTATTTTTCTGTGTACTTGGAAGACAAGAGTACCATGAATCCTTATATTTCATAAAAATGTTATCAAAGGCTGTTTCATTTCCCCTTTTCTCCTATTTGCAATTATATGCAGAGTCATAGATCACATTACCTAGTCTCTCAGTAAAAGCTCATATGTACTCTTCCTCTTGCCCCCTTACCAGTACCACCTTAGGTTCTTCAATTTTAATTTCTTGCCTCCAATACAGCATGAGGAGTAAAGGCTCATGATCTGTCAGACCTTCTGCAACTCTGACTGTAAATTCTTCGCTCTGGAAATTCACTATAAAATTGTCAATGCAGGCATTCTTCGATGTAACACAATTATTTGTACAATATAGGCCCGATGATCTTAACATATTCAGAAATGTCCTTGTGACATGCCCCTCTGTGTTTGCTATTTCTATGTTACAATCACCACATATAGCAATTCTTGGCTTATTCTTGAAGATTTTTTATCTCTGAACCCACATCTTTCAATGAACAAAAATTACATCTCCATCTGGAGAGCTATACAGACTAACTACATCTACTTTTCCATTCTCTAGTTTTGCACAACTAAATTCCCCATCCAGTTCAGAGCAACATGTAGATAAATTAATTTTTGTTAAATTTTATTCCTTCTGTGACAGAAAGTCCATCCCCACCCTTCTTTCTCTGCTTTCTTCATATTATGTCTACAACAGCATAGCCTTGGCCAACAAATACATTTATTTTATCTTGTGTTAATAGGAGCTCAAATACACATATGAAATGTGGAATGTTACACAAATGTGCTCATGTACATACATAAAATGCAGAATGTTAGACAAGTGTTATAATTCTAAAAACTTATTTCTAAGGCCGCATATATCAATTTGTAGAAATGTGAGTGGTTCACCTCCATTTGTATTCCTCTGGGGACTATTTGTCTCTAAACTTGAATCTTTAGGTTAAGTTAATGCCTTTAATTCTAGTACCCCATGACAGTATTTGTTTCGATAGCCACATACCTGTTTTTCTAATTGTTGGGTCACTTTGTTAACTGCTTTCTCTTGTGAGACAGCCTCTGAGCCCACCACAAATACTCTGGGCACCAAAACTTTTGATATTTTTGTGTGGGCTTTCTGTTCTTATGCTTCTTTCCATCCATATAAGTGATACCCCACAAGCTGTTGAAATATATACTGCTGACATTTGCACTGCTGTTGCAGTTCATGCAGGAAATACTACTGCTGATCATGTGGTTGGTAGCTCCTCTTTTGCAGATGATACTCCATCTTCTTTTGCACATAATTTTTTCATTTATGGTAAGATCACAACTTCCTTCAGAGGCTGTAATTTTAGATGTCTCTTATCTTTCCACTTGTTAACCAGTTGGAATTCATTTTCCTCTTTGACATTATCAGCTTAAGAAGGTGTTTTAGTCTGTCCTTGTAATTCCACATTCAAAATAAATTTGGAATTTACTACCCTTATTTAAATTTCTGATGTGTTCTCTTATTTTCTGGTAAAAAAATTATTTTATCCGAGTTGTTTAAATGCACACCTTGGTTGGTGAAATGTATTCTTTCACAGGCATGCAATTCAAGAAAAGTTGCATTTCAAATCACTTTAGATATTTTCAGTAGTTTCCTATTACTGTTTTTGGATGCTCTGCTTACACACAAAGTACGAATTAAATCATAGTATGAGGGTGTGCTGGAGAGAATGACATTTGCATTTGGTAGATTGTTAAGGGCTTTCACTGTTGCTCTAATAACAAGTTATGATACATATTATTAGATCCTCCCATTAAGATAATAAGGTCATTTTATGTTAATGAGTCAAATTGTTTTTGCCATGTTTTATTACCTCACACATAAGTGCAGCTAATTATAGGAAGTATATCAGACTGAAGTTCATTTCACTTAGTTTTGTAAAATATAACGCTCATAGCTATTGGAGAGAAGCATTAACTTTCGTGTTTTTTCACCTATGGCAGTGCACATTTAGTTGTTACATTTTGGCCTGTTTCTGCTCTCCACTTTCAAGGTATCATTTTGCACTTCTGGCATTTAATTTCTTGCCTCCAATACAGCATGAGGAGTAAAGGCTCATGATCTGTCAGACCTCCTTCTGCAAGTCTGATTGTAAATTCTTTGCTCTTGTTTTTCCCTAAGCTTGTAGACACAAAAAGATGTGGGCATTTGATAACTTCAGTTCACCTGAGAGGTTATCTTAGACACGATGTAACAGTTCGTTTTTCATTGCTTTGACTAGAAGTTTCCATAGAGAGAAATTTTATGACAGATCCCAATCCTTGGACAAACTTTTTTGCTGCTGAAAGAACCTGACAAGGAGCTTCTGCAGTACTGTTCTTTCTTTTATTCCAGTACAAAACTTCATACTGCAGTTGCTTCACAATGCAATATGGACTACATAATTAAACTTTGTGACCTACTTGTTGTGATGCAACAGTCCCTAATGCTTTGTGAAAATTACTCCAAATTAAACCAAATGACCTTAAATAAATACTAACTTTTTGCTGTATCCCATATGCAGCTGTGAAACAGAAATGGCTAACAAGCAGAGTTTTTTATCTATCACTTTCAGCAGACCCACAGAGGTGTGGAAGTAGAATGGGTAGCATATATGACTATTTTATGCACTATAAATTGTTCTTTTGGCAAAATATTTCGTGCAATGTTATTTGTGAACAGACTTGCATACTTATAGTGTGTAAACAACAAAATTTTTCATAACTATCTGTGTAGTCAGATAAAAGTTTATTCAGTATTTAGCCTGTCTTTCTGATAAATAGACAGTATGTAGTTTCCTTCAAAACATAAACTTTTCTGTTTCATTACATTGTGTGTATTTTGTGTGAGTAGAAACAGATTCCCTCCAAATACATAAGATAGTGTGGACAACATAGAATGTAACCAGTCTCAAAAGGTGGTACTGTTCATCAAGGCTCTTCTTGGATGCGTGCCGTAAAATGGCAATTTTTTTTGTTCCTTAGAATGTGAGGGGCTTTTTCAATTTGCCAATAAAGATTGGCAACAATTTGTGTTTATCCATTGAATCTGGGAAGAAACAGTTAGCTTTTTGATGCTAAGCTTTTGTCTAGTTGCATGCACTTCAATCCAGGAGGCTAAAAATAATGTGGGCATGTCCATACTTACTGTCCAGTTTCATCATCACTGTAAATATGTAGCAGAAAAAATTGTGCAATTCAAGGTGACTGAAAAAATCATCAAAAGAAACATCCTCTGTGTCTTTGTTAGAACTAAGTATCTCATCTTGAACAGCAATTTCGAATTCCACAGTGATGTTTGCATCAATTCAATCATCCTGATAATGTGTCAAACTTCCTTCATTCTTCAGAGTTTCAAGGAACTCTCCTATCATTGCACCTGATACTGGACCTCCTCCATCTCTATTTTGCTGGAAGCACAAGTGCAGTCTTTCACCCAGTTTCACATTACTTGAAGATTTCAGGCACCTAAGCCATTTCAGTCATGCTTTACTATTAGTTTTGGTTGCAGAATTTAACATCTTTTCTTTATTTTCCTGTGTGTCTCTCACTGATTGTGTTTCTATTCGATAGCACTGAGAAAGTCTGGCTGCAGATTTGCCCTTTTCAAGCTTATCCATAATTTTTAATTTCTTTTAGATTGTTACAACATGTTTGTGGTTCTGTCATATTCACAGCATGTATGAACCAGCCATAACTTTGACAACAAGAAAAATGGTACAGGGCAACACTTATCCATTTTAGGTAACTACGGCAAAAACTGCATTCCTCTTTGCCATTTTTACCAAAGTGCTTGTATTTTGCATGAACACAGAGCAATAATTCTGAGGAGAACTGTACCTGAAGAACACTAAAGTTATTTTCTTTTTCCTTAAGCTTTAAGTGAGTTCCATATTACTGACATTTAGCTCATAGAATAAACACTTAGTAAACATACAGACATGAAGGTGGCCACATACATGGTACATTGGTAGGATCATCACATTTCCTTGAAGAGGAAATGGGTGGTAGTGGTACTACTAGTAGTAGTAGTAGTAGTAGTAGTGGTAGTAGTAGTAGTCGTAGTCGTAGTAGTAGCAGCTTTATTCATCTGTAGATCTCTTTTTACTACGATATAGGACATGTCAAGGTATTTACAGGTTTAGACCAATTTAAAATAAGATAATTTGTATGCACATACATTTACCGACTTCTAGTTAGAGACAATGATTAGATTTACTCCTAGTATACAATACCTTTCTTACTAATAACTTATTAAATAATGTAATGCCACACTGTTCACTCATATCTCACCATCAGTCACTGCACACACTATACACATGTTGTTTCATAACACTTCACTCACTACACACACACTCACACACACACACACACACACACACACACACACACACTGGTGATCTCTGGGTCATTTTCTGTACCTGGGAAAACATGGGTAACAATGGGAAAATATTTGAAGGATGAAACTTCCTGGCAGATTAAAACTGTGTGCCAGACAGAGACTCAAACTCCGGTTCTTTGTCTTTCACGGGCAGGTGCTCTACCAACTGAGCTACCCAAGCACGACTCACGGCCCATACTCATGGCTTTACTTCTGCCAGTATCTCGTCTCCTACCTTCCAAACTTAACAGAAGCTCTTCTGCGAACCTTGCAGAACTAGCACTCCTGAAAGAAAGGATATTGCGGAGACATAGCTTAGCCACAGCCTGAGGGATGTTTCCAGAATGAGATCTTCACTCTGCAGCAGAGTGTGCGCTGATATTTGAAGTATGTCTGACAGTGGGAATTGAGCCCATATTGTCTTCTGAAGTCATAACATTAGTCACATGCCTAACAGTGTTCTAAACAAAACAAAATTTTCTGAGTCTAACAAAAGTTTTCAGGTTTGGTTGTTTGTTAGTCTTTTTCTTTTTTCTTTCACAAATCACCATACAATACACAGCTAATCTGCAAACCGATTAATCCACCACTTCAAAATTGGAAGATTGCTTTACAACACACAGGTATAATAGGTGAAAATTTGTGTTTACTTACAGGTTTACCTTGAGAAGGATGGAACAGGTAGATGGCTGTTGACCAGTAACAGGAACCATCATGACACCTGTGTGTAGCAATCTAGAGAAACTGCAGAAAATCTAACTTTGGACAGGTTGCTGGAGATTATAGGTTCGATCCACCCATATAGAAGACCAGACTGCTAACAATGGCGTACCTTATTTGGTTTTCATTCGTGGTACTTGAATACAGGAGTGTGTCACTGCAGCAATATGTATGTACACCACATGTTGAACTGAAAGTGTCTGAAGATGTTGTCAGAGATCCATATACTTAATTTCTTGCCATATTATAACACAGTGGTGACAAAGATTGCCTAGAAAGCAACAGAAAATACTTTGAGACTTTGTCATTCTATTACATTGGATATACCAGGCATGCCCCTACTAATGACAGAACTTATGACTGAAATAAAGAGGTGCTCATTAAGCATAAACTGATACAACACTAAACTGGGCAGTGGCACATATGCATATTTCTCAGTATAAATTGAAATAAACGTTTAAATAAGGTAGAGCCCCATAGTTTGAGCTAATTCTGGGCTGAGGTTACCTCTCAAGATGGAAAAAACTCTAAGAATAAATAAAATGTCACTAAATCAGTGAATAAATCATGAATAAATATTTGATGATCACAATAATGATTAAAACCATAAAGAAAAACAATATAGTACATACCTATGTTGTTGTCATTGTTGTTGTGGTCTTCAGCTTCAAGATGGATTTGATGCAGCTCTCCATGGTACACTATACTGTGTGAGTCTCTTAATAACTACTGCAACCCACGTAACTCATGTCCTTCTCTATCTGCTTGCTGTATTCATCTCTTACTCTCTCCCTCTAGGATCTACTTCCCTCCAGTACTAAATTGGCGATCCCTTGGTGTCAGAATGTGTCATCTCAACTGACCTCTTCTTTTGGTCAAGCTGTGAAACAAATTTCTCATCTCCCCAATTCTATTCAGTATCCTCTCATCAGTTACATATTCAACCTTCGTAATCATCAACATTCAATGCAGTACATCTTGAAAGCTTCTATTCTCTTTTTACCTGAACTGTTTATTGCCCATGTTTCACCTGCATTCAAGGCTATACTCTATACACATATACTCAGAGAAGACTTAATAACACTTAAATCTGTGTTCAATTTTAATAAATGTTTCTCTTCAGAAATGCTTTCTTGAAGTTGCCAGTCTACATTTTATATCCTCTCTACTTTGACCATTATCCATTACTTTTTCTGCACAAATATCAAAACCCATCTCATTTCTTAATCAGATTCCCTTAGCACCACTTGATTTAATTTGACTACATTCCATTATCCTTGTTTTGCTTTTGTTGATGTTCATCTTATACTCTCATTTCAAGACATTGTCCATTCTGTTCAACTGCTCTTCCAAGTCCTTTGCTGTCTCTTACAGAATTGCAATGTTATTGGCAAATATCAAAGTTTTTATTTCTTCTCCCTGAACTTCAGTTCCTACTCCAAATTTTTCTTTCGTCTTCATTACTCCTAGTTCAATATACGATTTCAATAACATTGGGGATGGGATACAACCCTGTGTCACTCCCATCCCAATCAGTGCTTCCCTTTCATGCTCCTTGGCTTGCATAATTGGCATCTGATTTTTGTACAAGTTGTAAATAGCTCTTCATTTCATGTATTTTACCCCTGCTATTTTCAGAATTGAAAAGGCAGTATTTGTGTCAACATTGTCAAAAGCTTTCTCTAAGTCCACTAATGCTATAAACACAAAGATTTGTCTTTCCTTGACTTAGAGTCAGTATTGCCTCGCATGTTCCTACATTTCTCCAGAATCCAAATTGATATTCCCCGAGGTCAGCTTCTACCAATTCTTCCATTCTTCTGTAAATAATTTTTGTTAGTATTCTCCAACAATGTCTTAATTACTAACTTTGTCAAGCATTAGGATGTGCAAGG
Organism: Schistocerca americana; assembly: GCF_021461395.2. NCBI lineage: Eukaryota > Metazoa > Arthropoda > Insecta > Orthoptera > Acrididae > Schistocerca > Schistocerca americana. The sequence continues at coordinate 127,600,884 of NC_060122.1, read as the reverse complement.
CATGCATATTTCATTTAGGTAGCATTTAGTCTCTGGAACAAAGTCTTCAGAAAGCCACTTATTAAAAATATTTTTGTCCATCCAAACAGATTTTTGGTTGACATATGTAACAGGCAGTGCAGAAGAAGTGATAATTTTCTTTTTAAACTATAGGTTTAGCAGAATTCTCTCTTGCCAGTGGCTTCAGTTTATGGTCTCCAGTTGCATACAATGCCGCAAGAACTGTTAACCTCTCTTTCTGTTTTTTGCAGCCTGGGGCAGTCGTTCCTACTTTTGAGGCTAGAATTTTAGATGGAAGTGTTTTATAATTTAGCCCTGTTTCATCACCATTATACAGTTGATCTGGAGTAAGATTATCTTCTTGTATGAATGTTCTTAATTTCTCACAAAATTGTGTAACGGTTTAAGAATCCACAGAAATGTTTTCACCACAAATTTCAAGATACCTTTTGCTGCATTGCTTCTTCCACCTGTCCAACCATCCTGAGTTTGCAGTAAAACTGTCCTCACTTTTCTTTAACTCATTTTTAAAAATATAGCTATTTCTTACAGAATAGGTCCTGAAATTGGAATTCCTTTTTGTGCTTATTGAACAAACCAAAAAATCAATGTTGCTCTTATTTTTTCATACACAGATTTCTTTATTGACTTCCATTGAAATGATGAAACTTCTCAGTTTTGTCTCTGGTTCCATGCCTGTCTCCATCTGCCACTTCACCCATTCCATACTCAGCAGCAAATATTTTTTATTGTTTCTCTTTTGTGTAGCCTTTTCAGAGCCTCCAGTCTCCATTCAATGGCATAAATTTTCTCTTACTCCTGTGGCTCATTGTTATCTACAAATCAAAACATTAAGAAACACACAGTTACACATGTACTGTACACAGTATGTTTGACTCACTACAGTACAGATGTCAGTTCCACCCACTTTATTTACCTCCTTTTTTGTCCTCAGTGTTGACATACTGTGTTGCTACACTGGCTAAAAAATGGGTTGTAGTTTCTCACACTGACTACTGCAAATAGTGCAGCCAACAGGTGCACAGTTGTGCTTCACACTACTTTAATTTCACTGTTCACCACCCCTGTTAATGCACAATTATATGGCCAGTGTACCACTGTTTAACTTTCAATAAGCCTCATTAATAGTTTGCAGGAAAACCTTCACATACTGCTACAATAGTTTCCTGTTGAACTTCTACGAGCAGTAAAACCCAACCATGAAGTTCCCAGTTCATGAAAAATAATCAGGTACATATAGAGCAGACACTGTCACTGTTTTCACAGACGGCCTAATTGCTTAATACTTATTCGACAGTTAAGTTGATGCATTGTTGTTATTCTAATGAACACAAGTTTCTTGTCTGAAACTCGGCTGTGGACTGACTGACTCATGACCAAAAGTTGGGACCTCATATATCTTCACAATAATAGGTTCTGAAACTACACATTGTTTGATGTTTAATTTACAGAAATTACAATTACAACTTAACTCATTAAATTGATTGGATACACTGAAAAAATCCATCAACAGTTCCTTCTACTAAAAGATTCAGGCCAAATTATTTGTTTAAATGACGAAATTTACATATATAGTTATGTAAACAATACTCTTGACAAAACAATGGATTTAATGAAGGGCTGGTTTTGCCACCATGTTCAAATAGAGCCAAATAGATCCTTTAAGAATGCCATTGTTTCGTCTCCCAAATGTTTACAATTAGTACAGAATCTATATTTGTTTACATGTCAACAATAGAATTTAAGCTATGAAACAATTACTGATTTCACCCTATGATGAAAGATTCTAATTAGGAATAGAAATAAATTAGAAAATCAATTACATACATAAAACTAAGCACAAAATTAGATCCGGTGTCATATTCCTAAAAACTGAGGACCAGCCTTTCTCTTTCATGAAAATGCAGATTATATTCAATACGCTAATGGTAAATAGTTAAAGTAATAAAACGTATTTAAGAACACAGATGGTGCAATGAGAGGCGAATTAAAATCATTCAAGCTCACTTTGTCACAATGTTACTACACAATGAACTCGGTATGTATAAAAATATTCAGCCAGTGTTGTAAATTGTGTTCTGTATAGTTATTTAGACATACCTTATTTTAATGAACACTGTTGCTAAGTAGACACAACAATAGGGGCAACAGTAAGGATGGTATGCAATGTACAACTGATTGTCACGTGGTCCCAATTAGTGAAGACTCTACAAAGAAAGAGCAAGCACACTCCTTGAAACTTAATGGTACCTGTAGATCTGTAATAAAAATGCATTAGCAATCTAAGGTCAAGGTTATTTCAGTGCATTATGAATGAAAACCCTAAGTGGGGCAGTTTTACCTGTATTGTCCATGGAAAATTGGAAGAAAGTTCAAAATGTAACAGATTCAAAAGTGCGTAAAACATACGTGTGGACAACATATGAAAACTGGATTTTACTCTAGTTTTATGTACAATTATAGTTTTCATAAGACCAGCTCAAAATACAAAGAACCTTGAAATACTGATAGTCAAATTACCAGGGCTCTACTGTACATGGAATCTGAAGCAATACGTTGTTTACCAGCATTTAAGTTGCCAATTGTGTGTGGTAAACACAGTGTGTTCAGTGACAGTGCTAAAAAATGAACGAACAGTGTAGCACTGGCTTCTTACATGATAAAATAATTTAATATAGTGTATGTAATGTTTGCAGTGATCAGTGTTGAGAAATGAATAAATGTCCTAGTGCTAGCTTCTTAAACTAGTAAATAGCTTCTTTTCATGAATGTATAAGGAAAACGGTATTGCACACCTTGAATTGTGCTGTATTTAAGAGATCAGCTATGTAGTCAGGAGGATGTGGGTTCTAATCTCCACTGGAATATCCTGATTTGGTTTTATGTGGTTTTCCTAAACTACTTTGACAATGTATATCTTTCAACAAGAGACTGCAGTTCTGGAGGAAATTAAAGGAGAACAGTACTTGAGAACGGAGTGAGACAGGATTGTAACCTATCCCTGATATTATTCAATCTGTGTATTGAGCAAAGTGTGAAGGGAATGAACAGAAGTTTGGAAAAAGGAGTTACAGTTGAGACAAAAGAAATTAAGTCAGCTCATGACATTGTTATTCCGTCAGACATGGTGAAGGGCTTGAAAGAGTGGATGGACAGAGAAAACAGTGTCTAGAAAAGAGTTTGTAAAATGACTATCGAGGAAAGTAAAATAAGGACAAAAGAAGTAGTCAATTTAAGTAAGGTGATGCTTTGGGAGACACTAAAAGTTGTACATGAATTCCACAATTTGGGCAACAAAATAACTGATGATGGTAGAAGTGGGGAGGATATAAAATGTATATTGGCAATAGGCATGAAAAGCATTTCTGAGTAAAGGAAATCAGTTATAATAGAATGTTAATTTAGATGTTAGGAAGTATTATTTGAAGATATTTATCTCAAGTTCAGTGTTGAACAGAAGCAGTTTAGGCAATAAGAGAATGGAAACTTTCAAAATGTGGTGCTGCAGTAGAATGCTATAGATTAAATCAGCAAACTAGAATAACTAATGAGGAGGCTCTGAGGTGACTTGTGGGAAAATTGTGGGACAACATGACTAAAATAAGAGATGAAATAATAGGTCATGTCCTGAGGCATCAAGGAATAGTTGCTTTGGTAATGAGGGAAGTGTGGTGGGTAAAAATTGTAGTGGGAGACCATGGCTCCATTTAGTATGTAATCTGAAACTGATGAGGGTTGAAGAAGTAATACAAGGATGCTTGCATGTGTTACAGTAGTGTGGAGAGCTGCGTCACAACAATCTTCAGACTGAAGACCACAATAACAACAACAGAGAAAACAACAAACCTTTATCGCTGTGTATCAATGACATGTACTAAAGAACTGTCTAATATTGGATACAACTATCAAGAATGTCACTACTGACCTGTGGGCATTAGGTATATTTCAATGTGCACAGAATATAGTGTTAAACCTCTGTCAATTAAGACCTCATGTGGTCCCAATTTCTCATTCTAGGCTCATTGCCCAGAAATTTCCATATTGCCTCTTGTCTTTAATTTTAAATATGGTAACCAAAAATTTCATTTCTTCAGTGAAAAATTTAGGAGTAATATTTGATAATGAGTCATGTAGCAAAACTGGAGATACTATCAGAAATTTGCATTTGTAAAACAAGGTGCTGAAGTAGCGGGTAAGGTGTTATATGAACGTCTCGGCCGATATTAAGAAAATTCATAAATCAAGTCTGTGTCTACTAAATTCACTCTTTATTACTAATCAGAATTACCATTAGGGAGTAAATGCTTTGGGATGTTAGTATAAGGTTTTCAGTGTTAGAATGGAGAGCTGCACTGCTTAAAAGGAAAATGCAGTAGGACAGCGTGAATGAAAGTATGCTGTCTGTCCTGTTTGTGAGCCAGTACAGTAACAAAGATTTCTTGATGCAAAGCAGGCAGTACTGAGGTTTTTAGGTTGTATAAAAATTCACACACTCTGAACAAATGTTTCAAAAGTAATTAAAATTCATTGTAGATTATTTAATGCTGTGTTCTTACCATTTGCCATAACTGTCTATTACCTATTTACTACTTGAGAGTAAGGTTATTTCCACAGGATCAGGTGCTAATTCTACACCAATCTGCTTTGACCCTTGACATAACTGTGATGTGTGTAATCTACCCCTCCTACCTACTTGTAGCTATTGTCCACATTAGTGTGTTATGAAGATTTGAGAGGAGCAAAGATTACAATAAACTTTCTGTTTTACTTACTGTTTCACATACAGTTGGCTCCTGTTCTTTTTGTCTAGGGGTCTAACTCTTGAAGCCGAAATTCTCACATTTTATGTCCCCATAGTTGAACTGATCTAAATAAATTTGAAGACTGTTGATGCAGAATTCTTGTTGTTATGTTAATATATTTTGTCACATTTTAGTATCTCATCCAGTCTTTTGATTTCTTACATTAGCAAAGACAAAATTACATTGTTCACACAACATACAAAAATATGTAGGATCACATCAGAGGCATACTTACTACTGTCCCACTCAGCAGAAATAACAATATTCCAAAGGGTTTAAAATGTTTCATGACCAATGAATTTTTATTAGTTTCAATTATTATTTCAAAAATCAATCCAGAAGCAAACGCAGTAAACATTACTAGATTGTATAATTACCAAAAGAAATTTCAAGCATATGAAATAGTTCATAATTTCAATTTTTTTTAAAAAGTGTATATAATTTTAACTGTACATTCAGAACTAGTATTTATTGAATATAACTAGACCTCGGATTTTTAGGTTGTAAAAAAGTGTGTTTTAGGCACCTAAAATAGGCTCCTTCAGTAGTTCATTCAGGTTATATAACACCTAAAATAGGCTCTAATAAAAATGATGCAGAGAAAATAAAAATAAATTAAAATACACAGTGTTGACATCTCATTAGTCATTAAAACAAGGAAAATGAATATTTACACAGTTACAGAGCTCAGCAATCTACAACATTAATGTTGAACATAACTCAATATTTTTGAGTTCCTGCAGGATAAAGAACTCCATAAAAAAGATGACCATAGCTTCACAATAAATAACCAAAATCTTTTATAGGTTTAATAGTGAAAAACTGTGGCACTAGTCAGTCAGAATCAATTTATATGCTGAAAAAGAACGTTCTACATCAACAGATGTGACAGGAGCGTACTTCATTTTCGGCACATGTTGGACAGGAATGCTGCAGTCAGGAGTGCTGGATTTTCCACTAAGTATGTCGGCAGCTACACAGAACTCCTTCAGGCCAGTTTTCTTTTGCAAAACCGTTTGTATTTTTGCCCGTACTTTTCGCCCTACTTCACATGGCGCTTCATTAATTTTCATTTTGACTTCTTCAAGCAAAGAAATATTGTCGTAGATAGGTCCCCCTGAGCCTTCTAAGTGTGAAGTTATTCTTGCCATAAATGTGTAGTGGGCCCTAGTGTAAGATAAGTCCCGTTTTAAAGAAGAATCTTTGAGTAACTCCATTGCTGCAGTTACGGATGCAGCATCCTCCGGTATAGTTTCAACCACCTTCTGGACAGCTGAGAGATGCATACTATAGTATTCTGCTGCTATCAGCCACATGCCCCAGAGGGTGACAACAGGCTCTGGCGGCAATGGGACATTTGGAAGCTGCTCTTTGAATGCCTGTATTCTTGATGGTGCCTTAACAAAAATTTTCTTCACCATAGAAATTACTTTATTTACATTAGGAAATTGTAGCCTTACTTGCCCTGCTATGCGGTTGATCCCATGCACTACACAAGTTATGTGCAGCATCAATGGGTAGAATACCTTTAATAGTTGAAACGCTGCTATCATATATGCAGCAGCATCAGTGACGTCCAGAAGCACCTTATTCTCATCCACTCCGTTTGGGTATAGCACCTGAAGCCCATCGGTCACAAACTGTGCTATTGTTTGTTGGTTAGTTTTTGCAAGCTGTTTTGAGTATACCAAATGAGCCCTGGATGGAGCATCTGGAGCTAGCTTGCCCATAATCAGGTTTCCAATATAACGGCCAAGACTGTCAGTAGTTTCATCCATAGAAATCCATATACAAGATTCTCCAACATCTTCTCAGATTCTGTGCAATGCAGCATTGTAAGCCAAATCCACATAATTCTTACGTAAAGTTTACTCTGCAGGAATAGACTGATGGCAGTACTTCTCAAGAAAACCTCTGAAAATAGGGTTTTTTAGTTTTCGAAAGGGAATGTTTGCTGCCACAAGTGCATGACACAAATCACTGCTAAACTTGTATCTTTCAGAGGATTCACCAGAGGTATTGATTAAAAGAATTTGCTTCAATTTAACCTAAAGATCCGTGATCTATTTTTTACATATGAATAATAAAACACCTATAAAGAGTATTTGGTATTAACAGGGATAGCGATATAAGAAAATAAAAAAAGACCGAAGCGTTAGGCAACTACGAAGCATGAGCGCATATCAACTAGCCACCTTGCTGCACGCTGGGCAGAAAATATTTTTTTTTTTCCATCTGTTGTATAGTGTGGAAAAACTTGAATCCACTGTCTTATACAGGGTGTTACAAAAAGGTACATTCAAACTTTCAGGAAATATTCCTCACACACCAAGAAAGAAAATATGTTATGTGGACATGTGTCTGGAAACGCTTACTTTCCATGTTAGAGCTCATTTTATTACTTCTCTTCAAATCACATTAATCATGGAATGGAAACACACAGCAACAGAATGTACCAGCGTGACTTCAAACACTTTGTTGCAGGAAATGTTCAAAATGTCCTCCGTTAGCGAGGATACATGCATCCACCCTCCATTGCATGGAATCCTTGATGCGCAGATGCAGCCCTGGAGAATAGCGTATTGTATCACAGCCGTCCACAATACGAACACAAAGAGTCTCTACATTTGGTACCGGGGTTGCGTAGACAAGAGCTTTCAAACGCCCCCATAACTGAAAGTCAAGAGGGTTGAGGTCAGGAGAGCATGGAGGCCATGGAATTGGTCCGCCTCTACCAATCCATTGGTCACTGAATCTGTTGTTGAGAAGTGTACGAACACTTCGACTGAAATGTGCAGGAGCTCCATCGTGCATGAACCACATGTTGTGTCGTACTTGTAAAAACACATCTTCTAGCAGCACAGGTAGAGTATCCCGTATGAAATCATGATAACATGCTCCATTGAGCGTAGATGGAAGAAACTAAAATGAGCTCTAACATGGAAATTAAGCATTTCCGGATACATGTCCACATAACATCTTTTCTTTATTTGTGTGTGAGGAATGTTTCCTGAAAGTTTGGCCGTACCTTTTTGTAACACCCTGTATAATGAAACAGGCACTTTTTAGGATATTAAAGCCGAAATAGGCAAAAATAGGCACTACCATCGAAATAGGTGTTTTTAGGTCCTATAGAATTAATGCAATTAAGTGTAAATAGTCATGAAATGCATAAATACAAAATTTTTTGAAAATAGGAACTCAGGAACAAAATAGGTTTTTATCTAAAATCCGCAGTCTAATTATAACCACCAAAATAAAGTAATCCCTTTTCACAAATTTTAGATTGAAATAAAACATACTGTGTATAAAATTATATGAAACTTTTCTAAAAAGCAGCTGAAATAATACTGACCTGTCAAATATTTGAAAAATAATACTGGTATCAACAACTACTGTTGAGGAAAAGTAATGCTACAGGTGAATGTCCCATTATGTGTATTGTGTGATGACATGGTGAGGCTTCATGTTTTTGAGCTTGTTTGTTTTGTAGATGATGTGTTGTAGTATTTGGTGGAGCTCTCTTGTGATGGATATTTGTTAGTGAGTTGTTTCATAGGAACTAAATATTTCTGGTTCCTATTGGAAGAATCCATGCTGGTTTGTTGGTGAGGTACTTTAAATTAGTATATTGTGGCTGATGGATTCATTTTTATATTAGAAACTATTGGTGCCATGAGTTTCTTATGGTCCGAGATTTAGTATTATTTTTCTTTTTTCTTCAGTTGTGAATAAGATGCAGATATTTATGAATAGGTCACAGCTTGTTGCAATGAGCAATGATATAGTGGCTGTGGTAAAGATCCTACAGTTAGCTGGACTGATGATGGATGATTTTTTTTTTCTTTTTTGTGTGTGTTGGGATGTTGAGCACTTTTGTGTGACATTCTATGTACAATATGAGTTTGTTGTTTATAGTTGTACGTGTGTATTGAAACTGTGGATGTATACCGAAACTGGTGATGCCAGTTTTCATGAATTTTGGGGTTTTCCTTCTTTGTGTTTGGCAATTGTGTTGGATTGTGAGTGGTAGGTATTCTCGGTATTGATGTATCATTGCTGGCAAAAGTACATTTCTGATATTAACCATGTGAGCTTGGTGATGTTTGTTGTACTATAGACTTCACTTTAGAGAGAGTAAGTGGAAGTGTGGATAATGGATTTTAGAATTTGATTGTGTTGGTTTTGGTACTGTGAGATTCATTTTTTGGTGCCATACAGGTCAAATGAAATTTGTGTCATCAGATTTTGGAGTTGTGTGCAAGTTCATAATATCTAGGGCTTTGCTTGAGGTATATGGGCAAAGTGAAATTTTCAACACCATGTTTTAGAGTTGTACGTTGGTTCTGGTATCGAGCCCTCTGTAGGAACTATGAAGGTCAAGAGAAAATTGTGGTGTTGGGTTACTGATATTGTATTCTTCATTTGAGATGTATTGGTCATGCAAAATTTACAATACCAATAGTTTTTGGTTTTGCAATTTTTTTGTGTTAAATTTTGAGAATATTGTAAGCTTGATTTTTAGACGTATATTTGCTTTGCAGTGATTTCATTGTTCTAACAGTCATACATTTAGTTTGTCCCCACCTAAAACCCCCTTCTTCATTTGGCCATCCTGTTTTTTTCATTCTGTTGCTGGAGTTAAATAGTCCATATGTTATTAATGTTTGTCCGTAGGTGCAATGAGAGACGTCATGGTCACCATACTGTATATGCTTGAAATAGAAGTGTACAAGACACTGGTGACACTATTGGTCAAAACATGTGAGTGGAGTCACAAATTTCAGTTATGCCAATCTACCTAATATAATAAGTTGTTCTTCTGATATAGTTTGTTTGTGATTTGGTTAGTTAAAAGTAATGCTATATTCCAAGGATCACTGATATATTTTTATCAAAGTGGCATAGATTACATTGGTATTACCCTGTGTCTCTTCTTTGTATTTAAGGCTACCCATTAATAGATTACCAGCTTGCTCACTGGCTGAAAAGTAATAATAATGAACATATTGGTCTCTGTCATTGGTAATGTTACTGTTAAGGAACACTTACATCAATTTCTTAATACCACAAGCAATCATTTTGTCTTTCATGCTACAAAGTTTTTGTTAAATATTTATCTCCAGAGCAGGAGTTGCCAGGAAAAGCTATCTGAGGTCAGATTTAAAACTGAGTAAAAGTTTCTGGCAGCCATCACCTTTGGTTCTCTTCTTCAGTTTTTATTCCTGATGACCTGTTTTGAATTTACAAGCAATTTATCAGCAGATTGTACTTATGTATTGCATATTTGGAGCATTGTGAGGGTCATGTAGCTACAGCAAGATGTGAGAGTGAAACATGTGTGCACTGATTGTGGTGAGAAGTTCAGTTCACATCTGGCCACAGCTGCACAGATCCAACAATCCTGTGAATGCGTAATAAATATGTACTGTCTGATGATAGTGATTCAAAACTAGTCATGGAAAATAAAGATTGAAAAATTGTAAGAAATGTGGTTGATTGCAGTAATTCTAGAGACTTTTATTCATCACAGTCAATTTCCCACATCTATAATGGATAGACCTTAAAGGCTGAAATTGTTTTCGTACCTGTCAACTTATATTAGTAGTAAAATAATAGAAAACTGTTGTGGGTACTATTGAATGTTTTTGTGAGCCTTTGGTAGATTTAGTGATAAACAGTTATTATGCTTCTTTGTTTTTTTTTAATTTTGAATAAAATAAGTTTTTGGATGATGAACAGTCATGGTGGACTGGTGGAGCAGGGTTGCTGGTTGTATACAAGAATGCAAACACTTAAAATGAACAATAACGGCACATGTGATGCAAAAGGAGCAAAACATACATCCAGATTATTTTTATTGTTGTCATTGTCAGTGGCAGTTGGAAGTACATCAGTGGGGGTGGTGGTTAGGGCAACATTTGGTTATCCCCTTCCTGAACATCCTCCAGTGCCTGCGAAAGTTCAGTGGTGCCTGAAATATCCAATATTATAGTGGGCACATAGATACCAAGGAAGAATTGGAGTTGGCTGACACCTAGCCACTGCCACAATCATAGAATTATTTTAGTCAAGGCTTAGTGTGGCTGTGAAAAATTGGTTCAGGATGATCTGTGATCTGCATTATCAATACATGACAGAAATATAATTTTTGTGTAAAATTAGCAACCTTACCTCTGATTTCAAAGAAAGTTATGTACTATGCTGTGAAGATATTTGAGAAGCTCCCACCTAACATACAGCAAGTAATTGGTTATCCATTGAAAAGAAAATTTAAAACATACCTCATTAGCAACTCCTTCCACTGATTAGATTCTCCTTAAGCTGGATGGCAAGTAGCTTGTTGTAAACTCTGTTGTGTAATGATATATTTAGGTTACTGTTTTCTATGATAAATGCCTGATTAATCAAATAAATATTTTCCTGATAAGGTGGCCTGCAGCTACCTAATATAACTGAAGTAGCAGCAGCTTTCTTTCTAATTTACTAAAACTCATTTAACTGGCATAAACAGAACTAGTATTAAGTAGTATTGTGATAGTTTACTATTGATATAACATATGACTTAACCTATGTTTGGTTGTATTCTATTAATGTTTACCTTTACTTGTTCCATAACCCTGTAAGTGCAAATTCTTGGAACGATATACACAATATGATGAGTGAGTGGCTGAAGTCACTATTATTATGAAATTATACAGGTTATTTATGTAAATTCTCATTAGTAAATGTATGTATTGTGGAGGTGCAGTTACAATGTTTAATGCCTTGAAGATGCACCTACAAAATGACTGTTGGTAAACTATTTCCAACTGACCACTCACAATGTGAATAGAATATCTGATCAGATTAGTTGATCATATGCTTCACCATTTGACAACTTAATATTTGCTCAAATTCATGGGTTTCTACCCCTGGGTACTTCGTTGGAGATTTTTTTAGCAACTCATTGGTGACAGAGTGGTGTACGCTACATACGAAATTCACGTTACTAATCAGTAAGTATTTAGTTATTTTCTGATTTGACATTAGTGACGTTATTCTACTTATGTTTGTTCTTTCCATTACTGTCATTTTTAATCAAAAAATATTCAATATTACATTCAATGTACCTTTGATTTATTTTCAGAAACATATTGCAAATCCAGTACCACACCAGAATGACTACTGGTTTGCACAACAAAACTTTCTCTGCCATCACTCTAATTTTCTGGGGTGGCTACTAAGGACAGGTCATGGCCATTACCGAAGATCATTATTTTATATTTTACCGTCTGTGCCAAATTAATGTGTCTTGTTATATATTAATGTTATGGCACTATCAGCAATAGTCTCATAGATACACTTAAAGAAACTGAAATGATTTACATTCCCCTGTGAAAACCCACCATAATTTAACATTTATTGAAGTGGAAGACACTTGTACCTATCTCATGTGTTGGAGTTACTGTTGTAATGAGTGTGATTTGTTTATTATGACAAGTTCAAACCAACTGCAGTAAAGTAAATTTGTTGATTGCAAAAGGAGTTATGCCTCTTATATATGTTATAGTGTCTTGTTTTATATACATGTGTTGCTCACAATCCCTGCTCCCCACCCCCATCCAAAGAAAGTAATTACAGAATGATTGCATAATGTTGCATTTGTGTGTGTTGGGAGGGGCCAAGTGCATGCACTATTGAGAAGAGAGTTTATTGGTCCATCCACTAATGATTATAAGTCCAAGGATAGTATTTTTTGTCTGAGTTGCTTAAATTTCTTCAAAAGTAAAGCTGTGAAAAATATGAAATTAAAATATTTTGTGATTTACTCAGCGCAGAATGTTGAATGTTTTGTTATAATGTATTCAATTATTCATCAGTTGCATTATGTACAGATGTAATACTAATTAGAGACATTAAAAAAATTCAGCCAGAGCACAACTTGAACCTGCATTTATTGAGGGACAAGATTCCATGAGGTTTTGAGATTGCAGTCAGATGACTCTGAACCACTCTTTTGATGCATAACATCCAGCAATACCAAACTGAATGGGATGAAGAAATACTGAATATTCATCTGTCCTAGAAGCCTCATCAAATATTCATTGTGTATATGTTTAAAATAAGGTATAATGAGCCAATTGTAACACATTCAGCCAATGATACACAGCTTTTTGCTTGTCATGTGTTCAGTTCTTTTACCTTGATTTTTTCCACGCATCACCTCCCCTATGCTTGTACTTGAGACTGATCAGTCTCAGAAGTATATAACGGGCTACAAAAATGAACACTTATTTACAACAGTTTTTTCTAGGTAAGTTCAGTTTGAATTGGCCTTTTGGATGTGACATGAACTTGTAGAAATAAGAGTACAACAAGCCAAAGTAACAACAGTTACAACCAGTTCTTGATTGGTAAAAAATGAGGTTCTAGTGTTGTGACCTACCAGGGAGTGTTTTCTTTTCTTTTCTTTTTTTTTTTAATTTAATGCCTTAAGCAGTTAATTTAATTCTTTTTTTAATCATAGGTATTGGTACACATACTGACATAAATCAGGCACTGTTTATAACAACAAAAGCAGTTGTTTGGTTTGGTCTGGTGACACCAGTAACTGCTGGATTCCTTTGTCATCTCACAGCAAAAAAAAAGGAAGAATAATGTTTGACCGTTTTATGAAAAGGGTAGTTGTTCCTCACCGTATAGTTGATATGCTGATTTGCAGGTACACACAACAAAAAGACTGTCAAACAAAGCTTTTGGCCAAATAGGCCTCCATTAATAATAATAATAATAATAATAATAATTTTATTGTCTTTAAGCCATTACAGCAATAGACAAAGTCATACGCATAATACAATACAGTACAGTACATGCTATAAAAGAACAGAATTGTTAAGAACGTTACAGTTTAATATCACATGTCATGAAATCCTTTATATTGTAGAATGGATTTACAACTAACCAGTCATAAAGTGTTTGTTTGTATTGTTGCTCTGGTAAATTTTGTATACCTTGTGAAAGTTTGTTGAATAATTTGTGGCCCATAAGTTCATAACTGTAAACTGATTTTGACAGTCTGTGGTAGGGCGAATAGATAGAGCTGTTTGTCCTAGTGCTGTAACAATATATATTTGCCCTGCGTTTTACTTTAGGTAAGTTCTTTTTTGTCTAGATTAAAACATAATAAATATATAGGTTTATTACTGTCATGATTTTTTGTTGAGTAAACAAAGGTTTACAGTGAGCCTTGTATGGTGAGCCTGTAATTACCCTAATAGCTCTCTTTTGCAGCAATAGTCATGCACACAAGTGGAGTTTCCCCATAAAATAATACCATAGGATATGATGCTTTGGAAAAATGAGTAGTACGATGCTGATTCCTCAAACTGGGGGGGAGGGGTGGGGGCTATCAAGTACGGAGTCCCACAGGATTCAGTCTTAGGTCCTTTACTGTTCCTGATACACATTAATGACTTACCATTCCACATTGATGAAGATGCAAAGTTAGTTCTTTTTGCTGATGATACAAGTATAGTAATAACATCCAAAAACCAAGAACTAAGTGATGTAATTGTAAATGATGTTTTTCACAAAAGAATTAAGTGGTTCTCAGCAAATGGACTCTCTTTAAATTTTGATAAAACACAGTATATACAGTTCCATACAGTAAATGGCACAACTCCAGTAATAAATATAGACTTTGAACAGAAGTCTGTAGTTAAGGTAAAATTTTCAAAATTTTTAGGTGTGTCCATTAATGAGAGGTTAAACTGGAAGCAATACATTGATGGTCTGCAGAAATGTCTGCGTTCAGCTATGTATGCTATTAGTGTTATTGCAAATTTTGGTGATAAAAATCTCAGTAATGCTACTATGCCTACTTTCATTCTTTGCTTTTGTATGGCATCATATTCTGGGGTAATTCATCATTGAGTACAAAAGTACTCATTGCTCGAAAATGTGTAATCAGAATAATTGCTGGAGGCCACCCACAGTCATCCTGCAGACGTCTATTTAAGGATCTAGGGATTCTCACAGTAATCTCACAGTGTATATATTCACTTATGAAATTTGTTGTTAATAATCCAACCCAGTTCAAAAGTATTAGCAGTGTTCATAGCTATAACACCAGGATAAAGGATGATCTTCGCTATGCAGGGTTAAATCTGAATTTGGCACAGAAAGGGGTAAATTATGCTGCCACAAAAGTCTTTGGTCACATACCAAACAGCATCAATAGCCTGACAGATAGCCAACGAACATTTAAAAATAAATTAAAAGGATTTCTAGATGACAACTCCTTCTACTCATTGGCTGAATTTTTAGATATAAATTAAGGGAGGGGAAAAAAACAACTTAAACATTAGTGTCATGCAATATTTTGTGTAATGTAATATCTTGTACAGACATCTCTTATTAACCTGACATGTTCCACATCTTTACGAAGTGTCGTATTCATGATCTATGGAACAAGTATTAATCTAATCTAATCTAATCTAATGGTAGTAAGAAAAATGAAATTAATAATTCATGAAAAAATAAACAGATTCAATAGTGATATGAGTTGGCACTACTGTAGATACAAAATTCACTTTATTGTTGAAGAAACACAATTTCTAAACAGAAGCATATGTGAAAGTTAACACACAACCTTAGAGACTAGAGTCAAGATCATAGTTTGCCATAGGTGTAGTTTCTTTGGTTATTGGTAGTTGCCAAAGCCTCATGTATTGAAGTTACTGTTGTAATAGATGTGAGTTTCACTTAGGTACTGTGCGCTTGATCAGCACACACTTCTCAGTGTGGTGGTTGACAGAGTAGTAATTTATTCATCAGAATGTACATTTTTTAGTGTAACATGATAGTACAGCTGTAGTAAACTAAATTTGTTTATTGCAACAAGAATATATGGAGTTGTTGTAATGTCCAGTTTTATATGTCTTTTGTCAGTTAAGTCCTTGCTCCCCACCACCACCAAAAGAAACTGATAAAAAAATTGGTTTCACAAATTGCAGCGTGTTGGAGGTGGGGTGGGGGGCGGGGCTGTATGCTGGGCTAAAGATTTCCCTAAATTTGGTAGGTTTTCTTACTCCAGCTGGCTTACCTGCAGTGCTTAAGCAATCAACAGTAACTTCATAAACACTGATTTAAATACGTCATTTTGGACTTGAGAACTGTACACTCACTTTTTCAAGGTGGGGCAGGAGAAGACATGGCTCTACTCTATAGATGAGGAACTTAGCAACATCATTTGCTATAACTCTTCTCCTTAGATAACCCTTTTCTTTTTCTTTTTTTATGTTATGTTGGCAGTAGATGTACCACTTTTACATAAAGCACTAAAGTTCCAGTAAAATTCATTATTCATCAGTTTATTTTCGTTCTACTAATGCCAACAATAAATTTTTCAGTATACACATTCGTTTAAGAGAAACCTGTAATTTACTTTATTCATAAGCCATATGCTCGGAAACATATCATGAGGTAACAATAGTTTAATTCTAGAATGACATAAATTCTTCGAAAGCCCTCATTTCACTATTTCAGTAAACATTTTATAATTCATGAAAAGTCATTAACTAAAAAGTTATTCATGATTAAAATGTCAACAGCACAGAAAATAATATTATTAATTGGACCTTTAAGTATGTTTATAACATCATAACTGAATTTATAACATTCCATTAGAACTACTGATGGCCTAGGGAGAACCAGTCATGACAAAACTCAACTATCTGGTGAGCAAGATGTATGAGACAGGCGAAATACCCTCAGACTTCAAGAAGAATATAATAACTCCATTCCCAAAGAAAGCAGGTGTTGACAGATGTGAAAATTACCAAACCATCAGTTTAATAAGTCACAGCTGCAAAATACTAATGCGAATTGCTTACAGACGAATGGAAAAAACTGATGGAAGCAGACGTCAGAGAAGATCAGTTTGGAATCTGTAGAAATGTTGGAACACGTGAGGCAATACTAACCTTACGACTTATCTTAGAAGAAAGATTAAGAAAAGGCAAACCTACATTTCTAGCATTTGTACACTTAGAGAAAGTTTTTGACAATGTTAACTAGAATCCTCTCTTTCAAATTCTGAAGGTGACAGGGGTAAAATACAGGGAGCGAAAGGCTATTTACAATTTGTACAGAAACCAGATGGCAGTCATAAGAGTCCAGGGGCATGGAAGGGAAGCAGTGGTTGGGAAAGGAGTGAGACAGGTTTGAAGCCTATCCCCGATGTTATTCAAACTGTATATTGAGCAAGCAGTAAAGGAAACAAAAGAAAAATTCGGAGTAGGTATTAAAATTCGTGGAGAAGAAGTAAAAACTTTGAGGTTTGCCGATGACATTGTAATTCTGTCAGAGACAGCAAAGGACTTGGAAGAGCAGTTGAACGGAATGGACTGTGTCTTGAAAGGAGGATATAAGATGAACATCAACAAAAGCAAAACGGAGATAATGGAATGTAGTCAAATTAAATCGGGTGATTCTGAGGAAATTAGATTAGGAAATGAGACACTTAAAGTAGTAAAGGAGTTTTGCTATTTAGGGAGTAAAATAACTGATGATGGTCGAAGTAGAGAGGATATAAAATGTAGACTGGCAATGGCAAGGAAATCGTTTCTGAAGAAGAGAAATTTGTTAACATCGAGTATAGATTTAAGTGTCAGGAAGTCGTTTCTGAAAGTATTTGTGTGGAAGTGAAACATGGACGATAACAAGTTTGGACAAGAAGAGAATAGAAGCTTTCGAAATGTGCTTCAGAAGAATGCTGAAGATAAGGTGGGTAGATCACGTAACTAATGAGGAGGTATTGAATAGGATTGGGGAGAAGAGAAGTTTGTGGCACAACTTGACTAGAAGAAGGGATCAGTTGGTAGGACATGTTTTGAGGCATCAAGCGATCACAAATTTAGCATTGGAGGGCAGCGTGGAGGGTAAACCTCGTAGAGGGAGACTAAGAGATGAATACACTAAGCAGATTCAGAAGGATGTAGGTTGCAGTAAGTACTGGGAGATGAAGAAACTTGCACAGGTTAGAGTAGCATGGAGAGCTGCATCAAACCAGTCTCAGGACTGAAGACCACAACAACAACAACAACAACTGAATTTATAATTTTCTTGGCCTAATTTTTCTGAACTAGAATGTATCTTTCATTATCAGAGTAATTTCATAATTAAAAATGAAAACTACTACCCTGTGAAATTTACAAGAGGCTCGGTAAAATCCCACAGCTCTGCACATGGTATGAATAAAATAATCCTCCCAACTTTATTTATTTCCCAGTCATCTACCACAAAGCTAAACAAAATTATTACCTGTTTCCCCATAATGTCATTGCCACTAATTTCAATATTGTTCTGTTTATATAGCAATATGAAATTACTGCTAGTAAATGTTACAGTAACTTCTCCATGGCAGAGTGATGATTAGCTATTTTCATCTCAATATTTCAATGTAAAAATTCATAGAGTGCACTCATCCATTCCAAATTTCAACATCAAAGCCACTAATATGAACACATCTAATGTTACAGTCACTCAGTGCGATCACTTCATGAACTTCTTTGGAAAATTTGGCTGTATTCTTCCCAATAACTTCTCTGTGTTAAAGTGTTAGTAAAACTTCAGTGACTGAGTTCTTTGAAATGTTATTTTGTGAAGATTTATTTTTTACTCACTTGAATGAGAACTTCAACATGGAAAGAACCTGACACTGTTTAGGGTTCATCCAGTGCAGTAGGTGACTTAGTGTATTTAAACTATAAACTATAAAAAAGTTAATCTTCATCATTACATGTTTGGGCTGTAAGAAATGTGAAGTAATTTTCAATTTAAATCAGTGGTGTCTTGTCCATCATTGAAATATTAGACTACATCTCCAACCAATTTCAGAGAATGCGACTTCAACAGTTTAGCATTGCCAAAGAATACCAGCAATGTAAACAGCTCAGTAACATTACACAGTGTGTTTGGCTTTTCATTGGACAACCGAAGGGCCACTAATGATGAAGAAAAGCTTCCTAATTATGCACTAAACATAAAATGTGGCTACCCATACAAGTAAGAATGAGAGAACCAGTGGCCCTTGTGGGGCCACCCACCGCATGCCACCCCCCCCCCCCCCCCCCACCATCAGCGCCCCTGCCAATCAGCCCGCATGCTATTTGTTCATTTCTTTCACTAGGCTGAATCGAGTTATCGAGTAGTTGCACTTTCCTATGTAGCATGCGTGTCTGTGTCATCGTATTTTATATGTTTCTGCCTGGCACATAGATAGCTACTACATATCTATGAGAAAAGTCATGGCCATTCTAGTGATCTTGATGCATCATTCTGTCTGGCATTTGTTTGAGAAAAGTCACAAATGTCCTACTGTTTTCTTGCACAGAGAACCTTCAATTCGTAGCATTGTAAATATAGACTATTCACCAAATAGGAAGCTAGTTTACATTCAGAAGCAGAAGTATTACTACTGAAGAATGAATAAATAAAAAGTCCTAGTTGTAGCTAGTACAAGTGTGAAGACTAGTCAAGAGTGAGAGTGATCAGTTGATTATGAAGTATTAATATTAGTAATTCATAGTAACATCAGTAAAAATTTTGTTACGAGAGTAGTTGCTAATAATGTAACAATAGTTTCCCATAACTAATGCATAATATGGGCAACTATTGATGTATATAGCTCCAATAACAGCGACTTCCAAGAAGATCGACAGATTTCTTGAGACAGCTCAAGGTATCTTCAGTGCCCCCTCCTTGGGTTTTTCCGTACGTCACTGGAGAGGACTGCACATGAAAAAGAAAAAAGCATTTTGTAAGCTACTTCCTCTCCAACTGGAAAACAGCTTGCCCAAAACTGCAGTACTAAATGATACACTGTATGGTTTGCTCATTGGCACTTGAAGGGTTTGTTACTGTTTTATGAAGTGAACAGATCATATGAGGAATAAGTCATTTTTGTAAATTTTCTATTCTTCATACACGAGATGTGCTTGTAAGAGTTATTGTTAAGTCAATTAAAAGTTCATCAGGCAAATTCAGGAAAACTAATATTATGAGTGGGGGTTAAATACCTATACACAGTATTAATATGTACATCCTATAATGAAAATATGGAGTAATCTACAAACTAAAGTTATGAGTTTGATGACTGAATAGAAGGCCAAATAGAATAAATAAAATAATACAGGAAACCATTCACTGCATTTAGATAACTCTGTGGATTAAAATGATCTCTCACAGATGAATAATATTGAATTCAGTTCCTGTTAAATGCCACATATTTATCTAGTTCAGGGATAAGCATTATACCTCTTGGATCAAACATAATTCCCTCCTTTTGACAAAATGCTAGCATGTTCTAATAATAGTATTTCTCTGGGTTAGTACACACAGTAACAGAACACTCTTGTTGTAAAAGAGAACAGTAACATATGCGTCAGATCTACATCCAGGAAGGTACTATCCAGTATAAATATTTCACTATATGTACCTCAGACAAAGAGCTACAAAAAAGAATTCTGGGTTAAGTAGGTATTACTTGCGTAGAAAGGACATCATGTCAGGATGTGATATAAGGAAACACAAAAAAAAGATATTTGCTTTCACAGTTACATTTTATTTTCTGTATACTACCAAGATTAGTGAAATATTTGTAATAAGATACCATTACTACAAACAAACAAAAATTTGTAAATAGACACTAGTGGTACAATAGGCTGCCAAAATGTTTTAAGTGTGGTAACCAAAATTTGTTTTACCTTACAACACACAGGTAGTGAATAAGCAACATGGATTATGAACCTCTCAATACTGTATGGCATAGTCCAAAATAAAAGAACTGCAATTTTACAATTGAGAGATAGCATAATCCAAAAAAAGAATCCTACGAATGGCAAAAATTCCACACCTATTTTAGTAAACTATACATTAAATCATGATTTCATTTTCAGATATCACTATGATAGATTGATGCTTACAATGAAAAACAAATTATGTGCATTTTTGTACTTATGCAGAACTGACAAAAATTGCTTGTGTAAACAGTTTGAAATCCCACTTGTGAAATGTGAACAACAGGAGGCAAAGTTGGGGCTATTGGGGGAATGGATAAAAGTAGAGAAAGGAAAAGGATTCTGCAAATTCACCGGTGGGGTGGAAGAGTGTGTAGGGCTTGTGTGGGAGTAGGGTAGGGGATAGGGAATCTTGAGGTCAGCAGGATGGTGTGGGTGGAAAGAATCAAGTCAGTGAAGCAGTAATTGAATTCAAGCATATCATGTTGGGTAGCGTGCTTAGCAACAGGGTGATCCAGCTGTCTCTTGGCAGTTTGGCAGTGGCCATGCAGAGGCACACCAAGGTTTCACTACCGTAAGCAGGTTCAAATGGATGGAAGTTGTGTCCTATAACAAAGCTGTGCCTTATAATGAAACATATACAAGTTTCCTGAGTAAATTAATTACAGTTACAGCCAATGCTTGTAACAGTGTGATATCCTCATGCAATTGTGCAGCAGTACAAATTGTCACAGTTGCTTCTAAAGGGAATGAAATATATGTCTGTGTATTCATTATCTTCAGTTATCTATTCTGTTCC
This sequence comes from Schistocerca americana, assembly GCF_021461395.2. Lineage (NCBI taxonomy): Eukaryota > Metazoa > Arthropoda > Insecta > Orthoptera > Acrididae > Schistocerca > Schistocerca americana. The sequence continues at coordinate 127,579,480 of NC_060122.1, read as the reverse complement.
AATACTTACTATCAACACAATTTGATGTAATAGTCAGTATATGTAGAACCATTTATAACATGGTTCCAGCATGTTCAAGAAAATGTTAAAAAAAAAAAAACATCTGAAAAAGCCTTGAAGCCCAATGGAACTGACTGACTGCTGTGTTATCCTCAGCCCTTAGGCATAACTGAGTGCAGATACGGAGGAACCTGTGGTCAGCACATCACAATCCCAGCCATTCTCAGTGACTAATACTGCTACTTGTCAGTCAAGCAGTCAGCAGCACTCGGCACACCAGGACAATAGCTAACAGTTCTAGCCAACCCCAACAGCTCTTAACTTTGGTGATCTGATGGGAACTGCCGTTACCACTGCGGTAAGGTCACAACCAAGAAAATATTGGTTTCATTTTAGTTTTTTCTGACCAAATGACATTAGGGTGCAACTGTCTTGTACATGTTCCTTAGTGCATTACATAGTTCACAGAACTCAGCATATTTACACAAGAAACATTAAATACAAAATAATTTTTAATCTTTATGGGCTCCCAATATTTAGGTTTTCTATGTAATGTTATCACTCCTAGCAGATTTGTATGTTTGCAATATTTTTTATTTCAGTGTCACAAAATCACTGATTAAAAAACTGGCTATTTAGAAATTGCTTTCCCACAAATAAAGACTATCACATGCATATTTAAAGACTGAAAGGAAACTGTACAGGGTAATCCCTCAAGGCAAAATTCACATCCTTTGGCAGCACTTTGTCAATGGTGTTGCCAATGTGGTATGCCTTATGTCCTTGGTCCCTGCAAACCAAGTTCAACCTGGAATATAAGACAATGAATGCCAGAGTAATAAAATCTCATTCCATACTGTAATGTTTAATACAATTACAATTCCAAAATTTACTCACCTTTACAATCGGTGGATTTCCTTTGCCACAGCTGGGTAATAAATCTGTAAAAATGCAACTGTAAAGATCATAGTACAGTTTGTAGATGTATTATCAATACTGTACCTCAGTGTTTAAAATCACACTTCTATGCAGGACTTCAGTGGGTAGTGATACCTTACTTATGGAAATTTGAAAAAATCAACAGAGGCCAATTACTATCGATATAATCAGCTCGGTATTTCAGTTAAAGCTTGTTAACAGAATGTAATAGGATAAGTGTAAGAAAGAAACAAGCACATTCATTATTTATTTTGTTTATTAACAAAGCTTGGATTTCCACAACACTGTAAGAGGTATCAAGCCAGATAAGTTACTAATTTTTTTACATGGCGAGTGTCCCAAGGCCTGTAGGCCCAAATCTCTCATGCTGTAGAGGGGGAGGTGTGTGTGTGTGTGTGTGTGTGTGTAGGACACTATTTGTATCTGAAATGTGACACTAGGTGGGGACAAGACAATTACTCCTGTGTAGCCAAAATGAAATTATCATGAGACAGGCATTTAGTGAAGCAGTTTAATGATTTTAAGATAAACTGTGGCAATTTGTAGCATATTCTATTCATTAATTTGGTCAATGTATTTAACTTCAGTCTTAAGTATTTTCCAGTCCAGTTTTAATTTGGCCATCCTCTGTCACCTCGTATGTTATGAAGAAAATAGTACTTTGCAAACATTTTACTAGCCATTTATAAGCCAGTAGTGAAGAAACAAGTCAGAAAGGTTACCAAAATGCCCACAGATTTCTTTTCATCTTGTGATTTCATCAAACTTAAACATTTCCAGTAGAATTTTGTAAGTAACTGTAGTTAATGGTGTAATTTTGGATATTCAAAAGTATTTGTGTGTGTTTCTAAAAGAAAATATTTGGGCCATACTAAATTTAGAATACAGTGAATATTGTTCTTAGCTAACAAGAATAAACGCTTCACGAACCATTGTTGATTACTATGTTTACGACTTTATTGTAGAATAGAATCTAATTGTTCAGAGAATGGGACATTAACAGAAAGAAAAATCTTTATAAACACATTAAAATAATATTTTAAAACTGCATCAGAATAATGGCCACAAAGGATGAAACTCAATAAATGTACCAAGAACTGTTCTTCACCTGTTGGTAGGAAAAATAAAATTACCTTAAATGTGCACATCATAAACTATTTACTTTGCAATGTTACTTACCATCTGACAATTGGAATATAGTGATTTTTTTGAGCACTCTGCAATGTACCCTTCCTGCCCATGTACTCTCCAATAAGCCAAAAACCTGTAGTCATCCTTGAAGGACTTAATTATATCTTCTGCTGTACTTTATGCACATTCCTCAAGCATGCATACAAATTCTCAGTGTTAACTCATCATTCCAGACAATTCTCACAGTAAAATTCACAATTATAAATACAGTATTCAGTCCTTGAAAAACAAAGCAGCATTGTAAATTGGCTCGGTTATGATATAGCATCACAAACATTAGCCAATCAGCATCAGTAGTTGGGCATAGACAGTAAGCAGTACTTCAGCTAGATGTGGTAATGCCTGTGAACTATGCTACTTCCCACATTCTGGTGTGGAAACAATCTTGTGTTTATTTCGTAAAGTTCTGTCGAATAATAGTTAAAATAAGATGCATCTTTAAACAACATATTTCTAGTTTGTTAATGAAGTTACTCTAAGGGGACACGGATTCAGCCTATTTATCATGAGAATTTTCACCCTCATTGATGTACTTCATTGGGATTGCTATATAATTTTGTTGCGAGGAGCATACAATCTGCTGAGTTGGAAACAGTCTGTTCCCTACTGAAGGAGGCCTACCACCTACTAAGCAGCCTGCCACCAGCGACCATAAGCACAGTCACAATCAATGCACATCAGTGCATGAATTGGTGGCATGAAGGCCTTCCAAATTAAAGATTACTCTCAACCACATCGAGAGATGCAGATACCCCAGTTGGACAAGCACAAAAGTCACTCTGAGATGAAAAGCTAAAAGATGATGTTGCGCAACATAAACAACAGAGGCTAACTGAGAGGACAGTGGAGACTGACCAAATGATTAATGAACACGGTTTTCAATAGGTCTGAGTATTATTATGTAAGAAATTGTGAGTCACTGCATCCACCAATTTCCTTTTGCTAAACACAAATGACCTCTCTCCCTTCACTTCCAACACCTTGCTTATATCTTGGGTATGCTCTTTGTTGTGTCCAATATTGCAGCACGGTTGGCTTCTGCATACCTTTGCCTACAGCAAGCACACTATGACTTCTGTCCTTCTGTGTACATCACAAACCGCCCTTATTTTACTAAGTTCTGCTACTGATTCGTTAATCACACTTTTCATATGTTCAATGGAGATAGTGCAAGTTCTGGTCAGATGGCTCCCCATGCATGTTAGTTTTTCAATGCTTTGGAGGATCGTTGGATGAGGTTTCTGGACATTGTTTTCTATAAAAAAAAATTTTTTTCTTCTTTTTTTGCTCTCCATATTTACTACAAGAAATTGAACTCTGTAAGTGTAACTGTGAAACATTATGGATATGTAGGGTCTATCTAGGGGCTGTAGAGAGTACTTGCTACATACAGTTCTTCTAAGGAATCCATGTGCAGAAATGTACTTTTTGGGTGTAAAATGAGTTTGAAGTCAGATATCTTTTAAATCGTTTGCTTCATGGCATGCACACAGCAGAGACAGTGAACTCCCACCTGTGTGTTCTACAGTATAGGAGCCCACGGCATGGGCAATGTTTGGAGTACTCGTCGTCTAGTTATCTTCTGCGGCATGAAGGACATTCTAGTCAAAGTCGAAAGTGCGCCATGGCCAAGCCTCCTAATTTCTCACGGTCGTTCTTGTATTCGTACGACAATGGAACGTGGTTTCGCAATTACAACAGGGGCTGATCGGCGCCCTCTTCTCAGTCAGTGTGCGTATCGTGAAGTGAAAGATTTCAGAGCAATCCGATCTTCATGTTTATTTTACATCCTAGCGCTACATTTGCGGACTTGCGTTTCATATAAGACCTGTACATTTCTAATTCCCTCCACAACACCCAGAAGTAGGTAATAGGAACTGTGAAACCCTCTGAATACCCGTAAATTTCCAAAATGACATCACAGCGCTGCTGTTTTTACACACTTAAATGTTTGACTGCAGGTGTTTTATTAGTGCAGCATAATATAAAGGAAAGAGTCAAGTCGTTGAGACCAAAGTGGCAAAGGTACAAGAGTAATCCCAAAAGTAAGGTCTCCTGACCTCTTTATTTCTACAATGGTTTACATCAGTTTACAGCTTTTTCGACATAATCACCATTTAAGTCGAAGCATTTTTGTAGACGCTGTGGCAGTTTTTGCATGCCCACGCCATACCAGCTCGCCACCATGCCGTTCAGAAAGTTATGAACCTCTTCTCTTACCTCGTCGTCGGAGCTGAATCGCTTTCCGGCCAAATGCTCTTTTAACCTAGGGAACAGTTGATAGTCACTGGGCGCAAAGTGAGGACTATAGGGTGGGTGGGTGATTGTGTTCCACTGAAACTGTTGCAGGTGAGCAACGGTTTGCTCAGCGGTGTGTGGGCGAGAGTTGTCATGTAGAATGTGTACGCCCTTGTTAAACATTCCTCTTCTCCGGTTCTGGATTGCCCGTTTGAGCTTTTTCAGAGTCTCACAGTACCTGTCAGCGTTAATTGTGGTCCCAGCGACTCAGCTAAAAATGATATTAAAAAAAAAAATATTTAAAAATAAAAGAAATAAAAATATTTAAATTAAATATTTAAATAATAAAAATAATAAGGTTAATAATAAAAGTATGAAACTTAAAATACACTGATAAGACCATATTATTGGCAGCAAAATGAGCAGGAAGCCGAGAGAGACAAATTTTAAGTCTTCATACCTGAGAATCTTACAAGCCCCAAAGCCCACCAAAAGAGAGGATCAGTTGTGGAGAAGCGGATGGCGAGAAATGCAGACAGTCTGACAGACTGAAGAATTATCTGAGCTGAAAAGCATCAGCAGGAGTCGATGATATGCTTTCTGCTTTACTAAAATCTGTGGAGCTTGAAGAAACTTGAACTCTGATTTGATGTCAATATCCATGAAATCAGACAACTAAATTTTGCTAGAAAAGTAATATTATTACATTACCGAAGAAGGATAGAGTAACGAAGGGAATATCGCCCTATCCAACTTACGTCACTTGACTGTAAAACGTTGACTAATACAATAAAAAAGTGAAAGTACTATATTAATACGGGGTTTAGCATTCGAAAATTTAAGGGTCCTAGGTAAGTAGTCTTGACCTTCTGCTTATTAATGAAAGAAACAGTACAGAAAAACTAGGATTCGTTGTGGTCTTTCGACACACACGGATATTTGGAATAATCTGGTGGAACCCTGAAACTAATGGAGATAATGTACAGATACAGATGAAAACCAAAAACTTACCACAAAAGCCTAAGGAATGTAATAAAAGTAATGTAGTACATCTTGCTGAGATGGGAGAAAGTCAGAGTTTCGGCGTAGTGTTGTTCATTTTGTAGTCGAATGCCAATAAATAACGTGGACGTAACAAGTTTATTTGCGTGGGCGTGTTCCGCAGCAAGCATGTAAATACCGGGTGATCAAAAAGTCAGTATGAAAACTTAATAAACCACGGAATAATGTAGATAGAGAGGTAAAAATTGACACACATGCTTGGAATGACATGGGGTTCTATTAGAACAAAAAAAACAAAAAAAAAAAAAAACACCCCATATTTCTAGACGCGTAAAAGTTCTCTTGCGCGCGTCGTTTGGTGATGATCGTGTGCTCAGCCGCCACATTCGTCATGCTTGGCCTCCCAGGTCCCCAGACCTCAGTCCGTGCGATTATTGGCTTTGGGGTTACCTGAAGTCGCAAGTGTATCGTGATCGACAGACTTCTCTAGGGATGCTGCTGAAAGACAACATCCAACGCCAATGCCTCACTGTAACTCCGGACATGGTTTACAGTGCTGTTCACAACATTATTCCTCGACTACAGCTATTGTTGAGGAGTGATGGTGGATATATGGAGCATTTCCTGTAAAGAACCTCATCTTTGCTTTGTCTTACTTTGTTATGCTAATTATTGCTATTCAGATCAGATGAAGCGCCATCAGTCGGATATTTTTTAAACTTTTTCATTTTTCGATTCTAATAAAACCCCATGTCATTCCAAGCATGTGTGTCAATTTGTACCTCTCTATCTACATTATTCCGTGATTTATTCAGTTTTCAAATTTATACTGACTTTTTGGTCACCCGGTACTTGTTTTGTAAATAAAACTGCCTTTTCCCGCTGCTACTTAAATTATTAATCCCATACGCGTTTCGCCTTATCTTGTTCTAAGGCAACATCAGGATAAGGATACAGTTTTGTTAGTTTTAGATTATTTTTTGTAAAAAAGTAATTACTAACGATATGCTGATCTGATGGGATAAATAAGTTAAATATCAGCAGGAAGATTCAGTTCTATTTACGAAACAAGTAACGTGGAAGTAACATCAAACCATAAATGAAAGTTCAAGTAGAGCAGTCGCCGATACTAAGATTCACAGGTGACTTAGTTCGTGAGTAGAAAGGTAAAGAATATGTTGATGAATGGTGTATCTGCTTATAAGGGACATTTTTGAAGTTTTAATTATCAGCTTTAAAAAAGAAGTTACGATCATGACATTTTGTGATTATCTTAACCACTTCTGCAGAATCACTATTCAGCACGACACACTCTCACAAAACTGGTCAGTTGGCGGATGCCTTGATGGTAGAGGCCATCAGAAAAGGTCAGGAAACGTTCCACCTCGAAAATCACGTCGGCGTCATTCTGGACTGTGGCCAGTGTCCTGTGGAGTATGAGCTGGGACGCTATCGCTGAGCAAGAAGCAAGAACACTCCCTTGGACAACTTCCGGCGGCTCTTCGTCTTCATTGCACCCCGCAATACATCGCAAGATCTTGATAGTACGCTCCTGTGATCGTCTGCATAATGTGTTAGCACCACACAATGGCCGTTCCGAAAGGTACTCATCATCACATTGCCTATTGAAGTTGGGTCATCGCCTATTTTAGCGTTGAATCCATATGTTTCCACTGCTTTGTTTGCTCCTTTGATATGGAGTAAAAGTGATATAGACACATCAAAAAAAGTTTTGCATCACTCCAGTTCCCAGAACTCCTGAAGAAAGACGTTGGTTGTGAATATTTTATCACAGACACAGTCCCTTTGACTGTTCGAGATGTCACTAAACCCTCCCAAAATTGTTAACAATCATGCACGAGCAGCGCCTATAACACAGACGGGGTCCGACAGCCGTTCAGTTCCAGTCATTCCACCAGGAAGGAGGTACACCGCTAGTGTTGTCTGTAGTTCAACCATATTTAGACGGTCAATATCGCGGTTCGATCGCGTCCGCATTGTTCCTTTGTGGCAGGAGGGGCTTCCAACAAGGGAAGTGCTCAGGAGTCTCGGAGTGAACCAATGCGATGTTTTTTTTGGAAATGGAGGAGGTACAGAGAGACAGGAGCTGTCGATGACATGCCCCACTCAGTCGCCCAAGGGCTGCTACCGCAGTGTTCAAATGTTCAAATATGTGTGAAGTCTTATGGGACTGAACTGCTAAGGTCATCAGTCACTAAACTTACACACTACTTAACCTAAATTATCCTAAGGACAAACACACACACCCATGCCCGAGGGAGGACTCGAACCTCCTCCAGGACCAGCCTCCTGCAGTGGATGACCGCTACCTACGGATTATGGTTCGGAGTAACCCTGACAGCAATGCCATCATGTTGAACAATGCTTTTCATGCAGCCACAGGACGTCGTGTTATGACTCAATAGGCTGCATGATGCCGTCCATCTTTGCAACAGCGGCACCATGCAGCGCGATACACATGGGACCAACAACATGCCGAATGGACCGCTCACGATTGGCATCACCTTCTCTCCACTGATGAGAGTCGCACATGCCTTCAACCAGACAATCGTCGGAGATATGTTTGGAGGTAACCCGGTCAGACTGAACGCCTTAGACACATTGTCGAGCGAGCTCAGCAGTGTGGAGGTTCCCTGCTGCTTTGGGGTGGCATTATGTAGGGCCAACGTAAGCCACTGTTGGTCATGGAAGGCGCCGTAACGGCTTTACGCTACGTGAATGCCATTCTCCGACCGATAGCACAACCGCATTGGCAGCATATTGGCAATGCATTCGTCTTTATGGATGACAATTCGCACCCCCAACGTGCACATCTTGTCAATGACTTCCTTCGGATAGCGACGTCGCTCGACTGGAGTGGCCAGCATATTCTCCAGATATGAAGCCGATCTAACATCCCTAGGATAGATTGAAAAGGGCTATTTATGGACGACGTGACTCGTCAACCACTCTGAGGGATTCATGCCGAATCGCCGATGAGGAGTGGGACAATCTGGACCAGCAGAGCCCTGATGTAGTTGTGGATAGTATGCCGCGACGAATACAGACACGCATCAATGCAAGAGGACGTGCTACTACGTAATAGAGGCAACGGTGTTTACAGTAGTCTGGACTACCACCTCTGGAGGTCCCAGTGTATGGTGGTACATCATGCAATGTGCGGTTTTCATGAGCAAAAAAGAAGGGTGGAAATGATGTTTATGTTGATCTCTGTTGCAATTTTCTGTATAGGTTCTGGAACTCTCGGAACCGATGTGATGCAAAGCTCTTTATGATGTGTGTACCTGGGATCTTTACCATGATAACTAGGCGGCTAGTGAAGTAGTTTGGTTTGGTCTGACACATTTGCCACCAGCTGTCGCGGTTCAGCAGACCTTTAAAATTGGTGTGAGCGTCATGGAAGCCAGTGGGAGGTCACTGTTGTCCTGACCAAAATGTCGTCTAAGGTGTTGAGCTCTGAACCAGGGCTTAATTAAATATTTTCCGCTATCGACTCGATTATGAGACGGCGGTCTCCGAACAACAGGGCCGCAGCTTCTGCTGCGGTTCCCGTTGCTTTAAAGAGAGGTGGTCTTCCGCTTCTTTCTTCGTCATTCACATTTATTTACTTATTTCTGACAACGTTTGCAAGCGTTCGAGCCTTCCGAATCATTGTATCATTATGATAGACCATAGTTTCCGTACTCACCAACCCAGTATGAACTCTCTCAACGTTGCTTGTCTTCTAATTCAGAAAACCAATTACCGGTAGCGCAAAATTCTTCACTTTATCAGGCGGCTTCGCCATCTTCTCTTGGTCCTCCATGGTCCTGTCGCCCGGGAATATCAGTGTGTACCAACACTGCATTCGTGTAGCTGCAAACTGAGAAAAAATTGGTTATGTTCTTTTCTTCCGAGATGATGGTTAAACCTTTATGGCTACCCATCGTACTTTTGTTTTGTCATCAGCGTTCTGACTGGTTTGATGCAGCCCGCCACGAATTCCTCTCCTGTGCTAACCTCTTCATCTCAGAGTAGCACTTGAAACCTACGTCCTCAATTATTTGCTCGATGTATTCCAGTCACGGTCTTCCTCTACTTCCTGTACAGTTTTTGCCCTCTACTGCTCCTTCTAGTACCATGGAAGTCATTCCCTCATGTCTTAACAGATGTTCCATAGTCCTGTCCCTTCTCCTTATCACTGTTTTCCATATATTCCTTTCGCCTCCGATTCTGCGCAGAACTTCCTCATTCCTTGCCTTAACAGTCCACCTGATTTTCAACATTCGTCTTAGCACCACATCTCAAATGCTTCGATTCTCTTCTGTTCCGGTTTTCCCGCAGCCCATGTTTCACAACCATACGTACATTCTCAGAAATGTATTCCTCAAATTAAGGCCGATATTTGATATTAGTAGACTTCTCTTGGCCAGGAAGGCCCTTTTTGCTATTGCTGGTCCGCTTTTGATATCCTCCTGGTTCCATCAGTCATTGGTTATTTTACTACCTTACTTAAGAAACAGAAAAGATTGAGAAAAAGCAAAGACGGATGTGATGATGAGTATGACTATAAATGTTTCAAAAGTGGAAAAGAACAAAGGAAATGTACAAATTCCTCTATTTCTAACATTGCACAATTAACCAGAAGCTAAGTAGGTCGATCGATGTTGATTAGCACAGTCAGTGAGATATTTTTTCGTCAAAATTAGCCTACAGTTATTGAATACCGGCGTAAAACTAAGAAATCAATTTCTGAAACTATACGTCTGAAACATTGCAGTGTATGTAAGTCGAGGGCAGTTAACGTCAATGTTGGAGAATAAAGCTGTAATCTTTTTAAACGTGATTATGCAGAGGAATTTATTAAATATAGAATAAGACTACAATGTAAAGAAAAATTGAGGATGGGAATAAATGCAAGAATAACAGACACGTTACAGACTGGAAGTCAATGCTAGAATAGCAAACCGTTAATCGTCCAAATGTTAAGCCATCAAGAGATGATTAAATTTTCTCTGCAATGAAAACTATATAGCCTAAAGCTCAAGGTAAAAAGAGACGGTTGACATTCGGTTTTAAAAAAAGGACTTAGAAACTGATAGGACACAGAAATCGATGAAGGAGAAGATGGGTAGTAGACACAGAGACTGGGAAAGGGTTAAAAACATGTCTTAATGCTGTCGTCTTACGCATAAAGTCTCGAGCCGTATTAACTCACAGACAGGGAGCGCCACGTTATTATTTATGCTGCGTGTTTCAGGGAAAACAGTAACCTGTTAATTCTGTTATGGCTTCAAAAAAAAATATTCAGTTGAAACGTCGTGGCGGTTTAAAATTGTGTGTCAGACGAAAACGAACTTGAGACCTCTGCCTTTCGTAGGGAAATGCTCTACCAGCTGTGCTAGGAAAGCATGACTCACGAACCGTCGTCACAGCTTTACTTCCGCCTGTAGCTCGTCTCCTTCATTGCAAACTTCACAGCAGTTCTCCTCCGAAACTTACGGGACATGCAGCCCTGGAAGAAAGGATATTGCGGAGACGCGGCTTCGCCCAGCAAAGGTCCCGAGCTCGAGTCCCAGTCTGGCACACAGTCTTTCATATCAGAGCACACTCTACTGTGGAACAAAAAATTCTGTCTGGAACTATGCAACTATCAAGACATTCGGGCTATACATGTCTGACCCTTAAGCAACAGGTTCCCGGGTTCGATTCCCGGCGGGGTCAGGGATTTTCTCTGCCTCGTAACGACTGGGTGTTGTGTGATGTCCTTAGGTTAGTTAGGTTTAAGTAGTTCTAAGTTCTAGGGGATTGATGACCATAGATGTTAAGTCCCATTGTGCTCAGAGCCATTTTTTTCTTAAGCAACAAGAAAATATTATAAATGAAACATGAAAAAAATCATTCAGAGCCATGCACATCTTATTAAAAGGCTGAATTAAGATTTCAAAAACTTCACTGTCTTAATAAAGCTTCCCATTTCCCTTGAACTTTACAAGTGTGGCTCTATAAAACGGACTCATGTCTTCCTTTAATAAAATTATCAACGTCTAAACTACAGAGGCGTTTGTTCCTTGAAATTTACGAGTCGCCTTAGAAGCTGTGTGCCCTCTCCGTATCTACACAGAAATCTAAAGGCACGCTGTGCTGGAGGCCTTGAACTTAGCACGGTGACCGACTCGACCTACCTATCGATCGCATAATATTGACTTTCGTGGAGGCGTTTCCGAACGCCCAGAACGTGCACCCATGTCGACAGCAAAACTTAATTTTACTTGACATAGAATACCTGTAATACGTACTTTCCCACACAAAGTGCCCATTAATTGGTCCCACTGCTGTCAGTCAAAACTGGTAATGCAGGCTAATCGTAAACTTTCCATTTAAGACACAATTTAATTTGTGCTTCTAGTTTACCAGAAATATTCGGGACCAAATTTTCCTCTTACTTTTATTTATTTATGTCAGTACTGTAGGATGAGTTTCAAAACAGATTTTAAAATATTCTATCCGTCTATTGTTCATCTTTACCTGTAATAGAAAGTCCAGCTTGGAATGTCAACAATATTTTCACTTAATTAAGGTTGTGTGGCATCACCGCCTGGCGCAATTCTTTCATTTGGACGTCACTTTGGCGATCTGAGTGCCCTTAATTCCAACGGCACCCTGTTTTTCCCCCACGGTCACACTTCCAAGCAGTAGCCGGAGCCAACATTGATTAACCTTAGTAATCGGGTGCGAACCAGTGTTATCAACCTGACACAGATGTTGGTTAGCAAAATTATGAGAGGGATAGATTGCCGCCCACTGTAAAGATGATAGGCACAACCAAAAGAGTCATGTGCGGTCTGGAAGACCCGTCTGTTACTTAAAATGTCAAATGGTTCAAATGGCTCTGAGCACTATGCGACTTAACTTCTGAGGTCATCAGTCGCCTAGAACTTAGAACTAATTATTCCTAACTAACCTAAGGACGTCACACACATCCACGCCCGAGGCAGGATTCGAACCTGCGACCGTAGTGGTCGCTCGGTTCCAGACTGTAGCGCCTAGAACCGCACGGCCACTCCGGCCGGCCTTAAAATGTCTTTACGGTGAGTAGCAATTTATGCTTTTCATAATATTGTCAACTTTATATGTGCCAGCTACAAAGATTCAGCAGGAACAGAAAAGCAAAAGTGATTCATTTGCGTTCTATTGACGTAGTATTTTTGGTTTTCTCCGTTTAAGGATCTGTAAACTTCCTCAGAGATTGCTGAAAACAGCCTTAGTGAAAAGGTAATCTGCTTACCCGACTATCCTTTCAGTTATAGATTTCACACAGTTTGATGAACTATAACTGACGCTTTATTTCATGATCATTACATTAACATACGATAAACTAGTGTCGTGGACTATTAATGACAATTTAGGTGGAAATAAGTTATGTGTTGTTCAATATGATATATCCGAACTAATGGCAGCTCCTTTCTTCGCTTGATTTAAATCCAGGAACCATTTTGTGGCGAATGAGACATTTTATACAGATACTGCTTATTGTAGACGGCAGTATGATAATTCTATGGTTTTTTTTTATCTCTTGTTGGTTTCCTTTCCGGTGAAGTAGAAGAACTGAAAAATTGTTCCGCCTTTAGATAACATTATTGTAAAACAGTGATGTGACAGTTAAGTAAAGTTACCAAAAAAAGAGTCTCGATCTCATAACCATTAATTTTTAAAAAAAATTTCGGTTTCGGCCCCTAGTAGTAGGCCGGAATTGCTCATATTCTTAATACATGATTATGTGATCGAGAATCTTTTTTTTTCTAGTTTTATTCTACTTTTAATAAACTGACTTCCTCTGCACATACTCTGTAAAAAATCTGGCAAGTTACTTTTTACTATCTTGCGTGCTGCTTTAACTATTTCTGTGCAGATATCGCCATCTCCTGTCGCCTTTCCTTTCTTCATACCCCAAATAGCTTTATACATAGCTTTATATAATTCCTTTATATAATTCCGTAATTTCCTAGATTTCGTTATTAATTACCTCCATTATCACTGATTTCTTGAATTATGTAAACATTTAACGAAACCTTTGAAGTTTGAGTAATGTTCTCTCTGTTGTTAATTACTGTGATATCTGCCATCTCAGTTATGCAGAACGTGATGTCTACCTAAGAGAAGTTCCTGTTTCGTTTTCTTCACATTTATATTTTTTCAGTTGTTTCTCTTAACAAATTTTCATCATCACTTCTCACATCCTTTTGAATATCATCGAATTTTTTTCTTTATATCTTCTCTTATTGCTTCTTTGAAACAGTACTGCTGTTCAATACTGGACTTCGTGTTTTGACGATTTATTTTCTTCTTCATACCTGATACGTGATGATGATGATGATGATGATTAGTGTTTTAGGGCGCACAACAGCGAGGTTATCAGCGCCCCTTCCCAAAAGTTCAATTCAGAGCCGAATTGTGAGAGAATTGGTATTGTTCAAATTGCAAGAGTGGACACAGCACACCAAAACAGGGAGATAAAACTAAAAATAAAATAGCAGTACAAACAGGGAAAAATAAGTAACGGTGGCTGAGTGATCACTTACAAATAATGGGTGACCAAACCACTGGACAGCACATTAAGACTGCAATCCCAATATTTTGGGAAGAAGGCCAGACATAACACAAAAACGTAAAACTTTAGCGACACTCGCCTCATTATTAGTTAAAAGAGAGGGCAGGTCTGGTGGGAAACTGAAATCTTCCCTCAAACCCGCATATAAAACACACTCAGTGAAAATATGCCGTATCGACAACTGTGTCCCACATGTCTGACACGTTGGTGGCTCCTCACGACGTAACAGAAAACCATGTGTCAAAGGACAATGTCCTATTCTAAGCTGTGTAAGGGCTACTTCCTCAGCGCGTCGTTGTCGGAAGGAGGTGAGCCACGGTCGGACAGCCTGATATGTCTTTTGCTGCACAAGTACGAGGGTAACCTCAAAAGTAAGGTCTCCAATTTTTTTATAAGTACATAGTTTGGTGTTACCGCCAGACACCACACTTGCTAGGTGGTAGCCTTTAAATCGGCCGCGGTCCATTAGTATACGCCGGACCCGCGTGTCGCCACTGTCAGTGATAGCAGACCGAGCGCCCCCACACGGCAGGTCTAGAGAGACGTACTTGCACTCGCCCCAGTTGTACAGCCGACGTTCATAGCAATGGTTCACTGACAAATACGCTCTCATTTGCCGAGACGATAGTATAGCCTTCAGCTACATTTGCTACGACCTAGCAAGGCGCCGTATTCAATTGATAATTAATATTATGAAGCATGTACCGTAACGAGAGATGTTCTACAATTGTGGATTAATGTTAAGTATTACATCATCTACGTACTTTATTTACAATTCTCAAGATATTGTCCTGTTCCAGACCTCACGCCAGTCAGCGTGTAATTAAACGCGTGCATTTCGGCCTCCTCTAGAAAAACAGTGTTGGCTCTTCTGCCAACACTACACATAGACCTGTTTATTTCAATTTCGATTTTTTAAATTAAATATTTAAATATTATATTTCACCTTATATATTGTATTTCATCTTCACGCATGTGGTACCGTGTTATCCTTTTACCCTGTCGTCTTCAGTTAGAAACTCTTCTGTCTCTTTCAGACTGTTTACGGGATGAAATCAACAGATGTGAAGGTAATTTTGGAAAGAGTCAGTATTGCTTAAAATGTTACAAAATTATTCCGGAGCCCAAGCTGGTCTTCCAGGAAGTGGACTTCTACCATTTTTTCCATTCTTCGGTAAATAAACCCTGTCAGTATTTTGCAGTTCATAATTCGGCTAGCATAATTCTCATGTCCGCTCCTACCTTCCTTGGACTTAGAATTACAACAGTCTTGTTGTCGTCTAAGGGTATTTCGTCTGTCTCATATATCTTATACACCAGATGGAGTAGTTTGTCATTGCTGCCTCTCACCAGTAACTCTATAATTCTGAAGGAATTTCGTTTAGTCCACGGGCCATTTTTAAAGTACGTCTTTCAGTGCTCTGTCAAAATTCTTGTCGCAGTATCGTATATACCGTAATGACCACCCTTATTAATTTCATTTGTTTCTGTAACATCGTCTTCAAGTTGATTTCATTTATGTAGCCATTCTATATATTCCTTCCACTTTTCAGCTATCCATTTTTGCTTGGCACCGGCTTGCCATCTTAGCTCTCGATATTCGTAAAGGTGCCTCTGTTTTCTATAATTTTTTCAATTTCTTCATCACCTGCTGTGCTAGTTCGCATAAAAACTCGTGCTGCTGTGTTGAATTTAGGCTTTGTCTCTATCTTGACTATGATTATGCATTCACTATGCTGTTGATAGTTTACCCACGTTCCTCATTTCTTACTCAGTACTGGACCTACTCCAGCACTACCCGTATTTGATTTTGTTATCATTCACTTGACAAGAAGTCCTGTTCTTCTGCTATCGAAATTCTCTAGTTGTCACTTAATTAACTGTACCCTACCCCTTTCCTCTCATAAATCCTCTAACTTGCCTACGCGATTAGGGGCCATAGCGAGGTGGCGCAGTGGTTAGCACACTGGACTTCAGGCAAATTCTGGGATGGTTCCTTTGAAAGGGCACGGCTGATTTCCTTTCCCATCCTCTCCCACCAAATCAACCATCAAACCAGCCAACCTAACGATAACATCCTACTGAGTAGTCCCCATCAGGAGATCTGTATGGGGGACTACGTCATCTCCCAAATATTTTACCCCAGGGGATGCCATCGTAATTTAACCATACATGCCCTCGGGAAAATCAATGGCGGGAGTTTTGCTTTGCTTTCAGCTGTTTGGAGTACCAGTGCAGTAAGGTCATGGTAGCTAATGTTGCAAGGGGAAACCAATAAAAATAAAATATGTAGACTCTACCCCCGCAACAACTGAAAAGCCTGCTGCTCCTATTCAGGAACGATAAGTTAGTCTGAGATCTGCATAGTCACCTCTCCGTTGAGGTGGCATCTGCGTTACAGCTACCTGTATCGTTGAGATACGCAGTCAAAAACACCTTGGCAGGATCCATGGGGGTAAGGTGGGTAGGGGAAGGAAGGGGGGGGGGGGGCACGTATCACTTGTGAAAAGAATCACGACGAGAAAATCAGAGTAGTTTATCGACAGTACTTTTTCCCACGCACCATTCGCTAATTGAACAACAAAGTGGAAAAATGATAGTCCTATCAGAGATATCCTCCGCAGCACACTGTAAAGTGGTATGCGGAGTATAGAAGCAGATCTAAGTAACCTGTGCTGTTGGTCCCTCATCTTATCTTTCTCCTTCTTTTATCTCTTCTCTCGTTGTTTTGTTGCCCTATTGCAAGCATTACCTGTGATTTTATGCACTTGCCTTACCTTTGTAGCTTCAAATATGTCTTTTTTTATTATAATGTTTTCTCCTACTGAAGTAGAGTACCCACTGGAGGACCTATTCGACTACGACAGAAAAGACATCACGTGACGAACCTTGCTTTCACTCGTACTGTTGATCGATCCTTCTGAGGTTACATGAGCCATGAAGTTAGTCAAAGAGTCCAAGAAGTTAAAGAAGATTTCGATTTTCCCTTACATCAATATCTTATAACCATAAACTGCATCAATTGCAGTTGCTCACCCATGGGAAACCAGTGAAGCACCAGTGAAATCATTCTGCAGAGACGAATGGAAAAGTAAACTATCAAATGAAATATATCAATGAAATCATTTCTTTCTCTGTAATATTATTCGCCTATCGCGGCGATTGAACTAGGTTGCTGTTCAATTTTGAAGCTCCGACTTTATGAGGAGTAGTCGCTATAAGCATCACAAAATCTGAGCATGCTTCCAGGACTGTATTTTTCCTCATATCATTTTCGATCTCCAGAGATCCTCACACCATATATGGGAATAGCAGCAGTAGGGAGACGTATTTGGTGCCACAAGTACCACTGGCGTGCACGTTAATTTTCCATGAGAGATGAATAAGTTAACATTGACTGCCTTAATGAATTTTACTTCATTGGCGGCGTTATATGGATATCAACATCCCCAGTCCGTGGCATAGCTGTCTGCTCATTGGGTGGCCTGTCAGGCGGAGGGGGTAGGCTTATGAGCTTGAACGACTTTTTTTTTCTTTTTGTTTTCGTTGTAAAGGAAGATGTTGGAACGTCAGCAGCTAACACTTTGATGACAAAAAGTAAATACTACTTATTTCCTTTATCCCTGAACCCAACCAGAATCTTTATTTCCATTACATAACAATTGTAACAGTTTCAGAAGACACACGATTCCACCTTTAGGCTTATAACGCGGGAATCTCTTCTGTACAATGAGTCGTGCGATTTGTTCCTCAAGATGGAACCTTGTGGATTGAAATATATCGCAGTTATAGTGGAACTCAATAAATACAGCTGTTCGGGTAGAAAAAGAAAGGAAAAGCAGTATTTGTTTTCTGCCATGAAAACTTAGGCGATCTGGTTGTATATCCACCCTTCGCGACTGTATTTACATTTCTGAAGGGCCTTCAAGCCTCTGCAAGTAATTGGAACAGCATGGTCGAGGGAAAATTAACAAAAACAGGAAGACTTTGGGATTGTATCTATCCATGCATCCATCGTGAGAACATTTCGTCATCATGCACTCTCTGGGAAACACAGCACGACTACAATCACCAGTGAAGACATGCCAGCATTTTATGAGGTCACTTTCAAATTAGATCAGCTATTGCAGAGGTAACTGCAGTCAGCTTGAAGACATGCTAGCAATTTGTGAGTCGCTTCCAAATTAAATCGGGCACTGAAGAGCCAATTACATTAAAAAATTAAACAATAAAAGTACTAGACGAAGTCTGTAATTTGGTCAGCGACAAACCTGTAAATAGGTACATAAAATGTAGCTAGCTATAGCAAGGAGAAATTCTCGCAAATAAAGAAAGCGCGTAGTTTATATGACATTTTGTAAAATGAAATGAAAATTTGTGTTCTAAATAAAGGTAACTGTTTACAGCATATGGCTGCTCTTACGTTTTTTAGTGGAACTGAGACCATATCCGACGCTATCGCGAAGACCTCCGCCTGGCGTTCAAGGTACAAAACGATGCAAGATTGGACGAGTTGACTTTAACCTTCGATCCAAATTGGAAATGAAATAAACGTGTCTGCAGGAGTACTTGTGTTGGAAGAATTATGCTATTAAAAACCAAACTGCGACGCGCTAATAGGACACTTTTCAGACTGTTACAAAAAAAAAACCAAAAAAAAAGCACTTGTTGTCGAAGACTGTAAACTGAAGTGCAAGGAAGATTTTGTTATGAAAGCATATGACAATAGTGTAGCCGTTAATACGGGAGTTAAATGTAGATTATAAGCAGAACAGACAAAGGGAGAACAGGAATGAGATGAGATCTTGAAATAGAATGCTGAACATTAGATAATGAAGAGATACTGCGTCGAATTAGGGAGAAATGAGCTTTAGGGCATAGTTCGACCAAAAGAAAGGGTAGATAGATGGGTCGCATCCTGAGGCTTTAAAGAGAAGGTAATTGGGTAATGCAGTATGAGGTCTATAAATTATAGAGGTAGTCAAGACCTGTCTGTACTTAACAGTTTCAACTTGATGAATTTTGCACTACTTACGTAGAGATGAAGAGACTTGGATGGACAAACCATAATGTCTCTCTGACCAGCACCGAGAACCACTTGTGCCGTCGGATCGTGACGCTCTGTGCGTCCAACATGTTCGCCCCACTAGCGATGAAGTAAATCGCTTGCACTGTGTTCATAGCCACAGTCACTAAGGAAGTCACAAGGAACCACTCGTGAGCTGACGCAACACTTTCTGATATCTCGCACAAGGCCTCATACAGCAGCTTGAGTGAGCGCACACAGGCTGGTTGGTGGTGCGAGTTCTGAAAAGGATTGAGAGGTATTTCCTGCAATATTAAGTTTCTGTCTATAATTCTCTTCCTATGAAACTTATGGAACCCATTTATCAGCATGTTAAGTAAACAAACATTAAAGGCCGAAAGTCTTTGCTTTATCTGCAGTTGCAGATTGACAAGTTTTAATTTTGTTAACATAATGTCACGAAACAGTTCGTAATACAAAAGCCGCACAGTACTAAGTGGTAGCTAGATTTTAAACTAAACACCAAAATGTATTGCACAGAACAAACGCAGAGCAATAGTAGCAAGTACATATGCACAGCCTTAAGAACTGACACAACATGTTGCCCTTTGTGGTCCAATAACATTCTGTCACTCAATGAAAGCAACATGAGAAATCTTTCATATTTTATAGTATTATAAAACTGATCCGAAACTATAGAAACCACATACAATAATGGGCACTGCATAACGCTTAAACGCAAACCATTTTTTTAAGAAAATTGTGGCATTATCCGATTACAGAAATAGAGTGTAGCAAAGGCAGACGCCTTGTGTACAGTGCCACCGATGCTGACAATAACAGTACCTGTTACAGATCTCCTCAGAGTTCACAGTAAAGGGTATCATGCCGAACAGCGTGTATACGAACAGGACGACTTGCTGGCCAGAGAGGTTCGCACAGCAGTTTGTGGAGTTGACCTGTTTTGTTCATTTGTCAGTGCAACCTGAAACATAAGATACACCAATTTTTAAATTTGACTTCGTACAGTGACCACTAACTAATATTTTTCACCATTTTACTTTTCATAACTCACAAAGTAAGGTGTAAGCTCCTGCATAATGAAAGCTACTTTGAGAATAAGATTCTATAACCAAGTAAACAACAACACTAATTGATAAAAAAGAATTGTTAATAATAAGACGTTAACAGCAGTTCAAGATATATATTTAGTGGTGTCACTGAAATACCATAACATTACGAGAAATATTAAAACAGCTATTCTTGTAACAATGTTAATTATTGCTTATTAATTTATATTTTATCATCCCAATGTTCGTAAATGAAAGTGAAATACACGATAACTGGGAAAAACTCAAATAATACTGTAAAGGGATCAGTGGTACCGGGGGGAAGTCCGGACTGAAGTAACGTATCACCTATTTCACATATGATTATGACTCTCTCAACCAGAGTAAGCTTAGTAAAATGTCAGTATTCAATGAAGTGTAAATTTTTTTAGAAAATTTGTAAACTATATGAATGCTTACGGCTACAGGACAGATTTTTCTGGAATTAAATATTTTTCCTCTGCTCCTACAGACATGCAAACTATGAATGTTCAGGAATGACGTTGCCAGTTTTGATATATAGGCTATTTCATTTAATCGTGATATATTTTTAAATATTTTAACTTCATAATATGTATTATTGCTTCTTTACCATTTTCATATTACTCCAAACCTTGAGCAAGCCATTCAGTTAGAAAAATATCCTAGTCTGACCAATCGTAAAAGTTTAAAACCGTCAAAATCGTATTCTAGTGCAATAAAACGTGGTAAATTGCGCTTTTAATTGGGTTATGAAGGACGTTCTTCTGATTAATATTATAAGATATGAAAATTCATTTCTCAAAAGCAAAGCATAAGAAAATTCTATATAGCATTGTAGTAGGCATTATCACGGGTAGTAAAATGCTTTGTGTGCTGTCGAGATTATCAGGGGAAAAAACAAAGAGCTGTCGGCACTCTTTTTCCGACTACTAGCGACTTCCGCAGGTTTAGAACTGGGTAGAGTGTACACTAAAGAAAGTTTGTTAAACAGTTCTTCTTAGAAACTCTCAACAGTTTTGTTTCATGATGACTCCTGTTGCATCAAAGTTATCATTTAAATTAAGATATTGGGTTACGATGAATGATACTTCCACAACAGACGGGAAGATCGTCGTATATCGTGCAGAATAAACAGATCGGGTGCTCTACGAGGTCCGAACTTCCGGAACATACGTATAGTGATGTGCACAAAAGAACAAAGCAGTGCAATCGTCAAAGGAGCAGATGTCATTCACACAGATACATAAGGCTCTGAGTTCCACAAATGATTTTGTTTGTTTGTTTGTTTGTTGGTATCTGCTCCACTGTGATTGCGGCTAACATTCCATGGTTTAAAATTCAAGTGCCCAAATATCACCCATTTCTAGCGAAGTCTGCAGGTAACAGATTCTTGTGGAATCAACAAGAAAGGAAAACTATTTAGATTTTTATTACCAGAAGTTCTGAAACGTGTATGGCTCTATATATGTAACCACCACATATAGATACCCGTCTACGAAACAGCAGCCGTATGTGCACGTTTAATTGGCAGTATTATTGTTGCCATATTCGATTTTTTGCAGAGTCAAAACAATCATCAGTAGCACAATTTGTGAACGACAGTCATAAAGTACTATAGCTTGAGAGAATTCAAGAAGAAAACGTTCTTGTTGTGCTTCCGGATGTTGCAGTGTACTTGATGAAGACGGTAACTACCAAACACGTATTGTATGGGCATTTAATCCTCTTCATCGGTCGCCCGTATAGTGCAACGTGTCGTAGTGCATAAGAATATCACTTCAGGATACCCAGAACAAAATAAAACAATTTCATACACCAAGAAAGTGTTTCTCACAGCCAAGTATCGTGTGTCGTTCTACATCGAACTGCTACCGAAACGTTGCTGTCCGAGCCTGTGCTGACGAGGTGTGATACATGGGTTAAAGCTGTTGGCTTTTGAGACGAACATTTTTAAGTTGTAGTAAGTGTGACTGATTTATTTCGAGAGAATCTTCAGTTTCAGTACGAGAAGCACAAAATGCTAAAATCGAAAATTGTCTGCGGTAAACCCATAGAAACATTGGCTTCCTTGCTAGCAGCATTAATCAATTAGACTCTATTACGTTACCTTTGCAGAATTCGTTAGAAAATGTCGAGAATGTCAAAGGGAAGCGGGGTGACACAAGAAGTGATATTAGGTGGGGGGTAGTGATAAGTTTCCCGTTGTTTTGGCCAGAAGTCTTCGTTACTTAATTTTTACTGCTATCTAAAGCATCCTCAACGTGGGGGAAGGTACTGCAGCAGCCATCTCTCCAGGAATATTTCATTTCCTAAAATGCGCACGTCCTGCGATATTCCTCCTATAAAGACATTCTTTCTAAAACGCTATATTTCTGACTGCAGAGAATGTGGAGAAGTACTTGGTCGTTCACTGCGCTTCAGAATGAAAGGTTATGTAGGGCACCTTCGTAATTTCAGAAAAAATGGGCGTTTTAGTAAATACGAGTAGATGTGACAAAAATTAACTTTCGTGTATCAACGCAGTATAAAGTTCCTAAATAAAAAATTAATTAACTTCAGACGTGCATTTTTAATGTTCTGCTCGTATTTCTGGCACGTTTAACTTCGTGTGAAGGTAATACACACTGAGGCGCTAAAGAAACTGGTATAGGCACGTGTATTGAAACAGAGAGATATGTAAACAGCCAGAATACGGCGCTGTCGTCGGCAGTGCCTATATAAGACAAGAAGTGTCTGACGCAGTTGTTAGATCAGTTACTTCTGCTACAATGGCAGGTTAGAAAGTTTGAAGTGGGTTTGAACGAGGTTTTATAATCGGGGCACGAGCGATGGGACAAAGAATCTCCGAGGTAGCGATGAAGTGGTGATTTTCCCGTGCGGACCTTTCATAGGTGTACCGTGAATATCAGGAATCCAGTAAAACATCAAATCTCCGACATTGCTGCGACCGGGAAAAGATTCTGCAAGAACGGGACCAACGACGACTGAAGAGAATCGTTCAAAGTGACAGAAGTGCAACCGTTCCAAAAATTTCTGAAGATTTCAAGTCTCGGCCATCAACAAGTGTCAGCGTGCGAGCCATTCAACGAAACATCATCCATATGGTGTTTCGGAGCTGAAGGCCCACTCGTGTACCATTGATAACTGCACGACACAAAGCTTTACGTCTCGCCTGGGCCCGTCAGCGCCGACATTAGACTGATGATGACTGGAAACATGTTTCCTGGTCGGGCGAGTCTCGTTTCAGATTGCATTTAGCGGATGGATGTGTGCGGGTATGGAGACAACCTCATGGCTCCATGGATACTGCTTGTCAGCAGGGGACTGTTCAAGCTGTGGACGCTCTGTAATAGTGTGGGGAGTGTGCAGTTGGAGTGATATGGGACCCCTGATACGTTTAGATACGACTCTGACAGATGACACGTACGTAAGCATCATGTCTGATCACCTGCATCCCTTCATGTCCATTGCGTGTTCCGACGGACTTGGGTAATTCCAGCAGAACAATGTAACACCCCACAGTTTCATAACTGCTACAGAGTGGCTCCAGAAACACTCTTCTGCGTTTAAACACTTCTGCTGTCCACTAAACTCCCCAGACACGAACATTTTTGCTATCTGGGAAGCCTTGTAACGTCCTGTTCAGAAGAGATCTCTATCTCCTCGTACTCTTACGGATTTATAGACAGCCCTGCAGGATTCATGGTGTCATTTCCCTCCAGCACCACTTCAGAAGCCTTGTAACGACCTGTTCAGAAGAGATCTCTATCTCCTCGTACTCTTACGGATTTATGGACAGTCCTGCAGGATTCATGGTGTCATTTCCCTCCAGCACCACTTCAGACATTACTTGAGTCCATGCCAGGTCGTGCTGCGGCACTTCTGCGTGCTCGCAGGGGTCCTACACGATATTATTAAGTAGGTGTACGAGTTTCTTTGGCTCTTTAGTGCAGTAGGCTATGGTGTAATTCACATTTTGATTTCTTTCGAAATTAATGTTTTATGATAAATACTTCATAAAATATGTTCGTGATATTAGACATTTTCTTATATATTTTAGCCATTTTCATTAGATAAATGTGTACACGTTTGCGTGTTGATATTATATAAAAATCTATGCTCTAATTATGACCAAAGATGATAAACAATGATCGAATCAATAATTTGAAAATTAAACAGAAGCCTTATGAAAACATGATTTATAATTATACGTAACTATACAATCTTTTTAAGTTCATGAATATATAACAATGACAAAATGGTCATGTTGAGAAAGTTAATACTGTTGTGTACCTATTGTTTATGTTTCTGGCGCTATGTTTGGCATCCGAATGCTTTGCGAAGTAGTAGTAGTCTGTAAGACCTCACTGAGAAAGAAAATTCCTTGGGACACCTCATGGAGAGCAGGTACAATGTGGAGAATAGTCTCGAATTTACTGTACCATGTGCATAATAGTTATAATTAAACCTCTGCTACTTAATAATGCCCCCATGAAATACTAGTGATCATAAGACAATGAAACTTTGTGGAAACAATTGTAAGTACATGGGAAAGAGAAATAATGAATAAACCAGAATAAACTACTTTTATATTCCACGTTTGTTGATTCCGTACAATTTTTACGATCCAGGTTACAAACGTCGCTCAAAATGCTGACCATGTGCGTCCATAACAGCCTGCAACCGTAATAGAAACACTGTTTCATACTTGTTTACAGCACTTTTCGGACGGTGTACCATGGATTATTCAGTTATCGTGTCATAGCTCGTGCACTGTTTGAAGATCGCACTTTGCGTCCAGCATTCTCATCCAAGGCAACAGAAACTTCTTCAACAATTTACGGTGCAACTGGCTGTCGACCTCTTCCAGGACCAATTCCAAAAATGCGTTTATTCTAACTTCCGAATCCCGTTCTTCAACCCCGGTGTGGAAACAAGACCTCCCTGTGTTCCTGTAATAGGTCAACACTCGCACTACTGCTGCTGTTTTAATAAATCAGTATTATGAGAAAAGTCATGTTCACATTGTTCAGGCCCATGTTGACTGTTGGCAACTGTAATGCTCACTTGCATTTGTGTTTAACACTACGTCGTTGTACCAACACCGAAGCCTAATGGCAATAAATGCCAATAACAATACCGACGACCTAAATCCTGCAGTGCACAGTCAGAACATCGCTCCTATGAAATTGGGTACCCAAAGGGTAAATAGTTTTCCGTGTATACTGCCTCAACTAGCATAAGTTTAATTAAAAACCACTCTGTATATGAAGTTCAACATTGTGAGAAAGGCATTTGAAGATTGTTATTGGGAACACACTTATTTTGGGGGAAAAGGAACTGAAAATGTTTGCAGTGGAATGCAAACAATGAAAATCGTTCTGGTAAATACGAATTTTCAGGAACTTCATTATCATTCAGCTATTAGTTGTTCTTCAATTTTTCACATTTCATTTCTTTTAAGTAATGAGCACCGTTGCTCTTTTGGACAACTAACTTTTTTGTTTATTAAGCTGTGAGTTGAAAAAGTGGAAAGGTACAATATCTAATCATTCAAGACAGATCCACTCCAAGCAACCTAGCTGTTGGAGCGGTCATATGAGGAGGTTATTAGAATGAGTTAGAGCACGAGTTGACCAAAATAATCTCAACACTGGTTTTTACACCTCATCTTCACAGCTTATTTTCTGATTTATCTACAAAATTCTGACACCTTTTGGTTTTCACTTGTAAAACAATACTCTGGAAGCATTCACAGCTGCCATATGTCTGTGATCACTCTGGAGTTGCTGTATTACACGGTCATATCTTTCCTTACATTCTACCAAAAACAGTACATTGACAGAATATTTAATTTTTATATTTTGTTTTTACTGTCTTTAAACACTCATACCATGCAGCCAAAACTTTATCAACTAAGCACTACAACTGATGTTTAAAAATAAAGTGCCAGGAAGACTGGTTTGAGCATTTCTCCACGATAGTCTGTCCTGGACAAGCTTGTTCGTCTTTGAATAGCCATAAAAGTTCTTTTTTCGCAAGCTGGTTTCAGACCTCTTTATTAGTTACTCGATCTATCTGTGTAATATTTAGCATTTTTCAGCACTATCACATTTCAAAAGTTTCTATTCTCTAATTGTGTGAACTGCTTAGCATCCAAGTTTCACTTCGCTGCAAGGCTACACCCCAGACAAAACCTTTCAGAGAAGCCTCACTAATACTTAAATTTATCAGTTGTTATTGGTTTTCCCATCAGACAAAATTATCATGAAAACAAACAAAATTAAATTAGTATTCTATGCTGACATATTTCTCTTGTTGAGACTTGCTTTCCTTGTTACCGCCAGTCTGCGTTTTATATTCTCTCTACTTTGACCATCATCAACTACTTTTAATGTCTCATTTCCTACTCTAATTCTCTCAGCATTGCCTGACCTTATTTGACTACATGTCTCTATTCTAGTTTTACTTATGTTGCTGTTCACCCCATAAACTCTTTTGTAGACACTACCTGCCATGCCCAACAGCTCTCCTTAGTTTTTTGCTGTCTCTGACAGAATTAAATTGTCAATGGCAAACTTCCTAGTTTTTATTTCTTCTCCCTCATCTTTAATTACCTTTCCAAATTCATCCATAGTTGCTGTAAGTACCGATCAAATAGGACCAGGGAAAGGCTACAACCCTGTCTTGCCCCATTTTCAACTACTTTTCTTCCCCTTCATATCCTATTCTCATAACTGCAGTCTGGTTTCGGTGCAAGTTGTACACCTCCTATCGCTCCCTCTGTTTTATGCTTGTTGCATTCAGAATTTCAAAGAAAGTATTTAAATCAAGATTTTTAAAAGGCTTCTCCAAATATGCAAATGCTTTTAAACAACTTTCCTTTCCGTAACCTGTCTTCCAAACTGAGTTGTAAAGTCATTATTGCCTAGTGTTTTCCTACTTTTCTCTGCAAGCAGTTTTTCCATTCTTCAGTAAATAATTTGTATCAGTGTTTTGCAACCATTAATTACTAGCAGCATTCACACCTATTGGCGCTGACTTCCTTTGAAATTCGAATTTTTACATTACATTTACGGAATGAGGGAATTTCGCCTGTCTCATTAATTTTGCACATCAGGTGGAAAAGTTTTGTTGTGACTGGTTCTCCTACGTATCTGTATAATTCTGATGGAATGTCGTGTACTCCAGGTTCCTTGATTCAACTTAAGTCTTTAAATTTACTGCTCTTCAGCTTCTGTAATACTGTCTTCATGTACATTTCCACTGTACAGCCTCTCTATATATTCCTTCCACTTCTCAGTTTTCCTTTCTTTGCTTAATATTGGCTCACTCATTGAGCTCTTGGTATTCATGCTGGGATTTCTCTCTTCTCCAAAATTCTCTTTAATTGTTGTATTCGTAACATCTGTCTTTCCCTTACTTATGCAGATACCTTGCCCATGTTCTGTAGCCATTCTTACTTAAACAGTTTGGTCTGCCCATCAATCTAATTTTTTGGGCATTTGTGTTGCCTTTCGCTGCTTCACATGCAGCACTTTCTTATTTTGAGATTTTTGAATGTCTTGATGTGAGACCACAATAATATACCATGTTAACTGGAAAAAACATATATTAAACTGTTGGAAGGGGGGGGGGGGGGAGGTAATGATTAGTCCAAATCAAGTACTCTGTTCTGAGATGAAGTTGATGGTTAGTCATCTGGTTACACAATGACTTCCATCAGGCAAATCCATAGCTTTACATATGTTTAGCAGTAGCCCCTGACAGTCGATGGAATGACGTGGAAGGTCTAAGAGGGAGTACAGTCAGTTATACATGGTGTTTAAGACAAAATGATGTTCTCTGTAGCCGGCCGGAGTGGCCGTGTGGTTCTAGGCGTTACAGTCTGGAGCTGAGCGATCGCTCCGGTCGCAGGTTCGAATCCTGCCTCGGGCATGGATGTGTGTGATGTCCTTAGGTTAGTTAGGTTTAATAAGTTCTAAGTTCTAGGCGACTGATGACCTCAGAAGTTAAGTCGCATAGTGCTCAGAGCCATTTGAACCATTTGTTCTCTGTAGATCCCAAATTAATAGGTGGAAGTAATATTTATTAAGTTGGGTAAATGTAAGAAACGTGATTCTCTCATTAAATTTCCATGAGTTTCTGTTCTCACATCAGTTTATGAGAAGTCGCTTCAGTCACTGATAACAGCCATAGATGTGTGTGGCGAACAGTATACGGTCACAAGTTTCACCTGTACCACCTGTCACTGCCACAGTAGCTGCTTGGGAAGTTCTTGTATTTCAGTCAGAGAGTTGCTTTCTGCGAATGATCCGTGCATAATTTCACTCTGGACGTCTGACCAGAAGTTATGATCTCTGATGGATCCATATTCACAAATTCATAACTTGCCTTACTGAGCCATAGGAAATCCTAGGTGTGTGTGTGATATACATTTTCAATAGAGGTTATTTCCTAACGCCTAGTATGGAATCAAGGAATCCTTCGAGATAAAATCGTTCGTCCACGCCACGGGTATTCTGACCGAGAGATGTATCGAGCTTTTGTCATCGAAAATTTAGGTGCGCTCTCTGAAAATGTTAGTCTGGATATTGGAGGTCGTATCAAAATGCAGAATGGTGGTCATCCAGTCCAATCTGCATGTCATCTTGTGCAATGACTGAACTGTAGGTATAATGGCAGTGTTTACATTACCAAGGTCCTAAGGCCTGCACAGTCGCCTATTTTAACACCAGTTCATTTATTTTTTTGGGGATATCCTGCTTATGTCACCAAACACACATCACTTGATGACTTCTAACAGCTCATAGAGTAAGCTTGTCACTCCGTGACACCAACGACTTCACATTTGGTCACCAGATCGTTTAACAAAAGGTGGCTTCAGTTTGCTTTAGGGAAATGGGCACTCGTTTGAACACTTCACATAAATGGGAATTCCGCCAGCAGAAAATCTTCTGGACACAGCAAGTTATGTACCGTATGCTTGGTCCACCACTAAAAGTTTGAACGTTTCTGGCTTGAAAGGTAGCCCTCTTATTTGCAAATACTATTTTCAAGAAGTTTTGACTATAAATGCAAATGAATTTGCGAATTTGATAAATTTACTCCACCTCTCTCGTATCGATGTCACCACTTCTTCGTACATCTGTTCTTGAGACCGCAAATGTCGGTCGGAGAGATTACTTCTTTTGAAGAGAGTAGCAGTCAGTGTGCGTTGGACAGTCTGGTGGTGAACTTGATTTGAAAAGGGAGGAGGCTGGCATGCCGTGTTGTGGAGGCAGCATTATTAAAAAAAGGATTTTGTAGTATGATGTTTTTCACGAATATTGAAGATATTGAGCAAATATTAATGGAAGCATTACAAACGCAAGTGTTAAGGTAATTCAGTTTCTCATATTTATAACTGTTTATTTTCTTATTGTTAGGACGTTCGCATGGCTGTAGTAGAAATTTTATAAGGTGAGGTACGGCTTTGTCTTGAAGTTGTAACAAGTATTGAGGAAAGTAACTCTGAACAAGAGAGTTATTAAGAAATATTTTGCTAACTTCCCCAGTTAAGAGAACTTTATGAAAAGATATATTGTTGTTATGCTTAATTATGTATAGATATACTTGGATTCTTTGTTCTCATTTACCAGTCGTTAATTTCAGTTCCCCCTTTTTCATTCTATACCTTTATGAATGTGTTTTTATAGTCACGTTGCACATAGCGAGTTGTGTACTGCACAAGTATTTGTATGAAAAGTGATAAGATGCCGTCTTGCATTGCTCATAGCAAGTAAAGTAAATGGAATTAGATTTTTGACAGGTGCGTCATTATCTTAGTAGTAATAGGTTGCAGAACAGATGAGCGTTCCGTGCTCACAGGCACGCCAAAAATTAATTATCTTCCAAGTTCATGTACATTGTAAGTTATAGTGATTGTCAAAATGTATTTTGGAAGATATCACATGATTTCAGAGGTTTAAAATCAGTAAAATGTTTCAAAAAAGTGCTATCTCGTAAGTTTTCAAGTAGTTTATCATGAAGTCAGATGTGTTAATTTATATGGTTCAAATGGCTCTGAGCACTATGGGACTTAACTTCTGAGGTCATCAGTCCCCTAGAACTTAGAACTACTTAAACCTAACTAACCTAAGGACATCACATACAGCCATGCCCGAGGCAGGATTCGAGCCTGCGACCGTAGCGGTCGCGGGGATCCACACAGTAGCACCTAGAACCGCTCGGTCACCCCGGCCGTCTAATTTATATGGTCATTTACTGTGTAATGACATCAACAGTCCTGATACAGTGATTGTTAGCACGACTAAAGACGAAGATTAGCAACATTCTGTGCCAACATTTAAATCCGAATCATTTTTTATTTTTTTTTTCAGTCGAATAGAATATATAAATCTCATTGAAAGCGGATTACCAGCTATTGTGAATTTCACATCGTGTAGCGTGAGCTTCTCATACTTTCGTTCAAAATTTATTTTAATAAAATTCTGTTTCCCTGCAGTGAGATTTAAATGTTTCAGTGTTAGATTAAGTTTCTACCAGTTTCTCAGACACCAACCAGACAAATGCAAACACGAGTTTCAACAAATAAAAACACGAGTTTCGCAGTATTAGCGTTAAACCTCCAGGCTCTGTTAATACAATGACAGTAATTTAAATTGATTCTGTTTAAGAAACTATAAGTCGTTCTTGTAACTCTCTGGAAAATAACTGGAAACAAACTATGTGAATTCGTGAACTTTCTCGAAAGAATAACTTGTGATTCATCGGCATGCAGCCGTATTTATAAGTCAGGTCGACACAATATATTCACGGTTCACCTGGCCGTCATCTTTAGGTGAGATGCTACTGTAGCTGAGGCTTAGAATGACATGTACATAACACGTGAAAGATTTGTAGTGGAGCTGTTATTGTCGAAAATTCTTGTATACAAGGTAAACGCAAAGAAGAGTTCTTATTAGAAGAAACGTATACAACATGTATCTGACGAATGAACACTTAGTATGTCCCAGTCAGTCTACTTTTCTTTAGGTTTAAGAAATTAATATTGATGATAATGTTCCTTCAGTGACACAAGCATTGTTCCCATAATGAGATAGCATTTTTCAAGACTGTAATGTGTCCTTTCATATAGAAAAATTGTTACGCGTATTTGAAAAACAAACAAGTGCCCACCACCATTCTGCAACATGTGTCAAGGAATGTGAATTAATTATTTATGAGAAAGAATATAAAAATTCATTAATCTTTCTGGCGATCTACATTCACATGTGGCCAGAAGGCGATTAGTTTGGATT
Organism: Schistocerca americana; assembly: GCF_021461395.2. Classification (NCBI taxonomy): domain Eukaryota; kingdom Metazoa; phylum Arthropoda; class Insecta; order Orthoptera; family Acrididae; genus Schistocerca; species Schistocerca americana. The sequence goes on along the minus strand of NC_060122.1, from coordinate 127,548,079 downwards.
GCAAAGGTGGCTACTACAGAGCATCTAACAGTAGGGCCGACATTACTGTTAATCACTGTCGTATCAAACAATGTAATGGATCTCGGAGAAGCAAACTTAAAAAAAAAAGTCTCTGCTGTAAGCACCTTTATTTGCGCACACACAAATTAAGTGTGTTTTTATTTGTTACATGCATAACAACTGCTTGAAGTGGACTATAATTCACAAGTGCGAATTTTCTGCTTCAGTGATTACGAGGTTAGAGTACCCCCCGGCCATAGACAGGATTAAGTTTCTGTCACGTCAGTATTCCGTGGTGGGAAGACTAGGTATGAGTCATTCCAGTCACCAGCTGACAACTGATGTGCTACCTAACGGAGAAGTAGCAGTTCCGATTTCGGTGCCGACGTTGATGGCTGGCAAATCACTGGTGAGTTGTTTGCAACCCAGTTTTACCGAGCAGTGGCGTCGCAGGCAGAGGTTGGAGCGGCTGTTGCCAGCAGAGCGCTAAGAGAACGAAATATCCAAGGTCTTTAATTTAAGTGACAGCTACTGTGGCACTTAGGAAAAAACTGCAATTTTTTTCATGTAATAACTATGAGAATTACGCCTGTAATCCAGTTCATTGGAAGAAATTTGACAGTCGAACTACGTTGTCATATGGAAGAAAACACAATAGAATTATATAGATTTAGTTTACAGTTATCCTATTTTGGCGTGGTGAAATCTGTCACCCATATATAGCATCTTGTCCTGGACGGCGAGTTTTGATTGAAGATAAAGGTATCGTCAAAAGTGACCTTCGGAAGTGTGACACATCTCTCTTATTCGTTACGTACACAAGCAATCTGATACCAGTCTGCGACTGATTCCTGATGACGCTGTAGTGTATGGGAAAAGGTCGACTGTGCGTGGCTGTAGAAAGCCGCAGGAGACTATAAAGGAACTTTATAATTTTTGTTATTGATAAATGTATAGATAATTAATCGACTGTCGCACCAAAGATACACTTGGAAAGTATTTAACACCGGCTAACAAAGAAAGTTTTACGCTCTTCGTTTATTAGTTTTAGTATTAGTTACCTTTCGTTTTTCTCATGTCTGGTGATAAGACGTGTTGTGTAGTTTTAAAGTGTTATATAATGAAAGCAATTTATGGAAAATATGATTTCCTGAATTTCGGTACCATGGATCTCAGTTCCCGTAACTTTGGAAGATTAGTATTAGATTTAATTTTGTATGGAGAATTTAGATGCAGGCGACGACCTTAACGACGGCACTGCTCAACAATAGTGTATAATAGTCAAATTTGTACTCAAGATAATGGCCTCTAGAGGATGAATTTCATGCTGCTGGCCGCCAACCACCTACTGATTGGAGAAACTGTCTTCCGACAACACCGTATCACAGATTGCTGCCAATACCAGACTTCAAAGCCAAAGTCAGTAATACGGCTTGTTGGGATTCACGTTTCTGTTCGACTGTGAGTTGTCTTCAGATGCCGAAACCTACCAGTGGTAGGGAGGTTATCAACTGACCACACGACTGCCAGCTACCGATACTTGGCGAGAACCACTTCGCGCTGGGTAGTTTGCCGCAACACAATGGCAGCCTTCGCACCGCCAGAGCCGCTGACATCACCTCCTGTGTAAGAAGGCTGTTTAGGTTTTTATGTTGGTAACGCCACGTAGCGCTGTGTATGAAAATCACTAACTGTGTTGTGTGCAGTCTGTGGCTGGTTTGCATTGTTGGAATTTTTGGTATTGTAGTGTTGGGCAGTTGGATGTGAACAGAGCGTAGCGTTGCGCAGTTGGAGGTGAGCCGCCAGCAGTGGTGGATGTGGGGAAAGAGATGGCAGAATTTTGAGAGCGGACGATCTGGACGTGTGTCCATCAGAAAGAGTAAAATTTTAATACTGTATATCATGAACTGATATATATATATGATGACTTTTGAATATTATTAAGGTAAATACATTGTTCGTTCTCTATCAAAATCTTTCATTTGCTAACTATCCCTATCAGTAGTTAGTGCCTTCTGTAGTCTTTTATTTAGCTGGCAGTATTGGCCATCGCTGTATTGCAGTAGTTCTAGTAACGAAGATTTTTGCGAGGTAAGTGATTCATGAAAGGTATAGGTTATTGTTAGTCAGGGCCATTCTTTTGTAAGGATTATTGAAAGTCAGACTGCGTTGCGCTAAAAATAGTTTAGTGTTGATCAGAATAAGTAAAGAGAGAAATGTCAGTACGTTCAGTTCTGCTCAGCTGTTTGAAAATCAAATATCGTAAGTGGTTTATCAGCACAGTAATTCACTAATTTCTCTAAGGGGATGTTACACCTGGCCGTGCAAGCGCTGAGCAGACTCGACGGACGTCAGCTAGAATCCAACACGCTGCTGAATTGGCGACAGCCACGGCTGCTGCAGGAGAACGACAACATGTAAACATTGTGGATAAATAACTGAACTGTAATAATGCTTCACTGGAGACACTGATGCTACACAGGTTCCCAACAGACATCCTGACTTCACACAGAAGTGTCTCCATTTAGCCCTCTGTAGTTGTAAAACTAAATTATTCCTTCAGAACATCGTTTAAGAAATGACTTATAAATGAACATTAAAATTCCCGAACAGTTATCTGTTGGAGCTTCATTCATACGCAATTCGGTCTCACAGCTGGATCTAAGAGTATTGCCGATTCTGCGCAGATTAACTTGGGAGTAATTTTCACACATGAATATAATGTTCATTCAAAATGCCTTCAATTGTTATAGATCAGTAGATAGTCGTTTAGTTCATACGTGACATCATGAATGCCAGCCTGTTGTCACCTCACAGGTTAAGTACACATCTCATACATTTAAAAGTATTCTTCCATTTACCGATGGGTATAGAAACCATAACAGTTAATTCATATTCATCCTTTACAGCGTATATGGTAGCTAAATTATAGCAAACGTATAATTTGTAAAAATTAACCGGTTACGTCACAGCAGATATTGAATCTAGCTTACCTTCAATTAATCTGTAAGAACTGGTCTGAATGCAATAGCAGGCTACTGTCATTTGAGATACTTTCTGGGGCTGCATAAGTTGATTGGTTGATTCAGTGGGGGGGGGGCGGGGGGGGGGGGGGGAGCGTGGGGACCAAACAGCAGGATCGGTCCCACCGGATTGGGGAAGGATGGGAAAGGAAGTCGGCCGTGCCCTTTCGAAGGACCCACCCCAGCATTTGCCTGAAGCGATTCAGGGAAATCCGGAATACCTATATCATGATGACTGGATGCGGGTTTGAACCTTCGTCTTCCCGAGTGCGAGTTCAGCTTGCTAACACTTGCGCCACCTCTCTCGGTAGATTTGCTCTTAAATGAGCAGTATCAATCGTAGCATTTGATAATCTGGTGGGAATTGCTAACAATACGATGCACAAATCTAAGTAGGCACTCACAGCATGTAATCTTTCGAACAACTTGCGAGTACTACACTACTTTCACCACGAATTGTGTTGAAATGTGTAATGAATTGCTTTATAATTAGGACTATAAAAACAGTGTGCTTAGTAACGGTAATTTGAATATTTTTATACAATCTTTTCATTGGAGGGTTTTACTGAATTCGTACTAGACTGCAGTTGAGGAGCTAACATTTTGTCCTTAACATCCAACATATCTCGGCTGACTGAAGTACCAAATACAGGGCGAAGGACACTCTCCAAAATGAAACAGGCACGTTTCGGCCTAAACAAGAATTTGTGCGGTAAAAGATTTAAAGGTCAATTAATCCGTTGTTCATAACTACCAAATGCTGGACTTTACCTGCCTTTCGGTGATCCAGTTCTTATACCAAGTTGTTCAATTGTGTGTGAAATCTTATGGGACTTAACTGCTAAAGTCATTAGTCCCTAAGCTTACACACTACGTAACCTAAATTATCCTAAGCACAAACACACACACCCACGCCCGAGGGAGGACTCGAACCTCCGCCGGGAGCAGCCGCACAGTCTATGACCGCAGCGCCTAGACCGCTCGGTTAATCCCACGCGGCATACCAAGTTGTTGCCATTTCCGAAATCGTATCAGTATCCTTAACAGAACGAATTAGATCAATTCGATTCTTAACAGAAATGAATTATCTAATTTAATGTCAGGATTAACAGACATTGATGATGATACACAGACCTCTGAAACCAATTTGAAATACTTCTCTGAACGTGAATAACTTCGCCTCAGCTGCGTTAGCGATAGATGTACCACCTACTGGTTTCATATGAAAATTTGCGTCGGACCGGTACTCGAACCCGGATTTTCCGCTTATCACCAGCGGCAGCCTTAACTATTAGGCTATCCGTGCGCACCCCCTGAACCAATCTAAACTTCCATATGTCAGGCAGACTTTGAGGAATCAACACCTATCACGTTATCGTCTGTTTCACGCGCTGACAAGCAATATTTATTGCAAGTCTGTATGAGCAGATATTGATGACATTATACAGCAATCGGAAAGTAATTCGAAATGAATTCGCTGAACGCGAATAACCTGGCCTCAGCTGTGTCAGAGATACGCGATGTTATTCACATTCAGCAAATTTGTTTTGAATTAATTTCAGACGGCTGTATATCGCCATCAGTGTCTGTTCATCCACACATGAAAGTAGTTGTTACTTGCCAAATGGGGCAAAAGACGTTAACATCGGTTGCCGTAATTGTCGCAGGCCCGAAAGCAGCACTGCTGGTAGTTTTGAGCGTATAAGACATCACTGTAGACTGTACAGTGATCATGGAGGTCGACATTTTGAGCTTCTTCCGTAAATAGAAAACTTTTCCGTATGTTACGTGCTATGGAATTATTACATTTCACAATATACACTGAAGCGACAATAGTTGTGGGATAGCGATATGCACGTATACAGATGGCAGTAGTATGGCGTACACGAGATGTAAAAGAGCAGTGCATTGGCGACGCTGTCATTTGTAGTCAGGTAATTCATGTGAAAACGTTTCCGATGTGCTTATGGCAGCACGACGTGAATTAAAAGACTTTGAACGCAAGTTGGAGCTAGATGCACGAGACATTCCATTTCGGAAATCGTCAGGGAATTGAACACTCCGGCGATCCACAGTGTCAAGAGTATACCGAAAATATCAAATTCCTGGCATTACCTCTCGCCACGGGACAACTCAGTGGCCGACAGCCTTCACATAATGACTGAGAGCAGCGACGTTTGCGTGGAGTTCTGAGTGCTAAAAGACGAACGACACTGTGCAAAATAACTGCAGAAATCAATGTGAGACGTACTATGAACGTATTTGATAGGGCATGAGGCGATATTCGTCCTTAAAGGACTATCGCTTGCGGGATATCAAAAGAAATTGAGGGTGGTGTGATGTGGCCCTCAACAGGTTTCGTTGTCTAGGGGCTGGGATAGGTAGCTGCCGCATTACAAGCCAAATACTGATGAGTCTACAGTATAGAATATGAATTTACACATGAATCGAATGGTCGAAGTTTCCCATCACTTGGAAATTGCGAATGTAACATAGAAATTTATAAATAACAGATTACAATTAAATAAAATTGCAGGTACTATCTTAACGACTTTAAATGATGAGAACGATAGTAGAAGTACTTTTCAGAACGCGGTATATTTTTGCAAAACACTTATTGGTGTCGATGGTCCAGCAGTTAAATAAAATATAAGCTGAATAACAGGGAAACAATAGATTCCTACTTCACGTAATTAGTTATGAACGACAACATAACTCGCGAGATATTGACTTTTAGATGCATACTACGTCTTCACTGTAGAAGCCTCGGAAATCTCACAAGTTCAGACGTCGGCACTTCGAAGTATTTCTATCTCTCGCGACCTCGCGCAAACCGCTCCACACTTTCCAAGTCTCTCTCGCACCCGTGCATTTGTCGCGCCATACTGTCCCAGCCTCTCCGTCCTTTGCCACTGTCCCTCAGGCCGCACTCTCCTTAATTCTCGTGTCGTCTCCCGTAATGCTCTAAAACACATTATTAAATACATAAACAAATTAAATAAACATATATCAAAGGAATAGCAACAAAAGGTAGGCCAGTAGCCTAATGTCTCTGTGCTTTCTAAAACACAGTAAATAATTGACCAATTTCTTCATGAATAGTATATATCGCATATAAAGAAAGACATAGATGAATAAATATATTGATAAACATGCTGCTACCGTTTTTTCGTGTATATGTGAAGTACTTATGGCCTGACACGATCGATAGTAATTGGCCACTTTGACCTCTAACAACTCATGCACTATTCAAGTTACATGCCTGCAATTCATGCCAACTTAGGTTTACACAAACAGCTTTCTTAAGACATGTCGATCGTTGAAATCGAATGAACCTTTTAGATTTTGGAAATTCGTTGCTGGATGTTACTTGTAAAATTTACAGTCAGATACTATGCTTTAAACTAATAAAGATATTGAAAATCTGATTACACCATCAGTATTTTCGTGCAAATAATGGTAATGTACATCTTTCTTTTTGAGGTATCATGATTCATCTGGCTACTATTGATTTCTATATGAATTGTGAAATGTCTGCCATGATGGTTTCACAAAGTCCGCCATCTTTGGTACTCTCGGCATACAAGTCTCTTTCACTGGTACGGCTTCACCAAGGAATTCCCAGCCACGTGCTCCTTGGACCCCGGCTAACGTTCGGCACCACGTGGACGCCGATGAGCCGCTGCCCGCCGAGAGGTCCCAGCTTGGCCACTTAGAATATTTCCAGGGCGCCACAACTCGCTCGTTCGCTAACAGCACGAGGTAGCTTGGAGCTCCTCCGTTGGCCTGGTGATGATATCGGTTGGACCCAAGGCGACTGGAAAACCATGACCTGATCAGGTGATTCCTCATTTCAGTTGGTAAGAGCTGAGGGCAGGGTTCGAGCTGTGGTACAGATCCCACAAAGCAATAAAGCCAGACTGTTGACAAGGCGCTGTTTATGCTGGTGGAGGCTCCGTATTGCTACGAGTATGTTTACATTGACTGGAAGTCGTTAGGTTTAGCTGCTTGAGGACCATTTGCAGCAATTCAGGGACTTCTGTTTCCAAAGAACGATGGAATTTTTATGGATGACAATGCGCCATGTCACCGAGCCACAAATGTTCGTGACTGATTTGATGAACATTCTGTACAATTCGAACGAATGATCTGGACATCCAAATCGTCCGACTTAAATCCCATAGAATATTTATGGGATATAATCGAGAGGTCATTTCGTGCACAAACCTTGCACCGGCAACACCTTCGCACTTATGGTATGCTTTAGATGCAGCATAGCTCAGAATTTCTTCAGGGGCATCCAGTGACTTGTTGAGTTCCTGCCACGTCGAGTTACTGCGCTACACCGTGCGGAAAGAGGTTCGACATGATTTTAAGTGGTAACCGACGACTTTTTTGGCCTCTCAGTACATAAATGACTGAGCAGGTAATATCTGAAGGTTATTCGCGGATAATGTTGTTGCATACAGACAAGAAGCTACGGTAGGAAACTGTGGCGAAATTCAGGAAGACAAGCATAGGGTGGACGGTTAGTGGGGGGTTTGTCAGTTGACCCCCAATGCAAAAAAATTGAATGTATTGTGATGTATTGTGAGAAATAAAGAGAATCGACCATTACCGTATGATTACCTGATTGCTGAACAATCAGTGGAAGCAGGTACGTTCAAAAAATATGTAGGCTTACGCGCAAGGAGTGATTTAAGGTGCTACGGCGAGATAAAACAAATCACAGGTAAGACAGACGACAGACAGATTGATTGGAAGAGTTGCCAAGATGCACAGTTCAGTAGTGAAGGAGGAGCTTACAGAAAGCTCGTCAGATTCATTCTTGTGAACTGCTCGTCAGTTTTAGGTAGGCGTGCGGAGTGTAGAAGTACTACTGTACACTGTTAGAATAGATTGAGCACACTGTGCTAGACGTGTACGCTTTACGTCTGAGGGTTGTTGCATTACTCTCCCACTTAGTGTTTTACTTTGTGGTGATAGAATAATGTGGGATGTTTCACTGCTGTGAGTGAAGCAAAGAGGACTTGGATAAAACACCGAATAAATAATCAGCGTGTGATGTATATAACACGATTATTATTATTATTACTAGCGGTTATGTGAGGTGAAGAGGAGTGCGTTAAAGCAGTTCCTGCTCCGAAAGAACTAGTTCTAACTGGATAATTTCCCAGCAGTGACAGAGATGTTGTGGGAAGCTATTGTCCGACAGAACAGTCCGCCTGCCTTCGGTCGCTGAGCATGTGTGGGTGTTCTCTCCATATGTGTGCTGCACTGAGTGTGCCACCAGCCAGCATTCCTCGCATCCTTCTAAGACAGACACTGTGAGACACGGCATTACGTAAATGTTAATGCCACAGAGCTGGGTTGCGTACAGGTTTTTTAATAATAATAATTGTTATTATTAATGTAGGTACATACTGAAACACTTCTCCCACCTGCTTCTTAAGGGGTTTTAGCTGCTAGAAGCTGACAGTTATACGTACGGCAAAAATTTTCATAGACAATGCCTATTGGTGGGTCAATTCACAACTTTCTTATGGAATTTAATTACATTAATCAGCAATTATTATCAATTCCCTAGCAGTATTGCTGCTGTACCTGCATTATTTCGTCTCTGTCTATGTGTATTATTTCGACGAAATTACCTATCGTCTCTCTGAAAACCAGTAATGTCATGATGTCACACGCACATTGCAGTGTTGAAGTACAATACCTCGGAATATTTATAATCATTTTTAAAACATTGCTTCTCTCGTAGAAGGCTGCTTCGTATTGATGGTGTGTACTAATAATAACGCAAAACTCGTCTCCAGTTTATCAGCTACAGGGTATCATTTTTTTTCTAAAGTAATTTTAAATATTCTCTAGCCGTTACAGTGTCATTCCTATGTGGGGGGGGGGGGGGGGGGGGGGGAAGGGCTCGTTTCCTACCTGTATGAAGTTATTGCTTTATACTGTCAGAGGATCTTATTCTGCTTCTCACTACAGTGCAGAGGCCCCTAATGGTTGATAAATGCTAGAGTTACTTTGAGCACTAAATTACACTACTGGCCATTAAAATTCCTACACCACGAAGGTGACGTGCTACCGACGCGAAATTTAACCAGCAGGAAGAAGATGCAGTGGTATGCAAATGATTAGCTTTCCAGAGCATTCACAGAAGGTTTGCGCCGGTGGCGACACCTACAACGTGCTGACATGAGGAAAGTTTCCAACCGATTTCTCATACACAAACTGCAGTTGACCGGCGTTGCCTGGTGAAACGTTGTGATGCCTCGTGTAAGGAGTAGAAATGCGTACCATCAGCTTTCCGACTTTGATAAAGGTCGGATTGTAGCCTATCGCGATTACGGTTTATCGTTTAGCGACATTGCTGCTCGCATTGGTCGAGATTCAATGACTATTAGCAGAATATGGAATCGGTGGGTTCAGGAGGGCAATACGGATCGCCGTGCTGGATCCCAACGGCCTCGTATCACTAGCAGTCGAGATGACAGGCATCTAATCCACATGGCTGTAACGGATCGTGCAACCACCTCTCGATCCCTGAGTCAACAGATGAGGACGTTTGCAAGACAACAACCATCTGCACGAACAGTTCGACGACGTTTGCAGCAGCAGGGACTATCAGCTCGGAGACCATGGCAACGGTTATCCTTGACGCTGCAGGAGCAGGAGCGCCTGCGATGATGTACTCAACGACGAACCTGGGTGCACGAATGGCAAAACGTCATTTTTTCGGATGAATCCAGGTTCTGCTTACAGCATCATGATGGTCGCATCCGTGTTTGACGACATCGCGGTGAACGCACATTGGACGCGCCTATTCGTCATCGCCGTACTGGCGTATCACTCGGCGTAATGGTATGGGGTGCCATTGGTTACACGTCTCGGTCACCGCTTGTTGCATTGACAGCACTTTGAACAGTGGACGTTACATTTCAGATGAGTTACGACCAGTGGCTCTGCCTTTCATTCGATCCCTGCGAAACCCTACATTTCAGCAGGATAATGCACGACCGCATGTTGCGTGTCCTTTACGGGTCTTTCTGGATACGGAAAATGTTCGACTGCTGCCCTGGCCAGCACATTCTCCAGATCTCTCACCAATTGAAAACGTCTGGTCAATGGTGGCCGAGTAACTGGTTCGTCACAATACGTCAGTCACTACTGTTGATAAACTGTGGTATCGTGTTGAAGCTGCATGGGCAGCTGTACCTGTACACTCCATCCAAGCTCTGTTTGACTCAATGCCCAGACGCATCAAGGCCGTTATTACGGCCAGAGGTGGTTGTTCTGGGTACTGATTTCTCAGGATCTATGCACCAAAATTGCGTGAAAATGTATTGTCAGTTCAACAGTTCTAGTATAATATATTTGTCCAATGAATACACTTTTGTCATCTGCATTTCTTCTTAGTGTAGCAATTTTAATAGCCAGTAATGTACTTACGGATGGCCGGCCTCTGTGGAAGAGCGGTTCTAGGCGCTTCAGTCCGGAACCGCGCTGCTGCTACGGTCGCAGTTTCGAATCTTGCCTCCGGAATGGATGTGTGTGATGTCCGTCGGTTAGTTAGGCTTATGTAGTTCTAAGTCTAGGGGACTGATGACCATAGATGGTAAGTCCCATAGTTAGAGCCATTTGAACTTTCGGACGTTGATGAGACTTTACGCCGATTTGCGTGAGATGTCGTCCTATCGTTTTGGTATATTTTATGGACAAAATAAAATTAATTTGGTGTCGTAACAAATACCCGAGCAGTGAGCTAGAGTGGAGAGCCGCTCTGGATTAGCCAAGCGGTCTAGGGGAATGCTGTCGTGGAGTGTGCGGCTGGTCCCGGCGGAGGTTCGAGTCCTCCCTCGGTGATGGGTATGTGTGTTTGTCCTTAGCATAATTTAGGTTAATTAGTGTGTAAGCTTAGGGACTGATGACCTTAGCAGTTAAGTCGTATAAGATTTCACACACATTCGAACATTTTTTATGGAATGAAGACCCTATTGCTCGATGTACATAAAGCAGTTGCGGTGGAATCATCAACAGCCTGTTTACTTTTTTTCCGGATTTGAGGTCACACCAAACTGCTGATATCACCAATTTCCAATTTTGGTGCCATTCGACGAATTCCGGTTTTTCTTTTTTTTTTTTTTTTTTTTTTTTTTTTTTTTTTTTTTTTTTTTTTTTTTTTGTTACGGGGTATTCACTGACGTCATTATTTCATACTGATAAAGTATCTTACTCTGCTTCTCACTGCACAGCGACACCTCGAATGGAGAGCAACAGCACATGGTAGCTTTTGAGCACTAAATTAGTTATCCACGATGTCCTTTTGTTACACAGGAGTGTGTGTGACGTCATAAGATCCTTCAAATACTTTTAGGCAATAGTAAATCAATTTGTTGTTATAACAAGTACTTGAGGACTGTGCTAGTATGGAGAGCATATTGTTCGACGATGGCGTCGGCTGGCGGGCAGGCAGGGCATGGGAGCGGGCGTGTAGTGTCTGGGTTCCCGGAACGGTAAGAAAGCGCTGATGCTGATGTTGGCAAAGTACGATACGTATGCGAACTACAATTGATTCTCGCTCTCTCGAACGCGTGAACACAGCGCTGAAGCTATCGCCGGGCAGCGTAAGACACCATGCGTGCAAATTGTATGCCACTAGCTGCCAAGAGTGGGCGTGTTCAAGGTGGAACGGGTGTTTCGTGCCGAGAACACGCACACCATTGGCTGCCGGGTGTCCTGTAAACGGCACCCACTGAAATTGGCATCCAGTAATATCTGCACCCTGGAAAGGTCGAGGAAGGATGCACTATTCGTCCCCGACCCAAATCCACTAGCCCGGCAGGTAGAAGAGTTCAGGCCCCTTACGTGGTGAGCTGGTGAAGAGAACTGGAGATGCTCGAACAAGCATGAAAACATTAAAACAGAATTGCAAACACGGATTTTAAAAATCGTGTTATCTTCTCGACAAAGAATAATATAAAATATGGCCGATACTCGTGGAACAGCATATAGTACAGGAAACGGCAACCAACACAGCAGTTTTGCATCTGTGTATAGGTACCCACGAAAAACTGGATCCTTTGGTGCTATTACGTTTTGCTGCTTCAGAATTATAGGAGTGCTGGTCATCGCGGTCAAGCTAGTTCTTGAAATTTGCTAACTAGGCTTCCTCGGGACAGTTTGCTTCGATCGTCAGACATCTGCCAGTTCAGTTTCATAAGCATCTCCGTGACACTCTTCCACTGGTCAAACAAACCTGTGAACGTTAGTGCTGCCTTTTTCTATTTCGCTGAATATCCCCTGTTAGACCTATTTGGTGCGGGTCCCACACACTTGAGCAGCATTCCAGGATGAGTCTCCCGACTCTTTTGTATGCAGTCTCCTCTGTAGACTGATTACATTTCTCACGTATCCTACCACTGAACTGAAGTCTGTCACCTGCTATATCTAAGACTGATCGTAAGTCATCGATTCCATTCGTATCGCTACAAATCGTTATCCCCAGGTATTTGTGTGAACTGATCGATACCAACTGTGGCTCGTTGATATGGTAATCGTAGGGTACCACGTTATTATTAAGTGAACAGTTTCACATTTCTGAACATTTAAAACAAGTTTCCCATTTTTGCACAATATACTCACATTATTGAGAACGACGGTTTACACCTACGTCCAGCCATCCTGATTTAGATTTTTCGTGATTTCCCTTAATCGCTTAAGGCAAACGCCGGAGTGGTTCCTATGAAAGGGCTCTGCCGATTTCCCTCCCCATCCTTCCCTAATCCGAGCGTGTGCTCCGTCTCCGATGACCTCGTTGTCGATACGACGTTTAACACTGATCTCCTTCTCCTCCATCCAACCGAATATTTCTGCAGCTGTTTTCCACTTCGTATAACATTACAGGTAACTACGTCATCTGCGAAAAGTCAGACGTTTTTAAAATATTGTCAATACAGTCATTACTATACAACATTAACAGCAGGGGTTCCAACACACTTCTCTGGGTCACTTCCATTTCTGTTGATGACATTCCAAGCAAAATGAATTGCTGTGTTCTTCCTGCTAAAGAACCTCAGTCCAGTCACAAATTTCGCTTGGTATCCCATACGATCGTAATTTTGACAGTAAGTGCTGATTAGGTGCTGAGGCAAATGCTTTTCGGAAATCGAGAGAAAGTGCATCTACCTGACTGCCTTGACCCATGGCTTTCAGTCTGTCATGTGTGAAGACTGGCAGTTGGCTTTCAGATGACCGACATTTTTGGAATTCATGTTGTATTGCATGGAGGAGATAACACATTACTTTTGAGTTCAGAATGTAGTCTAAGATTCTACAAAAAAAAAATTCATCTAAAGGATAATGGATACTATTTTTGTGATTTACTTCTGGTACGCTTCTAGTGGATTGGTGCTCTCTTCCAACCCCTGGACACCGTGTTTGGTTCGAGGGATCTATGATACATTACGGTTAAAAGTGGTGCTAACTTAGATGGAAATATGGTATAAAATCTCGTAGGAGTTCTTTCGGGTGCTAAAGCTTTGTTACATTTAAGCGATTTCAGGTTTCCATACACCACGGACAGCTGTGGTGCGAGAATTATATAAGAGCCATATTCCTAGGTAATTCAGCTTATAACTGCCGTTATTGCGAAGTGTGAGATACAAGAACGTTATTAAATGAATATTAAGTGAGATACACTTTAAAAGATTATAGTATTCATCACAACTGAAATAACATAATAACTTACATAACAAAAACAAATTAAGGTGACAAAGCATAACGATTTTTCGTGTTAGGAAAGAATAAGTGTGGTAATGTTACCGATGACAGGGCCACAAAGCGTGGTTATTAAATATGGTTTTCCGAAATTCCCTCACCAAAAAACACGAAGTAAATATTCCAGAATTCGACTCATACACTGCTGCCAACATGAATAGCATAGAAGTAACTATCATAATTGTGGCGAAGCACCTTAAGTAACTTAATGAAGGGAACTCCTCTTGTCTAGACTGAATAAAAGTTAGATTTCTTTCAGAGTATGCTGATATATTAGCTCCTTATTTAGCGAACATATGCAACCCCTCTCTCGACCAAGGATCAGCACCTTAAGACTAGGAAAGTTTCAAACGTCACACTAGAGCTGAAGAAAGGAAACAGAACTAATCTACTGAATTGCAGATTTGTATCATTGACGTCGATTTGACGTAAGATTATGGAACATATACTGTGTTCGGACAGTATGAATTCCCTCCAAGAAAACGATCTATTACACAGTGTCAGCACGAATTCAGAATAATCGGTCTTGTAAAACACAGCTACCTCTTTATTCTCATGAAGCTGTGAGTGATATTGACAGGAGTTCTCAAATTGATTCCATATTTCTAAATTTTCAGATGACCTTTTATGCTGTTCCTCATAAGAGACTTCTAATCAAACTGTGAGCCAATGGGGCATCGTCTCAGTCGCGCGGCTGGATTTGTGAGTTCCTGTCAGAAGGGTCACAGTTCGTAGTAATCGACGGAGAGTCATTGACTAAAACAAAAATGACATTGGTAGTTCCCGAAAGAAGTGTTGAAGGCTCTTTACTATCCGTACTCTACATAAATAATTTGGGAAACAATTTGAGCACGCATCTTAGATTGTTTGCAGATGGTGCTGACATTTTCCGTCTAATAAGGTCATCAGCAGATCAAAATAAATTTCAAAATGACTTAAACAAAATGTCTGTATGGGGCAAAGAGTGGCAATTAATTCTAAATGATAAAAAATGTATGTCATCCATATGATTACTGAACGGAATTCGCTAAATATCGGTTATACGATAAATCACACAAATGTACAGCCTGTCAGTAAAGGATATATCCAGGGGTAAGAGTTACGAACAACTGAACCCTAGGATGCCTAAGGTGGGGAGGAGGCGTTCGCTGAACCCACATTTTTTTAATGTCCCCTGCTTTTGCCCAAGTAACTTTTATACTACATATTCCCTTTGAGTTATTGTTTGTTGGCTATTCTATGAAACGTTAGTGTCAATATATTTTCTAGAAAATTCCTGAATTGAAAGAAAAAATTAATAAACTTATTATGGGTCCAACAAACACCTCCATCAGGTTTCCATGCTATAGAAAATTTCCCTTAGTAGGATTTTGTATTTCCCATCTCTACAACAATGCAAGTTAGTTCCTTGTTGGTTGGTATTCTTGATATTCACAACAATAGGTTTACTTTCAGACGAAGTGATTGTTGTGTCATTCAGCTGTTATTTATCTTGTAAACTTGCATTGAGTTAGTGCAGTTACCTATTGTTCACACCCAGACTTAGAAATGACTAAAAGAATACGTGACTCGTCTTTACAAAGAGTTCTGAATGAAATTTTAGATGAAGATTCTGACTCAGGGAGTGAAAGTGAATATGAGGATGGTGTTATGGAGTATGATGTGGATCGGGAAAGTGATGTGGATGTTAGAGAAGATGAAGATAGCGCGGCTTTAGGCAGTAACCATCAGGACGTTATTGTAGCCAAGTCTGGAAGAAGGTACGTAACCACACAGCCTAGAGTTCCTCGGAGGCCTGTTGCTAATATAGTAAGAGAGCAGGCAGCAGTAACTCCAGCTGTTGTTTTCCATTCACCTGGAGAAGCCTTGAAGGTACTTCTTACACTTGACATCATGGATATTATAGTAAAACATTCAAATCAAGAGGCTGTTAGGTGAAATGTTACTTTGACTAACGAGAAAGAATTGTATGCCTTTACAGGAATCCCGATACTTATGGAGGCAAATAAGGACAATTCTGTCAGTGTACACGATATTTGGTCAGACCTAAACGGTCGACCAGTTTACAAGGGTATTATGGCAAGAGAACGTTTCAAGGAACTTATTGCAATGACAAAAGTACCCGCCAGATAAGAAGGGAAGCAGACGAGTTCACAGCAATCCGTGATGTTTTCAACGAAGTGAATAATAGGTTTCCACTACTGTATAAACCAGGGGTCCACTGCACTATTGACGAGATGGTCAGCTTCTTTAGAGGGCGCTGCCCCTTCAAAGTATTTATGAAGGATAAACCGGGCAAGTATGGCATCCTCTTACGCATGATGTCCGATGCAGTTGACAGATACGCCTTGAATATGGAACCCTACGCAGGTAATGTTCAGAATTTGTCGAAAGAAGAATGGGGTTCAGCAGCTGTCGTCAAACATCTGGTAGCACCTGTGAAAAATACTGGTCACAATATTACTACAGACCGATACTACTCATCGGTGGATTTGGCGGAAGAGTTATACCAAGACTACAAAGTTACTACAGTAGGAACTCTCCACTCAAGCAGGAAGCATATTCCAGAGATAATGAAGAACACGCCAAATCGAGAGCTATATTCATCAATGTTCTTGTTCACAGACCCAACAACAGGTAGGCCTCTAGTAACTTTGGTGTCCTACATAGCAAAAACGAAACCAAGTAAAAACTTACTCTTGTTGTCGTCCGAAGCTCGTGGTTGTGCGGTAGCGTTCACGCTTCCCGCGCCCGGGTTCGATTCCCGGCGGGGTCAGGGATATTCTCTGCCTCGCGATGACTGGGTGTTGTGCGATGTCCTTAAGTTGGTTAGGTTTAAGTAGTTCTAAGTTTTAGGGAACTGATGACCATAGCTGTTAAGTCCCATAGTGCTCAGCGCCATTTGAACAATTTTTTTTTTTTTTTTTTTTTTTACTGTTGTTGTCAAGAATGCACCAATATAAAGGCACTGTTGGAGGAGAGAAAAATAAAACCGTGTATGTACACCTGCAAGAGGGGAACAAAGAGATGGCCTCTATCTGCATATTACTCTGTCATCGACATTTGTGCTATCAGTGCAACCACCATATTCATCCAGCAACATCCAAGATGGAATGAAAAGGAACACAACAAACGGAAACTTTATCTTCCGCAAGCTGAGATGGAACTAGTGAAATTGGAGGTAGAAGAAAGAAGTTCCAATGCAAGAGGGTTATCTAACCAAATTGTTCAATCAATGGAGACTATTCTACAAAAGAAAATCAAAGAAGTGACAACAGAAGCACGTCAGCCTCCTGCAGGGAAAGGTCGGTGTCATATTTGTGTAAGAGAAGCTAAAGTAAAGAAGCAGAAGTAGAACAATCTAAGTAAACCAAAACAGTATTGTGGACAGTGTCATAAACATGTGTGTAACACACATTCAGAAAAAATTGTGAAGTGTGACTCTTGCCTTGAAGTTGAGAACTCAGGGTAGTCTATTGTATATGAACACATCTGTATTTTGTATTGTAATATGTCAATTTTTTACTCACTCAATCCAATATTTATAACAATTAACATTTATAAACCGATGCCTTAGTTAAAATACATAAACCATTTTGAAAGTTGTAATTTTTCGTCAGTAAACTTATTTCATACCCGTGGGCTCGCCGAACCCCCCCCCCCCCCCCGCCCTCTTTAGGCATCCAAGTTAGAAAAAAAGGCTTGGGCGTCCTAGGGTTAAATTGGTGTTCCAATAGATAATGTCGCCTGGATCCAGGAAGAGAACTAAATATTTCATTTTATTGGAAGAATACTTAAAAGATGCAACAAATTCACCAAAGAGACTGCGTGCATAACGATTATACGTCTTCTGCTAGAGTATTGCTGTGCGCTTGGGATTCTTACCAGATAGAATTTGCGGAGGACATCGAAAAAGTTCAAAGAAGGGCAGCACGTTTTATATTATCGCGAAATAGGTATGAGAGTATCGCGGGTAAAATGGTGTGGAATGCCCCCCTTTTTTATTTTTTATTTATTTTTTATTTTTTAAAGGCGTTTCTCGTTGCGGCGGGATTTTTCACGATATTTCAATGTCCAAGTTTCTACCTTCAAAGCTAAAATATTTTGCTGACTCATAGCTGCATAGGGAGAAAGAAGATTGTGATAAAATAGGAGAAATCGGTGTTTGCACGGAAAGGTTCAGGTGTTCGCGTTTCCTGCGCGCTGCTCAAGTTTGTACCAAGTAGAGAATTATTGTGAAAGGAACTCGAAGAACCCTTTGCCAGGCAGCTAAGTTTGAATTGCAGAGTAGTGACGTAGAGGTAGATGTACGTATGCATCGTAAAAGGAGGAAGTGTAGGATACAAACGAAAAAAAGAGTAGAATCAGTGCCATATGCCGATTTAAGCAGTAATATCGCAGAACGATATGCAGACAATTCGTGGCACTCATGATCTTCTTCCGGCAGTAGCATATTTTGTTTGCGTTGGTCATTTGCAAGGCGGCGTCGACACGGCTCGAGCAGGGCCACACAGCACTCCACAGCAGGAGCAGGGAGCGGGCGAGCGACGACTACCGATGCAGGTAGGCCGTAACGTACTGAGCTGGTAGTGTCCAGGTTACTGGGTGCAAATTTGACAGATTTCTGGTTGGATGCATGTTTGACTGGCTGCAGTTTTATGTATCCAGCTGCCGAGTGTAGTGTAAGGCCTTGGCACGTGCCCAGATGTGATGATGGTGATGTAATGATTCCTGGGATGGCACTGAAGATAAGGAATTTCTGATGCTGATGTGACGTGCACAGTTGTCTCAGCTGAAATATGACACCGCAAATAAAACATTTGCTGGCAGCTGCTGAGTCTGCGTTTTGGCCTCGTATGTCAGTGCTCCACTGCTGGTGATGTTCTCGGGGATGGTGTGCGGATTGGACAAGAATGCGACAGGAAGTTGATCATTGGCTATCGAAAAGGGTCGTCTCAGCAGTCGCCTCAGCTAAACTACAGTAATCATGGTCAGTCTACATGTGGATGGCTAGCAGGTATTTCTAACCCCCAGTTCTCCAGAATGTGAATTAGCCATGGAGCCATCTCGTTTCTTCAAAAAATCTTGTACATTTTCTTAAAACACAAAAATATCGAAACGAATAGAAGAAATTCAACCAGGAAAAATGTGGTTTTGCTAAGTAGTTAGAACAAATAAACAACAGAAAAAAATAGGTTATTCGCACTGCGTACAGCTTGAGATCGACACTGACAACTGCTTGGTGGAAAAGTGAACAACAGTGATTGTGACGGTAAGAACTCTCAAGCGACTGACAGAGTTCAAGTACAATGATGATGGATTCAACAGTGATGTCAAGTGCAGAGACAGTGCACATCGTATACGTTTAGCTTGTACATCGCACGACTTGATTAATTGATGGTGTACTTGTTGTTTGTTTATTTTAGTTCGCCGTCAAGGGGTGAAATGACAGATTCATTTGCAGCACCCTTTGACCTTTTAATCCTTGTGTGAATATATACAATATCAAAAGAAGCTGAAGTAAAGCATGAGAATATACACACTGCACTCGTGGATCTTGCGTTGCTGAGACTGACATAACTAAGCCTATGGTAATTGAGCTGGTAGAAGTGGGAGGATAGATGGTTACAAGGGAAGTGTTTATGTTCTGGTGCGACTTGCTCGTGGAGTTAGCCGGTTGAGGTGTGCCCTGGTTTTGGACGATAGGGTGGCTAATGTCGTCACCAGTTGGACCCTCACAGGAGAGGCGGCAGTACAAAGACTGCCACGAAGAAGGCAAGACAGCTAGCGATTATCTAATGGGGCAGCTGGTGGGGAAAGGGGGACCAGAAGTTGATGCAACAAGACAGCGGAGGCAGCCGAGCAAAGTCTTGGACTGGGCTTGTGATGGCCTGCTGTCTACACGGGGCATCGGTTCCCACCTGGTTGAGAGCACTGTGCTGGGCTCCGTGGATACAGGGATCCTGGTGCCGTCCAGCTACAAGTTGTTTTTAGCTCTGGTGTATTCTTGCCTACTATAGTTAAAGCAGGTTGTGAAGGTTGTATGCAGCAATGGTGCCCATACTAGGGACAAGGGGGACCGCTCCCCTCCCCAACCCCTAGCTCTCTGAAAAGGAAAAAAAAAAAAAGATGTAGTCTGGTGTTTGCTTTCAAGAAAATAGTTTAGAACTTGTTACTGTGCAGGTTTATAACAGGGTCGTAAGTGGAACTGCTTTCTGGCTGCCATTCATCTTCCAAAGTATTAAAGGTACTCCACCCCCCCCCCCCCCCCCCCATGTCTAGACACCCCCCCCCCCCTTGGTAACCAGTTCAGACCTTACTCACGCAGTTGACTGTGTTTGTGGCTACACTGCTGAAGGAAATAGAGTGTTAAACCCTGCGAGTCTGTATTTTTTTACTTATTGGCGATTTAAGAAGGGGAAAGTAAAGATGAGCTGAAGAGTGAATTGAAGTTTGTGTTAGGGAGGGTGTTTGATTAGGGTAGTCCGTGCAGCTGTGCTAGCCACAACTTAGTGGATAGTATAACTACCTAGTAAGTCGGAGACCTGCATTCGAGTCCTGGTCTTGCCACAAATTTTGATTCATTTCTTCATCTTCTGCCTTTATCGTTTACTGTGTTTTCGTAGTTTCGCTTCTGCAGATGAGTCAATTACTCTTTCATTTATTCAGGGCTGTGGTCAGCAGTGGTAACCTGGTTGCTGTGATTTACTAATTATACTCTTTTTTCCTGTTAATTAATTATTTTAGGTTGAGTGTCTGCTTTTGGTGAAGTGTATTTTATAAGTTGTAGTCAGGGTACAGATTTGATTATTGTGGTTGTTCTTGTCATCCTTTTCGGATGCTCTATTATTTGTGGTAAATTCATTTGTGCCCTCCTATCGTAAAGCTGAAGACACTTAGAAAGCAGTGGATTTCATCGTGTGTTTTATTGTGCTAGATACTAGGTTGGTATTTTGTAAATTGAGGTCTGGATTATTTTCATATGATCATCTTGTGCGCGTGCTCTCATTTGTTCAGTTTGATTAATAAACGTATTTAAAACCTGTTACGGTTTTCCACCAACACAATCCACTACCCAACTGTCTCCAGCGCCACACAGAGTACGGCCAGTTTCCCAGAATGCCAAAGGCGAGGTGCTCCTGGAGTGACACTCTTTGCTGCAAGACCTCAGGCCAGACAATTTGATTTCTGCTGCGATATTCCACAAGACTAACTGTGTACTGAAGCAATAACATACACACTGCCAGTGGGCACCTGGCTGAACTCCAGCTAATTACTGCAGAATTCACGCAACCAGTTCCCCATGGATATGCTATGGATGTGCTACCTGGCATTTTTTGTGTAGAGTGAGAGTTGTCCCACAGCAACAGCAGACCGATCACCGCTTAGTAATAATACGCACTAAAAATCCACTAAAAGTGTAGCTTGCTGTGTTCCACTTGTCTGCACGTAACTAAATTCCGTGAAAGTGATCCTGACCTAATTATTAACACAATGGGCATATTATTGTTTCCGTATTTAAATTACGATTTCTGATGGAAGTGCATTAAATGTGTGAGTATAAGGTTTCTAAATGGTAAAGAAAATAAATCTCACTTTGCTCCGAAAGAAATGTGCTGTATTGTATTCCTGCAGTTGTAGCATTTATTTCTTTTCTGGTTAACAGGTGTTATAAACATTCATTATATTTACAATGTGGAGCTACAAACGAAACCTTTAATACCAAATAATATTCTCACGATTATGCGTAAGTTAATATCCAATTAAGTTTAAGTCATTGTTAGTATATACACTAATTCTTTATATTGAAGAAATATTTTATGAGTGTATCAGCCAGTAGAAAATGCTGTTTTCACTTTAATTATTACAACTGTAATGAAATAGTATTAGAGACCAAAAAGAAATCTTCCAATAATACAAATTGTGAGACTCATTTGAAAGATAAAAACATTATAAAATTAAGTATACATTACATAGAATCTGAAACAAGCAAATTCCTCACTTTGTACAAACCGCTAGTTAAATATACCATACTTACTTTCTTGTATTAAGATATCGAGGACCACACAGAAAATATCACGACCATAGTTTGTGCAATAAGGCCAAACGAAAAGCTCTAATCAGTTAACCATAGAGAATGATCCATCTGAGAAAAACAGTGCCTCAGAGTTACTAACACAACATACGGTATTTTAGTGACGTGGGTCACCCTTAAGGTGTTGAACAATTTCCAGATTTACGTTTATGTGTTCAATTTGGGAAAAATAGATTCATAGATTAACTTTTTCAGTAAGACAGTAAGACACGTCAAAAGAGAGGCGGCTACAAATGCAAACGGCCAATATGGAGAAATTTTTTTTTTTTTGAAGCAACTGACAAATAAATTGTGGCGAAGAGTTCTGCCGTATAGTTAGTGCATTTTTTTCATTTAGCGTAAGCAAAAATTATATTGCATACGTATTTATTTGTCTTGATCGGTGTTTAGCTATCGCAAACGGTTGTGTAACTGCTTCTTTGTATTGCGATCAAGACAAATAAATTTATAGTGAACTATTACAGATCGCTTGTGTCCATAACTTCGTGTCAGGACATGCAAACAAATTGTATCGCTTAGAGCAGTTCCTGAAATCATTATCGCCACTTACTGTGTATAAATTAACAACAAA
The DNA here is from genome assembly GCF_021461395.2 of Schistocerca americana. Taxonomy (NCBI): domain Eukaryota; kingdom Metazoa; phylum Arthropoda; class Insecta; order Orthoptera; family Acrididae; genus Schistocerca; species Schistocerca americana. The sequence continues at coordinate 127,525,605 of NC_060122.1, read as the reverse complement.
TGTATTATAATCTATGACTAATTACCACTCGTCTCAAATTTGCATGTATAAATTGTCACTATGTTCTTTGCTGATTCACTAATGATACCTAAGGTATATGCGTTATGACGAACAAATCAGAATGGAACCATCGTGAAATTTTAGACATTTAAGGGAAATGGAATAGTATTGCAGCATTTTGTTGACTGAAGGCTGATTGAAAGACGGGATGATTTATGTTGGTTTTTGCTGGTGAAATCTGATGGCAAAACATCGTGCTTTGAACAAAAACCAGCGTGCTGTTGATAGCACTGTCTCACACCACCGCAAGATCTGCAGGATCTGCAAGGAAGAAACACCGCACTTGAGTTTACTGATGTGATACTCTTATGTAACTCCAGATTAATAAATTATTTATAATGTAAGTAAATCAGTTTATCCTGTGTCAGTCCACAGCATGCAATAACTCAATAAGCTAACACAACGTGATGTAAAATAAACATTTTCCTATAATAAAAGAACTTCGTGCCGCTGATATACTATTTTTGTTTAAATTATCCTTTCTCTTTCAACAACCTGATTTTCGTTACTGTGATTAAATAGTTTATAAACTTAAATGGCAGTAAAAGTGCTAAAGGAAGTGTTAATTGTAAATGAAAGGGTCTCTGTTAGAGTAGGAAAGAATTTTCGATATCAGTTTATAAATGTCGGTAGTGGAGAACTTTGAGACAGTTAGACTGTTGCCCGACGATAATAGTGAGATACTGGACCACACCTTCCTCCGCATCTGGCCGCTCTTTAGACACTCCACGTGGAAGTTTGCCCACTCACCACAAGTAGGTGAGTACAGGAAATGTTACTCCCGTTTTTATGGCAAACCATAAATTAAAAATTAAAAATAAATTTTTGAAGAACTGATTTATTCAAATCGTAACCTATCGTTGTCGACAGTACACTATCTGATGAAAAGCATCTGGACACAGTATGAGGTGTGCCCACCCTTCGCCTTTGTGGCAGCTTCGTCCTTCCGGGTGCACTGTCAATGATGACTCTGGGCGTCTGCGAAGATAATTCATTTTCAAGAGCAAAAACCACAGATGGTAGCGATGTTGGACGCTGGGGTCTGGAGTGAAGCCGACGTTCTAAGCCATCCGTAATGTGTTCCTTTGGGTTCAGGTCGGGAGTCTGGACAGGCCAGTCCATAACAAAAATGTTGTTATCCACAAACCATTGCCTCTCAGATGCTGCTTTATGTCAGGGTGCATTGTCATACTGACGTAGAGATTCATCGTCTCCAGACCTGTTCTCTACTGTATGCAATACACAATGCTGCAAATGTGTTGCTATTGTTCCGCTTTTAGCTCTTTCTTAAGCTCAATAAAGAGACCTTACACTAGCCGCGAAAAATACCCACATAGCACAACAGCGTCTCCTCTATGCTTCACCGTTGGCATAACCATTTTGTCAAAGCACTCTCGTCGGATAAGTGGGGGGGGGGGGGGGGTGGTGGTATATTGTGATTCATCATTTCAGATCACTCGTTTCCAGTCGCTCACGATCCAGTGGATGGCATCACTCTTTACATCACCTGATGCGTTTCTTAGCAATGACTATAGAAATGTGCGTCATATGACGAGCTCCTCGAACATTGCTCCCCTTCCTTTACAAATCCCTGTGCACACTCATGGTGCTAGCTAGACTGCTGGTAGCACTTTGGAACTCTCCAGTGATTCCTTTCTCCTATTTCGTGCGATTTTTTACAGCAACCATTGCAATGCACAATGGTCGTTGTCCGTCAGTGCCTGAGCTATGCCTGATCTATTTTCAGCTAGTATGGAGGTGCGCCTAGTCTTGGTTTCCACAACACAGTCGCATAACCAACATTCGACTTGGGCAGCTTTAGAAGGCTTGAAATGTCCCTGATGGATCCGTTACTTAGACGGTACTTGTCCTAAATCGAAGTCGCTGAGCTATTTTGACCGATTCACTCTGACAACACAATGCTCCCTACCTTATTTTATACTGGTGGGTTGGCCTCTCGTGACATCTAGTAGTCAATTCCCCGTTACATGGAAGAGACTGGATGCTTTCGATCAGATAATGTACTTATCAGGTTTGGCACTGCATGAATTTTCAATTTCATTCTACGGTAAATTCCGTTAAACGTTCTAATGCCTTTGTTTCAACAAAATTCTTGAAAACTGAAGCTTAAGTGCAAGTACTGCAGTTGAAAATACCTATAGAATTCATTTTGTTTTGTAGTTAGTTAACAGGCAACAGTTTGGATATAAAACAAGCAAAAATATATTTAGATTATTGAACGTCAGTGTAAATCTTATGAAAGGGTGCTGCGCTGAAAGGAAGATCTGCTGAATTTAATTAAACAGCACGAAGAAATTCATATATAAACCTGAATGTTCAGCACTATGCTTCACACAACCGGTGAATCAGAGTTAGCGTTAGTATGTTATTTGTCTGTTTCCGCAGCCCGTGTCTGGATGTAGAACCAATCCATGTTGTAAATCAACTATCCAGAATGAATAAAACCGACGTTTTCACCACAACTGCAGTAGCATTCCGCTGGATCTATTAACTTCCACGCCAAACTGTAAAATAACTCTCCCTGGGGAAAACAATTAACGTTACATCAACGACAGCAGTGGCTGAAACGTCCGTTTTATTTACCCAGAGATAAATATTTTCCAATATGATGCTGCTCCATAGCCAGAAACCTTTTATATTAACAACTTTTACGTTAATAGTTATAATGTTGTTACAGGTATTATTCGTGTGTCTGGATTATAGTACATGTATGTGGATGAGTTATCTTCGTTAGTAATGCCTATGGCGATGTGAAGACTAGCGTCGACGTCTTGAGATGTGTATTTCTTAATGGCCAGAATTTTGTAGGAATGTTACTTCGTACTTGGCTATTTTCAAGGCGTATCTGGTATGTTTACTAGAGTAGGATTCCTGGTTACCTTGTTCATGTTTCAGTGAGTCCAACATATATAGCAAACATTTCACCGTATTTCTTTTGGAATAGCTTTGTTTTACGTCGCCATTACCGCGCTTAATACTTGTACTCTCTGTGTGGTGTGAACCAGTGTTTCAATTATGCTGGCTACCTCCGAATTTTTCGTCGCTAAATTTTCCACTCTTGCTCTTGTAAAATGTACCTATGCTTTACGTCGGATGTTATCGCGATGGGTTGGAACACAAAATAATAATAGGAGATACGATAATCAACATCCCATGGTCAAGAAATAAGTCAATTCGAGACACTGAATTCCCAACGATTACAGTGAAACTGCGACCACTTAAACCCTCTGTCACAATTTCGATTCTCTGTAACTGAAACGTTTTGTCTCAACGACAACCTGTCAGTTACTAAGTGGAAATGGTGTGATCTCAGGTTTTATTGATTCCATTTTTCAGCAGGATATTTTGTTGAACAACCCAGTTGCCCTATTCAGGTGCTGCCAGCTGTGTTGTTATATTCGTGATTGAAGCTCTCTGTCTACCCACGTTTGGTTCAGAATATATAATTACGGAAATCTTGTTCTGCCTGGAGCAAACACAAATTCTTCTTGTCGAACACCCAGACACGTTTCAGGGAAATTTCGATATCGCCAATCGCTTAATTTAATTATAATGTTAAATTCTCATAGCATCACATGTTTACGTGGATATCTGACATTAGCGGTAGAGCTAATATTTTGCTTCAGTTTGTCACTTGTTGTTGATTCAGCTTTTACATGTCTTAACAGAGTATGAAATCTGCCCTTTCTAACACGTACTATTGAGGTACAAGTGAATATCTGATAAACAGTAACAAATAACGAATACAGAATAAAAATTATAGAAACTAATTTAGAGGCTGTCCACAGAGAAAAACCCTCTTTTCAGTTTGCTTCCAAAACAAAATTAATTGAAATAAATTTATTTTCTTCTCAAAAATAATTTGTGTATCAAGTTAAGTTTTCAAAATAAAGCTACAAGGTCAATTCAAATAACTTCCATGCGGGCCTCTGACGTGTCGCGAAGAATGTAACCTGCATTCAACACCCATCCAGATCTGCTACAACACGTCCGGAGGGATGGTACCAGTGACTGCCACAACCCAGGTACAGAAGTCTTAAAGCTCCCTCACTGCAATAGTGAATACTCTGTCCTTCTGTAGTCCCAAAGAGAAATATATATTAATGGCGTGATATCACAATAACGTAGATGCCATTCACGGGTGCCTCTCGTCCAATCCAACGACTTCAGAATGTTTAATTCAGAGCTGTCCGAACATCCAACAATCGGTGACGCTGAGTTTCATCTCTTTGAAAACAAATTTTGGTTGCAGGTCCTCAGCCTGGGGAAAAGCAAATATCTCCAACATCGTTCCTGTGTCGGTCTCTTCAGGAAGGTGAACGGTCCAGTTACCTTGTCGCATGTGAGACCACACAAAACAATACCTGAGGCCGACCGCGCACGTTTTCCTTGATACTTTGCAGAGCCTGTGATTCTCACATGCGTACGTTACGTACATTTTCAGTTCCAGGCATATGGAGTGTGGACTGATCAAGAACTATTACACTTAACAAGAAAGCAGGATTCCAGTTGGTTCGTTTAAGCATTTCACATGCAAAGCCATGTCGCCGTTGCTTCTCGTCTGGCATTACCGGTTGCAGAATCTGCACCTAGTGTAATGCAGATACAACCGCTTTTTGAAGACCTTGTGAATAGTTACACGTGGCATCCGAAGTTCCTACGAAACCTGACTAATTAATCTGCGTAGACTTCGTTTCGAGGGACAACATCAACTTACTCTTTAGAGACACATCGACCCCTTGTATGCCACTTCAGAACGTTGCCAGTGGCCAGAAGCTACCTACGCCATTCTTTTATCCTCTTGGTGGCTGTTACCACTTTCTTGTAAACAGAACGAACTTGCCTTTGGGCCATAACAATGGGTTTAAATTCCGCATACCAAAGCACAATATGTGCCTTCTCCTGTCAACTGACAACATTTTCGCTTGGACATGCGACAATGAAAAAGCGATAACGCGTCAAACGTTGACAAAAGCTGGGAAGAAACTTTCGTTCCTGCTGCACGCAAAGGACGAGCCAGACCTGAAACAAAGAAAGATTCATTATATATATACTGCCTCAAAAATAGGGCATTTGGGTGTAGCCAACCGGTGTTACGGAACCTCATGATTAAGAAATCTCTTCAGATCAGCTACTTCGAAGACGACATGTGTTCTTAGCCAGAGCAATTTATTGTTTTTGAGACACAAATGAAGACTGTATCCGCAGTGAGGATGCACCTGTATCTGTTAGTTGCGGGTTTTCTTGTTGTTTGGTTGTTTCTGGCGTGGTCGGTCCTGTTTACTTCCTTACTGGTAGTTCGCATTATATGATCTCCTCTTAGAGCGTACCAATAAAAAATTAATAGTCAAATGAATCAACAAATATTACAAGAAATTATATAAATTATTTGGTCTTTTGTAGGAACCAGAAAGTTATCATTTCCTTGGCATATATACTTTTAGTGAAGCTTAACCCTTCCTTATCCAAGCAGGAATCACTACCTGTCATCAGAGGCGCGGTTATGGGTCGGTGACCGAGTCCAGTACACAGACTGAATCAGCAAGGAAGAGCGAGAGCAAGAAGGTTACTATTGCACTGTGTACTGTTGGAAGACACTACGCATTGTCATCAGGAAGGAATAACAAAATTAGGGTTTAATAACCTATCGACGAACTAGGCCAATACTCTCTCTTTCAAAGAACGACGCTGATATTCATCTTAATTTGCTGAAGGAGACAACAGGTGTGGAACATCGAGGCACATTTTTCTGCCGCGAACGCCTGCCGCTGATATGACCTTGAAGAAATGCTAAAAATGGTAGTTGGAGATTAAGGGATTGAGGCGGAGGACAGCGGAGGGGGATTGGGTTCATGGGCAGCACGAAGGGAGCATCAGACGTTCACGTAAACGTCTTAGAGCTGCATGAGTGTAAAATCAGATTACAACGGCAAATTGTGTCAGGCAAATATGTATACACTCACGCCTGTTTCGCAAGAAATCGACATCATCTTATGCACTTCAGTGCCTATACATTTACATGTTTGTGAGAAGTTTGGTAATACCTTTTAAATTAAAACGTATTTCAGATGTTTGACTTATTTCTTATCCTTGGGAGCCCTTTCAGTTACCATTTGTACAAGGAACGTTAGTAATTGAGGTTTCATAGCTGAAATAGTTGAATGTTACTTCTGCAACCACTCTTAGAACTTATGTGTTCGTTAATCTATTTTGAGAGTTTCATTCTCAAATGTTACTTAATTGCTTGGTGAAATGATCCCTGTAACATTTGATTGGGAGGTTGAAGATGTCAGACCCTATCATGAGAATAAAGGTACCAGAAAAATCCTAACTGTGTCTGCAGAAGGATATACTCAATTGATTCCTGGGACGGGAAATTTTGTCTGAAGTGCAGGCCTACAACAGTGATTGACGTTTTGCGTATGCATGACTACAATGTGTAGTTGTAGATAAAACTAGCATTTTCTGCTAGAAGTCAATAGTGACACCGTAATAGGATGGTAATAAATACTGTTTATTAACAAATATAAAGCTTCACATAGGAGATGCATAAGAGACATAAATTTATGCTTTGTCGCTATTGCTGTGCTGTGTAATATCACCAGCGGAAAAATGCTGCCTTCGGAGCACAAAAAGACGAATGTGCTCCTCTTTACTAAAACACTCTGGATGAAAAGTGTGGAAGCAGCTTCCTCATTCTTCCTTGCTCAGCACCTTAAAAATTTTTCCCAAAAATTTTGGCATGAGAAAATATGCGTACTCTTTTTAAAATGCAACTCAACTCTCACTTCTATAACATCCACTAACTGTATCTCGCTCACACCCACTACTCCATCGTTGTAAATCTCTCATATCTATCCACTTCCAAGTGCCCATTCCCATTCAGTCATTCAGCCTAACTCATTGCCATTATCTCCCTCTGTCTCTCTGCCACTGTCTCGTATCTCACAGCCACTGTCTCCTTCGTTCAGTCCTATTAATACTGTCCCATTTCACTCTCACTGTCTCCCCCTTCTCTTACTACTTCTATCTCATTCATTCCTTTCCACTGCTTCTGTCTCTTCTACCTGTCACTATCCCTGTCTTCCTCGTTGTCATTGACATATATTTTGTCCGTCATTATCAATGGCTCTCAGCCCCATACACTTTCTTCTTCTTTTTATCGTCTCCCATTGGCGCTGTCTCCTTCACTCTTCCTACTACTCTTCCGTTAGTGACAACTATGTTTAACTGCCACTGTGTCCTTCCCTTTCTCCAACGCTGTCATTGTCTCCTTCGCTCTTTCTGTACCATAACTCCTGTAAGCTATCTTCCAGTATTCGGCACCTTTCTGTCTCTTTCCTTCTACCACTGGCACAACTATGTTCTCAATCCAAAATATTAGCGAAAAATTGTAAAGGTGCTGAGGAGGGTACTATGAGATAGCTTTCAATAAATTGTAGCGTATTCGCCTTTTTTCTGCTTTGATAGGAATCTTTTTCCGCTGTTTCCCTTCTTTTCCCTGCTACAGTAGGGCATGTCATTCATATCAAAAGAATCTTGCGTATCAGCAAAATTTTTATAGTTTACTTATGGGGAATTGGAACAACGCAGAACTACATGCTTTCACACCTCAGGCCGGATTTGGGGTGCACAAAAATTCTGCATGTTCTTCCCAGAAGAGTCTCACGATAAGGGAGACACTTTCAGCATATTTCTTAGTGTTACGTTGCTTTATAAACTATGTTTTCACCCTACGTTGGATATTACGTGCGTATTTTATGTGTAAAAAGGGCTAGTTTTTAACCTCAGTCTCTCGAAAAACAGGTAAAGAAATCAAGAAAAATTTCAAGGTAGTTTGAGTTTGGGATTTTAGGAATATATCTTAAAAATTATAGCAATTTTTTTGTATATTGCCGTCATGGAAACAGTGGCTCAGATGTTGTACCCAGAAAACATGTTTCTTGGGTTTTCTTATGAACCGCCCATGGACCAAATGGTATCCCCATAAGCCCCTCTAGGTGCACCGTAGAGCACATCCAACCCAAGAAGATCAGACCGATTTGCTCCATTTGGTTAAGCTGGAGTAAGACGATACTTCTCTTGAGTACAAATGGACCATAGCCCAAGGGCTTTCCAAAACACTTGATCCAATCTTTCTATCGCCAACAGAGCTCCGAGGTATGAGAGACGGAATATTCCTGTTCCTATACGCTGCGTTTTGGAACATATTGGTTAGGTACGCTGGTGCATGATTACCGATTATGAAGACAAGAGATTTCCCACATGCGAGGTATGATTACGAGTAGGTGGTTTAAATGGAAGAAAGGAATAGCGCGAAATCTAGTAGAAGGCTAATTAATGCTGTACCACTACCTGCTGCTGGATACCACTGTGAAAACTTGTATAATACAAATTTCTCCTTAATTTTGATTGGTATCGGCAATTGAAGACAGATGCCATTGCAAATGCAGCTTGGCGTTACCAACGTGACCGTCAACTGTTTGACGTCGCTGAAACTAAAATGACTCTGGTCAATTGCTTAGTTTGCATTTGGCAGCCATTCAGTACTTTGTTTTATGTGGTTTTCACTGAGGTGGAAAAAGTGCATTATTATTCAGCAATTCGCTTTTAGGAAAACATACGACAAGGGAAATAAAAAGAAAATTTCATCAATGGTGATGGTTAGATACTGGATGAAAGTGATCGAAAATCTGTTTTCGATGAGGATTGCTCCATTTGTTCGCGAATGTTGTTACCGAAGAAACAGATGAAAAGTTTATATGGTTTCCGCTGTCCCAGAACGAAAGTGCGAGGTGTAGGAGTCCGTAAGTATGTTGATGGGAACGTCAAATAATATTTCACACGACAACTTTATAATGAACTGCTGCGGGCTCTATGACTGCCGCGATTTCTAGCAAGAACCGGGTATGCCTTTTGACTTCAAAGGAACTGGGAGCAATGTAACTACATCCGAGGAACATTTTGCGTCGCGTTGTCACCATCTGTGAGATCACAATTGAAACCCAGGAAGTCAAACTGTAATAGAAACAATTTCCTCCAAAGATAAGTGCCACAAATTTGTGGCAACAATTTTTTTTGTGATGCAAACTGTGTCGCACTCATACACTTCTTACAAAAAGCAGAAACAATCGCTGTAAACTACTACAGTGAGATATCTGTCATCTGCTGCGTGAAACTGAACGAAACGTGGCGCATTTGGCGAAGGATAACGTTAAGTCGTGTTTCAGTATGACACTGCACCAACACATTTATATCGATCTGTCACTGCAAAACTGCGTGAAATGCATTATGGGTTGCCGCTATATCGGCGTATTCACCAAATATAGCTTCCTGAGGTTCCTTCTTGTTCCAGAAATAAAATGGCTTCAGATAACGAACTCTGCTCAAATAACGAAGTGATTGTCCTGTCAGAGGAGTGTTTCGGAGAACTTGACTATTTCTATTTTATGGGAGAACTGTGTACCTCTAAAAGCTGACGTTGCTTTTGTTAGTGAAAGTAATTTAAAACTAATCATTTGGTCCAAAGAAATTTATTTATTCTTTCAACCGCAAATAACACTACCAATTTTGGAACCTATGTGAGGCACGTACGTGGTCGACTCTGAGAACTCTGAGGCAGAGGACGGACCAAAGTTTTCCGTAACATACCAGATATTGGTCCGACGCTCATTGCATGAAGGTGTATGTTGGTAAGTGAGATAGCGTCGTTACGATCGCTGTATTGGCACATACAAAGCTACCTTTTTTTAAAACAGTTCTTTCTTTAAAACACTTATAACACTGCGCTTAGAGTTTTATACCCGTCTCTTGACTATCTTGACTGTTTTCCAAAACCTTCGCAGCGTCCTAACGTTTTTGACTGTATCCAAGTACTGCTGTATCAGTTCCTCGTGGACCTGAACATACAGAAACACATACAATCTCTTTGACTTTAATAAGAGTCTTGTGGTTGCATTTCTGTGTATACTCTTATATGCCCGATAGATACACCTGATAGAAGATAATGCAGCCTTATCATTATGTCTGAACTTTCTTTAAGAATTTCATCTCATGAGATTTGGTGTTCGGCCGTGGGAAAGACCCTTGCGATGTGGTTCTCGGCCGCGTTACAGTACTGCCGCGCATTTTAGCTACTGTAGTGCTGTGCTCCTCAAGGTCTTGTGCGCCATGCTGTTGAATAACTTCCTCTCCCTGATGTTACGATGGCTTGTCTACAGTATACTCAATTGTTCAATTGTAGCCGATATTCCACAGGAAAACTTGCTCGAGACGCAACTACACAAATTTTGCACTTCAGAATTTCCATTGGTAGAGCAAGTGCACCTCGAATTTTACGCCGACGATAGACGCTTTACACACTTATTATGAACGTGGCACACCTATGTCGCTGCCTCCAGCCAGAGTGTAACATTCCGAAATTTTAGACTACAGATTGAGCATCTGTAGCTTAATGCAGCACAATACAGATGGTCAGCATGTGTAGGCGACGGCTACCAGTCGACATCCGACCGATGACTCCTGTTTCCTGGACGAAATTGTCGTTATGTCTCGGAGTGGAGATGGCCAGACGTCCGACTCAGCGTTCACATCTCTTCAACCCGTCGTCCACGAACTGCAGTGACCAGTACTGCAATAGGTGGCAATGGTGTGAAGTAATGCCACCTCCAGCCACTTTCAGCGAATCTTGTAAGTAGGCTGTTTAGGATTTTTTATTGGTAACGCCACGTAGCGCTCTGTAAGAAAATCACTGGCTGTGCTGTGAGCAGTCTGTGACTGGTTAGCATTGTTGTAATATTCGCTATTGTAATGTTGGGCAGTTGGCTGTTAACAGCGCGTAGCGTTGCGCAGTTTTAGATGAGCTGCCAGCAGTGGTGGATGTGGGGAGAGAGATGGCGGAGTTTTGAGAGCGGATGATCTGGACGTGTGTCCAGTGCCCCGCCACGAGTATTTCCAAACAGCATGCGTTGAAACAGGTAGATTTACCCTGCATTATGTTCCTGTATCGGTTCCATTTTCATATCCATTACCGTAATTTCACCCCATAGATCTAAGAGCAGTGGCCTTTAGCCATACAATGCACTGTGTGACGCACCGGAAAAAGGTCACTCAAAACATGGTTGGTATGAGTAGTTTTGTAGACCAGCTGTTTTCACTGAACTAAGGCGAACAATGCAGACAATTTTTTAACATTGCTTTAACGTTTATAAATGTCAAATTATCACACTGCCTTTTTGTAAAGGAATTTATATACCTTTTTCCCGAAGCAAGGGTCTGCGAAGAGGACTTTAGCAACATAACATGTACGGAACTTGATCACACAGTAAGAGGACAACAGCGCCGCATACTATCCACCTCGAGGAATACAAGTCCCACAGACATCTCCCTACTGTTTCAAATGTGACCAACTATTTAACTCAGGTTCACTTTGTTTATTTACCTGTGCACTTGAAATCCACCAGTATTTTCTCCGCTCTTGAGGGTACTCAGACTTTTCAACGGGTTCAACAGCTGAAGAAGTGGATGTGGTTTTTGTTTATGGCGAGTGTCACCAAACTTTTAGATGGGTTGTGAAAGTGTAAGCGAGAATGTGTTCTGCTCCTGCCAAGCCCTTAAAACCTGCCTTTGCAAATTCTATCAAAAAATTAAAGAAACTGAGACTGTGGAAAACAAAATACACGCACAAAAAGAGTCAGCAGCTGATGACAGAAATGCAGCTAAATTTGTAGTGGAAGTATCACAAAAATCTACACCTGCGAATATTATAATTCAACGCATTTCGTTCTTTCCATATTTCGCATCATTTACAGCTTCCTGTAAAATACTTTAAGAATCGGTTACAGTTCTGCAGAGACTGTAGGTGAGTTGATTTTTGCGCGCCAGATTTTGTTTACAGATGAAGCAGCTTTTACAAACCATGCACATCAATTTTCGCGGTATGCACTACTAGCCACTTACAAATCCACACTGGCAGTGAGAACTGGACAGAAAACAACCTGTCAATGTGCAGGACGGGATTTCCAAGACTGACATCAATGATTCCTGTTTTAAGGAAGGGACTCCAAGTATTCACGACTATCTACGGATACTTAGAGATCTGCTGCTGTAATTATTGGAAGACGTCCTGCTGGACATAATGCAGTCTACATGGTATCAGCAAGACTGATGTTCCGATAAATCAGCACAGATAATGACAGCCATTCTTAGCAAAACGTTTCGAGGTCGTTGGATCAGTCATTTGAGAAACACAAAATGACCTGAACTCTCACCAGACCAAATAGCTCTGGACTTATGTGTGGGGAGAAAATTAAAACTGGAGCTTCTGAAACACCTGTGATTAAATTTTTTATTGATTGGCGACTCCATGGCGTTCTGTGTGCACAATGACCATATATGTTAAATTAAAAGGAAGGTCAGCGTTGGTCATAGTATTGATGTTTTATTGATAGCATAGAGTTATTGTGATCGTTTCTCAGTTTTGGTTATTGATAACTTGATACCAGTGTCTCAGTTTAATTTGTACAGCACTGAAGATGATCACTATGTGATCGAAAATCGATTATGGTATCAATAAAACATCAATATTACGACCAACGCTGACATTCCTTATAATTTTAAATTTTTTATTGTTAGTGATTGAATAATGTAGGAGCTTAACCTTTCATTTTGATGACTGTTACCTAATGGATAAGAGCTGATCAGTTTTAACTGCTAGGGGATCTGTTTCAGTCGGATTTTGGATGGTCAGTAATATTTTACTGAAGGAATAGAGGTTTTCTGTAACCAAGTTCATGTAAGTTTTCACTAAATAAGGCAATATATTACCATCAAATAGAATAGTAGACAGTCACCATCTTCATCATACATGTCTATTCATGTCCAAGCACAGGTCAAATTCACCGAAATCTGACACACGCTGTTATAATGGTCCAAATGGCTGTAAGCACTATGGGACTTAACATCTGAGGTCATCAGTCTCCTATTCTTAGAACTACTTAATCTTAACTAACCTAAGGACATGACACACATGCATGCCCGAGGCAGGCTTCGAGCCTGTGACCGTAGCAGCAGCGCAGATCCGGACTGACGTGCCTATAATCGCTCTGCCACAGCGGCCGGAACTATTATAATCTGCAAACATGATACACACTGCAATCCACTGGTCGATGTGGTAAATGAGAATGCGTAACATCAGCATTCCATCTTTACAATCACTTTTTCTGACAATATCTACTTCAGCGTTAGTCGGTGTAATTCTGACGTGTTACTGAGTGTCAGTCCATGGCGATGGGCAGTGGGGAGAGGAGGGGGAAGAGAGGGAGAGGGAGAGAGAGAAAGAGAGAGAGAGTGAGGGAAAGAGACGCTCAGCAACACGATAAGCCCCATCTTGCTACGCCATTACACTACTCCTCAGTTGACTGATGACTGCAGATCCCTTATATTCTAGAAGTAAACATATACAACTACTGAAGGCATGAAATTTTGTATAACACGCACTTATGCTGTGATACACGAAAATAAAATTCAGTGTGCAGCATTGTCTGACCGAAACCGCTTTATTGCTGGTACCAATGCTCAGCCTCAAGATTCTGAGCACTTTATATGACAGTCTTTACAACGAACACAAAAGCCGAACCTGAGTTATGTGTCCACATACATTTGGTGCAGTATGGCACACGTTTCTGCAACTTCCTCCTGGCGATGGGACAGGAATTTGTGGCGCTTTTAACTTATTACTGTTCGATCAAGTACCATGCATGTTAGGCCATCGAAGACCTCTCAAAAGGCTCTGTCCATGCTACAGAAGAAATGCATAGTTCCATGAAAAAGTCGGTGTTATAATTTGGCAACTATAAACATTAAAAGTTACATGCATATATGAGAAAATTTGCCACATTGGTAGCTGCCGCACCCAATACTTCTCCAAATTTTCGATTTTAATTTGGGCTGAAATTTGATAGCATAATGTTGTGTACACAGTTCCGCGTAGTCAGTGCGTACACAACTTTCCCACTAGAGCGTGCCCCGCTAAGCACAACAGTGCAGTCGCAGCGCTCGTCCGTCTCCACACTACGAGATGGCGCTGCCATAGAGACGGACCAAATTCTGCTTCCGCCGATCTGCGTATTAAAATGTAACGCAGCCAATGGGATTGCTGCTAACGTAGAACCTTTTCTCCTCATGGATCACACTCGCGCAGTGATACATGAACGTGCGAGGTGTTATAACGAGTGTACAGACCTCTGATTAGTCAGTCTGCATTTGTCTGCACTAGTCTGTACCAGTCTGCATTTGTCTGCAACAGTCTGTACGAGTTCTACATTTGTCTGTACCAGTCTATAGTCAAGTATCAGTCTGCACCTAATAAGATTACCATATTCCTGTACATATCCATGAAGATAAATGTATAGACACTTTTGTTCAGTATCAGAGATATATGTGAGAATAAGATTAACGTACCAATACCAAAGGAACTTGAGATTGTCAATTGTAAATAGCATCCAGAACCAAGTTAAGCAATTTTTATGCTTGTTATTATTTTAATAAATGTGTGTGAAAATTAATCAAGTTCTGTTTAAAGTTGGTCACCGTCAATCTGCTACTCTAAGCGTGCAAGTGGCATTTCTATCGTCTGACCTAACGGGAGAAGATAAATACGCCATGATAAGACCACGAGGCATATTGCTGACACTCGCCTACTTCGTTAGAGCGACAAGTCAAATAATCTCATGGTGTGTGTACTGAGGGTCTTACAGTACGCACACCACACGTAAATATGCATGACAAATCGAAAGCTGCGTGTTACTGACACACTCTCTAAAGAAACTGATGAATCGATGACTGGGCAGAAGGATACGATTAGATTACCTGAAGGCATGAACGTGAGGAACAGGGTGCTGTAGGTGGTCACGATGGAGACGAAACCCGCGACGAGCCGCAGGTCCAGCGTGAGCACGCCCAGCAGGTTGACCACGGGGCGTATAGAGGACACCTGCCGCGCCAGCAGCCACAGCTCGCGGTGGGCGGCGCCGCCCACACGCCTCCCGCCCAGCAGCAGCTGCGAGCAGAGCCGCAGTGTGACGCTGGCTTCGGTCGCTGTCCAGTGGCCAGGCAGCAGCAGCGCGGCTAGCGTGCTCACTTTGAATATCAGTCCAATCCCCGACTCCTTAATGATCTCCTTTAATGTCGTGCCTGGCGATGACAGTTTCCGAAGAATGAAATAAATCTTTACTACAATTTTCAGCGCGAGCATTGCAAAGTTTAACACTAACACGCTGGTATGGATGGAGGTAACCAACAGTGACAATTCAGAGAGTGCTGCATAGGCCCGCCTGAGCGAACGCAAGTAGGACGCTTTGCAACATGCGCTTTGGCTGTTCACTTGTGACGCCCGTCTTGTTACCGAGCTTCTCTTGCAAGGTGTGCCACAAACCTCGTCTCTCATGTTGAGGAGGCAAATGTTTAGGAGCGAAACTCTTTGCCTGATAATGAGCTGCAAGTCCATGTATTTCAAAATAACTAGTATACCAGCTCCCAAGCTGTTCAGACTAAATATTGCCCCTACAACAGCACCCCAACCAACACGAGCACGAAAAGGGCCAGTGAGAAACAGACAAAACCAGAGAAACAATAAAAACAGTTGCAGTTTGACGAACCGTTTCTGGTTTGTCTTTTCCGACCCAACATGGACCATCAGAACTCTGTCACATAACGTTAGTAACCGTAATATTTCCATGTATTTGTGTGTATTGCATAAAATATCTGTAACTATTGCAGTAAAAGATAAGACTGGGTATTGTGAAGCACCTATAACTACAACATAATTTACTGCAGAGAATGTGTTTATCATACCACAAAAAAAGTCTAAAAATATGAAAGCAGATGTCAGCTGCAGAATAATAGCGAGTATTAGGATGGCAATATCCGATCTGGACTGCTTGAGCGATGTGGTCCTCACATCTATAGTGAATGGCGTGAGCCCAAACAGCTTGCACGCGAAGTGGAATGGTTTGCACGCCAGCAGTAAGTTCTTAGTGAGCTGTGTTGCTTGAAACTCGATTCCATTTGTTGTCGTCATCTGAAAAAGGATCAGACACAGTTATCAAATTAGTTAATACTGATTTCAGGTACATATTTCAATGCGAAAAATCAGCGTTTTCAGAAATTTTTGTTTTGGTATTTTTTCACATATATCGTTAACATTAGCATCCATTTTTCCTCCCTTGCTACTACAGTTATGTTACAGACATGCTGACAGCTGCGAACCACCTGCATCCCCTTAGTGCTTGATGTCTTCCCCGTAGGCGATGTCATCTTTCAGCAGTATAACTGTCCATGTCTCGGAGACAGAACCGTGCCACAGTAGTTTGAGGAGCTTTGAACTGAACGCACGTTGAAGTCTCGGGGACGAAACACGATTGATGTAAATCCTAAGGGACACATATGGGCAGCTATCTGGCGCCATCAACACATATGCAAATCAGCGGCCTGTTACTTATGTGTACTATATGTTACGTGAATAGACATCTAATGCCACATAGCTCTCGTCGCGCTGGGTAGCCGCGCGGTCTAGCCGCCTTGCCACTCTTCGTGCGTTTCCCCCTGGCGGAGGTTCGAGTCCTCCCTCAGGCACGAATGTGCGTGTGTTGTCCTTAGTGTGAGTTTGTGTAAGTTATATTAAGTAGAGTGTAAGCCTAGGGATCAATGACCTCAGCAGATTAGTCCCATTGGAACGCACCAACACTACATAGCTCCAGATGCCTGCCAACAAAATGGATAAACAAGCTATATAATATTTTGGCACATCAGTGCCCAAATATATCTCAATCTCTGATGACTCTTCTCTCAACCCTCTACAGCTCCCGCGATTCTTGAGTCAGCCCTACATCACGCGAGCAACTCCATGTGCAGCGTACTACAGTATCGTTTTTGTCCAGTGAAATGTTTACTTATAGCCCGTCAATCGGAAACCTGTACTTTATGCATCTGATACTTACAGATGAACACATGGATACATGAAACGTACATTACCTCACTGCTGCGTCACGAGTAAATGCAAACGTGGATTTGGGGAATTCTTGTATATTTCGAACAGCAATTGCTGGAATGCAGTAAGCAAGGGACGGATTGGCACATTGGATTGCTGGCGCTGGGAATGTCGACATTTTGCAAACGATTCTGCGAGACAGGTTCACAACACTGCTGGCAGGCACGGCCCGGCGGGCACTGTGTACAAATGTGAAGTAATCAGGGCAGCACAGGGCATTGACGTGCTGTGAAGAACCCATAACGTAGCAGTTAACACAGTGCTTAGTGACCCGTGTGTAAGTGCTGAAGTGGGCTGACGTCGAATTATCAAAGAACACTCCAGTTGTCCCCTCCAGAGGGAGTACGTCAGAGGTGAAGGGAAAGACGTATAAATAAACAAGCCCGGAGGCTCAAAGCAGGCAATCGTGTCGCCATTTTGTCCGCGTCTAGAACCGGAGAGAATGACGATTGCTTAAGTTGCAGGTTAACCACGACGACCTTGTGGTGAGGGATATCGGTGGCCAACCATCCTGCTGAAACCACCTCCAACCTCAGCTGCGCAGACGAGTCATTGCTTTGGCGGGGCTCCTCGCGCCTTGGAGAGAGAGGGCTGCTGGCGTCCGCTCTCCGGCGCGCAGTAAGGTGCTGTCTGCAGGGGCGGGGCCGGGGCACGAACGTGTGACCTCCAGGATGCAGAGCTGTCTGCGGGCACTGAACGAGCTGCCCTGGACGGACGGCCTGAGCTGCCAAGGCTCACTACAACGACGGCAGTCGGCTGCTTCTCTTCGGCCCTCTACGTGGTGTCCACGAGTCGCGCTTGAGGGAGCAGTCAGCCGTGTTCTGGGCCAAGGGCACTGTTAACGCATCCGGCGGGCGCTTCGCTGTGGACCAAGTAGGATCGCTAGGTTCGCAAGGCTGGGTAGTCGGACGCCGATGATGCAGATTCCAGCATGTGCATGGAGCTAACTCACGCATGCTGCACTGCGCCACCGCTGAGTTCGGTGCAAGGCCGGCAGTATATCTCAGATGTAATAAAGTCAGTGACACACTTCCCTGTGTTCCTCTACACGCTTCGGCGTGAGTCATCCCTCTCTCCCAAACCATACCTCTCGGTCGTTCTGACATATTACAACCCCTGAGCTTGGGGTGTTGTAACATGATATATGTAAACAGTTAGATAACTGAAATGAGCTGTCGAGGTTAACTACAGATTTCCTGTCAAGTATGTGTCATTAAATGATATTCCTTATATTGTACACGACTGATGATATCTGGCAAGAATGGGCGAAACATATTCAGTAGACACAAATAAAACATCAACTGCAAAAGACGGAATTTTTTCTGGTGTATATGACGAAACATTATTGTTCTAATATGAGCACACCGAATAAAAAGCAAGCCCACCGCAGGATACTTCCCGTTACTACCGGGTAACAAACCCTCCAGCCTTAGTAAGGGCCGTACAACACTTTTGATAATGCTGAGATCTGAGAAATTTCGAATGTAAAGTGTTTGAAACAGGACATTATCATGGGCGCAGTTATATCAGTGTACATGGCAACTAGAGTAATGTTTGTCTGAAATAGTGTGTCAACGCGCAAAGCCGCATGCACTCTGGATGCGAATGGGTTAGCGTTTCTTTTCAAGTGGTGTGGTGTACCAAGTTTTACGTGGCAATTACGTGTAGAAAATGTTAAATAGCGAATGCTGCAAAAGCGATTAATACTTATTTCATTAAAGTGCGGTACCGTATATGACCTACGTTTACCTTGTGTTTGCTATAGACCCAACATTGTGAACAAACATCAGAGGTTCATTTACGTCTGAACTTCATGAATTCAAAACGTAGTCACCTAGTTAATTTAAAAGCTCAGTTTATCAAGTTTTGACTGGAAAGTACTAACAAAAATTATTTAAAGGAGGAAGGAAAACTGGTAGAGGTCGAGATTAGGGATGACCAGTTTGGGTTCCGAAGAAATGTACAGACACGAAAGGCAGTAGAGATCCGACGCCGTATCTTACAAGCTAGGTTGAAGGAAGGCAACTCTACGTTTACAGCCTCTGTATATTTAGGGAAAGCTTTTGACAATGTCGGCCGGAGTAACCTCTTTGAAATTCTGAAGATAACAGAGAAGAAATATAGGCAGCAATGGGTTATCTTAAAATTATACAGAACAAAACAGCAGTTATGTCAAAGGGCATTATAGGTAGTAGCTGAGGACGGAATGAAGCAGAGTTGTAGTGTACCGTCAATATTATTTAGCCTATATATTTAGCATGTTTTTACGGAATTTAATAACGAATTAGGAAAGCGAATTGAAGTTCAGGGATGAAAAAATAAAAATTTGTACATTTGCTGATTATATTGTCATTCTGTCAAAGAGTGCAAAGGACTCAAAGAACCGTTGACCAAAACGGGCAGTGACTCGAAGAGAGACTACTAGATGAATAACAACAAAAGTAAAACAAGGGTAATTCAGTGTAATTGAATTAAATCAGGCGATTCCGGAAGAATTAGACTAGGAAATGTGACACTAGAAGTAGTAGGTGAGTTTTGCTGTTTAGGCTGCAAAGCAACAGATGCTCAGAGTATAGAGGGTATCAACTGACGGCTGTCAGTGTCAAGAAAAACACTTCGGTAAAAGGTAACTTCATTAAATTATACACAAATTTATGCGTTAGGGAGTCTTTTTATGGAGATATTTGTGAGAAGTACAGTCTTACATGAAAGTGAAACGTGGATGGTAGGCTGTTCAGAAGAGTAGATAACAGAAGCTTTTGAAATGTTATGCTACACATTAACACTGAAGATTGGAGAAGTGGATCGAATAACAAACAAGGAGGTACTGAATCGTATTTGGGATAAATATTTACAGCACTACTTAATTAAATGACGGAATAGGTAGATAGGACACATCAAAGAATCACCAGTGTGGCAGTGGAGGGATGTTTGGAGTTCAGGATCGTAGATGGAGGCCATTGTTATAATACCGTTGTGCTGTACGAATGAATAGAGAAACAGGTATACGAAATGCGTCCGAGAGCCTTACCTCCACCGTCATGCGAGCCATAATACTAGAACGCTCTAGCTTAATGCACCATGTCCCACCATACGAGCTCTCCTATTTAGCTGAGTTACATCACCATCAGGTGACAACAGTATCAGTAAAACGATCGATGCTCTTTTATCTGTTACTTCCATTAACAAAATGAAGACCGTATATTCAGTTTCCCACGTAATCGCATTCCATTAATCATTGGGACCTACAGGTGCAGTTATCGAAAATTCACTCCTGCCAAATTCTCGAAGGCAGTTTTTTAATTAAAGTAAAACTTCTTTCGTGTAGAAGTTTCGACATAAAAATTGTCAATCCATTAAAATAAATCCATCGATCTCCTGGCAGGAATATAGCAGAATTTGCAGTTGATCTTATCATAATTCCATATCTTTACAAGAAGACTGTAAACCTTCACGGACGCAAAGGAGCAAAACATGTTGACACACATCACCACATTACCATCTTCAAACTGAATTTAAATTTCAAAAAATCCATCAAATAGAAATTTCTAAATCTGATTCTGGTAAAATCCAACCACTACTATTAGCAAGCGAACTCGAGAAAACTTAAGATGAAGACTGGAAACAGCTGAAATGCGAGTTTATCAAAACGTACCAAAACCAAATTCCTTTACGAAAGCAGAAAGAACACCCTTGATGGAACGAAGATTTTAAAGACACAGTAAAATCGAAACACAAAGCATTCAAAACACGAACATTAACATATAAAAACTGTGCCTGACATTCATGACATATAGAAAAGAAGCTGCAAAATTAATCAGACAGACAAAATGATAATATGAGATATCAGTTATGTGGAACTGAAGAAATCATCCAAGAAAACCAAACCACAGCTTCTTTGTACAACATATAAAACTAAGCTAAATAGGTACCAGGTCATCTTCAAGAAGAAGAATTGACGATCGGCATTTAACAACCAAAAAAACTGTAAAATTCTTTGCAGTTTCAAAAACTTTAATTTGCTTCGAGCCTACAGAACGATCACCATCAGAAATGCCTCTGAATGCTAATCCTCCTACACAAGAAGATATTAAAATCAAATTTCTATCAAATTAAAAGTGGAAAAATAAGAAGCATTTATTGAAGACAGAATTTCTGCAGAACTCCTGAAATCAGCTGCCCAAAAAGTTTAAGAGAAACTACACTGATGATGGGAAACTTAAGTCTACCAGGGAAAATTCCGAATGACTGGATAACTGCAGTTCAGTATGTGGGAGGGGGGCAGTATTTGTTAGTGATAACACAGGAATTTCCTTACTTCTTGTCTCAGATGAAATGATATCTCCTGTGCGGAGGACAGCAACAACTCGAATGTAAACTTGCTAATACTAATCAGGTTTCAGATAAAACTTTTCTGGCCCAGAACAAATTTTCGTCCTTAAATTAATTCTCACGCCTGAAAAATATTATAACAAGAAAATAGTTTAAACCTTTCCTGGCTATGATTGAGAGGACCATCAGTCTCCCTCTTGAAAATTCTGAAGGAACTAAATCTGAACCTCAAAACCGCTGATATTACTAGTGACAGACTAAATAGTACAAAATGTAAGGTAAAATTCAGGACAAAAATCCCAAAATACTTTGAAATTAAATCAGGAGTGACACGAGGTATTGGAATCTCTCCATAGCGTTTCATTTGTTTCCTAGGAAAAGTAGTCTAATAGTGGCGAAACAGAAATCTGAGCTTAAAAAAGACGAACAAATCAAAATTGGAAAAACCAGTATCAGAATAGACGACATAACTGTTGTAGACAATGTGGAGATTTTGTCAGAACATCTAACTACCACAAAAATAAATAGAAAATTTTAGAGAAACATTCATTTGAAAAAAAAAGTGGGTATACACTGAAGTGCCAAAAGTCATGTTATAGCGACACGCACACATACAGGTGGCGGTAGTGTCGCATACACAAAGCACAGAACGGCAGTGCATTGGCGGGGCTGTTGTCAGTGCTCAGGTGGTTCACGTGGAAAGGTCTCCGTCGTGTTTACGGCCGCACAACGGGAATCAACTGATTTGCGGAATGATAGTTGCAGCTCGGCGCACGGGATATTGCATTTCGGAAGTCGTTAGGGAATTAGATGTTCCAAGATCAACAGTGTCAAGAGTTTGCTGAGAATACCAAATTTCAGGCATTACCTGTCACCACGGACAATGCAGTGGCCGACAACCTACACTAAACGACCAATAGCAGCGTGAAATGACCGCAGAAATCAGTATGAGAAGCATATCGGTTGAACCTCAGATCACTGGAAAACCTGTCCTGGTCAGATGTGTCCCGATTTTTCAGTTAATACAATCTGATGGTAGGGTTCGGGTGTGCCACAGACATAATTCGTCAACAAGGCGCTATACATGCTGGTGTTGGCTCCATAATTATGTGGATTGAGTTTGCATGGAACGGACTGGGAGTCTCGTCCAACTGAACCGATTACATTAGTCAACAGTCATTTTGCATCTGAGACGTGATACATCAACTAGTATGTATTTAGTTGTGTAGAATCCGAATATACCTTTCAAAATGTTCTAGAAGGTACCATTTTTGAGTTTTTATAAGGTCATTTATTTTTCGTGTTCAGAATTTCGTTTTTTGCTGTTATTATGTTTTGATGCTTAATTGTTTGATTTTGAGGAAAGCTAGATGATCTACAAATCGTCAGTAAATTGTTGGTGTGGTACTCAAGTGGTGTGAAATAAATCCTCAGTGAGTTTCTCCTGTGAAAGACCGTGCAAACATTTTTGTGTTTAAAACTTACACTAAGAAATATGGCAAGTAGTAAATCTTGTTGCTGTCCAAACCACCCCGACAACTATTGTTACGTGTTTGGGAAATTCACTCCAAAAGCTCAAAGAAAGCCAGTCACTGATTTGGTTAAGAAGGCATACAAATTGTATTTTGATTGTCCTGTTAGCGATCAAGATAAAACTTTTCCACCTCATATTGCCTGCATATCCTGTACCACAACCTTAACCGAGTGGTTTAAAGGAAAACGCCGAGCCATTCCATTCGCTGTTCCGATGGTGTGGAGTGAGCTTAAAGACCGTTATTGAGACTGTTACTTCTATCTTAGAAATATTTCGGAACATTCAAGCAAAACTAGACATAAAATAAAGCATCCAGATGAATCTTCAGTACCTTTGCCTGTGCTCCATGATGAAGGGTAGCCTATTCCTGTCTGTAGCTTGAAATCCACCGAACCAGACACCATATCAAGGGAATCAGAAAGTATTGAACATATAGAAGAGTACTGCCCTCATTACCATGACACTTCGCCTCAGCTCTTTAATCGAAAGGAACTGAATGATTTGGTTCGCGATTTAAAACTTTCGAAACAGCAAGCTCAACTCTTGGGGTCCGTACTGCAACAACGGAATCCTCTAGCTCCAGGGACAAAAAGTCCTGTTTCAGATCAAGAGGTGCCTCCTTCACTCAGTACTTTGATGTGCAGAATTAAATGTGTGTATGTAGAGATGTCAATGGTGTGATGATACAGCTAGGTTTACAACATAAGCCACAGGAGTGGCGACTATTTAAAGACTCCAGAAAAGCCAGCTTGAAACCAATGCTACTACATAATTGCAATGCATTTCCATCGGTTCCTTTGGCTTTTGCAGTAGACAGGAAAGAAACATATGAAACCATGGGTTTGCTGCTAGAGGCAATCAAATATAAGGATCATGGATGGCAGATTTGCTGTGATTTAAAAGTTGTTGCACTCTGTACAGGTTTACAGGCTGGATTCACGAAATACTGCTGTTTTTTGTGTCTTTTGGACAGCCGTGACACCCAGAATCACTATATAGTCCTGGAATGGCCTATAAGAAAGTCATATGTTCCTGGAAACGTAGATGTGAACAATACCCCATTGGTTGAGCCCGATAAAATCATTTTGCCTTCTATTCATATCAAAATGGGCCGTATCAAGAACTTTGTAAAAAGTCTGGATAAAGAAGGTGAGGCCTTCAATCACTTAAAAGAAAAGTTTCCCAAATTGAGGCAAAGCTGAAAGAGAGTATATTTGTTGGACCACAAATAAGAAAATTGCTGAAAGATGCAATCTTTGATACTAAACTCAGAAATATCCAATTAGCTGCTTGGTCTTCTTTTAAAGCAGTTGTGAACGGCTTTTTGGGTAACAGAAAAGACAAAAACTATGTTATCACTGTGAATGATCTGTTGGACAGCTATGAGAACAAGGGGTGCATAATATCGCTGAAAATTCACTTTTTACATTTTCTCCTTGATTTCTTCCGAGAAAACTTGGGAGCCATGAGCCATGAACATGGTGAACGCTTTCACCAAGACATTCTTACCATGACACACCAAGGCCATTGGAAACCTTCGATGGTAGCTGACTACTGCTGAGGTCTTGTCGGGAGAGTAGTGAAACGACAAACAAAAGAAGAGTTCCATCGTCGCATTTTTCAAAAACCAAAGACGATTAAGGTGAAACTACTTTCTGAACTAATTTGGACCTTTTCTTGGCATCAAGCCCACATTTACATACAAAATAGTATTGATTTCGAACGTTCTGAATGTGTATTTTTGTTTGACTTAATTGTGTTAATTTTCGCTGTTACGATTTTTTATTCTGCTGTATATCTAGGAAATGTCACATCATAGTGAAAAACTAATTTTACTCGTTTATTCCGCACCCAAAAATTAGGTAAATCCACCAATTTACAAACCAGACGCAGAAAAAAATGTTAAAATCTTTTAACTAGTGTTGTTGACTGGAAATGGCTATGTTCGGCTACTTGAAGAATCTATGCAGCCATTCATGTTCCCAAACAACTACGGATTTTTTGTGGATGATAGTACGTCATATCTGTGGGCCGCAGTTGTTCACGACTGGTTTGAAGAACATTCTGGATAATTCGAGCGAACGTTTTGGCCACCTATTTAATATTTTTGGGACATAATCAAGAAGTCAGTTCATCGACATAATCCTGCACCGGCAGCAATTTCGCAGTTATGGACGGCTATAGAGGTAAGCATGGCTCAAGGGAACTGCAGGGAACTTCCAGCGACTTGTTGAGCACCTATTCCTTTGATTTGCTGCACTAAGCCGGGCAAAAGGGGAGGTCCGATACGACGTTACGAGGTATTCCATGACTCTTATCATGTCAGTGTATGCTCTACAAAGCGTTCAAATTTCAGCCTTCAATACGGAAATTTGTGAGAAATTTTACATTGAGTTATTTCTTTGGCGACACAGTTGCAGAATTCACACTACAGTCAAAATATTTTCCTTAAGTTTACATACTGGAATCTAGAGAGAATTCGCGTATATAATCCTGCATTTTCGATGACGATTTCCTTGCTCGTGTTCAGATCATAAATACGCTAGTTCAAATATTGTATGAATTGTGTCCTCCATGATCCATACTGTTGCATGTTTCTATTCAGATATCACGGCGTTAGGATTTACATATTGTGCACGCCAGTTCTATTAACCAGACGAACCGTGTCCATAGCTGGGACCCACATCAGGGCAAAGGTTGTTCGATTGTGTCTTTTGAATTACAGTGTTCACAAGCAGCTGACATTTCCAACTGGGTAGAGAAATTTTTGTGTTGGTGATATTGCCGGCCGGTGAGGCCGAGCGGTTCTAGGCGCTTCAGTCTGGAACCTGCGCGACAGCTACTGTTGTAGCTTCAATTCCTGCCTCGGGCATGGATGTGTGTGATGTCCATAGGTTAGTTAGGTTTAAGTAGTTCTAAGTTCTAGGGGACTGATGACCTCAGCAGTTACGTCCCATAGTGCTCAGAGCCATTCGAAGCATTTTTTTTTTCGGCGTCGGAAGCACCCGAGCTAAATACTACGCTTTTGGAAGTATTTGCGTACTGGTTATATTGACATTTTCTGTCACAGCTAAATTTGTTTGCGCACGGTTTTTTACCGCCGTTTTTATTTTACCTAGCGTCATGCGTCAGGGTGAGAGCCTCCATGCATTGCGTGTTATTTATAATAACGACGCCTAACATTTGATATTTGATGATGATCTTTGGGAGTGAACCAGTTCCTCTGCATATCCATTTATTATTTGCAGTTGGCAGCAATACAATCTTTTTGGGAATAACAATTGCACCTGTAGCTTTTCCATGCCGTTGTAGGATGTTATGTATGATGTCAACATCTTTCCAAATCTCTATGGAAACACCTGAGTCGTCTACATAAGCTCTACACATCACTGTTCATTTCTTATACAAATTTCTTGCCTCTTACAACATATGGAACAGAGGAGAGGATCTAAACCTAATGCATACAGGGTGTTCAGAAATTCCCGTTACAAATTCCTATCACTTGTAAATGGGAGTGACTACATAATATTTTGAGTAGGAGCACATCGCGAAACGTATCGTTTCCGTGCTACAGCCGTTTGAAAACATATTTGGCAGACAGATTTGCAACAGAATAGTCACGGTGGGGGGGTTCTTATGTTGGTTTGGCTGATGTCGTTTTACGTCTGTCTCACTTCTCTGACCTGGTTCGAGCCTCGTTCACGTGTCTGTGAGTGTGAGAGCAACATGGTTGAGTACACGTTTGTAGAATCCACTAACATGATCCTTCTGAAAGTTGAGGATTACTGTAATGGAAGAGTTGCTAGTCGCCTTTGTCAAGATAGTTATACACAACATCCGACTCTATCGCGGACCTTTTTCGCCACAATTACGCAACGGCTTCAAAAATAGGGTACCTTCACCGTCGACAGGCATGACTGGGTGTTCCGACAAGGCATCGCACACACGAATTAGAAGAGGCCGTACTGCATTGTGCTGATGAGAACACGTCAGTGAGTGCACGAGCAGTTACGTGTGCAATGGATGTTGCTCCTAGCATCGACTGGTGTGTTGTGGATGAGCAATAAATACATCGAGACCACCTCCAACGCTCCATACCACTTCCAACACACACAGACGCGTGAATGAGGCTCGACTAGGTGAGAGTGGAAGGATAGACGTTAAATGACGTCAGCCAGTCTGCCGTAAGCACTCTCCACTATGTCTACCTGTACCAAATCTACCTAGAGAACTTGTTTTGAAACGGCAGTAACACAGAAACGGTACGTTTCCGGACATTATTTCCTTTTCAAACTATTATGTACTCACTCCTCTCTACAAGTCCAAGAGGCTTGTTAGGGGGCTTTCCGAACACCCTCTATAACGTCATAGATTTTGGGCAACGTTGTATGACTCATCTGTTGATGGAGATTTTCTCGCTTCATCTACCATTGAAAATGACTTGTGACACAGTATTGCCAAAAATATCCTATACAGCATTCGTGAACATGTTGCCAAAGCTAATTTTAGTCATGACGTTTTTCACAGATTCATGACTAACCCTTTTGAATGCATTTTCAAAGTCTGCTGATAAAACCGCTGCTTTATTCCGGTTTTTGCGTACGAAACACCATTTCTGTACATTAGTAATACGTCAGCCGCGAGGGATAGCCGCGCGGTCTAAGGCGTCTTACACGGTCCAGGCGGCTCCCCCCGTCGGTGGTTCGAGTTCTCCCTCGGGCATGGGTGTGTGTGTGCTGTTCTTGTCGTAAGATAGTTTAAGTTAGGTTAAGTCGTGTGTAGGCTTAGGGACCGATGGCCTCAGCAGTTTGGTACCTTAAGAATACACACATCTGTAATGCGTCATATATGTTTCTCTCCGGATCGGCGCACATGTTACTGTGATTAGTGACTGTTTTTATTATTTGCTTTAATCACCCGGAAAAGCACCGAGCTCTTAGTTGATAGTCAGTGTTTAGTAATGTGATTGGCCGTATTTTCTGTAACTTTGGTGTTTATTTACCGATATTAGCGCGATGCAAGCTCTTAAAAGTTGTTCTGGTATGTTGACACCATTACGGATTTCATTAGGAATACCCAGTAAATGTTCCCTACAATACGTAAGTGTTTTACACAAAATTCTACAGGAATACCATCAAATAATGAACGTATTGATTGCTTCCTCAATTTCGTTGAGGCCTCTTTGAAGCCTCATTAACAAGCGTCTGGCCAATTCTTATAAGCAGCTGAGGTGATACCTGAAGAATCTTCCTACTGCGGAAATAATCTTCGTCTATATACAGTCAGTTTCACAAGAAAGCATACGACATAATTTTAAAAGTCATGTGTTCCACATGTCTGGTCGTGGTCTCGAATCTGGAATTAATGCGCTTTAGTACAGTGTATAGATAAACATTGTGAGAGTTGCAGTTTAAAATCAAAATAGACTTAAAGATAAAAATATTCGTAACGAACAAATAAATAATCTAACGTACACTACAGTGATTTCCGATAAACATTTCGCTTAGTCTTCGTGAGTATAGTTCGTTTCATAATTTGGCGCGTTTCCTCCAATCACTTAGGTTATTCCTCTTTTGCGTTATACTTCGTAAATAGTGTCCTCACCATACTTCTGTTAGTTACAGTGAATGATTTAAAATTACTAATTACATAATTTCGTTTGCAGACAAGATGCCGAAGCGTAAAACTATGTTTACACACTCATATGCGAAGACGCAACGAAGGAAACTAGCACGAAGAAGCGAAATGGGAGAGGAAATAGGAGCGACACTTAACGAGAACAGCTGCTTCTAAGAGAACTAAAGGATTCATTCACATTGTATTGAGATATCTGCCAACAAAAATAAAAAAAAAATAAAAAAAATCTTTCACACGAATGGTTAAGTTCCTAACCATCTATTAATTAGCTTTATGCAAGAGTACGTATTACTCCATCTTTGTCGGATTTTAGCCCACCACACTCACCCAATGCCACTCACCGCGACCAGACTGTTTATTAGAAGGATAACTGCATTCACAATATCCATAATGAGATGTACGTCGGTACGCATCTCATATCTAGAATCAGACTCATGCCTTCTCCCATGCCTTATATTCTGACCCAGGTAACGCTGGATTCCTTCGCTATTTGCACTTATAGTGGGACGCCAACCTGCTACCCTCCACTCTGTAATTCGCGTCTTTATCCACGTCTTTATCCCGTACATTATGCCGGAGACATGCGATTTTGATTTTTGTGTCTTAGTATCTCTTCTAGGATTAGATCCTTGATACACAACTAACTTATATTTAATTATAAGGGCGATACGTTTGCGATAAATCTTCAGTGCGTCGTTGCCTTCAAATGGTACACTGTTTAAGTTGTAATTTTATTAATTTTATGTGCGGTATGAGGGCTGATAAAAGATTCCAAATAGCTAGTGACGATACATTGATATAGAGGGATTTAGAGACTTTGCTACCTGTTTTGCGGGTCGTTATTCCGTATTACATTTAAAGATTCTTTATTTCACTTTTTTTTGAGTCATCAGTCTTCTGACTGGTTTGATGCGGCCCACCGCGAATTCCTCTGCTTTGCTAACCGCTTCATCTCAGAGTAGCTCTTGCAGCCTATGTCCTCAACTATTTGCTGGATCTATTCCAATATCTGTCATCCTCTACAGTTTTTGCCCTCTGCAGCTCCCTCTAGTACCATGTAAGTCTTTCCCTGATGTCTTCACAGGTGTTCTATCTTCCCGTCCCCTCTCCTTGTCAGTGTTTCCGTATATTCCTTTCCTCTCTGATTCTGCACAGAGCCTCCTCGTTCCTTACCTTATCCGTCCACCTAATTTGCAAAATTCTTATGTAGCACCACATCTCCGTCCATCTCGGGTTATTTTACTGCGTAGACAGGAGAATTCCTTTACTTCGTCTACTTCGTGATCACCAATTTATCGGTATACTCATGTCTTTGATTTACCCTGAATCCATGTTCTACATCTTCTATACACGTTAGGTTGTTCATTCCATTCAAAAAATTCTGTAATTCTTTTTTACTTTAACTGGGGATAGCAATGCGAATATTATCATTGGTATCCTTCCACCCTGAAATTTAATCCCACTCTTGAACTTCTCCTTTATTTCCGGCATTGAATCTTACACCCTTTTTTATCCGAGCACTTCGTTCTTGGCTCCCTACTCTTATGGTTCCCTCTAGGTTCTTATGTATATGGTACCGTATTTCCATATAGTTTATCCGTATTTCTCTAATGATTTCGATATTGTTCCATTTGACACTGTGTAACGCTTTTACCAGGTCGACATATCCTATGAACTTCTCTTCATTTTTTTCACCCTTGCTTCTATTACCAAATGCGGCCTCAGAAGTGCCTCTCTGGTGCTTTTTCCATTGCTAAAGCCAAACATTGTCATCTAATACGTCCAAAATTTTGTTTGTATATTCTTCCATATATCAGTCTTACCAGCAAATTGGTTGCATGAGCCGTTGCGCTAACTGTGCGGTAAGTGTTGCACTTGACGGCTCTTACTATCTTCGGAACTGTGCGGATGATGGTTTTCCGAAAGTCTGATGGTATATTGCGAGTATCATACATACTACACATCAATGTGAATAGTTGTTTTTTTGTGGTTTTCCCCAATGATTTTAGAAATTTCGACGAAATCTTATCGATTAGTTCTGCCTTATTTGATCTTATGTCTTCGGAAGCTCTTTTAAATTTTAATATTTAATTCCCTGTCTCTTTCCTATCGACTCCTGTTTTTTTCTTCTGTCACGTCATCAGACAAGTCCTTCTCGTCATAGAGACCCATCCGTTCTCTCCGCTGCATCAAACAGTGGGATTCCCATTGTACTCTTTATATTACTGCCCTCGCTTTTAATTTCACGGAAACTTGTTTTGACTTTTCTATTTGGTAAGTCAGGTCTTCCGACAATGTACACTAGTAAAGATTAAAGAATATAAGGGTGTTTTTTTTAGTATGAGTCCCAAACAATAGGATATTTAGAACCCCAAAACAAACAACACTGCTATGGTCGGCATACATTAAAAAATAGAGTGGTTTCATTGCCTGCATAAAAACTACGGGAAAACAACACAGATTAACTGACTGACTGCAGTTATACCTTGGAGTTCCTGTTCAATCACTACAAAATGGGCTACCTTCCTCGGGAGAATAGTATACATTTTTAGTAGTTTTTGGCCTGATGTGGCAACCGAGCGGGCTGCAGCAGTAGCTCGTTCCAGCGTCGATTCGCCTGGCTCAGCAAGACTGCGACTTTCTTCAATCCATCTCAGGGACCAGAGCAGCTTTAGAGTTGTAGTCTAAGGATGACCTCTGCCTTTTCATGTGGAAGGAGAAGTTGAGTCACAGACAAAGCACTCAGTGGCTCCAGGACGCATTCCTGGGTTCATTGTATTTAGCACGTGATTCATTCATCTTGTCGGCACATCTTGGTGCCAAGGATTAAGCCATGCATGAGACCAGCTATGGTTCCTCGAATCATACCAACATTACTTACACAATTATAGAAATTCTAGGACGTATGTTCAGTAATCGAGTCGATATCAGTTTATTAACATCCATGTCTATTCAGCAGACATGTCTGCTTTGTGGGCTCTGAATACTCCTCGACGGAACTCACGATCTACATGCAGGTGATGTGTATTTAAAATACTGCTGAAAAAAAATCAGGCGAATGCTGAGACGGTTCCATGAACAAGAGCACAGCCGTGTCTTTCCTCTAAACGTCACTAAATGAGTTTAATGCAGCCTATTATGATCTCGACTCCAACCACTCCTCCTGCTTTCAGACGCAAAATAGGGCTGAGACTGTAGATGTCTCGGTGAATTAACAAAAAAGGAAATTTCAAAGTGTATTGTAATGAATTGTGCAGAAAATGGTTCAGGTGATTATTTTTCTAATATTCGTTTTTATGTTGGCGATATTACAGACACAATTTTCTACTCTGACGGAAAAAAATCGCAACATCCAGAACGAGTTTTGCAACATCAACGAAATTCGGTGGGCGTGTTTCTAATTATGACAGACGATGTCTATTACAGTTTCGCGCCATTCACCGAAGACTAGACACCATTATCAACACCTCATTGAGTTCGAATGAGGTCGTGTAATAGGGCTACGAGAAGCTGCATGTTCCTTGTGCGATATTGCAGAAAGACTTGACTGGAATGTAGCTACTGTACATGATTTCTGGCAGTGTTCGCCGCGAGAACGTACGGTTACAAGAAGACCGGGCTCCGAAAAGATACGTGACACTACCTAGAGGGAAGTCCATCTGTTCGGGAAATGGATCTGGCGTATCGTACTGCACCTGCAGTAGTAATATGAGCTGCACTTTGCACCACAGTGACACAACAGACTATTACACATCAGTTACTTCAAGGACAGTTCCGAGTCAGAAGCACTGTGGCGCGCATTCCACTGACCGAAAACCAGCCCCGTTTGCGACTTCTATTTTGTCTGATCAAAGCTGATATGTCACGGTGCCTGTGATGGCTGTGTGTTATTAAATGTAAACTTTCACTGCTAGAATTGTCACAGTTAATAAAATATTCCGGGCTATTATGCCATGGTCAAAAGTGTTTCACTTCAAAATCCGACGTTACGTCCCCATCAGCGGTAGACATTTTCAAGGAGAATCGAAGCTTTGTTGAATGTCCGATTCACACCCTGGCTCGCTACTTACTACAGCGAAATTCCGCTTCTGCGACTTTTCGCCCAGTGGCGTGACGTCACATGTTTTGAAAACGTGAGCGCAAATGGTCTTTGTCGACTGTGTAAAGTGTGGTGTCACCGCCAGACACCACACTTGCTAGGTGGTAGCCTTTAAATCGGCCGCGGTCCGTTAGTATACGTCGGACCCGCGTGTCGTCACTATCAGTGATTGCAGACCGAGCGCCGCCACACGGCAGGTCTACAGAGACTTCCTAGCACTCGCCCCAGTTGTACAGCCGACTTTGCTAGCGATGGTTCACTGACGAAATACGGTCTCATTTTCCGAGACGATAGTTAGCACAGCCTTCAGCTACGTCATTTGCTACGACCTAGCAAGGCGCCATTATGAGTTGCTATTGATATTGTGAAGAATGTCATTGTCAACTGTGTAAAGGATGAGCCAGACAGTAGGGGATTTTAGTTTATTATATGAGCTTTCAAACTTCATTTTTCCATTACGGCCAAGCCACGGCCGGCAGTGTTAGCTGCCTTTAAATTCTTTCGTCCCACGGTCTAGTAACAGGAAGTCAGCACCTTGATCACAAGCCTCCCTCATATGCTTACGAGGTAACGCCGCCCCAGGCGTCGCTTAGCAGGCAACGCTCTGGAAAGTTCAATTGCCGCCCCCGCGGGTTTCTCGGTCCCGAACAATCAGGGTGGAGGAAGCTGCGTTGTGCGTCGAATATACCCGGCCGCCCGTCGCCGGGCCCGCTCTCTTGTGCTCTTGTCTTCCCGCTCTCTTGGACGCGCGCCCTGTAGCAGTGTACACCTGCCCGTTTCTCCCGGTGCTGTGGCACTGTGGACTTAGTTTTGGCAGGCAACAACTTTCGTTAGCTTTGCGAACTATGTTTCGCCAAACTCTACGCTCTGGCTCACCCTCACCTCCCTGGGTCCATGTGACCCCTTTTTAAGACGCTTTCGCCAATAAATGGCCTTTGTCTAAATTTTGTACTATTCATTTCATAACGCCCACTGCCTTCCCAACCGCCCATCCTGTATGTTACTATCATTCCACGGTGGAAGATTGGTACACATCTTCTTCAGCATCGGAATCCAAATTTCATTTAATTTCACGCCCTCCTCCTTCCTATTCAAATTCCTTGGCTGCATCACAATCTCTATGGCCTCTCTGTATAGCATTTCCTAGTATCCGTTTGTGGCTTCCAGTACTTGAGTCCGGTCAAAATCAATGTGTTGATCTTCTGGCTGTAAAGCATATTCCGCAATAGCTGATATGTCTATCTCCCTCTTCAGAAATTGCCCTTGTTCTCTTAGAGTCGCTTTTTGACAGTTCTTTTTGTAGGACCCACAACTACAAGGAATCTATAAGCTCCAGATTTTTCCATCGGTTGGCGAGCATCCGTGGCTGAATTTAGATGATCTTGTATCTCCCGTGTGGGTGTGTAAATCACCGCGACGTCTCGCTTTCTCAAGATTTTTCCTGTGGCGTCAGTCACTTCCTTAATGAACGACAGGAAAACTTCCCGTTTAACTGGCGCTTGAGCATCACAACGAATTCCAAGCAGTGATCTTAACGCTCTTTTCACCTCAGCAAGGGAATGTCTTCTTGAGCAATGCAGTGGTGAGATGTTTTAATTCTGCGTCAAGCAGCTATGGTTCACAGATTTTTCTTGGCTCTATCCGTCCTACGTTTTTATGAGGCCTCACTTACGCTGTGGATAATGGTTCGAATCCCATTGTAGAGCCTGCTGGAGTGGCCGTGCGGTCCTAGGCACTACGGTCAGGTTCGAATCCTGCCTCGGGTATGGATGTGTGTGATGTCCTTAGGTTAGTTAGGTTTTATTAGTTCTAAGTTCTAGGCGACTGATGACTTCAGACGCTAAGTCGCATAGTGCTCAGAGCCATTTGCACCTTTTGAGCCCATTGTGGATAACGGTCTGTGTGCATAGGTATTCGGTAAACTGTGTGGCCCAAGCTACCATATTCTATCTTCAAAAATAACACATAAAGAAAATTTAATCTTCCTCCTGCCTCCTCCTCCTTCGTAAACTGAATCTTAGGATTGATCCCGTTCAGATGTTTGTAAAAACGATCCAGTTCCTCCCTGCCATGTCGCCACAAAACAAACGTGTCACCCAAGTAACGGAACCAGATTTTCGGTTTCTTGTTCCCAGTTTCCAATGCCTTGTCTTCGAATTTTTCCATAAAGAAGTTCGCTATAACCGAGCTTAAGGGGCTCCCCAGAGCGACATCATCCCTCTGTTCATAGAATTCTTCGTTCCATTTGAAATACGTGGTTGAGGGGCAATATTTAAACAATTCCGCAACGTCGGGAGGAAAAGTCCGATTGAGCTGTTGAAATACTTTATTGAGAGGAACCATTGCAAATAGCGACACCACATCCAAGCTAACTAATATGTCCTCCGGCTGTACCACTATGCCATTTAATTTACTGATAAAACGTGTCGAATTCTTGATATACGAATCTGATCGGGTCACATACGTTGGTAATAATGTTGTCAAGAACTTGGCAATCGAATGTATGGGCAAACCAATAGCACTCACTATAGAACTTAGAGGAAAATGTTCTTTGCGCACCTTCGGCAATCCATAAATTATTGGTGCGAGTGCAACTGAAATGAACAGACTTCTTAATGCTCTGTTCGACAGAGGACTTATTTATCAACCGCGCAGCAGTTCTAACAACTTTGTCAGTGGGGTCTTTACTTATTTTCCTATATGTCTGTGGATCTAATAAGTCGTTAATCTTAGTATGATAGTCGGTCGTATTCAAAACAACCGTTGCATTTCCCTTGTCAGTTGTGAGAATGATACCACTATCGTCCTCATTCATGCGTTTTAAGGCATTCCTCTCACCCACAGTTAAATTACTTTTTGGAGACCTTGTACCCTCACAGCCTCTATGCAGATTTCTTCGGCCGTAACCTTGTCACGTTTTGAAGTGAGATCCCTTAGACCACAGCACGGCAAAATAGCCCGGAATATTTTATTAATTTTAGCAATGTGTCGGTTAGCCAGATGAAGGCCTGCAAGACAAACTGCACCTACACCTGGAATTATGGTTTACGGTGCTATTTCGTATGACAGCAGGAGCACTAACGTGGTTATCCCACGCATTCTGACTGCAAATTGTTTCGTCAGTCTGGTGATTCGACGTGTTGTGCTGCCGTTCATGAACAGTATTCCACGGGATGTTTTCCAACAGGGTAACGGCCGCCCACAAACCACTGTTGTTACTCAAGATATTCTGCAGTGTCGAGTGTTTCTCTGGCCTGCTCGAGCATTAGATATGCCTTCAATCCTGCACATATTAGACATCATCGGACAACAACTCCAGTGTCATCCAAATCCGTCATTAAGCGTCCCTGTATTGCCTGTAAAAGTGAAACAGGCATGGAACTCCAACCCAGAAACGGACATATGTCAACTGTACAACACACTGTATTCATGTATGCTTGCTTACATTCAATGTTCTGGTGATTACGCAGGTTATTAGTATACCAACATTTCGCATTTTCAATGGCTTATCTGGCGTTTATATTAACCTGTGGTCTTGCATTGTTAATCACTTGATTATTCTTTTTCCTATCCTTCTTTCTTTTGCTACTGCCTTTATCCCGCATTGTGCCCACGATCGGCAGGGTTAAGTACGGATTTGGCAAGGTGAATTTTTAAGGGACGGCCGGATGCCCTTCCTGCCACCACCCCATACCCCCTGTGACGGAAGTAGTGTACCCCAGCTGTCTGCGTCTAGTGCAAATCGTGAAATAGTGTGAATGTCTTTGCCGGCCGCGATGGCCGTGCGGTTCTGGCGCTGCAGTTCGGAACCGCGGGACCGCTACGGTCGCAGGTTCGAATCCTGCCTCGGGCATGGGTGTGTGTGATGTCCTTAGGTTATTAGGTTTAAGTAGTTCTTAGTTCTAGGGGACTTATGTCCTAAGATGTTGAGTCCCTTAGTGCTCAGAGCCATTTGAACCATTTTGTGAATGTGTTTCAAATGTCTGCGAGTCGTGTAACCGGGGCGGGACGTGGGGACCAGCCCAGTATACACCTAGTAGGATGTGGAAAACCGCCCAATAAACACATCCAGGCTGGCAGGCACACCGGCGTCGTCGTTAATCCGCTGGGCGGATTCGCTCCGGGGCTGGCGCGCCTACC
Source organism: Schistocerca americana (assembly GCF_021461395.2). Lineage (NCBI taxonomy): Eukaryota > Metazoa > Arthropoda > Insecta > Orthoptera > Acrididae > Schistocerca > Schistocerca americana. Next base: position 127,488,735 of record NC_060122.1, on the reverse strand, counting down.
CGACTCCAGGAAGCAGCGCGTTAGCCCTCTCGGCTATCCTGGCGGGTCTGTTAATCACTTGAATATGTCACCCACAAAAATGTAATTCCAAAATTTCATTCGATACATTAAATTAATTTTGGTGTTGCGATTATTTTTCTGTCAGTATATTTTTTATTACGTAACCACGGTGCAAACAAGGTCAAGTCGTCAGATTCTTGAACGTTTGTGGACTTGCTGCAGAACTGAACTGGAAAATTCACATGAAATAACAGGCCGTCGTGTTTTCGTCTTGCTGGATTTTTTTTTCTCTGACTGTATTTAAACGTTTTGCAACACCACAATAAATGCAATACGTCTGCATTTACTTGGATGTACTCTGGATGGCGTCGTCACTTTGTATACATTCTTCATCTAAAACTGATTATGCCAGTTGTACTCCACTGCTTGTTAAAAAATGCTTCGTGATGCTTTACTATTTACAATATTCTCTACTCCTTTTTTATGTTCGAAAGACCCATTGCAGATTGGTACTATGATTCCATCTGAACCCTAAGAGAAATAAAAGTCAACAATATTTTATTTAGAAAACTTTTATTGTCTTTATGATTTTTCTGCTATTGAAAATGGTCTGTCTGACAGTAAAAACACACACGTATTTCACCTCTTAGGTACCTGCCTGAGAGTATTGGTACCAGAGAGTTTTGTGTCGTGACCGGTGACGTAGTTACATAAGTGATGATTCCCAGCCAATTACTGTCATAATGTGATGTACATTTGCTCCTTTATAGACGCAGTATTTCATCAAATAAATGAACAGGAGCACCCATTTCGTTTTCTGAAAGTCATATGGTTGGCTGCTCTGTGTGTATAGCTTCTTTCTTACAGATCAACTACATTTAACGCATTTGGGTCCAATATACAGCTAAAGAAAGTACTTAGTTTTCTAAGTAAACAACTGACAGGTGTTGTTCGTCTTAAGAGGGGTTTCGTTGTCTGATAAGTGGTTATGCACCTGTGTTAAATGGGAGCTCCCGTAATTCAAGGCTCTTATGTTGAGGAGAAGGGAGGTCGAAGGAGTTAGCGATTGTAATCGGGTGGATATAAGTGATTAGTTAATGGAAGTTTCTCAGTTAAGCCTAACGCTCATCAGTTATCGTTGACATCATCTCAAGTGAATTTCAGCAGCTTTACTGGCATTAAAACGCACTAATACGGAAGAAGCTCTCTGAGGAAGTAATGAGTTCATGGAAACCAAACGGGGATATTACGATTAACACACCTACAAAGACGAAAACATGAAGTTACATCACAAATGAGTGTCTTGCATGGTAAGTTCACCAAATGTTATTTGAGCTATATACACACACACACACACACACACACACACACACACACACACACATATATATATATATATATATATATATATATATATATATATATATATATGTATATATATATATATATATCACTTAATTTAGCATTTTTGAATATATTCCGCCACTAGAGGAGCTATGCATACTCTCCTTTATTTGTCTTATTTTACTGTTGGAATCTTAGCTACAATGTGTACGTACTAAAAAACAATATTCTGCTGTGTAGTAAATATATAACTCGGTTATTAGCACGAATGACACATGTTATATACATCCCATTGCCATCAGAGCACAAGATACAGAGACTGTGGAGAGAATCTGAATAGTGTGGAGAAACGATTGTTGGATTTAAATAAACAATGACAATTTCGTGAATTATAATTTTGTTTCATTTAGAAGGTTTTATTTTACACACTCCCTTTTGCATGACTGTAAACTTTTAACGTGCTTCTCTGTATAAGTTGGTTTTTTCAAGCTATTTGTGATTATACTTTATTGGTGATTGCAGTACATACATTACTAAAAATCCCTCCAGTCTTAAGAGATTTGGGAGGCAAAATAGGTATAACATGAGCATGCACTTTTAGTCGTAAAAATTTTTACATGTGAAACAGTATTTTCTCGAAAGGAGAACTACAATTCATAATGTTTACGTTATTAATTTAAAAGTATTTGTTTAAACACTTTGTTTTTACCCAATTTTCCTACTTTGTTCTATTCAGTAATTTAAACAAAAGGTAATTGGCAATAAATTACAATTGAAAACTTTCTTTAATTACGATTACTCAAAAGTCAAAGAAAGAGAGATCATCGTTAATTAATAAAGTTGTGACCTATTACTGTCTGGTCTTTTTTTCTATTACTGTCTGGTTTTTTTTTTTTTTTTTTTTTTTTTTTTGTCATCAGTCTACTGACTGGTTTGATGCGGCCCGCCACGAATTCCTTTCCTGTGCTAACCTCTTCATCTCAGAGTAGCACTTGCAACCTACGTCCTCAGTTATTTGCTTGACGTATTCCAATCTGTCTTCCTCTACAGTTTTTGCCCTCTACAGCTCCTTCTAGTACCATCGAAGTCACTCCCACATGTCTTAGCAGATGTCCTATCATCCTGTCCCTTCTCCTTATCAGTGTTTTCCACATATTCCTTTCCTCTCCGATTCTGCGTAGAACCTCCTCATTCCTTACCTTATCAGTCCACCTAATTTTCAACATTCGTCTATAGCACCACATCTCAAATGCTTCGATTCTCTTCTGTTCCGGTTTTCGCACAGTCCATGTTTCACTACCGTACAATGCTGTACTCCAGACGTACATCCTCAGAAATTTCTTCCTCAAATTAAGGCTGGTATTTGATATTAGTAGACTTCTCTTGGCCAGAAATGCTTTTTTGCCATAGCGAGTCTGCTTTTGATGTCCTCCTTGCTCCGTCCGTCATTGGTTATTTTACTGCCTAGGGAGCAGAATTCCTTAACTTCATTAACTTCGTGACCATCAATCCTGAGGTTAAGTTTCTCGCTGTTCTCATTTCTACTACTTCTCATTACCTTCGTCTTTCTCTGATTTACTCTCAAACCATACTGTGTACTCATTAGACTGTTCATTCCGTTTAATTCTTCTTCACTTTCACTCGGGGTAGCAATGTCATCAGCGAATCGTATCATTGATATTCTTTCACATTGTATTTTAATTCCAATCCTGAACCTTTCTTTTATTTCCATCATTGCGTCCTCGATGTACAGATTGAAGGGTAGGGGCGAAAGGCTACAGCCCTGTCTTACACCCTTCTTAATACGAGCACTTCGTTCTTGATCGTCCACTCTTATTATTCCCTCTTGGTTGTTGTACGTATTGTATATGACCCGCCTTTCCCCGTAGCTTACCCCTACTTTTTTCAGAATCTCGAACAGCTTGCACCATTTTATATTTGTCCAACGCTTTTTCCAGGTCGACAAACCCTATGAAAGTGTCTTGATTTTTCTTTAGCCTTGCTTCCATTATTAGCCGTAACGTCAGAATTGCCTCTCTCGTCCCTTTACTTTTCCTAAAGCCAAACTGATCGTCACCTAGCGCATTCTCAATTTTCTTTTCCATTCTTCTGTATATTATTTTTGTAAGCAGCTTCGATGCATGAGCTGTTAAGCTGATTGTGCGATAATTCTCGCACTTGTCAGCTCTTGCTGTCTTCGGAATTGTGCGGATGATTCTTTTCCGAAAGTCAGATGGTATATCGCCAGACTCATATATTCTACACACCAACGTGAATAGTCGTTTTGTTGCCACTTCCCCCAATGATTTTAGAAATTCTGATGGAATGTTATCTATCCCTTCTGCCTTATTTGACCGTAAGTCCTCCAAAGCTCTTTTAAATTCCGATTCTAATACTGGATCCCATATCTCTTCTAAATCGACTCCTGTTTCTTGTTCTATCACATCAGACAAATCTTCACCCTCATAGAGGCTTTCAATGTATTCTTTCTATCTATCTGCTCTCTTCTCTGCATTTAACAGTGGAATTCCTGTTGCACTCTTAATGTTACCACCGTTGCTTTTAATGTCACCAAAGGTTGTTTTGACTTTCCTGTATGCTAAGTCTGTCCTTCCGACAGTCATATCTTCTTCGATGTCTTCACATTTTTCCTGCAGCCGTTTCGTCTTAGCTTCCCTGCACTTCCTATTTATTTCATTCCTCAGCGACTTGTATTTCTGTATTCCTGATTTTCGCGGAACATGTTTGTACTTCCTACTTTCATCAATCAACTGAAGTATTTCTTCTGTTACCCATGGTTTCTTAGCAGCTACCTTCTTTGTACCTATGTTTCCCTTCCCAGCTTCTGTGATGGCCCTTTTTAGAGATGTCCATTCCTCTTCAACTGTACTGCCTACTGCGCTATTCCTTATTGCCGTATCTATAGCGTTAGAGAACTTCAAACGTATCTCGTCATTCCTTAGTACTTCCGTATGCCACTTCTTTGCGTATTGATTCTTCCTGACTAATCTCATGAACTTCAGCCTACTCTTCATCACTACTATATTGTGATCTGAGTCTATATCTGCTCCTGGCTACGCCTTGCAATCCAGTATCTGATTTCGGAATCTCTGTCTGACCATGATGTAATCTAATTGAAATCTTCCCGTATCTCCCGGCCTTTTCCAAGTATACCTCCTCCTCTTGTGATTCTTGAACAGGGTATTCGCTATTACCAGCTGAAACTTGTTATAGAACTCAATTAGTCTTTCTCCTCTTTCATTCCTTGTCCCAAGCCCATATTCTCCTGTAAACTTTTCTTCTACTCTTTCCCCTACAACTGCATTCCAGTCGCCCATGACTATTAGATTTCCGTCCCCCTTTACATACTGCATTACCCTTTCAATATCCTCATACACTTTCTCTATCTGTTCATTTTCAGTTTGTGACGTCGGCATGTATACCTGAACTATCGTTGTCAGTGTTGGTCTGCTGTCGATTGTGATTAGAACAACCCGGTCACTGAACTGTCCACAGTAACACACCCTCTGCCCTACCTTCCTATTCATAACGAATCCTACAACTGTTATACCATTTTCTGCTGCTGCTGATATTACCCGATACTCATCTCACCAGAAGTCCTTGTCATCCTTCCACTTCACTTCACTGACCCCACTATATCTAGATTGAGCCTCTGCATTTCCCTTTCCAGGTTTTCTAGTTTCCCTACCACGTTCAGGCTTCTGAAATTCCACGCCCCGACTCGTAGAACGTTATCCTTTCGTTGATTATTCAATCTGTCTGTTACAGTTTCTTTAAAGCTTTAAAAGAACAGAAGAACAAGCTTTGAGAAATGTGTTGTAACTGAAAAAGTTATTATGTTAATTATAAACAGATAAGAAAGATGCAATTGTAAAAGAGGCTCAAGTGTAAGTTGTGTGAAAGTGAGCAATATATTATTTCCCAAGAGTTGGTCATTCCTTACTGCATTTAAAAATTATTCCAAAGCGAAAAATTTTTCAGCTGTTGTGGGCATTGCAGTGTAACAAGACCTATTAGTCAAGAGAAACAGCTAGTTCGTGTAGTGGGAGAAGAAAGCACCAGGTGAAAGTTGGTTCCAAAGGAAACAACAGGACGACATACAACTATCAGCCAGAACATCATTATCACCAACCAGATAGCCATGCCATATGTGACATGGATAACTGCGGCGATGCATCGTGGCATGGAAGCAATGAGGCCTTGATGGGTTCCCAAAGGGAGTTTGAACCACACCTGCACACACAAATCACATAATTCCAGTAAATTCCGGGGAGGTGGGAGATGATATGTGACACCACATTCACTCAAATCCAAGACGTATTCGATCGGGTGCAGATATAGCGAGCTGGGGGCCAGCACATGAATTGGAACTCGCTACTGTGTACTTTGTAGGCTCCATCACACTCCTCGCCTTGTGACATGCCTCTTTGTGATGTTGAAAAATGCGAGTGGCGTCAGAGAAAATCACTGTCATTTGTTGTGCAACCAGTGTTTGGTACTCCTTGGCCTTAATGGTAGCTTAAACGAACTCCACTGGACACATGGATGCCCACATGAATTTTCCCCAGAGCATAATGGAGCCGCCGCCACTCTGAGTCTCGTAGCAAGAAGCGACGGATTCGCACCCTCCCATCGACATGATGGGTGTCGAGAATCATCAGACATGCAACACCGCCACTGCACCTACCTCCAGTGCCGATGGTGACGTGCCCATTTCAGTTGTAGTGGCCAATGTCCTGGTGTTAACATGGGCTCATGCATGTGTTGTCGGCTGCAGAGGGCCATAGTTAGGTGTGTTTGGTGCGCTGTGTGTTCAGACTCACTTCTACTCCGCCCAACTCTGATGTTAGTTCCGCCGTGCACCGTGCATGTCTCTGAGTAGCAGTCATTCCCCGCCAGATCACGCTGCTACCACCTCGACGGATTTATAACGATAGTAATTCGGAGGTCATAGTATCCTGGTTGATCAGTGTATTTTCTACGTCCCAATGCTTATTCTCCTATGTTCGTTGGTCATGTACAAGTTCTATTTTCCGTGGCACTGTTTCTTAGTGTGCTTTAACCTGTTCAAATTCAAAATGGTTCAAATGACTCTGAGCACTATGGGACTTTACATCTGAGGTCATCAGCCCTCTATAACTTAGAACTACTTAAACCTAACCTCATCACACACACACACAAGCCCGAGGCAGGATTCGAACCTGCGACCATAGAGGTAGCGCGGTTCCAGACTGAAGCGCGTAGAACCACTCGGCCACACCGGCCGGTTTTAACCTGTTCACATAACTTTATTTGGTCTGCTTCGCCGGCCGCGGTGGCCAAGCGGTTAAAGGCGCTACAGCCTGGAACCGCGCGGACGCTACGGTCGCAGGTTCGAATCCTGCCTCGGCATGGATGTGTGTGATGTCCTTAGGTTAGTTAGGTTTAAGTAGTTCTAAGTTCTAGGGGACTCATGACCTTAGAGTTAAGTCCCATAGTGCTAAGAGCCATTTTTTGGTCTGCTTCCGTTGTTTCAGTACTGTCCGACAATCTCGAAAACATCGATTGTTGTTCAGTCTCTGTTGTCATAACTTTATTTAGTCTGCTTCCATTGTTTCAATACTGTCCTAAACCCTTGAAAACAACGCCTATGTTCAGTCTTGACTTCCTCCCTCATCTCAATTCTAAGTGTTTGGAACCACTTTACCGCGCTAATTTCCTTAGTTTTGTTGGTAAGTTATCCAGCCATTTCGCGACATTATCTGATGAACTTTTTTTTGTATGTAGTAAGCTCGTTCAACTTTTTGCCATGACTTTTGCCTTGTTCCATAAGGACTTATATTTCTCCTAAAAACAGACTCACAAAACTCTGAATGCTCGCTTCTGGCCCTATAGATCCACCACCTTGACTTTCGTTTCCACAGAATTGCGTATGAATGGACTCTGAATTTTGTGAAGCATCTTGTGTAGCACGAAGGCCCTCCATTAAACAAAGGCTAGGAGTTTCTTTCCCATTAACTGTCACAGAATTTTGCCTAATGGAACATCAAACTGCTTCCTGTTCACAGTTGCTGTCCTCGAAGCCAATACGCACATCCTGTAATGCCTCTAAGCTGAAATCACATACGCCCTGTGTTTCTAATTCCCTTACTTCTTCTCCCAGATCACACTTCACTCGCTGCAAACTACTCAGTGACCGTATTCTGAAGACTTCACCGGAGATCTGTTAAGATCTTGATGGGTCAGGTATTCTGCCAGGTATCAAAATCATTCATACACTACTGGCCGTTAAAATTGCTACACGGAGAAGAAATGCAGATGACAAACGGGTATTGATTGGACAAATATATTATATTAGAACTGACATGTGATTACATTTTCACGCAATTTGGGTGCATAGATCCTGAGCAGTACCCAGAACAACCACCTCTGGCCGTAATATCGGCCTTGATACACCTGGACATTGAGTCAAACAGAGCTTGGATGGCGTGTACAGGTACAGCTGCCCATGCAGCTTCAACACGATACCACAGTTCATCAAGAGTACTGACTGGAGTATTGTGACGAGCCAGTTGCTCGGCAACCATTAGCCAGACGTTTTCAATTCGTGAGAGATCTGGAGAATGTTGTGGCCAGGGCAGCAGTCGAACATTTTCTGTATCCAAAATGGCCGGTACAGGACCTGCAACATGCGGTCGTGCATTATCCTGCTGAAATGTAGGACTTCACAGGGATCGAATGAAGGGTGGAGCCACGGGTCGTAACAGATCTGAAATGTACCGTCCACTGTTCGGAGTGCCGTCAACGCGAACAAGAGATGACCGAGACGTGTAACCAATGGCACCCCATGCCATCACGCCGGGTGACACGCCAGTATGGCGATGACGAATACACGCTTCCAATGTGCGTTCACCGAGATATCGCCAAACACGGATGCGACCATCATGATGCTGTAAACAGAATATGGATTGAGAATGAGATTTTCACTCTGCAGCGGAGTGTGCGCTGATATGAAACTTCCTGGCAGATTAAAACTGTGTGCCCGACCGAGACTCGAACTCGGGACCTTTGCCTCTCGCGGGCAAGTGCTCTACCATCTCAGCTACCGAAGCACGACTCACGACCGGTACTCACAGCTTTACTTCTGCCAGTATCTCGTCTCCTACCTTCCAAACTTTACAGAAGCTCTCCTGCGAACCTTGCAGAACCAGCACTCCTGAAAGAAAGGATATTGCGGAGACATGGCTTAGCCACAGCCTGGGGGATGTTTCCAGAATCAGACTTTCACTCTGGAGCGTAGTGTACGCTGATATGAAACTTCCTGGCAGATTAAAACTGTGTGCCCGACCGAGACTCGAACTCGGGACCTTTGCCTATCGCGGATCAGTGGACAAAGTTCAAAACCATCCTACAATATGCGGTTAGATGAGTATGTGCCAAGCAAGATCGTAAGAGATGGAAAAGAGCCACTGTGCTACGACAACCGAGTTAGAAAACTGCTGTGGAAGCAAAGGGAACTTCACAGCAAACATAAACATAGCCAAAGCCTTGCAGACAAACAAAAATCACGCGAAAGATCCCTTATCTTTTAGCTACAATATAGCAGGCCAGCAACTGGAAGCAGTTAATTTCATAAATTATCTGGGTGTAGTCATTAGGAGTGATTTAAAATGTAATGGTCATATAAAGTTGATCGTCGGTAAAGCAGATGCCAGACTGAGATTCATTGGAAGAATCCTAAGGAAATGCAATCCGAAAACAAAGGAAGTAGGCTACAGTACACTTGTTCGCCCACTGCTTGAATACTGCTCAGCAGTGTGGGATCTGTACCAGATAGGGTTGTTAGAAGAGATAGAGAAGATCCAACGGAGAGCAGCGCGCTTCGATACAGGATTATTTAGTAATCGCGAAAGCGTTACGGAGATGATAGATAAACTCCAGTGGAAGACTCTGCAGGAGAGACGCTTAGTGGCTCGGTACGGGCTTTTGTTGAAGTCGGTCGCAGGTTCGAATCCTGCGTCGGGCATGGATGTGTGTGATGTCCTTAGGCTGGTTAGGTTTAATCAGTTCTAAGTTCTAGGCGACTGATGACCTCAGAAGTTAAGTCGCATAGTGCTCAGAGTCATTTGAACCATTTTTGTTGAAGTTTAGAGAACATACCTTCACCGAGGAGTTAAGCAGTATGTTGCTCCCTCCTACGTATATCTCGCGAAGAGACCATGAGGATAAAATCAGAGGGATTAGAGCTCACACAGTGGCATACCGACAGTCCTTTCCACGAACAATACGAGACTGGAATAGAAGGGAGAACCGATAGAGGTACTCAAGGTACCCTCCGCCACACACTATCAGGTGGCTTGTGGAGTATGGATGTAGATGAACATGTCTAGGCACGTCGTTTCTGTGTCAGTCTCCTCAGGTAGTAGAATGGTTCAGTTATCTTGTCGCATGTGAGACCACACAAAACAGTCCCTGAGAGCCGACCTCGCACCTTTTTCTTGATACTCTGTAGAGTCTGTGATTCTCAAATGCGTACTTTATATTTATTTACAGTTCCAGACACATGGAGTGTGGACTGATCAAGAACTATTACACTTAACATGAAAGCCAGATTCCAGTTGGTTCGTTTAAGCATTTCACATGCAAAGCCATTTTTCCATTGCTTCTCGTCTGGCATTATGGGTTGCAGAATCTACACCTAGTGTAATGCAGATACAACCGTTTTTTGAAGACCTTGTTAATAGTTATACGTGGCATCCGAAGTTCCTTCGAAACCTGACGAAATAATCTGCGTAGACTTCGCTTCGAGGGACAACAGCAACTTACTCTTTAGAGACACATCGACCCCTTGCAGGCCACTTCAGAACGTTGCCAGTGGCTGTTTCCACTTTCTTGTAAACAGAACGAACTTGCCCTTGGACCATAAGAATGGGTTGAAACTCCACATACCAAAGCACAGTACGTGCCTTCTACCATCAACTGACAACATGTTCGCCTGGACATGTGACAATGAGAAAACGATAACTCACGAAACGTTGACAAATACTGGGCAGAAACTTCAGGTCGTTCTGCACGCAAAGGGCAAATCAGACCTGGAACAAAGGAAGAATCATTTTTTATATATTGCCTCAAAAATAGGGCATTTCGGTGTAGCCAACCGATGTTACAGAACATTATAATTAAGAAATCTCTTCGAATCAGCTACTTTGAAGACAACGTGTGTTCTTTGCCAGAGCAATTTATTGTTTTTGAGACACAAATGAAGACTGTATCTTCACTGAGGATGCCCCTGTATCTGTTAGCTGCGGGTTTTCTCGTTCTTTGGTTGTGTCTGGTGTGGTGGGTCCTGTTTACTTCCTTACTGGTAGTTCACATTATATAGTCTGCTCTTAGAGAGTACTGAATAAAAAATTAATAGTCAAATGAATCAACAAATATTACAAGAAGTTATATACCGGTAAAAGATTTGGTCTTTTGTGGGTACCAAAAAGTTTTCATTTTATTGACATACATACATTTAGTGAAATTAAGCTTGATTCTTCCTTGTACACGCAGGAAGCACCACCTGCCATCAGAGGCGCAGTTCTGGGTTGGTGTCCGAGCCCAGTACACAAACTGAATCATCAAGGAAGAGCGAAAGCAAGAAGGCTACTATTGCACTGTGTCCTGTTGGAAGACACTACGTACTCTCACCAGGAAGGAATAACAAAATTAGGGTTCAATAACCTATCGACGAACTAGACCGGGATTGTCTCTTTCGAAGAACGACCCTGATATTCATCTAATTTCCTGAAGGAGACAACAGGTGTGGGACATCGAGGCACATTTTTCTGCCGCGAATGTCTGCCGCTGATTTGACCTTGAAGAGCTGCTGAAAGTGGTGGTTGGAGATCAGGGGTTTGATGGCGGAGGACAGTGGAGGGGGACGGGGCTCATAGGCAGCAGGAAGGGAGCAGCAGGGGTTCACGTAAACATCGTAGAGCACACAAGAGCTGCGTCAGTGTAATATCGGATTACATTGGGAAATTGTGTCAGGCACATGCATGTACAATCACGTCCACACATTCGTTACTCAAGAAACCGACATCACCTTATGCACTTCTGTGCCTATACATTTGCATGTTTGTGAAAAGTTTGGTAATAACTTTTAAATTAAAATATTTTTCAGATGTTTGACTTAGTTCTTATCCTTGGGAGCCTTTACAATTACTATTTGTGGAAGGAACATTAGTATATCTTTATTTTTCGTAAATATGTATTACATTTTCATTCATGGTTCTCTGGATACTTACCAATTTATACTCATCCACAGAGATAGAAGTTGCAAGATTTTCTTTGTCTTGATAAGACATTTGAGGTTTCACAGCTGAAATAGTTGAATAAATCCTTTTACAACCACTTATAAGACTTATGTGTTCGTTAACCTATTTCGAGAGATTCATTCTCAAATGTTACGTGGTTGTCTGGTGAAATGATCTTTGTAACATTTTATTGTGAGATTAAAGATGTCAGATCTTATCATGAAAATAAAGGTGCCAGAAAAGTCCTAATTCTGTCTGCAGAAGAATATACTCAGTTCATTCCTGGGAGGGGAAATGTCTGAAGTGTAGGCCTACCACAGTGATGGATGTTTTGCATATGCATGACTACAATGTATAGTTACAGATAAGACTAGCATTTTCTGCTTGAAGTCAATATTAACAGCATAATGGGATAGTAATAAATACTGTATGTTAATAAATATGAAACTTCACACAGTAGATGCATAAGATATATGAATTTATGCTTTGTCACTATTTCTGTGTCCGCCCTGATAGCTGAGTGGTCAGCGTGTCGGATTGCCGTCCTACGGGCCCGGGTTCAATTCCCGGTTGTGTCAGGCATTTTCTCCGCTCAGGGACTGGGTGTTGTGTTGTCTTCATCGTCAACTCATCCCATCCGGCGCGCAGGTCGCCCAATGTGGCGTCGAATGTAATAAGACCTGCACCAAGGCGACCGGAGCTGCCCCGTAAGGGACCTCCCAGCCAATGACGCTGAACGCTCATTTCCATTTCCACTATTTCTGTTCTGTGTAATACCACCAGCGGAAAAATGCTTCCATCGGAACACAAAAAGAGGAATATGCTCCTCTTTACTGAAAGACTCTGGCTGAAAAGTAGGGATGCAGCTACCTCATTCTTCCTTGCTGAGAAACTTCAAAAATTTTCCCAAAAATTTTGGCACACGAACATATGTATACTATTTTTTTAATAAAGCTCACCTCTCACTCCCACAATCTCCCCTAACTGTATCTCGCTCACACCCACTAGTCCATCGTTGTAAATCTCTCATACCTATATACCCCCAAGTGCCCATTCCCACTCACTGATTGAGCCTAACTCATTGCCATTGTCTCTTTGTGTCTCTCCACCACCGTCTCGTACCTCACAGCCACTGTCTCCTTCGTTCTACCCTATTAATACTGTCTCCTCTCACTTTCACTATCTCCCCATTTCTCCTACTACTTCTATCTCATTCGTTCCTTCCCACTGTTTCTGTCTCTTCTAACTATCACTATACCTCTCCTCCTTGTTGTCATTGTCATAGATACTGTCTCTCATTATCAATGCCTCGCAGCCACATCCACTTTCACCTTCTCTTTATTCGCCTCCCATTGCCACTGTCTCCTTCACTCTTCCTATTACTCTTCTGTTACTGTCGACTATCTTCAACTCCCACTGTGTCCCTCCCTTTCTCCAACACTGCCATTGTCTCTCTCCCTCTTTCTGTACCATAGCCACTGTCACCTATCTTCCAGTATTCGCTTCCTTTCTGTCTCTTTCCTTCTACCACTGGCTCCCTCTCTCTCCGCATAGAAAGCACGATTATGTCCACAAGCCAAAACTTCAGCGGCAAACTTTAAACATGCTGGGGAAGGTACAATGAGATACCTTTCGATGAATAGTAGAGTGTTCGCTTTTTTCTGCTCCGATAGGAATTTTTTTTCTGCTGTTTCCCTTCTTTTCCCTGCTACAGCAGGGCGTGTCATTCTTACTAAAAGAATTTTGTGTATGAGTGAAATTTTTATGGTTTGCTTATGGGGAATTGAAACAAAGCAGAACTAAATACTTTTCTACCTCAGGCCGGATTTTGGGTGCACAAAAATTCTGCATGTTCTTCCCAGAATTCTTCTCTCCATAAGGGAGACACTTTCAGCATATCTCTCCGTGTTACGTTGCTTTATAAACTACGTTTTCGCCTTAAGTTTGATTTTGCGTGCGTATTTTATGAGTAAAAAAGGGTAATTTTGAACCTCCGAATCTCGAAAAACGGGTAAAGAAATGAAGAAATATTTCAAGGGTGTTTGAGGTTGGGATTTTAGGAATGTATCTTAAAAGTTACAACAATTTGCCGTATATTGCCGTCTTGGAAAACGCGGCCCGGATTTTGTACCCAGAAACCATGTTTCTTGGGTTTCCTTATGAACAGCCCATGAACTAAATCGTATCCCCATAAGCCCCTCTAGCTGCACCGTAGATCACATCTGACGCAAGGAGACCAAACCGATTTGCTCCATTTCGTTGAGCTGGAGTAAGACGATACTTCTCTTGGGTGCAAATGGACCGTGGTCCAATGGCTATCAAAAACAGTTGAGCCAGTCTTTATATCGCCAACAGAGCTCCGAGGTATGAGAGACGGAAAAATCCTGTTCTTAAACGCGACGTTTTGGAACGTATTGGGTAGCGTACGCTGTCGCATGATTACCGATTATGAAGACAAGCAGTTTCCCACATACGACATATGGTTTCGAGTAGATGGTTTAAATGGAAGAAAGGAATAGCGGGAAATCTAGTAGAAGGCTTCACCACTACCTGCTGTGGGATACCACTGGGAAAACTTGTATAACAGAAATTTTTCCTTAGATGGGGTTTCGATTGGTATCCGCGTTTGAAGACAGATGGCATTGAAAATGCAGCTTGGCGTTACCAACGTGGCCAGTCAACTGTTAGAAGGCGCTGAAACTAAAATGACTCTGATCCATTGCTTAGTTTGCACTTGATAGTCATTTCAGTAATTTGTGTTATGTGGTTTTCACTGAGGTGGGCAAAGTACATTATTATTAAGTAACTCCCTTTTTGAGGTTTGTTTGGAAAACACATGACAAGGGGAAAAAAAGAAAATTTCGCTATAATATAAGTCATCAATGGTGATCGTTAGATACTGGATGAAAGTGATCGAAAATCTGTTTGTAGGAGTCTGTAAGTATGTTGATGGGAGCGACAAATAATATTTCACACGATAACTTTATGATAAACTGCTGGGGGGCTCTACGGCTGCCGCGATGTCTGGCAAGAACCGGGTATGCCTTTTGACTTCAAAGGAATTGGGATATCCGAAGACCTTCTTGCGTCGTATTGTCAACATCGATGAAATCGTAATTAAAACCCAGGAAATCAAACTGTAATAGAAACAATGGGTTGTGTCCACTGAATTTCCTCCAAAGGTAAGTGCCAGAAATTTGTGGCAACAATTTTTTTTGCGATGAAAAGTGTGTCTCACTCATACACTTCTTACAAAAAGTAAAAACAGTCGCTTTAAACTACTACAGTGCGGTATCTGTCATCTCCCGCATGAAACTGAACGAAACATGGCGCATTTGGCTAAGGACAGTACGACACTGAACCAACACATTTATATAGATCTGTCACTGCAAAACTGCGTGAAATGCATTATGGGTTGCCGCTATATCGGCGTATTCACCAAATATGACTTCCTCAGATTCCTTCTTGTTCCCAAAATGAAATGGCTTCAGATAATGAAGGCTCAAATGACTGGATGAAAGTGATCGAAAATCTGTTTGTAGGAGTCTGTAAGTATGTTGATGGGAGCGACAAATAATATTTCACACGATAACTTTATGATAAACTGCTGGGGGCTCTACGGCTGCCGCGATTTCTGGCAAGAACCGGGTATGCCTTTTGACTTCAAAGGAATTGGGATATCCGAAGAACTTCTTGCGTCGTGTTGTCAACATCGATGAAATCGTAATTAAAACCCAGGAAATCAAACTGTAATAGAAACAATGGGTTGTGTCCACTGAATTTCCTCCAAAGATAAGTGCCAGAAATTTGTGGCAACAATTTTTTTTTCGATTAAAAGTGTGTCTCACTCATACACTTCTTACAAAAAGTAAAAACAGTCGCTTTAAACTACTACAGTGCGGTATCTGTCATCTCCCGCATGAAACTGAACGAAACATGGCGCATTTGGCTAAGGACAGTACGACACTGAACCAACACATTTATATAGATCTGTCACTGAAAAACTGCGTGAAATGCATTATGGGTTGCCGCTATATCGGCGTATTCACCAAATATGACTTTCTCAGATTCCTTCTTGTTCCCAAAATGAAATGGCTTCAGATAATAAATGCTCAAATGACGAAGTCATCGTCCTGTCAGAGGAGTGTTTCGGAGAACTTGAAAGTTGGTATTTTATGGGAGAAGTGTGTACCTCTAAAAGCTGACATTGCTTTTGTTAGTGAAAGTGATTTACTACTAATCACTTGCTCCAAAGGAATTTATTTATTTCATCCACCGCAAATCACACTTCAAATTTTGGAACAAATGTGAGGCACGTACGTGGTCGACTCTGAGAACTATGAGACAGAGGATGGACCAAAGTTTGTCTTAAGATATTAGACATTGGCTCGACGCTCATTGGACGAAGGTGTATGATGGTAGGTGGAATAGCGTCGTTATGATCACGGCATTGGCACATAAAAAACGGTATTTTTGAAAACACTTCTTTCTCTAAACGCGTATAACACTGCTCTAAGAGTTTTATACCCGTCTCTTGACTATCTTGTTTGTTTTCCAAAGCCTTCGCAGTGTCCTAACATTTTTGACTGTATCCAAGTACTGCTGTGTCATTTCCTCATGGACCCCAACATGCTGAAACACATACAATCTTTATGACTTTAATAACAGTCTTGCGGCTGCGTTTTTGCGTATACTCTTACGTGGCCTATAGGTACATCTGATTGAAGATAATGCAGCCTTATCATTATGTCTGAACTTTCTTTAAGAATTTCATCTCATGAGATTTGGTGTTCGGCCGTGGGAAAGACCCTTGCGATGTGGTTCTCGGCCGCGTTACAGTACTGCCGCGCATTTTAGCTACTGTAGTGCTGTGCTCCTCAAGGTCTTGTCCCTGATGTTAGGATGGATTGTCTACAGTATACTCAATTGTTCAATTGTAGCCGGAATTCCACAGGAAAACTTGCTCGAGGGACAGCTACACAAATTTTGCGCTTCAGAATTTCCATTGTAAGAGCAAGTGCACCTCGAATTTTACGCCGACGATAGAAGCTTTACTCACTTATTATGAACGTGGCACACCTATGTCGCTGCCTCCAACCAGAGTGTAACATTCCGAAATTTTGGACGACAGACAGAGCATCTGTAACTTAATGCAGCAAAATACAGGTGGTCAGCATGTGTAGGCGACGGCTACCAGTCGACATCCAACCGATGACTCCTGTTTGCTGGATGTAATTGTCGTTATATCTCGGAGTGGAGATGGCCAGACGTCCGACTCGGCGTTCACATCTCTTTAACCCGTCGTCCACGAACTGCAGTTACCAGGACTGCAGTAGGTGGCAGTGGTGTGAAGTAATGCCACCTCCAGCCACTTTCAGCGAATCCTGTAAGTAGGCTGTTTAGGATTTTTTACTGGTAACGGCACGTAGCGCTCTGTATGAAAATCACTGGCTGTGCTGTGAGCAGTCTGTGGCTGGTTGGCATTGTTGTAATATTCGCTATTGTAATGTTGGGCAGTTGGCTGTTATTAGCGCGTAGCGTTGCGCATTTGGAGGTGAGCTGCCAGCAGTGTTGGATATGGGGAGAGAGATGGCGGAGTTTTGAGAGCGGATGATCTGGACTTGTTGTGTCCATCAGAGACAGTAAATTTGTAAGACTGGATGTCATGAACTGATATATATATAATGACTTTGGAACACTATTAAAGTAAAGACATTGTTTGTTCCCCATCAAAATCTTTCATTTGCTAAGTATGCCTATCAGTAGTTAGTGCCTTCAGTAGTTAAAATCTTTTATTTAGTTTGCAGTTGTGGCGCTCGCTGTATTGCAGTAGTTCGAGTAACGAAGCTTTTTGTGAGGTAAGTGATTCATGAAAGGTATAGGTTATTGTTAGTCAAGGACATTCTTTTGTAGGGATTACTGAAAGTCAGACTGCGTTGCGCTAAAAATATTTTGTGTCAGTTCAGTGTTGATCAGAATAAGTAAAGAGCTAAATGTCTGAGTACGTTCAGTTCTGCTCAGCTGTTTAAAAATCAAATAATGTAAAAGGTTTATCAGCACAATAATTCACAATTTTTTCTAAGGGGACGTTTCAATCCTTGACGTTCAAACTTGCGCTCTGAATCGGGATCTCGACTTGCTAGGGAGCTTTCCACCGACGTGTTACACGATCTCAACTGTTACTGTAGGAAAGCTTCCACAAACTGGACTCAGTCAGGGTGACCTGACCATGTGCACCACTACCATCAAAGTTGGAAGCATGAGAATAATAGATTAACTCATTTAAAGAGGGAGAGATGTGAAAACAAAAAAAAAAATTACGTGACTAAACACAAACAATAGTTCATTTTTTTCATTATTTAAAATTGTAATAATGTAGAATGTCAAAAAGTAAGAAATAGCCTGAGAAGGCGAGCGAAGACAGTCCTGAAGCCAGTTATTCTTTATATTTTTATAATTTTAATGTAGGCAAGGCGGGAGGCTAGTAGGGAATTAACCTTTGAACTCAGTATCTAGACTCCCTTCATGTCTCCAGGAATCAGTCAGTCACCGCATCTGATGCGTCAACTCTGTTGTACGCATGTTTACCACAAGGATCTGGTAGCACACCAGAGAGTCTTTTGTTCGTTCCTCATTGTGACTTCCACTTTACCATGTTGCCTCTCTTACAGGTTACAAGAATGGACTGCATAGCTTCATCCTCGATACGTATAAGCTGAATGTCAACGCACGTCCTCACATAGCCTTAGCGAGCATGGCGCTCATGAACCCATTTGGTTGGAATGTTTCGAATTCCCCCCCCCCCCCCCCCCCTCTCACAACCCACCTCCACCCCTACTCCCTGACTTGGCGCTTCCATATTATCATCTTTTCACCTTCCTGAAGACAAATATGAGTGGAATTAAAGTTTAAACCGACGAGCAGGTGCAGATGAAGATTCTGAGGTGAGGGTAGGAGGTGGCGGGAGAGTTCTTCGAGGAAAGCATAAAGAAGCCAGTGTCCCGCCTCGAGTATTTCCAAACAGCATCTGTTGAAACAGGTAGGTTTACCCTGCATTATTTTCCTGTATCGGTTCCATTTTTCATATCCATTACCGTAATTTTACCCCATGGATCTAAGATCAGGGACCTTTAGCCACACAATGCACTGTGTGAGGCACCGGAAAAAGGTCACTCAAAACATGTCTGGTATCAGTAGCTTTGTAGACCAGCTGTTTTCGCTGAACTACGGCGAACTATGCAGACAATTTTTTAACATTGCTTTAACGTTTATAATTGTCAGATTATCAAACTGCCTCTTTGTAAAGGAATTTATATACCTTTTTCCTGAAGCAAGGGTCTGCTAAGAGGACGTTAGCGACATAGCATGCACGGAACTGGATCACACAGTAAGAGGACAACAGCACCGCATACTATCCACCTCTAGGAATACAGGTCCCACAGACATCTGCCTACTGTTTCAAATGTGAGCAACTATTTAACTCAGGT
This sequence comes from Schistocerca americana, assembly GCF_021461395.2. Classification (NCBI taxonomy): domain Eukaryota; kingdom Metazoa; phylum Arthropoda; class Insecta; order Orthoptera; family Acrididae; genus Schistocerca; species Schistocerca americana. Next base: position 127,469,603 of record NC_060122.1, on the reverse strand, counting down.
TCACTTTGTTTATTTACCTGTGCACTTGAAACCCACCAGTCTTTTCTCCGCTCTTGAGGGTACTCAGACTTTTCAACGGGTACAACAGCTGAAGAAGTCGATGTGGTTTTTGTTTATGGTGAGTGTCACCAAACTTTTAGATGGATTGTGAAGGTGTAAGCGAGAATGTGTTCTGCTCCTGCCAAGCCCTTACAACCTGCCATTTCAAATTCTATCAAAAAATTAAAGAAACTGAGTCTGTGGAAAATAAAATACACCCACAAAAAGGGACAGCAGCTGATGAAAGAAATGCAGCTAAATTTGTAGTGGACGTATCACAAAATCTACACCTGCGAATATTATAATTCAACGCATTTTGTTCTTTCCACATTTCGCATCATTTACAGCTTCCTGTAAAAGACTTTAAGAATCGGTTACAGTTCTGCAGAGACTGTAGGTGAGTTGATTTTTGCGCGCTAGATTTTGTTTACAGATGAAGCATCTTTTACAAACCATGCACATCAATTTTCGCGGTATGCACTACTAGTCACTTACAAATCCACGCTGGCAGAGAGAACTGGATAGAAAACAATCTTGATCTGTCAATGTACAGGACGGGATTTCCAATACTGACATCAATAATTCCTGTTTTAAGGAAGGGACTCCAAGTATTCACGTTTATCTACGGATACATAGAGATCTGATGCTGTAATTATTGGAAGACGTCCTGCTGGACACAATGCAGTCTACATGGTATCAGCAAGACTGATGTTCCGATCAATCATCACAGATAATGACAGCCATTCTTAGCAAAACGTTTCGAGGTCGTTGGATCAGTCATTTGAGAAACACAAAATGACCTGCTCTCTCACCAGACCAAATAGCTCTAGACTTTTGTGTCGGGAGAAAATTAAAACTGGAGGTTCTGAAACACCCGTGATTAATTTTTTTATTGATTGGCGACTGCATGGAGTTCTGTGTGCACAACGACCATATATGTTAAATTAAAAGGAAGGTAAGCGTTGGCCATAATATTGATGTTTTATTGATATCATAGAGTTATTGTGATCGTTTCTCAGTTTTGGTTAGTGATAACTTGATACCAGTGTCTGAGTTTAATTTGAACAGCACTGAAGATTATCACTATGTGATCGAAAATCGATTATGCTATCAATAAAACATCAATATTACGACCAAAGCTGACCTTCCTTATAATTTTAAATTTTTTATTGTAAGTGATTGAATAATGTAGGAGCTTAACCTTTCATTTTGATGACTGTTACCTAATGGATAAGAGGTGATCAGTTTTAACTGCTAGGGGAGCTGTTTCAGTCGGATTTTGGCTGGTCACTAATATTGTACTGAAGTAATAGAGGTTTTCTGTAACCAAGTTCATGTAAGTTTTCACTGAATAAGGCAATATATTACCATCAAACAGAATAGTAGACAGTCACCATCTTCATCATACATGTCTATTCATGTCCAAGCACAGGTCAAATTCACCGAAATCTGACACACGTTGTTATAATGGTTCAAATGGCTCTAAGCACTATGGGACTTAACATCTGAAGTCATCAGTCTCCTACTCTTAGAACTGCTTAAACTTAACTAACCTAAGGACATGACACACATCCATGCCCGAGGCAGGCTTCGAACCTGCGGCCATAGCAGCAGCGCAGATCCGGACTGAAGTGCTTATAATCGCTCTGCCACAGCGGCCAGAACTGTTATAATCTGCAATCATGATACACACTGCAATCCACTGGTCGATGTGGTACATCAGAATGCGGAACATCAGCATTCCATCTTTACAATCACTTTTTGTGATAATATGTACTTCATCGTTAGTCGGTGTAATTCTGACGTCTTACTGAGTGTCAGTTCATGGCATGGGCAGTGGGGAGGGTGGGGGGGGGGAGGTTTGGGGGGAAGAGAGGGAGAGAGAGAGAGAGAGAGAGAGAGAGAGAGAGAGAGAGAGAAAGAGATGATAAGCCACATCTTGCTACGCCATTACACTACCCCTCAGTTGACTCATGACTGCGGATCCATTACACTCTAGAAGTAAACATATACAACTACTGAAGGCATGAAATTTTGTATAACACGCACTTATGCTGTGATACACGAAAATGAAATTCAGTGTGCAGCATTGTCTGACCGAAACCGCTTTATCGCTGGTACCAATGCTCAGCCTCAAGATTCTGAGCACTTTATATGACAGTCTTCACAACGAACACAAGAGCCGAACCTGAGTTACGTGTCCACATACATTTGGTGCAGTATGGCACACGTTTCTGCAACTTCCTCCTGGCGTTGGGACAGGAATTTGTGGCGCTTTTAACTTACTACTGTTCGATCAAGTACCATGCACGTTAGGCCATCGAAGTCCTCTCAAAAGGCTCTGTTCATGCTACAGAAGAAATGCATAGTTCCATGAAAAAGTCGGTGTTATAATTTGGCAAATATAAACATTAAAAGTTACATGCATATATCAGAAAATTTGCCACATTGGTAGCTGCCACACCCAATAATTCTCCAAAAATTTCGATTTTAATTTGGGCTTAAATTTGATAGCATAATGTTGTGTACATAGTTCTGCGTAGTCAGTGCGTACACAACTTTCCCACTAGAGCGCGCCCTGTTAAGTACAACAGTGCAGTCGCAGCGCTCGTCCATCTCCACACTAGGAGATGGCGCTGCCATAGAGACGGACCATATTCTGCTTCCGCCGATCTGCGTATTAATATGTAACGCAGCCAATGAGATTGCTGCTAATGTAGAACCTTTTCTCCTCGCGGATCACACTCGCGCATTGATACATGAACACGCGAGGTATTATAACGAGTGTACAGACCTCTGATTAGTCAGTCTGCATTTGTCTGCACTAGTCTGTACCAGTCTGCATTTGTCTGCAACAGTCTGTACGAGTTCTACATTTGTCTGTACCAGTCTATAGTCAAGTTTCAGTCTGCACCTAATAAGATTACCATATTCCTGTACATAGCCATGAAGATAAATGTAGACACACTTTTGTCAAGTATCAGATATATATGTGAGAATAAGATTAACGAACCAATACCAAAGGAACTTCAGATTGTCAATTGTAAATAGCATCCAGAACCAAGTTAAGTAATTTTTATGCTTGTTATTATTTTAATAAATGTGTGTGAAAATTAGTCAAGTTCTGTTTAAAGTTGGTCTCCGTCAATCTGCTACTCTAAGCGTGCAAGTGGCATTTCTATCGTCCGACCTAACGGCAGAAGATAAACACGCCACGATAAGACCACAAAACATATTGCTGACACTCGCCTACTTCGTTAGGGCGACAAGTCAAATAATCTGATGGTTGTGTGTACTGAAGGTCTTACAGTATGCACACCACACGTAAATATGCATGACAAATCGAAAGCTGCGTGTTACTGACACACTCTCTAAAGGAGCTGATGAATCGATGACAGGGCAGAAAGATACGATTAGATTACCTGAAGGCATGAACGTGAGGAACAGGGTGCTGTAGGTGGTCACGATGGAGACGAAAGCCGCGACGAGCCGCAAGTCCAGCGTGAGCACGCCCAGCAGGTTGACCACGGGGCGTCCAGAGGACACCTGCCGTGCCAGCAGCCGCAGCTCGCGGTGGGCGGCGGCGCCCACACGCCGCCCTCCCAGCAGCAGCTGCGAGCACAGCCGGAGTGTGACGCTGGCTTCGGTCACTGTCCAGTGGCCAGGCAGCAGCAGCAGCAGGGCTAGCGTGCTCACTTTGAATATCAGTCCAATCCCCGACTCCTTAATGATCTCCTCGAATGCCGTGCCTGGCGATGACAGTTTACGAAGAATGAAATAAATCTTTACTACAATTGTCAGCGCGAGCATTGCAAAGTTTAACACTAACACGCTGGTATGGATGGAGGTAACAAACAGTGACAATTCACAGAGTGCTGCATAGGCCCGCCTGAGCGATCGCAAGTAGGACGCTCTGCAACATGCGCTTTGGCTGTTCACTTGTGACGCCCGTCTTGTTACCGAGCCTTTCTTGCAAGGTGCCCCACAAACCTCGTTTCGCATGTTTAGGAGGCAAATGTTTAGGAGTGAAACTCTTTGCCTGATAATGAACTGCAAGTCCATGTATTTCAAAATAACTAGTATACCAGCTCCCAAGCTTTTCAGACTAAATATTGCCCCTACAACAGCACCCCAACCAACACGAGTACGAAAAGGTCCAGTGAGAAATAGACAAGACCAGAGAAACAATAAAAACAGTTGAAGTTTGACGAACCGTTTCTGGTTTGTCTTTTCCGACCCAACATGGACCATCAGAACTCTGTCACATAACGTTAGTAACCGTAATATTTCCATGTATTTGTGTGTATTGCATAAAATATCTGTACCTATTGCAGTAAAAGATAAAATTGGGTATTGTCAAGCACCTATAACTACAACATAATTTACTGCAGAGAATGTGTTTATCATACCACAAAAAAAGTCTAAAAATATGAAAGCAGATGTCAGCTGCAGAATAATAGCGAGTATTAGGATGGCAATATCCGATCTGGACTGCTTGAGCGATGTGGTCCTCACATCTATAGTGAATGGCGTGAGCCCAAACAGCTTGCACGCGAAGTGGAATGGTTTGCACGCCAGCAGTAAGATCTTAGTGAGCTGTGTTGCCTGAAACTCGAGTCCATTTGTTGTCGTCATCTGAAAAAGGATCAGACACAGTTATCAAATTAGTTAATACTGATTTCAGGTAGATATTTCAATACGAAGAATCAGCGTTTTGAGAAATTTTTGTTTTGGAATTTTTTCACATATATCGTTAACATTAGCAGCCATTTTTCCTCCCTTGCTACTACAGTTAAGCTACAGACATGCTGACAGCTGCGAACCACCTGCATCCCTTCGTGCTTGAAGTCTTCCCCGAAGGCGATGTCACCTTTCAGCAGTATAACTATCCATGTCTCGGAACGAGAACCGCCTTGCCACTGTTCGTGCGGTTCCCCCTGGCGGAGGTTCGAGTCCTCCCTCAGGCATGGATGAGTGTGTTGTCCTTTGAGTGAGTTAGTGTAAGTTATATTAAGTGGTGTGTAAGCCTAGGGATCGATGATCTCAGCAGATTGGTCCCATAGCGGTTCCCCCTGGCGGAGGTTCGAGTCCTCCCTCAGGCATGGATGAGTGTGTTGTCCTTTGAGTGAGTTAGTGTAAGTTATATTAAGTGGTGTGTAAGCCTAGGGATCGATGATCTCAGCAGATTGGTCCCATAGGAACACATCAACACCACATAGCTCCACATGCCTGCCAACAACATGGATAAACAAGCTATATAATATTTTGGCACATCAGTGCCGAAATGTATTGTTATTTTACGCTTACATTCAATTTTATGTGCTATTCGTATATATATATATATATATATATATATATATATATATATATATATATATATATATATACATATATATACGGTGTTACAAAAAGGTACGCCCAAATTTCAAGAAACATTCCTCACACACAAATAAAGAAAAGATGTTATATGGACATGTGTCTGGAAACGCTTAGTTTCCATGTTAGAGCTCATTTTAGTTTCGTCAGTATGGACTGTACTTCCTCGAGTCACCTCCAGTTGGCCCAGTTGAAGGAAGGCAATGTTGACTTCGGTGCTTGTGTTGACATGCGACTCATTGCTCTACAGACAGTACTAGCATCAAGCACATCAGCACGTAGCATCAACAGGTTAGTGCTCATCACGAACGTGGTTTTGCAGTCAGTGCAATGTTTACGAATGCGGAGTTGGCAGATGCCCATTTGATGTATGGATTAGCACGGGGCAATAGCCGTGACGCGTTACGTTTGTATCGAGACAGATTTCCAGAACAAAGGTGTCCCGACAGGAAGACGTTCGAAGCAATTGATCGGCGTCTTGGGGAGCACGGAACATTCCAGCCTATGACCAGCGACTGGGGAGGACCTAGAAATACGAGGACACCTGCAATGGACGAGGCAATTCTTCGTGCAGTTGACGATAACCCTAATGTCTGCGTCAGAGAAGTTTCTGCTGTACAATGTAACGTTGACCTCATCACTGTATGGAGAGTGCTACGGGAGAACCAGTTGTTTCCGCACCGTGTACAGCCTGTGCAGGCACTATCAGCAGCTTATTGGCCTCCACGGGTACACTTCGGCGAATGGCTCATCCGACAATGTGTCAATCCTCATTTCAGTGCAAATGTTCTCTTTACTGATGAGGCTTCATTCCAACGTGATCAAATTGTAAATTTTCTCAATCAACATGTGTGGGCTGACGAGAATCCGCACGCAATTGTGCACTCACGTCATCAACACAGATTTTCTGTGAACGTTTGGTCAGGAATTGTTGGTGATGTCTTGATTGGGCCCCATGTTCTTCCACCTAAGCTCAATGGAGCACGATATCATGATTTCATACGTGATAATCTACCTGTGCTGCTAGAACATGTGCGTTTAGAAGTACGACACAGCATGTGGTTCATGCACGATGGAGCTCCTGCACCAGTCGAAGTGTTCGTACGCTTCTCAACAACAGATTCGGTGACCGATGGATTGGTAGAGGCGGACCAATTCCATGGCCTCCACGCTCTCCTGACCTCAACCCTCTTGACTTTCATTTGAAAGCTCTTGTCTACGCAACCACGGTACCAAATGTAGAGACTCTTCGTGCTCGTATTGTGGACGGCTTTGATACAATACGCCATTCTCAAGGGCTGCATCAGCGCATAAGGGATTCCATGCGACGGAGGGTGGATGCATGTATCGTCGCTAACGGAGGACATTTTGAACATTTCCTGTACAGAGTGAAGTCACGCTGGTACGTTCTGTTGCTGTGTGTTTCCATTCCATGATTAATGTGATTTGGAGAGATGTAATAAAATGAGCTCTAACATGGAAAGTAAGCGTTTCCGGCCACATGTTCACGTAACATCTTTTCTTTATTTGTGTGTGAGGAATGTTTCCTGAAAGTTTGGCCGTACCTTTTTGTAACACTCTATATATATATATATATATATATATATATATATATATATATTCTTATTACAGGCTGCACACCCTATCTCAATTTCTAATGACTCTTCTCTCACCCCTCTACAGCTCCCGCGATTTCTCAGTCAGCCCTGCATCACGCGAGCAAGTCCATGTGCAGCGAACTACAGTATAGTTTTGGTCCAGTGAAATGTTTAATTATAGCCTGTCAATTGGAAAACTGTACTTTGTGCATCTGATACTTACAGAAGAACACATGGATACATGAAACGGACATTACCATACCGCTACGCCAGGAATAAGTGTAGGCGTGGATTTGGGGAATTCTTGTAAATTTCGAACGGCAATTGCTGGAAGGCAGTAGGTAAGGGACAGATTGGCACATTGGGTGGCAGGCGCAGAGAATGTTGACATTTTGAAAACGATTCTGAGAGACAGGTTCACAACACTGCTGGCAGGCTTGGCCCGGCGGGCACTGTGTACAAATGTGAAGTAATCAGGGCACCACAAGACACTGAGGTGCTGTGAAGAACCCATAACGTAGCAGTTAACACAGTGCTTAGTGACCCGTGTGTAAGTGCTGAAGCGGGCTAACGTTCAATTATCAAAGAACGCTGCAGTAGTACCCTCCAGAGGAAACATGTCAGAGGCGCAGGGAAAGACGTACAGCCGGCCGATGTGGCCGTGCGGTTAGGTGGCCAACCAGCCTGCTGAAACCACCTCCAACCTCAGCTGCGCAGACGAGTCATTGCTTTGGCGGGGATCGTCGCACCTTGGAGCGAGAGGGCTGCTGGCGTCCGCTCTCCGGCGCGCAGTAAGGTGCTGTCTGCAGGGGCGGGGCCGGGGCACGAACGTGTGACCTCCCGGATGCAGAGCTGTCTGCGGGCACTGAACGAGCTGCCCTGGACGGACGGCCTGAGCTGCCAAGGCTCACTACAACGACGGCAGTCGGCTGCTTCTCTTCGGCCCTCTACGTGGTGTCCACGAGTCGCGCTTGAGGGAGCAGTCAGCCGTGTTCTGGGCCTAGGTCACTGTTAACGCATCCGGCGGGCGCTTCGCTGTGGCCCAAGTAGGATCGCTAGGTTCGCAAGGCTGGGTAGTCGGACGCCGATGATGCAGATTCCAGCATGTGCATGGAGTTAACTCACGCTTGCTGCACTGCGCCACCGCTGAGTTCGACGCAAGGCCGGCAGTGTATCTTCGATGTAATAAAGTTAATGACACACTTCCCTGTGTTCCTCTACACGCTTCGGCGTGAGTCATCCCTCTCTCCCAAACCATACCTCTCGATCGTTCTGACATATTACAACCCCTGAGCTTGGGGTGTTGTAACATGATATATGTAAACAGTTAGATAACTGAAATGAGCTGTCGAGGTTAACTACAGATTTCCTGTCAAGTATGTGTCATTAAATGATATTCCTTATATTGTACACGACTGATGATATCTGGCAAGAATGGGCGAAACATATTCAGTAGACACAAATAAAACATCAACTGCAAAAGACGGAATTTTTTCTGGTGTATATGACGAAACATTATTGTTCTAATATGAGCACACCGAATAAAAAGCAAGCCCACCGCAGGATACTTCCCGTTACTACCGGGTAACAAACCCTCCAGCCTTAGTAAGGGCCGTACAACACTTTTCATAATGCTGAGATCTGAGAAATTTCCAATGTAAAGTGTTTGAAACAGGACATTATCATGGGCGCAGTTATATCAGTGTACGTGGCAACTAGAGTAATGTTTGTCTGAAATAGTGTGTCAACGCGCAAAGCCGCATGCACTCTGGATGCGAATGGGTTAGCGTTTCTTTTCAAGTGGTGTGGTGTACCAAGTTTTACGTGGCAATTTCGTGTAGAAAATGTTAAATAGCGAATGCTGCAAAAGCGATTAATACTCATTTCATTAAAGTGCAGTACCGTATATGACCTACGTTTACCTCATGTTTGCTATAGACCTAACATTGTGAATAAACATCGGTGGTTCATTTACGTCTGAACTTCATGATTTCAAAAAGTAGTCACCTAGTTAATTTAAAAGCCCAGTTTATCAAGTAATGACTGGAAAGTACTAACAAAAATTATTTAAAGGAGGAAGGAAAACTGGTAGAGGTCGAGATTAGGGATGACCAGTTTGGGATCCGAAGAAATGTACAGACACGAAAGGCAGTAGAGATCCGACGCCGTATCTTACAAGCTAGGTTGAAGGAAGGCAGCTCTACGTTTACAACCTCTGTATATTTAGGGAAAGCTTTTGACAATGTCGGCCGGAGTAACCTCTTTGAAATTCTGAAGATAGCAGAGAAGAAATATAGGCAGCAATGGGTTATCTTAAAATTATACAGAACAAATCAGCAGTTATGTCAAAGGGCATTATAGGGAGTAGCTGAGGACGCAATGAGACACAGTTGTAGTCTACCGTCGATATTATTTAGCCTATATATTTAGCAAGTTTTTACGGAATTTAATAACGAATTTGTAAAGCGAATTGAAGTTCAAGGATGAAAAAATAAAAACTTTAACATTTGTTGATTATATTGCAATTCTGTCAAAGAGTGCAAAGGACTGAAAGAGCCGTTGACCAGAACGGGCAGTGAGTCGAAAAGAGACTACGAGATGAATAACAAAATAAGCAAAACAAGGGTAATTCAGTGTAATTGAATTAAATCAGGCGATGCTGAAGGAATTAGACTAGGAAATGTGACACTAGAAGTAGTAGGTGAGTTTTGCTGTTTAGGCTGCAAAGCAACAGATGCTCAGAGTAGAGAGGGTGTCAACTGCCGGCTGTCAGTATCATGAGAAACACCTCAGTAAAAGCGAACTTCATTAAATTATACACAAATTTATGCGTTAGGGAGTCTTTTTATGGAGATGTTTGTGAGAAGTACAGTCTTACTTGAAAGTGAAACGTGGATGGTTGACTGTTCAGAAAAGTAGATAACAGAAGCTTTTGAAATATTATGCTACACATTAACACTGAAGATAAGAGAAGTGGATCGAATAACAAACAAGGAGGTACTGAATCGTATTTGGGATAAATATTTACAGCACTACTTAATTATATGACGGAATAGATAGATACGACATATCAAAGAATCACCAGTATGGCAGTGGAGGGATGTGTGGAGTTCAGGATCGTGGATGGAGGCCATTGTTATAATACCGTTGTGCTGTACGACTGAATAGAGAAACAGGTATACGAAATGCGTCCGAGAGCCTTACCTCCACCGTCATGCGAGCCATAATACTAGAACGCTCTAGCTTAATGCACCATGTTCCACCATACGAGCTCTCCTATTTAGCTGAGTTACACCACCATCAGGTGACAACAGTATCAGTAAAACGATCTATGCTCTTTTATCTGTTACTTCCATTAACAAAATGAAGACCGTAAATTCAGTTTCCCACGTAATCGCATGCCATTAATCATTGGGACCTACAGGTACAGTTATAGAAAATTCACTTCTGCCAAATTCTCGAAGCCAGTTTTTAAATTAAAGTAAAACTTCTTTTGTGTAGAAGTTTCAACATAAAAACTATCAATCCATTAAATTAAATCCATCGACCTCCTGGCAGGAATATAGCAGAATTTGCAAGAAGACTGTAAACCTTCACGGACGCAAAGGGAGCAAAACATGTTGACACACATCACCACATTACTATCTTCAAACTGAATTTAAATTTCCAAAAATCCATCAAGTATACGTTAGAAATTTCTAAATCTGATGCTGGTAAAACCCAACCACTACTGTTAGCAAGCGAACTCGAGAAAACTTAAGATGAAGACTGGAAACAGCTGAAATGCGAGTTTATCAAAACGTACCAAAACCAAATTCCTTTACGAAAGCAGAAAGAACACCCTTGATGGAACGAAGATTTTAAACACACAGTAAAATCGAAACACTAAGCATTCAAAACACGAAACATTAACGTATAAAAACCGTGCCTGACATTCATGACATATAGAAAAGAAGCTGCAAAATTAATCAGACAAACAAAACGATAATATGAGATATCAGTTATGTGGAACTGAATAAAGCATCCAAGAAACCCAAACCACAGCTTCTTTGTATAACATTTAAAATTAAGCTAAATGGGTACTAGGTCATCTTCAAGAAGAAGAATTGACGATCGGCATCTAACAACCAAAAAAACTGTAAAATTCTCTGCAGTTTCAAAAACTTTAATTTGCTTCGAGCCTACAGAACGATCGCCATCAGAAATGCCTCTGAATACAAATCCTCTTACACAAGCAGATATTAAAATCAAATTTCTATCAAATTACAAGTGGAAAAATAAGAAGCATTTATGAAGACTGAATTTCTGCAGAACTCCTGAAATCAGCTGCCCAAAAACTTGAAGAGAAACTACACTGATGATGGGAAACTTAAGTCTACCTGGAAAAATTCCGAATGACTGGATAACTGCAGTTCAGTATGTGGGAGGGAGGCAGAAATTGTTAGTGATAACACAGGAATTTCCTTACTTCCGGTCTCAGATGAAATAATCTATCCTGTGCTGAGAACAGCAACAACTCGAATGTAAACTTGCTAATACTAATCAGGTTTCAGATAAAACTTTTCTGGCCCAGAACAAATTTTCGTCCTTAAATTAATTCTCACGCCTGAAAAATATTATAACAAGAAAATAGTTTAAACCTTTCCTGGCTATGATTGAGAGGACCATCAGTCTCCCTCTTGAAAATTCTGAAAGAACTAAATCTGAACCTCAAAACCGCTGATATTACTAGTGACAGACTAAATAGTACAAAATCTGAGGTAATTCAGGACAAAAATATCAAAATATTTTGAAATTAAATCAGGAGTGACACGAGGTATTGGAATCTCTCCATAACGTTTCATTTGTTTCCTAGGAAAAGTAGTCTAAGAGTGGCGAAAGAGAAATCTGAGCTTAAAAAAAACGAACAAATCAAAATAGGAAAAACCAGTATTGGGACAGACGACATAACTCTTGTAGACAATGTGGCGATTTTTTCAGAACATCTAATTACAACAAAAATAAATAGAAAATCTTAGAGAAACATTCATTTGAAAAAAAAGTAGGTATACACAGAAGTGACAAAAGTCAGATTATAGCGACACGCACACATACAGATGGCGGTAGTGTCGCGTACACAAAGCACAGAACGGCAGTGCGTTGGCGGGGCTGTTGTCAGTGCTCAGGTGGTTCACGTGGAAAGGTCTCCGTTGTGTTTACGGCCGCACAACGGAAATTAACGGATTTGCGGAATGATAGTTGCAGCTTGGCGCATGGGACATTGCACTTCGGAAGTCGTTAGGGAATTAGATGTTCCAATATCCACAGTGTCAAGAGTTTGCTGAGAACACCAAATTTCATTGCCACCACGGACAATGCAGTGGCACCGACGACCTTCACTAAACGACCAAGAGCAGCAGCATTTACGTAGTGTTGTCAGTGCTAAAATACAAGCTACACTGCGTGAAAGGACCGCAGAAATCAATATGAGAAGCATATCGGTTGAACCTTAGATCACTGGAAAACCTGTCCTGGTCAGATGTGTCCCGATTTTTCAGCTAATACGATCTGATGGTAGGGTTCGAGTGTGCCACAGACATAATTCGTCAACAAGGCGCTATACATACTGGTGTTGGCTCCATAATTATGTGGATTGAGTTTACATGGAACGGACTGGGAGTCTCGTCCAACTGAACCGATTACATTAGTCAACAGTCATTTTACATGTAGGACGTGATACATCAAGTAGTATGTATTTAGTTGTGTAGAATCCGAATATACCTTTCAAAATGTTATAGAAGGTACCATTTTTGAGTTTTTATAAGGTCATTTATTTTTCGTGTTCAGTATTTCGTTTTTTGCTGTTATTATGTTTTGATGCTTAATTGTTTGTTTTTGATTTGCAGAGGAGAGCTAGATGATCCACAAGTCGTCAGTAAATTGTTGGTGTGGTACTCAACTGGTGTGAAATAAATCCTCAGTGAGTTTCTCCTGTGAAAGACAGTGCAAATATTTTTGTGTTTAAAACTTACACTAAGAAATATAGCAACTAGTAAAACTCGTTGCCGTCCAAACCACTCCGACGCCTTTTGTTACGTGTTTGGGTTCAAATGGCTCTGAGCACTATGGGACTCAACTGCTGAGGTCATTAGTCCCCTAGAACTTAGAACTAGTTAAACCTAACAAACCTAAGGACACCACAAACATCCATGCCCGAGGCAGGATTCGAACCTGCGACCGTAGCGGTCTTGCGGTTCCAGACTGCAGCGCCTTTAACCGCACGGCCACTTCGGTCGGCTACGTGTTTGGGAAATTCACTCTAAATGCTTAAAAAAAGCCAGTCACTGATTTGGTTAAGAAGGCATACAAATTGTATTTTGATTGTTCTGTTAGCGATCAACATAAAACTTTCCCAGCTCATATTGCCTGCATATCATGTACCACAACCTTAACCGAGTGGTTTAAAGGAAAACGCCGAGCCATTCCATTCGCTGTTCGGATGGTGTGGAGTGAGCTTAAAGACCATAATTGAGACTGTTACTTCTGTCTTAGAAATATTTCGGAACATTCAAGCAAAACTAGACATAAAATAAAATATCCAAATGAATCTTCAGTGCCTTTGCCTGTGCTTCATGATGAGCGGTTGTCTATTCCCGTCTGTAGCTTGAAAGCCACCGAACCAGACACCATGTCAAGTGAATCAGAAAGTATTGAACATATAGAAGAGTACTGCCCTCAATATCATGACACTTCGCCTCAGCTCTTTAATCAAAAGGAACTGAACGATTTGGTTCGCGATTTAAAACTTTCGAAACCGCAAGCTCAACTCTTGGGGCCCGTACTGCAACAACGGAATCCTCTAGCTCCAGGGACAAAATGTCCTGTTTCAGATCAAGAGGTGCCTCCTTCACTCAGTACTTCGATGTGATGATACAGCTAGGTTTACAACATAAGCCACAGGAGTGGCGACTATTTAAAGACTCCTGTAAAGCCGGCTTGAAAGCAATGCTACTACATAATTGCAATGCATTTCCATCGGTTCCTTTGGCTTTTGCAGTAGACATGAGAGAAACATATGAAACCATGGGTTTGTTGCTAGAGGCAATCAAATATAAGGATCATGAATGGTAGATTTGCTGTGATTTAAACGTTGTTGCACTCTGTACAGGTTTACAGGCTGGATTCACGAAATACTGCTTTTTTTGTGTCTTTTGGACAGCCGTGACACCCATAATCACTACATAGTCAAGGAATGGCCTATAAGGGAGTCATGTGTTCCTGGGAAACGTAAATGTGAACAATACCCCATTGTTTGAGACCGATAAAATCATTTTGCCTTCTATTCATATCAAGTAGCTCCGTATCAAGAACTTTGTAAAAAGTCTGGTTAAAGAAGGTGAGGCCTTCAATCACTTAAAAGAAAAGTTTCCCAAATTGAGGCAAAGCTGAAAGAGAGTATATTTGTTGGACCACAAATAAGAAAATTGCTGAAAGATGCAATCTTTGATACTAAACTCAGAAATATCCAATTAGCTGCTTGGTCTTCTTTTAAAGCAGCTGTGAACGGCTTTTTGGGTAACAGAAAAGACAAAAACTATGTTATCACTGTGAATGATCTGTTGGACAACTATGAGAACAAGGGGTGTATAGTGTCGCTGAAAATTCACTTTTTACATTTTCACCTTGATTTCTTCCCGGAAAACTTGGGAGCCGTGAGCCATAAACGTGGTGAACGCTTTCACCAAGACATTCTTACCATGACACACCACGGCCATTGGAACCCTTCGGTGGTGGGTGACTACTGCTGAGGACTTGTCGGGAGAGTAGTGAAACGACAAACAAAAGAAGGGTTCCATCGTCGCATTTTTCAAAAACCAAATACGATGAAGGTGAAACTACTTTCTGAACTAATTTGAACCTTTTCTTGGCATCAAGCCCACATTTACATGCAAAATAGTATTGATTTCGAACGTTCTGAATGTGTATTTTTGTTTGACTTATTTGTGTTAATTTTCACAGTTACGATTTTTTATTCTGCTGTATATCTAGGAAATCTGACATCATAGTGAAAAACTAATTTTACCAGTTTATTCCGCACCCAAAAATTAGGTAAATCCACCAATTTACAAACCAGACGCAGAAAAAAATGTTAAAATCTTTTAACTAGTGTTGTTGACTGGAAATGGCTATGTTTGCCTACCTGAAGAATCTATGCAGCCATTCATGTTCCCAAACAACGACGGATATTTTGTGGATGACAGTACGCCATATCTGTGGGCCGCAGTTGTTCACGACTGGTTTGAAGAACATTCTGGATAGTTCGAGCGAACGTTTTGGCCACCTATTTAATATTTTTGGGACATAATCAAGAAGTCAGTTCATCGACATAATCCTGCACCGGCAGCAATTTCGCAGTTTTGGACGGCTATAGAGGAAAGCATGGCTCAAGGGAACTGCAGGGAACTTCCAGCGAGTTGTTGAGCACCTATTCCTTCGACTTGCTGCACTAAGCCGGGCAAAAGGGGGGTCCGATACGATGTTACGAGGTATTCCATGACTCTTATCATGTGAGTGTATGCCCTACAACACGTTAAATTTCAGCCTTCAATACGGAAATTTGTAAGAAATTTTACATTGTGTTATTTCTTTGGCGACACAGTTGCAGAATTCACATTACAGTCAAAATATTTTCCTTATGCTTACATACTGGAATCTTGAGAGAATTCGCGTATATAATCCTGCATTTTCGATGACGACTTCCTTGCTCGTGTTCATACCATAAATACGCCAGTTCAAATATTGTATGTATTGTGTCCTCCATGATCCATACTGTTGCATGTTTCTTTTCAGATATCACTCCGTTAGGATTTGCATATTGTGCACGCCAGTTCTATTAACCAGACGAACCGTGTCCATAGCTGAGATCCACATCAGGGCAAATGTTGTGCGATTGCGTCCTTTGAATTACAGTGTTCACAAGCAGCTGACATTTCCAACTGGGTAGAGAAATTTTTGTGTTGGTGATATTGCCGGCCGGTGAGGCCGAGCGGCTCTAGGCGCTTCAGTCTGGAACCTGCGCGACCGCTACGGTCGCAGCTTCGATTCCTGCCTCGGGCATGGATGTGTGTGATGTCCTTAGGTTCGTTAGGTTTAAGTCGTTCTAAGTTCTAGGGGACTAATGACCTCAGATGTTAAGTCCCATAGTGCTCAGAGCCATTTGAACCTTTTTTTTTTTTTCGGCGTCGGGAGCACCCGAGCTAAATACAACGCTTTTCGAAATATTTGCGTACTGGTTATATTGACATTTTCTGTCACAGCTAAGTCTGTGTCCGCATGGATTTTTACCGCCGCTTTTATTTTACGTAGCGTCATGCGTCAGGATGAGAGCCTCCATGTATTGTGTGTTATTTGAAATAACGACGCCTAACATTTGATGTTGATCTTTGGGAGTGAACCAGTTCCTCTGCATATCCATTTATTACTTGCAGTTGGCAGCAATACAATCTTTTTGGGATTAACGATGGCACCTGTAGCTTTTCCATACCGTTGTAGTATGTTATGTAAGATGTCAACATATTTCCAAATCTCTATGGAAACACCTGAGTCGTCTACATAAGCTCTACACATCACTATTCATTTCTTCTAGAAATTTCTTGCCTCTTACAACATATGGAACAGAGGAGAGGATCTAAACTTAATGCATACCGGGTGCTCATAAATTCCCGTTACAAATTCCTATCACTTGTAAATGGGAGTGACTATATAATATTTTGAATAGGAGCATATCGCGAAACGTATCGTTTCCGTGCTACAGCCGTTTGAAAACATAGTTGGCAGACAGATTTGCAACAGAATAGTCACGGTTGGGGGGTTCTTATGTTGGTTTGGCTGATGTCGTTTTACGTCTGTCTCACCTCTCTGACCAGGTACGAGCCTCGTTCAGGTGTCTGTGAGTGTGAGAGCAACATGATTGAGTACACGTTTGTAGAACCCACTAACATGATCCTTCTGAAAGTTGGGGATTACTGTAATAGAAGAGCTGCTAGTCGCCTTTATCAAGATAGTTATACACAACATCCGACGCCATCGCAGACCTTTTTCGCCACAATTACGCAACGGCTTCAAAAATAGGGTACCTTCACCGTCGACAGGCATGACTGGGTGTTCCGACAAGGCATCGCACACACGAATTAGAAGAGGCCGTACTGCATTGTGCTGAAGAGAACACGTCAGTGAGTGCACGAGCATTTACGCGTGCAATGGATGTTGCTCCCAGCACCGTCTGGTGTGTTGTGGACGACCAACCACTACATCGAGACCACCTCCAACGCTCCATACCACTTCTAACCCACACAGACGCGTGAATGTGGCTCGACTAGGTGAGAGTGGAAGGATAGACGTCAAATGGCGTCAGCCAGTCTGCCGTAAGCACTCTCCACTATGTCTACCTGTACCAAATCTACCTAGAGAACTTGTTTTGAAACGGAAGTAACACAGAACCGGTACGTTTCCGGACATTATTTCCTTTTCATACTATTATGTACTCACTCCTCTCTACAAGTCCAAGAGGCTTGTTAGGGGGATTTCCGAACACCCTCTATAACGTCATAGATTATGGGCAACGTTGTATGACTTATCTATTGATGGAGATTTTCTCACTTCATCTACCATTAATAATGACTTGTGACACAGTATTGCCAAAAATATCCTGTACAGCATTCGTGAACATGTTGCCAAAGCTAATTTTAGTCATGACGTTTTTCACAGATTCATGACTAACCCTTTTGAATGCATTTTCAAAGTCTGCTGATAAAACCTCTGCTTTATTCCGGTTTTTGCGTACGAAACACCATTTCTGTACACTAGTAATACGTTAGCCGCGTGGGATAGCCGCGCGGTCTAAGGCGTCTTACACGGTCCTGGCGGCTCCCCCCGTCGGTGGTTCGAGTTCTCCCACGGGCATGGGTGTGTGTGCTGTTCTTGTCGTAAGATAGTTTAAGTTAGGTTAAGTCGTGTGTAGGCTTAGGGACCGATGGCCTCAGCAGTTTGGTCCCTTAAGAATACACACATCTGTAATGCGTCATATATGTTTCTCTCCGGATCGGTGCACATGTTACTGTGATTAGTGACTGTTTTTATTATTTGCTTTAATCACCCAGAAAAGCACCGAGCTCTTAGTTGATAGTCAGTGTTTAGTAATGTGACTGGGCGTATTTTCTGTAACTTTGGTGTTTATTTACCGATATTGGCGTGATGCAAGCTCTTAAAAGTTGTTCTGGTATGTTGACACCATTACGGATTTCATTAGGAATACCCAGTAGATGTTCCTTACAATACTTAAGTGTTTTACACAAAATTCTACAGGAATCCCATCAAATAATGGACGTTTTGATTGCTTCCTCAATTACGTTGAGGCCTCTTTGAAGCCTCGTTAACACGCGTCTGGCCACTTCTTATAAGCAGCTGAGGTGATACCTGAAGAATCTTCCTATTGCGAAAATAATCTACGTCTATATACAGTCAGTTCCGCAAGAAAGCACACGACATAATTTTAAAAGTCATGTCTTCCACGACATCTCTGGTCGTGGTCGCGAATATGTAATTAATGCGCTTTTGTACAGTGTATAGATAAACATTGTGAGAGTTGCAGTTTAAAATCCAAATAGACTTAAAGATAAAAATACTCGTAACGAACAAATAAATAATCTAACGGTACACTACGGTGATTTCCGATAAACATTTCGCTTAGTCTTCGTGAGTATAATCCGTTTCATAATTTGGCGCGTTTCCTCCAATCACTTAGGTTATTCCTCTTTTGCGTTATTCTTCGTAAATAGTGTCCTCGCCATACTTCTATTAGATACAGTGGATGTTTTAAAATTACTAATTACATAATTTCGTTTGCACACAAGATGCCGAAGCGTAAAACTATGTTTACACACTCTTATGTGAATACGCAACGAAGAAAACTAGCACGAAGAAGCGAAATGGGAAAGGAAATAGGAGCGACACTTAACGAGAACAGCTGCTTCTAAGAGAACTAACTGATTCATTCACATTCTACTGAGATATCTGCCAACAAAAATAAAAAATCTTTCACATGTATGGTTAAGTTCCTAACAATCTATTAATTAGCTTTATGCAAGAGCACTTATTGCTCCATCTTTGTCGGATTTTTGCCCACCACACTCGCCCAATGCCACTCACCGCGACCAGACTGTTATATTATAAGAATAACTGCATTCACAATATCCATAATGAGATGTACGTCGGTACGCATCTCATATCTAGAACCAGATTCATGCCTTCTCCCATGCCATATATTCTGACCCAGGTAACGCTGGATTCCTTAGCTATTAGCACTTATAGTGGGACGCGAACCTGCTACCCTCCACTCTGTAATTCACGTCTTTATCCACGTCTTTATCCCCTACATTACGCCAAAGACATGCGATTTTGACTTTTATGTCTTAGTATCTCTTCTAGGATTAGATCCTTGATACACACTTAACTTATATTTAATTATAAGGGCGATACGTTTGCGATAAATCTTCAGTGCGTCGTTGCCTTCAAATAGTACACTGTTTGAGTTGTAATGGAAGAGTGCTGAATACGTCAAAGTAAAAATGGCGTCTGCCGCATCGAGTGATACGTCATTAAGACGCCACTTTCGAGTGTGTTAAAGTCTCTGGTCTAAATGGAAGTGCTACAATCCTGCCATTAACGGATACTGTCGTAATTGCCGCTGACAGAGCGGTATGACAACGATGAACAAAACAGGAAACAGGACTAAGAGTGTCATCTGGTTGGTTGCTGCTATGGTAGCTCTTTTATGACCATCTAGGTTAGCTATTCCGATCCTGCTAAAAGGCACTTCACCGCATTTTAAAAATATGCCACTGTGATTCCAAAATATCTAGGTGTAACGGGAATCATTACATCAAAATAATTACGGTACTTAAAACATAGGAAACCAAGGAGGCAGGAAATAACCTAGAAAATTGAATTTGTTAATTAATCTTTTGTTTTCATTATTAATTTTATGTGCGGTATGAGGGCTGATAAAAGATACCAAATAGCTAGTGACGATACATTGGTATAGAGGGATTTAGAGATTTTTCCACCAGTTTTGCGGGTCGTTATTCCGTATTACATTTAAAAATTCTTTATTTCACTTTTTTTTGAGTCATCAGTCTTCTGACTGGTTTGATGCGGCCCACCACGAATTCCTCTGCTTTGCTAACCGCTTCATCTCAGAGTAGCTCTTGCAGCCTATGTCCTCAACTATTTGCTGGATCTGCCGGCCGGAGTGGCCGTGCGGGTCTGGGCGCTACAGTCTGGAACCGCGTGACCGCTACGGTCGCAGGTTCGAATCGTGCCTCGGGCATGGATGTGTGTGATGTCTTTAGGATAGTTAGGTATAAGTAGTTCTAAGTTCTAGGGGACTGATGACCACAGATGTTAAGTCCCACAGTGCTCAGAGCCATTTGCACCATTTGCTGGATCTATTCCAATCTCAGTCTTCCTCTACAGTTTTTGCCCTCTGCAGCTCACTCTAGTAATATGTAAGTCTTTCCCTGATGTCTTCACAGGTGTTCTATCATCCTGTCCCTTCTCCTTGTCAGTGTTTTCCATATATTCCTTTCCTCTCTTATTCTGCACAGAGCCTCCCCGTTCCTTACCTTATCCGTCCACCTAATTTGCAAAATTCTTATGTAGCACCACATCTCAGTCCGTCTTGGTTTATTTTACTGCGTAGACAGGGGAATTCCTTTACTTCGTCTACTTCGTGATCACCAATTTATCGGTATTCTCATGTCTTTGATTTACCCTGAATCCATGTTCTACATCTTCTATACACATTAGGTTGTTCATTCCATTCAACAAATTCTGTAATTCTTTTTCACTTTAACTGGGGATAGCAATGCGAATATTATCATTGGTAACCTTTCACCCTGAATTTTAATCCCACTCTTGAACCTCTCTTTCATTTCCGGCATTGAATCATACACCCTTTTTAA
This sequence comes from Schistocerca americana, assembly GCF_021461395.2. NCBI lineage: Eukaryota > Metazoa > Arthropoda > Insecta > Orthoptera > Acrididae > Schistocerca > Schistocerca americana. Next base: position 127,448,590 of record NC_060122.1, on the reverse strand, counting down.
TCCGAGCACTTCGTTCTTGGCTCCCTCCTCTTATGGTTCCCTCTAGTTTCTGATGTATATGGTACCGGATTTCCATATAGTTTATCCGTATTACTCTATTGATTTCGAACATCTTGTTCCATTTGACACTGTGGAGCGCTTTTACCAGGTCGACATATCCTGTGAACTTCTCTTCATTTTTTTCACCCTTGCTTCTATTATCAAATGCGGCCTCAGAAGTGCCTCTCTCGTGCTTTTACCATCGCTAAAGCCAAACTGATTGTCATCTAATACGTCCCCAATTTTGTTTGTACATTCTCCCATATATCAGTCTTACCAGCAAATTGGTTGCATGAGCCGTTGCGCTAACTGTGCGGCAAGTGTTGCACTTGACGGCTCTTGCTATCTTCGGAACTGTGCGGATCTTAAGTCTTCGGATGCTCTTTCAAATTTTAATATTTGATTCCCTGTCTCTTTCCTATCAACTCCTGTTTTTTTCTTCTGTCATGTCATCAAACAAGTCCTTCTCGTCATAGAGACCCATCCGTTCTCTCCGCTGCATCAAACAGTGGGTTTCCCATTGTACTCTTTATATTACTGCCCTCGCTTTTAATTTCACGGAAAGTTGTTTTCATTTCTATTTGGTAAGTCAGGGTTTCCGACAATGTACACTAGCAAAGATTAAAGAATATAATGGTGTTTTTTTTAGTATGAGTGCCAAACAACAGGATTTTTAGAACCCCAAAGCAAACAACACTGTTACCGTCGGCATACATTAAAAAAAAAAAGAGCGGTCTCATTGCCTGCATAAAAATTACAGGAAAACAACACAGATTATGTGACTGATTGCAGTTATACCTTGGAGTTCCTGTTAAATCACTACAAAATGGGCTACCTTCCTCGGGAAAATAGTATACATTTTTAGTAGTTTTTGGCCTGATGTCGCAACCGAGCGGGCTGCAGCAGTAGCTCGTTCCAGCGTCGATTCGCCTGGCTCAGCAAGACTGCGACTCTCTTCAATCCATCTCTGGGACCAGAGCAGCTTTAGCCGGCCGAAGTGGCCGTGCGGTTAAAGGCGCTGCAGTCTGGAACCGCAAGACCGCTACGGTCGCAGGTTCGAATCCTGCCTCGGGCATGGATGTTTGTGATGTCCTTAGGTTAGTTAGGTTTAACTAGTTCTAAGTTCTAGGGGACTAATGACCTCAGCAATTGAGTCCCATAGTGCTCAGAGCCATTTGAACCAGAGCAGCTTTAGAGTTGTAGTCTAAGGGTGACCTGTGCCTTTTCATGTGGAAGGAGAAGCTGAGTCACAGACACAACACTTACTGGCTCCAGGACGCATTCCTGGGTTCATTGTATTCAGCACGTGATTCATTTATCTTGTCGACACATGTTGGTGCCAAGTATTAAGCCATGCATGAGACCAGCTATTGTTCCTTAATCATACCAACATTACTCAAAGAACTATAGAAATTCCAGGACGAATGCTCAGTAACCGAGTCGATATCAGTTCATCAACATCCATGTATATTCATCAGGCACGTCTACTTTGTTGACTCTGAATACCAGTGGGCGGAACTCACGATCTACATGCAGGTGGTGCGTATTTAAAACATGTGCATCATCACCAGCAGAAAAAAAAATCAGGCGATTGCCGAGACGGTTCCATGAACAAGGGCACAAACGTATATTTTCTCTAAACGTCACTAAATGAGTTTAAACGCAGACTATTATGATCTAGACTCTAACCTCCCGCTTTCAGACGCAAAATAGGGCTGAGACTATAGATGTCTCTGTGAATTAACAAAAAAGGAAATTTCAAAATGTATTGTAATGAATTATGCGGAAAATGGTTCAAGTGATTCTTTTTCTAATGTTCGTTTTTATGTTGGCGATATTACAGACACAATTTTCTACACTGACGGAAAAAAATCGCAACACCCACAACGAGTTTTGCAACTTCAACGAAATTTGGTGGGCGTGTTTCTAGTTATGACAAACGATGTCTAGTAGAGTTTCACGCCATTCACATAAGACTAGACACCACCTCATTGAGTTTGAATGAGATCGTGTAATAGGGCTACGAGGACCTGGATGTTCCTTGTTCGATATTGCGGGAAGACTTGAATGGAATGTAGCTACTGTGCATGATTTCTGGCAGTGTTCGCCACGGTTGCAAGAAGACCGGGCTCCGAACGGCCACGCGACACTACCTGGAGGAAGGACCGAACAGATGTTCGGGGAATGGCTCTGGCGTATCGTACTGCATCTACAGTAGTAATATGAGCTTCACTTTGCACCACAGTGACACAACAGGCTGTTACGTATCAGTTACTTCAAGGACAGTTCTGAGCCAGTAGCACTATAGCGTGCATTCCACTGACCGAAAACCAGCTCCGTTTGCGACTTCTATTTTGTCTGATGACAGCTGGTACTGGCACGGTGCCTGTGATGGCTGTGTGTTACAAAATGTAAACTTTCACTGCTGGAATTATCACAGTTAATAAAATATTCAGAGCTATTACGGCGTGGTCAAAGGTGTTTCACTTCGAAATCTGACGTTACGTCCCCATCTGCGGTGGACATTTTCAAGGAGAATCGAATTTGTTGAATGTCCGATTCACACCCTGGCACGCTACTGACTACAGCAAAATTCCACTTCTCCGACCTTCCACCAAGTGGCGTGAAGTCACATGTTTGAATACGTGAGCACAAATCGTCTTTGTCGACTGTGTAAAGGATGAGCCAGACAGTAGGGGATTTTACTTTATTATATGAGCTTTCAAACGGCAACTTCATTTTTCCATTGCGGCCAAGCCACGGCCGGCAGTGTTAGCTGCCTGTAAATTCTTTCGTCCCACGGTCTAGTAACAGGAAGTCAGCACCTTGATCACAAGCCTCCCTCATGTGCTTACGAGGTAACGGCGCCCCAGGCGTCGCTTAGCAGGCAACGCTCTGGAAAGTTCAATTGCCGCCCCCACGGCTTTCTCGGTCCCGAACAATCAGGGCGGAGGAAGCCGCGTTGTGCGTCGAATATACCCGGCCGCCCGTCGCCGGGCCCGCTCTCTTGTGCTCTTCTCTTCCCGCTCTCTCGGACGCACGCTCTGTAGCTGCGGCACTGTGGACTTAGTTTTGGCAGGCAACAACTTTCGTTAGCTTTGCGAACTATGTTTCGCCAAACTCTACGCTCTGGCTCACCCTCACCTCCCTGGGTCCATGTGACCCCTTTTTAAGACGCTTTCGCCAATAAATGGCCTTTGTCTAAATTTTGTACTATTCATTTCATAACGCTCACTGCCTTCCCAACCGCCCATCCTGTATAACTGTTACTATCATTTCATGGTGGAAGATTGGTACACAACTTCTTCAGCATCGGAATCCAAATTTCATTTAATTTCACGCCCTCCTCCTTCCTATTCAAATTCCTTGGCTGCATCACAATCTCTATGGCCTCTCTGTATAACATTTCTTAGTATCCGTTTGTAGCTGCCAGTACTTGAGTCCGGACAAAATCAATGTGGTGATCTGCTGGCTGTAAAGCATATTCCGCAATAGCTGATATGTCTATCTCCCTCTTCAGAAATTGCCCTTGTTCTCTTAGAGTCGCTTTTTGACAGTTCTTTTTGTAGGACCCACAACTACAAGGAATCTATAAGCTCCAGATTTTTCCATCGGTTGGCGAGCATCCGTGGCTGAATTTAGATGATCTTGTATCTCCCGTGTGGGTGTGTAAATCACCGCGACGTCTCGCTTTCTCAAGATTTTTCCTGTGCCGTCAGTCACTTCCTTAATGAACGACAGGAAAACTTCCCGTTTAACTGGCGCTTGAGCATCACAACGAATTCCAAGCAGTGATCTTAACGCTCTTTTCACCTCAGCAAGGGAATGTCTTCTTGAGCAATGCAGTGGTGAGATGTTTTAATTCTGCGTCAAGCAGCTATGGTTCACAGATTTTTCTTGGCTCTATCCGTCCTACGTTTTTATGAGGCCTCATTTACGCTGTGGATAATGGTTCGAATCCCATTGTAGAGCCGGCTGGAGTGGCCGTGCGGTTCTAGGCACTACGGTCAGGTTCGAATCCTGCCTCGGGTATGGATGTGTGTGATGTCCTTAGGTTAGTTAGGTTTTATTAGTTCTAAGTTCTAGGCGACTGATGACCTCAGACGCTAAGTCGCATAGTGCTCAGAGCCATTTGCACCATTTGAGCCCATTGTGGATAACGGTCTGTGTGCATAGGTATTCGGTAAACTGTGTGGCCTAAGCTACCATATACTATCTTCAAAAATAACACATAAAGAAAATTTAATCTTCCTCCTGCCTCCTCCTCCTTCGTAAACTGAATCTTTGGATCGATCCCGTTCAGATGTTTGTGAAAACGATCCAGTTCCTCCCCGCCATGTCGCCAAAAAACAAACGTGTCACCCAAGTAACGGACCCAGATTTTCGGTTTCTTGTTCCCAGTTTCCAATGCCTTGTCTTCGAATTTTTCCATAAGAGATTCGCTATAACCGAGCTTAAGGGGCTCCCCAGAGCGACATCATCCCTCTGTGGTTGAGGGGCAATATTTAAACAATTCCGCAACGTCGGGAGGAAAAGTCCGATTCAGCTGTTGCAATGCTTTATTGAGAGGAACCATTGTAAGTAGCGACCCACATCAAAGCTAACTAATATGTCCTCCGGCTGTACGACTATTCCATTTAATTTACTGATAAAATGTGCCGAATTCTTGATATCCGAATCCGATCGGCTCATATACGTTCGCAATAATGTTGTCAACAACTTGGAAATCGAATAGATGGGCGAACCAATAGCACTCACTGCAGAACTTAGAGGATCATGTTCTCAGTGCACCTTCGGCAATCCATAAATTATTGGTGCGAGCGCAACTGAAATGAACAGACTTCCTCATGCTCTGTTCGACAGAGGACTTCTTTATCAACCGCGTAGCAGTTCTAAGAACTTTGTCAGTGGGGTCTTAACTTAGATTCCTTTATATATGTGGATCCAATAAATCGTTAATCTTACTATGATAGTAGGTCGCGTTCAAAACAACCGTTTCATTTCCCTTGCCAGTGATGAGAATGATACCACTATCGTCCTCATTCAGACATTTTAAGGCATTCCTCTCACCAACAGTTTTTGGAGGCCTTGCACGAGACAGTACTCTCACAGCCTCTATGCGCATTTCTTCGGCCGTAACCGTGTCGTGTTTTGAAGTGAAATCCTTTAGACCACGGCAAAATAGCGCGGAATATTTTATTAATTGTAGCCGTGTGTTGGTTATAAGGAGGCCAGATGAAGGCCTGCAAGACAAACTGCACCTACACCTGGAATTATGGTTTACGGTGCTATTTCGTATGACAGCAGGAGCACTAACGTGGTTATCCCACGCACCCTGAGTGCAAATTTGTTCGTCAGTCAGGTGATTTGACGTGTTGTGCCGCCATTCATGAACAGCATTCCACTGGGTGTTTTCCAGCACGATAACGGTAGCCCATGAACCACTATTGTAACCCAGGATATTCTGCAGTGTCGAGTGTTGCCCTGACCTGCTAGGGAATATGATCTGTCTCCAATCCTGCACATAATAGACATCATCGGACAACAAATCCAGTGTCATCCAAAACTAACATTAACCGTCCCTGTATTGCCTGAAAAAGTGGAACAGGCATGGACCTCCAACCCACAAACTGACATACGGCAACTGTGCAACACATTGTACGCATGTCTGCGTGCTTACATTCAATGTTCTGGTGATTATGCAGGTTATTGGTATACCAACATTACACATTTTCAATCGCTTATCTCGCGCTTACATTAACCTGTTGCCTTGCATTGTTAATCACTTGAATATGTCACCCACAAAAATGTAACTGCAAAATTTCATTCGCTACATTAAATTTGTTGTTGCGATATTTCTTATTACGTAACCACGATGCAAACTAGGTCAAGTAGTCAGATTCTTGAATGTTTGTGGGCTTGCTTCAGAACTGAACTGGAAAGGTCACTTTAAATAACAGGCTGTCTTGTTTTAGTCTGGCTGGATTTTTTTTCACTCACTGTATTTAAATGTCTTGCAACACCACAATGCATGCTTTATGTCTGCATTTACTCTGGATGGCGTCGTGATCGTGTATACATTCTTCATCTAAAACTGATTATGCCAGTTGTACTCCACTGCTTGTTTAAAACCGGCTTCTTCATGTTGTACTATTTATAATATACTCTACTGCTTTTTAATATTCGAAACACCCATTGCAGGTTGACATTATGATTCCATCCGAACCCTAAGAGAACTCAAAGTCTACAATATTTTATTTAGAATAGTTTTATTGTCTTTATGATTTTTCTGCTGATGAAAATGATCTTTCTGACAGTTAAAACACAGACGTATTTCACCTTATCCAGTCTAAAATGGCTCAAAATACGACAAGAGATAAGGCACACATGCTCTTACGTATCTGCCTGAGGGTAATAGTACCAGTGAGTTTTGTGTCGTGACCGGTGACATAGTTGCATAAGTGATGATTCCCAGTCAATTACTATCATAATATGAAGTGCAAATTGCTCCTTTATGGACACAGTATTTCATCAAATAAATGAATAGTAGGACCCATTTAGTCTTCGGAAAGACATATGGTTGGCTGCTCTGCGTGTATAGTTTCCTTCTTACAGATCGACTACTCTGAACACATTTGAGTCCAATATACTGCTAAAGAAAGTACCTACTTATCTAAGAAAACAGCTGACAGGCGTTGTTCGTCTTGAGAGGGGGTTCGTTGTCTGATAAGTGCGTATACTATAAATGTTGTGCACCTATGTTAATTTGGAGCTCCCGTAATTCAAGGCTCTTACGTTGAGGAAAAGGGAGGTCGAAGAAGTTAGCGATTGTAATCGGGTGGATACAAGTAATTAGTTAATGGAAGTTTCTCAGTTAAACCTAATGGTCATCAGTTATCGTTGGCATCATCTCAAGTGCATTTCAGCAGCTTTACTGGCATTAAAACGCACTAATACGGAAGAAACGCTCTGAGGAAGTAATGAGTTCATGGAAACCAAACGGGGATACTACGATTAACTCGCCTACCAAGACGAAAACACGTAGCTACATCACAAAAGAGCGTCTTGCACGGTAAGTTCACCAAATGTTGTTTAAGCTATATAAATACATTATAACACCATGACTTAATTTAGAATTTTTGAGTATATTCCGCCAGCAGAGGAGCTATGCATTCTTTCCTTTATATGTACTGTTGGAATCTTAGCTACAGTGTGTACATACTAAAATAACAATATTCTGCTATGCAGTAACTATATAACTCCTTTATTAGCATGAACGACACATGTTCTATACATTCCATTGCCATAAGAGCGGAAGATACAGAGCCTGTGGAGAGAATCTGAATAGTATGGAGAAATTGTTGTTGAATTTAAATAACCAATGACAATTTCGTGAATTATAATTTTATTTCACTTAGAAGGTTCCATTCTATACACTCTGTGTTGCATGACAGTAAAATCTTAACGTACATCTCTGTATAAGTAGGTTTTTTCAAACTATTTCTGATTATACTTTATTGGTGATTGCAATATGTACATTACTGAAAATCTATCCTCTCTTAAGAAATTTGAGCAGCAAAATAAGTGTAACTTCCGCATGCACTTTTAGTGCTAAATAATTTTTGCATGTGAAACATTATTTTCTCGAAAGGAGTGCTACAATTCATAATGGAAAAATTACTTACCTTTTGCTCAGGCTTCAGTGTCTGTGGGATACTTTTATAAGTATCCTTTTTGGTAATAATAGACATCTGGGTTTTAAGAAATTGACTGACATACTCAAACGATTCTTCTTTCTCAACTTTTATTATGACCATTTCACTTATTAGAACTGTTTACTAAAATCTTGGATCACCAAAACACTATATACAAAATACTTGATTAAAGTAGTCACTTGGTAAGAAATAACTGGAATACACTTATCAACTTGCAGACAAGTATAGAAGTTGTGTATTTCAAAGCTGTGAATCAACTGATACAAATATTGCACGCCTAACATTTACTAAGGAAACGAACTGCTGATAGCTGATGTTCCGTCTAAAGTAACATAGAACTTGATGTCTGAAATGGTTCAAATGGCTCTGAGCACTATGGGACTCAACTGCTGAGGTCATTAGTCCCCTAGAACTTAGAACTAGTTAAACCTAACTAACCTAAGGACATCACAAACATCCATGCCCGAGGCAGGATTCGAACCTGCGACCGTAGCGGTCTTGCGGTTCCAGACTGCAGCGCCTTTAACCGCACGGCCACTTCGGCCGGCGATGTCTGAAGTTTCTGGAACAGGAAGATCAGGAAAGTTTATCAAAACTCGAAATTTTCCAGTAATAAGAAATTTACAGTAAATTTAGATATATTGTGAACTGTGACCTTAAGGGGAGCCAAAATAAAGTTTTTATTCTTGAAATTGAACTATAATTTAAAACAGAATAAGAGCTCTGTTTACGATATTAATTTGAAAGTATTTCTTTAAACACTTTGTTATTAGCCATTTTTTCCTATTTTGTTCTAATCAGCAATTTAAACGTAAGGTAATGGACAATAAATTATAATTGTAAGCTTTCTCAATTATTATTAGTCAAAAGTCAAAGAAAGAGGGACCATCGTTAATTACTGTAAACAGATAAGAAAGGTACTACTGTCAAAGAGGCACAAGTGTATGGTCGTAAGATATACTGGGTGATCAAAAAGTCAGTATAAATTTGAAAACTTAATAAATCACGGAATAATGTAGATAGAGAGGTTAAGATTGACACACACCCTTGGAAAGACATGGGGTTTTATTTGAACAAAAAAAAAAAAGAGGATTGCGAGAGGCATGAAAGATCTCTTGCACACGTCGTTTTGTGATGATCGTGTGCGTAACCGCCACTTTCGTCATGCGTGGCCTCCCAGGGCCCCAAACCTCAGTCCGTGCGATTATTGGCTTTGGGGTTACCTAAAGTCCCAAGTGTATAGTGACCGACATCTCTAGGGATGCTGAAAGACAACATCCGATGCCAATGCCTCACCATAACTACGGACATGCTTTACAGTGCTGTTCACAACATTATTCCTCGACTACAGCTATTGTTGAGGAATGATGGTGGATACATTGAGCATTTCATGTAAAGAACATCATCTTTGCTTTGTGCTTTGTCTTACTTTGTTATGCTAATTATTGCTATTCTGATCAGATGAAGTGCCATCTGTCGGACATTTTTTGAACGTTTGTAATTTTTCGGTTCTAATAAAACCCCATGTCATTCCAAGCATGTGTGTCAATTTGTACCTCTTTATCTACATTATTCCGTGATTTATTCAGTTTTCAAATTTATTTTGACATTTTGATCACTTGGTATATATATTCAGTTCCTTGGTATTAAAATACCTGGTACCCCAGAAATCCGTGTGCAAAATATGCGTCGAGTTGTGTGAAAATGAGCAATATATTATTTCCCAAGAGTTGGTCATTCCCTACTGCATCCAAAAAATTTTCCAAAGCGAAAAATTTTTCTGCTGTTGTGGGCATTGCAATGTAACAAGACCTTTTACTCAAGAGGAAGGGCTAGTTCATGTAGTGGGAGTAAAAATCGCCAGGTGAATGTTGGTTCCAAAGGAAACAACAGGACGACATACAACTATCAGCCAGAAAATTATGATCACCAACCGAATAGACATGCCATATGTGACATGGAAAACAGCAGCGATGCATCGTGGCATGGAAGCAATGAGGCCTTGATAGGTTGCCGAAGGGAGGTTTCACCACATCTGCACACACAAATCACATAATTCCAGTAAATTCCAGGGAGGTGGGGGATGAGCTGTGACACCACACTCAATCACATTCCAGACGTATTCGATCGGGTACAGATCTGGCGAGCTGGGGGCAAGCACATGAATTGGAACTCGCCACTGTGTGCCTTGTACGCTCCATCACACTTCTCGCCTTGTGACATGCCGCTTTGTCATGTTGTTGAATGTGGGTGGCGTGAGATAAAATCACTCTCATAGGATCTGCAACCAATGTTTGATAATCCTTGGCCATCATGGTACCATAGACGAACAGCACTGGGCCCAAGGATGCCCACATGAATTTTCCCCAGACATTGGCACATGCATGGGTTGTCGGCTGCAGAGGGCCATTGTTAGGAGTGTTTGGTGCGCTGTGTGTTGAGACTCACTTGCACTCTGCCCATCTCTGATGTTAGTTCCGCCATGCAGTGTGCGTGTCTCTGACTAGCAGCCATTCCTCACTACATCTCGCTGCTAGCGCGTCGGCGGATTTATATCGATAGTATGTCCGTGGTCATAATATCCTGGCTGATCAGTGTATTTTCTACCTCCCAATGCTTATTCTCCCACGTTCGTCGGTCATGTACAAGTTCTAACTTCTGTGACACTGTTTCTTAGTGTGCTTTAAGCTGTTCACATAACCTCATTTGGTCTGCTTCCGTTGTTTCAGTACTGTCCTACACCCTTGAAAACAACGTCTGTCGTTCAGTCGTTACTTCTTCCCGTATTTGAATTCTAAGTGTGTGGAACGACTTTTCCACGCTAATTTCCTCAGTTTGTTGGTAAGTTATTCAGCCATTTCGCGACATTACCTGATGCACTTTTCTTTATATGCAGTAAGCTCGTTCAAATTTTTGCCATGGCTCTTGCCTTGTTCCTTATTGACTTTCATTTCTCCCAAAAACAGACTCACAAAACTCTGAATGCTCGTTTCTTGCCCTATAGATCCACCACCTTCCCTTTCGTTTCTACAGAACTGCGTATGATTGCACTCTTAACTTTGTGTACCATCTTGTGTAGTACGAAACCACTCCGTTAACCAAACGCTAGGAGTTTCAACTTCCCCATTAACTGTCACAGTATCTTGCCTAATGGACGATAAAACTGCTTCCTGGTTACAGTTGCTATTTTCGAAGCCAATAAGCACATCCTGTAATGCCTCCAAGTTGTAATCACATACGCCTTGTGCTCCTAATTCCCTTAGTTCTTCACTCAGATCACACTTCACTCGCTGCGAACGATTCAGTGAGCGTAGTTCTGAGGACTTCCCCGGCGATCTTTTAAGATCTTGAGGGGTCGGGTATTCTGCCAGATATCAACATCCTTCATACATTACACTTCGACCATGTGACTCATTATCTTCATCTGGTGCAATCTGAGTCTGCTCGTCCAGTCACAGGTCACTTTAATGCCAGGAATGCCCTCAACCTCAGATGGTGGTTCATATGCTTCAAATGGCTCTGAGCGCTATGGGACTTAGCTTCTGAGGTCATCAGTCCCCTAAAACTTAGAACTACTTAAACCTAACTAAACTAAGGACTTGACACACATCCATGCCCGACGCAGTATTCGAACCTGAGACTGTAGCGATAGCGCGGTTCCAGACTGTAGCGCCTAGAACCGCTCGGCCACCTCAGCCGGCTCAGATGGTGCATTTGTGTGCTGTTCCTAGGAATCCTGTCGGTGTCGCTACTTGTGGCCTCTCTGGTTGAGTTGGCTTTTGTTGATCTGAAATCATAGTAAAACCGAAACAAGTGGTGATGAGCACCTGCTTGGAAGGTTCGTCCATTGTGGTGGTCGCCTCTTCCTGATGGTTGGCGTTGCGGTGAATCATCTGCTGTATTCGGAGAGTCTCCTCCGCAACGCCAACGATGTGTTGTCACTGTGCCTGGATGAAGAGGGCCTTGGCGTCGATCAGCATGACGGATTCAATCGAGAGGAATCCAAGCAGCGTCTCTTGCTGCTCAGGGATAGAAGGATTGAGATGATGGGGAAACGGGAGCGTAGGTTTATTTGGGATAGGTGAAAGGGTAGAGATTGAGGAGATGAAGATAGGCAATGTCCTGAAGGAACGAGGCTAGCTTGTTGATCAGCGGTCCCACTCTACCGATGTCCAGATAGTCTCAGCTCTGCGTGCAGCTGCTGCAGCTGGATAAGAACTGCTTCCACTTCTCCCTTCAGTTCAGCTTTTTCTACTGCTATGGCGGCTTTGAGGGCGGCTATTGCGTCATCGATAAAAGTAGACGGCATAGGGCTTATGCCACACTTGTTGACGGCCATATCTTCGCAGCGGTACTGCCCACCACCCCTTCTCGCGGGGTGGTTGGAGGGTGGCGTTGGGATGGGCGGTTGCCAGTTCCTCGAGCCTAGTGGCACTGGGAGCCGCCTCATTTTCACTGGAGGCCTTGCTGGCGGGTCTTCTTCTCCACTTTTCTTCTTTTCGCTGCTCCATCTCATAATGTAGCTGCAACCACGAAATTTCGCCTTGTGTGCGCCACCGCAGTTGACACAGATCGGCGCGAGGTCACGTGTTTTCCTTCACGTTCGTGTGTTGTGCACTTGCACGCACATCATACACGCCATGTCTTCCTAGCAGCACTTGGCTACGCGGCCAGGTTCCTAGCAGCGGTACAACTGCCCCACCCTCTCTTCCTTGTCACGGTTTGCGGTCCCAGCCAGTTCGAGCACCTCGACTACCGGGCACTCCATGATGACTGCGAGCAAGCGAGACTTCGGCCTCCCTTTATCTCCGCCTTCCTTTCCGTGTCTAGACTGGTATGCATTACTGGTGTAAGGTTACCTGGAAGTGTAAGGAACAGGACAAATAAGGGTTGAACACCATTCGCATCAAGAGTTTTGTTAGCACTTGCCAGTAAAATAATTTTATTCATTAGGCCAACAGCTCTTTGCCGTACTAAAACGAAACTGTTATTTTAAATAAAAATACTAAAAACAATTACTGATAAACGATTGACAATACATAAAATGTTTCAGTGAGATCAAACAACAAAATCTTATAATGTAACTCAAATACTTGCTTTCAACTCTTCAAAAGCCACTCATGGGAAGACGAAGTGCGAAATTTAAATTTACAACAAATATTTTTCTCTTTCCAAAAATTATAAAAAAAATTGTGCCACTGATTACTATTGTTGAAATATTTACAGTAGAGACGAGAAGAAAAGCAAGATAATATTTCAGCAATTAAAGTTATACAACAATCTCTTCAAAGACTCTGAGAAAACGGTCTTAAAGTTGGTAGTACACAACATTTCGTTATTGTGTTTGAATAAAACACAGGAAGTAATTAATGAACTTTACCTAAAAAGGGGTTCATTAAAAGGGAACAAAAACAATTAGATCTCCTTGATATGAAACTACCACACGTCAGACAATGTGATCGAGACGACTCGATCCGAAATTTCTCAGCGCAGGTTGATACGTTGCTCACCACACTCCTTTTCTAAGCAATTAGTGGGAGAACGCCACACGTCGCAAACATATCAAATGTACAATGATATCCTGATGAACAGAGAACTATTTATTAAGTAAAACAAGTAAAATCACAAGTAATCAGATTACACACTGGCATTGCAGACAAAATAGGTGTGAAAAGTTGCTAAAGGTTAATAAGGTAAATGGCTAAGGCAACCACCTCCCACTTACTCCTGATACCTGATAGTGAAGCAGACTCTTAGCTTCATATCACGCCACGAGGCGTAAGCCGTAAAAACTTAACTGTCACATGAGACGCAAACATAGATGGATGGCAGACACCAACTGTTAGCTCTCCTGTGTAAACACAGGCTCGGCCTCGGCAAGATTTGTCCCGGTCCTGGTAAGACGCATAAGCGTGCGGGCTTCGTATAACTAAAGAAAGTAGCTTGGCGATTTAGTGCACAACGTAGCAGACAAAAAAGGAAATATCTCAAGAATCCTAAATAATGACGAATTAAACATTAAAGCAGTTTATAAAACCCCAAAATTTAAAACACTCCATCAATTACCACCTTTGTCACCATTACCAAATAGAAGGCTCCTCAAATTACATGGCCAGACACAGGAATAGAGAACAACAACAACACAAGGCTGAACCGAATCCGATATAGAAGCAGCAGGGTGCAAACACGCGCAGGAAGCAAACCAGTCATAATTATCACCCTCACAGCGGAGAGCAAGGTCAGTCTTTAGGAATTGCACAATTCCGCGTGGTCTCGGCACCGAAGAAACGATCTAAAAGTACCAATGATTCCATACTTCTCTTGGATCCTCCTACGATCCAAAGCTTTCATTTACTTTAAAGCAGCTAAACAGATGAAAATGCCGATATTGACGCTCTCCTCCCAAGCAGCTCTCCAACACTGCAGTACTGCAGTACCGAAACAAAGTTTAGACCACTCACAAAACTGATGTACGCGCCGCAAACGTGCACCTTTCTAGAAATCTTGTGATCACTTCATACACCAAACTTGCGTAATTCTTCGTCCCAATCCGAAGTCAGAACCAAGAAATCACTTCTCATCCCTTTAATGACCACACGATGACCGCCATCGGGACGACACCGGCCCTCCGCACTAGGATCTTCGAATCCACGGCGTTCCGTCCCCAACCGACTGCTTCCGCGGGCACACAGACCAAGCAGCCTTGCCCACCGACACCGACGTCGTCGCTCCTCACGGACCGCCCAAAGGTAACTTCCAGCCACCCCCTTCCATTCTGTCACCTCGCGGAGCGAGGGGAAGCCAACTCACCAAAAATATGCTGCGACTGGAGGCTCCAGCCCGATCTTGATATTGGCAAAGCGGTGAGTTCTGAGAAGGCGGGTGATTTCAACAACAACAAAAATATTTAAATAGCGAGTCTTACCAGCTTACTCAGGTCGGTCATCATGAAATCCAGCAAGACAATGCATTTTGTGGGGGATTTCTACAAATTTAAGTGTATGACTACAATGCATCAAATCCACTAGCAGAAGTATTGAGATAATTTTGAAATCCGATGAGGTTTTGAATTTCCCACCATTTCATACATAGATCAATTGGCCTATGTCAGATAAATGGGAGAGGGGCAACAGACACATTCCACATCATTACAAAGTGTTGCATTCATGATCTTTGGAACAAGTATTTATCTAATCTAATATAAGAAATACCATTTGCTCCAAAAGTGCAAACCTAAGGGGAATGGGTGACCTTGTATGACAATACCCTTTGTTCCAGAACAACAGAGGAGGTTAGAACATGAAAAAGCACTTAAGAGAACAATAGGGACACTAGAGAAGAATAGGGGTTTTATGTATCGTATAATAACTGACAGGACAACATATGTCGTTCTTACAGCTTTATTTAAGTTAATAGGCAAAGGTATATAACATGAAGTTTAATACAATACAGAGTATTTATTTAACCCTCAACATGCTCCCCAACCTGGTGGACCGCCAGTGAAACGACCAGTTGCACCGGCCAAGTAATATTTCTTCCATCGAATATTCGAAGAGTTAAGATCCGCACCATTCCATCTCACCCTACTCTCGCTTCCACGTATATCTTGGTAGCTTATCATCTTGTAAGAGCAAAATGTCTCCCACTATGCGTTTAACCAGTTTCTCAAATCTATTCATAAAATCATGTTGCAATTTTTCTCATAGCTTTGCTTCTCTTCTCAGATCCTTCTGCAGACTAAGTCTAGGACGTGTGGGCATAGTAGTTAACTGGTCTCTTGCTAAGAAATGGCTTCGTTTCAGTGCATCTGTTTCCCCACAAGCGATTCGTAGTGAGCTGATAGCGGTTTCTATTTCTGCTAATAAAGTCCTAAATGTTTCGTCGTCTACTTACAGTAAATACTTTGAAGGCTATCAAAAATTTATCTGTGCTGTTGTCTTAAACGAGTTCGAAGTGAGGCACGCAGAGTGGCCGCGCGGTTTGGGGCGCCATGTCACGGACTGTGCAACCCCTCCCTACGCAGGTTCGAGTCCTCCGTCGGGCGTGGGTGTGTGTGTTGTTCTTAGCATAAGTTAGTTTAAGTAGTGTATAAGTCAAGGAACCGAAGACCTAAGCAGTTTTAGGGACCGATGACCGTAGCAGTGTGGTCCCTTTAATCCCACAACCAACCAACCAACCAAACATTTGAATATTTTGAAGTTCGAAGTGAAGAGCTCTTGTGTTAGTACATGAAAATAGTAATATGTAACATTTTCGTAACAAATTGCCGATGAAAAGCGTTCCTGCGAAATCTGAGCCTGTTCCAGCAAATGGCTTAGTATAATACGGTCAGGTGGTAGAGGAGGTTCTCTCTCGCATCCTCGGGCACTTCTGTCTGTCTTACAAGGGAGACAAGTGTGTATGACTACTTTTACTGTTTGTCTTCCCCTTACAATTCAATACTCATCCCGTAATTCAGCTACTACTATAGCAGTTCCTGTCTGGTGTAAGCGTATGTGATTTTCTCGAATGAGAACCGTGTAAATGGATGAGAACCTTGTAAGAGTAGTGGATGCTTTTCCAGTATATTCAAGCCCCCAAAGTGAAGTGGTCATCCAAGTCGTATGAGTCCATCCTGAGGAAACAGGCAGTAACATTGTATCTTTGACTTCGCGGGAAACTCGATCTTGTTTTTAAGCGCTTGGCATTCCGCTGGAAAGCTTTTCTGCTGGGCCATCCCTATCCAACTCCGTTTTTCTGATTCTAGTTCACAGACAGTGAATTTACCCTTTATATTTTCTGGATGTGTTACATTTTGAAAGAAAGGGAAAATCCTTACCATTATGTGCAACAGTTTCCAATAAGAACTGTATTTCGTTGCGTTAGTGGGACACACTCTTTTATTAATAGCTAAGACTTGTTTATATAGCTTTCGTGTCGCTCGTAATGTGTCACAAGAGATATGTACTTGAGGCTAAGTTTCAGGTTTCTGAGTTAGCCATGGAAGCCCATGCCACTATAACATGGAAGATTGTAATCTATTGAAGTTTCACATGATAGCAAATCTGCCGCATTGTCTATGGTAGGGCAGTGTCTCTTCTGCCATGGCGTTAAAATTTCATGGACGTCACTTACTGCACTAGCAACAAACGTCTGCGATTTGGATCTCTTCGTGTCCAGGCAAGTGCCGCTATGCAATTGCTCCTCATTATTGTGTTTGCGATGTCAAATCCGGAAGCCTGACAGAAATATCGCAGAAGACGTGAACTCAGTAGAGCAGCTAGTAATTGGAGCCGCAGAAGCGTTACCCTCCCGACAGGAGAAATACACGTCTACGGACGTCGAAACTTCGTTGAGGTGCACGTTGCTAACACTAACATTCCTAACAGTAACGACCAGCACTAACTGAAAGTCCATCCAAATTTATACGGAAGAAGAAATGTCGAATCAGTAAGGCGTATTGGTGGGTCGTCTCTTCTCATTTTCCAGTATCTGTTCTTTCCTCCTTCGAATCAGCAAATTTCAGCTTATGGATGTTAATATCTTGAGGAATACCAGGAAGTGATGAATACTGGTTCCCACTTTCAAAGGAGGAAAAAATGGAGGTATTTTTGGCATAAACTCCTCTCAGCTGGAAATGTACAAGCCGGTGATTTGCTGACGTGAAACATGGACACTCAAGTCCCAAAACAGCTATTGGCTGTCGGTGATGACTCATATTACAAGCTGTTGAACAGATTCGTGTTAATGAAGCTTCATTGGCTCCCAGCGTCCAGTAAAGAGCGTGTATTTTTCAGTTGAGTCGGACCTGTGATCTAAACAGTGGCAGTTTGAAGATATGTGAAAGGAGGTCGTTCAACATTAATCTTTCCCACTGAGACTCGCGTTTCTTCATTGCCGATAGATATGTGATTATTCTTGCTGCATTCTTTTATGTTAAGTCCCCTCTTTGGAGAGAAGAAACGCCGATGTGAGGTTTTAAATTTGTCGATCCTATCCTTGATGCTCGATGTGAACAAACACTCTTGCGCCCAATGAAGATGTGAATCGCAAAACACGCAGTACTTCGACTGCTCTCATTTTGTCTTTCTACCTGGCTTCTCCCCCGTTGTATTCACCTGCAGAGTCGCAGCTGTGGATGTGAATATATCTGAAACGCTACAACTCTAATTCCGTAGGTTTAATGATGTGGCTTTCAGCAATTAACTCTCTGCTAGCTTGAGTAACCCACCGACTGATTATATCTTCCGAAAACGCAAGCAGAATTTTGGGTGCTAACATGCAGCCATAATCGTCTACATTTTCCCTGACGGCTCGTAAGGCTTGTATGAGTTTGTTACATTCGATAAACGTTGCGTTTAGTGTACCTGTTGACGTATGTGACATAGGTTCCGTAGTTGCAAGGTAATCGAGATGAACCCGAATTATAAGGTTTCATCTCCGTAGCGAGATACTAATAGAGTTTCATTTCCTCATACGAATCCACAATGTTGAAAATGCTTTCAACCAATTTCTTTGGCTCATCTTCTGAATATCAGCGGCGGAAGACGTGCTTGCCTATAGTAGAAATCGTAGGACTGCTGTCGATGCATGACTGAAACTGTCTCCAAAATCGAGACCGCTTCTCCACTTCGCCTGAAAATAACACTGACATGATGGACGGAAGTTTGACATTATGTGTCGCGGTCGTGAGAGTTACTGTCGCTGCAGAAGCTGGTGTCGGATATGTAATTGATGATGACAAACTAACCTTAGTATTTCTAGATGCCCTCAAAACTGTCTACATATTCCTCGCACCTATTGACATCGGCGTCATTGTGTCGGAAAGCAGATCATTAACTGCATCGTCAAGCACTCTCAAATGATCAAACGTCTCTTGCAGTCGACTCCGAATGTACTCAAAATCTGTATCTTCTCGTGTATCTCTTTCATCAGTTGCCGTTCTAAACCGTGTTACAAGTGCTCTTTCAGTCTTTTCTGAAAGTATTTGTATGGAGAGTAGCCTTGTATGGAAGTGAAACACCGACGATAAACAGTTTAGACAAGAAGATAATAGAAGCTTTCGAAATGTGGTGCAACAGAAAATGCTGAAGATTATATGGGTAGGACACGTAACTAATGAGGAAGTACTGAAATGAATTGGGGAGAGGGGAAATTTTGGCACAACTTGACTAGAAGTAGGGATCGGTTGGTATGACACTTTGTGAGCAATGAAGGGATCACCTATTTAGTGTTGGAGGGCACCGTGGAAGGTAAAAATCGTAGAGCGAGACCAAGAAATGAATACACTAAGCAGATTCAGATGGGTGTAGGTTGCAGTAGGTATTTGGAGATAAAGAAGCTTGCACAGAATGGTGTAGCATGGAGAGCTGCATCAAACTAGTCTCTGGACTGAAGACCACAACAAAAACAACAACATAGTAATGGACAAGACAACAAATATCGTTCTCACAGCTTTATTTACATTACTAGTCGGAGATATGTAATACAAACATTAATACACTATAAGGTAAGTATTTATACCCTAAAAGGGGGATTCGAGAACCACAGGGGGATTACAGAACAAGAGCAGTTCGTTCTGAAACAATAGTTGAGGAGGGAAGGTGGATCCTTCCTTGACCCAGAACTGACATTACATGACTGCTTATATCTACATAACTTAAACGACGTACGTGGCGTAAAATAAAGCAACAGCTTTCCAGCAATGAATTTGTGGTAGAGAGTAATGCAGAGAAAAGATGTAGCCAGAGAGTGAAATTGGTGCACAGGAAAGGAAAAAGGCATTGCAATCCCTTGGACTCGATGCTGACAACGTAGGTAATCACATGAGAAATGTGAACTCTCTGGAGGACAGAGCTATGTACAAAGCCAAGCAAAGTGTATGCTGATGTGCCTTCGCGAGTTCTTAAATACAGGGACAGAAGAAGCGGAATACGCTGTAGGAGCATTAGAACTGCAGAATATATACGTATGTATTGTGTGTTACGAGAAGAAAACATTGTGGGAAATGTCTTTAGGAAAAGTAGCGTGAAGCTCAAGAATAATGCCCAGCAGCAAAAGTTCCCATTTAAGATAAAAGGAAATAAAACAATGGCGCTGAAGGATTCATTGCACGTATGTAGCCAGAAATGACTACAGCCAGTGATGCCACTTTTTGTTAGAATCAAAGGTGACACAGAAGTGCATGAATGTGATGCTGAACTACATTATACCTTTTCAGGTTGAACTCAGTGTGTTGGATAGCCTTAATTTTCGATTAAAAGAAACCTTCCAGCTGTCTTAGTATACTTCTACTGCAGAGCTCGCATCGTCTCCTGTTTCGAATATTGGCAGTTTCCGGTAACATTTGAAAATGCATTTACTGAAAATTTTTCAGAACGTACACGTTACTTCATATATCATGGATGACTAAGAAATGAGTAACTACCGTAAGAGGCACATAAATTAGGAAAACCATACAAAAACTTTAATTTTTTAACAAAATGACGATATTTTACTACCATTGAGATGGAAACTTTTATCGTGGAAGATGTTGAGGATGTAGTGTTTTAGACAGCATAGGACGAGATTTGAGCAGACAATATCTTTTTTTGCAGATGGTGTCACCTACGGGAACATCTTTTCCAATGCAAGAAAACACGAGACATCTTCTGGTGGCCAGCAAACTGTTCAGCACGACATGCAAAATGTTTGGTCTAATGCCATTCACAGTGGATACGACAACAGCATCGCTGAGGACATCTAAGAGCGGCTTAGTCATCTCTGTTGTTGCCTGCACGTATCAGCTAATTTCTGCTTGTGGATTACCGTATTTCCTTGTCCGTATTACGGGGCGACTATCTTCGATAGATATTGTTAACATTGTAGTCACTTTAAATTTCTCTGCCTCATCTGCAGTCTCTGTACTTACTGACCACTTATTAAATCGATGCAAATATGAAAAAATGCTCAACCTGATCGTGTCATGTGATAAGATTATGAATTCGTACTTGGACAGCAAACTTCAGAATGGAATGGTTGGGAAGATCGTAAAAATGCAGTTATTCGTATTGCTTTTCGCCTATCTATGGGTTTTTATGCGCCTGTTCGCCTTGAATACTAGTGCCTACTGGGTGTTATGTAGTTTACTTACCATAAATAATTTTGCGGTTGGGGTTCTGACGATTTTCAGGTTTTCAAACCTGCAGCTGATTGTGAAGAACAGAACTTCCGTTTTCAACATTTGTCTGCTTGGCGTGAGAGACGCAATTCGAGGTACACTACGCAGACGAGTACCTGTTTCGGAAAGATATGCATTATATGACAAGGGTCACATTAATATCGCAGGTTATAGCTACCTGCCATTCCACATCAGATCCCTGAGGAGAGTACATACAAAGCTTTGTGAGCTGTCTCTCGTAGTGACTTCGGCTCACGAAAACTTTCTGGTGCACTACCTGGTCACGCAGATACTTTCGGTTGTCTCGCAGCTGTACCTGATTTTCAGACACGATATGTTCTTCGGCAGCAGTGCACCCTCAGGGGAGTGGTGCTTCTGGCTGGCGTACAACTTGAGCCTACTGTGCGTGATGCTGGTTTCCGCCCACCTCACCAAGACGGAGGCGCGGCGGTCGGCTAGACTGAGCTCCCAGTTGCTGCTCGAGAGCTCCCAGTCGGCACCTGGCGCGGTGGGCCGCGAGCTGCGGCTGCTAGTTCGCCAGGCGACCGCCAGGCGCCCAGTGGCGCTGCTGCTGCGGACGCTCGCCGTGGACCTGCGGTTCGTCATCACCTTCGTCTCCGCCGTCACCACCTACTGCACCGTGTTGCTCACCTTCCTGCCGCCAGGTGCGCTGCACGCCATTCCTACATTTGTCTTCATTAACGATGCATACTGAGGTGCGAGAAGTCATGGGGTACCACCTCATACACACTGCTGGCCATTAAAATTGCAACACCAAGAAGAAATGCAGATGATAAATGGGTATTCATTTGACAAATATATTATACTACAACTGACATGTGATTACATTTTCACTCATTTTGGGTGCATAGATCCTGAGAAATCAGTACCCAGAACAACCACCTCTGGCCATAATGATACGTCTGGGCATTGAGTGAAACAGAGCTTGGATGGCGTGTACAGGTACAGCTGCCCATGCAGCTTCAACATGATATGACAGTTCATAAGGAGTAGTGACGCGTATTGTGAAGAGCCAGTTGTTCGGCCACCATTGACCGGACGTTTTGTGTTGGTGAGAGGTCTGGAGAATGTGCTGGCCAGGGCAGCAGTCGAGCATTTTCTGTATACAGGAAGGCCTGTACAGGACATGCAACATGTGGTCGTGGATTATCCTGCTGAAATGTAGGGTTTCATAGGGATCGAATGAAGGGTAGAGCCACGGGTCGTAACACATCTGAAATGTAACATCGACTGTTCAAAGTGCCGTCAATGCGAACAAGAGGTGACCGAAACGTGTAACCAATGGCACACCATACCATCACGCCGGGTGATACGCCAGTATGGTCATGATGAATACACGCTTCCAACGTGCGTTGACCACGATGTCGCCAAACACGGATGCGACCATCATGATGCTATAAACAGAACCTGGATTCATCCGAAAAAATGACGTTTTGCCATTCGTGAACCCAGGTTCGTCGTCGAGTAGGCCTACACCATCACAGGTGCGCCTTTCTGTGATGCAGCGTCAAGGATAACCGCAGCCACGGCCTCCGAGCTGATAGTCCATGCTGCTGCAAACGTCGTCGAACTGTTGGTGCAGATGGTTGTTGTCTTGCAAACGTCTCCACCTGTTGACTCAGGGATCGAGACGTGGCTGCACGATCCGTTACAGCCATGCGGATAAGGTACCTGTCATCTCGACTGCTAGTGATACGAGGCCGTTGGGATCCAGCACGGCGTTCCGTATTACCCTTCTGAACGCACCGATTCCATATTCTGCTAACAGTCATTGGATCTCGACCAACGCGAGCAGCAATGTCGCGATACGATAAACCGCAATCGCGATAGGCTACAATCCGTCCTTTATCAAAGTCGGAAACGTGATGGTACGGATTTCTCCTCCTTACACGAGGCATCAAAACAACGTTTCACCAGGCAACGCCGGTCAACTGATATTTGTGTATGAGAAATCGGCTGGAAACTTTTCTCATGTCAGCAAGTTGTAGATGTCGCAACCGGCGCCCACCTTGTGTGAATGCTCTGAAAAGCACTCATTTGCATTTCACAGTGTCTTCTTCCTGTCGGTTAAATTACGCGTCTGTAGCACGTCATCTTCGTGGTGTAGCAATTGTAATGGCCAGTAGTGTACACTCCATTCAAAACAGATTCTAGTCGTCACAGACTTGATAAACACAGGTCATTACGGTGTTTAAGGGCGTCTTACACTATTCTTCCTGCAAAATAGTGGCAAGTTCAGGTAAAGAAGATGTAGATCTATAGAGATCACCCACCCCAAAGGTTAAATAATATTGAGATCTGGTATCTGTGGTGGCCAGGAGAGACATGGTTATTCGTCCTCGTGCTCACAAAACCAGTCCCGCACAACGCGATCTGTGTGACAAGGGGCCTTGTCTTGGAACACAGTATCATCATTGGAGAGCAAACTTTTGCGATGAACTGGATAAGATACCCAAAATGATCAAATAATCCCTGGCAGTAATGCGGCCTTGAGGAGTAGCCACAGGGCCAATGGGATACCACGATGTGTCTGCCCATATCATCAGCGAACCACCACCAATTTTAACTGTTGAGACATAAACTTGACCTGAATTGGAAACAGTGTGAAGCAGGACTCATCCCACGAAATGACTTTGTTCCGCAGCTTCACAGACCAAGTTTTATGGCCTCGGTACCACGTTTTCCTGTGACAGGCATTTCGATCAGTGATGAGTGGTTTTGGAATTCCAGTATGCCCTGCAGTTCATCGCTTACGGAGCTCGCGTCACTCTGGTTTGGTGCTGACAGGATCTGCGAGTGCGACATTCAGTTCTACAGTGATTTTTGCAGGTGTCGTCCTCATATTTTTCCTCGTAGTCCTCTTCAATGATTGTCTGTCAGAATCACAGAAGACAACTTTAGTCCGTGTTATGACTTAGCGGGACGTTTTCCCTGTTTTGTGTATATGGTATAAATCTTCCATATACCGAGCGAGGTGGCGCGGTGGTTAGTACACTGGACTCGCATTCGGGAGGACGACGGTTCAATCCCGTCTCCAGCCATCCTGATTTAGGTTTTCCGTGATTTCCCTAAATCGATTCAGGCAAATGCCGGGATGGTTCCTTTGAAACGGCACGACCGATTTCCTTCCCCATCCTTCCCTAACCCGAGCTTGCGCTCCGTCTCTAATAACCTCGTTGTCGATGGGACGTTAAAACACCACTAACCTAACCTAACCTAACCTTGGTCATAGAGTATATAGGAAGCCAACAAGTACTGACAGATACCTACATGCCTCCTCTCATCATCCGCCATGCACACTTTAATGGAGGGGGCTCACAGCATCAGCGATAAGGAACATCTAAGGGATGAACTACTAACCCTCGAGTTTTGGTGCCAGTGGATGTGGGATGAAACCAGTAGATAAAACTATGGTGACAAAGGATGAAGGCAACAGAGGAGAGCAGAAGGAGGCACAAAATATCGCTCTATTGCCATACGTTCCAGGGTGGGCAAAATTCTCCACCGACCAGGCGTCAAGCCGATTTTCCGAAGCAGCAACAGAATAGAAGATGTTCTTCGTACGACGAAAGATGCAGCTGAGAAACTACATGCTGCTGCAATTTACGAAATCAGGTGCGAATGTGGATTAGGGTATGTAGGCGAGACGAGGCGACCCATCAGCACACGTATAACTGAATACGAAAGGTATATCCAGCTAAAACAACAACCAAGTCAGCGGTGGCGAAACACTAGGATGAGTGCGGCAAACATTGATTTTGGTGAAGCTCGCGTAGTAGCGAAACAACCTCTTACTTTCAGGAGGAAGATTAGAGAGGCAATAGAAATAGGCAAGCGAACCGCCAATATGAGCAGAGAAGGCGGGTACCAACTTCCGACATCTTGACTGCCAGCAGTAGCAGCGCCATGGAACGACAACTCACGTGAAGCAATACACCCAGGAGCGGGGGAGACTGCAGCGGCCTCAAGTACGAGTACGTAGAGTACTGGCGCGCCTCAGAAGGCGCTAGAAAGCAGGAAAACAACGCCACGTCAGAAATGCCGCCTGGTTCTTTATTCACCGATTTCCACCAGTCACAAGCAGTAACGCAAACACCAATCAAAACGTCGGATTTACACTAACGTAAAGAAATAATAAAAACACCAGTAAAGGACTTCTAACATCCCTGTCTTTCATCCTTAACAGCCTATCAGAATTAGATTACAGCCACGTCTGCAGGTATATAAGAAATTATTTTGTCATTCAGCACTCTTCCCCCAACATTCGTGGTTGTATCGCTGGGGACGTCCTCCACCCCGTTGGTAGCAGTGACCTCCCAGTCCTTCTCACCAACTACTTCGCCCATTGGCCCCCTCCTGCCCCCCACCCTCCTGCCCATCCGAAGTTCATCCATGACTACCCCCGCGCCGACTTGGATGCCTACCGGAAACCCTTTGATTCACAGGTCGAAATCCACCTAGTAAGCTTTCAACATCCCACAGACACCACTCCTCCTTCGTCCTTCCTAAAGAAGACCATCCCTGATGCCGTGGAGGCCCACATTCCTGAAATGTATCCACTCTCACCGCCCTACTCTTCCTCCACAGACCGTCCTTCTTCGTGAATCTCACAGGTTCTACTGCTCCTTTGTCAGTAACCGTGACCGGGGTACAGTCCTCCGCCAACGGCAATTACAACGACACATCCGAAACCTCTTAACAGCAAAGAAACGTCGGGACTGGCGCCAAACATGTACACCCCACAACTCCGCCCTCCCTGCCAATTCTTCAAAGTACTGGTCTACTTCCCACTGCCTTACTGGTAGCCATTCCACCCTGCATTATCCCCCTCCCCACGACAACCGCACCTTCCCTGACGATCTCAGTAATTGTAACCATTTTGCTTTCCACCTTTCCAAGGTCTTCTCCATTACTGATGATCCTCACTTTAATTACTCTCTTTTCCCCATGGTCCTTGAACGATCCAACATATCTGTCCAGCCACTTGCCCCCAGTTTCCAGTACTTGGTTCAGTTACCCCCCTCAGACTGCCCATGACATCAAGTTCATACTCGATTCCCAATGCAGCACTACCCCTTGTCATGATGGTGTCACCGACTGCCACCGCATTGAATTTCCCCCCTCCTTCCTGACTGTCCTTAGTATCCTAATAACATTCTCATTTCCACTGGCTTTCACCCTGTCTGTGGAAAACTTCCTATGTCTTGCTGTTCCCTAAAACCAACAAGCCCCCCTGTGACACCTCTTCCTATTGTCCCATCTACCTCAACTCCGTGTTCAGTAAGGTCTTTGAGATCCTCCTCTCCTGCCATATTCACCATCACCATAACCAGCACCACTTCCTTCCCCTTACCCTCCTCTTCAGCTGACGAACACCTCCTTAACCTCACCAATCTTCTTTCCCTCCAACTCGTGTTGCTCTAATTTTTTTTATTTTCCTTGACTTTCAGAACACCTACGACCATGTCTGGCATCCCAGGCTCCTCTTTAAACTCCAGATCTATGTTCTTTCCATCAATTTCGTCCATCTAAATGCTTCCTTCCTCTCCCATCACACCTCCTATGTCACTATCCACAATACCCACTCCCGTACTTCCTCTCTCACTGGCATCGTGCCCCAAGGTTCTGTCCTTTCCCCTCTCCTCTGTCTCCTGTATACTGTCAATTTGCCCAAACCTCCCTTGCCTGTACATATCCTCCAATTGGCTGATGACACCGGCTTCCTGTCTCTTTATCTTACCTTTCAATGGTCCCAACGAACCCTTCAAACACTCTTCGAGCAGTTCACCACCTGGTACTACCAGTGGCTCCTTCACATCAACCCTTCCAAGACCCAGTCTGATATTGTAGCACCCACTCCTTCCGAATCCACGATTTTCACCTCACAATTAATGGTCGTCCTATCCTCTTCACTCCTACCATGAAATACCTTGGTCTCACCCTTGACTGTCTCCTCACCTGGACTCCCCATCTCCTTACAATCCAACACAAATCCCACAATAGATTCTGCCTCCTAAAACTCCTGTCTGGCCGGACATGGGGACTGCATCCTTCACCATCCTTCACAAATCGTTGATCCACCCCAACCCCTGTTATGCAAGCATTCCACTCCATCCAGATTCTACAAAGCCTTCCAAATCCTTGAACATCATGCACTCCATCTAACCTTCTGTATCTCGTCCTCTGTATCCACCTCATGTCGCACACACAGATCCTCTATTACATCATAGCCTTCCAACATCTTCTCCCTCTCCTCAAACACATCCGCACCCCGTACATCATCCACCACCCCAATCCCCTGGCGTCTTATGACCCTCTAACCCCAGCCCCTTCTGCCCCTTTTATCATGGTGTCCTGCCCTCTCTCCATCTCCACACCCTCCATCTCCTTACCCAACACAACTTCCAGCACCTACCCCTCCTGGATGATTAGTTTTGCCTTGACAGCTACCCCTCCTATCTAACCTCCCCCCTAGTTCTCTTCAGGGCTCCCTCTCCTCTCTTTTCCCCTTCCCCTGAGAGGTGTTTTCCTCCCTCCTCTACATCTACATCTACATCTACATCTATACTCCGCGAGCCACCTTACGGTGTGTGGCGGAGGGTACTTATTGTACCACTATCTGATCCCCCCTTCCCTGTTCCATTCACGAATTGTGCGTGGGAAGAACGACTGCTTGTAAGTCTCCGTATTTGCTCTAATTTCTCGGATCTTTTCGTTGTGATCATTACGCGAGATATATGTGGGCGGTAGTAATATGTTGCCCATCTCTTCCCGGAATGTGCTCTCTCGTAATTTCGATAATAAACCTCTCCGTATTGTGTAACGCCTTTCTTGAAGTGTCCGCCACTGGAGCTTGTTCAGCATCTCCGTAACGCTCTCGCGCTGACTAAATGTCCCCATGACGAATCGCGCTGCTTTTCGCTGGATCATGTCTATCTCTTCTATTAATCCAACCTGGTAAGGGTCCCATACTGATGAGCAATACTCAAGAATCGGACGAACAAGCGTTTTGTAAGCTACTTCTTTCGTCGATGAGTCACATTTTCTTAGAATTCTTCCTATGAATCTCAACCTGGCGCCTGCTTTTCCCACTATTTGTTTTATGTGATCATTCCAGATCGCTCCGGATAGTAACTCCTAAGTATTTTACGGTCGTTACCGCTTCCAATGATTTACCACCTATGGCATAATCGTACTGGAATGGATTTCTACCCCTATGTATGCGCATTATATTACATTTACCTACGTTTAGGGAAAGCTGCCACTGTCGCACCATGCATTAATCCTCTGCGGGTCCTCCTGGAGTACGTACGAGTCTTCTGATGTTGCTACTTTCTTGTAGACAACCGTGTCATCTGCAAATAGCCTCACGGAGCTACCGATGTTGTCAACTAAGTCATTTATGTATATTGTAAACAATAAAGGTCCTATCACGCTTCCCTGCGGTACTCCCGAAATTACCTCAACATCTGCAGATTTTGAACCGTTAAGAATGAGATGTTGTGTTCTTTCTTCTAGGAAATCCTGAATCCAATCACAAACCTGGTCCCATATTCCGTAAGCTCGTATTTTTTTCACTAAACGTAAGTGCGGAACCGTGTCAAATGCCTTCCTGAAGTCCAGGAATACGGCATCAATCTGCTCGCCAGTGTCTACGGCACTGTGAATTTCTTGGGCAAATAGGGCGAGCTGAGTTTCACATGATCTCTGTTTGCGGAATCCATGTTGGTTATGATGAAGGAGATTTGTATTATCTAAGAACGTCATAATACGAGAACACAAAACATGTTCCATTATTCTACAACAGATTGACGTAAGCGAAATAGGCCTATAATTATTCGCATCTGATTTATGACCCTTCTTGAAAATGGGAACGACCTGCGCTTTCTCCAACACCTCTCCTTCCAGTGCACCCTTTCTGTATCTCTGCGCTCCCTCCTGACTTGCCTTCCCTATCCATCTCTCACCCTGCCCGTCTCCTGCCCCTTGGTGCACCTCTCGACCCCCTTTCTTTTCATCCCATAGGTCACTCCTGCCAGTTTTTACTATTCGTCATGTGTGCTCCGTCTCGTGCAACGGTTTTTAAAGTGTCGTGGTTCTGGTGTTTTGAACTGTAAGAAACTTTTAAATTGTGCATGTGAATTCAGTGTATTTTTGAGCTATGCACATCACCAACTGTATTTTTTATCTTTATGTGGTGCAGTAAACATCTCCTAGTAAGCGTATATTTTAACTCCCATTGTCTCCCCTTATTTCTGTTCCTATGTCCCCATTTTTATCGCCTTTTATGAATATCACTCGATCTTTTTATTTGTACTGTCACTCGTCTGAAGAGCAGAGCGGTGGACTGTGCCACTGACAGCCCTCCCCTGCCTATATGTAGCCAGGGAATGAAATTACAAGAAAGGAAAGAAACCATTTACCAGTAAACGAAAACACGCTGAAGAAACGTCGGTAGTTTTACATATTGACAATGCAGTCACAAACCCTGAAAATCTTTACTGGCTGTGACGATGGCTGCGGAAGCTTACCCACCTGACACCCTACACACACACACACACACACACACACACACACACACACACACACACACAAGCGCGCGTGCGACTGACATTATTTATTCCAACGATGTGCTGTACCAATACAATGCATCGAATAGAACACAGTCATTTAGGGTATGTAGTTTCTAAAAACAATAAGTTATCAGAAATACTAAATACGATATCAAGGCTATCGCAGAAATTACTTAAATATAAACCTGTTAAGATAAGTTGCATCAGTGCATTAATGATGTGACTAAAATTGTTAATATAGGTTACATCAGTGCATAAAACGATTTGCAACATTCTTTAGTTACAGGTACTGAGAACGTACAACAAATACGAGTACAGGAGAGTGCCGACGGCTCAACTCGGTGATGTCTGGGCGCTGTCTTCAGGAGCCCAATCCAGGAATTGCACCTTCATAAATTGTTAAGTAAACTGTCTCAGCGATCAATATAGCGGCTGCGAGACTATACTTTTGTTTACAACCTTTGGTCTTGTTCCAGTTTTTATTGGCAAGTAATGCTTCATATCTCTCGGTACATATGTAGTCTTTCATCAAACTGCAGTGATTCATCAATTATTTCACACACGTGACGCAACTTCTATGATCAACCACCAGTGAATCAAGAAATATATCAACTGATACAGGAAACGTAAATAACGTACACATTTTTTTAAGAATCGAATGTAAATTGACGAGTATACATAAATTCTCTTTTCATTATTCATATCTGTAAAGTAATACCATTAGCTAAAGAAGCAATAATAAAGCTGCAAGTGATAGTTGTGAAGCCTTGTTCGTTAATACACAACTTATAACACGGTGTCGAAACCCAGAATCCTGTGTTACGGTGGCGTGGGACTGCAGCTGCAAGACGGAAAACTAGTGCCGAGTGCGACACGTAGTCAGATAGAGGTAAGGGCGGAGACGGCTACAGCCGAGCAGCCTGCAGTTACATTACATTGGCACAGATGTTAAATAGGGCGCTTTAGTGTTATGGCAAGTGTGTACTGAATGAACTTCGCAATTCAAACTGTTCAAATGTGTGTGAATTCCTAAGTGACCAGACTGCTGAGGTCATCGGTCCCTAGGATTACACACTGCTTAAACTAACTTATGCTAAGAACAACACACACACCCATGCCCGAGGGAGGACTCGAACATCCGACTGGAGGGGCCGCGCAATCCGTGACATGGCGCCTATAATAGCGCGGCCACCCCGCGCGGCGATCTTCACAATTACTGTGAAGTTCATACATAGGCAAAGCCCACTGTGCCATTCTTACTGTGGAATCTACATCTACATCTACGTATGTACTGCGCAAGCTACCGTACGGTACGTAGCGGAGGGTAACCTGTACCACTACTAATGATTTTCTTTCCTGTTCAACTCGCAAAAAGCGTGAGGGGAAAACTGCTACCTATATACCTCCGTACGAGCCTCCATTTTTCAGTCTTCTTGGTCCTGACGCAAAATGTACGTTGGAGGCAGCAGAATCGTTCTGCAGTCCTCTTCCAGTGCCGTTCTCTAAATTTTCTCAGTGGTGTTCCTAGAAGAGAACGTCATCGGGCTCTAGGTAAGAGCGCCAACGGCTTAACGTGGTAGTGTCTGGGCATTGTTTTCGGGAGACAAGCACAGGATAATATCGATAACAGAACCAGCGAGGGTTTTAAACAATGAACCATGTGCCAAGCCGTGCGATACTTGTCTGGTTATACAGTCTTTGAATGGTCGCTTTAACGGTAATCCGAGATAGCGCCATCTGTTGACAGTAATTTGGCACTACATTATTTGAATGTTCGTGTGCGACAGTATTTCTAGAGACGACAGCAGAGAAAGATAAAAAAAGGTCTGTGAAATTTCAAAAGGAAATGAGACTGAAAGGACTATACTAACACTGTTCAGTACGGCTGACTGCATTACCCACCTATCCCAAACCCACTATACTAGATGACATCTGAAGAGATACTAGTCACAGACTTAATAAAGAAAGGGAAGAAAGAATAACTTTTCGAACTCAGAAACAAGCATGAAGCCCAGCGTCCTGAGAGACAGCCTGTCAAATACCGAGTTGGAGATACTATCCTCTTACAGGAAGACATAAAGCCAATTTGAAAGAAAGCCCACTTAATTGAGGTGAGACTAGGAGAAGAGGTACTGAGTGATGTAGCTGAAGCATGGAGTCTACTTATTAGCAGATAGGACTTACATTATTTCTGAAGTGGATAATTAGAAGTTAAATGTAGGTAGATGTATCCTATCCATTAGGAAAATGCAAGTACATTTTACAGAAGTAGGAAAAACCCAAGGGCAAGACACATCTTGTATATCACTCTGAGTCAGCGTTCGCCTGTTCGCGACAAATCTCAGCTATTCTGAGGCAGCTTTCCAAATCCCCTACCGTCTCGACCTTTTGTACTCATACCATATGTTAGCTGCATCTAGAGTATTGTGCTATTTGAAGAGTCTATCATCGACATGTCTTCCACTGAAAGTGGAGATGCCGACAAGACGACGGTTAACAATCTGAGCACATGATTGTGCTGCAAAAAATTCAAAATACCTAACGTAGTGTCAAAAAAGAAGAATGCAGGGTATACTATTGCACAGCAATACTCCCGCGGATATAGCAAACATTACACTGGTAGACAGCTTGATAAACTGTGCACGGATGTGAAGAACAAAATAAAAAAGAAAATCTATATGAAGGAAACAGGAAATAAACCGATACAACTTAAATCTGGGAAATGAATTTGCTGGTATTCCACGCATAGAAAAATAATTCTTTTTAGAAACGTTGCAGGAGCTTTTTTGGTTAGCGTCAAGCACCTATCAAACGCTACTAAAGATAGCGATAGAAATGATTAGAGGGAAGTATCATACCCTAGTATGTACTCAGTTGTTGCTAGACTAACAAACAAAACCGGTTACCCCAACATACCGGGTGATCAAAAAGTCAGTATAAATTTGAAAATTTAATAAACCACGGAATAATGTAGATAGAGAGGTAAAAATTGACACACATGTTTGGAATAACATGGGGTTTTATTAGAAGCAATAAAACAAAAAATTAAGTGTTGCTAGACGCGTGAAATGTCTCTTGCACGCGTTGTTTGGTGATGATCGTGTGCTCAGCCGCCACTTTCGTCATGCTTGGCCTCCCAGGTCCCCAGACCTCAGTCTGTGCGATTATTGGCTTTGGGGTTACCTAAAGTCGCAAGTGTATCGTGATTGACCGACATCTCTAGGGGTGCTGAAAGATAACATCCGACGCCAATGCCTCAGCATAACTCCGGACATGCTTTACAGTGCTCTTCACACCATTACTCCGCGACTACAGCTACTGTTGAGGAATGATGGTGGACATATTGAGCATTTCTTGTAAAGAACATCATCTTTGCTTTGTTATTCTAATTATTGCTATACTGATCAGATGAAGCGCCATCTGTCGGACATTTTTTAAACGTTTGTATTTTTTTGGTTCTAATAAAATCCCATGTCATTCCAAGCATGTGTGTCAATTTGTACCTCTCTATCTACATTATCACCTGATTTACTCAGTTTTCAAATTTATACTGACATTCGACCTGGAGAGAATATCCTTATTGCAAATTGAACTGAAGAAACGAAAGACTTGTCTTCATCGCAATTTCAGAGACTTTTGTTATTGAGACAATTCTAAATACATAATCTTCAAATAGAAAACAGAAAGAAAAAGCTATAAAATTAGCAGAGGAGATATCTACTCGAACGGATTATAAGATATGAATCATAAGTGTTGTATTGCAAACGCTTCGCGTTGCTGTATCCTTTCCGTTCCTTTTCTTTATTCCCCAATATAAATAAATAAAAATAACTTGGACATTTCTCTTGTGCTCCTATAATTACGTGATTTTAAATTATAATTACAGTACTTACACATCCCTTATTACATCTCAACAGCACACAATTAAACCAAGAGGAAAAAACCTAAATAAATCCGAACATTTGCTATCGCTTGTGTGTAGAACGAAATTTGTTTCCATTGCTTTCCACTTGTCTGTCAGTAGGCTTGTGTTCATCATAAATCTCACTTTCGTGTTCGTCTTCTTTTTCTTCTACTTCTTCACCTCCTTCTTCTGCGTCTTTCCTCTCCTTCAAATGATATTGGAAGCGGTCTTTCAGGTACATACAGTTGCTGTGCAGTGCTGCGCACGTTACTACCGCTCTTTTCTGGTATGTGTCACATTTAACCGTCGCTAATCAGCGTTTCTTACTGGCTTCAATGGAGTGTCTAACCATGGAGAGGTTACCATACACTAAATTATCAAAAAGGTAGCATGCCCGTTCTGTACTGAAATGATATTTCTAATTGGGCTATGTCTCCATATTCCAGCGTCAAGGACGCTTCCATACCATTGTGCACTTACGCCAGTAAATTTATCACCAGCGTACGGTGAACTGCACAATAATACGGACTTAGTCCTTGCGACCTATGTATTCATCGTTATGTAATGCTCGTCTTCTGCTTTCTGTTTGGGCACAATCCAAATCCAGTATAAAAGTTGACAGTAGAAATGTTTTTCGCCATTCTAACTTAGCCGCATTAATTTCCATCATTGGAAACGGGAAATGAATCCAGTTGTAAGCATTTAAAACTATCTGAGCCATCACATCGTTCACTTTTTAAATACTGTTGTCCTGTCAACCCTAAAATCCTCGACCACAACAGTCTGGAATGCGTTCAACGAAAGAGTATCTCCATCCGTTTTCGGAAAATCAAGGTTCTCCGCGTGTTTAATCACATCCTAGCATAAATCTAGAAATTGAGAAGTCTGTATTTTCAGTTTCAAATCGTAACACTTCTTTACATTAATTAACATCCCTCTGAAACTGGTAACGTTTCTCCTGTCTGACCGGCAGCAACATCGCCATGGGGCGAAGAGTACCCCAGTACTGTCTAACGAGTAATCTAGAAATATCTCAGTGTGAAAACTAGATTCTAATCTTGAGTCACAGCTTATATCTGGCCCACTAGAAAAAGACAAGATACATCTTGGCATATTAGAATCTACAACGATTATTCACAAACAACTTAGATACAACTCGTTTTTATTCATATCAGTCAACAGACAGCTGGCGGAGGAAATATTAGTCGATCTGTGCAACTACTTATTCCGCTCAGATGGACCAGGGTGGGGGGATGCTATAAACAGATTCTATTTTCAGATATGTAACGTAATATCTTTGATTGTAGAAGTAATAATATAGCTATAACAATATACATGTGGTGACGTATGCAAGAATCCACGATGTATGACAAAGATACATACGTATTCTAACTAGACTATACAAAAAAGGGTCTGTTACTTCCTTATCTTACTTTGTTATAAGAATACGACGAGGGCTATTCGAAAAGTGATTTGACCGGCGCGAAGTCGAAACCACAGGGAAAATCGGATGAGGATTTGCACAGATGTGTTGGGCAGTGTCTCTACTATAGCTGTCGATCGCGTCTCGTCGTTCTTTTCAGCTCTGAGCGCATGGTGAGCACTTAAAATGCATACATAAATATTGTCTGCCGCTAAGTATGAGGGCCTCCTGAGAGGTTTCGCCTTATGTCATTCAGCCCACATAACGTAGCTGTTAGGCGTTTCCTTCTATGTGCCAGTTCTCGGCGCCACGTTGAAAGGGTAATGAGGAAACTCCTGCAGCGTTTGCAATGCGAACTGTTTGATGAACCACAAAACAGCCGGTAATTGGTTTCCCTTTAGTTTCATCTCTGCTCACGTGAACCACTGGCTATGAAGACCACATTCTCGCACAAACAAAAAACTGTGGAACAGCGTAGAGAATTACCGGAAAGCACAACCGACTGCATTCTGTCACGAGGATATTGGAAAGTTGGTAGAACGCTATGACTAATGTCTAATTCGAAGCGATGACTCTGGAGAGAAGTAGGTGGAATGTGTAGCTAATTGTTGAAAAAAAAATTCAAATTGGTTACCATTTCACGACCGCTCGGGTCTTACTTTCCGAATAGCCCTCGTATAACCAGGTGCAAGCAATATTTATTTTGTCTTTCTTAATATATCTCAAGATCAATACGAATTTGACGCCAGTGTCTACTCTAAGACAGGAGTTTTTTTAACAGAACTTAATACATCATATAGAAGGAAACTTTAGTCGCAGAAGAAGTACTACAAGTCACAAACAGAAAAAGAAAATATAGCAATCTTCGTGGAGAGCTAGAAACAGAGCAATGTAAGTCACTCAGGCATAAAGTAAAAATTCGAAACTTACCTACAATGAGTGCCTCATCGCGCCAAACGAATGAAAACTACACATGCAGATAACATCACATTTCGAGTCATGAATGTGCCTTCAGTCACTCAGGAAAAACGTAAGATTTATGAAACCCACTTGAACTGAATGACACGACTACACGTGTGATCAAAAATATCCGGACACCTGGCTGAAAATAACTTACGAGTTTGTGGCGCCCGCCATCGGTAATGCTGGAATTCAATAGGGTGTTGGTCTACCCTTAGCCTTGATGACAGCTTCCAGTCTCACAGGCATACGTTCAGTCAGGTGCTGGAATGTTTCTTGGGAAATGGCAGCCTATTCTTCACGGAGTGCTGCACTGAGGAGAGGTATCGATGTCGGTCGGTGAGATCTGGCACGAAGTCGGCGTTCCAAAACACCCCAAAGGTGTTCTGTAGGATTCAGGTAAGGTTTCTGTGCAGGCCAGTCCATTACAGGGATGCACTGTGTTTGCACTAGGAAGGCCTGAAGAAAGGCGAAAGTATCACATTTGACAATAACGCTGGAGGTAAGCCTTCAAAACTGCCTTGGTTTCTGGTTTCAGCTACAGAATCTCCTATGATTTGCGATGTAATAGAATAGAGGGTTATCAGATTACGATTTTTACTTCAGTGAGTGAAGTAGAAAAGTGTGTTTCTCGTTAAAAGAGGAGTATTTCCGTTAATATGGGAAAAGACAGTATTTAGTAATCGGAATAACAGCTGCTAATAAATAATTTAATTTGGAAGTTGTGGAATTTCAACTGGCAAATGAAGCGTGAGGGATAGTTGTACTGTGAATACGTTTTTCTGCAAACCTATCAATGAGGCTCTTAAGTTATTACAACTGGAAAGTCACTCAAGGCTTTGGTTCTGAGTATAAGTGATAATCATCACTGATAGTCATTGGCGTTTAAGACACTGTAGGACACAGTCTGACGGTTGCCTTCACAGAAGCAATACTTATGGTCCGAATATCACATCTCAACGTGAACAATTGATGACTGAATGCCATATCGACCACTCAAGCCAATAATGAAATATAGCATTCCTACGTAATTCCACCTGTCAGTGTCCCATTTTTTTTCCAAGTAGTAACTAATATTCAAGAAAATGACCCCTAAGAAACTGTTGATAGCATGAGTTTACTCTTTTCTTTTGAATCATACTGTAGTAGCAGTGTAAACTGCGATTAGTTGTGCTGTGGTTCACCGTAGATCAGTTTTGTTGAAATAAAAATTATAATCATTTAGTTTACGTACATTTCTGCAGGTGGGACGTCGTATCCTTTTACTTAATATTGATTGCAGCACTTAAAACGTTTTTATCATTAATGAAATGTAAACATAATAAATTTATCGAAACAGAAGCACCACTACAAAAATTAGCTTCCCACAAACGGACTAACAACAAATCTATCATTATCGAAAAGATAGCAAATACTCAGTAATCACTTTTACCAAAAAATGAAAAGAAGAAGCACATAGAATACTCCACTTAAATCAATTAATGATTCCCCAACACATACCTGCATTCTGGGTTTTGCATTGAATGCTCTACGAATTTGTTGCAGGGAAAATCAATTCTATTTAAAAATGCTCTTCAGTTATGTGAGGTCTTCTTGCAAATTATCTTCATCGGATATACAATGCGCCCTATGCACTAAGGTCTTAAGGACACCTATGGTCTGTGAAGGGTGATGGCAGCTACTGGCATATACATATAGATTTGTGTAAGTTGGTTTCCGATACACGACATGTCCTAATGTGCCATCAACTTTACGGCGAACGAGAATATCCAAAAACGGGAAGCAGCAGTCTTTTTCTATTTCCATAGTAAATTTGATACTAGCATGGATAGAATTCAAACGCTCAAGAAATCGTTCTAATTCATCCATGCCATGTGGCCATATCGCAAATATGTCGTCCACGTATCTACAGAAGACCGATGGTTTAAGACTTGCTGAGTCCAGTGCCTTGTCCTCGAAGTCTTCCATGAATAAATTAGCTACCAGATGGGAGGGGGGGGTATCCTATAGCAACGTCATCAGTCTACTCAAAAAATTCACCATTAAACCGAAAATAAGATGATAAAAGCACATGTTCAAATAAGGCAGTAATATTCTTATCAAAATGTGGCCCGATAAGAGATAAAGAGTCCTTTAAAGGTACCTTGGTGTACAATGATACCACGTCAAAACTAACAAGCATATACGCACTATTTAGGCAGACATTGCTATGTCTCTGAATAAAATCCATAGAATTACGGATGTGGTGACTACATATTCCTACCAGTGGTTTCAATAACGAAGCTAAAAATTTGGCAGAATAATGCATTGGTGAACCAGTGCTCGTTATAGATCTCATAGACAAGTCCTCTAGACGCTCATCCTTACCCATCTTGAGAACTTTAGGAAGACCATAAAATCTCGGTGGTACTGCACCTCGTACTTTCAAACTTCTTTGGTAGTGATGGAGCGTTCAGCAAGGCAGCATTCCTTATTGTCTCCTTGTTAGTAGGATCTTTGTTAATCTTCCAGTATGCACCAGAACAAAGCAGACTACGTATCTTTTCCTTGTAGACTCTCTGAGGCAAAAGGACGGAAGCATTACCTTTATCAGCACGCAGGATGACTGTGTCAGTATCCTCACGCAGCTTTCGTACCCCACATTTTTCTTCCTTGGAAACTTTGCTTCTTTGTGGACGATGTTTTTTAGTAGACCGACAGGTTTCTCGTCTGATTTCTTCAGCAGAGTCCTCTGATAGTGGTCGTACATCTTCTTCAATGGCACTAATGAAAGATGTTGTCGGCAAAGTCTTTGGCGTAGGGGCAAAATTTAGCCCTTTACTCAAGACAGATAACGTACCTTCGTCCAATTCCTTATCCATCAAATTTATGACAGGACGTCTGATAATAGAGTCCACTTGAGAATGCTGGTCCAATCGGATGTAATTGCCAATCCTTCTTTTTGTAGCTACTTCGCGAACCCAGTCAGACTTAGCCCATGTCGTCCCATTAAATGGTTCAAATAGCTCTGAGCACTATGGGACTTAACATCTGAGGTCATCAGTCCCCTAGAACTTAGAACTACTTAAACCTAACTAACCTAAGGACATCACACACATCCATGCCAGAGGCAGGATTGGAACCTGCCATTCAGGCAGATAAAATTAAAGCTGTTGTAATTAATGAAGCTAACTACGTTCAAAATTATGATCTATTCTATGGTGAAATTTCGGTGCAAGAAAGATTTCACTTCTAAATATTTGGCTGTTTTGCAAAATTTTCTCAGTAAGACTTATGTTTTCAGTAATAAGCTTAAAGAATAAAGAACATCATTCCAATGAAGCCTTTCACTCTGAAACATAGAGCCATTATTAAGCTTTAGAAATAAAGTTCTCATGAGACCTACAGTTAATACCAGAGAAGGGGGTGGCTACTTCAATGAAACTAAATTAGCTGACCATGTGAACAAACACTATCAGCACTACAAACACTACAATATATAAAACAGAGATCATTTATCTGAAAAGTTAAAAATAATTATCTATCTCTTCTGGACTATATGTTATGTCATTAGACACCCAAAATATGTATACAAACATTTACTTTAACCATGTACTAGACAACATCTCTTACTTCTTATGGACTTAGTGACGGACCGATTGATGAAATTAACGAAGTATTGGCTCTTTAAGATGTCACTTTGAAATAAAACTACTTAAAATTTAGAATTGATGCATGTATTTAAAAAGAAGGATTAGCAATGGGTTCGCCACTTGATTACTGTGCTGTAAATAGATCTATGATCACATTTCAGTATGATCTAACAACTAACATTCCTCATCACACAAACAAGATTGTACTTCGGCGCTGATATGCCAATGATGTTCCTCCTTCATGTCAGGATATCAGGGAAGAACGAAGTAATTTTGTTGGAGAGATAATTGGGTTTCATCATACAGTGAAATTCGGTATGCGATATAACATAGACAGCACCAATCCTCTTTTGCGTTTGAGAATCATATTACGAACTCAACTTTTGAATCTGAAACACATATAGAAAATAATAACTAACATCTTGCAATTGATTGCACTTGCAACTATCCTATGACACATAAAATTACGGCATTCGGATATCGTACTACCGTACTACCCAGTATATTGTTTACAGCAATGGCTAAGATTCTGATTTCGTTAAGACCCCATCAAAAAATCTTTTAACGAAGTTAGGGCTCCGCTCCCACAACAGTCATTCAATCACACTGACAAGTACTGACAAAGATACAGATGGGGCTATTTATAATAGGTTTTTGTACCTCGGTAAGGTTTCTGATTGGATCGGTTCTGTTTTAATAAAACGAGTATATAGCTCCTGCGTTTCTCACAATTAATATGTCTGGAGACATGTGTAGAGGTAGGGAGACCGTCATAATTCCCAAATTTTTGCTGCCGACGGCTACTGACTTTACTGTGACAACTGCCCGCGGCGGTATGCAAGATAGGCAGGTAGGAGTTCTGAAATCGGATTACGAGAGCACTGATCTGACATATTCCATGTCAGGGTAAGCACTCGTTTACGTGAACAGAACTACATGATCACACATTTTCCAAGTAACTTAAAAATATTATATAGTCAGAACGAACGCCATACTTTAAATGTACTAAAAGAGAGAGAGAGATTCTGTGAAGTCGGAAATGTCATACAGAATGTAAACTAAATAGCCAAAGCGAGTTGAAGCATTAAAATGCACTCTGCAATTTTAATTTACTGCAGTGTAAGTAATTTACTGCAGTGTAAGTTACTGCACTTTGTTATTAACATTATCTATACATTTTATGCATGCAACCTATAATCCTTAATCATATTATTTACAAGTTCATGAGCCATCCATCTCTCCGTGGTAAGCTGCGCTCATACATATTTTTACTGTTTCGCTAATCATTTTAATAGTGTTCAACAGCCACCTTTTTTGTACTTCTTACTACGTCCTGTCTTTTATTACAATCATTATTTAATTTCAAAATCCTCCATAAGGCCCCATTTTTTCTCATTCTCTGGTTTTACAATTTTATTGTTCCTTTTATAGCTGACATCCTCTTATTACCGTCTTCTTCCTTCTGCCTGTTTTATCTTTTGACATTCGTCAGTATTTTGACGAGTTATTACAGACTGACTGATGAATGATGGGACATCCAATGCGCTCATATTTTGCCTATAAATGATCTGAAAATAAATAAGTCGCCTACTACAGTTTTCTTTCCTTCAGTTACATACTTTGGAGATGATTTGACGTTAAATTCTTCCCACTAGCTTTGCGCTATAAAAAATTAAATAAAGAGAGAGGGAGAAACTTAGTTTCCTGGTTTCAAGATGCTTGTGTCAAAGACGAACGTGCCGGCAGTACAAGCAAAGGTAATTGTTATTGAATGTTACTGTGGAAAGGTTTCAATATAGCTTTCCTCCCAGATGAGCTTATTTTGATTATCGTTTCTATTATTTGTGTTGTCCTCGTGCCGGCGGAATTGTACACAGCAAAAACAACCACTTACATTGATTGTACTGTGACTGTGGACCCAGATGACTTGGAGGATTATAAAGATTAATTCAAATTAAGTAATGTGTACATAAGCACAAATTGAGGTAGTGAAGCTTTGATTGTTGTTACAAATTAACGCTTAAACGTCACTGTGTTGCACTGCTTACAATGTATACAACATAAACAGAAAAGATAGTGACAGAGATCGTTTTGTAGGGGCCTGGATTGAGACATCTGCCGTTGTCGAGGTGCAAGAGCATTGAGTGGAGCAGGTCATTTGGTGCCCTGGGTGTTAATGATTAGCGGAAGAAGACTTTACTCACTAAATTTTACAATCGCATATTCTCCTCTGTGTTGACGTCCACTCCGGCACGCCACGTCGGAGTTTGTTGACGCTGCCTCACCAAACTGCGGCTGACGACGCCCTCACAGTCTGGCTCACGTAAACACGGTGTCGAATAGGTGGCAAACCCCATGGGCGAACACTTTTGACTTTACGACTGGAGTCACTTCCCAGGACGGAGACTGCTAATAACCAGAGCCCTCTCGTTGACGTCGGATGGGGCGTGCTTTGGTAATCTCTCGACTACTCTGCGTGCTATGTAGATGGACAATAGCGTAGTTCTTTCCCCAAAGGAGGCTGGGGATATCGATGATTGGTTACAGGTGCTGGCCGGCGGCAGCAGCGTTTGGTGTGTCTCCTAAAACTGCGACAGGTGGACAGTATGCCAAGCACCATAATTTCAGCTCATCAAGCCGTAGGTAGAAATGTGCAAGTCGCCTCATCAGTGACTGCGAATTCGGCAGCTCGCAGCTCTCGTGTCTGGTAGACTAGACAGGTGGCAGCCTCCGAGCCGGCAGTAATTTTGACGACGAGTCGCGGTGTCACAGGTGCAGCTTGCGTACTGCGACGTAAAGATTGCCACAAAGGGCCGGAAGCATCAGTATTTATTACTACTGGTCTGAGACAGTGATATGCCAGCCTGGTGACGACTGAATGGGGTCTACTTTTCCAGGCTCATCAGCGGACTTCACCACCCCTCTACTTCGTAGCAATAGCTCTTAGGTCTTGAGCTCGTTGCTTTTCAGCTATATCAGCAGGCTGATACGTTTTCTTGTGAAACTCGTACTCTCAATTATGAAATCAAGCTGTGCTGTTACAGTGACGTGAAGTCTTCTCCTCGCTTACTTCACGTTGTTCAGTTGACGATTCAAGCCTGTCCTCACGCCAGGTGTGGCAATCTCTTCTGGATTTGTTCTGCTTTCCCCAGTATTGGCTTTCTGCCAGTTTGTCGTTTTCACTGCGACACGTGGCACTGTCCTGGCTTCCCCTGGTGTGCTGCTGGCTGGAGCGGATTATGAAAAAAAATTATATTTTTGCATAATTCATTTCTGATGTGTAACATTCCAATCTTCTTTAACGGAAATAGTCTCGAATTTCTCTTAGCTACCTCTGAAACACTCTCATGAAATTATGTTTTGCGTAGGTGACTACACACTGTACAACTATGTTAGTTAAGCGTTTGAGAATCGTATTCACAAGAGTTTTTGACCACTTCTTAAGAGCGGACGCTCATGAGAAACAGACACTATGTAAGAGATTAAAATATCCACACTTTTGAAGATACTGTAATGAAATTTTGTACCACACTTTACATGAAATTAACACATTTCCTCTCATGCTCCTTGGATTATATATATTTAACATTTTTTTAATTTAAAAATATTATTGTAAATAGTAATACATGTACCTGCTTCTGAGAAACTATTAAAAAAATTTCTACAAAATTTTCTAAGTTTAATCTCATTGCATATAGCAACCTTCCTTAATGAGGTTTTTTGAATATATTGAAATGAGAATTTTTATAACTTTTTAATTATGATTTTATAGGTGTAATTAAAAATTCATGCAAAATTCCGTGCACTTTTCTCCATTCCTCAGCTTACTCTCTGAATATCAAAATTTACTGTCGAGGCAACATTTACTATGTTAATAGAAATAAGTGTACAAAATTCCTTAATTCTACCCTTCAAAGATTATAAGAAAAATGTACACAGATTTTAAAAACCAAAATCTTCTGAAAATGCAATTCACGGTTCCACCTAACGTTTGCTCTTATGTCATATCTTCAGATGGCCCCACATTTGTACTCAGGATACTCTTTCCTTCAAGAATTCTCTTCAGGTTTCTTCTTTACCAGGTCTTCAATTTACTTTTCAGCTGTGGAGAGGCGTTGTAAATCAATTTTTCTCATGACATAGTGAGTGATATTTTCTTTCTTGAGGCCTATTCTCTCTAATACATTCATTCTCCGTACATTCTCATCACTTAACGCAAGAAGTGCAACATAAATTGTAATTCTTACAAGTATAACAGACGATATTGTGGTTTTAGAGCATTGTTTACTTATGAGTTTCGTTTTGATTCTGCATTTAACAATGAACACACTGCTTTAGAATTTCAAGATCGACTGAAAGCCAGTAAGTGGCTCTGTTGTGGCCGACAATATCCTTTCCATCACCCCTATTTTGCCCTACCTATCACTGACAAGAGTTGCAGATGATGTATTAAACCAAAGCGTATATATCATAGTATTGGTGAAAAACAGTCTTGGTTACAATTTTAGTTTTTTTTTATTTTTCAACGACGCGTTTCGCCTTATTTAGGCATCTTCAGGTTATCTTTTATAGAACGAGAACGCGTTATGTAGATCTTGGTGCCTCTTGCGTCCATCTAGAAAAAATTACCTGAAGATGCCTAAAAATGGCGAAACGCGTCATTGAAAAATACAGAAAAAATAAAAAAACTAAAAAACTAAAATTTGCAACCAAGACTGTTTTTAACCAATATTGTTAAGCACTGGTTTACTGTATGCAACATATGGATTGGAAGAAGTATACATCATAGCCTTGTAGAAATGTCCCCTGCTAGTTTGCTTGAAAATAATCCACGGAATCGTTGTTCGCCGAGCTAATATTGAAGTGTTGCTTCAAAATGTGCGAGTGGTAAGAAGGTCACAGCGAATTATTTTTCAGGCACTTTGCATGTGATTTCGTCTTTGAATCTTATTGTCCATGCGTTCTAAGAATAAATAAAAAATAAATTGGAAATTGAAATTTTCGTTGAATTGGTCTACTGAGAGTTATAGGGGAGAGGTACATGGAGAAGAAAAGGAAGGAGTATGTTGTGTTCATTGATGTTGAGAAGGCTTTTGACTGTGTCAGATGGGACAAACTGATGGAAATCCTAGGGAAACATGGAACTGACTCGAGGGATAGATGGCTAATTAGAAATTTATGTTTCAACCTGAGAGCAAGAGTAAGATTAGGATGTGTGATGAGGGGAGTAATTGAACTGCAAAGAGGTGTAAGACAAGGTTGTTATTTATCACCAACACTGTTCAATATATATCTGGGGCAATTTATAAGTGAAAGTTTTGATGGAAGGAGAGGAGTTTGTGTAGGGTGTCGGAGAGTGGAGTGTATAAGATTTGCAGACGACAATGTTGCAATGGCAGAGAGTGCGAGAGAGATGGAACAATTGTTAGATATTCTAATCACAAAATTAGAAGAACATGATATGAAGATTAACAAGAAGAAAACCAAAAACATGGTAGCTGGAGGAAAGGAGAGAAAATGCCGTATGAAAATAGGGGGAGAGG
The DNA here is from genome assembly GCF_021461395.2 of Schistocerca americana. NCBI lineage: Eukaryota > Metazoa > Arthropoda > Insecta > Orthoptera > Acrididae > Schistocerca > Schistocerca americana. Next base: position 127,403,642 of record NC_060122.1, on the reverse strand, counting down.
AAATAGAGCACGTGAATAACTTCAATTACTTGGGAAGTGTAACAAAGGATTATATGTATTGCTCAACAGAAGTTATGGTAAAAATTACAATGGCAAAAGAAGGATTCAAGAGGAAACAGAAATGACTTCGTGGACCACTAAACAAAGATCTGAGGTAAAGACTTGCCAAATGTTGCATCTGGAGCGTTGCACTATATGGTGCAGAGACCTGGACATTGAGGAAGGAAGATGAAAGAAGATTGGAGGCACTAGCGATGTAGATATGGAGAAGAATGGAGAAAGTGAATTGGGAAGACCGAGTAAGAAATAAAAAAGTATTAAGAAGAGTTGAAGAAGAAATAAACATGCTGAAAGTCATCAGAAAGAGAAAACGGAGCTGGACTGGACATTGTTTGAGGAGGGACTGTTTGTTGGAAGAAGGAATAGAAGGAATGGTGAAGGGAAAAAGGGGAAGAGGAAAAAGAAGATATCAGATGATGGACGGTATCAAAGGAGGCAAATATTCATAAATGAAAAGACTGGCTATGGACAGACAAAATTGGAAGAGGCTTAACCCATGAAAAGACCTGCCGTAAGGCAGAATACCATACTACTACTACTACTCATGAACGCCCCGTCTGAATCATATGTTGTCTCTGTAGACTCCTTATGGTCTAACACAAATTTACTATCTTAATCTACTTTTTACTTTTAAGAAATCATTTTTGCTACTATTTAGAGACATGAGAGGTATTTCGTGGATTGGCGATAAAGGTGGATGAGTGGTTTTAGGCTACAACCAAAGGTAGAACGCTGAAACTGTTAGCAGAACCATGGCAGAATTGGTAGTGGAAATGCTTGTGATAGAGGTAGAGGTCTCAAACCATGCACATACAATGTCACGAAATATCGTTACAGAGAGTAACACATCATGTGTTGTACACTCAGACACCGAGTCATTAAAATTACTGTGTGTTCTGTGACGCTGCTGCTTAAGGTAAAGACAAACATACATCTGCTAGAGAGCAGCACTGTATGTGCAATTACATAACTAAACTTTTCTTATCAAAACAAAATTGAACGAATTGCGTCAGAGTAAAAGAATATTTGCAGGTTAACTTAGGCTGGTAAAAGAGCTCAACAACTGCAAATAATAAAATGTGGGAAGAGTGTATGAGAAGATAAAAAAATTATTCCAATACAGAGGCTACTGACTGATAATGGTAGATGCGCCTCAGAACATTACGAAATGATTTAACAAATAAAATGAGGACAGGTTGGGCACGTTTCGTCACCGATATGTTCATTACAGCTGGCAGTGGTCGCTTCCTTCATGCACGTTCTGTCTTGTTGCAGCCAGTCACCGATGCACCACGGACGTGATGATGTCAGGCCTTAGGAAAGAATAAAAGAAAACTGTTTTTACTATTTAGAGTGGACCTTCTGTTTACACAAAGCAGCCAATACAGTATTTGCTTTATTTGCTGTGACTGCTACACAATCCTTGAAAGTAAGGCGTTTGTCCAAGTGAATTACAAGACATTTAGCGGATTCAATATCATTGAATAGCTCTAACGGAGTTCTAGGAAGTCACCCACGTTTAATGGGACCCACCATTCCGTAAACCACTTTTCAAAAAAAAGGTTCAAACGTGTGTGAAATCTTATGGGACTTAACTGCTAAGGTCATCAGTCCCTCAGCTTACACACTACTTAACCTAAATTATCCTAAGGACAAACACACACAACCATCCCCGAAGGAGGACTCGAACCTCCGCCGGGACCAGCCGCACAGTCCATGACTGCAGCGCTCTGGGACCGCTCGGCTAATCACGTGTGGCAACCATTTTTCAACCTGTAGTGCAGCTCGATGGATTTAGGAGTGAACTTGGTTACCCTACTGGCCATTAAAATTGCTACACCAAGAAGAAATGCAGATGATAAACGGGGGTTCATTGGACAAATATATTATGCTAGACCTGACATCTGATTACATTTCACGCAATTTGGGTGCATAGATCCTGAAAAATCAGTACCCAGTACAACCACCTCTGGCCTTAATAACGGCCTTGATTCGCCTGGGCATTGAGTCAAACAGAGCTTGGATGGCAGCTGCCCATGCAGCTTCAACACGATGCCACAGTTCATTAAGAGTAGTGACTGGCGTATTGCGACGAGCCAGTTGCTCGGCCACCATTTACCAGACGTTTTCACTTGTTGAGAGAACTGGCGAACGTGCTGCCCAGGGCCGCAGTTGAACATTTACTGTATCCAGAAAAGCCCGTACAGGACCTGCAACATGCGTTCGTGCATTATCCTGCTGAAATGTAGGGTTTCCCAGGGATCGAATGAAAGGTAGAGCCACGGGTCGTAACACATCTGAAATGTAACGTCCGCTATTCAAAGTGCCGTCAATGCGAACAAGAGGTGACCGAGACGTGTAACCAATGGCCCCCCATACCATCACGCCGGTGATACGCCAGTATGGCGACGACGAATACACGCTTCCTATGTGCGTTCACCGCGATGTCACCAAACACGGATGCGACCATCAAGATGCTGTAAACAGAACCTAGATTCCGAAAAAATGACGTTTTGCCATTCGTACATCCGGGTTAGTGGTTGAGTACACCATCGCAGGCGCTCCTGTCTGTCATGCAGCGTCAAGGGTAACCACAGCCACGGTCCCCGAGCTGATAGTCCATGCTGCTGCAAACGTCGCCGAACTGTTCATGCAGATGGTTGTAGTCTTGCAAACGTCCCCTTCTGTTGACTCAGAGGTCGAGACGTGGCTGCACGATCCGTTACAGCCATGCGTATAAGATGCCTGTCATCTCGACTGCTAGTGATACGAGGCCGTTGGGATCCAGCACGGCATTCCGTATTACCCTTCTGAACCCACGGATTCCATATTCTGCCAACAGTAATTGGATCTCGACCAACGCGAGGAGCAATGTCCCTATACGATAAACTGCAATCGCGATAGGCGACAATCCGACCTGTATCAAAGTCGGAAACGTGATTGTACGCATTTCTCCTCCTTACACGAGGCATCACAACAACGTTTCTTCAGGCAACACCGGTCAACTGCTCTTTATGTATGTGAAATCGGTAGGAAACTTTCCTCATGTCAACACGTTGTAGGTGTCGCTACCGGCTCCAACCATGTCTGAATCCTCTGAAAAGCTAATCATTTGCATATAACAGCATCTTCTTCCTGTCGGTTAAATTTCGCTTCTGTAGCACGTCACCTTCGTGGCGTAGCAATTTTAATGAACAGTAGTGTATATCGCTGCATCATCAGATAAGGAATTTATGATAACGGTGTGCATGAATGGTACGTCAGATAAATATATATTAAACAGTCTCTGTCCTAAAATGGAACCATCTAGTACCCAAGGGCTTGCAGGGTAGAAAGTAGAAGCAGTATCACCAATACATATACACATAAAAATACGATCTTTAATATGTGAACCAATTAATTCTACAACATACAACAACTTTTTTATATTTCTCTTTACAATAAACCATTATGCGACTCTGTCGAAGGCTTCATCAGTACTGAGCCATATGAATGCCATGAATTTTCCATTATGATAGAAACCTACGACAGCTTCCGCTAGCCGCAACAGACCCAGAGGGCATGAGTGATTCGGACGAAAGCCGAACTAAATATTGGATACAATTGATTTATCACTGCTTGTTTTGTCGATTCAAAGAATAATCCGTAAAACAACTTTTGAAACTGATGATAAGGGGATGATTCGCCTGTAATTACTCGGATGCCTGTGGTCTCTCGTGGTTTCGGTATAGTAAAGGTCTGTGGAGTTATACCAAAGGTGTTACGTGGACTGCAGTGAGGGCTGTGCACATCGCAGGACGCGGAAACATCGCAGTTATGTTCGTTAATCGCTGCGTTCGTGGAGAATATTATAAAACTATTCGTTTAACTATCAGCTGCCAGGTGAAAACATCTCCATGTAAGCAGTGACACCAGAGATCTAGTGGTAGCGTATTTGTATAGTAACCGAAACATGTCTGGCCGTAGGTTAGAACCTCTCTACTGCTTGAATTTTGAATACAAATCACCAGAAATGACAATCGATGACGTCCATCACAAGAAGTGAACTTCCTTCTGCCAGTGGCCTTGTCAAAGAAGGCGAAGGAGCGGACAGAGACACAGGACCCTCTTTTGCCCTTAGGCTGGTAAAGTGTCCTTAAAAGTCGGAAGAACGGTATTGACCAATTGAATAAGGATGCAGAGGGCAATGGAAACCGCTGAGGTATAGACACGTAGTGTGTATCAACTGGACATGTGGCCTGTAACGGAAAAAGTTTCATGGTGATCTCACTAATAGCAAATGATTCCATAGTCTCCCATTCGTATATCGAATAGGGATCTGCCAAATGGCATAAGGAAAAGACTGAATAACTAACTAAAGGGCAATGTTCTATGATTCGAAGCATGGAATGTCAGAAATCTGAACGTGGTAAGGAAGCTAGAAAGTAAGAAAAGTGAAATGCAGAGGCCGAGTCTAGGTGTAGTGGGCGTCAGTGAAGTGAAATGGAAGGAAACAAGCCTTGCTGATCATACGAGTATAGACTAATATCAACAGCAGTAGAATTCGGTATAGCGGTAGTAAGATTAGTTGTGAATAGGAAGGTAAGGCAGAGTGCTACTTACTATGGATAATTCAATGATAGGGCTGCTCTTATAAGAATCGATAGGAAAATAACACCGACAACAATAGTTCAGGTATACATGCCGACGTCGCAGACAGAAGTTGAAGAGCTACAGAACGTAAATGGGTAGCTTAAATGGCTATGAAAATCTAATAATCATTGAGGATTAGAATGCTATTGTAGGAATGGAGTAAAGAAAGGTTTACAGAAGAATACGGCTTGGTAGAGGGAACGCGGGAGGAGAAAGATTAATTGAACTGTACAATAAATATCAGTTAGTCATAGCGAATACTCTGTTCAGGAATCACAAGAAGAGGAGATATGTTTGGAAAAGGCTGGGAGATACATACAGATTTGAGGTAGATTACATCATGGACAAGCAAGGGTTGGGAAATCAGATATTCGACAGCAAGGTTTACCCAGGAGCATATACAGACTCATATCACAATTTAGTATAGGAAAAGAGCAGGCTGAAGTTTAAGAGATTAGTCAGGAAGATCCAATGCGGAATGAAGCGGGTTACGGAAGTACTAAGGAATAACGGGAGACGCTTGAAGTTATCTGAGGCTACAGATACAGCTGTAAGGAGTAGCTCAGTAGGCAGTACAGCTGGATAGGAATGGATATCTCTAAAAAGGGCTATCACACAAATTGGAAAGATAACCGTAGGTAGAAATAAAATAACTGAGAAAGAAGGAAGTACAAAAATGCTCTCGGTGGTGGTGGTGGTGGTGGTGGTTAGTGTTTAACGTCCCGTCGACAACGAGGTCATTAGAGACGGAGCGCAAGCTCGGGTTAGGGAAGGAGTGGGAAGGGGCCGTGCCCTTTCAGAGGAACAATCCCGGCATTTGCCTGAAACGATTTAGGGAAATCACGGAAAACCTAAATCAGGATGGCTGGAGACGGGATTGAACCGTCGTCTTCCCGAATGCGAGTCCGGTGTGCAAACCACTGCGCCACCTCGCTCGGTAATGCTCTGGGAAACTAAGGAACACAGTAATACGAATCGCTACTTAACTAAATAAGTAGGAAGCGTAGGGAAGTTAGTGTAAAATGGCAACACGAAAAACGTGAATCAATCGAAAAAGAAATGAGTATCAGCAGGATAGGCACTGCATATATAAAGGTCAAAATAACCGTTGGTGAAATTAAAAGCAAATATGATAACATGAAGGGAGCAATGAGAATTCGACTGTTAAATGCAGAGGAGAAGTGGGCAGGTGGAACGAGGGGGACGAACTGTCTGATGACATTACAGAAGAAACAAGTGTCGCCAAGGATCAGATAAAGCATTAGGAACAAAATTCAGAAGAGCTTTGGAGGACTTATCATCAAATAAAGCAGAAGGGATAAATAGCAATCCTAGAATCATTGGGGAAATGGCAACAGAACGACTCTTCACGTCGATGTGTAGAATTTACGAAACCGACGACACACCTGATACCTCATAACAAGAGTTTGGATAATTTTAAGGAAAAATTCATGGTAGGTGGACCCATATACTTCGTCATTTCTGAATTCATGGAATACACTTTATTGCTTAAGAATAAGAGCCACACTCAGTGGTGTGACTTGTTAACCTTTCTGTATGTGGGCGTTGTCTATTTGTTTAAAGTTTTGTCCAAGCTCGGGAACTGTCATTTGTAATCCATTTTAGTGCTACAACTCATTTTGTTGAACCGGCTTGGGATCACAACCAGTTGGTATGATTTCTTACTTGTATTTGGGAACTTATGTATACTCCTGGTTTTAATGATAAAAATCGGTAATTTTTTTATTAATGTGTTGATTTTTGTTCAGTTCTTTCAATTACTGTGAGCTTTGTTATTAATATTTTTACAAGGTTTTTAAGCAACAAATGAACAATCCCCATAATACTAGGAAAGCTTGGAAAGTATGCAATTTAAATGTGACTTCGAACTGGTACACACCAGCAAAAACAAAAGTAACGGTCTTTAAATAAATATAAAATCCCTCAGAATACAAGAAATACGTCAATTTACAGCAACGATGCAGGTTTGACAATGAACGGACTTAGCTGGTGACTGCGGATAAAAAATTCGAAGTTCATACTGTTAAGTGAAAGACTTTAAGACTTAACACGCTCTGGAACAAACAAGTTGAAATCAGTAACACTGACAGGTGACCGTCCACGCAGTCACTCAAGTCACTCAAAGGCGTAATGAACACGACGAGTCCAATTCAACAGTAACACAGATGAGGGCTTACGATAACAAGTACCAAAAGAGATCAACGCTTTCGCATTCAGATGCGAAGGAGCCATGACATCCAGGATCTATAGCAGATGATCTGCAGGTGCCACACTGTTTAAGCCTCCAGAGTTGGCCTGGTGCTTGCTGACCTGATTGCACCCGGCGTTTGCTGTCCCTTGCGGAACTCGCCGCTATCGTTACTAAATCCTGCCGGAAATCTTTGTCTGTTACCAACTTAACAACTTCCAGCTTCACAGACTACACGCCAGGGCAGCAGGAGTGCCGCAGAAACCAACTCGCCAGCCACGTGGGATGCAGCTAACTGCCGGTACAACGGTCTGCCAAACCCAACAACACACTCCTCAACCAAAGACTCTGATATTGGCATATGACCAGGATAGATATCGGCTGTACAAGTAGCTAGTGTCAGCAATGGAGTGGTATGCCCGCCAGAATGAAAGCCGCCACGGCTCAACACCACCAGATTTCTGAAAAAACATCATCCACACAGCCGGCCGGAGTGGCCGAACGGTTCTAGGCGCTTCAGTCTGGAACCGCACGACCGCTATGGTCGCAGGTTCGAACCCTGCCTCGGGCATGGATGTGTGTGATGTCCTTAGGTTAGTTAGGTTTAAGTAGTTCTAAGTTCTAGGGGACTGATGACCACAGATGTTAAGTCCCATAGTGCTCAGAGCCATTTGATCATCCACACAATTCTCAAGATTTCAGGTGCCACCAAGTGTGACAATATCACACAATCAGCTCAAGAGATTATACATCCAAGTTGCTTACAAGAATAATACACAGAAAAGTGAAAAAGAAAATTGAGGATCTGTTAGATGATGATCAGCTTCACTTTACGAAAGGTAAAGGCACCAGAGAGGCCGTTCTGACTTTTCAGTTGATAATGGAAACAAGGCTGAAGAAAAGTTAAGACACGTAAATTGGATTTGTCAAACTGGAGAAATCGATAGAGAATGTAAAACTGTGCAAGATGTTCGAAATTCTGAGAAAAATAGAGGTGAGCTATTGGGTAAGACGGGTAATGTACAATATGTACAAAAAGAAAGAGGGTACAAGATCACTGGGAGACCTGGAAGGAAGTGCTCGTATAGGGATGTAGTATTTAGCCGCTACTGTTCAGACTACAGATAGGCGAAGCAACGAGGGAAATAAAAAAAAGTTTAAGAGCAGGATTAAAATTCATGGTGGAAGGATATCAATTGTAAGATTCGCTAATGACATTGCTGCCCTCACTGAAAGCGGAGAAGAATTACAGGATGTATTGAATGGAATAAACAGTCTGAGTGCAGAACATGGAATGAGAGGAAATCGTAGGAAGACGAAAGAAATGAGAGGTAGTTGAAATGAGAACAGCTAGATACTTAACATGAAAATTGGGGATCACGAAGTTGCAATTATGCTACCTAATGAGCAAAATAACCCATGACGGATGGAGCAAAAGGGACACAGAAGGCAATAAGCGCTTTCCTCAAAGCACAGGATTTTTTTGCAGTGAGGCATGGTCTGGGGAAAACCGCAACAGAAGACACAGGTAGCCTTTGAGACGTAGTGCTAAGGAGACCGTTGAAAATTAGGTGGATTTATAAGCTTGTGAAGCCACACAACACGGTCGAATAAGCTGAGCGCTGCGGATGTTGTGGCATAACGTGTGGGCGATTGGAACCCCATACGCGACAGTTCTCTACATTCATGGTACCATGCAGTGTAAAATATGCGTTGTCCACCCAAAGAACAATTTCATGTGTGCCAAAAACCTGAGGGCAAAGCACTGCATTGCAACCTGCCTTAAGGCTTCATTTGCTGCATATTATGAATCTTTTAGGGATACCACTGTCTAATGCGTCGCAAAATATTTTGAATTCTTGATCAGGGAAGAGTCAGTTCCTGTGATGCAGCTGCCGTTCTGATAAAACAACCAGCCCCATCTTTCTTCTCAATAGCCATAGAGTTTTTTACGGAGAACTGCAACCTCCTTAACCCTTTACGCCAACTGTCGTTTCACAAACAAAACCACTATGGATCGTCAAATGACAAACAGCATGAAACATTTGACATTCTGACTGATCACAGCGCCACATTTTCTCCTGGAAGCAGCGATTGATGAACATACCTACGACGTTTCAGTATCCTGTTATGTTCACACCCCACACTGCAACACTCAGAACATTGCCAGCTTAATTGTAATAACCACTCAGTACATCTCACTATATATGTTATTTCGTGTGTTACTCCAGTTGATGACGATAACTCCGACACTTTGTTCGAATATATATACCTTTCGATTGCATTATATTACTATAGTCTCCGGCAGTCAAAGTACCTCCCCCTAAGAGTCCTCACACAGTTTTTGTTTATGTCCCATGCGGATTTTTTACTGGCTTCCAGATAAGCATAACCCCACTGCCGTCACAGATTAGTGGTTAACTTTTTCTGACGACGGGGAGATAACGAGTTCGATTCCCGATGATCATCTCACATTTTCTGAGAACGTGGCCCATTCAGTCTCATCAGACCAAATGTGGAGTTCTTGAATATAGAAGTAGCGAAACTGACACAAAACTTGCTGACGTAGTGCGTGAGCAATACATCGAAATTACATCTGCTCGAGTGCGCTAACAACAAATTTCTTAATCATGGACCTCTTACAAGGTTTCTATTGCTGTATACATGGAAAATATTGTCCTTCATTAATTTGCCAGCGTAGTGCCACAACTGAACTAATCGTTACACAAAAGTTTATTATGAAGGAGACTGAAACAAGTAATTAATGATTTCAAATTTCTGTCTCATGTAAACGTGGTTTATCTATTTGACTTATGTACGATAATCCAGAATAATTGATTGCAAGTCAGAATATAGTTTTCCTCCAGTATATGAAAAGTATGTAATTAAAGTACTTAATTTTATTATTACCTTAATTTTATTATTACCTTACACAATATCTGACACTGTTCTCAAGTCGTTTGCTGTTATTTATACATAGTAATGTCTGTAGCATGTTATTCAGTTTTCATGTAAACATTAGCCTGTTTGTTGTAAAAATGGTTGCCCAAAGATGGAGGACTATTTCTGTCGCCTGAGATATAGTTGCTGCAGCAGTAGATGGTCGATGGATCTGTGGTGCAGGAGACTGACCATTGAGCCATAGGAAGTTCGCAATGACGGGGCGATTTCCTTTGTAAATGAATAAATTAGCTGAAAGGTGTTAATGACTTAAACTGCTGCTTCTATGCACCGAACTAACAATAAAGCTTCTTGAAATGCTTGTAACACAGTATTTAAACGGCCTCCACTACATTAATTCATAAATAAACACTAATTTTGTCATTAAAATGGACAACATCACAATAATTCACCTATGTAATGAGGGGACAACTTATTAAATATTTTTACTACCAAAATAAATCAGTGCTTGGCCTGCACAATAAATAAACTGGCACTCACTGCAGTGTTCCCTGTCTGTTTCTCCTAGCACAAGAAGCTTGCCTCGTAGTCACCTTTTGATTAAAAAGTTCACTTTTCCGTCCATTTTCATCGCCTCTCCACTTATTTCAGTCGAGAGAAATAACTCTTACCTTGACCACTTACAGTCACTGCTATTGTTCCGAATCTCACATTCCCTTGACGAAAAACCTTGCTAGTTCTTGTTCTTATGTCGTCTTGTTTTAATTTTGCTTAGCAACCGGAACATACAAACCTTAATGACTCATTATAACAACGAGTCTGTCACGCAGCTTCAGCAAAACTTTCTTTTTGCTTATCACAAAATTTCCAAAATTGGTTTTCACTCTCTGTTATTCGACTCTCCACTCAGCATTTACTATCTGATAATTGTCAGCAGCTTCCTTCCATAAAAAATGGACTAATGTCTTTACTAACAGAACAGACACGTTCTCTCTCTCCATGTTACCATTTCAGACCCCAAAACCTGTCATCCTATACGATAAAATTACACTGATAATTTGTAACCTGTTAGGCCATAGCAGTTTCTACTTACAGTTGTTATTAAACCTTGAAGGAGTGTGGGGTACTTTATGGCTACCTTATGAAAATATTGTGTTGTATAGTTATTATGTACTTTATATTTTAAAATTAAAAAAAAATATTTGTTGTGTTTAGAGATTTCTTATACCAGATCACATGATGGTTTGGAAGTTTTCAGTAAAATGTAACCTAATAATGTTAATATTAGTAGTAAATATTACTTCCCACAATAAATGTCACATTAATACTTTCAAGATGAGGAGTCTTTTCTCGTCAGTATATATTTAAAAAGAGTTGTGAATAAAAGTCAACGGCAGTTAACAAAATTATATTATTCAAAATTTTTGCTTGTGATCATAGAGCAGTGCCACATTCTCTATTTACACATTACAGAAAATATCTTCATACTACTTAGACTGCGTTAAAAGATATTTTCAGGTTCAGGAGGCTGCTATTTAAAAAGAAGTTGTTAATAAAAGTTAACAACAATCAAGGAAACTACTTTTTTGTGTGTATTTATTTGTGGTGGGCCTAAAGTATTACTCTCTCCTGGATACTGCATTGGTATTGCTACGCTTAAATAAAATTTTACGCTATCTTCAACACAACAAAACACATTATTATAAATTAAATTGAATTCGTTTATGAATACAGTTTTGCTGTAATTTAGCATTTTCTTTCTTTTGAATGGAAACACACATTACATATTAGTCTGCATTAAAACTATATATCATAAATTAAAGGTATCACGCAACTTATAGACGGGAAAATTTTTTGTCACAGATTGAAGTTATTTCCGAAGTGTAGGAGAGGACTTATGAAATATGTTTCATTTGACAGGAGAATTTTTCCTATGTATATGATGACCATATTACTTGAGTTGCTGTGATGATATGAATATCATTATATTACTTTAAAGACATGTTTTATTCATTTAATAGTGCTAGAGAAACCTTAGATTCAGTGACTTATAATCAAATACCTTAATGACTCACTACAATGTTGATGGCATCACTATGTGTTTTGACGACTTGTTGTTGTTGTTGGTTATGTGGAGATCTTCTTCTACATGTATTATTGTTGCTTTAACAGGATTAATAAATATCTTGTATACTTAAATCTGTGGGGATAAATTAATACTTCTGTCTATGATACGTACACAAAGTCTGAGAATACTCGGAGAATAACTGAATGTCAGATTTGAGTTTCATTTGGGTAGATGCTACCTTACTTCTACACAAGTTGTATGATTTGAAACTTAGAAGCAGGATGGATTAATACAACTCTTGCTTTCAGGAACTAAAACCTGAGCGACTAAAATTTACTTGCGTGACTTTGCGCTGTGAATTTTAAGTGGTCATACGTTCATGATTATCTGTAGTTCCTTAGAATCGTTCAAATGAGTTATGATGTACATCTCTTTCAGATCTGGCATTTACATATTTGCTACTCTATTCTCTACTGTTTATTAATAGAATCATATTTAGAGAAGAATTACACCTATGCAAGATTAGTCAAATTATTTTTCTGTCTTTTGTGAATGATATGCTATTCTACAGGAGTAATTTATAATCAGCGTAAAGATTCAGTTTACTTTGAGTCTCATATTGGGTGTAGCAAATCGTTTGACTATTCATGTGGTTACGTACTGTATCTGTTCTCAACTGCTAATTTGATTCTTTTTGAGGAAATACAGTTTTGGAGTTCATGTGGCTTTTTAAAATAAACTATACTGTAACTAATGATGGATCAAGATCCGATTATCAGTCACGCAGCTATGATTGGCAGTGGTGAAAATCAGGAAGTCTCTGGAGTGTACAGAATATGGTCAATCCCCCACACCCATTGTTCATGACGAATCAGACAACTATTCTTTGTTGTAGGGTACGAACCTATCTAAACCTCTTGTGGGTGCTACATACATTGGGATTAATGGTTATCGTGATTTTGCTTTATTTATTAATCCTTGGACGAATATACTGGAACTGAAATATTTTTGTGATCTGAGAAGGCATGCAGTGCTCTTGGACCATGACCGTTTACGTTTTTCATGTCTAATCCCATTGGAAATGGTAGCATCAGTCGTAAATATCGAAATTCTTTATTTTGTAGGCCAATTTTGGTCTCTGTATGACCATCTCCAGTGGAAACTATTTGGAACTTTTATGCTCATATCATAACAACTTTACATTTTCTATGAGCTGTAACATGTACTGTGATGATTACTTCTGACAGATACCTTCACTTTTACTACACGGAATAATTTTGGATTTATAGAAGAGCATATCTTAAGTTCTGGGTGCCTTTGTCTACTAGCAATGACTATTTACTGTTTGCGATTAATATCAGCATTTTGGGGATTAGCTTTAGAATACTTTGAGTAGCCGTGAGATACTTTGATTTTGAAGAACCGCCTCAGTTCTTTTTTTGGTCCTTGATCACACTATTGGTTGTTGAGGAACAATATTTGATACCATAATTCTACATTTTAGCATTTGCGGTGGTGTACAGAGGTTCTGGTGTCGGGGTAGTACATAATTTCCTTACTGATAGTCGCTTCATTCATATTCACTACATCTCCACATTGCCAGAGAAAAAACGTGGTACATCTGGAAACACGACGTCGACTGTGGCCTGATGACTGCAGAGGCAGCCTGGGGGCAGGAAATATACTGATAACGGTTTCAATGTCGTCCGCCAACAGATACCCTAGTGGCATAGCTACCACAGTGGCACCTCTTCCTACCATGTCATAGGGAATGCTCACTGCCAGTGGTGCAAACGAGTGAAACAAGCAGGAAACCATGCCACGGAGACGCACTCGTGCTTTCTGCAGCCAACTGAGCGAGTCTTAAAGGAGTCAGACTCTGGTCTTCCGAGAGGCGCGATGTTATTTCGGAGAACTACCACAGAAGTTCGAAGTGCTGCGTCAGCTGTACAACGATGTCGGTATCAGTGGTTACGTGAACATCCTCACACACCTAGTCGAGGTCCTGGACGTCCACATAGCACAGACGCTCGCCAGGATCATCGTACTGTACAGGCTGTAGTGGTAGATCGTTCAGTTACCACAGAACAGATAAGAGAGTTTGTGTGCCCAGACGTGTAAACACGAACTATTGCAAACCTATTATTAGCAGTGGGACTATAGGTCCGCACAGCTTTAGCCCATCTTCCACTCATGCCACAGCATTGATGTGTGTAGCTCGTCTAGTGCTGTCAGAGATCATTTGGAAGCTTGAATGGAGCGCCGTGGTCCTCAACGATGAGGTCAGCTTCTGACTGTATGCAAATGATGATCATTTGCGCGTAAGACATGGACGTGGTGACCGCTGTCTCGTGGAGTGCATTCGTTCAAGTCACACTGGCCTCACATGAGGCCTTCTGGTGTGGTGTGCGATAAGCTGCAACTCTCGTTCATCTTTGGTGCTTGTTAAGGGGACGATAACCTGCACTCAATGGGTACAGAGTATTGATAAACCCGTTCTTTTGGTGTTCGTGCAACAGTAAGGTGATGTATTGTTTGAACAGGATAATATGCTACTCATCAACCAATAATTCTTGCAGAACTATGTGAACTGGTCGAGCAGGCGTGGGATAACGTATCCCAGGATAGTATTCGCCCTCTGTACGAACGACTGGATGGCAGAGTTACAGCCTGTGAAGAGTACAACACGTACTAATATGGGTGTTTCAGCATAGCTCGATGCCTCACAACCGTTTGTGCTACTGACATGTAAACACAATCGTTTCATGTACTCCATATGCACTGATGCAGCAATAAATATTGACTGAATTGGAAACGTCCATAAGTGTCTACTAATTTATTTTCAGCTGTGTATACGGGGCATGAAGTTGTCATACTGAAGTATGTTCATTAATTCGTTGTCTCCTCACTTTTTGCAATATGGGCAGAATTAATGGAAACCAGAGAGAGACGAGGATTAGCATAATGGGTAGAACTACTGACAGGAATGAAAACCTTAGGGCTGTGTGACAACCAAGCACAAGTGTCACTCTGTTGATAGTGATTATCGTAGGGTGTTGAATAATGAAGTGGAAAGTGTTGACGTTAGTAGCGCTACTGTTTTAATTTAGGAAACAAGTTTTGTCACTGTGACTGGAGTCTGAAGTGAGACGAAGTGATGGATCAATTTGAATCCAATATCACATGTGAAATTTTGTCAGATAACTATGTACCCACTTCTATCTTCAATGTTCGAGTTCAATAGCAGACCATCCCCTCACTTAATTTTGGTCAGATAAGGATAGTTTACTGTTGGAGACAATGAAAGGCTTCAAGGAACACGAGTCCGATCCGTAAGAAGTTAGATGCGCGATTAGAGACTAGTAGGCTACATAAGAATCAAAGGAACAAATCCAGAACTCGGGAGGTACATTTGGATGTACTGGGAAGGACATTTAGAGTAGGTTTAGTGAACTCACTAATTAGATGAGGGGAGATTTAGTCTGAATATGATGCGAGAAATACTACTGTTTGACAACAAACTTGTTGCAATCAAAGGAAATCAGGTTAAGTTAAGGAAAGCTTGGGGAAGAATAGAATAAATCACAGCAAGAGGATTTAATTGCCATATGAGAGGAATATGCAAGAGATAAGACAGATATTGGAAACATTTAAGTCTGTTCGAAGTCAGGAAGTTGTGCGTCAGATTAAGGAGCAAGCAGTTTGTTATGCAATACTCATACAAAACTAAGCAGAGTGCAGAAGTTTAAAGGGCAACATCGAAAAATTGATTTCAGAAAATAAGGAGAATTACAGGGGACCATTATAAAGGTATAAACTTACAGCTGCGTTAGCCCACCTGACTGTTAAGGTCAAGCTGAAGGCATATTTCACAGCGTAACCTGGCGTTAGTGTTACAGATGCTTTCAGTTCACTTATAAGTTTTATATTGGACAGATGCACATTAATAAGAGAAGACGAGAGTTTATAAAACTCAAATAAAGCTTCAGACTGGGAGGGCCGCTTTCTCAGTATCCTTTATACAATCTGTCCACCTACCTGGATAGGCTTCAGGTCGTCTTCCCCTTCAATCTGCCTTGCTATATACTGGTTTAGACGACAAAAGTGGCATTGACAAAATTCTACTACATACCTACAGCCAAAGGCTACATAACTCCGGTCCATGAGCAGCATCTGAAAGTTAGTTAGACTATCGAACGATGAAGATTATTGCATGACTCGTTTGAAAAATGTCTAAAATTTTCTGTAAGCTAGTTCATTGTCTTCAGATGACAGGAAATGGCTATCAAGTTCTTATTTAATATCCCGACACTAATTATGCAATGCTACTGACTGTCACTGTGACACGTTCACACCAAAAACCAGCCCGAAGATATTTAGTCCAACGCGATAATTTAAACGTGGTAAACAGTCACTGACCCAAGACAATTTTCGAGTTAACTCAGTCACTCTTTCAGTAGTTATATTATACGGAAGTGCTCGCTATAATGTCTCACAATCTGCACCAAAAACACTACGTAGAGTTAATACAAGACTTTAAAGGTTCACTTGCCAATATCTCATAAAATAAACCACTCACAACGGCCAAACATTCACCAAATGCACAGTATTGTAGTCAATTTTCGTCAACGACACGAGAACCGTTCAAACGATCGCATTTCTCCATTTTGGGACAAATTTGATCTGTGCGATTTAACTTACGGGTTTACCAGAAGACAGCTTTTGACACATAGATCTGATGCACAAAGCTCTACATAAACACGCGGAAAATGCTGAACTGTTGGCTAGTATGATAAGCAGCCAATCAGATTATCTCGAGCACTTCTCTACTCCCGGTATTTCTAATGTCAGCCAATCAGCTCACCAAACGCAATTTAGACTAGGAATCTCGTAATTCCGAAACAAGATAAAGTGCAATGAAAACACAATACGATACCTTTCTACAGATTAAATTACTAATAAATTTAATACCAAAATCCCTTCTGGATGCCTTTTACTAAATCAGTCTCACAGGGACATACTTCATAAATTCCCCTATTACACAGCAACTTTCTCACGCTTATATTTTCATAACCTTAGTAAAATATCATATTCTGCGTATGTCCTCCATTCACTCTCTCATTCTCTCCAAAACACTCACACAATCAGAACAGAGTGAAATAATAATTTTTCAATGTACTGGCAATTACGACAGGAATCAGCGGCAATGAAACTAAAGAAAATTCCAGAAAATTTGATTGTATGAACCTATCGTCTTGGTTGAAGTTTCAGTTGAAACTATAGATGAATACACTACAGTACCTAACTCGGTTTCACAAGGTTACTACGTGTTTCAGATAAAAATTGAAGTTATTGCTTTGAAATTTTAACGGTATGGTTCTGTTATATATAGAATTTTGTACACAAACTACGAAAAGATCCACTAATATCTAATAGTTCGTCTTCAGATTCATAGACAGTATGTGTAACAAACTGCACGAAGGCACCGTATGAAAGTACAGCGGCCCAGTGGCCGACGTCGGCTTTAGAACCCAAATCCGCTCTCCTCCTGGACCCACGGCAAGCTACGGATACAATACAAGATGACAACTCGTAATATTTGCAACAAGCTGGTTGGGAGAGTTGTCAGGTATTATTGTTTCAGTAGAAGTCAGGTGTCAGATGAAGAGTTTGACTGAGACGATGAAGGTAAACCGAACCTAAACCTCATTATAAGAGGTGATGGACTCCTCTAAGTGGGAAACTATTGAACTTGGAAATCGTGAACAGAGGAGGAATGCCAAGATTTAATTACAAACATTTCCTGTAAGTATGCGAATCTCAGGTCTTTAGTAATACGTAAAATAACAGTAATTGCAATTATTGGTTAGAACAGTTCCATTTTTCTGTTCTCCTAACATTTGTTCAAAATAGTGGATTCATTTTTGGTTATTCATAAAGCTGCGTACATGCGGACTTGAAATTACGAGTCATGTGAAATACTTCTTCACTTATTGTTGTCTGTATGTTGATCTGAAGCAGCTCAAGGTAGAGTAAAACACGAAATATTAATGACACAATATCTTAATGAATCTAATTTTACAAATCAGCATAGTTCTTTGATAATACGCTTTTGAAACAACCGTTTCCATTTAATTCATGCAATCCAAGTGAACTGATTCACACCTGTTTAATGAAATTAACTTCACATTTATGTTAATTCGTTGTTGCTGGAAACTGCATAGATGACCTCAAAGGAGTTTCATTATTCGGATCCCAGGACAGAGTGGATTCATTAGTATGATTGTCACTGTTCTGGCGTAACCACAAGCGCCGGAACAAAGACGAAGATACGGAACGCTAGAGCAGAGAAGGCGGTGAGGAAACTGCGGCCAATGGTGTTCGGAATTGGACCGCGCCACGCCAGGCGCACCCCGTGCAGCAAGTTCAAATGGCTCAGAGAACTAAGGAACTTAACATCTGTGGTCATCAGTCCCCTAGAACTTAGAACTACTTAAACCTAACCATCGTAAGGACATCACACACATCGATGCCCGATTCAGGATTCGAACCTGCGACCGTATCGGTCGCGCGGTTCCAGACTGTAGCGACTGCAGCCGCTCGGCCACTTCTGCCGGCCCTGGAACAAGTGCATATAGACGACACTCCTCCTAGCCTCGGCTGCTCACATCGGCAACGGGTCGCGGACGTTAGTTATCAGTGACATGTGTCAACTAGCTTGAAAAGTTCGCATATCAAGGACTCTACATATATTGCCTGTCGCCCCTCGGTTGCGACTACTATCTGTAAATCATCAACTGGACTGTCAACTGCTTTGTACAAATAAAGCTACTAATACTATTTGTTTCAATAGTTGCATAGCATTCCGAGAACGCTGCATCCCTTAGGCACCCAACCAGCGACAAGTGGGCAAGATCCTATAATGAATTCTACTCTGCTTTTGTAAATGATGAAAGTCTATGTGAATGCAGCTTGCCGCTAACTTGGTGTAATGTTTTGTCTGTACAGAAGTGTATCTGTCGCCTTTATCGCTCTTTCCCCCTCACACACAAATCGGTACAATAAAGTCAGGGCTTCGTGTTTTCTAGTTAGGCTGATCCGTGAAAAGACAGAGAAACAATTATGCTAATGGAGGATTCTCTCACTCTCTCTCTCACTCTCTCTCTCCCTCTCTCTGTCCTTTATCTGTGTACAGCACTCCTCTAAAACTTCGGATAAAAACAATCGGATGGACCCCCCTTTTGTCAGTGTTAAAAATCTGGAATTGCCGATGCTTTATCATTTTTTCTTCGGCATGGCAAAGGCTTTCGTAATCTCCGTCAGATAAAACTTCACGCGAACAACTAGCTCGTGGCAATTTAATATTCGAGTTACTCACACAAGTCGGTATCGTGTGCGAATGTGCAGTAACTGGCTCTACAGACGCTGCCAACTTCTGCTGCTGGCCGGTATTCATTTGTTCTGAGCCTTGTTGTGAAACGCGTATCGACTCTTCTATCGTTTGTTTCCAATGCTCGAAATCAGCACCTAACTGCTGTCGCACTTCTTCAAGTCCTTTCGCAAACAAATTCTCTTCCTGTTTGCCGCATAGACTCTGGAATGCTGCTTTAACATTTTGCTCAACGTTTTCACACATTAGCCTTTTGTTTTCTAATGTGATTTCGGATAATTTACCCGTTAATACATTAATTTGGTGGTCTATAACGTCTTGACGTTAGGTCAGATGTTCAACACTTTCCTTCAGGTTCGTCTGCGTACGTGCCAATTCAGGAAGTTGCGCAATTGCACATGACATGGCATCTTGCTTTTGTACTAATTGCGGAACCATTTCCACCTGTTCCCGTATGGTATCTATCTTAATAGCCACATACTCCTTCATTTCTACACGTACGCGTTGAGTAGATTCCTCACATTGAGCTTTAACCAATTCTATTTGTGCAGTTAATTTTCGTTCCGTCTCTTCGGCCTGATCTTTAAGTTCCTTTGCCTTCGCCTCTATCCGCTGCTCTAATTCGGAAAAACTGTCATGTAACTGCTGCTTAATCTCAGCTTTCAGATTTTCCTGCCCCTCAGTAACTGAGGCTAATTTCGCATTCAAATCATTTTGCCCCTCGGTAACTGAGGCTAACTTCGCATTAATGTCGGTTTTCATATTATTCATGCTCTCGGTTATCATCTGCATCTGTCTCATGATAATTACTAATGGATCTAATCCATGTTGCATACTTGCTGTTATAATTATGGATCTAATCCATGTTGCATACTTGCCGTAATATCTCCAGCCGTGTCTACCGGGCGTTCTATTGCACTATCTGTAGCGATCGGTTCTACAACACTTCTTACTACACTCCTGGAAATTGAAATAAGAACACCGTGAATTCATTGTCCCAGGAAGGGGAAACTTTATTGACACATTCCTGGGGTCAGATACATCACATGATCACACTGACAGAACCACAGGCACGTAGACACAGGCAACAGAGCATGCACAATGTCGGCACTAGTACAGTGTATATCCACCTTTCGCAGCAATGCAGGCTGCTATTCTCCCATGGAGACGATCGTAGAGATGCTGGATGTAGTCCTGTGGAACGGCTTGCCATGCCATTTCCACCTGGCGCCTCAGTTGGACCAGCGTTCGTGCTGGACGTGCAGACCGCGTGAGACGACGCTTCATCCCGTCCCAAACATGCTCAATGGGGGACAGATCCGGAGATCTTGCTGGCCAGGGTAGTTGACTTACACCTTCTAGAGCACGTTGGGTGGCACGGGATACATGCGGACGTGCATTGTCCTGTTGGAACAGCAAGTTCCCTTGCTGGTCTAGGAATGGTAGAACGATGGGTTCGATGACGGTTTGGATGTACCGTGCACTATTCAGTGTCCCCTCGACGATCACCAGTGGTGTACGGCCAGTGTAGGAGATCGCTCCCCACACCATGATGCCGGGTGTTGGCCCTGTGTGCCTCGGTCGTATGCAGTCCTGATTGTGGCGCTCACCTGCACGGCGCCAAACACGCATACGACCATCATTGGCACCAAGGCAGAAGCGACTCTCATCGCTGAAGACGACACGTCTCCATTCGTCCCTCCATTCACGCCTGTCGCGACACCACTGGAGGCGGGCTGCACGATGTTGGGGCGTGAGCGGAAGACGGCCTAACGGTGTGCGGGACCGTAGCCCAGCTTCATGGAGACGGTTGCGAATGGTCCTCGCCGATACCCCAGGAGCAACAGTGTCCCTAATTTGCTGGGAAGTGGCGGTGCGGTCCCCTACGGCACTGCGTAGGATCCTACGGTCTTGGCGTGCATCCGTGCGTCGCTGCGGTCCGGTCCCAGGTCGACGGGCACGTGCACCTTCCGCCGACCACTGGCGACAACATCGATGTACTGTGGAGACCTCACGCCCCACGTGTTGAGCAATTCGGCGGTACGTCCACCCGGCCTCCCGCATGCCCACTATACGCCCTCGCTCAAAGTCCGTCAACTGCACATACGGTTCACGTCCACGCTGTCGCGGCATGCTACCAGTGTTAAAGACTGCGATGGAGCTCCGTATGCCACGGCAAACTGACTGACACTGACGGCGGCGGTGCACAAATGCTGCGCAGCTAGCGCCATTCGACGGCCAACACCGCGGTTCCTGGTGTGTCCGCTGAGCCGTGCGTGTGATCATTGCTTGTACAGCCCTCTCGCAGTGTCCGGAGCAAGTATGGTGGGTCTGACACACCGGTGTCAATGTGTTCTTTTTTCCATTTCCAGGAGTGTACATCACTATTATCCGTGCTCACAGCTGAGGGCTGCTGCGTGTTGCTCTGCTCTGCTTGACCCATCTACAGCTGGCATCAACACAATCACTAAATGTTCAAATCTACGACTACTTCCTCAATACTAGCAAGCTTTAATAAAAAATTATTGATCAAGCCCTTTTACTGCGCCCAGCGTGCTGCTTTTATTTGTAGATCCACTTAATTTGCCTGCGAGTATTTCTTCTCTTTTCCAAGTTAAGTTGTCTCGCCGTAGTTCACATGAAACAGAGAACAAAATTATTTTAACAACGTCCAAAACGTGTCCTGTCACGGATTGGCATTATAATGAACTCTACTCTTCTTTTGTAAATGATGAAAGTCTATGTGAATGCAGCTTGCCGCTAACTTGGTGTAATGTTTTGTCTGTACAGAAGTGTATCTTTCGCCTTTATCGCTCTTTCCCTCTCACACATAAATCGGTACAATAAAGTCAGGGCTTCGTGTTTTCTAGTTAGGCTGATCTGTGAAAGGACAGAGAAACAATTATGCTAATGGAGGATTCTCTCACTCTCTCTCTCACTCTCTCTCTCCCTCTCTCTGTCCTTTATCTGTGTACAGTTTAAATATATTATTTACGTGAAATCAGCCAAGTAGAATCTCTGGTGGAGCCCTTCGTCTTAATATTCAGCGGCTGGCTTGCTAGAAAAGATATTTACATTTGTTATTATTATTAAGCGCTGCCTTCAGTTGGGAAAATCGATCGTTTGAACAATTCGTTCAGTTTACGACAGATCTAAAATTTCAGATGTGGACGAAGCCTTTTTGGACAATTTAAAAAAACTCAGAGATTGCAGGCTCTCTTCGTCACAGCTGAAACTTCCCAATTATTTACAGGGCCCAGACAATCATCAATGGTTCAGACAGAGAACTCATTCGTCATTCACTCTAGAATAAAATGGTCACAAACCTTATTTCTGAGGAAAATTGTATATTGAATCCATTTCCGTACATGTTCCGTTTTCTGTTGGTTCCAAGTCTCATGTAATTTTCTTTTACAGGTTTTTCTTTCTCTTTATCTATCACGCTAGCGGCATAAACTTTCCTAGCTCACTTTAGCGCGAAGAAGAGTAAATAAATCTCCTTTAGCAATCCGACAATCTTCCAACCGATACTTCCGAAGCTGTTCCTCTCTCTCTCTCTATAATAACCATGCAGCATACATTTCTGTACCTCTGTTGTTCCAAAGAATAAACGTACTGGAAGAATACTTTGGCGTCGACGAGCTGTCGGCGCATATATTACTAGAAAATCTGATCAGATACTTTTCAAACGTAAATACATGCGGATGACTTGGTTGACCATTATTAATTATTGCGTGGTAGAGGGTAATTTTCCGTGGGGAGATTACAACCCCACATTGTTTCCACGGTCAGCATATAAACTTCACTTCAATATCCAGGCACCGCCATTATCTTCAAAACTATTTTAGTGATGCCGATTAGAAAGGCTAGTACCACTTTGTGAAACAGACGTCAGTTTATTTAGAAAACGTTTAGAAAATACAGACCTGTTAGATTACGTGTTCGATAATAATCTTACAGAACGAGAGTACTAAAAAGCGTACATGATATTAGATGAAACATCCGACAGATGAGAATTGTGTTTTGTGCTGGGACTCGATCCCAAGCTATTACATTTGTACTACTGGACAGCTCAACAATAGAACACTTCACAAGGAAGGCAAAGGTCCAGGATAAAGTCTTGTTTCGCACCGTTTTTCCGGTATTCTATCTTGCCATTGAATAAGAGATCAGTTGCAGAATAAAATGTTCATGGTATGATATATCTTCAGTTGTAGTAACCCATAAAATCTTATTAGCTGGGTACACGACAGCTACAATGAGCAACTGTTTGACTGAAAGGCTGCCCTCACCTTGGCAGCAACTGATAATATCAGCTGCATAATCAATACCTTTCCCATTTGCATTCCGTTCAATAAGTACCAGGTACATTATTCATTGCAGGAAGAATTCTTTCTGCTGTTTTGTTAGGACTGGTCTATAAGAACGAAACATCCACAGTTCTGGTAAATGCAAGATACGAATACAAAGTATTAGGTTATTTATACTGCTATGATTAACGACCAACGATAAAATTACGTCCTCAAATGGTTTCCGTTGCTTTCTAGATCAATCTCTTTTCAAAATCAATGCTGCCCATTGTCTTGGAATAACTGTGGGGTCATGCGGCTGCACTTAATAGGGACGGCATAAGGAAGAAATCGAATCCATTTGGCAGTGCGGACCGAGTACAGAGCGCCTCATAAGTATCAAAAATTTTAGAACTGAATGTAACACTTGTGTCCTCACACCTTGTCACACTGAACGTAAGCGACTATACAGTTCACGGATATCGGTACCAAATAGCTTTCCCTCCCTGCTGAATTCACCACTTCGTTGTCCACATTCACTCATGTCATGGCATGTGGCACTTCAGTCATTAATCAAAGCAATACTAACAGGGATAGGTGATGGATGGGGTGGGAGGGGTACTTTATGCCCCTGTTACGATAATCTTGTAATCCAGTCGATTACTTTATACCTTAAATCTTTGAAGCAACATGTGTTACTTTCAATTAGTTCTCCTACCAGGTTTCATAAATGTTTTAATTTTTTCAGTTAAACATAACCCAATAATTTATTTCTTAGCAGAAGATGTCACCTTCCCAGTGAATGTCATGTTCAATATTTTCAGGTTCAAAGCCCTACTCACACATCAGTATCTCATTAAAAAGTTTGTTGTTAATACATCAGCAACAATTAACAGATTTTGCGTTTGCCCATTTTTTTAAGGCAGGTATGAAGCAGCGTCCCTGGTAATGAGGGTTATGGGAAATAGGTCTATGTTGCTGTAGTTAAAGTACGACCCTGATTGTGGAGTGCCAGAATACTCGAAAAATGTAAAAAATCCGCAGGCAAAGCAATCACAAATCATGTTGTGGAGTGGCAGAACACTCATAACATGTTAAAAATTCGCAGGCAAAGCAATCACAAATCAGATCATATTTATGCCGCATGCCATGATACGAGAAAACATTCAGTGAGAAAACTTAAGTCACAAGAAATCCACTGTTTTAATCACTGTATGTCACTTTGTATCTTTTTGTATTCGGCTAAAAGTTGGGAGTAGCTGTATGAACCGTTAATTAGGGCGATTCACAAACAGCAGCTTGAGCAGTCACATTATTCCAAAAACGTTATCGTGGAAGTAGGGGCCAGGACGTGCCGGTGAAAATACACACACTGATGAGGTTATCTTTTATTTTAAAAGGCTTTCTCAGTAATAAATTTTTAAATCTGGCATTTCTTTAAAAAAATAGCTTGACAATTTTCATTATGAAAAGGAGATTACCAGGTATGACTTTAAAAACTTGCCAATAACGAGATTTTACTTTAAATGCGAACATTTTAGGTTAGGCTTTACCATGACTGTTATTGACATTAAATGAAACAACAAATTTACTTTTACCAGTCACCGTTTTATTTATTTCTATGACGCGTTTTAAAGGTTTAAACCTCCATCATCAGGTGGATTTACATTATTTAGTATGACATTTGTGTGTGTGTTGTGTTACAATTTTTGGAGGAACTTGTGGCACTGCCTACTGGAGAAACAAGACACTATTTCAGAACATGGGTTTGGATTTCTTCTATTTCACATTTAGAGTTAATCTGCCCAGTCAAGCAATCAAGGCTATTTTCGAGTACAAAAACAGTGCAGAAAAGGTCGAAATGAAGAACACATACACTTCAACAGTAATTGTCTCAAGAATAACGTCATTCCAAATTATGTCAAGATTGACATCAAAACAAACAGGACAACTACAAAGAAAGCATTGGAAAACGCACGAAAAGTCTGGGCTAAAAATGAACTGAAAGAACTTTATATTTAAAAAAATGTTCAAATCACAGCTTTATAATGCAGAATTACAGTTGGGAAATTTGCTTCGTAGATTAGAATATGATTCCATAACTAACAAAGTCAAAAAGTACATCGAGTTCATCGAACAGAAACAAAAGCTACACAGAAAACTAGCCAATCTTATAAAGCAACAATTACCTCCCAATCTGAACCAAAACAGCCTAAAGAAACACACATTTTACACACCTATCCTCATCAATACAAACATAATATTCACTGCAGAAGAAGAGGCACTACTCTTCAAAGGTTTAAAACACAATTTCAAGCTCCACTGGACCAAAAGAACCAAGAAAAGCTCATCGCTTGTGTCACACAGATCTCGACCATCGCCTTTAAGAAGCAAAATGACAGAATAGCATCCTGCCACAAAATTAACGAAATTATTGAAAACGAAATTGCTAAAACCATTCCCAGCATCCAAGAAAAGAGAAGAAGCCCTTATGTATACCATTATGACTAAAGTAAACATGAATAATGCAATAATTGTAAGAGCTGACAAGTGCAACACAACTGCTGTAATGGACAGAGAAACATACACAGAAAAATCTTCAGACTTCTTCCAAACCAGCAACGTAACAGAAATACCTAAACATCCAAAAGCCAGAATACAAAAAGAGATTAAACACATTTCAAACAACATCAACTTTATACTCACCACACAAGAAGCAAGAAACATTGTTACAAGGAGCACACAAGCACTTTGCCATAGATCACAACCAAAGATCCAAATCAGGCCTATAGTGAACTACAGGAACAGCCCAATATTCAAACTCAATAAAATTCTCTTCAGAATTCTCAAAGAAGCATACTCATTCAATAATGAGAGAACACTTAAAACCAGTACAGAATTCAAACAATATGTCAAAAACATACAAGTACTTGATGGAGCCACACTTTCCTCATTTGACATACAAAACCTTTATTCCTCCATGCCAATAGATCCCACACTACAGATAATCAATGCCAACCTTCATAAACACAAAAAAATACCTTCAACTCACATTACTGAACTAATGGACCTGCTTGAATTCACACTTTCACACAGCTGTTTTAAAATTTAACAATAAAATCTACAAACAAACAGCTGGTCTGGCAGTGGGCTCAAATCTTTCCAGACTGCTAGCAGAAATATTTATAAGTAACCTAGAAGACAAAACCCTGAATTCCAAACACCACTTACTCAAAAACATCATCTACTACTACAGATATGTAGACGATACCATCATTTTAATCAAAGGCACTAAAGATGACATCAGTGAGTTGAACTAGTTTTTCAACAACTCCAATGAAAACGTAAAATTCACATTCCAACACCAGAAAGATGACAGTATAAATGTCCTAGACCTTACCATTAGAATAAAAAACAACAGACATCAGTTCGAAATTTATCAGAAGCCTACCACAACACATACCACAATCCACAACTCCTCTTGTCACCCCACAGCACACAAAATGGCAGCATTGTGATACATGATCAATAGAGCTATCCGACTACCACTCTCTGAAGACAAATGTGATCAAGAATTTGAAATAATAAAACAAACAGCTATGAAAATTGGTTATAACAGCTCCACAGTAGACACCCTAAAACACTATATATAGGCAAAGCAATCACAACACAAAAAACAAAAAGAAAATAACATCTTTGATACAATACCATTTCTAAGTAACATTTCACACCAGATTGCCAATGTCTTCAAACGAAAAGGCATAATCATATCCTTTACAACAGACATGAAGATTGGACAGAAGTTACCCCGCATTGGCACACGAAATCCACTTCATCACACAGATGTGTACAAAATCGAATGTTTGGACTGTGACTGCTTCTACATAGGCCGGACAGGCAGATCATTTGAGATTAGATTTAAGGAACACATGGCAGCACTAAAAAACAAAAAATACCACACATCTGCAATAGCCACCTACCTGCATGAAACAAACCACCATGTTAACAACACAAGTATTAGCATCCTACACATCCAACCAAAAGGCAGAAAATTAGACATCCTTGAAACACTCCAAATGTACAAACACCAAACAAAACAACTGGGATCCATCTTAAATGAAAAAAATGACAATATTTACAATAATATCATCTCTGATTTCAGCAACTGCCTACACCCTTAAAGTTGCGCACACACACACACACACACACACACACACACACACACACACACACACACCTTAATACTTACCATAAATACTGACAGCCGCCAAGAGCACAAGAGACTGACTTCATTTACAGATAATTCATCATACTAACAGCTTGTACCCCTTGTCAGCTTGAATATATATATGCATCAACTACTGGCACAAATTGTGTATCTATCTGCATATTTTAAAGCATTAACCAACGTATTACCCCAACCTTGTACTACCCCTTGCCTTGTAAATGTTTGCTCTCATACAATCACTCTATCCAACCTCTCTCTCTCTATCTCTCTCTCTCTCTCCCTTCCTCTCCTGCTGCCTCCAGCCTCTCACATCTGTCTATTGATCCCAATCAAATATTGTCATCTATGCATAATTTTACTGCTGTAGCCAATATGATTGTTGTACCTAGTCTGTAGCATTTCACCTGATTGTCATTAACAAGAATGAAATGTAAGCCATTTTAACATTTCACCTGATTGCATAAACGAGTGCGAATGTTAAGCTGTTTTAACTTATCAAAATCGTATTTATAAGCTACCTGAAGTACACACACATATCTTCGACACCTCAAAACAAACACCTCCAAATCCTTTAAATAATTATTCAGTAATAATCTTACGATGTATATTCTATGTACTTTGCGATTATGTCTTCTCTTTTGCTATACGAACCTTGCACCCAGCAGATTTCAGACGCCGTATTTGTTTGCAAATGTGACAGTATACATGTGATGTGTTATGACAGCGAATAGGAACCTGTGACCACTGGAGGTACTCTATTTTACTTGTTTTAGGTTTACCATTATATATCAGTTTAATTTTTTGTCAGAAGAAATCCAAAACCATGTTCTGAAATAGTGTCTTGTTTCTCCACTAGGCACTGCCATAAGTTCCTCCAAAAATCGTAACACAACTCACACACACACAACTGACATACTAAATAATGTAAATCCACCAAATGACGGAGGTTTACACCTTTGAAATGGAAATAAATAAATAAATCGGTGACTGGTAACAGTAAACTTGTTATTTCATTTAATGAGATTTAACTTAACACACATATAAAGACAAAAGTAAAAAAACACTTTTTAAAAATAGCTCTACGCAAAGGATATTGCAAGGTTTGACGTTAACAATAAGAAGATTTTTAACTTGTTATATCAATAAGGGAACAATTCCAAAAAAAATCTTTAAGCAGCCAGCTTGTACTAAGCAAAAATAGTTGTCTCTCGCCAGTTGCATAAATTATATTTGTTACAAGATAAATGGGAATAAGCCAGCACACAAACCTTCACATTAAAGACAGTTCCCAAAAAAAATTTCGTTAGTTCCGTGAGGGAGTGATACGTGTAAAGGGGCCCAAATCAGTATAGGCGGAATACTTACTGGTAGTCTACAGGGCCATGGCAGATCAGCCCCAAAACTTCCATTACAAGCCGCCACCTCCCCGTTACTCAAAACCAGAAAATGTAGCAAGGGCGGTGCCTGCACAGACATGGAACCACAGAGACACCCTACACCGACCCTAAATCACCCAATCGAGGTGTGAATGAAACGGCTCGACCAAGAAGCAATTACCACATTACTGCGGACAGGCAAACGAATCCGTGGTGGGAAGACCCCAACAAAACCATTGGTGAAGAAACTCATTCACTTCACTAGAACTTGAGAAACCTCATTATATAGCTCTGTTACATAAAAACAGAACTTCTCACACTCCGGGAACACGTTGACTTCCAAATGCTCGTCAGAGCATACCGCTGCTAGGTGTTTCAACGGCCGATAAGATGACATACGGTCCCACGCGCTGATCTCCTGCACCACGGCTTCTAAGCTTCATAAGCCACGTACAGTACATGCGGGTAAGGCAGATCCAGTCTCTGACATCCAAGAGGTCGGGCAAAGCACGTGGCGAGCAGTTGACGACCCCAACAACATGGCCTCACTGGCGCCACCATCTCTCTCGGTCACCGCCGAGTACGTACTGCCTAGATCGTCACGTGACCGTCACTTCCTCCCGCTCCCGCCAGAGGGCGGTAGCGATCCAAACAGCGCGCCAAACCGAAAGCGCCACCCCAAACACTAGACGCGGAGCGTAAGAGATCCGCCCGGCCCGCTTTTCGGAGAGCCGGACACAACTACGGCTCACTGTATAAACAAATTAATGTAACAAGATTTTTTTGGTTAACATACTAGGTTATCGTTCTCTGCTCAGTTAGCTGACGTAAATAAAATGGAAAAATCCGTGGTATTTTAGTCACTGAACCTGAACAATGCCGTTGTACATTACATAGCCTCTTCAAAAATTACTCGCTGGTACCATTCTGTGCTCAGGTCACATTCACTTGCAGGTGAATAGTTTTGAAATAAAGTTTCTTTCGAGGTGATGATATTTCTTCATAATTATGCTTATTTTCCAAACATTTAATTTATAATTTGTCGATTTTCTTATCTAATTCATTGCTTCTGATGTTGAGCCGCATGTACCTTATGAGCGCAGAGTAACGTGATTCCTTCACGACGTGCCTCTCGTATCTCATAATTGTAGAATCTTGGCTGGGCGATTTCTCCTCCATCATTGCACCCGTGTCAGCATTTTAACTGATCCACGATCACGACGCTAGACCTGTGGGTTAATGTTGGCAGCTGTACTTGATATTCTTTGTGGTTTAATGTTACATTCTCATTATATTAACGCTACGATTTAATTTGGCAAACTGCATGGTATTTAGAGCATATCTCCGTTTCATATTATTCGACTCAAATCTCGTTTCTGAAAATGTTGTAGATGACATTTCATTTTATTTGAAGCCAGCTACACTCAAAATCGGAGATGGAGGAGATATGGAGAAACGGAGGAAGGCGCCCAGAGGGAGAGTCACCTACGAAACAGGACCTCAGACTAATGGCAGGCGAGCAAAACGCGACAGACAAACTACATACAAAACAAGTCAGGACAAGTAGAAACAACGTAGACGACAACGAGGCGCTAATAGAAGCGTTTGCCAAATCTCCGCTGCCCTGGCATTTGCCTGCCCAAGGCAGTGGAGACGCGGATTACAAGCAACGTAGTAATCAAACAGTCCTAGTGCAGCGAAAATAAATCCGATAATATCTAGAGTGAGCAATGAACTGATCGGCTGTACGCTAGGCGACCGCCTGTATACCAACGTGGAATGCTGTTGGCAGCCTATACGACCACGTGGAAAGTGGTGATGTAAGTCCATATCCTCTGGTTGGCAGTCAGTCTCCGTGACGCCCTATAGAAGAATGTTATAGCCAGAATTGTCAGGAGTTGTCTCTAAATTTACAAATACTACAAAAGTAAGTATGCCCTCCTCCAGTCTGTCTTATAGCCCTTAATCGCAGTCGTGAGTACTTCTCAGGCAACTACAGTATTGCTGTTCCGTGGACAGCGTTTAGGACGCGGGAAAAATACATAAAAACCACCATCTAGCGATACTATTTGCATTAAGTAGTTACTACGAATTTATTCTTGTTACGTATAAATGGTAACGTATGTATGAAATACTGTTTCGGTGCTGTAGCAAAGTCCTATTCATACTGCACTCAAAATTCTGATCGAGATTTACAGTGAGGACTGATGAACAATACATGTAATGATGACACTCTTATCAAGAATAAGGAAAAATACAGCTATGTGCCAACGATGTTTACGGCGGTTTTTAACAATATATATTATTCTTTTCATCTACAGTATCATAGATACACTCTGTGTTACTGTAGTGGGCTATAATTATAGGTTTTTCACTCACCACATCATCTTCTATGGAGTGATCCACTGTTGATATGAGAATTACTGCTATTCATTTCCTAGGCACGTGGGAAATCAGCGTGATCCCCGGAAAGGCAACAAAGATGCCGGAATTTCCTTGTCGCTCTTTCGCATTGCTCCCACTATGATCGAACCATTTTTCCGCAGTAGGTCTGCAAGTTAGATTTACACATTTCACTTATCAGCGGTAATGTTTCGGTTACTGTATGCTGAAGGCTTGCACAATCTGAGGACTGCTAGAGTGGGAACGGCGCATTTGTTCTCATCTGGTTAAAGTCCTGCTCCATTGGTACGTTTTCCACAGTAGACAATGGTGTTGAAGACATAATTACCCCTTAAATTGGAACGCCATTGAAGCTTCAGTCCATACTTCGCCGGTTTAGATGGACTATAATTTTGAGCTTCCAGCATCCTCTAAAGCCAATTAGCATTTCATGAACTGTAGCATTAGTCCCAAGAACACAGGGCCGCTGCGAAATTTCATTAAACTTGTTTAGAATGTTTGTTATAACAGCTGCTGGATTAGAAATCTTTAAGTCTCATTTTACGTTGGAGAGAGGCTATTTAGGGCACGTGGTTTTAAAGAATGTTGTGAGAAAGTATCCAACACTGGTATAAGCAGTAGAGAATTTCCTAGTTCTGAAGTAGAGCAAAGAGCTCTTGCTGCTGTTGAAAAAGGTGCAAAATGCGCGTGGCCTGAGTAGTTTCAGGGCACGTTTGAAGAGTTGAAAACCATTTCAACGTCAAGATCGATCTTGAATTTTCTCGGCTTTCAGAAGACGCATCTGACAGTGACAATACAGATAGCGGAATTCTACACCACACCGTCATTAAAACGAGGGATTGGGCTTATTAAATACACAAACACGTAAGGAATCTATAGTTTTAAACTACGTCGCACACAGGAAAAAAACAGAATAAATCACTTCTAGTTAGAAGTTCTTAAAAAAATTCACAACTGAATGATGTAGTTTCATGTGGTGCGGCACGGATAGATGCTACCGCCTAACAAAATAAGTTGTCTATAAATGTTTGTACAGACTGCCTTGCTTTTCCTGCAAGATGAGACACTGTCGTAGTGGTACTCGCATCTGGGATGGGCATCGACATATGGGATGAGGATATATACTTTCGTAATGGATCTATCGGACTATGCAAGTCAGTGTTATCTGCCTGCATCTGTGACATCTGATGTAAACAGGTCTGAACCATCTCCATGGTAGTAACATTCTTCATCCCTGGTTCACTAAGTGCAAAGCCTGTATCCACCACGAAAGGAAAAATACAAGAGGAAAGGACATAAGATTGAGAACAAATTTACACTTCTTGCTGCAGATATTTTTAATCATTGAGTTTGAGTGCGAAACATGATCGTTCTCTTCATTCTCTGGCATAATGTCCAGGTCTCACATATTTAAAACAAATTAGCGCTGATAGTTGGGCACACTGTGCACCAACAAATTACACCACGTGCATCTACCCGAGAGCAAACCGCCTCTGATTCTTTAATGTGCGCCCTAAAGACATTAAATCACTGCATCCACCTTAACCAGTCGAACCTTCCACCCAACCCTGCACTACAAAAGATCAGACACTGTAAAGCAATCACATGGAAAAAAACTTCGTTCCCAATCACCACACTCATATGACTACTGTGCTGCGACGTCGCTCGTCGTATCTGGCTTCCATCTGATACCATATACAACGGTACTGGCAATGCGGACACCGTTATCATTCAGGCTGGCCACTTCTTTCCCACGAGGTCGCGTGAGGGGCGGTGGGTTGTGTTGTGCTGGAAATACAGCCTCGTGATGCAGTAGCTGTGCATAATACGCCCACTGCTCAGACATTCTACGTTGTTGCAGGATTTTTAAAGTTGGCAGTAGTGCGGGACAAAGACACCCTGGAGGAGGCCTTCCCTTGGTGCACAGATTCGATTCATGGAAGCCCGCAGACCAGCGGTTACTTTGGTGGAGCCGTTAGGCTACGTTGAGGCTGCTTTGCCCACAAGGATCCTTCGGGCACCAAGAAGATGGCGTCGCCTTTGGGTACGTAGTGGTTGTAGAAGTGCAGCACTGAGCCATGACAAGTTTAAACTTAGCCCAAAGCTACGCTAGACACTGTTGTTGCAGCACGCTGTCAATAGTGTTTTAGCACCCGACGGCAAGGTTTCGCAGGAGTCTCACCTATACACCTGTCAATGTGTTTCAGTTGTTGTCGCAACTAGTCCATGATGACCAGCTTCAGTGCTGTCAGCGAAGGGGAAACCAAATGCACCGCTTGAACAACCTATATGTTATAAAAAATAAGATAGAAATTTTGAAGACGTAGTAAGTCTATGTAGCTGACAAGGCTATATGGCTGTAACGATCCGAAACTGACACTGCTTTCTACGAGTCGAAAGTGGCCGCTGTAAAGTTGGTGATTCTGGTGTGACCATTTCAGTTATTTTGCCGAGATTGTTAATACTCACCGTTTACGTCATTTCAGTTGTATGATATCAGTATTTACAGACTTATTTTGCAATCATTCTTCTGCAGGACTTGTAACGAATTGTAAAGTTGTTTGGTACTTAAGCACGAAGCATTTCAACAACTTAGATCTAACTAGCTTTTCGTAAGTTGGAAGCTGATTATGGAATCGGGTCGTATTTTCTCAGTTCGAAATCACATTCTCCTATATTTTAGATAAATCGCAATTTTACCGCAAGTCTTGTTCATAAAAATTGTGATTCTTGGCTTTAATGAGAACACCTTGTCGTTTATATAGTTTGTCTGGTCAGTTTCAATTCAATATAGTTTACAAAATCAGTATTACTGCTCAATATTTCTGCTTTCTCAAGCCAGTTACTTCTGTTGCGTACATAAAATCCGATTCGTGTTTTCTGTGACGCCATCTTGTCGTCCCTTTTGCAAATAACTCATTTTATCTTTAACGATTACTCACTGTACGAACGATCAAATAGATCAATTATCTACAGCTCCCTCTTTTCATAAGTAGTAAACACTCCACTCTGTGTATGTATAATTTTTTGGCACTGAAGGGTATGCCTCAAATGGCTCTGAGCGCTATAGGACTCAACTTCTGAGGTCATTAGTCCCCTAGAACCTAGAACTAGTTAAACATAACTGACCTAAGGACATCAAACATATCCATGCCCGAGGCAGGGTTCGAGCCTGCGACCGTAGCGGTCTCGCAGTTCCAGACTGCAGCGCCTAGAACCGCACGGCCACTGAAGGGTATGTTCGGATGCTGTTTCAAGATGGCAAATTGCTATGGCAGTTTGTCCAGTGTGTTTATTCACTTAATAACGATATTATTGTGTAGCATATGGTAGCGATACCCTCCTCCTGTTTCAGTAGTACATGTAGACTTATCCTTTCAACTAAATTATTATAAATTTTTTTTTTTTTTTTTTTTTTTTTTTTTTTTTTTTTTTGCCCAGGCATCAAAAGCTGTTTCTAAATTTAAGGATATAAAAAGAAAATCCGGAACACAGGTATGGCTATAGAAGTTAACAAACGTTGTGCAAAAATGGGACTTGTCCCCAATTATGTAAAATCTTATTTGAATTTCAATCATTGTAAAAAAGAACCTAAAATGTTTAAGCCATTAGTGCAAAAAATCATTTTCGACAAAATTAGTTCTCTCTATACTAAAAAAGATGCTTTTTAATGAAGAAGCATATTATCTGTATCTTGAGCTTCCAAAAATGTTTCACATGCAATATAATTTTCAAATAGATGATTTCTGGAGACATATTAATGAAAACCTAGATAACTGTAAACAGGCTATCCTCAATAGACACGAAAAGAAGATTAAAAATCTATTTTGTCTATTACCTCAAAAGAATGCATTGATAACAAATTTCAAAAAAGTGACCGTAAATTTTATAGTAGAATTGTTAACAAAACTGTCGTCAGTTTTACTAAAGACAAAATATCCTTATTAGAAAAAGGCTTTAAATACAATATTTTGCCTAATGTAGCAGACATAAAAGTCGTAGAAAATCTGATTGTAGAGCTTAAAGCTGGTCTTGATTATACTAAAGTCGAAAATTCACGTCAAACCAGAATAACCTATGATGTATGTAACATCATTAATAAAATTTAAGCACTGTACAAAATACTGTAAGCAATGAGAGGAAATTAGTTACAGCTATTAATAACAAGTTTAAAGAAAATGATACCTTAGTGATAAAATCCGACAAGGTAGTTCGCTTATTGTTACCAGTAATAGTGAACATGTAACTAAAACCTTACAATTTTTCGAGGAAAACAATATTTCCGAACTAAACGAGGATCCGACTCCGTCTTTGAAAAAAGAAATTAAGTTTGCCGTTAATAATGCCAAATTTCTACTTAAATCCTATCACAGAAAGCAATTGACTAACATTAATCCCCAAATTCCTAAATTACGGTCACAAATTAAAATTCACAAAGAAAACCACCCAATGCGCCCTATTTCAAACAGTATGAACAGTGCCTACCACGACCTGGCAAAATTTTTACGCGATAAATTAAATAATTCATACGTTTTTCGGAACAATTATGCGGTCTCTAACAGTCAAATTCTTGTTCAAAAAATTAAGGACTTGCATTGTGATCTAGATACAAAAATATTTTCACTTGACACTAAAAACCTTTATACGAATGTGCCTGTAAAGGAACCGCTGAATATAGTAGAAAATAATTTACGTTTCTTCAAAAAAGAAATCCCTGATGAGAAAGTTTCCGATTTCATGAATCTCATTCAAATTGTAGTGAAATATAATGGTTTTGAATTTAACGGACAACTGTATCAGCAACCTGATGGTCTAGCTATGGGCAACCCATTAGCTGGTATCCTTGCAGATATCTTTATTAACTCCTTAGAGGAAAAAAATTTCAAAAATTTCTCAGCTGCAACATTAGGCGTACTTTCCTATTCCTGATACGTTTATGACATTTTAATTCTTTACAAAGGACCTATTAACGGTATAGACAATATAGTTAAGATCTTCAATGAACTTCACGAGAAAATCAGTTTTACATTTGAATTAGAAAATGAACACCGTCAATTAAATTACCTGGATTAAACTTTAAATTTAATCGACAGTAAAATTTCTTTCAACATTTACCGAAAAGAAACTTGCACAGATTAAATCGTACCAGCTAGTTCTACACACCCACAGTCTCACAAAAATGCCTTTTTTCATTCCTCCATACACAGAGCGGTTTCTACGCCCATATCTGTTGAAAACCTGAATGCTGAGATAAATTTGATTGAAACTATCGCAGTTAATAATGGGTACCAACCCACTATAGTATTGATATCTTCAAGCAGAAACCTAACAACAGAGTTCCTCCAATACCGAACAGCAAGTTAATAAATATTTTTCCATTCCGTTTTTAGGGCCTATCTCTTAGAGAATCCAGTGCCTCCTTAAAACTGCAAACCAATCCCCTTCACAATTTAAAGTCAGTACGTTCCCCTTTGATACATTCAGGAGTCTATAAAATCATTTGCGACACATATCGTTCATATTATATAGGGCAAACAGGGCGAGCTTTTTCAGTCAGATTCAAAGAGCATGTTTCGGGGAAAAAGGGCACTAACAGTCATAATTCTTCTTTCGCTGATCATTTGCTGATCACAGGCCACAAGTCAAAGGAAATTAATGAAATTAATATTCTGCACACAGAGAAGAAAGGTCGTAGACTTGATTTTCTTGTGGAAATTGAAATATTCAAACACTTCTCTCTCAATGATAACCTTATTCTTAATGAACAGTGACAATTACGTGACAAGAATTTTTTCAATGGCTTCTAACCGTTACTGAAGGCTTCTTGAAAGATATTTCTCATCTTTGTCAATTTTTCCTTGTGTGTTTTTTCTGAAATGTTGTTTTCCTCCCCATACTCTCATTGCAGTTTAATCACTTACTGTATTTTACTGTAACAAATTACTGAATTTTTTTTCTTACTCCTTTTAAATTATAATATGCCTTCATACTATAAAATGTTTAAAGGTTGTAGACACATCTGCTATGCAAACTGCCGTAAGCTCTCTATCACGTAAAGCATCGTAGTATAACCGGCGCACGCGCCACCCAGTCTGACGCCACCTGTTTCTGTATACACAAGCAGCTCTTAGCGGCAATCTTTAATTTTTTAACTGGAAATGACAGTAAAACTTATATGTAGGATGTTTTATTATGCCCAAATTCTTACGTATGTAAGTACATCTTTATATACGAATATTAATTATTACTGTCTTGTATTTTTCTTATTAATGACTAAATTTGTATCCCCCTTATTTAGGTAATATAAATTCTGATGAAGACTCCCTTAGTTTAGGAGTCGAGACCATGGTGAATTCGCCTATAAAATCCATTGCAAACAGTGGGCCGTCTTTACTACAAAAAATATTTTGACGGTTGCTGCACACAGCTTTGTTTAAAGTTGTAACTAAATTATCATTCATTTGCTCTGATGTGACACAGAGAGACCATATTCGAATCCCAGTTTCGTAATTTCAGTTAGCAGGAACCGTCATTATTGCACAGCATAACATTATATGCTGAAAGTATGCAGATTATATGCTTCTGGTAGGATTTTATGAGTAAATACTGACTGTGTGATGTTCAGCTACGTAAGCTATGCACATCCATTTTCAGTTGTACAGATTTATGTAAATTTGATATATTAGTTTACTTCCGTATTGGTAGTTTGTTCCGTTACGAATTATTAAAAGCGTCTCTGAGTTTCATTAGTTTGATGTGGCGCCAATCTTTTAACCCCACTAACATGTAGGGTGGTACTTCTCACGATAGTTGTATTTAACTAAGTAATTTTTCTTACAAACGTGGTTTCTTATTTCCAGAGTGGAGTTTTCACTCTGCAGCGGAGTGTGCTGGCGTCGGTACTGGCGGAAATAAATCTGTGATGACGGATCGTGAGTCGTACTTTGGTAGCTTAGTTGGCAGAGCACTTGCCTTCTAAAGGCAAAGGTTTCTAGTTCGTCTCTCGGTCCGGCTCACAGCTTTAACCTTCCAGGAAGTTTCGTAGTTCTTGTTGTTTATTTCAGCTAGATAGTTTGAAATGTGGACCATAATACCAACATGACGTCAGATCAGGAAAAGTGGCCAACGTAGCCACCTCCTCCAACAGTTCATTTTTAATCTGTTTATCCCAGTAAGAATAGTTGCATCCGGTTATCACACATAATATTAGAGGTGGACTAATAAATCCTTTTTCATACGAAGCTGTCATAAGTCACCTAATCATTTAATCATTTATTCACTTAATCATTTAGAATTAATTAATGCTATCTAAAATCATCTCTGTTGTGTTATACTTCACCTAACACAAAAATCTGAAAACGGTCTGCAGCAGCTGCCTGGTTTTCTTTCAACTATTAGACTATCCCGATTCCTAGACAATACGTTGAAAAATCAAAGCACGCACTTGGGATCCCGTTGCGATGGAAGCTACCATTGATGCCGTAAGCAATGTTAAGATGCCTTCTTCTGCAGGAGCAAAGCTATTTTACATTCCACGTCGTAAGCTAGAAAACTAGAGATCTAGGGGAATATTAGAGCTGCAGTTTGTGTTAAGAACATTATGAGAAGCTCTTGGACTGTGTTCAGTAAAGACTCAGAACAAAAATCTACCCGCACGCGTTTGAAATAGAAAAACGATTTTATGGATTGACAGAGAATCATCTATAGATCTTAGCAATCCAGTTGCCAGGATGGAACAAAACATCACATCTTATAAACAAGCCGTCGGAGATAGCTGGCAATAACAGCACCCCAATATCAGTGTTAGGAAGCCTACCTCAATGGCTAGAGGAAGAGCTTTTAACAAGTTCGACGTAGACAAATTTTTGGATATTCTTATAACAGTGCAAGAAAAAAGATTTCATTGTTCTCGTCATATGAATAATATGGATGAAATCGTTATCAGTTTCATCCAAGAACAGTAAAGTGATTGCACTTAAAGGAAGACGACAAACCCATGGCGGCACTTGGGTCGAAGGGGATTGCTATCTACTTTGAGTATGTATGCCCACACTGGGGACTTTACCACATTACGTTAGGGAAAGCGGACACTACGTAAGTATTCAGAACAGTTTGCACACGCGCTGCCCATTGTTCAGCGTGATACCTTATAAATTGTAGATTCAAAATATATGAGCGGACAGCCTGTATCAATAATCATGCTTTGATGAAAATTCAATTTACCTTAGAGTGTCAACTTTACTCCACATTCCCCCACATATTAAACAAATAAGTATACAGAAGCTACAGATAAAGTATTTACACCATTTACTTGTTTTTTTTTTTTTTTCATGCCGCAGCTGCAGCCCACAAAACTGCGAACAGAAATGCATTTCACATTCTCGCTGTGCTGTGGCCTGGTTTGCGCTATATTATTGTTGTACATATTCGATGATGCCAAGCTGTTATTGTTTATACTCTATCTTCTGATGATGCCATTTTGGCTTAATCACATCACGATAATACAATGGTTCATCCGTTTTCGTCAAGTGTGGTTCCCAATATGATTCATCAAATTTTTAAGTTCATGTTTTTTAGATGTGTGAAATTAGTACCTTCTCATTATTTTGCAGTTTATAATTTACAGAATGTAGATTGTCTGTCATTTGTATTCGGCTGTACTTAACTTGATAAATCTGAAAACAGATCTAAATCGACTATTTGAGAACAATTTCTTTGGAACTAATAGGAGGAAACCCAAGACAGAATGAATGTTCGAGGCGGGTCTCGAAGGATGTACAAACATCCCAAAAGTAAATCTGACCACACACGAAAGTGGTCAGTTCTTGAATACCCGCCACCTCTCGTGGTTCCATGAGTTTTAGGTCGAGTGCTCCCTGGCCATTGTCATGAGGTTTCTCACAACTAAGCAGTTCCTGAGCTCGTCCTTACATGGGCGTGGCAACGGCTGTAACGTCACTGGCGCTAAGTCCGTCACCATATGAAGTGATTCTTCGTCCTGTGTAGGCTAAGAGTGTACACAAAATTGTACACGGTTTTCACGTTCCACAGCTTATATAAAAAGGGAATGGACAGGATGGCTGAAACTTCGCTGTCTAATCACTGTCTCTTTATGTCTCTATTATACATTGATGCGTCATTAATCGATTCTTAGTAATAATATTTAAAGAGTGTTGTAGATAGTTTTTATTTCTCTCACGTTTTTTAGAGTAACTGCAGCATTCCGCAGCACTGGAAGCAGCACAACATGGACTGAGTGTGCACTTTACTTGGCAATAATCCGAAACCCGTGCCTTAGTGATGTTATTAAACGTCCAGTTTTAATGAAATGTTCATAGACAATTTTGTGGCACAGAATGGGGAGACGCGTTGATTTCATCTATAAACTGAATCAAGCAAAAAGTGTATAAATAGATTATGAAAACCAGCTTAATTCTTTTAACAGCCTATTCAGGCCACCAAATGAAGTGTTTAAAAATGAGGGATGACTTTTTTCCTATGCTTTAGTACAACAAACCAAACCCACAAACGACGCGTCTGGAGAGAGTGTTAACATAGTTCTTTCCGAAACTGCGTACTTCCGTACTGCTCAACTGTAAATACGACAACCAACATATACGATATGGTAGCACCGTGAACAAATCAACATGGCGAAGGTCGATATGCTTCCCTTAGCCAATCACAGAACAGGAACTGTGACTTCACAGAAACATCATTGATCTGTGTGGTGAACTCATGAACGCCACGTATAGGAAAACACATAACATTGAATGTCTCAAGTTTAGGTTTGAAAACACAGACCATATAACATGCAGTGAAACAAAGGTACACTTCATTAAAGATATTTCGGCAAAACGTGTCTTTTAGTACGATTTGTTGCTATAAAGCGTCAGGAAATGTGAAGTCAGCAGATAAATATGGTACGTACAGACTTTGACATGGAGTTGGCTTTTCGTGGCATTTAGTATTTAATTATAAAACACAAACGAGGTGTAGTATTCAAATTTTCGACTAGAGCGTTACATTGCCCGACGCCTTCTTCCTTCCACCCCCCCCCCCCACCACCCCCTTCACCTTTGTGACGGATTGATCTATAAAGTACCCCGAGATCTATGTTACAGCAAATCGCTAAATGTGTTTCCATTTTCTAGAGCATTTACATCTGCCTCGGAAGAGACACTTTAAAACTGTAACTGTAACAAAGGATAAAATTATTGATGAAGTAAAGTTATATTGCAATGTACCAAGAACAAAATATTATAGTAAACATCATTTCATTACTGTCAAATGAATTTAAAAATTGCGACAAGGTTTTATGAAATTTTTAATAACAATAGGATTAAATTTCGATTACTTCAATCTCAGGAAATAATTTTCAAACATGAGGCTAAATTACTTGCGCAGAGAAAAAAAAATTACCACATCATGGAAACATGTTTAATGATAAATGAATTAAACAAATGAAAAGTAACCATCTACTTAATTAAAAATAATTGTGACAATTTAATGACTGCTGACATTCAAATAAATGGTCATAGGTACATTTCATCAACAAATGATATAATAAGCGCTATTTATACAGTGATACAGTTTGTTGCAAGAGGAAATCAGATATGTGCATGAAGCTTTTGTTAGTCTGAAAATCAAACAAAGAGACAAGTTTCAGTTCCTATAAAATATCTACTAAGAAATACTGTCCGAAGGCTTTTCTCAGGACACTTTTATATATTAATTTAAAGCAGTGTATCAAAGTAACAGAATGTCTTTAAAACAAAATATTAAAGACGTTTGTATATAGCGATACATTAGGTTGGAAGCATAAGCTGAAATGAACCATTGTGGAAAGTTTTCACACAGATCTACAGACGGATGTAACTGGTGTTACAAGATGGGTTTTGGTCAACTATGTATGAACAAAGACAATGTTGCTATCACAGATATAAAATTTTCTACCCACAAGCAACAACAATTTTTATGGTATACTTTCACATTATAACAGAAAAAGCGATGCATGAACTGAAAACTAGTTACATCTCCATTTATTTCATTTCATACATTGGACTTCCATCAACAGAAGTCAAATTCACAGTAGAAATTGTATGGCATTAGCAGGTGGGGGCGGTTGCTAGTTGTTCTTCTTCTAAACTGTAACGACAGGTTAAGTGGCTTGTCCTCATGAAGTGAAAGATACAGCTGGACCACATTCATAGATTACTGTTCGACAAAGAATCTTGGAGAAAGCGGTAGTCAGCAGTAGCACTTAATTCTATGTCAGTAACATTAACAGAGATGTGAAATTAATATAAATTAGTATTATTTGTATTTTCTTGTGCAGTATATTTCAAAACCTCAGTGCCTGTAGAACTTTGCCATAACTTAAAAATGTGCTTTCACCACAGCAATATGAAAGTCGTGGCCACTTTTTTCTTACATAAATTCTTTAGTTCAGCTAGGCACCTCCATCTATTGGAATACATAATACAGACATTACTAAATTACACTGTTTTACAAAATCAGTAGGAGAATATCTTAATCCAGGGTGTTACCATTTCTTATTACCAATCCTGAATATGAGTCACCTGTAGAAAAAACTCTGAGTATTACAATTTCTTATTCCCACTCGTGAATTTGAGTCAGCTGAAGGTAAACATCGAAGACACTTAAATTCAAATAAATGTAATGTGACTACCAATCTATCAATGTCTAATCAAAAACTTGATTTACAGCTTAAATAAAAGAGCACTTGGTCCTTAGAATCGTTTAAAGTTAGTCAAACTGAACGACATTTGACTGAGGAACCCATCTGTAAGGCAATGTACATGTCGCCAAGCATGTCCTTCTATTCTGTCTTCTTAATGTCAGTGAAGAGATTCTTACAACTGAATTTAGCTGGTTACTTCTATAGGAAACTGATGTTCTCTTCCTAAATGCTGTTGATCGTCACAACTGCGGCACTCAATGTTGGTCAGTAGTTTCTGTAACAAATATAAACCCAGTTTTTTAAGCACTTTGTCATTGATGATACATTATCCTATTAGAAATACAGTATCTTAGATGTAAAATCAGTATACATTTCTTATTGGTAGTGAACGAGACATGATGAATGATTTTTGTTGTAATCAGATGTAAGTGGGAATGGTCTACCAATACCATATTTTGGCGAAAACCGCTCACCAAATTTATGCTGCAATTATAAACATAGTGCCAAAGGGTCAAGATATAGTGAAGCATTCCCCAATGAGAAGACACATGTCTAATTGCACCAACATAGAACCTCACATCAAGAAACTGGAGGAAATTAATAGCTACTTTGAGTGAAGATCGTCCAGAAAATCAAGCGATTATATTTGAATCATTATGCAAGAATCGTTGTATTATCAATACGAGTCTTATCATCTAATTGCAACCTGTTGCTAGAGTGTGAGTATTAATGTCTCGCAGGAGACATTTCCACAAACACCAATGTTCATGGTTTCTTTCGCCCAGATTAGTGGATAGATTTTAAATCAGCAAAGAAACAGCCTGGAACATCACCCCACCTCTAACTTTGTCGCTAATACGAACAGAAGTTTGACACACAGAATGAAGTGACTCTGCATCCCTGGCTAAGAATTTAGCTCGTTGTTCAATGCAAAGTTATTCGTCCATCGAAAATGTCAGACGAAGTCAGCTGAGTAGGTATCACTAATTTACAGGCTCAACATGGTTGGTTGACAGATGGATTTCGCAGAAATTCAAGCTGGCTGCTAATTGCCGTTAGTGCCTGATTGTGTACAGTATACAGTTACCTGCAATGCTTACCATTAAAATTTCATCGCTATGGACGGGAAATAAAGAAATTTTGCTTGTGTGAATAC
This sequence comes from Schistocerca americana, assembly GCF_021461395.2. Taxonomy (NCBI): domain Eukaryota; kingdom Metazoa; phylum Arthropoda; class Insecta; order Orthoptera; family Acrididae; genus Schistocerca; species Schistocerca americana. Next base: position 127,359,229 of record NC_060122.1, on the reverse strand, counting down.
AGTATAGTAGGAAGATAATGTAATTATATTTTTCTGTAAATTTGAGGGTGTACAGTGTGCGAATTTTAGAACTCAACTCTTGTACTCAAGGATAAGCAGATTTCGAATATTGTGCATCAGACTGTAAACGCTTTCACTAGTGTTTTCTCTTACGTTTGTAAAAAAGCGTAGCTATTGGGTGCCCACTGTTCAACGTAGTGATCCAAATTTGGCGTTCTGTTGTGGAAACCTAGTTCGTCCTGGACTTTTATACGGTTAAACAAATCCTTACATAAGCAACACTGGGATATATATATTCAATTATTTCTTTTTGTTCTGGTTACAGCCACGTGAAGAGCCACTTACACAGCTGTTCAGTAAAACTTCAGTACTATGAAGCCATGATGCAGTAATCATTAAATTGATACGACGTGTACCACATGGTAGATATTGTAAATAATTGTCACTTTAGTGTAACCAGACGACGGAGGTGGAAGTAACGCCATCTACATTCTGTATACAAGGAAAGAATAGACACTATCTTACTCAGAAACGACTTAAGAATTTCTTTTTTTTTTTTTGTAAGAAGACAGTATTTACTAAGAAGGACAAACGTTTACTAGCACGTGCCGAAATTCGAGATGCGAAGCGTCATGGTTTACCTAGAGTGGTTTATCGTTCCGCAAATGTTATTGACCGCGCTTGCCGGTATCAGACGACTATTATACTGACAGGGGGTCTGTGGAGGTTCAGGCAGGTAATACTCAACGACACAAGATATCTGCCACCTGAGAACATTGTCAAAACGCACTGCTGGCACGGAGAACATCACTGCGCTTCCCTTGCCGCGGTAGGAGAGGCAGGCGCGCCGTCGTGAGTGTGTTCAACGCCAACACTGCACTCTGGGGAGCATCGGCACGTCGCGTTTTCCGATCAGTTTCGGTTCTGTGTACGGCATCGAAATGGACATATTCGTGTGTCGAGACTCCTAGAAAAACAAACAAATCCACTAAAGAGACTTGTCCGTCCACTGCTAGGTTATTGCTCTGCAGATCGCATCCTTACCAAATAGGATTTACCGTGGACGCCGAAGAGGCACAGTGAAGACTCAGAGCTAGACGAAGAATCAGGTGGTGGAAACGTGAACTCTAATAAATCAGGTGCTTTGGAAACTCATTTGGCTCCCATACATCTAAAAGTTGACTGCATCATGCCAAGAGTCCACAGCACAGTGGAAGAAAAAACAATAATAACTTAAAATTACATGCAATTACTAACAGCAAAGGAAAAGAGAGAGACGGAGAGAAAGAGAGGGAGAGAGAGAGAGAGAGAGAGAGAGAGAGAGAGAGAGAGAGGCAGACAGACAGACAGATGGAAGGGTTGACACTTACAACCGAATGCGACAGTCTTCTCCTGTTTACCTTCCCTGAGGACTTCGTCTGATCTCTGCTGCTTAAGCTTCTTGGCATTGATCAATTGAAATGCACAGCTGAAATACTAATTCTGCCCAATGATGCTGGGTACTCCAAAGACTGGTTGTTCAGGAAACTGGCGATGAGTGACGAATAACAACAAACTTCACTAGTAGGGGAGAAGGCCTCCATTTTGGATAGTAAATTATGGTAACTAAGATTAGACTAAAAGCATTTTGTCCTAATTGAGAGTTGCACAAATACAAAATGCAAGTGGATTATTTGTTGGCTATCATGGATTCTAAAGTCCAGTAATGACATGACAATTATGGGCCATTAATTAGATCCTAAATAAAAACATTAAGAACTTGAGTGAACAGTTTGCTAATATTATGGTTATAAATTAATGGTTTGTTTCCATATGGACCATTGAATTGTACCACATCAAGTAGTCAGTTTCTTTGTATAAGCAGAATGAAGGACAATTTGAGCCAGGCCTCTCAAACACATCCTACTTGATAGAGTATCATCTGTTATCAACCCACGACAAGGTGTATTCAGTGGATTCAGATCTGGAGGATATACTAGCTATTCCAATAGTCAGACATTAGCTAGCTTTACCTTGTTGAGATATATGACAGAGAGATTGAAGATGGCACATGACCACTACCCTTACATCTGAGAAACGTAATGCCTGCTGCCAAATTAATGGCTATGCAAACCATCATGTTGCGTATCCAAAGACAAGCCACCTCTTTATGCCATGTACAATGAAGAATGCAATTTCGCAATCCACATGAAAAAACTGCGAGTCACACTTGGGTGTCAGGAAACTATTTTCCCGTTTTGATGGGAAAGTTGGACATAGTAATTCCGTGAAAAGGTCTCGTTGCAACGAAATACACCTTTGTTTTAATGAATGTCACCCCAGTTATGTAACATATTTGCGACACTCTCTCGCCCTTTTTCGCGCTAATATAAAGGGAACTACCCTTATTTGCACCTCTTCAAGGTCCTCGGTCAATGCCTTTTTTTAAGGGTCCCACACAGCTGAGTAACACTATAGTTGAGTGAAGTGTAATCAGTCTCTTTAGTAGGTTTCTTTGTTATCCTAGGAATCTTGCCTCATGGATACATTCATTGTGATGCTGCAAACAAAATCAAAAATGGTCTGAAAATATATTGTGTTGCCTCTACTGTGTGCACTGATGTCACTGAACACACCCCTGTTGGTGCACCTCTCTCCGCTACGATGACTAGAAAAGCCACAGCTATGGTCATCGAGATGGCAGTCTGCGTTGATGCATGTGCCATTACACAGTCCGCGTGGATTCTGCCTTGCTGCAAACGAGCCCATTCGATGACTCGTGATGTCACTGCCAAATCCTATAGAACCGAGAGACAGTGACCTTTGGCAGGAGAGATCGTGATTGTCATTGAGTATTACCTCCCTGAACCCCATAGATTCCTTATTCATATGGCAATCATGAAGTAGTGAACGCTGCCATACATACGGAACGATTAACTTATACTGCCACTTTCAGACATCGGAATGCGCTGCTCCCCTATTAAAGTGTTGCTGTTCTTAGTAACATACAATCTGAATGCGAATGGGAGTAAACTTGTGGCTATGGTTCTATGAATGATCGTACAGGGAGAGGGGAGTACGTGTATGCATTATGTGGAAATATGTGGTATGCTGTTACAAAGCTCGCTCATGAGTTCATATTAGAGGACGTTTGCCTAACTAATATCGATTTATGTTGCAATTCTGAATACAGTTCTTATAATCTACAACGCTATCATGAAGTAAAAATAACAAACGGTTGGTTTTACCTTTAAAAATTCGTTTTTAATTTCACGAATGTAACGATACACACTCATTGCAGTTCAGTCAGTAGGATACTTGCACTAAAAAACAACTCAATGCATCCACTGCTGTCGCATCCTTCTCAACTGGCTAAAATATGACGGCTGTGCTTGTATACGAGGGTTGGAACTTTAATAGTGGCAACTATTTATTTACAGCTCGTACAAAATAGATATGTGTTTCAAAGATTTACTGACCTTCAAAGAATTGTGTAAAACCCGTTGCCAGCGATATGGAAGTCTTAGGATACTCTAAGCAGTGCCAGATGTGTTGACAGTTCGTGCGGAGCGGTCTGTTGGCCGACGAATTTGTACAAATCGAGTTGAACTTATGAGGAGTTAAGTCACAGAAGTGCAGTAGGTGGTACAGCATATAGCAGCCCCATCAGTCAAACAAATCAATAACAGCTTGCAATTTACGTGCTTGTGCATTGTCCTGCCAAATGATGGTCAGGCCCCGCAGAAAGTGTCATCACTTTGTCTCTATGCTGTTCATTTTTGGAACACGACCTACGACCAGCTTAGAGACATTAGAGATGTATCATTCTTCGAAAATAGAGGTGCTTTTTACACTGGATATAAATAATATATATAGGGTGAGTCACCTAACGTTACCGCTGGATATATTTCGTAACCCACATCAAATACTGACGAACCGATTCCACAGACCGAACGTGAGGAGAGGGGTTAGTGTAATTGTTTAATACAAACCACACATAAATGCACGGAAGTATGTTTTTCAACACAAACCTACGTTTTTGTAAATGGAACCACGTTAGTATTGTTAGCACATCTGAACATATAACCAAATACGTAATCAGTGCCGCTTGTTGCTTTGTAAAATGTTAATTACATCCGGAGATATTGTAACCTAAAGTTGACGCTTGAAACCTCCGACGTTCAGTTGCGTGTTGTAACAAACACGTGCCACGGTCGGCGAGCAGCATCTGCAGGGACATGTTTATGATGACGACCGTGTTTACGAGAGTGGCTGTAGTGCACTGTGGTGGTTTGGTCTAGCTGTCGCAGTGTCCGCATGTAGCACTTGCTGCTATGGTTATTCTGCATTCGTCTCCGCACGCAGACCAACTGTAGTACACCGTGTTACCAGAGGCCTGTGATAGTGTAGTGTTGTAGGAACTGTGACCGTGGTGTATTCGAACTCTGAAAAGGCGGAGATGATACTCATCTACGGCGACGAAATGCAGCTGAAGCCTGCAGGGTGTATGCGGAACGGTATCCGGACAGAGAACATACAACGTGCCGCACATTACAAAACATATACCACCAACTGAATGCAACAGGTATGGTCGTAGCACGCAAACGGGTCCGTAACAGGCCCGTCACAGGAGAAGCGGATGCAGTTGGTGTGTTAGATGCTGTTGCCATGAACCCACACATGAGTACAGGGGACAGTGCGAGAGCCGGTGGACTGAGTCAAAGTGGTGTCATGCGCATACTGCATCGTCACCGCTTTCACAGGTTTCATGTGGCGCTACATCAGCAATTACAAGGTGATGACTCTAATCATCGAGTGCAATTCTGTCAATGGGCATTAACAGAGAATGCGTTGCAGTTCTACCCGTTTACCGACGAACCGGGTTTCACAAACCACGGGGCATTGAATCTACGGAACATGCATTACTGGTCCGTGGACAATCCTCGCTGGCTCAGACAGGTAGAGCGACAGCAACCGTGGACTGTAAATGTATGGTGCGGAATCATTGGCGACCACCTCATTGGTCCTCACTTCATTGCAGGGGCCCAAACAGCTGCTACATACATCGCGTTTCAACAGAATGATCTGCCAACGTTGCTCGAAAATGTCCCACTGGAAACGCGTCGACGTATGTGGTATCAGCATGATGGTGCACCTGCACATTCCGCAATTAACACTAGGCTGACCCTTGACAGGATGTTCGTCGGGCGTTTTATAGGACGTGAAGGACGCATAAAATGGCCAGCACATTCTCCTGATCTTACACCTCTGGACTTCTTTCTGTGGGGTACGTTAAAGGAGAATGTGTACCGTGATGTGTTTACAACCCCAGAGGATATGAAACAACGTATTGTGGCAGCCTGCAGCGACATTACACCAGATGTACTGCGGCGTGTACGACATTCATTACGCCAGAGATTGCAATTGTGTGCAGCAAATGATGGCCACCACATTGAGCATCTATTGGCCTGACATGTCGGGACACACTCTATTCCACTCCGTAATTGAAAACGGAAACCACGTGTGTACGTGTACCTCACCCCTCATGGTAATGTACATGTGCATCAGTGAAAAAGACCAATAAAAAGGTGTTAGCATGTGGACGTAATGTTCTGTTCCACTCTCTTCTGTACCTAAGGTCCAACACCGTTCCCTTTGGATCCCTACGTAATTCGGTGCTCTCTGATACACACGATCGAACAGCAGAGGAGTGGTACTCAAGCGTCAACTTTAGGTTACAATATCTCCAGATGTAATTAACATTTTACAATGCAACAAACGGCACTGATTACGTATTTGTTTATGTTCAGGTGTACTAACAACACGAACGGGGTTCCATTTAAAAAAAAACGTAGGTTTGTGTTAAAAAACATACTTCCGTGCATTTTTGTCTGGTTTGTATTAACCAATTACACTAGCCCCTCTCCTCACGTTCGGTCTGTGGAATCGATTCGTCACTATTTGATGTGGTTTACGAAATATATCCAGCGGTAATGTTAGGTGACTCACCCTGTATATATATAACACTAATAATAAGGTGATTATTAGCTGCAGGTAAAGGAAAATATGTACAATACACACACACATCATCCTGAGACGTGTGCACGGCACACATTTCTTTCCTACAAAGTGTATTCAGTTTACTGGCATACACGGCGTACAATCAATCCATTCATTATGCATATATACACACACTTATTTACGCTATTGCAACTCATCAACACTATTCCACATACTGTTTCACAGCAACACACAGACACACCCACCCACCCACACACACACACACACACACACACACACACACACACATATATATATATATATATATATATATATATATATATATATATATATATAAGCACATGTGCTATCGCTAAGTGAATAGAGTGAGTGCAGGAGAGTGTTGAACCTATTATCACAAACAAATGTTTCTTGTCATGATATGATAGGAAAATTTTCAATTGTGATGCAATTTTTAAAAGTTAACAACATGGGTTTGTGATGGAATGCATACTTCATGCACCATGTGGTGGAGAAAAGGCATCAAATTCCCTGCACAAGGGCTACTTATAGTGCAAATTCGTGAGAGCCGTCAAGGCTCCACAATTGTGAAATATGAGCATACAACTTGGTATGTCACCATATACAGTACGCGCCACTGTGTGAATGTTGTGTGGGAGGCAGTAGCATCGCACTCACAGCATGCTACAGGAGCTAGGAGGCAGTCAAAATCAGCTTATGCTCCAAAGGGTGGGTGTTCATGAAATATTGAAGAACATGTTTTTCTCAGTGAGCATTCAGGTAGATACCAGTTCCTGACTAGAGCAATCTGTGAACTGGCTTTCTGAATGCTCACTCCTAGTAAATGGGTTGAGGTATTTAGAACAAAACTGCTGTTCATTGGTGTGTTCATTCATTATGCAGGAACAAAGTTAGGATATATTTTTGATACATATGTACTGAAAAGTAACAAATCTACATTTCTCCCACATGGACTGGCTACTTTGGAAAGTTAAAGGAGTCTGACAGCTTAATAATTCACATCTCTTTTCGGCCTGTCACCAATTTGCTTTTCTCCTCCTGGCTTGCTTTCATTTCTGTTTTTTTTTTTCACACTGTAAATGTGAATTGAAGTATTTAATTTTGGCTGTGAAACTGCGAGTGTTCTGTAATTTTAAGTTGAAATCGATGCTTCAGAGTTACACAATCCACAAAATCCACCCCTATTCGTATGTGCTGCAACCCACTGCACTTTATGTGTAATTTTTTCGCAAGTCAGTATTGTTCACATGAAGCAAGATTAGTGTTCGAGATTTTTGACATCGATAAAGGCTCTTTTAGCAGTTGTATCCCGTAGGCAAGGGATGTAGATGCCCCGTACATTTAATGGGAGTGCATGGCTGCGTGTCTTACCAGACCCATTTACTGCATTTTCGAGAACTGGCCTCATACCTGTACGACACTGAAGATATAGTAACAGAAAAACTTTGCAGATGAGTCTCCCTGTGACAACATGCAATTCCCACCAACAAATAGATAATGCATTTCTCCTCCACACCATTACCACGTTCTTTGTTTGCAGTATTTCAGTTCACAGTATAGTAATGTACCTCACTTAATGGTTGCATTTGATAGGCTGCAGATGATTTTTGGGGAGTTACCTATCCAGAATGGATAGACACACGTGAATGGAGGGGGTTGAGTCTCAGTAGCCCTCTCTAGAGTTTTCTGTGTGAGTGTACAAGATCCAGTCCCCAGATGGATCTGCTACTTTAGAGTGGCTGGTACGTCATTGACTTAGTGCTTTCCAAAAGTAAGAGGATGGATAAGGGAGCTGCTGCAAACCGGTTGGTGACTATAGTGTGGTGTTCTGAGATAACACACGAACTGAGTTTGTACCAGAAGTACCGTCTACGTCTGTTGTAGCTAGAATACCGCTACACAGACCAGTCACGCTGCTCATGAGAATCACGCCCCCTGGTTGACAGCGCCACCAGTAAGAGAGCAGAGTGCTTAAACAACTGTGTATGAGCAGAAGTTGTCAGATGCTGCAAGTTGTAAGTAAGTATTAGTCTCGCTAGAGAGTTCCTGTAGAATGTTGTGTCTTCAAGTCTGTGGCCGACAGACAGACCAATGTTAGTCTTCAGTAGAAACAGAACGTGCCTTGAGAGTTAACTGAGCACTTAGTTTCGAACTGTTCTTCAACTAGTAGATCGAGACAGAGGTTTAGTTTTCTTCCGAGGTTATTTAACGGAACTGTAGTCAATACAGGACAGATAGGCTAAACCTGCATTCTACAATTTCTGTAGCCAGCGTTTCCAAAGTGAAGTAATATATTTTACTAGTCACTATTTTATGTTATTTTCATTGTGTTTATGCTACCCTAGAAGCTTCTCATCTATACTATCAGGGCACCCTTATAGTCTTTTTTCAGTGCCAGGAAAATTTCATCAAAATGTACGCTCCTAGATCACAACTTAGATGTTGAGGCACCTGAATGGGACTGCGCCATGATGTTCACAGGTGAGATCAGGACTTCAGGAGCATGCATGTGGTAACCCAGAATGTGAGTAGCGTAATGTTGACAGCCCTGGGTGCTGTGTTGAAAGGCCTAGATGCACTGTTGATGGGCCTGGGTGCCGGGAGCATGGCACTGACAGAGCTAGGCACATCACCAATGTGTTACGCTGGAAACCCACCTCCAAATGGTCACAAAATTTCTGCAAGGAATAATAATAATGATAAGAAGAAGAAGAAACAACGTCGGTAAGTGTTATATGTACAATGGTTTGAAAAACAAGAATCACACACAAATGTTAATAATAATTTCTGTTACTTATATAGAAATTTATCTGGGTCTATGTTGCTTAATATGGATCTCATACCATCGCTATTTGGTGTACTAGTTCGTAGCAGCTTATGCAGATCAACATCCTCCTCCTACTGCATTGAAATATTGTTGGCAAGTGCACCACAGAAAAAATAAACATCTCATTATCATTGTATGCAGGTTTATTATTTTACAAGAAAAGAAACAAATTACTTACACATCTGCCTGGTTATGATGATGGTTCATTCCTGTGAACTGATAGAGGAAAAATGATGTGTCATTCCACTGAATCACTGAAGCTGCAGTGTTGATGTATTCGTCCATGACTACATTATTGTTGATCGTGGCTAGTGACAAGAATATCCCCTGAGCATGTGAGAATGAATTATCGTCATAGAAGAAGAAGTATCAATTACTACCACAGATGGTTGCACTCATCTATGATGGTAGTCCATCCCAGTGAGCTATTGGATGAAAAAGGCATCATGGCCTAGTATGGGTAATTTTTCATATCAACAGCGTTTAGAAACATGGTCAACTCATAAGCAATGCTTTCATAAATAACAGCTGTAGAGGAAAATGAAGGAATATGTAACACTACAAACACATGTGTTCATCTACAACCTGAGTCGAGGCCTGGGAGACAAAGACTGAAAATTGCATCATGGCTTGCACAACATAACCTACCCATCCCATCGAAAACCTGAGAATATGTAACACTACAAACACATGTGTTCATCTACAACCTGAGTCGAGGCCTGGGAGACAAAGACTGAAAATGGCATCATGGTTTGCACAACATAATCTACCCATCCCATCAAAAACTTGGGCAGCCCTCAGTACTTCTTTAAAAAACAAATGGTGCTACATAGGTATTAAGCAGGAAAACATAAGTACACACATACATAGAAGGCTCATATTAGCACTTTTCATAATGCACAGTCAGCAGACTGGATCTGTCCCAGGTGGCAACTTGTAAAGCGCGCTTGTCCTGGGAGTGCATAGTCAGAGGACTGGCCTCAACTGGGTTCATACTCATCTTTTCAACATCACTGACAATTTCTGCAGTGTAGAACAAAAAAAAAAAAGAATTACATCAGATAACTACAACGCACACAAACACACACACACACACACACACACACACACACACACACACACACACATAAATATATAAAACAGCAGTAGTCCTTCATTATGGTGCTGTTTCTGTGAGCCTCAACTGTCTGCTGCACTCTCTTGAGAGCCATGGATTACTAAAATCTACCGTCTCACTCTCCATTCATAACGATGGATACTACCACATTCAACAAAAGTATCGTTGGAGTATGCATATGTAATGAACTCATATGTAGATGTGTAGTTAGTGGTACATACTGGCACCAAAGTGGGAAAACTTGCCTGTTTCTCCATCAAAAAATCAGAACACTGACACATAAAATCTACTACTGCTTCTATTCCCTGTCTGCACTGGACTGAACTGCAGCCCTGCAGCATATCTTATTAATCGTTCACTGGTGGATAGCTAGCTTCCGTGATGAGATCAAATCTGAACAATTAGTTATTTCCATACCATATTTTCGACCAATCACAACAGGGAACTCCAACACTGTTGCAAGTATAGACATGACACTGCTGATGCAACTGCTTCACAGAGTGAGTATCGATGCAGGTGTGTGTAGAGCACTTTGGACTTAAACCACTCTCCAGAGTAAACAACGAAATTTCTATCCCTTTCACTAATGAACACACTGTCTGGATCCATTATGTTTACAGAAGTGTGTTTGGGGGCTTAACATATTTCTGTGCATGATTTGATAAATGGTACAAGTGTGTTAACCAATAGACGCTGTGGACGAGTTATATTTATATTTCGTTCAGTAAAAGTAATAAATTGCATGTAATTATATATACAACACAAACACATGCCTTACTATTCAGACCAGTATTTCTATAATTTAATTTACTGCTTCAGTCAGAACAAAATGTGATCACGATGCTAGAATGCAATGGTGCATTTTTATCCAGCTATAAACGTTTCAACAGTGCACGGACAACTTGTTATTATTGAGACCAGTGTGCTTAGTGCTTATAGTTTACTACGCACTAATATTAAATGTATGAAAGCATTTACGTCCATTGATAGGTTGTACAAATTTTATACTTTACTGCACCAGATGCAATGCCGAGACCACAGCCGTACTATGTGCATCACTGATAAACATTGTAACTTTGGTATCTCGCTGCTTTTAAATGGTGTATATGCCTGCCATGATGACTCACAAGTATAAACACAGAATGGACTGGGCTGAGCTGGGCATGCTCCACTCTGTTTTCTTGACGTGTGCACTGCCACTATAAAAAGATTGTGGAAATTCTGAGGAATGTATGGTTTACAGATGACGATGATGAAAGCAACTCAGTACATCAAATGACTGCGTGAGGGTTACCATATTAGGCTGCATGTGTTGGGACGTCAGGTAGAAGGACACGATCAATGCTGCAGCAAAAGATGAATTGAAGAAGTGTCTGAAATCTTATGTTCGATAACAAATCTGTAGCAAGGACGATGTATGTGAACGAGAGTAAATAGTTACTTGCATACATGTAGATACCTGTTAATTGAGTAGGATGAACTGAAGAAAGATAAATACAGAGCTTTTTTTTTTTCAAAAGAGAAAGAGAACATCATACTCTTGCATCGACATGGAAGTAATTTTTACATTTTCTGAAGGGTGTATAAACCCTTTTCATTTCTTCCCCATATATCTGATTGAGTTGCTGCGTAGGCGGGCATTTTTACGATTCCAGATTCTGAATAGAAGCATTTTTGTAAATCTCACACAACCAGGAGGCCTTCCCACTGTCTGTCAACGATACCGTCTGTGTGACGAAGATCCGAAGTAACATCAGGATATCATTGTAATCCAGTTCGGGATCAACCCAGAGTTTCCTGTGAAAAACTGCGTTAATGGTGATGCAAAATGTTGAGCCTTGGCACATTTTACGTTTCTGAACTGTTTTGATGACGTCACATTTACGGAGAATGTTGTTGCTCGATGACAGTTCTCACTTGTGAATTTGGTGAAGTTAATATCCTAAAAGAAGAACTGCCTACATTCATTGTAGAAGCCATAATTGAATATAATGATTTTTGCTCTCTCAAGTGTCATTATGAAGTGCCATTGATGTGGTACACGATTTGTTCATTTATACAACTCGCTGCACAATTCCATTAAGTTGAAAGTGCTTGATTACAAGGGCATGTGGCAGTAATGTGCACGCAGAAAATTCTGTGGGAAAATTTTCCAGTGAATCAAATTCTGTTTGTATTTCTACAGGCCCAGCCTTCACAGTGTCATTTTCCTTAAACAACCTATTGCTATGATGGACACTACATCTTGAAATTTATGTAGAATGTGCATGCATCCATGTTGGTCACTTCCCTCGTAGTGGGACGGAGGAAACCTCATCTTCTCGCTATATAGTATTCTGTACACGTTATTACTCCAGATCAGCTGTATCATTTGATGAGAATAGGGTTCAAGTATACAATGGCATTGGCTAGCATTGGTTACAACTAGAATTGGTTACAACTGTGGAATACACTAAAATACTTTATAATTTACCCTGTCCTCTCGATTTGCAGTGTCATTATAATGAATCCAAGTACTTTTACTGGAACTGACGTTTTAGTGGCCCACGTCTGACTGTACGTAATTGGTACAAATGGACACTCATATTGTTCCCATGAATGAAAAGTTAATGGCAGTTTAACACCAGAATCAAGTATTCTCAAAAACTAAAGATGTTCCTTGTCTGCTAGAATAACAAGCGGAAATTTTATTGCTAATTTCTCCACAGTTTGTTAACTATTCTTGGAATTAGACTCACCCTGAACATATGAGCTGTCATCTGCTGATTTTGCTTCAGAACCAGTTCTTGTTTATCATTCAAGATGATGTTTTGCATGCCTTCAGAGTATGCTATATGCAATTTAAGTAGAACATACACTCTAAAATGATGGTATCCACTTAAGGATCCACTTAAGAACCGTCCTGGATTTGGTAAACCATTCAAGTGAGAAATCGACATGGAAACGTATGTTTTGTCGGTTAAGGTGATTGCAACATTTCTTCAGTAGTTGATCTCGATGCCATTATTTAGTTCGTATCTTATTTCTGAAAGATGAAAGAAGAATGCATTACATATGAGGTGGGATGTCTCAGTAGTCTCCCCACACTTTTTTCGAAATTTTCCTTCTAGGTATATGCTTGGAATTTGTAATGTGTATAGGAGCTGAATCAGAATCCTAATCTCATCATTATTATTAAACATCGCTGAGTCGGAGTAATATTCCTGGTGGATGAGGTACTTGTCATATTGAATTGGAGCTGTTATTTCAAGTGTTATCATGGTCTAGTTTCAAGCCGATCGATATAAGGAACTTGTAATTCTCCCATGTTATTATATTGTGCATCCTCTGTGGTGTGCTCATATCATTGTATATCAGTTTGATACTTGCACCCATGCTCTACTGCTTCAGGTGGAGCCATATCGCAGTCTCTTTGTCACAAAAATCAACTATACTCCCATTGTGGCCACCAGTATTTACCCTAAGATGGTCTAATGTCTGGACAGTCACTGTGGGTTTCTTGATACATCAGCAGTCTTATATCCTGGGCCTACCTTAGAGAAGAACCTACAGACTGTACGAATCAATCTGTCATGAAATACAAATTCGCCACAATATGATATTCAAAACAAAACATGATATCTGGTAGTAGACCCACAAATTGTACTGACTCGCATAATTTGTCAGGTTTCTTCTCCAGTACTTTACTCTTGTATAAAGTAAGTAGTGGTCCCGTTGATCCTTCCCAGCAAATTCCTATTATATTATCTGTCGTTTTTATCTCAACTTTTAAAAGTATTAACTTTTGTGTATAACTTAAACTCCTTTACAGATTATGTTACAAATGCATTTAAATAGTCCATATTTAATAGCTATGGGGTCGGCCTCCAACCTTACCGTTTCCTAGATGTACTTTGTATTCTATAGAGCGACATGGAATGTTAATGCATTTTGACAAACCAATGTATGCAATATTTCATTTCCACTTATTTTAACTGTCTTACAGTCAAAATTATGACATTAGATCTAAACTTTAACTTCTGTATTGAATTACATGCTGTTTGTTTTTATGCAGTCATCAATAACAACACAAGGCAGAAATGGCCACAGATATACGTATCAAAGTTTTGGTAGTGTCGAAAAGCGTAGGATACATGGTTATTGGAGCTATTGCTATTGTTGGTATGGTAATTGCGCAGTTCTTGTGGTAGTCCTGTTTTTCTTAACATATGCATACCACCAAGTTCCAGGTCCTACTGCAACATTCATGTTCAAAATTCAGCATTCCTTACATTTCCACATGTGCCTGAGCAGGCTGCATAAACACTCCACAAAATCTTGGACTGTAGGATTTTTTTACGAATTTAAGCTGATCTGTATTTGAAAGTGATATAACTGGTAGTGCAGCAATGAGCTTCCTTTACGAACAGCTGGAGCAATTTTGTGTTTTAAACAAAGTCATTTCCTGACAATGACAGATGCCATCATCTTGTTAGAACTTTTCAACTCCTGAAGTTGCTCTTGTGCACTTTATGCAGTCATAACTGTGCAAGTTACAACTGCCACCCCTCCAGTAGCTGATATGCCACCAAGGGCTAGAATTTGGAATCAGATGATTCCACCTAACGTCTCAAGTACTGGTAAAACACTAGTTCATCTAATCTGGTATTTTAAATCTGTTTGAGAGAAAAGGAAATATTGTCTGTGGTTTCTAGAACCCGCTATGTCGACTTTGTAATTCCTATTTGTTAAATAAGTGTTGTGAGAAGAGATATAAACTTACATATCTATGTGTATGTATGAATGCTATTCATTTTCTCTCCCTACCAGTTTTAAATCTCACTATAACTGATTTAGAGGTTCCTCATCCACCTTTTGCCATGAGGAGTTGCTGTTTTCCTGAATTAGACCATATATTTCAACTTCGACTCAGATGCCTTCAGACTCAAAACCAGGTTCATCTCTAGAGATTTTTCTGCTGCGTGCAGAATTTTCAAATGCCGCCACCCCCTCCCCCCAATTTTTCCTTCCATTTTCAGACATGGTCAAACTTTTTCACGATGTCATTCACTCATAAAGACTTGTTTTTAATATATCATACTTAATACACATTTTTTTACGAGAATGACTTTTTGGACCAGAACAAGTTATGGGGAACCAGTAAGTGAAACATAATTGAAACCTTTACAGTATACCCAAAATGAATCATCAAAGCCAATATTATATTACTCGCAGAGTATATACAAATATTTCTCCACTTTTTCTCATTCGTGAACAGAAAGTGGTGGTGGCGGCATTGATGGTGGTGGTGGTTGTTGTATGTGTGGGGCGCTCAACATTAAGGCCACCAGCTCTCACACTCGATTAACAGAAGTCAAATGTGGTTTGAGTTGTTAGAAGCATGTAACAAAATGTGATTCGCATCCATTCTGAATTGCTGTCACTCGCACTATCACATAAAATAGTAAAAGACACATGACTCAAGACAGTCTGGGAGTAGAATACACAGACCATAGCTAAAGAACATCGAAAATAGTTTAGCCAAGAAATGAGCCTACACGACTAATTAGAAAATAAAAGATGAAACAATGACCCTAGAAATACTTTGCAACCTTCTAACTAAGACATTGTTGAGAAGGCCAGACATGACACAGAACCTTAAAAGACGAAGTACATTCGATACAACGTCATCTCAAATAGAGGGCAGGTCAAATGGGAAGTGGGTTGCAGCCCTTGTGGCTTGGTATGAAACGCTTCAGTTACAATGTGGGGTACGGAAACCTGTGCACCGAAGCACTGCCTACCTGTGCATTTTTCCGCCAAAGGTAAAATCCTTTTGTCAGAGGGCGGTGCATTAGTTGGAAAAGTATTAAAGGTAATTGCTTCTGCCTAAGTGACCGGATGGAGAAACTACAAGGTCTTGTCGTTGGTTTCAGAGCCCCAGCTTGTTGTTCTCCAACCATAACAACGCCTCCTCCCTCAGACGCGTGATGTTTCGTCTAGACAGCGACGTAACTGCGTGGCAGCGGCAGCACATCAGAGGTTGTAACTTTCAAATAGGCATCATTAGCTGCTGCATCAGCTGTTTGCCAAATGGCCCTTGTACCCAGCAGACTGACACATCCTTTCCCTGTCTCTGCAAGTGGAAAATGATGTCGTAAATCAGCTGAAGATGCTTTACAGCTGGGTGAATGTGATCGATGGATAGAAGGGCACTTAGAGGATCAGTGCAAATGTGACACGATATCTTCTCCAGAGCCAACAAGACAGCAAATAATTCAGTGTCATACAATGTGAATGTACCACGTAAACGAATCTTGATGACACAGTCTCGAAATAACACAATCTAACCAATGGAATTAATCTGTTTAGACCCGTCAGTGTAAACGACCACACAGTACAGAGCACAGCTAAAACTCTGTAAAACATCGATCCAAAAACCAGAGGCCACACTAAAAAGCTTCTTGCACACTGAGAAATTCAAAATAACCCTGGTTCTCCGGGTTAACCAGGGCGGTGAACGACTCCAGCCTGGACGAAGCACAGAAATAACTTCTGCAGCAAGAACAACTATGTCCTGCCGCACCTGAATATCGAGTGCCTTCATTGCTCTTGGTCCATTTCTAAACAGTCGCTTCATTGGAGGGCGAGCAACAGTATGGAATGTAAGTGACTGTGGCGTGGAGAGTAGCCTGCACACAAGATGCACCATCACAATTGTTAATTTACGAGCCTCAACACAGAGGCTAGGAACTGGAGTCTTCCAATACGCTACTATTGGCAACCAATCCCTTGATGATGGAAATAAGATGGTCGTGCTGTGCCACAAATTATGCAACCATAGTCAAGGCAGGATCACACAAACACCTTTAAAAACTGATGCAGACACGTTCTACCTGCTCCCATGACTGTGGCTAAGGCATTTCAAAGTAATAAATCACTGTGAATTTTTGACAGTAATAGGCTTCGGACGTAGCTACATGCGGAGTTCATCAAAAGCGAGGCCAAAAAAAAAAAAAACTGAACTTTTATAATTAAGAACAGTGACCCGCATAATAAGAAGAGGCATATTTAAAGGGTGAGAAGTACGATTAAAATACACACAAACACATTCCTCTGCGGAAAATTTCAAACCTGTACTACCTGCTGACTCCTCCAATCGTCATTTGCAATTGAAAAATTGGTGTTACAAGGTTGGAGGAGGCGCATAAGGTGGCAACGTCGATCACGAACAATGATCATCGACCAGGAGACTTAACTGTCGACGTAATACCATTGATGGTGATAGCAGAGTTACTCACTTAAACCGATCCTTGAGGGACCCTATTTTCTTGCTAGAATCACTTGGACAGAGCATTAAAAGCTCGATATCGAAAAAATCGTCTGGAACAGAAAATTAGTAATCGTCCTCTGAAGCCCCATTGGTGAAGCTGTCCCAGGACGTGACGCCCCCAGGTAGATTCATAGCCCTCTCAACATCGAAGTAGGTACCTATGACCTGCTATCTACATACGAAAGGTTTTTGGATTACCACCTCCAACGGGATGAAGTTGTCAAGCGTTGAACGATACCTCCAAAACCCACAATGGGAGCGACTAATTAGCTCCTGCGATTCTAGGAACCAAATCAGATGGCGGTTAACCATGCATTCCACTGTCTTTCATAAGCAGCTAGTGAGGCCTATGCTATGGTAATTACTGGGCAATATGCTGTCCTTCTCAGATTTCAGAAGGGACATTAAAATTGCCTCCTTCCGTGAGTGAGGAAAGTCTCCGTTCAACCAAATCGCATTAAGGGGACACAGTCGCGAGGGAAATCCCATAAGGAATCAATGCGAAAACGAGAAAATGTCAGGTACACTTTCTGAAGTAACTAATGGAGATAAAGACCTGAAACGTTTACAGTGTAGAGCTGAAACATCATTCTCAAATCACATAAAAATGGTTAATGTATTTTATATATTCCATGAGTAATCATTTTTGTGTTCTATAAGACAAAACATTAAAACTTTTCTAAACACCTTGGAGCTTGTAAAACTGTTCTTTTTATCACTACAGGTCTATTTTTTTATCGAATTAATCATCGTTGTATTAACAAGAGATACTGTAAGTCTGATGTCTGTAGCAGTCATAGTTTTTGGGAAAAGTGTACCAGAAGGTCAAAAAATGTAGTTTTGAGAAAAATGGTATTAAAGTTTTACATGCAAGAAAGTAATCTACAATGTCATACAGACACACTTTTAAAACATTCCAGGGCTATAATGTGGCTCAGCTTCTTGATCTTTCTCTTCTTTTCTTTGATCTTCTGGCTATCCTGGCCTCCTTGATAGCATTTCCTGCAGAAATATCAGCATAATGGATACAGTCCATGTCAATCTTTTTCAGTCCCCTTTCAGTATTGATGCCATCCTTAGTTCCCAAGAGTCTTAATACATTAGTATTCTTTGACACACCAGCATTGAAGCACATCACTGCATCATGAACATAAAATTTTAGTGTTTCTTTTCTAACGAAAACAGTTTTCGGCAAACTTGTCCAAATGACACAATTCAAACTTTCATTTGGGTTTTGAGTTTTTTTATGGAGACTCTTTTTCAAGAGCTCTTGTTGGCTAAGGTCTCTGAAAATTGGTTTCAGATCTAGCAGGATTTTTTATGGAACTGAATGTTTGTGCTTATAACTAGAAGATGTAGCTGGTTTGTTGAATTTGCACCAGCTGTCAGATCCCTGTGGGCAAAGGTTATGTTGTGGTTCCTCATCTGTTGAAATTTTAGGAAAGAATATAGCCCAGATGGCTCTCCTCATTGCTTCTACATTGTTGCAAATGTTTCTAATGGCCATACCTTAATAAGTCTGGATCCTGTCTATTTCAGCCTTTGTCAGGCCCCCTTTACCACCTAAATTTTTTTCTTACATATCTTTAGAAGTGGTGATCCCATTCTTTTCTGTACATGTGCTATACAGTTAATTAATTTTGACTCTAGGCCCATAAGGTTTATCTTCTACCACTTTCTGATAAGCCTTACTATCCCCGTCCCCAAGATAGTCCGTATAGAGGATACCTCTTGACTGCACAGACCTTTTGAAAAGCTTCTTGCTTGAAGCACTGACACTCGCACTGACTTCACTTTCAATATTATTGTCTGCCCTCTGTTCAAAACTAGCAGTTTCGCGGTTTATTTCTACATATTTAATTCCACGGAACTTAGGCTTATATCCAAACTTCCTTATTCTACCCATTGTGTTATAACGTTTCACAAAATCATTACATTTGTATCACCAAAACGTAAACAACTAGGATGAAGAAACTGACAAACGATAGTCGACAATGCAGACAGGCTGCCAAACATCAGAATAACAATTCTCTCTTGCAACCCAAATAAAGAGTATTTAAATCCGTGGAACATAAATGATTGTTGTACTATAGTCAACGCTGACTACTGCGCAAGACACAGCAAAAATGGACGTGGCACTAGTTACCATGCTTCACGAACAAATTAGTAACTCCGAATCTAATAATTAGATTTCTATGAAACAAACGGCATTTTGTAGCCAAATAATTGGAGCATAGATTAAGACTAAAAAAAAATTCCATTTTTTTGAGCCTGTTCGCGACTGTGTCGCCTTAAAGGAGGGGACAAGAGTTTTGATTTTGCATTTTGGTGAATGTACTGTAACATGCTGTAGGGGATTCTACCCTTACCCCTTCGGCAGGCGCGCCTACTGATGTCAGACGAGCAGGCGCGCTTTGTGAAATTTACAACATAATCATTTGTCAGTCAATACAAACTTGTCTTAAGCAAACTTTTATATGTACTGAAGAACGCAGTTCACATTCACCATCTTCAACATTTATAACAAAATCTCTTGCTCTTTTAGTTCTTTAAATAACAATTTAGCCAGTTTTTCTGACGTATGTTCACTTTCGTAACACCTTTCACAGACAATTTCTTTGCAAAGTAATTACGGCAACGTTCAGAAAATGGCCATCTCCTTGTAATTCTTGAAATGGAGTATCAGGCACAATTTTTAGCTACAACGTTAACTCCACCTTTTGTCATGTTGTATTCAATAATGTTTTCAGGCTTGTGTGTTTCTTCATCCACTGTCGCCATATCACGCACACTAGACAAAAGTGTCATAGCACAGTTTTTGCAAGGAACATAGGAAACTGAAGCCTTATCGTCCTGAATTCCAAACATTGCACTTCCAATTTCTTTTGTTTTGTTTGGAATAAATTCTGGAAGAATTTCACATTTGCTCTTCGTCATTGTACCAATGCAAGTGATAGTCTTCTGTGCCAAATATTCAGAAAGGAGGTAGCTGGTGTACCAATTGTCAGTTGTAAGGTTCCTGTTAGAATTTTATATAGGCACCATATATCTTTTCAGTATGTTCTCAGGAGCATTAGATACCCGATATTGTCCTTTGGTTGCATGCCGCAGTAAACATCCTGATTACTGCAATAAAATCTTTTTGCATCACACAGAGAAAACATTTTCGTCCCATACCTAGTCAGTTGGCTGGGTATGTACTGAATCCATCTACAGCGGTCACCGTAGGGACTGTTGGTTTTTGATGTTTTAACACACTCGCTTTTACAGCAACGTGAAACTTTGTCTTTTCAATAAAGGACCCTCGTACATCTGCTGTCTCTTCGGGATCATCATCATCCTCACCTTCAAGTTCAGATTCACTGCCATGGTCCTATTCATTGTCTTCATCACTCAAATCTACTATACTTTTCACCAAGTCTGATAAGTCTGGATAGACTTTATCATCACCTTCTTCGAGCAGTTTGCGAATTTCTTCTTCTGACACACCCTTTGAATTGGAACAAAACATCATAGAACTGAAATGAATAAATACATACAAAGGTCGGTGTAACCTTGTTAACGGTTAATGTGCATCTATAAAAAGTAAAAAAACAACGAGCAAGTATAGTTAACTTTTTGATACACTTTCCTTTGGACATTGACAGCTGGAACAAAGCTCCCAACTGTCACACCAGCAGGCGTGCGTTTTAGTTTTTACAACATTCGACACGTCGCTGCTTACAATTCAGAAAACAGTCTGTGAAAGCTAACCAAAGGAACTGAAGGCTAACATTGTCGAGAAAACATCGACAATGGAATACATGGCAGCAATGGCGCAATAGCTTAAGGTTAAGCCATCGATAAGGCGCGCCCGCTCGAGGGTTACCTGACCCAGTCTCCTTGGCCCAGTACAAGGCACATGGAAAAGAGGCGATTGTAGTCCTTGGTGTTGGTAGGAATAAAATTCCTATCGTACCTCCCTACCAATGCTGATGGCGGCGGAAAGCTGGATCTTCATTTGCAACGGCAGTGAACACACCAAAGTAATAAGCCAGCACATTCGCTGTGTCCCAAGGTGTAGATCGTAGACGCGTTTGCCGCTGTACAGCAGTTATAAGTCGTCTGGTACGTTACCAGATATCCTCCTTATGGCTTCTGATACCATCGAAGAGCTAGTGGAACCATTGGTCGACTCCAGAAACACTTGCCAAGACCTCTTCTTACCCTCTCTGATTGTCTGTCGTGCCTCTGCTCTCGCAATTCGAAAGACTCCAGAGCTCTAGCAGAGGTTTGATATTTAAGCCATCACAACGCCATGCATTTCTCTATGATGGTGAAGCGACACCCATCGTTCCACCGTGGGACACGCCACCTCTGAAGCCAGTCTGAGAGACAGACGCTTCATCAGCATGACGTATTTTATCAGTAATGTGATCCACCGAGTCCTGGACATTATCTCGACGTTTAAAAACAGCTAATTGACTAAGCAGTGTCCAGTTCGCTTTGCTAAGTATCCATTGTGGCGGTTAACTTTCAGGGACAGATCTATCTGCAAGGTGGATCAGATAGGTGACTGGTCACTGTAATGTGAGTCATCGGCCACTTACCAGTGGGCGGCATCGACAACGGCAGGATAACACAAAGCAAGGGCCGGGACTGAGAATGACCTCATGGCAGTGTTGAGACGTCATAACTTCTCTGACACAAGAAGGCTTCCGACAACCCAAACCCAGGGCCATGTTGATGGAGAGCCTCATAGTGCTCTGAGGCAGCTGTGTGCTAAGAGGCTCTAACAATTAGAAAGTGTGGAGCGAGTAGTGATATCAGATCAGTAAGACCAACGTTATCTACGCTTTTGTTGGGCGGCTGATACACACTGCAGATGGTAACAGCCAATGGAATATGCACTGTGACAGCAGTTGCCGGAGTACCTGTTCTGAGGGAGCAGAAGTGGAGTGGTAAGTGTTATTCACAAAGACAGCTATTCCATCTATTGCTCTGTTCCAACTTGGGTCATCTACCTAATGAGAGATGTATCCCGTGAGCACAGATGTATCACTACATTTAAAATGCGTTTCCTGTAGACACAGACAGAAGTGTCTCTCCTATGCTGTTACAGCTCCTCCACGACTTCTGTACCGGCTCACGTTCCATTGAAGTAAATGAGTCATTTATCTGGAAGGTTTATATTTTCCTCTTGTCCCTCTGCGTGTAGGAGAACCGACTTCAGAAGGAGGAGAACTGTGTGGGCTCAAGGGTTCATCGAAGTTGAGTTCTAGGTCCATGGCCGAATTTTCATCCACTGAGTGCTCCTCTTTCTGACAAGCCACCTGCTTCGTATCTGGCTTCTTGATAATACGCCTAACCTTAATCTTCTCCGTCTGATTCGACAATACCGAAGTAGGCTGTGCCAACACAGTGTGCAACAGTTGCTTTACCAAAGCAGCAGCATCAACGTCAGGAATGGAAACGGTTATTGGCTCTGAGCACTATGCGACTTAACTTCTGAGGTCATCAGTCGCCTAGAACTTAGAACTAATTAAACCTAACTAACCTAAGGACATCACACATATCCATGCCCGAGGCATGATTCGAACCTGCGACCGTAGCTCTCGTTCGGCTCCAGACTGCAGCGCCTAGAACCGCACGGCCACTCCGACCGGCCAAACGGTTATTACTGCTGAAGTTTGAGTGGAGAGAGCAACTGCAGCACCAGAAGCCATGGTATATGTGGGAGTCTACATGGAGACACCAACAGTTCCATCAGGGGCTCAAGTGGTTCTGTGACAGTGTAGGCTGCGTATACCTTGACTTGCGCCATCAGGTGGTGGATTTCTGGATTCCGCTTCGGTGGTTAGCAGTCCATCACACACAGGAAGCGGCTACACCGGTAGCTGGGCCTGTGTGGAAGGGACTGGGCGTTTTTTAGGTTAGAGGGTCTCAGGAAAACAACAAAAAGAGCGTCTGTCTAAAAGGGGCAGGTAACACACAGTAAGGTAGTTTTAGAAGCGATCGGTATTGTAAACTGCCGTAGCTGTTTTGGGAAAGGAGCAGAGGTCCAAGCCCTAATAGAAAACATTGAAGCTAAAATAGTTACAGGCACTGAAAGCTGGCTAAAGCCATAAATAACTTCATCCGAAATGTTCCCAAACGACCTAAAAGGGTTCAGAAAGGATACGAGGCGCGTTTTTTAAGTAAGTACTGTTTTGAAATCAAAAAAAGACGTGCTAAGATATCTCAACAATTTTATTTTTACATGAAAACCTGTATCTAAATTTACTTTTCTACATAATTTCCGTGAATATTGAGGCACTTGTCATAACGTTGAACCAGTTTTTGAATACCGTCCTCATAGAAGTCTGCCGGCTGACTTGTTAACCACTGCATCACCACTATTTTAACTTCGTCATCGTCCTGAAGACGCTGACCGCTCACGTGTTTCTCCAAGTGCAGGAACATATGGTAGTCACTGGGCGCAAGATCGGGGCTGTACGGAGAATGATCTAGAGTTTCCCATCGAAAAGATTTGATGAGATCTTTGGTCTGATTCGCCACATGCGGACGGGTATTGTCGTGCAGAAAACGATGCTGTTGCTCAACTTCCATGGACTGTTGCTTTGATTGTGGTGTCACGTAGGCCATCCATATTTCATCGCCTGTAACAATTTGGCTTAAGAAATGATCACCGCCGTTGGTACCGCTCAAGGAAAGTCAATGCACTGTCTAAACGTTGGATTTTGTGCACATCCGTCAACATTTTCGGTACACAACGTGCGCACAATTTTCGGTCATTCAAGTACTCGGTCACAATGCCATACCAAACACTACGTGAAACATTAGGAATGTCACCCCGCAAGGAGGAAATCCTAAAGCGTCTGTTTTCTCTCACCTTATTGTCCACTTCCTGCACCAAACTTTCATTAACGACTGAAGGTCGCCCACTCCGTCCGCAGCTCGTGGTCGTGCGGTAGCATTCTCGCTTCCCACGGCCGGGTTTTCGGGTTCGATTCCCGGTGGGGTCATGGATTTTCTCTGCCTCGTGACGACTGGGTGTTGTGTGCTGTTCTTAGGTTAGTTAGGTTCAAGTAGTTCTAATTTCCAGGGGACTGATGACCATAGCTGTTAAGTCCCATAGTGCTCAGAGCCATTTTTTTCGCCCACTCCGTTGTTCATCATGCGCATTTGTGCGGCCATCTTTAAATGCTCTCACCCACTTTCTTACCATGCCATCACTCATAATGTTTTCTCCGTAAACTACACAGATCTGACGATGAATATCGATCGCTTTTAGGCCTTTAGCACTAAGAAATCTTATAACAGCCCGTACTTCACAGTCGGCGGGATTCACAATTATCGGAGGCATCTTAAACACTCAGTACACAACGTAAACAAGGAAGAATCAGACTGTAATGACGTCAGTGCGTAGATTAAAGTCCTGGCTTTCATGTAAAAATAAAATTATTGAGATATCTTAGCACGTCTTTTTTTTAATTTCAAAATGGTACTAACTTAAAAAACACGCCTCGAAGATTAAATACAGTTGGTGGTGGAGTACTTACTGCTGTCAGAAGTGGTTTACCTTGTAGTGAAATTTATTTAGATAGTTCCTGCAAAATAGTATGGGGAGAGGTTATACTTCACACTCTGACTAAACTATTAATTGGATCGTTTTACCGACCCCCGACTCAGAAGAAATAATTGTTGATCAGATAAAAGAAAACTTGAGTCTTATTTCAAGTAGGTACACTACTCATAAATTATAGTTGGTGTCGACTTCAGTAAATGCTCGTTATCCTGGAAGAATTATACGTTTAAAGCCGGCAGCAGGCATAACAAGTCATCCGTAATTGTACTGAATGCTTTCTCAGAAAATCATTTTGAACAATTATTTCAAGAGTCCATTCAAAACGCAAATGGCTCCTGCGAAAGCATATTTGACCTCCTAGCAACAAATAATCGTGGAAAAATGAGGAGTATCATGATGAATACACGGACTAGAGACAACAAGGCAGTTGCTGCTAGGCTGGATGCCGCAACACGCACATCGCACATCCAGATACATCTATTTAAAAAAGCTTACAAAAGTGCTCTTAACGGCTATTTAAGAGACAGTCTCCACTTCTTTTGACCTGATCACGTAAGCGTAGAAACGATATGGAATGATTTCAAAGAGATAGTATCGACGGCAATTGTGAGATATATACCTGAGCCGTATTGCAGCTCGCGTTCGTGCTATTGGTAGGTTAGCATCGTGTCATAGGGATAGTAGCATTTCGTTTTTTCTCGCGTTTACTGGCGCCACTACGTTTGCTAGTGTTGTGTATCCGCGAGTGGCAGCAGCAGTGATTATCGATATCTAGTGCCCTAGTACCACCTTTCGAAGGGCGTCAAGTGTTATCCAGGTCGGAGTGTGTCGGGTAGTTTGGTTGGGACGGAGCAGCAGTAAGGGCCGGCACTGCGAAGATATGCCGGAACCGCCGGTGGCACGCAGGCACTGCCGGATCGAGGAGCTGTAGTAGCGAGGGCAGCTACCTCACTGTCCACCGGTCCCAGGACGTTTGAGTTGAGTGAGCATTAACCCAGTGTTGAAAACTCCACTGTTTTGAAATCACGCCATTTGTTCGCGCGTTGCTGTTCGTAGGGTCGCTCAGACGAAGAGCAATGAGTGACGTGTTTGGAGTTGGCGAAATTAATTGGCTGTCCTCCACTTCTTATTATTAATCATTGAATTCCTTGTGTTTATTGATGAAGTTCAACCAGCGGTATTTTTCTGCCTAGTGGCAGCTACAGCCCTAGTTACCTTCCCTGGAGGTTAGCGTATTTTTGCGGCAGTGTACCTTTCCTCGCCTTGCCGCTGCAGTCCGGTAAGGCGTGTAGTTCGACAGCCTCCTTGATTGTGGTTCGGATATTTTGTTCTTTTGGACTGCCTTGGTTGTAGTGGCTCCTTCTGCTTCTGGATGCTCTAAACACTGGATTCTGAAGAAGCAGTGCTGTCAGCCAGTTCCGCCTTGCCTGGGATATTGCATCGTTGCGTTGGTTACCAGACGTTAGGTAAATTATGCAAGAGTGTTGGTCTGCGTTCAAACTGTCACTACTTTGAGTTCCCATCGGGTTGAGTGAATACAACTCTTGGCTGCCTGTCTCATCGGTTGCAAAGTTGTGCGACTTTCCCAGGTTGATCCTTGGAGCACTGTCTGAGGCCCACTACTCTCTTGGTTTGATTAGATTGTCATTTAAAAGAAAACTTTATTTTATTACTATTGGGGCCTTCAGCCAACAAGTAAATTTAATTTCTTGTCAATAAGACCTTCGGCCGTAAATGCAATTTGGCTGAAGTGTTTTAATTAGATATTGTCTCTTAATAGTGAAATTCTGATGACTGTGTTTTTTTTATAAAAAATTATTTTTTGTCTCTTGGAGAAGTTTCTTAAGAATTTTCTATCCAGGCCTTCACCTGTTAAATTGTTTTTTAAGTTATTACAATTGGGGCCTTCATCCGACAAATAATTTGAATTTCTTGAAAATATGGCCTTCAGCCGTGAATGCAATTTGTCTTAAGAATTTCAAATTACATATTGTCTTTTAATAGTGAAATTTTGATGATGGTTTTTTTTTCAAAAAAAGTATTTTAGTATCTCCTGGAGAATTTAACTCTCTCATTAATTTGCTATCTAGGACTTCAGCCATCAAATTGTTTTTGAGTTATCTCTATTGGGGGCTTCAGCCGACAAATAATTTGAATTTCTGGTCAATAAGGCCTTTAGCTGTCAGTAAAACTTGCTTAAGAATTTTTTGTTAGACTCTGTGTCTTTACAGTCAAATTTCATAATTGTTCCTTATTGTCAACCCTATTTGCAACTGGTTCCAAATAAAGTGTACACGATTAAAAAAAAAACTGAGCAACCAATGGTAACTGAGTAAGGCCCCATCCACACCGAATCCTGCCTCTCCCTAAGTCCCATGTTTCAGCGGTAGCAGGGCGTGGTTACGATTGTTATATTGCCATTACAGTTACTGTTGGTTTGAAATGTAGCTCTGTCAGTATTACACGATATTTGTCTTTACTATTTGGTTGTTTCAGGTGACCAGTTCTAATGGCGGTCAGGCAATGCCCCGGTATCGGCTTGTTGAGGAAGGACCACGTCATTTATGAGCTGGCGATGAGGCGCCCGCCTATTGAAGGTAGTGTCCCGGACACAGACGCCCGTTTGGGTGCTACCGTTCTTCAGCCGGTTGACGTCACCCCGGATGTTGTGGGTGA
This sequence comes from Schistocerca americana, assembly GCF_021461395.2. Classification (NCBI taxonomy): domain Eukaryota; kingdom Metazoa; phylum Arthropoda; class Insecta; order Orthoptera; family Acrididae; genus Schistocerca; species Schistocerca americana. The sequence continues at coordinate 127,331,709 of NC_060122.1, read as the reverse complement.
GACGGAAGCATCCATTGAGTTTTTGTGTAAGGCTGCTCGGGGTCTTGAGGACACCATCGGCTTTTTGGAGGCACTCAACGTAGTGCAGACAGTTACACAGGGTGCGGGCACAGTTAATACGTTTAACCAACCAGATAGCGGATTTAAGGAAAGTTAGAGGATGGTTATAAGGAATCAACTGATGAATTGGGGGCCTTGATTAATGAATTGCAGTTTAAGACTACATGTTAGGCACTTAATGGGAGGAGGGCTGGCGAGCAGGACTTGCTGTCTTCAGGGGGGCGTGAAAGCTAGCCCGGTAATTATGCACTTATGTCTCCCGAAAGGTTAGACGCAGCGTTTGCTAAAATGCGTTATCCTCTGGTGCATCTCTTTCAGGACATCACAGAATTAATTATAGACCGAAACGAGCAAATTGAAAGGTTATTATGGTTGTTGGTTCGCCTTGAGCAACAAGCTGGTGCCTTTGGCGTTTCGCATCAAGTTGTTTCGTCGCTATTGTATCCGTTAGCTAGAGGCGAATTGAGGACCCTCGTATCCAGAGCCATGGCAGAAGGGTTTTCCTTTCGGCGGTTGAGGGAGATTGTAATTAACGAAATATTAACCATGGGAGTTCGCTAACAGCTAGAGTGTCGCTATATTTGGCAGATACAGCAAGATAAAGAGGAGTTACATCAGTATGTGGGCAGATTTAAGACGACCTGCTTGGCCTTGTTAGTCGACTTGCTAGAATGGAAGTTAGTATCTATTGTCCTGAGGGGAATGCGAGCGGCGGATAGGTCGCACTTTATTTTCGTGGTCGTCCCTCCACCTGGGAAGAACTTCGTTCCGACGTTGTAGCGATATCTGCGTTACCGCTCGCGGACGATCCAGGCCTTGAAGTTAAGGTTCAGTCCGTGAGCGTTATGAAGGAGGACTGCGGATTATCTACATCGGCGGAGTCTGCTGAAAGGGAACCGCTGAGTTGCTTCAGGTGCGGTCGGACAGGTCATTTAGTTCGTTCTTGCTTTCAACCGCGCACTCAGAGCCAATAAATGACGCTGGGGTCGGCAGCGACCTCGGGATCAAGTCCTTAAACCTTGGTGTGCCCGTGTCGCTACTCGATTATCACCTGCCCTGCCTTGTATTTGTCCCCGACTAGGTGGCGAACCTATTTGTGCCCTTTTGGATTCTGGTAGCTCCTTTTCGTTGTTGAGCTTGGAATGGTTTCTTGAATTTGGTCATCTTGCGAGACTTAGATCGGTCCCTTCTTCGGTGCAGAGATGCCGGGTTGCCAATGGGCAGGTCTAGCCTCTGCATGGTTGGGTCAGAGGGAGTATCTCTTGGGGGATTTCTCCTGGCCCTTGTCTTTAGCCTTGGTTAAGAAGCTTCCGGTCGATTTGATTCTGGAATGAGTTTTTTCAGTAAAACTGGTCTTGTCTTGGATTATTGCGGGTACACATTCTTCCTTAAGTTCGCTTCTACGCAGGTTTGGGTTCTGTGAATATGCTAAGCGTAAGGTGCATCGAAATGCCGGCATGCTGGTTGTTGATGCTAAGGTTAATGAGTTTGATCTCACTCATCTGTCTTCATAGCAGGCCTCTGAACAATGGGACTTGCTGCAAAGGTTCCCCGAGCTTCTCTGTGATAGTGTTACTCATGTTCTGGATTACCATATTCGTCTATCTGACTGTATTCCCGTCATGCAGTCCCCATATCGTCTCTCACCGCCTAAAATGAAGATACTAAGAGGAAAGATACCTAAAATGCCCGACCAAAGCAAGGTGATATTAGGCCTTCTACATCTGCTTATGCTTCCCCCATATTCCTCGTTCCTAAGGATCAGGGGCGCGACTTTCGGCCTGTTGTTGACTACCGGCTCCTGCACACCAAGGTTGTCCTCGAATCAGTTCATTTAGTTGACGTTCATAGCTCTTTTACTTGGCTTTCCGGTGGTAATTTGTTCACCGTGCTCGATCTGAATCAAGCCTATTATCAGATTCCCTTAGCCGAAGAATGCAAACACGTTACAGCATTTATACTGATTGGAATCTGTTTGAGCTTAACAGAGTTCCCTTTGGTTTTGGTACTGGCGCAGCCGTTCTCACTCGTTGGCTGGATAATATTCTCGGAGACTTGAAATTAGTCTGTGTTTATAATTAGTTGGATGTCTTGTTGATTTATAGCCGTTCGTTTCAGGAGCATTTGGAATATGTCAAGCAAGTTTTTACTAGGCTGCAGGGGGCCAGTTTCACTGTTAAAACCAATAAGGTGACGTTAGCCAGGCAGCAGGTATCCTTCTTAAGTCACCTAGTATCAGGCGAGAGCATTCGCATTGACCAGGAGTGGACTAAGGCATTGAGAGCTCTCCCGCCGCCTGCTGGTAAACGCGGGATTGGCAGGTTCATAGGCATGTCAAATTATTTTAGGCGTTTTGTTTCAAATTTTGCTCTGTTGGTGGCTCCTTTAAATGAATTGTGTCGAAAAGGGGTGCGTTGTGAATGGAGACCTGCCCAAGAGGCCGCGTTTGAGCCCATTAAGGCAGTTATAGCCAACCCTCGAGTACTCAGAGTGCCTGAATTTAGTAAAAAAAACTATTCTACAAAGCGACGCATCTAATACAGGGATTTCGGTCGTCCTCCTACAGGAGTTCGAGGATCAAAGGCGGCCATTAGCGTACGCGTCTCGTCGGTTAACCAGTGCCGAACTTTAATATTCCGTTTACGAATGTCATTCTTTGGCCGTCTTGTTCGCGCTGGAGAAGTATCGCTTTTATCTCGAACATAGAGTATTTCAGCTGGAAACCGACAATAAGACATTGAGCTGGGTGCTAGCCAGGCCGCGTAAAACTGGCCGTATCGCCAGGTGGGCAGTACGCATCTGAGCGTTTGAATTCGAAGTTAAACACATCACGGGGTCTGAGAATGAGCTCGCGGACGTCCTCAGCCGTATAATCACTGAAAACCCACCTAGTGAGCACGCCAAAGAAACGGAGGAAGTCAATTTTACTTCTGTCGTGTTAGGCGGTATTCCTCATTTGTTTAGTGACATTGCCGACCATAGGGATCAGGACCCCACTTGGGGACCGGTTAAGGAACGGCTGTCGGCGGGTGAACCTTTGTATGGGTACGTCACCACTGAAGGCATTTTGTGTAAAAGGGTGGGACAAGGAGTTGAAGTTCTGCCTACCAGCCACCCCGGTACGCCCCGTTTTTCATTATTGTCACAACTCATTGACTGGGAGGCATTTAGGAACCTATAAGACCTTGCAGAAAATTAAGGAGCATTTGAATCGGCCGTCTATGGACCGAGACGTTAGAGAAATGATTTCTCGGTGTGGGTTGTGTCGTGGGGGCAAGCCTAAGAACGCTCTTCAACAGGGCTTCTTGAGTTATGAGCACGAATTCTGCCGTATGGACAAACTCTGTATCAATTATTTGAGCCCATTACCTCGCACCAAAAGAGGCCATCGGTATGTATTGGTTACTATTTACGCGTTTTCGAGGTTTTCCTGGCTTCCTTCGAGTTGTAACGTGACTGCTGGTACTACTACTGGTCGTTTAACCAACGTACTTAGTGTTTTTGGACCCCCTAAGCAAATAGTTAGTGATAATCCGCGGCCTCTTTTTCGGCCTCCTTCAAGCTTTTCTAAGCGGTGTGAAGCACGTGACCACCACTCCGTATTACCCGCACGGCTCTTTCGCGGAGAGGGTCAATCGTAATCTCAAATCCGCATTGATTATGTTCCGTCAGAGGACGCCCAGTAAGTGAGATTATCTTCCATAAGAGGACGCCTAGTAAGTGGGATACTAGTCTCTCTTGGCTTAGTTTCGCCTTCAATACAGCCAGCCATGAGGCTTTGAATGCTACTCCGGTTTCCTTGATCTGTGATTATCCTGTCAATTCCCCCCTTTCGAACTTATGGGGAATTCAGGATCTAATCCCTGCGGATATTACCTCTCAGATCGTCAAAGAAAACGGGAGTCGTGCGAGGCGAAATATTCTCAGGGACCATAACAAACAGGCTGATTGTTATAACCGTAATCGACGAATCTTTAAAGGTAAACTAGAAGACCAGGTGTATCTCTGTAATTTTCCCAGGAGGGAGGTGCATGTTGGAAACCTTGGTAAGTTCACTCCCCGTTTCCTGGGTCCCTGCGCTATTATGGGTATTTTAGGCCCATTTAATCTTCCAGTTAAGGACAAGCGCACCAGGAAGCAATATTGGCTCCATCTTAATGAAATTAAGTTTGGTTAGGCCACTTGTTGGGTTACCCCCCGAGTTGGCGTTTGAGGAGGGTGGGGGGTGGGGGGGGGGAGGAGGGTGAGTCATGTTGCGGCTCGCGTTGGTGCCATTGGTAGGTTGGCATCATGTGATAGAGATAATGGCATCTCGTTTTCTTCTCTTGTTTATTGGCTCCACTACGTTTGCTAGCATTGTGGGCCCGCAAGTGGCAGCAGCAGTTATCGATATTTAGTACAAACGGTATGGGACTTAACATGTGAGGTCATCAGTCCCCTAGACTGAGAACTACTCGAACCTAACTAACCTAAAGACATCACACACATCCATGCCCAAAACAGGATTCGAACCTGCGACTGTAGCAGCCGCGCGGTTCCGGACTGAACCGCTCGGTCTCCGCGGCCGGCCGATATGTAGTACCCTAGTAATATCTTTGGAAGGGCTTCAAGTGTTTTCTGGGTCGGACTGTGTTGGGGAGTTCGGTTGCCACGGAGCAGCAGTGAGGACCGGCAGCGTGAGGACATGCCGGGACCGCTGGTGGCACGCAGGCACTGCCGGCTGGAGGGCCACAACCACGCAGTCCACTGGACCCACGTCGTTTGGGTTGAGTGAACATTAACCCAGTACTGAAACCTCCACTATTTTGAGATGACGCCATTTGTTCGCGCATTGCTGCTCGCAGTGTCACTCAGACGAAGAGCAACGAGTGGAGTGTTTGGAGGTAGCGAAATTAATTAGGCATCCTCCAGTTTTTATTATTAATCATTGAATTCCTTACGTTTATCGATGAAGTTCAACCAGCGGCATTTTTCTGTCTACTAGCCGCTAACGCCCCATTTACCTGCCCTGGAGGTTAGCGTGCTTTTGCAGCAGTGTACCTTTCCTCGCCTTGCCCCTGCTGTCCAGTATGGCGTGTGTTCGACAGCCTCCTTAATTGTGGTTTGGATACTTTTTGCTTAAGTCCCATGTTTCAGTACAATCTAAATTAATAAGTGATGGTACTGATCCTCCATGGTACACAAAACAGGTCAGATTGTTGTTGCAGAAGCAACGAAAAAAGCATGCCAAATTTAAAAGAACACAAAATCCCCAAGACTGACAAAGTTTTGCAGAAGTTCGAAATATAGCGCGTGCTTCAATGCCAGATGCTTTTAATAATTTATACAATGAAACTCTGTCTCGGAATCTTGCAGAAATGCCAAGATATTCTGGTCATATATAAAGCACATCACTGGCAACACGCAATCAATACCTTCACTGCGGCCGGCCGGTGTGGCCGTGCGGTTCTGGGCGCTTCAGTCTGGAGCAGCGTGATTGCTACGGTCGCAGGTTCGAATTCTGCCTCGGGCATGGATGAGTGTGATGTCCTTAGGTTAGTTAGGTTTAAGTATCTCTAAGTTCTAGGGGACTGATGACCACAACATGAAACACCTCATAAGTTCGAAAAAGTATCGTGAGATTTTCAGTGTTAAAAATCCAGCTTTAATATATGCTGGAGAAGTTGGTGCATCAAACGTCAGTATAAACGTATCAGATTTTTCCAATTCTGCATCCATATGACGCATTACATGTTTCACGCCAATGACCCTTTTGTCAGCCCATTCCTCCTGCAGCTCTCAAGTGTCCACGTGCATGATAACATAGGGTGTGTCCTCTCATGAACTGTTGAGGTTACAGTGCTTCTCAACTGCAGTAGGACTCTCACACAAAAATTTGGGCTTCAAAAGGTTGTTAAATTGCTGTGATCTCGCTGTTTCGACCTGCAGTATGCCATTGGCAACCTTTGAAGAGGCCTGAGGATACAGCCAAACCATCAAAGCCCTTCTGAATTTAGAAGTGCGACACCCTTTCAAATGAACCATCTCTGATCACAAGAAACGCGTTTTGACACGCTGGACCCCTCTTTTACGGTGCAATGCCTGAACTTTAGAGGAAGACTGATGAAGAATGCTAACTCCCGTGCTCGCTTAGTAGGATGGTTGTCAGTACTACCCAACGGATGGACTGAACTGTGCGAAGCGACAGTATGCAATAATAGGCAATTTATAACACTTAAAACACTTGATAATGGCACTTTCAAGCCGCAATCATGATTGTGTAACTGTATATGTAACACTGTAAATAAACAACAATCTAAAAGTGTATTAGGTTGTGAAAGGCTAAGTGATCCCACGGGCAGCTAGAGAAACAAATAGTCCTCCTAGACGGAGCCCGCTTGCCTGAGTGAGTCTTACATAACTGACGTCCGGTAGGTTCAGCAGGCGTTTCCTGCAAACTATCGTTCTACCTCTGGAGCCAAGCATCTCACCAGCACGCAGCATACTGTGTGTTTTTTTTTTTTTGTACAGGTTTTTACCATCCTCGTGGTCTGGGCGGTCAAGCAAAGGCCCTGCCCAGCCGCATAGTCGTCGCTGAAGGATGCGCAGGGCTTAAGGTACCAGGGGTCTGGCTGCGCTTTCCAGTCCAAAGTTGAAGAACCCCGGGATCGCGAAGCCTGTACCCAACAAACAAAACGTGGGCAACTGAGAGCTTCTGAGCAGGAGGGAACGTGCAGTGGGGGACCTATTACAACCAGCACACTTGAGTACTATGCTGTCGACGGTACTGTCGTCACTTCCGCTTTACAAAGTGATGTGCTACAGGTTAGTGAATAACTTACATGTAAGTGCCTTATTGCTGAGAAGAAGTGTTTAAATCGCCAGTGCCTATTTAGTGTATCCGTAGTACATAACGCAAAAAAAAAGAGCTATCGTCGAACATCGAGACGGTATGTTCCCGAAATACTACTATCTTGATTAATGGGTCAAAACAAACAGTTCTGACAGCAAGTTCACTTACTGGAGAGAAAAGTGACAGTTATGTGCTAAATAAAGTTGTTGCGACGCAAACAGTGTGAAATACGACGAAACTAGATAAACGGTTCAGAAAATGCGTTTTAGTTCCCTCAGATCCAAAATAAGGCTTTCCTGTAACATTTTAAATATTAGCATCAATTTATTATTGTTTCAACACCGAGAAAAAACGGGAATTTGGGAAAACTTGAAGTAGCTTACAGACAAAGCAGAGAATATGAACTTTGAGTAAAGTGACAAGAAGAGGGGGAATGTGAAATTAATTAATGGCAGATTAAATGGAGAGGGAGTAGCGCGGGAAGGGTACCGTATAAACGATCAAAACGTCTGGATTCAAGAAATATGTCATGTGACGGACAGCGCAAATTTTCCTTTCCATTTTCACTACAAAATATTTTTCTCAGTGATACTCTCTTAGGTATTTAAGGAATTGTTATTCCATCACGTGCAGACACTTATCTTTATTTCTTCTTTTATAAAGTTTTCGCTTCTTCGGGGCTTTAAAACTGACGGAGGTACATTTTAAGTTTAGTGTAGATGCACACTTGAAATACTGTTGCCAACACAACCACTGGCAGTCTTTGTTGTTTTGAAACACGCACCCAAGATGGTAAGCTCTACACTTCCTCTGCCATCTGTCTCACAATACTCTAGAAAATTCCCAGTAACGCACTAAGTTTTATGAATTACTCATATTTTTGACCTATTCTCACACTCCTTCATTTATAAGAATCGTCGACGTTATTTGCTTAGTCGGTCTTTTGATACCATATTAAATTTTTACGCCCCCACCCTCCCTGAAAACCTGTCGACCAGGGTGGTGACAGTCACCCTCCAGCCTCTAATTATTTAGGGCAGAGAGTCGTGCAAGTGACCGTAAAACACCAGTTTCTGTTCTGAATATTGTTTACTTTGGGATGTTAAATAACCAAAGAATCAAATATGACACTTTTACAACTTGACCTATGAATTCCACATGAACGTGTATTTCATATAACCAGCATAGTCGCCATGACTAATGTATTTAAATGAAATGTGGAGGAGCGAAACCGCTTTCACAACTGAATAATTTATATTTTATTTACTTTTGTCTATTTGACAACTCGCACGCTCCAGTTTATACTCGCCTAATGTCTACAGGAAAAATGGTAACCTACAATACTACCAACAGCGTTGTACGTGAAGCACTGCTTGTGACGTTGTTGGTTCCAGAGACGAATATGTGCTCTGAGCCATACGAAACATTTCGAAAGTGAATAATCATGTACGATACCTGGGAACAGCAGACAACGTACAACATACCACAGTTACGTTTAGATATAATACTCACAGTATATAAAATTTGATTTCAAAAATACTTTGTACTGTCTGATTAGATTTAACTGTCTGTAAGATACTGACGTCTCACACATAGGACTCTAACTATAAGATTCGGCCGGCCGAAGTGGCCGTGCGGTTAAAGGCGCTGCAGTCTGGAACCGCAAGACCGCTACGGTCGCAGGTTTGAATCCTGTCTCGGGCATGGATGTTTGTGATGTCCTTAGGTTAGTTAGGTTTCACTAGTTCTAAGTTCTAGGGGACTAATGACCTCAGCAGTTGAGTGCCATAGTGCTCAGAGCCAACTATAAGATTCGTAACTGCTGGGACCCAGAGTACATCCGTTACGGTAGAACTGTGACTCATCTCTGTATGAGGATACATGCTATAGTTAACTGCTATAGGAGCGATGTAAAGGCGCTACAGCTCACCGTACTCATGTGTGATACCAACAATCCCTGCATATGGCTATAAATGTCATGTCACTTTCTACAGGAGCTTGATAAATGTGTTTCGTATTCATATCGTCCTGTCCGAAAGTGACAGTGAAGTTTGCATTATCCCCCATGTAGTAACTGACTCAGAGTACTGTAATATGATTGGCTGAAATAAAAGCCGTCAACCCTCATACGGCGATCGAAACAGAAACTGGTATTCCACGGGAACGTCACAAATATAAATACCATGTTAGGCTTTACTTTTTCAGCCGGCGTGGTACCTCTGCCCTCAATGTATGACGTGTACGCATATCGTGCAATATCTCTTGAAGCCGCTCGTATTGGGTTGATATAATATTTTTGAAAATACGCTGAAGAGCCAATGAAACTGGTACACCTGCCTAATATCGTGTACTCGACTAATGTCTGAAGTAATGCTGGAAGGAACTGACACCATGAATCCTGCAGGGCTGTCCATAAATCCGTAAGACTACAGGGGGTGGAAATTTCTTCTCAACGGTACGTTGCCGAAGTCCATCGGAATGCACAATGGACACCTACACATGTAGGTGATGATGATGAGACAGGATGCTTACGTACGTGTCACCTGACAGAGTCGTATCTAAACGTATCAGAGTTCACATATCATCCCAACTGCACACGCCCCACACCATTACAGAGCCTCCACAAGGTTGAACAGTTCCCTGCTAACATACAGAGTCCATGGATTCATGAGGGTGTGTCCATACCTGGACACATCCATCCGCTCGATACAATTTTAAACGAGACTCGTCCGACCAGGCAACATGTTTCCAGTCATCAACAGTCCAATGGTGGTGTTGACGGGTCCAGGCGAGGCGTAAAACTTTGTCTCGTGCAGTTATCAAGAGCACACGAGTGAGCCTTCGGCTCGTAAAATCCATATCGTGAAAGGTTCGCACGCTGACATTTGTTGATGGCCCAGAATTGAAATCTGCAGCAATTTGCGGAAGGGTTGCACCTCTGTCACGTTGAACGATTCTCTTTTGTAGTCGTTGGTCCCGTTCTTGCAGGATCTTTTTCCGGCAGAGGCGACGTCGGAGATTCGATGTTTTACCGGATTCCTCATATTCACGGTACACTCGTGAAATGGTCGTACGGGAAAGTCCCCCTTCATCACTTCCTCCACGATGTTGTGTCCCTTCGCTCGTACGCTGGCTATAACACCACGTTCAGACTCTGATAACCAGGCATTGTAGCAGCAGTAACCGATCTAACAACAGCACCAGACACTCGTTGGTTCATATAGTCGTTGCCGACCACAGCACCGTATTCTTCCTGTTTGTATATCTCTATATTTTGAAATCGCATGCCTATACCACTTTCTTTGATGCTTCATTGTACATACGCCTACTCAAAGTGAATCTCGTCAGCAGGTGTTAGCGATTAGAGTCCTGCATGACCGAGTACGCGAGCACGAAATACGAGATGGGGCGAGCACACCCTGACTGGATAGGCTGCCCGCACTACTTCTTGTGACCGAGCATAGAAGCGGTGACCGAATACGTAGCACGTAACTTCAAACAAATTACACGTGTCATTATCCGTGTGAGACGGCAACCAGTACGGGCTTCTCAGTTCTGGTGTGTCTCTCTCTGTAATCATGCAGCACGAGGAAGCGAGTGCAGTAAGACCTAAGATTGAAACCAATGTTTACACATTGAAGGAACGGGAAGGTCTAAAATGCCAAGTATGGAGTACATTTCTGTTGGTTGTAGACGAAAATAGTGCGTCTACTGGTTACGTATCGTGCATAAACTGCTCCACATTATTGTGTTTCCAGTCAGGAACCCCTCATTTAAAGAAACACATTTGCAGGAAACCTCACAAAGACACAGTTCCTTCAGGGTTACCGGCAGTAATAAAGAATAGTATTACAGCAAAATGTGTTGCAATGTGTGCTAAAGATATGAGACCTTTTAATACTGTTTCCGGTAAAGGTTTCAGAGAACTAGGCCACGAATTAATACATCCACGTGCACATTATGGAGAAGTTAACGAGGCTGATGTCAAGCCACATCCCTCTACTATAAGCTGACATGTCAAAGAACAAGCTGATGCAATGCGAAGCAGCACAATGCCTTCTGTTATTGCGAAAGTTATTAATGAAACAAGCGCTGCGACAGTTGATATGTGGACTGATTCGCATAATCAGGTGCACTATTTGACGCTTACAACACATTACATTAACACAGATTGGTCTCCTGTGAACAATGTTTTATTTGCAACAAAATCCCCGGGCGTTAAGAAGACGGGGGTAAATATAATTAAAGAAATTGAAGAGAGGATGGCTGATTGGGACATTTCGCCGCACATGTTGCACAGTTTTGTTTATGTCTCCGACCAGGTTGCCAATGTAATAAAGGCTTTGGAAAATCAAGAAAGGATTCCGTGTGCTGCTCATTGAATAAACACAGCACTTAGTCATACTTTCGATGAAGATAACTTCTTGTTAAATCATGCCCCGAACATCGTATCAGCAATAAAAACTGCAAAATGCATTGTAGGGTACATTAAGAAAAGTGGCCTCTGCTCGTCTTTGAAATCATCGTTGAAACAAGAGGTCTGCACACGCTGGAACAGCTTGTACACTATGCTGGAATCCTTACACACTCAGTATAACGAAGTTGCTGCTTTGCTGACGGAAAAACTCCGCTTACAGATTGCAAATATATGATAATGAGCTTGCAGGAAAAACTGCGCATTTTCTGAGACCATTTCTAGAGGCCACAGATGAATTAGAAGGCGAAAAAGAACCGACAATCCAGTTAGTTCTTCTTTGGTTTCACAAACTGCAACAAATTTGCAGTGCCAATGACACTGGCTGTCATGTGAGTAATTACTGCAGTTAAAAGCACTGTTTCGTTATAATACGCGATAGATTTATAATTAACTAGCGTAATTGATGTGTACTAACAGATATGTATTTTTTTACTTTCCAAGTGCTTTATGAATTTAGCTGTGTCACGTAATCGTTCTTGGAAACGTTACTTTTGTATTAAAAGAGAGAGAGAGAGACAGAAATAAATACATTGCGTGTGTGTGTGTGTGTGTGTGTGTGTGTGTGTGAGAGAGAGAGAGAGAGAGAGAGAGAGAGAGAGAGAGAGAGAGAGACAGACAGACAGAGAGGCGTTGGATTTGTACAGCGCAGCGAGCCGGGGCGAGGCGAGGTGAGACGTCAGCGGTGACCGGTCACGCTCGGTTATCCGCGTGTCCGGAATCCGGACATCCGACATGGGGCGAGTACGTGACCGAGCCGAGTCGTGTGGGGCCGGACACGAGCTGCTCGGTCCCCCCGTCAAGAGGCGAGCCGTGACCGGTCAAACATTGAGCGTTGCAGCACTCTATTAGCGATGACAAAGTAACATTTATTGTGCAGCTGTGTGACGGCGCAACAGCTGTAGCTCATATATCATCGTGATTTAGTATTTTTCTGGTGTTCAGTATCACTGCAGGACAAGTCAGGTACTACAGAGTCCTTGCGCCATGAGTAGTTCGTCCATTCAGCCATGGTGGTGACTACAGGTTTAGATTAATGGTCTAGGGGTTTTACAGAGAAAGAAAGCACATGTAGTACTTGCACTTTTATTTTGCACAAATACTTAGATACGGCTTGAAATGTGTACATACTTAAGTAAGACCCCAGATCAATGACAACATCTTTGTAAGCCTCACTATGTAGAACTGACGGCCCGAGATCGTTAAAACTATTACACGTTTGCTATCACTGCAGTTTCTAGTTGCAGGCTGATTTATACTATAGTATCTTCGTGTCAGGTGTTTGTGATGGCTTCACCTAAGCTGCAGCATATAGGGAGATCAGACCCTATCCTTCTTCTTCTACTACCCTCACAACCACCAATAGTTATCTGCCACCTACAAAGAGAGCTACTGCGCAGCTTGTTTCAGAGTTTTCACCCTTCGAGAGTTCTTACTCGATCTTACTCGACTAGCTTAGCGCTTTTTCTACCACCGTATTTTACTATTGAAGTAGTGTGTGCAGCTTTAAAACCTGGAAAAAAAATGTGTGTCATCTTTGTTTTCAGAAACATAAGGAAGAAGCACACATGATGTTCCACAACAACTCATCATTATTGTTCGCATAGATTCTGTTTGAAAAATTGGTTAAGGGGATGATACTGGACGTTAAATGTGACAAGAAAAGGTGACAGTATTAGTTGTTAATTTAAGCAAACGCAACGAGTGTATACTTCAAGTTCTATGTAGCGAAGCATCATTGAGCTGTGTGAAGTCGTCCATAAAGCCAGTGGAAAGGGAGAGTTTTGACTGCTAGATTTTGGTGTTTTCAGGGAACCTACTAAGCCCAGTTGTCCTAAACATTCTGGAACAAATTGTGACAGAATGCGTCACGATGCGGAAACTGGAAGAGTAAGGATTTTACGTCAACGATAGTGTTGATGCAGATTGCATGGTCATTTAGCTTAAATGTAGAAGTGCTTGTAAGATTATTCTCGAAATTTATAAATGTGCTATGGAAGAGTGCTAAATTCCGAATGCATTTGTTTTTCGATTCCTAAACAACTGATGCCTGCTTTATGTATCTTAAACATTTATTTGACAAGTTACCATCAGTGTTTCACAGTGATGAGTTTATTCCAAGAATGGCTAATTTGATAAGCATTTTCAATCAGATGGAGGATGTCAGATGGACGGACCTCTTCCTGTTAAACTGCACTATGAAGGCTGTGAAAGGGGACAAATAAACTATGTATATGCGCTCCCATTTTTCCTGACTGACGGTCGTTATAGCCCAACAATTTGGTAATGGGGCCATTCTCTTTTTCATTTTAATGCAAGTGCTTTTCCGACTGAGTTGCTGTGATGACGTATTTTTATCTACTATGGAAAATCTAACTGTACAGCAACCAGCGGCTGTGGCAGAGACGCAAGACTGTGTGGGTATCTGTTCACACAAGCACTGAGGTGCTGAAGTGGGTATGTCCACAGGGCCCCCGGGGTGGCCGCCAGTCAGTAGTGGCGTGGGTAGATGGAGCTGCCCTCATCCCGGGCAAGTGAAGTGCGGGTGCAGGCCATGGAAGACAGTTGTATTCAATAAAGTGCGTTACTATCCTGTCACGGTGTTGGAATGTTCTCACTGCTATGTGCAGTAACCTTACAATGTCCTGGTAGCCCATGTTTGTTTAACACAAGAATACGCGCAAAAGGAGCAAGAACATATTTATTGCAATGCGACATTGGTTTGTACTGCGGTGGTAGTTACAAAAATACCAAGAGAAAACTCTAAACATCACTTGAATTTGATGGAGACAGTGAAATGGTTCAAATGGCTCTGATCACTATGGGACTTAACATCTATGGTCATCAGTCCCTAACTAACCTAAGAATATGACACACATCCATGCCCGAGGCAGGATTCGAACCTACGACCGTAGGGGTCACGCGGTTCCAGACTGAAGCGCCTAGAACAGCACAGCCACACCGTTCGGCCACTTAGTGAAGTTGATTGGTTAATGCATAGAGCGTGAATGCGAAGTCCACCTAACGATGCTGAGTAGGCTGCTCATAGGGTACCAACAGGAAAGTACTACATCAATGGGGAAAGGGACCATCAATTTGGATAATAAATTATATTAATTATGATTGAGCTAAAAGTATTTGTTACGAATCAGACTTGCACAAACACAAAAGCGCAAGTGGACTTACTGGTGGCCATCTTGGATCATAAATTGCGGTAATTATGTTGACACTTATGGGCCATTAACTGGGTCCCAAAAAACAGAACTAAGAGCGCTAGTGAGCAGATTGTTTACAGTACCGTCATAATTTATGTGGTCTGTTTCGGTAAGAGTGATTAAATTAGGCTAGACCAAGAGGGCATAAGGAGAACAATGGACCATTTAAGTCGGGTTTCTCATACATGCACTACTTGGTGGCGTATCAGTCTGTGGGCAAACCAAGACCAGATGTATTCAGTTGATGAGAAATCTGGAGGACATGCTAGGTTGTACAACAGTCAGACAACTGCTCACATTAATTCGTTGAAATACAGGGTGTTACAAAAAGGTTTGTCCAGACTTTCAGGAAACATTCCTCACACACAAAGAAAGAAAATATGTTAAGTTGACATGTGTCCGGAAACGCTTAATTTCCATGTTAGAGCTCATTTTAGTTTCGTCAGTATGTACTGTACTTCCTCGATTCACCGCCATGATTTCATACGGGATATTCTACCAGTGCTGCTAGAACATGTGCCTTTACAAGTACGACACAACATGTGGTTCATGCACGATGGAGCTCCTGCACATTTCAGTCGAAGTGTTCGTACGCTTCTCAACAACAGATTCGGTGACGATGGATTGGTAGAAGTGGACCTATTCCATGGCCTCCATACTCTCCTGACCTCAACCCTCTTGACTTTCATTTATGGGGGCATTTATAAGCTCTTGTCTACGCAACCCCGGTACCAAGTGTAGAGACTCTTCGTGCTCGTATTGTGGACGGCTGTGATACAATACGCCATTCTCCAGGGCTGCATCAGCGCATCAGGGATTCCATGCGACGGAGGGTGGATGCATGTATCCTCGCTAACGGAGGACATTTTGAACATTTCCTGTAACAAAGTGTTTGAAGTCACGCTGGTAGGTTCTGTTGCTGTGTGTTTCCATTCCATGATTAATGTGGTTTGAAGAGAAGTAATAAAATGAGCTCTAACATGGAAAGTAAGCGTTTCCGGACACATGTCCACATAACATATTTTCTTTCTTCGTGTGTGAGGAATGTTTCCTGAAAGTTTGGCCGTACCTTTTTGTAACACCCTGTATATCATGCTAAGATCGAAGATAGGGAATGACTACTAGCCTTATCATTTGGGAAATGTAATGGCTACTTTCAAATTAACAGCTATCTAAAGCACCGACTGGCAAACCATACCATCGTGCCACTTGACGATGAAGAACGAAATTCGGCAGTCTGCGTCTACTCGTATTGTGCCGTGCGCCCGCGTACAATTCCCGCGGATTTGGAATCCCTCTGGCCGCAAGAGCGCATGGAGAATTACTGTTACCAGTAGAGGGACGGTCGGAGGAGAAGGTATTTAAGGGCTGCGGCAACCTGGAGAAAAGGAGAGTGTGACACGGGCGGCGAAGAGCGCAAGTGAGGCGGCGTGCTTTTGTGGCCAAGCATCTGAGGTGGCCTGTTGGCAACAGTGGTGATTTAGCTCACTACCGGTTTGGAAGGGCCGAGTGTTGGTCGCAGCCGTGAACATTGTTCGTTAAAAGCTTCTTCCGCAGGACGCACAGTATCCGTTGTGTCCTCTGCTGTTAAAGTTGCAAGCAGTTTGTGTTCATTGTGGTGCCGGGTTGGGGTCCGGTGTGACCTTTGCAAGTACCGGACGCTGTAGCGTCTGTTGGATGACACCCGTGGGTTTCCGACTATGAGTAATCTTCGTTACATCTTTCTCTCGGCGCTCTCTAAGCGAGCGTTTTTCAATGGCCGCTGGTGGCTATTTTGAATCCGTATCGTGGTTGGTCGTTGTTTTAAATTTATGGAGGTTTAGCCTGGTACTGCTTGAGTTCAGTTCTGTCAATGTGTGTGAGCTTGTGGCCGTCACTATTTCAAACTGATTTTACAATTTAAGGGTACAAAATGCGATTGTAATTTTTGTGATCTACGAATTGTGAAAATTGTTTGATCTAGTTACCGTAATTCTGAAGCATGTCTATAGTTAACTATTGGCTAGTATCACGAGCTCCAGTTATTTAGTAAATTGTTTGTATCTACTAAGAAAAAACTAAAGAAAAATTTTATGCCTCAGTAGTCAAATCAAAGTTTCCTGCATAACGTTCATACTTTTGTGCATTTGTGGTATGTTTAATGTTCGCTAAATAATTGGCGAGTTGTCTCTGTGTTACAGGATAGGGTTTGTATCTCTAGTTAACTGTGGTCTAGATAAAGTTGACTGTGTACCACGACTGAAATCTTTATGAAGCTTTCTACAACTGTGGTAGCGGCAACCGCCATTCTATGTTAGTAGAGTGGGAGAAATTATTGCTACTGGCGTTGCCACTGCCACCGTCTCTATCATCATAAACTTGAACTACATTTGTCAGTCATTTTGGCTGCTTCCAATGCAATGGAGTGTTGATAAGACAATAGCCGGTGGTTGATATTTGTACCATATTCATTTGATCATATGTTTTGCCGTTGTAATGTAAATGTATGTTTATTTCATTTAATATTTCTTACTAAAAGGAATTGTTTTTGAACTGTTGCCGGTTTGAGGTGTTTGATATCAGTTGTGTTATAGAAATTTAGTCTTCTCAGTTTAGGATGTAATTTGTTAATGTTATACTTGGATTTTTGTTTTTTAAACATAAATTAATTAGTGTTTTTAGAAACGTAAATAAACTCATTATGGGTCAGTACCTTTCCACTCAACACCAGCTCCCTACCGCTTTTCACCTACATCTACGTGACAACTGTGCATTTCATTCTTAAAAGCTTGGCAAAAGGTTCATCGATCCATTTTCACACTATTCCTCTACTGCTCCCTCTCAGACAGCATGGGTGTGTGAAAACGTACACTTAATTCATTCCTTTCGAGCTACGATTTCTCATGTTTTGTCACAATGTCCATTTCTCACTGTGAATGTGGGCTTCAAAAAAGTATTTCTGCATTGCGAGGTTAACGTCAGAGACTGAAATTTTGTTGAAAGCTCTTTCCGTAACGACGTTTAATTATTGCCACCCCACCATTGTACCATACTGGTGACTTTTTCTCCCCTGTTTCTCAATAACACAAAACCTCTTACGTGTCCTCCGTCAACCAAATATACCGCCGAGCAGTACTCTAGCAGAGGATGGACAAGCCTAGTGTAGGCAGTCTCTTCAGAGGATTTCTTTCTCTCGCCGAGGAGTCTCTGGGTACGTTCATTGCGACGCCACACGCAGAACCGTGACCGGTCTGAACAGACGACGTGCTGACACTTCTGCGTGCAGTGAGGTCACTGACCGGACACACGCCTTCGGCCCTCTCCCTGAAACCGCGCCGAGGGATCCCACAGTGACCATCACCGTGCCGGCAGTCCGTGCTGATCCAGACGACGTCACATTGTGAGTGTGGAATCTTGCCTACCGGCAAACGGGCCCATTCTCTGACTCAAGGGACGTGGCGTCATTGCAGAATCCTGAACAGCCGAGCTTCGATGATATAGGGCCTAAAGCTTATTATCGTCGTTGAGTGTCGCATTTCTGCACTCCACAAATTCCGTATGCTTACGGTAGTCGTGTGATACCGCTGAACGTGGCCAAAATTGCTTGCGGGACGATAAACCACTACTGATAGACCATGACGCTGTCACTTCCGAATTTCCACACATGCTGGTAGATGTTCCACCCTCTTTTCACTTTCTTCCCACAGAAAAACAACGTTCTATCTTTATTCCTGGGTGAGATACCTGGAGTTTATTCGTTCGTTGTAAATAGAATGTGGATTGTACTACCTCTACCTGCTTTGAGAAGCTGCACTGAAATGCAAATTATTTGAAAATTCATCCACGTGGTTCAGGTCATGTTAGTTTGACGATTATTGCATTTTGACTTAATGGTTTTGAACGTCTATTCACCAGGCATTTAGGTGCCTGTTCAATTAACTGTAACCGTAACAAGACAGAATAACCGAATTCTTACATCTCAGTGTTTCTTACGATAGACTGTTCTTCTCCGTCTTACAGAGAAGCGAGAACCGGGAAAGACGCGGCACCACGTTGAATAGCGACTACTCAACAGGTTCACATGCTGACCAAGGTGGGAGGAAGTACTGTTCAAAACATTTAAACCAGTTATACAATATTGCAAAAGCATTTATTTTTATGAAATAATACATCAAGTATAGATTTAAGTGTCAGGAAGTGGTTTCTGAAAGTATGTGTATGGAGTGTAGCCATGTATGGAAGTGAAACATGGACGATAACTAGTTTGGACAAGAAGAGAATAGAAGCTTTCGAAATGTGGTGCTACAGAAGAATGCTGAAGATAAGGTGGGTAGATCACGTAACTAATGAGGAGGTACTGAATAGGATTGGGGAGAAGAGAAGTTTGTGGCACAACTTGACTAGAAGAAGGGATCGATTGGTAGGACATGTTTTGAGTCATCAAGGGATCACAAATTTAGCGTTGGAGGGCAGCGTGGAGGGTACAAATCGTAGAGGGAGACCAAGAGATGAATACACTAAGCAGATTCAGAAGGATGTAGGTTGCAGTAGGTACTGGGAGATGAAGAAGCTTGCACAGGATAGAGTAGCATGGAGAGCTGCATCAAACCAGTCTCAGGACTGAAGACCACAACAACTACATGTGCTACAACGTCACTTGTCACTAATATTTTATTAGCATAACGCGTTTCAGCAGCATGTTGCAACTATCAGGTGCATTAACGGTTACTTTTACATTGTAATTAATTTGAAGTGGTTCTGTATCGGGGCCGTCAGCCAACAAAAGATTTGAATATGTGGTCAATAAGGTCTTCAGCCGTGAGTGCAACTTGCTTAAGAATTTTTTAAATTACACATTGCGTCTTAACAGGCAAATATGATAGTTGTTCCTTTCTGTCAACTTTATTTGCAATTCCTATTATTATTTACAAGTAAAGTGTACGTGATTTTTTTTTTAAAATGAAAAACCTGAGTAACTAACAGTAACTGATTACTGCCCCGTCCACATCGAATCCTGCCTTTCCCTAAGTACCAGGTGGTATCTGATGGCAGTTGCAGTTGCATTTTGTACAAGAGCTTACGTCTTATATGTGTAAGGATAATTCCTGGACATTAAACGTATTTCTCAGAAAAACACTGTACAATCGTTCAACAAGGGTTGAAACGAAAGTTATGACACAGATAAGCAACTTATCTTTTACATTAAATGGTATAATGACAATTATATTTTATAAGGTACGCATAAATTATTTTAACTTACTGCCTTGTCAGTTGTCTTAATGTAATCTGCTTTTCAACAGTGTTATGAAAAGAATCAAGGTTGTTACGCTGCTGTGGTTTGTCTCTAGCGTTGTGAAAAAAATCGAAGGTTCTTTGCTGCTGTCTTAAACTTTACTGATCTGTTTTGTGCATGAAGGATTACCTAAGATCTAGGAATCGTGATATTACTGACCTGTTCTGTGTGCATTAAGGGTTACCTAAGATCTAGATCTATCAGCTCGATATTTAGCGTGACTGCCCACCTGGAATGAATTAACCCTGCACGATCGCTATTTTCTATTAGAGCACTGATGTATCTGGGGTGATTGTAGTACCAAAGGTGTTGATATTAAATATTTTTAATTATTGTTTGACGTTACCGTTTCTTCGATCGTCTCCAAGTACGGAGTGACAAAGAAAAATTGGAAATTCTGGAACACCCAACAAAACGTAAGAAATCCAACAATGATGTTTACTGACTGCAGTTGAACCGCTAAATCTGTCTTAAGAGACAGTGATCCTTATTATCAGAATTTAAAAATGAAGTTCTTTAGATGACGTCCTCCTGTACGCATGCATTCTTCCTACCTGGTCATGACATTCTCGCTGATTGCTACAATATCTCAGCTGGGATACCACGAACTTCGTCAGACATTCTTTGTTTCATTTCATTCAATGTTCTTGGCTGAGACATGTACAGCCGACTCTTAAGGTAGCTGCACAAGAAAAAAAAAATCCCAAACAGACAAATTCGGTGATCTTGGGACTCAAGGAATGTCACTGAATCTTAAGGTGCCACGGTTACCGAATATTTTTCGCACAGGTGCCATTGATTGTCTTGCAGTTTGGGATGTTTCACCACGCTGTAAAAACCAGATTTCGTGAAGTTGTGGAATATTCTACTATGCAGGTGCAACATTAGTGTGGAACATCTCAGCCTACAGATCTCAAATGCCGGTCATTGTGATATATTCCACATTTCCGAAATGTATGAAAAGACAAGCCCGTATGACGAAATTTCACACCACACTGTCACAGTGTCTCCGTGCTGACATGCATAGGGCGCTTATAAAGTTCAGTGTGGTTGCTTGCTGCTCAGTATAGGTAGTTCTTATTGTTCACGTGACCTGTGAGATGAAAATGAGTCTCATCTGACATCAGCAGCTAGTCCATCAACATAACGTCCTCGTTTACGTTTGTCGTAATTTTCTGACAGATCTCTAATCACAACAGGTAGTCGTTCTTCAGTTGTTACACGATCTTATCTCATTAGAGAATTCGGCGATCATCCTCTCTGGGCATAATGGCCGCAGCTGCTTCCTTACGAATTGAACGCGGTGGACTCCACAAGACTGAAATGCAAACAGCTTGGATATTCGGTGGAGTACGGTCACCTCTCTGTCATACCGTCGCGTTCTTCAAAATATGTATTCCAAGTTCTTATCTCGTGTGTCGAAGGAACCGAACTATTTAGTCCTAGGTAGCAAATACGATGGAATTCCCCCTGCATACTTTCCAGGCTACGAACGTTTTTGAAAAACATTTGTTACGGCAGAGCACATTGTTGACCGTTCCGCTGATCCATGCTTACTAATTCACGAGTTACTTTACAGCTCAACGCAGGGCTGGCAACATTATTTGGTTGTCACTACGCAGTTCAAAATTCCTGTTTTACAGTGTCATCCTGAACGTGTCGGGGCGTTCTTATCTGGAATTTAATTGCACTGTTCAGTAACTCCATTCTCGTTTCTCTAAGCACCCAAAATTGTCACAATTATTAAGTAGTATAGACATTGCCATCACAGATTCAGCTTTAGTGTACTTTTTTGATTTGTTGGTGAGCGCTCTGTTTACAGAGCAACGAATTAGTTTGACTTAAATTGCTTTTCAGGTCTTCATCTCGATCAGAGGAAATCACAAATTTTAAACAATTAAATTTCATAATCCATTCGATTATGTTATTGTCAGTCACAGGTTTTGAACTGACTGGATATTTCCTCTTAAATGCCATCACTTCAGATTTGTTCAAGGATGTCTTTTGGCTGCAGTTCACAACGAAGAGCTGATGTGTGGCCATTCGCAGGTCTGTCAATAACCCTGATTTCTTTCTTTTCCAATCTTTTTGTGAGATACATCTTAATCGAGGCTTTAGTAAAATATACAAGCTTTTGTTTTACCTTTCATAGGAATCTAGAATCATTTGACCTTCGGACTAGGGTACCGTCTATCACCACTAACCCAAAGGTAATAGCTCCCGATTTGGATCCCATCTATTGTTTAGATTTGGAATAAAATGATCAGCAAGAGCGCAGAAGTCTTTTTCATTATTCCTAAGGCCTTGACAAAAGAGAATAATGGAGTGGAGAAGCGTTTAGTGTATACTTCTGCTCCTTAGGTGGGCAACTGCATCCAAACTAGAAAAGATCAGCAATAATAACGGCTTGAGGATGATAAAGACAAGGTAACCTAATGCACTGCAGACACATAATGTGTTCCCACAGAACACACGCCCCTAACTGAAATTTCTCATGATGGCTTCGTTGGCAAATCATTCGGCTTTAGTCCCCCATACAGATCGCTTGGTGGTATTTGCTACAGGGTGTAATATTAATAGCATCAGAAAATGATATAACGGAAATAAGATCCCTTATGATCTCCAGGAGAACTGTGACGTGGAAAGAGAAATCATAGAAGAAATGACTGAGTTGTGTACTGCTAGAAATACCACATACACGGTTCCAGTTACGCAAGAGGAGTAGGTACACTTGCAAAAGACACAGGAAGGTAGCAGGTGAAGTATACCATGGTGAGACAGACATTCCGAAATCAGATATTGCATTATAAGGCATACTCAGGAGCAAATGCGGATTGAGTTCACAATTTAACCATCATAGAGAGCAGGCTTGAATTTCAGAGAGTCGTCAGGAAAAATCAGGAAGTGGAATGATGAATTATTGATGAATCATGATGTGCATCTTAAGTTCTCTCAGGTTGTAGATTTATGATATACGTCAAATTTGGTTGTTTAGTCGATCTGTAATGAACTTCCTTGAAACGAGCAATCGCAGCAGTTTGAAGCAGAAAATGAAAGGTAACAGCAAAGAAATAGTGGATAACTGAAGAATGTTTCAATTAATCAACAGCAGGAAAAGAGAGGAATACAATAATCTAAGTTACTTAAGACGTACAAGGGGGCTAGCGTGAGTTGGTGGCTGGAAATTAAAATTGAAATGGGAGTCGGAAGGAGAGATTAAGAATACAGAAAAGTCAAAATATTAGGGTAAGACAATATTATCCGAAATTTAGTTATACTTTTATTTCAGTATTATTGTCGTTTTACGTTGATGACGCCTGCTTTTTTTATTTGTTGTTATATCTTAGCAATTATCAAGCTACTAGGTTAGTTGCGTTATCGCTGCCGTGCTCTTATCATTGCTGCTCCGCTGTCTATTTGCACCAAAGAAGAGCAACGTTCAGTGATCAATTTTTTGTGTCCGGAAGGCCAATCAGCTGCCAAAATTCATCGAAGACTTTCGGTACAGTATGGGAACAGTGTTTTGCCACAACAAAGTGTATACGAATGGATCGACAAATTCCTAAATGGTCGCACAAGTGTCACGCGCGATGAAGGAGCCGGGCGACCGTTTACCGCTACAAATGAAGAAACCATTGAGCGTTCACGTGAAATTATTCTCTTAGACAGACGATTAACTGTTGACGAAGAGGCACATCATCTGCAAATTAGTCACGGTTCTGCCTACGAAGTCGTCCACAACAGACTTGGGTTTCATAAAGTTTGTGCAAGATGGGTCTCAAAACAACTCACACAGTTGCATAAACAAACGTGCATCTACAAAAAAACATTTCGATTGCTATGGTTGCGAAGGGGCAACTTCTTAGCCAGGATCATTACAGGTGACGAAACGTGGATCCATTATTACGAGCCAGAGAGTAAACAGCAGAGTATGGAATGGAAACATCAAAATTCGCCATGCGGATGCGGTGTGCTGGGGCATGTGGACAGCTTTCATCTCTCTCCACACCATACAGCCAGTATTCCTCAGTCAGGTAGCTGTTAGTTAACATCATGAGGCTTTGTGTACTCGATATCAGCCTTTCCAGCAAATAAAAGTACTTGGCTGTCCTGGTAATCGAACTCCAATCCTCCATTTGGGAGCCATCTCTTCAGACCAAGGTATCTCTTTCATCCAAACTGTTTCTTCATCGTGTATTCGTCGGTAGTGTTGTGTGGAGCCGCATGACATCTTACTAATTCAGTCGATGAGAACTTCACTCAGTTCTGTTATTACAGAGGGTTCCTGAGCTTGTGTGTTCGTAACCACTCAACTATAGAGCCAGAACTGTAATTAATGGGTCAGCTAAATGTGTTACGGTTATTTATTCACATCTTTTGACAATTGCAGCACCTATCATACACAAGGACTTCTGATAAGTAAGTATTAATGTAAAAAATAATTACACTCTTTCGTCTATTATCTCTGTAGTGTGTAGTACATGTATTTCTTACACCTGCGGTCACTGATCGTGGAAAACCGTATTGTACCTTGTCTTTATTTTTATCTGTGAATTACCTTAATGGACGTCTCTCCACCTTGATATAGATTAATATACGAATATGGTTGATGTCAGCCATTGTTGGTATTGAAATGAATCAACAGCAGGTGCAGATGATCTGAGTAATAAGATGAGAAAACGTGAAGAAGAATACAATAAAGCTGGCCGGAAGACGAAGATGAAGAGAAGTGTGTACTTAGAGTCGAAAGGGGAAAAGTAAATAATTTATTGGTAGATGAAGAAGAAATTGTACGGGTCGGACAAATAAATTGGAGTATTATTTAACAAACGGGGCACATGTAATGATGAAATCACTAGTGGAATTAGTAACGGAGGAACTGTAACACGAGCAATAAACTCCACTCGGTGGAGAAGAAAGGCAAGAAGCACAACGAAGATGAGAGTGCGTAAGTGTCATATACGAGCAGTATGCCTCATGGACGACGACGACGTGCATCGCATATATGCATACATTGGAGGCGTCGCCTCCCAAGACTTCTGCCGCCGGTGAGCGTCACATCGCAACCGATAGACGGTGGGAAAAGCGCAACCAGAGATTCTCGTCGCTGAGGACCTGTTTCCCTCCGCCGAATCACGTCGGCGGCAACAGATCCACAAGTGTACCTCCACGCACCCGCTATTCATAGCGGCGCAACTTCCCTCACCCGCAGTTGTTCGTTGACATCTCATGTGCCGGAAAATACTAATCCGTCAATCAGAGCCCGATTGGAGCCACCACCGCAGGGACTTCGGACTTTTCTACGTCTTCTCCGAGAAGTATCTTCAGACAGCTGCTGCTAATAACACCGTCCTTCCTTCCAGTGGGAAACTGCATCCCATTATCTTAATTAATTTTGTCGTGAACGCTTGATAGAAGACTGACTAACTTTGATCTTAAGCTTTGTGTTGTCAGTGTCCTGTGGTGTGGAAAAAAAAAGCTTTCTGTTGTTGATTTGGAACGTGTTATTTCTTAAGCATGTGAGCAACAGCGGTAAAATTATAGTCCAGAGTGTAGTTTTGTGCGGAACATAATCCTGGACCTTTAACAAAGAAAGAAAAAATCTCTGACTACATCCAACAAAAAAAAAAATCTGATGGGGTTTGGACATTTGATTAGGATGAATGAAGACAGGCTACTACGATGAATACGAACCGGGTGGAAGAATAGGGGTTGCCCACGACGCACCTGACAAAATAATGTGGAGGAGGCAATGGAAGAATGGATTATGAACGTTGAGGAAAGTCATGAAAGAAGAGAGCGCCTGGGGGCGGAGAAGCGGAGACCGCCGTAGATAATCCGCAAGAAGAATAAGAAGAAGATAATAAAATTCAGGTCTCTTTCAGATATGTAGGAAATTTGATCCCGTATATACAGGTATATCGCCATATACTACTGTGTCCAGACTAGGCGTCTGCAATTCTAGCTTCCCGCGAAGCAGACCGGTACAGCGGGCCCCGGACCGTGTAGGGGTCAGCCTGGCCGGTCGTCCCGGAAACACAGACGATTCCCAGAGACCACCAGGAGGCATCCACGGCCCCGCAATAGGTCGCTACAGCCGCGGACCTCTTTCCTTCCGTGACTGCACATAGAGCCAGCCATATCCATGCGCCAAGCTGTATTTAGGCTGGCGCAGGAACGTGGACAGGCAGTTCACGCCAAGCGAGCCCACTGGTGTCATCGTAGCCGCCGCGTCATCGTCCACCGCCACCAGCGTACCGGAGCCATCCTCGCAGGGCCTCTTCTGGTCCTCGGACTCAGGTGACGGGAACGTGGACCCCGCGCCACTCTTCACGAGATGCCCGGGGCTTGGTTTGGTGAAGTTGTATGGTTACTACAGACAATTTACGTTTGGAAGAATCTCTGATTTAGTTATTGATAGGCTTGGAGGATCAGTCCTACCTGACGAATATTGTTTTGTAAATTTTGCAGAAAGACTTTAGTTTAAATAAAAACGCCATAACTCACACTCTGAGATTTTCCTATCCGCGGACGGCGAATATATTATATACTAATGCGTGTAATGTAAAATATAAATACATACAGATTTCACAAACCAGCTATGTCGTGTTGATACCAGCAGTGTTTATTCGCATTGGAAAAGTAGCGAGTTGTTGAATCAGATCTAACACGTTGTAGAAAGCGCGACGATACAATAATCACATACGTCTTGGCAATACGTCACAGAGAATTGCTTACAAGATGAAAGAGGAAAAAATTTACCAGATATTTGCAAGTCATTAGAATTTTGATGCCACATGGGAGGTTCCACGTCATGGGAGGGGTACAAAACGGCCTACCTCGAAGTGAATGAGAGAGAGTTTTGTCTCGGCGTTGATTACAGTCGTTAGCATTATTAGACTTGGCAGAATGATCTCGGAGACTGGAGGAGGGTTACAAACTGGAGAAGGTTCTAGCGTATGAACTTAGGCCAGTTACGGAGCATGCATGATTTGTTACCATGACAGTTACGGCAAAGTCTCGTCCACTGATGGGCATCAGTTGTAGCTCCGAAACGTTGAAGTATGCTGACTGCAATGCTATTAGAAATGTTTCATTCATTTACAGAGTTCTCTATTTTCCAAAGCGCTTCATGTATAAATATGATTAATGCATGAACAGAAGTGTAAACTCGCCACTGCATTGTACTCATCAGTTGCCGTTACATGTGCAGTGCTTTACAAAAATGGTCACAATGGGTTGGAGTACTTTAGATGTTTATCTGTATCAATAGTGCAGCGTGCATTTAGAAGGCATTAAGGAATAGTGCGGAGCACTGAAAATCCTCATGAAATTGTGCTGCATGAGCGATATTCGCCATTAGTTAATGTTGTCCGTGCAGTGAGACCGACGAGTTTGTGTGGCCCATTTCTTACGAAACTCTCTATTTGTCATCTTCATATGTTGTGGTTGTGATTGTTTCTGCAATTGACTGCTGATTCCGATGTTTCGTCTTCAACCCATCGATGAATGTCGCTAGCTAAACAATGAACCTCAGCATCGCTGGATTGGGGGGTGGGGGTGAAGATGTTTTGGCTCCCTTGTTCGTCCCAAGTACCCTGATCTAACGCCTCGCAACTTTTTGCTTTGAGGGTAAATTGAGAATGTTCCAAGTTTATTTATTCCCTCTGCCAAGGTTCCGGATTGCCTAAGAGAATTTAGCAGCACTGCTGTGATGATAATTGACAGGATTTGCTTCTTACGGTATGGAACGAGCTCGACTGCCGCTTAACCGTGTGTCGGGTGACCAGAGGGGCACGTATGGGCCATTTGTAGACTACAGCTTCATACTGATACATCAATCATGTTTGTGCATATAATACCTTGCAAAATACAGAGATTTGAAACCGAATGAATAATTTCTAGTAACCTTGTACATACTGGGTTTCTGTACCGTATGCTGTAGGGATTCATGATGTGCACAGTGAATCCTGTAATTTTTCGTTTGGTAGCCAGAGCAAACAGCAAATAAACGCATTTGTCTTTGAACATTATAATGGACGATAAACGCTTCTGCCTCCCCCCAGCTTTTATTGCATATCTATAGACAATTAATTAATATGCATTAAACTGATATTAGAATTCCGATCAAGCGTTCTTCCCTTCTACTAATACCCGTCTTCGTCAGATATCCGACAGCGCATACAATCTCCTTCTCTTCCGTGTCCCTAAAGTTAATATTGAAGTTTATCGATGGTAGTGCCCTAGTCATAGGTCATATGTAAAACAAATGGCACCTTCTAGGCCTTTATCAACTTCTGATGAAATTTCGTTTGCGATAAACCATGGAAATGAGCTTACGGCATTGTGGGCCGGAAGTCCCCCATTCCGGGAAGTTCGGCCTCCGAGCGCAAGTAATTATTGCATTCGGCGCCACATTGAGCGACTTGCGCGTCGGAGATGAGGATGAAATGATGAGGACTACACCCAGTCCTTGAGCGGAGAAAATCTCCGCCCCCAGCCGGGAATCAAACCCGGGCTCCTTGGCGTGGCATTCCGCCGATCTGACCTCTCAGCTGACGGGGGCTGACGCGATAAACCATGCAAAACATTCATAAGACATCATCACAAGCAATTTCTTCAATTTGAACGAACCACACGTTACACGGCTACTTTGGAAATCGTACAAACAAAAAAATCACATATATCCAAATAATACAAGACACTCAGAATTCTGCAATTTTTTTTTTTTAAATGTAATTTGAACCGATGCCCTTTTACACATATGCTACAAGTAACAAGAACTCAGTCTGACATAATTATTACCAATGTACCTGCAGGCCAGAAGGTGACCAACAGGGTGCTGTAGGTGGTCACTACGGAGATGAAATCAGCGACGAGGCTCAGTCTAACGGTGATCACGCCCAGCAGGTTGGCCACGGGGCATCCAGAGGACACCTGCGAAGCCAGCAGCCGCAGCTCGCGGTGGGCGGCACCGCCCACACGCCACCTTTCCAGCAGCAGCTGCGAGCACAGCCTTTGCGTGCGCCTCGCTTCATTCTCCGTTAACTGAACAGCAACGGCCGGTAACGCTAGAGAAGCCGCGATGAGAACATCAACTGACCAAAACCACCACTTACCGAGACTCTGGCCTCCAAGGAATCTCCAGTTTCTTACACGGTTATGTATCACCAACACAGTTACCAGTGATAACGCTATGAAGTATAACAGAAGGAAAATTTCGTGTGCAGAAGTAACTACTGTTGACAGCTCACAGAGCATTGCATACGCTCCTCTGAGTGATCGCAAGCATGATGGCACATAGTGAAAACGTCCTCTATTCTCTTGTAAGTTTCCTATCGGTACATATACTTGATTTGTGGGCATTTGTCCACGACGTATCTTTTGTCGTACATCAACTATGCAAGCATTCAGGAGTGAAATTCTGTGCCATACCAGCAACTGTAGGTTCGCAAATCTAAACAGCGTTAAATAAGCTGTTGTAAAACTGTATATGCTAAAAAGTACACCTACAATGTGATGTGTCTCTTTAATAGTACTAAAAGTGACAACGTAAATCGTGCTAATATAGCAAAATACTAATATCGTTTGAAGTTTTGCAAATTTTACTTGAAATGTATTCACATGACCAACATGTGTAACCAGTACTCGGTCACATGACACTATCAGCTGAAGCATTCTCTCGTATCTTCCTGCGTTGCAGAGGACATCACAAAGTATAGACAATATCGCTAATGCAGGTAAACGTATAATTGCCAAAACCGATACCAGGTAAAGGACACCAAACGTATGCAAGAATCTGGAATAAAAGTACATTAAAGCACAGGCAGAAATCAATTGTAATATGCCAGCAACGGTGACTGCAACCAAGTGTGATGTCGATTTCCTAAGCGATGCAGTGCTCATGTCAATCGTGAATGGCGTTAGACCACATAGTTTGCAAACAAAATGGAACGATCTACTGGCCATCAGTAGTTGCTTAGTGAAATCTGGCACTGTTGTTGTGGAGCCGTCTGCTGACGCCATCTGAAAAATGCAAACGTAACACATAGTTAGAGCCACAGTACTCCGATTAAATTTACTTTTACTTTCGTAATGATAGTAAAAGCGCCATATGTCAGTTCGCGCACCAGCACTAATAATTACCACTGCGTTTTACTTGAGTCACTACTTGAACTCGTCAAGTTGTGATTTCATTGGAGCTACGAACTACCATTCCTTTTTACTGTGGCATTCTGAAATACTGGATCTAAATAACGCATTGTGTAGCAACGTTTCCTTCCTTTGCACTTTCTGTACTCATCAGTCTTGTGACTTATTTGATGCAGCCCCCCCCTCCCACCCACGAATTCCTTTTCCGTGCCAAGCTCTTCATCTAATAATAGAGCTTGTACTCTACATCACCAGTTATTTGATGGACATATACCAATCCCTGTCTTATCTACGGTTTTCAACTTGTACAGCTTCCTGCAGTACCAAGGAAGTTACTCCCTGATATCTCAACACATATCATCCTGTCCCTTCTTCTTGTGAGAGTTTGCAATGTTTCCCTTTCTTCGCCGATTCTGAACTCCTGATTCCTTATCAGTCAACCTAAATTTTCGACATTCTTCTGTCGCACCACATCTCAAATGTTCCGGCTACCTTTTATTCCGCTTCCTCTACAGTCAATGATACACTACCATGCAACGGTATGCTCTAAACGTACATTATTAATAATTTCTTCCTGCAATGAAGTCCGCAGCTCGTGGTCGTGCGGTAGCGTTCTCGCTTCCCACGCCCAGGTTCCCGCGTTCAATTCCCGGCGGGGTCAGAAATTTTCTCTGCCTCGTGATGACTGGGTGTTGTGTGATGTCCTTAGGTTAGTTAGTTTTAAGTAGTTGTAAGTTATAGGGGACTGATGACCATAGATGTTAAGTCCCATAGTGCTCAGAACCATTTGAACCTGAAATGAAGGCGAAGATTTGATTGTAGTAGATCTCTTGACCAGCAGTGTCCTCTTTGTCTGTACTTGCTGCTTTTCATGTCCTCCTTGCAACGAGTTTCATGGCATGTTTTGCTACCAATGTAGCAGAATTCCTTAGCATCGCCTATTTTGTCATTAACAAATTTGAAGTTAAATTTTTCCCTGTTCTCATTTGTGCTACTTTTCCCTACTTTTATATTTTTCCGGTTTACTGTTAATCCATGTTATGTACTCACCGAACAGTTTATTTCACTCAACAGATCTTGTAATTCTCCTTCACCTTCACTGAGGACAGCAATGTCATCAGCGAGTCTTACAAGTAATAACGTTTCACCCTGAATTATAATCCCATTTCTTCCTTTCTTTTATTTCCGTTATTGCTACTTCGATGTTTGGATTGAAAAGTGGGGCTGAAAGACCACATCCCTGTTTACATGTTTTTTTTTTAATTCAACCACTTAGTTCTAGGTATACCAGTCTTATTACTTCCTCTTTGTTCTTGTCTGTTTTGTATATTATCCGTCTTTTCCTACAGTTCACCCGTATTTTTGGCCGAATCTCGGACCTCTTGCAGCATTTTATATTGTCTAACTTTTTTCCCACTTCGAC
This sequence comes from Schistocerca americana, assembly GCF_021461395.2. Taxonomy (NCBI): domain Eukaryota; kingdom Metazoa; phylum Arthropoda; class Insecta; order Orthoptera; family Acrididae; genus Schistocerca; species Schistocerca americana. The sequence goes on along the minus strand of NC_060122.1, from coordinate 127,300,281 downwards.
ATATCCTGTGAACCTCTCTTGATTTTTCTTTAGTATTGCTACAAGTATCAACCGCAACGTCCGGACTGCCTCTCCGGGGCCTTTACTTTTAGTGAAGCCAACCTAGTCGTGCCGGCCGAAGTGGCCGTGCGGTTAAAGGCACTGCAGTCTGGAACCGCAAGACCGCTACGGTCGCAGGTTCGAATCCTGCCTCGGGCATGGATGTTTGTGATGTCCTTAGGTTAGTTAGGTTTAACTAGTTCTAAGTTCTAGGGGACTAATGACCTCAGCAGTTGAGTCCCATAGTGCTCAGAGCCATTTGAACCATTTGAACCAACCTAGTCGTCATCTAACAGTTCCTAAATTTTTTCCCATTCTTCAGTACACTACTCTTATCATCAACTTATCTGTTTTTGCTGCCTTCAGAACTGGATGGATGACATTTTCCCGATACTCTGAGGGTATATTGCCAGTCTCATAGCTTCTCCACACCAACATGAACAGTCCTTTGATTTCCTCGTGTCCTAATTGTTTTAGAAATTCCAGTGGATTATCGTCTATACGTTCTACCTTATTTAATAGTAACCCTCTGAAATACGTTTTAAATTCACACTGTAATACTGAATATCCCACCCCTTCCACATGAGCTCCAGTTTCTTCTTCTTTCGCTTCATAAAGTAATACCGCCCACTAACAGAAGCCTTGAGTTGAGGAAGCAAAAGCTAAGTGTAAGGAAAGGGAAATGAAAAGGCGCAGTCTAGATACAGTAGCGGTCAGTGAAGTGAAATGGAAAGATGACAAGGATTTCTGATCAGATGAGTATCGGGTGATATCAACAGCAGCAGAAAATGGTATAGTGGGAGTAGGATTCGTTATTAAGAGGAAGGTAGGCCAGAGAGTGTGTTACTGTAAATATTTCAGTGATAGGTTTGTTCTTATCAGACTCTACAGGAAACCAACAGCGACAACGATAGTTCAGGCATAGATGCAAGCTGAAGATGAAGAGATAGAGAAAGTGCGTGAGGATACTGATTGGTAATACAGTACGTAAGGGAAAAACAAAAATTGATAGTCGTGGGGGACTGGAATTCAGTTGTAGGGGGGGGGGGGGGGGAGGGGGGAAGTAGAAGAAAGGGTTACAGGAGAATATGGGCTTGGGACAAGGAATGAGAGAGAAAAAAGACGAATTGAGTTGTGAATAAATTTCAGCTAGTAATAGCGAATACTCTGTTCAAGAATGACAAGAGGAAAGAGTACACTTGGAAAAGGCCAGATGATACTGGAAGATTTCATTTGGATTACATCATGGTAGGACAGAGATTCCATTAGGTACTGGATAGTAAGAAGTTCTTAGGAGGAGATATATACTCAGATCACAATATAGTAGTGGTGAAGAGTAGGCTGAAGTTTAAGAAATTAGTCAGGAAGAGCCAATACCCAAAGAAGTGGGATCCGGATGTACTAATTAACGTTGAGATACGCTTGAAGTTCTCTAAAGCAGGAAACGTTGAATGAATTCACCCACGAATCTGCCGGTAGTTCCTAATAATTTCTTGCCTGAGGACGTAGTGACAAGGCGGATAGGAATATTATTTCTTATTGACGAGACCTTGTGCACCTTCGTAGAACTTCGTTGTCTACGGCCACGTTGCCACTTGGCTGGGAATTGGCGATGGGATTGGTGCTTGAGATCGTTTTTGAGCATGCTTCCAGTTCTGACATTCATCTAGTGACCAAGGGATGCATCCCGAAAACCGTAGTTATGACAGGGGGATTACAATTGATCGTAATTCATTTCTATCCCGCTTGTCATGGACAGATGCTAGAGGAGAAGATTTCTTGTTTTATCACTCTCTTGATGACTGCGGGAGACCTTCGCATAGCATGTGTGTGTGTGTGTGTGTGTGTGTGTGTGTGTGTGTGTGTGTATGTGTGTGTTTGTGTGTGTTGGAATAGGTATATTTCCGTTACCAAGAAAGGAACATAACCATTTTAATGTCCGGCTGAGGTATTAGGAAGTATATAATTAGTTGGCTCTGAGCACTATGGGACTCAACTGCTGTGGTCATAAGTCCCCTAGAACTTAGAACTACTTAAACCTAACTAACCTAAGGACATCACACACACCCATGCCCGAGGCAGGATTCGAACATGTGACCGTAGCAGTCGTACGGTTCCGGACTGCGCGCCTAGAACCGCGAGACCACCGCGGCCGGCTTGTAATTAGTCATTGAATCCTAATTCCACATACTAATTCGAAGTCTTGATATGAATGAAACGGAATATGTTATATGAATTTGTTACGTTATTTTGTAAATTTAATCGCATGCAATTTTTGTTTAATTTATAGGTTAAAACGCTTTGTTCCGGTAGGAAATATCATCACTGACTGACAAATGAAAACGAGAAGTCAACGTTGGGACTCAGAAGGGTAAATATTTGTAGAAGAGGCATACCTGTCAGTGGAGAAACCTGTTAGATTCTGTAAAACGAAGGAGCAGTTATGGACGGATGGAGTGATGGGGGGAAGAGAACACAAAGTTTTTAGATGTTGATCGTCTGCGCTTTGTGGCAGTTGCGCGAAGACGGGCCGACGCTATCGTGGTGTTAATTAGTAGACAACTGGTAATTTCGGAGACGGTTAAGCGGTTTTCGTCGTTGTGGAAGGTGGAAGGTTTTCAAATGAAAGGAGAAGTCTCACGTTGAGAGAGTGGGTGCATGTGAAGTTGTGGAGATGAGTGGAATATAAAAATTTCTAGACAGATTTTGCAAAGACACTGTTGTAATAGGGCACTAAAATTTCGAGAAGATGTCTGTTTAAGAAATTCGACAGAGAAGAGGAATCGTAGGAGGCCAAGTATTAGAAGGGAGAAGAAAGGCGTGGAACACGAATATAAAAACAGAAGACGTCTGACGATTCAACGCGGAAAACAACGTGAGGTCATGACTAAGTATACACGGAGAAGCGGAGAACCAGAAGCAATCTCGTCAAGAAAACACGACTACGTTGTTGCTCCGCTGTGGCTGTTTAAGGGACAGACTGCTACTAGTTTGGATTACAATGAGGAGAGATTGTTGATTATGCCAAGTCTAAGGATTCTGATAGGAAAAAGACAGTTAGCAATTTTCTGTGTGTGGAACAGTGTAAAATTTTGCTAAAATTAATCAAATCAGTTCTCACTGAGCCTACTACACTTCTGAGTGGAACGCAGAGTGAATATATTGATCAGTGATCGCCATAAATTTTTTTCTTTTTTTAATTCGGGACGTGACATCGAAGTAGAAGAATGTCATTTATTACCATACGATCGTAAGGACCAAGACAATATTTTGTTCCCGAGTGGTGAAAATCTCCGACCCTACCGGGAATAAGAACAAAACCCTCCTTGATTCGCAATCCACTACGCTAATCGCACCGCTAGCGAGGCGAATTTCGTCTGTAGATAAATATTGTCCTGGCACAATCCAGTCCCATCTGCTACTTAAATGTTACTAATTTTTCTAATGCTTTGATTCCCACATCAAGCTGGAGTAGCAGTGGTACTACAGAAACTTATCTTACATTTTCTTGTTATTTTCTTATTGATGTGATAGCACCAAGACTCGTCCTGGTACACCCTGTCGTCAAACATCTGCCACATAACAACACCGGAGATCATTTGAATCACCTGCGGCACCAGATGTGACGTCTTTCGGTTATTTGTCCATTTGCATCGTGAGAATACAGCGTCATAGTGACTATGAAATAGATCTTTATAAAATCCAAACAACAGTTAAGTCGAATTCATTAACTGAAAGAAATGATTTATTGGTTAAATTTTAATTGACTCTTAGCTTTAAACCTTCTATAGTTGCTAGTGAGAAAATTACCGAGTGCTGTAATTAAGTAATACAAACTGTCTGCTGAAAGCTTCATTTGACACTGTCATTACAGAACAGCTTATTCTTCCAAATAAATTCACGTGTAATTAAAACAGGCTCACTTATTCACAGTAAGACAATGATTAAAACTACGTAATACCTCTGCACAGATCAGAGGTAGCAAAATTGGTTTTTAGCGTAACAGTTTCATTTTGAGCTTCCAAGAATTTTGCGGAAGCGATTTCACAAATTTATACCACTTTTGTCTTCTTAGGCTTCAGTGCCTTAGCTCATGTAATTCCACACGCAACCAGTATTTCAGAAGAAAATACTTATCATTCATTTTTTTCAGGTCATCTCAATATGTACCGAGCAATCAGTATTCTTTAATAATTCACAATAGCTTACATTCTCATAGCACCGCTCCATTTTTGTTTTGAGTCATCAGTCTTCTGACTGGTCTGATGCGGCCTGAGACTAATTCCTGTCCTGTGCCAACCTCTTGATCTCAGAGTAGCACTTGCATCCTACGTCCTCAGTTATTTGCTGGATGTCTTCCTCTACAGATTTGCCCTTTGCAGCTCCCTCTAGTACCAACGAAGTCAGTCCCTGATGTCCTAACAGATGTCCTATCTTCCTATCCCTTCTTTATGTTAGTATTTTCAACATATTCCTTTAGTCTCCCATTCTGCGCAGCACCTAATTCATTACCTTGTCAGGTAGCTATTCGTCTGCAACGCCTCGTCTCAAATGCTTCGATTCACTGCTGCTCCGGTTTTCGCACAGTCTATCTTTCACTACCTATGTTTGATACTAGTACAATTATCTTACCAGGAATGCCGATTTTGCCAGTGGTTGTCTGATTTTGAAGTCCTCTTTGCTCCGTCCGTCATTGGTTATTTAGCGGCCTAGGTAAAAGAATTCATCTACTTCGTGACCATCAATCCTGATGTCAAGTTTCTCGCAGTTCTCACTTCTGATACTTCTAATTACTTGCGTCTTTCTTCGACGTACTCTCAGTCCATATTCTGTACTCAGCGGAGCAGCGAGAGGTTCAGGGCACTCTCTTGCCCTTGGGATTGGAAACTACCCTTAAAAGGCGGAAGAATCGGCAATGATCAAGGGCATGAAAATACAGATGGTAATTGTTACCACTGCTGTGAATACCTGTAATGGGTATCCATATCTCATAACTGGAAAAGTGTCAGTACGATCTCTCCATTGGCAAATTATTGCGTATAGCCCCGTTCGGAATTCCGGAGGAGGAGTACCAATGATGAGGTGACCATGAAAAAAAGATTGAATAACCAACCCAAGGATGACGTTCTACGAGTCGGGAGGTGGAATGTCAGACGTTTAAACGTGGTGGGGAAGCCAGAAAATCTCTAACGGGAAATGCTATGGCTCAATGTAGATATAGTGGGAATGAAAAGAAAAAGATCTCATGTCAGACGAGTACAGATTAATATTAACTGTAGCAGAAAATAGAATAACCGGATTAGAAATTATTATGAATAGTTAGTTAGTCAGAAAGTGAGTTCAATGATAGGGCTGTTCTCAATAGATTCGACAGCACCCCAACACCGACAAAAGGTCAAGTAAACATTCCGACATCGCAAGCAGAAGCTTAACAGATACAAAAAGTGCATGAAGTTGCTGAATCGGTAACTGAGTCATCATCATCATCAGCCAATTCAATCATTAAATGATGTGGCCTCTTCGAGTCGTGGATTCAGGTAGGCTTTCAGCAGTCTTCTCCAAGTGGAACGGTCCTGGGCAGTTCTCTGCCAGGTGTTACCAGCGATATTCTTGATGTCTTTGTCCCACCTGCCTGGTGGTCTTCCTCTCAGCCTCCGGTGCTCTCTCGGACTCCACTCCAGTACTAGCTTCGTCCATATGTTGTCTTTTCTTCTTGCGACGTGGCCAGCCCACTGCCATTTCAAGGAACCTACTGTCTCTAAGATGTCATTAACCTTCGTCGCAGACCGGATGTCATCTGCCCTTTTCCTGTCCTTTCCTGTATAGCCCAGCATTGATCTCTCCATGGCTCTCTGTGCTGTCCTAAGTTTCTCTTTTGTAAATGAGTTCAGTGTCCATGTCTCGCAGCCATACGTCATCAGAGGAAGAATGCATTGATAAAATACTGCTTTCTTCAAATTTACTGGCATTTTTGATCTGAATACTTTTCAATTCTTCCCAAATGCTTGCAAGCCAAGCTTGATACGTCGATAGATTTCTGGCCTTACGTTTCCCTTCACATTTATAATCTGGCCAAGGTAGACATATTCACTGACCTCTTCTAGTAGACTGTCCTTGACCTTCACATCTCCAGCTGGGACCCATTTGTTGGACATTACTTTTGTTTTGGAAAGGTTCATGTTCAAGCCAACCAACTGACATTCCGATGCAAGATCTGTAACTAAGTTTTGGAGCTCCTTTTAAGTCTTTGGCCAGTAAGGCAATATCATCAGCAAATCTCAAGTAGATAAGCCTTCTTCCAATAACTCTAATTCCCTTACCTTCCCACCTCAACTTTGACATAGCCATTTCCAATTCAGCAGAGAACAGTTTTGGGGAAATGGGATCGCCTTGCTTAACACCCCTCATAATGCGGAATTCTTGAGTTGATTCGCCGATGTTAACATAAGCTGAAGAATTTTCGTAGATTTTCCTGAGCACTTCAATGTATGCTGCTCCCACTTCTTGCTCACTCAAAGCTTGGAGGACAGCTGCATGGCTAACGGAGTCAAGTGCCTTTTCAAAGTCAACAAAGGCAATGCAGAGAGGCAGTTGGAATTCATTCGCTCTGCTTATCACTTCAGTAACGGTCAGAATGTGGTCAATAGTGCTAAAATTGCTTCGGAATCCTGCTTGTTCTATAGGTTGGGCTGAGTGTAGGGTGGAACTAATTCGGTTTAACAAGATCTTTGTGAAAAATTTGTACAAAATTGAGAGCAAGCTGATAGGATGGTAGTTTTTAATATTGTGAATACTTCCTTTCATGTGTATCAATATAATCTTAGCCTTGTTCCACGATAATGGGATTGAAGCATAGTGCAGGCAGGAAGTAAATACTTTTGCCAAGTGATTTATTGTTACCTCTCCTGCCAGTTTGAGGATGTCAACGCTGAGCTCATCATCACCCGGTACTGTTCCCTTCTTCATGCTATCTAGAGCACACTTGACTTCTGATGGGAGTATATCTGGAACACTAGGTACATAATTGAATCTAGATACACCCAAATTTTCCCTTGGACTGCTATACAAATTGCTATAAAAGTCTCTGATGAACTTCAAAACCTCCTCCTTTTCAGTGATTCGACTGTCATTTCCATCGAGTGCAATAATCTGCTTTTTACCGATTGTGAGTTTGCGTTTGGCTGACTTTAAACTTGTCTTGTTCACCAAGCTTGCTCGTAAGGTGTCTTCAGTGAATTTATGTATGTCAGTTTTCATTTCTCTTCGCACTGCCTTACATAGTTCGGAATACGCTACCATGTCACGATCGGTTTGGATTTTCATTTCTCTCCTCTGTTGTAAAAGGGTTTCAGTTTTGGCACTGAATTTATTTGGTTGTTTATTTTTTTGGAATAGGCCACCGACTTCTTGTGCACTTGAAACAATCATTTCCGCCAAATCACCATCTTTAGTTACATGGAACTTGCTTTGGAGGACTTCTTGGAATTCCGAGGAATGTTCTTCCAGATTTTTGAGGTTGATTACCCTTCTCTTCCCTTTCATATGTTTATTCCTTTCATTTCTTACATTTAGTTCGACCCTTGCTCTCACAAGACGGTGATCACTGCCAGTGTAGAACTGATTTAGCACTGATACGTCTTTTACAATCTGCGGAATGTTTGACAGAATAAAGTCTATCTCATTTTTGACACTGAAATCTGCGCTCCTCCAAGTCCATTTTAGGTCAGAGTGCTTCTTAAAGAACGTATTCATGATAGACATACTGGTGTACTCAGCGACCTGGACTAATCTCTCACCTCTATCGTTTCGGTCGTCAATCCCATAGTTGCCCACCACTGCGTCGCCTTGTTTCTTAGTGCCAACTTTTGCATTGAAATCGCCAATGACCATCTGGAAGTGACAATCGCTACCCTTTTTACAGGTGCTATCCAGACTTTCATAAAAGGATTCAATTTCTTCGGCAGGGTGACTTGAGGTGGGAGCGTACACCTGAACAATCTGTATTTTGTACCTATTCGACACCTTCAGGACCATTCGAGCCGTCCTGCAGGAAGTTCCTTCTAAGACAGATACTCTATCAGCAATATTCTTGTTGATTAAGAACCCAACTCCATTGAGTTTTCCTTCTGGGTCGCCACAAAAGTAAAACAAGTTGCCAGACTGCAAACGGAGACAGTCATCCCCTTTTCGGCGTACTTCGCTTAAACCAACAATACTCCAGTTGATTTTTGTAAGCTCTTTCTCCATCTCTTCTAGTCTGTCTTTACCTATTAGAGAGCGACAGTTATATGTACAGACTTGAAGAGTTTGTATCTTCTTCTCAGCGCCACTTGGTGTTTGGGACATCAAAGTTGCTCCCACCCGGAGATCCGACTATGGGGCTATTACTCCGGAAAATTTAACATTAATGTCACACAACATAACTCGAAGGTGAGAAGCATAATCGCCACGCTTGCTTCAGAACGGATTGGCGATATAATTTCCAGGCCGCCCCTGACATGGGGTACAGACGCCTTTGCTAGGCCGCTCCACTAGAGTACAGACGCCACCACGCTGCTAGTTTTGGTCCACCCCAGGTATTTCACTTCCCCGGTGCCAGCCTTATCTGGGAGGCTTTCCCCTATCCGCCACCTGGGGAGACGCCCGATGGGGAACTAGCAACCCCACACGGAGGTAACTGAGTACTTGAGTCGAATTGAAAATCTATAATGGGGGATTGGAATGCGTTAAAGCGCAGAAGAATGTGTTGTGGATGGATAGGGGAGGGGTAGTAGGTATGAGAGAGGAGGCAGAATGATTGAGATTTGCAATAGCTTTCATCTAGTAATAGCGAATACTCCGTTCAAGAATCACAAGAGCAGGAGGTACACTTAGAAGAGGCACGTATTTATCGAAAGATTTAAGTTACTCTACATCACGGACAGACACAGGTTGCGAAATTAGATATTGGTTTGTAAGTCTACCAAATAGCAGGTACACACTACATCCAAAAGTTAATTGTGATGGACAGTTGGCTGAGGTTCGTGATACTTGTCAGAAGGAAGCAGTACGCAATCAAGTGCGACACGGAAATGCTAAGGAATGAAGAGATACGCTTGAAGTTCTCTGAGGCTATAGATACTAGAATAATGAATTGGTCAACAGGCAGTTCGGTTGAAGAGGAATGTACATCTCTAAAAAAGGCAATCGAAGAAACTGGAAAGCATAGCATAGGGACCACTGCGAAGAAACCGGGGTAAAAGAGGAAATACTGCAGTTGATCAACGAAAGAAGGACGTACAAAAATGTTCAGTGACATTCAGGAATATAGTTTTACAGATCACTTAGTAAGCTAAGGAAAAACGGATGCATGAAAAATATGAAGAATTAACCATGAATGAAATTAAAACAAGGCCGGTAACATTAACAGTGTGCGGATTTAAATGTTTGAGACTGGCAATAAACCGTCAGATTTTCGGAAAACATCATCCACACAATTCCGAGGATGCAGGAGCCGACAACTGCAGGAATTACTGCATAATCTTAACACATGTTCAAGTTCCTGACGAGAATGATATAGAGAACAATGAATAAAGAGAATTGGGGATCTGTTACGTGACGTTCAGTTTGGCTTTAGGACAGGTAAAGACATCAGAGAGTTCGCTGTGTCTTCGGTTTGTAATCTAAGCAAACCCGGAAAAAACCAAAACACGTCAGCAGGATTTGTTGACTGGCAAAAAAGCGTTCGAACAATGTAATGTGGTGCAATATGTACCAAATTCTAGGAAAAATAAGGGAAAGCTATTTGGAAGGACGACTATTACTGGCCATTAAAATTGCTACACCACGGAGATGACGTGCTACAGACGCGAAATTTAACCGACAGAAAGAAGATGCTGTGTTATGGAAATGATCAGCTTTTCAGAGCATTCACACAAGGTTGGCGCCGGTGGCGACATCTACAACTTGCTGACGTGAGGAAAGTTTCCAACCGATTTCTCGTACACAAACAGCAGTTGACCGGCGTTGCTGGTGAAATGTTGTGATGCCTCGTGGAAGGAGGAGAAATGCGTACCATCACGTTCCCGAGTTTGATAAAGGTCGGATTGTAGCCTATCGCGATTGCGGTTTATCGTAACGCGACAATGCTGCTCTCATTGGTCGAAATCCAATGAATGTTAGCGGGATATGGAGTCGGTGGGTTCAGGAGGGTAATACGGAACGTCGTGCTGGAACCCAACGGCCTCATATCACGAGCAGTCTAGATGACAGGTATCTTATCCCCATGGCTGTAACGGATCGTGCAGTCACGGCTCGATCCATGAGTCAACAGATGGGGACGTTTGCAAGACAACAACAATCTGCACGAACAGTTCGATTACGTTTGCAGCAGCATGGACTATCAGCTCGGAGACCATGGCTGCGGTTACCCCTGCATCACAGACAGGAGCGCCTGCGATGTTGTACTCAACGACAAACCTGGGTGCACGAATGACAAAACGTCATTATTTCGGATGAATCCAGGTTCTGTTTACTGCATCATGAAGGTCGCATCCGTGTTTGGCGACATCGCGGTGAACGCACATTGGAAGCGTGTATTCGTCATCACCATACTGGCGTATCACCCGGCGTGATGGTATGGGGTGCCATTGGTTACACGTCTCGGTCACCCTTTGTTCGCATTGACGGCACTTTGAACAGTGGACGTTACATTTCAGATGTCTTACGATCCGTGGCTCTACCCTTCATTAGATCCCTGCGAAACCCTACATTTCAGCCGGATAATGCATGACCGCATGTTGCTGGTCCTATACGGGACTTTCTGGATACAGAAAATGTTCGAATGCTGCCCTGGCCAGCACGTTCTACAGAGCTCTCACCAACTGAAAATATCTGGTCAATGGTGGCCGAGCAACTGGCTCGTCACAATAAGCCAGTCACTACTCTCGATAAACTGTGTTATCGTGTTGAAGCTGCATGGGCAGTTGTACCTGCACACGCCATCCAAGCTATGTTTGACTCAATGCCCAGGCCTATCAAGGCCGTTATTAAGGCCAGAGGTGGTTGTTCTGGGTACTGATTTCTCAGGAGTTATGCACCCAAATTTCGGGAAAATGCAATCACATGTAAGTTCTAGAATATATTTGCCCAATGAATACCCGTTTATCATCTGTATTTCTTCTTGGTGTAGCAATTTTAATGTTCAGTAGTGTATATAACGTGTATAAGGACCAATAGCAAATAGTAAGACTTGAAGACCAAGAACAGAGTGCTCGGATTAAAAGCGCTATAAGATGGTGATATGGTCTTTCGCCCCTGATCACCAAACTATTCATCGAGGCAGTGACGAAAATAGAAAGAAGTTTGAAGAGTGGGATTAAAGTTCAAGGTGAAAGAATATCGATAAGATTCGGTGATGAAATGGCTACCGTCAGTGGAAGTGAAGAATTTCATGATGTACTGATTTGAATGAACGGTCAGATGGGTACAGAAATGGACTGAGGGTAAACCGAAGAGAGACGAAAGTAACATCGCAGCTGGGCACCAAGAAGCAGACGTAATTAAGGAATTTTGCTACCTATACAACAAAGAAACCTGGGTGGAGGGAGCAATGAGGACGTAAAAAGCAGGCTAGCCCTGGGAAGAAGCGCATTGTTCACTGAGGGAAGCCTACTAGTATTAAACGTAGGCCTTAATTTGAGGAATAACTTTTTGAGAATTTTTGTCTTGTATACAGCATTGTATGGTAGTGAAACATAAGCTCTGGGAAAACTGGAACAGATGAGAATCTACAAATTTGAGATATGGTGCTACAATAGACTGTTCGAAATTAGGTGGACATAATATTTTCTCAGGCTTCCACCCACGTCCAGTGGTTTAAAATCCCACGAGCTTTCGGCCTATCCCTCCTCGGCCATCGGCAACTGGTGACTGCTGAATGATTGCCGCTGCCGTCCTTATATAGCTGCGATGTCCTCAATGACATCAGTGGTGCTCGTTCCACGCCATGTACGGTAATGTTTTCATTGCGCGCTTGCCGCGCAAGCTTCAGCTTTCCGATAAACGGGTTCCAAGCTGTGCTTAGCGGCAGGCAGCCCTCTTTATTGAGGGTGTTGTCAGAAATGTTTAACTCGACCGCTTCTTTCATAACACTGTCCCAAAAACTAGTAGTCCGTGTAATAACAGACGTCTCGGCAAATGCAATAGGTGCCCGTTTTCTAAAGCATGTTCCGCCACCGCTGATTTGTCTGGATACCGTGGGCCGAAACATCTCTCGTGTTCCACACGCCGTTCAACAGTATGTATGGTCTGTTCGATGTAGATCTGTCCACACCCACACGATATTTTATATACTCCTTGCGTCCTGAGTCCAACATCATCCTTCAGAGGCCTCATTAGTTGTCGAGTTTTAGCCCGTGCCCTACACCCATATCGGTCTTATGCTCCTTTAGAAGCCGGCTAATCTTTCCTGTTATTGGGCCACACAACGGCAAGAACGCAAGCTTCTTCGTACCCTTCTCAGAAGTCTTTTGCTTATGTTCGTTCGGCAAGGTGGCCTGCTAAATCTGGCGGTTGTTTTAGCCGATTTCTTTGAAGACTTTCCGTAGGTGGCTCAGTTTCTTCGGAAGGCTTTCAGCGTCTGAAACAGCTTCCGCTCGATGCACCGATGTCCTCAAAAGAGAACATTTCTGCGAAGGGTGGTGATAGCTGGGAGCATGCAGATATCGAGCTGTGTGGGTGGGTTTCCTATAAACACTGTGGCTGAGACACCTATTTTCTTCTCAGTGGACAAGGACGTCTAGGAAAGGTATGACACCATCTGTCTCTCCTTCCATCTTAAATCTGATGTTATCTTTGATGCTGTTAATGTGGTTGAAAATTCCTACCAGCCTTTTGCCCCCAAGAGGCCAAACAACGAATGGTCTTCAGCTAAGCACAGCTTGGAACCCGGACATCGGAGAGTTGAAGCGGGCGCGGCACGCGCGCAATGGAAACATTACCATACGTGGCGAGGGAGCGAGCACCACTGACGTCACTGAAGACAGAGCGGCTATATAAGGACGGCAACAGCAATCATTCGACAGTCACCACTTGAAAATGGCCGAGGAGAGCTCAGCTGAAAGATAGTGGATTTTAAACCACTGCACGCGGACGGAAGCCAGAGAAAATGTTATCAGTATATATAGCCGCAAAACTATGCGTTCGTAATATTACATCTGTTACCACACCAGGGAATAACATTCATTGTACTAGAAGGAGCTATACAGGGCAAAACCGTAGAGGAAGACAGGCAGCAACACAACCAGCAAATACTTGAGGACGTATGGAGCAGTTGCCACCTCTGAGATGAAGAGGTTGGCAAAGGAGAGAGACTGGTGAGAAGAATTATTTGATCTACAGTCAGCGAGGTAAAACACACACACACACACTCATTTACATTCAGGAGGTTAGAGAGAGACGAGTAGCGAGCGTGTTATTCAGGAGCTTGCAACTAACATCTAATTATTATGGTGAGTCTGAATCAAGTTAAAGGTGTGTCATTTTGATATAAGCTACGATTCGGTGTGTGCAACCGTACTTCATCTGCACACTTGCATATGAACTGATAGTAACAGCTCTTTACATTTTAAATTTGTTTAATAGAAACAATGAATTAGTGGCATTGTGCTTGATTGTCAGAGGTTGCAGATCGCGCTATGGAGTGCATCACAGGTCTACAAGCACATAGGAACATCAGTGCAAGGTACACAAGTAAACGAATGTGGGTGGCAGTATTGTCACCTAGCAGACGAGAAAAGAATTAAAGACTTACAGAAACATGGAAGGAAAAGTCTATTTTATATGTTAACAGTGGCAGGATAGCTGGTACCATTAACCTAATAAAGCTCGTTTAGACAGTTCATCATTTTTCCGAAAGGAGTTTCCGATCAATGTTATGAGTAACTAGCAGTACAACAATACAAGACTGAAGCAGAATAAGTCACCAACATAGCAGAATATGGCACGAATTTTGTAAATATTATAGTAAGATTCACTATTCGTAATTTAGAGCAGGATTATCTATACATCCAGTTGATCTTGTGCAAGAATTAAGAAAGAATATACCAGCACAATGGAGAGAATTATATGCAGATTACTATTTAATGTAATGATACAGTATTCGGAACTTAATGTAAAGTCTTAAACATTTGAAGAATTTATTCAAAAATCTATGCATGAGGTTCGATCAAAGAACGTTAAAACTACTGAATGATGAACGCAATTTTGTATAGTCCACAGTGTATGTTAGGCAGTGTTACAGCTCACAGTCAGAAGATACTCCAAAAATTACGTTACATGAGCATGGCGCTGTATAATTCTATACTCAAAGAAATGTGGAGAAAATTGTCGACAGATTTTTATGGCAGGAGTGCAATGTGAGAACGTTGACAGTTTTATGAAAAAAGTGAAAGGGGCAGAAGCCGAATTTTTAACAGTCATTCAACAGAAACAAGTAAGAACCAACGGGAAGAGAAGAAAGAATGATAACAGAAAACTTTCTTTTGTGAAGATTACTCAAGGTATTGTGAGAACTCACGTGTAATAAGAAGCGAAGAAGACAGCCAGATAGACATCACAGACGAATGAGAAATTGATGTCACAAAGCTCGAGGAAGTACACGTAACAAACTGGAAAGAGGGTACTGAGTGCAACGGAGTACGCAGAATGATGTGCCGAAACTGCAAAGGGAGAACACTGACGAAGATGGGAGTGAGGTCACGGGCTGCTGGTTGCAACCCAAAAGGCGATGGCCTGACATGTAGGTCACCCATTTTGATCAAGTTTTGCAAGGAGTGTCTACATTGAGAATAAAGACAGACGTGTTTCAGTTTTTCGCTAGGAACTCCCTAGTTCTTTTAAAAAAGTCGAGGACAAAATAGACGACGGAAGTCGTATTTTCAATGCTATACATCGAAAGAGCGTCTAGAAACAAACATTTTTATTAACAAAATATGGTGTCCAAAGTTGATAATGTTCGAGTTACTGACGTTTTGTGTTTTCGTACTGCAGCGTAGGTGCCCGACATTCATTATGTCCAGCAGAACGAGTTTCGCAGTTGGGCCTGCACGGTCAGAGGGCTGGCTGCCTTTTGTAACAAAAAACCTGAGTGAAGTATTTAACGATGAAGTTTACGATGTGTCACGCAACGTCCGCCCGGACCAAGTGACGATTGGGGCATTAGACTACCAAATCACTTGTCCGTGTTCATTTCTTGGTCGCGGCTTTTATCCGTTCGACAATTACTTTTCAGTGTATCTGATAAAATTCTGATAATGACAATACTTTTCTTTATTTGAAGTAAAACATCACGGGGCGTGCGTAATAATCAAATAAATATGTATAACGTGTTGACAGGTGTTTTCATCGTGGTAAATGGCGTGGTAGGTAGGACTTTCGTAGTTCATGATGCTCTCCCGACATGCACTGTGAAAGTGATACCACGTGACACAGTCTCTTAGACGTAAAGAATTTCATCACACGACTTCAAAATCATGCGTCTGCACAATATAGCAGAAAATTCCTAGATTGGACAGATGCCATCAAATTTCATGCGTGGTCCATATTCAATTATCCGCGCCTGTCTTTCGAGACATGCTTCTATGCGTTTGATATGCATCCAGAATCTATATCTGATAGATCTGTTATTCTATTTTTTTTCAGATATGTTTTCCACGAACAACGTATCGGAAAAGACATATACATGCATCGAGATATCTTTCGTGAGACGCGCTTGATGCGAGAAATACTTATATTTTGCCTACTACTATAATACGTCTCACCCCACTGACAGTGAGAACGCTTACTAATAGAGGACCAGCTAGGATTACAGATTAATAAGCCTTAGGTGCATTTTTGTACTATGAACCACTATGAATATAACTGCCAGTATTATACACTTATTTCATTATTAATAATGCCTCTTGGTGTTTTACTTTTTTAAAAAGAGGCAAAGAAAAGCATTCCAATTGTCAAAATATTATCAGATACATTGAGAAAAATGTCGAATAAAATAAGGGCATAAACAATAATCTAACACGGGCAAGCAGTTGCGGAATTCATGCCTTGACAGCTTTTTTTCTTACTTCTGTCCAGTTTGTTCGCTATTGTTCGTTGTGATTGGTCGGGGCGGACGTCAAATGATATCCGTTGAAACTTATCGTTGATTCCTTCACTCAGTTTTTTTCATTACAGAGAGCAACCAGTCCTCTGACCGAACACGCTGAGCTACCGTGGGGGCGACAGCTCGAGCGCGGACTACGCTCTGATGGGGGCATTGAATGTCGTACACCCAAGATACAGCGTGGAAACATAAAAACGTTAATAAACCGAATTAACTTTGAATCCTGTATTATATCAATAAAAATATTTGATCTGAGACCATGTTTCAATGTATAGCATTGAATACAACTTTGACCACGACTTTTTCAAAAACTAGGGTGTGTCTAACAAAAGTCGGCCGATGTGACCAAGAGGTTCTAGGAGATTCAGTCCGGAACCGCGCTGCTGCTGCGGTCGCAGGCTCGAATCCTGCCTGGGCCATTGGTGTGTGTGATATCCTTAGGTTATTTGGATTTAAGTAGTTCTAAGTCTATATTTTGGAAGAATATATCTCTTTGACGTTAAATTTGTACTGACTGTTTCTTGTGTGTAACACGCGCAACTGCCCCAGTACATTCATACAGCAGCATTCGGCAAAAACACGTATAGTACCACGCGGCCATGGTCAAGATGACTAGAGAATTTCGCTGGAAGGAAGCTTCACAAATCCAGTCCATACAATTACGGAAAAGTATCAAAGTCTCAGTTTGAGTATTCATTAATAATCCGCAAACCTTTACTCTCAAGGCAACAAAGCCTACATTAATTAAGAGTAATTCTCACCTGATTCCATCAGCCTTGAACATCAAATGTTGAAATGTGTGCGAATTCCTAAGGGACCAAACTGGTGATGTCATCGGTCCCTAGTCTTACACACCACTTAAACTAACGTAATCTAACTTACACTAAGAACTTCACATATACCCATGCCCGAGGGAGAACTCGAACCTCCGGCGCTCTCACTTTAAGTGATTATAGTACTACAAAAAACCACACTTAAAATAAACAATAGACTTGCATACAATATAACATTCTGGCTGTTTCCAGAATGAGATTTTCACTCAGCAGCGGAGTGTGCCCTGATATGAAACTTCCTGGCAGATTAAAACTGTGTGCCCAACCGAGACTCCAACTCGCGACCTTCCCCTTTCGCGGGCAAGTGCTCTACCACCTGAGCTACCGAAGCACGACTCACGCCCGGTGCTCACAGCTTTACTTCTGCCAGTATCTCGACTCCTACCTTCCAAACTTTACAGAAGCTCTCCTGCGAACCTTGCAGAACTAGCACTCCTGAAAGAAAGGATACTACGGAGACTAGTTCTGCAAGGTTCGCAGGAGAGCTTCTGTAAAGTTTGGAAGGTAGGAGACGAGACACTGGCAGAAGTAAAGCTGTGAGTACCGGGCGTGAGTCGTGCTTCGGTAGCTCAGATAGTAGAGCACTTGCCCGCGAAAGGCAAAGGTCGCGATTTCGAGTCTCGGTCGGGCAAACAGTTTTCATCTCCCAGGAAGTTTTATTCTGGCTGTTGTTCTATCGTTTGCCCGAAATTAAAATTACTTTAATTAGGAGACAGCAGTTACTTCCAAAACAAGTGAATATGTAAACATGTAACCAAATACTACATTGATGTTACTATAAATTGGGTCCTAGAACTGTAGATCTCTCCACACAATTCGATTACAGCTGAGAAGCATAATTGACTGATGTATAAATTTTTGTTTGAATTATGTTAATTCTCTAGTACGTTTCCTAATTACACATTTTAAAACAAGAAGGGCTTCTTAAGTTTTCGTTAGTTCGATAAAATTTTCTCCGCGTGAAACTACCTTTCCAGTGTTGACTTCATCGCAGTTCAGCTGGTACTCCTAATGATTATCCATATAATCTCAGGAGGTTTTCGATTTTCTACCAGTCTCTGAGCTCAAAATAAAATTCGATCCGTATGCCCATGCTACTATTGGGCTCAGACATTATTCTGGTTGACGACGCGTTTTTCTACCTGTTCGGTCAAGATGATTTCCTGATCCCTGTAGATCCAATAGTCCCTGCTCGAACGGCACGTGAGACGTTTACTCACAGCCACTAGCTTACAAATGATGGCCAGCGCACTTCCGTGCTCGTCACGAAGTATCTAGTCATTACAACCCCTATGTAAGCGACTTCCGTCTATAGATTCCTTACAACGACGGAGGTCGACGTACCTGTTGCACTCAGTACCATTTCAACTCCATATTTCATTCTCCCCTCTTTTTACCAAAATGCCGGTCGGTGTGGCCGTGCGGTTCTAGGTGCTTCAGTCCGGAAACCCGCTACTGCTATGGTCGCAGGTTCGAATCCTGCCTCGGGCATGGATGTGTGTGATGGCCTTAGGTTCTTTATTTTTAAGTAGTTATAAGTTCTAGGGGACGATTGACATCAGATGTTAAGTCCCATTAGCGCTCAGAGCCATTTTTGTATCAAAATGAATATACCTAACAGTTGTCTGTTTCCTTATAAAAGTCCAAAATAGAAAGAAACCAAAAAATTCTTTTTACGGCTTGTTATCTTCGCTATGTTAATGTGCACGTTATTTTGACGTATTCCTTCTCAGTTTTGGGCAGAACTAGACACAGTCACCGTTCATTGACATAACCTACAGCAACAGTGGAACAGAATATCGAAAATACTTTTCCAGAACCGCTAAATGTCAGGGCTGGAGCTCTCACCGCATGAAATAAATCATGAAAAACCTTTTCTTTTTAAAAATAGGTGGGTGAAATTAGGAATCTGGTATGCTACCTGTTATGGTAACTCTGCTGATGAATTTAGTGCTAAGAAATTTACGAGCAGCAATCAACCCTTACATCATTGCATTTAAAGTCCCGCCAGTTTACGTATTGAATCATGATTCTGCAGAAGCCAACATTCCTTACCTGTGGATACCGTTCCTCACGTTTCCATGGAGATGAGCGAGTACACCCGTTAACGCATTACACCAGAGATCACAATGGGAAAATTAGCATGTGAGTTATTGTACAATACGGAAGCGATGTTGTTTCATAATGAACGTGGAAAACCAAATGGCTCTGAGCACTATGGGACTTAACAGCTATGGTCATCAGTCCCCTAGAACTTAGAACTACTTAAACCTATCTAACCTAAGGACATCACATAACACCCAGTCATCACGAGGCAGAGAAAATCCCTGACCCCGCCGGGAATCGAAACCGGGAACCCGGGCGCGGGAAGCGAGATCGCTACCGCACGACCACGAGCTGCGGACGTGGAAAACCGAAAATAGTAAAACTAAACATTTCAAAGCTGATGAACAAGGCAGAAATATTGTTGATGTGTTTCATGTATGTCTATTACAAATTATTTTAATGCAACCACATTAGTAAATGTGTTAACGTGAACCTTATGCTGAAATAGCTTTTGATAAATCTATGTACTTACTGTGATGAAGTTATAGACAGATCAGTGCTCGCTTATATAACTGATGATCGAAATAACATATAACGTTTTAAATCGCTGTCAAAGTGCACAACCTTCTGTCGATGAAAGAAACTCACGCTGTTGTGTCAGAAGCGTGCACAGAAAGCACTCTATACAGCCGTCGCAACAGTCTGGAACGGACTCCATTTTTTATTACTATAATTCACATGATCAATAACTGTTTTCTCCATTGGTGAACTGACCTCATATCAGATCAAGATCCGCAAACGCTGAGTAATGGAATAACAAATTCACTGTTCGTATCAAATTTCTGTATGTAAATGGAAAAGTTTGACATCGGACCGTGGTCGTTATTACACCACCCTAGCATTGTCACTACCGCAGCTGAACAAAGTGCCTAAGCCCAATGCTCCCCATCTGTCTTTGCTGTCTTCTTTTAGTTGAAGTTAGCCGGCCGCGGTGGTCTAGCGGCTCTAGGCGAGCAGTCCGGAACCGCGTGACTGCTACGGTCGCAGGTTCGAATCCTGCCTAGGGCATGGATGTGTGTGATGTCCTTAGGTTAGTTAGGTTTAAGTAGTACTAAGTTCTAGGGGACTGATGACCACAGATGTTAAGTCCCATAGTGCTCAGAACAATTTGAATTTGAATTGAATTTAGTTGAAGTTAGAAAAGTTAATGTTCTCATTATTCACATCTTACAAGGGTAGGTTTTCTGTGTTCTTCCCGCAATGTGGCGGTTACGTGTGCAGTTTAGCTGCAGAGCAGCAAGCAGAAGACTGCATCCAATGATAGGCGTCTTGTTCATAAACCATACTATCCTTCAGCAAGGTGTCTGTCTTAACTAAGAGTCAAACTGCTGAAATTATTTAGCTCCACACGTGAACACTGCATGCGATTCTACTGGCATACCAAATTGTATTTCATGCGAACAATCTTGTTAAAACAAATTTTCACTCATTTGTAATTTGGAAGTCTTGGTACCTTAATGGATACGTGCTAATTCAAAGGTCTCAGGTTCCATATTCAGTCCGTCTAATGACTTTTTCTATAATTCACCATCGCTTTCTCATTTGAATACGATTTTATATGTGAAAAATGCCACAGACTATCACGATGCGGAGCCCATCATAAATTTTAGGATGAAGGTAAGTGTGTACCACTACGAATGGACCATACGCAATGAAGTATCACTGCTCAAAACATCCTTAAGGTTGAAGGGACCTTTAGTTTTATCTGATCAACAAATGCTGTGTAACTGTCATTGCTCATAAAACTTCCTTGATGCCAATCTCTGTGATAATTTGATAACGATATTTGGTTGAAATAACGATATAATCAAAAAAACAGCCTTGAAAAAATTGATCGGTATGTTACTGCCATGTTGTACTGATAGTATAATTTATTTTGATGAACAACCGCAATACTAATTAATGTTTCTTGCTTTATAGATACTTGAGATGACTGTAATGTCATGCCGCTCAACAGAGGGTGTATTAGCAGTATGCAAAGAAAGTAAGACAGAAAATCTTAAACCTCCAAAACCGAAACTACTAAAAATCTGTGTTAGAAACTCACTGAATTATCGCCAATTTACTCTACACAAATGAAAACGACCTTTCTCTTGTTCTCAAAACATAAAACTGTGCATGAAAACGTATGATTCTCTGTGCTACTCTTATGTTTATCTATCAGTTCGAAGGATTAGTTATTTAACAGTACATTCGAAACTGAATTTCTGTATACAATTTCTGTATGGCTTATGGAATCTTCTATAAAAAAAAACCAGTAACAAATAGGTTACCAAAAACAACTTTGTCCAGAAATTAACTACATATGGCTGAAGCCACACGTAGCGTCAAAATTTTATTGGGTCTGAAGTAAGGAATGAAAACTGTGTTGATATATATATATATATATATATATATATATATATATATATATCTGCAACCTGTGTCCTCAGTTATTTGCTGGATGTATTCCAGTCTCTCTCTTCTTTTACAGTTTTTACCTCCACAGCTCCCTCTATCACAAGGAAAATTATTCTCTGATATCTTAACGCATGTCTTGTCATCCTATCGCTTCTGTTCGTCAGTGTTTTCCAAACATCCCTTTCCTTGATGATTCTGCAGAGAACTTTCTCATTTCTTACTTTATTAGACCACCTTATTTTCATCAGTCTCCTGCGGCACTACAAGTAAAATTCTTCGACTCATATCTTTTCCCGCTTTCCCATAGTCCATGATTCCCGACCATACAATGCTGTGCTCCAAAAGTACGTCCTCAGAAATTTCTCCCTCAGGCTAACACCTATGTTTGATGTTACAAGACTTCTCTTCGCCAGGAACGACCTTTTTACCTGTGGTAGTCTGTTTTTTTATCTCTTCCTTGCTCCGTTCTTCGTGATTTATTTTGTTATCTTGGTAGCAGAATTACTTAACTCCCTCTACGTCGTGATCCCTAATTCTGATGTCTCTCGCTGTTCTCATTTCTGCTACTTTTCATTACTTTCATCTTTTTTGGATTCCCTCTCAGTCCTTGTTCGGTACTTATTTGACTGTTCATTTCATTTAGCAGATCCTGTAAGTCTTATTCAGTTCCACTGAGCAATGTCACGAGCGAATCTTTTCGTTTATATCCCTCACCTTGAATTTTAATCTCACGCTTGAACTTTTCTTTTATTTCCGTCACTGCCTTTTCGATGTACATATTGAACTGTAGGGGCGAGTGATAACATTGTTGTCTTATGCAATTCTTTTTCCGTCCACTTCGTTCTTGCTCGTCTTCTCTTATCGTTCCCCCTTAGGTTCTTGCGCATACTTTACACCAACCGTCTTTCTCTGTAGCGTACCCTTATTTTTCCCAGAATTTCGAATGTCATGCACCATTTCTTCGTATTTGAACGTTTCTTCCACGTCTACAAATCCTATGAATTTATGTCGATTTTTGTTAAGTCTTGTTTTTGTTATCAACCGCAACGTCAGAACTGTCTCTCTGGTGCCTTTACCTTCCCGAAAATCAAACTGATCGTCATCTAACAGTTCCTAGATTTTCTTTTCCATTTTTGTGTTTATCATTCTTGTCATCATCTTGAATGTATGAGCTGTTAAACGGATTATGATATAATTCCCGCACGTTTCAGACCTTGCACTCTTCGAAATTGTGTGGGTGATGTCTTTCCGGTAGGCCGGTGGTACATCGCCAGTCTTATACATTCTACACACCGAGGTGAATAATTGTTTTGTTGCCACTTCCCCATGATTTTAGAAATTTTGATGGAGTGTTTTATCTATTCCTCCTGCCTTATTTGATCTTAAGTTTACCAAAGCCCATTTAAATTAATAGTCTAGTACTGAATCCCCTGTCTCCTCCCTTTCGACTACAGTTTCTTCTTCTATCACCTCATCAGATAACTCCTCCCCCTGATTAAGTCCTTCAATGAACACTTTCGACTGGTCTCCTTGCATTTAACAATGGTATTGCGATTCCATTCTTAATGTTACCACCCTTTCTTTTACTTTCACCGAAAGTTGGTTTGACATTTTTATATGCTGAATCTGTCTTTCATGCAGTCTATTCGGTTTCGAATTCTTCAGTCTTCACGCAGCCATATCGCCTTAGCTACTTCACACCTTCAGTTTACTTCTGTCCTACGTAATTTGTATTTATGTAAACCTGAACTGCCTTGAGGTCCTTTTAACCTGTACTGGCGGTGGCTCCATTACTCTCTGAGAAACACTCACGTGGGCATCCATGGGTCCAGTGGAGCTGGTGCAAGGCACCATGACGGCCAAGGAATATCACACACTGGTTGCAGACCACGTATATCCCTTTATGAAGATCATGTTTCCTGATGGTGAAGGCACTTTTCAACAAGATATTGCCCCATGTCACAAGGCCTTAGTGTGATGAAGTGGTTCGACGAACATAGTCACGAGTTACAATTGATGTGCTGGCCCCCCAACTCCTCATATCTGAATACATCTGGGATGCAATTGAACGTTGCATCAGCGCTCATCGCAGATTCCCCG
Organism: Schistocerca americana; assembly: GCF_021461395.2. NCBI lineage: Eukaryota > Metazoa > Arthropoda > Insecta > Orthoptera > Acrididae > Schistocerca > Schistocerca americana. The sequence continues at coordinate 127,276,662 of NC_060122.1, read as the reverse complement.
GAATTTACGGGAATTAGGTGACTTGTGAGTGCAGATTTGGTGCAAACTCCCTCCAGCGACTTACCATACCATGTTGTGTCGCTACTGTTATCCCTGCCAAAGGTGGACGTACTGGCTATAGGTAGGTGGTAGTAATGTTCTGTTCGTTCAATGTACTTCTTCTGCTATCCAATGTTTCTTCACAATTATCTTCCATGTATCTGCGTTTTTCTTTCTAACTTCTGTGATAGTCCTTTTTAAAGACGTGTATTCCTCTTCAACTAAACTGCCTACGTAGCTATCCTTTATCGCAGCATCTGTAGTCTCACAGAACCTGAAGCGTATTTCTTCATTGCTTACTACTTGCGTATCCCACTTCTTTGATCCTTCCTGATTAGTTTCTCATACTTTAATCTACTCTTCATCATTACGAAATTGTGATATGAGTCTATATGTGCTCCTGGGTAAGCATTATAATCCAGTATCTGATCTAGGAATCTCCACCTGACCATAATGTAATCTAACGAAAATCTTCCCAAATCCGCTGGTCTTTCCCAAGTATACCTCGTCCTCTTGTGATTAAGCAGAATATTCACCATTACTACATGTAATTCTTTGTAGAAGTCAGTTAGCCTTATTCCTACTGCCAAACCCATATCCCTCCCCTACAACGGCATTCAAATTCCTTTACAGTCTGAAGTGCACTTCTTTCTGGCCATGATATGGTCCAAACTGAATATTAGTCATGGCACTTATATCGCACTAAAGACGTCATTTAACTGTAGAACATGTTCTTCGTTGTCTTTAGAAAAGACTATAATGTCAAACCGATGTACCATCCATTGTTTTTATTTTAAATCATGCAGCACCCTGCTCATCAGTCAGTGAAATGTCGCCGCCATGTTTCTCAATCCGAATGTCAATGCTGGTACTGAAGAAACCGTAAACTGTGTTTGAATCATTCCTCCCATGCTACCTCAAAATGATGGTATCCACTTTGCCAATTCATGGTCATGGCTTTGTTCCCAGTTATTTAAGGAGTGTGGGGTGTTAGGCACTGGCAGACATTTATGACTTCCTTTGATATAAACACTTGTAGTCACAATGAAATCAAGAGGCGTTATTTCATTTGGGTCCTTTTTTTACTGTTACTATCTGTGAGCCAGAAGGGTTGATACTTTCCTCTTCAATCACAGATCGGCTGGTTAAGAAAACTATCCACAACTGGTTGTAGATGAAGTGAAATTCTATACCGTTTTTCTGTACTGGTGGTTCATTTCCAGTGGGAGTCCTATGCTGCATTAGCTGACAATGGTTCAGGGGCTGAAAAACTCCACTTAATGAATACTCCAAATATTATACCGTAACCTAAAGTGCAGTTAAATCAGTAGACTGCTCCAGCTTTGAATATTCATACCTGTGTTACTATTCAATTCTTTGTACTCCATTACTTTCAAGTTAGCTGTCTATGCACCTTTTGATAGCTCTACGTTTTGTGAAATAGAACTGCCAATGCTAACAGGCAATACTTGGCTTCCATAAAACTCTCCAGCACAGGATAAACTGCGGTGAATAAAACATTATACCTCACCAAATTTTTCGATTTCGATCAAGGTCTCAATCACACATAAAGTTTTAACTGGCTTGTTTGCCCTATGTCCTCCCACAATACCTTCCCCGTACCTTCCGGTGTTATATCCCATGAGTCGACTCTAAAATACCTAGACGCAACTTAGTCGGCTTCCATTACTTCTGCACTGATCGTTGTGTCCATTAGTTTCTCTCAGCAGTGAATTAAGATGGATTAATGTTCCATCCAGTTCCACTATGCGCTGATTATGCACAGGTGTATCTCATACGACATTGATTGGGAGAGCTGCAAAGTGACTGCAAAATACCCCACTTTGTTTAATATTGGTGTACGAACTCCATCCTACAACCCTCCACCAAGATTACCATTTGGAGTGTCCGGCCTGTTTACACTTTATACACTGTCATTTTCGTCAATATCGTGGGATGTATTCCAGGTGACCACATCTGTAACGCATAATCTCAGTACTAACCACTACTTTCTTCTCCGTAGGGTTGGTCACTATGTCGCGTTCAGCCAAAGTTGTCGTGATTGTTACAATCGCTTTTAAACGTTCTGGAAACTCTACAAATACTTGAAGTGAGATCTCAGCTAGTAAACCCCACAAGAAAGCATCTAACACCCTATGCTCTGCCTGCTGCAAACTGAAGATATTGGTGCTATCGTCATTTATATGTTAATACTTATCTTTGTCATGCGTACACAAAACATTCTACCGATTCTCCTTTGTTTGTGTTATCCAATTAAGGTGTTCCTCATAGTAACTTCACGTGTTCTTTCTTGTATATCACTCCACTAACCTTTCCTGCGAGTACCGGAAAGTTTGAAAATTTCACAGCTTCTTGTCATGCATTACAAATGCCCTAGCATTAGGTGCTAATAATTTCTCGTCATATATGTTAAATATCCTCCAAAGACTAACACCAAAATGGAATATCTGTTGAGGTGGGCAGCTGTCTAGGACTGATGAGGACAAGTTGGGAATTGACTGTTACCTTCTTTCTACCAGTAGGCATATGCATACCACATTATCAACCTGTATTTATGCTAGATTATCCAGGAACTGCAGAATTGCTTCGTGAGTAACAGCTGTGCCACTTGCAGCTGTTTTGTTCATGTCTTACTACTAGAAACATATAGCGCATCACAGAAAAAAATAAAGGAAAAACGGTAAACAATCACACAGGCGCACATAGAAAAATATCTTAAAATGGACACCTACCTGGACGTTTCAGTTGAACACCACTGCTGAACTGCCACTGTCATCGCCAACTTTGCATCCTCCAACAGTTCTTCTGACATCACATGTAGCACTGTAGATGATATTACGGTCATTTATCGCTAAAACTTTATCGACTTTCTAGTTAGACACTGCCTTAACGCAGCACTGTCCACACAGGCGAGAGGGTTTCAGTGATCCGAACACGTAGAAGATTGTACGGGAGGTAGCGTAGTTGTTTACAGGATCCCCTTTACTGGGCAAGCCCTTTTCAGAGGAGCCAGACAAAGAGTCTCACAATGTTCCATCTTTTCCTTTATCTGATCCCGGGTTTTGCTTTCTTGAGATGTCAACATCCCTTAGGTGCCCCCCATATAGGAACGGTGTGGAAGGCAACCACATGGGTGCTTAGCTAGGGCTGTCATTACTTCCACTTACTTGTGTTAGGCTTCTGCTGCATATTCTCCCGTCAGCCTCCCTCGGCTAAGTATTAGGTTTCGTGGTCTCAAGGTGCCTTACCTTACACTACTCTGAAGAGACAGCGAAAGATCTATAGCTCAGGGACGAAATTTCATTTAAAAGTATGGAGGCAGAAAGGTGGGATCCCCATCATCAGACTGTGATTGCATGCTGCCTGTTACTATATCAAGCAAGGGTTTCTTAATAATCTGGTTGAACAACCACTACAACAAGTAGTCATAAAAAGGAATGAAGACTTTGGACTATGAGACAAACTACTCTTCAGAACATGGAGATAGAACTTAATAAAGAGTTGGAACAAAGAGAATGTAATATAGGGCTTTCAACAGAAACGAAGAAGAAACCCACAGGAAATCAATACTCAGGGGACTGCACTTTGATTTACAGTGAAATATGGCTAAAATTTAAAAGTAAGAGATCAAGAAAGACTTTCTTTGTGATAAATAATAAGTTTTCAACATAAAAATATTATGAAGTGACAAATTTTGAAAATCGGTGAAATGGGACACACGTGTCTCATGAACCTAACTAGATCCCTATTTTCATGTGAACCAAGCACTTTTAGTGCTAAATGTTTAATTTTGTAACGATTTTATCTGGATAGTAGTTCTGTTTTATATATTTAACGAATCAGTAGTATATATTAAACAAATCAGTAGCAAAACACATTTATTCTCCTGGCAATGAAGAGCATGAAGTGCCTCATAGAAGTCTTCAAACTAAGATTCGAAGGTGAGCTATACAGATCACACACACACCAATGTTTTCTGCAGTTTATGAAGTTTTCTGAAACATATACATGCCAATACATACGAACTGAGGTGCGTAGTGAAGTTTCTGAACAACCTCTATGCTGTATAACAGAACACAATTAACTACTTTAGACATTGTTGGAATGGAGAACGTGGTGATTTGATGAGGTTTTCGCGAAGCAGCCACACTATAAATACACGCCGCCCCATTTGATCGCTCACTGGCTTCTATATATCCACCCCATGGTCAGTAGTATTTTTCTCCAAGTTCCGAAAGCATGTCTCTACATGCTAGCATTATACAGATATGAGATACAGGCGTCTCAATGCCGAAAACTGCGTGTTACTTTAGTGGTACAGACGTATCTCATCAACTACGAAAGAGTTAAACACCAATGAGATTAGCAGTTGCAATAACATTATCGATAAGAAGTGAGTTAATAGAATCTTGCACCCAAACACAAAATTTACGCTGAAAATGGAGCAGGATGGAAAGTTTTTTGCCTTAGATATATTGGTAGAACGGAAATCATATCGCAAATCGCACATTGTATGTACTGAAAAGCGATGCATACAGCCGTGTGTCTCAACGAAAGGGGCTTACTCCATCCAGATAAGAACAGTGCTTCGCTGAACACCATAACTCACAGAGCCAGGACTATTTTGGACACAGAGCATATCGGCTCTGAGATGAATCATCTGAGAATGGTGCTCAGAAGGAACGGATTTTCAAGCCGTGATACTATGTCAACGGTCTCGAGAAGCCAAGACGCTATTTCCCTTCAACAAAACAATGGGGTCCAACACGTAGCGCTGTTTCTATTCTGCGGTGCAACAACTAGTAATATAGGTAGAGCCCAAAACAGGCAAGGAATCAGACCAGTGTTTCACCCACCCACGAAGACTAAGGACATGCAGCAACCTGTTAACAATGTGCCAGATATTCATAATATCCGTTGCTGGTATAGCAGCAGTTACATGGATCAGTTTGGACAGACTGTTGCTGATCGCTGTTTTGATCATCAGCGGCATCTGAAGTACAGGAATTTCGAAAATTCAGCAATGGCTCAACGGAGCCTATTAATGTTGTCTTTGAACAAGAGAATTCACGCTCACACTTTGAGCCACTGCGATTCTGTGATGAGAAAAGCAGTGGAAATTAGACTCTGTGACAAAACTCCAGTAGTGAAGCCGGTTATGCGGTTAACAATGCTTCGAATTGTGCACTTGTTAAAGAAAGAGCACAGAAGAAGACTTCTCGTAGTTTATCGCCCGATACGAGTGACTGCACTATTGACAATAGTGTAGAATGTGCACAAACGTTATTAATGAACAGAGAGAGCATCACCTAGGTATGCGCTCTTTCTGTGATGACGTAATGACGTAATCCAACCTACCACATGCTGGCTCTTGGGTGTAAATGTGTCAGACCCGCCAGTTTTGCGACATCTGAGGTTCATCCTCAACAGCCGTTGGACTAAACCGGCTAGGGCACTTCCGAGTGGTACTGTGCATGGTCAGGGAAGGGGGAGAAGTTGTTGCATTCTGCTTACGCGAAAATATACAGAAGGTTGACTGGCCCGGACCTGCAAGTGGACATCCAGGGTTGCCGTTAAATGACAGATCAGGAAATAAGATAAAATAAGCTAATATATTTCAGTGTATGGTATACAAGGGGCGCGCCTTGGGTCGGAAGCCAACAGGTTTAGGCCAGTCTAGGAGGTCGAATAACTAATTGAAATTATCAGAAAATGTTAAAGATTTATAATTGAAGTGGGCAACGGAAGGGGATGCGGTACATGTTGACTTATGTCTGTGGCCGGTCCTGGAATGCAGAGTCAGAGGCTCTGCCTCCCACGAAAGACGTCAGTTCTGCTCGAGTCTGGATCACAAGAGAGCGAGGCAACTGCGTTCTGCACTGCAGAATCCTCCAGCGCCCACACACGTGACCTGCATCCCACGCACGCTATTGGGTAAAGACGATGACGTGAATTCACCAGCAGTTTCAGCAGAGAACTCAAGGCGTCTCTTGTCAGCAGCTTCAACAAGACAGAACAGCCTCTGTTCCGAAAGGCAGGCAACTTGTGTGTGTGTTCCGGGAGAAACTTGTAATGATTTGGCTGTGCCTTTGTAACAAATTTTTTAAACAAATTCCCCAAAATATTAATTACTGCCTGACCCTGTACAGTACATTAATAGTCGGTCTTCACCACCTTCCTGTTTTTTATAGAGTGTTACTAGAACTCACCTATGTACTATAGCAGTACCTATCTCTCTTTCTCTCTGTCTCTCTCTCTCTCTCTCTCTCTCTCTCTCCCTCTCTCTCTCTCTCGCTCTGTCTCTCTTTTTGTGTGTGTGTGTGTGTGTGCGCGCACGCGGGTACCTATGCACTCATCATCCTCCTTATGTCGCCGTTTGCATCGTCGTCAATGTCCATCACAGCCCTTCCCCTTCCGTCACCTCCATCTTGCCATTGCCGAAGTAGTCTCACCACCTCCATCTTCGCCTTCGCCGCTGCAGTCGACTCACTGCCGCCATCTTCATCGCTGTTGTAATCATCTTCTTCTGTCATCGTGATCATATCCCCCTGGATGTCACCAATAATTACCATTTATTAATCTCGTATTTTAAGCTATAATAAACGCTTCTGCTACTTCCATCATTTCTAGCATCACCTCACTCACTCCAGCTAAGTGGGTAACTTCCTCATCACTCTAGATCCGCCCTCCACTTCTCACTTTCGTGTCCCCATCCGCAGTCACATCTTTCACTTACCTCACCCTTCTCACGACCTGTTCTCCACCTTCTAGCACTTACTTTGCCTATCCATTATACCCAACAACGGCCAGTTCTGCAAAACCAACAAAAGCTCTGTCCTACGCCAGAAGAACACCTCTTGAAATCAAATCAAGAAAAAACTGCACAAAATCAGTCCAGAAAGAAGGACCTTCTATAATTCTCCAAATCCCACTCCATCCTATTACTCTGAAGAAACGGCAGAAGCCCCTAATGCAGATCTCACTGCCAGCACTATGACCAGAACACCCAAATTCACCCCAGTCCCTCACCTTCACCTTCTTCTACGGCCTTTCACATCTTCATCCTATCCCACACTGACCGCATACACTTAATGCCAAATCTGTCACTCTCGAAATTAGATTTCACATTCCTTGCAGCTGAGCAGGTTAGCTACACAGTCTCAGGTGCCTTGCCACAGTTCGGGCGGCTCCCCCCATCGGAGGTTCGAGTCCTCCCTCAGGCATGGGTGTGTGATGTTGTCCTTAGCGTAAGTGAGTTTAAATTAGATTACGTAGTGTGTAAGCCTAGGGACCGATGGCCTCAGAACTCTGGTCTCATAGGAATTTACCACCACCTACCATCCTTCCAATTAATACGCCACAAGAATTTGGTCCTTATTAAATCCACAAATTCCATCTTCTACTCAGATATTTCCCTCAAAAACCCATGCATCACCTTTGGCCGCAGAAAGAGTCCTGATACGCAGCTGCCGTCAAACCCCCCAAATCCCTCTCCCTCTCAAGTTCTTACTGTTGACAAAGTTCCCCTTTTATAGTGACCACCGCACAACCAGTTGTAAAAATCGACCCATCTTTCCTCACTGTATGACCATCCCACATCCTTAAACAATATCGAAGCCACACCTCCCCTCCATCTTGCAACACCTGCAATGATATCCTCCTAACCTACTGTGCCAAATGCAAAGCCATGTCCCCACACGCAAAACCATAAATAACTGTAGCCATCCATTATTGGCAATACTGACCTTACGACTTATCTTAGAAGAAAGATTAAGGAAAGGCAAACCAACATTTCTAGCATTAGTAGTCTTAGAGAAAGCTTTTGACAATGTTGACTGGAATACTCTCTTTCAAATTCTGAAGGTGGCAGGGGTAAAATACAGGGAGCGAAAGGCTATTTACAATTTATACAGAAACCAGATGGCAGTTATAAGAGTCGAGGGACATGAAAGGGAAGCAGTGGTTGGGAAGGGAGTTAGACAGGGTTGTAGCCTCTCCCCGATGCTATTCAATCTGTATATTGAGCAAGCAGTAAAGGAAACAAAAGAAAAGTTCGGCGTACGTATTAAAATCCATGGAGAAGAAATAAAAACTCTGAGATTTGCCGATGACATTGTAATTCTGTCAGAGACAGCAAAGGACTTGGAAGAACAGTTGAATGGAATGGACAGTGTCTTTAAAGGAGGGTATAAGATGAATATCAACAAAAGCAAAACGAGGATAATGGAATGTAGTCGAATTAAATCAGGTGATGCTTAGGGAATTAGATTAGGAAATGAGACATTTAAAGCAGTAAAGGAGATTTTGCTATTTGGGGAGCAAAATAACTGATGTTGGTCGAAGTAGAGAGGATATAAGATGTACACTGTCAATGGGAAGGAAAGTGTTTCTGAAGAAGAGAAATTTGTTAACTTCGAGTATAGATTTAAGTGTCAGGAAGTCGTTTTTGAAAGTATTTGTATGGAGGGTAGCCATGTATGGAAGTGAAACATGGACGATAAATAGTTTAGAGAAGAAGAGAACAGAAGCTTTCGAAATGTGGTGCTACAGAAGAATGCTGAAGATTACATGGATGGATCACATAACTAATGAAGGGGTATTGAATAGAATTGGGGAGAAGAAGAGTTTGTGGCACAACTTGACTAGAAGAAGGGATCGGTTGGTAGGACATGTTCTGAGGCATCAAGGAATCACCAATTTGGTACTGGAGGGCAGCGTGGAGGGTAAAAATCGTAGAGGGAGACCAAGAGATGAATCCACTAAGCAGATGCAGAAGGATGTAGGCTGCAGTGGTGGGGTTTCGGCTTCCGCTGGATAGGTCAGGAGTCCACTACACGCAGCAAGCGGCTACACGGGTAGCAGGGGTTGTGTGACGTGGACTGGGCGGTTTTTTAGGTTAGATGGCCTCGGGCAAATACAGAAAGGGCAGCAGCCTCAAAGGGTGCGGGGCAAAGTCAGGACATGCGGGGGCCAATCAGCAATCAGTATTGTAATTGTAAACTGTCAAAGCTGCATGAAACTTCAAGCGCTGATAGAAAGCACCGAAGCTGAAATCGTTATCGGTACAGAAAGCTGGCTGAAGCCAGAGATAAATTCTGCCGAAATTTTTACAAAGGCACAGACTGTGTTTAGAAAGGATAGATTGCATGCAACTGTTGGTGGCTTGTTTGTCGCTGTTAGTAGTAGTTTATCCCGTAGTGAAGTAGAAGTGGATAGTTCCTGTGAATTGTTATGGGTGGAGGTTACACTCAACAACCGAGCTAGGTTAATAGTTGGCTCCTTTTACCGACCTCCCGACTCAGCAGCGTTAGTGGCAGAACAACTGAAAGAAAATTTGGAATACATTTCACATAATTTTTCTCATCATGTTATAGTCTTAGGTGGAGATTTCAGTTTACCAGATATAGACTGGGACACTCAAATGTTTAGGACGGGTGGTAGGGACAGAGCATCGAGTGACATTATACTTAGTGCACTATCCGAAAATTACCTCGAGCAATTAAACAGAGAACCGACTCATGGAGATAACATCTTGGACCTACTGATAACAAGCAGACCCGAACTTTTCGACTCTTTAAGTGCAGAACAGGGAATCAGTGAACACAAGGACGTTGCAGCATCCCTGAATATGGAAGTTAATAGGAATATGAAAAAAGGGAGGAAGGTTTATCTGTTTAGCAAGAGTAATAGAAGACAGATTTCAGACTACCTAACAGATCAAAACGAAAATTTCTGTACCGACACTGACAATGTTGAGTGTTTATGGAAAAAGTTCAAGGCAATCGAAAAATGCGTTTTAGACAGGTACGTGCCGAGTAAAACTGTGAGAGACGGGAAAAACCCACCGTGGTTCAACAACAAAGTTAGGAAACCACTGCGAAAGCAAAGAGAGCTTCACTCCAAGTCTAACCGCAGCCAAAACCTCTCAGACAAACAGAAGCTAAACGATGTCAAAGTTAGCGTAAGGAGGGCTATGCGTGAAGCGTTCAGTGAATTCGAAAGTAAAATTCTATGTACCGACTGACAGAAAATCCTAGGAAGTTCTGGTCTTACGTTAAATCAGTAAGTGGCTCGAAACAGCATATCCAGACACTCCGGGATGATGATGGCATTGAAACAGAGGATGACACGCGTAAAGCTGAAATACTAAACACCTTTTTCCAAAGCTGTTTCACAGAGGAAGACCGCACTGCAGTTTCTTCTCTAAATCCTCGCCCAAACGAAAAATTGGCTGACATCGAAATAAGTGTCCAAGGAATAGAAAAGCAACTGGAATCACTCAACAGAGGAAAGTCCACCGGACCTGGCGGGATACCAATTCGATTCTACACAGAGTACGCGAAATAACTTGCCCCCCTACTAACAGCCGTGCACCAATAGTCTCTAGAGGAACGAAAGGTTCCAAATGATTGGAAAAGAGCACAGGTAGTACCAGTCTTCAAGAAGGGTCGTCGAGCACATGTGCAAAACTATAGACCTATATCTCTGACGTCGATCCGTTGTAGAATTTTAGAACATGTTTTTTGCTCGCGTATCATGTTGTTTTTGGAAACCCAGAATCTACTCTGTAGGAATCAACAAGGATTCCGGAAACAGCGGTCGTGTGAGACCCAACACGCTTCATTTGTTCATGAGACCCAGAAAATATTAGATACAGGCTCCCAGGTAGATGCTATTTTCCTTGGCTTCCGGAAGGCGTTCGATACAGTTCCGCACTGTCGCCTGATAAAGTAAGAACCTACGGAATATCAGACCAGCTGTGTGGCTGGATTGAAGAGTTTTTAGCAAACAGAACACAGCATGTTGTTATCAATGGGGAGACGTCTACAGACGTTACAGTAACCTCTGGCGTGCACAGGAGAGTGTTATGGGACCATTGCTTTTCACAGTATATATAAATGACCTAGTAGATAGTGTCGGAAGTTCCATGCGGCTTTTCGCCGATGATGCTGTAGTATACAGAGAAGTTGCAGCATTAGAAAATTGTAGCGAAATGCAGGAAGATCTGCAGCGGATAGGCACTTGGTGCAGGGAGTGGCAACTGACCCTTAACATAGACAAATGTAATGTATTGCGAATACATAGAAAGAAGTATCCTTTATTGTATGAGTATATGATAGCGGAAAAAACATTGGTAGCAGTTACTTCTCTAAAATATCTGGGAGTATGCGTGCGGAACGATTTGAAGTGGAATGATCATATAAAATTAATTGTTGGTAAGGCGGGTGCCAGGTTGAGATTCATTTGGAGAATCCTTAGAAAATGTAGTTCATCAACAAAGGAGGTGGCTTATAAAACACTCGTTCGACCTACACTTGAGTATTGCTCATCAGTGTGGGATCCGTAACAGATCGGGTTGACGCAGAAGATAGAGAAGATCCAAAGAAGAGCGGCGCGTTTCGTCACAGGGTTATTTGGTAACCGTGATAGCGTTGCGGAGATGTTTAGCAAACTCAAGTGGCAGACTCTGCAAGAGAGGCGCTCTGCATCGCGGTGTAGCTTGCTCGCCAGGTTTCGAGAGGGTGCGTTTCTGGATGAGGTATCTCCCGAGGAGATCACGAATGTAAAATTAGAGAGATTCAAGCGCGTACGGAGGCTTTCAGACAGTCGTTCTTCCCGCGAACCATGCGCGACTGGAACAGAAAAGGGAGGTAATGACCGTGACACGTAAAGTGCCCTCCGCCACACACCGTTGGGTGGCTTGCGGAGTATAAATGTACATGTAGATGTAGATGTAGTAGGTACTGTGAGATGAAGAAGCTTGCACAGGATAGAGTAGCATGGAGAGCTGCATCAAACCAGTCTCAGAACTGAAGACAACAACAACAACAACAACTATTATTTTGCTCACTCTGTCCGTTGTAATAACTGTTGGCACTCACATCCCATTGCCAAAGACGCCTTCAGATTCTTGATCATCGTCCTTCAAAACATCCACCCCTTCCAACGACCACATATACTATAACTAATTTATCTTTCTTGTCATATCATGCTAAATGTCAGTACCCAAACCATCCACTTCTGAAATCAAGTTCACTTTGATTCCACTCGTGTCAGCACTGTTACTTAAACGTCTCAACCTCTCACCCACACAACCCCGTCTCTAGACTCTCGTCATGGTGTGGCTGTATCACAACCACATCCCTCTACCTACTAACGACTTTTATGAATACCTGTCCTTGCACAATGTCCATACGTTTATCCTAAATGGATTGTTCCTCCAACCCTATCTCACCATCTGCAACATATCCCTGTATCTTCTTCCACTGTAGAGATAACCTCCTTCCCCTGGTCAGAGGTGGAGCTTCAATCAGCCTCATAAGAATATCCCTGCTGGTAAACCTTTTGGGGTATAAGGTTGTGGTCCAGGAAACGCTTCTGTTATTGCAAGAGTCAATGGAGAAGCTACGCTTTTGAAGATGTCCAGCGCTGTTCTGGAGAAAATATTAGGAATAGAAGAGTCTCATGGACCACAAACCTATAACCCTAAATGTACACCAGAAGCAATGTCATTTGTTTGTTCAATGATGAGAATATCCCCGTTTGGACAGAAATCGTATCACACTTTCCCACTGAACACAGAATATATAGCCTCATCTTTAAAACCCCAATAATCCCATCCGTCATTAATTCCTGGCCCACATCGCCCACAAGTTTCCACCTATATTGTCGCTGTTGACCCCAAAATCCTACGCAGATCACCTGCAGATCTCCGGCTGTGGCATCATTTTCGAGACTCCCAGCAAGGTGACATTGTTCCTATACCACAGCACACACATTCCTGAGAGCAGCACTACTCCAGGTGTCGTCCTCGCATATCTCAACCTTCTTGGATGCCTCACTGCAAAGGACTCAATATATTTGGAAACGACCACCCACCTGTTCTCCTGACCACCTTCTACACAAAAACTCATCCCTCATCTGTATGACACCATTCCAGACCTGTCCAAAATTAGTTCTACTTCTATCCTAATTGTAATGCCTACTAAGAATTCATAGAAACACAGATTTCAGGAACCCGACGACTTCAACCCCTCCTCCACCCAGCCAAGCCTTCCTGCAGCATACCCTGTCAGCCACTATATCTGACAACATCCCTGCCAAGCTACATATTCTCGTCACTCACTCTTCCCAGAAAGCCCTACACCTTCCAAGAGAATCCCGACACTTAAACCAGTCCTCTCTGTGGACTGATGACTGGGAGAGAATCACACACACTACCGGCAAGTACAGAGACGCCAGAATTCGTGCGAAGCATGCACCAGGTTCAACGCTACTTTCCCCACAAACTCTTCCAACTCCAGAAAAGCATTCTACTGAGTCAACAGTAGTTATCCCCTCCATCATTACCTGCTCCTCCACAACAACCATCCATTACCAATAACCTGGGGAAAGCTGACCACTTTGTATCCTATGTTTCTGACATCTCCTCAACCCTAATTCCGAACTCAAATACCACTTTCCCACCCCTGGTTCCATGTTCCAGTACTTTCACGGTATATCACAAGCAGAATTAAGTACACCAATTACAGCACATGAATATTTGTGTAGGACTTCGAACACAACGGTAAGGGGAGATGGCTACAGAATGATGCGGCAACTGTCTTAGGAAAGATGGACAGGAGCGGAAATAATAATTGGCGAACAAGCTGAAACCGTGAACAGGAGATTTGATTAACTCGTGTTTCGCCAAAAGTATGAAGGCTCAATACAAATGATATAGCAATAATCAGGCTCCAGCTATTTCAGTGTCCACAAGGATAGAGCTCTCTGTGCTGAAATGTAAACGATGGCAATGGAGCCGTGACTAGGGCGCGTCTGCGTAGTGTCACGTGGCGAAAGGGCTTCGAACGCGATCCAGAACTGCGGCTGCAGAGGGCGCTCATAATCCAGTCACTGGCTGTGTGGCTCAGCGGATGCACATCCTTGGGTCCATCCCTGCCCGACCGCTATCTGCGTCACACGGAAACTTGCAATTCCATTGCCGGCTGTGACAGCCATGAGGTGGTATCGAGTCGTGATACCACAGATATAAAAAAAAGGACTTTCAATAAAGCGTAACAAGTCCACAGGTCAGTCCTGTATTACCCAGTGAAATCTCAAAGAATACACTCTCTCTCCTATAAAGTTACCTTTTAGCTCTTTATACCTCTATCCAAACAAAAGATTATTAACCTGAAATGCGGAAAACTTCCCTAATTCTACTTTTCCTCAACCTACATAAAACCACTATTGATGCATTATCCTACCGCCCCACCTTCGAATCCATCCTCAGCTACACCGTTTATGAAAAGTTGAACCTGCACCATTTCCTTCCCATTAACGACTGTGATTTCCATGCCACAGTCTCCTCCGATGACGAACTCTTGCGCCTCACCCTATAGCATTAGCTCAACACCAGTAAACGCACTGTTTTTGTTCCCTACGACCTAGAGAAAGATTACGATCTTGTGTGGCCTTCGGGTCTCCTTTCCAGATTCCAGACCTATGAATCTACAACTTCATCATACTCCGCAATCCACCTAACGATGTGTAGCGACGGGTACTTTTGGTGTCTCTATCAGATTCCCCTTTCCTGTTCCATTCGCCAATGAACGTGGGAAGAATGATTGATGGTAAGGCTCTGTACTAGCTCTAATTTCCCGAATTTTCACGTCTTGGTCACTTCGCAAGTTGTATGTGGGATGAAGTAACATGTTGTCCGACCCTTCTCCGAAAGTGTCCTACCGACATTTCAATAGAAAACCTCTCGGTAACGCACAACGCCTCTCCTGTAGCGTCTGCCACTGCAGTTTGTGGTGCTTTTCCCTAACGCTCTCGCGCTGTCGAAACGATATTGACGAAACGCTCCGCTCGACGTTGGATTTTCTCGATTTCTTGTATCAGTCCTACTTGGTAAGATTCACAGATTGATCAACAGTACGCAAGAATCGGTCGAACAAGCATGTTGTAAGCCGTAATCCACATACTTCGAGAATGAGTTAAATTTCCCTAAGATTCTCCCTACGAATTTCAGTCTTGCATCTGATTTTTCTACTGTTTGTGTTATATGCTCATTTCACTTAATGGCCCTGCTGATAGTTACTCCTAAATATACGGGGATTATCCGGGAACTAAGGTTACAAGACATGAAATATCTGTGGGGAAAGTTGGTACCACTGCCGTAATAGGGGGAAGCCAGAGAAAGGAACGAGCATTCCCAGCGACCAGTAGCTCCACGACTATTAGACTGGGACTGTTAGAAACGACCGTTTCCATTCCGGCTACCGCCAAGTGCGTAGAGCGCGCCATAATTCGCTACCGAAATGCTGAGGGCATGAACGCCGCTGCGATTCATCATGAAGTTGTTTCAAATATGGAGAGGACGTAATGTCAAGACAGCACGTGATGAAATGAGTAGAGAATTTAAATTTTGGAAGGATATAAATGTACGATGAAGTCAGAAGCGGAAGGCTGTCTGTTGTGACTGGTGATGTGCAGAAAATGGAAGAACATCTTCTCTTATCGCCGTTCGACAATTGACGACAGCATGCAGTGTGCCCAAACATTTCACGAAATGTTGTTCATGAAATTGTAACTGATCGACTAAATTATGGCAAGCTGTGTGCGCGCTGGGTGCCAAAGATACTTACCGAAGCACCCAAAATGAACAGTAAATGACGCTCTCGAATTTCTTGACTGTTTTGAGACTGAAGGCGAGGCTTCTCTCAACTCTATAATGACAGCAGATGAAACTTGGGCTTATCACCATACTCCTGATAGCAAACGGTAGTCAGTCCAGTGGCACCATACTCATTCTCCTTCAGGAAAAAAATTCAAAACTCAGCCAACAGCAAGAGAAATTACGGTGTCAGTGTTTTGGAACATAAAAGGGGTTCTTCACGTATATCTTTGGGAAAGAGGTGAAACAAGAAATGCTACAAGATGTAGTGAGACCATGAAGATACCTCGCAGAGACATACACACCAAACTTTGTGGATGTTGCCAACGGGAGTCTGTCCTCTTCATGACAACGCGCGTCCGCACACGGTTCATGCAACACATGAATTGTTGATTTCGTTTCGCTGGGATGATCTAAGCCACCCCTCTGAAGCTCCGATCTCGCACCTAGTGAATATCATCTTTTCACTAAATTTAAGGAACACCTCAGTGGAATATACTTTTTCGACGACTAAGAGATGAAAATGTAACTGAAAACTGTCTGAAAATGGTGGCGGGAGACTTCTATGACAAATGAATCAAAAAACTCCTCCCAAGCTTGACAAAATCTATCGAAGTAAATGGCGACTATGTCGAAAAATAATGCAGGACGAAAACAACAATGCTTGTAAATTTATTAAAGTGAAATCATTTTTCGTACTTGAAAAATTAGACAGTTTGAGTTGACGGTAAATTGAGTTCATGGTTCGGAGTAGTTTCAGGGGTAAGACAAGGCTGCAACCTGTTTCCACTGTTGTTCAAATTATTTATGGATCATATGTTGAAAACAATAGACCGGCTGGGTGAGATTAAGATACGTGAACACAAAATAAGCAGTCTCGCATATGCGGATGACTTAGTTGTGATGGCAGATTCGATTGAAAGTTTGCAAAGTAATATTTCAGAGCTAGATCAGAAATGTAAAGACTATGGTATGGAGATTAGAATCTCCAAAACGACAGTAATGTCAGTGGGAAAGAGACATAAACGGATCGAGTGCCAAACAGGAGGAACAAAGTTAGAACAGGTGGACGGATTCAAGTACTTAGGATGCGTATTCTCATAGGATGGCAACATAGTGAAAGAACTGGAAGCGAGGTGTAGCAAAGCTAATGCAGTGAGCGCTCAGTTACGATCTACTCTCTTCTGCAAGAAGGAAGTCAGTACCAAGACTAAGTTATCTGTGCACCGTTCAATCTTTCGACCAACTTTGTTGTATGGGAGCGAAAGCTGGGTGGATTGAGGTTACCTTATCAATAAGGTTGAGGTCACGGATATGAAAGTAGCTAGGATGATTGCAGGTACTAGTAGATTTGAACAACGGCGAGAGGATGTCCACAATGAGGAAATCAAAGAAAAACCGGGGATGAGCTCTATAGATGTAGCAGTCAGGACAAACAGGCTTAGATGGTGGGGTCATGTTACACACATGTGTGAAGCAAGGTACCCAAGAGACTTATGGGAACAGCAGTAGAGGGTAGGAGGAGTTGGGGTAGACCAAGGAGAAGGTACCTGGATTCGGTTAAGAATGAATTTGAAGTAATAGGCTTAACAACAGAAGTGGCACCAATGTTAGCATTGAATAGGGGATCATGCAGGAATTTTATAAGGGGGACTATTCTCCAGACTGAACGCTGAAAGGCATAATCAGTCTTAAATGATGATGATGATGAAAAATTCTTGTAACCTTACTTTCCGTAATAGCTTCGTAATACGGAAGATACTGTTTTCAGCAATTTGTGGCTAACAGTGTAATTGTATAACATTGGATTTCTTTTCTTGTGTCCGCGCAATGTGTTACGTTTACTGACTATCTTTGTCAATTGTCTGAGGCTGCAACATTCATAAATATTCTGCGGGTCATTCTAGTCATCGATGCTGTTTAATGACGTTGCTTCTTTGTTATAGGCAACTGTATATTACGCTAACAGTCTTAAAGAGCTTCCGAGGTTTTTTACTAGGTCTTTTATATAGATTATATTTAGTAACAGTAGTATTACAGTTCCCTGGGCTACAACGGAATTATATCTGTCGACTTCTTTTCCGTTAAGAGCGACGTTTTGAGTTCTGTCTGTAAGGAAGTCTTGTACCCAGCCGCAAATCTGCTACGATATTCAGTAAGGTCGTACATTTTCACCAAGTGGCAGTGAGGGACGGTGTCAAATGTCTTCTTGAAGTCAAGGAAAACGGTATCAACCTGAGCGCCGTTGTGGATTTCATGCAGAAAAAAAACGAGCTGAGTTTCCCAAGATCTCTGTTTGCGGTATCGATGTTGATTTTTATGAAGGATATTTTAGTTCTCCATAAACATTATTATGTGTGAACACAAAGCATGTTCCGTAATTTTACGACAAATTAACGTCAACGATATAAGTCTTTAATTATGTGCGTCTGTCCTATAACCCTTCTTCAAAACGAAAATGATCCGCGTTTTTCCCCCAGTCACTAGATACCGTTCGTTGCTCCAGCGATTTATTATAAACTGCTGCTAGAAGGGGAGCAAGTTCTTTCGAATAATCTCTGTAGAATCTTCTAGTTATCTCGTCTGGTCGAAATACGTCTCCACAATTAAGCCATTACAGTTGGTTTCTGTTCTGTGAAGAGTTATCCTACCATCTGGCGTTTCAACGTTCCTACGATGATTGCAAGAGGGGATTGGCATTTTTCCCGCCCAGCATGCTATTTCCCTGAGGGGAGTCGTTACCTGCCCAATGTTGGAGCTGCCAAAGACTCGAATTCGTGTCTCGCCCGGATTAGGCACCACTTGTGGGCATCAATTATGTACTTTGCCACTATTCACAATATCGATTCCGTAGCTTCCATCCCACTCCAGGTGCGCCTCAAGGCTCTGTCCTCTCTCCTCTCCCTTATCTCCTCTACATTGCCAATATGCCCAAACCTCCACCCACCAGTCCACCTCCTACTGTATGCTGATGACATCTTTTCCCTCGCCCTCTATTCTACGCTCCAGAACACCAACAATAAATTAAAAACCACTTCAATCATTTTATCTTCCAGTGCAACCACCAAGCGAGGTGGTGCAGTGGTTAGCACTCTGGATTCGCATTCGGCAGGACTATGTTCAAACCCGCGTCCGACCATGAGTTAGATTTTCCATGACCTCCCCCCATCGCTTCAGGCAAATGCCAGGATGGTTACTTTGAAAGGTCATGGCTGATCTCCTTGCCAATCCTTCCCTAATTCGATGGGACTGATGACCTCTCTGTTTGGTCCCCTCCCATGAATCAATCAACCAACCAACTAATGCAACCAATGGCTACTGAAGGTCGACCCCTCCATAACGAAGGCGGTAATTATAGGATCAACGGTACGAACCTTGTGCTTCCATGTCTTCTGCCTTACGGTCTATGATTGTGCTATCCAGTTGACTAAGAGACTAAAATATCTTGCATTAATCATCGACCTGCATCTAAAATGGAAACCACACCTACTAGGTGTGCAGTCCTAAACAATCGATTGCACACCAAACAGCGCATCAACAAGGCAGTGTGATCGGCGCGCCAGTGAAAGGAGGAGGCTGGGCCATACCTCCAGGAAGACAGAGTTCAGCGCACCCCATCAACGCTGACCGAACTAGCCGGCCATCGCCGGTCGGGCTTAGTTCGGTCACAGACTTCGACAGCGTCGGTACCGTGTAATAAAGAGGCGATACTGAGCCTGCATTTTACGAGTAATAATAGAGAAATGTAATTTTATGCAGGAGGCATAGGAAATACATCAAGCCACTTCATAACGATATGTTAAGCTATGTTTCCTTCCTTTTTAGAAATAAAGTGTTATATTAATTTGAAAATCCTTGTACAGATCATTTTGAATTCTCTCCTACCTTGGTTGTGTCGGTGCTCGTTGCCACAGCAGCCGACACAACACTAACCAACCAACCAAAGGGGATGTTTCTTCTCTGGGCAGGGCAGTCGTTGTAGAAATCCTACAAACAGGGCCCCACAGACAGAGACAGGGTCGTGAGTCGTGCTTGGGTAGCTCAGCTAGTGAGCACTTGCCCGCGAAAGGCAAAGGTCCCGAGTTCGAGTCTCGGTCCGGCACACAGTTTTAATCTGCCAGGAAGTTTCATACCAGCGCACACTCCGCTGCAGAGTGAAAATTTTATTCTAGAGCCCCATATATATCTCCATTAGTTTTATTACAATTAATCCATAGGAGAGCAGGCCACCGTCGTACAGGAGATTACATTTCCTAAAATAATGTACACCACATACTAACACGTCACAATTCCCATGTTTATCACTTACACCAAGAATTGCATTCAAATGATCTGCAGAACAGTCTACATTTAAGTCAGTGGGCACATCAGCAAATCCTCGCCAAACAGAACTTCTACCCAGATACTATTTTTACCGATGAATACTCTTAAACAAGGTAAAGGTAAATACAATTTACATGCATTATTTGTCCAGCAAAAACGCAAGATGTAGTAGACAACTGGAGGAACAGTGTGAACGTAGACGATAACCTACACATACAAATGTGTGTCTGCTCCAACGGATGAATTATGAATTCTATACCACACCATGGTCTGTTTGTCAGACAGTAGACCAATCCCGCATCTACGTACTGTTCAACCTATACCTTGTGAGTGCCACCATGTACGGGAAAGATATTATCGTAGCATCACCTCGAAAGAAGTTAAAATATTTCTTACCATTATTTATCATTTTTCCCGTCATTATAATATGAAAGAATGGTTTCACTTGCTCGATACCACAATATTTTATTATTATCTGTTATCTGTCACTATGTGTTCTGTATGTACAATGGATTATTAATTTGTCACGGTACCTACATACCGCGTTGCTCCATACTGGCTGAATTCTCAGGTCTACTAATACTTTAAACGTTTCAGCAACGGAATATCAAAGCTGACACAACACTAGCACCCACCTGTCTGACTAAATAACGGTGCTTTCAACTCCCGAGACCACGATTTCTTCGAGGTTAGTACTCCTTGTCAAGTCACGCTGACGGAACATGTCCAACTGTATCGGAAATATGTATCAACAGGGGATAAGCAAAATAATGTGCACACCTGTACTTACTTGAAAATGGTTTATTAATAAAGGGTTGGACCCCCATTTTCCCGTAACACAGCTGCGAGTCTTCTTGAAATACTGACATAAAACGTTTCTATAGTCTCCAGTGGAATGTTAGGCCACTTTTCGATCAGAACCTCTTCTAACGTCTGCTCCTGAACCTGCGCTCCAGTACGCCAAAAAGGGTTCGACGATGTTAAATTCTGTAGGCTGTGCTGGCCAGGGAAGACGCTGCAGTTTAGTTGCATGCTCCTCGTACCACGACTGTACTGTCCTGGCTATATGGATGGGTGCATTATCGTCCTGAAACATGGCATCATTTTTGGGGACCGACATTTAAATCATGTTGTGCACCTGATCACCTAAAATGCTCACATCGTTGTTGGCTGTAAGATGGCTTTTGAGGGTACCGGTGGGACCAGCAGAATACCTTTATATTGCTACTCACACCATCAAACTTCCACCTCCATGCTTGAACTTTGGAATCAAGCGATCAGGATTGTAGGCTTCTTTTGGCGTTCTGCAGACGTAAACTCGGCCCGATGCTGGAAATGACGAAATCGTTGACTCGTCGGGCCATATGACGTGTTTCCACTGATCAGCCATCCAGGATTTATGCTCCTGGTACCATGTTTTACGATTCTTTGCGTTGGTTGTCGTCAATAATGGTCTCGATATAGCAGCTCGTCTACGAATATTTGCATTATGGAGTTCTCGGCGGACAGTGTCGATAGATACGGGGTCTCGAAGATGAATATTGATCTCTACAGTTACTTTAGCAGCTGTAGTTTTGTGTTGTTTTTACACAATTCGTATTAGCGTACAACGATCTCTGTTATTTAGTTTTGATTTGCGCCCTCTATTACGTTTACACGATGACATCTTTTCATGTTTCGTGTGGGTTGTCATGAATGTTGTAACAGTTGATCTTGAAACATTCGATGAGTCCGCTGTCTTGGTTACTGATGTTCCAGCTAATCGGGCCAACACAGCATTCCCTCTTCGGAACAATGTTTGGTCTTTCGTTGCTCGTCGACTTTGGTCTCTGAATGCAAATACGAAGTGTGCAGTGCTCTAAGAAACCTTGACTTATGCCTCGTCCGTATTGAACACGCGCAGTCCAGAGCGACACGTGCCTTACCTGCGTTGTTGGCCATCAAACACAACCATCCCATTACTACCACTTTTCACATTATTTTGGCTATCTCATATACTTTAGCATATCCTTCAGCTGAAGGCTATTTCCCACAATTATTCTCGTTAAAATGTGACTGGAATATGTTCCATGCATATAACTCACGCAGAATCATTCAGGAGATAGGTCACTAGGTCTGTCGCTGCTTATTGACCCTGCTGTGTTTCCAGGGGCATCATTGTCTTCATCGACCTACTGGTTTGTATTACCAAACTGCTTTAGCTTTCCTACAGCCAGGCATGAGTTGCAGGTCCTTTAGCCAGTTGTTTCTCTTCTTCATTACTTTTTATTATTGTATCAGTGAGTAGGGTGATGTTAACAACATCAGAAAATTTCTTAACGAGACAACGATTCGTTATTAGGAAGGCAGGACGTGTGTGAGCTACCATGAACAGCCTAGTGACACGCTCAGAATCAACGGCAAACCAGCACCGACAGATAGTTCAAGTATACACGACGATTTCACAAGGAGAAGATGAAAAACTAATTTACACGATAACAATGAACCGGAACCTCAGTACTTAAATGGACATGAAAAATAATATCCATGGAGGACTGAAACGTTGTAGTGGGGAAACTGAGTAAAAGAGGAGAAATACTAACTAAGTACCGCAACAAATTTTCGCTAGTGAACGAATAAACTATGTAAGAATACAAGTTCGAGTACCCATAGAACGCCCTGAGACACGAGAAACATCCTGTGGGGTTACATCTTGGTCGAACGCAGACTGCGAAATCAGATACTGTATTTTAAGGCATCCTCAGGGGCAGATAGAGGCGCAGACCGCAGTTTAGTAATAGTTGCACTAGTAACCGGAGCTTAAGAGAAGAGTTCGGTAGATCCAATGTGGAAACAAGTGGAATCGTAAAGTGCTAAGAACTCATGATTTCTGAGGTTGTAGGTACTTTGATAAAATACAACTAGTTCAGTTGAAGAGAAACTGAATATCTAAGGAGGACAAACATAGAAACTGGAGGGACAGATGTAGCAACATGAATGGTAACGCAGAAGAAATTTGTGGAACAGAGAAAGTGTTTCCTTGAGGAAGTCGAAAGGAATACACAGATTTAGCTTATAGAACAGTAAAAAGTAAAGGCAGTTTTCACATCGAGCTTGTTAGTGGAAGCAAGATATACGAGGAATGAAAACATATTCAAAGGATGTTTCGGCCTCGAAACAGTGTTGGACTATGAAAAATTTTCGAAATAGAAACAAGCCAAAAGGACACACGCGTAATACGTAAGATTTACAATAACAGAAGTGGAAAAATAAGACTGGAACACCAAACTAAAATTTCTGGTATTAAAAAAATGTTACACAATGATACAGTTTTCACCCTACTGCTCAATCTGTACATCAGGGTAGCAATAACGAATAATGATACACGAGTGAGATAAAAATTTACGGTAAAAGAATATCAACGATAAGATACGCTGATGGCGTTGATATACTCAGTGAAAGTAAGAGAGAACTGCAAGATCTATTGAATGGAATGAGTAATCTAACGAGCAAGAAATATTGACTAAGAGGAAACAAAGAATGCGAACGAAACAAGGAGAAAGAGAAATAAGATTAATGATAAACCAAATATGAAAGTTGGCTGCCACGAAATAGAGGAACGAAGTGAGAGGGTTATGACAAGTAAGCAGGCACAGCAAAAACAGGTCATTTTTCTGCTAGTATCAAAACTAAGCCTTAACTTGAGGTCGGGGGACTGATGACCTCAGATGTTAAGTCCCATAGCGCTCAGAGCCATTTTGAACTTGAAATCGAAATTTCTCAGAACGTGTTTGTGGGGTACAGATTTGCCTGATAGTGACTCATAGGCTGTAGGAAAACAGCAAAAGAAGAGAACTGAAAGGTCTGAGTCGTGTTGCCGTAGAAGGATGTTTCTGTGTCGCCTGTTAGATTTTCATTGTATTTTTATTTGGCATGATGCGACGTTTCGGTTGTGTAGCTACTTTTATACAAAATGTTTAACCCTCCTAGTACCACTGGGGTCAATATGACCCCACAAGCACTTTTGAAATACATATCTCTCTTGTTTTCAAAACTGTTATTTTCAAAAATTATGACTTTGTCTTTCTGAGTTGCTTGTATGCAATGACATATTTTTCAGTTTTACCTTTACAACATATTAAAATTTATTCATGCACTGAGTACCACTGGGGCAGCATGACCCCGATCTAAATTTTTGTTTTGTTTCTTGAATGTAACATTATGGAAAGAGAATGACGAATGTTACATTGGACAGATTTATACTAAACATTTGCAACAATTAAACTAACACTTCCCGCTCATTATTTATACCCATTGTTTCAGTTTCTTGCCTCAGCCGCTGTTGTGTAGTGCCTCTGTTGTTGCTAGTGTTTTGCCTCAGCATCAGCATGAACTACATTATTACTAGAAAACGTTTGACTAGTGCTGAAATACAAGCAATTTTGAATGAAGAAGAGTAATTAGGAGATATACCATCTAATGACGATGAAGAGATTGATGCTATTATTTATTTTATTTATCCTACTCAAGATTCTGATGAAAATGTTGGAGATTTGGAAACTCTACTTCCTGAAGTTGCTGACATCTCAAATCAGAATGTTTTCAAGTAATCTACAGTATGTTTGCAAATACTTTAATGATAGTACTAATAATAATAATAATAATATGTAAGTATATACGTAAAGTAGTAATCTCATTTTCTTCAGGTCGAGAAATGGAAATGAAACATGGAGAGAACATCCTGTTAGATCACATGGGGGACAGCCAGCACGAAATATATGGAAGACAGCTCCAGGTCCCACGAGGCATACTGTAAGGAACGAAAATACTGTGCAGTCAGTATTTGAATTATTTATGAAGTCCAGCATTTTCGAGTATATTTTGAAGTGTATCAACGAAGAAGGTAACATTACTTTCGGTACCAAATTGACAGATCTTGACAGAGAAGAATTTGAATGCTTTCTTGGCCTGCTTATCCTGCGGGAGTGTACAAAGGTCACAATGAGGGCTTAAAGAATTTATGGAATGAAGTGCATGGCTTATCTAATTTCAATAGTTCTAAGGCAAGGAACCCCTTTACAGAATTATCACGTTCTGTTCGGTTTGGTGACGCTCAGCACCGGCAACAGAATCGTAGCCCTGATAAATCGGCTCCTTTAAGGGATTTATCTAAAGAGTGAGTAAGCACATTACATGATGCATACGAACCACACGAGAATATTACAGTTGATGAACAACTGGTAACTTTTAGTAGTAGGTGTTCATTTCCCCAGTACATCCGCTCAAAACCAGGAAAGTACGCGATAAAGATATGGGCTGCATATGATATCAATAATTACTGTCACACACCTGCAGGTGTACACAGGAAAGGGTGAAGGCCAGCCTAGGGAAATCAATGACGGAAAAAGAGTAGTGTTTGAATATTTATGTGGGAGTTATAGAAATATCACAACAGTTAATTTCTTTGCAAGATTGGAGTTGGCGTGAACTAGCTGCAGAATTTATCGAAGCAGCTTCATGTCTCTTTGCATTCTAGTAATCAGCTACAAGAGTCTCCCATTGCCCAAAAATGGGTAGGATAGTGACATTGCTGAGTACTATGCATTTCAGAGAGCAAATAGGTGACGGCGAAGCAGAAAAACTATTATAATCCTAGACTATAATGCAACTAAATCAGGTGATCAGGTGTAGACACAATGGGCAAGTTAGTCAGGACCTAAACCACAAAACGTATGACAAGAAGATGGACCATGGTTATATTTCATAATATTTTATAAATTAGTGCCCTATATGCTTTCATAATTTGGCTGGACTTAAATCCTGACTGGAATAAAAAAAGATGCACTACAAAAGGAGAGAATTTCTTGTGGGACTGTGAACAAGTCTAGTACAGAAAAAGAAAAGTCGGCGCAGGAAAGCTTCTCTTCCTCGTCCTCCTTCTTCAGCAGAAGTGCATACGGGGGCAAAACGTGAACGGTGCTCCTATGTGAGCGTTCTGTGGATAGAAAACATTCAGAAATGTGCAGAAGATGCTTCTCTTTTGTCTGTCTTTGTTTTAAATGAAAGGAGTTCCTTTGTTTCAAATGTGACCATCTATAAGAGCAAGGATTAAGACAAGATTTGTATGTGCTTGTTTACATACATTACCCGGTGTCAATAATTAATGTATGCTTTGACTTCAGTTCGTTAATATAAATAAAATACTGCCAATATATCCAGCGTTAATTACTTGGGGTCATATTGACTCCAGCGGTACTCAGTGTAACAAAAATATTCTGCTAGTAGGAGGGTTAACTAGGTAATTACGCATATAGCAGGTGAAATGTTTAACCCATTAATTACATATAATTCTTACTTGAGAACGGCTGCACAGTCTAAATGTCATAGACTGCAAAACAATGAAAATATTTAAGCAAACAATAGGTGATGCAAGAAATTTACTTTTTTTTAACACGTTTTTCACCTCTGCAGACCGTGTTGCTGCTACATTTTCTTGAAATTACTTGGGGTGATAAGATAAGAAAATTGGACGTTCTCTGCAGAATCGGCGAGGACAGGATTTGGAAGGCATTGACGAGACATCGAGGAATAACATTTCCATGGTACTAGAATGATAATCGCCGATTGTAGAAACTGTAGAAATATATCCAGCAAATACGTACTACACCGAGACGACAAAAGTCGTAGTATACCACTCAATAAGTTGTCGCACTTCATTTAACGAAGTGTATTGCAGCAACTCGACGTGACAGGGATTCAATAAGTCGCTGGAAGCCTCCTTCAGAAACATGGAGCCATGCTGCCCCTACAGCCGTCCATGATTGCGAAACTCTGCTGGTACAGCATTTTGAGCACGAACTGATATCTCGATTATTAATTTCGATGGCATACATGTTGGGCGATCAGGGTGGTCAAACCATTCTCTCGAAGCCAAATAATTAGCTCGAAATGTCCAGAAATTTTCTTCAAACCAACCGGGAAGAATTGTGGCCCGGTGAGATGGTGTATTGTCATTCAGAAGACTTCCGTTGTTGTTAGGGAACATGAAGTCCATGAACGGATGCAAGTCGAATCCAAGTATCCGAACATAACAAAGGAACTAGTCGACTCAATGTAAACACAGCCCACACTATTATACAGCCACCACTAGCTTGAACAGTGCCTCACGGACAACAACACTGCTCCATGGATTCGTGGGGTCAGAGCCACATTCCAGTTCCACCACCCACACTTACCAACTGAAATCCTGACTCATTCGATAAGATCACGGCTTTCCAGTCAGATATGGTCCAACTTAGACGGTCACGAGCCCAGAAGAGGCACAGCAGGTGACGTCGTGCTGTTAGCAAAGGGATTCGCGTCGGTCGTCTGCTGCCGTAGCCCATTAACGCCCAGTTTCTCCATACTGTCCTAACGGATACGTTCGTCGTACGTCCCACATTGAATTCTGTGGTTATTTCACGCAGTGTTGCTTGTCTGTTAGCACTGACAAGTCTCCGTAAACGCCGCTGCTCGCTATCGTTATTTGAAAGCCGTAGGCTGCTGTGTTGTCCATGGTGAGAGGTAATGCTTGAAATTTCGTATTCTCGGCACAGACTTGGCACTCTAGATTCCCTAATGATTTCCGAAATGCAATATTCGATGTGTTTGGCACCTACTACCATTGCGCGTTTAAAGTTAATTAATTCCCGTCTTGTAGCGATAATCACTTCGAAAACTTATTCCATGAATCAAATGAGTACAAATGATAGCTCCGCCGATGCATTACCCTTCTATACCTTGAGTATGCCATGCCTGTATATGTGTCTATCTCTATCCCATGACTGCTATCACCTCAGCGTATTACATAAGAATACATAGCTTGTTTCCTTACTCTGTTGTCCAGAGTTCCACGAAATATAAAAATCTGCTAGATTTGGTCTAGGGATTGGGTGACACGCTTTCTGACAGCACAAATATATAAACTTCATGACTTTCTCAATGACGTTGTTGGCTATAATTCAAATAGTGCGTCCGTGATAAAAGTTTCCATAAGTATTATTAGCCTCTTACTAAGTATTGCAGCAACTATGTTCTATGAATAGTACAGTAAGTTGACATTCCTGAAGTTGGAAAATTATTTTACTATACTTATCTTACAAACTGCACATATAATAGTTTCATTTCAGTTATCAGTATTTTGGCAATTAGAATATTGCATATCCAGATTCTTTGGTGATGCCCATGCTTATATAATCATTTTCGTGTATTTCTCTGTTCATAGATTCATTAATTATTTAGTGACTGATCAATACTGTTCGTTGCTGGAGGCATTAGCGGAGGTTTCTCTTCACAGATCACACGAAACTTTGAAAAGAAAAAAAAACTATCCGTTATGTTTCTTCATATAGATGAATTTGCACATCTTCAAGATAATGCGGCGTCTTTCTATTATCAGAGTAGAAGAATTTGTTCTACGAAGCACAGCGGTGTCGTGATGAGATGGCGTCCTTCTCTCATAGGAAGCGTACTTCTCAGGCTTTTACGTTTTAGCTTGGGCTGCCGTACCTGCAACAGGAATGGAAACGTAATGCTCAGTCGTGCAGACATGAACTGCTTCATAACTGAACCGAAAGGAAATGAACACATTTATTTTTATTTCCGACAAAGTAAGCTCCTGAGGAATATTCTATTTTACGTTGGTGTTACACTAGGCAAGGGCAAAACGTTCTCTTTATGTATTGCTAGATGCAATAATGTGACCCCTCATAAATTAACATCAAGGTCCATGTAATAGAGCATAGCTTGAAAGCTTCTAAGGGTCGGTTTCTATAGACTCTCACTCGTTGCAGCTGCTTTCTCGCGAAGACACTGTTGCCATTCCTTAAGCGACGTCACGGAAGAGAATGTTTGGTAAATTTCTTTGCAGAACCAACCACAATGCTTCTTACGAGGGTTCAGTTACGACATTTACATGTTTATCAGATCAGCTTCAGATACATCCAGCAACTTTAGACGGACATTATTCTTTGGATGCCAATGGCACTGCCGCAGTTGTAACACCGGTTCCCGAAGTTAAGCTCTGTCGGACTGGGCTACCTCTTGAGTGGGTGACTATCTGGTTTGCGGAGCGCTGTTGGCAAGCGTGGCGCATTCAGCCCTTGTGAGGCAAACTTAGGAGCTACATGATTGAGAAGTGGCGCCTCTAGTCTTGTAAACCGACATACGGCCGGGAGAGCACGCTGCTGGCCACATGCCCCACCATACCCGCATCCAGTGACGCCTGTGGGCTGAGGGTGACACGGCGGCCGGTCAGTACCATTGGGTCTTCATGGCTTATTCGAGGGGAGTTTAGTTTAATTTATTATCCTTTGGATGGTTATATTTTACGCACTATTCGCTGAAACAATCACCTAAACGGTTCTGCATGCTTTAGCTGTGCTCTTTCATTCCATTACGGCCATGACTCAAACTGTAAAGGATGATAGCCATACCATAAGATAATCGGACGGGTGTGTCTGGAGGTATGCAAGTGAAGGAATCCGTGATTTATCCCATTTTGTGTCTAAAATCTCAATCTCCTTTTTAGCCTTGAGAAGTGAGAATTTGTAGGAAACCGAGGCCAGTCTCAAGAGATCTAATACCTCAAACAATATTACCACAATAATCAATATGCGTGGTAAAAAAGTCAATGAATATTGCGAGTTACAAAGGTACAAATAGCTATAAAGTCTACATAACCAGTAAAATGGGTAAGAGGGTGGTTCTCCCGCTTGTAAGAAAGAAGCTGCAGTAAAGAAATATGTGTACTGAACCTATAGATCTAATAATGATTAACTCCAAACTGATAATTCACTAAGCTCTAGTAATATAAATATGTCCAAGGACAAAATAGCATCTTTTAGTAAGAAAAGGTACATCTGTAAGCCTAAAGTTGTTGTAACACTAGGGATGATTTACTGGTCGTGGATCTATTATTGGCTTTGCCTTCCTCTGACCTTTGGATTGTCTTCCCCAGGCTATTATAGGGGCCTGTACCTAACAAGGGAACCTCCCCATCGCATCCCCCTCAGGTTTAGTTATAAGTTGGCACAATGGATAGGCCATGAAAAACTGAACACAGATCAAATGAGAAAACAGGAAGAAATTGTGTGGAACTATGAAAAAAATAAACAAAATATACAAATTGAGTAGTCCATGTGCAAGATATGCAACATCAAGGATAATGTGCGTACAGTAGCGCCGTGGCCCCGTGGTTGGCGCGAGGAACTGCGGAACAATAGGTCCTTGGTTCAAGTCTCTCCTGGAGTGAAAAGTTTAATTTTTTATTTTCAGACAATTACCAATGTTCAGGCACTCACACTTCGGTCACCAAAATTCCAGGACATGTTCAGATTTGCTTGGACATATGCAGGATTTGAAGGTCTACACACGAAAGAATTTGAAAACGTTAAAAACATATGTTTTGAAGAGCACAGGGAAAACTGTGCGACTGTGAAACTGTTGCATTCATTTGTTCCAGTTTATGTGACAAACTCTTATGTTTTAATCATTTTTTTGGGAGTGATTGTCACATATACAAGAAAACCTAAATCGGGCAAGGGAGAAGAATCTTTTTACCCATTCGCCAGGTGTACAAGTTAGGTGGGTCGACAACATATTCCTGTCATGTGACGCACATGCCGTCACCAGTGCCGTACAGGATATATCAGACGTGTTTTCCTGTGCCGGAATCGGTTGACCTACGACCTTGCGATCGAATGTTTTCGGTTCCTATTGGAGAGGCACGTCCTTTCGTCTACTAATTGCACGGTTTTGCGGTGTGGTTGCAAAACACAGACCCTAAAGTTATTACAGTGAACAGAGACGTCAATGAACGAAAGGACAGATCATAAGTTTGCGAAAATAAAGAAAGTAAACATTTCACTCGAGAGCAGACTTGAACCAAGGATCTCTAGCTCCGCAGCTGCTCACGCTAACCACGGGACCACGGCGCTCCTAGGTTTACATTATCCTTAATGTTGCATATCTTGAGCATGGACTACTCAGTTTGTATATTTTGCTTATTTTTTTCATAGTTCCACACAACTTCTTCCTGTTTTCTCGATTGATCTGTGTTCAGTTTTTCAACGCCTATACACTGTGCCAACTTATAACTAAATCTGAGGGGGGTGCGATTGGGAGGTTTCCTCGTAAGAAAAGACTCAGGTGCACTGTTCATATCGAAGTACCAAGAGCAAAGTTACCCTCCATATGGACACTGACAAGGGTTTGGAAAATATGGATCATCTCAAATCTAAACATTGATCTACACCAACGATATGCTACTTTCCACATTTTAAGGTCATAGATGGAAATCGTGCATCTAGATTTTAGAAAACCTGTTGATTCAATACCACTAGTGTGCATGCACTAGGAAATATATTCGTGTGGAGCATTTCACGATTCTGGGGACTGGATTGAAAATTTCGTAACAGTATAAGTGGAAACCGTAAAACTAAATGTAGACTACAGAAGGAATATCAGGTGTTACCCAGTAAATGCAACAAGATCATCGTTACTCAAACTTGACGACAGAGATTTATTTGTATTATTTGCAATCTCAGACCATTCACATATTGTTATCTATGGACTTCCGTGTGACAGTATTTATGATGCCATCTGATAATCTTGGAAAATGTCTATGTGGTATGAAAACTGGAAAGTTCCCCATAATGTAGATGACTAAAGTGCTGTACTTCACGAAAAGCAAATTCATAGCAGCCGCTAACTAGATAATTCATCACAATGTCTGCGATTTACAAAGCATAGTAATACGAAATGTAACGATTAGGCAACTGTTTCCGGTAGAACACATAGAGATCTACGACATTTAAAGCAAAGCTGAGTTCTTTTCTTAGAAATAAATAATTTAAAAACAACGGCATGACCCTTATTTGAATATTAATGAAATGTAAGGCTCGATTGCAGGTCGGAATACCAAGTGGATAAACGCATGTACAAAGGAGAGTGCGAATAGTTACAGGGTTATATTATTGCCACGAGAGTGTAAGTGCAGCAGAATACTGTGCGGAAAATTCTCCAAGATAGACGCCCTATTTCGCTAGAAAAGTGCATTGAAATCGTCAAAATATGGGTGCCAGATTGAACATTACGAACATTCTTATGCCCACTTATGAAAATACCGCATACCGATAATACTGGAGTATTAATTGTTTGTACTGAGGAGTCGTCCTTTTCAAACTCCAGCCGTGAGTGGAACAGGAAGAAGTCTTCATATATATGACTCAGTACAGGTACCGACTACGATACAATGAGCAATGACAGCAAAGAACAGACCCAGATATACACACATAAAAAGTTTTGCATCATCTCGGTTCCGAGAGTTCCGGAAGCTGTACAAATTAGAGAAGGCTAGGGGGAGGCTACAAACCCGTTCCCCTTCCTTTATAGCTGAAGCATCTGTTTCACGTCTTTCGACTCTGACAGTGCTATTTAAATAACCTTTAGGACCCCGTTTTCTGTCCCTGTTGCCTTTAAAATTTCAAAGAGTTTGTGGAGTATAGTCGACATTGTCTAAGGCTTGCTCTGAATCTACAAGTGCTATAAACGTGTGTTTGTCACCATTCAAACTGTCATTTAAGAGAAGTCATTTAAGAGAAGTCGTGGGTCAGTATCGTCTTGTGTGTTCCAGTATTTCTCCTGAACCCAACGTCATGCCCCACAATGTCGCCCTCTACAGGTTCGTCCATTTTTATGTACATAGTTTGTGTCAGTATTTTCAAAACTTGACTAACTAAACTGAGGATTGGCTGGACTTGTAAATGTGAGCACCCCCTATTTGTGAAACTGAAATAACTACATTCTTTCTGAAGATTGTGGGCTTTACACCTATCACCTACATCTTGCACATCTGGTGCAGTAATTTTTCCATCGCTGGGTCTCCGAAGAATCTCAGTATTTCTGAGGGGATGACGGCTATTCCAAGGGTCTTGTTCCCACTTATGCTTTCGATTGCTCTGTGAGATTCCTCTGGAAGTATCATATCTCTCATCTCTTCTTCTCCCACTTGCTGGTCTCATTCTACAAAATTTCCTCTAGTTGGTTCCCCTTATATAGCCCCTTTATATATTACTTCTGCCTTTCAGCTTTCCCTTATTTGCCTGTCATCTCAGCTCTTGATATTCATAACACTACTTTTCTCCAGAGGTCTATTTAATATTCCTTTAGGTGGATATGTCTTTCCCACACTTATGTATACTTCTACAACATCGTATTTAGCCTTTTTCGCCATTCCCGCTTAGCCACTTTGCACTATCTCTCAGTTTCATTTCCGAGATCTGTGTTCCTTCTTGCGTGTTTCATTTTCACAGTTTTTATATTGCCTCATTTCGTATCTCCTTCGTTACCCAGGGATTTCAACGAGGACTTGACTTTTTACCTAGGTGCTCCTGTGGTGCCTACGCTATCTCACCTCGCATTATTATTCTGTAGTATGTTATTTCTCTGCTGAAGTCCAACGTGGCCTAATGTCGACTCTGAAACTCTCAACAACGACGGCTCATTCCAGTTCACCCATGTTCCACCTCAGTAACACAGCAATGTATTAACTTGGTCCCCAGTTCAAGCAGCAAGCAGTAATCGAAAGCTAATATGGCGGTGGGGAAAAATTCAAAACCATTCAGAAACTATTTAAGAAAAAGCCCTCCAAGATGGTGAATTCAACCCAGTTGTCTTAAGTAAAAAGGACAGGAAATTTTGAAAAGTCCAAGATGGTGCAACTAGCTCATTTTTCCTAATGGCAGTTATGATATCCTATTCAAAAGTATTTCAACAATCTGGAATTTGCACAGTGCGCAAAATTATTCTAGCGACCTGTATTTTTAATCGAAAATTCGTAAAGTTATTGACGATTCTGATATAAGTTACAGTATTTCCGTGGGGAAGATTTCTGTGTTATTTATTTAAATTACGTCCGATACTCACTGATCCAACTGTCAGCTGCGTTCCTCAACAAGCAAAGTTATGCCACACTCGTTGTAAGGTGCAATAGACATTAAAATAAATATTTACAGATCTAAAAGGTCTGCATTATGTATCGAAATTTTACATTCTGCTTCTGCTACTTTTTCTGCATTAGTTTTTTACAACTGCAGAGAACTCGTCTTAGATACCATAATATAATTATTAATATAATAGAATATGCTACTGATGACTAAATTTTATCCTCAAAAAGTTATAAGCTTGTCAGGAGTTATAATTTTATTTTCATATCTAAAATAAAGTGTCTGCCAAAAATACATAAGTATACTGCTGTATGTTCAGTATATATATTGATGTAGCTCACAGTATTCACATGTCTGTATTATTGATTAGTTAAACATAATTACACACAAAATGATAATTATATGAAAACATTGAAGTTATCTGTGTTTCTATAAAACATATCTTCAGCTAAAAAAAGAGAAGAATATTATGTAACTGGCACTTGACCCATTACCACGTCTTTGGACCCCCAAATTAAACGCCTCAATGGTATTTCCGTACAAAAATTATCTGTATTGTTGATGTTGAAACATTTATTAGTTATAATAATGCTTCAACTACTAGAAGAGAGCAATTATTGTTTAATTAACACTTACACCTGAAACATGGCTGTGGATTAAGAGCCTCCAATGCCATTTACATGTCAAATTATTATGTGACAGTACCAAACTCATGTGGCTACAATACATTCTGCAGTAACAGTTGACACTTTATCTTCGTCTTAAATCTTCTATAAAACCCATATTAACTAAAAATAAGATGACAGCTACTATAAGAGTGAACTTATTGTATAACTTACACTTAAAGACTAGTACATAATTATCACTCTCAAATGAAGTGTGTAGTGATATTTTCAAATCTCAACTATTGTACAATAGCACAGACAACATGTAGCTAAACATAAAGTAGTGTAGTAATACGCAGCTGACAATGCATCTAAAGCCAAAGTGAAGCTATGAACAAAAGTGAACATGGCAAAGCATCTTCTCACAGATGGAGAAGATAATGATGAAGAAAACATACTTAAGATTATTAATAGGAAATATAGTTTTGTTTTTATTAATGGTGGAAGTGCATATATATTTATCAGTTAATATGATTATTTTCTTAGTATGAAAGTACAGCAGTAACATATTCAAAGCAAGTATGGCAATACTGAAGTAGCTTAATTGTTATATAAGATTTTTAAGAACTATGCATGGCACATACATTGACAGCGCTGATATACCTTTCAGATTAAGCTGTAGCTACTAACAAGTTTAGCGAGATAATTGTATCACAGTTTAAAAACTAATAATTGTTTGTTATACTTCTCAAAACATTTGCTTAACTTTGGTTATAACTGATATCACAACACTCAGCCTGACGTCCTAGTGACACACATGGTAGAGCATTACCTTCGTCTTTCAGTACAACACGTTGACCATATTTTGCTGATAATGCTAACTTTTCCTACAGCTCAGCATTACTGAAAACTTGTAAAAATGATAGGTAATATCATTTAGTTCAATGAACCACCAATTACATATCATCAGATTTAAATGACAACGTTCTGTGTATTTTAGATGTGAAGAAACCATTTCAATACTAGACAAGCATCATAGAACAATTTGGATGAGGAAACATTAAATTTGAGGCTTCATTGTGCCTTATACCATAAGTAGAGCTAAGTAATGGAATCAATTACATTCTTTCACTAACTTTCAGTAATTCAGAAGGCCTGTTTGTTTATGTGCTTGCGTGATGAGATTAGTATTTGAGCCAGGATGTGGTATCTGCAGTTATAACTCTGTAAAGACTAGTCTCACTATGTTACCTAAATTAGGCCATGCATTAAGTTTATCAGCCTGATTACAATGTTCTTTTTAAACGAAATGTGTTTGTAAATGAAAATATATTTGGGACACTCGTTTCATTTCAGCCTTCAGAATCATTTTCTAGGAATAAGTTCTGAGTGATATGTGTTTCTTTGTGTGTGTGTGTGTGTGTGTGTGTGTGTGTGTGTGTGTGTGTGTGTTTGTGTGTGTGTGTGTGTGTGTGTTTTGTTGATGTATTTTAGATGCAGAAATTTTGCCATTTGTGTATTTTGTGAACTTTATTGGCTAAATAGTCATGAACGTGAAGTAAGAAATTCATATCTTTCAGATACTTTTGACAGTAACGAGGATGAGTGCTCTGGGGCTATATTGTGATTTCACTTTAACACTTACCTGTAATTGACTATTTTACTTTGCCACTATACTGCAATTGTTGGGGAGGGAATGGGATGGGATATACTGGCGTTTCACATAATGATGATGTCATTGACAGAGGTCATATGTCACTGGTAATAGTGAAGACATCACTGATAAGATGGGGAAGACTGTGATGTTACATGTGGGACAATGACTTGCTCATATGACATGTGAAGGGCAAACAAAGTTGTCTGCATTTCGTATACATATAGTCATAAATGTTCGTTACACGATGATGTATGATTAAATTGCTCTATCAGCAGGGAAGGAAACCATGTCATCGGGAAGTAAGTTAGAGAACTACATTTAACATTGTCGAACGAAGAACAGAAACTAGTGACAATCCATGCGACTTTCTGGCGTTTATAGATTAGACATAAGACGCTGAAATAGCAATTAAGAGATTAACTACACAATCATTAAGATATAAACTAACTGATCGTACATTATACCACAGATGCTTTAATTTTGTTAAATTATACGAAAAACCTTTGTGCCACTCTGTTGCAGGCTACAGCAACCACAAGGTATATGACTGCCATTGAGTTTTTATCAGTTTAGCAATCACTTACTGCAACAAATATAGTGGACCTGAGAGGTTTAAAGAAATCCTAGCTGAGTTATCGACAGAACTGATTTGTTATTCCACTTTTGACGAAGATCCACAGTAACCTGATCGTTCTGCAAATTTGGGTTATGTACAGTTTCTCTTTGCCTTGCGTACAGTAGTATATCTCTGTACGTTACTCAGTTTTGTCCATTTTTTTATGCTGAGTAGTTGTCTCCCGTTCGAATTGTGGACAATAATGCAGACACCTTATTCGAATGCATACTGAGTAATTTCCTTTTATTTCTGGGACCATAAAAATATGACTCCCCAAGGTGTCGTCATCCACTTCCTATTTCTTTGCAAGCAGCTTAGTCTTTTGAAATTTTTGGGATACTTATTATTTCAATTTTCTTCGAATGCATTACTATATCTGTACCCTTATCCATTCAACTCTACCAGCTCTTCGTCTGCTGTTCACACAGCAGATTTGGTTCAAATGCATGCTAACTGACTTAGTTGTTTCCTTGTCTATGGAAGTATGGCTCCTCCTTCTTTTCATTTTGATGTGCAGCTTTTCCATAGAATTCTAGCATAAGCATTATCGGACTGCCATTGATATCTAGTTATTAGAGTTTTAATTCTACTGACCCAAAGATGAAAAGTTCAATGCGTGACAATAGCCTCATCATTTCTGGCGACATGGATGTAGAAGTACACTTGACAGCAAAAAAAGCGGGCTACTCCTGCATTTCAATGTGTAGGATGCACCTGACTGTATGCAACCAACACACTCACAGCATTTTTTTCTTAAATTTGTCATTATTTCGCAGCTTCAAACATGGCTGCATTCAATACACTGGAGGTACGAATTAAAATTAGTGACAATGAATGAAAAACGCCCTCAGTCACTACACCCATTAGAACTAAAAGCTGCTGAAGAGTATGTTGAAAGTATTGTAAACAAAATTCAAACTGAAATCATACACAGGCACCAAAAGAAATTAGAAGCCATGCTACTAAAACTGCATCAGCAACAGGACAG
This sequence comes from Schistocerca americana, assembly GCF_021461395.2. NCBI lineage: Eukaryota > Metazoa > Arthropoda > Insecta > Orthoptera > Acrididae > Schistocerca > Schistocerca americana. The sequence continues at coordinate 127,238,788 of NC_060122.1, read as the reverse complement.
CTAAACATCCAACAAAACACAGTTTTATGAAAGTGTCATTAACTATACTGACATCACCTTCAGTGGAAAAGAACATCTACTCACGAAAGGGCTAAAACACAATGCAAAACCTGGATTAAGTAACAATTAACTAAAAATCCTCATCATACACACTAAAAAAGCAGCTGAATAAATAACACTGAACAGACTGTCGTAGCACACAACATAAATAAAATTGTACAGAAGAGCGTAAGTAACCATAATGAGACCCTAAAGCCGTCTATCGAGAGAGAAAGCTAGTAAACAGCACAAACATGAAACTCAATACTAACAGTCCCATGGTAATGAAAGTTGACAAAAGCAATTGTATAATAATTATGGTCAAAGGGAATAAATGACTAAAACACTGACTTTCTTTTCTGAAAACAACATTACAGAGCTGAAACAAGATCCAACTATAAAATAACAAAAAAGAAACAGAAAAATGGTTATTAAATGAAATTTACTCTTCACAGAAAAACAAACAAAAACATGCATATTAATGAATCCCACAGCTCCAAGACTGAGACCTGTACCCAAGACCCATAAACCCCATGTCCCATTGAGGCCTATTGTTAATTCTAAAAATACACCTGCCTCCAAAGTCCCCCAATTACAGATCGAAATTCTGAAACAGTAGTATATGTTTGAGAAATCGTAGTTAAGAATGCAAATGAATTGGCAACTAAAATTAAAGATAGATATATTCCTTCAGGTGGCAGGTTTACCTCTTTTGATGAAACTATCCTATTTACAAATGTACCAACTTAAGAAATAATAGACATAATCTTTGAAAACTTAATAAAAGACAAAATATTGTCAATTGTAGAAACATCAGAAGTCTAGAACGTGTTACAGCTAATACTGTCTCACAATTACTTTACACTTAATGGGGAAGTTTACAGATAGAATGAGGGTCTTGCCATGTGTAGTAGCGTATAAAGTTTCCTGGCAGACATATTTCTTAGTCATGTGGAAAGTAAGTTCTTTAATGAAGACAACAGCATCAAAACCTAGATAATATATTACTGGAGACATGTTGATGATACCTTGCTGCTATTCCACGGAATAAAAGGTGAGATCGAAGAACTACTAGCAGTATTCATTTCTTTCCACAAAAACTTAAAATTCACAATATAACACGAGGATAACAAAAGCACAAATTTGCTAGATTAAAATCACCAACCATCAACAAAAAATAAGTTGAGCATGCACAGAAACGCACATATACAAACAGTGGACAACTGGTCATGCCATTCCACCACACTGAGAAATTCTGTATTTAGGTCCATGCTACACAGAGTACACTTCCTTGACTTGGAAGAAAACACGCACAAGAAAGAAATAGATACAACAAAGAGCAAGCAATGTGTACCCAGACAAAACAAAAGACAGACAAATACACAAGGGTAAGACAAAGAATGGCCACATTGTGAAAGAAGAACAAATATTAGCCAGTATCCCATACCTGTGTTCCATACCACAAAAAATTGCTAACCTTTTCTTTAAAAAAAATAAGTGTAACAGTTTCATTGTCAACTAATAATAAGCTAGGGCACTTACTCGGACGTAACATGAAATCAAATACGCAAAAATACAACAGTAGAATGTACAAAATACCATGCCCCAGTTGTCCTGCCGACTAAGTAGGGAAAACAGGCAGAAATGTCAAAACCCATTTTCAAGAACACACAAATGCTTTCAGGCTCAATCACTTTAAAAAATCAGTCATTGCACAACATTTGTTGGAAACGAAACATATCATCAACAATCTAAAAAACAATTTGGTATTGTTATATGATGAAACCTGTTTGAACAACTAGAATATAACTCCACAAGATAAAAATAAAAAGAAACAGAATATACGGTAAATGAACAAACAGATTTCGCAACCCACAGCTATTTCAATAATTTTAAAGAACTATTCTAATGTTATTTCCTGCCTATGTCAACTGTTTCCTCCATATGTCAGTTGTTTAATAGTTACATCTTCATCATTACAAGTAAATTCATTTTTGACTACACCATGTACAAAAACATCTGTAAAAGTTGTGACTGAAGGCGTCTTTTAATTCATACCTCCGACATAGCATAGCACTATCGCAGGTCCTCTAAACGCCAAAACCCTCTGCAGTACGGTCGTCTGACAATAAAAAAGCAGTGGGTTCCACGAGAGACTGCAAGAAAAGCCTGCTCTGAATGGCAGATGTAAACAAATACCATCGTCAAAGAAATAGTAGGAAACACGTTATTGGAGATAAGACAGTCCTTAACGTTTATAAATTTACATTACAATACGTGATACTGCAAAGAGACGTAAAATACTGAAGTTTTCACCAGTGGCAGTTTACAGTGATGAATGTCCGAACCGGGAAATAGATGGGGATACTCTTATTACTGCACCAGGAACCCCATAAAGTTTAAATTGCCCCTGAGAAGTAACCACGAAAGGTATGTAATAATCTGCAAGACACACGTGTGAATCGCCATGAAGTAAGGTTGTGGTGACGGCTGGGGAGTAGAACACAGAAAAAAAAATATCAAATATGTTCACCAATAGCGTGATATTGGAACTGGAAATGACGTTATGAATGATTTTATCCTGGCAAGAATTGGAGCACAGCACTTTTCGCTGTTGTCTTACATCTACAAATAGACAAGAAATATGTATTTTATCTTCACCAGTAGCAAAATGTGCACTTGTCTGGCTAGAGGTAATGCAACAAATAGTTCTGTGCTGTCTGAGACTCAGATACCACGCATTTCGTTATTGTTAACCCACAGGAAGAGGCGTCAACTATCAAATTCCCTTTCACTAGTAGTTACAATGGCGCCATTCGTAGGGACGTGGAGGAGTTTGGCATTGAGAGCAAAGATTGAAATTATGGGACAGTATCTCCTCGAATGGTTCAAAACCAGATAAAAATTGGAATCTGAGCTCGAATCCCATTAGTGTCAACATTTTCAACATTTCAAGCTCACTTAAAATAAGAAATGAATGTTGTATGACCGTACATGACGATTGGCTTGTGAACTGAAATAACATTATTAGTACAAGAAATATTACCAGAGACATAGTCTCTGCAAGCAGCAACTTCCACCTCTGTGAGCCAAAATCAATCCAAGTCTGTTCCTGTCAGTAGCGAATGAACTTGTCTAAGTTAGTTAGTTACGTGTTCCACTGATCAGTCTCACGGTAGCCATCATGAGGTGGAATGTGTGAAGTGCATAAGAAATGCACACATGTATCAAGGCTTTTTTAAGCTTAAAATTTTTATTACCTACCCCATTGCCTTAAATGGCACAGAATGCATGTATTATACCTATCGATCTATTCATCCATATTCAAGAATTCATCTACGATATAGAAGGAGTTGCCGAGGAGATATAGTTTCAGTTTATTTTTGAAAATATTACTGTTGTCTGTCAGACATTTTATTTCATCTGGCAATTTATCGAAAAGTTTTACTGCTGCTTAATTTACCCCTTACTGTGCCAAAGATAGGTTAAGTAAAGTATAGTGTAAATCATTCTTTCTTCTGGTATTATAATCATGAATATCACTGTTGTTTTTTAACTGGTCCATGTTGCTGAGAAGAAATGTATTACTGAGTAAATGTGTTGTGAGGCTGTTGTAAGAATTCCTACCCCTTTAAACAGATGCCTACAAGATGTGTAACTATGAGCCCCACACATTACACTAACCATTTTCTTTTGAGCAGTGAATACTTTTTGCCTTAATGCTGGGTAACCTAAAAATATTATTTCGTATGACATCAGATACGAAAGTATGCAAAGAATGTTAGCTTACTAATTTTTATTTCCTCAAAATTGGCAATTACTCTGACTGCAAAAGTTGCTGAACTTAGTCACATTAGGAAATATGAAATATTCATTTTACATTTAAGATTCTTACCTCTACATACACCCAAAAACTTATTATGCTCCAACTCTTCTGTGTATGGCTTAGCTATTTCCTTTGAACTAGTCTCACCAATTCTTTCGCCTACACTTAAAAAATGGTTGTTAAATACATCAGCTACTTGTGTACTGTTGATTAAGATGGTCTCATTCTAATTGTAATACTACCTACCCCAGTGGTTGCTTATCCTGTTTCCCCTCAAACAATTTTCCATACTGTTAATTTCATCTGTAACACACGTATTTCTTGATTTACTGATTACTTTTCTCAATATGTTACAATAATTTTCATAGTGTAAAATTACTTCTTGGTCTTTACTAATTCTTGCTGTCCCATACAGTTTTCTTTTTCTTTCTGAAGACAGTTTAACACCTATAGTAATCCAAAATTTCTTTGTAAACTCTTTGGTGTTATATTTGGTACTTTTTTTGGAAACAATTTTCAAAAACTGATATAAATTTATCAAGAAATATGTTGCATGTATCATTAACCTTTGGCTCACTGTATATATATCAGCAGTTAATATTTCTTAAGCTTTCTCTTAAGTGCTGTATAGATTCTGGGTTGAGGAACCTTACACTTTTACTTAATGTTTTCTGAACTGTACGCGCTGCTTTGTTTTTAAGGTTTGTTAATTGTGCATTGAGGTCTGATAATCCATTTATCGCAGCGAAAGCGTGTGTTAGTATTACATCCTCTTGCTGAATAAATACATTATTTATTGGAATGCTACTGTCTTGAGCTATACTTGTTGGGAAATTGATTACTTATTCTAAGTTGTATGTCATTAATAACATGTCTGGTTCACTTTTCCCGTCAGAATTGCTTAGAAAATTTACATTGAAATCACTACAGATTAATAATTTCTTCTTGTGTCTTAAGACAGGATAATACGTAATAAAATTTTTTTATGAATTTCTCCCAAACTCCTAATGGGGACCTGTACACTGTTGCTAATATAAAAACTACAACATCTAGCTGTAGTTCACAAGCACAAACTTCAAAGTGCTAATCGACAGAAAATTTGCTGACGTCTATAGTTTTGTATTTATACCCCTGCTTTGTGTAAATGGAACTCCTCCTTTACCTGTGTTAGATCTGCAAGGGTAAGATGCTGAATTATACTAATTTATAGTGACACTTTCCCCACAGTTACATAGTGTTTAGACAGATGAAGTATATCAGTCTCATTATTAATTTTGAGATCATCGAAACACACTAAAAGCTCATTTTCTTTCCCTTGATATTTTGATGAAGTAAATTGATACTACCCTAGGCTTTATCCCTATTTACTGTACATGAAGCTTGTTTTATTTTATTTTTCTTGATTGTCGTCTGTCTGGACTTTGGCTTTAACCTAAACTCCAGACAGACAACAATCAAGATAAGTTTTGTAATGTTGATTTGGAACCATGCCACAGTCCTAAGCTCTTTCCCTGGCGTTACTGGAGGTGAAGAGCGTATGTTTGTGGCTGTTAAATACTAGTAACTTCGGCGGGATTTGAACCCACACCTCAGATATGAGAACATAGCCTGAGTCCTATCAGACACAGAATTTCAGATGTCCTAGTGTCATCTTTTTGTCATAATGGAATACGCAGCACATGGTACGAGAAGAATTAACTTCCCCTTGAGCTTTTGTTGTCAATAACTTATTCGTGGTCTGGTAGTCAAGGTCATGCAGGGCGAATGCAGAACCGTGATATCTGACCTATCGTTTTCCTTTCTTTTTAAGCTGTATTCGATGTGTCTGCCAAGAGCATTAGCCTGACGGAAGGTCAGTGAGAGTTCCATTCATTTTCTAAGCAGCCAGTAATTGAAAAATCTTGCGGATACACGTTTGTGAAAGGTCTCTTAGTTGTTTGTCATGATAAGACCCATTTCAGCGCCATCAGCTAGTGGTCGCTTGATACAGACCAGCGTCCACCCGAGTTATCGCGACGCATTGGGCATAGAGCCCGTTATCTCGAGTGGACTTTCCTGCACTCGAATTAGTGAGTATGACATTATTTCCTCATGTGATGAAATGCTATGTTTCAGCTTGCTTCATGGAGATTTTGTATGTTATGTTGCTTTAAGCGAGTTTAACTACGGTCTTTTGTTCAATTTTGTAGTGTAGACTGTGCTATGATAAGTAGAATGCGCCCTGTATGGAGTGAGCGGTTTCGAGGAACTCAAGTTGAATCGTTTGAACTACAATCTTTTTGAGCTAAATTGATCACCATTCAGGAAAGAAATTTCTGAGATTTACAACTATGATCAATGACAATGTATCCGATATTAGGCAGGTTTGACGACCAATTAACCTTGGGTGATACTTGCCTTCAGTAGGCACATTGGGGTTAAAAGAAAGGAAGGATACGGTACATCATCTCGTCAAAAACGAGATTAGACGCGAAGCAGTAATCGAGTTGGGAAGGACGAGAAGAAAGTTGGCTGTGCCCTGTCGAACGATTGATCCTTAGATTTGTTTTAGTAGATATAAGGAGGTCATTGTAAACTTAAATCAGTGCGGCCTGATGGCGATTTGAAGTACCATATGGTAATTTAGTAAGGATAATTTAGTGAGTAAACCACAACAAACATTAACTCAAATGATTATCTGTATACGTCCGTAAAATGAATTGTTCTTATACATCTGGTGGCACAGCTAAGATGTTTTGTGCTATGTACTAAGTTAAACATGAAGTCTTTTGTTATAGTCCAGTAGCATTTTTGGACAACGACATATATACGTCAATGTAGGGTAGTTGCTGAATGAAACACAGTGAACATAGTTTTCAGTGATACTATTTCATCAACGTATTCGTGTATTTTCAGTTGCAGTTCCGCAGTATTTTCTTTATCTTATCTCTATATCTACTGTTTATTGAAAGCAGCAAGATGCCTTATCATGACACCACTTCTAAAGATGTTTTTCTCAGTTTGGTATAGCCGTTTGTAGCTCGTCTACAACACACTTTCCTGACCTCTTTATGCGTATTCCTGCGTGTCATCGGGTCCCTACAACGTAGAACTGACCAAAGACATAGAAAAAGTTCACAGAAGGGCACATTGTTTTGTATCATCAGGGAATAGGGGAGATTGTGTCACGGATGTAGTAAACGAATGAAAGTCACTGAAACGTAGGCGTATCACATTGAGGCGAGGTGTTTTCACTAAATTCAATGGCCAACCTCCTCCGCTGAAAGCCACGATAATTTCATTACCACAACACACAAAGGAGACCTCACCGCTGTGATAAGAGACGTCAGTGCTCGCACTGTAAGGTTCAGTTGTTCATTGTTCGCATGCACTTTTTGAGGGCAGAATGATAGAGGAATAATGTTATAATGTTTCAGAGACCTCCTGCGAAGCACTTAGCTGTGAATTACAGAGTATTCAGGCTGACGCAGTCAAACGAGGGGTAACAGGAAGGAGGGAGGGATATAGCAATGCGGAGGATTACAGAAGAGCAATATAAATGTGTGTACAGTTTTCAAAGCATTCGTTACTTAGAGGTATGCAAAAGTTCGTTTTACCTTAGGACAGAGAGAAAGGGAATGAATGTTGGCAGAACGAAGAATGCATTATACTTAAGAGGATATTGGTTGTGAGGGGACTGGTAGAAGACAGTAAAGAAAAAAGAAATGAAACGATAATGTTTACTTACAATGGAAGCCGTTACATTTGTTCACAATGTGTTGGGAGAATAGGGTAGAACGGCAACTATGGTGTGATGTAAGAGAGGCAAGAGAGAGTGAGAGAGAGAATGGAGCAGAAATTAACAATGAATAAATGTAAGACGAAATCGTTTGCACAATTTTTGGAGGATGGAGGGAAAGAGAGACATTTATTTGAAATAACACAAAATATTTTTCAAAACTTCATTTGAACTGATTACTTTGTAAGTACCTAGACTTGCTATAAATGAAATAAAAAGAGAATATTTAACAAACCATATATTCAAAAGAAACTCATTTCAATTAAAAATGCAACTCAAAGAAAAAACTAGCACTAATTTTATTTTATATGTGCTATGTGACCTTTCACTGGATCTCAGTGAGGAAAATAGAAGAAAAAGACGGCATAAAAAAGTTTTAAAGACTCTAATATATTATCTAGAATAGCGCATTATTTTGTACTTCCGTCGTGCGTCTTGACATAGAATCTATAAAAGCACTCCGTCTTCAGGCCACAAGTGGCCCATCGGGACCATCCGACCGCTGTGTCATCCTGAGTTGTGGATGCAGTTAGGAGAGTCATGTGGTCAGCACGCCGCTCTCCCGGTCGTTACGATGGTTTTCTTTGACTGGAGACGCTACTATTCGTTCGAGTAGCTCCTCAATTGGCGTCACGAGTCTGAGTGCACCCCGAAAAATGGCAACAGCGCATGGCGGCCTGGATGGTCACCCATCCCAGTGCCAGCCCACACCCGACAGCGCTTAACTTCGATGATCTCACGGGAACCGGTGTATCCACTGCGGCAAGGCCGCTGCCCAGAGGATTTATAACCTGTTCGACATAACACACTGAAGCAACAACCTCCTCCCAGGCTTCAAGAAAGCAGCCCCAAAGAGTGTTAACTGTAGTTGGTTGATGTCGTGGCCAGTTCTCTGTTAACGCACCCGCGATCTAAGCGCACATATTTTCCACAGGGTACATGTGGCGGCCAGTCTATGACGTTGTACCAATATGCAGAGCTGCTATTGAACAAAAGGCAGACTTGTGAATGAGAGAATGGTCCTCTTGCATTACGAACTTCTCTTCTGCGTACAGCTTTCGCACTGACGTAGCATCACATTTTGTATTTGTGGGCATACTTCTCGCTGTTGAGAGTTCCTTCTATCGTTGAGGGCGAGTCCCTTGCGGCTGTAAACAACACTTGGACGGTCGTTATTCGTGCGAAACACATTCAAGTCAGTGAAAATGACGTTTCCCCACGAAACATTCGTTGAGCTCTTGTTTTACAGTGGATCGTCATGCACGCAACTCTGCGTCTCACAGCCTTTTGAGCATCGTGTCGCCACAGCCAGGGAAATTGGTCTCTCGCTGCAACTGCGATACATTCAGAAAGGAATTTTCTCAGCTCTTAGACACTAGCTAACTCTCTTCCTGCAGTGAGCTCACTGCCGGCCGCAGTGGCCGAGCGGTTCTAGGCGCTTCAGTCTGGATCCACGCGACGGTTACGTTTGAGGTTCGAATCCTGCCTCGGGCACGGATGTGTATGATGTCCTTAGATTAGTTAGGTTTAAGTAGTTCTAAGTTCTAGGGACTGATGACCTCAGATGTTAAGTACCATAGTGCTCAGAGCCATGTGAGCTCACTCTCTCCCTGAATGTGCCAGGAGCTCTGTCTGTAGTGCCTCAGTCAAGGTAGCTGCTCCGCCACTTTGTTTCAATAGTATGCGACACTCAAAACATTTTGCCAGCTTCTTTGATGGAGCATCCAACTGCTTCAATAAGAGCGATGACTCTATCTCAAGTTGATCTCTCCCAGTGAGCCACTGCAACAAAGAGCCTCATCTATATTTCTGCTTGCCCTCTTATGCCAGGAGAGGAAGTAGACATATTTACGTAGAAAAAAGCGGTAGAGCTTCCTGTCCTATTAGTCTGTCCCATGCAGGGGCAATCTCGACCCACCAGCGCTGGCTCTTACTCTAGTCTCGCCTCGGCACCAGGCCAGCCAGCCCATCACTGTTCCAGCCTAGCTGGCCGTAGCCACGACTTACAGCCAGCACAGTGCCAGGCCAGAAAGCCACGCTCTCCCCTTGAAGGATCAAACGTTTCGTCTACCCTGCTCAAATGTGTAGTATACCCTAACGCAATTGGAGCTACTTTGTTATAACATGAACAGGCAAATCTAGCTTTTACAGTTCATTCAAGTATTAAACAGAATATAAATAATACATATATGATAAACGTAACAACCACAAAATATTGCAACTATCTACCAATAACATGACGCAGGAAACTGTTATTCCTTATAAACGCTCTTTATTTGGTCTCGACTTAAGAATATATGACTTCCACCAAAATAACAAAGCGGATTTTAAAAATAATCAGTTGTGGTGTCAACTTTGCCAAAGACACACATCAAAAAGAGTTTTGCATCATACCAGTTCCAAGAACTCCTGAAGATAGACGTTGACTGTGGATATTATGTCAGAGACATAGTCCCTTTGACTGTTCAGAGATATCATTAAACCCGCTCAAACATGTAAACAGTCATGCATCGGCAGCGCCTATTAGATGGAAGGAGTCCGACAGCCGATCGGTTGTAGTCATTCCATCAGGAAGGAGGTACATGGCTTGTGTTGTCCGAAATTCAACCATGCCTCGACGGTCAATAACGCGGCTCGATCGCATCCGCATTTTTGCTTTGTGCCAGGAAGAGCTCTCAACAAGGGAAGTGTCCTGGCGTCTTGGAGTGAGATAAAGGGATTTGTTTAGACATCGAGGAGACACAGGAACCGTCGATGACGTGCCTCGCTCAGTCCGCCCAAGGGCTACTACTGCTGTGGATGACCGCTACCTATGGCTTATGGCTCGGAGGAAGCCTGACACCAACGCAAATGTTGAATAATGCTTTCCGTGCAGTCACAGGACGTCGTGTTACGACTCAAACTGTGCCCAATAGGCTACATGATGCACAACTTCATTCCCCATTGGGAGGTCAATCTTTGCCACCACACCACCATGCAGCGCGGTACGGATGTGCCCAACAACATGCCGAATGGACCGCTAAGGATTGGCATCACGTTCTCTTCACCGATAAGTGTCGCATTTGCCTTCGACCAGACAATCGTCGGAGACGTGTTTGGAGGCAACCCAGTTAGTCTGTACGGTTTATACTCACTATCCAACGAGTGCAATAAGGTGGAGGTTCCTGCTGTTTTGGACTGGCATTATGTTGAGCCGACGTACACCGCTGGTGGTCATGAAAGGCGCCGTAATGGCTGTACGATACGTGAATGCCGTCCTCCTACTGATGATGCAACCATACCAGGAGCATATTGGCGAGGAACTCGTCTTCATGGACGACAATTCGCGTCCTCAACGTGCACATCTTGTGAATGATTTCCTTCACGATAACGACATCGCTCGACTAGAGCGGCCAGCATGCTCTCCAGACATGAACCCTATCAAACATGCCTGGGATAGAATGAAGAGTGCTGTTTACGGACGACGTGACCCATCAACCGCTCTGAGGGATCTACACCGAATCGCCGTAGTGCAGTGGGACAATCTGGACCAACAGTGCCTTGATGAGGTTGTGACAGTATGCCAAGGCGAATACAAGCGTGCATCAATGCAAGAGGACGTGCTACTGGGTATGAGAGGCACCGGTGAACACAGCAATCTGAACCATCACCTCCGAAGGTCTCACTGTATGGTGGTACAACATGCAGCACTCCGGCCGCAAGCGGCCCATCAGGATCATCCAACTGCCGTATCATCCTCAGGTGAGGATCCGGATAGGAGGGGCGTGTGGTCAGCACGCCGCTCTCCCGGTCGTTATGATGGTTTTCTTTGACCGGAGCCGCTACTATTCGGTCGAGTAGCTCCTCAATTGGCATCACGAGACTGAGTGCACCCCGAAAAATGGCAACAGCGCAGGGCGGCTGGATGGTCACCGATCCAAGTGCCAGCCACGCCCGACAGCGCTTAACTTCGGTGATCTCACGGGAACCGTTGTATCCACTGTTTCAAGGCCGTTGCCTGGTACAACATGTAATGTGTGATTTTTCATGATCAATAAAAGGGGTGGAAATGATGTTTACGTTGACCTCTATTCCAATTTTTTGTACAGGTTCCGGAAACCTCGGAATTGAGGTGATGCAAAACTTTTTTTGATGTGTGTAATTGTGTAGGAATAGCATATCATTCGAATTTTGAACACTTATAAAGTAGACTCAGTGTGTCTGAAACAATAAGTTTGCTCCACAGAAATTATGGTCTGCAGAAGCACTTCATTCACAATGCAATGATACGCAATTACACTGTAATTCACAGTTAACTTATTAGTAAAGGGTTCACAAAATCGCTACAATTCCTCGACCATTCAACTAACGTAGGAAGCTCGAGGAAAACGAACAACAAAATCTTTATGCGCGATTTCTAATTTCTCTTATGTTATTACAGTTGCAATGTCATAGTTTCCACACCGGTGGCAACAAAAAATTTTCATTAGGAAGTGGAAGATGGTAGCTGAAATGTCACGGAAATAACGTGGCAAAGGAGAAATCGCTTGTTTTCGTATTGTACATCCAAGTAGCCCCTTGCCCTCTCCACCGTCTAGTCTCAAGGAAAAGTAAACATCCATGACACTTTCTCCTCTAATTAGCTATACTACAAAATCAGCTGCCTTCTTTCAACGCATTCGATGTTCTCCCTCAATCCTGTCAGGTAATGAGTGCACAGTGCTCTGAAATATTCCAGAATCGTTCGAAAAACCATGGTGCTGGCTTTCTTAATAGACTTCTTGGATCTTCTAAAGGTTGTGCCAATAACCCAACACTTGTTTCACCGTCACCTGAACATGTGATGTTTCACACTGACGTTGTTTTCATTTGTATCTTCTAGGACTTTTTTTAAATCTGTAACCCTCAAATTTGTTTAATTTATCGTTTTCTCGAAGCCTGCCAAATCTCATTAGGGGCCACAAATCTAAGAGGGAAGTTATGATCCTACGCATAATGCGATTTGCTAATTCTGAGTGAAGCCATCTTTAAAGCGCAATCGTCAAAACAATACCAACGAAAGAAAACAAAAATTTACTTCCTTGGTGGTAGATCTATGAGGCGAGAAAGGTAAACGCACGCGGGTGCCAGGTTAGAAGACGTGGTAGGCGTGTTTACCAACCAAGCTCCTAGGCCCTGTCTTCGAGGTGCATTTATTAATCTGTGATTGCAAGGCATCTCATTTGTTGGCTACAAATGTCAAATGTGAAGGGCACATCCCTGTGAAGCAGTTCCTAGCACGAAACACCCAGATGTGTATCAATGACAATACATTATGCGGACGGAAGCAGACTATCGTTTGAGGTAATGTTGTGGCTCATCCACTATATCCTCTCTGGCTCTAAGCACTATGGGACTTAACATCTGAGGTCATCGGTGCCCTAGACTTAGAACTACGTAACCTAACCTAAGGACATCACATACATCAATGCCCGAGGCAGGATTCGAACCTGCGACCGTAGCAGCATCGTCGTTACGGATTGAAGCACCTAGAACCGCTCGGTCACAGAGGCTGGCATATCCTCCTTATGAGGTTAGCATATGGTATTTCAATACGCAATGAGGCCGCACTGAGTTAGGTGTACGGTGACCTCGTTAAACCTGTTATGGTAAATGCCAGGACAGACCTTTTCAAAGGACACAGTTTAAGCTTCTGCCTCGCGTCTAATCTTATTTTCGGCGAGACGCTGTACCATAGCCCTCCTATCTCTCTTTTAACCTCAATATGACTACTGATGGGAAATATTGCATGAAAATTAACTGCTGGACACAGCTGCCAGTTATCGAATATACTGTCATTGACCGTAGTAGTAAATAGCACAACGCCCGTTTATCTTCCTGAATGTGGTGATTAATTAATCTGAAAACGGTTGTCCTGGAAATGATACAACTTGGGTTTCGCGACAGCACAAACACCATACGGGCCACAGGTGTTTCGAATTACCCTCCACTGCTCTCATCATTTTGTTAAACTCAAGCAGAGCACGCTGTCACAAATGTAAGACCTTACACTGCTTTAGACTCTGTTTTCTAATGTATGAAAGAGGCTCCCCATTACATTAAAATGGGAAATATCCTAGTTATCACCGCACGATCTATACTACAAAGTTAAACAAGCTAAAACCATAGTTAAACACGCTTAAAGCAACATGCCATACAATATCGCCATGGAGCATGCTGAAACATAACATTATATCATAATCGACGATAATGGTATACTTGCTAATTCGAGTGCAGAAAATTCCAGTGGACTTCACAGGCTCTATGCCCAAAGTTTCGCGATAACTCGGGTGGACGCTGGTCTGTACCAAGCGGCCGCAGACTGATGGCACTGATATTGGTTTTACCATGACGGGCAACAAAGAGACCTTTCACAAACGTGTTTCTGCAAGATTTTTATATTACTGGCTGCTTAGAAAATGAATTCAACTGTCTCTGACCATCTGTCAGTCTGATGCTCTTACCAGACAGACGGTATACAGCATAAAACGAAAGGAAAAGGGTGGGTCCTACAATACTGCTTTGTGTTTGCCCTGCAAGACATTGACTACTAGACCACAAATAATATATTCACTACGAAAGCTCAGTTGGAAGTCAATACTTCTCTTACTATGTGCCTCTTTCCCCATTACGAGAGAAACGTGATCACATCCTCTAACTTCTTTTCCATTCTTCTATAAATCGTTTTTGTCAGCAACTTAAATGCATGAGCTGTTAAGCTCAATGTGCTTTAATTCTCGTGCATATCATCTCTTCCAGTCTTCGGAAGGTGTGTAAGATATTTTTCCTTAAGTCAGATGGTATGTCACCAAACTCACACTTTCTACACACTAGTGTGAGTAGCAGTTTGGTTGTCACTTCCGAGTGATTTCATAATTATTTGATCTTAAGTCCTCCAAAGCTCTCTTGAATTTTGTTCGTGCTACTGAATCCCCCATCTCTTCTAAATCGACTTCTGTTTCTTCTTCTATCACATCAGATAAATCTTTCCCCTCAGAGGGGCTTTCAATGTACTCTTTCCACCTATGCGCTCCCTCCTCTGCACTTAGCAGTGGCATTCCCGTTGCACTAATAATGTTACCACCCTTGCTTTTAATTTCACCGAAGGTTGTTTTCACTTTCCTATAAGCAGAGTCAGTCCTATCGACAATCACTTCATTTCCAATTTCTTCCGACATTTTGTGCAGCTATTCTGTCTTAGACATCCACTTCCTAATTATTTCGTTCCTCAGCGACTTGTATTTCTGTATTCCTGAATTAACCTGAATATTTTTGTTCTTCCTTCTTTCATCAATTAACTGAAATATATCTTACGTTACCCGTGGGATTTTTGTAGTTACCTTCTTTGAAAGTATGTTTTACTTTCCAACTTCTGTGATGGGCCTATTTAGAGATGTCCATTCCTTTTCAACTGTACTGCTATTCCTTATTGCTGCATCTATAGCCTCAGATAACTTCAAGCGTGTCTCGTCATTCCTTACTACTTCCGTATCACACTTCTTTACGTATTGATTCTTCCTTACTAATCTCTTAAACTTCACCCTTCGTTTCATCACTACCATTTTGTGACCCGAGTCTATATCTGCTTCTGCATACGCCTTACAATGCAACATCTGATTTCGGAATCTCTGTCTAACCATCCTGTAACTGAAATCTTACCGTACCTCCCGGTCTTTCCAAATATACCTCCTTCTCTTCTGATTCTTGAATAGAGTATTAGCTGTTGCTAGTTGAAATTTATTACAGAATGCAATTAGTCCTCCTCCTCTCTCATTCCTTGTACTAAGCCAATATTCTTCAATTCCTATTCTTCCCTTCCTTTCCCTATAACTGTATTCCAGTTCCCGATGACTATTTAATTTTCATCTCACTTTACGTACTCGATTAATCTTTCAGTATCCTTACATACTTTCTCTACCTCTTCATCTTCAGCTTGCGCCCTCGGCATGTAGTACACTTGAACTATCGTTGTCGGTGTTGGTTTGCTCTCGATTCTGATAAGAACAACCTTATCACTGAACTATTCACATTAACACACTCTCTGCCCTACATTCTAATTCATAACATATCCTACTTTCGTTATACCATTTTCTGCTGCTGTTGATATTATCTTATACTCACTTGATCAGAAATTTTTGTCTTCTTTCCATTCCGCTTCACCGAATATCTTGCTAACACTTTCTCATGGTTACTTTCCCCACCATGCGTAAGGGTAAATTCATTTTGAGATGAAGTCTATACTTCACAACATTATTAATTTATCAAAACAACTGCTAATATTTTTTTTTACTTTCGCCCAAAAGTGTAAAGATAAATTCTTACGCAGGTGTGTATTCATTGTATCTAATCGAATGTGTACTTGGTTTTTACCAAGGCTTTGTATCAAAATGTTGACAAGTGATCCTGAGGCTATCCACATATCAACATCCATTAGTATATTTCCTCAAATAGTCAATCAATTGTTCTAGAATGTATTTGAATTCCATTACGACTTTCCACCAACCCCCTAAACCCCCGACTGACGCCATATAATCCCCAGTGGTGTCTGATACTCATAGAAGAGAAAGCCTATTTGTAAGGGAATTTATAGTAAAAATCAACACACAGGGAAGTGAGACAATGAAATACTGACGAATGATGACGTATGTGTATGATGATGTTTGAAACTGTAGGTACTGTGATGCTGAATACCACAGTAGGTGATTCATTTAAAGAGTAACTATATATCTTATAGGGATAATCGTATAGAGTGAACAGACAAATAATTGTACATGGCACATGAAAGCGATGAAAATGTGGGTAAGAGAAGAAAAATACTATTGTTGATCAACGAAAGGAAATAAAAATTATTTATGCAGAGACATGAACAAATCATTGTTACTTACTTAGATTTGTAATCAATAGGCAAAATGAAATGTCGACGAAGCATAATTAAATGTTGTCCAGTCAGAATGAAATATCATCGAAACCGATGAACTCTCATCCCAATAGGTTGCTTTTACAACTGAAATTTCAGAATTGAAAACTGAATACCAGGGCATTCCTGATGCAATAAAACTAAGATGCAAACAAACATACATAAACTGTTCACAAGCTAATCACAAAAGTAGATCATTTTATTGCTCAACAAGAGCTTAAGATAATGGGATAGTTTCACATACAGAAGGAAAATTTCCCACAGGATTTTTCGAGGTGGATTTCCGACAAGGACATCCAGATTAATTAAAAACTAAATTTAGAAGTACCACTTGCAGTTCCAGGTGTTCATCTTGTCGTGTTCATAAATTTTTTCAAGGGAGTGTTACCCAGTTCCTGTTCAGATCAACAAAATATTAATTTCACAGCAATTTTTAGCTAAGGGAAAGCTGCCCTTTCGGCAACTGTAACGACTGTAAGCTGTCAAACATATGAAAAATTCGAGAAAGAATTGTTTAAGAAGTACTGGTCATATTGTATGTGGGAAAGACTTGGCAAAGATGTCTTTAACCCAGGGAAACTCCACAGTAAGAAAGTCTTCTAACATATTTCGAAAAGTATTTCAATAGATATTCGTATGAACCTATTTCGCCCAGAAATGTGCTACGATTCCTAATAGTGAAGTTGGATCTTGATATAAGAGAAATGTTAGTCCATGTTCTGGAGACAAATTTAGAACAGTTCATGTTCTTACTAGACACTGTTTATTTAATACATGAAGATTCTAAGCTAAATGATAAAAATAATATTAACTGTTGTATGGGTCAGTGCACTCTACTGCACACACACGGTTCTGTAACTACAGAACACCAAAAGACCGTTGTATTCACTTTGTGGCACAGCCAGCAGCGTCTTCACTGCTTAATGGTCAGCCTATTGACTGGAGTGTTCCGAATTCTAAGAAAAAGACGAAGAACTGATGATAGGTACCATCCTCGATATTTCATTACTGAAGTAGGTCAGTGGCAATGCAACAACAATAGTAATCGATGGGATAACTATGTTGGAAACCTCAGTTAGATACATATAAATGGTACTCGCCAGCAAAGTGGTCCAGTATAAATCTACGCCGTTGACGTGAGCTTCCAAGAACAAAACCGAACAGTAAATATTTTTGAGGTGACAGAATAAACCCACTCAACTATGACCAATTTACCAAACTGGATGTGTGTGCACTATGCGCTCTATAAATCATCATTGGATGGAATGGGGCAAAGAACATAATTGAGTGAACCTGTTGAGGTCTAAAGAAGGCAGGCATCAGAGAAGAGTTTTGTACTTACTATATATGCCATGACCAATTTAAAGATATAATTCGAGTTACCATTAATTCTATTGTGGGTAAAGTTCCCACTGCAGTCGTCTTGGCACTTGTGCTACATTGAATGTGATGTGCAAGAGATTATTTTAATAAAATCAGTGAGGTTTCGAGGGTAAAACTAGATGGCTTTTTGTGGCGAATGGGGTAAGGTCGTGACGTGTGGAAGGGCCGACACAGATTTAGGTGATTTTAGGAAATAGAGCCATAGTCTGCCACATTCCTATTTGTATATGGATTAATAGTCGAATGCACTTTTACATACAATTTCTGAGGGAGAGATATACAAATATAAACTTCAACTACATCAGGTACTATATCATTGTCAATGGCGAAAATATTATTGTAGATTTGATAAAAACGAAAGCCAAACATGGTAAATACTGGCAAGGCATCAGAGTTAAGCTTATTGAGGCAAAATGTGCACAAATCAGTAGCCAGCCTTCTCACTGTAATTTATTGAAAAATGACAAAACTCTCCAATGAGAAAGTGGTATTATCTTTAACTATTAACGACCAGTAGCAGACCAGACTAGAAGATTTGTTACTGAAACACATAGAAGTATTTAATAAGGAGCTTGGTATCACATTTATGAATACTGAATGGAAGAACTGGCACATAAAGTTTAATGTCAAACTTCATACTCTATCCCATGGAGAAAAAGAAGGTCAGCACCAAAGATATACCTTAGATGTTAGATTGGAGAATTATTGAACTATCACTGCAACCTTAATGCAGTTCTTTATTAGCAGTAGATAAAAGCCCAGTGGTAATGTCTGCCTCATACTAAATGCATAAACTCTTAATCAAATCAATGTTCTGGTTCACACTATATGAACAACTACAAAAAATTTTTGGTGCAAAGTTCGTTACAGTCAGTGGTCTGAGTAATTCATATGGGTAGGTTAGCCATTCAGAAGAATCTACAAAATACTCAGCATTCATGTTTGCAAGAATAAAATATCACTTAACTGTGTTGGTCTGAATGTAGGTTCAGGTGTCTTTATTACTGCATCAGACACTGTATTAGGTACTGACATACTGGACATGATAACCTTACATGTAGACAATTTATACATAACTATATCATCCTCAGAAAAGTATATTGATTTGTTAGAAAGGACATCACGAAACTTTTTAAGTGCAAGAGTCACAGCAGATCTCCAGAAATCAATGTCTGGGAGAGACTAAATCAAACTTAATGGCCATGTGACTCCTTCTACAGGATCCATATAAGATAAGTGCAATAACAATTTTTCCAAATCCAAGAACTAGGAAACAGCTAAAGACATTGCTAGGACTGTATTCATTTTTAGACATGTTGTGCCTGATCAACTACAAAACATTAGAGCATTATTAAGAATATTAAAGAAAAAATCTATCCTAGATTTCGAAAAAAATGAACGTTCAGGATGATCTAAGACAATCAAAATTATGCTGGTGAATTTTAAAATTTTACTGCACTGTTATATGGATAAAGATATCTCTATTGGCGCTAATACCTCTTCCTCAGGCTTGGTGGCATATATAATTAAATTTAATTAAGGAAATGGTAAATTTGATGTTAATGTAATAGTTTTTGCTAGCTATACCCTTTCAAAATGCCAACATGATTATTGTGTGACAGAACTGGGATTTCTGTCCACAGTCTGGGCCTTTAAAACTTTTAATTACCATATTTTTGGTACACCTTTTCAAGTTTTCTGTGATCAATCACTTTGGTTTTCTTATGATGTATAAAATGCTTCATGCACACAAGGCTATTGGTCATTACTCTTACAGAAATATGGTTTTGAAACAGTACATGCCCGTGGAATCGAGTATGTAGTGGCAGGTCACCAAAGAATTTACTAGAGTTTTCTGAACTTGCAGAAAACATCTCAGGTTACAGAGTGTTACTGAAGGAAGACAGCAATAACGCACAGTACTTCTTGGACATGTGTAGGAACATGGCAGATTTACCGGCTGCTGACCAGAAGAAAAATGTTAAATTCATTAATTCATATGGGCCCCTCCCCTTCTGTACATTTAACCCACCACTATAAAATACATAATGAAGTAGTTTTCTATAGGCGAAGTGTACAGTCCGACACATTTTGTGCTTGTATGTGCATTATTTGTCGGGAGGCTTTGATTTGGTTTGCACATCATGGATGGAGACATTATGGTGTAGAAAAGCGTTTGGGAAATATAAATCTTTACTATTACTTCCCCAACATGTGGAGGCATGTGGAACACCTTGTAAAACTTGTAGGGTTTGTCAGAAAAAAGAACCATCAAACAAATGTTGTCATATGGAAGTGCACCTTGTACTACCAACCAAATAATTGCAAACTATGTCTTCTGATATAGCCAGAGCTCTGTCTTCAGCTAGTGATGGTGTCATGTACCTAATAACATTTTAACCCATATTATTCAAAATATATCAGATTATATTCCACAAAAGTCTATCACAGCAAGTCTGTTTGTCAAAAGAATTCTGTTTGCCTTTGTACCAAATATTCGCTAGCCTGTTGACGTACATTCCGACAATGCATCAGATTTCACCGGCAGAAAATGGAGAACATTTTTTAGGTATTCAAAATTAAGAAATATTCACGTGAGCTTGACAGCTACATGTGCACTTAATAATACATATAACAAACAGGGATGTTGGATAGACTGTTGTGAATTATTCGAGCAGGTAATAAACAGTATGCCACTCTGTACTAGAAAGTAATTGCAAGCTAAAGTTTTTAGAAGGTAAGGGAAAGGAACAAGTTTACAGATCCTCTTCCATGACTTCCAACGGAAGAATGGTCTTCGAAAGATAAAGTAATACAAGTTTTAGTGACACTTAAAGAACAAGCACATCTGAGGAAAACTTATTATGCTAAGAGGCTAGTTCATGTGTCCGGTAGAAGATTCTATAATTGTGAAAACACATCAAAAATCTTATCTTCTCCACCGTAAGATCCACAAATAGCAATTACTTTACACAGGTCTTACTAAAATAATCGGGATTACTTAGGACTGGAGCAACTTGTTAGCCGATCCTGGAACCAACAAAATAAAGGGTTTCCATTCCCATTGTCAAATTACGAACTATCCACACTGATGATTAATCCTGTTTGAATTTCACAAATGTTTCTGTTTACATGAATATTTAGTTGTATGTTAGTAATTAACTTAATTAATGATTCCTGGAGAAAATGTTAGAACCTTGTTTACACAAGGAATACATATAAGATCGGAGAAGTCCACGTCGGCCGCCGAGCTGTTTACAGTTGGACGCTTACTGCTTATGGATGATTTAGATGGCTAGTGCACAAAAAATGTTCGCCACTATAGTTGTGCTTATGAGATTGGCTGAATATTGGACACTGCTGTGTCTCAAAATGCCTAATTGAAATGTTTATATGTAAATGTTACCTAGCACAGATGCAAATGAAACATACGTTGGTGTTGGTGTGTAGCTTGTGTGGACTGTAAACTACGACATAGAGAACTGCCTTCAGCACCATCCCCCAGTATCTATGTACAGAGTCATGATGTGCACAAGGAATTTCAACTATCTTTGCCAGTTTAGTAAAATTACTTTGATGTTATCTTATTTAAAGAACCTCTACTTGCATTCCCAAAAAGGAGAGACATTTGCCTATAAAACCATATCCTTTACTGTGTAAACAATTTGTTCCATGTGATTCTTGAGTATCTCCCGGCGTATTTGATAATCAAAAAATCCACGGGTGTGCTGCCGGTCTATAGTGT
This sequence comes from Schistocerca americana, assembly GCF_021461395.2. Taxonomy (NCBI): domain Eukaryota; kingdom Metazoa; phylum Arthropoda; class Insecta; order Orthoptera; family Acrididae; genus Schistocerca; species Schistocerca americana. The sequence continues at coordinate 127,217,082 of NC_060122.1, read as the reverse complement.
CCAACGGGCACAATATTTCGGCGATCATCCATGTCGCCATCATCAGGTGAGCTGACGGACTGAGCTCCTGTGAACGTGCCGGCACGGAGATCCGTACGGTATGGCTGCTGAGAGGGAACTGGTTTCGGTCGCGGCGGCGGCCGATTGAAATACCCTCCGCCCGCGGCGCGCTCCCTCCGTCGTCCGCGCCCCGCGCCACGGTCACGTGGTGGAACAGATTGCGACGGCGTCTGAGATGACGTCGGTGTGATGGCTCTGTCCGCCGTGGTCGTCACAATTATACGTTTGCTCGATTTACTCTTGATCAACCCAATCGCTGGTTCCCAAGCCTTGCTATGATTATAGCCACAGTCACGGTTTATGAGGTCGTCATTTGTGCGAATTTCGATGGCCTCTCTAACAACGCTGACCCAGTATCTCGACGTCTGTACCAGAATCCTCGTGCGGTCATACTCCATGGCGTGATTTTCCGACAAACAATGTTCAGCGACCGCCGACTTGCTCGGATACATCAGTCGAGTGTGCCTCTGGTGTTCACGGCATCGATCCTCGACGGTACGCATCGTCTGACCAATATACGACTTGCCACATTGACACGGAATCTGGTACACGCCGGCCTTCTTCAAACCGAGGTCATCTTTGACGCTCCCCATCAGTGCATGAGTTTTATTTGGAGGACAAAACACAGTTCCGACTCGGTGTTTTTTCAGAATGCGGGCGATTTTCCCCGAGAGTGCGCCTGTGTATGGAATAAATGCAGTGCCTACCTCCTCGCTTGTGACTTCATCCATCTCAACAGGTTGTACTGCAGTGGCTGGGCGGAGAGCACGTTGAATCTGCCACTCTGAGTACCTATTTTTTCGAAGATGTTCCAATTCCTGGGGTAGACTCTCTGCATCAGACCATCTCTTTTCATACCCTTAAAAATTCTGTTGCGTAAAGTATTTGGTTTATCTGTCTTTCCTTGCGCCTAAAATGAGATCAGAGCTTGAGCTATGAAGGAAATGCTTTACTACTAATCATTTGTTTTATATAATATAACTGTTTCCTTGATATTTAGCTGAATTTTTGATTCTGTATTAATGACACTTAAAGATACGTGAATGATACTGTTACTAGATATACGTCGACTCGGAACAGTGATTTACCGTTTTTAAGTTTCTAAGTAAATATTTTGGACTTGAGCTTTTTTGCTGTTCCTGATGTTTTCTGTTATGATTTCACTCTTGGGTTTGAGTTTATTGCAAATATGTAATTGGTAATTATGTGCTTTAAATGAATAAATAGTATTCTCCTGCCCTACCTGAATGGTAAGGTACAAACTGATATCAACATTTAATATGTCAGCACAGAGTGGTAAAGATCTACGCCATGGTATGAAGTCTACTGTTAATTGTAAAACATGGGTATCTTTTTGACTGAAATATGTACATATTTATCCTGCAAATGTTTCACCATAAAACTGACATCCAAGCTTGTCGCTAAGATGCATTTACTAAAGTACTACAAGACACTCCTAAATATGTATCGTCCTAGCGTCTGCAGAAATGGACAACCAGATTGGAACACCAATAAAAATTAATATTGCATTTACCTGAGCTGAGATCAGCAAAATGTTATCCAACTGGTGTTGTTGGGACAAAGGTTAAAGCCCTATTCAAGTGCGATGAGGCAGCTTTGTGTGCACTAAGTCTTACTCAAAGAATCTGACGGATGCATAGTAAACAGTGTGTTCCAGCGTGGAGCAACTGACAGTCTCATCTGCTGCCAGCATAGTCTATGTGGAGTACTATGTACACTGTCATTATTGACGTAACTGTACACTAAGCATATACGAAAAGTCACTCGACAGGGACACTTTCTCAGTGCATGTTGTGGGCATTAACTGTTCAGGACTGATCTTGACCTCAACTGCTGATTCAAAATAATAAATTTAAATCGCAGTATATGGGATGCTAAGCAATGTTTTGAAAATGAATTGTGGGAGGTCTCCCCACGCTTAACATGGATCAATTTGAGTATTTAAGTTAATCACCGTTGTTCTTATCCGTGTGAAAGATTACTTGTGTACTAACGAACATCTTTTCAACAAAAATTAAGTAAGCTATTCATTATGTTATTCTGATTCCTCTGCAACTTTACATGTAATCTGATTACGAGGGGTTACCTGATACCTCTTTGAAATGTACAGAAACTACCGTAAGGTATCGTACCTCCAGTTCCAGTCATCTGCTTCACTGTGCAGATCCTATTTGTCACACTAACAACAATCGGCTACATCCATTCCTTCAGTCCATTTTACTTTGTCTTCGTGAATCTGACCATTACCATTGTCGAACATCTCCAGCTCCTGATTTTCATTGGCTTTCAATATGAAGTGAGACTATTTTTAAATTGATCTTATACCTGCCGACATATGGACCTAAACTGATTTTATAAAATGGAGCATAGTTAAAACAATATAAACTGCACATGCAGAGACTTTTAAAACATATACTAAATGCCACTATCCTAAGGAATATATTTCGTTACCTGACAAAAAGTGTATCATATAAAAGACTCAGATGACACAACCCATTGCCCAACACCTTACTAACCAGTGTGTTGTATCTGCGGTGTCCATGAGAATGGACTTTGGTTGCTTGTCATCGTCTTAAAATCTTCCGTCGTTCAATGAAAGCTCCACACTTACTTTCTGATTTCCCAAATGAATGAATACAGTTGTTACAAGAAATGATTACTGCTGACAAGACAAGGTGATCAGCACACTGAGTGACCAGAAGAGCAAAATTTTCCTATTATTCATTTGATAAACTAAACTGAAATTTCAGAATGAAGCTTCCTATGTACCTGAAACCATGAATTTGTATTCCAAACACTGGCTGACAACTGTGAGACTGCGGACTCCTTTAAAAACTAAGGGTTACTGTGTGAGAAGCGGATATGTGCATGCTGACTTGTGGTAGATGCATATATGCATGATGCGAATTTCTACGAGAGAGAAAAACGAGCAAAGGTGTGGAGCACAGACGTAATTTCCTCAGTACTAAAAATTAAATTAAATGGGTCGGATATAGGTAGGCGAGTGGATAGCTAGTGCACTGCAGGTCTTATTGGAGTTCAAATTGACTGGGACGACGACCTATGAAAAGTAAATAACTCACATCAGGAAATACGTCCATACAACCTCTGAAAAGTATAACTTTCCGTAGGAAGTAAAGCAGTGGTCTTTACCAAACAGTGGATGAAAACTGATTAATAGTTGTGGTGTCGACGATGATGTAGTAAACGCTACCCGTTATACAGTAACTTGGAGATTAATCCGTGCTTTGACATCGTAATGTGAGAGATATACAGCCGAAGCATCCACCAAGAATTTCTGTATTCGCCTCAGAACTCAAGAGAGTCCTAAATTATAACCATGTAGGACGGACCACAATATTAGCTAGTTAATAGCATGGTCTGAAGTGATTGTTCTCAACCTGAGAGCTTGTTATATTAGATGCGTGACGTTGACCTTCAATACGTAGGAACGTATCACAATATACATAAATTACCTGGTGGATGACATCGGAAGTTCACTGAGGCTTTTTGCAGATGATGCTGTGGTATATCGAGAGGTTGTATCAATGGAAAATTTTACTGAAATGCAGGAGGATTGCAACGAATTGACGCATGGTGCAGGGAAAGGCAATTGAATCTCAATGTAGACAAGTGTAATGTGCCGCGGATACGTAGAAAGATAGATCCCTTATCATTTAGCTACAAAATAGCAGGTCAGCAACTGGAAGCAGTTAATTCCATAAATTATCTGGGAGTACGCATTAGGAGTGATTTAAAATGGAATGATCATATAAAGTTGATCATCGGTAAAGCAGATGCCAGACTGAGATTGATTGGAAGAATCCTAAGGAAATGCAATCCGAAAACAAAGGAAGTAGGTTACAGTACGCTTGTTCGCCCACTGCTTAAATATTTCTCAGCAGTGTGGGATCCGTACCAGATAGGGTTGATAGAAGAGATAGAAAAGATCCAACGGAGAGCAGCGCGCTTCGTTACAGGATCATTTAGTAATCGCGATAGCGTTACAGAGATGATAGATAAACTCCAGTGGAAGACTCTGCAGGAGAGACGCTCAGTAGCTCGGTACGGGCTTTTGTTAAAGTTTCGAGAACATACCTTCACCCATGAGTCAAGCAGTACATTGCTCCCTCCTACGTGTACCACGCGAAGAGACCATGAGGATAAGATCAGAGAGATTAGAGCCCACACAGAAGCATACCGACAATCCTTCTTTCCACGAACAATACGAGACTGGAATAGAAGGCAGAACCGATAGAGGTACTCAAGGTACCCTCCGCCACACACCGTCAGATGGCTTGTGGAGTGTGGATGTAGATGTAGATGTAGATGCAGAACGCCTGTAGTCCTTAACTTCTTTCACTTGAGATACATGTAAATACTTTACTCACTATTAAAGATTATGTAATTAGAAAAATATTTTGTAAACGTTTTATCTGAGACTATTTCATTTCATGTGGTGTATGTGCTAAATTATATTATATGTAACAGGTTCATGCCTTTGGAATATAGAATTAGGTTAAATACAACAGATCGAGGGAAGTCCCTCTGCTACTGATAGGTTTAGGCGGGAAAGTGAAAGGTGGCATGAGGTAACGCGAGAGGTCTGTTTGCAGGATGGACTCGCTGGACTTCGAAGAATAAATTTCCCGAGAGACTAGTGACGCAGCGGTTTCTAGGTGGATTTCATATCCTTCGGATGTGAATGATTATTAGCCATTGTATCACAGTATTTATTTAAGAACTACAGATTTTCCTACGTATTGAAGGTCAACGTCACACAGCTAATATAACATGCTGTCAGGTTGAGAATAATCACTTCTGGTCAAGCTAATGACTAGATAATATTGTGTTCCGTCCTACATGGTTGTAATTTAGGAAACAATGCAGCCCATTACTTAACAATTCCTGTTTAGCATTTTAGGGATCCTCCCAAAGAGATAGATTCAGGCTAGTTTGAATGGGGGTACTGTAGGCGTGGTTGTTACCAAACGCCGCAGATGTATTCACAGTATGTGCTTCCGTCGTTGGAATTCCATACAGTGGACCACATGATTTCTAACAGATATCTGGAAACCCGTCCGTGATACCAGCATCTAATTCTGTCCACAATCTTCACGAATCTCAGGGGACGAGAAGTTGGAGCGACAGGACAGCTGGTTCTAGATGAGTTAGGATATTGAGTAACCATTTCTGCCCCACTGGATCATAGATCCTCTGATACAATACTCCGTTAGTTAACTGGAAGTCTCGTTTGGTCACTACTTCTTTCTTCAGTGCTCCTGTAGCTTCATCAGTGTTGGGTCTTCCCTCTCTTCAGAAGTAACGCCATATATGACGATGATTTAGATTTTATTCACACTACTCTGTTCTGCCAGTGGAGTCCTTAAAAGGCAGGCAGCAATCTTATGCTTGCGTCAGCTGTAGTGTACATCTGTGGCTTATACGCATGAACCCTCAGCGCCCATCTCGCCAGTGGAGTCGACAAATCCTTGTTGCTTTAATAGCCAAGGGACAGTAGCCGCCAGTAGTTGATTTTTAAGTTATACACTGAGTTGATAAAAGTCATGGATACCTCCTAATATCGATACTTCCTAATATCGATACCATCTTTTGCCTGGCGTTGTGCAGCAACTCGACGTCGCATGAACTCAACAAGTCATCAGGCGTCCATGGCAAAAATATTGAGCCATGGTGTCTGTACAGCCGTCGATAACGGCGAAAATGTTGTCGGTGCAGGATTGTGTGCACCATCTGACCCCTCGAAAATATCTCATAAATGTTCCGTGGGATTCCTGCCAGGTCACCTGGTTCGATTAAAATATTGTGTCATGGTTTCTCTACAGATCTCCATAATTGCGAAATAGTTGTCGGTGCAGCATTTTGTGCACGAACTGACTCCTGGAAAATATTTCATAAAGGTTCGTTGGGATTCAAGTTGTCTCATCTGGGTGAACGAATCATTCACTCGAATTGTCCAGAATGTTCTTCAAGCCAATCGCGAACAACTATGAACTGGCACACTATCATCCATAAAAGTTCCGTAGTTTTCAGCAAAAATGAAGTCCATGAATGGTTGAAAATGATCTCCAAGTACACGCACATGACGATTTCAAGTCAGTGATTGGTCCACATGGACCGAGGAGCCAGTTTATTCCATGTATCCACAGCCAAAATCATTATATTGTTGACATCTTGGGTGAGGGTCTGCACCTCACTCGAGCCCTATGATCAGATGTTACCAACTGAAATCGGGACTCATCAGTCACGCCTTGCAGCAGTGACAGCAGCAACTACTACCACCTGATGATGACGAGCAGTTGCATCGATAAAATATTGTTCGAGTCACACGATACGATCCGGCGCCAAACCCGAGAAGCATATTTGCGATTTTGAATGTTTTGTAATTTCTATAGCCAATAATTTAAAGGATATTAGAGATTGACTGCAAGCATAATATATGGTCACCAGTACACTATATTTTCATGAACTACGTATTGTTAACTAAAATTTCTACAAAGGAGCAAATAACTTATCAAGGGATACTTACGGCTCCAATGGACAACAGGGACGTTTAATAACTTTTTGAAAATACTTTATTTCTATAGTTGGCAGTCTCACGGCGTACCAACTATGCAACTAAGAGATCGAAACACTTGACGCTTGCACAGCCTTACTGATGACACATCGTCGATAAACGCTTTCTCCTACCCCTATTTAATTACATTAGTAAGTACTCTATCCCCTACTTAATTGACTTCGGCTCAGAAGATAAGAATCACGGACTACCAATGCATTCAGACGTCCTTGGGAAGGGACAATACAGTCAGTAGTGCATTTAGGTCGGGTAGAGGTCAGAACAACGTCGATGTCTGACCACCCAAGAGATGCGTGTGCAGGTAGATGCCTGTCTGACGTCCAGAGACGTAATGGAAAGAGTATTACAATATCAAACATTTACCGTCTACATAATACAGCAGTTGTTGCTTCGACGATCAGGCAGCAGTGTGGATAAGGTTGGCAGTAGTGTACCGCCGTGGAGTGTTTTGGTCAGCACTTGGTGTGCAGTTGGTGGCGTGTCGGCTGAGTAGCAGTGAAGTCAACGTTGCTTGCGTTTGCGCTCCGCCTCATCTACGCCAACTGAGGCCCCGCCCGGCCACCTATGCACCCAGGGTAGGCGTCTATCAGCTATGCTCAGAGTACGTGAAGATACTCAGAGAAATATTGTGACCTTCCGTCGGGAGAGAGAGAGAGAGAGAGAGAGAGAGAGAGAGAATGGTGCCATGGAAGTCCGACAAAAGAACAGAAGCGAGACGCAGCAGTGGCTCGACCACACGATGACGGAATACGATCTGCTCACAGGTCCTACTGGTCGGGCCTCCTGAAGGCTTGCCAGACGTTGATGGCCACAAATCCCCATCGGTCTCTAGTCAGTAGCTGACATCACAGCTCAAAGTGACGAAGTCCCTCTAGATAGGACTCTCTGCTTCAACTTGCTACTCCACAGAAGACAGAAAGCAATGATACGAGTGGAGCGTCGGCCGTCAGCGGCTTCCATTTGGGAAAAGATTAGATTAGATTTACTTTCATTCCAATTGATCCGTAGTGAGGAGGTCCTCCAGGATGTAGAACATGTCAGAAGACCAATAATACATGGGAAATATTTACAACTCAAACAAATAAGCTAATGTACCAGTCCACAGGTCCCAAGTGGAATGATCGTAATTTTTTTAATGTACACTATATGAAAGAGTCATTTTACAAATACCAATGCACTAAATTTAAAATATTAAAGTCGTTTTATTTATAAGGTAATAAACATGTAATAGAACTAGTATAATACTTATTTACGATGAACCCATTGCTGCACTGAAATAGTGCAGAAGCTAGATTGTACTTAGACATACACACATACACACACACTCACTTATTTACAATGAACACATTAGTAAACTGAAATTGTGCAGAAGTTATACAGTTGGTTCTACTGAGAAATTTATCAGTGAAGCAGTAGGAATTGGCCACCAATAAATCCTTTAGTCTTATCTGAAACTGAATTTCATTGCCAGAATTAGATTTTCACTCTGCAGCACAGTGTGCGTGGATACAAAACTTCCTGGCGGATTAAAACTGTTCATTGGTTGTTAACGTTTTTGTGGCTGCTGGCAAGTTATTTAAAATGTGTGTTCCTGATCAATGAACACATTTTAGTACAAGAGTAAGTGACTTTAAATCTTTGTGAAGAATATTCTTACCTCTAGTATTGATTCCATGAATTGGGCTGTGGGTTTGAAAAAGTGATATATCCTTAATGACAAATTTCAGTAAGGAATAAATATATTATGAAGCAGTAGGTAGTATCCCTAGTTCCCTTAACAGGTTTCTGCAAGATGTTCTTGAGTTCACACCACATATAACTCTTACTGCACCTTTTTGTGCCCAGAAAGATTTAGCTTGGCTTGATGAATTACCCCATAAAATAATACCATATGACATTATGTAATAACAGTAAGCATAGTATGCCAGATTTTTCATTTTTATATCCCATATGTCTGACACAATTCGCATTGCAAACAGAGATTTGTTAAGATACTTCAGCACTTCTGTGGTGTGCTCCTCCCAGTTGATTTTATTATCAAGCTGTAACTCCAAGAATTTAACACTGTCTACTTCTTCTATCTGCTTGTCATCGTATGTTCGGCATACTCTCGTGGGACACCCCTAACAAGTTCTGAACTGTATGTGAAACGTCCCCTTAGAAAGATAATACATGACTGTGCTTCAACTGACACACAATATTTCTTTAGCGCAACGCAGTCTGACTTTCAGTAACCCCTACAAGAAAATGGCCCTGACTAAATTAACCTATACGTTTCACAAATCACTTACCTCACAAAAATCTTCGTTACTCGAACTACTGCAATACAGCAAGCGCCACTACCGCCAGCTGAATAAAAGATCCAAACTACGGAAGGCACTAACTACTGATAGGCATAGTTAGCAAATGAAAGATTTTAATAGAGAACAAACAATGTATTTACCTTAATAGTCACAATATATATAGCACTTCATGACATCCATTCTTACAAATGTACTGTTTCTGATGGACACACCTCCAGATTATCCATTCTCAAAAATCCGCCACCTCACTTCCCCACATCCACCACTGCTGGCGGCTCGCCTCCAACTGTGCAACGCTACGTGCTGTTAACATCCAGCTGCCCAACACTACAATGGCCAACAACAATGCAAACCAGCCACAGACTGCACACAGCACAGCCAGTGATTTTCATACAGAGCGCTACGTGGCCTTACCAATAAGAAAAACTAAACAGCCTACTTACATAGCCCCCATGCTTCGAGAAAAAATTTTAAAAATGGTTTTTGGCACTGGCCAGTACATATTTGTTAAAAATTTTTTCACAATTACAATAAAAAAGAAATCAAATGCACACACTTATTGATACAATGTTGGTCAAAAGATAAAATTTTCTCACAGTCCATAAAGACAGTCCTGATCATTCATCAAAGTAAAATAGCAGTGTTTTTCTCAAAGTCTGAGCAGCAAAAGAAAATGCACATGGAAGTAATAGATTTCCATGCAGTCTTGAAGAAGTAGTGTTGTCCTTCCAACGCAAAGACAGTGTTGACTTTTGACATGCCGACAGAAAATGGGCCACAACAGAGCAAACACACAGCAGAGTCATTCGAAGTTTCGAAGAATATTGGTAGGTAGGTCATCACAGAGCAGACCCACTACAGTCTTGGTAGAGAGTATGGTATTGGTGGGCCACCAGAGGTGCAGACCCACTGCAGTCTACTGTGACTGTGCAGGTGCACAATCACCATTGAAGAGTCTTGCGGTGAATATAGCAAGTCCATGAACCACCACTTGTGTACTCACAAAAAATTTGTTTGAAATGTCCTTAGAACCAGCAATGCTGTTATCCAGTCCCTTGCTGAATTATTAACACGCGTGCAAACACTAACAGTCCTCTTTTTTTCACACATTGTGCTTATACTATGACCAACAGAAATGTGTGCAGTGAAATGAATGCTTACAAGTTACTTAATTTGATAAACTGGTGTCAATTACAATTTTATAACATGAGAATACAATTACAGAGATACAGAAAACATCATTAAATATATAATAATACAGATAACATTTGTAGTAATACAGGCTTTACAAAAGAATAGAAATAAACATATACATCAGTGTTACGGGAATTATGACATAAGTAAATATATAAAATAATGAGAATAGTATCTGAAACATTAATTTCACATATGGGCATTGAAACAGAACAGAATTAACCATGTCTAAACATCTTTACAAAGTAAATAACATATTATTAATGCAAATTATATTTGAGGATAACAGTATTCCTCATCATAGTGAAGTAGCTGAGAATTAGAAAAATTCTACAATATAAATCTTATCAGATAATCACGTGAAGACAGGAAGAACACAAATATGCAAGAGTACACAAACACATAGCAGAATAACACAGGAGGAAAGGACAGGGTTTGTTTTCAGTGTAACATTTGGTACTGCAGTCCAACCCAAAACTTCATTCCATAGATCTTTCCTCTTATTTCAACATTTGTTTCCACCAAAAAAATCCTATCCAAGCATGCTTTCTGTATTTATATGTTCACATATTTCTTACCTCATTATTTATTTTGCATTATCTTACCTCATCATTTATTTCCAAGAAAATCCTACCTCAACCTGTTGTCCCTAAACCCTACTTTTTTGTTCTTATCCTCATCAAAATACATTTTGGGCCAAACCATTTTCTTATAGCTTCTCAATGCATTTCGTTCCATTCATCACAACTCATTCTCTTATATACCCTACCCCATCTTAAGCTAACTTAAAACTACTGAGTTTGGATACTAAACTAAGGGACGAGGTAATGCAGCAGTGCAAAACCATTAACACAAACAGCAATGATAAAAAATGCAAATTGGCAAAGCAAGCAGCATAAATTAACAAAGCAAATGCAATATTACAACTAACATAAGGCAATACGCAGCAAACAAGAAAAAGAAATGTGTAGTAAAACTGGCTTAACAGAGTAATACAAAGTCAAATTCAGTAACATTGTGCCTGACAAACAGCAGCAGCAAATGAAATAACTTATATCTAAACATGACAAAGCTCAAGTAGAAGAAAATATTACAGTAAAAATGGACATGTATAATACCTATGTCACATCCTAACATTAGAGTGATGCATCACAAGAACTTACTCTGCAAGAAAGTTACCAAGTCATTAAAAAATTATTTATGCGATTCCTGTGAAGGGAAATGTCTATTTTTGCTCCTTCGTTTTTTTTTAAGTGGATCATGAAGTTATTATTTACTGGATCTGTTGGCATAAAATATCTATATTAGTACATCTATTAAATTTGATTTTAACCAATGCTGCAGTGCAGCTAGAACCTAGATATTAAACAAAGTGAGTAATCCCCCAGCTAGAAAGACAATAGATGTAAAATGTTTCTCATCATTTCATTAGGCATTTTAGTAAATAACATAAATTAAGAGCTCCAAAGTATAATCATATGTTATCAAGTGTGAGCGTGTCGTATTTGCGATGCTTTCTACAAAGAAATGTCAATAGCGAGGATAATGGCCTCCTTTTTTCTCCACTTTTTTCACCGCTACAGTGACAGTTTGATGCAAATAAAATTTCACAGGTCGAAATATTAGCGTTACAAATCTGTAGAAACTAAATCCTATAAATATAGCAGTGCCCAAAGAATTTTCGCCACCATTGTGATACATTCACGCTTTTACACACATTTCATAACTCTTAAAGGACGATTCTTGGTTTCCAACATCCTTTTTCACAAAACAGAGTCCCTAACCACTACTCATTACTCCTTACTTTATTACATATACACATACTCGTCGACACGTCAATCTTGCGGTGACACTTCAATATTTCATCATTATAAATACATAGCATAATCAAATTCCTCATATAGCATCAGCTTATTGATCATAAACATACCTCAACAGCATAATACACATTGTCATAATAATAATAACATCATAAAAACTCAGCCAAATCTCAAAAACGTCGTAGCTTTCTGTAACAATTTCAAAACCTAAAAAAAATTCTCTGCTCATTTCAATAGTGTCATCTACCTCAAACATACTTTAAAAATCATTATCCCATACCAAATACATCATTCCAAGCTCTCATAGTATCACAATGGTTCCGAAAAATAAGAACTGTTCACAAAGTACAGACAAAATACAATTTCATAAGTGTGAAACTATCCAACTGTGTAATTGTGTAAACATGTGTCACTGACATAGTAAACAATTTTTTGTTTCTCTGTTAAATAATCAGATAGCTGTGTAATTCTGTGTTAGAGAAAAATGGTACCGATGTGTAAAGTTGTATAAGCAAATACCATATTAGCTAGGTCTCCTTGTGATTGCCAAACACATGGTACACAAAGTAAGCGTGTACCCCCCTGAGGATTAATGTAATTATACCCTCAGGTGTTACAGATTACAGCAATGGAATGAAATGTATCACGGAAAAACTTTGTATCTTTGTAATTCAAAAACCTTTAAAAATAAAAGTTTTAAGTACAAAATTAATCACTCTAATACGTGTACTGTAGCGCTAAACTGTGCATCTTGTTGTAATATAATCTCTGTGGAAGTGTAGTAGTTATCGTCCTCTTCTTCTTCTTCTTCTTCTGCTTTTACGGCCTCATTGGACCACTTCAGTCAATCATTTCTGGTCCTCTTCTTTGGTATTTTCCCCTTCCGAGTGGCCCAGTATGTCTTCATTCGTTCCGATGCTTTTCGTCGTTCCTTATCTGTAAATACCCTTTTCATTGTATGTCGTTTGTCAATTTTTGGTTTAAATCTTATTTCTGTGTCCCTCAACTTCTTTAAATTTGGCGTTTTGTTCTGCAAATCATCCAGAGTTATTTCCAGTTCTTCCATATCCTCTCTTATTTCCTTAAGCCATCCTCCTTGTTGTTTCAAATTCCAGAGTTTCTCAATAATTTTCCTTGATAATCTGGTTTCTGGTGTCCTCAGAATGTGACCACAAAAAGAGATCCTTTTCTTTCGTATAGTATCAGTGATGGGCTCCAGTTCTCTGTATACCACTTCATTTGGAACTATCCGCCATTGCCCAGCTTTTTGATATTTCTTATTTATGCATGTTCTAGCAATTCTTCTCTCTACTTTTAAAATTTTGTCAATTCTGTTTTTCTGGGTGACTTTAAAAAGAGTTTCATTTCCGTATGTAACCTCTGATTGAACCACCGTCTTGTAATGTTTTAATTTTGTTTTAATTGATAGACATTTTTTATTGTACGTAGACCATGTTAGTTTTTGAGCTTTTATCATTTTATTAGTTCTTGCTCGCCATGCAGGTTTCTCGTCCAATTTATGTGTTATAATTTCACCCAGGTATTTAAATTGTTTCACTATTTTAATTTCCCTATTGTTCACTGTGATGTGATCTATTACAAGTGGATCCGTTACCATTATTTCAGTCTTTTCAAATGATATCTGGAGTCCTAATATTTGTGCTATATTTTGTAAGCTTTTTATTTGTTTCGTGGCTTCCTGAATATTATTAGCTAGTAATGCTAGGTCATCAGCAAATCCCAAGCAATTTAGGTTTATTTTATCTTTCTTAGTTTCAATTTTAATATTCATAGGATTTTCCTTGTACCATTCTCTCATTACATATTCAAGAGCACAATTGAATAGCAATGGTGATAAACAATCTCCCTGTCTCAACCCTGTTTTAATCGTAAATGGTTCAGATATTTCTCCTCTAAATTTTACTTTGGATTTGGTGTTTGTTAAGGTTAACTGTATCATTTTTATTAATTTAAGATGAAGTCCAAAATTCCTTAATATTTTCATCATTGAAGATCTATGGATGCAATCATATGCCTTTTTGAAATCTACAAAGGTTATGACTAGTTGTTTTTGCCTTCTTTTGTAGACATCCATAACTAACTTCAAGGTGATTATCTGTTCTGGGCAGCTTCTCCAGGATCTAAATCCTCCTTGATATTCTCCCAGTTCCAGTTCTAATTGATCTTTACAGCGGTTGTATAGTATTCTTGACATGATCTTATACGTGCAGTCCAAAAGGGAAATTCCTCTATAGTTGTCTGGATTTGATTTTTCTCCTTTCTTATGTAATGGATGTATTATAGCAGTAGTCCAATTTTCTGGAAATTTCTCTTCATTCCAGATTTTTACTATGCATTGGTGTAATGCTATCTTTACTGGTTCTGCTGCATATATCCAAAGTTCAGCAAATGTTTGATCTTCTCCACTTGCTTTGTAGTTTTTGAGTTCATTCAGAGCTCTGTGGACCTCATTAATTGTAAGTGGATTTATATTTTCTGCTGGTGTTTTAATTGGGGTTTCTGTGTTTATCTGAAGAAGTTCTGGGGGATCTTCACAATTTAGTAATTTGTTAAATGTTTCTGCTAGAATTTCTGTATTTTTACTATTGCTATGGGCTATGTTATTATCTATATCTGTTAACATTAATGTTGGAGGATCATATCTTTGTAATTCTCTGCCAAATATTTTGTAATAGTCTCTTGAGTTTGTTTTTTCACTATTTGTTTCTATCATTAGAAGTATATCTTTCTGGTACTGACATTTAACTCTCTTTATTATTTTTTGTGTTGTCTTCCTTTCTTTTGTGAGTTCCAAATATGATTTCTCTGTTTTTCATTTTGATGCCTTAACCAGGCTTGGTGTCGATCCAACACTGCTTCATCACATTCACCGTTCCACCACTGGTGTTTTTTCCTTGGATTTATAGGGGCAACTTGTTCAGCTATTTGTTTGAATTTGGGAGTTATTTCTTCCAGATCATCTGTTATTTTTATATCCCTGGTTTGTGCTTCATAATCCTCATTTTGTATCAGTTTATGAGGGTCATAGGTTCTCTTCTTCTTCTGGTGGGATTTTTTCTTTGCTGATGGGGTTAATTTAATTTTAATTTTTATCATGTAATGATCTGATCCGGTATCTGTCCCTCTCAGTACTTTCACATTGTAAATTTCCTTGTGGTAATTCTTATCCATGCAGACATGGTCCAGTTGCCATTCTCCTTTTTTCCAGTCTGGATGTTTCCAAGTTTTTAGTTTACTTGGTGTTCTCTTAAAATACGTCGACTTTGAGATCATGTCATGGTTTCTGCAAAATTCCACTAGTCTTATGCCATTTTTGTTTGTTCTTCTTTGTGCTGTCCATTTCCCTATTATGTCTCTATATCTCTTTTCCCTTCCTAACTGGGCATTGAAGTCTCTAATTAAAATTTTGATGTGATTTTTATTAATGTTATTCGTCGTTTGATCTAAGAGCTCCCAAAATTTTTCTACCTCTTCTCTGTGTTCTTTTTTATTATTTTTATCATTTGTTGGGGCATGGGCATTTATTATTGTGTACATTTTATTCGCAGCTTTTAGAGTTAATGTTGAGAGCCTGGGAGATTGTGCTTTAAATTCTATTATGGACTCTATTATTTTCAGACTCTCCACGAATCCTGTTCCAAATTGTGGCCACTGTTTCATGACTCTTTTCCCTGGTATTCCCTTATAAATCCTATATCCTTGTGATTCTATCGGCTCCTGATCAGTATTGCTCATTTCTTGAAGTCCGGTTATGAGAATCCCCTTGCGATCCATTTCATCCGTCAGAATTTTGAGTTTGCCTGGTTGTAGGAGGGAATTTATATTGTGTGTCGCAATGTAGTTTATTTGTCCTGTCTTGAGTTTTGGTCGTCTGTCCGTTTTGGGTATTTTCAGATGCTCCGACTCATCCAAGTTATCTTTCAGGTGACTGCCCACCGTATCCGAGTGCAGTCTTCCTTGGTTATTGCCAAGCGATGGATTATTCCTTGAAAGATTTCCTTCCATGTTTGACTTTCAAAGGTAGTCAACCTTGTATGGAGCAAGCTCCGAGTTACAACTAGGGTTGTTAGCCGTAGAGGTTGTTTAGTGTTTGGTCCGCGAGAGCTATTTTATTTCGCTCAAGTCCGCAGGTAAACCGGTGAGGACCCCCCTATCCGCCACCTGGGACACGCCACGTCGGAGTATCACCTCTCCGCCTGCTATGATACCGTAGTAGGTTCGTGGGTTATCGTCCTCTGTAAGCAAAGTTCTGCTGAAATCAATGTACTTACCTCATCATAAACGAAAGTGAAATGCTTTGGGTACAGATATCGTAGCTATTACGTACCTTACCGTGATCAAGAGAGTACTATAATGTAACGTATTGTTGTGCTACGAAAAAGGCTGTCTCATTGTAGCTATACCACAAAAGTTAGTACTAAAACATGTTTTACGTTCCAGAAGAATGCAGATATAAAACAGAAACACCTCAAAAGCAACATTGTAAATGGTCACTCATTAGTAGCGTCCAGATAAAATCGTGTAGCTGTCACATAAACTAACCACTGTGTCATCTGGTATCTCACAGAAAGTACTGTAAATCCAGAATGTATTTTCAAGTAAACCAAAATGTTCCATTAAAATCTCATTATCAGTGCCAGTATATGTTCTAAGTATGTAAGCCTGATAGTCGTTACGTAATCGTGCAACTAACAAGCAAGAATGTACAAATAACAACACTGTGTCGTCTGTTCACTATCACAATGCATTCGTAATTTCTGTTTAAAAATGTTCCCTAGGTTCTAGGCTGGATAGTTAACTTCAAAACATTGTTGCATGTTAACAGTTTCTCAGTGTGACAAATTGTACTAGTAGCGTGAAGTGAAAAGTTTTATGGTAAAGACTAAGTTAAAAAACAGCTTTCAATAAACGGTTTTACATGTGAAATGTGGTGTAAACCTTTGCTCTTCCTAGTACGTAGAGTTTCAATTTCAACGCAATTATCATGTGGTATACGTCGGATTCTGTAAGGTCCATTGTAAACTAGAGAGAATTTGTGACTCAAGTGTTTCTTCTTATGTGACAATGAATGAGCTTTAATGAGAACTTTCTGACCAATATATAATTTCTTTGCATTTGCTTTGCCGTGTAGTTTTCTCCTTTTGTCTGCTGCAGATTTTATATTTTTAATAGCCGAATCAATTATGTCTTTGTGTCGAAATTTACGTGTATTCGGAAAAGGTACAAGATCTCTGATTCTGTTCGGTGATTCTTCATTCTTCAGTACAAGAATAGGTGGTAAATCAGTGGAATCATGAGACATTTCATTCAGCACGTTTTGAAATAAGTGTAAATATCTGTCCCAATACTGATGATTTCTGTGACAATAAAGTCTGCAATGCTTATTGATTTCTTTCATAATCCGTTCAGATGGGTTACAATGAAGTGAGTACAATGAAATAAAAACAGGTTTGACTTTATGGTTCCGAAGTATGCGTGACCAAACAGCAGATCTGAATTGCGGTCCGTTATCTGAAATGACTTTACTAAAGTGTCCAACTTCACGTAAGAAATTTTTAACAAAGGCGTTGGATACAGACCGTCCAGTGGCTTTACGTAACGGAGTGAAAGAAACAAATTTTGACGTAAGTTCAACAGCGACTAGAACGTACGAAAATCCATTACATGTTCTTACAAGGGGTCCCAAGAGATGAACAGCAGCAATTTTTTTTAATTTAGAAGGAATGATAGGAAACAACGGAGCACGATATGAGACAGTAGATGGTTTAGCCTTTTGACAAAGTTTACAAATAGACAAGACTCTTCGAATTCTCTTTTCCATTTTGTTAAAATAACAAGTCGTCCGAAGAATATGATAAAATTTTCGTGGACCAAAATGTGCACAGCTGAAATGAATGTACCAAATGAGCTTATTAACAAAATCGTCAGGAATGCAAAGTACCCATAGCTTGTGATCAACAGTGCAGCATTTGAACAGTATGTTGTTTCTAACCAGATAATAATGCCGAATCTGTGTGTGTGTCTTTTGATGCCATTTACTTTTGATGTCTTTCCAAATCGGATCTTTATCTTGTTCATGAGCAATGTCCTTTAAAGATGTGGTGATGAAGTTTTCAAAGGCGACATTCTGAATGTAAAGAATACTGAAATTTTTCTCGAGGTTGCCTTCTGTGTTACCTTTCTCAAGCCCAGACGGTGCGCGTGACAGTGCGTCCGCAACAACGTTCTCTTTGCCGGGAATGTAGACTATTCTGAAGTGGAATTCTTGCAGAAACAATGCCCAACGTATTAACCTGCCATGATTTAATTTTTAAGACATAAGAAATTGTAATGCACGATGGTCACTGTATACTTTTACGTGCTTACAAGAAAGAAGGAAACAGAATTTGTTAAAAGCCCAAACGACAGCTAAAGCTTCTAATTCAGTAACGGAATAATTTTTTTTCAGATTTTGTTAGCACTCGGCTCGCAAAAGCAATGGTTTTCTGAACGGTAGTGTCATTTTCTATGGCTTCTTTAAATAAATGGGCGCCAAGACCGACTTTAGAAGAATCCGTGCTAAGGCAAAAATCTTGTGACAGATCTGGATGAGCTAGTATTGGCGCGTTAAGTAACGCTTCTTTCAAAGAATTGAATTCCAACTGTGCTTGTTCGTGCCAGTTCCCAATAGTATTTTTTCCCGTGAGAGAATAAAGTTTTGGTGTTACTAGAATTTGCATATTCAGAAAACGACAGTGAAAATTTACGAGACCTAGGAAACTACGGACTTGTTTTTTTGTGTTTGGAACTGGAATGGCACTGATTGCTTCTAACTTTTCAGGATCCGGCTGAATACCTTCAGAAGAAATAATATGTCCCAATAACTTCACCTTTGTCCTACCGAATTCAGACTTTTCCAAGTTAACTGTAATTCCAGATTCTGCAAAAATATGTAACACGCTGTTGAGGATGCGATTGTGTTGTTCCCATGAGGCTTCTGCTATCAGAATATCGTCCACATATAAGGTGATGTGACGTTTTAAGAACTCAGGTAATACGGAATTTAGCCGGCGAAAGAATGTTGCCAAAGAAATGTTCAAACCAAGAGGAAGTTTCTGAAACTGATAACAAACGCCGAAACAAAGGAAAGCTGTCTATTTTCTACATTCTGGATGAAGGTCGATTTGATAAAAGCTGGATCTGAGATCAATAGAAGACAACACTTTTACGCCATTAAAATTTTGAAGAAATTCTTCCAACGTTTGCGGTCTGTCTGTTTCTGGAATGATGATAGTATTGACTTGTCTCGAACCTAAGACAAGTCTGATCGATCCATTTTTCTTCTCAACAACATGTAATGGATTGTTGTATGAGCTTACTGCAGGCTCAATAATGCCCTCGTCAAACACAGATTGTATTTCTGTTCTAACACGGTCCCTATAATGTGCTGGAATTACGTATGGCCTAACAGAAAATTTAGTATGCTCACGAACTCGAAATTGGTATTGAAATCCCTTGATTGTTCCTGTTTTGTGAGTAAAAACTGTGGAATGTGCTTGTAAAATCTCAAAAAGTTCTTGCCTATCAGTATCATTACAATTCCCAATTGTTTGAATTTTTTGCTGAATTAACTCATTAGTATCAAATGCGCCGTCGATATCATCCCTGTCAGTACTTGCAGAGTGATTGTTAGTGCCAAGTTCCGTCGAATATACCGAACTGTTGTCCAACAGGAGGTAAAGCCGATTAATTTCTTCGTCATGGTTTGAGAGCCAATCTTCATTTCAAAGCTATTGACTTACCTTCTTTCTCTAAACTTATTTCAGCATCGTGAAAGTTTAAGATTGCTTTGTATTCATTCAAAAAGTCTACTCCCAATATAATTTCCGTTGACAATAATGTAACAATAAGAGAGTTCATAGAGAAGCTGTGGCTTTGACAAAAAATTCTAAGTTGGTTTGTTGCCGTACATCTACACTTTTTCCAAAGATTGCACCGTGTAATTTAATCGTTCGATTTGTTACATCTGCTAAAGGCTGTTTCACTAATTACTGAAATGGGATTGCCAGAGTCAAGTACTGCTGTAAATTTTACGTCATTTACTGTAATGTGAATCACAGGATATGCAATGTTGTTATGTTTTACGTCGTGTTCCTGGAGTAAGATGTCCCGAATGTCTTCCATTTCTACGTAATTACTAGCTACGGCAGCTGCGTCGTCAGTTTCATAAGTAAGTTTTGTGGCTGCCAGCGGTATGAGTCACTGCCTGTTGTCTCTTTGTTGGCGCGCGTCGTTATTGGGATTTGAAGACCTACCTTCTACAAATTCACCTTGTCGAGAGGGCCCTGCTCTGTTTCCATCCCGCCAGTTCTGACGCAATTCAGGTCTATCGTTACGATCATATCGTCTATCGTCATGTCGGTAGATTCCATAGTTTCTTTCTTGTCGGTCACGTGGTGGAGAATTTCTCCCAGAATCGTAACTGCACGCTGGACCGTTGCGTCTGAAGTTATTCTGTCTACCTTGATAATAATTAGTTTGGTTCCCATATTATCTGTTCCTCTGATTGTCTCTGTGATAGTCATTACTGCGGAGAGGTGATCTTTCCCTGTAATTATTACTCCTCTGCCAACGGTTGTCATAAGGGTGGTGTCTGTTTTGGTCACGATTTACGTTGTAAGAATAACCTTGTCGTGTCCATTTATTATTTCTGTCATCGCGGAACCTGTGTTACTGTTTTCGCGTTCCGCGATTGTCGGTGTCAATTTCTGATTCTTGTAAGAGTCCCTGAAAAGCTTCAATGTCGTCTTTGCAACGTCCTGCCATAATAATATGTCGTAAATGTTCAGGTGATTTGATTAAGCAAATGCGGATGAGTTCTGAGGGGCTGTATGGGTTTGACAGGTACTGATTCTTTGCAACGTCCTGCCAAAATAATATGTCGTAAATGTTCAGGTAATTTGATTAAGCAAATGCGGATGAGTTCTGAGGGGCTATATGGGTTTGACAGGTACTGATTCTTGTGCAACATGCCTTCAAAATATTTCACAAGACTGGAAAATTCATATTGTTCGAAATGTTTCCTCATTATGATGCTATGTTTTGCTCGTTCTTGTGTAGCTTGAGACCAATATGCTGAGAGGAAGGCATGAGAAAATTCTCCTTCACTGTGGCAATCGTGAATGACCGATCGCTTTCTTACAGCTGGTTCGTTCTCTAAATAGCCACACATAAATTCTAATCTGTGCTCTAATGACCAGTTGGGAGGAAAACAATGAGAGAATTGATGGAGCCACGCTTGTGGAAGAATGTCGTTGCCAGAATTCTTATATGTTTGAATTTACGTGTTTGTGGCTTTTCCGTATTTCTAAGTCCCTCTTCCCGTGTTGGAGCGCGAGTGTCCTCTGAAATATGTTATTTTTGTATTACTTGTGCCAACTGATCTTGTAATTCCCGGATTTCTCTTTTGTGTTACGTATTAATTTGATTCTGATTTTGTATGAATTTCTTAATTTGTTTATACTCTTCTGTGTCAGTGATGGCTACAGGTCTTGTGTCATTCAGATCATCATCTACCTTTACAGATAAGTTAGTGAACTGATCCGAAAGTTCGGCTACTTTCTCCGATAGTGTACTTATTTCCTCAGTGTGTTTTTCTGAACCAAATTTCAGAGTGTCCATTTGTGTTGAAATCGTACCTACTGAGTCCTTTAAGTTTTCCAGAGTTTTTGCAAGTTGCGTAACCGAATCGGTAGATGCAACTGAGTCAATTTTAGCTTGCAAGGTCTCATGATTTTCATGAACAATAGTTTGCAGTTCTTTTATGGCTAATTCGTGATTCTGTAATGTATTTTCACGCCGCGAAAAAATAGGTTAGAATTGCTCATAAATTTGAGTTTTTACGTCATTACAGACTTTTTGACATTTCGATTCGATTTTATGTAACTAAGTAGATTTCTCTCTGATTTTGTTCCATTGTGTCTAACTGTTGCTGTGTTTGTCTCTGATTTTGTTTCATTTGTTGCATTATTTGCAATAATAATGTATTAGTGTCTGGAATCAGTTCGTCTATGCTTTTCGGCACTGCATTTGCACCGGCAACATTAACATTTTGACAAGCAGAAAATGTGTCTTGACTTATCTGAGAAAACGGTGAGGACGCAAAACCTGAATCTAGAGTATTTGCAAGATTGTGTCCTGTCACTTCGGATTCCTGAGGCGAGCTGTTGCCGACCGATCGATCGATAATGCTTGTTTCACTGCCTACACCTTTATTTGCAGCCCACTCCATTTCCCTATGCCCAATTACCAAATTACTACTTTGAACATTAGTTAATTCATTACTCGGCGGCGCTAACACGCTGCTTTCGTCTTCACTGTCATTTCTCAGTTTACTTTGGAGCCTAGTATTACGTTTTTCACACGCCATTATTGTCACAATATTTCACACGACAAAACAGAAAACCACAATTTGAAGAGCAAAATAAGAAAACACATTAACATAGCATTGACAATAATATCTCGTTAATTGCAAGCGCAGCTGCGAAATACTTGGTTCAAATCTGCGTGCATGCCACAACTGTTTTACTGTACAAGGAAGAAAAACTACAACTACAAAATAAATTCTCTCTACAACTACGCGCTAGCAACAAACAAAGGCTGCATTAATTACACAAACTACAAGAAAAAATCAGAAGATTCCAGTGAGATATCCTCGGCTAAGGGTCGACATATGAATCGTCCCCTTAGAAAAATTATACATGACTGTGCTTAAACTGACACACAATATTTTTTTAGCGTAACGCAATCTGACTTTCAGTAATCCCTACAAGAGACTGGCCCTGACTAAATTAACCTATACGTTTCACAAATCACTTACCTCACAAAAATCTTCGTTACTCGAACTACTGCAATACAGCGAGCGCCACTACTGCTAGCTAAATAAAAGATTCAAACTACGGAAGGCACTAACTACTGATAGGCATAGTTAGCAAATGAAAGATTTTAATAGAGAACAAACAATGTATTTACCTTAATAGTCATAATATATATAGCAGTTCATGAGATCCATTCTTACAAATGTACTGTTTCTGATGGGCACACCTCCACATCCACCACTGCTGGCGGCTCGCCTCCAACTGCGCAACGCTACGCGCTATTAACATCCAGCTGCCCGACACTACAATGGACAACAACAATGCAAACCAGCCACAGACTGCACACGGCATAGACAGAGCGCTATGTGGCCTTACCAATAAGATAACCTAAACAGCCTGCTTACACATGTAGTGTTTTTTTTTTTTTTTTTCAAAGTTTAGTGACAAAGAATTGGCTAGGAAGCAGTGATTAATGTCCACGAATATTTTATTAGCCAATATTTCTAGGACTACACATGATTTTCTATTTATTGCAATGTTTGCATCATCGGCAAACAAAACGAACTTGGCATCTGGTGATGTTACTGATGAAAGGTCATTGATATTCACAAGAATAAGGGCCCTAAAATGGAACCTTTGGGACCACACATTAAATAGTTCTCAGTTGGATGATGGCTGATAGTTTAATACATGTCTCTTTCCTAGTAACATTCGTTGTTTCCTGCCAGAGCTATAAGATTTGAATCATTTTGCAGCATATACTGTTACACCATAATATTCTAATTTACTTAAAAGGATATTGTGATTTACACAGTCAAATGCCTTTGACAGATCACAAAATAAACCAGTTGCCTGTATTTTTTTGTCTAATGAATTAAGCACATTTTTGCTGTAATTGTAGATAGCCTTCTCAATATCAGAACCCTCTAGAAATCCCAACTGCGACTTTGACAGTATGATATTTGAGATAAGATGGTTATAAAGCCGATTGTACATTACTTTTCTAAAATTTTTGAGAATGCTGGCAAAAGTGAAATTGGACAGAAATTTGATGCTATTTGTTTATCTCCCATCTTAAACAGTGGCTTAACTTTAGCATATTTCAGCCATTCAGGAAATATTCCACTGATAAACGACTGATTACACTGATAGCTTAATACATTACTTAACACAGAATCATATTCTATAGTTAACTTCGTTGATATTTCATCATATCGAATAGAGGTTTACGTTTTTAAAGATTTTATGTTGGAAATTATTTCTTAAAATTAACAAATATGCAGCAACCAGTCGCAAAATCATGTTTTATTTATCCACATTTGCAAATCGATTTCAACTGATTAACAGCCATCATCGGTGCTTTCAACCAATATATGCCCTAAGTAGTAATACTGCCTTAAGCAAACATAAAGTGACATGATCTTCCTTTCTCCATTCTGCTCTACAAAAGTAAGACGCCAACGTAACCCTGTAACACTTAAAAGTTCTATACCAGTAGCCACATGATGTTCAGAGAGGCAGATAGTGTCAGCTGGGTTTGAAGACTCTAATTCATCTATGCAGATAATTAATTCATTAATTTTATTTCTCAGTTCTCGAATATTTCGATGAAATTAAGATAGCAGACATTTCACATTGACTGAGTTCAAACTGAGTAGAGTTGAAATATCTGTTCACCGTTGAAAATTCTTAACCAATAGCTGTTTATGCTGATGTAATAAACTAGAATAATGTTTTTTCGTTTCTTTCTCAAACTGAAGGTTTGTCTCAGTCCTAACCTCTGTTAATATTTGGTTTCTTTCTGTCCTCCCTAACCTAAAAATGGGTCTTTACTGAACCCTATAACCTCTGGTATTTTATCACTCATGTCAGTGCCTACCCCCTTTAACTTTCGTGCTATTTTCCCAGCCAGCTTACCCTTCCCTTTAGAGTTGAGGTGATGGCCATGCCTGGTATAATTCCACCTATTTAGAGAATCAAGAGAAACCAATGTGTGACCCTGCACCCGACATAAGCAGCCGTTAAAACTCCAAATTAACTCTCTTGACAGAAGAGTTCAAATGAGGTTGGTCATGGCACCCAAGAACAGATACAAACTCAACACGAGAGTACTTCGATGCTGATGCAATCTTTGCGAGGTCACACTCTATACTGTACCCAGGATCTCTGTCAATACTACACTACTGGCCATTAAAATTGCTACACCTAGAAAAAATGCAGATGATAAACGGGTATTCATTGGACAAATATATTATACTAGAACTGACATGTGATTACACTTTCACGCAACTTGGGTGAATAGATCCTGAGAAATCAGTACCCAGAACAACCTCCTCTGGCCGTAATAACGGCCTTGATACTCCTGGGCATTGAGTCAAACAGAGCTTGGATGGCGTGTGCAGGAACTGCTGCCCATGCAGCTTCGACACGATACCACAGTTCATCAAGAGTAGTGACTGGCGTATTGTGACGTGCCAGTTGCTCGGCCACCATTGACCAGACGTCTTCTATTGGTGAGAGATCTGGAGAAAGTGCTGGCCATGGCAGCAGTCGAACATTTTCTGTATCCAGGAAAGCCCGTACAGGACCTGCAACATGCGGTCGTGCATTAACCTGCTGTAATGTTGGGTTTCGCAGGGATCGAACGAAGGGTAGCGCCACAGGTCACAACACATCTGAAATGTAACGTCCACTGTTCAAAGTGCCGTCAGTGCGAACAAGAGGTGGCCGAGACGTGTAACCAATGCCACCCCATACCATCACGCCGGGTGATACGCCAGTATGACGATGATGAATACACGCTTCCAATGCGCGTTCACCACGATGTCGCCAAACACGGATGCGACCATCATCATGCTGTAAACAGAACCTGGATTCGGCCGAAAAAATGACGTTTTGCCATTTGTGCACCCAAGTTCGTCGCTGAGTACATCATCGCAGGCGCTCCTGTCTGTGATGCAGCATCAAGGGTAACCGCAGCCATGGTATCCGAGCTGATAGTCCATGTTGCTGCAAACGTCGTTGAACTGTTCGTGCAGATGGTTGTTGTCTTGCAAACGTCCCCATCAGTTGCCTCATGGATCGAGACGTGGCTGCACTATCCCTTACTGCCTTGCGGATAAGATGCTTGTCATCTCGATTGCTAGTGATACGAGGCCGTTGGGATCCAGTATGGCGTTCCGTATTACCCTCCTGAACGCATCGATTCCATATCCTGCTAACAGTCATTGGATCTTGACCAACGCGAGCAGCTATGTCGCGATACGATAAACTGCAATCGCGATAGGCTACAATCCGACCTTTATTAAAGTCGGAAACGTGATGGTACGCATTTCTCCTCCTTACACGAGGCATCACAACAACGTTTCACCAGGCAACGCCGGTGAATTGCTGTTTGTGTAGGAGAAATCGGTTGGAAACTTTCCTCATGTCAGCACGTTGTAGGTGTCGCCACCAGCGACACCCTTGCGTGGATGCTCTGAAAAGCTAATCATTTTCATAACACAGCATCTTCTTCCTGTCGGTTAAATTTCGCGTCTGTAGCACGTCATCTTTGTGGTGTAGCAATTTTAATGGCCAGTAGTGTATTACCTGCCCCACTCACTATAACCACAGTGTCTTCCTTAGTGAAATCTTTGCAAAGTGATCCTAAATGCTCTGTCACCTGCTCCAGATCAGTACAAGGCTTACAAAAAATTGGTGACCTGGTATTCTGATCCTAGTTTATCGTGCAAATGTTGGCCAACACCTCTTCCATGGGAACTACCTAAAAACAACACTTGCTTTCTCTTTACTGATTTCCCTGCATTCTTACTTTTCTATTTGCTGCTGAAAGTTTGTCGTGCCCTGTCTGCAACTACAACTGCTTTACGCTCTCCAGCTTCTAACTGAACCAACAGGTCAAATCTATTTTTCACATTCACCACGAAGCTGTCAGATAAAGTTCTAGGCCTGTTCCGCCTGTTGCCACTTCCCACCTCTCTTTACCCTTCTCCCTCCTTGTCTAACTCAGCCTGAAGGGCGGCAATTCTCCCCTCCTGTTCTAGTATCTTCGTATCCCTACTACGTATCCTAATAGAACCCACTATTCCCACGTCACTACAGTCACACACTTGCAAAAAACTACAGCACCTAACAATTCTACGGCAAGTGAAGCACTTTTCAATCATGATAAACCTAATAATTAATTAAGAATAAGTCAGTTAAATTCCACAGCAATACGAAAATATGGTTGCACAAATTTCGCCTATACCTAAATTTGAGATAAATAATGAAGACACACGTTACAGTTAAATTGCTGGAGAGAGCAGAGAGCAACTAAACGAAATTCTATAAATTTGCTGCTGCAAAACGTAAACAGAAACTACGACTTTACGATCTTTTCGCGTTTTCTGCTGTATTACGTAATGAAAAATGAAACCTTCAATGCTACGCATAAAAGGCTTAATAATACACCTATTTATCACGTAATCAGTACTAAACCATATGCTTTTATAATCCAAAATGATTTATCTTTAAGAGAACACCAAAACTCGCGCTAGCCGCCTGGCTGCAGGGCGGCCAACTGTCGTCCTAGTTTTGTCCGTTTGTCAGAGCTTTTTGTTGCTTCAGGATGTCACACCTTCACCTTTCGGACACTCATTTCTGCTGTGTGAGTAAGTCGCATAGTTACTGTTCCGTCCGACTTAACTTTTGTGTGACACTTTGCACAGGATTAATCTACAGCGACATCCACACTCCGCAAGCCCGACTACAGAGTGTTGGGGAGGGTACCCTGTGTCAATACTAATTCTGTGCTTTTCTGTTCCACTCGCAGATATAGCGAGGTAAAATTGACTGTCTTTATGCCCCCGCATGACCACTGATTTCTAGTATCACATTTTCGTGATTTTAACGTGTAATATAAGTTAGGACAGTAGGATCGTTGTTCAGTTAGCTTCAAACCACGGTTCTCAAAATGTTTTCAGTAATGTTCCTCGAAAAGAACATCAGCATCCTTCCAGAGATTCCCATTTGTTTCCCCACGCATCTCCGTACGCTTGCGTGCTGTTCGAACCCACCGGTAGCAAATTTAGCAGCCGTCCTCTCAGTTTCTTGTATGTCTTCCTTTAATCCGACCTTGAGCGGATCCCTAACTGTAGTCAAGAATAGGTGTCCAATATGCGGTCTCCTGTGCTGATGAATCACACTTTCCTAAAATTCTCCCAATAAACCAAAGTCGACCACTCACCTCTCCTGCCACATCCTCCATATCATACCCCTTTGCAACGCTACGCCCAGATATTTAAGCGACGTGACTGCGTCATGCAGGACAGTACTAACGCTGCATCCGAACATTGAAGATTTGTTTTTCTACTCATCCACATTAACTTACATATTCCTACATTTAGAGCCAGCTGCCAATCATCATACTAACCAGAGGGTTTGCCTAAGTCGTCTTATCATACAGCCACTTACCTTCGACGCCATCCAGTACACCGCAGCAATATCGTCACACAACCTCTGATTGTGAGATCTTATCTTTTCCCGGGGGCTACAATGTTCAAATACGGGAATGCAGCCAGATGACATCGTCGACAACCATAGATACTTCGACATGAGGGCACTCTACCATTTTCAAGGCAAAACTGCAGCACATAAGCGCTGTTCAAGTGAATTTGAAACCTCTATTTCCACAGAAACTCTGCAATGGTAAAACACACACACACACACACACACAAACACACTGTAAATACATGCGCCATCACAAACAAAAGTTCACCGAAGTAAGAAATTATCGATTATCGATAGTGCAATTGATAACACACACACACACACACACACACACACACACACACACACACAAACACACTGTAAATACATGCGCCATCACAAACAAAAGTTCACCGACGTCAGAAATGATCGATTATCGATAGTGCAATTGATAATCAACGGGTGGGATAGCGCCAACTCTGTCCCTCTGTTTCTTGACAACGGAAACAGCAGGATTGCATGCAGAATTTTTAAAAAAATACCGTATCTACTTATAAGGTTACTTGCTCAATTAATCTCAGCAGCTTCCTTAAGAACACCTTCCCAGTGGGTGGAAGTGCGTGAAAGAATCTCCGTGTTGTTATATTCCATAGGATGACCGGTGCCAAAAAAGTGTTCTGCAATAGCGGGTTTGCTCGGTTGCTGTAAGAGTGTGTGCTGCTTATACTCAGACACCGGCCCTCCACAGTTCTGACACACTGACCAATATATGACATGCCACAACAGCAATGAATACGGTAGACAGTCGCCTTACGCAAAGATGATTCTCTAAGCGTCCAAAAGGACCGTGATCTTATATAGTGGTCGAAAACCACGCATAACCTGATATTTCCGCAAAATACGAAAAATCCTCTTCAAAATGCTCCCTGTATAAGTCAGAAAGTCCATAGACTGGTGCCTCCTCGGTATTATCATCGCTCACCTGGTGCTCGATAACGCAGCGTCTAATCTGTCGACGACGTCACCCGCCTGCACTCCCCTAAGTAATTTGAACATTGTATATGCCAGGGGAAACTAACGTGTCACAATGCTTACTTCTGTTGTTAAGAAATTATCGTTGCCTGCGGACTGTAATATATCTGTTTCGATAGCTTAAGTAAACTTACACTCGATAATCTAACCATTCAAGCTAATAAAAGCCATACAAATTGTGTAAAAATTCTTAGATCGTCGCTGAGCAGCGACCTCCTGATATTTCAAACAATATCTTACGCGCCACGGCACATAATACGAATTGTTCATAAATTTTATCGATTGTGATATTTTGTGTTTCTTATATTTTGACAGCTGAAGAATTGTAATCTTCTTCTGCTACCACAGTTCTTGTATTCTTTCTAAAGACGGTGGAGGCGTATGTGGTGTGGCCCACAATTACTAATTAGTTATAAAATATTACTATCGTTCAGTGCTATGTAAGAATTTGTGTGTGCAGCTAAGATGAAATTTCGAAAATGTTAAAGGACTTTATTTAAAGAAACACCCAGCAAGATATAAAATTGAAATGTTACGGAGCCTATTGTTAGCAATACTGACTAAGGCAATTAAATTGGTTATTGTGCTCTCAAATGCTGTAGTGCCTCTTTATTACTAGAAGTATTGCTGTGCTATCCATCTCCTATTAACGGCAACAGAAATAACGGTTTTTTTAATAGTTTTCATACAGCTACCAGGGACCGACTGCATGTCGGCAAACGTCGTATTTAAGGCAGAAGGCGCATTGCCATTTACCTTGTTAGTGATTTAAATCCAATTTCTTTTAGCGTGAGGTATAGTATAGCAAAGAAAATTTCCAGCTCTGTCTGGCCCCTTAGATTTCTCTGTTCGTAGTTGCTATGTCTCATATCCGGTCGCGGTCGAACATGATCACGATACAAATTAATTAAGTGGCAGTGCGAACTCTGTTCTCGATCTTGAGAACGCAACGCATTCTGCAAACGATTTCAGGTGACATGTAAACATCAAATACAGTACACGGGTTTTTTGAAAAGTCTTGGCACTTCCCGCCGAGAAGTGGTGCAAAACTCAAAACAGATTTCTGAATCTTCACAAGAGAATTATAATTTAATCAAAATATAGTTTTTTTAAAGAAAAAACATCACACTAATCGCCCGAACAGGGACGCGACTGAAATCACGAAAATAAGTCCTCTTGTGTTTGCTACTAATATACATGTATCTACAATATATTTATTTTTCATGTGCACGCTACGCGCTTCAAAATCTGTGGACGAAAATTTCAAAGAGGAAAGACGAGCCGGAAAACGCAGAAATTTTATATCCAGTTGCCGACTTTCAAGACAAACGTAAGTTACGAAAAAATTTTCATATGCGGTTGTGACGTTTCAGTAGTACAGTTGTCTTTCGAGCTACATTACCATTCTTCCTTTTATTTCCATCTGCACATTTAAAAAATCAGCTTCAAATTTATTTTTACTCAAAATTTAGTAGGTTGTGCAACGTAGTGTCTAAATCCTATTGTTGAGTCTTGATTTCAATGTGTAAATATGGCGTCGTGTTACATGTAGAATGCTACCGCTGTGTGCTAATTCTGTTGGTTAGTGTGCCCGTCTTCCATCTTGTCTTCTCCGCCTCAGTTCACAGTCGTTTGTTAAGCGAGTGCAACCCCCGCCCCCCCCCCCCCCCCCCCCCCATTCTTGACAGACAGCATGCGACCTGACGTCACACGAAAAAGAACAGACGAACCGTGTTTCAGACCACGTGCAGCTGACGTAGTACTGTTGACAAACAGACCCCGCGAGATGGCGGAGGGTAAACAGGAATTAATCCCTACAGCAGGTGACAGTGATGATATCAACAGCACTCAATATTCGTTGCGCTCACGTGCAATTAGCATGCGAGTAGAGGCGGAAGCTAACGCCGGTGATATGATGGACAAAGACCAAACAATTCAAACGATTCCCGCGGGTAGCAACCCAACTGTAGATACGAATGCAACGCTCCTTCAAATCCAAAATTGGATGGCAAAAAATGATACGGAAAAGGAACAATTGCGGTTTGATAAGGAACGAAAAGCAAGAGAGAGAGCTGAACGAGAAGTGGAAAACAAAAAAGGACTAATGCGAGCTTTTACCAATTTAAATAAACAGTTTCATGCGGTAAATGAAGAATTTGAAGTTGTAGAAGGAAAATTTGACACAGTGAAAACTGAAATAACTACCGACTTGAAAACTGATCTGAATACCCAAGTCGGAGATAAGTGGGCAAATTGAAGCAGTAAAAACTGAGATCCGTAAACAGGTTGAGGCTGAGATCAAGGAGGTATCTAGCAAATTTGATGCAACACTTGGAGCTACCAAGGGTGAAATTAATGCCACGGTAGAAACATACCATATCGAAGCTGTAGCATTAAAGGGTAATTGTTATACCAGGTCAAAGGAGGTCAGCGCCGTGAAACTGTTTTTCACCAATATGGGAAAGGAGATAGATGATGTGACGAGACAAGTAGAACCACTTGACATTCAGGAGCAGGTAAAAGGTACGGTAAAGGCTCTCGCCGAAGCGTTATCAGACCTGTACAAGAGTGGATAAAAACCAAAGACCATCTGATAGAAAAAAAGTTAAACACAGAACTGACGGAAGTAGTAAGGGAAGTTACTTATGATCTTTTCACGGAACCAGGAAAATCGGGAGACACCGTGTTATCTGAACTAGGACGGATAAGGCGAACTGTGGCACAAGACCTTCCTCAATAGAAGCAGCAGGTCACTGAAGAGGTGCAGACACTAAACAACAAAGTGGAAAGTCCCTCACATCCGATGGGTAGCGAATGTGATCATACGCCATACCACAGTCCGACAGACACAGTGCATAACCACACTGAAGTGAACAGCCGGATTGATACACAAAACATTTCCAACCTTTCACTCGCAAAAAGGTGCCATACGTCCGATCGTATTTTTGCGAAACTTCTCAGGAGTATTTCCGAAAAATTGGACAGACAAGCAAAGAATACAGTTTGTAATAGGGTATATAACAGGAGATGCCGCCATATGGGAATTAGAAATGACAAACAAGTGCAGCACATATAATGAATTCCAGCGGATGTTTGTGAATAAATTTTGGAGTGATGATGTTCAGTAGCGCTAATGAAAAGAGGTCTTCAATGCCAAAATGTTCCATTAGAAACAAGGGAGTTTCAGAAAATATTTCGAAAAAAATTAAACAAAAACTAAATTCTGGGACTCGCCAAATACAAATAAAGACGCGATAATGATTTTTAAAACTAAATTCCCCATCTCTACAAGGGAGAAATAAGTTAATATTTCCGAGGACGATAATGAAACATTTCTTTCCATATTGGACTCACTGGATTTGATTCGCGAAGACGAGGTAGCAAATGTTGGCAGCGCTCCGAATTACGTGAGCAGGCGAAACAATGGAGGTTACGCGGTCAACAATGGCAATGAGGGACGAACGCGCGGTAGCGACGCTTACTACCAACCGTCCGGCGGCTACAAAAATCAGCCGGCCGCTGTGGCCAAGCGGTTCTAGGCGCTACAGTCTGGAACCACGCGACCACTACGGTCGCAGGTTCGAGTCCTGACTCGAGTATGGATGTGTGTGACGTCCTCACGTTAGTTAGGTTTAAGTAGTTCTAAGTTCTAGGGGAAGTTAAGCCCCATAGTGCTCAGAGCCATTTTAGAAAAATCAACAGGTGTCGACGGAAATGGACATTTTCGACAGAAGGATAATAATAAACAATGGTGCAATCCAATGGATAGTACACAACGGCCACAGTACAGAAACTCAACACACAATTATCCACAAAATCAGTAAGGAAACAAACCACCACAGCACGGAAATCATCAGAGCGGACGAGCCTTTAACAGGACGCGTGAGTGGATATCACATGAATGGCATGGGACCAGTGTAGGACAACCACATTTTGCTAATAATGACAACACAGTAAACTACATGACCCAGAATACATTCCGACCTCCGACAAATATATATTTTTCCGGTCACTCAAATGATTATGCAGGAAATCCGAAGCCGAAACAGCAAAAGAACGCAAAGTGGGTCGTACACGGGACAAGACTCTTGTCCACCACCCTTCGTGCCACGAAACGGAGGAGCCGTTAAGAGCGATATCTGTAACTGCTGTGACGTAATATTTGCTACAGTTCCCAAAAGATGTTGCTTTACGATATTTAGTCTAATTTAAAATCACCAAGAACACACGCCACTTGACCTGCTTAAGACTTATTTATTGTCTTTTTACTTATCAGCTATCCCAGAATCATCGCATCTTTGCTACCAAAGAATAAACAAAAAATTTTTAAAGATATTACATCATGGTATGAGTAATGAACTATAACTATTAACGGTCTTAGCAACTTAATAAAATATAAAAATTCCATTTAGATTTCATCACTGACGCCTTTACACTACTTCGCCACCAGTAACATGGTTACGAATTAGTACATGGTGATGAAGGAATTTTCTTTAAAAAAAATCAGCACAACATTAACATAAAACAATAAAAAAATATTGGAATGACAAAATATATGACACAAAATAATTACAAAAACTTTTTACAATTTCTGGTATGATATTTGATTAATTCTCCACAGAGACAACTGCTCTAAGAATCAAGGTGGGGACCTTATAATCCGTCCTGACTTCGATACTCTGATATTTGAAGATGGTTCCTCTGTGGGATGTAGTGGTCCAGTGTCCTTGGAAATGTTTGGAAGTTCCTTCTCTGATTCCTATTTTTCTTGCAGGCGGTACGCTGGTTTAAGTCTATCCGCTGATACATTTATGTGTTTGACTTCCTTTTAATAGCGAAATATTTTTAATGTCTTGAAATGACAGGAAAGGGACCATCATATGTAGGTTCTAATGGTTTTCTAACACTGTCACATTTCAGGAAGACATGGGAATTGGTTTGCAGATCAGATTCAGAAAGTGATTCCTAAATACTGTACACATGTATGACTTATCAGTACCAGAAACTTTTTTTAATACGTACTGACTTTCAGTGTTCGGCCTTGTGCTGCTGAACAGACAATTACTTCACTACTGACCATATGGTTTTCATTGTATTCTGTGAATTAGCTATTGTATTTGTATACCACATACTCTTTACCTTCCTAATAACATTTTAAGCACCTTACAGTACTGTTGGTAATGGGCTACTGTGCCTCAGTTGTGACTGCTTCCACCGTTTTGATTCCCACTTTGTTCTACATGATACCCTTATACGATTAGTCAGCCACCCGGGCTGCCTTTTACAGCTAATACCCTCTTTTGAACGTTCTAATGGAAAGCAAGCTTGTTGCTCATTTTTGGTCATGCTTTATGTATATCAACAGTAGCCCCTGTTTTTGTTGCAGTTTTATGTCCTGTATTTGACCTTTTTATTGTCATGCTTTTCATCACGTTGACTTTTAGGAAATTGGTTCAAATGGCTCTGAGTACTATGGGACTTAACATCTGAGGTCACCAGTCCCCTAGAACGTAGAACTACTTAAACCTAACTAACCTAATGACATCACACACATCGATGCCCGAGGCAGGATTCGAACCTGCGACCGTAGCGGTCTTGCGTTTCCAGATTGAACGTTTTCCGTTAGAACGTTCAAACTGCGCGGTTTGCCGAGGGGCTTGATTAGAGTTAGTAAGCGCAGGCATGGTTTGGTTTAGCGACGAAGCCCGTTTCATTTGTATCGGTTCATCAATAAGCAAAATTGATGAATTTGGGGGTATGAGAGTCCGCATTTCGCTGTTGACAAGTCTCTTCACCCGCATTGGGTGACAGTGTGGTGTGCAATGCCCAGTCACGGAATAATCGGTGCGATATGCCTTGATGGCACTTTGACTACCAAACTTTAGGTGAAGGTTTTGAAAGATGATTTCATCCCCATCTTCCAAAATAACCTTTATTCCGAAAAGATGTAGTTCACGCAAGACGGAGCTCGACCCCATCGCAGCAGGAGTATGTTTCAGAACGCATCCTGGCTCTGGGGTACCCACTGGCATGGGCCTCGATTGACCGATATCTTCTCCAAATATAGATACATACAACTCCTTTTTGGGGGGCTATATTGAAGACAACGTGTAGAGCAATAACCCCATAAACATTGCTGAACTCAGAAGAGCCTTCAGGAGTTCTCGACAACGTTGATGTTCCGACACCAGCGCTATTCGTCTGTACCATATCATAGCCAATGACAGCATGCATATGGAACAAGTCATAACCTAAATCCGAATATCTGTCGTGACGCTTACATGTTGAATAAAGTGTGTGCACTCCGTAGTCCGTAACTAATTCACATTTTTTTCATATATTTCAATAATTATCACCATGTAGATGGCATGAAGATGGAAAACAAACAATATTATTTCTATTCTACTAATAATCAGTAGGTACGATTGGCTTCCTATTTTGAACAAACTAGCGTACTCCACATCATAAAATATTACACAATGAAGCAGGGGGCTAACGACGGTCTACACCGTCATGCAACAAGTCAAGACGAAACATGTTATTTTACTGACCGGAATCAATATTTTCGCAGTATTCTGATTAAAACGAGACTCAGAAACGTTTCGATCTGTTAGCTGATAGAATCATAGTCTCTTAATAGACAATTAACTAAAGAGGACGCACACTCTCTTCAGCTGTTCCGTACTCAGGCCGTCACTGAACGTCGTTGATGTACATAAGACTTTCAGTACTATCTGCAGCCGGCATGTTGATGTAGCTGTATAAATTTTTTTCGGTTTAACTGAAGGAAAAAGTTTATTCCCAACCATAAGCGTTAGTACCAGCCACAGCTACAGCAAAGAACTTTAGTGGGAAAATAAATATTGGTCGGATGTAGAGTCGCTATATCATTTGCATAACGATAGCACAAAAACAGTTAAGCACTTTGTAACTGGCGCATTACACTTTACACCAAACAGCGATGGTATCTAGCTTAACTTTTAAGGGTTCTTCCTATCCGTCACAGTAGATACATCAGTGGTAGCTTTCTGCAAATCAGTGCGGTAGTTGCTAGCATTATGCAGAGACCGCGTCTCACTAAACTAGATGAAATGATGACACCGCTTAGTGCCAGTTCACTCATACTAACATATTTCATCACTCCCTTTTTAGCAGTTTCCTTTATGGAGCCCAACATATATCCATGTCCAGTAAAATCGGAAGTGATAAGCTACCGTGACTGAACGTGAGTGTTGTGCGTTCCATTTGAATATTTAGTATCAGGTTTGTACACATTTTTGTGTAACAAGTAATCATTGAAGTGAAGTTAAATCACTAACATTTTTAATTATTTTACTCCACAAAGCTTTATAGTTTCTGCTTATGTACAGAACGCGTTTCCTATCTGTTCGCCTTTCATAATTTAACGCGTGCTCTAAGACTTTGGTAACGTGCACATATTGTATCGCTGTAATCATTGTTGTTGGAACGATCACATAGATAATGTTGTGGGTAGAGCAAACCAAAGATTGTGATTCATTGGCAGAACACATAGAAAGCGCAGCAGATCTACTACACGTGTCCGCCCTGTTCTGGAGTATTTCTGTGCGGTGTGGGATCCGTATCAGGTGGGACAGGCGGATGATATTGAAAACGATCAAAGAAGGGCGGCTCGTTTTGTATTATCGCGAGATAGGGGAGATAGTACCACAGACATAATACGTGAATTGCAGTGGCAATCTTTAAAACAAAGGCGTTTTTCGTTGCGACGGGATCTTCTCATGAAATGTCAATCATCAGTTTTCTCCTCCAGTGCTGCTGCTGCTGCAGCTGTTCCAAGGGCAGCTGTCCCTCCACATCCATGGAAGATTTGCACCACTGGCCAAAATTCACTCACTTCCTAGCAGTGAGTGCACCTGAAATAACAGAATTAAAGTCCCTCTCAATATATGGCGACAGAGGGCCTCAGTGGGTCTTTAGACAGTTGAATCTTCTTCCAACAGGCTGCTACTTATCTATGGGTGGGGGATTTGCTGTTGACAACGCGACATTAAATCGATTCTTTACATTCCATTTTGTACTACCATTTATTATCGCAGCTATGGAAGCAATCCACTTATTCTTTCTACATCAAACAGGGCCTAAGATAAAGACGTGCACAGCAAACAACTACTGTATAAGTAGGTCTGATAATCTAATAACTGTATTGTTTTCCGGAATGAGACATTAATGTTAGTAATGCATTACCATAACATACATACTATGCCTAGGAAGGTTTCTCTTCCTTAAGGCACACTTTGTTCTAAACCTTATAAAAAGCATTAAACTTCTGTATGGCAATCATGTATCACATTCATGAATTTCCTTTCTAATCTACACTCTGCATACACAACAAGATCAAATGTAGCCAGACATCCATTAGCAAACATTAATATGAGGTTCATTTACCAACTGAACTGGCTGTCTCTCTTAAATTTAAAGATGTGCGTTTTCTCTGGAGCTTTGGTAGATATATGATGTTTCGATTTTACAATTTGTAACTATAATCAGTACAAACAAATACTCCTCATTGCGTCTTTAATGCGATGCCCATTGGCAATGCACAGCTTTCGTTTGTTTCATATTATGAAAAACAATTGTGAAGCAGAATATTACGTGGTAACTCAATAGAATGATCCCAAATTAGTTTATTGTGATATTCATTTAATCAATGTGTATTACTTCAGATATTAAATCGTAGAAATTGAATTGTACTCCAGCAGACTCGATTGCATGCAGGAAATTTTGTGGTGTATGTTAAAGAATTAGCTTGATTGTCTTTTTGATGCCAGGTGTCACTCCCAAGAAGATAATACATCCCAAACAGGCAACTGCGTTCTGTGGTAAGGGGAAAGTGTTAACGTGTCTCATTCCAAAGTAAAATATCAACAGACACATCAGAACGTGAAGAGCGGGCTGCACCACAGGAATCTAGATAGCGACTGCGACACAAGCTTAGTTATTAACGCTCCACATGACTAATCTACCCCAGTCAACTAAGCACCTAATGAGATCAGACACATAACGTAGATTTATGTCATTCTGTGAACAGTGTATCCTCATGTCAGAGATGTATCATGTAGGATCTTACGATAGTTACAGTTATGCAGTGCTTAGTATTGTATCTGCATGGCCGGACTAGGTGGTCGAGCGGTTCTAGGCGCTTCAGTCTGGAACCGCGCGACCGCTACGGTCCCAGGTTCGAATCCTGCCTCGGGCATGGATGTGTGTGATGTCCTTAGGTTAGTTAGGTTTAAGTAGTTCTAAGTCCTAAGGGACTGAAGACCTCAGATGTTAAGTCCCATAGCGCTCAGAGCCATTTGAACCATTTGAAGTATCTGCATGATACCAGATTTCACCTAGGGTGGGGTATTCCTCATTTCTCACAGACACTGCACAAATGCGGACTTGTCTCCCATTATCTGCATGATAATACGCTTTGTGACCTGCATTATGCGTATGTTAGCTGATAAAAATTACCTAAAAACCTTTTAGTGAATATTAGCATTGTCTGTGTCTTCCAGACGAAATGCAGACCATATTTTAAGAAGAAAACCGAAACTGATAATGTTGGCACACGTGCACAGGGTTTGTGACCGTTCAGTTGGTACACACAGGTCGATCCAAAAGATGTTTTGACATCCACACTACAATTCCCATGTCTGGTTTCTCGTATCTCTATTATAACTGCCATTATACACTTTTCCTAGCATACTTGGCGATTCTGATCCTGCTGCAGTAGTACCATTCCATCATTTAACCCAAATCCTCTGCCTCGTACCGGTGCTGCCGCTCCTAACCATCTCAGACGGCAACTCGCATGCTTGTGGTGGTAGGTCTATCTGGAATACACATCCATTGTGCAGTTGCTACACCTCAAAAGAATGTGGATCGGAAGGGTTACGTATATAACTTAAGTGTAACTGATGACACAGCCATTTCGGAATTCTTGTAGCATGTAATTTGCCGCAAATAAGAGCTAAACAAACCTATACATCGTAGCAGTCTACACCAGGCCGAAGAGAAATACAAAAAACTATCGAAGAAGGACTTCGCATCGAACTGGAAGGAATACGGATGTGACGGAATACGGTTCGTTAAGGTTACTCCAAATGAATATGAGCCTGACTTACACTTTTCCTATATACTTTTACTGCAAGTAGTCATTCCACTTTATGCCGCTGCAGATGCTTAGCCCTAGGCGTTGTATTTGGTTGTTACTCCTTCCACAAATAGTGTAATCAAACAGCACAGGACTCCTTCTCCTCTCTATGTCCAGTATGTTTCATGTATTTGCTCGCAGTCCATGTAGCAACAGTCGACCATCTGCAATTCAATACCGTGTTTTGGCACAGTTATCTTCTTATAGAAAACTGCACTATCCACGAACAGCCTACATCTGCGTCTAAACATGTACTTCATAAGCTACTATACAGTGCCTGGCCGAGGGTACATCATAATCTGCTCAGCCTCCCTCTAAAATCCTTAACCTCAGGGGTGATAACTACATAACAATTCCTGCAGCACTCTCAAGCACACTTTTTAATGTGAATCATTCTTTTGCATTTGTCCCTTCTGGGATAAATTTAATGGAATTCCATATAGTTACCTGTCCTTCATTAGGAAGAATTTACTCTGAACATTTAGTATGTGAAGGATGTGGTTAGGTGCTACATAGTAAAGAGGCAGCAAACAGATAGTTTATGGTGCAAAACTCAGCAGGCGGCAGTCAACTGGGATGACCACCCCATTGGGACTGAGGAATCAGGCCAAGAATGTGCTTCTGTGAAGGGCCAAGCTATTTTGCATGTGCCCTGCTGTGAAAGTTACTTTTAGATCTGACGATATCGATACTGGACGAGAGACGGGCTGAGTTCTACTTGTAAATGGCAGGAAGTCCCAAATCATTAAAAAAATGCCCAATAAGCAATAAACTCGTATTATTTCAGCAGTGCATAAGTGTATCAGTTGCCTTATGGAGGTCAAACAATATTGTACCGTGCTTGACAGTGTCATTTATTGCCCTCTGTTTACAAGAATGAACACAGTGTGTCTCAAATGTTCAAATGGCTCTAAGCACTATGGCACTTAACATCTGAGGTGAATAGTCCCCTAGAACTTAGAACTTCTTAAACCTAACTAACCTAAGGGCATCACACACATCCATGCCCGAGGCAGGATTCGAACCTGCGACCGCAGCGGTGGCACGGTTAAGGACTGAGTACACAGTGTGTTGAGTTTAATAATCTCTGCGTTCGGTAGACATACTGATTGTAAAATATGATATCCTAGTTCCCAAGAAGTTCATAAGACGTGGTCATAAGATGTCTTTCAGATATCGACAATAGTATTATATCTGACATATAGGCTCATAATGACATACATATGTCAGACGATCCCGCTTGGAAACTCGAATCATCTGCCCAATTTTCCAATAGTTTCGTACCCCTCGTTGTTCCTGCGACCTCTACTGTTCCTGTTCCTTTGTTCTTCCAGATGGAATAGCCTTTTCCCTTGGTGATGGGTTTTAGATGATTTTCTATTCTGTGA
The DNA here is from genome assembly GCF_021461395.2 of Schistocerca americana. Classification (NCBI taxonomy): domain Eukaryota; kingdom Metazoa; phylum Arthropoda; class Insecta; order Orthoptera; family Acrididae; genus Schistocerca; species Schistocerca americana. The sequence continues at coordinate 127,176,137 of NC_060122.1, read as the reverse complement.
TGATGTTTATCATTGTCTACCAATAATCTGTTTTTACTCAGATTGTTACTCATTTGTGCACTAAAATCGGTAACACAGGAATTGTAACTCCGGTTTCGAACATACGAATGATATTTAACTATTTTACAAACACAACTAGTAGTGGTAGAAATTCATATATAAAATAACTAGTGAAATGTTGGTCGTCGAGTGCAACGTTAAATAGAACGTATCACATACAAAACTATAAACTTTTCGCTGTTAGTGCAATGCTTGTTTTATAAAGGTCACCTCACTGTGTATAAAATTAATTAAAAATGGTATCTTACTGAACAACAGAGCCCAATTAGCCCAATTGCCTATCATTAGAAACATAAATGAGTAACAATAATGCTGATCCAGGTCAGTACCATCTTCCTACATTAATCTGCTTTGGTTTCAGATGAAGCCAGTAACGGAAGTAACCGAGCAGCTCCTGTTGGCTGGGAAACCGTTCCACTTCGCATGTAAGTTATTTGGCATGATGCCGTTTACGGTTGACGCCCACACTGCAACCCTGAGGAGGTCGCAGTCCCATATTACCTGGGCTAACGTCGCCATTTCACTGCAGTTCCTTTGTGCCTGCGCTTCGTCGTATTTTGCGTTACACGTGAGTTTGACGTCTTCTACAATGGAAGTTCTTAAAATAATAGGAGTTCTTCAGTACTCATTCCTGTCCTTTGGTGTGATAATTGCTGACAGATTCTGGCACACAAGTAAATATGGGAAATTGCTTTCCTTGTTAGTGGATTGTGATAAATGTCTGGTTCCGAACATGGGACGAGTAACAACATCACCTAAAAGATTTGTGAAGGTGCAGTTATCTATAGCAGTTTTTGTTTGTTGCTTGATTTTTAGTGAACTGTTGATTGCAAATGTTACTCTGGATGAGAAACTGAGCACTGTATTCGGTATGACCAATTTAATAACGGCTGTACTAACACTCGTACGATTCACAAACCTACAGTTGGTTGCCAAGAACAGACTGTCTTCACTTAACGATTGTCTGATGAACTTGATACACTGAGCAGCAGATAAGCAGAAGTACTCAGACAAGTGTTCGGTAAAGAACAGGGGCGATCTGCGCACACCACTCTCTGTGCGAACACTTAGTCGGGTGTATGTGGTGCTGTGTGGGATGTCGTTTGTGGTGACGTTAATTCACCAGACTTTTTTGGTACTTTACCTCGCAGCACTAGCGTCATTAGTTGTGGAAATAATTTACTACATTGCGACACAACCAGTGTTCCTCGGCATGAAAGATATTAACATCTTGCGGCAGACGTGGTTCTTCTTGCTTTACAACACAAGCACAATGGCAGTATTCATAGTACCTGCTCAGTTTGTGTCTTCAGAGGCAGACCGCACAGTGAGGCTGTGCTCGCAGCTGCTGCTGGGAAGGAGGGGTGCGGCGGACGACACACAGAGGGAGCTGCGGCTGCTGGCGCTGCAGGTGTTCTCTGCTCGACCCACGACCAGGCTGCTGGGGGTGCTCACTCTCGATCTGAGAGTCGTCTCGGGTTTCATTTCTGTCGTAACGACCTTCACCGCTCTGCTTCTCACATTTTTTCCTTCAGGTATGACGACAGTGTGCGTAATTTGTGTCTTGATTTATAAATTCCTTTCCACTAAAGTACGAACTCATTATGTTCGCGCGAAATTCGTTGTGTATCTGCGTTTGTCATTCATCTGACAGATTTATTTGCTCTGCTCGAGGCTACAACTATAACAACGTCATGACAGCATGTAAAATTTGCACCAGAGCAATAAAATTTTAACGTCCGCACCTCGTATACGTCATCCTATTCCTACAGTTCTATATAAGTAATCAACCTATTGATTAGATTAGATTAGTACATGTTGCATACATAGATCATTAATACGACACTTCGTAATGATGTGGAACGTGTCAGGTTAATAAAAGGTGTATATACAAGACACTACATTACACAAAACATTACATAACACTTAATATTTTTAATTTTAACTTTTTTTGTGGGGGATGGGCACATTACCCTCTTACTATATCCAAAAAATCATCTAATGAGTGGAAGCAGTTGCTATGAAAAAATTATTTTAATTTCATTTGAAATGCTATATGGCTATGAGTCAGACTTGTGATGCTATTAGGTAAGTACCAAAGACTTTTGTGGCAGCATAACTTACCCCCATCTGTGCCAAAGTTATATTTAACCTTGGGTAGTGAAGTTCATCCTTTCTCCTAGTGTTGTAGCCATGTACACTGCTATTACTTTTGAATTCGTTAATAACAAATTTCATAAGTGAATATATATATATATATATATATATATATATATATATATATATATATATATATATATATATATATTGTGAAGCTGCAGTGAAGATCTCTAGCTCTTTAAAAAAGTGTCTGCAGGATGATCTTGGATGAGCTCCAGCAATTATTCTGATTGCACGCTTTTGTGCAAAGAACACTCTTTTACTCAATGATGAGTTCCCCAGAATATGATGCCATACGAAAGCAGAGAATGGAAATAGGCGTGGTAAGCTAATTTACTGAGTTGTATATCGCCAAAATTTGCAATGACCCTAATAGCATAAGTAGGTGAACTCAAACTTTTCAGCAAATCCTCAATTTTTTTTTTCTAGTTCAACCCCTCATCAATGCATACACCTAGATATTTTGAATAGTTTACCTTAGCTAGCGATTTCTGATCGAAGTCTATATTTATTAATGATGTCATTCCATTTACTGTATGGAACTCTATACACTGTGTTTTCTCCAAGTTAAATAAGAGCCCATTTGCAGAGAACTACTTAATGACTTTCTGAAAAACATCATTACAGTATCACCAGTTAATTCTTGTCTGTTGGGTGTGATAGCTATACTTGTATCATCGGCAAAAAGTACCAGCTTTGCATCTTCGTGAATACAGAATGGCAAGTCATTAATATACACTAAGAACAGCAGAGGACCCAAGACCGAAGCTTGCAGCACCCCATTCATGATTGTTCCCCAGTTTGAGAAATCACCATTTTTTGCATATTATGTGAACTGCTTATTTCAACTTTCTCTTCCAATTAGGTATGATTTAAACCATTTGAGCACAGTCCCATTCATACCACAGTACTTGAACTTATCTAGAAGTATTTCATGAGTTACACAGTCAAAATCCTTTGGGAGACAACAAAAAATCATAACTGGTGACTTCTGGTTACTCAGAGCATTTAATATTTCATTTGTGAAAGTATGTATAGCATTTTCCGTTGAAAAACCCTTCTGGAAACTAAACTGACATTTTGTTAAAACTTTATTTTTCCAAAGGTGTGAAGCTACTCTACAATACATTACTTTTTCAAGAATTTTAGATAAGGCAGTCAGAAGAGAGATTGGGTGGTAGTTGTTGACATGAGACGTATCCTCTTTTCTATGCAGTAGTTAAACAGTAGCATACTTCAGTCTATCTGGGAAAATACCCTGCTTCAGAGATCTATTACATATGTGGCTAAGAATCCCATTTATTTCTTGAGAACAAGCTTTTATTATCCTGCTGGAAATGCCATCAATTCCATGTGAGCTTTTATTCTTGAAAGAGTTTATTATCTTCCTAATTTCAGAAGGAGAATTGGGTAGAATTACAATTCTATCAAATGGTGTGCGTAAGGCCTCTTCCATTAACTGCCTTGCTTCTTCTAATGTACATTTAGATCCTATTTTCTCTACAACATTTAAAAAACGATCACTCAAATTGTTTTCGGCTTCTGGCTTGTTGTGTGTCAAGTTTCAATTCGCTTTGATGGTATTGTCATCATCATCCTGTACTCTTGGTTGCCCTGTCTCCCTTGTAATAGTATTCCAAATTGTTTTGATTTTGTTATCAGAGGTATTAATCTCAGACATGATGCACGTGTTTCTGCATTTTTTAATAATCTTTCTTAATGTAGCACAGTAGTTTTTATAATATTTGGCTGTTTATGGGTCATTACACTTTCTTGTTGGTAGATTCGGTTCCCTTTTGTGGTTACAAGTTAATTTTATTCCTTTAGTAAGCCAAGGTTTTTTACATGGTTTCTTATAATTAGATTTAACTACTTTCTTGAGGAAACAGTTTTCAAATTCTCTTACAAGTGTATCATGAAATAAGTTATATTTTAAATTAGCATCGGGTTACTTGTACACCTTATCCCAGTCTAACTGCTGAAGATTTTCTCTGAAATTTCTAATTTTTGAGTCATTAATTGAATGCACAACTTTGGAGGGTAGTTTTGAATTACTGAATGGAGCTATGTCATATCCTCTAACTAGCTGAGCACCATGATCAGAAAGGCCATTCTCAACAAGACAAGAATTTATGTTTTGAAACCTATCTTGGTCTGTAAAAGTGTTATCTATCAATGTGCTGCTGTCCTTTACTACCCGAGTAGGAAAATTAATGACAGATGTCAGATTGAAAGAACCGAGCAAGACTTCCAGGTCATTCTTCCTATTACACTCTTTCACTGAATCAACACTGAAGTCCCCACAAATAATAATTTACTTTCCCCTATCTTACAGATAGCACAACAAGGCAACTCCTACTCTCAATTTGTTCTCTCTACTCAAATGTGCAGCTAGTTTATAACAGCTGATTTACCTGTTCCGTATCATACACAATGTGATGCTCAGACAGGCATAGTATATCTATTACATTATCAAATTCAGTGTCTTCTAAACATACCACAAGCTCATCTACATCCTGGAATATTTTGGTGAAAAATGGTAACTTTACTTTTTACTTTCTTTTGTGACAATCTACTTTTTTCTTTAATCCACCAATATATTTTGTTGAATATGGTAACATTATTATTTACTTTCCTGTTGTGATAATTTTGTGAGTTATGGACCTCTTTAGCACGTGCCTGCCTGAACTTCTCATTGGACGCTGATATTAGTCTAAAAACGAATTACATCCATGAGTGTTAGTGTCCCTCCTTACGGAATTCGCTAACAACCCTGCCAGTTTACCCTTCCCTTTCCTATTGAGGAGTAGGCCACGCCTTGTGAAATTCCCCCAGTCAATAGCCTCGACAGGAACCAATCCAATGTCTGACAGAGTGGCCTCCCTACGCAACTGATCCAACTCCATATTTACCCTTCTGACAGAGTGGTTCAACTGGGGCTGATCACGCCGCATGAAAGCAGGCACCAGCCCAACATTGGTATGGGTCGTTGCCGAGGTTATTTTCACCAGGTCACACTTAGTACTGTTACCCTGATCCATATCAATACTGTTTCCCCCTCCACCCACTATAATCACATGATCCTGCTTTGTGAATATCTTGCACAAGGAACCTATATCCTCTATCACCTCGCTAAGTCATGCACTTGGCTTGAAAAAGTTTGTGACTTGGTACCTGTCACCTAATTTTTCCTGCAAAATCTGGCCCATACCTATTCCATGGCTGCTACGTAGCAAACAGAACATTTGTCTTACTTTCTACTTTTTTTTGAAACAGTTGGTTTCCTATTGAGATTCTGTTGCATGTTAACTACATCTACTTCTACCGGAGCCTCTTCCTTACTTAAATGTAGTAGCAAGGCAAATCTATTGGTTGTGCCAATTGGGAAATTGTCATACACTGTCCTCTTTCTGGGGCCCCTGTTCCCAGCTACCATCTCCCACCACTGTTTACCCACCTCCCCCCTTAACCTCTTCAGTTCCTCCCGCGCTCTGTCCAAATCAGCCTGAAGGGCCCTAATTTTCTCCTCCTGTTCACCTATAATCTTATCTCTTGAGCAAATCCTGCAAAAGAATGGAAGAGTCTCGTTTGCTACATCAATTCCCACGCCGCTACAGTTTCCCCAATGAAACCACCTGTCACAACAGAAGCACAGAACTCCTGAACTAACTTTCCTACTGCAGCTCACACACTTAGTATCCATGGTAGTTTGGAAATTAGTTAAGAGATTTACTAAGTAATAACGATAATATATTAAATACAGATGCAAAAGGACACTAAATATGTTTTCGAAAGTAATATGTAAGTAAACTATTGCCAAATGCACTTAAATTAGTCGTATAACGCTAAATATATATGATCAAAAAATAAGCCTAAACAGCCGAATGTAACCAAAACGAACTTACTGCGATTAGTGGAAGAATACGTAAATAAAAGAAAAACCTTTAGTGGCAAGCTTGAAGAGCACACTAATGAACTTATTTAATTAGTTAATCTATACGAAATGCACTTAAGATTGCGGTATAACGCTAACTATGCACACTCGGAAAGTAATGTAAAGCCGCGAAATATAAACAAAACGAACTTTTCATGATTACTGGAACAACACGCAAATAAAAGAAAAACCTTCAATGATGAGCCTGAAAAGCACCCTAATTAACGTATTTAATCTGGTAAACTACAGCAAATGCACTTACAATTGCGGTATAACGCTAAATATGCACAATCGAAAAATTACTCCTAAGCCGCAATAAGTAAACAAACGAACTTTTCGCGATTACTAGAACACTACGCTAATAAAAGAAAAACTTTTAATGGTGAGCTTGAGAGTACACTAAAGAACGTATTTAATTAGTTAAACGTGTTCAACTACAATTAATTACAACCTAAGTCACTTATCTATCACGAGAGCTCTGCCTCCATACGTGCGGCCTTGTGGAGGGCTACCAACTGCTTCGTCAGTCGACATGCCGCGCCTACTCATACATAGCACCTACAGATGGCGTCGCACGATCTACAACACCGTTTTAGATTTTGAGACGGAGTATAACATAAACGTTGAAGCTGCTAAGCTTATTGACGTTTTGCAAGGTCTAACGGTTTTTCGTGGAGGAAGTTTTGACTTTGTTTTGACCGGTGTTCAAGTTGTTCTAGGACAAGCTTTGTTAACTAATGGTCTTGATTGTGTTGATTGAGCACCACAATCTAGTGCTACACGACAGGTGAGCTTCATTTCTAGTGATTGCATGACCATCTGTACTACAAGCATGAATCAGAAAACGATCACCATTTCAGCACAATCACACAAAGAGGTAGGAAGACTGCCATGTACATTCTGCCTTTAATGGTGTTTGTGTTCAGAAATCGAATTCCAATTTATGGCTCACGTAATTAGGGGTAACAGTTACTGGCACTGTCAGGAACTTAGGATTATTTTTCTGTGATACTGCTGCTCACATTGTTTGAGCATCCCACGAATGCCATGTGAATATGGAATGTAAGGATTGAGCAGGATCGTACTTAATGGCATGTAGGGTATCAGCATCCTTGTACGACTGGCACCTAAGAGGAGAGATTTGCAAAATAAATAATATAATTCCATGTTGTGGTAATGTAAATGGCAGAAACAACTCTATGGTAGCGCAAACAATGACATCGTTTGCAGAAAGACTTGATTAGATAAGGAAATCAAGACGCTTTATACCAATAAATTCATGATTATCAAAATGTAATATCGTGCTCATCTTGAGTTATATGCAATTGTTAAGTATCCAAGGGTGATGATCAACATTATACAGAAAACAGAATACAGCAAGAACAATCCCATGTACATAGAACAAACACAAACTAAAAATTAAAACCAGAAAGAAAGACACAAAGTACACCACATTTATCATCAGAAATTCCATCCAAAACTAATAAACCCCACAGATAAGAATGAATACAGACAGAAAGACATCAATTATAAAAAGACTTCAAACACAACATTGGTACATAGACAGACAACCTACAAACAAAAAATCTCATTGTAGTAACACAAATAATGCTAACAGATAGAGCAAAACAAGAAAATAACCTGCAAATGCTGGACTAACATGAGACTAGTGAAGAAAGAAACTAACATTGTAATTGCCATATCAAGAATGAGCAAAGTGGGAAATTTCAAACTTAAAACAACAGCATTAAGAAATCAGAAAAACTGCAACCAAATAATATCTTATTCACAATAGCTGACAAAGTGATTGGTACAGTACTGATCGATAGCAAACTTTATACAAAAAAACCAAAGATTTGATCTCCTCTAGCAATATCGTAAAACTGAAATCTGATTCAGCAGCACATTTCGAAAACCACATACTAAACAACCTGCAAGACACAAAACATAATCACAAATAGATAAAAACAACACATCACACTGAATATCCTACAGGCTCCAGTAATCAAGAGCCAAGCAAAAGTTCACAAACCACTTATTCCAGTGAGGCCTGTAATTAATCTCAAGAATGCACCATTATACCATCTGGAAAAACAGATGAACAAAGTCATAATGCAACACTGTCAAATGAAAAACAGTGACAAAAGGAAAACACATACAAATATCAATTCACACATACACCACACAAGCAAGAGACGAAAGATTAACTGACTGTTGCAGTTGCCACATTACGCACTCTGAACACACACACACGCTCAAAAGACAGTGAAAAATGCATGTAAGGTGATGTAATAAATGTGTAATAGGTCCCGTAGAGCGTGGTGAACCAGTAAACCCATCTCCAGAACCACACAAATGAACACTGAAATCTTAAATAACACCAAATAATAAGTTAACCTCACAAAACGTGTGCGGCAAAAGTAGTTTCTTAGCTAAAAGGAAGAGAATAATATAAGAAAAGGTAACTTAGTAACATACTTGCAAGTACTACATTGTATATATATATATATATATATATATATATATATATATAAAACGGTATAGGCATGCGTATGCAAAGACAGAGATACGTGTGTAAATAGGCAAAATACTGCGCAACGGTCGGCAACGCCTATAAAAAAAGCATACCCGATACATTACATCATGATGAGACATATATTTCGAAAAGAGATACTACCGCTATAGCAGTAATGTACGCATTATTAAGTGACATTTCTTTCCGTTGTATATGGCACATACCAAATCTGTGTGAGCGGATCAGTGCATAAGATACAGCGAAGCACCTAACAAACTGGTGTAGGCGCGGATATTCAAATAAAGAAATATGTAAACAGGCAGAGTACGGCAGATTTAAGTGAGTTTGAACGTGTTGTTATAATCGGCGCACGAGCGATGGGATACAGCATCTCCGAGGTAGTGATGAAGTGGGGATCTTCCCTGTGCGACCATTTGAAAGTGTGCCGTGAACATCAGGCATCCGGTAAAACATCAAATCTCCGATATCGCTTCAGACTGAAGAAGATCCTGCAAGAACGGGACCAACGACCACTGAAGAGAATATGTTTAACTGCAGGGTATGGTTGAATACACAAAAAAAAAAAAAAAAAAAAAAAAAAAAAAAAAAAAAAAAAGGAATAGGAGAGACGGAGACTTCCGCAGTTCTGAGAGTTAATTGAATATCACTTGCTGGCGTACCGTGAGCGCACGTGTTTACCTTTCGTCGGCGGCTGCATTGGCGGCTGTCGGCGAGAGCTGTGAACCTGAGAATCTATTCTAAATTTCTCTCGACTGTTAATCCCCAGGCCTGCGCAGTGGCTCTGACATCTCACCCAGTCAGCTAGATGTCCCGCTCTGTGGGTTTCGGCCTAACATTGAGACTGGCGTTACCATCATAAAATTTTCCTTCCCTCAGAATTGCGTCTGATAGCTGAGGTGTGGGAAATTACTTGTGTGGAATTACTAGTGTGAGTGTTAGTGGTTTATATTCATGAAGTGCTGGCTTGTTTATTCACTTTGTCTATGAATAATTTGTACATTTTTATGTAACTATGCCATGTGACATATCGGTTTAATCAGAATTGTTACAGGAATTCAATGTAATGTGTATTATTTGTTTGACACCTTGCACAGTATACAAATCTTACTAAACTTTTCAGAGTTTGCCCTTCAGCATAACGGTGTGCTATTTTCGAACCTACATAACATATCAAAACTTCAAAGCCTCACACTTACCCAAAGCCACTGACGAGATGGAGGCAGAGCCCATAAATTATAGACAGATACCAGGGAGTGCCATTAGTGCCTGACTCCTATAAGTTTTCCATGTCACTGTCAACTAACACACTACGTTACTGTAAAGTAAAATCCGATTTCAGTGAAGATTAAATATAATGTGACCAGCACAGTTAATTCAATGATATTTATAAACCAACGTGCAGTACCCACATTAAAGTTTACCTTAATTTGCAACCTGGCATTTCCTAGGCTACAGTTAAGTTCGTCTGTACTAATTCAGAATAAGTACACACTAAAACAAAACTCCATCCGAATCAGTCTCGAGTACCTCAGCTGGATCGACTGACCGCCTTATCGTCACTATTGAACTAGTGTCATGGGGCCGAAATTTGGAGAGGTGTCGGGTCTTCACACCGCAGTACTGTCCATTGTCAGTTTTATTTTTGTGTATGCATCCTCTACTTCGGATGGAGAGTGGGACAATGGCAAATGAACAAATTAGAGGTGTCATCTTCAGCCATGTGTTTAAATATTTTTAATCAAATCCCAAAAGCGGTGACATGGTTAGAAGTGTTACCATTAATTACCAGGTGTCGGTTTGTGACCTGGAGCCATTGCAACTCGCTAATGTATCTCCTCAATTGGCATCACGAGGCTGAGTGCACTCTGGCAGACCAACAGTGAATGGAGGCCTGGATGGTCACCCATCCAAGTGCCTATCTTACCCAACGGTGCTTAAATTCTATGATCTGACACATGTGTGTCTATGGCGGCATTACCACTGACATCCACTGACATTAATATAACCTGTTGCATACTAAAATTGCAACTCCAGAAAAATAGCAAACAGCAAAATGTTTCTTACTGTAGATAGACAGTGTGGTATGAAGGCTACATGATTACATACTTAGGTGATGTGAGAGTGTACAGGGTACGAAATTTAGTACATTGAGATGACACCACTGGCACAAATAGCGGTCATAACCCATTTGGCATCAAGCTGAACTAAGCTTTGAAGAAAGATATGGAAACTTCCATGCTGCTTCAGCTCTGTACCAGTGATCATGCATCCAAGCGGCCTTTGAGGGTTTTCCGCGACAGTCGTTCAGCAACCAATGACCAAGATCTGTTCAACATGTTTCTGATAAACAGAACTTGCTGGGCAGAGCAACTTCGGAATATTCATTGTTTCAATATAGAACAACTCGAGCATCATACAGTCTTGTGTTATCTTATTTGAAGGTTAAGTGACATCTACCTTGAATCTATTTTACTGTTGACGGGCTTAATAAGTCGGAAAGTAATAGCTGCGCTTTCGAAACCTACTGCTGTGCAAACCAGAGTCGATCGTGTGTGTAGCCAATGGCACCCAATAGAATTACGGCGTTTACTGGGCCGGTATGACATTGGTGAATGGTATCTGGCAATGCTCGTCCTCCTCGGTTTCCGTACTCCTCGGTACCTTTACACAAATGTACGTCGATCGTGATGCTGCACTCAGAACCGGGGCACGTCTGAAAAGGCGGCATGGCGTCACTGCTGTAGGTAGGGTGACCTAGGCGCACCATTACGTCATATGAAGGAAAAAGGCAAGAACTGTCAGCATGCTGACAGTCTGGGTAGCTCCACTCTTACTCGTACTGTACATGAGGATAATAGCCTGCAATCAAGCCCATTACCTGGCTGAGGATACGTAACGTGGCTGCGTAATCTTACTGAGCATAGTGAAGAGTACGTCAGTTCCTCTGGTGCACTAATGATTTGGGGCTGTTGATACCTTCCATGGCGCTGATTATAGCTTTCCTAAACGCATTGATTCCATATGCACATGAGAGTCATGAGATACCAACAACTGTGAGCATGTAAGTTGCCGAAATATAAACCACAATCTCGACAGGCCACCATCCTGTCACTGTCAACACGTTGGTAGACCTTCCTCCTTCTCTCAAGAGACACGAGACGATTTCCTACACTTCTCTGACTTTTGAATGAAAAACACATAGTGCAATAATTCCATGTGCCGGATGTCTCAAACACCTGGGTCAAATTTAAATACGTGATAGTGGGATAGGGAATCAATCATCGAAACCGGATGTTTATTGTCTTATAGACATGCACAACGTCCACCATATTACAACAACGTAACTCATAGTAATTGTGAAAGTGATGGCCGCCATTCTCAATACATGCATGGCAGCGGGGCATGAACGTCTGCTGCACTCCCTAAAGGATGCCTGGTGTCTGTTGTAGCAGGAGACAGGCAGCTTGGACCCTCGCAAGCAGGTCTTCGTCCGTTCCTACGGGGGTTCCATGCATCAACGTCTTAACGTAACCCCAGGAGAAAAAGCCCAGAGATGTGAGGAACAGCGATCGGACAGGACCTCCCCTTCCAATCCAACGATGAGAGTATATGTCTATTAAGTGCTCGATGTGGGCTGGGAAATCTTCTTGTTGAAATCACGTCGTTTCGTAGTCAACAAAGGTTACAGTCTCCAAGGAATGTGGCAGCACACCTCGCAGAAACACCAACTGACAAGGACCACTCAAAAGGGGAGGCAGCAAATAATGTCCCGTTAGCTAATGTGGGGCAATTCCCGACCATACTGGCGTTGCCATCATAAAATTTTCCTTCCCTCAGAATTGCGTCTGATAGCTGAAGAGTGGGAAATTACTTGTGTGGAATTACTAGTGTGAGTGTTAGTGGTTTATATTCATGAAGTTCTGGCTTGTTTATTCACTTTGTCTGTGAATTGCTGCTGGTGGCCACCAATGTGGGTGGGGCTGGAGATTCCAGTCGTATCCTTGTGGCTGTTGAACGCAGCATCACAGGTGAATGAGGCATCCATCAATAATATTAACTGTACGAAGTTCAGCACTCCATCACCGTGGTAGACAATCAACTGACAGAAGACATGGTTCAACATGCGTTGGCAATAGTGCGCCGGCTGTTCAAGCTGTGCTAGGCGCTACAGTCTGGAAGCGTGCGACCGCTACGGTCGCAGGTTCGAATCCTGTCTCGCGCATGGATGTGTGTGATGTCCTTAGGTTGGTTAGTTTTAAGTAGTTCTAAGTTCTAGGGGACTGATGACCTCAGATGTTAAGTCCCATAGTGCTCAGAGCCATTTGAACCATTTTTTGAACCTAATATCAAAATATTTACTTATGTGAAACGGCGGCGCACGTGCTGTCGTCGTTCTAGTGTTCCGGGGACCATTATACTGTTATGATAGCTACCGTCGGTGGGCTGTGGGGTTTCATTTCACGACGTGTATACTTCATATTCATATCTCTTTCCCTCGCGGAGTTATTTCAAGCGGAACAATTTACCTCGGTAACTTCTAGTCCACTCTCCCCTACATTGCTTGCTTTCCACGACAATGAGAACTCAAACACAAAAGGTTACAAACGTGATAATCCACATCGATGTATGTATTAGCTGTCAAATTTACACACAGCGACAACAGGTGAGGAAAGGACGCTGATTGACATTACGTTAGTGGCCAGTAACCGGAACACTAACGGCCACAAGGCAGAAAATTCCGCTGGTACACTTGAATTGTAGTCAACCAATATAGTTAATTGCACCGCATGGCGGCTAAATTTCATTAATAGAAACACTCGGTGTTGCTCACAGGAAAACTTCCCCAACAGTGTACCACCGAAAACGAACCACTACAAAATGAACGAACGTGACTTGGATAGTTGAAACCACTACTCAACTTTAACGTCCTGGATCAGTGAACCACGAAGCTCGTAGCGATCAGACAGCTCCACACACGCTCCGACACTGCGCAGGGACCGGCAGCGGACCCAGCCGACCGCACCACGCGGAGATAACTTCCCTGGTGCGCGGAAACCTACCAACCACCCCAGTATGCCGACAACATCTAAAATAGTCGTCAGTGGACATAACGGCAAGTATATACGCAACCTGACAAACCAGACACTGCACGAACATCTGAACGATACTCAACAGTAACTAAGCACGCACGGAGACACATCGGGAGTCGATGCACACACACACACACACACACACACACACACACACACACACAAAACCGACTCATGAACGATCGGCGAGCCAAAACGGGTCGTCCGGTAGGACGACCGACCAACGTGTCCCGGCTCAAAGTGATGCGTGGCGGCAATGGTCGGGCGAGCCATGTCGACCCAGACCTCACTGCTGCTCCAACCCGACTGCACCAGTACCGCATTGCAACTCCCCTGCTGGCAGGTCCGGACTGCGCTCCAGACGCCCTTCCACTTACTGGCAGCCCAGAGTCGCGACATGAACTGGCTTACGACAGACCACGACCGGGAAGTAATAGCAGTCGAGCAAAGATACTACGAAATGAGGTATATCGATACGCGCTGCTAACGCCCCTCACGGTCAGACAAAGCAGCAACTCAGTGAATATACACTCCTGGAAATTGAAATAAGAACACCGTGAATTCATTGTCCCAGGAAGGGGAAACTTTATTGACACATTCCTGGGGTCAGATACATCACATGATCACACTGACAGAACCACAGACACATAGACACAGGCAACAGAGCATGCACAATGTCGGCACTAGTACAGTGTATATCCACCTTTCGCAGCAATGCAGGCTGCTATTCTCCCATGGAGACGATCGTAGAGATGCTGGATGTAGTCCTGTGGAACGGCTTGCCATGCCATTTCCACCTGGTGCCTCAGTTGGACCAGTGTTCGTGCTGGACGTGCAGACAGCGTGAGACGACGCTTCATCCAGTCCCAAACATGCTCAATGGGGGACAGATCCGGAGATCTTGCTGGCCAGGGTAGTTGACTTACACCTTCTAGAGCACGTTGGGTGGCACGGGATACATGCGGACGTGCATTGTCCTGTTGGAACAGCAAGTTCCCTTGCCGGTCTAGGAATGGTAGAACGATGGGTTCGATGACGGTTTGGATGTACCGTGCACTATTCAGTGTCCCCTCGACGATCACCAGTGGTGTACGGCCAGTGTAGGAGATCGCTCCCCACACCATGATGCCGGGTGTTGGCCCTGTGTGCCTTGGTCGTATGCAGTCCTGATTGTGGCGCTCACCTGCACGGCGCCAAACACGCATACGACCAACATTGGCACCAAGGCAGAAGCGACTCTCATCGCTGAAGACGACACGTCTCCATTCGTCCCTCCATTCACGCCTGTCGCGACACCACTGGAGGCGGGCTGCATGATGTTGGGGCATGAGCGGAAGACGGCCTAACGGTGTGCGGGACCGTAGCCCAGCTTCATGGAGACGGTTGCGAATGGTCCTCGCCGATACCCCAGGAGCAACAGTGTCCCTAATTTGCTGGGAAGTGGCGGTGCGGTCCCCTACGGCACTGCGTAGGATCCTACGGTCTTGGCGTGCATCCGTGCGTCGCTGCGGTCCGGTCCCAGGTCGACGGGCACGTGCACCTTCCGCCGACCACTGGCGACAACATCGATGTACTGTGGAGACCTCAGGCCCCACGTGTTGAGTAATTCGGCGGTACGTCCACCCGGCCTCCCGCATGCCCACTATACGCCCTCGCTCAAAGTCCGTCAACTGCACATACGGTTCACGTCCACGCTGCCGCGGCATGCTACCAGTGTTAAAGACTTCGATGGAGCTCCGTATGCCACGGCAAACTGGCTGACACTGACGGCGGCGGTGCACAAATGCTGCGCAGCTAGCGCCATTCGACGGCCAACTCCGCGGTTCCTGGTGTGTCCGCTGTGCCGTGCGTGTGATCATTGCTTGTACAGCCCTCTCGCAGTGTCCGGAGCAAGTATGGTGGGTCTGACACACCGGTGTCAATGTGTTCTTTTTTCCATTTCCAGGAGTGTAGTAATTTAAATTAACGTATTGATTTGGAAGTAAAAAACGGGGTTTAAATACATGATGGCTGGAACACGAGCCACGCACGGCTCAACTAATGTGAACAGCCCTGGACTATTGCCCAATGTTTTGACTCCCAAGCAGACATAGCAGCAGACCTTGAAAGAGTTCGGAGACACGCGGCAAGGCTCGTAACTAACTGTACAACTCACAGGAAAGTACGAACGGAATGCCTATGGAGCTTAGCAAGTCTAAGGTTTCCGTTGTCCTTGCGAAATCCTTTTGGGTAAATTTAGAGATCCAGTGTTACTCGAAGTCTGTGCGAAGATTCTGCAGTGAGGAGCAACATAAATGGGTCGTCACTCATGTAGAGATATTGAAGCTCTTCCTCTACGGGACATCATTGTATCCCTGTGAAACTGATTTTAAAACTACTGATGCCACTGAACTACAGAATTGTGCTTGCGTTAATAGAATGACTGAGAGAAATGGCGAAAGATAAAGGTAGTATGGTCATGTTTGCCAAGAATGAAAGGAATTTGAAATCTCTCAGTTCGTAGGCCATTTTTGAAGTTGAGTGTGGAACACTCTCTGTTCATATACCTGCCACGCACGAAGCGATGGACCACAGGGCCCATAACCCGCCATCTGATACGTCCCTATATTTTAAATACTTTAATTCACACAACTTGCCACGGGTCTCTCTCATCACATGCTCCTGGGTCCTCAGACGGCTAGCGCAGTAACTTCCGCATTTCTATAGGTGAGTTCTCCTCTGCTAATCTCGCGAGGTGATTTCCAGAGTCACTGATACCGGTCAGCGAACGTTCTACGACTTGGATACGTTTGGGTCGTTGAACAGTGCCTCAGACGAAGCAGATGAAACAGGTCCTTATCGAGGTTAAGTGTGCGCAGTAAAGTCAAGTGACAGCTCGTATATCAAAGCGGAGACCATGAGTAGCTTGATAATATTGCAAACTTGATTAACCTTTCCACTATTTTCAAGCCTTCAGGACAAGTCAAAGACCGCTTCCTGGAGTGAGTAACGTCATTTTTCAATCAGGAGCAGTCATGTGGCACATTGCTGGTTCTAATGCCGATCTGTTCCTGAGAACCTCAAAGACACTGGGTAGCGAGTACAAAGCGTTGACGAATTAGCGAGGAGATGATTAGCATTAAATTCCTAAACTCGATTAACAGTTCCGCAAAGACACGTAAGTACGGAAGGCTTCCACGAAACTTTCTGGGGGAAGTGGACAGTGCCCAAGTACTGTTTTAGTGCGCAGCGAGGGAAGCATAGCGCAGCCACCGTTAGTAGGAACCATAATTAAGTGTTCTGTGACCCCAGAGATATTCCTGAGAGGAGCAAAGAGGTATTTTGTTTCAGATGAGATGAAACATACAGCTGTTACATATTGATATGGTGTTAGATGAGGTGAGTGGTGGGAGGGGGGCTGTGTGGAGTCTGTGGCTTGTGACAGCACCTTATCACAACAAAATGAATAATGGGATCCTACACCACTTCCCATGCGGAGCTAAGTTAACCTACGTAAACATTTCCAATTACAAAGGAGAGATAACTTATGCTAAGTTTACATTGTTGTGTTTCAAAGTACTGTCGAGAAAGTGCATGATAGTATAATGATGAAAAGTAATATTAGAAATACCTAGTTCCTTAAAGTAGCTCTCGTACTTTTGTAATAATGTAATCTCTAAATTTGCAGATAATGTAGCAGCAGCCAGACAAAGGAATACGACTGAGCTCAACAGTCTTTCACAACTGTGACGCATCGTGTTATGAAATTTCATCTTAAAGATCATCCTGACGTCACACATCGTGATTCACGAGGCCAGAATCGCTGGACTGACATGAGAACAACTCGCAGTAGCCTGAGTTATTGTTATGCTGGAATTTGTAATAATTTTGGTCATACATTATGACCTTGTCGAGTTTATACTCATATGATACTGCTTTCTGATAAACAGGAGAAATGTTTCACCCGAAGAAATCAAGGGAGAGAGAGAAAAATCAGACATCAATTTTGAGTTATGGAACATATAATCAACATGTGGAGTAGTTGTTGAAATTCCCTCACAATAAAAGATAACAGTGCAAGGCAGCTAGCCTTGACGTTAACTCGAATAACAGAAAAATAATTATCTCTGCATGTTCTGTTTTCCACAGGCTTGCACCGCCTCTTCTCCCTCGTCCCCTCTCCGTTCCACAGACGCCTATATCCAGAGCCCGAGCGCTTAGAAAGCCGACTTACTCCAGACATCTCAGACATTTCATTTATTTTATCAAGTTATGAATTCTGTTTGACTTCAGTAGGGGTATGAGAGCACCACAGGCTGCCAGAAACATTACCGCCTTGTGTGGGGGTAATGCCATTGGAGGAAAATGGTTTCTCATTTTAGGGAGGATCTTTTTGACATTAGTGACTCTCCACGTTTAGGAAGACGTCGGCATATGATGAAATTCGTTTACTTGCGCTAATCCACTGTCATCCACTTCAGTGTGCTCGAGAAGCAGATGTGAAGCAACTGTGGTCATTGCAACATCTTGCGACATTTACATGCAACGGTGAAAGTTCAAATACCGGATGTATTCAGCACTACGTGCTCTAACAAGGGGAGGCCGCCAATTGTGAAATTCAGATTCGATTCATACTGCGCATAATAAACACTCATGGCCAGAGGTGTAATGTGGCAAAGCACCAAGATGCACTTCTCAGCCACTGTCGAGAAAATCGATAGTTAAAATAAACCGTTGCGGTGAAATGCCCTCTACGGTTAGTAGTTTTATACAGCGTCGTGGCGCAACGGTAAGCGCTCGGGCTTGTAATCCGAAGGTCGCCGGATCGAATCTCGCGCCATGTAACATTTTTTTTTTTTTTTATTATTAGGTTTTTGTAATTCATATATATATATATATATATATATATATATATATATATATATATATATATATGAAAACTATTAATGAATTGCTTATGCATTTTGGTGAAGGCGGATCGCTCTCCAATTGTACCGCCTCCACTTCTCCGTTTGTTTAACAGGGTGTACCAAAGCTCTCACGTCCGCACTGATTTCGACGATGATATAAGTTGCGCTAGGGACCGCATCTACCTTCTTTCGAAGTTAGCAGGCAACTACGCTTTTATGCGGCGGCTCGTTTCGGCCCATTCAACATCTGTCCTTCAAGTGTAACGAGCGAATAACGGAGCTTATATTTCATACCTGCCACAGCAAATTTGTGTTCGTGGGGTCTCTATTCTAATTCGAACGTTTGACTTACGCTATACGTATTCGTTTCGGAATATCGTTTCTACGTCTTCCGTTAACTGTACGTGGTTAACATTATGAAGACAATTAAAAACATTTGTGAAATACAACTTTGTTTGCTGAAAACATAATGATGTTCGAAGTCGCCAGTTTTTCCACGACAAACGACCTTCAACAACTTATTATATGCATAATTGTTGCAACTGATTGCCGGGAATTATATATATATATATATATATATATATATATATATATATATATGTGTGTGTGTGTGTGTGTGTGTGTGTGTGTGTGTGTGTATAGACACATTTGAATAACGAAAAACATACTAAAAAAAAAAAAAAAAAAATTGCATGGCGCGAGATTCGATCCAGCGACCTTCGGATTACAAACCCGAGCGCTTACTGCTGCGCTACGATGCTGTCGACAATTAATAATCGTTGAGAGTATTTCACCGCAACGGTTTATTTTAACTGTCGATTTTCTCGACAACGGCTGAGAAGTGCATCTTGGTGCCTTGCCACATTACACCTCTGGCCATGAGCTTTTATCATGCGCAGTATGAATTGAATCTGAATTTCACAATTGGCGGCCTCCCCTTGTAAGCCAAAATCACAAAAATCAACGGGTGACCAAATGTACTATCATGCGCAAAAGTATCCGAACGACTTGAATTGTGATCCGCATGATTTGCATGCAACCAGTATAACGTATCTGACTAGCGGGTACTCTAATCGCTTTTCGGTACAGTCGTTCGACTATACAAAATGGATACCACAAGGGACCACTCGACAAAACTGCTTCTTAAGGCAATCAGTGCGATGTAACATCACACCATGATACTGCAAAAACTAGAAAAACACGTAATTAGAGATGAGTTTGTCCCTAACGCTTGTACAGATTACAATGATTTTCAAAAGCGTTACCATCTCATTAAGGTCTGAAACAACTAACAATTGAACATAAACTATGTAGCAATCCTTAAACAAAGTAAATGTTTGAATGAACAAGATATTCTGAGACAATGTCTGGACTAATAAAGGTCTATGACATTTCAAAGTATTTTTCCTCTGTATAAGGTTTTCCCGCACCTGCTAAATGTCCCAGTGACGATTGGTTTTTGCATAATCTGGTCGTTAAAGGAACTAGTTACAGAAAACGCGATAAACAACGGTAAACGCTCTATACAAACCGCAATATTAATGAGTATAATCAGCAATGTCACTGTAGTAATTATTTATGAAATATTCTTTGCCCGCATGTTTGAACCGTAAATGACATGACGAAATCTTTTGTTCTGGATCTGAACAGAAACCGATCAGACGTAGCCACTACTAACTAAAATACACTTTGGCACCTGCCCTGGACTTGATCAAGGCAACGATCATCAATGCTGACTAGCAGTAAAGAGTCATGAAATATATAGGTTTTCAACAGTATTAGTTGACATATCTGATACTGTCCACTCCACCCTCAGACCTTTCACTACTCATTTGTAAAACTTGTCGTTTAACAGACTTTTCCTTTCCCTTTCCCATTTTCTTTGTGTTGTTTTACCTTTCCCTTTTTCTTTATTTTTTCTCACTTTTTCATTGCTGATGTTCACTTTCCTTTTATTGCTTTGCTCTTCTGCTAAGGTTTGTTTTACTGGAGTATCGGTTAAAATAGCGGTTTTTCTAGAACATCTCTTGTTTGTTCCAATCCTTGGTGGTGCCTTCGGGAAAGAACGCACTGCTTTTAGAGAGAAAAAGTATTCATCTCCAAGTTGTTGTTCTATGACACCAGAAGATCCATGCAGATTAGCAACCTCTGATGATCCTGGCGAATCAACGATTTGTCATTTATCTGTACTAATGTTTACAATTTCGTATGCATAAATTGGGGCATGCTGTTCCGAGGTCACAATGTGCCCCCGAAAAACGGAACATGTAGCCCAAATCACACATGTGGAAATAAAAGCAAGATATTGGTTGCGTCACGAAACGTATATAATTTACGCATTGTATACCAATACTGTAGATAAATCCTTACATAAAAAATACCTAATATCAGCCGGACGGTGTGGCCGTGCGGTTCTTGGCGCTTGAGTCTGGAACCGTGCGACCGCTACGGTCGCAGGTTTGAATCCTGCCTCGCGCATGGATGTGTGTGATGTCCTTAGGTTGGTTAGTTTTAAGTAGTTCTAAGTTCTAGGGAACTGATGACCACAGATGTTAAGTCCTATAGTGCTCAGAGCCATTTGAACCATTTTTTGAACCTAATATCAAAATATTTACTTATGTGAAACGGCGGCGCACGTGCTGTCGTCGTTCCAGTGTTCCGGGGACCATTATACTGTTATGATGGCTACCGTCGATGGGCTGTGGGGTTTCATTTCACGACGTGTTTACTTCATATTCATATCTCTTTCCCTCGCGGAGTTATTTCAACCGGAACAATTTACCTCGGTAACTTCTAGTCCACTCATCCCTACATTTAAACCCGAGTTTTATCCCATTTCTGTTGCTTTTAAGTCAGCTGTATTACAGACTGAGATAGGGCAGTCTTCACATGTGCTCATAGTACCGGTATGCAATGCTTGGATATGAATTGTAGTAAGAGACATTATACTACACACATGTGGACATTACATTTCACTCCAATCTAGAAGTAACAGGAAACCCCCATGAAGGACAATGTTTTAATTGACACGTAGTAATGATAAAAAGAATTTCAGAGGTTGCATACATGGTGTCAGCATCACTTAACTAACTACACGATAGGTTACACCAACGACGAATGTTGTCGGTATTATTCTGAAAGTATGAGTGTCCTGAAAAAGTATAGTGATATATTTAATTTGTTACTATGTATTGCTGCCACGTTCGCGCCAATGTTTTTCGACGTTACGAACTCTTCCACGCACAAAGCACACCTGGCTAGCTTCCACTTTCGTTTCGCGCACATTGTTCTCAGCTGCTGGCTGTGGACTGACCATCGTGTTGTGCGGTCGATCAATGGCTTCTGCTCCTCAATGCCCACATACCTCCTTGTAGCGGCTTTTGGGACAGAATTGTGGAACAGCGTCTCATTAAACAAGCAACTGGCGACTAGAGAGGTCAATAGGTACTGGAAAACCTTGTTCTGTCCGTTTGCAGTAACACAAGAGGATAAATTTCATGTTTATTTTCGTACTAGGATATCCTCTTTTCAGTATATGTCAATGACTCTTAAAAATTAATGTACTAAATTGTAACAAACAAAAACATTAACTTCTGCTATATCGCTGTAGACAAGAAAGTTCCTTGTCTTAACGATTTCTCAAGATACTTTCTTCTTTGTACGCTATTATTCTCCAAAATCTCGCTTCGCTATCTCGACCGGTTTATGCAACCTAGAGTTTACGTGCTACATACGATCCATTTTCTCAAGATCAAAGACAGATAAAGACCTCCTTCCAACTACAAAGAAAAATTCAGTATGTTAGCTAGATTTCGTATGCAGCAACAGATGCACCAAACGCAAAATGATTGTGACCCCTAATTTCCATTGCAAACTTTTCCGATTTTACACAGTGTCTTAAGGAACTGTATGTATCGCAATAAGTACGACCATTGGCGCGATGGCGGTCACGTCACCATAGAACTGACACACGAAATTACAAGTAAAGCAAAAATAAATAACTTTACTGAATTGTTCCCGTAAAATAGTTTGAGATAAGTTACAGGGTTTGTGCTTCGATTCTGTCAGCGCTGTGCGTCGCCAACAGGTGCGGACACAGATGGCTTCCCGCCTCAATATCCGCAGGATCTGCCTGCATGTGAAGGTGAGAGGTGCCGGGGCTAGCAGTGTATTCAACACTAACTTCGTCTAGAATCTTCATATGGAAATGATGCTCTAAGCCTCCCCCCCCCTTTTCTAACTCCGACTTTTGCTGTTGCACATGGATGAAGAAGAAACGCGAACTGACTGTAATCGACCCTGCAAGTGGAGTAGAAAAGAGTTTGGCACCTGCTTAACGTGGTGAGAAATGAAAGGAGTGCTGTACCGATCTACAGAATGAAAATTCTGTCCAAAATAACAATTTGATTTATTATGGCTAAACTAAAAATGTTAAACAAAACACATGAAACATTTACAATACGTCAAATTGGATACTCAAATAAATGCTCTGAAGGTGAAGTTGACCGTAAAGTAGCTTGTGACATTTATGACCAACTGGTATGTGGAGCCAATTCCTTGCAACTCAAATCTTAAGAGAAATACCCACCCAACCCAACATTAATTGCTGTTACGGTAGTGAACTCAGACAATGAACACCCAAGACAGAATCACGTTAGGAAAGACGGGAACAAGCGCACTCTGCTGAGCTCTGATTATCACATAGCAAAATTCCCTAATCTGCCGGTGCTGCGGACATACATTACTAAGTTGTCTTCTTAACTGCAAGCACACGATCTTGTGTACTGGAGGCGCACACGATCTGGTGTGCCGGAGGCGATGGCTGGTTGCTTCGACGTCCCGTCGTGATGATGATAATGTCGCGAGTATAGCCCGAAACAAATTATCCTGGTGTGATTGTTCCAGACTAAAGACTTCCTAGCAATACAAATGTGCCTCTGAGGGAGACGTAGAAGGCTTGCCACACAATCACTGACGGTACAGTGATTGATTTTAGCAAGCGAAGTCACACAGTAACTCCGATATAGTAAACTTTAGCCAAAACTGCTCAAGACGGGCAACATAGGCCACTTGTACGCTGAACACTCAAATGCCAACTGTACTCGAAAAGTTAGGTTGAAGTCGAAACTTCAGCATCTTCGTCAAACAGTTACAACTAAAATGAAATTATATTACACAGCCAACGAAAGGCAGGCTGTCCAGAGCAGCGAGTCAGTGTTGTAACCTACTCCGACCAAAAGGCGAGAGCCGACTCCCTCAAGAGTGCCCGTACAAGTCGAACACAGAACATTACCGCCCCCACAACAGAGACCGTGGTTGAACGCGCCATTCAGCAACTCGAAAACCGGCGGAAAATTCCACTCTATTGCCGAAGCACTGCTATTCCACCAATTGAGATACTTGGCGACAATTCCTGCGCCGATTTTGCTACGTTACGGAGATATCCCCTGCGCAAGCCAATCACAGTTATGATTTTGCAGAAAACGCGGGAATTTGTCCACCAAGACTCTCTGGGAACACAAGTTATTCCCACGCCTGGCTGGTAGTCCGTCAGAAAGTGTTGTCACTAAGTTTCTGCGAAGTAACGGACTCACTAACACCAGAGATTTAGGAACCAAGTTTTAAATTGCAAGACATTTCCAGGGGCAGATGTGGACTCTGACAACAATCTAGTGGTTATTAACTGTAGACTAAAACTGAAGAAACTGCTAAAAGATGGGAATTTAAGGAAATTGGTCCTGGATAAACTGACTAAACCAGAGGTTGTACAGAGTTTCAGGGAGAGCATAAGGGAACAATTGACAGGAATGAGGGAAAAAAATACAGTAGAAGAAGAATGGGTAGCTTTGAGAGATGAAGTAGTGAAGGCAGCAGAGGATCAAGTAGGTAAAAAGACGAGGGCTAGTGGAAATCCTTGGTGTTGTGTTGGCAGAAGAGCCAACACCGTGGTACTAGTGGGGGCCGAAATGCACCCGTTCTAGCTCACGCAGGCTGGCGTGAGGAGGGAAGAACTATACTGACGTGAGGTCTGGAACATGACAAGGAATTAGAATTCAGAAACCGGACGTAATTAGTTTGATACTTAACTTTAATCCATTAGTGATGAACGTCGCTCTTGACGGTACATGATTCACAATATTATCGGTTCAGAATACATTCTTGATGAATATGGCGCCTTGCTAGGTCATAGCAAATGACGTAGCTGAAGGCTATGCTAAACTATCGTCTCTGCGAATGAGAGCGTATGTAGACAGTGAACCATCGCTAGCAAAGTCGGCTGTCCAACTGGGGCGAGTGCTAGGTAGTCTCTCTAGACTAGACCCGCCATGTGGCGGCGCTCGGTCTGCAATCACTGATAGTGGCGATATGCGGGTCCGGTGTATACTTACGGACCGCGGCAGATTTAAAGGCTACCACCTAGCAAGTGTGGTGTCTGGCGGTGACACCACATTCCTCCCCCGCAAATCGGCGGACAGTTGTGGTATAAAGCCTCCGCCCGCCGTGGGGAGGACACCATGTTGACGTATGCGACGAGATGGGGAGCCTAACAACAGGCGAGGCTGTGCCACCCGCGCCCTGCCATTCGGACCGCGGGAAGCTAGAGAACGCCTGAAACCTACTCCAGAGTGCACGCCAACAATGCGGTGTTTGCGCCGTAGAGAGACAGGAGGGGCCGAAGGGTCGACCTCCATTAAGCCGGGGCACCCGACCGAAGACGACATAAGATCCGGAGGGGCAAGAATCCCATTTCGGAGGACAACTGGTCACAGGAAGCGATCGGCCGCGCGTGACCCAGGGAGGCGCCCGACGGCTGTAGCGACACGTCCACTGCGGGCGTCGCTTGCGGGAGAACATGAGGCGGCATAGGCGGCGGCGCGTCGCCATGGGGCAAAATGGAAGGCAGCGTCGGTAACACCTGGGGCTGAGGCGAGCCAGTAGATGGGCCCCGGGGCGCTGACCGGATGGCACCGTGCTGAAAGCAGACGGCGAGCGGCAGATCCCGTGCGACGACAGAGACACAGCTGTTGGAGATGCCGGCGCACCTCACCAGAGGCCCCAAAACCAGATACATAGCGCGTCCGAGGCAGCAATGAATGCTCCCTTCGAGCCAACGCCGTGAACCTCGATAGTGGCGGTAGTAGACAATGTCGCCTGGGGCAAAAGCAGGTATCTGCCGTTGCACAGGAACCTTATGCGGCGGACGTAGCAAAGACATCAAGTTGTGATGATGGCGACCGTGGAGCAACTCAGCCGGCGAGCGACCATCTCGGGGCTGAGAGCGATACGAGGAGAAAAATAGCAATAACGCGTCCTCTCGAGAATGCGACTCTTTCAACTTCAACATCTGTGACTTGAAAGTCCTGACCAATCGTTTAGCGGCACAGTTTGACTGTGGCGAAAACGGCGCAGACGTCAGGTGTTGAGTACCATTGGCCTTGCGGAATGACAAATTCTGCGGACATGAATTGTGGGCCATTGTCGGAAACAATTGTCTCTGGAAGACGTTCAATGCAAAAGATAGCAGATAACGCTTGGATGGTGGCAGATGATGTCGTGGAAGACATCCGGACAACAAAAGGAAAATTACTGAATGGATCTATCACAACCAAACATCGAGCATTCCAGAATGGACCAGCAAAATCGATGTGTAAGCGTTGCCAAGGGAAAGGGGCTTTTGGCCATGCAAAGAACTTCCGTGGTGGTGCAGACTGTTGTTCGGCACACACCATGCAAGAAGAGCACATATTCGTAATCGCGGCATCGATTCCGAACCAAGTACAGTGCTGACAAGCAAGTTGTTTCGTTCTCACTATACCCCAATGACCTTGGTGAAGAAGCTTTAAGACAGACGACTGTAACTAACGTGGGACCACGACCCTGGACTGATCATTATCAGAACTCAAAAGCAAAACACAACTCGAACAAAAAGTCTCTCCTTGTGAGCAAAAAATCGGCGAACTAACGGGTCCCCGATCAGTGACTTTGACACGAGCCATTGCGTAGCAACAAAATGCAGAACGGTAGCAAGGACAGGTTCGGCAGTTGTGGCTGCATCTACACGACGAAAATCAGTCGGAAACTATTCGACCACGTCATCGGTTTCCGAATCAATGAACATGCAAGAAAGTTCGGAGGAATCGAATGCCCTATCCTCAGCAACAGGCAAACGGGACAACTCATCGGCGTTTCCGTGCTTAGCAGTGGACCGATATAAGATATCGTAGCGGTAATGTGAGAGGAAATTAGACCAGTGAATGAATTTCTGCGCTGTACGTGGAGGTACAGGCTTGTTCGGATGAAAAAGCGATTTCAAAGGTTTGTGGTCTGTGATTATGGTAAAGTGACGACCATACAAGAAGTCATGAAACTTTGTAACACCGAATACGAGAGCCAATGCTTCTTTCTCGATCTGTGAATAATTACGTTTCCCAGACGAGAGCAATTTGGAAGCAAAAGCAATAGGGCGATCGATCGAGCCATCTTTGTGCGCAAGCACAGCATCGATCCCGAAATCCGATGCTTCCACCATCAACAAAAGGGGCTTCTGGGGATCGAATGGCGTAAGGCAAGTATTGGAAAGCAATGCCGATTTCAACAGGCGAAAGGCGCATTCGCATTCCGTCGTCCATACGAACGGAATACCTTAACAGCGTAAGCGATGAAGCGGAGCTGAAATGGAAGAGGCATGCGGCACATATCTGTGATAATAATTGATTTTTCCCAGCACACTCTGTAGCTGCTGCAAATTCTACGGTGAAGGCAAGTCTTGTTTGGCACGGAGGTGCGTGGGACTGGGATGTATGCCTTGGGCATTGAGTACAAGGCCCAGGTATGGCAAGTCACGAGCAAAAAACACACATTTGTCCTTCCGTAAGCGAAGACCATTTTGTCGCAAGACCTCCTTCCAGAGAACACAATATCCACCAGATAGTTTTCTGCAGTAGGGACCGACGCAAAAAAAGTTTGTAGATATTGCTAAAACAATGCAGGTGTGGATGCACACCCTAATGGCAGTCATTTGAATTGATACAAACCAAGATGCGTGTTAACGCGCTGGGGTTCTTCGTCCACCGGTATTTGCAAGTACGCATCTGCTAGGTCCAACTTCAGGCACAGTTTGTCAAAAAGATCTTCCGGGCGGGGTAAAGGAAAAGTTACAATCACTAGTTGTGGATTCACTGATGCCTTGAAGTCCACACAAAGTCCCAATGTTCCCGAAGGTTTTTGCAAAATTTCTAAGGGTGATGCCCAGAGAGAAGCCTGCACACGTTCAGTTACCCCCTGTGATTCCAAACCGTGTAATGTTTTTGCAGCCTCATCACACAATGCATGGGGAACATTGCGCGCTCTGAAAAATTTCGGTTGCGCACTTACTTTCAGTTCCAAATGTGCTTTATACTTCTTAGCGTAACCGAGGTCTGGTGCAAAAATGTCGTCAAATTCTTCACATAGACGATAAACACTGTCTGAAGGCACAGTCTGATTCACTTATAGGATCTGATTTACTATAGACAAGTTAAAAAACTGAAATGAATCGAAACCAAACAAGTTCACGGCAGAAGAAGAACGAAGGAAGTAAAATGAGACAAGTTTTGTTTGTCCTTTGTATGTTGCAAGAAGGCTCCACTGTCCTAACACAGGGATCCGTTGACCTGAATAGCTAGTTAACTTAACATTTGCAGCACACAACAGAGGTGTGCCCAGCAGTTTGTACGTGTCTTGATTGATCAGTGAAACTGGTGCTCCGATATCGTGCTGCAATGGTATCACTTTGTCGTTAATGTCCGAGTCTACAAAAAGTTTATTGACCTGCTGACGACAAGAGCGACTGTCTCGTGCAACGTGAACTGACACAGGTACAAAATCACTTGCGACTTGATGGGAGTTCCATCAGTGTCGACACACACTATTTGTGGGACAAACACAGTCACTGTTAGAGAGAGTGACACTGGGCGGAGCGGAATGAACGACATGAATTTCCATGGGCGAAGTTTTGCGAGCCTGAGTATCCTAGGTTCCATTCCGATTACGGCGCGAAGCAAAGGGCCTGGAATGGTTTTGAGTTTCTGATCTGAGCTTTTACTGGCAAACACTCTGAACATGTCGTTTTTTCTTACAGTAAAAGCAAATAGCTTGGCGTGACGGGCAATTCTCACGCGAATGTTTAGTAGCGCACCGCGGGCATGATTTAAGCACTTCATTTGCTTGCCGGCGCGGCACATGTGGCTGCGAGCCTGGTGGCAGCGGCGTGGCCGGGCGCGAGGGTTGTTTACTGCTCCGTGCAGCTCGCCTGGCGGGCCAGTTAACCTGACACACGGCTGGCGAAATTTCAAATGATTGCTGAGCAAAGTCCAGTGTGTCCTGCCGATCCAATATGTCCATCACTTGTTGAAGGGAGGGACTGACTAGCTTCAGAATCTGTTCCCTTATACAAACATCAGAAATGTTCTGTGCAATTGCATCACGTACCATAGTGTCTGAACATGGGAGTCCACATTGACACTCAAAACCACAATCCCTAGCAAGGCCTTGCAAGGTTGCAACCCACTGCCCATTAGTCTGACCTGCCATACGTTTTGTACGAAAGAAGGTATACCGTTTCGCAACTACATTGACATTGTTTGAAATATGCATCTAATCCAGACAAAATTTGTTCGTAGGACAGAGTTGCTACGTCCCGTCGGGGAAATAACTTGACTATCACATGGAAGGTTTGCACACCGACGGATGATAAAAGAAAAGGCTGCTGCCCGTTAACTTGAACCCTTTAGGCGGCGAGATGGAATCCAAATTGGTGTGACCATTCTGTCCAGCTTTCCAGTGCAGGATCAAAAGTTCGGAAGGTCGGTGCAACTGCGTGTTATGGCTGCGTTAGTGGTGGAGCGGCGGCTGCCGCATCGTTTTGCATTGCACGTTGATCCTGGACGAGCTGTTCAAGGGCATCCAGTATTCCTGTGTCTGCTGATTCTGTAAGCGATAAAATTAGGGCAGTACATCTGGAGACTGTCGCGAAGCCATGAGACAATGAAATCAGGGCAGTATAGATTAGAACACCGAAGTTACACTCGTCGCCAACGTTGTGTTGGCAGAAGAGCCAACACTGTGTTACTAGTGGGGGCCGAAATGCACACGTTTTAGCTCATGAAGGCTCGTGTGAGGAGGGTAGAACTATACTGACATGCAATCTGGAACATGACAAGGCATTAGGATTTCAGAAACCGGACGTAATTAGTTTGATACTTAACTTTAATCCATTAGTCATGAACGTCGCTCTTGACGGTACATGATTCACAATATTATCGGTTCAGAATACATTTTTGAAGACTATGGCGCCTTGCTAGGTCGTAGCAAATGACGTAGCTGAAGGCTATGCTAAACTGTCGTCTCGGCAAATGAGAGCGTATATAGACAGTGAACCATCGCTAGCAAAGTCGGCTGTCCAACTGCGGCGAGTGCTAGGGAGTCTCTCTAGACTAGACCTGCCGTGTGGCGGCGCTCGGTCTGCAATCACTGATAGAGGCGACACGTGAGTCCGACGTATACTAACGGACCGCGGCCGATTTAAAGGCCACCACCTAGCAAGTGTGGTGTCTGGCGGTGACACCACACTTAGGTAACAGAAGAAATATTGAATTTATTGATGAGAAGAGAAAATATGAAAATGCAGTAAATAAAGCAGGCAAAAAGGAATAGAACCGTCTCAAAAATGAGATCGACAGGAAGTGCAAAATGGCTAAGCAGGGATGGCTAGAGGACAAATGTAACGATGTAGAGGCTTATCTCACTAGGGGTAGGGTAGATGCTGCCTACAGGAAAATTAAAGAGACCTTTGGTGAAAAGAGAACCACTTGTATGAATATCAAGAGCTCAGATGGAAACCCAGTTCCAAGCAAAGAAGGAAAGCAGAAAGATGGAAGGAAAATATAGAGGGTCTATAAAGGGGCGATGTACTTGAAGACAATATTATGGAAATGGAAGATGAAATGAGAGTTACAATACTGCGCAAAGAGTTTGACGGAGCACTGAAAGACCTGAATCGAAAGAAGGCCCTGGGAATAGACAACATTCCATTAGAACTACTGATGGTCGTGGGAGAGCCAGTCCTGACAAAACTATACCATCAGGTGAGCAAGATGTATGAAACAGGCGAAATACCCTCAGATTTCAAGAAGAATATAATAATTCCAATCCCAAAGAAAGCAGGTGCTCACAGATGTGAAAATTACCGAACAATCAGTTTAATAAGTCACAGATGCAAAATACTAACGCGAATTCTGTACAGACGAATGGAAAAACTGGTAGAAGTCGACCTCGGGAAAGATCAGTTTGGATTCTGTAGAAATATTGGAACAAGTGAGGCAATACTGACCCTACGACTTATCTTAGAAGCTAGAGTAAGGAAAGACAATCCTACAGTTCTAGCATTTGTAGACTTAGAGAAAGCTTTTGACAATGTTGTCTGGAATACTTTCTTTCAAATTCTGAATGTGGCAGGGGTAAAATACAGGGAGCGAAAGGCTATTTACAATTTGTGCAGAAAGCAGAGGGCAGTTACAAGAGTCGAGGGACATGAAAGGGAAGCAGTGGTTGGGAAGGGAGTGTGACAGGGTTGTAGCCTCTCCCTGATTCTATTTGTACATTGAGCAAGCAGTGAAGGAAACGAAACACAGATTCGGAGTAGGTATTAAAATGCATGGAGAAGAAATAAAAAGTTTGAGGTTAGCTGATGACATTATAATTCTGTCAGAGACAGCAAAGGACTTGGAAGAGCAGTTGAACGGAATGGACAGTGTCTTGAAAAGAGGATATAAGATGAACATCAGCAAAAGGGAAACAAGGATAATGGAATGTAGTCGAGTTAAGTCAGGTGATGGTGAGGGAATTAGATTAGGAAATGAGACACTTAAAGTAGTAAAGGAGTTTTGCTATTTGGGGAGCAAAATAACTGATGATGGTCGATGAAGAGAGGATATAAAATGTAAACTGGCAATGGCAAGGAAAGCTTTTCTGAAGAAGAGAAGTTTGTTAATATCGAGTATAGACGTAAGTGTCAGGAAGTCGTTTCTGAAAGGATTTGTATGGAGCGTAGCCATGTATGGAAGTGGAACATGGACGATAAATAGTTTGGACAATAAGAGAACAGAAGCTTTCGAAATGTGGCGCTACAGAAGAAAGCTGAAGATTAGATGGGTAGATCATATAACTAATGAGGAGGTATTGAGTAGGATTGGGGAGAAGTTTGTGGCACAACTTGACTAGAAGAAGGGATGGGTTGGTAGGACATGTTCTGAGGCATCAATGGATCACCAATTTAGTATTGGAGGGAAGCATAGAGGGTAAAAATCGTAGAGGGAGACCAAGAGATGAATACACTAAACAGATTCAGAAGGGTGTAAGTTGCAGTAGGTACTGGGAGATGAAGAAGCTTGCACAGGATAGAGTAGCATGGAGAGCTGCATCTAACCAGTGTCTGGACTGAAGACCACAACAACAACAACACCAGCCAGTCCTTCAGGCCCCTGTGGGCGTGTCGACCCCGCTCTTATGACAATGTCAGCGTCTGGACAGCGTCCACTCGACTCCCTCGCACCCATCGGCATAACCCTTTCAAGATCGGCAAACCCGCCTGTCACCAGACCACCAGGGGGACGAGAGACGCTGCGTTGGAAGTCCGCTTGTGAAGGAATAGCAACTCTCCGCCTCATGCAATTAGAGAGGAAAATATTCATATCTTTTGTGTTTTCAATACTAGCCTTGTAATGATCATACACAGCTATACTTCCCCAAATCGAGTTACTCAGTGTAAGATATAAATATGAGAGGGGGCGAGTCACTGTTTGCATCGTAAAGGCATGCCAGATCTCAAAGGAAAGTGCGCATCGCGCTGCAGTCGTGTCATTTCACACGGGCTATACGCGTCTCAGTCTGTGCTTTGCCTATGGGTCGTTGGCTGAAGTCGAATACACGACTGGCGGAAGATTTAGGAGCGCGGCGCGTTGCTTCTGCGTTGCGAGGTCCGTGCTGATAGGGCCGACTATAAATACCGTTAACTGTCCGCACATGTGGGAACGTGCGCGTCGCGCTGCAGAGTCGTGTCTTTTCACACGTGCTATACACGTCTCAGTCTGCGCTTAGCCTAAGGGTCGTTGTCTGAAGTCGAATACACGACTGGCGGAAGATTTAGGAGCGTGGCGTCTTGCTTCTGCGGTGCGCTCCCTCCTGATAGGGCCGACTATAAATACCGTCAACTGTCGCGAACAGCGCCAGAGAAACGTACAGCAAACTGCGATGCGCTGTTCCGGACTGCGCTTCCTGCCGCTGGCGGCGCTGATGGCATCGGCAGCGGCCGCCTTCTCCTACCGGGGGTGAGTCTGTTGTTACTAGACGCTTAAGTCGTCGGCACACGGACTGTGCATCCGAACGTTGAGCGTTGAGCTGCCAAGTTTCTGACGTCATAGGGTGGAATAGCACGTTCGGGAATCTTTCCGAAGGTGCAGAGCAATATCTGGCATGTCAGATATTGTGAGCGTGCGTCTCAGCGTTGACTAATGAGATGGCACAATGCCACCTACGTACAGGCGCGCTGTCTCTCTTCTGTACTGAGTTGTGAGGCGCCATATTGGCATTCATTTCCAGCCCAAATGTATATATGCCGTCTCTGAGCACCAGCAAATTGTGAATAATTGGAAAACCCGTTGTTAGTTGTGTGATTCGTTCCAATAAAATAATGAGAAACATCGCATTCATGGCAAAAGAATTATTGTAACTTACGTATTATGAGAGTAGACTATTTGAAGGCAGCGACACACTGCAGATCCACCCAAAACGCATTGTTCTTGGTATAATTTCCTATAATTTCAATTTGTAACATAATTATCTGTGATTAACATTTTTATCAAGGGGTAAAACAATATGATGAAGTATAAGAAGCGTGTTGTTGGTTTAGCGTAATGAGTATTTGTTGGGGCGGTGGTTCGTGTCTCAACACTTCCAATTTTTTTTCGTTAACATACGCGTTTTTTTTAGGTTCTGATACTTTATTATTGGATTAATATAAGTATATGCTATAATACTTGATGTTATGTAAATACAAGTTCACCTTTCTTGATGGGTGACTTTGTTCGATTGGCTGAATCTATGGGACAGCTTGCGCTATTTGTATAAAGATATTTTGCTCCTTTTTCTTTTACGCTTCGTAATTCACATATTCCAAAGATTCTGCTACTGGGTAGGAACAGTGATCAAGTAGGACTGACCGTGGGGTTTTACTAAAATGTGGGAGCCGCGCGGGATTAGCCGAGCGGTCTCAGGAGCTGCAATCATGGACTGTGCGGCTGGTCCCGGTTGAGGTTCGAATCCTCCCTCAGGCATGGGTGTGTGTGTTTGTCCTTAGGATAATTTAGGTTAAGTAGTGTGTAAGCTTAGGGACTGATGACCTTAGCAGTTAAGCCCCATACGATTTCACACACATTTGAACATTTTTTTAAAATGTGGAAATGATGAAATAATGTTTATCTTACGCCGAGAAGTATTCCAAATTTGTACCGCACTGTTTGTAATGGAACTTTTATAAGCCTATGTCCTTATTGATTGGACATGGTACTTTCCTTTTCGTGGACATTGGATTAAATGTGCGTTTTAATAGAGCTAACGTGGGAATTTTTCGCGCGTCCGTTGAGTAAACAGTGTGATTTACGAACTAGAAACATACCTCAACTGCCGCTAGAGTGCACTGCGATCGTGTACACCACGTTGGGGCCTACGTACCGTATACACAAGTTGCATCGTTCCTGAGCGTTCGGCAGCACGTTGAACTTGGCACGCTCCACGTTAACGTTCGACAACACGGTCGGTGTGCCGACGGCTTTACTGGGAGGTGGCGTCAGTGTCAGCGTGCGTAGACTAGAAAGGTATTCCATTCCGGAGGTTACGCCCTAATCTGTC
Organism: Schistocerca americana; assembly: GCF_021461395.2. Lineage (NCBI taxonomy): Eukaryota > Metazoa > Arthropoda > Insecta > Orthoptera > Acrididae > Schistocerca > Schistocerca americana. The sequence continues at coordinate 127,141,523 of NC_060122.1, read as the reverse complement.
ACAGACGCGTTACATCACTTGGCAGCCAGCGCTCGCGCAGTCACGCAAGGCTGATGGGATTCTCACACAGTAAAACAATTTCTTCGCGTCTCTTCATTCGATTTTGAGTATCTCATTGGTGGTGTTAAAGGTGAATCAAAAGAATTAGTACTTGGAATATTCAAAAGGATATTTTTAAGCTGCAAAAGCAGTCACGATAACATTTTTCAATTCCCAAAGTTAATTGCAGATGAATGCCACTAATCCTTCCAGCTTAAGAACTGAATGTTTCACCGTTTTTTAAAAACTACTTTAGTTAAGGCACATTTCGAGAATATAGAGATGACAAATATTACCATCTGATGTTGATACAGGATATTTGACTCGGTTGCTGAAGACGACGCAGTCCTGAGAGCATTTCTTTTCGTCAAAATCCTCTTCATTGCATCTCATTTGGCTCTGTTATACAATAAACTGATGCGGATGAAAGTTCTCGTTCTTAGGTACAAGTCAATGACTTTCTATTCGATCGTGTGAAATACTGATTGTACTAGTACTGCTAATAATTCTATCATGCGTTTGCAAAGCGAAATATTTGTTCCTTGAAAAGATGCAAAAATAATCTCTAGATCTCATATTGTAGCAAACTATTCTGGCGATGGAAAAATAAGCCTATCTTAGGAAAGGACGCTTATCCAATGTTATTAAGCTGTTAACTTTGCACCGACAAGTCATTTTGCTACTGTAATGAAATGTCGGTGCTCTTGTACTTGAATGTGGTGTATCCATCCAAGTACTTTGTAGCATCTTGAGTAACGTCTTCACTGGAGCTCACTGCATCACTAAGATCGCAACCTGCAAGTAAATCTTCTTCACCCGAAACATCGTCATGTGACAAGTCAGCTACTTTGTTAACACTCACTAGAAATAAAATTCTCGAATTCCCCCAATGTTCCTTTTGTAGGATTTTAATATTTGTTTTCTGCAGTGGAAACACCAAGGGGAAAAGGTATATTCGTCGCATTGCCACCAATTATTAGTAGGGATACTCTGCTATTCACATCGAAGTGCGTGGTATGATTTTAAAATACACCAAGCCAACGAATCCTGGAACTGAAATTTTCGAGGGAATCTTGATTCAGTCTGGCAGTTCTTCCAGCATTCTTTTCACATCCCTGAAAAGTTCAAAACATGAATTTATTGATGTAACAAATCCTTTTTAAAACAGTAGGAGACCTACTTTTCTGTAGTCTCATATTCGAGCAAATTTCCAAAGGCCTCTTCAGCGAATTTTCTTGGCTTCTGAGGTTGAAGCCATAACCACTTCTCAGATGTGCTTTCTAATCTTGTGTGTCTTTATGGAGTACACCTCACAGCTTGGGCAGTGTGACATGAAAATAGGCGTTCAGTTATTCTGACGTTTTGACGTGCGCGTCGTCCGCTCACATTCGTGTGAACTTACAATATGTGCCGGCCGGGTTGGCCGAGCGGTTCTAGGCGCTACAGTCTGGAACCGCGCGACCGCTACGGTCGCAGGTTCAAATCCTGCCTCAGGCATGGATGTGTGTGATGTCCTTAGGTTAGTTAGGTTTAAGTAGTTCTACGTTCTAGGGGACTAATGACCTCAGAAGTTGAGTCCCATAGTGCTCAGAGCCATTTGAACCATTTTTGAACCTTACAATATGTGATAGATGATTGAAAGATAATTTGTTTGGTGCCACAGGAGATCTATTGCAGTCTTTGGAAATACGGTACCATTAGGCAGGCCAACGGCTTTGCCGCAGTGGTAACACCAGTTCCCGTCAGTTCACCAAAGTTAAGCGCCATCAGACTGGGCTAGTACTTGGATGGGTGACCGTCCAGTCTGCCGAGCGCTGTTGGCAAGCGAGGTGCATTCAGCCCTTTATAGGCAAACTGAGGTGCTACTTGACTGAGAAGTAGCGGCTGCGGTCTCGTAAACTGACATACGGCCGGGAGAGCGGTGTGCTGACCATATGCTTCTCTGTAACCGCATCCAGAGACGCCTGTGAACTGAAGATCACACGCGGCCGGTCAGTACCGTTGGGCTTTCATGGCCTGATCGGAGGGAGGTTTTTTTTATGTCGTGAGACTTAACTGCTAAGGTCATTAGTCCCTAAGTTTCGACACTACTTAACCTAAATTATCCTAAGGACAAACACACACACCCATGCCTGAGGGAGGACTCGAACCTCTGTCGGGATCAGCCGCACAGACCATGGCTGCAGTGCCTTTAGACTGCTCGGCTAATCCCGCGTGGCGGACCGTCCTGTGAAAGGCAGTTATTCAGGCTTCAAACAGGTGGTCACTTTATTGTAATTGGACAGTGTATATTCTCTGTTTGTCACTGACCAGTTTGTGGTGCAGGTACACCTTACCAACATCAGAGCTTCTGCGTTACTCCATTCATGCACTGTTTCTCTGTTATTTATTTATTTATTAACACGTCAAGTTTCGTAGGATTAAATTAAGGAGCAAACCTCCAAGGTCATGGAACGTGCCAGTACATGAAATTACAACATAATAGTCATAATAGATAAAAATAAAATGTTTATGAACCCGAAAAAATCGATTAATAAATTTAAGTAATCGCAATCGACAACACAACAAGAACCGGCTTAATTTTTCAAGGAACTCCTCGACGTGAGCCATGAGGAAACTCTTCAGCTTCGTTTTGAAAGCGCGTTGATTACTGCTAAGATTTTTGAATTCGAGTGGTCATCATCATCATCATCATTTAAGACTGATTATGCCTTTCAGCGTTCAGTCTGGAGCATAGTCCCCCTTATAAAATTCCTCCATGATCCCCTATTCAGTGCTAACATTGCTGCATCTTCTGATGTTAACCCTATTACTTTAAAACCATTCTTAACCGAATCCAGGTACCTTCTCCTTGGTCTACCCCGACTCCTCCTACCCTCTAATGCTGAACCCATAGGTCTCTTGGGTAACCTTGCTTCTCCCATGCGTGTAACATGACCCCACCATCTAAGCCTGCTCGCCCTGACTGCTACACGAGTTCATTCCCAGTTTTTCTTTGATTTCCTTATTGTGGACACCCTCCTGCCATTGTTCCCACCTACTGGTACCTGCAATCATCCTAGCTACTTTCATATCCGTAACCTCAACCTTATTGATAAGGTAACCTGAATCCACCCAGCTTTCGCTCCCATACAACAAAGTTGGTCGAAATATTGAATGGTGCACAGATAACTTAGTCTTGGTACTGACTTCCTTCTTGCAGAAGAGAGTAGATCGTAGCTGAGCGCTCACTGCATTAGCTTTGCTACACCTCGCTTCCAGTTCTTTCACTATGTTGCCATCCTTTGTGAATATGCATCCTAAGTACTTGAAACCGTCCACCTGTTCTAACTTTGTTCCTCCTATTTGGCACTCAATCCGTTTATATCTCTTTCCCACTGACATTACTTTCGTTTTGGAGATGTTAATCTTCATACCATAGTCCCTACATTTTTGATGTAGCTCTGAAATATTACTTTGCAAACTTTCAATCGAATCTGCCATCACAACTAAGTCATCCGCATATGCGAGACTGCTTATTTTGTGTTCACATATCTTAATCTCACCCAGCCAGTTTATTGTTTTCAACATATGATCCATAAATAATATGAACAACTGTGGAGACAAGTTGCAGCCTTGTCTTACCCCTGAAACTACTCTGAACCATGAACTCAATTTACCGTCAACTCTAACTGCTGCCTGACTATCTATGTAAAGACCTTTAATTGCTTGCAAAAGCTTGCCTCCTATTCCATAATCTCGTAGAACAGACAATAACTTCGCCCTAGGAGCCCGGTCATATGCCTTTTCTTGATCTATAAATCATAGATACAATTCCCTGTTCCACTCATAACACTTCTCCATTATTTACCGCAAGCTAAAGATCTGGTCCTGACAACCTCTAAGAGGCCTAAACCCACCCTGATTTTCATCCAATTGGTCCTCAACTAACACTCGCACTTTCCTTTCAACGATACCTGAGAAGATTTTACCCACAACACTGATTAAAGAGATACCGCTGTAGTTGTTACAATCTTTTCTGTTTCCATGTATAAAGATTGGTGTGATTACTGCTTTCGTCCAGTCTGATGGAACCTGTACCGACTCCCAAGCCATTTCAATTATCCTGTGTAGCCATTTAAGACCTGACATTCCACTGTATTTGATGAGTTCCAACTTAATTTATCCACCCCAGCCGCTTTATTGCACTGCAATCTATTGACCATTTTCTCCACTTCCTCAAATGTGATCCTATTTCCATCATCATCCCTATCCCATTGTACATCGAAATCTGAAACATTACTGATCGTATTTTCATCTACATTGAGCAACTCTTCAAAATATTCCCTCCATCTGCCTAAGGCATCAACAGGATTCACCAGCAGTTTTCCTGACCTGTCCAAAATACTTGTCACTTTGTTCTTACCTCCCTTTCGAAGACTGCTAATTACACTCCAGAATGGTTTTACAGCAGCTTGACCCAAAGTCTCCAACCTGTTTCCAAAGTCTTCCCAAGATTTCTTCTTGGATGCTGTAATTATCTGTTTGGCTTTGTTCCTTTCTTCAACATAACTTTCTCTGTCCACCTGAGTTCTAGTATGTAGCCATTTTTGATACGCCTTCTTTTTCCTTTTACAGGCTGCTTTGGCTGTGTCATTCCACCAAGCTGTTTGCTTCATCCTACCTTTACACACTACTGTTCCAAGACATTCTTTAGCCCTTCCAGTACTGTATCCCTGTACCTTGTCCATTCCTTTTCCAATGACTGTAATTGACTACATTTAACTAACTGGTACCTTTCTGAGAGCACTGTTATGTACTTGTGCCTGATTTTCTTATCCTGAAGTTTCTCCACTCTTATCCTCCTACATGTGGACCTGACCTCCTGCACTTTGGGCCTCACAATACCAATTTCACTGCAGATTAAATAGTGATCAGTGTCATCAAAGAATCCCCTGAATACACGTGTGTCCCTCACAGCTTTCCTGAATTCCTGATCTGTTATTATATAGTCAATGACAGATCTGGTTCCCCTGCCTTCCCAAGTACACCGGTGAGTGTTCTTATGTTTAAAAAAGGAGTTTGTGATTACTAAGCCCACACTGGCACAGAAATCCAAGAGTTGTTTCCCGTTCCTGTTGGCCTCCATATCATCTCCAAATTTACCCATAACCTTTTCACACCCTTCTGTTCGATTTCCAATCCTGGCATTAAAATCACCCATGAGCAGAACACTGTCCTTGTCCTTTACTCTACAACTACATCACTGAGTGCGTCATACAATCTATCCATATTATCTTGATCTGTCCCTTCACAATGCGAATATACTGACACAATCCTAATTTTCTTGCTGGACACTGTCAAATCTATCCACATCAGTCATTTGTTTACATACGTTATTGCAACTACGCTGGGTTCCATTTCTTTCCTGATGTAAAGCCCTACACCCCATTGTGCTATTCCTGCTTTGACTCCTGACAGGTAGACCTTGTATTCTCCCACTTCCTCCTCTTTCTCACCCCTTACCCGAATATCACTAACAGCTAAAACGTCCAACCCCATCTTACTTGCAGCCTCTGCCAGCTCTACCTTCTTCCCAGAGTAGCCCCCATTGATATTAATAGCTCCCCATCTCGTTACCATTCGTTTGCCGAGTCGTGTCTTAGGAGTCCCTGGTTTGTCAATTAGAGGTGGGACTCCGTCACTTCCAAAGGTCCGAGGCATTTTGCTCTGATTGTTGTCAGCATCATAAATAAAGTACCAGGGAAGCAGGTTGCTAGCCTTACTTGCCCCAGGTCCCATTGAGTTTTACCACTAACGGCTGAGGGACTAACCGGTGGATTTAGTGGTCTTTGCCATCTGAGCACAAAGGTGACCACGACTCAGAATATGTCCGAGATGTCAGCCTTATTCCAAAGTAACTGGTATCCCGACTGTCAGGACCACTTACTTGGCCACTCATACGTTGCCCGTGGTTCATGAACTAGGACATGACAACAGGAACCCACACCATCAACCACGAATTCTAGTGGTAGTTTATTGAAAATGGATGCAGCAGTGTACTGCACACAAGAAATGACAGTAAGGGATACATACAGAAGGGTCCAAAAAGCGTATCCTCTGTTTAAAAGTCCATAACTAGTAAAGAAATTGAACCCAGCGTGGACTACTGGTCTAGGGGCGCTGGCACGGTAGCTCAACGTGTTCAATCATAAAAAACTGAGTGGAAGGATCAAAAAACGAACTTGACTGGATGTCATGTGACGTCCGCAACGACCAAACACAACGATCAGCAAAGGGAGGTAGTGTCTTTGATTCATAATCGGGTTCGATCCCCGCCACTGCCTAAATATTTATAATAATCAACATTGGCGGCCGAAGACTTTCGGCACAAGAAGTCAGCCTCATTCTGCCAACGGCCTTGTCAAAGAGGGCGGACGAGCGGATAGAGGTTCAGGGCACTCTCTTGTCCTAGGGGTTGGAAATTGTCCCTAAAGGTGGAAGAATCACCAATGATCAACAACATGAGGATGCAGAAGGCAATGGAAACCACTGCATTAAAGACACGTAACGTGTATCCACAGGACATGTGGCATGTAATTGATGAAGTGTCATGATGATCTCTCCATTGGCAAAAGATTCCGGAAGAGTCCCCCATTCGATTCTCCGGGAGGGGACTGCCAAGGGAGAGGTTACCACGAGAAAAAGATTGAATAATCAACGAAAGGATAACGTTCTACAAGTCGGGGCGTGGAATGTCAGAAGCTTGAATGTTGTAGGGAAACTAGAAAATCTGAAAAGGGAAATGCAAAGGCTCAATCTAGATATAGTAGGGGTCAGTGAAGTGAAGTGGAAGGAAGACAAGGATTTCTGGTCAGATGAGTATCGGGTAATATCAACAGCAGCAGAAAATGGTATAACAGGTGTAGGATTCCTTATGAATAGGAAGGTAGGACAGAGGGTGTGTTACTGTGAACAGTTCAGTGACCGGGTTGCTCTATTCAGAATCGACAGCAGAGCAACACCGACAACGATAGTTCAGGTATACATGCCGACGTCGCAAGCTGAAGATGAACAGATAGAGAAAGTGTATGAGGATATTGAAATGGTAATGCAGTATGTAAAGGGGGACGAAAATCTAATAGTCATGGGTGACTGGAATGCAGTTATAGGGGAAGGAGTAGAAGAAAAGGTTACAGGAGAATATGGGCTTGGAACAAGGAATGAAAGAGGAGAAAGACTAATTGAGTTCTGTAACAAGTTTCAGCTAGTAATAGCGAATACCCTGTTCAAGAATCACAAGAGGAGGAGGTATACTTGGAAAAGGCCGGGAGATACGGGAAGATTTCAATTAGATTACATCATGGTCAGACAGAGATTCCGAAATCAGATACTGGATTGTAAGGCGTACCCAGGAGCAGATATAGACTCAGATCACAATATAGTAGTGATAAAGAGTAAGCTGAAGTTCAAGACATTAGACAGGAAGAATCTATACGTAAAGAAGTGGGATACGGAAGTACTAAGGAATGACGAGATGCGTTTGAAGTTCTCTAACGCTATAGATACAACAATAAGGAACAGCGCAGTAGGCAGTACAGTTGAAGAGGAATTGACATATCTAAAAAGGGCCATCACAAAAGTTGGGAAGGAAAACATAGGTACAAAGAAAGTAGCTGCGAAGAAACCATGAGTAGCAGAAGAAACACTTCAGTTGATTGATGAAAGGAGGAAGTACAAACATCTTCCGGAAAAATCAGGAATACAGAAATACAAGTCGCTGAGGAGTGAAATAAATAGGAAGTGCAGGGAAGCTAAGGCGAAATGGCTGCAGGAAAAATGTGAAGACATCGAAAAAGATATGATTGTCGGAAGGACAGACTCAGCATACAGGAAAGTCAAAACAACCTTTGGTGACATTAAAAGCAACGGTGGTAACATTAAGAGTGCAACGGGAATTCCACTGTTAAATGCAGAGGAGAAAGCAGATAGGTGGAAAGAATACATTGAAAGCCTCTATGAGGGTGAAGATTTGTCTGATGTGATAGAAGAAAATGGTTCAAATGGCTTTGAGCACTATGGAACTCAACTGCTGTGGTCATAAGTCCCCTAGAACTTAGAACTACTTAAACCTAACTAACCTAAGGACAGCACACAACACCCAGCCATCACGTGGCAGAGAAAATCCCTGACCCCGCCGGGAATCGAACGCGGGAACCCGGGCGTGGGAAGCGAGAACGCTACCGCACGACCACGAGATGCGGGTTGTGATGGAAGAAGAAGCAGGAGTCGATTTAGGAGAGATAGGGGATCCAATATTAGAATCGGAATTTAAAACAGCTTTGGAGCACTTATGGTCAAATAAGGCAGAAGGGATAGATAACATTCCATCAGAATTTCTAAAATCATTGCGGGAAGTGGCAACAAAACGACTATTCACGTTGGTGTGTAGATTATACGAGTCTGGCGATATACCATCTGCCTTTCGAAAAGTATCATCCAACACAATTCCGAAGACGGCAAGAGCTGACAAGTGCGAGAATTATCGCAACAATCAGCTTAACAGCTCATGCATCGAAGCTGCTTACAAGAATAATAGACAGAAGAATGGAAAAGAAAATTGAGAATGCGCTAGCTGACGATCAGTTAGGCTTTAGGAAAAGTAAAGGGACGAGAGAGGCAATTCTGACGTTACGGCTAATAATGGAAGCAAGGCTAAAGAAAAATCAAGACACTTTCATACGATTTGTCGACCTGGAAAAAGCGTTCGACAATATAAAATGGTGCAAGCTGTTCGAGATTCTGAAAAAAGTAGGGGTAAGCTATAGGGAGAGACGGGTCATATACAATATGTACAACAACCAAGAGGGAATAATAAGAGTGGACGATCAAGAACGAAGTGCTCGTATTAAGAAGGGTGTAAGACAAGGCTGTAGCCTTTCGCCCCCACTCTTCAATCTGTACATCGAAGAAGCAATGATGGAAATAAAAGAAAGGTTCAGGAGTGGAATTAAAATACAAGGTGAAAGGATATCAATGATACGATTCGCTGAAGACTTGCTATCCTGAGTGAAAGTGAAGAAGAATTAAATGATCTGCTGAACGGAATGAACAGTTTAATGAGCACATAGTATGGTTTGAGAGTAAATCGGAGAAAGACGAAGGTAATGAGAAGTAGTAGAAATGAGAACAGCGAGAAACTTAACATCAGGATTGATGGTCACGAATTCAATGAAGTTAAGGAATTCTGCTACCCAGGCAGTAAAATAACCAATGACGGACGGAGCAAGGAGGACATCAAAAGCAGACTCGCTATGGCAAAAAAGGCATTTCTGGCCAAGACAAGTCTACTAATATCAAATACCGGCCTTAATTTGAGGAAGAGATTTCTGAGGATGTACGTCTGGAGTACAGCAATCTATGGTAGTGAAACATGGGCTGTGGGAAAACCGGAACAGAAGAGATTCAAGCATTTGAGATGTGGTGCTATAGACGAATGTTGAATCTTATGTGGACTGATAAGGTAAGGAATGAGGAGGTTCTACGCAGAATCGGAGAGGAAAGAAATATGTGGAAAGCACTGATAAGGAGAAGGGACAGGATGATAGGACAACTGCAAAGACTTGAGGGAATGACTTCCATGGTACTGGAGGGAGCTGTAGAGGGCCAAAACTGTAGAGGAAGACAGAGATTGGAATACGTCAAGCAAATAATTGAGGACGTAGGTTGCAAGGGCTACTCTGAGATGAAGAAAAGGAATTCGTGGCGAGCCGCATCAAACCAGTCATCAGACTGATGACAAAAAAAAAAAAAAAAAAAAAAAAAAAAAAAAACTAATAAAATAATCACACGATCAATTCAAATTACAAAATGATGTAGAGAGAATTTCTGTATGGTGCGAAAAGTGGGAACTGCCACTAAACAAAGAAAAGTGCGAGGTCATCCACATGGGTACTAAAAGAAATCCGATAAATTTTGGGTATACGATAAATCGTACAAATCTAGGGGCTGTCAATTCGACTAAATATCTAGGAATTACAGTTACGAGCAACTTAAATTGGAAACACCACATAGATAATATTGCGGGGAAGGCGAAACAAAGACTGTTTGTTGGCAGAACACTTAGAATATGGGACAAACCCACTAAAGATACAGGCTACATTACACTTGTCCGTCCTCTACTGGAATATTGCTCTGCGGTGTGGGATCCTTACCAGGTAGGATTGACGGAGACATCGGAAAAGTGCAAAGAAGGGCACCTCGTTTCGTGTTCTTGCGCAGTAGGGGTGAGAGTGTCTCTGACATGATACGCGAGTTGGGGTGGCAGTCATTGAAACAAAGGCGGTCTTCTTTGCGGCGAGACCTATTTAAGAAATTTCAATCGCCAACTTTCTCTTCCGAATGTGAAAATATTTTGTTGACACCCACCTGTGTAGGGAGAAATCAGAGCTCGAACGGGAAGATTTAGGTGTTCCTTTTTCCCACGCGCCATTAGAGAGTGGAATGGTAGAGAAATAGTATGAAAATAGCCCGATGAACCCTCTGCCAGGGACTTAAGTTTGAATTGCAGAGTAACCATGGTGGTGGTGGTGGTTAGTGTTTAACGTCCCGTTGACAACGAGGTCATTAGAGACGGAGCGCAAGCTCGGGTTAGGGAAGGACTGGGAAGGAAATCGGCCGTGCCCTTTCAAAGGAACCATCCCGGCATTTGCCTGAAACGAGTTAGGGAAATCACGGAAAACCCAAATCAGGATGGATGGAGACTGGATTGAACCGTCGTCCTCCCGAATGCGAGTCCAGTGAGTAACCATGGAGATATAGATGTAGATGTACGGTACTCGACCCATCTCAAACTTTTGTTCCCTGATTCGTCGCAAAGGGATGTGAAAAATCATAACTTACTATATAACTACCCACGTTTTCATGTGTGGCTTCTGTACTTTCAAGCCTCTAGAAATAACACATGCAAACCAGTAGTGTGGAAACATTGTGTGTGTTAATTGACCTGTTGCGATAATGACAAAGCCCGCATCTCGTGGTCGTGCGGTAGCGTTCTCGCTTCCCACGCCTGGGTTCCCGGGTTCGATTCCCGGCGGGGTCAGGGATTTTCTCTGCCTCGTGATGGCTGGGTGTTGTGTGCTGTCCTTAGGTTAGTTAGGTTTAAGTAGTTCTAAGTTCTAGGGGACTTATGACCACAGCAGTTGAGTCCCATAGTGCTCAGAGCCATTTGAACCATTTGATAATGACAAAAAAGATGTATGTCGTTTTATTAATTTCCAACAGCGTGTGATGGATCTAAGAGAAACTAATATTCGCTAGTGTTATAGAAAGTCTAAATGTAAAAGAAAATTATCCTCTCATTCTTATATTCGGTAGATTCATAATTTTTAATGTGTTATATTCGCTTACGTTCGTGATGGATCTAGTTTTTAGTATTGTACAGAGTCACAAGCGAGGAGTGCAGACGAGATGGATACTTGGGCAAGGAGCGAGGAGAAAAGGGCCCATGTGTTTGCGGCTGTCATGGAAACAGCTGCTAGTGGGGCATTAGGTTGACAGATATGAACCGATTACAGCGGCTCGTTTACTTTTACTGCCAACTGAAGAATGAAAGGAAGAACAATAGGACGCTGGCTCATCTGGTGGACAGTCCCAGTGGTCTGGAGAAGGAGAACTACAGAACGGAATGGAGGCTTCACCGTCAACTTGACTGCACAATGACAGTGAGGTGTTAATGGCTTCACAGAGAGCTGAAAAGTTTAGAGTTGTGTAATAGCGTGAACAGGTGGCTCCTTGCTGTCCATGGGTTTAGACTGAAGCGAGTAGGCTGATCAGTACTGGCTGCTACAGATGATAGCTTCTGGATGTTCTCCCTAGGAGAGAAAATTATAGTAAACAAACAGTGGCCATATATCACAGTACCACCAAGTGGTACGAACTGGCTACGCCAGAAATCTCTCACATGGAGGAGCGGTTATCAGTTCATTTTAATGTAGTCTCTTGTGTGTAAGATAATCTGTAGGGAAAATGTTCATTTCCTACTGTCCAAAGAGCCAATACGACTGGCAATCTCGTCACTTAGCACATGAGGTTGCCAGTGTAAATATCAAGATCTGTGGTGTCCTGAGGTATGACACAACCATGTTTTGACGGTGAAGCCTCCATTCCGTTCAGTAGTTCTCCTTCTCCAGACCACTGGGACTGTCCACCAGATGAGCCAGCGTCCTACTGTTCTTCTTTTCATTCTTCAGTTGGCAGTGAAAGTAAACGAGCCGCTGTAACCGGTTCCTGTCTGTCAACCTACTCCCCCACTACCAGCTGTGTTCATGACTGCCGCAAACACCTGGGCCCTTTTATTCTCGCTCCCTTGCCCAAGTATCCATCTCGTCTGCACTCCTCGCTTGTGACTCTGTACTATACCAGAAACCAGATCCATCACGAAACTAAGCCAATATAAGGATTATCAAAACAAATTTTAAAATCTCCACAGTTACTTTCCGTACTTGTACACGTTGATGCAATCCAGTAAGTTTTATAAAGGAAAGAAACATCACCTTGCTCCCTTGCAGAAGTGCTTTAGATACATTCAGGAAAATGAAGTCACACAGCCTTGATAATGCTACCATTCTCTATAAATTTCTAGTTTCTTTTGTTATGTATATTGGCTGTCCATTACACACATATGTTAATGTTTAGTATAATGGTTAGTGTGTTATTGTTGGATGATTAGTACTATTCTATTATCCTCTACTCCTGCTACCTTGTAGAATCAAAGAAGCATAATTAGTTGCATGCTCGATATATCACGTTTAGTTATTCCCCCCCCCCCCCTACCCAAAGCAATTAAAAGTAAAAATTTAGAAAATAAGAAGACTGTCACGGGTGATTCATGTCACCGATGTGTGGATACTGCTGTTTGCACTTTTGGCAGATTATTCTTTCCATCCTACTGGGTCTGTGTTTACTTGACGATTGGAAAGTTTTTTTTTAATTTTGTTTATGGCAGGTATACTTGTCTCTTATTCTTTTGCCACAATGATTTTCCTTCTCAAATGATTTTCGCATTGTATTCTCCAACTGTCAACAATATCTCACTCAAATGACGAACACAGATTATGCATTAAAATTCAAACTACCTATACGAATCGCAGTCGAGGTTCAGCAATAGTACTGGCGATGTTTTCCTATAAATTAGTGTAGTATGTACCTTCTCGTTTAATGTGCTCGTGTGTTTATTCATGTTCTCCATTTTATTCATTTTAGCCGTGTGTGCGCTATTTTCCTATCTGTGATCACTCTGTGCCAACATGATCTCCCTTCTCTCGTTCATTTCCTATCTGCTGAATTTTAAGGAAATAAATATACAAAACGTATTATATAATGCTCTCCATATCAAGTTCAATATTCTCTTGCTGTCGGCAGTATTGCTGTAGACCGATGTTCGTCTCCTTCAGTAAAGCGTAATTAGTATTCTTTTGATTTAATTACGTCCTTTTCGTTCCTCATAAGCCAATAAATCCTGGAAAAATGATGTCAACTTTGATCCAATAACAGTATTTGTCGCCTGGGGATAGTAGTTTCGACGTTGTCCACCAACAGATAGCCTAGTGGCATAGCTACCAGAACGCCATCTGTATCTTCCCTTTAGTAGGGAATGCTCACAGCCAGAAAGCTCTGTGTGATGCAGACGTGTGAAGCAAGTAGGCCATCGTGGAATGGAGACATACTCGTTCTTCCTACAGCCAACTGAGTGGGTTTGGAGGAGGTCGAATTGTTGCCTTCCAAGTGATGAGACGGTCCTTTCGGAGAACCGCCACACGAGTTGGACGTGGGGTGTCAGTTGTGTAATGATGCTGATGTCAGCCGTCATTTGAACATTCTCATAGCCATAGAGGAGGGTCTGGGCGTCCATGTAGCACAGACACTTGCAAGGATCTTCGAATTGTAAGGTCTGCAGTGGCAGATTGTACAGCTACCACAGCACAGATAAGAGGGCCTGTGATCCCAGACATGTCACAACAACTGTTGAGAATCAGTCATTAGCAGTGGGACTACGGGCCCGCACACCTCTACCCACCTTCCACTCGCGCCACAGCATCGAGGTGCACTGCTCGACTTGTGCCGTCAGAGGATCTCGTGGAAGACAGAATGGCGCGCCGTGGTGTTCAGTGATGAAAGTAGATTCTCCCTGCACTTAAGTAATGGTCGTTTGTGCGTAAGACATAGAACTAGTGACAGCTGTCTCATAGAGTGCATTCTTCCAAGAGACACTGGACGCATCCCAAACCTTATGGTCTGGGGTGAAATAAGCTACAAGTATCCTTCACCTTTGATGTTTCTGGAGTAGTCCCTAATCAACACTAAGTCTGTACAAAACGTTGTTAGACCCATTCTTTTGCCGTTCTTGAACAGGAAGCTGTTTTGTAGCTCTCCCACACACGGCTCGTGAAAATCAACACGCTCTGGAAGACGAGCAGAGACTTCGCTGGCCAGCACGATCTCCGTACTTGTCTTCAGTCGAGCACATGTGGGATGTTATGGGAAGAGAAGTGAGTCGTGCGACTCATCAACCAACAACTGCTGCAGAACTACTTGAACAAGTCGAGCAGGTGGGTAGTAGTCACCATCTGTACGATCGTCTGAATCCCAGAGTCAGCTATTGCATTGCTACCTGTGGAGGCTATACCACGAACTGACATGGGTGTCTCAGCGTGGGTCAATACCTGGTACCCGAGAACCTCTTGTGCTACTGATCTGTAAATGTAATCATTTGATGTACTCCATAGGCACTGTTGCAACAATAAATCTTGTGGGATTTGGAAACTTCTAGGAAGGTGTACTAATTTTTTTTTCCTACAGTGAATATATAGTGTCGTCCATTGATCGTGACCGGGCCAAATATCTAACGAAATAAGCGTCAAACGAAAAAACTACAAAGAACGGAACATGTCTAGCTTGAAGGAAGAAACCAGATGCCGCTATGGATGGCCCGCTAGAAAAGCTGCCATAAGTCAAACGGATATCATCTGCGTTTTTTTTTAAATAGGAACCCCATTTTTAATTACATATTCGTGTGGTATGTAAAGAAATATGAATGTTTTAGTTGGACCAATTTTTTCGCTTTGTGATAGATGGCGCTGTAATAGTCACAAACATATGGCTCTCAATTTTAGACGATCAGTTGGTAACAGGTAGGTTTTTTCAATTAAAATACAGAACGTAGGTACGTTTGAAAATTTTATTTCGGTTGTTCCAATGTGATACAAGTACCTTTGTGAACTTATCATTTCTGAGAAAGCATGCTGTTACAGGGTGATTACCTGTGAATACCACATTAATACAACAAATGATCAAAATGATGTCCCTCAACCTCAATGCATTTGGAAATACGTGTAACGTCATTCCTCTCAACAGCGAGTAGTTCGTCTTCCCTAATGTTCCCACATGCATTGACAATGCGCTGACGTATGTTGTCAGGCGTTGTCGGTGCATCACGTTAGCAAATATCCTTCAACTTTCCACACAGAAAGGAATCCGGGGACGTCAAATCCGGTGAAGATGTGGGCCATGGTATGGTGCTTCGACGACCAATCCACCTGTTATGAAATATGCTATTCAATACCGCTTCAATCGCACGCGAGCTATGTGCCGGACATCCATCATGGAAGTACATCGCCATTCTGTGATACAGTGAAACATCTTGTAATAACATCGGTAGAAAATTACGTAGGAAATCAGCGTACTATGCACCATTTAGATTGCCATCGGTAAAACGAGGGCCAATTTTCCTTCCCCCCATAATGCCACACCATACATTAACCCGCCAAGGTCGCTGATGTTCCACTTGTCGCAGCCATCGTGGATTTTCCGTTGCCCAATAGTGGATATTTTGCCGGTTTACGTTACCGCTGTTGGTGAACGACGCTTCGTCGCTAAATAGAACGCGTGCAAAAAATCTGTCATCGTCCCGAAGTTTCTTTTGTGGCCAGTGGCAGAACTGTACACGACGTTCAAAGTCTTTGCCATGCAATTCCTGGTGCATAGAAATATGGTACGGGTGCAATCGATGTTGATGTAGCATTCGCAACACCGACGTTTTTGAGGTTCCCGATTCTCGCGCAATTTGTCTGCTACTGATGTGCGTATTAGCCGCGACAGCAGACAAAACACCTTCTTGGGCACCATCATTTGTTGCTGGTCGTGGTTGACGTTCCACACGTGGCAGTACACTTTCTGTTTCCTTAAATAACGTAACTATGCGGCAAACGGTCCGGACACTTGGATGACGTCGTCCAGGATACCGAGCAGCTTACATAGGACACGTCCGTTGGGCATTTTGATCCGAATAGCCATACATCAACACGATATCGACCTTCTCCGCAATTGGTAAACGGTCCATTTTAACACGGGTAATGTATCACGAAGCAAATACCATCCGCACTGGCGGAATGTTACGTGATGCCACGTACTTACACGTTTGTGACTATTTCAGCGCCATCTATCACAAAGCGAAAAAAGTGGTCCAACTAAAAGATTCATATTTCTTTACGTACTACACGAATATGTAATAGAAATGTGGGTTCCTATTTACAAAAAACGGAGTTGATATCCGTTTGACCTATGGCAGCGCGATCTAGCGGGCCAACCATAGCGCTATCTAGTTTCCCCCTTCAAGATAGACAACTTTCATTCTTTGTAGTTTTTTTCTTTTGACGCTTATTTCGTGAGATATTTAGCCTGGTCACGATCAATGGACCACCTTGCATATAAGAACCTGCTCAGATAGCAATTGCCAGCTAAGCGCAACTATAACAATACTTAAAAATATGGTGACCGCATACCATGGTGCCCACATACCATGGACCAGTATAAAATTTCTCAGTACAACTGCCAACGCGACACCAGGTGCACTGCAAATCCCATAACTCATATCCAACATTACCATATCTGGATTTTCACGTCTCTGTGATACCCTTGTTTCTTCAGTGGACTTTGCAGACGCCAGTGGATCCCAGTAAACTTGTATATATCTTCCTCAACCAGAAATTACTCGTTATTTTAAAAACTCCAGCATCCTCAGAGATGGCCTCCCATTTTTTACTCTGTAATCCTAAACACTATGTCGCTTCTTACACACCAGTAAACTACCATAATTTTACACCATGGAATGATACTGTGGACTGTAACTGTTCGATCTGGCTCATTACACAACTATATTTTCATCAGAATAAAACTTTCGTTTGCCGTAGCTGCTTGCCCTATGTCTGTATCTTGTATGGTACTCCAGTAAGTGATGTGGCTAACGTGGTGCACACATCCCGATTTTCTTGATTTAATCGTTTCCAGCTTGAATGCATTCTCATGTGCAATCCAACATATACTTAATGATCCATTGTATTTGTGGCAGACCTCTTTTGCTTGTTCGACAGGACTTTCAGACCAACATGATATTGTAGCAATCTTGCCAGCACGTTTCCTTAGTTTGCAGCCTGTGCATTCTGTGCAACGCCTGATCGACCAATGCCTTATGGTGTTGTCGCATCCTTGGTAGAAAATTTACTACTTCTCTCATTTTATGTGGTGGTTACGCTTCTTTAACACAGTCAAAGGGGGCAGGAACGTCGTACTGTGGGGAATCTCATTCATTACATCTTGAAAGTCTTTAAAATACATCCCATATAGTATTTTTTTTTTTCTGCAGCATATTCTTCACAGGTTTCCTAATCTTTCATTATACTTCTTGTGGGATTCAAATTCGAGTGGTACACTGAGATATATCTAAACAGCTTTCCTTCAATGTCCTGTCAATATGGCTTTCTATAGTTCAGCCTCAGACTCTGTTATTGGAGATAATTTGGTCCATACAGCCAACTTCCATGAGGAAATCCTTGCATTGTGCCTTAGATACTGTTAGCGCCATTCCGCAATGTTGTGAGCGTTGGTGGTAGTTGAACTCATACCCAAATTTGTTATAGACAGAAACTATGCTGTGTCCCATTAAATCAGTTGTGGCGAGTAGTCTTAGTTTCTTTGGCACAACTGGGGACAGCGGTGTTTGAGTCACTCTAGTCGACCGTTTTGGATTTTTCATGCCTTGCTGATGAAGATCCCTTCTTATCCGTCTTTCCATACCGTTAAAATGACATAATATCTTTAATTTGAGAACCACTTCTTCAGTCGGAATTAGACATAGCTTAGCTGTAAATACTATGTGATTTTATCGATTAACTTCCCAGGTGTAGACAGAACGCACAGTGAATCGATAACACATCTCCTATAGAATAAAATTTATTTCCTTAATAAACAGAATTGCCCGATGACTGCCTGATTTCTGTTTTTCTATTTATTTTTTGACTGCAAGAGTGCCAGGTCCTTATTCTGTTCTTTTTCAATCTCTGTCATCAATGTTGTTGTGTAGTTCCTGAGATCTGCCTTTCTTAACAGAAACAAGCTAAGGTGATTTTCCTCTTTGTTTTCGTTTATCTCATTCACTAATACTTACAGTAATCTGGAGACAGCATCTGCAGTGATATTTGTCTCCTCTGGTACACAGGTGACTCAGAAATAATATTCCTGTAAGTAAAATACCCATAACGTTAACCTTTTGTAGGTCAAGGACTCATGTGCCTTGTAATCTGTATACATTCTAGACTTGCATCTGTACAGGAAGCACCAGAACTTTTCGAAGGCCCGTAGTACAGCCAGTGCCTCCAATTTAGTTAGAGAGTAATTCTTCTCACCCTTAGTCAGGACACGGCTACCAAGGGCTATGATTTTGTGCTCACACTTTCCATTTTCCTCGAATTCTTGAAAAAACATTACGCTGAGGCCTGTCTTTGCGCTGTCACTGGCCACGCAAAAATCTTTCGCTAAATTTGGGTGTGACAGTATCAGTGCCACCAACACACGCAAACCTCTCTCTGTTGTTGCGTCCCTCACCCGAGGTGTTTTCTTGCCCATAAGTTGCCACCGACATGCTGTTGCCAGTATGTCTGGCTCCATGAAACGCTTATAAAAACGAATGAGACCTAAGAGTCCTCTCAGTTCTTACCTGGTTCTTGGTGCCAAGAATTGCGTGATAGCCTCGATTTTATCCAGGCTGAACATTGTTCCGGCGTAAAGTGAAGCGCCGACACGTCGGTCAGGATTGTTAGAAATTGGCTCTGAGCACTATGGGACTTAACATCTAAGGTCATCAGTCCCCTAGAACTTAGAACTACTTAAACCTAACCAACCTAAAGACATCACACACATACATGCCCGAGGCAGGATTCGAACCTGCGACCGTAGCGGTCGCGCAGTTCGACACTGAAGCGCCTAGAACCGCTCGGCCACCAGGGGCCGGCAGGAATGTTAGAGCATAGAGGGCTGTGAAGAAGACGTCAGCCAATAGTAAGCTTAGACACTTGTCTCTAGGTCGACACCGAGACAGCAGCGGCCTCTTGGCGAAGAGAACATAAGCGCCGCGCCGCCTGGCCGCGTCCCATTTGAGTTCTAGCCATTCTACGAGCTCTACAGCTGCGTCTTAGGAAGTGTATAACTTCACGTGTATTAGGCATTGTCTATACTGATGAGATTTGTGTCGACCATTGCTTGCGATACATCAATGTCAATTCTCAGAGTATTCATTTATCTTACTGTAAAAAGAAATTCATTAATTTGATTTGCTTGAATTGTTATCTATCCATCCTAGAAAGTAGGTTTCCTAGGCATCCCATATTCGACGACGCAACACATTCTGCCATAATCATGTGACCTACGAATCCTACCTAGTTTCTTCTAAAATAGAATATGTAAACGCCATTTTTTTCAGTCTTTCCCTCCCACTTCACCTTCATGAAGATGTAGAACTGTTAAGTTTGCCGAATCTTATAAACACAAGAAAGAATTCCAGTTTTAATTTTTGTGTGAGTGCTACAGATTCTGGGACATATTCATTTTGTCCTGGACCCTTAAAGATCTGTGTGTGTGTGTGTGTGTGTGTGTGTGTGTGTGAGTGGGTGTGTGCGTGACTGTGTTTGTGTGAGTGTCTGTGTGTGGATAAGGTTATTTTCAAGACAACTGTGGCAGATGTAACAAGTTGCTGACAATCAAATATATCTCGTTGAAGTTGATTTTCTTTTATTGCAGTTGAATCAGTATCATCCTTTGTGTCATTGAGAATATATATTTGAGTTACTTCCCAACTCAGCAATTATAGCGTACATCCCTTGCCTCCCCCCCCCCCCCATTAACCATGGACCTTGCCTTTCGTGGGTAGGCTTGTGTGCCTCAGCGACACAGATAGCCGTACCGTAGGTGGCACCACAACGGAGGGGTATCTGTTGAGAGGCTTGACAAACGTGTGGTTCCTGAAGAGGGGCAGCAGCCTTTTCAGTGGGGGGGCAGTGCAGGGCAACAGGCTGGTTGACTGACGGATCTGGCCTTGTAACACTAGCCAAAATGGCCTTGCTGTGCTGGTACTGCGAACGGCTGAAAGCAAGGGGAAACTACAACCGTAATTTTTCCCAAGGGCATGCAGCTCTACTGTATGGTTAAATGATGATGCTGTCCGTAAAATATTCCGGAGGTAAAATAGTCCCCCATTCGGACCTCCGGGCGAGGACTACTCAAGAGGACGTCGTTGTCAGGAGAAAGAAAACTGTCATTCTACTGATCGAAGCGTGGAATGTCAGATCCCTTAATCGGGCATGTAGGTTAGAAAATTTAAAAAAGGGATATGGATAGGTGAAAGTTAGATATAGTGGGAATTAGTGAAGTTCGGTGGCAGGAGGAACAAGACTTTTGGTCAGGTGAATACGGGGTTATAAATACAAAATCAAATAGGGATAATGCAGGAGTAGGTTTAATAATGAATTAAAAATAGGAGTGCGGGTAAACTACTACTAAGAGCACAGTGAACGCATTATTGTGGCCAAGATAGACACGAAGCCCACGCCTACCACAGTACTACAAGGTTATATGCCAACTAGCTCTACAGATGATGAAGAAATTGATGAAATGTATGATGAGATAAAAGAAATTATTCGGGTAGTGAAGGGAGACGAAAATTTAATAGTCATGGGTGACTGGAATTCGGGAGTAGGAAAAGGGAGAGAAAGAAACGTAGTAGGTGAATATGGATTGGGGGTAAGAAATGAAAGAGGAAGCCGTCTGGTAGAATTTTGCAGATACGGTCGCAGGTTCGAATCGTGCCTCGGGCATGGATGTGTGTGATGTCCTTAGGTTAGTTAGGTTTAAGTAGTTCTAAGTTCTAGGGGACTGATGACCACAGCTGTTAAGTCCTGTAGTGCTCAGAGCTGTTTGAACCATTTTTGAATTTTGCACAGAGCGTAACTTAATCATAGCTAACACTCGGTTCAAGAAACATAAAAGAAGGTTGTATACATGGAAGAATCCTGGAAATACTTGAAGGTATCAGATAGATTATATAATGGTAAGACAGAGATTTAGAAACCAGGTTTTAAATTGTAAGACGTTTCCAGGGGCAGATGTGGACTCTGACCACAATCTATTGGTTATGAACTGTAGATTGAAGAAACTGCAAAAAGGTGGCAACTTAAGGTGATGGGACCTGGATAAACTGACTAAACCAGAGGTTGTACAGAGTTTCAGGGAGAGCATAAGGGAACAATTGACAGGAATGTGGGAAAGATATGCAGTAGAAGAAGAATGGGAAGCTCTGAGGGATGAAGTAGTGAAGGTATCAGAGGATAAAGTAGGTTAAAAGACGAGGGCTAGTAGAAATCCTTGGGTAACAGAAGAAATATTGAATTTAATTGATGAAAGGAGAAAATATATAAATGCAGTAAATGAAGAAGGCAAAAAGTTATACAAACGTCTCAAAAATGTGATCGACAGGAAGTGCAAAATGGCTAAGCAGGAGAAATGTAAGGATGTAGAGGCTTACCTCACGAGGGGTAAGATAGATACTGCCTACAGGAAAATTAAAGAGACCTTTGGAGAAAAGAGAGCCACTTGCATAAATATCAAGAGCTCAGATGGAAACCCAGTTCTAAGCAAAGAAGGCAAAGCAGAGAGGTGAAATAAGTATATAGAGGGTCTATACATTGGCGATGTACTTGAGGACAATATTATGGAAATGGAAGAGGATGTAGATGAACATGAAATGTGAGATACGATGCTGCGTGAAGAGTTTGACAGAGCACTGAAAGACCTGAGTCGAAACAAGGGCCTGGGAGTGTAGTGGAATGTAGTCGAATTAAGTCGGGTGATGCTGAGGAAATTACATTAGGAAATGAGACACTTAATGTAGTAGAGGAGATTTGCTATTTGGGGAGCAAAATAATTGATGATGGTCGAAGTAGAGAGGATATAAAATGTAGACTGGCAATGGCAAGGAAAGCGTTTCTGAAGAAGAGAAATTAGTTAACATCAAGTATAGATTTAAGTGTCAGGAAGTCGTTTCTGAAAGTATTTGTATGGAGTATAGCCATGTATGGAAGTGAAACATGGACGATAAATAGTTTGGACAAGAAGAGAACAGAAGCTTTCGAAATGTGGTGCTACAGAAGAATGCTGAAGATTAGATGGGTAGATCACATAACTAATGAGGAGGTATTGAATAGACTTGGGGAGAAGATGAGTTTGTGACACAACTTGACAAGAAGAAGAAACTGGTTGGTAGGACATGTTCTGAGGCATTAGGGGATCTCAAATTTAGCATTGGATGGCAGCGTGGAGGGTAAAAATCGCAGAGGGAGACCAAGAGATGAATACACTAAGCGGATTCAGAAGGATGTAGGTTGCAGTAAGTACTGGGAGATGAAGAAGCTTGCACAGGATAGAGTAGCATGGAGAGCTGCATCAAACCAGTCTCATGACTGAAGACTACAACAACAACACATCCTTTGTGTCACTGAGGATATAAATTTGGGTTACTTCACAACTGAAGCAGTTAATAAAATTAGTGTAAGTTTTGTTTCAAGAGTAAATAATAACCCTGAAATAATTACTTCATTTGTACTCAATGTAGTGTAGCATGAAAGACAAGTATGCGAGATTGTGTGTAGCTCAGTTCACGGACCACTAGTTGCCTCTGTCCAGCCTGATGTCAGCAAAGGGCTGTATCTCTAGCCGGCCGTGCTTGAAACCAACATCTCCAGGTGGTGGCATTCATTTCCAGGCGACTGTGCAATACTGTTCAACTCGTCGTTAAACTGGTAAGAGATTCCCTTGCTATCTTGTGCAGCACTTAGTCGCACCGAAAGATGTGTGAAAGCAAGTAATATTCTGTTACAAACATAAGACAGTTTCAAGAATACAAAACAATGCGAAGAAATTTTTTCTGATGAAGCCAGTGAATTTACAGTCTGATGGTAGGAATGATGTCGTTACCAAGCAGATGTGAATGTCATCCTCTTTTAAGAGAATCGATTCATGTCTAAATACTACGAAGTGAATGGTAAGGATAAAAGTAAAAAAAAGTCTTGGATCACATGTAAGTTGTTAAAATTTACCATTTATTAATCAGGTGACCAGTTTCGATCATGGCAAGATCATCATCAGACCTTTAAAAGTCTGTGAAAAGAGTAATACAGAGATTCAGAGGACAATACTTACGTATAAATGTAAACAATGTACTTAATGTAAAATCCGATTCGACATCTACCCATGATCATGGCTTGAGAGTGAAGCGAGGAGTGACTGACAGTAAACATACCTGACCAACGGACTTCCACTGGAGGTTATGTAGTGGAGGTTCCGCCCACTTGGCGTAATTTACAGCGATTCCTTACAGCGTATGACATAATTTCTTAATAATATTGCAGTAAAGTGTGATTATTATACATATAATAGCAAAAATATATAAATAAAAGACGATATGTAATTTATACAACGCAAAGTAATTTGATTAACGGTGGAGAATCGAGTAATATCCCATACCATAACGTATTTCAGCGTGGTTTGCTCTCTGTAGTAGGTTGCAATAGCTACACATAGTCCAAAGATGTCTAACAGAACGCAAAGTGGTTATCTAGGAGATGAAAACTGAAACGATACGTACTGTAATTTTCTAACCGGACCTGATAGATACCAACAGATGTCGTTTTTTTATAGAAATGTAATTAAACATTTGACATGTGTTGAAGAGGAAAATCTAATACTTCCTGTCAAAACAGCCGTGCAAGCAATGAAAGCTAAGCGAATTGCAGTGCAAGAAATACAGAAATTAAGTGAAGAACTGTAATTCTGTTGCCTGCAAAAAGGAAAAAAAGTGTCAATACAGTATACTTTAAGAAGGTGCTCACCACAAGTCGTAAAAAATGTCATTATTCACTGAGTAATCAGCTATTTGTTACTGTTTCAGCTGGTCATATGTAAAACGATGACTGTCACGTTAATATTGAGGAAATTAGGTTAACTGCAAAAGTAACTTACATCGTTTTATTCTTAAAGTCAGAACTTGATTTCAGCTACAAATGATTGAAAGTATATATGCTTGCTCCACCTCTCGCATCAACTCTGCTGTCTGACCCCTGTCGCTTGACTCAGTGCAAGTGCAGTCTAGGTTACCTACGGTCAAACGAAAAGAGCACCTATCAATCGGATTTTTGTAATTGTTTTATTTATGACACGTGAAGTTCAGAACTCAAATATTAGTCTCTGCAAGCAGTTCTATCAACGTTCAAAAATTCTCGAAAAAATCGACTTTGAAGATTCCACAGGAACTTTAATTAAAGAGATATAAGGCCATTTGCATGACGCACCGCACACTTGAAGTTAGCTGTACACGCCATTGAAGTGATTTCATTGGCATTGAAGCCCCGCTAGTGAAGGTGACATGAAGGTGATGGTGTTAAGAAGAACTGCCTACTGTGTTGATATTTTCAGGAAAAACTAGAAAAACCATTTTGTTAGTTGATGACAAATTCCTTCAAATTATTTAATGACAAAACGATAAATACTTCAGTGCTTGGTAGTAAATAGAGGTTTAGTTAACGATTATGTATAAGGTTTTAATAGAGTTATTTCACTGGAGGTTGTCACATGTAATGTAGAAGAAACACAGCTTGTAAACCAACAAACATATTATTGGATAAGAAAAATAAAATTCACCTAAGTAAAAAGAAACTCAGTAATATCGGGAATAGTGACAAGGTAAGCAGTGGACTGCTGGTTTGAATCCCACTATGGTCTTTCTTCTGTTCAGCTTTTTCGTTCAATTCGAATACAACAATTTAGATAAAAAGTTATCAAATATATGCCAATTAACACATACCTGTCTTTTGCTATAAAAATTGATATCTTCTTGTCTGTAATTACATAATACACACATTGCAAAAAATAATCCTTAATTACCAATACTTTACAAGAAATTGATAATTAAGTTTGTCTGAATTAAAAATACATTACAAATGAATTAACCATGTTTTATAAAATATCGATAATTAAGATTATTTATTTGCAATGAAAACTGGGATTTTGTGTGCAGTATGTAATTAGAAACAGTAAGACATGCAATTTTCATACAAAATCATGAATAACTAATTAGCGTACATTTGATGATTTTCAAATGTAAATGCTGTAAATTGAAGGAAAAAAAGAATGAAGACCGTAAGAAGACTCCAACCAGAAGTATTTTCTGACCTTGCTGAGTGATCCACATGACGAATTGTAAAAATCGCCTTAACTTTACTACATTAAAGATGTTTAGAAAATTTCAAAGTCGATTTTCTTGAAAACTTTTGATAGTTGCACAGAACCGGCATGGCAGACTGATATTTGAGTTCTGACTTTAACGTACCATAAATATAAAAAAATTACAATGCTCCGATTGCAGGGTCGTCTGCTGATAAGATGAGCACAGACTCGCTCCAACAGACACCGCTCACTGGCTCTCTGCCCCACTGCACCTCTCAGTTGACAGTGTGGGACACAGTGGCGGCGAGCTGGCGGGCGAGTCCGAAGGCTGACGTCACCGGCTCACTTGTCATCGTTCGGGGATGTCGAATAATGGAAGGTCGCTGACTTGGCAGAACTGTACGCATTAGCTGGTCCACCGTTACAGCAGGTGTCTAAACGCCACAGATAACTTTGTGAAGAGCTAGATTAACGATGTAACCTTTTTATATGTCGCGTAAAAACGGCGTTAAATATGTCAGGGTTTTCTTGATAAAGAAATGGTAATAACTCCTGAAAATATCATCATATTATTCTAACAATGGAAAATCCAGGATGGAATGTAACAATATTACGAGAAGGTAAGTTGCTACGCACCATATAGTGGAGATTCTGAGTCGCAGATAGGCACAACAAAAGACTCTCACAATTACAGATTTCTGCCGTTAATGCCAAAGTCAACAATAGACAGACATACGCCCACACAAACACACACACACACACACACACACACACACACACACACACACACACACGCAGACGACAGCAGTGTCAGGCAACTGAAACCACCAGTTTCAGTTCAGTTGCCTGAGACTGTAGTCGTGTGCGTGATTTGCGTCTACGCGAGTGTGTGTGTGTGTGTGTGTGTGTGTGTGTGTGCGCGCGTATGTCTGTCTGTCTGTTGACGAAGCTATAATTGTGAGAGTCTTTTTGTTGTGCCTATCCGCGACTCAGAATCTCCGCAATATGGTGAGTAGGAACTTCTCTTGTCATAATATTGTTTCATTTCATCATATTATTCTCTTGCACAAAGTTGTTTTGAAGACGGTTTGCCTGTGTTGCAAATGCCAGCATTACTTTTCGTTCTAGTGTTCTCCAGAGAGAGAGAGAGCTGAACTACCAGCAGGTGAAGACTGGGACTGCTGTTGGTGGCGAATCACGGATATCGTTCACGGAATACCACCGCTACGACGAGGTACCCATCTCTATTAACCGTATTATGAGAAATGACAAAAGGTATTAAATAATGCTACTCTTCACGAGAAGGCAGGCTTTCTCGGATAACTTCATTGATGAACTCTTCTCTGCTTATCAGCTCAGTCCTGGCAATATGTTGTCACAATGGTTCGATGTCTTTTACTACTCATCATCTTGGTGTGAAGTGGTGGGAGCATGTCCCATCGTTTCTTTACAGCTTATACCCGCTGGACTGCCGACTCTCCACCAACTGGGAGCCTACAAGTATCAATCACAGGTCTTAATTTGAGAGAGAAACTTTTTGAGAATGTTCGTTTGGAGCAAGGTATGATACGAAAATGAATCATGGGCTGTGGAAAAATTTGGAAAGAAGACTACCTAATTGTTTGCTATGTTGCGTTACGGAAGGGTTCTAAAGTTTCCTCCCCCTTCCCCCTCCCCCGCCTTCCCCCATCACCCCGTGCGCTGGATCTCCTTGGAACATAATATTCAGAAAACACTAACTAGAAGAAGTGATGGTATGTTATTTATTTGTTTTACTTTGTATCGTCTCATTCTGAGGATGGCCGGACGATACGTGGCCGAAATACCAGTGGAAGAAATTTTATTTTTGCGCCTACATGCCCTAAATGTAAGGGAGTATTCATTACGCCGCAAAAAGTTGAAAATGCAGATTACTAATGTTGCTGCTACTACTGCTAGTAATAATAACGATAATAATAATAAAAACAATATTAACAATTGTAACTGATACAAAATGTATTTGTAGATGTATAAATGTTACATTTTCTGAAACAGTGAATTGTAAGGGAGAGAAAATTAAGAAGACAACATCTCCTAAGAGCATTATAAAATGAGCAAAGTCTTATTGGAAGAAAGGATACTTACAAGGGGACATTCCCAGATGTAAGTAAACGATTTTGATTAAATTTACCTTATCTGTAGAGGTGTGCAAGTAATGCAGTACAAATTTTTGTTTTTACCCAGTTAAGAGGTAGAAAACGCCCCAAAATGTAATTTGGAATATCATGTTTCAGGCGAATACCTTCTAAATCATTATTTACAAAAATGTGTTTCACATAAAAGGTAATTGTGATTAACATTGTTGTAAACTGTGTAATCAACTTTTCTAATAATTTGTAATTTTTCAAAATGCCCAGTCACTATGAATTCATTTTGAAAAATGAAAACTTTTATTGCAACATAAATTAAAGAAGATTGCACATAACATACATCCATGTGAAAAAAAGTTGGTTTTGAAAATATCATTTTTGTGAAATTAGCTGTAGGCCCTACACAGTGTGCTGAACGAGAATTTTCCAAACGCATAATTAAATTATCTAAACATTCAGTATTATTCTGATGGTTGGGTTTCATCTTTGAAATTGGTGTTTTATGTTTTACATCCATGGATTTTGATTTTTCGCTTACCTTTTCACATATGTGTACTTTTTTAACTGAAAATAATAGTAAATCACTACTATGGTAGAAAATCATGGCAGTAGTTATAATCTGGAAAGAAAAGTTTGAAATGTAGCTTTTTAACACCATGCAAATAAAACAAACGCAATATCTTCACATGAAAGGCATGATGGGCAACACAATATAAGCTAGATTCAGTAGGATTATAAAATTTTAATTAGTGTTCCCCTAAAAATTATGATTTGTAAGAGACATTTTTCAGTGCAGTTGAAAACTTTGGTGAAGGGAATTACTTATATAATAGTGACTTTAAAGTGGAGTTGACATCATAATCATTCAGTAAAACACGATCGGAAAATCTTCTCACCAACATTGAATGTCCTATAGATACCATTGTTGTACCCATCTCATCCTGACTTCTGGGATTGGCAGATGAACAGTTTCCTTGACCACAAGTATGATCTTTGGTTATAGATAAAGTAAAGGTGGGTGCACGCTACATACATCCATGATGAATAAAGTTGGTTTCTGAAATATAGTTTTAAAATAAATTGATGAGGAGTTTTACTGAGAATCCAGAGGTCTCTTTTTGAAGCTCGAAACGGAAGGAAAATGTGGTAAACTAACGTCTGTACTCGTGAAAAGATATTTCAGAGAGGTTTTCTTACACAGTCTGTATTATCGTTAGATTCTTGAGATGATCTGTGTGAAAGAAAGCACAATGTGTACAGCTTATTTTCCAATAATTATCGTTCAGAAACCAACTTTATTGAGCATGGATGTATGTGGTGTGCAACAACTCTTATTTTATCTACAATTAAAGATAATTTTCATTTATCGTGATTTAATCGGTATTCCCTCTGAACATAACATTTGAAATTACGTTTTGGAGTGCGTTTTATCCCTTAAAAGTGAAACTGGACAAAAATGAAACAATACGTATTGCATTATTTCGACCCTTCTACACACCCACTAGATTTTATTAAGATTGTTGGTTTATATCTGGAATTGTTCCTTTGTCAGTTGTAATTTAGTAATGAGTGAGTACAGGAATAGAAGTATACGCTACTGTTGCTTTAGCATATATGTCGTGAACCACATTTGGAATCTGCAGTTGCCTGATATAATGAGAGAAATCATTCAAGAGTCTGAATCCTGCTACTCAAAGAGTGTGGTAGGATATGTCTTATTGGGGAATGACTCCCACAGACTGAAATCCACTGAGGTGATAAAAGTCGTGGAATGAACGTATAAAGGAATATCAGGTACACAGGGTATAAAATGGCAGTGCATTGGCAGAGATGTCATTTGTACTCACGTGATTCATGTGAAAAGGCTTCCGACATGATTAAAGCTGTTCAGCAGCCTTTGAATGCGGAAATCGTTACAGTATTCAATTTGCCGATATCCACAGTATCAAGAATGTGTCGAGAATACCAAATGTCAGGTGTTACATTTCACCATAGACAACACAGTGGCTGACAGCCTTCACTTAACAACCGAGAGAGTGGCGTTTTACGTCTGTTCACCCATACACAACTCCACAGCCATCGTTCACTCCTGTCATCTATGGCCCTTGGTGCCCCACACTTGTCTCAGCGTCGGTTCTGAGTAGTGTCATTTTGCCATGCATTGTGTACTCCAAGCATGGTGGCAAGCAAACCATTTCCAAACTTAGTCGTTTCGTAAGTGCTTCCATCCTTGGCTGGAAAGCCAATAATGGCTCTGGACTTCAGATATTCCCAAATTGCAACAACAACTGGACTGTCATCTGTGGCACCCAGCACGCATTATATACCCTCCACTGCTAGTGCTGCCACCTGCCATCTGTGAGTAGATATGGAACATTGACATCGATCATAGGCAATGGTCACATTAATGCGACTTGACCATGTATAAGCGGTTGTAGAGTTTTAGTTTAAAATAAACGTTATTTGCGAATTAATTGCCATACTCTTTACCATTTGCAAGTCCTATAAGACACACTATCCATGAAAGCTGTATGGGTGCAATGAAACAAGTGATGTTTACTTATTTGTTGTTGTTGTTTGTTTGTTTATTGTTTAATTTTTCACTTTCAGCTCAGACAGAAACATATTTATGAAACACACGTTGCTTCAATTTGCAAGGTGAATGGTATTAGTGTTGCCACCATAAAATTAGTTGAAACTTATCGTGTTTGACAACTGCACTTTGACGCCGATGGTGACGTCACCATGCCTTCACTGTGCATTGCTGCTGCGCTGGCAAGTTACACTGAGTGAGACTAGCCCATGTCATAACAAATTCTTGCTTGTTGGCTTGTTATCTAAACCCAACGACGCAAGTCGCGCTCATCAATCTCCAGTGGCTAATGCAATGACCCACTGCACCTTCTCCGAAACTATAGTCCTAATCTGGCAGTGGCGCTACATTACCCCTTCCATGGAGAAAAAAGATGGTTCAAATGGCTCTGAGCAATATGGGACTCAACTGATGAGGTCATAAGTCCCCTAGAAGTTAGAACTACTTAAACCTAACTAATCTAAGGACATCACACACATCCATGCCCGAGGCAGGATTCGAACCTGCGACCGTAGCGGTCGCGCGGTTCCGGACTGTAGCGCCTAGAACCGCTTGGCAACTCCGGCCGGCTCCATGGAGAAGGCCCAGCCTTTCCAATCTTCCTTAAGCTTGGTTACCCGCGGTGTGTCGTATATGCAACACAAGTTCACCTTGCAAAACACATGCTGGTACAATTTTCTCTGCTCAGAGTCCTCATTTGACTTCAACCCTAACATGTTAACGCCTCCTGATGCTGTTTAGTTGTTTCTACCCAAATTAACACACCATTTGTTGCTCTAGAAATTTCATCACTTTGTGTTTCTTTCTTACATTCTGTCAAACGATATGTGCTATATAGTTTGCAAACGTTTGCTACCTACTCGTCTAAAATCAGATACTATAATTTTACACCACATTCACGGTCATGTTCTAGGAATCCACTTTTCCAGAGTCTGTATTACAGGTTGATCGGTCTGCTGGGTGGCCCCACATCTGAAACAGATGAAGGCTGTGCAAAGCACAGGTTCAGTAACTTCGGCGCTAGTTACTGCAACACTCAAGATCACTGTTTCTCGTAATCACCCTTCCTTATATCGTTTAACACGCTGCATCTATTGTTCAACAGATTCGCCCTTCTTTTTGCGGCTATTAATTGGTTCAGGGAATGTATCACGTCTTTCTTCCATGTATGTTTCTGCTTAGCGAGTATCTCCAATGGCTTATCCGGCCAGTAAATCCCCAATAGTGTTATCATCAGTTGAACATCCCAGCTCATTGTGGCTGTTAGATGGAAATGTCCCTGTTACATTGCATTCTGTCTCGTTTATTGACAATCCATTATCTTTCAGTTCCAGTTGTCTTGCCCCATGAGCCTTCCTTGCTCATAGCAACTCGCTACTGCTAACATCTGAGTCACATGAGCTATACATATTGTAAATTTCTGTCTTTGAAATTGTTGCAGTTCTTCCTCTGTTGCCACTGCATGACTCTCTTCCCTTTCAGATATCAGTAATACACCACCTGTCCTCAGCTGCGCAACTTTTCCTATGGTTTCCAGTTTCATCAGATAGGAGTGTGTGATGTACCGCTTAAAATGCGCATGTCTACCTGACACTAGGACCATAACTAGCAGTCTGCATCTGTCAAAACACGAGACTGAATAATCCTTATTCCAATGAAAAATTAATACATTCAGTATTAACATTCTACTTCCAGTGCCACACACATAATATCCTAAACAATCATCAAAAACAAAATAAAAATTCACCTTCTACTTCCTTAATCTCAAAGCGTTTGGTGCTCTTTGCACAGGTTCATGTACACTTCCCCATGTACTGCCTCACTTTTTCCTTTTTACTTTCTCCTTTGGTTCCACTCTTACTTTCATTGGGATCGACACTGGGGCACCTCTAAACCGTTGCAGATGTCTAACATGCACCGCTGTCGACGTTGTCGGTAAATGTAGGATAACACTGACTGGCAACATGGTCTCTATTACCTGGTACCTCACCACACATTTATTTGTCTTGCTTTTTGGTGTATATGGACCAAACAACATCAACACTGCCACCCTCTGTAGCGCAGTAACCTTCCCACAAATTTTACAGCTTCCTCCTGTATCTCAAATACCGTGATGTTCATCTTATATTCACTTCTACACCAATCACATAGTTCCCGTGAACTCATGGACTGACTCCCCATCCTTGCCTCTATGACCGGTTAAATTTCGCGTCTGTAGAACGTCATTTCGTGGTGTAGCAATTTTAATAACCAGTAGTGTAGTTCATAATTTCTTCACATGTAACAAACGATATAAGTCATTTATCAAGTCTGACATGAAGTTTGTTTTCTTACCTATAGTCATCGTTTCTGGTACTACATACTTCAGTATTTACCTATCGACCATCACCTGTGTGACTTAATTGCATGCTGGCTTATCATAGATATGATCTCGTTATAGCAAGAGAAATGATCAGTCACTGTCAACAGAAAACAATTCTGTGTTAGAGTCCAGTTAATTGGTCCTAACACATACACTGCAATAATCGCAAACAGTCATCAAGGTTCTAGCAGTCTCTGTAATGAAACATGCTTATGACTCAATTTCACACACTGCACTCACTGCCCACAATTCTTCACCTACTGATACACATCTTTTCTTCCTTTCCACTGTTATTCTTCTACTATCCTACACTTTGTTGCACTGCATCCTCCACGTCCAGATAACACACAATCATGGACATCCATTAGAACTTCATCTTATCTCTTTGCTCGTGCGAATACTTGAGCCATGCATTGCTCGTGTTCGTGCCATATGTCATTTGACATCCTGATTGTGTTGTACTACCACCTCGTAATGTTGATTTCAACTACTGGTGTCACCGAGTTGCCGCTTTGCCTGCCCGTGAGCGGCAGCAGCGGCGCTTTGCGATATAAGCCCTGGCATATTATCTTTGCTGACTGCTATTTCTTCCCGGTTGTCATGTGTTTGGAGTATGTTTCGATCTGCCAGTGAGTTGGGTGGTGCTAGCAGTGCAGTTCGGACCTGGCAGTGTTTGACTTAGGACACGGCAGGGGTTCAGTCAGAGCACGGCTGCAGTGAGGTCTGGAGAGCCAGGACTAACCCAACGGTTGCCGATACATATCACTTGAGTGCAGACCACTTTGGTTAGTTGTCGATTGTTCGTCTTGTCGGATGACGTGTATGTTGGCCGGCAATCGCTTATGGGTTGCATGCGTGTGCCGACTCGTAATTCATTCTTGTCATTGCACAGTCGCTGCCGTTAGTGTGGTAAACTCCTTCGTGCAAGTGTTCGTGAAACTGTGTGTAGCTTTTGATGTCGACTACTCAGTTATTTTAGTGCCCCCTCTGTGCTGAAGTGCGGCAGTTGGTCAGATGGTGTGGATCAGCCAGGAAATCTCGCGGCCCAGTGGGCCCGGCCTGCTGGCTGTCTCAACGCAGTGTCGGAGTGTGTGGGAGCTGTTCCGATTGCTATGGGGTTCATGGCTCACCGACCCAGGACATCAAATTTGAGTCGTGATTTAATTACCGAAGACAAACTGTTCACATTGTGCCGTTGGTTTTCATGGTTGGCTGATGGGGATATTCCCGTGAGCAGCAGCGAGAGTTCAAGTTGGCGAATGTTTGTCCACCATTCAGTGGAGCTAAACTGTATTTTGGTTATTTGAAGTCCAAGTGCACCAGTGGAATTTTCTGCCTTGTGGTCGTTAGCGTTCCGATTACCTGCCCTGGCCGCTGATGTAAAATTCAGGCAGTGTCCTTTCCTCACCGTGTTGTTGCTGTCCAAATCGTGTGTGTAGTGTTGACAGCTTACGCATACTTGGTTGTGGGGGGCTACACCTTTTACTTTTTGGCTTTACATTTCCTTGTGCACTGGTCAGGTGGAAAGTAGGTCGCCTTGTCGGTGGGTCCATTGACTGTCTCTTGGCTGGGTTGTGGTGGATCGCGTAAAGTTGGGCCGACTACTTGTCTCCCCTAAGTGAACATTAATGTTTCAAGTGCAGACTAACCCCCGGAAACTCCTGAGCGTCGCTGGCTGTACTGCCCTTTCTTATTGATGTTTGATTGTGTTTTTTAATGGTTTGTAGCGGATGGTTTGAATTTAGTATGCTTTCAGTTGGGTTTTAAATAACGGGCCTTCATCCAATTTAAAACTGAAAGTACCGCACTTGTCAAGTCTTGCATTGTTCTGGCCTTCAGCCTCTTTAAAAATATTTTTTGGATAAAGCTTTGGGCCTTCTCCCTTTTGAAAATTTATTGTAGTTGTGTTTTTCAATAATGGGCCTTCAGCCACTTTAAAATTTAAATTCCTTACTTGTTAAATCTTAGATTGTTTGTGCTTTCAGCCTGTGTAAAATATTGTTTAAAGATAAAGCTTTGGGCCTTCTGCCTACTAAAAATTATTTTAGTTGTTTTATGTCTTCGACTTTCAGCCGTTTTTAAATTATAGTCTGTCTTTCAAGTATCAGACTGTGTGGGACCTTCTGCCTAATTGAAGGTAAGACCCTTTGCCTTGTGTTTTTAAAAATTAAGTTTACCAGCAATCTTAATTCATGGGCCTTCGGCCGTCTTTATATTAAACTTGATTGCTTTGCAAGTGTTAGATTTGTTGGACCTTCAGCCAAGTTATAGAACTTATTTACGTGAGGCATTCTGCCTTCTAAATATTCTGAATCTGAATTTTAAGTTAATGGCTTTCAGCCGTTATTAAGTTTAAGTGCTTGGGCCCTTAAGGCATAAGGTAGTGTGGCCTATTCAGCCGATAACTAAGCTCAAAAATTTTCGCTGTATTTTTTGGACCACTAAATAAAGTTACATGTGTTTGAGTGTAACTGACAGCCCCCTTTTGGCCCTGTTCGTCCTGCGGATTTTTACCTTGCACAACAGAGTGTCACACATGCTCAACTGTGGTTGCTTCCTGCGCTGTCAGCATTCTGCACCACTGGCCATCCAGCAAGGGTCTGACTCAGTACTTGCACTACTGTTATTTCTTGTTTAATGGAAATGAATTCCCATGTTTATTTCCTCGTTTGTGAAATCCGCTGAGCCATAGCACCCATTTTGTTGGTCTGCTGGATGGGTCTTTCAGCCAAATAAAACATTTTGGAGCAGCATGATCGGTCACCACCTTAAACTTCACTTCCTCCTGTAAAGGTAACACCAAAAATACCTCACTACATATATAAAGTGAAGCATTCTCTCTGCATGTTCGAATAATTTCTCGGGTCATATGAATATTATCTTGTCTTGATGCAAAAGCAATTGCGTGTTCCTCACTGATGATCTTATGACTCAGAACACACGCCAGAGCATGATTTATGCATCACAGGACCTTTCTCTGAAAATTTGGGGACACCAACACTGGACTCAATTTCGAAACTCTCTCCAGCTCCTAAAAACATTCCCTTTCATTGCACCATCTGCACAAATGTCACACCCTTTTTGAACAGCTGCAAGAGTGACCGCACTATATCAGTGAATCCATTTACAAATTTTCTATAATAAAACTGACAATAGCTTTTTACTTGTCTTTGACACTGGTAGATCTTGCACTGCCTGTATCAGTCTTGCATCCATTCTCACCCCATCTCTACTAATCACAGGGGGTAAGTATCTTGCTTCCTCTAACATAATGACACGTGTCTATATGATGCAGCCTGAAACCTCTTATATACTTCTCTCAGACGTTGTCTGTGTTCTTCCACGTCCCTTGAGAACACAGTTATATTGCCAAGATAATGCTGACGCTGATGGAGCTTCAACCCAAACAATTGGTCAATAAACTCATCCAGAGTGTGTTGCAAATGGCGAGGTATATTGTATCGTTTGTAGTACGGTGGTGCTTCATTTTCTGTCTGAATTCTGTATAAGGTAACAGGCCTTGCAGGCAATGGATTATGAGGAAAAAAGAAATCCTCAAATTCGAACTAAAGCTCCTCCATCAGTGTAATGCAGTCTTAGAGGCATTCTGTAGCTGTTTATGGCTTACACCTTCTGTGCATCAGTCCCCCTCTCCAAAATTTCCACGTTTGCTATCAACATCTTCTTCTGTCAACTTTACTTATTTGGCACCATAACTGTGAATATTTATAGTATTCCGACTCACCTTCTCCCGCATACATACAATACTCCATTTAACCAAACAACTCACTGACTCTAATACATTATCCCACCGAGGGGTCTATTATGCACAACGTATCGGGTGGCTACACGCTCACCCAAAGTGACTTCCTGCTACTACATGTGAATCAAGCTTTTACAGATTTGTATTTGGTTTAATCACATTGCCCGTTACCATGGATGCACCTCAAGACAGATCTACATTGCCAACGACTTTCCATAAGTGGAATGTCTTCCCACTAAGTTTCACCACACATCACTGAATGTCAATCATGGAATGATGTTGATGCAGGTAACATAATCTCCGGATCATCCTGTAACCCTTGCTTACATGAGGCACTACTTCTATGCATTGCTTAAGCCTGACTTCTTCAACCCAGTGGCCTTATACCATTATCCCCCACACATAGCATGGTGGGTTCCATCACCTACAACCCACAAGGCCCTACTGGCTGCTGACAATTGTGTCCATGTGTCTAATAAAATCTTTTATTTCGCTCCCTTCATCGCATCCACCATTGCACATTCCACCTTTGCATAAGTACGTGTTGCATCTAATTTTAATGGGAAAACCTTAAGAAAGACTACGGATTCCCTCTTGCAGTTATCAGCTGCTTGCTTCCCTCCTGTCCACCCCTACTATCATTACCATAATATTGTTGATAAACTATATCACCCCTTTTCCACCATCATTGGTGGCACTGCTGAACATGCCCACAATTGTAAGATTTCAAATTTTGCAGAGAATACACCACACTTACCCATAATACCTATCGACACATCAGAGTCCTCACACTCCATTGCTGATCTCACAGCTGAGTGAAGATCCTTAGGCGCCCCTGTGTGCAGCCCCTCGACATATCTGGTAATAAATCCCATATGAAAGCATCAATGCGTCCTCTGCTTGGCCTCCTGCAGTAAAACTTTATTTACTTCATCACTCTGAGTCAGTTCATATGTTTGTACATTCACTTTATTTATTCTCTCAGCAAAACTTCCTACAAATTCCTCTGCATATTAGTAATAGCGCTCATCTGTTCCCAAATGAATCGCTGTTCTGTTTCTTACACCTCTGCAGAAGCCCCTTTCTGAATTGCTCGACCGTATCTTCATTGTTCAACTCTTATGTGCATCTAACAAAGATTTTTGCATCTCCTGTTAAAAGAAGCTTTGGTACCTGCAATAAATGGTTGTCGGACCAACCACTAATACTCGCTGATGTTATCAGATCTTCCATGAGCATCACGTCCTCAGACGACCGTATTTTCACTCTTCGTTTCGCTACCTCATTAACCAATGTCTGAACTGCCTCCAGCCCAGGAACAACCTGCGTCTCTGACTCCACATTGCAATAACTTTATCCTTCATTGATACACAATACAAATACAAATATTTACCAACTGAAAAAAAGAAACCAGTTCATCTTGTGCCTTATCATCAACCATCTAGACTCTCTACACGGCTTCACAAGATGTCCAAGACGATGACACATGAAACAAGTTACAGATAAAGACTGTGTGGAATGCCCAAGCAGACTACACTGTGAACACCTCACAGGTTTTAAATAATGCCCTTTGCCGCTGCCACGAAATTCTGGCACATCAGCCTGTTTGTCTGGTCTAAGCAAAGTAACCCCCATGTCTTGATGATACTCCTTCTTATATCCCATCCCTGCCACACATATAGAAAGTAACAGTTGCTCCACTCACCCTGCCACGCCATGCTGATTCTGCAGATCGGGGTCCAGGATGTGTGGAGGCCCAGTGAAGGCGACATCAGTACATCTGACACCACTATTTCTGAGCCTGGGATTTGCATGTTGTGAGAGGGCTGGCTGACTGAGGAGTGAGACTGGATGGCAATCCTGTGAGACCCAGGAAAAAGCGGCTGTGTTCATTAACACTTTATTTCCAGCTTATACATTGGTTCTGCGGTGTGGTGGGGAGGCGTTCACGCTCCTGCCCCCCCCCCCCCTCCCGCCCGAGTGGGCTGGTGGTCAGTCAGCAAGAGCAAGTGGCTAGCGTCATCCAGCTGGCAGAAAGACATGTTGGCACCCTGGTTTACTGACGTCTGCATTCGATAACAGGCCCACGGCTATGCTGCATGTGCCACAGTACCGATATCACCGGTGCCTACGAGAATCTTGCAGGCGTTGTCCTTCTACGATGAATTATTGTACCCAAGTGGCCAAGAAGAGTGGCAAGAGATGTGCTCACCGCATTGTCAGAAGGTGGCTGCTGTATCCGGGATGTGACCCACTGGCTAGTCCGTCTGCTGCAGGAGTGGATCACCAGGATGGCTGCTCTGTTGGCCACAAGTGCAGTGTACAGACTTAGTGCAGTAAGCTGCTATCCCGGTGGAAACTCGAACCTGCGACTGTGGCTGGTGGCTCTGTGTCGCCTCTTCGGCTGGCGTGGCTCCTGCGTCCTGGACTGTGATACAAAACCAAGATTTATCTATCTTATCAGATTACAGTGCACTTGTTGTCTCAGTGCGCCGATCCTGGTCATGTACTCAGCAAAACCACTGGAAACATAATGGAGGCATCACCTGTCTTGCAGTGTACATTAGCGCTACACTATTAAATTATACCATTAAAGGCTAGCCTGCCTCACAATGCTATCGCATGGTCATTGTCTTCACCCAAATTTCGACAGACCGCACTCACTGGCCCCTGGCTGCTAATGCAATGTTCCACCGCACTTTCCCATAGATTTTGTTCTAACAAAACTAAATTTACTATAAAATGGTACCTGTTGTAGGGCGTATATGTATGCAATAGGATTTTGTCAAAGGAGTATACTTTGAAAGTTACCGACGTATTTGTGTTCACACTTTTATTAATTAATATTGAGTAAAGCATTGTAACAATATTACAAAAATGCTGAGTCGCAGACAGGTACAACAAAAAGTCTGTCACAAATAAAGCTCTGAGCCACTAAGGCCTTTGTCGACAATAGACGTAGACGCTCACACACACACACACACACACACACACACACACACACACACACACAAACGCGACTGCAGTATCAGGCAACTGAAACTACACTGCCATATTGTTACATTCCATCCTGGATTTTCCATTGCTTGATTTGAGTAAAGCATTGCATTTTATGTGCTACTAGTTGACTGACTCGATGTAATTTGAGCTTCTCTTTCGACTGTGATAACTCAACTGCTAAAACTCTGTTTCTTCAAGTGTCTAAAACAGTGGGGCAGGCTTGGAGAAATTAGCTCATAGAGGATGATACCACCTCCTCTCTGCCCTCCTCTCCACCAAAGCAATAATCTCACCACGAGTGAAAGCCATTTCTGATTTTCTACAAAATTTAGGAGGCCCCTGACACTAAACGTAACTTCTCAAAATGGAACAAACAGCAATAATTTGAGTCACTAGGTGACCAATACAAGCAAAAATATTGGTATGAGAAGTGACGAACAGTTTCAAGTAATTTGATGTCGTATACGCAACTGTCTGTAAAATTACGTCAGAATTAACTTTAAGTACGTGAAAATTTTGGGTATCGTGGTCAAATGGCTTTCAGTCTGAAACATTGGATTCCATGTCAATCGACTTTTTAAATCGATGTTCGGGCGATGTAAAATGAATGGTGACTCAAAGGGAATTATATTGTCCCCTCTAAATGCCCCAGTGTACTCTTACAGATCCGGCAGTACCTCTCAGACCTGGCATCGAACTATCCCAGCTTGGTGACGGTGCAGTCCATAGGCCAGACGTACGAGGGCCGGCCCATCGATATGATCCAGGTGTCGTCTGGAACTGGCGCCAACGGCTCCGCACCAGTGATCCTGGTAGAGGCGGGCATCCATGCCCGCGAGTGGATCGCGCCTGCAGCAGCTCTCTACGTCATCCAGCAGCTGGTCGAGAACGCGACGCAGAGCGCCCTCGCAGACAGCATCGACTGGCACATCATACCGGTGCTCAACCCTGATGGATACGAGTACACCTTCACAACGGTAATGTACCGGTAGGGCCGGTGTAGCTCTCTTGACAGTCATCATGAACATACACTACCTGACAGAAAATTATAGTGAACTACGCAGAATGGGAAGACGAGGTGGAAAGGAACTTCTTCAAATTGATCTAAACTTGTAAATACTTTGACATGTCCTATATCCTTGTAAAAATAGATCTATGGATGATTAAAGCTACTACTATTACAGATTCAGATGGACTGTGGTATTATTTCAGTGATTATAAAATCGATTGAGATTTGCAAAGAAGTTGGGCAGTATGAGCCCACTTATCAGTGAGGAGAGAGGCCGTTGCTTACGGCATGGATGCGTGCCCCGATTCCGTTGGGAAGGGCATCATGAAGCGGTTGTTTGCCCTTCTGGCGCACAACTGTTGTAAGTGGTTACTGGTATCCTGGACACAGGCACTGGGACTGAGCTGATGCCACACATGCTCTACTGAGGGTCTCACTGATCACTAGTGTGCCCCAACATCACATAGCCATACCGTGGGGCCACGTGTCATGTATGAATGAACATTTTTCAGCTTCGAAATGGTATGATGATAATGTCATGTGAGAGAAAGCACGTGAATACGAGACGTGGTGTCACAATTATTTTTGTTTCTACTAATTTTTTCTATTACTTCTTATTATTGTTTGACTGTCACTAAATCTGATTATGACACATCGAAACCCATCTCTTAGTTTATCTAAGGTGCACCACCTTAGATAGGTGATGTGGACAAGTGCGAGGTGGCCCCTATCATTTATACACTGGCGGAAAAATAATTCAGCACCAAGATGGAACTATGTCACATTCACCATACTTGGCACGTGTGTTTTTATATGTGAAAGATGATGTCTATTCACATTTGGCAGCAGTCTCATAAGAGTGCCACTAAGAGGATGCAAAGCTGGTAGGCTAAGAAAGAAACTCAGTAACGGTCATGAACATTAATTACCTTTGAGAGTGGATGCTGTGAGTTAATATTAGTCGAGAATGCCTTTATGGCAACAAAGACGCAGTCATCGACACCTCACTGAGTTTGAACGATGTCGTTTTTTTTGGTCATCAGTCTACTGACTGGTTTGATGCGGCTCGCCACGAATTCCTTTCCTGTGCTAACCTCTTCATCTCAGAGTAGCACTTGCAACCTACGTCCTCAATTATTTGCTTGACATATTCCAATCTCTGTCTTCCTCTACAGTTTTTGCCCTCTACTGCTCCCTCTAGTACCATGGAAGTCATTCCCTCATGTCTTAGCAGATGTCCTATCATCCTGTCCCTTCTCCTTATCAGTGTTTTCCACAAATTCC
The DNA here is from genome assembly GCF_021461395.2 of Schistocerca americana. Taxonomy (NCBI): domain Eukaryota; kingdom Metazoa; phylum Arthropoda; class Insecta; order Orthoptera; family Acrididae; genus Schistocerca; species Schistocerca americana. The sequence goes on along the minus strand of NC_060122.1, from coordinate 127,099,760 downwards.
TTTCCTCTCCGATTCTGCGTAGAACCTCCTCATTCCTTACCTTATCATTCCACCTAATTTTCAACATTCATCTATAGCACCACATCTCAAATGCTTCGATTCTCTTCTGTTCCGGTTTTCCCACAGTCCATGTTTCACTACCATACAATGCTGTACTCCAGACGTACATCCTCAGAAATTTCTTCCTCAAATTAAGGCCGGTATTTGATATTAGTAGACTTCTCTTGGCCAGAAATGCCTTTTTTCCCTTAGCGAGTCTGCTTTTGATGTCCTCCTTGCTCCGTCCGTCATTGGTTATTTTACTGCCTAGGTAGCAGAATTCCTTAACCTCAATGACTTCGTGACCATCAATCCTGATGTTAAGTTTCTCGCTGTTCTCATTTCTACTACTTCTCATCACCTTCGTCTTTCTCCGATTTACTCTCAAACCATACTGTGTACTCATTAGACTGTTCATTCCGTTCAGCAGATCATTTAATTCTTCTTCACTTTCATTCAGGATAGTAATGTCATCAGCGAATCGTATCATTGATATCCTTTTACCTTGTATTTCAATTCCACTCCTGAACCTTTCTTTTATTTCCATCATTGCTTCCTCAATGTACAGATTGAAGAGTAGGGGCGAAAGGCTACAGCCTTGTCTTACACCCTTCTTAATACGACCACTTCGTTCTTGATCGTCCACTCTTAATATTCCCTCTTGGTTGTTGTACATATTGTATATGACCCGTCTCTCCCTATAGCTTACCCCTACTTTTTTCAGAATCTGGAACAGCTTGCACCATTTTATATTGTCGAACGCTTTTTCCAGGTCGACAAATCCTATGAAAGTGTCTTGATTTTACTTTAGCCTTGCTTCCATTATTAGCCGTAATGTCAGAACTGCCTCTCTCGTCCCTTTACTTTTCCTAAAGCCAAACTGATCGTCACCTAGCGCATTCTCCATTTTCTTTTCCATTCTTCTGTATATTATTCTTGTAAGCAGCTTCAATGAATGAGCTGCTAAGCTGATTGTGCGATAATTCTCGCACTTGTCAGCTCTTGCCGTCTTCGGAATTGAGTGGATGACGCTTTTCCGAAAGTCAGATGATATGTCGCCAGAGTCATATATTCTACATACCAACGTGAATAGTCGTTTTGTTGCCACTTCCACCAATGATTTTAGAAAGTCTGATGGGATGTTATCTATCCCTTCTGCCTTATTTGCCCGTAAGTCCTCCAAAGCTATTTTAAATTCCCCTATCTCTTCTAAATCGACTCCTGTTTCTTCTTCTATCACATCCGCCAAATCTTCACCCTCATAGAGGCTTTCAATGTATTCTTTCCACCTATCTGCTCTCTCCTCTGCATTTAACAGTGGAATTCCCGTTGCACTCTTAATGTTACCACCGTTGCTTTTAATGTCACCAAAGGTTGTTTGGACTTTCCTATATGCTGAGTCTGTCCTTCCGACAATCGTATCTTTTTCGATGTCTTCACATTTTTGCTGCAGCCATTTCGTCTTAGCTTCCCTGCACTTCCTATTTATTTCATTCCTCAGCGACTTGTATTTCTGTATTCCTGATTTTCCCGGAACATGTTTGTACTTCCTCCTTTCATCAATCAAATGAAGTATTTCTCCTGTTACCCACGGTTTCTTCGCAGCTACCTTCTTTGAACCTATGTTTTCCTTCCCAACTTCTGTGATGGCCCTTTTTAGAGATGTCAATTCCTCTTCAACTGTACTGCCTACTGCGCTATTCCTTATTGCTGTATCTACAGCATTAGAGAACTTCAAACGTATCTCGTCATTCCTTAGTACTTCCGTATCCCACGTCTTTGCGTATTGCTTCTTCCTGACTAATGTCTTGAACTTCAGCCTACTCTTCATCACTGCTATATTGTGATCTGAGTTTATATCTGCTCCTGGGTACGCCTTACAATCCAGTATCTGATTTCTGAATCTCTGTCTGACCATGATGTAATCTAATTGAAATCTTCCCGTATCTCCCGGCCTTTTCCAAGTATACCTCCTCCTCTTGTGATTCTTGAACAGGGTATTCGCTATTACTAGCTGAAACTTGTTACAGAACTCAATTAGTCTTTCTCCTCTTTCATTCCTTGTCCCAAGCCCATATTCTCCTGTAACCTTTTCTTCTACTCCTTCCCCTACAACTGCATTCCAGTCGCCCATGACAATTAGATTTTGTCCCCCTTTACATACTGCATTACCCTTTCAATATCCTCATACACTTTCTCTATCTGTTCATCTTCAGCTTGCGACGTCGGCATATATACCTGAACTATCGTTGTCGGTGTTGGTCTGCTGTCGATTCTGATTAGAGCAACCCGGTCACTGAACTGTTCACAGTAACACACCCTCTGCCCTACCTTCCTATTCATAAGGAACCCTACACCTGTTATACCATTTTCTGCTGCTGTTGATATTACCCGATACTCATCTGACCAGAAATCCTTGTCTTCCTTCCACTTCACTTCACTGACCTCTACTATATCTAGATTGATCCTTTGAATTTCCCTTTTCAGATTTTCTAGTTTCCCTATCACGTTCAAGCTTCTGACATTCCACGCCCCGACTCGCAGAACGTTATCCTTTCGTTTATTATTTAATATTTTTCTCATGGTAACCTCCCCCTTGGCAGTCCTCTCCCGGAGATCCGAATGGGGGACTATTCCGGAATCTTTTGCCAATGGAGAGATCATCATGACACTTCTTCAATTACAGGCCACGTGTCCTGTGGATACACGTTACGTGGCTTTAATGCAGTGGTTTCCATTGTCTTCTGCATCCTCATGTCGTTGATCGTTGCTGATTCTTCTGCCTTTAGGGGCAATTTCCCACCCCTAGGACACGAGAGTGCCCTGAACCTCTATTCGCTCCTCCGCCCTCTTTGATAAGGCCGTTGGCAGAATGAGGCTGACTTCTTATGCCCGAAGTCTTCGGCCGCCAATGCTGATTATTTATCAAAATTTAGGCAGTGTCGGGGATCGAACCCGGGACCGAAGACGTTTTTGATTATTTATTTTTTATTTATTTTTTTGCTCTCTCATCTTGTTCGTTTTTGTTCGTTGCATGTGCTCGGGGCGGACGTCGTAAGACATCCATTTTGTTCATTGTTGATCGATTGACTCAGTTTTTTTTTATTACAGAGGGCACGTAACCTTCTGACCGAAAACCCCTAGACCACGAGGTCGTATAGGGGTGCAAAAAGCTGGATGTTGCTTCCTCAAACTGCAGAAAGACTTGACAAGAATATCGTCACTTTACATGATTTCTTGCAGTGATGCTCATGAGAATGTACCGTCGAAAGAAGACCGGGCTCCGGACAGCCATGTGGCACTACTGATAAGGAAGTCCATCGTGTTCAGCGTGTGGCTCTGGCCCATCGTACTGCAACTGCAGCAATTATTTGTGCAGTGGCTGGTACCACAGTAAGATAACGAACTGTTACAAGTCGGTTACTGTAAGGACAGCTCTCAGCTGACACCCTTTAGCTTGCATTCCACTGACCACAAACCACCGCCATTTGCGACCTGAGTAATGTCAAGAGAGCCCAGTGGAGGGCATAGTCAGGGACTGTTGTGCTTTCTGACGAAAACTGGTTTTGCATCGGTGTTGGTTACAAGGAGACCAGTTGAGGGCCTACAGTCTACCTGATTGCCTGATACACACCTGGACCTACACCCGAACTTATGGTCTGGGGTGCGATTTCGTACAACAGCAGGAGCACTCTCTTGGTTACACCACGCACTCTGACTGCAAATGTGTATGTCAATCTCGTGATTCGCCCTGTCGTGCTGCCTATCATGAACAGCTTTCCAGGGAGTGTTTTCCAACAGAATACTGGACGCCCACATACCGTTGGTGCAACCCAGCATGCTCTTCAGAGAGTCGACTTATGGCCTTGGCCTACTCGATCACCGGCTCTTCTGCAGTCGAGCGCATATGGGACATCACTGGACGACAACCACATCCAGCATCATCCACAACAAGCATTAACCGTCCCTGTTTTGACCCACCAAGTGCAACAACTATGGAACTCCATCCCACAAACTGACATCGGGCACCTGTACAACACAATGCAACACGTTTGTATGCTTGCATTCAACATTCTGGTGGCCACACCAGCTATTAATAGACGAGCATTTCGTGTTTCAATGGCTTATCTCGCGTTTATGTTCACCTGCGATCTTGCAATGTTAATCACTTAAATATGTTACCTAGACAAATCTATTCCGCAATTTCATTACTATACATTAATTATTTTTTCGTGTTGCGTATTTTTTTTCGCCAGTATATATGAGGTCCACCCATTGTTGCATATCTTTCACGAAACAGAAATAAAAGTGTATCACAGTTAAATATCTGTCGTCAGTAATTATAAGACCAAATTTTATGGTGATCGTGGAACGGTTAATGCTAAGATAATCTTCAGTGAAATATTACCACGGTGAGGCACTAAATGAATGATTGTCCACATCCGTCTTATAGCAGGCACACAGCTCGTTCTACTTACGCCACATTGATGATGGCAGTCATACAGTGAAAATATGGCGAGAAAGAATACTTGGTATTGGTTGCGAAACAACATGGACGCCCCTATTAGTTATTTGAACACCATGAACTTCAGTATTTCTAAGACCAGCACTTAGCGGGAAATAGTTATCTCTCTCATTATCCCCTAATAAACAAGCTGGTCTCTTACGAATATTAATTTCTCTCGACTCTCACAACAGCAACATTAGTTTCAGAAATAAAAATTCAAAGCGACAGCTTCCACCTGAGAGGTCACGATCACCTTGTTCTGGGACTGTGATGGTGTGATTCTAATCGATGTGATGCCAAGAAGCGGTACCGTTAATTCAGAAGCATATGTCAACACACTAACAAAACTCAACACGCGCTTCTGGCGACTTCAGCACCACAGCAAACCAGGAAATGTTTTGCTGCAATGCGTTAACGCTCGGACCCACACAAGTCTGAGGACTGCTGAATACATCGCAAAACAGGGTTGGACAGTGTTACCCCATCCATCCTACATCCCTGAGATAGCCCTCTCGGCCTTCCACTTGTTTGGGCCATTGAAGGATGCCATTCGTGGAAGACATTTTGAGGAAGATGAGGAGGTGATTCACACAGTCTTGCACGGACTCCGCCATCAGGACAAGGATTTGTACCGAGAGGGCATTCAGGCCATTTGTCGTGTCCTGACATAGGTGGGAGAGGGAAAAAGGGGTTGCTGGTCAGTCTACGCTCCCGAGCGGTACAAAGCAGGAGGCAGAAGGACAATTCACAGTGAAGGCATTTGATTGTTTTCTTCTATCTGAGCCAACACTGGTACAGGGGCATTAACTAGAAATGCAGGTGGTGAGACTCGGTAGGGAACTCGTTGTGGAGACTCTTGGACGAACAGGATTTTGAAATAGTTGTTTATTGCAGATAGGACTAACTGATGCAATGGAGGCTACTTCTAGAGTTAGAAAAAGCACGAATAACACTGTTACAATAGAAGCCAGTGGAGGTCCCAGGAGTGACTGCTAACCACAGTAGCAAACACTAGCAGCAGCTTGCGGCAACAACTTAGTAGCAAATCAAAACATAATGAACTCCAAGAGAGAGAGACAGCAGACTTACGCGGAGCTGGACCGAGGCTGGAGTCGACGGACGCGGATTCGGCGCCCGGATCGTCTGACTGAGAACTCTGCCAAAATGCGGAATCTAGGGGTTTTAAAGAGTCGCATGGGAGCACTGTTTTTCCCACTTAAAGCCACCCAGCCAATCCCGTAGGTCTCTTACAGGTGCCTGCCAATCATGGTTTAGTTAGGTCCCCTCTGCTGCTCCTAAGGCGAGGATTTTAATGCAGTTGCACTAACTAAGTCCGTATTTGGTATCAACATTGTCCAGCTGAAAGCTAAGCGTAACTGCTCTGCCAACTCCCCAGAGTAGGGACTGCTAGGTCAACAATTTTTGGCGATTTCGCTCTCTTTCTAACCCTTGTGAGTCTACTGACGTTGCTGTTCTCAAACTGGCTTTATACACTAGTACGTGCCTGTTGGTTACAAAGTTCTACGGTAACAACCTACCACAGCGTCTAGACAACATATGAAGTTACATGTTAATTCCCTGAAGAGTAACTAACGCCCTGGGACCGCGTCTGTGGGCGTCTGCATTTTCACAAGGCTCTCCCCTTACGGTTTACTTCATGTAACAATATATCTCCTAGTTTCGTCTGCTCTCAGCATCGTATCTGCTTCCGCGCCTTGGAACGCCATTCCTTATTTCTCACAGCTTCAAGATAACACTACAGTAGCGAGGAATAACCAATATATTACATCTTGATTCGCGCTGGTGGAAGGCTGTACAACGGGATAGTGTGTGTAGATTAAACACCATTCTTTCGTGTGTGTAATTCTCATTATGTTCAATAAAGATTGTTGAAGAAAACAAATGCGGTGCATTAGTTTCTGAGCAAACTTCGTAAAATATTTCCCCTCCAAAATAAGATCTACAAGAAATGGAGACAAGTCACAGGCTGGATATATTAACACAATCCCTCATGCGTTAACCTGAACTGAAATCGTATCAAGCACGTTTTCTCCTTATTGTCTTTCTAGTCTGCGACCATGAGGATCGCTGGCGACAGTGGTTGATCAATGTATTTACACACGGTGCCTGCTTGTCCGTGCAAAAGAATTCAAAAGCTTGTAATATCAGTTGTACACGTCACACACATGTATTCTCAACTTAACCTAGTACACGTCGGAATGTCTCAAGTTAAGGCACCACACGCACAAATCTAATGCAGAAGACAAAGGGCCATGGTGTAATCAAGCGGTCTACCCAATTTAATTAACTAAATCAACGGAAAATAGGACTTCTTCTAGTCTGAAACAACAGATATTACCTGAAAAGGAATGGGAAGTGCGTACTTCAAGCTAAGTATATCGCGTACAGTACCCTTGTGGTGGTTGTAATTTAAGGAGAACATACAGAAGTGGACCATCAGCTTACAAGAGCTTAACATGGCGATACCAAAGAGCAAATCTCTCTTAGTGGAAGCTCCTCGTGCCTACTTTGCTACCCAGGAAAGAAAAATTATGTTGGCAGTAGCTTGAGATTGAACATGCAGTATCTACACTCATGCTCATAAATTAAGGATCATTGCAGAATGTGGTGCCACACAATGCGGCACTACACAAAACAGGTGGTAATAGCATAGGCACATAGGGAACACACACGACACAGATCTGTAAGTCAACGGTATTGATGATAAGTTGAGAAAACCGTCCTGACACACATGTGCTTCAAAACGCCACTGTTTCCTGTGCATGTGCCCCGACATCAATATGGGATATGATAACCATGCACACGTACACAGGCCGCACAACGGGTTGGCGTACTCTGGATCAGGTGGTCGAGCATCTGCTGTGGTAAAGCCTCCCACTCTCGCATCAGAGCTCCTGAAGTGTTCTAGGTGTTTGAAGACGTGCAGCGATGTGTCGACCGAGAACATCCCAGACGTGCTGGATAGGGTTTAGGTCTGGATAACAGGCAGGCAACTCCTTTCGCCTGATATGTTCTGTTTCAAGATACTCCTCCATGATGGCAGCTCGGTGGGTCCGTCCGTTATCCTCCAACAGGAGGAAGGTGGGCCCACTGCACCCCTGAAAAGGCAGACATACTGGTGCAAAATGACGTCCCAATACACCTGACCTGTAACAGTTCCTGTGTCAGAGACATGCAGAGGTGTACGTGCACTAATCATAATCCCAACCTACACCATCAAACCACGACCCCCATACAGGTCCCTTTCAAGGACATTAAGGGGTTGGTATCTGGTTCCTGGTTCACGCCAGATGGAAACCCGGCGAGAATCACTGTTCAGACTATACCTCGACTCATCCTTGAACATAACCTGGGACCACAGTTCCAATGACCATGGCGTTTACAAATGTGACACTATACATGTGATGTGTTACGACAGCAAAAGGAACCTGTGACCACTGGAGGCAGTGCCACAAGTTCCTCCAAAAAATCGTAACACAACACACACACAAATGTCATACTAACTAATATAAATCCACCCGATGATGGAGGTTTAAACCTTTGAAACGCGTCGTGGAAATAAATAAAACGGTGACGGGTAACAGTAAACTTGTTGTTTCATTTAATGTTGCTATATCGTGGGATGCTAACAGGGGTTGGAGGCTGCTTAGGAACTGATGAGCCGGCCATTGTGGCTGAGAGGTTCTAGGCGCTTCAGTCCAGAACTGCACTGCTGCTATGGTCACAGGTTCGAATCCTGCCTCAGGTATGGATGGCTATGATATCCTTAGGGTAGTTAGGTTTAAGTAGTTCTAAGTGTAAGAGACTGATGACTTCAGATGTTAAGTCCCATGGTGCTTACAGCCATTTGAGCCATTTGGAACTGATGACCAAGTACCCACAGATTACTTGGAATTACATTTATGTGATATATATTCCGAGGACATTATAGAAGTATATGGTCCGGATCTTCTCTTTCTTCACAAACTTAGGTTGAGCTGATAGAAGTATTTTTAGAACTTCCGGTGATTAAATTTCACATATGCTATAATCGTCGTGAAGCTCCTTGATTTTTGTGCCTTATTACGCCGTGGTGCTCTTGGGGGGATGGATGAGTGTGTAATACTGCCTTTCATTTTAAAAGTTCTCTACCATTCTTCTTGCCAGTCCGATGACAACCTCCTTCTAAGCACGGGTGTCATACCTGTGAGATGGAGTTTATCATATTTAATAGCTACATGCAGAGCTGCTGGCTTTGCTAGGACATCCACTTGTTCATTTCCAGGTATCTGAGAGTGGCCTCTCATACAAACAATCATGATGTTGCGACAGTTCCTCTGCACCTGACACACAACATCAATAATTGCTGCATCTATGGATTTGGTACAACTATTACAATGGTTTCTAAACAGTTGTAGAGCTGACATACAGCAGAGATTTTGGCTATTGTGTATGCTGTGGTCGTCTGTGCGAACAGCAGGACTCCCAAATTGACAGTCAACTGAGCTATCATAAGAGTGGAGTTTGGACCCAACTTTTATAGGCTTCGTCGTTGGTTTCAGTCCACACAAGAGGCACTACCTGCACCGTCACTAGACTTGGACCCATATGTATACACGTCGCAAGCATCTTGATAATGAAACAGGAATTCCATTGTGAAATTTAAAATTTTCCCCGCGAATTAAATGTCGGGACTGCAGCCGGTAGTCGTAAGCTTCACTCTACGATTTTTCAAATGGATACCCGCCAGTCATCTTCAGGTGAGCCATCGAAGACTGACGAAGACGTTTTTTTGTTTCTTTTTTCCTTTACTGTACTTCAGTTCCCCATCTGGGGCGGGCTGGCTGCAGCATATGCGCTGCTCTTCGCCAAAAGACAATAATAACACAACAGAAGACGTTTAAAGTTACAAAGGAAAAAGTATGGCCGACAAAAATATAAAAAAGGGGAAACATAATAGAAGAGTACAGACAAAAAGGGGGCGCCTGTAAAATGGAGATAAAAACCCTAAAAAAGTATAGTGCAGAAAAAACCTCACCCTGGGACGATTAAAAGAACAGAAGGCGAAGTATGGCTGCAGCACAAAAGCATCAATGGACGGCGTAGCACATAACGATCACTGACAGTACAAGCACAGTACAGTACAAGTCCAGCACACAATTAAAATCACAGCTCTTGACGCACAGGAGAAACAGCACTAAATACAACACTGACGTAGCATACTGATGACGATGAGCAAAACACAGGATCTGCCAGGGGCATGGAGATGAGGGAGAAGGGTAGAAGGGAGTCAGAGGGGGTAGAGGGGGAGAGACGGGCGGGGGCGCGTCGAAGAGGGCTGAGGAGGGAAGGACGTGGGAGGGTCACAGTTGAAGAGGGGATGCTGGGACTCAGGAGGGGAAAAGAGGAAAATCCGCTCTGCGAAGAGGAGGGGAGAGGAAAAGCGGGCTCTGCGGAGGGGAGGGAACAAGGCCAGGTTACAGTTGGAAGGAAGGGTAGATGCCACAGCGAAGTTCAACATTCGGGAGGGGGAGACGAAGGCGTTCTCTGTTCTGCCTTACGTAGTGCGCTGAGAGTACTGCCGCGCATGCGCCAGTCACGGTGACACGAGGACCACACCGCCCGGCGGCAGCGCCCTCGCTCGTGGGACTGCAGGGATCAGCTGTCATCGGAGTATTCTGGCGTTTCCGCCTGGAGAAAATCTCGGAGATGACTAGATTCCGTCCATTATCCAGCTGGTAGCCTCTGTCACGGTTCATTAGATTTTCCGCGATGCGTATTACAACGGATTGTTTTATAAAGGAGTCCCAAGAAGATGTTGCCATACTCCATTGAATGTCCGTTGGAGATACAATATTCCGCAACTGCAGACTTTCTGGATTGCAGAAGGTGAGAGCAACGTTTATGTCCTCTGCGGCGTTCTTCTTCTGTGCATGCTCTTCGTCGTATATAGGTCATGAGACACTTGCAAGGTATTTTGTACATTCCCGCCTCCCGCAATAGCAAGCTATCCCGCACTGATCCCAGCAGGTCCGAAATCTTAGATGGTGGGGGGAAAATCACGTTTACCTGAATGTTATTAAGGACTCTTGTTATTTTAATAGAAATATTTTCAACGAAGGGAAGAAAAGCAAGGTACTTTTTGACGCACTGTCTTCTTTGTCCACTAACCAGTTCTTGGATTTAGCTGAGAATGGCCTGTTATCTTTCCGGTCCGAGGGACCATTGCCTCTGAACAGCGTCCATAAATGATCAAGCGTTTCAAGTAAACTACCTGCAGTAGATGGGCCCTGTGTATAACGGTTTTAAGTACACTCACAGTTTGGGATGGGTAATGGCAACTTAAAGAGTGCAAGTCAGTATGAGTAAACTTACGATAAACAGAATGTCCCAGAGAGCCCCAACTCTCCCATCTAACCAAAACATCCAGGAATGATACAAATTGTAATTCTAATATTGCTAACAAAACACAGCTCCACCTTCTAATGTAAGGTTGAAAAAATTATAATGTTAAATGGGTTCAAATCTCTTTTGACTGTTGCTATATTTCCCCTTCTACAACATTGTATTTAAATTTTAAACCAAACTTATCTGAAACGAAGCCAGAATTCCGTTAGTACAACAAAGCGTCCCATATCTCTCAATTCAATCACAACTTTTACTAAAGTACCCTTCATTTAAATTATAATTCTTCAATTAATTTAAGTGATGAAGAACATTCATAAAATTACACTGAAGAGCCAACGAAACTGGTACACCTGCCTAATATCAAGTAGGACTCCCGCGAGCACTTAGAAATGCCGCAAAACGACGTGGCATGGGCTGGACTAATGTCTGAAATAGTGCTGGAGGGAACTGACACAATGAATTCTGCAGGGATATTCATAACTCCGTAAGAGTACGAGAGGGCGGAGATCTCTTCTGGAAAGTACGTTGCAAGGCATCCCAGATATGCTCAATAATATTCGTATCTGGGGAGACTGATGGCCAGATGAAGTGTTTAAATTCAGAGGAGTGTCCCTGGAGCCACTCTATAGCAATTATGGACGTGTGGGGTATTGCATTCTCTTGCTGGAATTGCCCAAGTTCGTCGTAATGCACAATGGGCATAAATTGATGCAGGTGATCAGACAGCATGCTTACATACGTGTGACCTATCAGAGGCGTATCTAGACGTACCAGGGGTCTCATATCACTCCAACCGTACACGCCCCACACCACTGCAGAGCCTCCACCAGCGTGAACAGTTCCCTGGTGACATGCAAGGTCTCTGAATTCTTGACGTTGTCTCCATACCCGCAAACGTCCATCCGCTCCATACAATTTGAAACGAGACTCGTCCGACAGGGCAACATGCTTCCAGTGATCAACCGTCCAGTGTCGGTGTTGACGGGCCCAGGCGAGGCGTAAAGCTTTGTATAGTGCAGTCACCAAGTGTACACGAGTGGGCCATCGGCTCCGAAAGCCCATATCGCTGATTTCTTGTTGAATCCAGAATGATATTTTCACTCTGCAGCGGAGTGTGCGCTGATATGAAACTTCCTGGCAGATTAAAACTGTGTGCCCGACCGAGACTCGAACTCGGGACCTTTGCCTTTCGCGGGCAAGTGCTCTACCAACTGAGCTACCGAAGCACGACTCACGCCCGATACTCACAGCTTTACTTCTGCCAGTACCTCGTCTCCTACCTTCCAAACTTTACAGAAGCTCTTCTGCGAACCTTGCAGAACTAGCACTCCTGAAAGAAAGGATATTGCGGAGACATGGCTTAGCCACAGCCTGGGGGATGTTTCCAGAATGATATTTTCACTCTGCAGCGGAGTGTGCGCTGATATGAAACTTCCTGGCAGATTAAAACTGTGTGCCCGACCGAGACTCGAACTCGGGACCTTCCATGCTGACACTTTTTGATGGCCCAGCATTGAAATCTGCAGCAATCTGCGGAAGGATTGTACTTCTGTCACAGTGGACGATTGTCTTCAGTCGTCGTTCGTCCTATTCTTGCAGGATCTTTTACCGTCCACGGCGACGTCAGAGATTTGATGTTTTACCGCATTCCTGATAGCACGGTGCACTCGTGAAATGGTCGCACTCGAAAATGCCAAATTCATCGCTACCTCGGATATGTTCTGTCCCATCGCTCGTGCGCCGGCTATAACCCCACATTCAAACTCTGTTAAATCTTGACAACCTGCCATTGTAGCAGCAGTAACCGATCTAATAACTGTGTCAGACACATGTTGTCTTCAGAATGAAATTTTCACTCTGCAGCGGAGTGTGCGCTGATATGAAACTTCCTGGCAGATTACAACTGTGTGCCCGACCGAGATTCGAACTCGGGACCTTTGCTTTTCGCGGGCAAGTGCTCTTTCGACTCAGCTACCAAGCACACCTCGCGATCCATCCTTACTGCCTTAATTCCGAAGCACTTACCCGCGAAAGGCAAAGATGCCGAGTTCGAGCCTCGTCCGGCACACAGTTTTAAACTGTCAGGAAGTTTCGTTTGTTGTCTTATGTAGGCACTGCCGACCGCAGCGCCATATTCTGCCTGTTTACATATCTCCGTATTTTAATACGTATGCCTATACCAGTTTCTTCTGCGTTTCAGTGTATTTGCTTACTCTATCCATGTCATACAAAATGAGAGTATTGATTGGACATTAGACAGGTCTATCAACTAAACAACCATTCTTTTACATGAAAGACAAACCTCTTAGATGATTAGTTACTCACAGAAATGTTTGCCGTGATTGAAATTTGTCACTGATTTTCTTGAATAACATTAAATTTGTGTATATACACCTGTAAGTTCCATTGAACTATATTTGATATCCATAGTACAAATCTTCGTTTTTCTTCTCTTTCCATGACATTAAAGACAGAACTGAAGTAGGGATGGGCGACAGCCGATAATACTATCGAAATATCGATAGTTTAAATTTATCTAAGACCTTGTTGACTGGTTATGGTGCATATCCCTAGATCGTCGAATGACTGAAAATGAATTTTTTTTCAGTTTCTTTATACGGCAGTTAGGTGGTGTGTAACTTCATTTATGATGTGGGGGAGGGGGGCGGGTGTCCAAACCCCACTGATATCCCCCTTTAACTACTCGTATGTACGTGTCTCCTCGAATCCTGTGTAGCATGGATCCCATAAAGCACCGTAATACTCTGGCAGAGAACAAACAAGAGTAGTGTAGGCAGGCTTTTTAGTAGATCTGTCGCATCTCCCAAGCGTTCTATTGATAAAAGGCATTCTTTGGTTTGCCTTCGTCACAACGTTATCAATGTGATTTTTCCAGTTTAAGTTGTTCGTAACACTAGGTATTTAGTCGAACTGACAGTCTTACATTTGTGTGAATTATCCTGTAAGAGAAATTCATCGGATTTCCATTTTACTCTAGTAGATGACCTCACACTTTTATTGAGAGTCAACTACCATGTCTTGTACTATACATATGTCGTGTCTAAGTCATTTTGCAAATTTGTTTTGATCATCAGGTGACTCTACTAGACGGTAAATGAAGCGTAATCTGCAAACAAGTTCAGAGGGCTGCTCATGTTGTCTCCTAAGCAGTCTATGTACATTAAGAACAGCAGAGGGCCTATAGCAATTCCTTGGGGATCGCCGGAAATCACTTCTGTTTCACTCGATATTTTTCCGTCTATTATTACGTACTGCGGCCTTTCTGACAGAAAATCACCAATCCAATTGAACAACTGGACGGTACTCCATAGGCATGCAAAATGATTAGAAGTCCCTTGTGAGCAACGTTGTCAAAGCCTTCTGGAAATCTAAAAATATGGAATCAATTTTGGGCACTGTCGATAACACCTTCGAAGTAATTCATAATGTTCGAACACATTATATGTTTCAAAACCCTACTCCTAATCGAAGTTAGTAATAGGAGTCTGTAATTCAGCGGATTACTCCTATTTCCTTTCGTGAGTATTGGTGAGACTTGTACAACTTTCCAGTCTTCTGATACGGATCGTTCGTCGAGCGAGCGGTTTCATATGACTGCTAAGTATGGGGATATTCCATTACCATGCTCCGAAAGTAATCTTTTTGGTATGTTATCTGGACCGGAAAACATCTTTATTTAGTGATGCGATGAGAATATCTGCTTTTAAGCTACTCTTGTTGGCAGTTGTTCCCGGTTCGAAATCTGGAATATTTTCTTCGTCTTCTTTGGTGAAAGAATTTCGGAAAAATTTGTTTATTAACCCCACTTTAGTGATGCTGTCATCGATAATACTACCATTCCTCTACTTTACTCTCTCTCGCTTTTCTGTCAGATTTCGATGTAGAGTTACGTTGTGGAAGCTGTTCAAAGCATCTCGCATTTCAGTCCATACTAAGTTCAGAGCTTCAGTAAAACATCGCCAGTCTTGAAGATTTTGTGTTGTTTTAAATTTGACATGTTGCTTTCGTTTCTTATGCAACAGTCTTCTGACCAGTTTTGGTTACATACGGGATAATCAGAGAACAACGAAAAATATTGTAACGATGGCAGTGTATTTTGAAGACGTGCTCAATATCAATTCAGACCACGTATCAAGAGATTTACAAGCGCAGGAGGAGGTTATAGACGCAAGAGAAGAGAAAAGGGAAGAAGCAAGGAGACCAGCAATGCAAGAGGGGCAATTGGTAGTATTTAAATTGAAGTTATTGAATATTAGATCTGCCTGTTAATGCAAAATACTGTTTTTCATACGACCCAAACATGTTTCAGCGTCTCTATACCATCTTCAGTGGCTTTTCTTCATTCTGATTTGTGAAATGTGAAAATAATTTTATTTCTATTTCTCTTTACTGTAATTTTACATTATATGGTGATGCGGAATTATTTGAACTTCGTTATGTACTGACAGCTTGTCACCTGAAACCAAATTATGTTAGTGTCAATTCTGTTGGTGTCAAGATATTTCGATCACATATTTGCTGTTAACCATAACATATCGAAAGAAAAAGGATCTGACAAAACAAAACGTAACTAACAAGAAATATTTTTTTGCCAAATAGCCTGGCATAAGAAAGTTACACTTAAACATAAGGTGATGTGTTAATTTGCTAACCGAATACACATTAACGTCATTTGTTGCCTGGTGATAAGCTACCAGTACATGATAATGTACAAATGGTGCTACGTAATTAATTAAGGTAATGAAAAAAATAAACAAAAACTGCTCGAAGCTTAATTTTTTGTACAATAGTTATCATTTTAAAAAAATGTTCATATTTCACAGATCTGAATAAATAAACCCACTGAAACATGTTTGGATCACATGAAAAAACAGTTTTCGTAACAGTGGGACTTTGCATGCAATAATTTTAACAGAGGACACGGAAAATGCGAGGAAAGCAAATCCAAATGAATATAAACTGAAAAAGAAGCTTCATTTGGTGACGGTGGGATAGTGTCACAAATTATAAAATCTGGCGCTCAACCTCTAATTAGTGAAATACATGACATATGGATAAATGAAATCATGCTAAGGGACTAGAAAACTGGAATAATATGCCCATTCTGGAAATAGCATTATACCTTCGTAAAGTGAAAGTATTCAGCACTGAGATACATGTAAATGATTTTGAAGACTGTGAGACTAGAGAGATAATTTATCACCCCGACACGAAGATGGTGCTGATACAAATGGCAGTTTTGTTTTGGTTCATTGGTATAGGTGCCGTAATAAAACAACGAAAGTGTCCAATGGCTCGGAGAAACATTTTTGTTTGTAAGTTTCGTTCTTATGAGTGGGTGCAAAACTGTGCCACGATAAAATTCTTTGCTAAAATTTCAACGATAATTCTCCCAAATCTGGGAATAGTTTATCAGGAGACTGAACATTCATTTTCAACTGATGAGAAGTGGGGTGCTGTGTTCAAGTGTAATTGTTCTTTTTGTGAACATGGTCAAGGTGTGAACAATGTAACTGTGCATGAAAATTCAGTATCTGCAGTAGACACAGATATATACATCCCACCATTTTAGGTATCCAGAGAGCAAAGACAAACAATGAGTACTATACAGGGTGCTAGGGTATACACACAGATATTTTCCTTTGTGGTACCTTAATATGAACACATATCAGTGTGCTTGTTGCTTTTTTCTCTACATCGAGTACTCTTCCCACAAACACGCCTCAAACTTTTTGACCTGATGTTTTTCGCACGGTTGCAGCTGCACCACAAAATGAATTACCGCCTTCAGTGTTGACTAGCCGTTTTGCGTCCATACGTCAACCCTTCAACACTTGACATGCTGCCCATGGGAGAATAAGTATTAATGGTTTTCTCTAGCCACACGTACTTGGAGATACCAACCAACCTAAAATCATACGATTTGCAGTTGCAACAATCTCTAGTCTGCAAATGACATTAATTCAGATGTAATGTTGTTCAATACACAGTCCTCAGTCACCAATAGAATTATCTGCACTTATGTCGGTTACATCCTGTGTGCACACAATCTAATGATCCCTGTTCGACATAAGTTGTGAAGCACATCCTAAATGTAGTCCAGAATGCAAGCACACAACAGTCGTCAACAGTCTCACACAAGTCATAAACAGTCAGTCTGCCCAATATGGGGTCTACAGTCACTGTCTTTAGTGTAAAAGCAGAATCAAGTTTTAAAAGAAATTCTTTCGGGAACCAACCTCCTCTAGCATCTACTGGGAGGAGAAAAATTGCGTCTTGCCAGGTAAAATAAATGCATAAATAAATAAATAAATAAAATAGTAAAGGCAGCTGTGGCTCAAACAGGTAAAAAGACAAAGTGTAGTAGGAACCCTTGGATAACACAACAGATATTGAATTTAACTGATGTTGTTGTTGTTGTGGTCTTCAGTGCTGAAACTGGTTTAATGCAGCTCTCCATGCTACTCTATCCTGTGCAAGCTTTTTCATCTCCCAGTACCTACTGCAACCTACATCCTTCTGAATCTGCTTGGTGTATTCATCTCTTGGTCTCCCTCTACGATTTTTACCCTCCACGCTGCCCTCCAATACTAAATTGGTGATCCCTTGATGCCTCAGAACATGTCCTACCAACCGATCCCTTCTTCTGGTCAAGTTGTGCCACAAACTTCTCTTCTCCCCAATCCTATTCAATACTTCCTCATTAGTTATGTGATCTACCCATCTAATCTTCAGCATTCTTCTATAGCACCACATTTCGAAAGCTTCTATTCTCTTCTTGTCCAAACTATTTATCGTCCATGTTTCACTTCCATACATGGCTACACTCCATACGAATACTTTCAGAAATGACTTCCTGACACTTAAATCAATACTGGATGTTAACAAATTTCTCTTCTTCAGGAACGCTTTCCTTGCCATTGCCAGCCTACATTTCATATCCTCTCTACTTCGACCATCATCAGTTATTTTGCTCCCCATTTTATTTTGCTTCAGTACTGATACTCAGTACTGAAGTAAAATTTATCACTTATCTAATATTTGGTGTCTCCCATTACTGTTTTCTAGCTTTCATTTACTCTTGTTCTGCATTCTGTGCACAGTACATTATTCATTGTATTTAGATGATCGCGTAATACTTCTTCAGTTTGAGAAAAAGGCAGCATCAGGAAATCTCATCACTGACATATTTCACCCTGAATTTTGACCTCACACTTGAACCTCTCTTTTATTTCCGTCATTGCCTCTTCGACATACAAACTGAGCAGGAGGGGTCTTTCCCCCATACGCACTTATTAATCCGAGGACTTCTCTCCTCATTTTCCATTTATGTTGTGCCCTCACGGTTAGAATTTCAAACATCTAGCAGCAGTTTATACTTTACACTTGTTCTACATCGACAAACTCTATGAAATTGTCTTTTTTTCTGAACTCTTGCCTCCATTGGTCAGCGAAACGTCAAAAATGTCTCACTGGTGCCTTAATCTTTCCCAGAG
This sequence comes from Schistocerca americana, assembly GCF_021461395.2. NCBI lineage: Eukaryota > Metazoa > Arthropoda > Insecta > Orthoptera > Acrididae > Schistocerca > Schistocerca americana. The sequence continues at coordinate 127,081,289 of NC_060122.1, read as the reverse complement.
TCAAACAACTCCCTTCTGATAACCATTTCGTTTTTTATTGTTTCACATTATTTCTGCTGCCATTTCTCTTTATATTCCCCACATTTAGTATTAATTTCGTTCCTCAGTTACGTACGCTGCTGTAATCAATCATTTTACTAAAAACGTTTGCATTGTCTTGATTCGTCGATCAATTGAAGTATATCATCTATTAATCCTAATTGTATCTATATTTGTCCATCCCTCTCTGACTGCTCTTTTTATCTACAACCTCAGAGAATTTCAGACCCACATCATCGTCCCACAGTACCTCACTAACCATCCTCATCACACAATGAACCTTCGCGAAGACTGTCTTAAACTTCAGCCTACTCTTCATGATCTACATCTACATTTATACTCCGCAAGCCACCCAACGGTGTGTGGCGGAGGGCACTTTACGTGCCACTGTCATTACCTCCCTTTCCTGTTCCAGTCGCGTATGATTCGCGGGAAGACCGACTGCCGGAAAGCCTCCGTGCGCGCTCGAATCTCTCTAATTTTACATTCGTGATCTCCTCGGGAGGTATAGGTAGGGGAAAGCAATATATTCGGTACCTCATCCAGAAACGCATCCTCTCGAAACCTGGACAGCAAGCTACACCGTGATGCACAGCGCCCCTCTTGCAGAGCCTGCCACTTGAGTTTGCTAAACATCTCCGTAACGCTATCACGCTTACCAAATAACCCTGTGACGAAACACGCTGCTCTTCTTTCGACCTTCTCTATCTCCTCCGTCAAGCCGATCTGGTACGGATCCCACACTGATGAGCAATACTCAAGTATAGGTCGAAAGAGTGGTTTGTAAGCCACCTCCTTTGTTGATGGACTACATTTTCTAAGGACTCTCCCAATGAATCTCAACCTGCTACCCGCCTTACCAACTAATAAGTTTATATGATCATTCCACCTCAAATCGTTCCGCACGCATACTCCCAGATATTTTACAGAAGTAAATGCTACCAGTATTTGTTCCGCTATCACATAATCATACAATAAAGGATCCTTCTTTCTATGTATTCGCAATACATTACATTTGTCTATGTTAAGGGTCAGTTGCCACTCCCTGCACCAAATGCCTATCCGCTGCAGATCTTCCTGCATTTCGCTACAATTTTCTAATGCTGCAACTTGGCATCATCCGCGAAAAGCCGCATGGAACTTCCGACACTATCCACTAGGTCATTTACATATATTGTGAAAAGCAATGGTCCCATAACACTCCCCTGTGGCACGCCATAGGCTGCTTTAATGTCTGTAGACGCCTCTCCATTGAGAATAACATGCTGTGTTTCTGTTTGCTAAAATCTCTTCAATTCCAGCCACACAGCTGGTTTGATATTCCGTAGGCTTTTACTTTATTTATCAGGCGACAGTGCAGAACTGTATCGAACGCCTTCCGGAAGTCAAGGAAAACAGCATCTACCTGGGAGCCTGTATCTAACATTTTCCGGGTCTCAGGAACAAATAAAGCGAGTTGGGTCTCACACGATCGCTGTTTCCGGAATCCATGTTGATCCCTACAGAGTAGATTCTTTGTTTCCAGAAACGACATGATACGCGACCAAAAACATGTTCTAAAATTCTACAACAGATCGACGTCAGAGATATAGGTCTATAGTTTTGCGCATCTGCTCGACGACCCTTCTTGAAGACTGGGACTACCTGTGCTCTTTTCCAATCATTTGGAACCTTCCGCTCCTCTAGAGACTTGCGGTACACGGCTGTTAGAAAGGGGGCAAGTTCTTTCAGGTACCCTGTGTAGAATCGAACTGGTATCCCGTCAGGTCCAGTGGACTTTCCTCTGTTGAGTGATTCCAGTTGTTTTTCTATTCCTTCGACACTTACACTCCTGGAAATGGAAAAAAGAACACATTGACACCGGTGTGTCAGACCCACCATACTTGCTCCGGACACTGCGAGAGGGCTGTACAAGCAATGATCACACGCACGGCACAGCGGACACACCAGGAACCGCGGTGTTGGCCGTCGAATGGCGCTAGCTGCGCAGCATTTGTGCACCGCCGCCGTCAGTGTCAGCCAGTTTGCCGTGGCATACGGAGCTCCATCGCAGTCTTTAACACTGGTAGCATGCCGCGACAGCGTGGACGTGAACCGTATGTGCAGTTGACGGACTTTGAGCGAGGGCGTATAGTGGGCATGCGGGAGGCCGGGTGGACGTACCGCCGAATTGCTCAACACGTGGGGCGTGAGGTCTCCACAGTACATCGATGTTGTCGCCAGTGGTCGGCGGATGGTGCACGTGCCCGTCGACCTGGGACCGGACCGCAGCGACGCACGGATGCACGCCAAGACCGTAGGATCCTACGCAGTGCGGTTGGGGACCGCACCGCCACTTCCCTGCAAATTAGGGACACTGTTGCTCCTGGGGTGTCGGCGAGGACCATTCGCAACCGTCTCCATGAAGCTGGGCTACGGTCCCGCACACCGTTAGGCCGTCTTCCGCTCACGCCCCAACATCGTGCAGCCCGCCTCCAGTGGTGTCGCGACAGGCGTGAATGGAGGGACGAATGGAGACGTGTCGTCTTCAGCGATGAGAGTCGCTTCTGCCTTGGTGCCAATTATGGTCGTATGCGTGTTTGGCGCCGTGCAGGTGAGCGCCACAATCAGGACTGCATACGACCGAGGCACACAGGGCCAACACCTGGCATCATGGTGTGGGGAGCGATCTCCTACACTGGCCGAACACCACTGGTGATCGTCGAGGGGACACTGAATAGTGCACGGTACATCCAAACCGTCATCGAACCCATCGTTCTACCATTCCTAGACCGCCAAGGGAACTTGCTGTTCCAACAGGACAATGCACGTCCGCGTGTATCCCGTGCCACCAAACGTGCTCTAGAAGGTGTAAGTCAACTACCCTGGCCAGCAAGATCTCCGGATCTGTCCCCCATTGAGCATGTTTGGGACTGGATGAAGCGTCGTCTCACGCGGTCTGCACGTCCAGCACGAACGCTGGTCCAACTGAGGCGCCAGGTGGAAATGGCATGGCAAGCCGTTCCACAGGACTACATCCAGCATCTCTACGATCGTCTCCATGGGAGAATAGCAGCCTGCATTGCTGCGAAAGGTGGATATACACTGTACTAGTGCCGACATTGTGCATGCTCTGTTGCCTGTGTCTATGTGCCTGTGGTTCTGTCAGTGTGATCATGTGATGTATCTGACCCCAGGAATGTGACAATAAAGTTTCCCCTTCCTGGGACAATGAATTCACGGTGTTCTTATTTCAATTTCCAGGAGTGTATTTCGATGCCAGCTATTTTTTCGTTTGTGCGAGGATTTAGAGAAGGAACTGCAGTGCGGTCTTCCTCTGTGAAACAGCTTTGGAAAAAGGTGTTTACTACTTCAGCTTTACACGTGTCATCCTGTGTTTCAGTGCCATCATCATCCCGGAGTGTCTGGATATGCTGTTTCGATCCACTTACCGATTTAACGAAAGACCAGAGCTTCCTAGGATTTTCTGTCAAGTCGGTACATAGAATGTTACTTTCGAATTCACTGAACGCTTCACGCATAGCCTTCCTTAGGCTAACTTTGACATCGTTTAGCTTCTGTTTGTCTGAGAGGTTTTTGCTGCTTTTTAACTTGCAGTGAAGCTCTCTTTGCTTTCGCGGTAGTTTCCTAACTTTGTTGTTGAACCACGGTGGGTTTTTCCGTCCCTCATAGTTTTACTCGGCACGTACCTGTCTAAAACGCATTTTACGATTGTCTTGAACTTTTTCCATAAACACTCAACATTGTCAGTGTCGGAACAGAAATTTTCGTTTTGATCTGTTAGGTAGTCTGAAATCTGCCATCTATTACTCTTGCTAAACAGATAAACCTTCCTCCCTTTTTTTATATTCCTATTTACTTCCATATTCAGGGATGCTGCAACGGCCTCATGATCACTGATTCCCTGTTCTGCGCTTACAGAGTCGAAAAGTTCGGGTCTGTTTGTTATCAGTAGGTCCAAGATGGTATCTCCACGAGTCGGACTTCTATTTAACTGCTCGAGGTAATTTTCTGATAGTGCACTCAGTATAATGTCACTCGATGCTCTGTCCCTACCACCCGTCCTAAACATCTCAGTGTCCCAGTCTATATCGGGTAAATTGAAATCTCCACCTAAGACTATAGCATGCTGAGAAAATTTATGTGAAATATATTCCAAATTTTCTCTCAATTGTTCTCCCACTAATGCTGCTTAGTCGGCAGGTCGGTAAAAGGAGCCAATTATTAACCTAGCTCGGTTGTTGAGTTTGACCTCCACCCATAATAATTCACAGGAACTATCCACTTCTACTTCACTACAAGATAAACAACTGCTAACAGCGACAAACACACCACCACCGGTTGCATGCGATCTATCCTTTCTAAACACCATCTGTGCCTTTGTAAAAATATCGGCAGAATTTATCTCTGGCTTCAGCCAGCTTTCCGTACCTGTAACGATTTCAGCTTCGCTGCTTTCTATCAGCGCTTGAAGTTCCGGTACTTTACCAATGCAGCTTCGACAGTTTACAATTACAATATCGATTGCTGCTTGGTCCCCGCATGTCCTGTCTTTGCCCCGCACCCTTTGAGGCTGTTGCCCTTTCTGTACTTGCCCGCGGCCATCTAACCTAAAAAACCGCCCATTCCACGCCACACAACCCCTGCTACCCGTGTAGCTGCCTGCTGCGTGTGGTGGACTCCTGACCTATCCAGCGGAACCCGAAACCCCACCACCCTATGGCGCAAGTCGAGGAATCTGCAGCCCACACGGTCGCAGAACCGTCTCAGCCTCTAATTCGAACCCTCCACTCGACTCTATACCAAAGGTCCGCAGACAGTCCTGTCGATGATGCAGCAGATGGTGAGCTCTGATTTCATCCCTCTAGCGAGACTGGCAATCTTCACCAAATCAGATAGCCACCGGAAGCCAGAGAGGATTTCCTTCGATCCATAGCGACACACATCATTGGTGCCGACATTAGCGACCACCTGCAGATGGGTGCACGCTGTACACTTTATGGCATCTGGAAGGACCCTTTCCACATGTGTAATGACTCCCCCCGGTATGCACACAGAGTGGTTTTCTTCCCCTCTATTTCTGCCATATACCTAAGGGGCCCCATTACATGCCTGACGTTGCAGCTCCCAACTACCAGTAAGCCCACCCTCTGCGACTGCCCGCATCTTGCAGACTGAGCGGCAACCTCTGGAACAGGACAAGCAGCCATGTCCAGCCGAAGATCAGTATCAGCCAGAGACAGAGCCTGAAACCGGTTCATCAGACAAACTGGAGAGCCTTCCGTTCAGCCCTCTGGAATGTCTTTCCCCCCTGCCACACCTCGAGACGACCTCCCACTCTACCACGGGTGAGGGGTCAGCCTCAATGTGGGCAGTGTCCCGGGCAGCCACAGCCGTAGTCCGATTGGAGGATGCGTGGGACAAGGTGGCCATCCCCGACAAACCCCCATCTGGACCCCCACAGTGATGCCCATTGGCAACAGCCTCAAGCTGTGTGACCGAAGCCAACACTGCCTGAAGCTGGGAGCGAAGGGATGCCAATTCAGCCTGCGTACGAACACAGCAGTTGCAGTCCGACTAGGTAATAAATCTGCTGTCGACATTGCATCATAACTTTGGGTGATACACTACATAGTCACCTGTTCGCTAAGACAGGCAATACCAAAATGCTTGTTGTCAGCATGTTAAAGACAGAACACAATACTGAAGCTGCTCATTGCTGATGGACCTACACAATTGACCAAAAGTATTGGGCCCCTTGGTAGCTTTGAGAGTTGTCAAAAATAAGAGTATTAAGTAGGTAGAAACAATTTATTACAGTTTTTAATATTTATTAGTAACACTAAATCAATATTTCTGGGGCCACCTATAGCCCTTATTACAGCAGAAACTATTTTTGGTAGAGACAACTCTAGCCTTTCACAATCTTCGTTACTTATGGCGCTACACTCAAGGCGCAGGCAGTCTTTTAGTTCTTCTTAATTGTGTGCCGCCTGCCTTGGCACTTCAATAAACTCTGTAAATTCTCTTTTTGGTTTAGGTAAGGTGATTGGGCAGACCAGTCCAGAAGCTCGATGATATTTTCCCGAAGCAGATTTACAGCAGATTTACACATGACCTTTTGTCCCACTTCTGCAGTGCTCATGCAGCCTCAGATCACAACGTCCTTGCCCATCCGGCAATAGTCATAGGTTACACAAAAATCTGAAATGTGAATAAATATTGTAGACAATTCTTTCATGGGTTTTGAAATTAATACATTTTGTTTGTTCTGGGCCTATTAACATATTATTCGGCCATGGCGAATTGCTCAGTAGTATATTGTACGAATCGGTAGGAACACTTCATAGTTCTCGAAATCTCCACCTGGGATTTCCCTTGCTCTTGCAAAAGCTTTATCTGCACTCGTTTTTCTAAACTAAATTCGTTTCCTTTCGGTACAGCGCAACAGTACCATTGATGTCACACACCTAATCAGGAAAAGAGCACTCGTTTAGTGATACGTGTCTACAAGAAGCGAATGTAACAAACTGAATAGTACACAGAGAAACATCCAAATGACAAAGTTTATTATACCAGATGTTTTATTGATGACTCTGAGGTGGATCATTGTTTTCGGCCTTTTTTGATGCTGGCAAACATCATTTTAACCAATGGTTTTGTTTACTGTAACTTATATTGCACACGTGCAAAATTTCTTGGGATCTCAACAGTGGCCGTGCGGTTCTAGGCGCTACAGTCTGGAACCGCGGGACCGCTACGGTCGCAGGTTCGAATCCTGCCTCGGGCATGTATGTGTGTGGTGTCCGTAGGTTAGTTAGGTTTAAGTAGTTCTAAGTTGTAGGAGACTGATGACCTCAGATGTTGAGTCCCATAGTGCTCAGAGCCATTTGAACCATTTTTTGGATCTCAATAATTTAGACCAAGGGTATAGAAATCAAATGAAATAACAGAGCCTGTTGGGGTCACAGACTGATACAAGTACTGCAGTTTACAGCATATGAATAGCTGCATCCTCATTTTGACTATGTCATACTTGATCACCTCCGTATTCTCACCAATTATCGTCCTTCAAAATGTTACAGGAGCGACTGTGGAGAAAGACGCGATCTCCAACATCTGCTGAATGCGTAGGAGTGGATGCGAACAGGAACTTCGACTTCCATTGGATGGGTAAGTATTCACAAATATTCATTACATCTAGTGTTGATTTACTTTAACGTTTCTCCATCTGACTGACATTTCGTAATTAGCGCATCCGAAGGCGTTCCAGAAATTAATTTCTTATTGTGCTGTTTCTAATAAATCTTTGATAATACTTTGAAAATATTGTTTCTTAGATGTTATGAATGCTTTGTCACGTATATAACCCCAAACACAGAAGAAGAAGACAGCTAGAAACATCAAAGTTATGTTAGTAATGTGCAATGAAAATGCAGTTGGGAATAACAGGCATGCAAGGTTTTCCTCAGGAAAAGGGCCGGTGTGTGGAACTGGTGATGAATACCTGCATTCCATGTGTCTGCGGCGTTCTAATCTTATTTCTCCATCTTACGAGTAGCTATTTCGACTAAGTGCAGGCAGGCGCAGAATTTCCACATACTCTGCGTCTTCTACTGACTCATGAAAGTACACTTTCCCTCATATCTCTCCTCGATCTTAAGGTTCCTAACTGAAAAACACAGCAGAAATATTAGTTCTCATCAGAACAAAATCGTTTCTGTCCCGTTCCATCATTCATTCAGTTTCTCCAACACCTTCTTGTAATATGATACCGACTGTGAAATCATCTCGCTTATTGTGTCAGGGAACTGAATAACAGCTTAAGCTTCAAAAGATAGTGAATGAAATATCTAGTAAAGAAGCAAAAATGCCTACCTTTGTCGCTGTACGCACTCGTTACTCCAATGGATTCTTCACTGTGTCAAAGAGCTCTTAATTTCTTAAGTGCTGTAGTACACTGAGGTGACAAAAGTCATGGGACAGCGAGATGCACACATACACCTGGCGGTAGTGTCGCGTACATAAGGTATAAAAAAGGGCAGTGCATTGTCGAAGCCGTCATCTGTACTCAGGTGATTGGTGTGAAAAGGTTTCCGGCATGTTTATGGCCACACAACGGAAATTAACAGACTTTGAACGCGGAATGATAGTTGGACCTAGGCGCATGAGACATTCCATTTCCGAAATCGTTGGGGGATTCGGTATTCAGAGATCAACAGCATCAAGTTTGTACCTACAATACCAAATTTCAGGCATTACTTATCGGTACCGATGACCACAGCAGTTTGGTCCTTTAGGAATTCACACACACACACACACACACACACACACACACACACGCACGCACGCATTATTTATCACCAAGAACAACGCAGTGGCCGACGACCTTCAATTAATGACCAACAGCAGTGGCGTTCGCATAGAGTTTTCAGTGCTAGCAGACAAGCAACACAGCGTGAAATAATTGCAGAATTCAATGTGGAACGTACGACGAACGTATCGGTTACGACAGTGGTGCGACGCGTGGTGTTAATGGACTATGGCAGCAGATCACCAACACAAGTACCTTTGGTAATAACAGCAATCACCTGCTGCATCTCCCCTGGGCTCGTGACCATATCGATTGGATCCTAGACTATCGGGAAACCTTCGCCTGGTCAGATGAGTCCCGATTTCAGTTGGTAGGAGCTGAGGGTACGATTCGTGTGTAGCGCAGACCCTACGAAACAATGGACCCAAGTTGTCAACATGGCACTGTGGAAGCCAGCGGTGTCTCTATAAAGATATGGACTGTGTTTACATGGAATAGACTGGGTTCTCTCGACCAACTGAACTGATCATTGACTGGAAATGATTATGTTCGGCTTTTATCTGCCGTCATTCATGAACTTAATGTTCCCAAACAACGATGGAATTTTTATGGATAACAGTTGCCATGTCACCGTGCCCCAATAGTTCTGTACAAATCGAGCGAATGATCTGGCCACCCATATCGCCCGACATGAATCGCATCCAACGTTTATGAACATAATATAGAGCTCCATTCGTGCGGAAAATCCTGCACCGGGAACGATTTCGCAGCTAAGAAGGGCTATAAGGGGACGTCTAGTGACTTGTTGAGTACATGCCACGTGTAGCTGCTGCACTACACCGGGAAAAAGGAGATTACACACAATATCAGGAGGTATCCCATGACTTCTGCTACCTCATTGTGTATGTAAGCTTCTATGGCTCGGAAAACTATGCCAGAAAATACTACTTTTGTAAACCTATAAACACTTTTAGTATCTGCCACTATCAGTATTATTGCCCACCTGGTTAGTCGTGTGGTCTAATGCACGGTTTTCTGGATAGGGAAGGAACACCTGGTCCCCGGCACGAATCTGCCCGGCGGGACTTGTGTTGAGGTCCGGTGAGCCGGCCAGTCTGTGGGTGGATTTTAGGCGGTTTTCCATCTGCCTCGGCGAATGCGGGCTGGAGCCCTTATTCCACCTCAGCTACACTATGTCGGCGATTGCTGCGCAGACAAGTTCTCCTCGTACGCGTACACCACCATTACTCTACCACGCATTCGTCTGGTGTGAGATGTTCCCTGGGGGTAGGAGGGGGGGGGGGGGGGGGGGTTATCCACTGGGTGCCGAACGCACAATAGCCCTGAAATAGAGGTTCGGTGTGGGGCGGCGGAGGGGTAAAGTGTACTGTGGTAGTCGTCGTTGGGTTGTGGACCACTGCGGTTGCGGCGGGGACGGATCCTCTCCGTCGTTTCTAAGCCCCCGGTTAACACACAATACAATACAATACAATCCGTATTATTAGTAGTAGTAGTGGCAGTGTAACTAGCAGCGTCAGCAGTAGTAGTACCAATGTTATTCTGAACGTTATTAGCCATTAGTCAGCACTATTTATTCACACTGTCTTTACATCCATTCAAATCTTTTCTTCAGTTCTATCGATATTATTTTATTACTATTTATCACATTAAAACTGTCTACTATACAGAACATGAGTAATTACCCAACTTTTGTTTCAGATTGTAACTTTGATAGTGAGCTCCAGCAACCCAGTTTGGCTCAGTAGATGTTGGCAGAAGTCTGTATACTTCATGCCCATAAATTTAAGTAAAACAGGATCCTATTGTTGCTCAGTGATTCTTGGCCGTATGTGACGAAGGCAAGCAATTAAAATTTTTTATCGTAATCCAATGCATGTCAAAAGCGGGCATTGCGATTGAAACTACAGGAAGCGCTGTAGATTTACACCATTTTGATAAAACTCGTTTGATTATTCTATGAAAATCGAAAATAGTTCATTATTTGTATAGTTAATTAAATTGGACTGGGCAATTGCTGTTGGAAATTACGATTACAGATATGAAGAGAGCCGAAGCAAATAAATTTCTTAATTCAAAGGAAAGCTGAGGAACAACGCATTGTTGCAGAGCTGACTGAAATTTTACTTTTCTTATGATGGTACGGTAATTCAGCTATTACTTTGAACTAAAGGAATAAATTCTTTTTGCAACTTTTTAAACCAGTCATGCTGTCTGTCCTCCCTTCAGATACCTGCCTTCAATGGTTCAAATGGTTCTGAGCACTATGGGACTTAACATCTGAGGTCATCAGTCCCCTAGAACTTAGAACTACTTAAACATAAGGACATCACAAACATCCATGCCCTAGGCAGGATTCGAACCTGCGGCCGTAGCGGTCGCGCGGTTCCAGACGGAAGCGCCTAGAACCGCTCGGTCACTCCGGCCCACCCTGCCTTAAATATCACACCATTACCTAATTCCTTGTTCTGAGTGGCAAACTGGATATGGAAATTCATCCATTGCTTATTTATTTACTACAGTCAGAAGAATACACAGAGGATTCTATAAATTTACAATTTCAGGTAATAAAATGAAATGAATTTATAAACTGAAAAGTTAAAGATATTGGTATACCTGCCTAATATCGTGTAGGGCCTCGCGAGCACGCAGAGGTGCAGCAACAGGACGTGATAGGGAATCGACTAATGTTTCAAGCAGTGCTGGAGGGAATAGAGATCATGAATTCCGCAGGGCTGTCCGTAAATCCGTAAGAATACGAGGGGATTGAAATCTCTTTTGAACAGCACGCTGCAAAGCATCCCAGATTTCCTCAATAATATTCATGCCTGGAGAATTTTGTGGCCAGTGAACGTGTTTAAACTCACAAGAGTGTTCCTTGAGCCACTCTGTAGCAATTCTGGTCGTGTGGTGTGTCGTATGGTCCTGCTGAAATTGCCCGAGTTCGTCTGGATGCAAAATGGACATGAATGGATACAGGTGACCAGCAGGATGCTTACGTACGTGTCACCTGTCAGAGTCGTGTCTAGACGTATCAGGGGTTCCATATCACTACAACTGCACACTCCCCACATCATTACAGAGCCGCCACCAGCTTGAACAGTCCCCTGCTGACAGGCAGGTACATGGATTTATGAGGTTGTCTCTATACCCGTACATGTCTATCCGCTCGATACAGTTTGAAACGAGACTCGTTCAACCACGCAACATTTTTACAGTCATCAACAGTCCAATGTCGGTGTTGACGATCCCAGGTGAGGCGAATGCTTTGTGTTGTGCAGTCATCGAAGGAACACGAGTGGGCCTTCGGCTCCGAAAGCCCATATCGATGATGTTTCGTTGAATGGTTCGCACGCTGACACTTGTTGATGGCCCATCATTAAAATCTACAGCAATTTTCGGAAGGGTTGCAGTTTTGCCACATTGAACGATTCTCTTCGGTAGTCGTCGGTCCCGTTCTTGCAGGATCTTTTCCCAGCCACAGCGACGTCGGAGATTTGACATTTTACCGGATTTCTGATACCACGGTGCACTCGTAAAGTGGTCGTACGGGAAAATCCCCACTTTATAGCTACCTTGTATATGCTGTGTCTTATCACTCGTGCGCCGACTACAACACCACGTTCAATCTCAGTAAAATCTTGATGACCTGCCATTGTAGCAGCAGTAACCAATCTAACAACTGCGCCAGACACTTGTTGTCTTGGATAGGCGTTGCCGAGCAAAACGCCGTATTCTGCCTGTTTACATATCTCCATATTTGAATACGAATGCATATACCAGTTTCTTGGAGCTTCAGTGTTCATATTCACACAAATAAAATTGAAATAACCTGATCTTTGCCCAGAAACGAGCGGCAACTACATCATTTTTTTCTGCCTTGAACAATTCCTCTTCGTTGCAAGAAGCATGGCAACATAAACATTGCCGCAGATGTTCCATTGTGTGTTTTCTCCAGATTCACATAGTGTTGTAAGTTTACCAGTTTCATTAGATTGCCCTTAGATTTTCCAACGCCCGTCCGTAGCATCTTCAGTGATCACCATGTGGCCCAGTTCAAGTTGTGTGTGGCGTGTAAGTACTCTACTGGCTTAAACCCTGCCCATAGCTTTTCTCTGGCTTTCTTGGCTGATGCATTCAGTGCAGATGTTGACAGTAGAAAGCTCTTCTTAGACTTCAATCTAGGTCTCGTTGGAGTATGTACATGCTGTGGGTGTAACTCATTTTCTTCCTTTCGGAATTTGCGAGAGGAGGATTAGTGCCTGCCGCACCGTACAGTTTATCAATAGGTCTTGGTTTCGGGCACCCAGTAATTGACCCTGCAGTTTCATTGGGGGCTACGTCTACTTTTCTCGAGTGAGCGGATTTATAACGCACTGGGCAGACATGTTCACCAGCCCAGGGAGTGCCACAGCAGACGTACGGGCCACCAGGGTTTGCCCCCCCCCCCCCCTCCCCCCAAGTTACTAACAACGAGTTTCCGGATGAGGTTTGGTTTCCACGCTGTGCCGTTAGTAAGTGATGGATCTGCATAAGGTAACTCCAAGGCATTTGGATTTCAAACAGTGCTGCAGCTCGATGCCTTTCTAAATCACTTGTAGTTTTCTTCCTGCCTGTTTGTTACATAGGTCAAAAGCGCAGGTCTGAGCTTTGTGTCGGTCTGGATCCAGATGATTATTGTCATGGTAATCAGCAAACGCTACCAAAGCTCTCGTCACCACCTGTTCTACTTCCTCGAAGTCATTTGCCTGTACTGTGAAACCAGGTCGTCCACTGTTGATGAAGATGTTCGTGGGGCCTAGTGAGACAATTTCAATAGCTGGAGCAGGTTGTTGATTTGGTACGTGCTTATCTCGGAGATTATCAGCCTGAATATTACCACAAAACTGCGAGCACAGGTGAAACTGGCTAAAAAGTTTACACAATTATATCAGACGATTGGTAATAGAGGAAAAAAGCTCCTGTTTATTAAAGGAATCTGACTGAAATGTGTGGCACCAGCTACCTCATTCTACGTTCCTGAGCGCCATTAAAACATTCCCCAAAAGTTTTTGTATACGAACATAGCGCACTTTTTTTTTACATGCAACTCACCTCTCACCCCCACAAGCTTCTCTAACTGGAACTCGCTCACACCCACTTGTCCATCACTGTAAGTCGCTCACACCCATCCGTTCCCACATATGCTTTCTCACTCTCATTCGACCCAACTCATTGTCATTTGTGTCTCTGTCACTGTTTCACAGCGACAGTCCCCTACGTTCTATCCTACAAATGTTGCCTCCTTTCACTGCACACTATTTCCCTCTTTCTCTTGATTCTGCAGTCTCGTTCATTCCTTCCACTACTGCTGTCTCTTCTCACTGTCAGTCTCTCTCTCTTCCTCGGTGTCATTCTCATAGACTCTGTCTCTCACTATCACCGACTCTCACCCACTTGCACTTTCTCTTCTCTTCATTCCTCTCCACTGGCCGCGGTGGCCGAGCGGTTCTAGGGCACAATCCGGAACCGCGCGACTGCTACGGTCGCAGGTTCGAATCTTGCCTCGGGCATGGATGTATGTGATGTCCTTAGGTTAGTTAGGTTTAAGTAGTTCTTAGTCTAGGGGACTGATGACCTCAGATGTTAAGTGCCATAGCGCTCAGAGCCATTTGCACCATTTAAACCATTCCTCTCCCACTGGCGCTGTCACCTTCACTCTTTTCCTAGTCCTGTTCAGCCACTGTCAACTATGTTCTACCGGCACTGTCCACCTTTCTCTCCATCGCTCTTACTATACCTCAGCCACAGTCTGATGTCTTCCAGTATTTATTTCTTTTCCTTCGGTTACCTACTGCCAATGTGTCCTTCTCTCCTAGCGTAAGAATTGCGAGTAGGTTCACATGCCAAACTTTTTGGGGACATTTTTAAAGAACACGAGGTACGTAGAATGAGACCCCTGCTACACCACGTTTCAGACAGCAGCTTTTAAAACAGGAGCATATTAGCCTTTTTTGTGCTCCGATAGGAGTATTTTTCCACTGGTTCCCTTCTTTTCCCTGCTACAGTAGGGTATATGAAAAGAAATTTATCAGTCAGTAAAATTTTGATAGTTTACTTATATCAAATTTATATAACGCAGGGGTGGACGAGCCGTTCTAGGCGCTACAGTCTCAAGCCGCGTGACCGCTACGGTCGCAGGTTCGAATCCTGCCTCGGGCATGGATGTGTGTGATGTCCTTAGGTTAGTTAGGTTTAAGTAGCTCTAAGTTCTAGGGGACTTATGGCCTCAGAAGTTAAGTCCCATAGTGCTCAGAGCCATTTGATTTGAAATAACGCAAAACTATTTTTACGTCTCAGACCGGATTTTACGTGCACAAAAATATTTCAAGCCCTTCAGTACTACAACATGGCGTTCCCGGAAGCTTTCTGATGGTAACGGAGACACTTCACAGCTTATTCTCTGTGTCACGTCACTCTATAAACTGCATTTTCGCCTCAGACAACATTTTAGTGAGCTTTTTATGTGTACAAGTAAGGTAACTCTGAATCTCTGTATCTCGGAAATGGATTAAGATAACAATAAAATGATCAACGTTGGGGCCCGCTTCTGTGGCCGAGCGGTTCTAGGCGCTTCAGTCCGGAACCGCACTGCTGCTACTGTCGCAGGTTCGAATCCTGCCTCGGGCATGGATGTGTGTGATGTGCTTAGGTTAGTTAGGTTTAAGTAGTTCTAAGTCTAGGGTACTGATGGCCTCAGGTGTTAAGTCTCATAGTGCTTAGGGTCATTTGAACCATTTGTTCATGGTTGATATTAAAAATATATCGTCAAAATTCAAGCCATTTTCTGTGCAAAGGCGGCTTGGAATCCGCGGCTCCGTATTGGTACCCAAAAAACCATGTTTTTCAAGTTTTATCAAGAATCGGCCTTCAACTACATGTACCTCCGCAGGCACGTCAAGGCACACCAGAGACTACATACAGCGCAAACAGAAGCAACCGAGGTGCTCCATTTTCCCGAGATGGAGGTAATGTGTACTATTCAAACTTTGTACCTGTACAGTAGAACAGTTAAAGCAAGGTGATCCTTCAGTATACAAGTGATCTCTATCCTAAGCGCTACCGAAAACACTTAAATATTCATTTCTGTTACCAATAGAACCAGAGGGTGTGAGCCCCAGAAAATGCACTTTAAATGCGCGGCGTTTTGGAACATATTAGGTAGCGCATGATGCCGCATGCATACTATGTTTTTCGCTTTTTGTGGAGTGTGGTACTTTACATTAGCAAACATTTAAAGCCAGCCGCCGATCTTTACATGACTTTGAAATCTTATCAGTATCTGATAGGATGTTTGTGCTAATGTTTTTGAAACAGCACTTCATTGTAGTCAACTGTATCATCTGCGAAATGTCTGAGGTAACTAACAATATTGTTTGCTATATCACTAATAAAAACGTGAACAGCAGTGCTGCCAACAAACCCCGCGTGGTACACCTGATGTTACGTCTACATCCATCCATTCCTCTCCATATAACAAGGAGGCCACACAGCAATCGCATTTTTGTAAATTTTTTATATTTACGTTGAAGTTCAGCATTCAAATACAAATCGACCTCAGCAGTTGAAGACAGCCATGATAAATTCTCGAAAAATCGAATTCGAAGTTTTCTAAGTATTTTTACCTCTGTAAAAGACAACTAAGTTTCCAGTGTGCTGCCTGTCTTTGTAGCAGAATTCTTGCTTGCCATGTGTGTGACCTGGATTCTGTTCCCAGTTGCTGCCGAGTTTTTCGCCAAACATTTATGTTCTATGATCATTTCTGCGAAGCGTACAATGCATAAACATGAAAAAAGTCTGTAGCGCTCGGGACAACCTATCATTGGGTCCCTAGTTCTAGTCTCTTTTTGGGCATTCAAATGGCTCTGAGCACTATGGGACTTAACTTCTGTGGTCATCAGTCCCCTAGAACTTAGAACTACTTAAACCTAACTAACCTAAGGACTTCACACACATCCATGCCCGAGGCAGGATTCGAACCTGCGACCGTAGTGGTCACGCGGTTCCAGACTGAAGCGCCTTTAACCGCACGGCCACACCGGCCGGCTCTTTTTGGGCATTATTCCTACCATTTTTTCCCTGTTCAGTTAGCACACTTAAATCATTTAAACACAAAATTCATTAAGTATATGCTTAGTTACACGTATCTATCGTTTTTATTAAAAGCAATATGCAATTACAACTTAGAGAAGACAATCACTTTCATTAAAAGTGTTTGTGTTCAAATGGTTATTTCATATTCTATACAAAATTCCAGTTTTCATTGCAAATATAAATGCTTAATTAAAGATGTAACTGTTAATAAAGATTTATAAATTTAAAAAATATAATGAAAAGATAGTTGCTACTTACCATATATTGGATATGCTGAGTCTCAGAATGGCACAGCAAAACGACTGTCAGAGAGTGTGCTTTTGGAAAACAAGACCTGTGTCAAAATAGACAATATACACACATGCACACACTCACACAAACACACACATGACTACAGTCTCTGACAACTGGAGCCAGAGTTTGGCTCATGACCATAGCTGGCTGGATAACTGTGGTTGGGCAGATGTGTCCCACTCGTAGTTGATGAGAGCTGGGGTTCGAGTATGGCACAGACCTCACAAAGCCGTTGACCAAAGTTGTCGACAAGACACTGTGTACACTGGTGGTGGCTCCATAAAGGTGTGTGCTATGGTTACATGGAATGGACTGGGTCCTCTGGTTCAACTGAACTGATCGTTGACTGGAAATTTTTACATTCGACTACTTGCTGAGCATTTGCAGCCACCAGTGGACTTCATGTTTCCAAACAATGATTGAACTTTTATGGCTGTAGTGTGTGTAGTAGGGTGATGTTCATTCTACACCAATTTGTTAGTGTGGATAGCGTGCATTCAGGGCCTAACTTGACTGATTTATGTTCCCTTCCCCTCACCTTAGCCTATGATTCTGCTAAGTGGTTTGTGACCCCTGAGGGTTCATTTATGACCTTCTGTGGATAATCTGTTCTTCTATGAAACCATCACCCCTTTCGCTTCCTCCCCACCACACCCTCAGAAAAATACCCAACCCTCTCCACTCTCTGTTGCCTATACAAACAGTTATGATATCAAATTAATTGAGTAATTAATTAAATTGATCAATTAATGGATCCATCCTCCTCTTCGAAATCCCTCAGACCTCACCTCCCATCCCCCACTTCACCTCCCCCCTCTCATCTGGGAATTTGTGGGAAAAGGTCTCACTATGTGCTGGTGAGAATGAATATCATGATACGAAATTGAAGTCAATGTCAATTACATAGCAGAGGGTATACTGTGTATTTGAAAAATTAAATAATCAACGGTTGAATCTCTTTATTTGGCGGGAAAAGATCATATCCAACAATTACATGTCCTAATTACATAATTACAGTACTGCAGATTCCAAGTCTTGACCTGTTGTAAAATTTTCGTGGTATGTGTTCACATTGACAGGCAGGGATAGACTGAGATAGTGCACAGTGCCACCACCAGAGGATGTTCCTGCTCCACCCCTCACCCACTCCCTCGCCACCCCTCTCAGAAAATGTTGGTTGATGAAGACTCACTCTGAGCTGGAGTGGTAGGATCTCAAATCAATGTCAATAATATATTGGTGCATATTATCTATTTAATCAGTTAGCAGAAGACAGGGCTCCCTCACTTAGATACAGCTCAATCTGCCTCCCGAGCCCACTTCCCATGACATTATAACTGTAAGCACCGAGGAATGGAATGAAGTGCAGTATAGCAGCCACTGATTGGGATGTCCCACGCATGTGTCTGCTGTCCAGGTGCAACCATGGAGGTCAAAATCCATGCAATGTCCTAATTACAGATCACAATACTAAAAGCCACCGAAAACGGACCACATATCGGCCTCCTTTGATCTAGGAATTCCGAACATTGCATTGGGTGGTGGCACCTCTTTTATGTTGATACCTGAGAAATTGTTATCAAAACAAGTGCTCTCTCTCTCTGTCTCTCTCTCTCTCTCTCTCTCTCTCTCTCTCTTTCTCTCTCTCTCTTTCTCTCTCAAGCTCTCAAATGACTGCTTCCCGCCCAGTGAGCATCTGTCATGTGCCACACTAACTCCTATTGTCATAAACATAGCAGTGGATACCTGCTAAATCACCAGCGATGGATCTTTTGGAAGTATTCCTTCATTCTATCACATTGATTGATTAATTAATTAAATTGATACCCTCTGTGAGGGGCAGTTTTTCCTTGCATCCGATTGGTGGATAGTAGGAGTGGTATTTTTGGCAGCATTCGAACCCACAAGCGCCTAGTTTTCAAAACCTTCTAGACTTTTGTTCCCTTGCCTTCTACTGGTATTACTAGCAGAGTTTGGTAGGAAGTCCAATAGTTGGAAGTACCAAAGAATTTCAAATTTCAGCTCAATCTCATGATATGTCCTTGAATTATCCACAGAATGGTGGGACTGGTGTCTTTTCTGGCAGTACCACTATTGGAAATAATAAATTGACCTATCGTGAATTTTATATCTCAATGGAAGTGGTGCAGTATAAAATCATAGTTGGAATTTCAAATTTCGGCGTAAGTTTATAGTCGTCATGGTTATGGAATTACTGACCACTACACGTCTGCTAAGTGTATTTCATAAAGCACTGTAGAATTCCTAAGTTTGTTCACTCAGTTACACCAGGGCTAAGAGGGAGGAAAGGCCCTACCACGTGATAGGATTAGTAACAACAACAAATACCACTACGAGACAGAGTGGACTGTTATATACTGAGTAGCACTAAACCGTGATCCTAGTAGTTGTCTTCGCTAGACGGCAGACTCTCATACATACAGCCCACTCATCTTGCAGATGTCTGTACACAGCGCACCTGCCATTCTACGTCGCAGATTTAGAATACGTGGCGAGAAGTGACATAAAAACGATAAAATTACGAAAATTGATAGAAAATGCGTATAAATTGAGAGAAACTGCGCCAGAATTCGGAGGAAATTGAGAGGAATGAGGGAGTACTTGCATGTCTCCTTCTGGGTGCAGGAAAATTCTTGTAAATGGGAACGAGTATGGGACAGCAAGAGGAATACGAGTTATACACTACTGACCATTAAAATTGCTACACCAAGAAGAAATGCAGATGATAAACGAGTATTCATTAGACAAACATACTATACTAGAACTTACATTTGATTACATTTCACGCAATTTGGGTGCATAGATCCTGAGAAATCAGTACCCAGAACAACCAACTCTGGCCGTAATAACGGCCTTGATACGCTTGGGCATTGAGTCAAATAGAGCTTGGATGGCGTGTACATGTACACCTGCCCATGCAGCTTCAACACGATACTACAGTTCATCAAAAGTAGTGACTGGTGTATTGTGACGAGCCAGTTGCTCGGCCACCATTGACCAGACGTTTTCAATTGGTGAGAGGTCTGGAGAATGTGCTGGCCAGGGCAGCAGTCGAACATTTTCTCTATCCAGAAAGGCCCATACAGGACCTGCAACATGCGGTCGTGCGTTATCCTGCTCAAATGTAGGGTTTCGCAGGGATCGAATGAAAGGTAGAGCCACGGGTCTTAAAACATCTGAAATGTAACGTCCACTGTTCAAAGTGCCGTTAATGCGAACAAGAGGTGACCGAGACGTGTAACAAATGGCACCCCATACCATCACGCCGGGTGATACGCCAGTATGGCGATGATGAATACGCGCTTCTGATGTGCGTTCACCGCGATGTCGCCACACACGGATGCGATCGTCATGATGCAGTAAACAGAACCTGGATTCATCCGAAAAAATGATGTTTTGGCATTCGTGCACCCAGGTTTGTCGTTGAGTATACCATCGCAGGCGCTCCTGACTGCGATGCAGCGTCAAGGGTAGCCGCAGCCATGGTCTCCGAGCTGATAGTTCATGCTGCTGCAAACGTAGTCGAATTGTTCGTTGACTCGGGGATCGAGACGTGGTTGCACGATCCGTTACAGCCATGCAGATAAGATGCCTGTCATCTCGACTGCTAAGGATACGAGGCCGTTGGGATCCAGCATGGCGTTCCGTATTACCCTCCTGAACCCACCGATTCCATATTCTGCTAACAGTCATTGGATCTCGACCAAAGCGAGCAACAATATCGCGATACGATAAGCCGCAGTCGCGATAGGCTACAATCCGAACTTTATCATAGTCGGAAACGTGATGGTACGCGTTTCTCCTCGTTACACAAAGCATCACAACAACGTTTCACCAGGCAACGCCGGTCAACTGTTGTTTGAGTATGAGAAATCGGTTGGAAACTTTCCTCGTGTTGAGTAATCGATTGGAAATTTTCCTCATGTCAGCAAGTTGTAGGTGTCGCCACCGGTGCCAATCGTGTGTGAATGCTCTGAAAAGCTAATCATTTGCATATCACAGCATTTTCTTCCTGTCGGTTAAATTTCGCGTCTGTAGCAAGTCGTGTTCGTGGTGCAGCAGTTTTAAAGACCAGTAGTGTAATTGAGATGGGAGCACTGGCAACCAGGGAAACAGACATATTCGCGGAAAGCGATAAGGTGGCTGGAATAGAATGTTTAATATGGATGACCGCCAAATGTAGATTAATAAATTTATATATACCCGATCACATGCCCATATATGACCCCAAAGTTATCAGTAATCACCTTATAGATTTTTATAAAGTTTCTATAGCTAATGAGCGTTGTTTTTCCAGCTGGGGGCTACAATATACAACTGCTGAATGAATGCTGTGTTTTACACTGTGCAAGACTGTTTAGGGATTTTAAATCCTAACAAACCGTATTTACATTGTTCTTCTTCATTCTCTCTACCAGTCACTGCCATGTAGTGTCACCTAACAAATACCATAAAGAACAGTTGCTGCATGCTTTTTAGTAACATTCTGATATATGTCTATTGAGGTATTAGGAATACAGTCTCGTCGACTGCTTACTTTGATTCATTCCTGGAAAAGAGAACCATCTGTCTCTAAATTGGTGTGGATCTGCGTCAAAGGATGATACAAAGTAGATGGATTGATCACTTGAGAGGAGTTGTAACGAGGTGTGATTTAATGGTAGACTGATGCATTCTAGACATAGGGGGATGCCGCTGCAGATCATTTACCACACATTTAACTATGTTTTCCGTTGTTCTTTCAGCGTGTACCAGTTGTGATTGAGTCATGTACAAATTAGTGTAGTTTGGTTGACGTAAAGCCGCCATTTACAACATTAACAGGAAACCTCCCCACGTGAGTGTCAGCAAAGGACTTCAAATGCACGTGTAATGAATCATGTACATTGATAGAAAATCTGTGGTGTCACCGCCAGACACCACACTTGCTAGGTGGTAGCTTTAAATCGGCCGCGGTCCATTTAGTACATGTAGGACCCGCGTGTCGCCACTGTGTGATCGCAGACCGAGCGCCACCACAAGGCAGGTCTCGAGATACGGGATAGCACTCGCCCCAGTTGTACGGACGACATTGCTAGCGACTACACTCACGAAGCATCGCTCATTAGCCGAGCAGATAGTTAGAATAGCCTTCAGCTAAGTCCATGGCTACGACCTAGCAAGGCGCCATTAGCCTTACATAGTTTGATAGTTATCGTCTAAAGCATGTCTCAACAAGAAAAACGATGTATACAACAAGGATAGATTAAAAGTTAAGTATTACATCAGCTACGTACTTTTCTTGCTACCATTCATTACGTATCCTGTTTCAGACCCCTCTAGATTAACGCGTGCCTTTCGGCTACTTCAGTGTGGCGTAGCTGTCTTGTTACGCCACAACAAAATCTATTTCAACACCCTCCTCTAGATGAACGAAGATGTGTGTGAAGTACTCCTTTTTTGTACCACATCTTGAACATAAACCACGTCATCAGTTTCATAACTGCAGTGATCCTAAGTCAGTGACAGGTTTTCATGAGGTACTGCAATCCCTGTGTGTACATACGCTTGGGAGATGCTGCGTGTGTGGAAGAGAGTCTGTTCTGTTCACGAAATTAGTGCAGCAAGGCGTTCACATACCAAACACCACTGCTATGTGTTTGTCCTTATGTTCTATGATCATTTCTCTCTTCCCAGTACCATTTTGGTATGGAATCCAGACACTGCAACAATTCTACAGAACTGACAGCACAAGTGATTTACGTAGAATGTCTAAAACTCCTTCCATCTACAGCTCCATCACACATAACTCAAATGTTTCTCCTTCTTCTTCTTCTTGATCGTCTGTTATATCACAACCCTCTCAAACGTATCAGGCTCGTATCTACTACACACCAATAAGATGTGGTAAACTGCTCGGCAAGCAAGCATCCAAAGAAATCGTGTGTAATCGGACAGTTGATGTGAGGTTGGTATGAAACAGTCTTCACAGAAAGGCAGTAACAGTATTGGAATGAGAAACAGGTCTACATCGCTAGCGTCGGTCAGTACAAGTCAGGTGCTCTGCTCTTTGCAAAAGCAAAAATACGAAGTTCCTTGATTACATGGAACTAAACCCGTTCTGTTCCTCCAGGAGACGTCGGATGTAGTGGGTACAATAACCTTCTACTTCTGATCAGTTTCAAATTAAGTCGGAGGCAGTGTTACAGGAAGAATTTGTAACAGACAGAGGAAGAGTTATGAGGTGCATAGAGACAGGCCATATAGAGTTTTGCTCAGGGTCTTTAGCCTACAGGTTCAACGAAGAGGTAGCTCGTTATGATAAACAGGACTGAGTGCTATAGTTCTGAAATTCGTACTTTATCTTACGACTGCGAGAATACTTTGCGAGTCCATTCAAGTAGGGGGGGAATTTATAAAGTATTTCAGCTAATGAACGTAGTTTTTTCACCTCCTTCCTGCTGATGGCCGTTTCCTATGAGAGGCAGCCACATGCCTTGCTCATACTGTGGCATCAAGCAGTCAGGCCTGCAAGATGAGTGGTCTGCCAAGCGAGTGGATTCATTCTTATTTATCGAGTAACATGAACTCTCGTACTCACAATTAAGTCACTAATCAACCTCCTGTATGAATAATACGCAACGGAAACGCACATCTGACTATCAGTAATTTACAGAACTCTGACTGTTCACTACGCACTGGCAATACCACATTTTCTTTTTTCTTTTATTTAACGGCTTTTATCAACACGTGGCCACCGCACTGAATATGAATGGCGCACACATTATAAATTCGGGACATCATGACAACATACAGTTCGAAGGAAAAGTCCACCAATCTTTTTCTTTTCACTATCTTATTTATTCCGATAAATTCTATAACCTAAACACACAAATTCTATAACCTACAACAATAACACATGAGAAATTCCGCCCAGTGGGCATGGCTTTACATTGGTGATTCTCTACCTTATGGTCTCGTAATTATTTAATGCTACAGTGCACTTTCTGGATAGGATGGTGGATCTTTTATTATACCTCACACTTCGACTCTCACAATCATCACCACGAAACTTTTCTCCAGACCGAGCGGTACCGAAGGAACAAGCATAACCCACTAATCTTTTGAAACCACCTTGCTACTCTCCCATGCAAACCACACATACCCAAATTACATGACATGCACCACGCTACAACATGGAATACAATGCAATAAAGAGTCACAACACTATCACTTTCAGCTTTCCCACTTCAATTAGTATTTATCCCAGTTTCACACGACACTGCCCCACTTTGTAATTCTACTTTCCTACTATGAACTCTGGAGATATATGCACGTCTTCCTGTGCAATCCAAGCCAAGTGGCGTTGCTGGATAGACGGCCGACTCACCTTGCTTCTCTCTCAGAGTTTGAATCTAGCGTCACACGGAATCATATCATGCAAAGTAATATTAAGAACATATTCATCACACACGCGAGTCCTCAACTGATACCATGGACGAGTACTTCACCTTATCCTTTGTCTCATACACAGATTGAGACTCACACAGTACTTACCACACGGAAGTACTCGTCTCTAATTTCAAGTCCTGCACACGCCATTTCTTAAATATTTCAACTTATGGTACACACGCTATTTCTTAAATATTTCAACTTATTGTACACACGCTAGTAATTCAGCTTAACTTAAGCACACGGAAGTATTTCAACTTATTGCTACACGTGGTTTCATTGTGACCGTCGGTCACTTCCGGAGATTACTACGATCCTATTAATATTACCTGCCTGACATTTAATTCTCCCAACAAAAGTTCCTGAAATAGAGAAATTATTATTTCAAACTAATCTTAAATATTCCACATGCATACCATGTCTCCACTCTTTTGTCTTTACGGAGCACAACTAAGACAGGTCTCAACAACACAAGATCCAGCGGCAGAGTGCTGAAACATGGCCGTTCTTCAGGTCCTCTCGCACCTCTGCTGAAGTGGGGGAGCACCTTGCTACCGTATTAATCAGCCACATTTCAGGCGCTCAAAGCTCAGGTAAATTTCATCTCTTTGGTCCAACCAAAGGTGGCCAAAGGATCGTCCAAAGATGATCATATATTCACATTCACTATCTGCGGTTAGCAGACGACCATACATTCATTCATTTCACAGATCTCACCAAACTGGATGTAGGGATTTATTTTGAGGGAGCGCACATGTGATCAATTAAATAAATAAATTGTCATTCTTTCCCACACTGGTATCCGGCTTCGCTGTATTAATTGAAATTGAGTTCTTTTACAAAAAAATGTGTTGTTCTGACAAAAATAATGAAGTATGTTGTACCTATTTTCAATGTCGGGCGGTACTGTACCCTTTCACCTACACTAAGAAAACAATATTTTTATCATGTGATATGGGCTGTGTAACAGAGCACATGGTACATCCACATGTATATGACCCCCGTGAAGTAATGGAGGCGTTGGTTTATCAATGAAACAGAAATTGATGGCCATTCTGCAATGTCATCCTCTGTTAGCATCATGAGATCGACGCAGTGAGAGGTTTTGTTGACGTAATAACTCGTCGAGAGTGGTAGTTTGGACCTCAAGTAACTGAGTAAAATGCGCTCAAATCACGGAAAACCTGAAAAAATTACGAAAATTGAAGGAAATACGTAAAAATGATGAAAATTCGAAAAAAGTGGTGTGATGAAGGTTGTTACATTTCGCCGGAGTGTTTGAAAATCGTTCCATCCCTCCACTAGTGGGACTGACAACTGATGGCACATACCATCTGTACTCTGTGGCTCCTGCAGAACACCCATTGTTCTACATGTAGTTATGCACTGTATGTTATTAAAATGAAAGGCGCAGTCTCCAAAGGTTTGCAGGTCAGGGTAAGTATCACCTAGGACACTGAAACAGCGCTCACATACCTGGGCGCAATATGCACCACCAATGTGAGGAATCAATGCTCAGGTTCTCTTTGAAAAACAAAACACCCAGAGATCTGCTACCC
Source organism: Schistocerca americana (assembly GCF_021461395.2). Taxonomy (NCBI): domain Eukaryota; kingdom Metazoa; phylum Arthropoda; class Insecta; order Orthoptera; family Acrididae; genus Schistocerca; species Schistocerca americana. Next base: position 127,055,480 of record NC_060122.1, on the reverse strand, counting down.
CATCACTGTGGAAGATGAGATTAAATGTAGAGATCACCACCTTTGGACAGCTGTTGGAAATGCTTCACAATGCCGCAAACTCTTTCAGTTTTCATACCTTGCGGTGTCCTCCAGTTTTTGTCAACGTCTCCGTCTCTGTCTCTGCCTTTTATTTCAACCTTCCTGTGTGTTGTGGCAGCAGAAGAGTTTACACCATGTGATTTCCAGCTTTCTGTATGAGTGAATGGCTCAACAAGAGTTAATGTCAGCGTAACACAGACCTTGAAGTCATGGTGGAAAAAGAAAATGTATGGCAGTGTACAAAGCTGTAGTCTTACACTGCTTGGATGTGTTACATCAGAAGAACAATGTATTACACTGCTTATGAAAGAACAACACAGTGACTCTCTCTTGTGATTGTAGGATGTGGTCCTCCTGCAGTGCAGGTGATGAAGCTTTACACTGGTCTTGCAAGTGACTTCGCCGGCTGCGGTGGCCGTGCGATTCTGGCGCTGCAGTCCGGAACCGCGGGACTGCTACGGTCGCAGGTTCGAATCCTGCCTCGGGCATGGGTGTGTGTGATGTCCTTAGGTTAGTTAGGTTTAAGTAGTTCTAAGTTCTAGGGGACTTATGACCTAAGATGTTGAGTCCCATAGTGCTCAGAGCCATTTGAACCATTTTTTTGCAAGTGACTTCGATCACCGACCATCTGCTCCAACGGATTAATACCTATGTATTTAATAGTATCGCCATGTAGGATCGATGTTAGGCCGCAGATGGTATTTGTTTCTGATATATGAGAAGAGGTGGCCACAGTAATGTCATATTGAGTTCTCTGCTGGGTGATGTGGTGAAAGTTTTTATAATTCGTAGTTTTTTCTGTTAGATGGTACAAAAAATGAGGAGGGGGAGAATGTTTTGGTGATAGTCATGAATGCATCCTGAGAGATGCAAATCTCCTTTAGACTGTAGTACCTGTATGTAGTTGGGAAATGCACCACCATGCAGTAGCAAAATCCTCATCCTTCTTTCAGTTCCTGTATGATGTGGAGTCTTCCTAATTTTCCTGATAAGAAACACCACCATAACTGCTCCTATTGTCTTTTCTGCTACCTGATGTTGCAGAAGAAAACTTCATTTGGCGCTGGACTTACACATTGTACATGGTTGGCAGAGTTACGATAACATTTTCCTATTTGCACCGAGTGGTTAAGACATGGTCCTTTCGCATTAACTCAGCTCAACCTGTTTCTCCACAGAATGCAGAAAGTGGTAGATATAACAGACCTCACATTGAAATAGGAACAATATCACGGATAAAGCTGCAGGGAGAGTGAGGTAGAGACTGAGGAACAGTTACAAGATGCAGAGAGACTCTCTACAACCATGCTAGAGTTTTGCTGTGCGGGGTCCTTAGCAGATAGGTTCAAAAAAGGTGACTCATTTCGAGGTATGACAGTGCCATGAATGTGATCGACCAGTGGATGTAATCATTAAAAGTCATATCCATAGGACCCAGCGGAAGTGTGTGGTTGAATAGAAAGACTTGATTCCAAATCTCAGACAGAATTTCTGTCAGAAAGCGTAACACTATAGATCTGAAAAGCCAGTTTATTGGTTATAGGATTGCATACATTACTTATGACTTCAATCTAGTGTTGCAATCTTAAGTGATTCCCCATGTAGCACACAATCTACTATATGTAGTCATTTCAAATCAGCCATCATCCTCCCTCATCTATAACCCTGTGGATGTATCACAGAATCTTTGTTATGCCGTCTACATGGCATCAAATAGAACGTTATACAAATACTGTTTGTTGTTGTTGTTGTGGTCTTCAGTCCTGAGACTGGTTTGATGCAGCTCTCCATGCTACTCTATCCTGTGCAAACTTCTTCATCTCCCAGTACCTACTGCACCCTACATCCTTCTGAATCTGCTTAGTGTATTTATCTCTTGGTCTCCCTCCCTTGATGCCTCAGAACATGTCCTACCAACCGATCCCTTCTTCTGGTCAAGTTGTGCCACAAACTTCTCTTCTCCCCAATCCTATTCAATACTTCCTCATTAGATATGTGATCTACCCATCTAATCTTCAGCATTCTTCTGTAGCACCACATTTCGAAAGCTTCTATTCTCTTCTTGTCCAAACTATTTATCGTCCATGTTTCACTTCCATACATGGCTACACTCCATACAAATACTTTCAGAAATGACTTCCTGACACTTAAATCTATACCCGATGTTAACAAATTTTTCTTCTTCAGAAACGCTTTCCTTGCCATTGCCTGTCTACATTTTATATCCTCTCTACTTCGACCATCATCAGTTATTTTGCTCCCCAAATAGCAAAACTCCTTTACTATTTTAAGTGTCTCATTTCCTAATCTAATTCCCTCAGCATCACCCGACTTAATTCGACTACATTCCGTTATCCTCGTTTTGCTTTTGTTGATATTCATCTTATATCCTCCTTTCAAGACACTGTCCATTCCATTCAAGTGCTCTTCCAAGTCCTTGGCTGTCTCTGACAGAATTACAATGTCATCGGCTAAGCTCAAAGTTTTTATTTCTTCTCCATGGATTTTAATACCTATTCCAAATTTTTCTTTTGTTTCTTTTACTGCTTGCTCAATATACAGATTGAATAACATCGGGGAGAGGCTACAACCCTGTCTTACTCCCTTCCCAACCACTGCTTCCCTTTCATGTCCTTCGAGTCTTATAACTGCCATCTGGTTTCTGTACAAATTGTAATTAGCCTTTCGCTCCCTATATTTTACCCCTGCCACATTTAGAATTTGAAAGAGAGTATTCCATTCAACATTGTCAAAAGCTTTCTCTAAGTCTACATATGCTAGAAACGTAAGTTTGCCTTTCCTTAACCTTTCTTCTAAGATAAGTCGTGTTCCAGTGTTTCTACGGAATCCAAACTGATCTTCCCAGAGGTCGGCTTCTACTGGTTTTTCCATTCGCCTGTAAAGAATTCGTGTTAGTATTTTGCAGCTGTGGCTTATTAAACTGATTGTTCGGTAATTTTCACTTCTGTCAACACCGGCTTTCTTTTGGATTGGAATTATTATATTCTTCTTGAAGTCTGAGGGTATTTCGCCTGTTTCATACATCTTGCTCACGAGATGGTAGAGTTTTGACAGGACTGGCTCTCCCAAGGCCGTCAGTAGTTCCAATGGAATGTTGCCTACTCCGGGGGCCTTGTTCCGACTCTGGTCTTTCAGTGCTCTGTCAGACTCTTCACACAGTATCATATCTCCCATTTCATCTTCATCTAGATCCTCTCCCATTTCCATAATATTGTCAAGTACATTGCCCTTGTATAGACCCTCTATATACTCCCTCCACCTTTCTGCTTTCCCTTCTTTGCTTAGAACTGGGTTTCCATCTGAGCTCTTGATGTTCATACAAGTGGTTCTCTTATCTCCAAAGGTCTCTTTAATTTTCCTGTAGGCAGTATCTATCTTACCCCTAGTGAGATAAGCCTCTACATCCTTACATTTGTCCTCTAGCCATCCCTGCTTAGCCATTTTGCACTTCCTGTCGATCTCATTTTTCAGACGTTTGTATTCCTTTTTGCCTGCTTCATTTACTGCATTTTTATATTTTCTCCTTTCATCAATTAAATTCAATATTTCTTCTGTTACCCAAGGATTTCTACTAGCCCTCGACTTTTTTACCTACTTGATCCTCTGCTGCCTTCACTACTTCATCCCTCAAAGCTACCCATTCTTCTTCTACTGTATTTCTTTCCCCCATTCCTGTCAATTGTTCCTTTATGCTCTCCCTGAAACTCTGTACAACCTCTGGTTCTTTCAGTTTATCCAGGTCCCATCTCCTTAAATTCCCACCTTTTTGTAGTTTCTTCAGTTTTAATCTACAGCTCATAACCAATAGATTGTGGTCAGAGTCCACATCTGTCCCTGGAAATGCCTTACAATTTAAAACCTGGTTCCTAAATCTCTGTCTTACCATTATATAATCTATCTGATACCTTTTAGTATCTCTAGGGTTCTTCCATGTATACAACCCTCTTTCATGATTCTTAAAACAAGTGTTAGCTATGATTTTGTTGTGCTCTGTGCAAAATTCTACCAGGCGGCTTCCTCTTTTATTTCATAGCCCCAATCCATATTCACCTACTACGTTTCCTTCTCTCCCTTTTCCTACACTCGAATTCCAGTCACCCATGACTATTAAATTTTCGTCTCCCTTCACTATCTGAATAATTTCCTTTATTTCATCATACATTTCTTCAATTTCTTCGTCATCTGCAGAGGTAGTTGGTATATAAACTTGTACTACTGTAGTATGTGACGACTTCGTGTCTATCTTGGCCACAACAATGCGTTCGCTGTGCTGTGTGTAGTAGCTTACCCGCATTCCTATTTTCCTATTCATTATTAAACCTACTCCTGCATTACCCCTATTTGATTTTATGTTTATAACCCTGTAGTCACCTGACCAGAAGTCTTGTTCCTCCTGCCACCGAACTTCACAAATTCCCACTATATCTAACTTTAACCTATCCACTTCCCTTTTTAAATTTTCTAACCTACATGCCCGATTAAGGGATCTGACATTCCACGCTCCGATCTGCCAGTTTTCTTTCTCCTGATAACGACATCCTCTTGAGTAGCCCCCGCCCGGAGATCCGAATGGGGGACTATTTTACCTCCGGAATATTTTACCCAAGAGGACGCCATCATCATTTAATCATACAGTAAAGCTGCATGCCCTCGGGAAAAATTACGGCTGTAGTTTCCCCTTGCTTTCAGCCGTTCGCAGTACCAGCACAGCAGGGCCGTTTTGGCTATTGTTACAAGGCCAGATCAGTCAATCATCCAGACTGTTGCCCCTGCAACTACTGAAAAGGCTGCTGCCCCACTTCAGGAACCACACGTTTGTCTGGCCTCTCAACAGATACCCCTCCGTTGTGGTTGTACCTACGGTACGGCTATCTGTGTCGCTGAGGCACGCAAGCCTCCCCACCAACGGCAAGGTCCGTGGTTAAGGGGGGGAGGGGGGGGGGTACTGTTTGTTAGTGTGGGAAATATCTAGCAGCAGCACGACGGAGTTGCGAATATTGACTTAAGGTTTTAAACACGGCTGAAACGGGAACTGTTGAAAATCTTCACGGTAAATGATAACAGCCAAACGGTTGCAGGATAAAGATTTATTACAATCCTTGACCACGGTTTCGGTATATCTAAATGTACCTTCATCAGAAGCAAAATACACCTGAACAAGAAGACACCTTCAGCAACAAAAACTTAGCACGATAACTGAGAAATAAAAAACACGTGTAGCTTAAGTTACCGTAGAATTACCAAAGTATTACAAGCACAAAAGCTTTTAGTTACTTATTAAAATCACATCCTGCAGTGGAGATACATAAAACAATCGTGCCAAAGACGTCGTCAGTAGTTAAAACATCATCTCCATTTATACAACATAATTATGAAGAGAAGTTAGATGCGAACACGGCATAGCATCAGAACTTCGCCTCTGGACTAGCGTGAAGTGGGTGTTAAAGCCCTAGGGCAGACAGTTTCTCGGAGAGAGGGCACTTGTGGTATGCGTGAGACACTCGCGCGCAATAAAAACCCATGGATACATACGTCTGGACATCAAAATTATTAAACGTTTTTCTAATTCATACCTTCTGTCTTAATAAATAATACATATGAGAACCATTTAAAAACACCTACGTACATTAGAAAGTATGAAACCAATTTACGTGCGTCCTAGTGCCAAGCAGATGGAGCTTGCGCTAGGTAACACATCAAACGAGAGAGGGCAACAACCTTGCGTAACTTAAAGACTAGAATACATAGTAGCGAAAACAACAAAAATGTTATAGTAAAACGAAACCATCCGTCGTCATGAGTAAAACATAACAGAATTATTTAACCACACATACACATTGAAAGCCATGAACAGCAACCATCAAAAATACGTAAAATCTCAACAAGACAGGAAAGGCGCATCTCACCAGCATCAACAGGTAAGAAAACTAACTCCTAGTCAGCCAGACTATATTACATTAGAGCAAAGAGGGGTTTGAAACTATCCAAGAATTTTTGTTTCTAAGCTGCACCTGTTCATTAAGAATAAAACCATCTTTTTGAAACAGATGCTTGAAAATCTCTAATTCCTCGAGCAGATCAAGTTTGTAACTCTTACTCACTTCGTGTAGCAATTCTACGTCATCCACTTTACGTGGCGTATGCTGTAAGAGCCATATATGTTCAGCAAACGTGGAATTATATACGTTTTCCCCATTTTTACCTAGCATGTTTTCTTTATATCTTACTTTAATGGGTCTACCTGTCTGTCCAATGTAATAGTTTGTGCAGTCGTTACAAGAAATTTTGTTAACTCCGGATTTCGTACCAAGTTCTTCCCGTGCCCCAGTAGTATGAATCACTCTTTGCTTCAAGCTATTATTTACGGAAAAGGCAACTCTGTAACCGTATTGCTTCTGTAGAAGTCTCCGTGTCTTATATGATACGTTCCCCAAAAATGCAATAGAAATAAAGTTATTAACCTCACTATTTTTCGCCCTGTTTTCTCCTAAGGTTGAACATTTTACAGCTGTTTTTTTCCTAACAATTTGGTCACATAACTTAGGGTCGTATCCATTGTTAGTAACTATTGATTTTACTAAAGATATTTCTTTTTCTAAATAATTCTGTTCTAAAGGTGTGCTCAGAGCACGATGAACAGCAGAATGAAAGAAGGCAACTTTGTGAGCTTGAGGATGACAAGAATCTGCTGGGGTAGTATTATCTGAAAAAGTATTTTTACGAAAAACGTCGAAGCTAATCGTGTTGTCAAATAACTTAAGTTTAAAATCAAGAAACTGAATTCTCTTTTGTGAAATTCATTTTCTGGTGAAAACTGTTAAAAACATGTAACATTACTTGCAGATGTTGGTCACTTCCTTGAATTGAGTATGCCATCAACATAACGAGCATAGAAAGTAATCATATTACATAATACAGGATTATTTTCGAAAATATTTTCTTCTAAAGCATTCACAATGATGTCGGCTAAGATACTAGCTAATGGGCAACCCATTGATAAGCCGAATGGTTGCTCATACATTTTGCCATTAAACTGAAAGTAATTATAATCGAATACAGCCTGCAATAGTGACATAAGTTCTGACAATTGTAACTCACTCAAAGTTTTATGTAGTCGAATGTTATTTTCAATAATTTTAAGAGTGACATCCACCGGAACATTAGTGCATAAACTTACAACGTCGAAAGAAACCAGAGCACCTAGGAAAAACACGAATACCCAAGTGATCGCTCGTCTACATGCCGGTGCTTATACTGTCGCATCCAAGTTGCGATACGTTGCATATACACCGCAGCAACGTCCTCAAATAAAAATTTGTTGATCGCTCCGCATATAAAAGAGCAGCAATGTGTCTTTCTGCACATTAGTAAGCAATACTTTGCACTTATTAACGTTGAGACTCAACTCCAGTTGTAACAAGCATCAACCTTCTCTTGGTCTGCCTGACAATGCAACTCCTTTAGAATGGGTGGGCCAGAAGTCTAGAAGGTGTTACAATTGAGAATAACTGGGAGACCCCATAATGGCGGACACCCAACTGAGATTACGTTCCACACAATAGCTGTAAGGTACACTATGTGATCAAAAGTATCCGGACACTCCGAAAAATTAGGTGCATTGTGCTGCCACCTACTGCCAGGTACTCCATATCACTGAGCTCAGTTGTCATTAGACATTGTGAGAGAGCAGAATGGGGCGCTCCGCAGAACTCACGGACTTCTAACGTGGTCAGGTAATTGGATGTCACTTGTGTCATACGTCTGTGTGGGAGATTTCCACACTCCTAAGCACCCCATGGTCAACTGTGAAGTGAAGTGGAAACGTCAAGGGACACGTACACCACAAAAGCGTACAGGCCGACCTCATCTGTTGACTGACAGAGACCGCCGACAGTTGATGAGGGTCCATCACACAGGAATTCCATACTTCTTCAGGGTTCACTGCAAGTACTATGACAGTTAGGTGGAAGGTGACAAAACTTGGATTTCATGGTGGAGCGGCTGCTCATAAGCCACACACCACGCCGGTAAATGCTAAACTATGCCTCGCTTGGTGTAAGGAGCGTAAACATTGGACGACTGAACAGTGGAAAAACGTTGTGTGGAGTGACGAATCACGGTACACAATTTGGTGATCCGATGGCAGTGCGTGGGTATGGCGAATGCCCGGTGAACGTCGTCTGCCAGCGTGTGTAGTGCCACCAGTAAAATTCGGAGGCGATGGTGCTATGGTGTGTTTGTGTTTTTCAAGCAGGTTTTGTTCCATGTCTGCACTGAAGTCTGCACTGAAGTCTGTCTGCTAGGAAGTCTAGAATCTAGTCACAATGTTACTACAGAGTGGAACGGAGTCTAATGCCTTCCACAAGCCACAGAATGCGGCTTCGCCGTGGGCGCCATCATCTACATTCGTCTGGATGTAATGGAGGACGAGTTGGAGCTGATTTTCACAAGATATCTGCTTCTAGAATCCACGTGCATTATAGGGGAGATATTCATGGACCAAAAAAAAATAATAATAATAATAATAATAATAATAATAATACGTTAGCATAAAAGCGTTCCTCAACGCTGCAGCGGTCTGACATGAGCTATATAAGCCCATAATAAATGCAGTAGTCGACGACCTTTCTTAACAAGTACAAGTACTTTGATCAATGCGTCTGTCCGCAGCGACTGTTTCACGCACATTATGCTGCCTGTTACTGGTATCTTTTAGTGTTACACATATTTGCATGTTATCTCGTCACAGCATCACCATGATGTAGTGTACAGGGTAATTACATGGTCCGCCGCGCGGGATTAGCCGAGCGGTCGGAGGCGCTGCAGTCATGGACCGTATGGCTGGTCCCGGTTGAGGTTCGAATCCTCCCTTGGGCATGGGTGTGTGTGTTTGTCCTTAGGATAATTTAGGTTTAGTAGTGTGTAAGCATAGGGACGGATGGCCTTAGCAGTTAAGTCCTACAAGATTTCACTCACATTTGAACATTTTTGAACGATTACATGGTCCAGTCAAATGTGGCTCTCGCCTATGTTTGGCATCACCGTGCAATAACCACTCATACACGACATGTGGAAGTACTAGCAGTGGAGGCTACATAAAGCGTGTCAGGGAGTGGGAGGGGGCGGGGACGTCGAAAACAGTACAGTCGTTATCGTAATACGGAAACGTGGCGATTTATTTGACATCCAAAACGATTAGGTCATTGGTGTTAGGGTGGAAGTATTTTCGAAAAACTAAGTTTGTAAACAGTTCGGGTGGCGTAGTGGTTCAAGTTTTCCCGTGCATGCTAAAGCAGCAGTGTCAAAAAACGGTGCTGAGGCAAGTCGATGCACCGTAGGTCATACACTTCAAGGATGAACGACATGTGTGCGAGCGCATTGACGTATATCTATTGAACTGCTGACTCCAAATAAATCAAAGAGCTACCAATACAGTGTCTCCTCAATGACAGTCCAGTGAACGTTGCTGTGTATTGGTCTCTGCAGCGACGAAGGTTGGAATTCGCCCTCCACTATTGTATCTGGACTACCACTGAGTTGCGCCAGGTGGCTTTTCAGATGACTCATGTTTTATTCTCCAGATGACACATGGCCGTTGGCCTGTACGACGTGAAAAGCACGAAAGCAAAGGGTCAAGGGCTTACAATGGTGTGTTATGGACTGGGGAATGTTTTCGTGGAATTTCATGGATGAACTTAGTCGTTCTGGAAGGCCCAATGGATTAACACAAGTATGCACCTGTCCTTGGCGTCCACGGCCATTCCTACATGCAGTTTGTTTCTCTCAGCACGACGGCATCTAGCAGCAGGACAATGGAATGTGTCACACAGCTTACAACGTACGTACGTCGTTTGACGAGCACCGGGATCAGTTTATCGTACTGCCTAGCCACCAAAGCCCCAACCTCGAATCTGTGGAACCACATCGATCGGGCTGTTCGCACGATGGTCCTCAACCGAGAAATCTAGCGCAGCGGTCCGTACGGCAAAAGGCTACTGGTGTGTGGTCACACTGATGTGACTGGACATTGTATGAAATCCATGAAGCACAACAAAAAAATCGGTACAGGTAATGGCAGAGAACAACTTAATGAATGTTACAGTATGTTAAAGACAAACTCTCAAAGTTTTTGTACAATGTTTATAAATGTTCTATGGGTCCAGTCTTTCTCACATGGCGCATACCTAATCGATGGTCCAATTCTGCCCATTCAGGACGTAGCACATCAGGAGTGACGGTAAGGACACCTGCTGTAAAGCGGTGTCACAACTCTTCGAGATTCTGTAGTGGAGGTGTAACACGAACGCTGTTTAGGAAATCGGGTGCGAATGTGGGCTGGTGTTATTAGGTGAGACTGGGCGTCCAATAAGCACAAGGTTAACTGAACACGAGAGATATATCCGCCTCAAACAATACAAGAAATCAGCAGTGGCAGAACATCAGGAACAGTGCAAAATGAAGATCGAATTTCGAGTGGCCCGCGTAGTGGCGAAACAGCCGTTTAGTTTGAGGAGGAAGGCACCAGCCTCGGTGGCCGTGCGGTTCTAGGCACTTCAGTCCGGAACCCCGTGACCGCTACGGTCGCAGGTTCGAATCCTGCCTCGGGTATGGATGTGTGTGATGTCCTTAGGTTAGTTAGGTTTAAGTAGTTCTAAGTTGTAGGGGACTGATGACCTCAGATGTTAAATCCCATAGTGCTCAGAGCCATTTGAACAATTTGAGGAGGGAGATTAGAGAGGCTATAGAAATAGCCAAGCGACCCAACAATATGAATAGAGAAGACGGGTACCGACTTCCAGCGTCCTGTCTGCCAGCAGTGACAGATTTGCAGAACCACAGCTGTCGCAAAACAACAGGATCGCGGTGGGCCACAGCGACGGAGGGTACACAGAGCGCTGACGCGGCCTAGCCGATTCTAGGCTGTTAGTAAACAACGCTACGCTACAGTCGCCACTCAGTTTCCTATTCGCCGATTTCCACCAATGTCAAGCAATAGAGGAAACTCCAATGGAAAACACCTATTTCCGCCAATGAAAACACCTAACGCAAAGGCAAAAAGTAAACTCCTAATACCCTTCCTCCTCACCGTCATATCCAATGACAGCACTCCTCCATAATATGTAAGTAACCAAACTAGAGCTCATTCAGCAGTTAGCAATACACCCTGAGGAAGGCGCCTTGCAACAGTCGCCGAAACGTCGGAATTTTATAGTTGAAAATGCGGCCTCAAGCCCAGAATAATTTTATTCGCTTGTTCTTTCTGTTTTCACTATAAGCTTTAAAAGATATCAGGAGTTGTATCTACAAGGGTGTTAATGCAACTTCTAAATGAATAGTTGACAAATTATTCTACTTTTCATCGGAGGAACTAGGAAATAAATACAGCATATGTCATCTAATTTCATATGAACGTGTTAAACAAAACACGATTTAGCTGTGTAAGTTGTATGTTACATGTGAAGAAACCTCCCCGGTACTTTGTAACATGTAACGTGCTGAAGTAGTTTTTCGTTGTTGCGGTAGGCCTTCCGTGAAATTTGAGGCCCATCAGATGGGTACTTAAGCGAACTCTTAAACCTGGTGCCCCTAGCGACCGTCGTCTCTTCGGCCATAAATGGCCCTTCTCGTCTCCCACACGGTCCATTGTCTGATCAGACACGGCCTGTCGGCACGAAAGTTTTGCATCGCAAAGACAGCAATCCTTCCTAAATTTCTTGTACGACTATTCTATGCTGTTGTAAACTTTCTGTTGATGAAACTGGTAATCTCTTTGCACACTCGCTAGCGACTGGCAAGCACGTAAAATGCTTTGTCTGCCTGGTTCGCCGCCATCTTCAGCAACTACGGCCAGTGCGACCCTATCGGCGGTTATCCAAACTAACTTCCCGGTACCGTGTTTAAAGAAAAGCTTTGAGATATTATCTGTTACAGATCTATCATTTGATACGTTACAGCCGGCCGATGTGGTCGAGTGGTTCTAGGCGCTTCAGTTCGGAAACACGCGGCTGCTACGGTCCCAGGTTCGAATCCTGCCTCGGGCATGGATGTGTGTGATGTCCTTAGTTAGGTTTAAGTAGTTCTAAGTCTAGAGGCCTGATGACCTCGGATGTTAAATCCCATTGTGCTTAGAGCCATTTGAACCATTTTTGATACGTTATTTGTAGCCACTTACCTATTTTCATGGGTCTCAAAAATCCCGTAGTTTACGAACGTTAGTGAATGTGACCTTTGTAGACGAACGTGAATATTATTGGGTGTTTTCAAGCAAGTATTTCGAAACTAAAGCTTTGTGTTTACGTCTGTGTCTGTTCCAGAGGTAGGTGCTAGTGACGACCCGTGTGCGACTACTTACGCAGGCGCTGAAGTTTTCTCCGAGCCCGAAACGAGGGCTCTGAGGGACTACATTCTGGCGAACGCCGATCGCATCAAGCTTTATCTGACGTTCCACAGTTATGGGCCTGTAAGTACTGACTCGGCACATGCTTGTGCCTCTCCTCGTACATTTCTTGCTCACTCTTTAACGCTTCAGTAAGGAAGAAGATCAACTTATACAAATACGGTTGGTTTGCCAATAATCTCTCGCTCATTCTGATTAAGTATACCTGTGCTTTCCTTAATTCACTTTATTCTAAATCCTTCCACAGAACGACCCTCGACTCGATCCAAAATAGTTACTCAACTGAGCTGCCGTGAAGTCGTTAATAAGCGCGGTGTCGTCGTCGACACGATGATACGTACAGAAGCTCCTACTTTCCTTATTCCTGTGCATCTCAGGATGGTAGCAGGTGAGCATCCGGGGTGTTTTTCCTACACTTAAAATGACAAATGCCAGGATTCAGAAAAAAAATGGGTTTTATTCCCAAGAACTACCACTAAGGGACACAATGTTCATGAAAACTGGCTACGGCCGCTGCCTGAACCGCACATAGTGCGGAAAGAGCCTTTTGCCCTCAATGGGAAGGTCTGGTGGACACGTCCAAGGGTAAGGAAGCTGGCAGGCAAGAGAGCGACCCGCTGTTGCAGCCGCTACGTCGCCGACTCTCCTGCGTATCTCACGTGACGGCTCCCTGTCCTCCCATTGGCGGATTTGAGGCAGAAAGTTGGCGTCTGTCACTCAGCAACACCGTTTTGGAGTCCCTAGTTCAGCGTAATAGGGTGGCAGCCGACTACACATACTGCGTAGTGGTTTAGCTAACTGCTCGTGCCACTGCCTGAAGCTAAGTTAAAACGATGGAAGTAGAATACAATAAAATGTTTTAGCATTATTACCCGTCACCATGTACATACATTCTCTCTGAAAGAGTCGACAGAAAGGTCAAAAATATGAACATAATAATAATGGAAGAGAAAACTCATCCAATTTTGAAGAATCATTTACTGACATTGTTCTGTGGCCTTCAACCCGAAGACCGCTTTGTTGCAGTTGTCTAGGCTGTTCTATCCTGCGCCAACATTCTCAGCTCTTTATAACCACTGACAATCCATCTGAATCTCCTTACTCTATTCATTCCTTGTTCTCCCTCTGTAATTTTTATCCATCACACACTCCTCCTTTACCAATCTGACAATTCTTTCATCCCTCAGAATGTGCCATATCAGTTGGTCTGTTTTTAGTCAAGTTGTGCCATAAATTCCTTTCTTGTCCAAACCATTTATCGTCCTTGTTTCATTTCTGTGGTGTCACTGCCAGACACCACACTTGCTAGGTGGTAGCCTTTAAATCGGCCGCGGTCCGTTAGTATATGTCGCACCCGCGTGTCGCCACTATCAGTGATAGCAGACCGAGCGCCGCCACACGGCAGGTCTAGTCTAGAGAGACTCCCTAGCACTCGCCTCAGTTGTACAGCCGACTTTGCTAGCGATGGTTCACTGACTACATAAGCTCTCATTTGCAGAGACGACAGTTTAGCATAGCCTTCAGCTACGTCGTTTGCTACGACCTAACAAGGCGCCATATTCAGTTACTACGAATGTATCCTGACAGATAATATTGAGAATCATGTACCGTCAAGAGCGACGTTCATCATTAATTGATTAAAGTTAAGTATCAAACTAGCTACGTCCGCTTTCTCAATTCTAATTCCTTGTCATGTTCGAGACCTCACGTCAGTATAGTTCTTCCCTCCTCACGCCAGCCTGGTTGAGCTAAAACGCGTGCATTTCGGCCTCCTCCCGTAACACGGTGTTGGCTCTTCTGCCAACCCAACAACTTCGATACATGGCTACATTCCAGATAATCACCTTCAGCAAAGGCATCCTAACAAATCTATATTCGATGTCAGCAAATATCTTCTTGAGAAAGTCTTTTCTCGCCATTGCCAATTTACATTTTATATGCTCTCTACTTCGGTCATCATCAATTATTCTTTTGCCCAAATAGCACAACTCATCCACTACTTTTAGTGTCTCGTTTCCTAGTCTAATTCCGTCCCCATCACCTGATTTATTTAGACTACATTTCGTTATCCTTGCTTTGTTTTTGTTGGTGCTTCATGATATATCCACCCTTCAAGGCGCTGTTCATTCCGTTCAACTGCTACTCCAAGTCCTTTGCTGTCTCTGACAGAATTATAATGTCGTCGAGAAACCTTAAACTTTTTATTTTTTCTCCATGAAGTTCCTGCTCTAAATTTTCCTTTGATTTCCTTTACAGCTTGCTCAATGTACGATTTGAATAAAATCATCTCACTCCCTTCTCAAGCACTGCTTCCCTTTCATGCCCTTCTACTCTTATAACTCTTGTATGGTACCTGTATAAGTTGTAAATACCCTTTTGCTCCTTGTATTTTACTCTGTCCACCTTCAGAATTTCAAAGAGGGTATTCCAGTTAACGTTGTCAAAAGCTTTCTGTAAGTCCACATACGCCATAAAGGTACGTTGGTGTTTCCTTAAGCTATCTTGCGTGTTGCAGGGTCAGTATTGCCTCGCATGTATCTACATTTCCCTGGAACCTAAACTGATCTTGCACCAGGTGAGGTGCTACCGGTTTTCCCATTCTTCTAAGAAAATTCGTATTATTATTTTGCAAGCATGCCTAATTTAATTGATAGATCTGCAGCACTTGCCTTCTTTGGAATTGGGATTATTACATCCTTCCTGCATTCAGAGGGTATTTCGCCTGCCTCATATATCTTACACACCTAGTAGGTCAGTTTTGCCATGGCTGGGTTTCCGAAGGAGCTCAAAAATTCTGAGCGAATGTTGTCTATTCCAGGGCCTTTGTTTCGTCTTACGTCTTTCAGTACTGTCAAATTCCTCTCGCAGGTATCATACCTTCCAACACATTTTCAACTACTTGCTCTTCTTCTATAATACAGTCTTCAAGCTGTAAAGCCTTTTCTAAATATTCCTTCCTCCTTTCTGACTTCCCTGCTTTGGTTAGTACTGGTTTGCCATCTGGCCTCTTTATATTCATACAGCTGTTCCTATTCTCTCCGAGGTTCTTTTAATTTTCTTTTAGGAGGTCTCTATCTTTCCGTTAGTTGTGCATTCTTTTACATACCTACGATTCTCATCTAGCAATCCCTGCAATGCCATTTTGCACTACCTGCCAATCTTAGTTTTTGGCGTCTGTAATTCCTTTCGCCTACTTCATTAGCTGCATGTTTATACTTTCTCCTTTCATAGCATAGCAAGATTTACGTTTTTAATTGCTATTGATCTGATGCAATTAAATTTTCCTGAAGGCACATTGTCTCAGAAGCTTAAGTAATGGATTAACATTTTTACTAAGGTTTGGACTTGGACGTGGACCTCCTGCTAGCTAGGCAGATGTGCTACTCCATCCAGCTGTGTGTGTTGTACTGGACAGTAGATGTGCGTAGTAAGCAGGAGACCTGGGTTGAACACCGGGCCTTGACACAAATTTTGCTTCATTGCTTCAGCTTCTATCCTTATCGAAAATAAAGTTGAGACACAATATGTCTCCACAAAAATGTAATTATATCAGATCAATAGACCACCTACACCTAGGGTAAAGGCAAAATTTCCCCATTACGTAAAAACCTGGGGTGCTATTCCAGTATCGGACAGCCCCGTCAATACTGAAGATTTATTTCGTCTACTCACACGAGACAACTGGACAGGAAATGCGGGGAGGTACAGTCTGTCTGTAAGCTGAAAAGCCAATGGCGCTCGTACTGGGGAAGACGCCTTTCCCAGACAAACGCCGCATCCGCCGTACAGGATAACTAAGAATCAATTTGCCCCTCTAGCAGTTTAGAACAGTTTACAGAAATATACACAGATTCTGACCATATGCTCTTCTTAGGTTCATGTTGCATACCATGTAGCGTCGACGCATTTTGTGTAAAATAAATATACCTTGGGCATGTCCCAGCACTGCATTGTCAGTGATTCGTAAGAGTAGTGTGGTGGGTCGGCATAACATTGAGACACCCTGTAGTTGTTTTTTGTGACGTAGAGGGTTAGGGAGAGTGAGAAATCACCTGCTTGACTTTCAATTTGTAGAGCTATGGAGCAAGTAAGTGCGTGAACATAATTCAGCGGTATTCATTCCCACGCGCTTCTTACCCCACACATCCCCCCCCGCCATTCGTTCTGTTAAAACCCTGCAACGCAGTTTATCTCTTAATATGCTCTGCCTGCACTTACACATCGTAGACACATTTAAACACAAACATTAATTTTGTACCGTTCAAACAATATTTAGAATAATCTGCTATTTTTTCATCCTCTGCCATGTGGAAAATGTGAGTCCTAGAAAAAAAATTAACTGTCTCTTTTTCGTAGGAAATTTAATGTAGTTTGATTTTGTACTGGTAAACATTTTCGCTAATAGCCGCGGCTTTCTAGTTATTCGGGAAAACATAAAAAAAGGTGACGTTTAAACGCCACCCTCTCGCAACGCTCACAGCCTAGAGGTCAGGATTTTCAGTATCTTGTTCATGATGCCCCCACCCCCACCCTCCCCTGCCGCCTCTACCACTGTACAAAATATGTGATTATGCGATCTTTTCCCCCTAACCGACCCGTTCTGGTTTTGGTTGACTGGGCTATTAATGAAAGGTAAATTATGTGCATGAGGTGTTCTGACAAGTACGACAGGGCCAATTGATATGAAGAACAACAGCACTAAAATACTGAAAAAGATACATATATGCACCATATTCAGGATGAGAGCAATAAATTTCACCAGCACACCGAGCTTCAACTAGAAAACTTGGAAAAGTAATGAATTTGTTCTTTTGAGTCTAATAAATATTTAAACACTAGATGTAATTCTTCGTTAGAAATAGGTACCAAACTTTTCTCTTTCATACAGGTAGTAACATCCATACTCTAGGGAGTGGAATTCTGAGCTTTTCTTTTTAATGTTTCCGACTGATTTGAAGAAGATTGTCACATTATATTCTGAACTGGCAATGTCATCTCAGAGAGACACCTCAAGCAATTTCCATAGTTATTTGTTCAGTATGCCGTAATATTACACCTACAATGGTCTGTTAATGACTGAAACGTCTTGTTTCTGTGGCTGTGAGCAACCATATTTCAGCGATGTATCTCTTCTTTTTCTTATTTTTACCCATACATTCGTCTCCCCGCCTTATTATGCAGAGAAACTCCTCATGCCTTATGCCATCTTTCTACTTAACTGTCACTAGTATTTTGTGACACCACATACTGAACACTTAAATTCTCTTCTTTTGAGGTGGTAACATAGGCCTTGATTCACTTCCGTGTTATGGTGTACTACATATTCCCAGATGTTTCGTCCTCAAATTAAGTGCTATGTTTGATACAAATAGGCTTCTTTCGGCCAGGAACGCCCTCTTCGCCTGTGCCTATTATCCTACTTGCTTCATCCATCACGCGTTATTTGCTTCCAAGGTAGCAGAATTCCTTCACTACTGCCGGCCGGAGTGGCCGAGCAGTTTTAGGCGCTACAGTCTGGAGCCACGCGACCGCTACGGTCGCAGGTTCGAATCCTACCTCGGGCATGGATGTGTGTGATGTCCTTAGGTTAGTTAAGTTTAAGTAGCTCTAAGTTCTAGGGGACTGATGACCTCAGCATTTAAGTCCCATAGTGCTCAGCCATTTGAACCATTTTTTTTTTCCTTCACTGCCACATGTTTTTCACTTTTGATATTGATTTTGCTGCTAATTTGATTACTACTCATCCTCACTACTTTCTTCTTTGCTTGATTTACTCCCAGTCGATATACTGTGCTCATTAGACTGTTTATTCCATTCGGTTTCACTGTGGACAGCAATAATGAACCCTATCATTCAGTCCTTTCACAATGAGCTTTCATCACACTTCTGAATATTTCTTTTAATTCCATCATTCCTTCTTTGATAAAAAGATTTAACAGTAGTGGAGAACGACTGGATTCTTGCCTTACGTACTTCCTAATCCTATCATTCTTAGCCTACCGCATCATTCTTTTTGTGTATTCTTAGTTTTGGTCCGTTTTAACATTACCCGTCTTTCCCTACATGTTTTACCTAAATTTTAGGTCATCAAACATGATGCACCTGTTTGTTATCAAATGCGTTTTCGAGTTCGACATATTCAATGAGATTAATTTGACTCCTCTTAAAATTTGCCTCCATTGTCAAGGGAACATCACAACGGCCTCTGTGGCACCTTTACCTTCCCTGAAGCCAGATTGAACGTCATCTAAGATATGTGGGGTCTTTTTCTATTCTCCTGTGTATTACTTGTATCAGATACTTGGAGTCATGAGCATCAAGCTGACTGTGCAATAAATATTTCTTCCTTCACCCCTTAATATCAGCTGAATTGTTTGGATGATTTTGTTCCGAAAGTCGGAGGGCGTAGTTTGAATGTCACAGACTCTACATTCTAACTGGAGTAATCGTTTAGCTTCCACTTTTAGGAATGATTTTACAATGTCAGAAAGTATGTTATTAATTCTGTCTGCGTTTTTTTATCTAAAGTTTTCCAAAGCAATGTAAATTTCTGGTTATAATACTCGATTACCATATTTTTCCAAATCGGACTCATTTCTTCTTGTATTACCCGGTCAGAAAATGCATCAGCTTCGTAGAGGCCTTCAATGTACTTGTTCCCTCTATTGACCATCTGCTCTGAATTTAAAAGTGGAATTAATTTTGCTCTTAAGGTTTACGCATTTTCGTTTAAATTTTCCGAAAGCTATTTGCGCTTTTCCGTATGCTGATCCTGTACTTCCGTCGACGATGGTTCTACTGCAGATCATATGACCTCCCGTTGCTCAGACCTTTAACAATACTTAATCCTATTCAGTTGTAGGGGGACTTATAGTTTAAAACAGGCTCCGAAGCCCGGTGCAACTTGGCTTTGTTCACACACACGAAGCATCGACAGATGCAAGAACAAAGAAAAGAAATTGTATGACCCATTGATGATGACGCCTCAGGTTTATTGAGTTGTTATCGTACAGTTATCCGCTCACCCATCGAGTCTTGTACATCTGCATCTACAGAAAAAACGTAAAGTGCAGGGCAGAGGGTTCCTTTGGTATTAGTAGTAGGTTATCTTATGGGCAATTAATGGAGGGAAGCATAGAAGTTTAATACTGTAGAGAGGAATTAAGTCTTTGGACTAAAGAGTACAACTACTATTCACTGACGAATCATTTGAGTCTTCATAGTCTCCTGGTGAACGATGTGTATCTACTTGAAGGATACTGATTATTTTCGCGATGACAGTCTATTTTTGGAGTTATTTAAATAGGTTATTGAATTATATTAGATATCTTTCCTCGATGCATTTATCAGCATTACCGTTTGATTCTTTCACAAAAGGTAACATGTTCACGCCATTCTCACTGATCTTAAGGCATATTCTGAATATCACGAGCTAATCAGACCTGAAATTGCCCCTACATGATGAACATGGTTGCATCATAGACCCTACAGATGTTTTTATGCTATCCCTTTCGTGGTGAGGTTGCAATTTCCTACAATTTCCCGTTACACTACAAACAAAACGAAGCTTTAATTTTAATTTGCCTGTAACAGAGATTGTCACTGTTCTACTTCAGATCCCCACGCATTGCGGCTCACTGGTATAGCTAAGATCTGACCAAGTCTGATTTCGAGCCATTCATCTTGCTGTCCAAAGCTGCTTCATATTTCACGGAATGCACATCTGCCTTCATTAGGAGCTGGTTGTCCGCTTGTAACTTAGATTGATATTTACTGAACACCTAACTGAAAATTACTACCATTCTTCGGCAACACTCCATCCTCTTCTTTCCTTCCCTTTCGGCGGTAAGCATTTCAACGGCTCTGATCTTATTCTAACTTTTCGCACCACATGCCACTTTGATGTTTGTGAACAATATAAAGACCATGTAATTTCTATTGCAGCTGATACTTTACCCGTGGGGATACACCACCGAGCCGCCTGAAGACTGGGAAACACTGGTAAGCTGCTTTCTGACCCCTCTTAATATGAGCTTGGCGATTGTAAGTACTCGTAAAGTGCAGCTACTCGTGGAGGACCAGTGTGGGCTATAATTATCGTAAGGCAGTGAAACATGACACGTATGTTAATGCGTCAATTTGGAATTGATTTACGCTGGAAAAAATGTTTCCAATTTTGGCCACTAGATGCACATCTGGCGCTGTACAGAATCTCGTCGACGTCTTTGGTGCTCTTATTGAACAAATTTTGTAAACGGAGATTAATAATAAAATCAACATTATGCTTTTCTGACTGTCTAAACATCCCTGTCCACACCCAGTTCATAATCCATTAGATATGGAATAATTAGTATACGTTTCTTGCATTCACAGTGCCAGATTTGCACCCGGTGGCCATGACTGGAACTACTGTTTTCTCATCGTAAATCGGTTCCGCATTAACATATTAACGTATCTATAAAGTTTTGCTTTCGTACGATAATTAAGACCCACACCGTATCTCTGAGAGTACCTGCACTTTAATTGTAGCCACATAGTATCATGCAGCAGATATTCACTAGCTTAAATTTCCCTCTAGACAACGCCTTATGCTGTCGTCATTATCATCACCATTATCAGTGTTCTGCTCTAGGTCAGGTCTTCCCATGTAATTCTCCATACAGCCCTGTCATTTGCTACCCTCTTTGTTTTCTCATAATCGTTTCCTGTCATGATACTATCCACCACTTGGCATCTTCTGCGTCCTCTTCTCCTTCCGTGCACCATTCCTTCGCTAGCATCCATCAGTAAACAATCTATCAGCTAGCGCCCAAGCCAAGTGTATTTCCTCTTCCAGATTAAAACAATCTGTTCTCATCCAGTAACCAAGGCAAATGTTCTCTGTTCTCCCACTCTTCCCAACAGCTTCTCGTTTCTCACCTTGTCCGCCCATTTCACGCCTTCCAACCTCCTCCAAATCCACATCTCCAATGTTTCTATTCTTCTCTCTTCCTCTTTCCTCAGCGTCCACATCTTAGCTCCGTGTAATGCCACGCTCCATATGAAGTACTTCCCCAATATCTTCCTCAGGACACTGTCCATGCTTCTTGTTAAATGCTTCCGTGTCAACTGTAATACGTGTCAACTGTAATACGTGTTTTCACATCGTTATTAAATCTCATGTCGTCCTTATGCCACAATGATTTTAATTCCGCAGGACGCACTGGGGAGACTCGCCAACGCCGCGCAGGTAGCAGCCGGAGCTCCCAACTACACCGTGGGGACTTTCGCGGGCGCCATGTGTACGTACCGGTATATCATATGGGTTTTTGTGTCGGGACAAGCTCCCGCAGCTATAAGTTTCTTTACGTGTACAGTAACATAAATGTGTGCTTACCATTACGGTTTACAAGCTCACGAGAAAAATTAGTAGCCATCACGCTAACACGTTAAGCCTGCCATCAGTCTCGTGGGACTGATAGTGTACTTTTCGATTGGACGAAGGCAGTCGTGGAGAGTCACAGAGCTCTTTTCGTGCGGACGACGTCAGTGCATGGGAAAGCCAGTGTCAGCGTTCGAAAACAAAAAGTGTGAGAGAAGTGAAATGGAAATCGAGCACTAGATACAACGGGTTCATGCAACGGTTCCATACACATAGTAATCGCCACATGCTTTATAGGGGGTAGGACGCCAAACGGGTCGACTTGGAGCAGGAGAGGAGCCAAAGGACATTTTAATTTCCACTGACTATAGTTTTACAAATAAATTCATAAAATTCTATCAGCATGACCAGGAAGGATTCGGAATTCACATTCATAGCAATGGAAGTTCAAAAACGTAGCAAAATAAAAATTTCTACACGTGAAATTTCATCATTTTCCACTAACTATTAGCTGCATTTGTTGCTATAGATACAATTTTCTTCGATAAATTTTCCACAGCGTACTAACCATACTTACAGGAGTATGAAACTAGAAGTTTCTAAATCTGTTATCCATAAAATTTCAGACTTTTTTCTAAATATGAAGTTCAAAATATAACAGCACATTCATTTTTTCATAAATTAAATAAACTCTAGAGTTTAGATTAGATTAGATTAGATTTACTTTCATTCCAATTGATCCGTAGTGAGGAGGTCCTCCAGGATGTGGAACATGTCAGAAAAACAACAATACATGACAAATATTTAAACTAAAACAAATAAGCTAATGTACCATTCCACAGGCCCAAGTGGAATGATCGTCATTTTTTAATGAACACTAAGAGTCATTTTACAAATACTATTGCACTGAATTTAAAATAAAAAAGTTTTGTATTTATTTATAAGGTAAGAAACATGTAATACAACTACTGTAATACTTATTTACAATGAACACATTACTGCACTGAAATGGTGCAGAAGTTAGATTATACTTACACACACACACACACACACACACACACACACACACACACACACAAATTTTCAGTGAACACATTACTGCACTGAAATTGTGCAGAAGTTATGTTGTACTTATATACAAATCAGTTGGTTTTCCTCAGAAATTCATCAATGGAGTAGAAGGAGTTGGCCACCAATAAATCCTTTAGGCTTCTCTTAAACTGAATTTCATTGGTTGTTAAGCTTTTTATGGCTGCTGGCAAGTTATTGAAAATGTGTGTTCCTGAATAATGCACACCTTTTTGTACAAGACTAAGTGACTTTAAATCCTTGTGAAGATTATTCTTATTTCTAGTATTGATTCCATGAATTGAGCTGTTGGTTTGAAAAAGTGATATATTTTTAATGACAAATTTCATTAAGGAATAAATATATTGGGAAGCTGTAGTTAGTATCCCTAGTTCCCTAAACAGGCTTCTGCAGGATGTTCTTGAGTTCACACCACATATAATTCTTACTGCACGTTTTTGTGCCCGGAAAACTTTAGCTTGGCTTGATGAATTACCCCAGAAAATAATCCCATATGACATTATGGGATGAAAGTAAGCATAGTATGCCAGCTTTTTCATTTTTATATCCCCTATGTCTGACAAAATTCGCATTGCAAACAGAGATTTGTTAAAACGCTTCAGCAGTTCTGTGGTGTGATCCTCCCAGTTGAATTTATTATCAAGCTGTAATCCCAAGAATTTAACACCGTCCACTTCTTCTATCTTCTTGTCATCATATGTTAGACATATACTCTTGGGACACCCCTTACAAGTTCTGAACTGCATGTAGTGTGTTTTTTCAAAGTTTAGTGACAAAGAATTGGCTAGGAACCAGTGATTAATGTCTACAAATATTTTATTGGCTGATCTTTCTAAGACTACACTTGATTTGCTATTTATTGCAATGTTTGTATCATCAGCAAACAAAACAAACTTGGCATCTGGTAATGTTACTGATGAAAGGTCATTGATATACACAAGAAAAAGTAAGGGCCCCAAAATGGAACCTTGTGGGACCCCACATGTAATTAGTTCCCAGTTGGATGATGCCTGATTGCTTGATACATGTCTCTTTCCTAATAACACCCTTTGTTTCCTGCCAGAGATATAAGATTTGAACCATTTTGCAGCATTTCCTGTTACACTATAATATTCTAGTTTACTTAAAAGGATATTGTGATTTACACAGTCAAATGCCTTTGACAGATCACAAAATATACCAGTTGCCTGCAATTTTTTGTCTAATGAATTAAGTACATTTTCACTGTAAGTGTAGATAGCCTTCTCAATATCAGAACCTTTTAGAAATCCAAACTGTGACTTTGACAGTATGTTATTTGAGATAAGATGGTTATAAAGACGACTGTACATTACTTTTTCGAAAATTTTTGAGAATGCTGGCAACAGTGAAATTGGACGGAAATTTGATGCTATTTCTTTATCTCCCTTCTTAAACAGTGGCTTAACTTCAGCATATTTCAGCCATTCGGGAAATATTCCACTGATAAACGACTGGTTACACAGATAGCTTAATATGTTACTTAGCTCAGAATCACATTCTTTAATTAACTTTGTTGATATTTCATCATACCCACTAGATGTTTTTGATTTTAAAGATTTTATGATGGACATTATTTCTGTTGGGGTAGTGAGGGTCAAATTCATATTATGGAAGTTACTTGAAATGTCTGGTCTAAGGTAATCCATAGCAGCATCTACCGAACCTGACAACCCCATCTTTTCAGTAACAGTTATAAAATGTTTGTTAAAAAGTTCTGCAACACTATACACATCTGTCACCAATGCATCATTTACTCTTAATGCTATTTGTTCCTCTTCATGTCTGGTTCTACCGGTCTCCTCCTTCACTATATCCCATATTGTCTTTATTTTGTTATCTGATATGACTATCTTTTCCTTGTAATATATTTGCTTTGACATCCGTATTACAGTCTTTAATATTTTGCAGTATTTCTTATAATGTGCTATAGCATCAACATTGGAAATGTTTCGGATTGACAGATACAGTTTTCTTTTTGTTTTACAAGATACCCCTATTCCTCGAGTAATCCATGGCTTCTTTGTAGACTTTGCTCTAACCTTGGTAAGTTTTGGGGGAAAGCAGTGTTCAAATAAGGTAAGCACTTTATTAGCAAAAATGTTATATTTTTCATTCATGCCATGAGCACTGTAAACATCAGTCCAGTGAATGTCTCTGAGGAGTGTCCTAAAATAATCAATTTTTGGCTTACTGATTACCCTCTTGAGCTCAGATTTAACAGATTTTATATCCTGTTCAGTATTAACATTTAACAGAAGGAACTGCATGTCATGGTCTGAGAGGCCATTGACTATTGGTTTTGTAATATAATTTTGTTCATTTGACTTTTCTATAAAGATATTATCAATGGCTGTTTGTGAGCAAGTGGTTATCCTAGTGGGGAACTTTACTGTGGGAATTAAGTTGAATGATAGTGTTACTAACTCAAATAGGTTCTTATTGGGAGAGTCTTTAAGGAAATCTACATTGAAATCACCAGCAACCACTATTTCTTTGTTTTTGGTTGTTAAATGGGCCAGTACAGCTTCAAGGTGGTTTACAAACAGATTAAAGTTACCTGCAGGTGCTCGATATACACTTAATATTATGAAAGATTTTTTGTGAAAATCTAATTCTGTTGCACATGCTTCCATATGCTGTTCTAGGCAAAATTTATGAATGTCTATGTTCTTAAATTTATGACAGTTCCTGATGAATGTGGCAACTCCTCCTTTCTCAATTTCTGATCTACAATAGTGAGATGCTAACCTAAACCCTGTAACACTTAAAAGTTCTATACCAGTGGTCACATGATGTTCAGAGAGGCAGATTATGTCAGCTGGGTTTGAAGACTCTAATTCATCTATGCAGATAGTTAATTCATTAATTTTATTTCTCAGTCCTCGAATATTTTGATGCAATAAAGATAGCTGACATTTCACATTGACTGACTTGAAATTGGATGGAGTTAAAATATCTGCTGACAGTTGAAAATTCTTAACCAATGGCTGTTTATGTTGATGTAATAAGCTGGAATTATGTTTTTTGATTTCTTTCTCAAACTGAAGGTTTGTCTCAGTTCTAACCTCTCTTAAAATTTGTTTTCTTTCTGTCCTCCCTACCTTAAAAAAGGGTCTTTTCTGAATCCTATAACCACTGGTATTTTACCACTCATGACAGTGCCTCCCCCCTTTAACTTTCCTGCTATTTCCCCAGCCAATTTACCCTTCCCCTTCCTGTTGAGGTGAAGGCCATGCCTAGTATAATCCCACCTACTGACAGAATCAACATGAACCACACCAATGTGTGACCCCGCACCCGACATGAGCAGCCGTTCCAGCTCCAAATTAACTCTCTTGACAGAAGAGTTCAAATGAGGTCGGTCATGGCGCCCAAGAACAGGTACAAACTCAACACTGGTATGCCTCGATGCTGATGCAATCTTCGCCAGGTCACACTCTATGCTGTACCCAGGATCTCTGTCAGTACTGTTACCTGCCCCACCCACTATAACCACGGTGTCTTCCTTAGTGAAATCTTTGCAAAGTGATCCTAAATCCTCTGTCACCTGCTCCAGACCAGCACTAGGTTTAAAAAAATTGGTGACCTGGTATTCTGATCCTAGTTCATCCTGCAAGAGTTGGCCAACACCTCTTCCATGGGAACTACCTAACAACAACACTTTCTTTCTCTTTACTGATTTCCCTACATTCTTACTTTTCAATTTGCTGCTGAAAGTTTGTTGTGCCCTGTCTACACCTGTAACTGCTTGAGGCTCACCAGCTTCTAACTGAAGCAACAGGTCAAATCTATTTTCCACATTCACCATAAAGCTGTCAGACAAAGTTCTAGGCCTGTTCCTCCTGTTGCCTGTTGCCACTTCCCACCTCTCTTTACCCTTCTCCCTCCTTAACCTGTCAAGATCTCCCCTGGCCTTGTCTAACTCAGCCTGAAGGGCAGCAATTTTCCCCTCCTGTTCCAGTATCTTCCTATCTCTACTACAAATCCTACAAAACCACTGATGAGTCTCATTTACTTCCCCTGTTCCCACGCCACTACAGTCACCCACATGGAAAAAACTACAGCACCCATCACACCAAAGCCCCGACCTAACAATTCTACGGCAAGTCAAGCACTTTTCACTCATGATAAATGTAATAATTTATTAAGAATAAGTCAGTTAAATTACAGATAAACACGAAAATATGGTTACACAAATTTGGCCTATACGCAACTGTGTGTAAACAAAAACAAAAGTGCAAAGTTTCTGAAACAACAAGTTAAACTTTACGCTACTTTCCGGAAATGCTAGTTAAATAATGAAGAGGTACGCTAAGTTAAATTGCTGGAGAGAGCAAGGAACAACTAAACGAAATTCTATAGATTTGCTGCAGCAGAACGTAAACAGAAAATACGACTGTACGGTCTTTTCGCGTTTTCTGCTATATTACGTAATGAGAAATGAAACCTTTAATGGTACACTTAAACGGCACACTAATACACTTATTTACCACGTAATCAGTACTAATCTATGTGTTTTATAATCTAAAATAACTTATCTTTACGAGAACACCAAACCTCGCGCTAGTCGTTCACCTGTAGGTATGGTTTGTATGCTGTGCCAAATTCATCGAAGAATCTCTCTTACCTATAAAGAAAAGTGTACCTATAGCAACAAATGCTGCCAATAGTGAGTGAAAAAACGTCACATACAAAAAAAGTTTGTTTTAGAACTTCCATTGTTTAGAGTGTGAATCCTGAATCCTTCCTGGTCATGCTGACAAAGTTTTATGAATGTATTTGTAAAAGTATAGACAGTGTCCTGTGGTGCCTCCCCTGCTCAAAGTCGGCCTGTTTGACGTCCTACCGCCTTAAGACATTTGTCCCACTTCGAGACGAGACAGTCAGTTCATATTCTGTAAAACGCGGTCGCCTGCTGACAGATCCACATCCGCACCAGCTCTTGCACTTCCTCTTCCGACTGAATCCGACGTCCACGCATGTCTTTCGCCTCGCCAAAGACTCGAAAATCCCATCGTGAAAGATCCAGGCCGTACGGGGGATGTTGCAGCGTTTCGCGACCTAACCGCTGAAGCGTAGCCTTCGTCCGATTCGCAGTGTAGGGACGGGCGCTACGGTGTGCAACTCTGCTCGTCGAGTCCATCGAATGCAGAATCACAGCCAATGTGCGGCGCTACGAAGACACTATGCAGAAACCGTGACGCGTCGTAAAGTCAAAATGTTCAGGAAAGCTGTAGGACGAAGTCTCCCTGTTGTGCGATAAGGGCCGCCCCCCACACTGCTAACCGGACGAAGGCTACACTTCGGCGGTTTGGGTCGGGAACATCTCCTTACGGCCTTGATCTTTCACCGTGTGATTTTCACGTCTTTGGTGGCCTGAAAAAAGGCACACGAGGGTGTCTGTTTCAGTAGGACGGGCAAGTGCAAGAGTGTGTGCAGATGCCCGCGTTTTGCAAAATAGAAATTGGTCGTTTCATCACACAGTGGTATAAATGTATTAACATGGGTGGCGATTGTCTTCGTGTGGAATCATTCTATGGACTCGTTGTGGCGGGAGTTACGTTTTCATTTGACTGTCCCTTAAAATTGTAATGAAGTTAATTAAAATATTCAGTACAGAGATGGGGTTTAGATTTCCACAATTTACAATAGGTAAGTACTGCCCGTTTAGACAACTTTCTAGCTGCTGTGCGCCCGATTGGTTTTAGCTGCTTGTTTCGATACTGACTGGAATTCCGTCTTCTGAATCTCGTGTCGGTGCATCTATCAACTGTGTCCGAAATATTGTGAGCTACATTTTCCATCCCCTCGCATCTTGGAATACATATAACACATTCGCCACATCCTAAAACAGATAGAATGCTGATTTTCGATATCATTTTACTGTCTCCCTCGATGGAGCGCAATATGTACTGATCTGATCAGTAAGATCAACAGGAAGAAAGGAAGATTGGGTTAATGTCCCGTAGGCATCGAG
Organism: Schistocerca americana; assembly: GCF_021461395.2. NCBI lineage: Eukaryota > Metazoa > Arthropoda > Insecta > Orthoptera > Acrididae > Schistocerca > Schistocerca americana. The sequence goes on along the minus strand of NC_060122.1, from coordinate 127,026,554 downwards.
GTGATTAGAGACGGAGCACAAGCTCGGATTGTGTCAAAAGTATATGGAAGGAAATCGACCGTGCCCTTTCAAAGGAATCCTACCGTCCTTCACCTGGAGCGATTTAGGAAAATAATGGTAAACTTAAATCTGAATGGCCAGACACGGGTTTGAACCGTCGTCAGTAAGGTAAACAGCTTTTCTCATATTATATTCAGTAACAATTTTTGGATTTCCAAAATCCGTAGCCGGCCGCGGTGGCCGTGCGGTTCTAGGCGCTGCAGTCCGGAACTGTGGTACTGCTACGGTCGCAGGTTCGAATCCTGCCTCGGGCATGGATGTGTGTGATGTCCTTAAGTTAGTTAGGTTTAAGCAGTTCTACGTTCTAGGGGACTGATTACCTAAGATGTTAAGTCCCATAGTGCTCAGAGCCATTTGAACCAAAATCCGTCTTCTGGATGTCACTTTTTCCATTTAACTCGAATACCTGGTCGAAAGAACCAACGCTTCTTTTCTCTTTCATTTCAAGACCACAATTCCTAGGACAGTTGTCGTTCGCAATCACTTCTGGCTATTTCAGTTTGTTCACTACAATTTCTATGGGAATTCCATTGCGATTTAGGCGAAGAGTACCAACCGCATGAGTATTTTTTGTCATGAGTTTGCCTGTCAAATCTCTACTGGTATACCGCTTATCGGTTTAAAGGGTTCCTGGTGGTGAGGTGAAACTAATCTCCGCCAGCCGCTGTGGCCGAGTGGTTCTAGGCGCTTCTGTCAGAAACCGCGCCGATGCTACGGTCGCAGGTTCGAATCCTGCCTCGGGCATCGATGTATGTGATGTTCTCAGTTAGGTGTAAGTCTGGGAGACTGATGACCTCAGTAGTTAAGTCCCATTGTGTTTAGAACCATTTGAAACTATTTTGCTCAGCGATGCGAAAGCATCCGTCTGGCCCTGTTTTTAATGGTTTGATCCTTTACATTATCTACAAGTTCCTGATTAATCTCCCGATCAAACTTCAGATTAAATGCATGATATTCTAGTGATGTTCTATAATGACATAGCGAGGTTTGGTGTCACAATGAGATATATTAATTTAAGGAACAAAAAAAAAAATCCAATGGTCAAATATTACGACAGTACATAGCAAGTAGTAATTAGTTGACAAAGTTGAAGTGGGGACCTTTTCAAACCGTTGTAGCTTCCTTTTCTCTATTGTGAGTGGGCTGATTATCCGAACAGATTGCTAACTCGCTAACTTGGGGAACAGTGGTCGCCGGCCGCGGTGGCCGTGCGGTTCTGGCGCTGCAGTCCGGAACCGCGGGACTGCTACGGTCGCAGGTTCGAATCCTGCCTCGGGCATGGATGTGTGTGATGTCCTTAGGTTAGTTAGGTTTAAGTAGTTCTAAGTTCTAGGGGACTGATGACCTAAGATGTTAAGTCCCATAGTGCTCAGAGCCATTTGAACCATTTTTGAACTGTGGTCGGGGTGGGGTGGGTGGTAGCAGAACTCATCTAAGAATCCCATTTGTACGTCAGATCCACCCTGGGCACAGTGCGTGGAGCTACGGTGATTGCGTCGTCATAAAATTTTTCAGAAGGTGATTTATTCTAGAATAGTATCTCACCTTGGCGACAGTAACATCCTCAAGAAATCACAGTTTGGGTTTCAGAAGGGTAGCTCTACTGAGAATGCCATTTACATGTTACACCAGATATTACAAACATTACGTAACAAAATACCATCGATAGGTATTTTCTATGACCTATCCAAGGCATTTGATTGTGTGAATCATAGTATACTCCTAGATAAGTTGAAGTTTTATAGGACTGATGGTATAGCCAACCAACGGATCATGTCATATCTAACCAAAAGAGTGCTGAAAGTTGTACTTAACAGTAATTCAACCAACAGAGAACAGGCAAATAATTCTGACTGGGGCGAAATCACGTGTGGGGGTTCCACAAGGCGCAATCTTTGGTACGCTACAGTTTCTCGTATGTAAATGATCTACCGTCTAATGTACAACAACCAGAATTTTGCAGATGACACCAGTATTGTAATGGTCTCACCCTGAATTTCACAAAAACTCATCATACTCAGCTCTGCACCTCTAGGGGTACTGCACCAGTGATAAGTATGACACATGGTGATGAAATAATACATATGGTGGAAACTTCAAAGTTCTTACACTTCCATATTGACCAGAATTTAAATTGGAAAAAACACATTTTGTAACTCCCAAAACAACTTAGTTCAGCCACATTTGGACCTAGAATCATAGCAAATTTTTGGGAGAGAGAGATATCACTAAGTTGACATGTTTTGCTTATTTTGATTCAGTAATGTCACATGGAATAACGTTCTGGGGTAACGCATAGTTAAGAAAGGTCTCCATTGCCCAAAAACGTGCTGTAAGAATTATATGTGGTGCTCACCCTCGACCATCTTGTAGACATCTGTTTAAGGTGTTGGGCGTTCTGACAATTGCCTCACAGTATATTTATTGCCTCAAGAAGTTTTTTGTAAATAATCCACTACAGTTCAAAAGGAACAGTGAGTTAAATAATTAGAAACTAGAAGAAAAAATGACATTCGTTACTCAATATTAAGGTTGTCTTTAGCACAGAAAAGGGTGTACAACATTGCAACAAAACGTTTTGACCACTTACCCATTGATATAAAATGTCTAACAAGCAGCAAGGTAAAATTTTAAAATAAATTGAGAAACTTTCACCTTTACAACTCCTTCTATTCCGTAGAGGAGTTTCTACACTCCTGGAAATTGAAATAAGAACACCGTGAATTCATTGTCCCAGGAAGGGGAAACTTTATTGACACATTCCTGGGGTCAGATACATCACATGATCACACTGACAGAACCACAGGCACATAGACACAGGCAACAGAGCATGCACAATGGCGGCACTAGTACAGTGTATATCCACCTTTCGCAGCAATGCAGGCTGCTATTCTCCCATGGAGACGATCGTAGAGATGCTGGATGTAGTCCTGTGGAACGGCTTGCCATGCCATTTCCACCTGGCGCCTCAGTTGGACCAGCGTTCGTGCTGGACGTGCAGACTGCGTGAGATGACGCTTCATCCAGTCCCAAACATGCTCAATGGGGGACAGATCCGGAGATCTTGCTGGCCAGGGTAGTTGACTTACACCTTCTAGAGCACGTTGGGTGGTACGGGATACATGCGGACGTGCATTGTCCTGTTGGAACAGCAAGTTCCCTTGCCGGTCTAGGAATGGTAGAACGATGGGTTCGATGACGGTTTGGATGTACCGTGCACTATTCAGTGTCCCCTCGACGATCACCAGTGGTGTACGGCCAGTGTAGGAGATCGCTCCCCACACCATGATGCCGGGTGTTGGCCCTGTGTGCCTCGGTCGTATGCAGTCCTGATTGTGGCGCTCACCTGCACGGCGCCAAACACGCATACGACCATCATTGGCACCAAGGCAGAAGCGACTCTCATCGCTGAAGACGACACGTCTCCATTCGTCCCTCCATTCACGCCTGTCGCGACACCACTGGAGGCGGGCTGCACGATGTTGGGGCGTGAGCGGAAGACGGCGTAACGGTGTGCGGGACCGTAGCCCAGCTTCATGGAGACGGTTGCGAATGGTCCTCGCCGATACCCCAGTAGCAACAGTGTCCCTAATTTGCTGGGAAGTGGCGGTGCGGTCCCCTACGGCACTGCGTAGGATCCTACGGTCTTGGCGTGCATCCGTGCGTCGCAGCGGTCCGGTCCCAGGTCGACGGGCACGTGCACCTTCCGCCGACCACTGGCGACAACATCGATGTACTGTGGAGACCTCACGCCCCACGTGTTGAGCAATTCGGCGGTACGTCCACCCGGCCTCCCGCATGCCCACTATACGCCCTCGCTCAAAGTCCGTCAACTGCACATACGGTTCACGTCCACGCTGTCGCGGCATGCTACCAGTGTTAAAGACTGCGATGGAGCTCCGTATGCCACGGCAAACTGGCTGACACTGACGGCGGCGGTGCACAAATGCTGCGCAGCTAGCGCCATTCGACGGCCAACACCGCGGTTCCTGGTGTGTCCGCGGTGCCGTGCGTGTGATCATTGCTTGTACAGCCCTCTCGCAGTGTCCGGAGCAAGTATGGTGGGTCTGACACACCGGTGTCAATGTGTTCTTTTTTCCATTTCCAGGAGTGTATGTTTGTAATGTGTAAAAGGTGGTTAGTAGGAACTGCTAACTCTATCTCTATACTTGTTTTCACTTCGGGGGGAAAAGTAATTATATGGTGATGTTTAGAGTACAAACAGATGTACAAATTAATTTGCAATTTTTGACTCGTTTCGCATCATGACTGTTTATAGCGCAAAATGATTCATGGAAGATGAAAATCCGTAGTTTCCAGCAGTTGCAGAATACTTTAGCAAACGTTTGTCTCAGTTCGTCCTAACTCAGTTATCGGCAATGGGCATCATTGCAGGCTGCAGTCAGGATCGTTAGCCGGCCCGACGAGCTGCAGGCGTGGAGATGTTCCGATAAGTTGCGACATGGAAAGCGAGCTATACGGACCGGCACAACGAATCAGCACCTACAAAACTCCGTCCGGGCTCCCGAGACAGTGATAATTCTCATCTCGACCAGATGTCCAATCTCTAAGTCTTCTCTCACAGCTGGTCCGGTATAGAATCCGCCTAGAAAATTCTGTCTCTCCATAAACTCTGAAAAATTAAGATGCGCCGACCCCACCGAGCCGGATGACTGCCAATAGCGGCCAGTCGAGGATACAAACTAACGCGCAACAAGCCCTGCAGATCACCATGAAAAATCGTACTTCAATTGAGAGGCTTGCCGCCCACCCCCAAAGTCGTGGCGCCTTCCTTTGTTGGCAAGTGTAGCCAGCTGTCAGCCAGTCAGCTTGCTCTTCGAAAGCGCGCGCGGGAAGACCGCAGCGTGGGAAGAGTAACCGACAAGGCACAACACCATGCCCACGGGAGGCCCTGCTGCCAACGAGTCGAGATTCTCAGACTACGTCGATACAATGCCCAACAGCCCTAGCACCTAGCACAGGGAGCACGGCGTCGCGCTGGGAGAATCCACGCTCGATCGTGCACCCCCCACTTGTTGTAAATCTATTATCATCTACATCTATATCTGCATCATACTCTGCAAGCCTCCTAATGGTGTGTGGCGGAGGGTATTTTCGCTACCACTATCTGATTCCTCCAACCTTGTTCCACTCCCGAATAAAAAAATGGTTCAAATGGCTCTGAGCACTATGGGACCTAACATCTATGGCCATCAGTCCCCTAGAACTTAGAACTACTTAAACCTAACTAACTTAAGGACAGCACACAATACCCGGTCATCACGAGGCAGAGAAAATCCCTGACCCCGCCGGGAATCGAACCCGGGAACCCGGGCGCAGGAAGCGAGAACGCTACTGCACGACCACGAACTGCAGATACTCCCGAATAGTGTGTGGGAATAATGATTGACGGTATTGACACTAATTTCTCGAATTTTCTCCTCGTGATCAATATGCGAGATGTATGTGGGCGGACTCCTTCTGAAAAGTCCTGTCCCAAAATTTAAGTAGTAAATCTCTCCGTGACGTCTGTACTGTAACGTCTGCCAGTGGAGTTTGGTTAGTATCTCCGTAACGCTGTCTCGCCAGCTAAACGATTCCGTGATTAAACACGCCGGTCTTCTTTGGATCTTCTCTATCTCCTCTGTGAGTCCTACCTGATAGTGATCCCAGATAGATGAACAATACTCAAGAATCGGGCGAACGAGAGCCTTAAAAGTCACTTTTCCTTAAGATTCTTCTGATGAATCTGAGTCTGGTATCTGCTTTTCCCACTATCTGTTTCATGTGGTTATTCCACTTAAGGTCGTTCTAAATAGTTACCCCTCGTTATTTGACCGCAGACGCTGTCTCCAGCTGTTTGTCATCAACAGAGTAGATGTACAGTAGTGGATTTCTTTTACCAGGTATGCGCAATTTGTAACATTTATTTACGTTCAGGGTCAACTGCCAGAGCCTGCACCATTCATCATTTTTCTCTAGGTCGTTCTGAAAATTCTTACTTTACTCTGGCGTTGCTACTGTAGACAACTGCATCATCTACAAATAGCCTTAAAGGGCATCAGACGCTTTCTGCTACATCATTTATATATACTATAAACAGCCACGGTGCTACCACACTTCCCTGTGGTACTCCGGATATTACCTTTACATCTGTCGATACAGTTACGTTACGATCGACGTAGCCGCGCGGTATTAGCAGAGCGGTCTGAGACGCTGCAGTCATGGACTGTGCGGCTGATCCCGGCCGAGGTACGAGTCCTCCCTCGGGCATGGGGATGTGTGTGTGTGTGTGTGTGTGTGTGTGTGTGTGTGTGTGTGTGTGTGTGTTTGTCCTTAGGATAATTTAGGTTAAGTAGTGTGTAAGCTTAGGGACTGATGACCTTAGCAGTTAAGTCCCATAAGATTTCACACACATTTGAACATTTTTTTAAGAACGACGTGTTGAGTTCTATCTGCAAGAAAGTCTGCAGGCCAACATGAACGCCGTTGTCCACTGCGTTGTGGATCCCATGGAGGAACAGAGCGAGCTGAGTTTCGCAGGATCTGTGTTTGTGAAACACATGTTGATTTTTATCGAGGAGATGTTCATTTTTCAAACAAGTCATAATTTTTTAGCATAAAACATGTTCCATAATTCTGCAACAGATTGATGTGAACGATATAAGTCTATAATTATGTGCATGTGTTTTACGGCCTTTCTTATAAACGGGAATGATCTGTTCTTTTCTCCAGTCGTTAAGCACGTTCCATTGTTCCAGTGATCTACGATAAATTACTGCTACAAGAGGAGCAAGTTCTTTCGCGTAATCTTTATAGAATCTTATACGTATCTCATTTGGTCCTGACGCCTTTCCACTATTAAGCGATTGTAGTCACTTTTCAGTTCCACGATAGGTTATCTCAATATCTGCCATTTAGACGTTCGTACGACGATTGAAATGAAGGACAGTGTTACGATCTTCCGTGGTGAAACAGCAGCGGAAGACCGAATTCAGTGTATCGGCCATCCCTCTATTATTTTACGTTTGGGTGCCGGTGTGGTCGCTGAGAGAATGAACAGATGATTTTGACCTACTTACTGATTTTACGTACGTCCAAAATCTCTTAAGAGTTTTTACTCAGGTCGGCTGACAACGTTTTACTTTCAAAGTCATTGAACGCTGCTCACATTGCTCTCCTTACGCTCATTTTCGCTTTGTTCAGCTTTTGCTCGTCAGCTAGGTTCTTCCTTATCTTGAATCTGAGATGAAGTGCTCTTAGTTTACCTAGCGAGCTTTACCATTCCTTAAAACCTTACTCGGTACATACTTGTCTGGGGCATATTGAACGATGCCTTTGAATTTTTTCCATTTGTTCTCCACATCTTCATCCTCAACACCGAATATTTGATGCTGACTGCTGAGATATTCTGAAATTTGTATCCTGTCATCCTTGCTAAGCAAATATATCTTCCTACCATAGATGCTGTCACAGCCTTATGATCACTGATACATTCCTCTACGTTAACTGATTCAATAAGTTCTGGTCTGTTTGTTGCCAGGAGGTCTAAGACGTTACCCTCACGAATTGCTTCTCTATCTGTCTTCTCAAGGTAACTTTCGGACAAGGCATCCAGAACAATGCCACACGAATCCCAGTCTCTGGCACCAATTTTGATGGCATAACACTCCCAGTCTATACCTGGCAAGTTGAAGTCACTCCCTATTACCACGGCATGGTCAGGAAAATTACTAATGATATTCTGCAAGTTCTGTCCGGAGCGCTCCTGACCCAGGGGGACTATAAAAGCATCCGATCACCATTTCTGACCGTTCTTTGATACTCATTTTCACTCAGATTGATTCGCATTCGGAATACGTGATAACCTCCCTAGTTTTTATCGCTTTTTTTACTGCAATAAACACACAGCCACCATTATTGGCGACAAACCTATCCTTACGATAAACATTCCAATCTGAACATAGGATTTCGTTGTCATTGTCGTCTAGTTTCAACCAGCTTTCTGTTCTCAATAGTATCCGTGCATTATAACTTTCAGTAATCGATACTAATTCTGGGACTTTTCCTTGGATGCTCCTGCAGTTTACTAAAATCATATTAACCTTTTCTACCTCTGATCTGCGAGGACTAAGATTCTGAGGTCTTTGTGGCTGATCTAACAGGCAAATCGTCTTTGATCCCAAGGTTGGGGTTTTCTAACCTAAAAAGTCCCCTGTGCACGCCGCAAGTACTCCCCTACCCTAGCAGCCGCTTCCTGCGTGTAGCGCACGCCTTCTTGGCTCCTTCAGTGGTCTACACGAATCTCATTGCCTTCCATCAGACCGAGGGAAGACCTGGGTTACCCGGTCACCGAGGACGCCTTCGAAAGAGACAGCGCCCGACCACCGCCATAGTCACCTAGGCTCAACCATCCTGGAACTTGGTGGAGGCAGTCGCACACAGCTGCTTCGTCCTGCGTTTCTCTCCCACACAGACCTTCGAAAATATAGTAAAATAAGTGACTCACCACCCGAATCAATCCGAGCAAAGAGTAGTTAAATACCTTGACACCCGACCAACTTCAGTCGACACTACTGTCTGGCGCAGTTGTTATATTGGTTACTGCTGCGTGACGCCTCACCGGCACGTCTGCACACGCAGAGAAAAGAATTCAGCTTATGGCAAGTGACATCGGTCCTTGCAAGAGTGTGTGTATCACTAACACTTACCTGCGTCGTTTCTTTGGTTCGAGCTCGCGAAATATATACACTTATTACGCTGTCGCAGGACGGCGAGCAGGAAACCCTCAAGTGCATCGTCGAGATGGAGGGTGCACTAAGCACGGTACTTAGCTATTACATTTAATTGTGGTAGTTAGATATTTGGTGACAAGTAAAGCTTCCTAAAATTTTCAGTAATTAGTCTGAATGCCAGGACAAGTCCTTTTTGAGACTATATCAACTTTTCTTTTAGAATGTGCAATCATGTTGTTTATTTTCTTCTTTCAGCTTGGTGGGGATACTTATAAAACTGTAACTTCATAAGACTGCATACATATGTGTCGTAGTCCAGAAGGACCGATCAGCAGTGGTACAACGTAGTTTGCAAGATTGTAAATAGTTGTCTGCCCTTTGGCTCATAGATTAAGAAATCTAGACACAGTAGATGATTGAGAAGGTGGTATCTCATTTTTTTATTGTTTTATGCAGATTAGTGGGAGTTATAAAGTCAAATACAAATTTCGTATGCCTTCGTAATAATTTTTTATGTTGTTGAACAAATGTTATGTCAATCGGAGCGTTGGGAATGACTACCGACACGGTTCGCATTAGTAATGTATAGGGGGTGGATTGAAGAGCGCAGCCGAATGTCCGGGAATCAGTTTAGGAAGTCGCCTGCAGCATGCGACGCTGCCGAGTCAGCGGTCAAGGACGAGCAGCGGCCCAGCCTAGCGTGTGGAGGGCCACCCTACACTCCGGCAAGGGTCACTGGCATGTGGCTCGATGGTAGTAAACAAGCGGGGCGGCCTCCTCTGCTTACCTGTCCGCGTTACCGTGGCAGCTGGAGGAGCGGGGGGTGGGGGTGGGGGGAATTTCAGCTGGAGTAAAAGCAAGCATGGGGCAGATTGTGTGGTGCCTGTGTGGATGCTCAACCTAGTGACACCCCACCACAGTGAGGAACAATCACGGGCGCAGGAGATTCTTGCTGGTTATCATATTCTGCAGCGACTCCACCTCTAGTGTCACACGAAGATCTCTGCATGAGTAAATACCATTTCATTTAATGTACTCGGGCAACAGGCTGCACTGCAAGCACAACGCTGCCCTGTGCTGAGCAACTGTGGACCCTTACATTTTTAGTTTTTCTCCTCACCTACAAAGACCACACCTGTGCTATCGACAATGAATATGCATCGATGAGCTGCTTTGACTCTGCAGGCAATAACTGCTGAGATTAGAGTTGAACAGGTCTACACTGCCGACAAGTACATATTACAGTATAACAACTTCAGTCATTTGAACATGGTTACAACATGGGCCTGCGGGAGGCTGGACGGACAGGTTGTTGCACGTGTTCGGCGTAATGTATCAGTGCTTCTTTCAACAGTCGCCTGTGGAACATTCCCACTCCCGTAGACCAAGTTATGGACGTCCACGTAGTACACACACACATTAAAATCAACGCATTGTGAGAGCAGCAGTGGTCGACCTAATATCATTCGGGGAAGAATTCTGAGCACAAGGTTGAACCTGATGTGTCCCCATTGGCCACTGGCAACCGTTTGCTTTCAGTGGGACTGAGATCACGTGTGCGTCTGGCCAGGCTACGGTGACACTGACATCGCGACTCTGCCAAGCTTGGCTACACTGGCGCTGTGAAAGAATCGACTGGAGGGCGAAATGGCGCTCTGCTGTGTTCAGTGGGGAGAGTATATTCTGTCAGCATGTGAGTTTTTGACGTACACGAGTACAGCGTGGACCTGGGGAGAGGTCAGTTCAGTGCGTTCACGGTACGCAGGTCCTATCCTAGGCTTCACAGTGTGAGAGTCCATCAGGTAAAACTCGCGATCACATTCGGTGTTTCTGAAGGCAGGACAGAGCACCAGCACACTGCATTTCATGACATACGTTCATGGCTTGTAGAAAATATACTAACGCTAAATCACAGTAAGACTCAGTTTTTACAGTTTCTAACACACAAATCAACAAAACCCCAAGTTTTAATTTCACAGAATGGGTATATGATTAGTGAAACCGAATGGTTCAAATTTCTGGATATTCAGATAGACAGTAAGCTATCGTGGAAAGCCCATCGTGGAAAGCCCACGTTGAGGATCTTGTTCAAAGACTTAATATTGCCATTTTTACTATTCGAACGGTATCTGAAGTAAGTGAGCTTTCGACACTTATATTAGTCCACTTTGCTTATTTTCATTCGCTTGTGTCGTATGGTATTATATTTTGGGGTAGCTCCTCCCATTCTAAAAGGATAGTTCTCGCTTGTGTTCTTCAGTGAGGTCATTTTGTATGGGTACATATGGAGGTCACTTTTAAGAATGCGTTGAACGGAGCGTCTGGATATTCCCAATTGCACTGCTGCCTTTCACCACGATTTCCCGGGTCTTCTCTGTACAGCAAACTCGTACCGCTTCAATATTCTCCGGCGAACAACCCGGCTTAGGCCGAGGTCGCTTCGCTTCCAATACTGTTCCTTCCTGTATCAATTTATCGTACAACCTGTGGATGGTCTTCTTGCAAGGGACCCATCGTGCGTTAAACTGTTGTCGAAAACGCCTCTGAGTCACAACAAGGCTTCTCGTTTCATGAAAAAGTAACACAATTGCCGATCGTTGCTGTGTCGTCAGTTTTCCATTGTGAGCCATTGCCGCTTACTAGTCTCCTAGCGGCAGTATCGTGAATTACACGTCATTTCGTAACTCATTTGTTTTTCCAAGATCTGCTGGTACTGCTGTAGAGATCCCTGCGGGATATCTGATGTGCGTCGTAAATTGTGAAAGAAACAATTGCTAGCACATTTCATGCACCACCCTGTAGTTGATGGATCGGAATAAAAGTGGTACAGCGGCTAGACAATTAAGTTAGCTTCGTCGGAAACAAAGAATCATGCCAATACGTTCAGTAGATTTGAAGTTACCGTACCGCGTGATAAAAAATACATTTCGAGAAAAACGCGTTTGAAGTTTTGACTACATACAAATGCCATATTGTGCAACTTATGTTCAATCTTCTGTTCCGGGTCCATAAACTAGTCCTTCCTCTTCCTCACAGAGGGCGTTCTGCTCGATATGGACCATCCTGCGCTGCTCCAGAGCCACTCGTACGGCCGGTGACAAGAGGTTTTCGGCCGCTTGAATCCGGTGGTCGTCCGAATGCTTGGCGAACTGCGTCGAATAGAGTTCCAGGGTGACGTACATCGTTGTCACGGTCTTCAGAATTTCTGAATTGCTGAATACCCTTCGTTGAAGCTGCTCACTGTCAGGAAAGTCGCAATCTCCACAGCCTTCGCGCCAGAATGCAAATACTTGGGGGCTAACTTCCAAACACACGCGTTCAAACTTTCATCTGAATTTTGCGTGTTTCCTCCCAAGCACCGCTACAATAACCCGTTCTCCGAAAGAAAAAAAATGGTGCGTGAAAAAGACAGATTTCAAGCCGGTGCATTCTTTGTTCAACCGCGAATAACAAACATTTCCGTTCCGTATTCGGAAAAACCGTTTCAATGGTGGATTCTAAACACTTTTATTGATCCAAAAATGCAACTAAAAAATCGATTTTTTGAACCAAAAGATAGTAATCCTTCCCGTAAGCATTCAGTTTTACATACAATATAACATTTATAGAGTAGATCATTTTAGACCAAAAGTACAACGTACTGAACTTCATTGACGTCATGTTTTTATAAGGTCCATTCACAAAAATGTAACTACCGCCAACACTCTACGTCAACGTGCAATAACCACTCACAGACGGCAGTTGCCAATACTAGCAGTGGAGGGTATATGAAGCATGTCGGGGAGGACGCAGTAAACGGTGCAGTTGTCGTCGTAATGTGGAGCCCAAGTCCAATACGGCACGAACATGGTCATTCGGTCCAAGGGTGGAAGCATTTCCTAAAAGGGTAGATTTGTCAATTATTTGTGTGCCGTCGTGGTTAAAGTAAACTGAAGCACCAAAGAAACTGGTATAGGCATGCGTATTCAAATACAGAGATATGTAAACAGGCAGAATACGGCAGTGCGGTCGGCAACACCTATATAAGACTTCAAGGGTTTGGCGCAGTTGTTATATCGCCTACTGCTGCTACAAAAAAAAAAAAAAAAAAAAAAAAAAAAAAAAAAAAAAAAAAAATGGTTCAAATGGCTCTGAGGACTATGCGACTTAACTTCTGAGGTCATCAGTCACCTAGAACTTAGAATTAATTAAACCTAACTAACCTAAGGACATCACACTCATCCATACCCGAGGCAGGATTCGAACCTGCGACTGTAGCGGTCGCCCGGCTCCAGACTGTAGCGCCTAGAACCGCACGGCCACTTCGGCCGGCACTGCTGCTACAGTGGCAGGTTATAAAGATGTAAGTGAGTTTGAACGTGGTGTTATAGTCGGGCACGAATGATAGGACACATCATCTCCGAGGTAGCTATGAAGTGGGGATTTTCCCGTACGATCATTTTACATCGCTGCGACCAAAAAATGTCCTGCAAGAACGCGACGAATGACGACTAAAGACGTTCAGCGTGACAGAAGTGCAACCCTTCCGCAAATTGCTGCAGATTTCAATGCTGGGCCATCAACAAGTGTCAGCGTGGGAACCATTCAACGAAACGTCATCGATACGGGCTTTCGGAGCCGAAGGCCCACTCGTGTTCCCTTGATGAATGCATAACAGAAAGCTTTCGCCTCGCCTGGGCTCATCAACACCGACATTGGACTGTTGATGACTGCGTGGTTGGACGAGTCTCGTTACAAATTGTATCGATCGGATAGACGTGTACGGGTATGGAGACAACCTCATGAGTCCATGTACTCTGCCTGTCAGCAGGGGACTGTTGAAGCTGGTGGCAGCTCTGTAATGATGTGGGGCGTGTGCAGCTGTAGTGATATGGGACCCCTGATAAGTCTAGACATGACTCTGACAGGTGACACGTATGTCAGCATCCTACCTGATCACCTGCACCAATTCATGTCCATTGCGCATTCAGACGGGCAATTCCATTAGGACAATGCGACACCACACACCTCCAGAATTGCTACAGAGTGGCTGCAGGAACACTTTTCTGAGCTTAAACACTTCCGCTGGCCATCAGACTCCCCAGACATGAACATTATTCAGCATATCGGGGATGCCTTACAACGTGCTGTTCTCCAACGCCTGGTATTCTTACGGATTTATGGACAGCCCTGCAGGTTCAAAAATGGCTCTGAGCACTATGGGACTCAACTGCTGTGGTCATAAGTCCCCTAGAACTTAGAACTACTTAAACCTAACTAACCTAAGGACATCACACACATCCATGCCCGAGCAGGATTCGAACCTGCGACCGTAGCGGTCGTGCGGTTCCAGACTGTAGCGCCTTTAACCGCGCGGCCACTCCGGCCGGCAGCCCTGCAGGATTCATGGTGTTAGTTACTTCCAACATTACTTCAGACAATAGTCGAGTCCATGTCATGTCGTTTTGTGGCACTTCTGCTTGCTCGTGGGGCCCTATACGACATTAGGCAGTTGTACCAGTTTCTTTGGCTCTTCAGTGCATATCGTGCATGCCAAAATGGCGCTATCCAATCCTGGCGCTGAGGCCAATGTTGTGCATCACTGGTTGTAGATCACAGGGGTGGAACAGCCTTTAGCAATTGTCCTCCCAGAGGAACCCAGGGGCTAGCAAATGTCTCTTCAATGACCGTTCAGCGAACATTGCTGTGTATTGGCCTCAACGGCAGTGGAAGAATTATGGGCAAATTTTAAACACATTGTAAATCACGCAGTGGAGAAGTATGTGCCGAAAAAGTGGGTTACGGACGGAAAAGACCCACCGTGGTTTAACAGCGCAGTTCGGAGAATGCTCAGGAAGCAAAGACAGTTGCACTCGCATACCTTCCCTTTCCGCATCCTTCCCCATCCCCCATCTTCGCCCCCCCCCTCCCCTCTGGCTCTTTCCTTCCCTTTCTCCCCATCTGGGAGTATGGTTTGTGCCTATGTCCGGAGATGGACGCTTGTAAATGTACCGCATTCTTCGCCTTCCTTGCTTGTATGTCTTCATCCTTCCTTTGTCCTCTTTTCCTTACCTCTTCTCTTTACCCTCTTCTCCGCTGCGGCGTTTGAGACCTCTCTTCTTTCCTTTCCTTTTCTCTTTCGTCCTCCCTCTGCGTGTCTGAAGGCCGACCCACGCACTTCCATGCGTAGCCGGTGACGGGGTAACGCGTAATTCCCCACCCCGGGTAGACAGGCAGGACACGTACGTACCCCCTGGTAACGACCAGGCCTAGGGAGGGGTGATTACCCGAGCTGATACCTTCCGAAAGTGCCGATTGGTCCCTCCGTCCGTTTGTCGGGAGGTGTGACCTGAGGTGTGAACAATCACCTAAGGCGGGAGTGCCCTCAGAGAGGGCCCCCACAAGGGAGGAGCGCGTCATCGGAGACGCCGGTAATCATGGGGGATTCTTCCGCAATGGTTTCCTCACCTTCCACTATGTCTACTCACAAACGTAAGTTCACTGAGTCTCAGCCACAGTCAGTTCTTCCATCGTTGCCACAGTTCCTTGTTGTTTCTCGGTCTGACGAAGGTCACGACTTCTCCACGGTCAACCCTTCCATTATTCAGAAAGGTTTCGACGCAATTGCAGGTCCTGTAAAGTCTTGTTCCAGATTACGGTATGGCACCCTGTTGTTAGAAACAGTCAGTGCCCACCAGGCACAAAAATTACTGGTACCTCACTACTACACACCTTCCCTGTCCAGGTGGAACCGCACCGTACTTTAAATTCCTCGCGCGGAGTCGTTTATACACGCTCCCTCGATGGATTGTCTGACGAAGAAATTCAGCACTACCTGTCTGACCAGGGCGTAACGGCCGTTCATAGGGTTATGAAAAGGGTTGACACAAACATCATTCCAACCTGCACTGTCTTCTTGACATTTGACAAAGTTCAACTCCCATCGAAAATCAAAGCAGGCTATGAGATAATTTCCGTTCGCCCTTGCGTCCCAAACCCTACGCGTTGCAATCGGTGTCAGCGGTTCAATCACACCAGCCAGTCCTGTTCAAATCCAGCCAAATGTGTTACGTGTGGCAAGGATGCCCATGAGGGTGCTTGTCCACCTCCATCCCCTTGCTGCATCAACTGTATGGGTGACCATGCTGCTTCCTCTCGAGATTGTCCCGTTTTTAAGGACGAAAAGCTCATCCAGGAAATTAGAGCAAAGGAAAAGGTGTCGACCTTTGCTGCTCGATAATTATTCGCCAGTCGACAGCCCACCATGCCTCAGAAAGGAAAATACAGCACTGTCCTTGCTTCTCCTCAGCCAACAAAGGAGGCGGCCACGCAGACTTGCGACCTCACCTTTAGTGCCACGGTCGTCAGATCGGCAAACGCAAAGATCGCCCGTTCAACCTCACCACTTTCGCCTGCCCACTCTCTGGCTCACCCTTCGTCGAGTTCTACTAAATCTCGAGCCCAAAAGTCAGACACCAAGACTTCGAAAAAAGAGCATACTCGTGAAGAGTTTTTACGTACGGCAACTTCCCAACCATCGGTTCCTCCTTCCTCTAAACATCATACTTCCAAGAAGGCTACAAAGAAACCCAGTTCCTCTCCTTCTCCGCCAAGGCGTGTCCCATCTACAGCACCACCTGGCGGAAATCGCCCTCGGCCGTCTTCTGTGTCGCCGAGGCGCACTGCTGGCGGCCGATCAACCGGCCGATCGCTGGTGGCAAGAGCTGCTCCTGACCAACCTATGGATCAGGATCTTCTGCCTTCGGCTGAATGCCATTCCATGCTGTCGGTCGCAAGCTCAGAGCAGTCGTTGAGTTGACAGCGACCTTGGTCACATTCCTCCATTTTCTGTTCACCCTGTGTCCATTATCCACTGGAATATCCGCGGTATTCGAGCCAATCGGGATGAATTGTCGATCCTCTTACGATCCTACTCGCCGGTCATCTTCTGTCTTCAGGAAACAAAGCTGCGTCCCCATGACCGCTTTGTTCTCCCTCATTTTCAGTCCGGTCGATATGATCTCCCCTCTGTTGAATGCACTACAGCGCATGGAGGACTCATGATTCTTCTCCATGAAACTCTCCATTATCACCCAATCGATTTAAACACTTCCTTCCAAGCTGTCGCCGTCCGTCTTTCCCTTTCCGGATACACGTTCTCTCTTTGTACTGTATACATTCCATCGTCCACACCAATGGCACGAGCTGATCTCCTTCATCTTCTTGGTCAGCTTCCACCCCCATATTTGCTGGTTGGGGACTTCAATGCCCACCACCCGCTTTGGGGATCTCCACATCCTTGTCGACGTGGTTCTCTATTGCTAGACGTCTTCCACCAAGCAGATCTAGTTTGCCTCAACACTGGGGACCCTACATTTTTGTCTGCCTCCACGACAAATTTATCTCATTTGGACCTTGCGGTCGGTACTGTTCCGCTAGCTCGGCTCTTCGAATGGTTCGCTCTTGATGATACACACTCGAGTGACCACTTTCCATGTGTCCTTAGACTGCAGCCTCAACTGCCCTACATGCGCCCGCGACACTGGAAGTTTGCCCAGGCCGATTGGACACTTTTTTCGTCTCTAGCGACATTCGGTGACCGTCACTTTCCCAACGTCGACGATGAGGTCACACATATTACCGACGTTATTCTTACAGCTGCGAACATTCAATACCACGCACCTCCGAATTGCCCCGGCGCCCCTCAGTTCCTTGGTGGAACGAGGCATGCTGTGAAGCAATACGTGAGCGGCGACGTGCTCTCCGCGTTTTCCGCCACCATCCTACTTTGGCCAACTGTATCCGCTATAAGCAGTTCCGAGCGCGATGCCGTCGTGTCATCCGCGATAGCAAGTAGGCAAGCTGGAAATTCTTTATTAGCTCATTTAACACCTTCACTCCCTCCTCGGAAGTTTGGAGTCGGCTTCGACGGTTCTCAGGCGCGCCTAGTTTCTCCCCGGTCTCTGGGCTCACTGTCGCGCATGACACATTAGTGGACCCCGTCGCAATTTCTAACTCGTTTTGTCAGCACTTTGCTGAGATTTCGAACTCTTCAAACTACCCGCCAGCGTTTCTCCCAAAGAAACGTGCAGCGGAAGTGCGACCTCTTGCTTTCTCCTCTCAAAATCGCGAAAGCTACAATACTGTTTTCTCCTTGCGGGAACTCCAACATGCACTCTCTTCTTCTCGCTCCTCCGCCCCAGGACCGGATGGTATCCACGTCCAAATGTTGCTGCATTTATCAACCCATAGTCTGCGTTACCTCCTTCGCCTTTATAATCGAATTTGGACCGACAGTACTTTTCCCAGACGATGGCGGGAAGCTATCGTCGTTCCTGTTCCGAAACCTGGAAAGGACAAACATCTCCCCTCTAGCTGTCGCCCCATTTCTCTCACGAGTAGTGTCTGTAAGGTTTTGGAGCGTATGGTGAATTACCGTTTAGCGTGGTGGCTGGAATCCCGTAGTCTTTTAACACCTGCCCAATGCGGATTCCGAAAGCATCGTTCTGCAGTTGACCATCTTGTTGCTCTCTCCACTTATATCATGAACAATTTTCTCCAGAAACGCCAAACAGTAGCAACATTTTTTGATCTGGAGAGAGCATACGATACCTGTTGGAGGACAGGCATCCTCCGCACACTGTTCTCTTGGGGCTTTCGAGGTCGGCTGCCCCTTTTTCTTCGCGAAAATATGGCAGAGCGCACATTTAGGGTGCGGGTGAACACTACTCTCTCCCGTACTTTCTCCCAAGAAAACGGGGTACCCCAGGGCTCCGTGCTGGGTGTTGTACTGTTTGCCATTGCCATAAATCCAATTATGGATTGTCTCCTTTCTGATGTCTCGGGCTCCCTCTTTGTGAACGATTTTGCGACCTACTACAGCTCTCAACGGACCAGCTTTCTTGAACGACGTCTTCAAGGATGTCTCGATCGTCTCCACTCTTGGAGCATCGAAACTGGCTTCCGTTTTTCTCCCAGTAAGACCGTTTGTGTTAATTTTTGGCGACGTAAGGAGTTTCTTCCACCCTCCTTACATCTAGGACCTGTCAACCTTCGGTTTTCGGACGTCGCTAAATTCTTGGGTCTTATGTTTGACAGAAAACTGTGCTGGTCCTCCCACGTTTCCTATCTTTCGGCTCGCTGTCTGCGATCCCTCAACACCATCCGTGTCCTGAATGGTACCTCCTGGGGAGCGGACCGAGTGGTCCTTCTCCGCCTCTATCGCGCTTTAGTGCGCTCGAAATTGGACTATGGAAGCATAGTTTACTCCTCTGCTCGGCCGTCTATTCTTTGTCGTCTCGACTCTATCCACCACCGTAGATTACGGTTAGTGTCTGGAGCTTTTTACACCAGCCCTGTGGAAAGCCTTTATGCTGAAACTGCTGAACCTCCGCTGTCCAATCGGCGAGCAGTCCTGAGTCGTTATGCTAGCCATCTGTCTTCCATGCCTGCTAATCCAGCCCGTGACATTTTTTTTCGACGCCTTCTTTGATGTAGGGTATGTAGGCCGCCCCTCCTCTCTACTACCACCGGGAGTCCGCTTCCGTCAACTGCTCCATTCTCTTTCCTTCTGCTTTCCTAAAACCTTCTTGACAACTTGGGATACAGCACCACCTTGGCTCCGTCCCCGGATCTGCCTGCTCCGTGACCTTTGTCAATTTCCCAAGGATGGTACCCCTTCACTTGTTTATCGTCGGGCATTTGCTGCTCTATGTGCACAAATGACGGACGCCACAATTATTTACACCGACGGCTCGAAAACATCGTTAGGTGTAGGGAGTGCCTATATTGTTGGCGACACCCCAAATCACTTTCGGCTTCCCGACCAGCGTTCGGTTTATACTGCGGAGCTTTACGCTGTTCTCCAGGCTGTCCACTACATCCGCCGCCATCAGCGGATACAGTACGTTGTCTGCTCAGATTCTCTCAGCTCTCTCCTCAGTCTCCAAGCTCTTTATCCTGTGCACCCTCTGGTCCACCGGATTCAGGACTGTCTGCGCTTGCTCCACCTGGGGGGCGTCTCGGTGGCGTTCCTCTGGCTCCCGGGACACGTTGGTATCTGTGGAAATGAGGCGGCCGATATTGCAGCCAAGGCTGCAATCTCTCTTCCTCGGCCAGCTATTCAATCGATTCCCTTCGCCGATCTACGGAGCGTTCTATGTCGACGTGTTGTTCATTTATGGCACACGCATTGGTCGACACTTACCCATAATAAATTGCGGGACATGAAAGCTCTTCCTTGTGCCTGGACCTCTTCCTCCCGAACGCGTCGTCGGGAGGAGGTAATTTTAACTAGACTCCGGATAGGGCACTGTCTTTTTAGCCATCGACTTCTTTTAAGCGGCGATCCTCCCCCACTCTGTCCCCACTGCTCTCAGCTGTGCACGGTAAGACACCTTTTAATTGAGTGCCCCTATTTTAATCCGTTACGCTCCCGTCTACAGCTTTCGCCTGATATATCGTCGATTTTAGCAGATGACACGCGCTCAGCCGACCGCATTCTCAAGTTTATTAGTGCCAGTGAAATGACGTCAGTCATTTGCAGCTTTTTTTGGGGACAACCAACCCCTTTCTGTAGTGGATTTTTAAGCCTTCCTTCTGCTTTTAGTTTCTCCAATTTTATGACTTTCGATCCCATTGCTGCTGGTTTTCAATTTCGGCTTTCTACTGTTTCCTAAGTCACGGACCGGGCGCTAATGACCATAGAAGTTTTGCGCCCTAAAACCAAAACAAAACAAAAAAAACCACTACCACCGTCATACCTTAGCAAAAGATCTTGCTGAAAACCCAGGGAAATTCTGGTCTTACGTAAAATCGGTAGGCGGGTCGAAGGCTTCCATCCAGTCACTCACTAATCAGTCTGGCCTGGCAGACAGCAAAACGAAAGCTGAAATTTTAAATTTAGCATTTGAGAAATCTTTCACGCAGGAGGATCGTACAACATACCGCCGTTTGAGTCTCGTACAGATTCCCGTACGGAGGACATAGTGATAGACATCCCTGGAGTTGTGAAGCAGCTGAATAGGTTGAAAATAAATAGATCGCCAGGTCCTGATGGGATTCCAATTCGGTTACTACTGCATTGGCTCCTTACTTAGCTTGCATTTATCGCGATTGTCTTGCCCAACGTAAAGTCCCGAGCGACTGGAAAAAAGCGCAGGTGACGCCTGTATACAAGAAGGGTAGGAGGGCGGATCCTCAAAATTAGAGACCAATATTATCCTTAACATCGGTTTGCTTCAGAATTCTCGGACATATTCTCAGTTCGAATATAATGAGTTTTCTTGAGACAGAGAAGTTGCTGTCCACGCATCAGCACGGCTTTAGAAAGCATCGCTCCTGCGAAACGCAACTCGGACTTTTTGCACACGATATCTTCCGAACCATGGATTAAGGGTATCAGACGGATGCCATATTCTTTGACTTCCGGAAAGCGTTTGACTCGGTGCCCCACTGCAGATCCCTAACTAAGGTATGAGCATATGGGATTGGCTGGAAAGTATGTGAGTGGCTCGAAGACTTCTTAAGTAATAGAACCCAGTACGTTGTACTCGACAGTGAGGGTTCATCGGAGGTGAGGGTATCATCTGGAGTGCCCCAGGGAAGAGTGGTAGGTCCGTTGTTGTTTTCTATCTACATAAACGATCTTTTGGATAGGGTGGATAGCAATGTGCGGCTGTTTGCTGATGATGATGTGGTACACGGGAAGGTGTCGTCGTTGAATGACTGTAGGAGGATACAAGATGACTTGGACAGGATTTGTGATTGGTGTAAAGAGTGGCAGCTAACTCTAAATATAGGCAAATGTAAATTAATGCAGATGAATAGGAAAAAGAATCCTGTAATGTTTGACTACTCCATTAGTAGCGTAGCGCTTGACACAGTCACATCGGTTAAATATTTTGGCGTAACATTGCAGAGCGATATGAAGTGGGACAAGCATGTAATGGCAGTTGTGGGGAAGGCGGATAGTCGTCTTGGGTTCATTGGTAGAATTTTGGGAAGATGTGGTTCATCTGTAAAGGAGACCGCTTATAAAAGTGTAATACAACCTATTCTTGAGTACTGCTCGAGCGTTTGGGATCCCTATCAGGTCGGATTGATGGAGGACATAGAAGCAATTCAGAGGCGGGCTGCTAGATTTGTTACTGGTAGGTTTGATCATCACGCGAGTGTTACGGAAATGCTTCAGGAACTCGGGTGGGAGTCTCTAGAGGAAAGGAGGCTTTCTTTTCGCGAATCGCTGCTGAGGAAATTTAGAGAACCAGCATCTGAGGCTTACTGCAGAACAATTTTACTGCCGCCAACTTATATTTAGCGAAATGACCACAAAGGTAAGGTAAGAGAGATTAGGGCTCGTACAGAGGCATAAAGGCAGTCATTTTTCCCTCGTTCTGTTTGGGAGTGGAACAGGGAGAGAAGATGCTAGTTTTGGTACGAGGTACCCTCCGACACGCACCGTATGGTGGATTGCGGAGTATGTATGTAGATGTAGAGCAGCAGGCCCCTGGTCGATGCACCCACGCTGACTGCTGTTCATCGATGACCTCAATTGCATGTCCACTGAGCGAAGACGTGTGACCTTTTCAGCTGAATCACGCACTATGCTCCATCGGCGTGAAACGTCGGAAACCTAACACCCTGTAACAATCATCAGAGGGATCCAGGCTGTCCGAGGGAGGGTTATGGGGGAATGTTTTCATGGCAACCTCTAGATGATTTCGTCATTCTGGAAGACGCAATGGATCAACGCAAGTGTGCACCTATCCTCCCATGCCTTTCCTTTCCCACAGCACAGTGTCGCACAGCTCACGGCGTACGTGCTTCAGCACCAGGACGAGTCGACCGTACTCTCTTGGCAGCTAAACTTGTCGGATTTCATCCCAGTCGAGAATCTGTGGGACCACCTGCATCAGGCTGTTCGCGCCACGGATCCTGATTCGAGAAAGCCAGCGCAGTTGGGCACGGCACTGAAGTCGGCGTGGCTGCACATCCCTGTTGGTATCTTCCAGAAGCTCACAGACTCTCTTCCTGCATGTCTGCGCTCCAAAAGTTAGTTAATCTGACGTTTGAAAAAGGTGGTCACAGTGATGTGTCTGGACTGTGTAATACAGCTAGTGATTTTAATGTCAGAGCATTCCTGTAACTGTTTTGTTCCATTTCTGTACTGGTTGGGACGTAGGTCTCACTGTGAAACAGTAATTTCGTGATTAATGTGCACTGATTACTTAAATCAGTAATTTGTATACATGAAAAGCTCATTTCTTAACGGATGCAATGCATGCATTAACACTTCTTGTACACGAATGCGGTGCATTCTGTAGATCTTGATAAGGTGAAGACTTTCTTTTATTTTTTTTATTTTTTTTTTAATTTTTTTCCAGACGCAGCCGCCGGCACCAGCGCTGACTGGGCGAAAGCCGTGGGGGGTGTGGCACTGTCGTACACACTGGAGCTTCCAGGGGGCGGCGACGCCGGCTTCGACCCCCCCACATCCGACATCATTGGCATCGTGACGCCCTTCTTCGAAGCGGTCCGAGCTTTTGGTCAGTACGTCGCTGACAACTTCGGGAGGAGCAGGCTGAGTGGTTGACTGAACAGCTCCGTGTGGTGCAGGTGTTCTCCCCAACAAGTTGCACAAAAATTTGCCAATGAATATAATAAATATGTGTGATATTAAAAAAACGAGCAACCTACATGCATTTTCATTGAATGCCCTTTGATTCTCCTACTGCTGTGTACCAAAAAGTTGCTGTGACTAAAATAGCTTAATAAAAGTATTAATTTGGAAGCTGAAACCTTGCACAGTCGCAAACATTACACACACGTCGGTGACGAAACAAAAACATTATTGTACTGTGGTTTACGGATTGGACGTAATTTTCAGCCAACTCCTTCACGATGTCCGCAAACCTGCAGTTACATATGGCTCTGAGCACTATGGGACTTAACTTCTGAGGTCATCGGTCCCCTAGAACTTAGAACTACTTAAAAGTAACTAACCTAAAGACATCACACACATCCATGCCCGAGGCAGGATTTGAACCTGCGACCGTAGAGGTCGCGCGGTTCTAGACTGGAGCGCCTAGAACCGCACGACCACTCCGGCCGGCTGCAGTTATAAAAATATCGTTAGTAAGAATATACCACTTTATCTGTGTGGTACATGAACAAATGAAATAACACATTCTCAAGCAAAACTGCTACAACAAAAATAATTTTATCTTTCATTTATTTTATTTTGTTTTTCTTTGAGTTCAAAATTAGTAGATTTCTCCTTTAGTAAATAAAAACCCGTCTCTGTGCAATCACGTACTGGACCACAATGCGCTCATTAATATTTTTAGTAATGGAATAGAAGGCAATAAAAAGTGCACAGTGTCAATTATAACATTTAGTTCAATGAAAACTGAAACGAAAAACTGTTTCTGAGCAAGCCGGGACTCCACAAACCCACATTTAGAAATATATCCTCCATATATAAATTCACAAAAGTTCTGATTCTTCTGAACTTAGAATATTCATCATTTCACAGTACAGTTTTACTGATATCCATTAAGCAGAACCTTACAAGCAAACATTCAATACATGTTCTCACACACACTGCCATGTTTTTACCCCTATCCAGCCTTAAATCAATTAGTGTTGAGCCAGTTACATTTCATTGCTGCATTCCCAAAAAATGTTGTCCACTTGATACCATTTTAATGATATTTACAACACATACACTTCAATTCATTTAATATATTTTTCAACACATTTTCCTTTCTCAATAAAACGAACATTAACTCAGATACATTATTTACTCATATAGTTTGGACTGAACTACTGAAATCAGCTGTTGGCCACACACCGAATTGTGTAGGACCGTGACGTAAGTACACATCGTATCCCGTCTCCATTATCAGCTTTCAGAGTGCGCTCTTCTCCCATGTGTGGTCCCATGTCACCAAACATGAAACAAAAATGAATTTCAGTACAATGTGGTCTTACATGCTAATCTGTACTTAAAGAAAGACGCAGCAAGGGAAATAAAAATGAGTAGAATGTTTAGCTCGACTGTTATATTTATCGTATAATTTATCTGTCCGTAGCGCCTGTTTCACAGGTTACTTTGAAACCTTAAATAAAGGTGACACTTTTGCTCAAGTACGGAACTTGGTAATTACACCATGTAATACACAATTGGCAAATGGTCCTTGCCGAAAAATAATATACCGCTCAACCTGAAACAATATTTTTGAAATTCGAAATTCCATAAAACTTAGCCAGATAAAGTTTAACTGTGCAGGTGTCGAATAGTGTAATAACAATAACCTATTCACGGTGCAGAGTGAAATAGCCAATGCGAGTTCTGAAGGCGCTTTGCCACTTGTATGCAGTGGCGGGCACAGAAAAGCTTCAAGGAGGGGGCGCTAAAGATATCTTGAGCTGCCTTTGCTTTTACTGTAATAAAAAATAGTCACATGCAAAGTTTAAAAAAGTTTTATTTAAACTGATTATACAATATATACAAGACAATGCCCTCTCATGATACAAAAAAAAGTTACATTGTCGTTCTCTTCCTTAAATGATGAATTCTATGCGCCTATTGTTCTGGCAATTTGGTTAATTACATCGTCAATAGGACAATCAGTGTCAGGGTGAGTGTTCAACAGAGCTGAGCTACTAAGTCGATCCTCCTCCATTGTCGACCTCAGTCATGTCTTTGTACGCCGCAATGTTGAAAAACTTCTTTCTGCTGTAGCAATAGATGCAGGTAGACAAGCAAATATTTTGTACAGCGTGTGCAAAGTAGGATAGTCAGATCTGTGACAAACATACAGCACTTGCGTAACAGAATCACGATCATTAAGAGCGCCTATGCTCGTTTGCTTGTATTGAAGAATCTCTCCCATTAGCCTCTTTTTCATCACAAAACAGTGGAATATTCGCGACTTTCCTCGAACGAATGCCGGACAGAATAACGTATCGAGATCACTAGAATCGCAGCGACTTTTCTCGTAGTTATGTGTTAGCTACCTATGTGCCAGAAACGTATAAAATACGATGACGCGGACACGAGTGATACGGAGGAAAGTACAACAACTCGATTCGGTCGAGTCGACTGACGGAAGAAACGAACGAATGGCGTGCGGACTGACAAGCGGGGGCTGCGGGTGTGACAATGCGTGTGGCCCCACAAGGATGTTACACTTAAAGTCCGCCAATGAAAAGCCGGCAGCGAAAAGTGACAAGAGATCTGCCAGTGTGTGTCATTAACGTCAAACAGAACGTGACTGGTTTGTCGCTGGACAGCATGATCAGTATTCTTAAACTTACACTACTGGCCATTAAAATTGTTACACCGAGAAGAAATGCAGATGATAAACGGGTATTCACTGGACAAATACACTCCTGGAAATGGAAAAAAGAACACATTGACACCGGTGTGTCAGACCCACCATACTTGCTCCGGACACTGCGAGAGGGCTGTACAAGCAATGATCACACGCACGGCACAGCGGACACACCAGGAACCGCGGTGTTGGCCGTCGAATGGCGCTAGCTGCGCAGCATTTGTGCACCGCCGCCGTCAGTGTCAGCCAGTTTGCCGTGGCATACGGAGCTCCATCGTAGTCTTTAACACTGGTAGCATGCCGCGACAGCGTGGACGTGAACCGTATGTGCAGTTGACGGACTTTGAGCGAGAGCGTATAGTGGGCATGCGGGAGGCCGGGTGGACGTACCGCCGAATTGCTCAACACGTGGGCGTGAGGTCTCCACAGTACATCGATGTTGTCGCCAGTGGTCGGCGGAAGGTGCACGTGCCCGTCGACCTGGGACCGGACCGCAGCGACGCACGGATGCACGCCAAGACCGTAGGATCCTACGCAGTGCCGTAGGGGACCGCACCGCCACTTCCCACCAAATTAGGGACACTGTTGCTCCTGGGGTATCGGTGAGGACCATTCTCAACCGTCTCCATGAAGCTGGGCTACGGTCCCGCACACCGTTAGGCCGTCTTCCGCTCACGCCCCAACATCGTGCAGCCCGCCTCCAGTGGTGTCGCGACAGGCGTGAATGGAGGGACGAATGGAGACGTGTCGTCTTCAGCGATGAGAGTCGCTTCTGCCTTGGTGCCAATGATGGTCGTATGCGTGTTTGGCGCCGTGCAGGTGAGCGCCACAATCAGGACTGCATACGACCGAGGCACACAGGGCCAACACCCGACTTCATGGTGTGGGGAGCGATCTCCTACACTGGCCGTACACCACTGGTGATCGTCGAGGGGACACTGAATAGTGCACGGTACATCCAAACAGTCATCGAACCCATCGTTCTACCATTCCTAGACCGGCAAGGGAACTTGCTGTTCCAACAGGACAATGCACGTCCGCATGTATCCCGTGCCACCCAACGTGCTCTAGAAGATGTAAGTCAACTACCCTGGACAGCAAGATCTCCGGATCTGTCCCCCATTGAGCATGTTTGGGACTGGATGAAGCGTCGTCTCACGCGGTCTGCACGTCCAGCACGAACGCTAGTCCAACAGAGGCGCCAGGTGGAAATGGCATGGCAAACCGTTCCACAGGACTACATCCAGCATCTCTACGATCGTCTCCATGGGAGAATAGCAGCCTGCATTGCTGCGAAAGGTGGACATACACTGTACTAGTGCCGACATTGTGCATGCTCTGTTGCCTGTGTCTATGTGCCTGTGGTTCTGTCAGTGTGATCATGTGATGTATCTGACCCCAGGAATGTGTCAATAAAGTTTCCCCTTCCTGGGACAATGAATTCACGGTGTTCTTGTTTCAATTTCCAGTAGTGTATATTTTACTAGAACTGACATGTGATTATATTTTGACGACGACATTTGGGTGCATAGATGCTGAGAAATCAATACCCAGAACAACCACTTCTGGCCATAATAACGGCCATGATACGCCTGGGCATTGAGTCAAACAGAGCTTGGATCGCGTGTACAGGTACAGCTTTGCCATTCGTCCACCCAAGTTCGTCGTTGAGTACACATTCGCAGGCGCTCCTGACTGTGATGCAGCGTCAAGGGTAACCAAAGCCATATTCTCCGAGCTGATAGTCCATGCTGCTGCAAACGTCGTCGAACTGTTCTTGCAGATGGTTGTTATCTTGCAAACGTCCCCATTTGTTGACTCAGGGATCGAGACGTGGCTGCACGATCCGTTGCAGCCATGCGGATAAGATGCCTGTCATCTCGACTGCTAGTGATACGAGGCCGTTGGGATCCAGCACGGCGTTCCGTATTACCCTCCTGAAACCACCGATTCCATATTCTGCTAACAGTCATATCTCGACCAACGCGAGCAGCAATGTTGTGATACGATAGACTGCAATCGCGATAGGCTATAATCCGACATTTATCAAAGTTGTGATGGTACGCATTTCTCCCACTTACATGAGACATCACAACAACGTTTCACCAGGCAACGCCGGTCAACTGCTGTTTGTGTATGAGAAATCGGTTGGAATCTTTCCTCATGTCAGCACGTTGTAGGTGTCGCCACCTGCGCCAACCTTGAGTGAATGCTCTGAAAAGCTAATCATTTGCATATCACAGCATCTTCTTCCTGTCGGTTAAATTTCGCGTCTGTGACACGTCATCTTCTTGTTGTAGCAATTTTAATGGGCAGTAGTGTATTATTCGCTGACACACCGAAGGGCAAAGTACAATTTTTAATATGAAACAGACCCGCTACACATAGAGCTACAGAGAGGATAGAATATGTAGTAGGCCAGTGGGTTCAACTTGGGACAATTGTACCCGGGCGATTAAGTGATGTTATTGGGTTGAGAGGGGAGGGGGCGGAGAAAAAGGTTTCAATTGTATTGAGTCTTGAATCAAAAATATCTTAAGAGAATAACTTGTGTTATAACTATTTCGTAATACTTCCACATTTATGAGATCATCACCATAGTCCGATATTTGACGTACACTGTTGAATAAAAGTCTCATCTCGACTTTCCTATGCGGTGCTGTCTTCAGCTTTACCTGACCGTGTCACTGATGAATTTTTTTTTTTTTTTTTAACGTCATGCACCTTCCACCAACTATGCTCAATCTTCCGCTATCACTTGCATGTAATAAAGAGTTTTATTGGTCAAACCACCATCCACTCGCCTACCAATTCCACGCCATTTTCGTTGCAGTCATGATTATGTATTTCAGTCCTCTTTATCCCGTGGAGAATTTCTTTGTTTCCTGTCTCTCCCAATAATTCCTAACATTGTATCTCTTGAAAAATGGTTCAAATGGCTCAGAGCACTATGAGACTTAACATGGAAGGTCATCAGGCCCCTAGAACTTAGAACTACTTAAACATAACTAACCTAAGGACATCACGCACATCCATGCCCGAGGCAGTATTCGAACCTCCGACCGTAGCAGTCGTGCGGTTCCGGACTGAAGCGTCTAGAACCGCTCGGCCACTGCCTCCGGCATTTTATCTCTCCATTGATGGTTGAACACCTCATTTTTCGAATGGCTAACTCATTCGTGAAGTAAAACTGGTAATACTTTCCTTTTATTTCTGACTCATCGGAAATCCTATACGGAAGTACCGCAAGGCATTTTCATGTATCAAGTTTTTCATTTTGTAATAGCTGTGCACCCTATTTAGATAGTTACCTCTCGTCACGTGCAATAAATTCTGATTTCCGGTTTGGAAGATCTATAAGCAAATGCTTGCAGTCAATGAGCACTCTCTTGGCCTCTATGAAGAGAACACGCTGAAAACAAGTTCTCGTTAAATAAAGACTTGGGAACATTTCTGCATATTCCGAATAACTTACATTCGTTACAATCTGCTGACGTGAAAGGAACAATGAAGAAACGAGCGAGGATCTGTGAGTCTAGTGAAGGACTTCTGGATGCACATACGTTGACGTAAACGGAGAGAAAAAAATATAGATATCGGCACTTCCGACAGTCTCAAAGACAACTGCTTGGTTTAATAAATACGCTTAATTCCGGTTAGTATTATTTGCTTGACTCTTGAGTGAATTTTATTTATCCTTCATCTCCTTAAAATGGGAAGTTTACTTCTTCATTAACCCAAAATTTGATGTTGAACTATGCTGGGGATATCTCAGTCAGAGTAAATTACCTCAGAAACATTAGAAGACACTACGTTCCACACTCCCGCCCTGACTGCATGTCAGCCAAACCGTATAGTCGAGAAGCCATTGGGAGCTAATGCCTAGACTGATAGTTCGCTATGCCGTTGGATACAACACTGCAACTCGAGTGACAACTACTGAGAGAATATAAACTGTGAGTGGTATGTCAAGAGAGTACACTACTGGCAATTAAAATCTCTACACCACGAAGATGACGTGCTACAGACGCGAAATTAAACCGACAGGAAGAAGATGCTATGATATGCAAATTATTAGCTTTTCAGAGCATTAACACAAGGTTGGCACCGGTGGCGACATCTACAACGTGCTGACATGAGGAAAGTTTCCAACCGATTTCTCATACACAAACAGCAGTTGACCGGCGTTGTCTGGTGAAACGTTGTTGTGATGCCTCGTGTAAGGGGGAGAAATGCGTACCATCACGTTTCCGACTTTGATAAAGGTCGGGTTGTAGCCTATCGCGATTGCGGTTTATCGTATCGCGACATTGCTGCTCGCGTTGGTAGAGATCCGATGAATGTTAGCAGAATATGGAATCGGTGGTTTCAGGAGGGTAATACGGAACGCCGTGCTGGATCCCAACGGCCTCGTATTACTAGCAGTCGAGATGACAGGCATCTTATCCGCATGGCTGTAACGGTTCGTGCAGCCACATGTCGATCCCTGAGTCAACAGATGGGGACGTTTACAAGACAGTTCGACGACGTTTGCAGCAGCATGGACTATCAGCTCGGAGAACATGGCTGTGGTTACCCTTGACGCTGCATCACAGACAGGAGCGCCTGCGATGATATACTCAACGACGAACCTGGGTACACGAATGGCAAAACGTCATTTTTCGGATGAATCCAGGTTCTGTTTACCGCATCGTGATGGTCGCATCCGTGTTTGGTGACATTGCGGTGAACGCACATTGGAAGCGTGTATTCGTATTGCCATACTGGAGTATCACCCGACGTGATGGTATGGGGTGCCATTGGTTACACGTCTCAGTCACTTCTTGTTTACATTGACGGCACTTTGAACAATCGACATTACATTTCAGATGTGTTACGACCCGTGGCTCTACCCTCCATTCGATCCCTGCGAAACCCTACATTTCAGCAGGATAATGCACGACCGCATGTTGCAGGTCCTGTGCGGGCCTTTCTGGATACAGAAAATGTTCGAATGCTGCTCTGCCCAGCACATTCTCCAGATCTCTCACCAATTGAAAACGTCTGGTCAATAGTGGTTGAGCAACTGGCTCGTCACAATACGCCAGTCACTACTCTTGATGAACTGTGGTATCGTGTTGAAGCTGCATGTGCAGCTGTACCTGTACACGCGATCCAAGCTCTGTTTGACTCAATGCCCAGGCGTATCAAGGCTGTTATTACGGCCAGAGGTGGTTGTTCTGGGTACTGATTTCTCAGGATGTATGCACCCTAATTGCGTGAAAATGTAATCACATGTCAGTTCCAGTATAATATATTTGTCCAATGAATACCCGTTTGTCATCTGCATTTCTTCTTGTTGTAGCAATTTTAATGGCCAGTAGTACACTCCTGGAAATTGAAATAAGAACACCGTGAATTCATTGTCCCAGGAAGGGGAAACTTTACTGACACATTCCTGGGGTCAGATACATCACATGATCACACTGACAGAACACCAGGCACATAGACACAGGCAACAGAGCATGCACAATGTCGGCACTAGTATAGTGTATATCCACCTTTCGCAGCAATGCAGGCTGCTATTCTTCCATGGAGACGATCGTAGAGATGCTGGATGTAGTCCTGTGGAACGGCTTGCCATGCCATTTCCACTTGGCGCCTCAGTTGGACCAGCGTTCGTGCTGGACGTGCAGACCGCGTGAGACGACGCTTCATCCAGTCCCAAACATGCTCAATGGGGGACAGATCCGGAGATCTTGCTGTCCAGGGTAGTTGACTTACATCTTCTAGAGCACGTTGGGTGGCACGGGATACATGCGGACGTGCACTGTCCTGTTGGAACAGCAAGTTCCCTTGCCGGTCTAGGAATGGTAGAACGATGGGTTCGATGACGGTTTGGATGTACCATGCCCTATTCAGTGTCCCCTCGACGATCACCAGTGGTGTACGGCCAGTGTAGGAGATCGCTCCCCACACCATGATGTCGGGTGTTGGCCCTGTGTGCCTCGGTCGTATGCAGTCCTGATTGTGGCGCTCACCTGCACGGCGCCAAACACGCATACGACCATCATTGGCACCAAGGCAGAAGCGACTCTCATCGCTGAAGACGACACGTCTCCATTCGTCCCTCCATTCACGCCTGTCGCGACACCACTGGAGGCGGGCTGCACGATGTTGGGGCGTGAGCGGAAGACGGCCTAACGGTGTGCGGGACCGTAGCCCAGCTTCATGGAGACGGTTGAGAATGGTCCTCACCGATACCCCAGGAGCAACAGTGTCCCTAATTTGGTGGGAAGTGGCGGTGCGGTCCCCTACGGCACTGCGTAGGATCCTACGGTCTTGGCGTGCATCCGTGCGTCGCTGCGGTCCGGTCCCAGGTCGACGGGCACGTGCACCTTCCGCTGACCACTGGCGACAACATCGATGTACTGTGGAGACCTCACGCCCCACGTGTTGAGCAATTCGGCGGTACGTCCACCCGGCCTCCCGCATGCCCACTATACGCCCTCGCTCAAAGTCCGTCAACTTCACATACGGTTCACGTCCACGCTGTCGCGGCATGCTACCAGTGTTAAAGACTGCGATGGAGCTCCGTATGCCACGGCAAACTGGCTGACACTGACGGCGGCGGTGCACAAATGCTGCGCAGCTAGCGCCATTCGACGGCCAACACCGCGGTTCCTGGTGTGTCCGCTGTGCCGTGCGTGTGATCATTGCTTGTACAGCCCTCTCGCAGTGTCCGGAGCAAGTATGGTGGGTCTGACACACCGGTGTCAATGTGCTCTTTTTTCCATTTCCAGGAGTGTATATTTAAAGAGGCAGGAAGAGTTTCTGCGACATGCTGGTGTCATTAGTTGTCGACTCCACGAAATTAGGCAGCTTCAGGACGCAGTACACTAATACCGGCCAATGCCGTCCAGCCTTCTTCGTGGCCTCAGTTCGACAACGAAGAGAGTCCAAACGTTTCTTCAGGTGTACTGCACGGCCTGTAAAAAAAGTGAAGACCCAGAAGAAATGGTCATTAAGTCAATACAACTTTGTACACGTACACTTTGCCTACGGGCATGCAAACGATTATAGATGCAATTTTCTGTGGCAAATTGATTGACAAGAGAGTACATTAGTGCTGTTCGTGTGTAGTTTCGTTTCAAGTCTTGTCAGAACATATAAGGGGTGTCAAAAGTGACACATTTTCAGTGGTCACTGTGAAGGATACGTAGATGCAGTGTACTCATCTGAGTCAACGTTATCACCGCGTGTCAGACGTTGGAAATTGGGTTGCCCCAGCTGGTCTAATCTTGTAATATCAAGATTTGTGAAACATTAGGATGTGACAGTGATCCAATCTCGGACTACACGGGAATGTGAATGCAAGCGTACATGTTGTCGAGCATCTGGACGACCACACCTGACCACCGCAAGGGAGGACGTTGTACTGTGCACCCAGCACATCATTCTGAGTTCACATCTGTACCTGCCGTCTGAGAACAAGTAATGGACTGCCTGCCATCTCATGCCATTGGTCAGAGACGAGCGGCAGTCATATCGAAAAATATCCAACCTGTGCGTAGGCTGCCATTAACACCACAACACAAACGGCTTCATTGGTAGTGGTGCCGTGAGAAGAAAGCGTAGATTAGTAATGAATGCGTGGCGTGGTGTTCAGCCCTTAATCGCAGTTCTGCACTACCCTGTGAAAACATCATTTACGAATATGATGCTCCAGTGTTTGGAGGAGACACACCAGCGTCTTCCTGGTGTAATAGTGTGAGGACCCATTGTAAATGACTTCACGTCATGTCTAGTACTGACTGAGAGAACTCTGATAGCGCGATGCTATGTCATGTACATCCTGCATACATACGTTTTTGCCTTTGATGGAATTTTTCAGCGTGATAATCATCATCATCATCGTCGTCGTCGTCATTATCATCTCAGCCTCTTCCTACGTCATATTGGGTCGGCGTTGCTTTGCTGGATCCTTCTTTTCCATAAATACCTATCCAGTGGTTCTTCTCTGAGCCATCCTTTCTCCCATAGGTCCTCTGCTATCTTGTCTTTCCATCTCAGTTTCAGTCTTCCTCTTCTCCTTGATCCTTCAATCTATAGGTCTTCGACTCTTCTCCCCATGTAGTACTCCTTTCTTGTGCATGTGCAGACATGTCCATACCATCTTAGCCTACTTTCTTGGATCTTCTTCCCTATGGGCCCAACTTTCACTGTTCCCTAATATACTCATTCCTTAGTCTATCCTTTCGTGCTACCCCAGTCATCCACCTTAACATTCTCATTTCTGTCACTCCCATCTTTTTCTCTTGGGATTTGGAAATTGGCAAAGATTCTGCACTATACAGCATTGGAGGCCTCACCTCATACTTGTAAGGCTTTCTTTTTATTCTGCAGCTAACCTTCTTATCACACAGTACTCCTCTCAGTTTCCCCCAGTTCATCCATCCACTACTTGTCCTGTGATGTGTTTCGGCCTCTAGTCTTCCATCACTTGCATGTAAGAGCCTAGGTATTTAATTTCTTTACCAGTGTCAGTTGTTCTCCTTGCAGGTTAATATATAGATCTCTGGCATCTTTTGTACACTTAAACTCTGTTTTCACCCTGCTAATTCCCATTCCCCTATCCTCTAGAGCATTTCTCCACTGTTAAAGCTTGTCTTGAACTGCTTCCTGGGTGGGTTCACAGATTACAGCAACATTGGCAAACATCATGCTCCAAGGTGCCTCCTTTTTATTACATCTTTGACTAGTACATCCATGTCAAGGTCAAAGAGATATGGGCTGAGAGCAGATCCCTGATGTAGTCCTACTCTCACTGGAAATGACTTTGTTGCACCTGCACTCCTCCTAGCTCTTGTCATTGCACCTTCACACATGTCTTCCACTACCCTGATATATTTTTTTCTGGCAGGCACTTACTTCTGAGACATCTCCATACCTCTTGTGTCGGCACTCTGTCATATGCCTTCTCGAGATCGATATAAGCCATATGGAGTTAAGCTTGTACTTCTCTGTGCCTCTCCATCAGTTGCCTTAGTGCAAATATTGTGTCAGTTGTTCCTCTTCCCGACGTAAACCCAAACTGTTCTTTACTTACTTCAATTTCTAGACACAATCTCTTCGCAATTATCCTTTCCCAGATTTTCATTGTGTGGGACATCAGTTTTACCTTCTATAATTGCCACAGTTTCGGATATCCCCTTTCCCCATACATTTGGGAACCAATATACTGCTTCTCCACGCATGCAGCATTCTTTCTCCTTTCCAGATCTTCTGCATTAGATCCCAGGGAATGTCAATACCCTGTTCTCCCAGACTTTTCTATGTTTCTATTGGGATCTGGTCTGCCCCTAGGGACTTCCTATTTTTCATTTTCTTCATCGTGTGTTCGATTTCTTCCCTACTTTAGGCCATTCCTTCGTTTATATCTCCATCCTCATACTTCTCTCGTACATTTTCCTCATTCAATAGCCTTTCAAAGTACTCCCACCTATTCAGGATGTTCTCAAGGTCGTGTAATACTACACCTGATTCATCTTTTTTCCAGCTCATTGATGTTATGTCTTTGGTCGCCTTATCTCTTACTTCAGCACTCCGTAGGAGTTGCCTGCCGTTTTGTCTTCTTTCCAGCTCTTCATACACTTCTTCCATTGCCTCAGCCTTTGCTTTTGCCACTGCTCTTTTTGCCATCTTTTTCGCAGTCTTGTAGGCTTCCCTATCCTCCTGCCTTCCTGTTAAGTCCCATTTTTTTCATCTTTCTTCACTTTTATAGCTTTCAAAATGATAATACTCTTCTAAAAATAGCTCGCCTCTGTATGAACTGTCTGCGTGCTGTATTCCTGAGCGCAGAGAGATCTCTAGATCTGACCCCAGTGGAACATGTGTGCTATGACAGTTCGTTTCAAATAACTAAATCCACGTTATTTAAAGAGCCAGGAAAAGGTGTTCGGGATCCCATTGCAGGAAAGACACGTCATTTGGTGTTAATTCAACAGAAATAGTTTGTATAGCACCTCATCAAAAAATGTCTGGACACCTACCAGTGGACACTGTATCGAGTGTGTCCACAATTGGCCTGTACGATGGATTGAACTCTGCTGGAGACGCTTCCTCCATGGAGGAATGGTAGCCCATTCTACGTTAAGAGTCGAACTAGAGTAGGTAATAATGTTGAACGCTGGGATCTGGAGAGAAGTAACGATTATAGCTCATCCAAAGCTATCCCATTTGCTTTAGGTTGTGAATTTTGGCAGACCAGTCCATTTCAGGAATGTTATTGCCCACAAAATGTTGCCACACAAACGCTGCCTTGTGACAGGATGCACTACCATGGTGACAGAAACAATCATCATCTTGAAACAGTTCATCCACTGCATGCAGCACAGAATGCGTAGAATTTGTTCACATCCCTCCGCACTTAACGTTTTCTAAAGCGGAATAAGGGGACCATACACTACCCACGAAATCCACATCTGTACCCAACACTAGCTCCTCTGTACTTCAGTGTTCGCACTAGACATGGTGGTGGGTAAGGTTCTCGAGGCATTCGCCAAACCCAAACCCTCCCCTCGGATCACCTCAGGGTATGGCCTGATTCATCACTCCAAAGCATTCGTTTCAAGTCATTCAGTGATTCTCTGCCGAGTGGCGTCGCTCTTTACCACACACCAGGTGTCGCTTAGCTCTTTTAGCACTTACTGTAGAAACTTTGGCTTATGAGCAACTGCAGGACCATTGTGGATCATCCTTTTTAAGTCTCTACTCGCTGGAGGTAGCTGGCCTGCAAGTAGCAGTTTGCAACTCATGAGTGATTCACGACAGTCGACTTGGGCAGCTTTAAAACGGTTGTCATGTCGCTGATGAATTTATTACTCACGCGAGAAAGAAATACTACTCCACGTTCAAAGTCACTGAGCCTTCCTGACAGGCCCTATCTGCCGTTTCTACTTCTCTACTGACAACACAATTCCTCCTTCCGCATTTTATACTGGCGAGTTCGCCTCTCGTGACACCTAGAAGTCAATTCCACATTACGAAGGAGTGTCCGTATCATATAGTGTATGTAAGCACGCAAAAGCAATCACCCTCAACACATGACGCAAATACTTGGTAGCGCCGCTTAGAGACTTGTCAGTGTCATCAGTTCACTGAAGAAGAGAGTCCACAAGTTACGCCGGCCGTGGTGGTCTAGCGGTTCTAGGCGCTCAGTCCGGAACCGCGCGACTGCTACGGTCGCAGGTTCGAATCCTGCCTCGGGCATGGATGTGTGTGATGTCCTTAGGTTAGTTAGGTTTAAGTAGTTCTAAGTTCTAGAGGACTGATGACCACAGATGTTAAGTCCCATAGTGCTCAGAGCCATTTGAACCAATCCACAAGTTACTCCAGTTACACTATATCCAGCTGACGTCCAAACTGATGACTGGATCCTGAAGAGCTACTACTCAGTGCCATTTTGTATGGGGCTAAGGCCGAGTGCTATAGCAGGCCATTCGAGGTGTGATAGTGTGCCCGACTGTTCGTCATAGCAGGAACGTATGTGTGCCGCCCATGAACACGGCTGTTGTCATCTCAGAAAATGAGACAGTCCACAAGATACCAAATGTAGAAGAAAGAGTAACATCCTAGTTCCCCTTCATGCTCACTTGAATAAGTTGACTCGAATCACAATACCAAAAACAAGCCCAAGCTTCTAGATACAGTGGGTTACATGCCTAATTGGGCTGTCGGTGAACTCGATGCCATGGATAACTTCAAAAGAGCCGAAATCAGGAATCGTGTGCCCAGACAAACCTCCAGTAAACTACCGTCCAGTTTCTGTGTCATGTGGTCTATTGAAGACTTTCGTGCCACTATGAGCAGTGCCCTTGCGTGAGGTACATGGCTCCAAATGTCCATTGCCAACAGTTTCTTTAGATACCTTTGCTCGAAAACTGGTTAACATGGACCTGTATTCACTACCAGTAGCAGTTTGTGCTGGATCTGAAAATCACTGTCGTTGACAAGGTATTTACGATCTTTTCACGACCACGCTATTTACGCCATATTACGTGGCTGTGAATGCTACATCACTCCTTGTAGACACATCGGCAGTCCGTGTTGATAGATCAGCAATTCGGGTATCTTTATTCCCTGTACGGTCACGGGCATGTCCAGATGTAACAACTGCTCGCTGTTATTCTGCCACGTCTTCACGTCGACCGACTTCGCGCCACTGATTCCACACAACCGACAGGCCCG
Organism: Schistocerca americana; assembly: GCF_021461395.2. Classification (NCBI taxonomy): domain Eukaryota; kingdom Metazoa; phylum Arthropoda; class Insecta; order Orthoptera; family Acrididae; genus Schistocerca; species Schistocerca americana. Next base: position 126,988,213 of record NC_060122.1, on the reverse strand, counting down.
GACACAGTACTTCCACGTGCTGATGTACGATTTACGTCTGTGGTGGTGGGTCGTGTGACCACCTGGTACGAGTTCTATATCGCTTACGGCCATTAAAGGCGATCACTGTGATTTTCTAATGGAGTGGCTAATACCATGTTCAGCGAGATTATCTTCGAGACAGGTGTCACAGGCTATACAGCTGAACTTGATACATACTTTGCTGTCACAGCCTGTTAGTCCAGAAGAGAAAGAGGATAAGCTCGGCAGCAGCTAACTGTGTTACCCTTGTTACTACTGTAAATCGATTTTACAGAAGGGAAACGATTAAAGTCAATATCTTTCGTGTTGCCTAATTTTAAATTTATTGTTCCATTATTCTGTTGTGTGAACTTAGACAGGTGACTGTAACTCTGCGGATGCTCTGTTGACAAATGAACGCTACAGCAGTCGATAAGTACAGGGTGGTCCATTGATAGTGACCGGGTCAAATGTCTCACGAAATAAGCATCAAACGAAAAAACTACAAAGAACGAAACTCGTCTAGCTTCAAGGGGGAAACCAGATGGCGCTATGGCTGGCCAGCTAGATGGCGCGGCCATAGGTCAAACGGATATCAACTGCGTTTTGTTTAAATAGGAACCCCCATTTTTATTACATATTCGTGTAGTATGTAAAGAAATATGAATGTTTTAGTTGGACCAATTTTTTCGCTTTGTGATAGATGGCGCTGTTATAGTCATACGTGGTATCACGTAACATTCCGCCAGTGCGGACGGTATTTGCTTCGTGATAAATTACCCGTGTTAAGTGGACCTTTTAGCAATTGCGGAAAAGGTCGGTATCGCGTTGCTGTATGGCTATTGTGATCAAAATTCCCAACGGGTGTGTGCTATGTACGCTGCTCGGTATCCTGGGCGACATCATCCAAGTGTCCGGACCGTTCGCCCGATAGTTACGTTATTTAAAGAAACGGGAAGAGCTCAGCCACATGTGAAACGTCAACCACGACCTGTAACAAATGATGATGCCCAAGTAGGTGTTTTAGCTGCTGTCGCGGCTAATCCGCACATCAGTAGCAGACAAATCTTGCGAGAATCGGGAATCTCAAAAACGTCGGTGTTGAGAATGCTACATCAACATCGATTGCACCCGTACCATATTTCTATGCACCAGGAACTGCATGGCGACTGCTTTGAATGTCGTGTACAGTTCTACCACTGGGAACAAGAGAAATTACAGGACGATGACAGATTTTTTGCACGCGTTCGATTTAGCGACGAAGCGTCATTCACCAACTGCTATAACGTAAACTGGCATAATATGCATTATTGGGCAACGGAAAATCCACGATGACGGCGACAAGTGGAACATCAGCGACCTTGGCTGGTTAATGTATGGTGCAGCATTATGGGAGGAAGGATAATTGGCCCCCATTTTATCGATGGCAATCCAAATGGTGCAATGAATGCTGATTTCGTACGTAATGTTCTACCGATATTACTACAAGATGCAATGAATGCTGATTTCGTACGTAATGTTCTACCGATATTACTACAAGATGTTTCACTGCATGACAGAATGGTGGTGTACTTCCAACACGATGGATGTCCGGCACATAGCTCGCGTGCGGTTGAAGCGGTATTGAATAGCCATATTTCATAACACCGGATCTGACGTCCCCGGATTTCTTTCTGTGGGGAACGTTGAAGGATATTTGCTATCGTGATCCACCGACAACTGACAACATGCGTCAGCGCATTGTCAATGCATGTACGAACATTACCAAAGGCGAACTAGTCGCTGTAGAGGGGAATGTCATTACATGTATGGCCAAATGCATTGAGATTGACGGACATCATTTAGAGCATTTATTGCATTAATGTGGCATTTACAGGTAATCACGCTGTAACAGCATGCGTTCTCAGAGATAAGCTCACAAAGTTACATGTATCACATTGGAACAACCGAAATAATATGTTCAAACGTACCTTTGTTCTGTATTTTAAATTAAAAAAACTACCTGTTAACAACTGTTCGTCTAAAATTGTGAGCCATATGTTTGTGACTATTACAGCGCCATCTATCACAAAGCGGAAAAAGTGGTCCAACTAAAACATTCATATTTCTTTACGTACTACACGAATATGTAATAAAAAATGGGGGTTCCTATTTAAAAAAACGCAGTTGATATCCGTTTGACCTATGGCAGCGCCATCTAGCGCGCCACCCATAGCGCCATTTTGTTTCCCCCTTCAAGCTAGATGAGTTTCGTTCTTTGTAGTTTTTTCGTTTGATGCTTATTTCGTGAGATGTTTGGCCTGATTAGATTAGATTAGATTAGATTTACTTTCATTCCAATTGATCCGTAGTGAGGAGGTCCTCCAGGATGTGGAACATGTCAGAAAAACAACAATACATGACAAATATTTAAACTAAAACAAATAAGCTAATGTACCATTCCACAGGTCCCAAGTGGAATGATCGTCATTTTTTAATGAACACTAAGAGTCATTTTACAAATACTATTGCACTGAATTTAAAATAAAAAAGTTTTTTATTTATTTATAAGGTAAGAAACATGTAATACAACTACTGTAATACTTATTTACAATGAACACATTACTGCACTGAAATGGTGCAGAAGTTAGATTATACTTACACACACACACACACAAATTTTCAGTGAACACATTACTGCACTGAAATTGTGCAGAAGTTATGTTGTACTTATATACAAATCAGTTGGTTTTCCTCAGAAATTCATCAATGGAGTAGAAGGAGTTGGCCACCAATAAATCCTTTAGGCTTCTCTTAAACTGAATTTCATTGGTTGTTAAGCTTTTTATGGCTGCTGGCAAGTTATTGAAAATGTGTGTTCCTGAATAATGCACACCTTTTTGTACAAGACTAAGTGACTTTAAATCCTTGTGAAGATTATTCTTATTTCTAGTATTGATTCCATGAATTGAGCTGTTGGTTTGAAAAAGTGATATATTTTTAATGACAAATTTCATTAAGGAATAAATATATTGGGAAGCTGTAGTTAGTATCCCTAGTTCACTAAACAGGCTTCTGCAGGATGTTCTTGAGTTCACACCACATATAATTCTTACTGCACGTTTTTGTGCCCGGAAAACTTTAGCTTGGCTTGATGAATTACCCCAGAAAATAATCCCATATGACATTATGGAATGAAAGTAAGCATAGTATGCCAGCTTTTTCATTTTTATATCCCCTATGTCTGACAAAATTCGCATTGCAAACAGAGATTTGTTAAGACGCTTCAGCAGTTCTGTGGTGTGCTCCTCCCAGTTGAATTTATTATCAAGCTGTAATCCCAAGAATTTAACACCGTCCACTTCTTCTATCTTCTTGTCATCATATGTTAGACATATACTCTTGGGACACCCCTTACAAGTTCTGAACTGCATGTAGTGTGTTTTTTCAAAGTTTAGTGACAAAGAATTGGCTAGGAACCAGTGATTAATGTCTACAAATATTTTATTGGCTGATCTTTCTAAGACTACACTTGATTTGCTATTTATTGCAATGTTTGTATCATCAGCAAACAAAACAAACTTGGCATCTGGTAATGTTACTGATGAAAGGTCATTGATATACACAAGAAAAAGTAAGGGCCCCAAAATGGAACCTTGTGGGACCCCACATGTAATTAGTTCCCAGTTGGATGATGCCTGATTGCTTGATACATGTCTCTTTCCTAATAACACCCTTTGTTTCCTGCCAGAGATATAAGATTTGAACCATTTTGCAGCATTTCCTGTTACACTATAATATTCTAGTTTACTTAAAAGGATATTGTGATTTACACAGTCAAATGCCTTTGACAGATCACAAAATATACCAGTTGCCTGCAATTTTTTGTCTAATGAATTAAGTACATTTTCACTGTAAGTGTAGATAGCCTTCTCAATATCAGAACCTTTTAGAAATCCAAACTGTGACTTTGACAGTATGTTATTTGAGATAAGATGGTTATAAAGACGACTGTACATTACTTTTTCGAAAATTTTTGAGAATGCTGGCAACAGTGATATTGGACGGAAATTTGATGCTATTTCTTTATCTCCCTTCTTAAACAGTGGCTTAACTTCAGCATATTTCAGCCATTCGGGAAATATTCCACTGATAAACGACTGGTTACACAGATAGCTTAATATGTTACTTAGCTCAGAATCACATTCTTTAATTAACTTTGTTGATATTTCATCATACCCACTAGATGTTTTTGATTTTAAAGATTTTATGATGGACATTATTTCTGTTGGGGTAGTGAGGGTCAAATTCATATTATGGAAGTTACTTGAAATGTCTGGTCTAAGGTAATCCATAGCAGCATCTACCGAACCTGACAACCCCATCTTTTCAGTAACAGTTATAAAATGTTTGTTAAAAAGTTCTGCAACACTATACACATCTGTCACCAATGCATCATTTACTCTTAATGCTATTTGTTCCTCTTCATGTCTGGTTCTACCGGTCTCCTCCTTCACTATATCCCATATTGTCTTTATTTTGTTATCTGATATGACTATCTTTTCCTTGTAATATATTTGCTAAACAATACTTACTTGTGACAGCTAATGATGATCAATAGTCTGTTGGTGAATGATGGTCAATGGAGAATTATGGTCAGTCGAGGATTATGATAGTGGAGAACTGTGGTCGGTGGAGAGAATTAGGTTCAGTGGAGAGAATAATGGTCACTGGAGGATTATGGTCAGTGGAGAGAATTATGGTCAATCAAGAATTGTGGTCAATGGGGAATGATGGTCAAGGAAGAATTATGGTCAACAGAGAATGATGGTCATAGAGAAAATGATGCTCAGCGGAGAATTAGGGTTAGTGGAAAATGATGGTCAGGGAAGAATAAAGATCAGTGGAGAATGATGGTCCATGGAGAAGTATGGGCAGTGGAATATGATGGTAAGGCAAATTGTAACAATCCCCCAAAACTCTAAAAATTGGCAGAATTTGCAAAATAACAGCCAAAAAATTTTAATGATTATTTTTGCACTGCATCTTCTGTTATTCAGTCCTTCTTAAAATGAAAAAGCCAGTCAAAATCCAAGATGGCAGAACTAGCTCAGTCATTCTTCCCTCCCCTCCCAGTTTTCTCCTCCCCCTTACCTTGATAGGATTACAATTAATTATCTATCTTTCAAATCTGTCAGTGACTCAGTACACATTTCCTGGCAGACTTAAGTATTCTCTAGTAACATTCATCTAGAAAACATTAGATAAACTACATCACACTTTCCAGTCTTTGCGATAGTCTTTGAGGAAGTGACCAAAGATGAGTACTGACTCATTTAACTGAGCAGAATGTGTTAATTGCCTCTTAGTTTGGCATTCATAAAGGATTGTCTATATAGAGAGCAATACAAGACCTCACATTAGCCTGTCGGTATATTGTGAGACCTTACAAAAGCCTTTGGGTGGCTCATAGAAGATGTACAAAAATGTATTGTGAGTTCCACAATTCTGGGAATTTAACTAATACTAGAATGGAAAACTGTTTATGTTGGAATAAACTTAACAGTCATAATAAAAATTAATGCATCTCATGTTACATGGTTTCAAAAGTGGTCCAAATAATAACAGTAAAACCGGAAAAAACATTGTAATCAATTTAATTGTATAACAACCTCATCTTATCATGATTACACCCATATTTTTACAGTTAAACGGTTGTTGATGTGGAAAATGAGCAGCAAATGGAATTATATGCTATAAATGCAAAGTAACATATTAATATAGTTGTGTAAACACTGTACAAAAATAGAAAATATGGGTATTTACATTTAGATCAAATACTCATGCAGAAATGTGACATAAATGAGAACATCACTTTGTTAACAGATGAATTCATTTATTTGAGGCATAATAATGCTCACTTTAAGAGTGCACTTATAACATGCTGTGGCAACAATTTAGAGCAATTCATCAGTGAACATATTATGAACACCAAACCCACAGAAAGCCAGCGCATTATATGTATAAAATCGATTTTATTTGAGTATTTTGAGATCAGAAACCAACATCTGGGAAAGACTATGACAGAAATATTCCAGTAAGGATGAGTAATGAGCTTGCTTACAAAAAGTATATTATTTACCGGACACTGAATGATCTGCAGCTCAAATTTGCTGCATATTAACAAAGCACTAGCCCATTTCCCACTAACAAAGAATTCGTTTATTGCCAAACTGATATAAACACTGTGCATGCTGCAAAATAGTTTTCAGAAAAAATTTATTTAGAGTATGTATTATGCTCATCAGTCAGCAATGATATTGTCTCCACATCTGCCAGTGCAACAGTGGTCCCACAACAAAGCGGATGTTGAAGCAAGAAGATGGATAAACTTATTGAAGTTGCAAGGGAACAAGATAATCAACTCAATATGGGGCAAAGTTTGCATTGTTGTGCATAATACAGACCACACCCTCAGAGCACTAGGGAACTTTGTATTCACCTTCAAACCATCATATGTCAAGTGTTTGCAGTGGTGTAGTACCTTGTGAACTAATCAGTGGTAAACCCTCATCTCTAAACCTATATTTCATTAATAAAAACAACTGTTTTATGGATAATTACATCACTACTTTCAATATACATATGGAAGGTAGCACAGGAAATGTTGGAAGATTGCATCTAGTGACAATTGGCAAGCTTGTTGTTTGCTTGGTAGGTTGGATGCTTAAAGGGACTACCTACCAGGTCATCAGTCCCTTCATCCTCAAACAGACAAGTTTATATGGCTATAGATCAGAGACAGCTTACTGCACAGAACCCAGGGGAAGAAAACCCCAAGGTGTACCACTGTCAGCGAAGCTGAGGCAAGAAGAAAAGAAGAAAGGGAGACAGAAGAGGAAAGGCAAGCAAGGTGCTCTATCTAGGGAGAAGCCAGAAGCCCCTGAAAGCAGAGTGCAATGAAGGGACATACATCCCCCAGCCTCTGCCACTTGCCAGAAGTACTCTACTCTGAGATTGCCTCAGAAAGACTGGCAGCATATACAGTTCAAGAGAAGCACAGAGAGATCAAAGATGAACAAGTCTAACAGACCACACAAGAGAGGGGGTGGGAGGCGGAAGAAGAGTAAAACAAGTAAATAGAGCAGGTAGAGCAAGGATCGGGATGGACCACCAAGCCCAATCAGCTGTAGTCCAGTCTGGGCAGAGGAGGCAACAGAGTGTTCTGCCATCTCCTCAGTGGGCCAATAAGGTTAAGTTTCCCCTTCCCCCCTTAGAGAGAATGGTAAAAGCCTGCTTCATGAATAAAATGTAAAACTAAGTCAGCCACTGGGGCATTTTCACTTAATACCTGGGGTAGCAAGTTTGATTATGAGTCCGCTGCAGGCTGGCTACATTACGACAGTCCAGTAAAATGTGGATCACTGTTAAACAGCCTTGACAACACTGTGATGGCTTCTTGCTATGGAGGAGAATACTATGAGTCAATGAAGTATGGCCAAAGTGGATCAGCAAAGAATAGTAGAGTCCCTGTGAGAGGCCAGCATGGAGGATCTCCACAGATTCATAATCTACTTCATCACCTGTAGGTTGTTTGGTAAAGTCAGAATAAGCCATTCCATATTCCATGCACTATTCCAGGCACCTAAAACTTCACAGTATAATATTGACTGGATGTCTGTTTCCAGAATATTGACCCAAGAGTCGGTTTTCTAGAGCCTGTTTGGCCAGGCTATCAGTGAACTCATACCCCAGGATCCCAACATGGCCAAGGGTCCAGATCAAGGTCATTGAGTATCCACACTGTTCAAGGATGTACAGAGAATCCTGGATAGCAGTGACTAACAGATGGCAAAGGTAGCACTGGTTGATGGCTTGCAAACTGCTCAATACTCACTGCAGGTGAGAAAAAAATCCCCCCCACCAGTGTAGGAAAGGATATGCTCAAGAGGTGGCCACCACCTCAGCAGTGGAGACACTGCAATTATCCAGCAAGTAGATCAGTTCAGTAGTATAAGATAAGCCTACACGACCAGCAACTGTCAGAATAGATAACTTCGGAACCTTGGATGTGCCAAGGATGGAGAAAAATTGGCGGCACAGGGCTTCAAGATGAACTGAATCTTTCGGACTTTGTGCCAGATCAAGGTGAAGATGTGGCCGATGGATGCACCGTGGAGGTGTACAGGGGTAGATCCAGAGGAGAGGAGTTCAGAGAAGATATACCAGATGCAGATTTTTATCATAATCCCTGATTGGGACCGCCATTGTGAGAAATGGATTACTGTGTTATGAAGGAGGAGACGGAACTTTGGGTGGTTAAGTGAGCTACAAATGTGGGTAGCATAACTGACAAGCTGTTGTTGGCACGTGAACTACAATAGAGGGATACCAGCCTCCCTGAGTAAGCTGTTCACAGGGCTAGTTCGAAAGTCTCCTGTCACAATTCAAACCCAGCAGTGATGTATCAGATCTAGTATCTGCAATGCTGAGTCTGATGCCAAACCATATGCTTGACTTCCACAATCAAGGTGGGGCTGTACCAGGGCTGCTGCAGAAGGGTAGTGTAGTCTGTAACCCAGCTGGTGTTACTCGTGCAGTGAAAAGCATTAAGGTGCAGCCAGTACTTTCGTGAAGCAGACAAAGATGGGGAATCTATGTCAACTGAGAACAGAAGACTAGTGATGAACTCTTTCTCGGGTGGTCAGCTGAGTGGTTGTGTTATCTTGTCACAGCATTTCGATTACTTTGTACTCTTCATCATCATGCATGGGGTCGGGATGCTGTGCAGCACATATCTATATAGTCACATGACAATTCTGAAGGTGGCGGCATCCATGGACAGAATGGACAGTGAACGGGACTCAACACCCATACCAGACCTGCCCCGTGATCCCCCACCACCAGCTGCGCTGCTCAGCACCTCCTGTTTCCAGAGGTGCATGATTTGCCCATATTCAGAAGAAGATAGCATCCCAACACCTTGCTTGAGAGTGATGGTAAAAAACACATCAGAACATTGTGACAAGATGACGACATTACTCGGCTGACCACATGAGAAGAGTTCATCACTGGAATACAATGAGATAGCCTGCAACTACAGTGGAAGATAAGTCCCAAATAACTGGTCACTGAGGTAAAGTTCTGGTTGCGAGTGAATGGTACGACATTGACAGAAGTGCATGACATGAGTCTTGGTGATGGAAAATCGAAAGTCATGAGCGAGGGCCCAAGCCTGTGCCTTTCGTATGGAGTCTTGCAGCTGACTTTCACCGACACCCACACCAAAAGAGCAATAGTAGAGGTAAAAGTTGTCAGCATACAGGGAGGGTGATACCGAGGAACCCACTACTACTGCTAGAACATAGATGGCTATTAGAAAGAGAATGGCACTCAGTACAGAGCCCTGGGGCCACATTATCTTGCATTTAGCGGGTACTGTGGCAAGGACCAACTTGAACCCAGAAAGTACACTGCAACAGGAGGTTCTGGATGAAAATGGGGAGCAGACCACGCAAACCTCACTCTGGTAAGGTAGCGAGGATATGATATGACCATGTGGTGTCATAAGCCTTTTGCAGACTGAAAAAGACAGCTATAAGCTATTGACATTGGGCAAAAGCTGTTCAGGTAGCAGACTCCAGGTAAACCAGATAATGAGCAGAGGAACAATCTTGGTGAGAACCACCTGGGGAGATAGCCAGAAGACGCCAAGACTCACGTAGCCAAAACAGCTGCCAACTCACCATGCATTCAAGTGACTTACAAGTAACATAGGTGAGACTTATTGGGTGATAACTGTCCATCACTGGAGAGTGCTTACCAGGTTTCAATACTGGGACAATGATACTTTCTTGCCACTGCAAAGGGAACTCACCCTCAATCCAGTTGCTTTTAAAGATGGCAAGGATATAATGCTGACGATCCACTACTAGGTGCTTCATCATTTGGTGGTGGATACAGTCTGGGCATGAGGCTCTATCAGGATAGTGGGAGAGGACACTAACAAACGCCCACTCACTGAATGGAGCATTATATTTCTCTATAATGTGTGTGGTAAAAGGTAATGCATTCACTCCAATATGTGATTTGGATATGAAAGGCAGGTTAATAATGCTCAGATGTTGTAGCTTGAGCATAGAGCAGAGAAAATGTTTGGCAATGACCCCTGTGTCAGTGTAAACAGTGCCATCCAAAGTAATACCTGGTGCACCTTCAGCAGTCTGGTATCGAAAGAGATGCCTGATCCTGGCCCAAAATCTCCGAAGGAGAGGTACGTCATCTGATGATTGAAAGGGAAACAGGGCAACCAAGAGCACAGGAAGACTTTAGTGCCATAAAACTGAATGACAAGTGTACTAACAAACAATCAGAAATTGAAAATATTTTCAATAATCATCTTTTAAATGTTGTGGAGAAAATAGGATCTAGATCTTCACTAGAAGAGGCAAGGCTACTAGTAGAAGAGGCCATACCTGTGCAGTTTGAAACAACTGTAATTCCACCAACCTCTCCCTCTGAAATCAGTAAAATAATAAACTCACTGAAAAGTAAAAGCTCTTACGGAATTGATGGCATTTCCACAGATAAGTAGGATTCTCAGCCACATGTGTAATAGCTCTTTGGAGCAGGGTGTTTTCCCCAATAGACTGAAATATGCCCTTGTAAAACCATTGCATTAAAACGGGGATATGTCGGATGTCAACAACTACCTCCCAATCTCTCTTCTGACAGCTCTATCAAAAATTTTTGAGATAGTAATGTATTCAAGAGTAGCCTCCCATATTTCTAAAAATAAAGTACTAACAAATAGTCAGTTTGGTTTTCAGAAAGGCTTTTCAATGGAAAATGCTATACATGCTTTCACTGATCAAATATTAAATGCTCTGAATAACCGGACATCACCTATTGGTATTTTTTGTGATCTCTCAAAGGCCTTTGATTGTGTAAATCATGGAATTCTTTTAGATAAGTTAAATCATTATGGTTTGAGTGGGGCAGTGCACAAACGGTTGAATTCATACTTAACTGGAAGAATGCAGAAAGTTGAAATAAGTGGTTCATGTAATGTTAAAACATCAGCTGATTCCTCAAACTGGGGGGCTATCAAGTACGGGGTCCCACAGGGTTCAGTCTTAGTTCCTTTACTGTTCTTGATATACATTAATGACTTACCATTCCACATTGATGAAGATGCAGAGTTAGCTCTTTTTACTGATGATACAAGTATAGTAATAACATCTAAAAACCAAGAACTAAGTGACGTAATTGTAAATGATGTTTTTCACAAAATTATTAAGTGGTTCTGAGCAGATGGACTCTCTTTAAATATTGATAAAACACAGTATATACAGTTCCGTACAGTAAATGGCACAACTCCAGTAATAAATATAGACTTTGAACAGAAGTCTGTAGCTAAGATAGAATTTTCAAAATTTGTAGGTGTGTCCATTGATGAGAGGTTAAACTGGAAGCAACAAACTGATGGTCTGCTGAAATGTCTGAGTTCAGCTATGTATGCTATTAGGGTTATTGCAAATTTTGGTGATAAGAATCTCAGTAAATTAGATTAGTATGCCTACTTTTATTCACTGCTTTGTATGGCATCGTATTCTGGGGTAATTCATCATTGAGTAGAAAAGTATTCATTGCTCAAAAACGTGTAATCAGAATAATTGCTGGAGCCCACCCACGGTCATCCTGCAGACATCTATTTAAGGATCTAGGGATCCTCACAGTAATCTCACTGTATATATATTCACTTATGAAATTTGTAGTTAATAATCCAACCCAGTTCAAAAGCAATAAGCAGTGTGCATAGTTATAACACCAGCAGAAAGGATGATCTTCACTATGCAGGGTTAAATCTAACTTTGGCACAGAAAGGGGTAAATTATGCTGCAACAAAAGTCTTTGGTCACCTACCAAACAGCATCAAAAGCCTGTCAGATAGCCAACTAACATTTAAAAAAACTCCTTCTACTTATTGGCTGAATTTTTAGATATAAATTAAGGGAAAAAAAACGAACGACAACAACTTAAACATTAGCGTCATGCAATATTTTGTGTAATGTAATGTCTTGTACAGACATGTTTTATTAACCTGACACATTCCACATAATTACGAAGTGTCATATTCATGATCTATGGAACAAGTATTAATCTAATCTAATCTAATCTAATCTAGCCTTTGATTGTATGATTGACATTCATGGAAGCTTGAGTTGGATCTGATTTACTGAAAAGTCTGCATTTTATTTTACAGGTATATGATTACATAGCATTGGCATGAGAAAGAGTTTGTATTAGTAGGAAATAACTTACATGTATTAAATATCTTGTTGTTGACTGTAAAGTAGTAAGACCTCGTGAATTAATTTCCATGTTAATTTTGATCATGATATTTATGGTAAAAAAAAAGACTCTGGAAGCTGAAAAATGACCATTAGAGTAGCACATTTTGCAGCCAAGAGTTATTGGTCACCCATGAAACCAGTTTTGGAAATATGTATGGAAGAAAATACACCATTTCTCACAAAATAACTGCAATTTCTTGTACTGTATGCAATTTGCTTGTGTTTACTATGAAAGATATTTTTTGTGTTTAATATTATTTTGTGTGTGTTTTCGACTTTCATATTGCCCCACTGAATCAGTGTACTTTATGTAGACATGAAAGAAAAATTGTAAATATAGCAGTGACAAATTGTGAATGAACGGTGCTTAAAGCAGTTTTCAGTGTTTTTGATACATTTGCCATGATTATGGCTAATATTTTCTACAAAAGTAACAAAATAATTCAGTTTTCAAGAAAACATGTAAGAATGAGCTACTTATCTCGTCCTGTGACATAATTCGGAAGACTTCAAAAGTAATTTGTCATATGTTATTGTATACCAAAATCTATTATGTCACATGAAGATTAATGAATGTGAAATGTTTTTAACAATCAAAACCGAAGGACTAAATGAGTGATAAAACAGATAGTTTAGTAGAAAAATATAGGTAGGGGTTCACCGTATGACAAATGGTGTCTTCCCTAGCTTGGTGTATCCATTCTTAATTTCTGATGCACTCTGTTCTAAATCTTTCCTATCTGGGTTCTGTTCCCACTGTGCTCTTCAATTTTGTTTTTACTCATTCCTGTCTGGGGTCTATCCTATTTATGTTACCACTGTTTCCATGATGATCCTATATAACAAAAATTATTTCTTGCTCTATTTTGCAGGATATTTTTTGTTATAGCATATTTTTATTTACCATACTGATGGTTCAATGATAGATAAATTTAGAAGCAAAACATTATAAAATGTTGTCACAAAGACAATTCATTCATGTTATGAGGAAAATGACAAGTTCTTAACTAAGTACGTTAATTCCGGCCTGTAATCTAAACTATTTTGCTAAATTTTCTTTGTAAACACTTCATATAAAGACAGGTTTATAAATATTGATGTGCAGACATTGTCATGAAATACAAGTTCTGCTGTCATGCTACAACAATAAAATCACTGTTATCTATACCTTGTTTTTGCTTATCCCATATACGTTATATGATATTTAGTAATAATTTGAGAGTGACAGAATAGGTGAAACGTCACATTTTGAAAACATTTTTTGAAAATTTGTGAGAAAAGAACTCAGCAAGATGAAACTCTGTCCTTGATTTAATTTGAATGAAGGGGTAATGCTTCTTTGGCCAAGTGCCCTACCAATTGAACTACCAAAGCACTACTCAGGATCCACCCATACACCTAAAAATTCTGCCATTAACTTGTCTCCAACCTGGGATTGCAGGAGAGCTCCTGCGAAGTTTTGAAGGTAGGAGACAAGGTACTGGGAGAATTAAAGGTGTGAGGATGGTTCATGAGTTGTGCTTGGTTTCTCAGTCAGTAAAGCACTTGCTCGCAAAAGGAAAAGGTGCTGAGTTCAAGTCTCGGTGTAACACACAGTTTCAATCTGCCAGAAAGTTTAATTTTAATGCGCAATCCACTGCAGAGTGAAAATTTCATTCTGGAAACATTCCCCAGGCTGTGGCTAAGCCATGTGTCTGCAGTATCATATCTTTCAGGAGTACTAGTACTGCAATGTTCACAGGAGAGCTTCTATGAAATTTGACAGTACCATCCTTATACATATATGAAAGCATATGTCTCTTAAAAGAACATGAGGAATTTTCTACATTAAACAGAGAATTTCACAACTATGAAATGAGGAATAGGAATGATTTTCACAGAGAAATTCATAAAACAGCTATGTATCACAAAAGTGTACTATACCAACCCAAAATGCTCTACAGTGCTCTCCCCAAATAACTAAAAGTAATACCAAAACTGCACATATTTAAAAGAGAATTAAAAAATGTGTTATTGAGCAAAGTTTTTACAGTATTGAAGAGTTTATGAATCATTGACAATAAAAGTGCAATTAATATTTCCCTGATATAATAAATATGTGTAACTGCTCACATTTAAATACTTGCTGTTTCTATAAAAGTGTGAAACCATGTTAATGTAAGAATGGAAATAATCTTTGATATGATAATCACTAGCTTCTTTTTTTTTTTTTGTATGTTGTTACCATACTTGTATATTTTTATGTTAATGTTCTTGAAGTTCTATTAAAATTGTAATGTCTAAGTGACAAGTAAATTCAATTATTCAGGTCCTCAGGGGCTACTGGAATCTCCACCTTGGCCAAGGAGTGGGACAGGCAGGATCTGGTTGCTTGGGGGCCACCGGAATATTCTTCTTCTCAGATGACTTTTTCTTGTCTTTCTAGTTCTTAGAGTATTGTGATGATTGTGAGGGCTTCTCTAAATCAGTATCAGGTAAAGATGTTGATCATAAAGCCCTGCAACCAGAAGCCTGTGGCTCCTTGAACCAATGGCTCGTGTACAGTTGTAAACTGGCAGTATCCTTAGTGAAAGTGTCCCTAGGGACGGACCCCTTCCTGGCAAAAGAAGATGTATAATGGTGGTTTGTCTCTGGCTGAGAGATGGGGACCAATGTCCCTGGCAGGTGGGAAGGCATTTTCCCAAACTAGGCATGGGGGAAGCAGCAAGAGGGAAAGAGGTGAGCCCCCAACCATCATGGGTCAGGTGTGTTTTAGTGGCCCTGAGGGCCCACTGTAGGAGGTGTAACAGGCAGGAGTACTGTGAACAAAGGGGGTGATGTCATCACAGCTGTAGCACATGACATTAGTTGACATGATGGGTGCAGCCACTCGTACTTCTTTTTGGCCTCTTGGTAAGGTTGAGAATGATGCTTTCCACAGCTGATGCAGTTAAGCGGAGATGCACAGGGAGTATTCCCATGCAGTGCTTGTCCATATCACTACAGATGGGGCTAACATTGGAATGTAAGAACATGTGCTCAGATTTCAAGCACTTGAAGTAGTGCATAGGGGGAGGAACATATGGTTTGACATTGCTTCGGTGTACCATCACCTATACCTTTTCAATCATTGGGTCACCCTCAAAGGCCATGACAGAGGCACTGGTAGCAACTTTATTGTCCTTTATGTGTATGATAGACAGAATGTACACCTCGCCACCCCAACTTGGTGCATAGCTCATCATCAGATTGTAATAGCAGGGCTCTGTGGAAAATGATGCCCTGAACTAAACTTAGACTGTTATGGGGAGTAACAGTCACCGGTATGTCACCCAGCTTCTTACCAGCAAGCAGTGCCTGTGGCTGAGCAGGGGATGCCATTTTCATTAGAACTGACTAGTTGTTCATTTTCTCCAAACTTTTCTTCTAAGTTCTCCACAAAGAACAAGGGTTTTGTGGCCAAGAAGGAATCACCATCAGTCCTTCTACAAACCAAGTACTGTAGGGAGCATTTCTCTGCTTGGCTCTTAGCCCTCTGTTCCTCCCATGGCATAGCAAGGGAAGGGAAAATTTTAGAGTCACACCTCTCTGCATTGAAAGAGAGAGGGTGTCCTTTCATAGAGACTGCTGGGGCCGTATGGCCACAATGGAGCTACCTGACCAGTAATCCATTTCTAAGAGTCCCCATGCCCCAATCACAGTGAGCACATACTCCTTGGCATGCATGGGGAGTTTGCAGCTCAGGTCCCAACAGTCCAACCCCTGCGTCATCAGGAGGCTACCCCACGCGTTTATCTGATGACCCCCCACCACCCTCCCACATTTGGATGGCTACCTAGCTGGGTTGTTGGTTTATTACAGTATTAAAGGAAAGTGTGCATAGATGGAAAAGCACAAGGGTGGAGCCCACACTGCAGCATTGGATGACCTCCCCTGTATGATCAAAACTTCTGGGAAATTTTGAAAACTGGTGGCCCATCAAACACAAAAATGGGGACCATGTGCTTATTTAATGAAAAGTTGTAGATTAAGCTGGAAGTGGCACCTTCAGGCCCAGTCATAAACCAGGTCCAAACTGAGTTGGCAGCAAGAAAACCATCTCATGAAGAGGCAGAGTGAGCAAGGAATACTGGAAGTATAAGCATGCAGCATGAAAAAGAAGTAATGCTGCAAAGTTTAGGGCCCTGTGGCAGCCAAGCACATACTTACAAAGGGTTGTGAGCCCCCAGGTGTGGGGGTTGGGGGACAAGCTTGTGTTCATCAAAAATTCCAAGTGTAAGAGTGTCATTATAAATATTATATCAATGGGGAGAAGCAGGATCAAAACTGAACATGAGCAGATAATTTGTTACTTGAAACTCCAGTTTTTTGCACTCGTCAATTAGATGCCTGTATACCAAGCCATGTAATAACTCATCAAGGTATAATTTGTGATGTTGATATAAAAATAACTGAAGAAGAATTGCAGTACATAGTTCCTTTATCTGTCCTCTGCTCTCTGAGTAAGGTACATGAAAGAAGTCAATTACTGCTGTTTATTCAGACATACCAAAGAAGAACTAGAAAAGTATGTTTACAGAAATTTATGTCATAAAGCAGCTTACAATTTTTTTTAAAGTCAGAATTTATATTATTGAAGACTGGGAATACTTTTATTTTTTATTTTCTCTCAGAGCTATAGAAAACATTTTTCTTAATTACTTCTAGTCTGTTTACTATCTATGTTTTGTGCAATTTGTTACACAGTCTTAAATTATTTGTGATCCTTATAAATTAAGTGTGAAAGTTATATTAGTTTATAACTATTTTTGTAATCTGAAAGTGACAAAGACCAATTAGGTAAGTAAATAAATAATTAAATAATAAAGTATATGGACTTTTCATGTTTTAGCACTGAGTATTGTGCTTTAGGTAAGGCCATTATGATATATTTATAATATAAATAAGCTCAAACCTCCCTTGTGGTGAGAGGTGAATGCTACATAAGTAACTTATTTCTATTCTGTATTCTTACATCTCTCAGCAGCACTGCTATTGATGTGCACTGCAATAGGACACAATGTACGCAGCACGTTCTCTCATTACTACATAAATTTGTTGAATAATGATGAAATGGAGTCTGAGATTCAGTGTGAAATCGATATTCTCTTTAATTACCACCTGACTTTCACAAAGCATAAATCTATTATGTTAGTTTTACATTAGAGATAAGCTAGCCTAAAAAACTGCGTCAGCATCCCTCAATAATGAGTGAGATGTTGAGCTCAGAAAGAGGTTAAGGTATTGGTGTTGTGCCCTACTTTACCTTGAGTATAAGGTTGTCCAGGAGAGGAAAAGAAGAAGATGCAAAATAATATAAAGTGTGAAACTGTTGTGTACAATCATAGACATTTTATGAATATTATAGTTACTTTTTACTTGTGCTACATTTTTTACGAAGCTCTTACTCAGTGTTACCCAAGTAATCCTTCGCTGTATACAATGTATTGCATAACAAGTACTTTTTACCTGCCTTTTTAACACGTACACAAGTACATTTTTCTAACAACACAGTGAAATTACTTTTTTGGTTTCATGTTACAGTTTTGGTCAACTGTTATATTTATTTCTGATCATTTTATTTTTGTGATTTATGACTAAACTCTGTGGTGCTCTGTATGTCTCCCATCACCTTTTTGTGAGCTGTACATGAAAAAATAAAAAACAGTATTTTGTGTTCTTTTTTATTTAACTACTTATCATGCAATAAAGGAATGAGCTGACACAGGTCACAATAATATTTGTACTCTGGAAATGAAGCAATGTGTTCTGACTTTACAAGTGACAACAGTAGAGACCTCATGACAAATTGATTGTTGTGGCACCTAGAACAGTATCACACACAGCCAGCAATGGTAAGATATATTCCTTCGAAAGTTTTAAAATGACTGAGTAGTAATATAACAAAGAGAACAGTCAATTATTGCCAAAATTATTTAACTGGACAGATTAAAAAATCTACTCGCCAAACAGCAGCAGAACACACACATGAAAGACTGTTGTAATTGGCAAGCTTTAGGAGCCAGTGGCTCCCTCTTCAGGCAGAAGACTTGGTCAGGAAGGAACATGAATGAAGGAAATGAACTGAAGAGGTCTAGAAAATGGGGTAGATTTTGGGAAAGTCACCCAGAATCACAGGTCTTGGGAGACTTACCATATAGGGTGAGAAGGAAAGACTTTTTCCTTCTCATCCCTAAGATAGATTTGCTATGGGAAAAAAATTCATCTCAATAGTATGACACTAACCCACACTGACTACAGTGAGAAATTTATTTACCGAGAAATTCAGGGTATGATTTTTTTAGTCTGTGTAAAATTTATTGAGAACAGCATGAAATCAAAATTAAATACCATGCTTGCTTTTTAGGATATGTTTAACAGAGCCACTGCACTGAAGTCACGAGTTGACGTGAACACTTATGACAAAAAATAGAGACATTTCTTAATGCATTTTTATTTTCAGTGGGTAGTTTGTGATCTCAGTTGAAACATTTTATGCAATAAATTGTTCTTGCCATCCATCTTGCTTGATGAATTGCTCCAGGAGAGTATATTATCAGTTGTTTTCAAAGTCTCCTCCCAAAAAATATTACACAGAGCTGTTTGTGTTCACAGTATCACATCTCACTATTGGTTTATGTAATTTGCTTTCATAAAAGCAAAATGTCTCCTTAATTTTTGAGTCATTGAATAACAAAACCACAATCTTTCTGCCAGTATTAAAATTTCTGACTCATTAAAAGACAAACTACAGTCTTTTCCCTGTGTGAAAATAACTGACACTGATACTTTTTTTTAATTTTCTCTTGATTGTTAAAAAACTGGTAGGTCAGGAATATTTATTACACCATGTTACTTTACATTTAAATACACTTTTCAAAGTAAGGTTATATATGTGATAACAACATGAGAAATACAACTCACTGTATTTTTTGTGTTCTTGTAAGATGGATGCCTCCTTAAGACAAACAGTTTTTGAGGCAGTACTGTGTTGCAGAGAATTTGTGTATTGTGGTTGCTACTCCAGTATTGTAATGCATCCAAAAAGCATTCACTTGTTCTTTACAATAATGATTCAGTAATTTTGGAATTCCAATGACCTTTTCACTATGCCCAAATGTAATGTTGACTGTATGTCTTTCTTATTTTGGGAGCCTGACAATCTGTGCTGAAAACAGCTTACCACACCAATGAACACTAAGAACTGCAGGGATATTGTTCTTCAAGACTGATTTTATTCTTTCAAATTGTGCTCCTCTGATTTTATGAAGAGATGATCCATTAATACACAGTACTGCGACCAGGTGCCACTGACATAGTGTGAAGATCATACATACAGAATCTCCTACAGTCAGCTGTTGTCTATCTAAGGCAACCACTAATTTTTCAGTAATAAAATCTTTGGTTCCTTGCCTTGCAGCATTCTACAAAGAACTACTCTCAGAAGTATGTACAAAAAATTCATGATCTCCATTGTCAACTTCTTCTCAACTTCAATACTTCTTATCTGACTCTTTACATGATGAAGAAGGAAGCAGGCCGAAAGATGTAGAGGTAGATGTTGTGCACTTCAGTTTATCCAGTAATTACTCTTCTTCCAGTTTTCTCTGCCTTGTTCTTTCTTCTTTATCTGCAAGTATTTAGTCTACTCCTGCAAGGTAAGCATTTTGCCATGACCCTTTCTCTCAAAGTAAAAAGATCCTGTCTTCTTCCAACATGATTGTTTGTAGAGCACTGGCAAGTGTGATACCAAATAAATTGTCCAGATTGCTTCCAAATGAATCTTCTTAAACACATCTTTACCCTTTTTGGTGTTTTTTTTTTTTGTTTTTTTTTCCTACCCTTAAAATGCAAGTTAATAAATTCTTATGTGCAGTACTGAATAGCTCTTGCTTTCTCCCAAAATATAATACACTCCGGAACTACAAGATTAGCCCTTTCATTAATGGTTAATTTTATTTCTGATATAAAACTTTTGACACTTCTCTATTTGATGTTAATTTGTGTCCAGATATGTGGTGTTTTATATCTCATACTAGAAACACATGCTCCTTGGCATTGCATTCATTAAATTCTCAAATCTATTTGGCCCTCAGACCAGCAGCATTGCCCATATCTCTCATCACATGGTGAATTGGAAAAAAGACAAATACTCATAGTGAGGCAGTTTTATACTTCCATATGGTAAAAAGTTGTTGTTCAGCCTTTGCCCTTTCTAGTTGGGGATGATGGCAATAGTGAGAATTTATTTTGGTTAGCCACAATCAACATTTCAATGTTCTTTATTTCTGTCAAGGTGCATCTGGTATTAGATCAAGTTCCGTACCATCAACTGGAGGTACTTTGCTTGGAGTATTCCTCACAGTTTTCAGAAGGTTTAGGGTGGGCTACTGGTTTCATAGCTCACATCACAATGAAACTGATGGTGCATTCCTGTTGTTTTTTTTTTTTTTTTTTTCATGCCTACCTACTTCCTGTAGCTTTACAGGAGCAAATCAAATTGGACATAGATCACCTTATATCTTTGGGTGCTATCACACCTGTCTCCAACTGTCCCCACTAGGGAATGGTCTACTCCACTGATAATTGTCAAAAAGCCTGGTGGCAAGTTTTCACTCTGTGGTGATTTTAAAATGCCTGTAAATTCATGGTCTGTTGTTGATCCCTATTCGTTATCCTGTTCAGATGAACTCTTAGCATGGTTTTACAGGGCTCAAAGTTTTTCCAAAGTATACTTGTCAGAAACCCACCTACAGCTGACTCTGGATAGCTATTGCAAATGTGTCCTCATGGTGAATACCCTCATTGGGTTGGTTAATACCAGTGCATGCCATTTGGCATGTCTAGTGCCTCTGCCATTTTACAATGCTGGGGTGCATTGACTACATGGATAATGTTGTGGTCTCAGGTTCCTCAACAGATGAACATTTATGGAACCTTCATGGCATGTTCACAGTAGTACATGATGCCAGTTTCAAATGTAACTTGAACAATCATGATTTTTCAACTATCTATCAGCTATCTCAGTTTTGAAGTCCCATATGCTGGCATCAAGCCTTTACACCAGCACATCAATGCCATTAAAGCGTAACTTCATCCCGTGAATATAAAAGGATTTGCTTGCCTTTCTCATAAAGATTGCAAACTGTCATAAATTTCTTGCAGTTACAGACACATTGGCCCAGACACTTCATGCTCTCTTAAGTAAAGATGTCCCTTTCCACTGGTTGCCCACCTCTGAGTTTCACTTACCCTACCAATGTCCAAATTACACTTGGCACCTTACTTGGCTACCTTCCAACTAAGCCAACATTTTGTTTTGGCTACATACACCTGCCAGTGTGGCCTTGGGTACATTCTTGTGGACAAATATGAGGATTGTTCCAAATACCCTATTGCATACACTTCCAAAACTCTGAATGAGGTGCAGTAGTGCTACTCGTAAATAGAAAAAGAAGCCCTTGCTATTTTGTACTCTCAAAAAAAGTCATCTTTTCCTGTATGGTTTTGTGTTTCATTTGATTACAGATCATATACATGTATTTCCTCTTTTCAACGCTTTGGCATCTTTACCATACAAAGCAACCCATTTCCTGCAATGCTAGACTCTGTTTTTATCACACTATAAGTATGAGATTAATTTCTGAGTCACAGAACAACTTGCTAAAGCTGATGCTCTTTGTCAACTGCTGGTTGGCCCCAATCCGGCATTTGATCAGGATGAACTGTTGTGTTTTCATTCAGATTTTAAAGCTGAAAATACTGAGGAATGGTTTTTCCATTACCAGTTTTCAGATTTTGGTAGCTGTCACTCTTGATCCTGTCTCACATCAGGATGTTCACTTTGTCCAACATGGCTGGCCAGATAAACCACCAGGCCAAGTGTCAGATCCCACACATAATTATTAAGCTCTTCACCACTGCCTCTCAGTTCTTGATCATAAGTCACTGTTGGCTACTAAAGCATTGGCAGCCAGAGTTGTGATCCAGTCTGCTTTGGGGTGATATGTCATGTACCTTCTCCACCTGGGTGGTTGGGACATTTCGATATTGACAATGAGATAACATCCGTTATTACAGGCTGCCTATAAGTATGTAGATAGTGTGGGCTATGGAAGTTCGGGTTGATCCGGTGAGTGTGGTTAACTCTTCCAATTGTGATAAGGGGGAAGCATGGATTTGAATTCCAGTCTGGTACAAATTTTCATATATCACTGTTGGGTAGGAGATGTGTGCCAAAGACCTCTGAAGTTCAGAAATTCGCAGTTAGCAACTTTATTTCAAATATTTATTACAGCTATGGATCATCAACAGTGCCTGTTATTTGAGATATGTGTGCAAGTATAACAAGTGTACACAGTCACAGCACAGTAACAACATTGATCTTGATTCCTCATTGGCTCACTTTCCCTGTTATGGTGATGAGTTTTAGGTGATGAATGTAGTGGGCAACAATGTAAGGATGTAGTCATTGTAACAGGGAATGTGCACATATAGCCAAGTGATTGAAGCTTCAGCTTGTGATAAGGAGGATATCTGGATTTGAATCTCAGTCTTGCACAAATTTTCATACATTACTGCTGGGTAGTAGATCCATACCTAATAAAGCTGAACCAGTGGCAGACTAAGTTCTTTGGAGGACCAGGGTGATAAAACTGAATGAGGCCCCTGACTGTTAAGAAAGTAATGCATTTGTAATTTACACTTTCTAAAATATTCTAGATACTGTAAAGACTGACTTACAAAATCAAGTATTTATAATGTTTGTACTCTAATATCTAGTAAATGTGAAACACATACTGAAAGATACAAGCAAGAAAAATACAAATTGAATCAGCATTTAGCAGAGTAACCATTACGTAGCATGCCAAGAACAATAAAGAATAGAAAAAGAAAATTATAAGCAGTGATTAGAAAGTTTCCCTTCAAGGGCTGTACAGTCACGCTTAGGTATGCCAATTAGGCAAAATTTCCATGACCATTGAGTCAATCATATTACCAGAACACCATTCCACAAAGATGGGCCACACAGAGTGGCCACATGGTTTGAGGCATCAAGTCATGGACTGCACTGCCCCTCCCACTGGAGATTCGAGTCCTCCCTCAGGCATGGGTGTGTGTGTTGTTCTTAGCATAAGTTAGTTTAAGTAGTGTGTAAGTCTAGAGACGAATGACCTAAGCAGTTTGTTGCCTTAGGAATTCACACACATTAGAACACATACACACACACACAATCTCAAAGATAGTTTTCAAAAGACCTGCTGGCCCATACACATTCTTCATTCTTCTATAGTATTTATTCAGCCAAGAAAAGGATAACAGCATGCTGGTCCTGTTTGGATGCATTTGTAATAACATTGCCATAGTACACAATCCAGCATTTACCACATGCACATCAGAAAGACATGAATGCCGCACTAACCCTATGCCTTTATATCATCACTATATACACACATGTCCTATATGGAAACTTTTTGATTGCTCCTTGTACCCTTTATTTTATATGTCTGGAAACAAAGCTTGCACAATTAAATATAAGTTAATTTCATAACCTTCATGTGAGATAGTGGTTACTATTGATATTATTATAGTATATATTTTCATCCTCCCCATGAATCATGGACATTACCTTTGGTAGGGTGACTTGCATGGCTTAGCAATACAGATAGCTGTTCTTTAGGTGCTACAACATTAGATGGTCTTCTGTTAAAAGGCTAGAGAAGTGTATGGTTCCCAAAGAGGGAAAGCAGCCTTTTCAGTAGCTGCACAGGCAACAGTTTGGATGACTGACTGATCTGGCCTTGTAACATCAATCAAAACACACTTGTTGTGCTTGTCCTGTGAATTTTTCCTGAGAGCATGCAACTCTTCTGTATGGTTAAACAATGATGGCATCCTCTTGAGTAAAATATTCCAGAGTTAAGATACTCCACCACTCAGATCTCTGCAAGGAGACTATTCAGGAGGAAAAGCAAACCCGGCATTCTAAGTATCAGAGCATGTCATAGTGTGGAATGTTAAATGCCTTAATTTGACAGGTAGGTTATAAAATGTAAAAAGGGAAATGGATGGCTTAAAGTTAGATATAGTTGGTATTGGTAACAGAAGGATATCTGATCAGGTGAACACAGGGTTATAACTACAAAATCATATAGGGGTAATTTACGAGTAGCTTTAATAATGAGTAAGGAAATAGGTATGTGGGTAAGCTACTATGAACAGCATAGTGAACATATTACCATAGCCAAGATAGACATGATGTCCACATCCACCACAGTAGTAGTAGTAGTTTACATGCCAACTAGCCCTACAGCTGATGAAAAGACTGAAAAAATTTATCATGAGGTAAAAGAAGTTCTTCAGATAGTTATAGGGGATGAAAATTTAACTGTTTTAGAGGACTGGAATTTGATAACAGGAAAAGTGAGGGAAGAAAAAATTGCAAGTGATTGTCAATTGCGGCAAATGAATGAAAGAGGACGCAGCCTGTTAGAATGTTACAGAGCATAGTTTTATCTTTGCTAACACTCTGTTTAAGAATTGTGAAAGAAGACTGTATATGTTGAAGAGACATGGAGACACCTTAAGGATTCAGACTGATTATATATAATGGTAAGACTAAGATTTAGGACCCAAATTTTGAAGTGTACGATATTTCCATGGGCAAATGTAGACTCTGATCACAATTTACTGATTGTGAACTGTAGATTAAAACAAAAGAAATTGCAAAAAGATAGGAAATTAAAAAGATGTTGTTGAAAGATAGAGGAAAAAGATTGGGCAATGACTGAGTACAACTGGACAAATTATTACAATAGAAGAGGTATGGGTAGCTTTGAGAGACAAAATAGTAAAGGCAGCTGTGGCTCAAACAGGTAAAAAGACAAAGTGCAGTAGGAACCCTTGGATAACACAACAGATATTGTATTTAACTGATGTTGTTGTTGTTGTGGTCTTCAGTGCTGAAACTGGTTTAATGCAGCTGTCCATACTACTCTATCCTGTGCAAGCTTCTTCATCTCCCAGTACCTATTGCAACCTACATACATCTGAATCTGCTTAGTGTATTCATCTCTTGGTCTCCTTCTACGATTTTTACCCTCTATGCTGCCCTCCAATGCTAAACTTGTGATCCCATGATGCCTCAGAACATGTCCTACCAACTGGTCCCTTCTTCTCGTCACGTTGTGCCACAAACTCCTCTTCTCCCCAATTCTATTCAATACCTCCTCATTAGTTATGTGATCTACCCATCTAATCTTCAGCATTCTTCTGTAGCACACATTTCGAAAGCTTTTATTCTCCCCTTATCTAAACTATTTATCGTCCATGTTTCACTTCCATACATAGCTACACTCCATACAAATACTTTCAGAAATGACTTCCTGACACTTAAATCTATACTTGATGTTAACAAATTTCTGTTGTTCAGAAATGCTTTCCTTGCCATCCCCAGTCTACATTTTATATCCTCTCTACTACGACCATCATCAGTTATTTTGCTCCCCAATTAGCAAAACTCCTTTGCTACGTTAAGTGTCTAATTGCCTCAGCATCACCCTACTTAATTTGACTACATTCCATTATCTTCGTTTTGCTTTTGTCGATATTCATCTTATATCCTACTTTCAAGACACTGTCCATTCTGTTCAACTGCTCTTCCAAGTCCTTTGCTGTCTCTGACAGAATTACAATGTCATTGACAAACCTCAAAGTTTTTATTTCTTCTCCATGGATTTTAATGCCTACTCCAAATTTTTCTTTTGTTTCCTTTACTGCTTGGTCAATATACAGATTGAATAACATTGGGGAGAGGCTACAACCCTGTCTCACTTCCTTCCCAACCACTGCTTCCCTTTCTTGTCCCTCGACTCTTATAACTGCCGTCTGGTTTCTGTATAAATTGTAAATAGCCTTTCGCTCCCTGTATTTCACCCCTGCCACCTTTAGAATCTGAAAGAGAGTATTCCAGTCAACATTGTCAAAAGCTTTCTTTAAGTCTACAAATGCTAGAAATGTAGGTTTGCCTTTCCTTAATCTTACTTCTAAGATAAGTCGTAAGGCCAGTATTGCCTCACGTGTTCCAACATTTCTACGGAATCCAAACTGATCTTCTACATCCACATCTACATCTACATCTACATCTACATCTACATTTACATTTACACTCCACAATTCACCCAATGGTGTGTGGCGGAGGGCACTTTACATGCCACTGTCATTACCTCCCTTTTCTGTTCCAGTCGTGTATGGTTCGCGGGAAGAATGACTGGCTGAAAGCCTTCATGCATGCTCGAATCTCTCTAATTTTACATTCATGATCTCCTCGGGAGGTATAAGTAGGGGAAAGCAATATATTCAATACCTCATCCAGAAACGCACCCTCTCGAAACCTGGCGAGCAAGCTACACCGTGATGCAGAGCACCTCTCTTGCAGAGTCTGCCACTTGAGGTTGCTAAACATCTCCATAACGCTATCACGGTTACCAAATAACCCTGTGACGAAACGCGCTGCTCTTCTTTGGATCTTCTCAATCTCCTCTGTCAACCCGATCTGGTACGGATCCCACACTGATGAGCAACACTCAAGTATAGGTCGAACGAGTGTTTTGTAAGCCACCTCCTTTGTTGATGGACTACATTTTCTATGAACTCTCCCAATGAATCTCAACCTGGTACCCGCCTTACCAACAATTAATTTTATATGATCATTCCACTTCAAATCGTTCCGCACGCATACTCCCAGATATTTTACAGAAGTAACTGCTACCAGTGTTTTTTCCGCTATCATATAATAATACAATAAAGGATCCTTCTTTCTATGCATTCGCAATACATTACATTTGTCTATATTAAGGGTCAGTTGCCAGTCCCTGCACCAAGTGCCTATCCGCTGCAGATCTTCCTGCATATCACAACAATTTTCTAATGCTGCAACTTCTCTGTATACTACAGAATCATCTGCAAAAAGCCGCATGGAACTTCTGACACTATCTACTAGGTCATTTACACATATTGTGAAAAGCAGTGGTCCCATAACACTCCCCTGTGGTACGCCAGAGGTTACTTTAATGTCTGTAGACGTCTCTCCATTGATAACAACATGCTGTGTTCTGTTTGCTAAAGACTCTTCAACCCAGCCACACAGCTGGTCTCATATTCCATAGGCTCTTACTTTGTTTATCAGGCAACAGTGTGGAACTGTATCGAACGCCTTCCGGAAGTCAAGGAAAATAGCATCTACCTGGGAGCCTGTATCTAATATTTTCTGGGTCTCATGAACAAATAAAGCGAGTTGGGTCTCACACGATAGCTGTTTCCAGAATCCATGTTGATTCCTAAAGAGTAGATTCTGGGTTTCCAAAAATGACATGATACTCGAGCAAAAAACATGTTCTAAAATTCTACAGCAGATCGACGTCAGAGATATAGGTCTATAGTTTTGCGCATCTGCTCGATGACCATTCTTGAAGATTGGGACTACCTGTGGTCTTTTCCAATCATTTGGAACCTTCCGTTCCTCTAGAGACTTGCAGTACACGGCTGTTAGAAGGGGGGCAAGTTCTTTCGCGTAGTCTGTGTAGAAACGAATTGGTATCCCATCAGGTCCAGTGGACTTTCCTCTCTTGAGTGATTCCAGTTGCTTTTCTATTCCTTGGACACTTATTTTGATGTCAGCCATTTTTCCGTTTGTGTGAGGATTTAGAGAAGGAACTGCAGTGCGGTCTTCTTCTGTGAAACAGCTTTGGAAAAAGGTGTTTAGTATTTCAGCTTTATTTGTGTCATCCTCTGTTTCAATGCCATCATCATCCTGGAGTATCTGGATATTCTGTTTCGAGCCACTTACTGATTTAACGTAAGACCAGAACTTCCTAGGATTTTCTGTCTACGCGGTACATAGAATTTTACTTTCGAATTCACTGTACACTTCACGCATAGCCCTCCTTACGCTAACTTTGACATTGTTTAGCTTCTGTTTGTCTGAGAGGTTTTGGCTGCGTTTAACCTTGGAGTGAAGCTCTCTTTGCTTTCGCAGTAGTTTCCTAACTTTGTTGTTGAACCACAGTGGGTTTCTCCCGTCCCTCACATTTTTACTTGGTACGTACCTGCCTAAAACGCATTTTATGATTGCCTTGAACTTTTTCCATAAACACTCAACATTGTCAGCGTTGGAACAGAAATTTTCATTGTGATCTGTTAGGTAGTCTGAAATCTGCCTTCTAATACTCTTGCTAAACAGGTAAACCTTCCTCCCTTTTTTAACTTCCATATTCAGGGATGCTGCAATGGCCTTATGATCATTGATTTCCTGTTCTGCACTTACAAAGTCGAAAAGTTTTGGTCTGTTGGTTATCAGTAGGTCCAAGATGTTATCTCCACAAGTCGGTTCTCTGTTTAATTGCTCGAGGTAATTTTCGGATAGTGCACTCAGTATAATGTCACTCGATGCTCTGTCCCTACCACCCATCCTAAACATCTGAGTGTCCCAGTCTATATCTGGTAAATTGAAATCTCCACCTAAGACTATAAAATGCTGAGAAAATTTATGTGAAATATATTCCAAATTTTCTCTCAGTTGTTCTGCCACTAATGCTGCTGAGTCGGGAGGTCAGTAAAAGGAGCCAATTATTAACCTAGCTCGGTTGTTGAGTGTAACCTCCACCCATAATAATTCACAGGAACTATCCACTTCTACTTCACTACAGAATAAACTACTACTAACAGTGACAAACACGCCACCACTGGTTGCATGCAATCTATCCTTTCTAAACACCATCTGTACTTTTGTAAAAATTTTGGCAGAATTTATCTCTGGCTTCAGCCAGCTTTCTGTACCTGTAACAATTTCAGCTTTGGTGCTTTCTCTCAGTGCTTGGAGTTTCGCTTCTTTACCAATGCAGCTTTGACAGTTTACAATTACAATACCGATTGCTGCTTGGTCCCTGCATGTCCTGACTTTGCCCCGCACCATTGAGGCTGTTGCCCTTTCTGTACTTTCCTGAGGCCATCTTCCCTGAGGTTGGCTTCTACCAGTTTTTCCATTCATCTGTAAAGAATTTGCATTAGTATTTGCAGCTGTGAGTTATTAAACTGATAGTTGGATAATTTTCACATCTGTCAACATCTGCATTCTTTTGGAATGGAATTATTGTATTCTTCTTGAAGTCTGACGGTATTTCGCCTGTCTCATACATCTTGCTCACCAGATGGTAGAGTTTAGGACTGGCTCTCCCAAGGCTGTCAGTAGTTCTAATGGGATGTTGTCTACTCCCGGGGCCTTATTTCTACTCAGGTCTTTCAGTGCTCTGTCAAACTCTTCACGCAGTATCGTATCCCCCATTTCATCTTCATCTACATACTCTTCCATTTCCATAATATTGTCCTCAAGAACATCGCCCCTTTATAGACCCTCTATATACTCCTTCCACCTTTCTCTTTTCCCTTCGTTACTTAGAACTGGGTTTCAATCTGAGCTTTTGATACTCATACAAGTGGCTCTCTTTTCTCCAAAGGTCTCATTAATTTTCCTGTAGGCAGTATCTATTTTGCCCCTAGTGAGATAAGCCTCTATTTTCTTACATTTGTCCTCTAGCCATCCCTGCTTAGCCATTTTGCACTTCCTGTCGATCTCATTTTTCAGACGTTTGTATTCCTTTTTGCCTGCTTCATTTACTGCATTTTTATATTTTCTCCTTTCATCAATTAAATTCAATATTTCTTCTGTTACCCAAGGATTTCTACTAGCCCTTGTCTTTTTACCTACTTGATGCTCTGCTGCCTTCACTACTTCATCCCTCAGAGCTACCTGTTCTTCTTCTGCTGCATTTCTTTCCCCCATTCCTGTCAATTCGTCCCCTATGCTCTCCCTGAAACTGTAAAACCTCTGGTTTAGTCAGTTTATCCAGGTCCCATCTCCTTACGTTCCCACCTTTTTGCAGTTTCTTCAGTTTTAATCTACAGTTCATAACCAATAAATTGTGGTCTGAGTCCACATCTGACCCTGGAAAGTCTTACAATTTAAAACCTGGTTCCTAAATCTCTGTCTAACCATTATGTAATCTACCTGATATCTTTTAGTATTTCCAGGATTCTTCCATGTATACAACCTTCTTTTATGCTTCTTGAACTAAGTGTTAGCTATGATTAAGTTATGCTCTGTGCAGAATTCTACCAGATGGCTTCCTCTTTCATTTCTTACTCCCAGCCCATATTCACCTACTGTTTCCTTCTCTCCCTTTTCCTACTCTCGCATTCCAGTCACCCATGACTATTAAATTTTCCTCTCCCTTCACTACCTGAATAATTTCTTTTATCTCATCATATATTTCATCAATTTCTTCATTAACTGCAGAGCTAGTTGGCATATAAACTTGTACTACTATTGTAGGCATGGGCTTCATGTCTATCTTGGCCCCAATAAT
Source organism: Schistocerca americana (assembly GCF_021461395.2). Lineage (NCBI taxonomy): Eukaryota > Metazoa > Arthropoda > Insecta > Orthoptera > Acrididae > Schistocerca > Schistocerca americana. The sequence goes on along the minus strand of NC_060122.1, from coordinate 126,957,438 downwards.
GTGTTCACTATGCTGTTTGTAGTAGCTTACCTGCACTCCTATTTTTTATTCATTATTAAACCTACTCCTGCAATACCTCTATTTGATTTTGTATTTATAACCCTGTAGTCACTTGACCAAAAGTCTTGTTCCTCCTGCCACCAAACTTCACTAATTCCCACTATATCTAACTTTAATCTATCCATTTCCCTTTTTAAATTTTCTAACCTACCTTCCCGATTAAGGGAACTGACATTCCACACTCCGATCCGTAGAACGCCTGTTTTCTTTCTCCTGGTAACGTCGTCCTCTTGAGTATTCCCTGCCCAGAGATCCAAATGGGGGACTATTTTAACTCCAGAATATTTTACCCAAGAGGACACCATCATCATGTAACCATACAGTAAAGCTGCATGCGCTCAGGAAAAATTACGGCTGTAGTTTCCCCTTGCTTTCAGCCATTTGTAGTACCAGCACAGCAAGGCCATTTTGAATAGTGTTACAAGGCCAGATCAGGCAATCATCCAGACTGTTGCCCCTGCAACTACGGAAAAGCTGCTGCCCCTCTTCAGGAACCACACTTTTGTCTGGCCTCTCAACAAATACCCCTCCGTTGTGGCTGCACCTACAGTACGGCCATCTGTATTTCTGAAGCACGCAAGCCTCCCCACCAATGGCAAAGTCCATGGTTCATGGGGGCGGGGGGGGGGGGGGGGGGGGGCGGGAGATTTAACTGATAAAAGGGGAAAATACAAAAGTGCAGCAAATGAAGGATGTGAAACGGAATAACGTCTAAAAAACGTGACTGACAAAAAGTGCAAAATAGCTAAGCAGGAATGGATGGAGGACAAGCATAATTATTTTGAAACATATACCACTAGAGGAAAGATAGTTGCTGCCAATAGGAAAGAGAAGCAGCTACACGAATATTAAGTCACATGGAAAACGAGAGTTAAGCAAATAAGGGAAAGCAGAAAGGTGATAGGAGTATATAGAGGGTCTATATAACGGAGATCAGCTTTAAGGGAATATTACAGAAATTGAAAAGAAATGGGAGGAATGATACTTGTAGAAGAATGTGACAGCACATTGAAAGACCTAAGTCTGACCAAGACCCTGGAAGCAGACTACATTCCAACAGACCAACTGACAGCCTTGGGAGAGCCAGCCATGACTAAAGTCCTCCATCTGATGTGCAAGAAGTATGAGATAGGCAAAATAACCCACATTTCAAGAAGAACATAATAATTCCAATTCCAAAGAAAGGTGTGAATATTACTGAACTATCTGTTTAGTAAGTCGTGGCTGTAAAATACCAACACAAATTATTTTGATAAGAATGGAAAAACTGATAAAAGTCAGCCAAGGTGAAGATCAGTTTGGATTCCAGAGCAATGTGGGCACACACAAGGCAATACTGACTCTATGACCTATCTTAGACCTATCTTACAAGACAAAGTCAAACCCTTGTAGCATTTATAGACTTAGAAAAAGCTTTTGACAATGTTGACTAGACTACTCATTTAGAAATTCTGAAAGTAGGCAGGTAAAATGCAGGGACCGAAAAGATATTTACAGCTTGTAAAGAAACCAAATGCAATTATAAGAGTTGATGGGCATGAAAATGAAGCACTGACTTAGATGGGAATAAGGCAGTGTTGTAACCTGTTCCCAATGTTATTCAGTCTGTACATTAAGCAAGCAGCAAAGGGAACCAAAGAACAATTTGGAGAAGGAATTAAAATTCAGGGAGACGAAATAAAGCCTTGAGGTTTGCCAATGACATTGTAATTCTGTTAGAGAGAGCAAAGGTTTCAGAAGAACAGCTGAACAGAATGGACACTGTCTTGAACACAGGATATAACATAAACATCAACAAAAGCCTAACAAGGTTAATGGAGTGTGTTGAATTAAATCAGGTGATGTTGAGGGAGTTAGATTAGGAAATGAGACACTTACAGTAGTAGATATGCTTTTTTTATTTGGGCAGTAAAGTATATGATAGTGGATGTAGTAGAGGCGACATACAATTTAGACTGGCAACGACAAGAAAAGTGTTTCTGAAGAAGATAAATTTGTTAAGCTCAAATGGAGATTCATGTGCTAGGAAGTCTTTTCTCGGAGTGTTGTTGTTGTTGTTGTTGTGGTCTTCAGTCCCGAGACTGGTTTGATGCACCTCTCCATGCTACTCCATCCTGTGCAAGCTTCTTCATGTCCCATTGCCTATTGCAACCTACATCCTTCTGAATCTGCTTAGTGTATTCATCTCTTGGTCTCCCTCTATGATTTTTACCCTCCATGCTGCCCTCCAATACTAAATTGGTGAGCCCTTGATGCCTCAGAACATGTCCTGTCAACCGATCCCTTCTTCTGGTCAAGTTGTGCCACAAACTTCTCTTCTCCCCAATCCTATTCAATACTTCCTCATTAGTTAGGTGATCTACCAATCTAATCTTCAGCATTCTTCTGTAGCACCACATTTTGAAAGCTTCTATTCTCTTCTTGTCCAAACTATTTATCGTTCATGTTTCACTTCCATACATAGCTACACTCCATACAAATACTTTCAGAAATGACTTCCTGACACTTAAATCTATACTCGATGTTAACAAATTTCTCTTCTTCTGAAACGCTTTCCTTGCCATTGCCAGTCTACATTTTATATCCTCTCTACTTCGACCATCATCAGTTATTTTGCTCCCCAAATAGCAAAACTCCTTTACTACTTTAAGTGTCTCATTTCCTAATCTAATTCCCTCAGCATCACCTGACTTTATTCGACTACATTCCATTATCCTCGTTATGCTTTTGTTGATGTTCATCTTATATCCTCCTTTCAAGACACTATCCATTCCATTCAACTGCTCTTCCAAGTCCTTTGCTGTCTCTGACAGATTTACAATGTCATCGGCGAACCTCAAAGTTTTTATTTCTTCTCCATGGAGTTTAATACCTACTCTGAATTTTTCTTCTGTTTCCTTTACTGCTTGCTCAATATACAAATCGAATAACATCAGGGAGAGGCTACAACTCTGTCTTACTCCCTTCCCAACAACTGCTTCCCTTTCATGTCTCTTGACTCATAACTGCAATCTGGTTTCTGTACAAATTGTAAATAGCCTTTCGCTCCCTGTATTTTACCCCTGCCACCTTTAGAATTTGAAGGAGAGTATTCTGGTCAACATTGTAAAAAGCTTTCTCTAAGTGCACAAATGCTAGATATGTAGGTTTGCCTTTCCTTAATCTGTCTTCTAAGATAAGTCGTAAGGTCAGTATTGCCTCACATGTTCTAGTATTTCTACGGAATCCAAACTGATCTTCCCCGAGGTCGGCTTCTACTAGTTTTTCCATTCGTCTGTAAAGAATTCATTCGTATTAGCATTTTGCAGCTGTGGCTTATTAAACTGATTGTTCGGTAATTTTCACATCTGTCAACACCTGCTTTCTTTTGGATTGGAATTATTATATTCTTCTTGAAGTCTGAGGGTACTTCGCCTGTTTCATACATCTTGCTCACCAGATGGTAGAGTTTTGTCAGGACTGACTCTCCCAAGGCCGTCAGTAGTTCCAATGGAATGTTGTCTACTCCCGGGGCCTTGTTTCGAATCAGGTCTTTCAGTGCTCTGTCAAACTCTTCACGCAGTATTGTATCTCCCATTTCATCTTCATCTACATCCTCATCCATTTCCATAATATTGTCCTCAAGTACATCACCCTTGTATATACCCTCTATATACTCCTTCCACCTTTCTGCTTTCCCTTCTTTGCTTAGAACTGGGTTTGCATCTGAGCTCTTGAAGTTCATACAAGTGGTTCTCTTATCTCCAAAGATCTCTTTAATTTTTCTGTAGGCAGTATCTATCTTACTCTAGTGACATAAGCCTCTACATCCTTACATTTGTCCTCTAGCCATCCCTGCTTAGCCATTTTGCACTTCCTGTCGATCTCATTTTTCAGATGTTTGTATTCCTTTTTGCCTGCTTCATTTACTGCATTTTTATATTTTCTCCTTTCATCAATTAAATTCAATATTTCTTCTGTTACCCAAGGATTTCTACTAGCCCTCGTCTTTTTACCTACTTGATCCTCTGCTGCCTTCACTACTTCATCCCTCAAAGCTACCCATTCTTCTTCTATTGTATTTCTTTCCCCCATTCCTGTCAATTGTTCCCCTACGCTCTCCCTGAAACTCTGTACAACCTCTGGTTCTTTCAGTTTATCTAGGTCCCATCTCCTTACGTTCCCACCTTTTTGCAGTTTCTTCAGTTTTAATCTACAGTTCATAACCAACAGATTGTGGTCAGAGTCCACATCTGCTGCTGGAAATGTCTTACAATTTAAAACCTGGTTCCTAAATCTCTGTCTTATCATTATATAATCTATCTGATACCTTTTAGTATATCCAGGGTTCTTCCATGTATACAACCTTCTTTCATGATTCTTAAACCAAGTGTTAGCTATGATTAAGTTGTGCTCTGTGCAAAATTCTAACACGTGGCTTCCTCTTTCATTTCTTAGCCCCAATCCATATTCACCTACTATGTTTCGTTCTCTCTCTTTTCCTACTACCGAATTCCAGTCACCCATGACTATTAAATTTTCGTCACCCTACACTATCTGAATAATTTCTTTTATTTTATCATACATTTCTTCAATTTCTTCATTAACTGCAGAGCTAGTTGGCATATAAACTTGTACTACTGTAGTAGGTGTGGGCTTCGTATCTATCTTGGTAACAATAATGCATACACTATACTGTTTGTAGTAGCTTACCCACATTCCTATTTTCCTATTCATTATTAAACCTACTCCTGCATTACCCCTATTTGATTTTGTGTTTATAACCCTGTAGTCACCTGACCAGAAGTCTTGTTCCTCCTGCCACCAAACTTCACTAATTCACACCAGATCTAACTTTAACCTATACATTTCCCATTTTAAATTTTCTAACCTCCCTGCCCGATTAAGTGATCTGACATTCCACGCTCCGATTCGTAGAACGCAAGTTTCCTTTCTCCTGATAACGACATCCTCTTGACTAGTTCCCGCCCGGAGATCCAAATGTTGGACTATTTTACCTCCAGAATATTTTAGCCAAGAGGACGTCATCATCATTTAATCATACAGTAAAGCTGCATGCCCTCGGTAAAAATTATGGCCGTAGTTTCCCATTGCTTTCAGCCGTTCGCAGTACCAGCACAGCAAGGCCTTTTGGTTATTGTTACAAGGCCAGATCAGTCAATCATCCAGACTGTTGCCCTTGCAACTACTGAAAAGGCTGCTGCCCCTCTTCAGGGACCACACGTTTGTCTGGCCTCTCAACAGATACCCCTCTGTTGTGGTTGCACCTACGGTACAGCTATCTGTATTGCTGAGGCACGCAAGCCTCCCCACCAACGGCAAGGTCCATGGTTCATGGGGGCAGTTTCTGGGAGTATTTTATGGAATGTTGCTGTGTAAAGAAGTGAATCATGGAAGATAAACCATTTACACAATAAGAGAATGAAAGCTTTCAAAATGTGGTGTTACAGAAGAATGTTGGAGAATATATAGATAGATCATCTAATTAATGAGCAGGTACTAAACAAAATTGGGGAGAAAAGAAATTTGCACCACAATCTGACTAGATGAACTTATCAGTTGGTAGAACACAGGCTGAGATATCAAGAGCTCACCTGTTTAGTATTTATCAGAAATGTGGGCAGTTTCAATCATAGATGGAGACCAAGAAATGAATACAGCAAGCAGACTTGGAAGATTGTAAGTTGTAGTAGTTATTTGGATATGAAGCAGCTTGCTCAGGATAGAGTAGCAAGGAGGGCTGCATCAAACCAGTCTCCACACTGAAGACCACAGCAACAAGACATGTTTTCATGTCTTTATTTTACTGAAATTCTAAATAATGTCATTGAAATACATTTGATACTTCTCTTTCGATTAATGAAATGGGCAGATTGCCTAGTCTTTCTTGATTCATCATAGGGCAAAGACAATTTTTTATTGCTTTCAATTGATAAAAACTTCTCTCACATTATATGACTGAAACACAAATGTGTAAGAAGTATTGGATTATACGTTACGTACGAGGTAATGAATCACTGAAGTCCATTTTCATAATTAATTGAGGGATTTTTTGGACTGTCCATTTAACAGCAACAACCAAATTCATACTTCTTCCATGTATGCCTATTATACCTTTTTGTTTCTTGTAGCAATTGCTCCTTATCAGTGTCACTGTAAAGTTCTACCACATTCTCCAGTGCTATAGCCAGAGTGTCATATGAAGTTTCAAGCATAAATTTCGTTCAGCAACTTGAAAATTTTTAGTGATTTCCTGCACTCCATGTATCATTCTGACAGTTTTCATATCAATCAGTCTATCAATTCAAACATTGATACATGAACTAATTCTTGAATTCATAATCGAGCATCAAGAGCTAATTCATCCAGCATTGATTTATTTACACTCCTCCTTCCTTGTCAGTCAATGTTAATGTCTATAACACTGTATTTTCTTAGTGCCAGAAGTGCTTTGTCTATAATTGTAGTTTTTTCAGTCACTAAAATCTCGTTTATGTGTTTGCATTTGGTGAGTCCTTTTTGCAAAATCATATTTGGAGACTGTAGATATTGTTGGACTTAATTTACTTCCTACAGTATCATGCATCAAATGCTGATGTAAAAATGAGGTTACTCTGCCACTTAAGGTGTATCTTTGCACCAGTTCTGAGAAAAGATTCAAACCTCCCTAACGTTAAAGACAATAAATATTTTTGTAGAATTTTGTTTCCACAAAATCTTTCAACAAAAGCAGAATATCCATAAACTTTGAAATGGAAAGACTGTCTCATGATAAATTCACACGTCACAGTTTCCATTTGAACAGACAGGGGAAGCAGCAAGTATACAATAGACTGGCTTTGTTAATTAAAATTAACAATTGTACAAACCAAATGCATTTATCTCTGAATCGACCAGTCTACCTGAAGACATCAGTGTTTCATCAAAATAAATACAATGCAAAAACCAGTGCAATAGAAGTACCTAAAATGAAACAAATGCTACATGGCAAGCGGATTACCATTAGAAGCACCACAGCACACGAAAGGCAGGGCCCAGAATCCAGGGAACCAGCTAGCTAGAAGACACCACCGATACCTCAAAACAAAGAGGATTTTTTATGGCTAACAATACTAGATGTAAAAAAGAGGTAAGTGGTCAAGCAAGACGCAATATAGTCCCTGCTTCATACTTTAAACTGTTCAGTCAGAATGTGCAGTCACTTTCCAATAAACTGAATGAAATACAAATCTTGTTAAATGATATGAGTAGTATTTCTGTTTTATGCTTTACTGAGCACTGGCTAAATAAAGACATGATGGAACTAGCACACCTACCTCAGTTTAAATTAGTTGACACATTTTGTAGAGAAGTGCTCAAGCATGGTGGTAGCTGCATATATGTTTGAGAAGATATAAACTTCACTAACATAATCAAATTTGGCAGTTTATCTAAAAAAAGAGACATAGAACTCTCAATAGTAGAACTGCCAACTACAAATTCTGTAATCATCTGTGTATATAGGTCAGCAGTTGGTGATAAAGAGTTTTTTTATAATCTTATGAAAGAGCTGTTAGAGAACTTCAACACCCTCAAAAATATATATATATATATATATATATATATATATATATATATATATATATATATATATATATATATATATATATATTGTCATATGTGGAGATTTCAATGTTAATTTCTCTAAATCCAGTAAATTTAAAGATGAAATCATAGATTTACTGGAGTCCTTTAACCAAAAACCAAGTATAACTAAAACACCTCATATAATCGCTACTTCTGCAACAACCATAGATCAGCTATTTGTAAATAAAGATAAATATACCTGCAACACACAGACTGCAAACACTGGTTTTAGTGATCACAATTCCCAAATACTAACAATTGCTATTCCAGGAAACACAAAAGCCCAGAAAACTGGGGCTATTGTCAGGAAGTTTAATAGTGAAAACATAGATTACTTTTATTCTCTCTTGAGAAGAGAAATCTGGACTGATGTTTACAGCTCAAAGAACACAGATGACAAGTCTGATAAAATAATGGCCATGTAAAAACACTTTTTTGAAATAGCCTTTCCTAAACAGACATCACTTTTAAATTCTGTACACAAAGCAAATAAATGGATCACAACAGAAATAAGAATATCATGCCAGAATAAAACTAACTTATACGAATACTCAAAGCTAACCACAAATCCTGTATTTATCAACTACTTTTAACAATATGGGCAATTGCGTTACCACAGTGGATACACCAGTTCCTGTCAGATCACCGAAGTTAAGTCGGGTGTCGCCGGCACTTGGGTGGGTAACCATTGGTGCCACCATGCACTGTTGCCATTTTTCAGGGTGCACTCAGCCTCGTGATGCCAATTGGGGAGCTACTCAACCGAATAGTAGCGGCTCCGGTCACATAACGACCGGATGAGCGGTGTGCTGACGACATGCCTCTCCTATCTGCATCCTCCACCGAGGATGACACAGTAGTTGGATGGTCCCGATGGGCCAATTGTGGCCGAAGACAGAGTGCTTTTTTTTAACAATATGAACAAATACTTACACAAGTTATAACAGAAGCAAAGAAAATGGAAAATGTCAAACAAATAAAAAATTCCAGGAATAAGACTAAAGCAACCTGGAGTATCATAAAAGAGAGACATGTATTACATCATTAGCCCACAAAATTATAGAACTTCATGAAAACAACAATAAAATAATCAATCCCACAGCAGTGGCTAATAAATTTAACAACTACTTTTCTAACGTAGCACACCACCTGATTAGGAAACATTACAACTCACAACCAGACAGCAATACACTCCAGCTCGATACACAAATTCTTACGAGAACCCTATTTATGTCTCCTACAACACCTGAGGAATTATCTGTCATTATAAAAAGGTTACCAAATAAGTATTCATCAAAGCAAGTGCAACATCTATCATAGAACTATTAACAGATATTTTCAATTCATCATTCATTAGTGCTATATTCCTGAAAAATCTGACAATGGCAAAAGTGACACCACTGTACAAGAAAGGGGACAAACATGAAGCTGCAAACTATAGACCTGTATCTGTATTGTCAGGCTTTGGCAAAATTCTTGAAAAACTATTTCTTAGAAGGCTGACAGCCTTTCTAAATAAAGAAAACATAGTAAATTATGCACAACAAGAGATTCAGAACTGGTAGATCAACACAGTCAGCTATTCATACCTTCTTAAATGAAATTCTAACTGCAGTAGATAATAAGCAACATGTGTCTGGCATATTTCCTGACGTTAGTAAAGCCTATGATGTAATTGATCATAATACTCTTTAGCAGAAGCTAGGTAATTATGGAACACGAGGCCTGCCAAACAAGTGGATACATTCCTACCTTCATGACCACCAGATCACACAAATAAAATACAAAGACATAAAAACACAAAAAATTTGTAATTTTTACAGTAATGCACGAAACAATTCATATGGAGTTCCTCAAGGGTCATTCCTTGGGCCAATTCTTTTCATTCTTTATATTAATGATTTGTCAGAAAAAATAACTAAACGGACAACAGTAATTTTTGCAGATAACATAAATATCCTAATCAAATCATGTTATGAGGAAAGCCTACAAAAAACAGCTACAGGTATAATATAAAATTTAACACAATGGTTCAGAACAAACAAGCTAATAATAAATAATGAAAAAACAGTAACAGTCAATGTCTACAATTCACAGAAACTACATCCTGCAAGACTGATTTTTAAAATTGATGGAAAAACTGTCTCATCTGTGAGAGACACAAAATTTTTAGGTATACATATTCAGAAAAACCTAAAATAGGAGACACATCTTATTCATGTAAACAAAAAGCTAAACACACTTACATATGCAGTAAGAATCCTCTCACAAAATACAAGCCGTGTGTCAGTTACCACAATGTACCATGGCAGCATTCAGTCACTGCTGATGTACGGCATTATCTTTTGGGGGAACTCCATAGGTACAAACAAAACATTTAGGCCACTGAAAAAGATTGTTAGAATAATAAACCATGCTAAATACAGAGACTCCAATAGACCAATATTTAAAAATCTCAATATACTGCCTATTTCCTGCTTATATATGTATGAAATACTAAATTTCACAAAAGAAAGTATTTTAAAAGATGGAAATATCTTCAAGTATAACTGTGATTTCCACTCTCATGATACTAGGCAGAAGCATTATTTGCATTTCAATACAATAAGTACAAACATTTGTAAGAGAGGAGTGTATCATACTAGCATAATGCTGTACAATCACATGCCATCCTATTTGAAACAGATGCAAAATTTACAAAAGTTTAAAGTGAAACTGAAAGAGTACTTGCTTGACCACTGCTCCTGTTCTGTTTCTGAAATTTTAGAGTACCAAAAAAGTATAGTGTAACTGCTCAAATATTCTTAACCAATCTACCATTTTATCTCATTATACTCATTTTGTCACCAATATTCTACATGTATTGAATGATTTTTAATTATTAATCTTTTCAAAATAACAATGTGTATGATGTTGTATATACTGTACCAACCTAACTTGTCCTACATCATTTGTACAAAATATGTACCTAAACATGATTTACAATACCAACAAAGAAATACAAATACAGATACAAATACTTTGCACTGTTAAGTAGGTGGCGCAAAGAAAACTCACAATATTTCGTTTTCTTAGTTTTAGATATAAATTAGCACAAAATCTTCAGAAACTGAATTTGGATAACATATTAATGTTTTCTTTTAGCATGGGACGTGTGTATAAATGGAAAATTGGAGCACGGAGATATGCAGATTACACACCTTCATATCTGGAAGAATGTCTGGAGTCCATAAGACATGGAGCATTTTCCCAACGCAAAGCTGCAGAACATTATAAAATTCCCAGGTAGTCTATAAACAATAAATTGAAATTACATCATGTTAGGAAGCCAGGCAGGCCACCAGCATTCTCAAGAGAGGAAGAATCCTTTTTTCATATTTTCAGACCATCAGTGACTTTGGTTTCCCATTGACACAAAAGGATCTCAGTTGTATAATAAGCAGTTACTTGAACAAAATTGATAGGTGGGTGGAGTTTTTTTACAAATAATACTCCTGGAGTTGACTGGGTGAAATCCTTTATGTCATGCTACCCCATATTGAAGAAACGCTTTGCATCAAATATAAAGTGTAGCAGAGCCACACTAGATGAAGGTACAGTGAGAGCCTATATGGAAAGTTTGAAGGATGTGGTGAAAGATGTGCCTAGATTTGGAACCTAGATGAGACTAACTTAACTGATGATCCGGGAAAGATCGAAGTTATATGTCGTCGTGGAACCAAATACCCAGAACAGATCTGCAATTTTTATAAATCTACATCTACATCTACATCTACATCTACATCTACATCCATACTCCGCAAGCCACCTGACGGTGTGTGGCAGAGGGTACCTTGAGTACCTCTATCGGTTCTCCCTTCTATTCCAGTCTTGTATTGTTTGTGGAAAGAAGGATTGTTGGTATGCCTCTGTGTGGGCTCTAATCTCTCTGATTTTATCCTCATGGTCTCTTCGCCAGATATACGTAGGAGGGAGCAATATACTGCTTGACTCTTCGGTGAAGGTATGTTCTCGAAACTTTGACAAAAGCCCGTACCGAGCTACTGAGCGTCTCTCCTGCAGAGTCTTCCACTGGAGTTTATCTATCATCTCCGTAACGCTTTCGTGATTACTAAATGATCCTGTAACGAAGCGCACTGCTCTCCGTTGGATCTTCTCTATATCTTCTATCAACCCTGTCTGGTACGGATCCCACACTGCTGAGCAGTATTCAAGCAGTGGGCGAACAAGCGTACTGTAACCTACTTCCTTTGTTTTCGGATTGCATTTCCTTAGGATTCTTCCAATGAATCTCAGTCTGGCATCTGCTTTACCGACGATCAACATTATATGATCATTCCATTTTAAATCACTCCTAATGCGTACTCCCAGATAATTTATGGTATTAACTGCTTCCAGTTGCTGACCTGCTATTTTGTAGCTAAATGATAAAGGATCTATCTTTCTGTGTATTCGCAGCACATTACACTTGTCTACATTGAGATTCAACTGCCATTCCCAGCACCATGCGTCAATTCGCTGCAGATCCTCCTGCATTTCAGTACAATTTTCCATTGTTACAACCTCTCGATACACCACAGCATCATCCGCAAAAAGCATCAGTGAACTTCCGATGTCATTCACAAGGTCATTTATGTATATTGTGAATAGCAACGGTCCTATGACACTCCCCTGCGGCACACCTGAAATCACTCTTACTTCGGAAGACTTCTCTCCATTGAGAATGACATGCTGCATCCTGTTATCTAGGAACTCCTCAATCCAATCACACAATTGGTCTGATAGTCCATATGCTCTTACTTTGTTCATTAAACGACTGTGGGGAACTGTATCAAACGCCTTGCGGAGGTCAAGAAACACGGCATCTACCTGTGAGCCTGTGTCTATGGCCCTCTGAGTCTCATGGACGAATAGTGCGAGCTGGGTTTCACATGACCGTCTTTTTCGAAACCCATGCTGATTCCTACAGAGTAGATTTCTTGTCTCCAGAAAAGTCATTATACTCGAACACAATACGTGTTCCAAAATTCTACAACTGATCGACGTTAGAGATATAGGTCTATAGTTCTGCACATCTGCTCGATGTCCCTTCTTGAAAACGGGGATGACCTGTGCCCTTTTCCAATCCTTTGGAACGCTACGCTCTTTTAGAGACCTATGGTACACTGCTGCAAGAAGGGGGGCAAGTTCCTTCACGTACTCTGTGTAAAATTGAACTGGTATCCCATCAGGTCCATAGGCCTTTCCTCTTTTGAGCGATTTTAATTGTTTCTCTATCCCTCTGTCGTCTATTTCGATATCTACCATTTTTTCATCTGTGTGACAATCTAGAGAAGGAACTATAGTGCAATCTTTCTCTGTGAAACAACTTTGGAAAAAGACATTTAGTATTTCGGCCTTAAGTCTGTCATCCTCTTTTTCAGTACCATTTTGGTCACAGAGCGTCTGGACATTTTGTTTTGACCCACCTACCACTTTGACATAAGACCAAAATTTCTTAGGATTTTCTGCCAAGTCAGTACATAGAACTTCACTTTCGAATTCATTGAACGCCTCTCGCATAGCCCTCCTCACACTACATTTCGCTTCGCGTAATTTTTGTTTGTCTGCAAGGCTTTGGCAATGTTTATGTCTGCTGTGAAGTTCCCTTTGCTTCCACAGCAGTTTTCTAACTCAGTTGTTGTATCACGGTGGCTCTTTTCCATTTCTTACGATCTTGCTTGGCACATACTCATCTAACGCATTATGTACGACGGTTTTGAACTTTGTCCACTGATCCTCAGCACTATCTGTACTTGAGACAAAACTTTTGTGTTGAGCCAACAGGTACTCTGAAATCTGCTTTTTGTCACTTTTTCTAAACAGAAAAATCTTCCTACCCTTTTTAATATTCCTATTTACGGCTGAAATCATCGATGCCGTAACCACTTTATGATCACTGATTCCCTGTTCTGCGTTAACTTTTTCAAATAGTTCGGGCCTGTTTGTCACCAGAAGGTCTAATATGTTATCGCCACAAGTTGGTTCTCTGTTTAACTGCTCAAGGTAGTTTTCAGATAAAGCACTTAAAAAATTTCACTGGATTCTTTGTCCCTGCCACCCGTTATGAACGTCTGAGTCTCCCAGTCTATATCCGGCAAATTAAAATCTCCACCCAGAACTATAACATGGTGGGGAAATCTACTCGAAATATTTTCCAAATTATCCTTCAGGTGCTCAGCCACAAAAGCTGCTGAGCCAGGGGACCTATAGAGACATCCAATTACCATGTCTGAGCCTGCTTTAACCGTGACCTTCACCCAAATCATTTCACATTTCGGATCTCCGTCAATTTCCTTCGATACTATTGCACTTCTTATCGCTACAAACACGCCTCCCCCTTCACTGTCCAGCCTGTCTCTGCGGTATACATTCCAATCTGAGTTTAGGATTTCATTAGTGTTTACATCTGGTTTCAGCCAACTTTCTGTCCCTAGTACTATATGGGCGTTGTGACCGTTTATTAATGAGAGCGGTTCTGGGACCTTTCTGTAGGTGCTCCTGCAGTTTACTATTAGCACATTAATATTGTTATTCCCTGTTGCATTTTGCCTACTCCTACCTTGCCGCGTCTCAGGAGGCGTCTTGTCGGGCCTAGGGAGGGAAGTATGTAACCTAAAAAAACCCCATGTGCATTCCACACGTATTCCGCTACCCTTGTAGCCGCTTCCGGTGTGTAGTGCACGCCTGACCTATTCAGAGGAACCCTACATTTCTCCACCCGATAGCGGAGGTCGAGAAATTTGCACCCCAGATCTCCGCAGAATCGTCTGAGCCTCTGGTTTAAGCCTTCCACTCGGCTCCAAACCAGAGGACCGCAATCGGTTCTGGGAACAATACTACAAATAGTTAGCTCTGATTTCACCCCGTGAGCGAGGCTTTCCATCTTCACCAATTCTGCCAACTGCCTGTACGAACTGAGGATGACCTCTGAACCCAGACGGCAGGAGTCATTGGTGCCGACATGAGTAACAATTTGCAGTCGGGTGCACTCAGTGCTCTCTATCGCCGCCGGTAGGGCCTCCTCCACATCTCGGATGAGACCCCCTGGCAAGCAGACAGAGTGAACACTGGCCTTCTTCCCCGACCTTCCCGCTATTTCCCTAAGGGGCTCCATCATCCGCCTAACGTTGGAGCTCCCAATAACTAATAAACCCCTCCCCCCGTGTGCCTGCTCGGACCTTGCTGAAGGAGCAGCCACATGTCCACTCACAGGCTGAGCGGGCGATGCCACACGGCCAGCCTCCACATTGACCCTCCGCCTCGTGCGCTGCGAACGCCGCTGAACCTGCCACTCCCCTTGGCGAGAGGGTTGCCCAACCGCGCCCAGTACACGCGAAGATGTCTCGACAGCAGGGACAGTGGGTGAAGCATGTAACATCTGGGGTGTACCTTGTGACGCACCAGACTCCCCACTGCCGCTACACTCTGAGGCAGCAGCCTGAAGACGGCTGACTGCGGCCATCAACACGCTCAGCTGTTCGCGAACAGTGGCCAGCTCCTCCTGCGTCCGTACACAGCAGTCACACATCCTATCCATCCTAAGGAATCAATTTACTGAAGAGAGTTAATCAACCTTTAACTAGACTGCTAATTCACTAAAGGCGGCTGTTTATTCACTAAACCGTGGTTGCTAGGCACTTCTTGTAGAAAACAATGAAAATAGCACTACCTGTCTCTGGACTGTATTGAACACAAACACTAGCACTACTGGCACTATGGTTGACTAAAGGGACTCTCTGACTGTGTTCAAAACAAACACGAAATCTATGGAATTATTAATAGCACTCGACAATTAAAGCTTCCTAAAAGCAAATACACATGGAAGAAGAAGGGACAAGTAAGAAAAATACAGTTAATACTTAAATTAAGGTAGCTCGCTGCACAGCAGACGTGAAGCAGATGGCAGTTACGACTTCATTGATGTGTGGAAGTGCAGCTGGGGAAGTAATGCCCCCATTTGTGGTATGTAAAGCTACCCAACTGTGGAATACCTGGGTGGAAGGATGATCAAAGCAGTGTTGCTACGAAACCTCTAAATCAGGTTGGTTTGATACATGTGCTTTCAGTGACTGATTTGAAAGTCTCATGTTGCCAAGACTGAAAAAACTAGAAGGAAAAAATTCTCATTGCTGACAATCTGTCGACGCATTTAAATGTTAACATTTTTCAGAAGTGTAGAAATGAAAATATTGCATGTGTATGTCTGCCCCCAACAGCACACATCTAACTCAAGCATTAGATGTTGAATTTTGTAGGCCCATGAAAGTGGCATTGAGGAAGGTTCTAACAGAATGATACGGAACTCCTGAGGGTATGAATTGTTCTGTCTTACCCAAACATCATTTTTCACGTCTACTCAAAAAACTTCTTGAAACTCTTGAGCCAACTTTCAAACAATATCTCCAAAGTGGCTTCAGGAAATGTGGAATTTATCCTTGTGATGTCCAACCATTACTGGACAGAATTTCCAATAAACAAATTGACCAATCAGCTATATTCTCTGCTTTCTTGGATGTACTTAAGTGTACAAAAGATGATTGTGCAGTAATTTCAAAGGTTCCAGTGATGATGAAGATTAACCTATCTGCAGGAAAGAGTCTATCTCATGAAGAACTCGTGCAGCAACAGGAAGGTAATAATTAATCACTGCCTAATACCAGTGGCATTAGGAAACCTTGAAGAAGATGAATCCTGGATGTTCCTGAAAATTCTCCTGATATGGATCTATCAGAATAACCAATGACTGTGGAATCAAGTTCTGACGAAGACTTGGAATCCTTCAGTCAGAAATATATTGAAGAGGATTTTAGTACAACAAATTTTCAACATAAATTAAGCCACTTTCTAAGCAGATTGGTGAATTTGTTGTAATACACTTGATAACAAATACTATCCAGGAATAATAGAGTATTTCAATGAGGAGGGAGCCACAGCGAATACTATGGTAACTTCTTGCAACAATTGGAGGTGGCCCACAGTTACAGATGTACTATTTTATAAATGGGAGGACATAGTTGGGGGTATAAACTCCAATTGAGATTCAGATTCAGATTCTTTATTGGTCATTCAGCATTATTACATACAGCAGACTTCATCAGTTCACTTAACCTATTAATTTTAATAAATGAATTTATACATTTTTAAGTTGATATTGGGCATTTCTAAAAATTTATGTAATGAGTGGAATGGATTAGTTAACAAGAAGTTATGTACGTTATTAACCAAGAGAGATATTTTTCTATCCCAGAGTTGGGTGAAAGTGTGTATCTATAAATAATTATGAATATTACCATGTAAATATTACATTTTTACACATAAAGATCAAATTCTCATTACATTTCATGTGAAAATTACGCTTAATTATGCAAAATATTTTTCATATACCTTAAAATTTTCCGTGTAAAATAAAAAAAAATTTGCATTGTTCATTATTTTTCATTTTTTCGTTTCAGTTATTTAGGGAATTTAACTTTTGTTTCCTGTGGTGCTGCATAGTACAATAATAAATTTTTAAATGGGTAACTTTACCTACAGATATTATTCTACTTTACAATAATATATATATTTAGTGGTTCAAAGTTAACCCTCCCATATGAGATACTTTACACCAGTTTTCAAAAAATCATAAAAATTCAACAGTGGATCTCTAGTATCTTCTTGCAGTATTAGACAGTTTTAGCATGATTTTAGAATTGATTAAATCCATTTCCCAAAGCCATTTTTTAAAATTACTATGTCTTGCATGATTCTGTTTTAAAAAGTGTCAAAAAGTGGGGTAAAGTAACCACATTTTACTGTAGGTCAAAAAGGTAAAAAAAACATATTGCTTGAAGGAGCAAGCCAGCTGCTAATCTGTTATCAAGGTTTCCCTTTGAATGATCTTGCATATCTTCCAAAGTGCTTACAATTGTTTTTACTTTTTTTCTATAACTCTAAATGAATTGCAATGAGCACTCCTATTAGTATCAGACAAACTTTTCCCTGTTTTTTCTACAAGTAATTCCCATCTCCATGTAGAAGATGAGATGAATGAATACAACTTTTTCTCTGGAGTTCCAAAACAGGTGTCACTAGAGAGAACACATGAGAATGCATGCACTCCATGAATATTTAAGGGATGATTAACACAGGAACTGAACAGAGTTTCTGGTTTGACTTCTAGAATTTTTTGTTCTACTTCTCCTCGTACACCTGGTAGTGGCATGAACAATGCAATATGCAGCCCATCTTTTCCAGCTACTGTTGAATATGTTTTGATATATCCTTTAGTTCATTTAGTTGGATTTTCATGTCCTTATAACAAACTGCAACATATTTACGTACACTTCTGAAAAAGTAGTTGTTACTTTGTAAGACTTTATTTAAAAGATTAATAAGTTAGTTCTAACCTTTTCACTGTACTTGTGCACATATTTTTAACTTTATTTCCAGTACATCTATGTAAATGGCCTAGGTATCAAAAAATGTTTCATGTACAACAATAGCATCTCACAGACAACTACTTTTCGTTATACAGTCTCTGAGATTTATGTAACTTTTTCAGTAATTCTGCAACTCTGAACTTGCACATTGACAATTGTGATGGCCAGATAATTGGTAAGCAGGTAACTATGCCTATATTTTTCATATGTATTGGGTTTCAAACTTCAAATTTCCTCTTATTTACTGAACATATTTTGCCCTTGTATGAGATTTGACTAAAAATGGTCTGGTCCTGGGGGGCTTCCAACTGTAAAGGCCATTGAGATTTGGAAGACCCCCATGACCAGAGGGCAGGGGCAAGCCTCACCCTACACCCCCTTCTTAGTCCATGACTGAAGTGAAGTCAAGAAATTTACAGCAGCCTTTTAAATTCACAGAAGTTTGTACAGCAGTGCATAATCAACAGTGCCTGTTCTTTGAGATATACATGTAAGTATAACATGTGTTGACGGGTCCAGCATAACAACAGCAATAATCTCCATCTCTTTGTACAGTAGTGCATAATCAACAGTGCCTGTTCTTTGAGATATGCATGTAAGTATAACATGTGTTGACAGGTCCAGCATGACAACAGCATTAATCTCCATTTCTCATTGTTGTGAGAAAACAATGTGATACAAGCATGAAGTGATTAATTTAGTGGATAATATTTTGAAAAGGATAGCTGCTACTCATCGCATACTGGAGATGCTGAGCTGCAGATAGGCACAACAAAAAGACTGTCAGAAAGTGAGCTTTGGCCAACAAGGCCTTCGAAAATAGACAATATAAACCATACACACTCACACAAACACAACTCACACACACATGACCACAGTCTCTGGCTGCTAAAGCCAGACTGCAAGCAGCAGTGCGTGATGGGTGAGGCAAGCTGGTCATGGGGTTAAGGAAGAGGCTGGAGGGGGATGGGGGGGGGGGGGGATAGCCGGGTAGGGATGTGCAATGGTGAAGTGCTGATTGTGGGAGCATACAGAGTCAAGGTGTGTGTGAGTATGGCAGCCAGGTGCAATCAGGAGGTTACACAGACAGCAAGAGGAGGGTTAACAGAAAAGGGGAGAGGTGGATGCACTGGTGATATAGAGGATAATGTAGTGCTGCAACAAGAACATGGAAAAGGCTAGAGGGTAAGGACAAAGACTAATGAAGAAGACTGAAGGCAAGAGGAACACGAGAATGTATGGTATGTAGTAATGCCCACGTAAAATGCAGCACAATGGTTGCTGCTTAGCTTGTAGAACACATGACTGGTTTCACAGGTAGCTCTGTCTTTGATGGGGTAGGTGATGCTGGTGACTGTACTGGAGTAGGTGGTAGTGGGAGTATGTATGGGATGGATGTTGGATCTAGGTATCTTACAGAGACATGAGCCATGAGGCAAGGGGTTGGGAGCAGGAGTTGTGTAGTGATGGATGAGAATACTGTGTAGGTTTGGTGAGCAGCATAATACCACAGTGAGAGGGGTGGGAAGGATAGTGGGTAAGATATTCCTCACTTCAGTACAATGATAGGTAGTCAGAACCCTGGCAGAGAATATGATTCAGTTGCTCCAGTCTTTGGTGGTAATGATTCACAATGGGAATGCCCCTCTGTGGGTGGATGTTGGAAATTTGGGGTGTGGTGGGTGATTGGAGAGATAAGGCATGGGAGATCTCCTTTTGTACACATTTGGGAAGACAATTGTGGCCTGTGAAGGCCTCAATGAGATCATTGGTGTATTTTGAGGAGGGCTACTCATCACTACAGATGTGACAACCACCGTTCACTAGGGTGTATGGAAGGGACTTCTTGGTATAGAACTAATGGCAGCTGTCAGAGTGGAGATATTGCTGGTGTTTGGTAGGTTTGATATGGATAAAAGTACTGATGTAGACATCTTTAACTCTGAGGTCAATATTGAGGAAGGTAGCTTGTTAGGTTGAGTAGGACCAGGTGAAGCAAATGGGGGAGAATGTGTTGAAGTTCTGGAGCAATATGGATAGGGAGGCAAACTCAATCCAGATCATTAACATGTCATCAGTGAATCTGAAGGAGGAAAGGGGTTCGGGATTCTGGGTGTTTAGGAAGGATTCCTCTAGATGGGTGATGAATATGGTACCATGAGAGTGCCCATGGCTGAACCCCTGATTTGTTTGTAGGTAATGCCTTCAAAGGAGAAGTGATTGTTGGGAGAATATAATTGCTCTTGGTGATTAAGAAGGAGATTGTAGGTTTGGAATCTGTCACCTGTTGGGAAAGGTAGTGTTCAGTAGTGGTAACAGTATGAGCATTATGGATGTTAGTCTAAAGGGAGGTGGCATCAACAGTGACAATTAGGGCACCATGTGGTAGAGGAATAGGAACTGTGGAGAGTCAATGGACTGGAGTAACTGAGTCACATTCTTAGCCAGGGTTTGGACTACTTCTTATCATGCCCTGAAATGAGGAATGTCCCATCAACTATCCTTCCTGCCACTCCTACAGAGGTATTGTGCCACCCACAGATACTACACACAATTCTTGTCCACCCCCACATAACTCCTGCTACCAACACCTTGCTTCATGACTCACATTCCTGTAATGGGCCTAGATGCAAGACCTATCTTATACATACCCCCACCTCCACCTACTCCAGTCAATCACACAAGCATTACCTACCCCATCAAAGGCAGAGCTACCAGTCATGTGATTTACAAACTAAGCTGCGACCACTGTGCTGCATTATATGTGGGCTTGGTAACTAACAAGCTGCTGTCTACATGAATGGCCACTGAAAAACCATGAACAACAAGCAGTTGGACTATCCCATTGCTGAACCACATTTTTCGTTTCAATGACTGCTTCACAGCCTGTGCCATCTGGATCCTTCTCACCAACATCAGTTTTTTTTTTTTTTAATTATCCAAGTGGTAACACTCCATGCAATATATCCTACATTCCCA
Source organism: Schistocerca americana (assembly GCF_021461395.2). Lineage (NCBI taxonomy): Eukaryota > Metazoa > Arthropoda > Insecta > Orthoptera > Acrididae > Schistocerca > Schistocerca americana. The sequence goes on along the minus strand of NC_060122.1, from coordinate 126,936,310 downwards.
TAACCCTCCTGCCCTCAACCTTCATTAGTCTTTGTCTGTACCTTGTAGCCCCTTCCATATTCCAATTCCAGCACTACACAGTCCTCTATTCCACCACGGCACCAACTGTCTTTTTATCTCTCTCCTTTTCTGCTAATCCCCTTCCCCCCTCCTCACTCTGTCTAACTCCTGACTGCACCTAGCTGCTCTACACTCTTTGCACATCATCCGTAATGCTCCCACAAGCAGCAGTTCACTGCCCCTGACCTCTCCCCCCTCCCCCCTTACCTGTTATTGCTCCTCTTCACCAGTCCAGCCTCCTTCTTTCTCCCACCACCTGGTTGCGTCTCCCATCGCACACAGCTGCTCTCAGTATGGCCTCAGCACCCAGGTACTGCAATCATGTGTGTGTGAGTTGCGTTTGTATGAGCATGTGTGTATGTATGTCCAATCTCCAATGAAGGCTTTGTTGGCTAAAAGCACATTTTCTGACAGTCTTCTTGCTGTGCATCTCTCCAATTCAACCCTCTGCTATATGGTGAGTAGCAACTATTCATTTAATATTTTACATTCCATCCTGGATCTTCCATCGCTGAATTTAGTGTATAATGATATAAAGATACAGACAGTGTGACATTTGGAAGTTTGGGTTGGTCCAGGGAGTGTGCATATGCAGCCAAAGTCGTTAAAGCTTCTGCTTACAATAAGGGGGAAATTTAAGTTTGAGGTTCAGCCTGGCACAAAGTCTTGTACATCACTACTTGGTTGCAGATATACATCTAATAGGCTGAAGTCAAGAAATTCACAGTCAGCAAATTAATTCAATGTATTTTGAATACCTGTGGATCATCAACAGTGTCCGTTCACTGAGCCACGCATGTAAATATAAGTAGTGTAGATGGCCCTGCTACAATAACAGTATTGATCTTGATCCTTCATTGTCTTCATTTGATGTTGGGAGCAATAAGAGATGAATTTAGTGGACAATATTATAAGGATGTACACTGAGTGACATACGGAAGTTTGTGTTGGACCTAGGAGTGTGCACACATAGTCAGAGTGGTTAAAGCTTCTGCTTGCAGTAAGAGGGAAATCTGTGTTTCAGTCCCAGTCTAGCACAAAGTTTCACACATCACTATTGAGTAGCATGTCTCCATCTAACACAGCTTAATCCGAGAAATTCACAGTCTGCAAATTAATTTGGAGTATTTTATAGACTTGTAGATAGTCAACACTGTCTAGTTTGTGAATCATAGCCCACATTTTGTATAATACTGTCTTAGTAGATAGTTGTTGTTCTCTACTACATGGGTATTGGCATGCATATGACTTTAAGCCATTAAAATGGTGTTGAGACTATGAGTATTATATAAAATGCAGTTCTGTTCTGGTCTATCATATTTGTATAGAGCTGTGCATAACAGTGATCTGTTATGATGGAAAACTGAGATCAGCTTCTTCACTGAAGCACTGAAACTTCTTCTTGATTGATTTTCTTACTATCCCTTAGAGCAACGATCAGACAGTCATTAAAGGTGACATTGCTAATGAGTTCTTTTATTTCACTTAACTATTGACAATGTGTTGTATTCAGAGGATAAAGTTTCATATGAGACTGATGTATATCTATGCCCGTTGTTGTAATACAAAAGATATACCTTGTTCTTACAGCTTCCTTATTTCTCACAGGTACACTGTCTGTCTTAAACAACTTTGTATCAGATACAGTACTGATTGGTATATACTGTTCCAAGATTCAATGCCTGTATGTTCATAATTTATCATCAGATTCTCAACACACTTTAATTGACATCATACAGTCTTTACTGTACCTTCATATGTCAGTTTCATGAATTATAAGGTATTACGTCATTCAGATCCATATTTTCATACATTTGATGTTAAAACTCTACAACATAAAAGACATACTAGTGCCAAATGAACCTCCTTCAACGACCATTTCCTATGTTCACTCTCTTCCATTAATTTTACATTAATATTTTAATTTCCTTCATGAAAGCATTTTACAATAAATATTTCAAGTAAAAGCTCACATGTTTTGTACATCTGTATACTGTACCAATTATAAATTATTACTAGTGTTAATCTCCTCACACTGATAATTGAAGAGATAAACAGCTACTCTACACTGAAAAAGCCAGTACTTCTCCTTCTCCTCTTACACCTTTTGGCTGCTGTTTTATCTTGCTAATGATAATCTAAAATTAAATGAGAATACATGAAGAGGCATATCAGTACAAACTGTAGATGCTAAGTTCTCTAGATTCTAGAAACTGTTTGATTTACGAGGAGACATTTCCAAAATTAGGCACTTTTTCAGCAGCAGCTCAGGAAAATAAATGGATAATGGTGGGTATTGGAAAGTCATCCCAGACACTGATATTTCTCATTTCTTTAGAAAAGCACTACACTTAGTCACAGTTCCTAAGTTACTACTATTGCAGGTGTAAAAAAGTGTACAGAAGGATAATGCTTGCTAGGGAGAAAGAAAATGATTTACTGACAGAAGACTACATAATGCTGAAAAGAAAAGTGAAGACTACACGGAAAGAAGAGGTTAAGTCCAAATCTCATGAAAATATGTTAGTGGTATGATTATGACATTCATCAGATGCACTTTCAGTTGGATGAACTTAAATGAATGAGATGGGTATAGTCATGGAGTTGTAGCCAAATTAAAACATGGTATACAGGGAGAAAACAGGTCAAGTCCATCCAATACACGGACAGCAAGGGTGAAGTCCAGCAGGTGCAGATTTCTGAACTGTATTGAATTTTTTGTCTGCTTTTATTGAAGTCTCATTTTTGACAGTCTTAAATGCAATGTGATTGTTGATCTTTCTTATGTATTTTAGAAGCTAACATGGAGCAGATTTGCAATTAGTTTCTTTGCTTTGTGGTGTGACTGAACTGGATTTTGTGTTATGATCTGTGCCAACACTGAGCAGCCTTGGCAATTGCTTCACCACTTTGTGGTGTGGTAGACAGAATTGAATTTCATGTAAAATCCAACTGAGGTCAGTGTTTCAACTGGTGATGGAATATCCACAGTCAGACTGCAGTGGTAAGTCTAGGAATAGACAGAGCTGTGGCAGACAATCTGAAGTATCTGAAAAGCTAAGAACAACATCACATGAAATAGGAGATCAACTGGTGATAATATCCACAGTCAGACTGCAGTGGTAAGTCTAGGAAAAGACAGAGCTGTGGTAGACAATCTGAAGTGTCTGAAAAGCTAAGAACAATGTCACATGAAATAGGAGAGCATCGCAAATGCAAAAAGAATTGTACTGATTTGCTAACTGGTGCAGAGAAGTTTGCATTAATATCTAATTTCAATTTGCTGAAGGACTGGAATGAGCAAAGTTGCCACCTGACAGGACTGATTTCCATTAAAAATGTACAATCCCAAAGGTCTCGCAGAGATGAGACAATAGCTACTTTGTGTGTTTATATGTTTCATTATAAGGTGAGAATAATGAGAGACAATACTGTGACAGAATTGTCTGTTTGTCAAAAGGCCCTTATATCACTGCATGATTTTTCAAAGTAAAGATTACAAACTATCAGGAATTCCTTAAAAAATGGCGTGGTGCCAGTTGCCAAAGGGGGAAATGCAGGAAACATGTTCATAAACTTTCAACAGAAACAGAGCAAAATATCTGCACTAGCATGAAGTCATTTAAAGGATTCTCCAGTCATTAGAGAATAAATAAAGCTCAGAAACTGTATTTGCCTGAAGAACTCACAGTCAAGAAGATGTTCAAGATGTTTCATTCTACTTGCTCTGTGTCATATGAAACTTATCATAAAATATTTAACACAAAATTTAATATCTCATTCAGTTTCCCTTGAAGTGATATACGCAGTATTTGTGATAAGTTTTCTATAACCTTCTAAGCTCTAGAGGCACAACTCACACATGCAACAGATGGAAAGGAAAGATCAGACATTCAAAGTAATATTAAGAGAGAGAATATTGAATATGAACTGCACTGCTGTAAAGCTGATGCATTCTATCAGTGTAAAAGACAATCTCAAAAGAGAAGTAGAAAGTTTACAAACACAGAATTGATATGTATAGATTTCCAACGAAATCTTCCATGTCCAAACATGTGCACCAACATTGTCTATTATAAGCTACAGCTTTTTCTATATCCATTTAACATACATTGACTCTCAGACAGTAATGCAATGCTTTATATTTATCCTGAAACTATAGGCAAGGAAGGTTCAAATGAAGTAGTTTTTTTCCTGCATCATTATGTTGCTTTGTTTCTGGATCCTGAGGTTAAAAATTTGGGAATCTTTTTTGACTCATGTGGTGGTCACAAAAACTACACACTTTCCAGGTTCATCCATTCTCTTGTTCATCATGCAAACCTATTTCATTCAATTCATGTGACATTCCCAGTAAGAGGAGATTCATAGCTGGAAGGTGACAATGACATGGGCCTTATTAGATGTAAAACAAAAGCTGAGCTCCCAAAGGATCAGAGAGACATAATTAAAGATGTGAGAATGAAAGCCACTCCTTTTCAAGTTGTTGAAGTTGATGGCTCAATGATATGTGACTGGACTGATTTCTTGCAACCAAGAGACCAACCAAAATGTCCATTCCCATTGCAAATTATTAAGGAGATGAAGACAGAACATCATCCAAGGCTTATCATATATCATGACACTTACAATGAATCTTGGATCACATCAGTTGTTACTGTTCCTGCTGGATAAGTGGAAGAGGAACTAGAACTTGCAGACGTAGAGTTTTTGTTCCTTTCACCCTGTCACAATGGTAGGCCGGTAAAGATTTTAGTTACACTAATTAAACAAAACTAGAGCATATCAGTGTGTGAAATAGCAGGTCCTGTTTTGTATTATTGTTTCTAATAAGTAAAAATTGAGAAATAAAGACTGTGGGTTATAAAAACTGTGATTTATGCTGATAACTGAAATTACATATTATTAACTATATTTTTAATGTATGTACCATACCTGTTTATTGAATAATTGTTTGTAGTTGTATACCAGGTGATTTAAAGATGCAAAAGTTGAGACATGGGCTTATTAATCATTGTAATTTACATGAGTTCAACGAAAATAAAAACAGAATATTGATAAACAATAGTGCTCCTAAAACCTGATTATTCATGAACATCCTGTACAATAATGACTAGACCCAAAGATGAAAAGACCTTTGTCAAGGGAGTTGTAGGGAAGTTTTCTAGTGAAGTATCATCCCAATATCACATTACATTCTGACTTTCACAATATTATAAATTATAAAAGTACTAACTGACCCAGCAAATTCTGTTCTGCCTAAAAGCCAATAAATAATCAGATTTTGGATGTTAAGTTCAATTTTTTATTAGGAAATACAAATACAAAAATTAAGTATTTTAATGATTTTTTATTCTTTATGTGTTTTGGTGCATAGCTTCCATTCTTCAATTAAGTACCTTGTGATACACGAGATTTTTTTGTTTTATTATCAGGCACAAGAACAAACAATGCAGATGGTCTTCCGACCCGTGAACATACCACATATAACTGACCATGTGAAAAACATGGATATTCCAGACTTGAACCACAAACTTTCAAGGATTGGTCCTGTGATTTGTTAATGGTCATGGCGAATGAAAGACGGTTTGGAAATTGAAGTGTTTTAAACTCAAACAGCATATCGATTGGGATCATTGGGATTCTCTGAATGAGAACTTCCTCACTTTAAAATTTTCCTTTGAGTATCATCACATAAATATCACTGTTCATCAATTTACTTACCGCCAAATGTGTACTGTTGCACAGTTGTGGTTGGTTTATGTTTCGAAGCATGATTACTATGGAGACAACTTTTAGACGTAAATTGTGTGGTGGTAAGCCAGGCATATCCAAGGAGTTTAAAAATTCAATTGGATAGTTGGTGGCTTCATCTTCATTTGTTACACAGTCAATAGATTTGAATGAATGCATTTTACCAATGATCTCATTCTGGATTATGTAGTTTAGGTCATCTCCATCTTTATTCTTAGCCACTAAAGTTGCTCACTCATTCAACCATTCATTACCTTTGTAATTAGTAATGATATTTGGGAAGACTTTGTTGATAAGTTCTTCTTTTGATGAGACAAAGTTACAGAAATTATGAGGAAATGAAATCAATCCGCTCGATTCTTCAACAGGTACTCGAACATTACCAGTAGTCGGCAATTGCTCAGAGAAATCTTCAGCATATGTATCATTAAGCAATGCAACTCTCATGTTTGTTGTCAGCAGAAGTTTCTTCACATAGTGCCATAGATTCAATGATTTGAGACAAGCATTTATTTTGTCTCCAGCCATTGATCTTGGAAGTACTGGCAGTGTTTAGTGGAAATTGCCAGGCAGTAAAATCATTGCTCCTCCAAAACATCTCGAGTCATTGCATAGATCTTTCAATGTTCAGTAAGTGCCTCTAATGCACATTTATGCGCCATTGTGCATTCATCCCAGATTATGATCTTGGATGCTGTAAAACTTTGGCCATTGCTGAGTTTCTTGTAATATTACATGTTGGTTCTTCACAGGAAATTTTTTGTTCTTCTTCAATCCTTTCATTCAAAATGTTTTATATCGTTCTTGCATTATAGCTTTGTCGAAAAATATTTGATCATCTTGGTCACAGCATTGTTAATGATTATTTAAAGAAAATACAAATTATTTCTTTAAATTTTTAATTGCTGATTTATAATGATACTTAATCATAGATGTTTAACTGTCATTTGTGTTTTGTTATTCCGTGTCAGATGCATTTTTGTTATACCACATTTTATAGTGGTTGAATGGGATAAAAAGTATCCTATGTCTGTCTGCTGGTTCTAAGCTACCTCTCCACCAATTTTCAGCCAAATCAGTCCAGCCATTCTTGAGTTATAAATAGTGTAACTGACGCTTCTTTTATATATTTTTTTCAGTAATCAATGAAAGTGCAATGTTTTAAACCTTAAAACTGCTCTCCTGAAAAATCTATAAATTGGAATTAACCCCTTCTTTTCATGTGGTCTTGAAATGGAATTAGTTTGGGATGTCGTGAAATGAGAAACTGAAAACGCAGCCCCAAGTATAATAGTATACAAATCAAAGATGGGGGTAAAATAACAGAAAATCCCCAGGAATTGGCAAGTTTTGTAAATGAATATTTTCCTGGTTCTCTGGAGAGGTTGCAGAAAAATCTTACTAAAGCACAATGATGTTGTTTCCCTCAACATAGCTTTAGGACAAGAAGACAATACAAAAGATGGAGAATAAAAAGTCAGCAGGTAGAGATGAGGTTGCAGTCTCTGTTCTGAAAGGATGCACAGACATCATACAAGTCCCATTAACAAAAATAATAAATTAATCCTTCAGTTCAGCTATTTTTACAGGCTACACATACCTATACCATGCGCCCCAAGAAAGAGTCAGAATCAGGACTTTTTATCATACTATAACATACAAAGTCAAATCACAGATCTGATGTACCGAGGACTCATCAACATTACATTTATATTACAATTACAATTTGTATATATTGAACAAACAATATATCAACACTCCAGTTTACATGTATTACAAAGTAATATAAAACAACAGCACTTGCATAGTGAACATATTTTTACAATCATTTATTTGACACAAAACTGCTAAAATTAATTTACAGGTGATGTTTCCTTGCTCAGATTTCCACATCAACATTCATAATTCTTCTACAAAGTAATAACATTTCTCCACTAATAACTTGTGCAGCTTTGGTTTCAGTTGCCCTATCTCCATGCTGTTTATTTGTTTCTTTTTTAGCATGTTGCAGATTTTCATGCCCATGTATTATGGGGTTTGTGCATATAACTTTAACCTGTGAGTAGGAAGCATGAAGTCTGTCTTATTTCTAGTGCTGTATTGATGCTTAAAAGCCAAGTGGTTCTAGACGCTTCAGTCTGCAACCGCACTACCACTATGGTCTCAGGTTCGAATCCTGCCTTGGGCATGGATGTGTGTAATGTCCTTACATTAGTTAGGTTTAAGTAGTTCTAAGTTCTAGGGGACTGATGACCTCAGATGTGAGTCCCATAGTGCTCAGAGCTATTTGGACTGTTTGATGCTTAAAATTATTGTCTGTGAATAACTTTAGGTTACTGTATACAAAAATAATCAGTTCCTTGATGTACAAACAGGGGTCACTTAACAGTGGGCGAGAAGATTATTTTGGTCTTGTGTTACACATATTTCTAATAACTGATTTTTATCATTTTAATATTCTAATGATTTTGCTTGTATCACCCAAAAAGATAATGCCATACATTACAACAGCTTCAAAATAGCTGTGATAAACTACCATTCAGTTGGAACCAGTTTTTCTAAACTGTTTAGTAGGTTTGTGACAGCTGAGGAAATTTTTTTCTGCGTGATTGCTTTTGATGAGAGCAGACGTATCATCGGCGAATAAAACTGAATGTGAATTTATGTTTAGTGGCAAGTCATTTATGTAAAATAAGAATAAAATTGGACCAGAATTGAGCCTTGTGGAACGCCTTGTGAAATAATCATCCATTCAGTGAAGAAATTTCCCTTGCTTGATGATATAACTACTCTCTGTTTTCTCTTTGTGAGGTATGACCTGGACCACTCTAAAACATGACCTCCAATTCTGTATTTTTCCATTTTATACAGGAACAATTGAAGGGCTTATTTCAATAATGGTACAAGTCCATTTTTATTTATTCTGAGATAGAGAGTCCTAAAGTTAAAAGAGTGCTGAAACATCTGCAGTTGAGATACCAGAAATATTCAAGTATAAATACTTGATTATCTGACAATGTGTTTGATTTTTCTATAATTTTTTTGATTTGCATTACTACCACTTTTTCAAATATTTTTTAGAAAATTGAGAGAATAGAAATTGGGCGGTAGTTCCCAATATCTTCTCTTGAGCATTTTTTGAACAAAGATTTTACCTCTGCATGCTTCAGAGCATCTGGAATGTGGCCTTCTTCGAGTGATTTATTGATCATTGAGCAAAGGGGTGAGCTATTATCCTGGCAGCTGATTTAACTACTTTAGTAGGTATGCCATCCCACCCTGAGGAGCTTTTGTTTTTGAGCTGTAATATAGTGTTCTCTACATCTTTGTTACAGTGATCTTCTACCTTCTCACATAATTGTACTTTTTTGGTATAACCATCTACATATGCCACTGATTTCGATGCATTTATTAAAAAATTGTTAAAAAATTCTAAGACCAATATGTCTTTAAATATGTCTGCTTGTGTCTGTATGTGTGGATGGATATGTGCGTGTGTGCGAGTGTATACCTGTCCTTTTTTCCCCCTAAGGTAAGTCTTTCCGCTCCCGGGATTGGAATGACTCCTTACCCTCTCCCTTAAAACCCACTTCCTTTCGTCTTCCCCTCTCCTTCCCTCTTTCCTGATGAGGCAACAGTTTGTTGCGAAAGCTTGAATTTTGTGTGTATGTTTGTGTTTGTTTGTGTGTCTATCGACCTGCCAGCGCTTTCGTTCGGTAAGTCACCTCATCTTTGCTTTTATATATAATTTTTACCATTATTTATTATTTACAAGTGACACCCAATCACCTGACCATGTTAGACGTCTGTGACTTCCATGCAGAGTGCCCCATTTTGCTCTCTCATGATGTCTAATGACTATTGAGGTTGCTGATATTTGCTGATATGGAGTACCTAGAAGTAGGTGGTAGAACACTGCACCTAATATAAAAATAATTTGTTTTTGGGGGTGTCCAGATACTTTTGATCAGATAGTGTAGGTGTTCATCAGGATAGTGTATTAGGTCTAGTTTGATTATTAACATGTATCAATTACTTTCTAGGCAGTATAATAAATGGAGAAAATGTTATCTTTCCTAAGGATAGCAACATCATAGTCACTGATAAAAGTTGAAAGATTCTGTTGGGGAAAGCAAATAATGATCTCATGAATGTTTATGATTGAGCAGTATATAATAAATCAACATCAGACATTAAAAATGGAAACAGTGTGCATTTCAACATAAAGAAGATGAACTGTCACATTAAGCATAGATGATAACTCTATAGAGTGTGTAACAAACAAAGTTTTTAGGGATCAACATTGATTGTCAATTAACATCAAATAAACACACAAAGATACTGAATGTCATCAGCATGTTATGCTCTTACAGTTTTTTCATCAGTTTCTAACAGCCCATCTGTTGTAGTGACATACTATTTGAATGCATACTTGATTCTTAGCTATGGGTTTCTTTTCTGGGGACTGAGGGCACAAAACACGGATACCATTTTTAAACTGCAGAAAAGGGATATAAGAATAACAACTGAATCACTGATGGCAGAAACAGCAGTAATCCATGCATGTTGATTTTGAGAAAAACGGAAAAATAAGTTTGTGGGCCTGAGTATTCTATTTTCCTTGACAGCTCTATTTTACTTTGAACAGCACAGTTTCTGGTGATGTCCAGACACTATTTTCAGTGATGTAATGATTAGATAATATAATGATTTAAATACACAAAGTTCGTGGACATGTGCTGTTTCTGAAATCAATTGGTTGCCAGAAATGTAAGTCTGTGTTATTCAGCAGTATATTTGTAAATTTATTATGTTCAACACAAAAATTATTATTATCAGGGTACATAACAGTTTCTGAAGATGAGCTATATTATTTCTCATTACCAGAATTCTTATTTTATGTGTACATAACAGATTCTGAACTACTACTTTTAACTGCAAATTACAATCAGGTAAATAGCAAGCTTAGTGAAATATTGCTTGTACACATATCTATTTTTCACTGTCAGGCCCTCTGCTGTCTACTGAAGGCCAGTTGTAGAGAGCTCTGTAAAAGGATAGGTGCTCTTCAGGGATATACAGCTCCAATTTCTTGAGGTCAACTATTTTCTTCTCAGTTAGTGGTACACATTTCTCATATGCTGCAGCCATCAGTAGAGTCACTGTTGTTTTTAAATCAAGAAGTAAACAAAAAGTGTGCATCACCATGCTTCCAATGTATGGTTTTGCAATGACGTTCCCAATACACTCACTGTTGTACTCAAATTCCGTGAATTCTGAAATGGTGAAGGATTGTTTCTCATTTCTTGTGAGCACTTTGCTGTTCATTGTTTCCAAAGACAAGGCATTGTGTTTGTAAAATGTAGGCCACCATTGTTTGAAAGCCAGTACAAATTCTGTTGAAACAACTCTAACCTGGTATTTGTTAAAGGTACTTGCAGCAACAATAAGTTATACAAACTGCATGATGCTATAAATCCTATCGACAGCTCAAATTTTCCTCTTAATCACTGCAAAGTCCCTGTCACAGGATAAGACTGAATGGCATCTGACCGGGAAATAATGATAAATTCTGAGTGAGTGCTGAGAAGCTGCAACTGCCATGAGGTACCTGACCATAGCAATATTCTTATTATGCCCTGGGCACTCATCTGAATATATATGCAAGTATTTTATGTTTGGTGGCAACTCATTTCGTACATAAACCAGCAGAAATGTGCAGACTTCATTGGGACCTTTCTTTGCTACACCTTCATGATAAATGTAGAATGTTGCATATCCTGTCTTCAGGTTGTGGATATTGAATACATTAACATTGAGTTGCCGAAGGTAGAAAACTTCCTGAACTGGAATGGTAGGAAGGGACAGATTTTGCATAAAATCTATGGCAATACATGCAACATCCTCATCTTTTTCACACAATACTTGTACTTAATGAATACGAGCAGAAAACTTTGCAGCCCTGTGTTTATGAACCCTCATTTCTGCAGTGGCAACCCTCTTAGCCTTTCCATTCAGTGCTTTGTTTCATAATTTATTTTGAAGTGCTTCACAAGTACCACATGTGTCAACTTGTGGTCAACCAAATTTAAGTGAAGAACGTCCTTTGAATATTTTTAAATAAAATTCATACTTAATATTACTTGCTTGGGGATGTTGTAATCTGAACTGCTCACGCATGATTTTGACATTAAGTTGGCTATTTAAATAATGCTGTTCTCTTGTGCCATAGTGAGTAATTTTTTGGGGATAGGAGCTTATGTGATCAATTATCAAACTTATTTCTGCATGACCGATTTGATTTACCAATGCATTTTTACCCCTCTGGCCACTAGGCAACTTTCCACAAGCAAGCAGATTGCTTATCCTCCTTACCCTTTGGTTTGTGACACCATGGATACATAAGAAAGCTTTCTTGCATACCTCTGATCTTCCAGAGCTGGAACTAATAAAATACTGATAATTGTTGCATCTTGGTTTGCAGTTGCCTCCTTCTGGTACTCTTCTTCACCTTCTGGAAATATTACCTACAGTAATCAGCCCTTGGAGATAAGAATCTTGTGCATCCTTTGATGTCATGTTGTAAAAAAGTGAAAATACGTGAAAATACTTCATTTCTTTCCTCTTCAGAAATTCTTCCAAAGCAGTTTCTACGACATCTACAAAATTACACAGATATTTCAGTCATGCAATAAACCATTAGGTTACTATTTTACTGGCGTATAACCTCCCGTATTAGAACATTACTTACTTGCAGTCCACACCAATGCTTTTCTTTGAAACTAACTTTCCACTATAGTTTTTGGTCTCTAAACCTTTAATTCATGACCTTTTTATGATTTCACAATGATACTCAACATTCTTTACACCTTTTTTTTCCCTCTTTCTACTTTCACCACCATCATGTACATCCATATCTTCCCTGTTCAACATTGCTGTGCTTCACAACGAAAAACTGTGCGAACACAGAGATGATATTACACAACAGGCTAGCCAACGTTGGCTACAGAAATAGCACTAGTCCTGGACAAGTGATCTTTCTCCTCTCACTCATAACATCGGGATCTTGTTTGTCCCATTAAGAATGATGGACAAATGTTGTTTCTGCATTCATTCGATAGAGGGAACACCATAACATGGAAATCAGCTCTTAACTCAATTTGACCAAACAGTGGACAAGTGTTGTTTCTGCAAGCAGTGATTCAACTGGTAACTGTCAGTCTCATTGTAAAGTGCTGTTAAAAAAATAAAAAAAATTACACGTCTTCACAGACCCAAGTGAGCACATCTACCAATGTGTGGTGCACAATGGGGAAAACATTACTAAGTATTTCATTAATAGTTCTGTACATAATCTTGGGACTATTAATAGTTCTGTTCATAATCTTGGGACAAGAGTTAGCCTGAACTTAATTTGACAAGGAAGGAAAAAATAAATAAAATTCAAAGCAGAATTTCCTAGTAGGGAATAGAATTTAGAATAAATTGCCCAAAGAAGTGAAAGAAATACATAAAATACCTCTGTTCAAAAGGGTAGCTGAAACATTTTTCATAATTAATGCACACTACATTATAAAAGGTTACTTTGAGTGTTCATAGCAGCAGTTAATAATGAAAGGGTTAAGTACAACTCACTGTCACATTTTACACTTGGTCACAGTTTACTGTTTTTACAAGAAAACTGTGTTTCAAGATCCAAAGTGCATAACAGTAATGACATGTCATTCTCCTGGGTACAACATCTCAGTAATGCTGGCAGGATGCTTTGTTAGTTTTTTGTGTGGACAGAGGGAAGGACAGGAAGGCTTACATGAAGCCCAGCTGTGTGTTTGTAGTGCCTGAGTCAGTTTCCTGAACAAATTTCAGCTAGTACAAGGGACCTCACAGCTGTGATGAGGTGATCCTCATCCTTAGCAGAACTGCCAAACCTGCTGCCTCTCTCCCCCTGTGCAAAAATACTGCAACTATGCAATTTTTTTGTTTTTGTAAGTAGGTTTAGTAAAAGTAAAGCATTATTAAAAAATACTACTTAATTGAACCATATTGGACAAAATCTTGCAGGAAATAAATTAAATGTATCATTGTTTCACATAAATCACAAGTAGTACAAATTTCCTGAAAAAATTAAACTAATGTGTTGTTGTATTGTTTACTGAGCTACATGTTGTACAGTAAGAAAGAGATACAAGAATCCTAGTATGAAATTTCATCATACAACTTGACAAAGCAGTAGTACACCAAAAGCTACTTGCAATTTCTTAGCAAATAAATTCACCAACATCAATAGGGCCAGATTCATTGCACCACATGCTTGGCAGATACTAAGTGAGCCCACGTATAGAACAGATCTCCAACGTAAAAAGAGTACTGAAACATATGGCAACCCAAAACAGTTCAGTCCTTTACATTTTTGCAAACTTCAAGAATACATGACTTCTTTGATTGATCATTTCTGTTTAGTGTCCTAGAAGATCAGGGACTAGACCCATAGACAGTGAACCTCATTAAACAAATAATGATACAAAATCTAAAATGAAGTTTGAGGCAGATATATCAGGAGTCTTCGACATTAAAGAAGGTGGAGATAGACTGTCACTATTCTTCTTCAGTGTCATTTTAGATAAAGACATTATCGAATTAGGAAAATAAGCAATAAACCACAACTATTGGAAACTGATTTAGCTCAGATGAACAGAAGATAATGTTAATATCTTTTACTTGGCTTTCACAAACAATTTAGCAATGCTAGCTGACAATGAAATCATTGCAAGTTTTAAGCCTATGTGATAAAAATCTGGTCTAAAAATCACCTTTTTTAAAAGAAACTTTGTTGATATGTACTAAATTGAACACTAGAAATAAATATTATGCACAGAAAGCTGGTTAAAACCTGAAGTTTTCAGGATAGGGAAATGAGAACTGGAGGTAGTGTGTCACAGCAGATAAGTAACTCAAATCCACTGATGTAGAAACTGAAACTGCATGTGAGACTGTTTGGGCACGACTCACTATCAATGGTGGGCAAAATTATAGTAGGGTTCTTCTGTCTATTATTGGATGCTCCTGATGAAACTGAAAACTTTAGAGAAAACCTCAGTTTACTTGTACATAAGTTCTCTAATCATACAGCATTCGTTGGATGATACTTTAATCATTCAACAATCAACTGGGATAATTACGATTTTGCTAGTAGCAGTAACAATATTGTGAAAAGGAAAGTTGCTACTCACCATATAGTGGAGATGCTGAGTTGCAGGTAGGCACAACAAAAAACTGTCACAAATATAGCTTTTGGACAGTAAGGCCTTTCTCAAAATTAGATGACAAACACACACATACACTCTCATGCAAATGGAACTCACACACACATGACTGAGATGTGTGAGGCAACTGAGGCCACACTACAAGCAGCACCAATGCAAGATGGGGGTGGTGACTGGGTGTGGGTAGGGAGGAGGCTGGGGTAGGGAGGGGCAGGTGTAGTAGGGTAAGCATAGCAGACAGTAATGTGCTGTTGGGGAGCATGCAGGGACGCAATGGAATGAGGTTAAGGCAGCTGTGTGCAGTCAGGAGGTTATACGGAGGGTAACAGAGAGGTGGGGAGATAGCAGAAAAGGAGAGAGGTAAAAAGACTGGGTGCAATGGAAAAATGAGGGCTGTGCAGTGTTGGAATGGGAATACAGAAGGGCCTGGATGGGAGAGGACAATGACTAACAACGATTGATGCCAGAAGGACTATGGGAACATTGGATACATTGCAGGGAAAGTTCCCACCTGTGCAATTCAGAAAATCTGGTGTTGGTGGAAAGGATCCATAGGGCACAGGCTGTGAAGCAGACATTGAAATGAAGGATGTCATGCTTGGCAATGTGCTCAGCAACAGGGTGGTCCACTTGTTTCTTGACCACAGTTTGTTGGTGACCATTCATGTGGACAGACAGCTTGTTGGTTGTCATGCCCACATAGAATGCAGTCAGTGGTTGCAGCTTAGGTTGTAGATCACATGACTGGTTTCACAGGTAGCCCTGCCTTTGATGGGATGGGTGATGCTGGTGACCGTACTGGAGTAGGCAGTAGTGGGAGTATGTATGGGACGGGTCTTGCATCTAGGTGTATTACGGGGCTGTGAGCCATGAGGTAAAGGGTTGGGATAGGGTTTGTGTAGATTTTTTCTTTTCTCCTCCCCCCCCCCCTTCCCACCCTTTCCACTGCCCTCCATCTAACCTCCCAACAGCACATAGCTGCCCTACCCTCTTTCTAACTCATTCCTGAGCTCACCCTAGCAGCATATCACTGTCTGCCACTGCCATCTTACTATCCCTCCCCCTCCCCACCACAGATTCCTCCTTGCCCCCACCCAGTTGCCACTCCCATCATGCACTGGTGCTGCTGCTCGCAGTGTGGCCACAGTTGCCTGAGACTTCAGTCATGTGGGTGTGAGTAGTGTTTGTGTAAGTTTGTGTGTGTGTGTGTGTGTGTGTGTGTGTGTGTGTGTGTGTGTGTGTGTGTGTGTGTGTTCATTATCTGATTTCAATGAAGGACTCACTGGCGAAAAGCTATGTTTGTTAAAATCTTTTCATTGTGCCTATCTGTCACTCAGCATCTCCGCTATAAGGTAGCAACTTTCCTTTTCATAATATTGTTATATTTCATCCAGGATTCTCCATTGTTTGTTTTTTGCTGGTTGTGGGCTTGACAAGACATCCCATAAAATGTTACTACATGGAAAATTACCTAGAGCAGACAGTTCAGAGCACCAATCACGGTGAAATATATATCTAATGGTGAAAAACAGGTCTGCCCTATTTGAGAAAGTCCACATTCAAACAGGTATCAGTGACCACAACACAGTTATAACAGAATGAATACCAAAACACATAGAACAACTAAAGCAAGCATAAAGATTTATATGTTCAGAAAAGAGACAGAGAAATAATCATGTCATACCTCAATGAAGAATGTAACACCTTTAGTTCAGGACAGGAGTATGTAGAGGTGCTATAGCTCAAGATTAAATGAATAGTTGATCCTGCACTGGATGGATATGTAGACAGTAGGATACTTTGTAATGGGGGAGATCCTTTGTGTTATGTAGTCACTGTAAGGATAGTTTTAAAGAAACAGAGACTAATGCACAATAGTCATAAAAGAAAACATAGAGCTATAGACAAAGAGGTGCTGAATGAAATATGTTTTGCAGTCATGAGAGCAATGTCTGATGCCTTCAATGACTTCTGTAGCAGAATATTGTCAAATCATCTTTCACAAAACCCAAAGAAACTCTGGTCGTATATAAAGACTGTTAGTAGCAACAAAGTGTGTGTCCAGTCATTCATGCATGAGCCTGAAACTGGAGTTGAGAGTAGCAAAACAAAAGCAGAAATGTTAACTCAGTTTTCAATGTTTCTTCACAAAGGAAAACCCAGGAGAAATGCCCCAACTTTATTATGATAACACTGAAATTATGAGTGAAATAAATATTAGTGTCAGTGGCATTAAGAAACAGCTGAAGTTGTTAAAAACTCAGCAGAGCCCCAAGCCCCAGGGCCTGATGGAATCTGTATCAGATCCTATACCCAATTTGCAGTTGGTTAGTCCCTCTGTTAACTATAACATATCATAGATCACTCAAACAAAACACTGTGCACAACAGACGGAAAAAAGCACAGGTCACACATTTATACAAGAAGTGTAGCAGAAGTGATCCACAAAACCATCACCCAATATCCATGACACTGATTTGTTGTAGAATCTTAGATTATGTCCTGAGCTCTAACATAATGAGGTATCTCAAACAGAACAACCTCCTCCATGCAACAAACATGGATTTCAAAACCAGTTCATGTGAAACCCAGCCCACACTTTTCTCACATGATAGCCTGAAAGCCATAGGTCAAGGCAGTCAGGTGGATGCAGTAATTCTTGAGTACAAAAAATCATTTGATTCAGTACCACATGTATGCTTATTATTAAAAGTACAGTCACATGGGATATCGAACAAAATATGTGAATGGATTGAGGGTTTCTTGGTAGGGAGGATGTAGTGTATTATGTTGGATGGAGAGACAACAGATGTATAAGTAACTTCAGGTGTGCACTTGGCAAGTTTTCTGGGTCCCTTGTTGTTCATGTTGTCCATTAATGATCTTGCAGGCAATACTAGTACTAACCTCAGACTTTTCGCAGATGATGCAGTTATCCACAATGAAGTATCAGCCTGAATGAAGCTGTACAATTATTCAGTCAGACATTGATAAGATTTCAAAGTAGAGAAATGATTGGCAGCTTGCTTTAAATGTTCAAAAATATAAAATTATATATTTCACAAAATGATAAAGGCATAGTCTCTGATAAATATAGTGTTAGTGAGTCACAGTTGGAATCTGTAAAATCATACAAATACTTGGGTGCAACATTTATTAGGGACATAAGGTGGAATAATCTCATAGGGTCAGTTATAGATAAAGCAGGTAGCAGGCTTTCTTTCATTGGTGGAATATTAGGGAATGCACTCAAGTTTACACATGAATTTGCTCACAAATTACTCATGCAACTCATCCTAGAATTTTACTCAAGTGTGAGGGACTCATACCAAATAAGGCTAGCAGGGAATGTTGAACATATAGAGAGAAGGGCAGCATGAATGGTCACCCATTTGACCCACAGGAGAGTGGTACTGAGACGTTGAGAGAACAGAGCTGACAGAATCTTGAAGATAGACAGAAACAACCCAGTGTGGTATACTGACAACATTTCAAGAACTGGCCTTAAATGATGACACTAGGAATTACTAGAAACCCCTACTTATTGCTCCCATAGGTAATGTCAGGATAAGACTGTAAATCTACAGCACACACAGAGGCATTTAGACAGTCACTTTTCATGCACACCATGTATGAATGGAATGGTAAAATGCCCTAACAACTGGTACAGTGGGATGTACCCTTTGCAATGCACTTCACAGTGTTTGCAGAGTATAGATGTTCAAGAAAAAACAAAGAATATTAGGTAAATTCTAGGTCAAGACAGGACAGAGGACCAATATATATTTAAATCCTATAAACCAACAAAGCAACTGTCAAACCTGGCAAAAGACATTTAACACCAGGGATTTAAGTTTGACAATGGAAGGTCCAAATTGGGATATCAACAATAATAGAAAGGAACTGTTGCCACTCATCATAAAGATGACTCACTGAGCTGCAGATCCACACAACAAAATGCCTGTTAAACACTGAACTTCTGGAGAAAGCCTTCTTCAGAAAAGAAGGGAAAACACACACACATCCACACAAGCAGGCACACATGACCACCATCTCCAGCCACTTAAGCCAGACTGCAACTGTTGCACTGAATGACAGCAGCAATTTGGAGTGTGGCAGGTAAGGGGGAAGGATAGCAGAGTATGGGTGGGAGCAGAGAAGCGCACTGTCTGGCTGTGTCTGGAGGCTGTAATGGAGGGAGTGGAAACGGAAGGGAGCAGAGGAACATGTATTAGGTGGAGGTTATAGGAGAGAGGGGGCAAGAACTGTAAGGTGGAGGGTGTGGGGATAGTAGGTTACTGTAGGTTACCATAGGTTGATAATTTCAGGAGTGGACAGCATGTTGTAATGGTAACTGCCATCTGTGCAGTTCAGCAAAGCTGGTGATGGAGGGGAGGCTCCAGGTGGCCCGGGTTGTGAAGCTGCCTCTGAAATTAAGCCCATTATGTTGAGCTGCATGTTGTGCAGCAGAATAGTCTACTTTGCTCTTGGGCACAGTCTGGTGATGGCCATTCATTCTGTACATCTGGTTTTTAATCATAGCAATATAAAAAGTTGTGCAACGATTGCAGCAGAGCTGGTACATAACATGGCTGCTTTCACAAGTGACCTGGCCTCTGATGGGGTATAATCAGAATGTGACAGGACTGGAATAGGTAGTGCTGGGTGGCAGATTGGGCAAAAATTCTTCTGGGCCTTCTACAAAGATATGATCCCTGTGGCAAAAGTTTGGGACTGAGAGTTTCATAGGGACGGTCTGTTATGTTGTGGGGGTTGGAGAGGTGATGGAACACTACTTTAGGAGGAGTGGGAAAGATCTTGGGTAGGACATCCCTCATTTCAGGGCATGATGATAGATAATCAAAGCACTGATGGAGGATATGGTTCAGTTGTTCCAGTGTGGAGTGGTACTGGGTGATGATGAAGGTGTTCCTAGGTAGTTGGTTGTTGAGGGAGGTGGGAATATTGGCAGTGCATGGAAACATGGCATGAGACATTTGTTTGCAGACTAGGTCTTTGAAGGCATTTGTGAGACTTTCAGCATAAAGGGAAAGGGAGTTATTGTCCCTGCAGATATGCCATCCCAAGGTGGCCAGTCTGTATTGGAGGGAATTTTGTAGTGGTAGGAATGGCAACTGTTAAAATGCAGGAACTGGCCATGGCTGGTGGGTGTAATGTGTACAGAGGTGCAATGGAGCCTACAGTGAAATAATGGAGGTCAACCCTCAGGAAGGTGGCACTCTGTATTGAGGAGGACCAGATGAAACAGTTTGGAGAGAACGTGATGAGGTGGTCAAGAAATGAGGATAGGTTGTCTTGGCCCTGAGTCCATATCCTGAAGATATCACCAGTTCAATTCTTAATCTGCTCAGATTTTGACTGTTTGGTTTTCAGTTGTATGCATTTAAATTCACTCCATTTAGCTGAAACTAAGTTTCTAAGGTCCTGAGGTTACTAATCTATTCTGCATCCTGATTTCACCTAACACAGAAGTATAATTTGTGAACACAACTGATGGGAGCTGGTATTTAATCATAAGTCATTAACACAGAAGGGAAACAAGACTGGGCCCAGTGTGGAATGTCATAGAATGCACTGAGATATCTTTGCCAATGAGATCAATAATTTACCCCTTTTAAATAAATACTTTGCTTTCTGCTTGATAAGTAGAATTTAAGCCATTCTAGAGATCTGTCCTAATGCTGTATTTTCCAAGTTTGTAAATAAGCAATGCAGTATCAAATGCCTCTCACCTTATTGGTCTTATCTGATGATGTACTTATATTCTCAATAAAACTGTTTACAGCACCTATGGTGTCTTTCCATTTTTGGAAACTGAATTTTTTCTGTTTCTTATAATTATTGTTGTTACTTGCAGATGGATCCTGTAGGATCACACAGTACATTTTCTGATGTCCTGAATTTCTCTGAACCTACTAGAGAAAATGCCAGATATTTTCAAAGCATGTTTTGAATTTCTGAAACAGTAACATTTTCAAATGTTTGAGATATGGCTGGGAGAAGTGAAACAAGATGATCAATTCCAATGACCTATCTTCCCCCTTTTTGAAAATTGGTTTAACTTCAGCATATTTCAGTACCTGTGGAAGCAGCTCTGTTCAAAACATTGATTTATTATTTAAGATAATGGGTTTGTAAATATTTTGAGTACTGATTTAATAGCATTAGTGGGTATTAAATTCCAACCTAGAGGGTTTTATGTTTTTAATGCTAGGATTCATTTTCTTCATATTTCATGAAAACTTTTAAAAATTTTCTAAGGTGTTCAAATTCTGCATCAAGGCCAAGGGGATTTACTTTGTTATGCTAATATGTTACACTGACATCATCCATTGCTATATTTATAATGAATTTATTGAAGCATTCTGGTATTTGAGATAGATTTATAACAGTATTACCAACAATGCTATTTATTTTAAATTTCTTGCTGATCTACTAACACCTAATTCAGATTCATTGACTGATCTTTCAATATGATTTTATTGAATCTAACATATTCAGTGAAATCAGTATCTCTATTACATTTGAAGTCTCTGTGCTGCTGCCTTTGCCTCATATTGAAAATGTGATCAACTTTAATTTGTTTCTCACATTATTGCTGCAGAGTCTAGATGGAAGTGTTTCATTAAAGAAACCTAGAAAACTATTTCACTATTTTTATGTTTTCATCATTTGAGGTACAATGGTCAAAAGGTCATTTTCTCTCTTTTAGTTTATTACTAAACATTAACAACTTTTCTTTGCTAAAGTTCTTTCTCATGTGGGTTTTCACACTTGAATGTTAGTCTGTCTGTGGCACCTCAATGAACAATGCATGATGAACTGAGATACTGGAATGTAAACTAAATTTACACATATGTCCATATACATAAAAAAATATCAATACAGGTTGCTAATTTGCCATTTTTTCAGGTAGGTTCAGAGAAATTCAGGACATCAGAAAAAGTACTACGTGATCCAACAGGATCTATCTGCAAATAGTAATACTAATAATAAAGAACAGATTTTGTTTGTTCCCTATGAATTATCAGCACACTGCTAATTAGTAGGAGAGCAAAGAAGGATTATTGCCTATAAAATGAAAGCAGCCAGCACTTTAACTAGTTATGCCATGTCAATGTCTCTGGTACATTTGACACAAAAATTATCTGCATATTTTTCTTTCATTTAATGTGTTTCTTGACAGGAAATTAAAATCAAATGAAAGGTTTTGACATATGACAGATCTGTTTGCACTTATTATTTTGCTAAATACTTAAAACACAATAACTCAAACAGTCTTACTCCAATCCTCAGGAAATTAAAATCAGATGGAAGTTTTTGACACATGTGAGATCTGTTTGCACTTATTATTTTGCTAAATACTTAAAACACAATAACTCAAACAGTCTTACTCCAATCCTCAGTGAAATAAAATAAAATGCCTTTAGTCAAACAGCATATTGGCTTCAGCACAACTTCACCACCATTTCAGATCATATAATACTTTTCATCACAGTAGTTACAACAAGGGCTCCATGGTTTAACATGAGTGAGCTGAGAATGTGACAGCTGTGAGAACCAACCAAACTGTTGCCACATAAACCACATTAGCAGTAGACACGTAGGTTGGTATTTCTTTACAATGCTAGTTGGATGAAATGGCACTCTGACAATAGCACTTATTTACAGTCACTGGCTGAGGGGAAGGCTTCTCCTCATAGGCAGAAGAGAGGAATACAAGTTGTAAGACAAATCACTTATCTTTACAGTCAATTCTTAAACTGCATTTTTCTTTTAACTGGCCAGATTTTGCATTCCCTCTGTGCCTGCATCCTTGGTGGGGGATCTATCTTGCCACACTCTCAGTGTGGCCCTCAGGGACACAGCAACATTATCATGACCCAGAAGTCATCAGTGTGTTTCCTTACTGTGTGCAGCACTGAAGAGCAAAATTATGTTTTATATTACAAGTTACTTAAAACAAATAGTGTGTATATCAAATACCATTGTATAACAGGGCCTGACAGAATGAAGTGCTGCAGCTATTAAGACACTGATCTCCTTTTTAAAAATATATAATGTAAGTGGGTAGACAAAAAATCTACTCACCGAGTGGGGCAGGAGAACACATACATAAAATTTATTGAAATTTGCAAGTTCTCAGAGCCTATGAGTCCTTCTTCTGGCAGATGGGTTGAAGGGGAAGGAGAGGGGGTGAAGGAAAAGGATTGGTGGAGTATAGGAAATGAGTAGAACTGGAAAAGTCACTCAGAACCCCAGTTCAGGTGAGACTTACCAGACAGGATGAGAAGGAAAAATTCATTTTTGTCGACTGCAATGGACAAGATTTGTAAACCTAAGAGCTTAAAGGAGAAAGATAAGGCAATATGCAAGACAAAGATTAAAAACTAAACATTTTGCATGAGTTAATAAGAGCAGAAAGCTAAGAGCATTGCAGAAGGTAGTGGTGTGGGAGGGAGAAAAATAGGTTGGAAAATAAAATAAAATGCAGTAAAGAAATGCTGTGACAGATCAAATTAACATAAATTAAGGTGAGATGGGTGGTGAGAACCAAGGGCATGTTGTAATGCCAGTTCTCACTTGTGGAGTGCTGAGAAACTGGCATCTGGGGGAAGCAACCAGATGGCACATGTAGTGCACTGAGGTCATGCCTGTTGTGTTGTGGGGCAGGCTATGGAACAGGTTATTGAGTGTTACCAGTATACTCCCTATGCATATGCCCATTCATTGTAACTGAAAACTTTGTGGTAGTAATGCCAATGTAAAAAGTGATCAGTCTTTACATAGCAGTTGGTACATGACATATCATTTCACAAGTGGCTCTGCCTTTGATAGCATATGTTTTACCACTTATAGAGCTGGTACATACAGTTGTTGGGGGTGCATGGTGCAAGTCTCACAAGAGGGATGATAACAAAGGTAGGAGCCATAGGGAAGGGAAATGGGTGCAGAGGGCTCATAGGGTGTGACTGCTGAGATTGGAATTCCTTCATCCTTCTTCCTTGCCCTTGAACCCTTTTGCCAGAAGAGGAGCCACTAACTCCTAAGGTTTCCCAATTTCAGTACAATTTTATATGTGTGTTTGCATTTTGCCACTTGGCGAGTACATTTTTTACATATTCATTTGAATTATATATTTTCAAAAAATGATTATTTTTGCTGATATATTCAGGAGTTTGAAGTTTTTCTCTCAGGCCATCCTGATTTGGATCATTCATGGTTTTCCTTCAGGCAAATTCCAGGATGGTTACTGCATCAAGACCATGGCCAACCTCCTGTTCTATCCTCTTAGAGCATAATAATGTATTCTGTGTATTTTGAGCTAGTAATTTCCATTGTACTACCACAACAATCCCATTAACATTGTATGATCCTCATATGAATAACAGTAAATAAAAATTAAGAATATCAAAGCAAAGGTACCCCAAAAACTAAAGAATGACTCTTCCATGGGAAACTCTGCATGTGATACCAGAACCTGCAAAGGCTGTACATCTGTAGAGTTCACTAAGTTCTAACATGAAAAATAAATACAAAATAAAATTTCAAGGAACAAATTAAATTAAAAATGAGGATGATTATATTTTATGGTACATGTTGTGCAGGATGCATGACCTTAATCTCCTTTCACATTGCATGCTGTAATAGATACAAACTGGAAATACATACAGAGTGTCCCTCATAACTCTGTGACCTCATATACCCAAAATGAAAGAAAATGTGAAAAATGCAATTGTCAAGGGATGTATCCATGCCAGGGGCTGAAAAGATAGGCAGAAAAGCAAAATCCATGAAAGTAAACAAACATCACTTCCAACACAAAGATTTTTTATTTTTTTATGGCACAAATATGTTTTTTCCTCCCAAAATGAAAACTATACATACAATTGTGATTTCAGACTTGATTTGGCTGCTCTAAGCTGCATACCTTCTGGAGTACTTAGCCTTTAAAGGATGGCAATGGAACCACAGTTTCTATCATAATGGACAGAGCAATAGTTGCCTACTGCAGGCTTCAGAAAAATGCAGAACCCCTTCCTCTGTTCATTATGGCAGAAACTATGGCACCATTGCTGTCATTTAAAATCTAAGTACTTCAGTAGGCATGGGGCTTAGAAAAGTGGAATCAAATCTGACATTACCAACTGAACCATTGGTTTTCCTTTTTGCAGAAAAATATACATGTGCTGTTTAAAGAGCTGTAACTTTGCATTGAACTTAATGTTTGTCTACTTTTATGAATTGTGAATTACTGCCCCTTATGTGAGCCCCTGACCTAGGTGCATTCCCAGTCAACTTTATTTTTCACATTTTGTTCCACTTTGGTGATATTTGGGATAGGATAGATTGCTACTCCCCATACAGATGGCTCACTGAGTTACAGAAAGGCACAACAAAAAGATTGTTACACATTTTTGCTTTCACCAAAAACCCTCTTCAGTGATGGAAACACACACACACACACACACACACACACACACACACACACACACACACACACATTCACACAAGCAAGTACACCTACTGCACATGGTATGGAGATTTGCTCCACACAAAGCCGAGATCAACAAAGATCTTGCTGGATTTGGAAAGATAGAACCAAGAGCATGATCTAAAGGAAGATGGGTGGAGGAGATTAAGAAACAAGCAAGAGCACATGAATGTGTAGAGCTGGAAGTTCTAATGCATGGCAGAACCTAGGGGGAAGTCTTTGCCCACCAGTGAATGCCAAATGATTGATTATGATGATCAGAAAGATGATAACAAAGAATTCCGTAAATCAGCAACTGGTTTACACAAGTAAGTGTGCCATGAAACAATAGCCCAAGGTCCTAACCAGACTATCAAAAACTGAGGGCCGACTTTTCTGTCACTAAGAGTCAATTTCCAGCTTCTCTCTCTCAATGGTTTCTGATGAGATAGGGTACTTAGAACTTTTATTCCAATAAACTAAAGAGCAGAACTGATCTTTCACAAGAAGGGATCTAGTTTCTGTCTTGTCACAGACAATACACTTCACATAGTAATTGTAGCCTATAGCAGACAAGGTTACTGAACTTTTACAAGAATCATTTCAGATACAAAAGTTTATTTACTTATTTGTCATTTAATTACTTAATTTTTAAGTGGTTGACTTCTGTATAGTAAGACCTGTAGATGTTGAACATAATCAGTTTTTCAAATGTTTGTAGCACTGTGCGGCATATAATTTTCGAAATTCTGAGAGAAGTTGAGATAAGGTGGATGTTTTCTTATCCCCAAAACTTGCATGAATGAATTAGGGATGCCCAAAAAAGTAAAAGAACAGTTAAAACAAACGTTCCCACCATTTAAGGTGTACAAAGAAACCAATTTATCTGATTTATATGCTTGTTTTTCACAGATATGGAAGTATGTCACTTCAAAACTGTTGAATGTATGAAAGGTGTTCTAGGTAAACAAATCTATCAGCAAAAGTAGTATAAAATCCAACACAGAGTGGCAATGCAGAAGTGTGTTTGGGAACTACAGATCATTAAGAATCCAGAAAATAGGTGGCAGCTCAGCGCAGAGGATTTTTCTTGTGCAGTTTATGTTCTTCCCAACAGAGAATATCTGGCACAATGGGAATTGCAAATTTTTACTCAAATCTAGAGACAGATGTCATCTGTCTTATCGTCAACAACCAAATAATAACTGCAAGTGCAATTATCACTATTATTATTATTATCATAACAACAAAATTTAGTAATAATAATAATAATATATGATTCAACAACCTGGTGCAGGCCTTTAAATTGGATTTGTGTGTCCCCAACCTATCCCAGTAACCCTACCAGTAAGATGGAACCAAAATTTCAACATTAAATCTGAACCACCTGTCATTTCTGGTGAACATTCACATCACTGAGACACAAATGCTATGTTGAAGGCAGACTGGTCCAATTGGGAATCGATTCCACTATCCTTCTGTTTTCAAGCATGCACTTCACCATTAGACTACTATTCCTAACAACATCCAAATCAATCTCAGATTTCACCCACAAAAGATTGAGCATATAAACCTCTCCACATTCCCCCTCTACCCTCTCCCACACATCATTCAACTGCATCCATTGCCAGCTGTCTGTAAATGACTTCACCAATTTCCCACCAAGTGAGGTGCCACAGTGGTCAGCACACTGGATTCACATTTGGGAGGATGACTGTTCATAACCCCATCCACCCATCCAGAACTTGGTTTTGCTTGAATTCACTAAAACTCTCCAGGCAGGTGCCAGGATAGTTCCTTTGAGACGGCATGACTCATTTCCTTCCCCAACCCTGAAATATTCTGACCATGTGCTCTTTCTCTAATGGCCTCTGTGTCAATGGGACATTAAACCTAATATTTCTTCACTCCTT
The DNA here is from genome assembly GCF_021461395.2 of Schistocerca americana. Lineage (NCBI taxonomy): Eukaryota > Metazoa > Arthropoda > Insecta > Orthoptera > Acrididae > Schistocerca > Schistocerca americana. Next base: position 126,908,825 of record NC_060122.1, on the reverse strand, counting down.
CACTATTTTCTGTTCTCCTTCCAGTGTTTCAGTGACCACTAATTCCTTCAACTGATGTAACACAAATAGCAAAGAAACAGATTTCACATTTCTTAATTTTCTGTGTGATAAGTGGTGTGTGTGTGTGTGTGTGTGTGTGTGTGTGTGTGTGTGTGTGTGTGTATACCTGTGACTGGAAGATTATGTGTGGTGTGGACCACACAGATTACACCTAAGGTCTTCTTTCTATATAACCTTAATGTGTAGGAGTTTCACAAAGTATCCACGGTCTGTAATGAGCCCTACCATTAATTTCATCTTTCTCCTGTTAAACTGCAGAATTAAAGAACTTCTGTTAAAATGTAGCTTTGGCATCATTAACTTCCCATGTTTTTGTTTTTGGATCTTAGTCCAATATTCTACATGGTATCTTCTGATGCAATTTCATGATTTCAATTTTACCATCAGCTTAATGATATCTGGGACAGCTTCTAGCCCAGTAAATCAAGTTGTCATGCTTGTCCTGTCCAGTCTATCAGCTTGTTCACTGCTATTGATCTCTGAGTGACCAGCAACTCGTAACAGGTTTACCCTCTTGCTTTATCCCTAGTCTCACAAAGGCTTTGTGGCATGCTGCAATAATCATTGGTCTCATTGCAGAAACTAACTTTGCTCTCATTCCAGGGGCTGGTAGAGATTTCAGAGCTCTTTGGTTGTCTGAATAAATGTAGATGTAAAATCTCTGTAGTACCTACACAAAGGGTCATCCACACGCAACCTAACAGCAAATAGTTCTCCCTGGAACATCATGTCCAACTTCCCTAGAGAGACATTGCACTCTCTGGTCTACATTCTACCCTGTATACACTGACCCCAGTGTCTTTGTATGTTTTCAACACATCAGTACATCAGAATATATCTCCAGCACTGTGTAATGGTTCTTTCTTCCACTGACCCTGCTTCTAATTGTTACATTGAAATGGTTTTTGAAATACTTGGAAGCTATTGTATAGTCGCCAACCATTCCTTATTTACTATGTTCCTGTTCTTGTGTCCAATTCTGGAGATCCTAAAGGAATCTAGTTATCTCAAGTTTTTAGTCTGTACTCACAGAGCACAATTTAATCATCACAAACATCTTCTTTAAGAATCATGAAAGAAGGCAGTATTTATGGAAGAGACTGGGAGACACCCAAATTCTTCAGATTAATAGTATAATAGCAAGACAGAGATTCTGGAACCTAATTATAAATTGTAAGACATTTCCAGGGCCAGATGTTGGCTGTGATAGCAATTTACTAAACAAATTGCAAAAAGGCAGGAAATTTAGGAGGTAGGCCCTGAATAAGTTGAAAGCACCAGTGTTTCTAAGTTTCAGAAGAAGGACTAGGCAACAGTTGACTAGAAGAGGGGAAAGAAATACAGTAGAAGACTAATGGTTAGCTTTGAGAGATGAAACAGTGAAGGCAGCAGAGGAAAATATAGGTAAAAAGTCTAGGCCTAGTAGAAATCCTTGGATACACAGGAGATACTGACTTTAACTGATGGCAGGAAAAAATACAGCAAATTAAGCAGGTGAAAGAGAATACAAAAGTCTGAAAAATGAGAGTGCCAGGAAATGCAAAATAACTAAGCAGGACAAATGTCAGTGTTTAGAAGCACATTGCACTGGGGAAAAGATGGACACTGCCTACAGGAAAATTAGAGGCCTTTGGTAAAAAATAAGCAACTGTACGAATATTAACCATCAAGCGGGCATGCCGTTTTTCATAACATGAACGGGCATGCTGTGCACTTTGTACACATGTATAGAATAGCTCCATTTACGTTACTGAGGCGAGTCACGTATGATCAAAATGACAATTTAATCTAAGTTAATTTAAACATCAAGAAAATAAACTTACATAATATGATCTACACTACTCTTTTATTAAACGCTAATGAAACAGTTTTTTAGTACAACACCCTGTTGCCAAGGACAGGTGTTACAGAGACATCAATGACCCGCTCGAAGCATTAAGCAGTGCAGTGGCATCAGATCCAATCCAGCTGTTTATTCAATCACTAATTATCTCATAGACAACTGCCTCAATGTGGCATTAGGCTGCTAGCTCACAATCGAGGTCATTTATTTTGGCACGAATTGTAAATTTTTTCTGCCTAGGTTGCTTTGTATTTTATATTACTGCTGCTGACTTGGACATATGACAACACAAATTATAATTGTGTTACCTGAAGAAATAATGAAGGAATTGGTACAGGTCTGCAGTTGTGAAACAAAAATGGAAACATGCAAAATCATTTTATTTTTTGCTGGCGCACTTTATATGCAGACGCGACTGTTCAAGGATTAAGAGCTTGGATGGAAAATTAGTCCTAAGCATAGAAGGGAAAGCCGAAAGTTGGCAGAAGTATACGTGGGGTCTATACAAGGGAGATGAACTGTAAGACAGTATTATAGAAATGGATAGGACATAGTTGAAGATGAGATGGGATATATGATACTGTGAGGAGAATTTGACATAGTTCTGAAAGACCTAAGTTGAAACAAGGCCCCAGGAATAGACAACATTCAGCCAGAGGTACTGAAAGCCTTTGGAGAGCCAGTCATTGCAAAAATGTTCCATCTGATGTACAGGAAGTATGGGATAGGCAAAATAACCTCATACTTCAAGAAGAACACAATAATTTTAATTACAAAGAAAGTAGATGCCAAAAGGTGTGAATATTACCAAGCTATTAGTTTAATAAGTCATGGTTGCAAAATACTAACAAAAATTCTTTGCAGATGAATGTGAGAACTGGCAGAATGTGATCTTGGGGAAGATCATTTTGGATTCCAGAGAGATGTAGGAACTTCCTATGAGTTAGGTTAAGTAAAGGCAAATTTATGTTCATAGCATTTCTAGACTTAGATAAGGCTTCTGACAAAGTTAACAAGAATATGTTCTTTGAAACTATACAGGGAATGAAATGTTATTTACTACATGTACAGGAACATGACAACAGGTGTAAGAGTTGAGCAGCCTGAAAGGGAATCAGTGGTTGAGAAGGTCTGTAGCCAGTCACAAATGTTATTCAATCTGTACACTTACCAAGCTGTAAGGGAAATCAATGAAAAATTTGGAGCACTAATTCAAATTCAGAGAGAAGAAACTGAAAGTTTATGAGATTTGCTGATGACACTGTAATGCTGTCAGACACAGCAAAGGACTTTTTCTTAAATTTATTTTGATCCAACATCAACTGATTACAGAAAAGGTTTTTTTGTTCCAGTCTTCTGGATAAGTCAGAGCCTTACTTACTAGGCTTACATATTATTGGCTGGCATTTTTATCTACACAACGTCTTCTAAATCTAGTTGAGAGAACAGAGTTACATATATGGACTATACATAAAAAATTGTTATTGCCATACTTAGATTAAGGAATTTACAGTTTGTGACATAGTATTCACATCTGACATTCAAATATTTACAGTTTGTGACACAATCTAAGATCTGAGATTACATATATTTTTACATATATAGTCTTCCATCATACGAGTTTACTAAATCTAGAAACTCATCTACTGAATATACAGGATTGTTTAGGAGCCATAATTTTAATTTTGTTTTTAGCTTTATATGTGCTGCACATCATTCAGTTTGTAATCTCCCCACGGAAAATTACCCCCTACCACGCAATAATTAATAATGGTCAACCAAATCATCCACATGTATTTACGTTTGAAAAGTATTTGATCAGATTTTCTAGTAATATATGCGCCGACAGCTCGTCGACGCCCAGGTATTTTTCTAGTACGTTTATTCTTTGGAACAACAGAGGTACAGATATGTATGCTCCATGGTTATTATAGTGGGAGAGAGGAACAGCTTCGGAAGTATCGGTTGGAAGATTGTCGGATTGCTAAAGGAGATTTATTTACTCTTCTTCGCGCTAAAGCGAGCTAGGAAAGTTTGTGCCGCTAGCGTGATAGATAAACAGAAAACGAAACATGTACGGAAATGGATTCAATATACAATTTTCCTCAGAAATAAGGTTTGTGACCATTTTATTCTAGAGTGAATGACGAATGAGTTCTCTGTCTGAATCATTGATGATTGTCTGGGCCCTGTAATTAATTGGGAAGTTTCAGCTGTGACGAAGAGAGCCTGCAATGTCTGTGTTTTTGAAATCGTCCAAAAAGGCTTCGTCCACATCTGAAATTTTAGATCTGTCGTAAACTGAACGAATTGTTCAAACGATCGATTTTCCCAACTGAATGCAGCGCTTAATAATAATAACAAATGTAAAGATCTTTTCTAGCAAGCCAGCCGCTGAATATTAAGACGAAGGGCTCCACCAGAGATTCTACTAGGCTGATTTCACGTAATTAATATATTTAAACTGTACACAGATAAAGGACAGAGAGAGAGAGAGAGAGAGAGAGTGAATGAAATTACTCAGAATCCTCCATTAGCATAATTGTTTGTCTGTCTTTTCACGGATCAGCCTAATAAGAAAACACGAAGCCCTGACTTTATTGTACCGATTTATGTGTGAGAGTGAAAGAGTAGTAAAGGCGACAGATACACCTCTGTATAGACAAAACATTACGCCAAGTTAGCGGCAAGCTGCATTCACATAGACTTTCATCATTTACATTTACAGGGTAAGAGAATTCATTATAATGGCCAATCCGTGACAGGACACGTTTTTGGACGTTGTTAAAATAATTTTGTTCTCTGTTTCATGTGAACTACGACGAGACAACTTAACTTGGAAAAAGAGAAGAAATACTCGCAGGTAAATGAAGTCCATCTACAAATAAAAGCAGCACGCTGGGCGCAGAATAATGGCCAGATCTATAATTTTTTATTAAAGCTTGCTACTGTTGAGGAAGTAGACGTAGATTTGAACATTTACTAATTGTGCTCATGCCAGATGTAGATTGATTGACCTGCCCTACTTGCATTTACCTGTATAAGTACTAGAAGATAGTAGCCACAGAAGTATTCTTGTGTGAAGGGAGGTATATACACATTAACTGTAGAACATTTATATGGTTTTAACTAGGGCAATGTTGAAGATGAGTCAAGCAGAGCAGAGCAACACGCAACAGCCTTCAGCTGTTAGCACTGATGATAATGAGGTAGTAAGAAGTGTTGTAGAACCGATCGCGACAGATAGCGCAATAGAACGCCCGGTAGACACGGCTGGAGATGTAACAGCAAGTACGCAACATGGATTAGATCCATTGGTCATTATCATGAGGCAGATGCAGATGTTAACTGAGACCATGAATAATATGAATACGAAATTAGCCTCAGTTACTGAAGGGCAAAATCATTTGAATACGAAATTAGCTTCAGTTACTGAAGGGCAGGAAAATTTGAAAACCGACATTAACGCGAAGTTCGCCTCAGTTAATGAGGGGCAGGAAAAGCTGAAAGCTGAGATTAAGCAGCAGTTACACGACAGTTTTTCCGAATTAGAGCAGCGGATAGAGGCGAAGACAAAGGAACTTAAAGATCAGGCTGAAGAGACGGAACGAAAATTAACTGCACAAATAGAATTGGTTAAAGCTCAATGAGAGGAATCTACTCAACGCGTACGTGTAGAAATGAAGGAGTATGTGGCTATTAAGATAGATACCGTACGCGAACAGATGGAAATGGTTTCGCAGTTAGTACAAAAGCAAGATGCCATGTCATGTGCAATTGCGCAACTTCCTGAATTGGCACGTACACAGACGAACCTAAAGGAAAGTGTGGAACATCTGACAGAACGTCAAGACGTTATAGATCACCAGATTAATGTATTAACGGGTAAATTATCCGAAATCACATTAGAAAACAAAAGGCTAATGTGTGAAAACGTTGAGCAAAATGTTAAAGCAGCATTCCAGAGTCTATGTGGCAAACAGGAAGAGAATTTGTTTGCGAAAGGACTTGAGGAAGTGCGACAGCAGTTAGGGGCTGATTTCGAGCAGTGGAAACAAACGATAGCAGAGTCGATACGCGTTTCACAACAAGGCTCAGAACAAATGAATACAGGCCAGCAGCAGAAGTCGGCAGCGACGATAGAGCCAGTTACTGCACATTCGCACACAATACCGACTTGTGTGAGTAACTCAAATATTAAATTGCCACGAGCTAGTCGTTCGCGTGAAGTTTTATCTGACGGAGATTACGAAAGTCTTTGCCATGCTGAAGAAAAAATGATAAAGCATCGGCAATTCCAGATTTTTAACACTGACAAAAGGGGGGTCCATCCGATTGTTTTTATCCGAAGTTTTAGAGGAGTGCTACCCAGAAATTGGTCGGAGTGGCAGAAAATCAGTTTCGTGACTGGGTATATACAAGGTTCGGGGGCGATCTGGGCCTCGGACTTCTGTATGCTCGACATATGACGATTTTGAGAAAGCGTTTTTAGCAAAGTTCTGGTCAGAAGGGGTACAGGAACGCCTAAGGCAGGAGGTGCTCTACCCAGAGCCTTTCCCTTTTTCAAAAGGAAGCCTTAGGAAGTATTTTGAAAAATATATAAACAAAACTAGATATTGGGACAGACCTATGCCTTTGCCACACATAATAAACATACTTAAGGCAAGATTACCAACTAACATCCGGAATCAATTAATTTACGGCAACGATAAAGACCTGGAGTCGTTCCTCACGACGTTAGATCATATAGACATTATAGAAGAGAGCAACCAGAAAGCCCGTAACAACAGATTCCAATATAGGGAGATAGAACCTCCACCAAATGGTAGGCAAGGGAACGCACAGAGATCGATAAATAGTGGAGAAACCCCTCAAAATCTCAATAATAATACTGGCAATAGTCTTGCGAGGGGCTATCCAAGGAACAACAGGAATGGGAAACGATACAATCCCGTATGGGGGAACGAAAGGAATTTCAGACCGCAAGCCTGGAACAATAACAGTAATAGAAAGTGGAATCAACCGGGGGGAATAGATTCAAATAACCAACATCAGTGGGGACGGATATCTATGAATCAACCGGTAATTACCGAAGTGACGGACGATGTCAACCACCAGGCGAATCAAAATCCAACAAACTTGTAAGGATCCACTCGTGCCCCGGAGGAGCGGTCAACAATTGGTTGAGGGGCAACACGATATGTGTACCCATGCTAACGTATAATGATGGACGTTTACTGGCAGATGAATTGACCGAGGACTTAGAACCCCAAGATGAGGATAAGGAACAGGTGGCAGTAGCCGAAGTGCAAGTCATTTTGGAGACTGTACCTATAGTGGCGGTTTTGGACACAGCTGCAACCACGAATGTTATTTCGGAGGCTCTATTCAACAAGATCAGAAATATAAGACGAGTACCAATTTTTCCAGTTCAAAATTGCAGAATAATAGGCGCCGTTGGGGCTAGATCGGCTAATGTAAAAGTGCAGTCACTACTTAGTGTAGAAGTCGGAAATGTAGCAATATTAAGCACATTCCTTGTTGTAAAAAATTTGGTGGTAGACTGCATTATAGGAGTCGACAGCCTATGTCAATACGGATGCAGAATAGATTTTAAAACAGGAAAAATTTGGTTTAATGTAAATAAACAAGAAATTGAGTTGGACTTGTTGAAAAAGGAAAGCCTTACCAGAAAATATAATAGTGGGATCAGTGTGCAAGTAATCAGGACTGCACAAAATTCTAAACAGCACATAAATAATGAGTTCCAAGTCAAAGGAGATTCCGGTCAATTAGTGTATGAGAAATTAAATGAATCCGACTGCATTATTGAAGAGCAGAAGAAGCAGCTCAAAGAATTATTATTAGTGTATGAAAACGTGTTTGACGAAAGGCCAGGAGTTATTAAGGGATACATATGCCATCTCTACGTTAAGCCACACGAAACGTATTGTAGAACTTTCTATCCTGTTCCCTGGAGGTTAAAGGCTCAAGTTCAAAAGAAATAGATCGCATGTTGAAATGGGGTTTGATCGAACCCTCTACAAGCCCATACTGCTCCCCATAGTTGGTCGTGCCAAAAGCAAAATGAACACTCTTAAAAAACATAATAATAAACTGTGTGTGTAGTGATAGAAACCTTTAAATTGAAATAGTTAATCAGTGACATAGAGTGTAGAAATAGTGACTAACTATTAATATCAAGTGTTGTAAAGAAGATAGTGGAGATAGGCTTCACCTGTGGTTTGGGTGAACATAGAACTTTAGCAATGCTAATGTCATTAAGAATGATTAAAGATCTAACTGACCGTCAAGAAGAATGAAATGTTTCCCGTAAATGACGCGGAATGATCAAAAGAAGTTCCGAGTGAATATTCATATATAATCTCATGTGAACGCTTACATGTGTAAACGTGTGAAGGGATGTGTTGTGGTAGTGAATCGTGAGTGACGGTTAACGCCGCAAAGATAATTTCCCGCGCAAAACAGTTGACGTCGGCGCGAGAATTAAAATCGATATAGACGATACAGATATGCTTTGTAAGAGACTCGCACCAAAAGCGAGGATAAACTGATTCATGTTGAACTTTAAAAGGAATAGGTGTTATAATTAGAAGTTAAGAGTTTTTAATTTATTAACGAATGATTAACGAATGTAATATTCATAGATTCAGTAGTAATTTAATGGTTCGTGTTCGTTTGGGAATTTTGTGTGAAAAATCCTTTTCCATATATGAGCATGGATGAACGCCGTATGAATCAGAGAGTAAATGAAAGAAGTGAATCCGCATTCCTCAATGCTAATAAATTTTACATTTCAGCACTCAAGCGTAAAAATATATGTATTTAGAATAAAAAGTTTTGAGTATAGCTAAATTATATGACTTATCAAGGAAATATGGATGATGTCTTGGTAGAAAATGAACTACACTTTCCATTATTCGATGATTTGAATCCAAAATCTATAGTAAGTTACATGAATCCTTTAAATTACGAAGAACAAATCAGTGATAGAAAATGTGTTAGAACTTTTGGACTTATAAGCACAAGTTGGGAGGCAAAGTCAAAAGGAGTATTCAAAAGGGAGTAAATCGGATAATGCTTTTGGCAACATCATTAGTTAATGGTTGAATTCCTTGAAGTACGTCGTAACAAAAAGGATCCATGAAGCCATAAGGATTTTGCTTTCAAAAAGGAGAATCTTGGACTAATCAGTTCTTTTACAGGAAGAGTTTCCCTTTTGGTCATTGCTAATTCTTTTGGAATGAATGTTGCATGTGAATTCGAGTATCCCTGTTCCTTCCACTCTTCCCATTGTGGGCCACGTAGAAGATCAACTACAGAGGGGGCCGCGTAGAAGACCGACTACAAATGTGGACGTCGGGGACATGCAAGACCAGGGGGAGTTTAGCACCGCAAGATATTGTACCAGGAGCAAGATTGTAAAACGAGAATTCACGTTATTTATTGTAAAAAGTTTTTTTGCTAGAGGCACAAACCACTCTTCTCCAAATCGTGATACAAATTGATCCCTGTCTTTCCTTTAGAGATCTATTTCAAAATTATAGTTTTTTTTCTTCTATAGGCTTTCCTATCTTCTATGTACCGTAGGCTGGGGGTCTAAGCTTAAGAGGTTTTCCAAGGTTTCCCTGCTTAAGAAAGTTCCCAAATGGGTAGACCCTGACATCAGTTGATGAAAGATCATCTTCCTTGGTTGTGCACAGCAAATATAACACCTAGATGCACGTAAATGAAATACAGCCGCGGTACCGGTCTCTTCATTTCTTCTGTCTTCAACATTTCTTTTCTTCGTCTGTCTCAAATATAATATTCTTTTTCAGTCGGAGGGCTGACAATCAACACTTCCGGGTTATCCACGCTAATAGATAGCTCGCGAAGTGTGTTCGGTGAATCAAAATTGAGCTCACAAACTTCGCTCGCTGCGAGGGGCATTGTAATCTCCCCACGGAAAATTACCCCCTACCACGCAATAATTAATAATGGTCAACCAAATCATCCACATGTATTTACGTTTGAAAAGTATCTGATCAGATTTTCTAGTAATATATGCGCCGACAGCTCGTCGATGCCCAGGTATTTTTCTAGTACGTTTATTCTTTGGAACAACAGAGGTACAGATATGTATGCTCCATGATTATTATAGTGGGAGAGAGGAACAGCTTCGGAAGTATCGGTTGGAAGATTGTCGGATTGCTAAAGGAGATTTATTTACTCTTCTTCGCGCTAAAGCGAGCTAGGAAAGTTTGTGCCGCTAGCGTGATAGATAAACAGAAAACGAAACATGTACGGAAATGGATTCAATATACAATTTTCCTCAGAAATAAGGTTTGTGACCATTTTATTCTAGAGTGAATGACGAATGAGTTCTCTGTCTGAATCATTGATGATTGTCTGGGCCCTGTAATTAATTGGGAAGTTTCAGCTGTGACGAAGAGAGCCTGCAATGTCTGTGTTTTTGAAATCGTCCAAAAAGGCTTCGTCCACATCTGAAATTTTAGATCTGTCGTAAACTGAACGAATTGTTCAAACGATCGATTTTCCCAACTGAATGCAGCGCTTAATAATAATAACAAATGTAAAGATCTTTTCTAGCAAGCCAGCCGCTGAATATTAAGACGAAGGGCTCCACCAGAGATTCTACTAGGCTGATTTCACGTAATTAATATATTTAAACTGTACACAGATAAAGGACAGAGAGAGAGAGAGAGAGAGTGAATGAAATTACTCAGAATCCTCCATTAGCATAATTGTTTGTCTGTCTTTTCACGGATCAGCCTAATAAGAAAACACAAAGCCCTGACTTTATTGTACCGATTTATGTGTGAGAGTGAAAGAGTAATAAAGGCGACAGATACACCTCTGTACAGACAAAACATTACACCAAGTTAGCGGCAAGCTGCATTCACATAGACTTTCATCATTTGCATTTACAGAGCAAGAGAATTCATTATAAGTTGTTCCTTCTAATGAATATTTACTTACATTTACAGAATTAAAATCAAATGTGCTTCTTACATACATTGACACACCCTCACCTCTGATAGTAGATCTGCTAAACGTATTAGCTAGTACCATGTTTAGAGGTTTAAAAATTTCTAATTTGGCATCAGATAGCCAGTGTTCACTAATACCAAGCACATCAGGCATAGTTTCATTTACAAACACATATAATTGTTCATATTTCTTGCTCAAGCCCTGTACATTCTGGTGGATTATTTTAAAGTTGTAAATACCTTGTTGTACATTTCTCTGCTTTACCGACTTAAATAAGGTCATATCTCTGTTTCTCTTGTGGGCTTCCTCCTCTTTGAAGAGAAGTGGAACAGAATGGGCTCGATCTTGAAAGGACGGTGTAAGAATTACATCATCAAAAGCAAAACAAAGATAATGGGATGTAGTTGATTAGGCCAGGTGATGTTGAGGGAATCAGATTACAAAACAATACACTTAAAGTAGCAGATAACTTTTGCTATTTGGGCATCAAAGAAACTGATGATGGCTGAAGTAAAGAGACTGACAATGGCAGAAAAAACATTTCAGAAGAAGAGAAAACTGTTAACACTGAATATAAATTTGAGGTTAGGAAGTCTTTTCTGAAAATGTTTGTATGGAGTGTAGTCACGTACAGAAGTGAAACATGGGCGATGAACAGTTTAGACAAGAAGAGAATGGAAAATTTTAAAATATGGTGCTAGAGAATAAAGGTTAAGATTACTTGGGTATGTCAGATAACTAATGTGGAGGTACTAAATAGAATTGGGGAGAAAAGATATTTGTGTCACAGCTGACTAGAAGAAGGGATCAACTGATAGGACACATCCTAAGACATCAAGGGATCACCAAGTTAGTTTTGGAAGAAAGTGAGGGGTTAAAAGTCTTTGAAGGAGACTAAGAGATGAACACAGTAAAGATTTTCAGAAGGATGTAGGTTGCAATAATTATTCAGAGATGAAGAGTCCCGCACAGAATAGAGTAGCACGGAGAGCTGCATCAAACTAGTCATCGGACTGAAGAGGACCACAGCAACAACAACAATAACAACAACAGCAACAACAACAGTAAAATTAGCCTCTATGCTCCTTGTGGAAACTCAATTTTGACCCACAGTTATAAGGGATGCATGTCCAGCATTTCAGAACGGTCCCATCCCAACAGTTGGTGTGCTGCTCTAATTCTGCTGACTACTGTTAAGCAGGCCTGTCTCTGCAACTCAGCAAACTCCTTACCAGCCATGTTTGTTCTATTTGTTCCACCATACTGAAGACAATAAATTACAAGTCTTATTACAGTGGTAAATATGCTGTACATACTCTGAGTTTAGTCCCCATTTTTATCCACAGGCTCTACTGGTGCTCATAAGAACACCTATCACCTTGGGGCATATGTTCCTTATGTGAGGGATCCCTGATAGTATTGCATCAAGGGTTACCCTGGTAGCTCACATGTGGCCCAAAGCAATTATAATTGCAGTCCACGAAATGAGCACCTATCACAGGGGGAAAAATTTCATAAAGTTATTTTCCTGATTTTTTAGTTTATTTCAGTTAGTCATTTATTTATTTTTGCTCAGCAGTTATTGTTTATTGTTAGTAGTGTCAAGTATATTATGTGCAACCCAAAAACACTTGTCATTGTGCTGGCATAAGCCAGCACTGACACACCATGCGGCTTGGAGGTTGAATGAAGATTGACAGAGGCAAAAAACAGACTCGTAGAAAATGTGCCGCCAGTGACCTCTTGGCTGCCAGTATTTAGATAGCCACTGTGGACTGGAGGATGAGTTAGTTCAAGTTAGTTCGAGTCTGTCACACCAAGTGAGTTCCAGCAAGTCATCAAATCGGAGCTGCAGTTACAGCCTCTAGCTCAGATTCAGGCAGCAAATAGCGAACAGAATAGTGTACACAGTGGGCTTTGTGCTCCATCAGCAGTGAGGCTAAAGTGGGCTAGAACAGAGAGCTTGTATTACAGCACATGGAAACTTAAATTACATAGCTCTTTGTATATGTTATTAAGGAACCCAGTTAATAATTCTGTGCAGTTTGTGTTATAGAAATAGGAACCAGCCACCAACCAACATCCTCTCCTTGCTCCCATGGTACAGCTCTACAGAGAAAGTGAGACAACATAAAAGTCTTCTTCCAATGTGAACCAGGTAAGCTGAAAAGAAAAGTTGTATCTTATACGTCATCTAAGGTGGATCTTGGATGATTACAACATGTCCAGCTGATGTAAATACATGTGCTACTCTGCTTTTTATTGTGTACTTTTATTTTTATGATGTAACAGTCATCTGTGTGTGTCACATATATGGGCAAGGCCATATACACAAGGTGCTTTTTGAGTTTAAATGTTTTATTTAGAACACCTTCATGTAGTGTGTTACATTTTATCCACAAACATGACAAATGGTGGTGTGGTTCCAATTCAAAATGAACATATTTTGTAGCAAAAACTTTTGAAGACCTGCGATGACAGTGATGTCTGTCAGAACTTGTTGTTGTGAATATAGAAATGTTTATGTGATCCTGGCTTTAGAAAGTTTTTAACGAGTAAAAGAGATTGCTCCTTCCGATTTCTCAACATGACAGAATTCAATCTGGGTGAAACAATCTGTATGGATACAAACTAGAATGATCTAATGGGCTTAGTTGTATGCAAACCAGGAGGCAGACTTTGATTCACTGGTAGGATAATAGGAAAATGTTGTTACTTGACAGAGGAGACTGCTTATAAATCACTTGTGCGTCTCATCTCAGAATATTCAAGTGTGTGGGGCATGTACCAAATAAAACTTACTAGGGTTACTGAATGCATGCAAAGAGGGACAGAATAAATGGTCACAGATTTGTTGGCTCATGGGAAAGTCACACAAATGTTGAAAATCCTTAGTTGGTAAACACACAATTGTATATGCCAATTATCCCATGTAAAGCTACATACGTAGTTTCAAGAATCACTAATAATCGAAAAATCAAGAGATGTTCTTCAGCTCCTAATGTGTCACTCCTGTAAGGATTGTGAAGATAAGATTACTCTCATTACAGCACACAGATGCATTTAGGAAGTGACTGTTTCTGCCCTGCATACGCAACTGGAATGTGAAGAAACCATAATATACAATATCATGATAAGTATCTTCTATCATGCACTTCACAGTGGTTTGTAGAGTAAGTCTATATAGGTAGATGTAATATGGTCTTCAGGTTACCAGCTTGTGATGCACAGATGAATGGTCTCAGAACACTTAATCATGATATGTAACATTTACTCATAGGAGAATGAACAGATATAATGTAATTAGGATGCACAAAACACAGGAAAGTCAGTGCATGTGAGAATGTCGGCTGTTTTTTTTTTTTTTTTTTTCAATTATTGTTGCTGTGGTCATGATTTCACTTTGAAACTGATTCAATACTGCTCTTTATGGTAATCTGTCTGTGCAAGTGTGTTCATCTCTCTGTAACTACTGCAGCCTACATCCATTTGAAACTACATTTTACAGCCAAGCACAGGTTTCTCTCTAGATTGAATCCCCCCCCCCCCCCCTCTCCCCAACCCACCACCAAACCATCTATTCCCCCTTTCCACTTATTACCAAATTAATGACTCCTTGATATCTTGGGCTAAGGCTACACCTCAAGTGATCCCTTATTTTGGTCAAATTGTGCCACAATGTTTTTTTATCACCAATTCCATTCAGTACCTCCTCAAGGCAAACGTGCGGTTCCTGAAGAGGGGCAGCAGCCTTTTCAGTAGTTGCAGGGGCAACAGTCTGGATGAATGACTGATCTAGCCTTGTAACACCAACCAAAACAGCCTTGCTGTGCTGGTACTGAGAACAGCTGAAAGCAAGGGGAAATTACGGCCATAATATTTCCCGATGGCATGCAGCTTTACTGCATGGTTAAATGATGATGGCGTCCTCTTGGGTAAAATATTCCAGAGGTAAAATAGTCCCCCCTTTCGGATCTCCAGGCGGGGACTACTCAGGATGACATCATTATCAGGAGAAGGAAAATCGGCATTCTATGGATTGGAGCGTGGAATGTCAGATCCCTTAATCCTTAATCGGGCAGGTAGGTTAGAAAATTTAAAAAAGGAAATGGATAGGTTAAAGTTAGATATAGTGGAAATTAGTGAAGTTTGGTGGCAGGAGGAGCAAGACTTCTCGTCAGGTGAATACAGGGTTATAAATACAAATAGGTTTAATAGTGAATAAAAAAATAGGAAAGTGGGTAAGCTACTACAAACAGCATAGTGAATACATTATTGTGGCCAAGACTGACATGAAGCCCACACCTACCACAGTAGTACAAGTTCATATGCCGACTATCAACACATATGATGAAGAGATTGATGAAATGTATTATGAGATAAAAGATATTATTCAGATAGTGATTGGAGATGAAAATTTAATGGTTGTGGGTGACTGGAATTCAATAGCAGGAAAAGGAGGAGAAGGAAATGTAGTAGGTGAATATGGAATGGGGGTTACAAATGAAAGAGGAAGCCGCCTGTTAGAATTTTGCACAGAGCATAACTTAATCATAGCTAACACCTGGTTCAAGAAGCATAAAAGAAGGTTGTATACATGGAAGAGGCCTGGAAATACTGGAAGGTTTTGGATAGATTAT
The DNA here is from genome assembly GCF_021461395.2 of Schistocerca americana. Lineage (NCBI taxonomy): Eukaryota > Metazoa > Arthropoda > Insecta > Orthoptera > Acrididae > Schistocerca > Schistocerca americana. The sequence goes on along the minus strand of NC_060122.1, from coordinate 126,893,267 downwards.
ATAATGGTAGGACAGAGATTTAGGAACTGGGTTTTAAATTGTAAGACATTTCCATGGGCATATGTGGACTCTGACCACAATCAGTTGGTTATGAATTGTACATTAAAACTGAAGAAACTGCATAAAGGTGGGAATTTAAGGAGATGGGACAGGGATAAACTGACAGAACCAGAGGTTGTAGAGAGTTCCAGGGAGAGCTTTAGGGAACAATTGACAGGAATGGGGGAAAGAGATGTGGCAGTAGAAGAATGCAATGGGTAGCTTCGAGGGATGAAATACTGAAGGCAGCAGAGGATAAATAGGTAGAAAGATAATGGCTAGTAGAAATCCTTGGGTAGCAGAAGATATAGTGAATCTAACTGACGAAAGGAGAAAATATAAAAATGCAGTATATGAAACAGGAAAAAAGGTATACAAATGTCTCAAAAATGAGATCAACAGGAAGTGCAAAATGGCTAAGCAGGGATGGCTAGTGGACAAATGTAAGGATGTAGAGGTATATCTCACTAGGGGTGAGATAGATACAGCCTACAGGGATATTAAGGAGACCTTTGGAGAAAAGAGAACCACTGGTATGAATGTTAAGAGCTCAGATAGAAACCCAGTTCTAAGCAAAGAAGGGAAAGCAGGAAGGTGGAAGGAGTATATAGGGGGTATATACAAGGGCAATGTATTTGAGGACAATATTATGGAAATGGATGAGACGAAGATGCAATGGGAGATACGATACTGCATAAGAGTTTGACATAGCACTGAAAGACCTAAGGCGAAACATGGCCCTGGGAATAGACAACATTGCATTTGAACTACTGACAGCCTTGGGAGAGCCAGCCCTAACAAAACTCTTACCATGTGGTGAGCAAGATGTATGAGACAGGTGATATACCCTCAGACTTCAAGAAGATATAATAATTCCAATCCCAAGGAAAGCAGGTGTTTACAGATGTGAAAATTATTGAACTATCAGTTTAATAAGTCACAGCTGCAAAATACTAATACGATTTCTTTACAGACAAATGGAAAAACTGGTGAAGCTGGCCTTGGGAAAGATCAGTTTGGATTCCATAGAAATGGTGGAACATGTGAGGCAATACTGACCATATAACTTATCGTAGAAGATAGTTTAAGGAAAGGCAAACCTACATTTCTAGCATTCGTAGACTTAGAGAAGGCTTTTGACAATGGTGACTGGAATACTCTCTTCCAAATTCTGAAGGGGACAGAGTGAAATACAGGGAGCGAAAGGCTATTTACAATTTGTACAGAAATCAGATGGCAGTTATTATAGTGGTTGGGAAGTGAGTGAGACAGGGTTGTAGCCTATCCCTGATTTTATTCAATCTATATATTGAGCAAACAGTAAAGGAAACAAAAGGAAAATTTAGAGTAGGAATTAAAATCCATGGAGAAGATATAAAAACTTTGAGGATTGCCAGTGACATTGTAATTCTGTCAGAGACAGCAAAGGACCTGGAAGAGCAGTTGAATAGAATGGACAGTGTCTTGAAAAGAGGATATAAGATGAACACCAACAAAAGCAAAACGAGGATAATGGAAGTTGGGTGACGCTGAGGGAAATCGATTAGCAAATGAGACACTTAAAGTAGTAGATGAGTTTTGATATTTGGGGAGCAAAATAACAGATGATAATCAAAGTAGAAAGGATGTAAAATGTAGACTGGCAATGGCAAGGACAGCGTTTCTGAAGAAGAGAAATTTGTTAACATTGTGTACAGATTTAAGTGTTAGGAAGCTGTTTCTGGAATTATTTGTATGGAGAGCAGCCATGTATGGGAGTGAAACATGGATGATAAATAGTTTGGACAAGAAGAGAACAGATGCTTTTGAAATGAGGTGCTACAGAAGAGTGCTGAAGATTTGATGGATGGATCACATAACTAAAGAGAAGGTATTGAGTAGAATTGGGGAGAAGAGAAATTTGTGTCACAACTTGACTAGAAGGAGGGATCAGTTAGTAGGACATGTTCTGAGGCATCAAGGGATAACCAATTTAGTATTGGAGGGCAGCACAGAGGATAAAAATCACAGAGGGAGACCAAGAGATGAGTAAATTAAGAAGATACAGAAGGATGTAAGTTGCAGTAGGTACTGGGAGATGAAGAAGCTTGCACAGGATAGAGTAGCATGGAGAGCTGCATCAAATCAGTCTCTGGACTGAAGGCCACAACATCAACAACAACAACCTCAATAGTTATTCAACATTCTTATCTAATCTTCAGAATTCTTATGTAACTCCACATTCCAAAAGCTTATATTATCTTTCTGTCTGCAATGCTTTTTGCCACATTGCACTTCTTAACATGACTATACTTCAGACAAATAGCTTCAGAAAAGACTTCATAACACTTAAATTTGTATCTGAAGTCAACAAATTTCTCTTTTCCATAAATGTTTCGCCTGTTATCACCAGTCTGCATTTTATATCCTCTCTAATTCAGCCATCAACAGTTATTTGGCTGCCTAATTAGGAAAACTCAATTACCTTTAATTTTTCATTTCCTAATCTAATTCCCTGAACAACATCTAATTTACTTCAGCTTCATTTGGTTGCCCTTGCTTTACTTTTCTTGATGTTCATCTTATAAACTCTTCTGACGATTCTATCAGTTTCATGTATTATTGGCATGACTGATTAATTATATACATACAGGTATTTAGCTCAGCTCTTGTTTTCATTTTGTGCATAAGATGGTAATAACAACTTGACTGAATACTCATATGCACACACATAATCTTACACATCCACTTACATTCCTTCTCCAAGACACTTTCTGCCTCCAACTGAATTACAATATGTTTGGTAGACCACAAAGTTTTTATTTCTTACACCTGCACTTCAATTTCGCTCTCCAAATTTCTCCTTGGCTTCCTTTGTTATTTTGTTAATGTACAGATTGAATAATACAAAGGACATACTACAAATCTGTCTCACTCACTTTTCAACCACTGCCTCCCTTTCATGTCCTTCGCTCTTACCACTACAGCTCATATTTTCAAAAATTAGTTTTGTGAGAACTCTGTGACAGTTAAGAACATCACTGACTGTGTGTGCAATCTTTGGCTAGCAGTTCTCTTAACGGCTTTAGAATGTGCAGTTGTTTCTTGCTTATTCTGCTTATTATAGTGTGAGGAGGGCTATGCGAGAGGCGTTCAATGAATTCGAAAGTAAGGGTTCTATGTACTGACTTGGCAGAAAATCCTAAGAAATTTTGGTCTTACGTCAAAGCGGTAGGTGGATCACAACAAAATGTCCAGACACTCTGTGACCAAAATGGTACTGCAACAGAGGATGACAGACTAAAGGCCGAAATACTAAATGTCTTTTTCCAAAGCTGTTTCACAGAGGAAGTCTGCACTGTAGTTGCTTCTCTAGATTGTTGCACAGATGACAGAATGGTAGATACCAAATAGATGACAGAGGGATAGAGAGACAATAAAAATTGCTCAAAAGAGGAAAGGCCGCTGGACCTGATGGAATGCCAGTTCGATTTTACACAGAGTATGCAATGGAACTTGGCCCCCTTCTTGCAGTGGTGTACTGTAGGTCTCTACAAGAGTGTAGTGTTCCAAAGGATTGGAAAAGGGCACAGGTCATCCCAGTTTTCAAGAAGGGACGTCGAACAGATGTGCAGATCTATAGCCCTATATCTCTAACGTCGATCAACTGTAGAATTTTGGAACACGTATTATGTTTGAGTATAATGACTTTTCTGTAGACTAGAAATCTACTCTGTAGGAATCAGTTTGGTTGTCAAAAAATATGATCATGTGAAACCCAAATGGCGCTATTTGTCCACAAGACTCAGAGGGCCATAAACACAGGTTCCCAGGTAGATGCCATAAGAAACACGGCATTTGATACAGTTCCCCACAGTCATTTAATGAACAAAGTAAGAGCATATAGACCATCAGACCAATTGTGTGATTGGATTGAAGAGTTCCTAGATAACAAAACGCAGCATGTCATTCTCAATGAAGAGAAGTCTTCCGAAGTAAGAGTGATTTCAGGTGTGCCACAGGGGAGTGTTGTAGGACCATTACTATTCACAATATACATATATGACCTTGTGGATGACATCGAAAGTTCACTGAGGCTTTTTGTGGATGATGCTGTGGTATATCGAGAGGTTGTAACGATGGAATATTGTACTGAAATGTAGGAGGATCTGCAGCGAATTGACGCATGGTGCAGGGAATGGCAATTGAATCTCAATGTAGACAATTGTAATTATGCTCTAAATACACAGCTACAATATAGCAGGTCAGCAACTGGAAGCAGTTAATTCCATAAATTATCTGGGAGTACACATTAGGAGTGATTTAAAATGGAATGATCATATAAAGTTGATAGTCGGTCAAGGAGATGCCAGACTGAGATTCATTGGAAGAATCCTAAGGAAATGCAATCTGAAAACAAAGGAAGTAGGTTACAGTACACTTGTTTGCCACTGCTTGAATACTGCTCAGCAGTGTGGGATCTGTACCAGATAGGGCTGATAGAAGAGATAGAGAAGAGCCAACGGAGAGCAGCGCACTTCATTACAGGATCATTTAGTAATCACGAAAGCATTACGGAGATGATAGATAAACTCCAGTGGAAGACTCTGCAGGAGAGATGCTCAGTAGCTCGGTACAGGCTTTTGTTGAAGTTTCAAGAACATACCTTCACCGAGGAGTCAAGCATTATATTGCTCCCTCCTACGTATATCTCGTGAAGAGACGATGAGGATAAAATCAGAGGGATTGGAGCCCACATAGAGCCATACCGACAATCCTTCTTTCCACAAACAATACGAGACTGGAATAGAAGGGAGAACACACTGTCAGGTGGCTTGCGGAGTATGGATGTAGATGTAGTGGAAACAAAAATGTGTGGCATGTCAGATACTGGTTATATTATTATACATCCTAGATATCTCAATATAGTGCAGCACTTCGCTTGTATGTTTATGTTTATTGCACGACTACAATGCTGCCATCATGACTCCATTGTGCTATGCATTTCACATATTTGGACAACAATAATTCTTGGGTCCCAAGACAAGGTGCAACAAACAGCACCTCCATGCACCTCAAGTTATCAAAAGTGATACTTGCACTCTTCACAACAGTGAACAATACTGTTGGACAATGGAGTGCATTAGAAAAACTACCCTGTAACTTTGGAACGGACTCCACTTTGCCCTCAAACTGGCCTACTTCCAAGCCACAGCAATCCAATCAGTTGGATTTACATTTGCTCACTTTCAATAAGGTGTCATCCACACTGCACACAAATTCATACACTCAAGACCTCATGCAGCTGGTTGCATCCCACCTACTGTGCATCAAGTCATGCTCCATGGTGACTCCTTGAACTGCTCTTCCCCCTCTGTGGATGTTACCCTGGCAGCTGACCAGACAGAGGTTACTTCCTTAGCTATCACCTTTTCTGGAAGATCAACCAAGCTAGTAGTTCACCACTGTAGACACACCACTTTTACTTCAAGTGGTGTCGAGCAACAGTACAAAATTCATCATACTTAGTCACTGTGGTGAACAGACAGATACCATCCTTGCCCTCCCAAGGACAAGTCTCCATCACGACTATGAGATGTCATACACACTCAAAGTGATCTTCAGCTCATGCCCGGTCACACAATATGGACATCATGGGTTGTTGAACTTCCTTCACTAGTCCAACTGGCCATAGTAACCCATGAACAAGAACCATTGTGTGCTTGCCTTAAATTTGCAGATAGAATATTTTCCAGCATTCAACATCAACAATGTACTAATAACAGACAACAATTGTGTCAAATGTGACTTGAAACAACAGCAGGAGCATAATGTACGTCCCACTTACCACAAGTGCTGGTGACCATTATCCTTACCGAACCTAATGTCACTGCATCAGGCTGGAGTGATAACCTGCATGGCAACAATCCCTGCCCACTTGCCAACAGCAATACACCATTGTCTGTGCAGAAATGCTTAAGCTGGTACATGCACAATTCGGTGAATCTGCAAGCAACTATTGTCTATCAGGTGACTTCCCAAGCTCAGTGCACAGTCCACAGGAGGTGCACCAAAGAGTGCAGGATATCTGAGTTACCTAGGTACTTACAATGATGATGATGTCCTCCACCCAACTTGCTCTCTTCATGACAACAAACTCCTTCTACTTGACTGAATCAGTAGCCAACACTATCTAGAAGTCGTACTTCGCTGCCCTCCTCATTCTCTTTGACACCAGTCTGCTCACCCATTCAGCTCCATGCAGCTATCAACACGATAATTCTATGGATCTCAGACCCCCACGTAGAACCTCAGTTTTCATGATGTTTTCACCTGTGCGTTTATAGTCATGTTTGTGAGTGAACCAGTAATAGATGCAGCATTCCTCCACCACTTCCATTTGGTTCCCAACCTGTTTAGCAGCATGTGACTCACATGATTAGCAGCTGCTCTGCCACAGGTGTCATTGCCATTGCTCCTTTGATGGCCAGGGACAACGGTGCTGACCGTGTTATGCAGCAGCTTGTGCGACTCATGGCCATTGGTACTTTCAAGACTGTCTTCACCAGGTCAATCACATTCAAGTAATGCAACAGCTCTAATTTGACACACAAGTAATGAACATCTGCCTCCAACATGAAAACAATGCTATTCAGTGCAGAATTCACAAGGCTGAGAAAGAGCTCTATATGGCATGGTGCCATCTCAACTAGTTACGTCAACTGCCTCCACCCAGTTCCAATGTCCCTCCTACTTTCCACACTACATCAGTGATAAGGCTCTTCTGCCATTTGTGGATACACATGTGCCACTGTCATCATCTGCTGACACAAAGGTCAATACTGGGCTTTTTGTTCCGTTGCTTACTAACTGTCTAGTATCAACTAGGGCACATCAGCACTCTGTGTACCCTCCGCCGCTGTGGCCTACCGTGCACCTGTTGCTTGCGAGAGCTGCATTTCACAGAGCTGTCACTCGTTGCAGCCAAAACGCTGGAAGTCGGTACCCATCTTCTCCATTCATATTGTAGGGTCACTTGACTATTTCTGTAGCCTCTCTAATCTTCCTCCTAAAACTAAATGGCTGTTTCACCAATACGTGGGCCTCTCAAAATTCAATCTTCATCCTACACTGTTCATGATGTTCTGCCACCACTGATTTGTTGTATTTCTTGAGGCAGTTATATCTCTCATGTTGAGTTAACCTTGTGCTTATGGGACACCCAGTCTCACCTACATACACCCGTTCACAATCACACCCAATTTCATAAACTGTGGCGGCATGATACTTGTCAATTGTATCTTTCTTTATGAGCAGATGGATGGTGTAGCTATGGGTTCCCCTCTTTTGCCTGCCACACCTGACATTTTTATGCAAGTCTTTGACGAAACGGCACTCCAGTCCACACCATTATGCCCAGAATGCTGTCATGTAGTAAACAACTCTGGGATCTGCCCTATGCCACGGCATACAGAGACCTTTCAACAACTGCTGCTGTCAAAGGACTACCAAGAAGTACATCGGTTTTTAGGCATGGTACATTTTTATCAAAGGCACCTTGCACAGGCAGCTTCCCATCAGGCAGCACTCACCCAAGCCCTTGCCATTAAGAACACTATCAGCAAATGCAAACTCATTTTGATATTACAGGTGCAGTCTGCTTTCGAACACATTATAGGATGCCTCATCTGAGCCATTACTTTGATATACCGCCCTTCTCAACTTTCAGCTCATCATAACTGGTGATAATGGTGACTGAACTATTACTGCTGTCCTTCAGTATGAGGTGGGGGTGTTCAAAAGCCAGACTGTCCACTTCACAGTGGAAGTTTTCAGCATACAGTTGCAAGCTACTAGCAGTTTGTGAAGCAGCACGTTACTTCTCGCAAGACATCAAAGAATGCCCTCTGATCATTCAAAACGACCACTGTCTATTTGCTGATTCTGTCTGAAACTCATCAAATGACCCTTAACCCAACAGTTTTGAAACTTCAATTATAATGTACAATTCACCACCAAAGTGTGTCATCTGAAAGATACAAAATACATAATGTCTGATTACTTTTTGTGCATCAACATCATGTCATCTAACTTTGACTATGAACAGTTTGCTGAAGTGTAACAGCAACATCAACAGATACAAGCTCTTCTCCATAAACCCTTCATGAACCTATGAATTGAACTTTGGCATTCCCAGGGTGTTACTTTAGTTGTCATACATTGATCACATCTGAACAGAGTTGGCAATTCAAATCTGCTCTCTTTCTTGAACTGGGCAATATGGTTGATGCCCAGTGAATCAGAACAACAGTGTATCACCCACAGAACAACAGACTTGTTGTGGAGTGGCATGGCATCTTAATGGAAGCTCCCAAGTTCCATGGTGGACTCTGCACAGAGTCATTACTGTGGAAACTTCTCGGAGTCCGTACAGACCACAAACATGATCTTGGAGCCTTACTTGCTGAAATTCGATGTGGTATAGTGCTACCCCTGCTGTCAGTCTTTGTGCTTAAACAATCATCAAGTTTGCCTCCAGACATGCCCAATGTTGTCTCATGAGTTAAGCAACACATTGCTCACTCCACATACTTTCTCTCTTCTGCACTCAGTGCCTTACGTTTTCCTCCACAAGGTACTAAAAGGTAGTGGATTCATGACATTACATGATGAGATAGTATAACCAGATTCACAAACCTTATACTGAGGGCCCCACAAGGTACTTAGGAAGAATGACTGTACCTATGATGTAATGTTAAACAGGAAACCTACGATAGTGTCTTTTATCCGTCTTTACCTTGCGTGGACACTGCAAGAAGCTTTACTGGATTATAATTCCTGCCAAGCTCTCGCCAATTCTACTTTTGACAATTCTCCCACAACCAGTGATGTACCTCCAGTTTTTGAGTTGTGACTTTATGTCCATGATATACTCCCTGAAACCGTCAAGATCAAGTTTATTAACAATGACGTCATTGAGGGTAGCATTCAGATCATCAGACTGTGGACAAGTCTATCACCCATCACTTCTGCAAAAAAGTGAAGTTACAGGCAACTCTATGGAACCAACAAGAGTGACTTTGGAAACTGAGTCAATTACTGACAATATTATCACTAATATAGATAGCAATGCATATACAACAAAAATTCTGCAAACAGGAATTTCTGATCATTTTGGACAGATATGTGAAGTATATGGAAATCTGAACTCACAAAAGGAAGATGTAGAAAGTGTAGAAAGTGTAGAAAGAGATGTTAGGCTTATCACCCAACAAGATATCAATGTCTCTAAAGTGATGATAAGAAAAGAACAGTGGATGGACACACTTCAAGCCCAGGGAACAGATGAAAAATTCAATGCTTTCCAAGACACCACAACAAATTACTTCAATTTAGCAGTTCCAAAAACCAAGAGGAAAAGAAAAAAGCACGAAAATAACCAGTGGATCATGAAGGAAATAATAGAACAGAGAGCTACCTTAAGAGAAACGAAACAGAGAGAAAATATTGAAGCCTACAGGCAGCACCAGAAGAAATACAGGCAGTTGTTAAGACAAGAAAAAGCAAAGTCAATTAATGAGACTGTTTCAAAATCACCAAATAAAATGAGAGCAGCTTGGAATACAATTAACTCTGAGAGTTGTAAGAAAAAATACCAGAAAAACAAATGAGATAGAAACTATGACAGTAAATAACAAAATCATCACAGATAAATCAAAGATTGCCAACATCCTGAATAATAACTACACAGATGCAATAGAAAAACTAAAGCATGGATATAATAGCCAAGGAACTCACTAAACTAGTGCGACAGATAAGCCAAGCCACTCAATGTTCCTGAAACCAGTGTCTGCAAAAGGAACTGACAAATGTTATGAAAAAGTTAAAAGCAAAAAAGTCTGCTGGATATGGTGAAGTGTCAAACTACCTAATCAAGCAGGTGGCAGCAGAAATAATTACACCACTACTGGATATTGCCAACTGCTCTTTCCAAGAAGGAGTATTTCCAGATAACCTCAAATTAGTTAAAGTAGTACCTGTATACTAAAAGGGAAAGCATGATGACCCTAAGAACTAAAGGCCAGTACCTTTAGTATCAGGCTTCTCCAAAATATTAGAAATTCTCATGCTAAACAGACTAACTGCTTATAAGGAAAAACATAATGTGATAACTCCAGCACAGCACGGATATCAGAATGGGAAATCAACAGAAACAGCAATTGAATCATTAACGGAATCAGTTGTACAGGCCTTGGACAACAAGATGATAGTGTTTGGGGTTTTTCTTGAGCTATCCAAGGCATTTTACACAGTTGATCATTAAGTCCTAGTAAAGAAACTAGAGAATACTGGTATTCGTGGACATGCAGCAAACTGGATAACATCATATCTAAGAAAAAGGAGGCAATATGTAGCCGTTAATAACTCATACAAATCAAGGACCTGTAATGGGACCTGTTCTCTTCAATTTGTTAATGAATAATGTACCAACATGTGAAAATTAAATCAAAATACTTTACGCAAATAATATGACTGTGCTAAATGTTTCCAACAATTTGGAGGCACTTGAGCAAAATACATTCATATCAATCAGTAGAACAACACAATGGCTCCCCGAAAATAAGTTAATTATTAATCTAAAATAAAACTATGTACATGGTCTTCAAAAATAAAAAAAAAGAAGAACATATGGATGTTTTCTTAGATGAAAAAGAACCAGAAGAAGTACCTTTAGTTAAGTTTTTGGGCATTACAATAGACAGTGAGCTAAACTGGAAAAAGCAGATAAATACTGTTTCCAGTAAGCTAAGCTCAGTGATATTTATAATGAAACAACTGGCTAAGTATACTCACCGAGACCTCTTGTGCACTGTCTATCATGGACTTTTTGAACCATACATGCAATATGGAATCACAGTATGGGGGAACTCAGCTATCACAGGAATGAAAAGAATATTCACATTACAGAAGCAAACCATTTGAATTATATTGAAAAAGAAGCAAAAAGAATCATGTAAAATTGTTTCAAAGAACTAAACATTCTAACGTTTCCGTCATTGTACATATGCAAGACCATAGTGAGTGCATTATGTAATCACACAAAACTGGAGACTAATGAGACTGTACATACACACAACACTGTGGTGCATTTGACATAGACTTCAGATTTTTGAAAAAGGACCCAAATACTCTGGCCTCAAGTTAGTACAAGCAGTGCCAAGGGAATTACAAGACCTAAAAACTGAGAAAATTTTCCCCATAACTCTAAAAATGTTTCTGATACAAGGAGATATTTATAGTGTAGCTGACTACATTAGCAAACAGTGATCAAAAATTCATACTGTGAGTGATAAATCTCACACATCATAAAAAGAACTAGCAACAGAAATCAGAGTTAAAGAAATCAACTATAATTAGGAACCACTGATGTATAATATAAGCTAATTATATCTCACAAAATTATAATTTTTGTTGTATGTGTCATGTATCATAAGTAATTCTGCAGCATGTAACATTATGTTTATACTGCATCATAAAAGCTCCTATATATGCTTAATGTATAAGCTATTTCATATAGTTTTGTATTTAATATTATCTGGATTGTAAGCCTAATGACCTGTCCTAAGTTACAAGTACATATCTGTATAAAAGGTAATTTATGGGACCAATAAAAATCACAATCATAATCATCACAGGACACTGATACTGTCACTCTCACCATTACCATCCCAAACCTGTTCCCTCAAGAGAATGTCAAATCAAAACCTCTTTCATTCATCTAAATTTCAACTGTTATTTTATTGAGAAACCAGTTTCTGTGATATATTATGCCATCTTCAGGCTGTATGACCAACATGTAGGAAGATTCCCACCTTCTGTCCAGACAAAATAGAGACCATCATTCATTGATTGATATCTATAGATATTTTATGAGTGATCCCTTCAAAATGATTGTTGTGTTAGAAATCTAAAGATACCAGTCAGTGAATGTTGGCCTCTATTTTGACTGGACCAGATGGGGATCTTTCTATACATCATTCATGGGGCCTGAAGATGGCATACTACAGGGTTATTACAAATGATTGAAGTGATTTCACAGCTCTACAATAACTTTATTATTTGAGATATTTTCACAATGCTTTGCTCACACATACAAAAACTCATAAAGTTTTTTAGGCATTCACAAATGTTCGGTATGTGCCCCTTTAGTGATTCGGCAGACATCAAGCCGATAATCAAGTTCCTCCCACACTCGGCGCAGCATGTCCCCATCAATGAGTTTTAAAGCATCGTTGATGCAAGCTCGCAGTTCTGGCACGTTTCTTGGTAGAGGATGTTTAAACACTGAATCTTTCACATAACCCCACAGAAAGAAATCGCATGGGGTTACGTCGGGAGAGCGTGGAGGCCATGACATGAATTGCTGATCATGATCTCCACCATGACCGATCCATCGGTTTTCCAATCTCCTGTTTAAGAAATGCTGAACATCATGATGGAAGTGCAGTGGAGCACCATCCTGTTGAAAGATGAAGTCAGTGCTGTCAGTCTCCAGTTGTGGCATGAGCCAATTTTCCAGCGTGTCCAGATACACGTGTCCTGTAACGTTTCTTTCGCAGAAGAAAAGGGGCCATAAACTTTAAACCGTGAGATTGCACAAAACACGTTAACTTTTGGTGAATTGCGAATTTGCTGCACGAATGCGTGAGGATTCCCTACCGCCTGGATTCGCACATTGTGTCTGTTCACTTCACCATTAAGGAAAAATGTTGCTTCATCACTGAAAACAGGTTTCGCACTGAACGCATCGTCTTCCATGAGCTGTTGCAACCGCGCCGAAAATTCAAATCGTTTGACTTTGTCATCGGGTATCAGGGCTTGTAGCAATTGTAAATGGTAAGGATTCTACTTTAGTCTTTTCCGTAAGATTTTCCAAACCGTCGGCTGTGGTACGTTTAGCTCCCTGCTTGCTTTATTCGTCCACTTCTGTGGGCTACGCGTGAAAGTTGCCCGCACGCGTTCAACCGTTTCTTCACTCACTGCAGGCCGACCCGTTGATTTCCCCTTACAGAGGCATCCAGATGCTTTAAACTGCGCATACCATCGCCGAATGGAGTTAGCAGTTGGTGGATCTTTGTTGAACTTCATCCTGAAGTGTCGTTGCACTGTTATGACTGACTGATGTGAGTGCATTTCAAGCACGACATACGCTTTCTCGGCTCCTGTCGCCATTTTGTCTCACTGCGCTCTCGAGCGCTCTGGCGGCAGAAACCTGAAGTGCGGCTTCAGCTGAACAAAACTTTATGAGTTTTTCTATGTATCTGTAGTGTGTCGTGACCACATGTCAATGAATGGAGCTACAGTGAATTTATGAAATCGCTTCAATCATTTGTAATAGCCCCGTATATCATTGAAACTGGTTGCTCAATAAATTAACAACCAAAACTTAGTCCACTGAAAGGCGTTTTAATTTCACATTCTGTACTGAGAAGAGAGGCCTCGCAACCATCTGTATAAAGATGGACATAAAGAGACCTGCTCCCTTTGTATCACGCATCATTACTGGTATTGTCTGCACCATCCCTTCGATATCTGACACCACCATGCTCTCATACTTTGGTCGCCCCCAACATATGCTGGGGCATCTCCACAATTATCAACTGTATTCCACAAAGCACACATTGCATCGAAGCAGCAACCCCAGAGCTGATAACACACCTGCCATATCCACACAGCACCTGGATGACCACTTTGTTTCCATGTGCCCTTGCACTTTGTGCACGTATCCTCACAGCGTTCTGCACTTGTGCATTATGGGGGGAGATGAGAGTGAATGGTTGGGGTGGAGGGGCAGAAACTCCATGATATGAAGAATACTGCAGGCAGCTTAAGACCCTGCACATGGTCTTTGACTGGAGGTTTGCATAATGACTTCAGAGTGTGCATTTGCATCTCACTTGTACAGATCTGGTGGTGGTAAAAAGCCATACTATCATACATTCTACATATCATACATATAATTTAGCACTGCAGTTTCATTTGCCACTGATCATTTTTGCAGTTAACAGTAAAATTGTAATGCATCATTTTCTACTCATGTTACAGATTTATTTTTAAGTATGGCAACATGTTGAAAACTTAGAAGCAGTCTTCACCCCTGTCTCCCTCTTCCTTCAAGTACAGATACAAGTTAATAATTTGTAATTCTTGTCCAACACCTTTCACATATCACAAAAATAGAAATTCCTCTACAGCACAGGAGTTGTTGAAGAGGTACTTTTTCAGTTTGCTTTTAAATTTAACTTTCCTGCCTCACAGACATTTGTCACTGGGTAAGTGATCCAAATTTTTGATGCAGCATTGTGCACAACTTCTTGTTCAAAAGACAATCTTAATGTGGTGAGCACCATATGTTATTGCTGCAGCATATTTTTCAGCAATGAAATCTTTCTTCCTTAAAGAGGAGTTACTCCAGGACATTATTACATGTGACATTATTGAATGAAAATACACAAAACGTGCCAACTTACTGATTTGGTTCTCCCAAAGATGTGCATTGATTTGAAGTGCAAATGTAGTTATTTCAGAAGATCCAAATGCATTTTTCCATATGACAACATTGTGATTCACATAGTGAAATGTCTTTGATAGGCCACAGAAATTGCAAACTGATGATATTTTATTAATTAGGTCTTGTAAAATTTGGTGAATGAACATGCAGATGACATTCTCAATTGAGCAAACGATCTGATTTATTGAGTGTACCATTGTTGTTCATGTGGGATACTATTCTACACTACATCACCTTCTCAAACATTCCAGAAAATGATGTCAGTACTGAAACAAGTCAGTAGTTATTGGTATTGACATTTCTCGTATCACCTCTCTTGCATGAGGTTTACCAATGTCATCTTTCAATGTGTCTCAAAAAATGTTCAGAGTTAGTGATGAACTGCGTATTTCAGAAAGAAAGGCACTTCTAGTATTATGTGGGAATAAGTCTGTAGTACTTTGCTGGAATAAGTCTGTAGTACTTTGCTGGAATCACCATCAAATATATCTGAGCTTTTATTTGAGAGATTATATTGATTTTCTTAATTTCAAAAGGAAAGGTTGGTGAGGCATTTTTATGAATGAATTTCATGTGAACTGTTTTTTCAACGCACTGCTTTGGTTTTTCTCTTGACCTGTTTCCCCCAAAATTTTCTAATACATTTAAGAAATCACACAAATCTGCTACCAATGACAGATCATTTATAGCTGTTCCATATAAATTAATAGTAAAGTTATCACATTCTATCACCTGTTGCTGATTTCTGATGTGATGTGCATGTTTCTTGAAGACTTAATAACTCCTCTTACTAATTTTGAATAGTTTTTTAAGTGTGCAACTAATGTGTGATGTTTACCTTTTTCTTGCCAACAGGTACATTTCCATTTTCCTTTCACAAGATATTTCAGTACGTGCAGTGAACCCCTTATTTCCATGGCTGTTAGTATCCTTTCTGATTAGCTTACATGGAAAACTACTTTCAAATAATGATACACGTTTGTCACGGAACTGATTAAATTTTATGTCACCATTTGTTCATTAAAACATTTCATCCCAGGTCATCTCTTGTAAACTTTTCTTAAAAATGGCATTAATTAGGCTATCTGATTTCTACCGAAAAGTATCCATACTATAAAGCACTATGTTATTTATCTCAACTAACTGAGCATCATGATCAGAAAGATTGCTACTTGGCACGTAATTATTTTTTTGTTTTGTCCTTCATAAAAGATAACATTGTCAGCTAGGGCCCTACAGTCTGTAATTACTAAGATCAAAATGTGGTGTCCAAATTAGGTTTCCAAGTCATTTCTTCTATTACACTCCTTTAGAATGTCTACACTGAAATCAACACAGACTATTAATTGCTTGTTGCTGTTTGAAAGGTAGCATAGTAAAAATTCCATATGACTCATAAACAGCTCAAAATTCCCATTGCTTATCTATATAGCATTACGATTAAAAGTGAACCATTTTTCAGCGTTATTTCAGAAGCACACAATTCTGTGCAGCTATCGCTACAAAATGTACTTTCCTCATTGTTTTTTAACTTGTATTCTGTCTTAATATATGATACAACTACTTTTACTATACTACAACAATTATTTGACTTTACCTATATTAGTTCTACATGATTAAGATGTCAGAGTATAATATTTTATATTTAACTTCTCTAATGCTGTTGTTATGTGATGTTCAGAGCATGTGTACCTTTTCAGAGCTCTCTAAATTTTTGGGACTTATTACTCAATCCCCTAAGCTGATGAAATAAACCCTTATATTTGTATGCTGTAATATTTGTACACTGTAATAAATGTAAGAATATTATGATGGTAATTTATGCACACGTACAGCATTGTAACCTCCAGTTCTATCAGTATGCCCTTCCTGCTTTTCAAACTTCAGCAGTTTAACTGAGCATGTACAGCATACAATGATTTGCATTTTATAGCAGTTTATATTGACAAATTAATTACCTACACCTGCACTGCCTCCGAGAATGTCTCATATTGCAGTAGACAAAACACCAGACACCAAAGTACACCTTGTATTGTATCGTAAGGAAATGGGGACCTAGAAATGATGAAGAGGCTTCATCCCTGCCACAGCCCTCAGTGGTTCACAACCCCATAAACAGCTACAGCACTCCACTCACCCCACCCCCGCCCCACACCCAACCCAGGCTTATTGTGTGGTCTGGCCCCCAGTGGACCCTCCAGGAAGGTGTCACACCAGTCAAGTGTAACAGCAATGTTTGCATGGTATAGTAATTATGGTGCACGCACAAAATGGCACGGCTTCCCACCCAGAAAGCCGTGCATTAGACTGCACTGTTAACCAGGTGGGCAAATTACACCTTCGTGCGTGCCCTGATTTTCAGAAAATTTATATCAGCAAAGACATAAACACTGGTCATAAAGGGCTGTACTGTATGATTATTTGCAGTAGATCTTTGCCTTTCTATTTTAGCTGTCATGATGACACAGTTACTAGCTATTTATGGTAACCCAGGACCACAACAAAAATTTATCAGAATTGTGTAAAACTTTTCAGAACTTGGGAGCAACTTCAAGAAATGACAATTCAGGTATGATTTGTAGAGTAAGCTGTCTGATATACTAACCTGAAAAAAGTATTCATCCACTACACTATTACATTCCACACTACTTGTAGAAAAGATTTCATACTATAACCACATTAGTTGCACATTATAAGAAGTTTAGTAAAAACATGAAAACACTATGTAGCGCAATCTTCACTCTAGGATGTAAATAATGTTTAAAAAGGTGTAATAATGTCCATGGTGTTCAATTGACAACTCACCAGTTGAGTATCACAACTTGGTACTGTAACATAACTGTCGTAACTCACTTGATAAATGCAATTGTAAGCATGTTCAGTAGTACAATAATTTGTCTTGGAAGGTGCTATCTTTGTTCAGTTCATTAGTGACAGTGGCTGAATGACACTTCTTAATATAGGAATAAATATAAAATACACAAACAAAGAGGAAACATAAGAAATACTTTATAGCTAAACACAGGAAATGAATACCAAAACCAGTAACAGCCTTGGCCAGGTTTTTGACACTGTACCTCATAAGCGCCTTGTAATGAAACTGCACACCTATGGAATATCGCCTCAGTTGTGCGACTGGATTCTTGATTTCCTGTCAGAAAGGTCACAAGGTCACAGTTCGTAGTGATAGACGGGAAGTCATTGAGTAAAACAAAAGTCATATCCAGCGTTACTCAAGGAAGTATTCCTGGTCTATATTAAGGACATAGGAGACAATGTGAGTAGCTTTCTTAGATTGTTTGCAGATGATGCTGTCATTTACCGTCTTGTAAAGTCATCATATGACCAAAAGGAATTGCAAAATGATTTAGGTAAGATATCTGTATGGTGCGAAAAGTGGCAGTTGACTCTGAGAAAACAAAAGTGAGAAGTTATTCACATGAGTACTAAAAAAATTCCGTTAAATTTCGATTACGCGATAAGCCACACAAACCTGAAAGTTGTAAATTCAACGAAATACTTAGGGGTTACAATTACAAATCTAAACTGGAACGATCACGTAGCTAATACTGTGGGTAGAACAAACCGAAGACTGCGATTCATTGGCAGAACACTTAAAACGAGCAACAGATCTACTAAAGAGCGCTCGTCCGCCCTATTGTGAAGTTTTGCCGTGCGGTATTGGATCCGCATCAGATAGGACTGACAGATGATATCAAAAAAGTTCAAAGAAGGGCAGCTCGTTTTGTATCAACGCGAAATACGGAAGGCAGTGCCACAGACATGATACGTGAAATGTAGTGGCAATCACTAAAACAAAGACGTTTTTCGTTGCGACGGGATCTTCTCATGAAATTTCAATCAGCAGTTTTCTCCTCCGATTGCAGAAACATTCTGTTGGCACCGACCTACATAGGGAGAAATGAGCATCACGAGAAATCAGGGCTCGCACAGAAATATGTGAGTGCTCGTTTTTCCAGCGCGCCGTTCGAGAGTGGAACAGTAGAGAGACCACCTGAAGATGGTTCAGTGAATCATGCGCCAGGCACTTTACAGCGAATAGTACAGTAATCACGTAGATGTGCATGTAGATTAGACTAGTATGCACATTGTATGCACTACTGTGCTTTCTCATTAATTAGCAAAATCCGATTCATTTGTTTATGTACTACTTCACAGTCTCTGTTTGTTCTGTTTATAGTCCACATTCTGTCGATCTTAACAAAGATTTGTATACAAAATCCGTAAGATAACATAGATAATAATAATAGGGAAAATAATTCTTTTGCATACCTTTGTTTACATAGATAAATATTAATTCTGTTCATCATTGTGCATATTTTTCAGATAATTTTGATGGTATAAGCCTTTGCTCTTTCCAGATTTTGGGTAGGCAAGCAAGCAACTGCCTTCATGAGGAATGCGTACAGTTTCATGTCGGGTGGTGTACAAAGTTTGACACTACTTGTTCTACCCTAGAAGTTAAGAAGAATTTGGATGCAATCTCAGGAGGATACGATCTTAGACTTTATGCTCTTCCACTTTGCCAAGCTTCTTATCATAAGCACGCTTCCTCGTATGTGCAGCAGCATTAATAGCAATAAGCGCGCGTTCGATTCGTTCCTCTCTGGATAATCCATCATCAGAATATGTCGGCAGAGAATTGACCCATTCATTCCTCTCTTTACTATCGAACATAACAGATGCGGGCATAAGTTGCGTCGTTGTGTGGGGAAGATTGATGCGCCACTGAATCATCCTATCAAGCTGCTGACTGACGGCCTCGCGTTTAGACCACGAGACGGAGTAGGTTCCATGTGCAAGGGTCTCATGGGGGTACACGTCCATCTGGTATTCATATTCTTTTATGACACCAGGCCTTTTGGAAAAGACCTGAACGTATCTCTCTAAAAGTAAACACAAATCTTCTCTTCGTTCGTCCGACAAAGACATTGCTTCCTCGGACTTATTCCGAATGGCGATAGAGTTTACATCGTACTGCTGGCTATCCTGTTCGTCTGGCGCAATGCTACGGTACCTAGGATGGTCTTGCACCCATAACATCCTTCTTTTATGATTTTCACTTGCATATCATCACACAGCCTGGTATTCCGACCTTTGTTTTAATCAGGTTCAGAATTTTTAATTCTCCTCCAATCCTCAAACGACATAACCCATGCAGAAGATCGATAGCTACGTCCCTACCCCGTATATACTAAATGCCTACGAGACAGGGCACTGTGAGGCCTCTCACGACGAGGAACGTGCATCTAACGGCTCTGCTCTCGTACTCAATATCTGCTTGTGTGTGTATCGTAACTCGTTGGCCTCCGGAGACAATATTATAGGATACCACCCAATTATGAACTGGTAACGTCGGTACTTTCCGATGCTGAGTGATCACGTGGAAAAAATTTGCTTCAATAACATTTGCACTCGCGCCAGCATAAAAAATGATCGTTGTAGGAATACCTCCTAATACGGATTGCACAGCAGCGTGTACAAATTCACGATCCTGTTCGGAAGTTGTTTCATTATCTGTAAACGACTCCTGCCTCATGTCGTGACCTTCTACGGGAGCATATACACATGCTCTAGCACAGTTCTGCAACAGTCTGACGTAACAGTCACGACACTTCGCCTCGATTTTGTTGCCTACCGCACCAGTAGCGCCCCAAATGGCCAGTAACTTAAACTGTGATTTCGGAACGATCGTGAAAGGGAATAGTGGTTGTTTGTTTTGATTTCTACAGTGGTTTTTGCAAGCTGGAGCGTTTGTAGCGCAATAAATTGCAGCAACAACAGGAAGAAGACACCACAGCTGTCTTTTTTACGTTTCCTAAGGATCCTGAGAGGTATATACCATCATGTTACAAAACTGTATCGTCAGGATTAACTTGCAAACTACATGTGTATTAATGATTAATGTTTCGTTTTAGGAGCAGAAAATGGTTAGTTAGTAGCAGACGAGAAGACCTTATGAAAAAAGACCCAGTTTACCTGTATAATAATATTACATTTTGTTCGCTACATTTCGAACAAAACCAGTTCATGGACGCAGACAATAACAAACTCGCGTGGAATGCAGTACCCACACTGTTTGACATCCCAAATAAGCCACCTCAACTGACGATGAAGAGGAAACTGCCACAAAGATTCGACAATCCATCTAAAGCTGTAAAACAGTTCTATGACACGGAAGAAGCCAATTCAACTGTCCATGAATCTGTGCCAAATTTGTGTGAATCGTCAACACAGACTTGCTTTGACGATGAAGTGGTTAGATTAAGTGGAGTTATTTGTGTCTTACAAAAGCGTTTTGTATGTATTTCATTCACTTCTGCTGTTAGTCAATTTTCTTTGCTTCCGTCGCGTGATGAAGTTATTTTGTTAGACCCTTGTTCACTAACAGATTGTTTGAAAATTATTCAAATATTTGGTTTTGCGTGAAATGTAATGTAATCAGCTCATTGTAATGTTTTCAACATATTTCTCCCACTCTTTGGCAGTTGATTGTCCCACTTAGAAAAATATAAAGATGAAGGTCGTACTTGTGGCAACAGGCGACAACAATGACAAACACAGTAGGCCTACAGAACGATGAATGAGCTGTCGATCGCTTTTGCATGTAGAGGTACATGTCTGTGCTTCTTACGTGTGAATCTGTGTGTTTATATTCTTTTGATATCAACGTAGTAATGTCACAAGTGTTTCTTCACGAATGTGTTGTAGTTTGCCACTCGATTCACTGTTTTTGTCCATACTTGCGCTTGTTTTAGAATCATTTTTAGAAAGATATATGCCTTCTGATACTACACAAACCCTTAAAGGAAAGAAAATAACTCAAATACTTTGTAAATTACATAGGAAATGGATGCAAAACAAACATTATGCTTACGACACGTTTGACGTTGATTTTACTAGCCGCTTGGAGCGCTAGTGTCGCTCCATCTGTCAAACGGTAACAACTTTTACAGCAGAGTGTTGCAAGTGTTATGTTAGTCTGTGGTTCTGCCCCCATTCCGTCCCGTGGCCGCCGTCAGGGAGAACGATTCAGCCGCACTTAGTTTGTCGATGGCGTCGTAAATGAGATTGGCACCTCTGCCACCTCAACAATGCGCACATCTTACCTGTCAGCTCGGTCATGATTTCAAAAAATGGCTCTGAGCACTAAGCGACTCAACTGCTGAGGTCATCAGTCGCCTAGAACTTAGAACTAATTAAACGTAACCAACCTAAGGACAGCACACAACACCCAGCCATCACGAGGCAGAGAAAATCCCTGACGCCGCCGGGAATCGAACCCGGGAACCCGGGCGTGGGAAGCGAGAACGCTACCGCACGACCACGAGATGCGGGCATGATTTCAATTCTGGCCGTGTGCGTTAGATGAATTACGGTTCCCTGTTATCGTACCAAGGGTGGTATCTGTTGTTACTCTTTCGTGGTCTTTGCGCATAGTTTTCATTAACTGTCTATTGATATGCCGGTATGCGACGCTCCACCGTTACGGTGTGAGCCGCCGTTGTTATAGCGATCGTTGCAATGTCCGTTATGCCTATCATTCCGTGTTTCTTGGTGCTGGTTGCTACTTCTCACATCCTCTTGTATGAGATTAGATACTGTCCAGCACCGAAAGTCCTCGTCCGATACAGTAATTAATTTTTCTTGGATATTGGGTGGCAACTTTGCCTTTAACAGCCGGGGCACATCCTTCTGTGCCAACGGTTCGTCCCTATACCCAGTGAGATTGATGTATTTCACAATACCGGCGTAACTCTCCCATTTTCGGGTTGTACTGTTCCGGCGAGAAGACCTTTCTCCGTAATTTCTCTTGTACTCCTGCCGCCAGTATTTCGATAGCAATGTCTTTCCAAATTGACTACATGTATCATAATTCTTGATCTGCCGCACACAAGGCTCGTCCGCCAAGCATGTGCGATGCTACGAACTGTATATGTTGTAGTTCGTTTCATGTTTTAGGAAGCACGTTCCTAAACAACCGGATAAATATAACCGGGTGCATTGGCTTCTTATCTGGTATGAATACTTAGAACTGACTGTATTTTAATAGGCCTTCGTCCATTAAAATACCCACCAAAGTATTATCTGTCCCAATCAGTCTGGGCGATTGCTATATGTGATCTCTGATACTCTTCATAAATTGATCCTGCATTTTCCGGATCTGATTCATACCCCCAAGCATGTGTACGTCAGGCTGCGGTATACTTAGTGATTGTTGCGGTAATGTTTCCACAACGCGACGAACGTTTTGGATTTGTGTGCCTATTTCTTCGCGCCACTTTGGTATTTCGTCCGTCGCAATCTGCTTAAACTGCTCTATCTCCGAGACTATTACACTACTGGCCATTAAAATTGCTACACCACGAAGATGACGTGCTACACACGCGAAATTTAACCGACAGGAAGAAGATGCTGTGATATGCAAATGATTAGCTTTTCAAAGCATTCACCCAAGGTCGGCGCCGGTGGCGACACCTACAACACGCTGACACGAGGAAAGTTTCCAACCGATTTCTCATAGACAAACAGCAATTGACCGGCATTGCCTGGTGAGACGTTGTTGTGAAGCCTCGTGTAAGGAGGAGAAATGCGTACCATTACGTTTCCGACTTTGATAAAGGTCGGATTGTAGCCTATCGCGATTGCGGTTTGTCGTATCGCGACGTTGCTGCTCGCGTTGGTCGAGATCCAAAGACTGTTAGCAGAATATGGAATCGGTGGTTTCAGGAGGGTAATACGGAACGCCGTGCTGGATCCCAACGGCCTCGTATCACTAGCAGTCGAGATGACAGGCATCTTATCCGCATGGCTGTAACGGATCGTGCAGCCACGTCTCGATCCCTGAGTCAACAGATGTGGAAGTTTGCAAGACAACAACCATCTGCTCAAATAGTTCGACGACGTTTGCAGCAGCACGGACTATCAGCTCGGAGACCATGGCTGCGGTTACCCTTGACGCTGCATCACTGACAGGAGCGCCTGCGATGGTGTACTAAACGACGAACCTGGGTCCACGAATGGCAAAACGTCATTTTTTTTATGAATCCAGGTTCTGTTTACAGCATTATGATGGTAGCATCCGTGTTTGGCGACATCGTGGTGAACGCACATTGGAAGCATGTATTCGCCATCGCCATACTGGCGTATCACCCGGCGTGATGGTATGGGGTGGCATTGGTTACACGTCTCGGTCACCTCTTGTTCGCATTGACGGCACTTTGAACAGTGGACGTTACATTTCAGATGTGTTGCGACCCATGGCTCTACCCTTAATTCGATCCCTGCGAAACCCTACATTTCAGCAGGATAATGCACGACCGTATATTGCAGGTCCTGTACGGGCCTTTCTGGATACAGAAAATGTTCGACTGCTGCCCTGGCCAGCACATTCTTCAGATCTCTCACCAACTGAAAACGTCTGGTCAATGGTGGCCGAGCAACTGGCTCGTCACAATACGTCAGTCACTACTCTTGATGAACTTTGGTATCGTGTTGAAGCTGCATGGGCAGGTGTACCTGTACACACCATCCAAGGTCTGTCTGACTCAATGACCATTAGTATGAAGGTCGTTATTACGGCCAGAGGTGGTTGTTGTGGGTACTGACTTCTGAGGATCTATGCACCCAAAATGCGTGAAAATGTAGTCACATGTCAGTTCTAGTATAATCTATTTGTCCAATGAATACCAATTTATCATCTGCGTTTTCTCTTGATGTAGTAATTTTAATGGCTAGTAGTGTATTTTCTTCGTTTTATTTAATTCTGCGGCTTCTTCGCCGCTAGCAATGGCTATCGTGCTCTTTACTTCGGATTTAATCCGATCACCTATCATTTTATCTTTTTCTCTCAACCAGTCGTGGAATTATTTATTTATAGTCTCACTTTGCTCAGCTATTTTAGCACTAACAGTTGGATCTGATTCGGGAGGTAAATTATTTCCTACCTGTGCTAATTGCACAACGGATACTTCCATCTTCTTTTGCATCCTTTGCAGTAATTCTATCGTCTCTTCAATGGCTTTCTGTGTAGTTTGCACACCACTGACATCACCCAATAATTTAGTTACTGTTTCTGCCAGGTTTGTAGTTACCTTGTGCGTTGCTAAGACTTCTTTTGTAATTCTTTTGAAGCCAGCATTCAGTTTTGCTGCTAGTGCTTCATTACATTCTCTTTCTTTCACCACTTGCGTCTCATCACGTTCCATGTTTTGTTCTTCAATTTGCTTAATGAGCACTTTATCACGTTCTCTTTCTTTTGCAGCTTGCGCCTCATCGCTTTCATTCATCAAGTGCGCTGTTCTGTCGAATAAAGCTGCAAAAGGGTCTGCAACAGGTGTAGGGCTTTGTCCGGCATCCCCAGCAGATTGAGATCGCTCATTTATACCAACTGCTGTACAGCGTGTTTCAAAAAGAACTCTCTTGTTTTAATGTGTCCTAGAATCTGTACAAAGTGACGTACACTATTCTGGTTTGTGGTATTTGATTCATCATTTCTTCAAGTTTGTCTCCCTTGCAGTTGACAGACCTTGAGACCGTACCAGTGCTGCTTTTTCCTCTGCTCCCTCAGTTCAGTCCAGGCGTGCGTGCAGTACAGAGCAACTTAGCAACAACGTGTACTCTACAACAGAAAGTGCAGTGTCTTTCTTGGCTTATGAAAACTGGGTCAGTTATAAGAGTGTAACGTAATTTCACAAGCCAAATAACTCACTGTACTTTCTGTTGCGGAGTACTCATTGTTACTGAATTGCTCTACGCTGAACGCATGCCTGGACTGAACTGAGGGAATAGAGTTTAAAAAGAGCACGGGGTCAAAATGGTTCAAATGGCTCTGAGCACTATGGGACTTAACTTCTGAGGTCATCGGTCCCCTAGAGCTTAGAACTACTTAAACCTAACTAACCTAAGGACATCACACACATCCATGCCCGAGGCAGCATTCGAACCTGCGACCATAGCGGTCACGCGGTTCCAGACTGTAGCGCCTAGAACCGCTCGGCCACCCTGGCCGGCAAACAGCAATGGTGCCATCTCAAGGTCAAGCAGACCTGCCAACTGCAGGGGAGCCAAACTTGGAGAGCTGATGAATCAAACACCACACCTAGAACAGTGTATGTCAGTTTGTAGAGATTCTAGGACATATTTAAACTAAGGAGTTCGTTTTCAAACACAATGTACTGCCTGTCTCAATCCCAGCTGCTACCAGTCAGCTGCAACATTGCTATCATCCGCAATATCTTCATCAGTAGTTTGCTGTACAGGGTTCATGTTCGCAAATTTAGCAATTTTGGTCATTTCACAAACAATTATACCTAGATATGGGACCCTCCTTCAATCTAGCCTCAATAACCAATAAACGTTATAGACACAATAATGAAATTACCTAACTGGCAGAATAACAAGGTAACTTTAACAAAACGCATGCAAATTTATTTTCAGCTAGCGTGCAGCTTAATGATAGCTCTAATTCTACGCCGAAGTACAACAATAACTATTCTATGCTGACAACACAGTAAAATGATTCTACTGACCACGAAATGATACGTCTATGCAGGTCAAAATTACTGCAATATACTGCGATAGCAATGTGTAAGTGACAGTACCTTTTATGCAGAACAGCAGCAGGGAGGGGAGACGAATCTCATCATCTACGACAGGAATCTATTTTCTGTTTCAACAACTATTTCCTCAGTACTCCACAAAATAAATTGGTTCTTGAAAAATAAAAGAAAAAACAGATTAGTACATTCATGAATTTTAGTTCGCGCCCCATGTTGGGCCAGTTGAATCATTATTTTCTTCGAAAAAGGGAAATTTTTCTATATATTTTGTGTTGAGCTCATTAGTGGTTATCGAAAAATTAATTTTCACAAGAGGAAGTTAACTGGAGAGCCCTTAATTAAAAGAAACAGCCAAGTAAAAAAATGATGTTACGTTTAAATTATCACACGACAAATTTACAATTAAGAGAAAGAAAATTAATAATCCAAGATTTTGTCTAACCTGCTTTGATAGCGCTAAAGTGGACTAACGCACACATCCTTTGTTGGCTGTATGCCGATCACTAATATTACGCGTTATGCGCAGAAACTGCGTTTTCAGATCGGCTTAACAGATCTCAGGGACACACGAGTGGCTGCTACAAGTTCGAACATCAATGAAGTTCAGCAGCGGCCAGCAAACGATATGTCGGTAGTCTTGTAGTTCTCCTATCTGAAACATAGAAAGGCGAGCAGACAAGATTAACGTAATTGAAACACTGATAAACAATAACAATTATTCACAAATTGACCATTCTTTTAAATAGATGAATACTTTACACACTCTGAAAATATCTTTCAAGCACAATTGCCTGTTAGAGAGAGCGACAAGATCGGAGACATCAATAGAGAGCAGACCTCGGGAGAGAGATTTTGAGAGGGAGCGAGCCACACGCAGCTCGTGTTTAATGCAAGTTGACAACTAAAGGGAAATTTACTGTCATTTTTGCTCAGTCTCTTCTGGAAACCTCTTGCGTGGAAAAAGGTTCGAGAGACTTCGCTGCATTCCTTTCTGACATGACTGGTCGCACAAATGTTTGAATGTTGTCGCCACTTGCGCTGCGTCTGATGCACTGTTTGGTAATAAAAAACTACAATTGCCCTCTTTCTCTAGAAGGGAAAGCAGAAAGGAGGAAGGAGTGTACAGAGGGTCTATACAAGGGCGATGTACATGAGGACAATATTGTGGAAATGGAAGAGGATGTGAAATGGGAGAGATGATACTGCGTTAAGAGTTTGACAGAGCACTGAAAGACCTAAGTCGAAACAAGGCCCCGGGAGTAGACAACATTCCTTTAGAACTACTGACAGCCTTGGGAGAGCAAGTCCTGACAAAACTCTACCATCTGGTGAGCAAGATGTATGAGACAGGCAAAATACCCTCAGACTTCAAGAAGAATATAATAATTCCAATCCCAATGAAAGCAGGTGTTGACAGATGTGAAAATTACAAAACTATCAGTTTAATAAGTCACGGTTGCAAAATACTAACGCGAATTCTTTACAGACGAATGGAAAAACTGGTAGAAGCCGACCTCGGGGAAGATCAGTTTTGATTCCGTAGAAATGTTGGAACACGTGAGGCAATACTGACCCTACGACTTACCTTAGAAGATAGGTTAAGGAAAGGCAAATCTACGTTTCTAGCATTTATAGACTCAGAGAAAGCTTTTGACAATGTTGACTGGAATACTCTCTTTCAAATTCTGAAGGTGGCAGGGGTAAAATACAGGTAGCGAAAGGCTGTTTACAATTTGTACGGAAACTAGGTCTCAGTTATAAGAGTCAAGGGACATGAAAGGAAAGCAGTGATTGGGAAGGGAGTGAGACAGGGTTGAAAGGAGGATATGAGATGAACATTAACAAAACCAAAACGAGGATAATGGAATGTAGTCGAATTAATTCGGGTGATGCTGAGGGAATTAAATTAGAAAATGAGACACTTAAAGTAGTAAAGTAGTTTTGCTATTTCGGGAGCAAAATAACTGACGATGGTCGAAGTAGAGAGGATATAAAATGTAAACTGGCAATGGCAAGGAAAGCGTTTCGGAAGAAGAGAAATTTGTTGACATCGAGCATAGATTTAAGTGTCACGAAGTCGCTTCTGAAAGTATTTGTATGGAGTGTAGCCATGTATGGAAGTGAAACATGGACGATATATAGTTTGGACAAGAAGAGAATAAAAGCTTTCGAAATGTGGTTCTATAGGAGAATGCTGAAGATTAGATGGATAGATCACATAACTAATGAGGAAGTGTTGAATAGAATTGGGGAGAAGAGGATTGTGTGGCACAACTTGACTAGGAGAAGGGATCGGTTGGTAGGACATGTTCTGAGGCATCAAGGGATCACCAATTTAGTATTGGAGGGCAGCGTGGAGGGTAAAAATTGTAGAGGGAGACCAAGAGATGAATACACTAAGCAGATTCAGAAGGATGTAGGTTGCAGTAGGTACTGGGAGAAGAAGAAGCTTGCACAGGATCGAGTAGCATGGAGAGCTGTATGAAACCAGTCTCAGGACTGAAGACCACAGCAACAACATCTGTATGCTCTGTCACACTTAAGAAAAATTAATTACTATTTTACATTATAAGACAACTTAAAGACAATATACGGAATTAATACAAAAGCGCAACGTTTCTTATATAGGTTTACATAAATTACTTTAGTTTTTTTGCGCTTAAATTTATTTACATGTAAAAAGAATCATTTCGCAGTGTGATCCTTCATAATTTTATTTTCAATTATCAGGTGGCAAAATGCACATTTCGGTGCCGATGTGTAAAAGAAAGCGACCTCTGGTGGCACATGAAACTCAGTACAGGAATAAACGATTGCGGCGCAGCAGGAGACTCGCATCCCACGAGTAGTCGTTTGAGACAATAAAGTCGGTCATATAAAAGGGGCTGCCGGCGGACATCCGAGCATGGAGCTACAACGACACTGAGTCGTTGCCATAGAGATTTATGAAATTTGTTGAGGCAGATGCACGAAGGAACAGTACCAAGACAGCTGCTACTGGAAGGGATTTTTCGTTTCCTCTGCTGCAGTTTCTGTGCCCCAAAGCTGGCCAGTCGCCACTCGAGCATAGGTGAAGCCGCTACCCTGTTGTTAGCTAGTCCTGGATAGATAAAGGTTACTTCTGTGATCGCAGGATGCCGTCCGAGTTTTGCATATGGTTTCATTATACGCTTTTAACTGTGTAATGCTCGTGAAGGACGAAAATGTATCATCGACAGTGAAAAATGTCAATTGTATCGCATCTACATCTGCATATACACCAGACTCCTAAAACCATCTAACAGTGAAAGTGTGTGGTGGAGGCTACGTGTGACACTACTAACTGATCCCCCCTACCCTGTTCCACTCGCGAATGGCGCATGGGGAGAACAATAGTTGGTAAACCTCTGCATTAGCTGTAATTTTTCGAATTTTCACCTCATAGTAGTAGTGGGGCTAGGAGAGAGCAGGCACTTAACATATAGTTCTCCTTTCATTGGGAGGTCCTCAGCCTATCGTTCTGTTAAGTGGTTTTCCATGTCGCTGCACTTAACCCCCTCCATGTCGCTGCACTTAACCCCCTCCAACCCCTCCTCAAGAAGGAGGTTTTGGGGCATTTTGTTACTGTGGGTTGCCTACATCAGGGGCAGGTATGCACTCAGGGGCAAACCTATTATTCTCCTTTGATTGACAGGTACATAACCTATTGTTTCGTTAAGTACTTTTCCATGTCACCCCCATTTCCTTTTGATTGACAGGCACTTAACCTATTGTTCCCCTGCCCACGCCCACTCCCCCACCCCCAGCCCCCTCCCCCCTAACTGCTACAGGTACACTTTCAGGTCTGAGTTTTTGGAACAGGCCCCTCTCTCTTATCAATTTGATTGACTACTTTATTAAATTGATCAATTAGTTAACCTCTATGGTAGGAAAGTGCCACACCCCCCTGCCAGGCCTCCTGGTGGGAAGTTCAAATTCAAGACAATGCAACCTCTACTATCCTGAGAAAATGGTGGGACAAAGGGCACCTCCACTAACCTAAGTCATCCGTCCACCACCTCTTCCTAGGAATTGGTGGGAAATAGAGTCAGTTGATCGATCATTTGGAGGGTATTTGATTGTAGTGTAGGGAATATTGTTTCAACAATTTAGACATTGTGTGTAATATTGTTTATTTAAACAATTTAGGGGATTCAATGCATTGTATGGAATATATAGAAACTGGTGGAGAGGAAGGATCTCATAACAGAAATTTCCAGGATATATTGTTTATTTATAAAAAAAATCAGTTTGTGGGCGTTGGATTTCTCTTGCTCATCATTCCTTATTGTTTGGAAACACGTAGGTCTTGTAAGAAGTAATTACACGGACCAAACATGATGCATAACCTAATGTTTGGCACTGTACTCTGTGTGTCTTAACCTAATGTTTGGGCCTTTGTCAGCACTTAATGCCGTGCGAGATTAGCCAAGCTGTCTAAGGTGCTGCAGTCATGGACTGTGCAGCTGGTCCCGGCGAAGGTTCGAGTCCTCCCTCGGAATATGGAATCGATGGACTATAGTTTTAACAAAACACTGCTAATAAAAAACTCATCCCACCTCTCACCTCCCAACGCCATCGCCGCACCACCGCAGCCACAGCCTCCACCGTTAGCTACGATCGAAAGGAAGCCAATGTGAGCCATCACTCTCACACCGCTGCAGGTGAAAGTTGGATCTATTTTCGTTTATACAGTCATGATTCTTCAAGTGTTATACTGACGTCACAGAATTCCAAGGCGTGCTCACGCTGGTGCCATATGCGATGACACATAGCTGTGGTATGGTCCAGGACCGAGAGAGATGTTCCAGTGATTTTTAGAATAGCACAGGGTGCATTGTTCCTCACGCAACATGAGAGACGCATCTAGCAGTGCATCACCTCCCAGCGTGACTGATGCAATGCCATGAAATGCGTGCGGGTAGCTACAAACCCTCGCAAGCACATCTAACAAGGTTCTCAATCACATACTGATGTCACATGACTATGTAAAAATAAGAATCGAGGTGACCTCGCGGAAATTGTATAGTGTCACAGAAACAGTTAACGCTCGCTCAGCTTGTATGCACGGAATTTCTTACCCAGCAGAATCTGTTTACGAAAATAGCCCAGAATAACGTCGAATGCAGTCTTCCTCACCGACCTAACATGGTACCCCGTCCATCATGTGTTACCCTTCCTGTTTTCAACATACACAACTGCCCCCTCCACTATGTAGAGGCTCCTATATCCCAGCACAAAGGATGTGAATGAATCGAGCATTATGATTGGCTCTTATCGAATTTACCCGCCGAATTACTGATGCTGCCGGTATTGAAGCACCATCCGCCTTTTCTTTCTTTCTGCAGACGAGACTTTCAGCAGTTATTTTACACAGATCGCCATATTGCACTGGCAATTAAATGTTACAAACTACTATACATATCATCAAATACGGAAAGACCCTTACTTGTTTACACTGCTCTCCCACCAAGAACAGGAGCTTGAATATTAGAACATGAAACTGACCTGCAACCCATCAATATATCTCACAAAATAAGCAACAAACGAAAAAACTACAAAGAACGAAACTCATCTAGCTTGAAGGGGGAAACCAGATGGCGCTATGGTTGGCCCGCTAGATGGCGCTACCAAAGGTCAAATGGATATCAACTGCGTTTTTTAAAATAGGAATCCTCATTCTTTATTACATATTCGTGTAGTACGTAAAGAAATATGAATTTTTAGTTGGACCACTTTTTTCGCTTTGTGATAGATGACGCTGTAATAGTCACTAATGTATAAGAATGTGGTATCACGTAACATTCCGCCAGTGCGGACGGTATTTGCTTTGTGATACATTATCCATGTTAAAAAGGACCGTTTACCAAATGGTGCGAAATTCAGTATAGGCGCAGTTGGGCCATGAAGTCTGGGGCCACTGGCAGTGTGTGGTAATAGTTGGCAGTCAGCAGGAAAGGCAGAGTAAACATGGCATGGAGCTGTAGTCGCGTATTGCATGTACGATTTGTATGGATTGAAGCAAGAGCAAGACAAGGAACTGCAACATCGCTTCAAGTAATTGCTATGTACCAGGCAAGGCAGTAGGCCAGAGCCGGGAGTGGTGATGCGAAAGTGCCTGAAGGAGGGCAGTGACAACAGTCTGCAGCTGGTCCAGGACGGGCCGTGTTCGCTTCCCACCTCGCATACCAGGGTGTGGGTGAGGCATATGCTGCGGGAGGCGCAGCAGCACTGCAGCAGCACTGGAGATGACACCAGGTGTTGCCATCTGGCAAGCACCACTAGTGGCAAGTTGCAGCACGACATCCAGGAGGGCGCATCCTGCCTCGGGCATGGATGTTTGTGACGTCCTTAGGTTGGTTAGGTTTAAGAAGTTCTATGTTCTAGGGGACTGATGACCTCAGAAGTTAAGCCTCATAGTGCTCAGAGCCATTTGAACCATTTTTTTAAGATTTGGAAGTCTGTACATTTCTCAACATTGAAAGCAAGTTGCCTCCACAGTTACACAACAAATAAATACAGCACAAACACCTCACATTTTGGCATACCTGTGTACTTATTTATTGATCAGTTTGATATTTTGCCAGTGACTTTATTTAAATTGCAACTGATAATACAAGATCATGGTAACTGAAGAACTGGTCAGCCGATTGTGTTAGCTGACACCATCTTTGTAAAAGAATGCCAAAAGATGCTAATGACAAGAAGGTTTAAATAATTACTTAGCAATACTTAAAGACACTTAGTTGTCATTTATCGTGAGCGCACTTGGCATAAGGATAGTTGCTTATTTATTTATGGGGAAACCTTTATTTACATTTATTGTGAATGGTCCATGTGACTCAATGTTCATAATATATCTGTATTTAAATGTTGTTGCAGCCCATTAGTTTAGTCTGTAGAGTGGTCGAGTTAAATGATGTCTGTAGAATGTAAAAACGATGTATTTTTGTGGGGACCGCCTTCAGCCAATAGAAAGGCACATAGTGGTGGAACACCACGGGAGTCAAGTGGAGACTAGGACTTTTTCGAGTGAAGGCCTCAAGGGAGCGATTATGAACACTTTTCCTTTTGTTCTTGAAGAAGGCATGCCTGCCTGTGATATAATGCTTTTTTTCAGACGTGTGAATGATAGATTGTGCGCAGTGAACGGCCGCTACGAGACTTTAACTATTACGTTACGTCTCGAAGAAGATCACTTGGATGTGCATTCTGTGGTATCGGGCGAAATTTGATCGAGTGGGTGACAATTTTGAGCGTGAACAGCTGCTACCATACTTCTAACTTCTGAAGGAACTTTATATTTAGAGAGGTCTGAACTTGCTCCAGTGTACGATTCTAACTTTTTCCGCTTGTATTACGTAATTGAAGATAGCCAGAGTATGTGTTACTGTTCTTTGTATTGCGTGAATTTATGAATCATCGTATTGAACTTTGAACTGGTTTGAGATGGTGAACAAGTCGTATATTTTGACCACGAAATGGACGGTTTTCGCGTATCTTTGATGATAACCTAGTTTCGGAATTTTGCTGTCATTCTAGTAACGCTCTCAACATAACTTTACTTCATTTGATACCAGTATTTTCCGTTTGTATGTCAACTGAATGGCGTACGACTACTTCCTGCTTATCTGAGATGTCCTTTCTTGTTCAACACAATTCTGTTTCGTATGCATCAATTGCAGACATTAGAATAGAACCCATGTAATCAGGTTATTCATTTAGCTTTCATTCTGTTTTTTTGTGTATTTCATTACCTAACAATTCTAACCATTGCAGACTGTTTGACTGCAGCCAAATGTTTATTATTTACAACGAAATAGGTGCGGGGCATAAAAGCAGACGTGGCGTGGCCCGACCCTACGGCTATATCGAGCTAATGTTTCTAAACAGAGGCGTGGGTAGCCCAAGTACCTAAAGAACGAGCAGCTGCAGGTAAATACACGACTGGTTTGCTCCTATGGGACGTAGTTTGGAAGAGCAATTACACAAGCACTAACCGTTAGGTACCATCCCAGCTTGTTGGCATGGTTCGACATACCGCATTACATTTGAGTGCAAAATATGTTCTAAGATTCTATAACAAATGGATGTGAAGCATGTTATTGACAACATGAAAAGTAGCAATACATTATTACTCTGTAACGGTCCTACTGAGGCCTTGCTTAGAAAATATGCCTGAACAACCTTGTAAAAGTTTGTCGATGGAGTTCGGCATTATATGGCCAGGAATATGACTGACTGTGGTAGCACGACAAGAGTTTCCAATTTTAACTCTGGTACTGTATATGAACATCTAAGGATATTGTTTTCTTAAGCCATGCACAGAAGAGGACGTATCTTGCATCACAAGTGGTGCAATACTAGGGTACAACTTCCTGCTAACACTGAGAATTCTAGCTACTGTACAAATTTCCAGAAGCCTAATGTTTTCATTCAGAATACCTGTAATCATGACATCCTCAGTTACTTCTGAAACTTGTGATGCAATTTATCAGTGCCTGAGGAAATCAAACATGAAGGGAAATTAATTTTGTTAAATTTCTTCAGAACATGACTAAAATAATGTAATGTAGTGACACATTTAGCCTCAAGCAACACATTTAGGTAAGTTGAGTGGGGATGTCATTCTGGATGCCTCCGTCACAACGTTTTGATTCAATGATAGATTTCATTCGTTATGTTTAGTTAATGTCAAACGCCTAATATTCCATTTATTCAGCATAGTTCACTAGAAATAGCAATGAATTCTTTAAGGTGCCGTCCTTAACAATTTCCCAAAAATGTTTTGCGGAAGGATATATATCTGATCCACCCTTGGCTATGCCAATATGGAGCCACTATCACATATTTTCAATAGTTTGACAATTACAATCAAGATGTAGCCCTACACTGTGAAAATTTATGTTAAGAATTGAACCTTACAATTTATAGGCCCTAACTACTCCTCCACTATTTGAGGAATTTTCACACAAAATCAGTGCATGTTATAACTTGCTGAAAAAGAAAGAGGATACAAAACAATGTGTTATCACTCCAGGAGATTGGCAGAAAAATAATCTAGGTGACATAGCAAGATTAGGTCAACACAAGTCAGTTAAAAATAGGAAAGTGGCAGACACTCTTCAGGAATATTTACTGGGTATGTTCAATGGAAGAGGGAATCTGTAATGATGCAGTGCCAAATCTTCAAAATAGCTAATGTAAATTGTGACAGAAAAGTTAATATGATACGCATTCATAAATTAACTCCGTTGGTATAGCAATAAATTTAGTAATTTGAAATTGCTTTAATTGAATTTCACATTCAAGATAATGCACTACATTTAACTTGTATTTTATGTATGTTAAACCACTGAAGTCTAATGAAAATAAATAAACAGTCTTGTTAGTGATTATTGCCTAAGTCTTCTTCTTACACTTTACAAAATATGTTAAATATCTCTCTCTTAGCTTTAATCATAAGAGCTACGCATTTTATTTCCACTTCAATGTGGACTGCTTGATGATGATGGTGACGATGATGATGACGCTATTTCAAATGGCTAGACATCTTGTGGAACATCGCATCCCTCTTTAGTTATGAACCCATCAGTACCATCAACGGAAGAGTTTGGAATCTCACTGACATGACAGTCATCCTCAAATATAATAATATCAATTGTACACAGCTTGCAGTTTGTGCTTTATAATTTTTGTGATTGGATATTTATGGCCAATAAGAGACACTGTGCATGATCATAATGCACGACCTGAGGGTCACAAAGTGTTTTATTTAAAGTTCCGTGGGGAAAAAACGACGTCAGTAGGTGAGAACTAACAAGTAGATACAACAAACAACTGAACTGTTCGGGGACACTGCATAAATATTTGTGTAACGTATCCTGTGGAACGCGCTACGACAAACCCTGGGTATGGTCTCAGTTTTTTCACCTGCTGTGCTGATCACAGCAGAAACTGAACGTGAAAAAATTATTTAGCGTGGCATTAGTGATTTTAGTGTAGTGTGAATTCTGTGGTGCAAATCCCTTTCCTTGTCTGAACGTAGTCACCCAAAAACAAAAGTTTCTTAGAGTACCACACCACGCTCATACATATCCGCAGATCACATTCAACTCTTCGTCGAAGCAATTATTTTACTAAGTTCCGACACAAAAGTTGTATGTAAGCTTTTCATCTACGCTTTTCACCATGAGACGAAAACCTAAGCTCCTTCAATGAATCAACTATTTTGTCGAGTAAGTATTTCCTGTCGCGTTTGTTGTGATATGTTGGTGATTTTGTGTCATGAAGACATGTTTCGCGTCTGTATGCCTCAATAAGAATGAGTATAGTTTCCTTAGACCACTACATTATCACACAGTGCACTTCCGATAACGAAAAGAAGCAGTTATATGACTGCGAGGTGTTTGTTCTTTCGGATGCGTTCGAACAAATAGTCACCACGCATTCATATATCCGATTCACCTAGATGGGCAACGAGCCCACAACCTTCAGTTCAGATGCACATCTGTGTCCAAACTCCTGAGCGAATCTAAAATTAGCGAGCGTGGAGAAAGTGGACATGGATAGGTAGCGCTGGATGGGAATGTTAATCGGCCAGGGAGCGTACCGAGGTAGATCACGCGAATATAGAAGACTTTCGACACCGTTCCTCACAAGCGTCTTCTAACAAAACTGCGTACCTACGGAATATCGCCTCAGTTGTGCAACTGAATTCGTGATTTCCTGTCAGAATGGTCACAGTTCGTAGTAATAGACGGAAAGTCATCGACTAAAACAGAATTAATATCCGACATTCCCCAAGGAAGTGTTATATGCCCTCTGTTGTTCCTAATCTATCTTAACGACATAGGAGACAATCTGAGTAGCCCTCTCAGATTGTTTGTAGATGATACTGTCTTTTACTGTCTTGTGAAGCCATCAGATGATCAAAACTACTTGCAAAATGATTTAGATAAGATATCCGTATCGTGCGAAAAGTCGCAATTGACGCTGAATAAGGGAAAGTGTGAAATTATTCACATGAGTACTAAAAGAAATCAGCTAAATTTCGATTACGCGAAAAGTCACTCAAATCTGAAGGCTGTAAATTAAACTAAATACTTAGGGATTACAATTACAAATAACCTAAACTGGAACGATCACATAGATAATATTGTGGGTAGAGCAAACCAAAGACTCCGATTCATTGGCTGAATACTTAGAAGGTGCAACAGGTCTACTAAAGAGACTGCTTACACCACGCTTGTCCGCCCTATTCTGGTGTACTGCTGTGCAGTGTGGGATCCGCATCAGGTGGGACTGACGGATGATATCGAAAAAGTACAAAGAAGGGTAGCTCGTTTTGTATTATAGCGAAATATGGGATATAGCATCAGAGGCATGATACGCGAATTAGGGTGGCAACCATTAAAACAAAGGCGTTTTTCGTTGCGGCGGGATCTTCTCATGAAATTTTAATCACCAGTTTTCTCCTCCGATAGCGAAAACGTTCTGTTGACACCCACCTACATAGGGAGAAATGATTATCACGATAAAATAAGAGAAATCAGGGCTCGCACAGAAAAATTTAAGTGCTAGTTTTTCCCGCGTGACGTTCGAGAGTGCAACGGTAGAGAGACTGCTTGAAGGTAGTTTATTGAACCCTCTGCCAGGCACTTTATTGTGAATAGCAGAGTAATCACGACGTAGATGTAGATTTGCAACAAACGCTGTGTCCGAATGGAGCAGTGGTTAACGCAACTGCTTAGGAAGCAGGAGCTCCTGGGTTCGAGTCTCTGTACGGCCCACATTTTCACTTGTTGCCTCTGATACCGCATTAATTCGCGATGTGCCTGATACCATCAGTTGCTTTCCTTTTATTCCCTTTCTCCCCTCGCCCACCTTCAGTTTTCATATAAACAAACGGATCTATACAATCAAATAACAGCCATGTGGCTTGGAATATAGTTTCATTCGATTGTATGCCATTTACTAGCAATGCAATGGCACGTCACCTTACGTTCACTAAAACGTATTGGGCTTTACTGTTCACAAGAACCAATTCACTCGCTACGCCAGTCGTGGTGCAAGAAAGTCTACAGCTACATCCGCATCAATACTCTGTGAACCACTGTTAAGTGCATGATAGAGGGTATGTGCCACTGTACCACTTGTTAGAGCTTTTTCCCGTTCCATACACATATGTAGCACAGGAAACCGTCTGTTTAAATGCCTCTTTGCATCCTGTAATTGATCTAATCTTATTCTCACTATCCTTATGGGAGCGATATTTCGGGGGTTGTAGTATATTCCTACAGTCATCATTTAATGTCAGTTCTTGAAAATTGTCAGCATACTTCCTTAGGACAGTTTCTATCCATCTTTAAGAGTGTGCATGCTCTGTTCTCTCAAATTCTGAGTGATACTCTCCGGCGGGCCAAACAAACCTGTGACCATTCGTGCTGCCTTTCTCTGAATAGGTTCAGCACCCTCTGCAAGTCCTACTTGGTGCGGGTCCGACATACTTCAACAATATTCTAGGATGGGTTGCACGAGTAATTTGTAAGCAGTCTCATCTATAGGCTGACTGCATTTTCCTACTATTTCACCTGTAGCCCGACGGCTGCTACCTGCTTTACCAACAACTTAATCTGTACGATAGTCCCACTTCACATCCCTATGGTACACCCAAGTGTTTGTGTTACTGGGTTATTACAAATGATTGAAGCGATTTCACAGCTCTACAATAACTTTATTATTTGAGATATTTTCACAATGCTTTGCACACACATACAAAAATTCAAAAAGTTTTTTTAGGCATTCACAAATGTTCGATATGTGCCCCTTTAGTGATTCGGCAGACATCAAGCCGATAATCAAGTTCCTCCCACACTCGGCGCAGCATGTCCCCATCAATGAGTTCGAAAGCATCGTTGATGCGAGCTCGCAGTTCTGGTACGTTTCTTGGTAGAGGAGGTTTAAACACTGAATCTTTCACATAACCCCACAGAAAGAAATCGCATGGGGTTAAGTCGGGAGAGCGTGGAGGCCGTGACATGAAATGCTGATCATGATCTCCACCACGACCGATCCATCGGTTTTCCAATCTCCTGTTTAAGAAACGCCGAACATCATGATGGAAGTGCGGTGGAGCGCCATCCTGTTGAAAGATGAAGTCGGCGCTGTCGGTCTCCAGTTGTGGCGTGAGTCAATTTTCCAGCATGTCCAGATACACGTGTCCTGTAACGTTTTTTTCACAGAAGAAAAAGGGGCCGTAAACTTTAAACCGTGAGATTGCACAAAACACGTTAACTTTTAGTGAATTCCGAATTTGCTGCACGAATGCGTGAGGATTCTCTACCTCCCAGATTCGCACATTGTGTCTGTTCACGTCATCATTAAGAAAAAACGTTGCTTCATCACTGAAAACAAGTTTCGCACTGAACGCATCCTCTTCCATGAGCTGTTGCAACCGCGCCGAAAATTCAAAGCGTTTGACTTTGTCAACGGGTGTCATGGCTTGTAGCAATTGTAAACGGTAAGCCTTCTGCTTTAGCCTTTTCCATAAGACTTTCCAAACCGTCGGCTGTGGTACGTTTAGCTCCCTGCTTGCTTTATTCGTCGACTTCCGCGGGCTACGCGTGAAACTTGCCCGCACGCGTTCAACCGTTTCTTCGCTCACTGCAGGCCGACCCGTTGATTTCCCCTTAAAGAGGCATCCAGAAGCTTTAAACTGCGCATACCATCGCCGAATGGAGTTAGCAGTTGGTGGATCTTTGTTGAACTTCGTCCTGAAGTGTCGTTGCACTGTTATGACTGACTGATGTGAGTGCATTTCAAGCACGACATACGCTTTCTCGGCTCCTGTCGCCATTTTGTCTCACTGCGCTCTCGAGCGCTCTGACGGCAGAAACCAGAAGTGCGGCTTCAGCCGAACAAAACTTTATGAGTATTTCTACGTATCTGTAGTGTGTCGTGACCATATGTCAATGAATGGAGCTACAGTGAATTTATGAAATCGCTTCAATCATTTGTAATAGCCCTGTAGTTTACAGATTCCGGCTGTGACTCGCTAGTATTATATTCATAGGATACTATGCTTTTTCGTTTTGTGAAATGCACAGTTTTACATTTTTGAGCATCTAAAGTAAGCTGCGAATCATTGCACCACTTTGAAGTATCATCAAGATCTGACTATTAATAGTATCCATAAGGTCATTAATGTAGAACATGAATAGCAAGGGGTTGGCTGATTGGGGACCAAACAGTGAGATCATGGGTCCCATCGAATTAGGGAATGATTGGGAAGGAAGTCGGCTGCGCATTTTCAAAGGATCCACCCCGCAATTTGCCTGAGGTGATTTAGGGAAATAACGGAAAACTTAAATCAGGATGGCCGGAACGCGGGTGTGAACCGTCGTCCTCCCGAATGCGAGTCCAGTGTACTAACCACTGCGCCACCTCGTTCAGTTATAGGAAGGTACCCAACACACTTTCTTGGTATACACCCGAAGTCCTCCCTAGCAATAAATCCTCAATCCAGTCACCTATTTCGTCTGATATCCCATATACAGGGTGGTCCATTGATAGTGACCGGGCCAAATATCTCACGAAATAAGCGTCAATCGAAAAAACTAAAAAGAACGAAACTTGTCTAGCTTGAAGGGAGAAACCAGATGGCGCTATGGTTGGCCCGCTAGATAACGCTGCCATAGGTCAAACGGATATCAACTGCATTTTTCTAAATAGGAACCCCAATCTTTTATTAGATATTCGTGTAGTACGTAAAGAAATATGAATGTTTTAGTTGGACCACTTTTTTCACTTTGCGATAGATGGCGCTCTAATAGTCACAAACGTATAAGTACGTGGTATCACGTAACATTCCGCCAGTCCGGACGGTATTTGCTTCGCTATACATTGCCCGTGTTAAAATGGACCGTTTACCGATTGCGGAAAAGATCGATATCGTGTTGATGTATGGCTATTGTGATCAAAATGCCCAACGGGTAAGTGCTATGTATGCTGCTCGGTATCCTGGACGACATCATCCAAGTGTCCGGACCGTTCGCCGGATAGTTACGTTATTTAAGGAGACAGGAAGTTTTCAGCCACATGTGAAACGTCAACCACGACCTGCAACAAACGATGGTGCCCAAGTAGGTGTTTTAACTGCTGTCGCGGCTAATCCGTACATCAGAAGCAGAAAAATTTTGCGAGAATCGGGAATCTCAAAAACGTCAGTGTTCAGAATGCTACACCAACATCGATTGCTCCCGTACCATATTTCTATGCACCAGGAATTGCATGGCGACGACTTTGAACGCCATGTACAGTTCTGCCATTGGGTACAACAGAAATTACGGGACAATGGCAGATTTTTTGAACGCGTTCTATTTACCGACGAAGCGCCATTCACCAACAGCGGTAACGTAAACCGGCGTAATATGCAGTATTGGGCTACGGAAAATCCACGATGGCTGCGACAAGTGGAATATCAGCGGCTTTGGCGGATTAATGTATGGTGCAGCATTATGGGAGGAAGGATAATTGGCCCCCATTTCATCGATGTCAATCTAAATGGTGCAATGTATGCTGATTTCCTACCTAATGTTCTACCGATGTTACTATAAAATGTTCCACTGCATGACAGAATGGCGATTTACTTCCAACATGATGGACGTCCGGCACATAGCTCGCGTGCGGTTGAAGCGGTATTGAATAGAATATTTCATGACAGGTGGATTTGTCGTCGAAGCACCATACCGTTGCCCGCACGTTCACCGGATCTGACGTCCCCGTATTTCTTTCTGTGGGGAAAGTCGACGGATATTTGCTATCGTGATCCACCTACAACGCCTGACAACATGCGTCAGTGCATTGTCAATGCATGTGCGAACATTACGGAAGGCGAACTACTCGCTGTTGAGAGGAATGTCGTTACACGTATTGCCAAATGCATTGAGGTTGACGGACATTATTTTAAGCATTTATTGCATTAATGTGGTGTTTACAGGTAATCACGCTGCAACAGCATGCGTTCTCAGAAATGACAAGTTCACAAAGGTACATGCATCACATTGGAGCAACCGAAATAAAATGTTCAAACGTACATACATTCTGTATTTTAATTTAAAAAATCTACCTGTTACCAACTGATGGTCTAAAATTGTGAGCCATATGTTTGCGACTATTACAGCGCCATCTATCACAAAGCGAAAAAAGTTGTCCAACTAAAACATGAATATGTAATGAAAATGGGGATTCCTATTTAAAAAAACGCAGTTGATACCCGTTTGACCTATGGCAGGGCTATCTAGCGGGTCAGCCATAGCGCCATCTGGTTTCCCCCTTCAAGCTAGACGAGTTACGTTCTTTGTAGTTTTGTCGTTTGACGCTTATTTAGTGTGATATTTGGCCCAGTCACGATCAATGGACCACCCTGTATATCGGTGATAAGCTTAGATGTGGTAGTGAGTCAAGCCCTTTTCGGTAATCGTGAAATACTGCATCTAACTGACTCCTGATCCATGACTTTCAGGATGTCATGTGAGAAGTTGGGTTCCACATGATCTATGTTTTCAAAATCCACGTCAGTTGACATGGACGACGTCGTTCTTTTCGAAATAACTCGTTATGTTTAAGCTCAGAATATGTTCTAATATTCTGCAAGAAATGGATGTCGAGGTTACTGGACGGTAGTTTTCTGGTTTACTTCTGCTACACTTGTTGTAGACAGGTG
Organism: Schistocerca americana; assembly: GCF_021461395.2. Taxonomy (NCBI): domain Eukaryota; kingdom Metazoa; phylum Arthropoda; class Insecta; order Orthoptera; family Acrididae; genus Schistocerca; species Schistocerca americana. Next base: position 126,850,351 of record NC_060122.1, on the reverse strand, counting down.
TGACATGTGTTTTCTTCCAACAGTTGGGCACAAATTTTTGTATGAGGGATCTGCAATACATTATAGTCAACAGCCGCAAACTGGGTGTAGAACCTAATAGCGATTCAGTCAGGCCCTGGGCCTTTGTTCGGTGTTAACGGTTTCAGTTGTTTGTCAACGCCACTGCCACTAATATTTCTATTTCACTCATCTTTTCAATGGTCCGATAGTTAAGTTGGGGTATTACTCCTGTGTTTTCTTTCGTAAAGGAACATGTGGAAACAGTTAAACATTTCTACGTTTGCTTTGCTGCTCTCAGTTTCAGTTCCAATCTCATTCATGAATGACTGGACACTAACTTTGGTGTCACTCACAGCCTTTGTATGTGACCAGAATTTCTTTGTGTTTTGTTAAAGATCACTTGACATTACTCTGCTACGGAAGTCACTGAAGGCTTCATGCATTGGTCTCTTGACAGCCGAACTCGTTTTATTCAGCATCTTCCTGTCTATTGCCCTAACCTTAGTTTTATATCTATTACGTAGTAGTCTCGCTTTCTCTAGAAGGTTCTTTACAGTTACAAGAGGATCTCTCCCATTACGAACTGTTCTACTGTGTACATATGTATCCAGTACATAATCAACTATTCTTTTAAACTTGGGCCATATTTCCTCTACTTGCTTCTGACCTGAGAAAAATGTTTAAAGGTCCTCACTGAGGTATGAAACTGTTGTTTCTCTGTTTAGTTTGCTCAACATTAAGAATCTTTCTGCTTGTTTCAACTGCTTTTCGAGTTTTGGTCCATATTGGTGCCATAACTGCCTCATGGTCACTGACAGCAATTTCAATGCGGACTTCCCCGAAGCGATCAGGTCCGCTTGTTGCCATTGGATCTAACATATTTCCACCATGGATGGGGTTTCGAACAACCTATTCCAGGTAGTATTCAGAGAAGGCGTTTAGTAACGTTCCACTGGATACCTTGTCACGCCCTCCACTGATAAAACTATAATCATCCCAATTGATTGTTGGATTTTTAAAGTCTCCTCCAATGGTTACAGTGTTAGGGAACTAGTGAACTCATGTTTCCCCTCAAGTTTTCGGTTACATCAGGAGGAGAATCTGGTGGTCAGTAGAAAGACCCTGTAACACCATAGCTCTAATGCTCTACTGATTTATTTTGCTTTTGTTTCATTTAATGTTACATCGCTGAGCTTCTGTAAATGTGTGTGATTGAATCGATAACATAAAACTGTATATTTCTTTCTTTGCACAAACTTTGACGTCATGTTTTGGTTCAATGCAAAGTAGTGCATCCGCAATTTATATTCTTTGTCCCATTTGGAGGGAACAAAACTTACTGTATATGATTGTAATTTTGTGTGAATAATTTTTGGTAGAAACGTCAATATGTGCAAATGTTCTGTTTTATTTAATGTATTTGGTTGCTGTTATGTAAACTGCTGATCCTCACTTAGGGTTCTTAGTTAGTTTGTATGTAAAAGGTAGTGTGGTTCCCCTCGGGAACGGAACTGTGTAACGCGCGCAAATTGTGGTTGGCCTAGGTGTAGAAACGGTGGAACTGATAGTCAGTCGGAGGCGAGCTATGAGTCGGGGACGAGCCACCGGTTGGAGACGAGCTACGAGTCCGTGCACTGCCATGTAAAAGATGCATATTGTGCTGGTTCCGAGAGAGGCTTTTCCTGCTACTTTCCAATGCCTCGGATGGATGGATAAATAGCTGGAACTATTCCGGAATTTGTATCTATCATCGCCACCAAGAAATGACAGAGTCCAGCAATTCTGTCTGCGAATCCACCTACCAACGTGCAGTTGCCACCACATTGGGCAATCATTGCATCGTAATGCTATAATGATGTACAGTGAAGGATCAGCTTAATGGAAGTGTTATTGTGCTCAAATATAAGGTAATTTACATCTGAATTTATGTACCTACCTTGATTTTTCTCCTTATCGTAACACCTCTCAGGTTCCTCCCCGTTTGAATTAAAGTAATATCCGAGTGTCCTTACTAAAAGAAATTAAAGCCTAGAGTTTTGCTAATTAACGCCTCTTGAACTTAGTAAAAAGAAAGTTAAAGTTAATGTGGCAAGAGAGTGAGGAGTGAGTTAAAGTAAATGTTATTTGCTGAAAATAATTTTTCTATTAAAACTGCTATTTAAAGTGCTGTTGCTAACTTCAAAATTAAAAGTTCTTAAGACTGAGGCTTATAAAACAAATGATCACATTGTTGTCTGTAGTAAATTCTAAAAGGTGAGTCAGTTTCTTGCAATTTGGTCAGTATTGTGTTTCGCTGTAGTAAAAGTGAGAAAGCTGCAGTTGTGAAACGTTATATACTCATGTTTGCTAAGTGTTTGTGTATCTTGTGTATTAGAAGTGCATATTAATAGTAATGTTATAAAGACCATTCACTTTATGTAAGCCTGAAAGTAAGAGGGTGTTTCGGTATCTCTTATAATTTTGCAAATAGTTTGTGCTGCTCCAGTTGTTAGCTTCAATCTTAAAACATATGTGTGTCAGAGTTCATTGCACTCGCGTGTGGCCAAGTCTAGGTTGTGTTTGTCCGTTATAGTTACTTATACCTACTTTCTTAAACGAGAATGTTAATCATTCTCTTGCCTAGTTAGGCTGGCGACCGTTATCTTTATACGTTAAACAGTGCAGATAGGCAAAAATCTTGTTTGTTACCGTTCGAATATTTACGTAATTCTGACTTTCATTTCCGATAAGCCACCTCAGTTAGGTACAACACGGTCAACATAACAAGATTCTTCTCAGAGGGTAACACTGCTCTGTTGCTTTGTGCCATAGTTGCTTTGACAAAATAGTTTCATGTCACAACCTGTTTCTAGCATTGAGGTTATGGTACAGTAGGAGCAGACGGGAGTGTTATAACCCTATTATAATTTTTTGCCCATCCATGATACTGAGTCTTGCCAAAACCTTCTCACACGCAGCTTCAGTTTCTGTCTCAGTGGATTTGAGTTTCTTGTCTACTGTGTGCTTGAATTCCGGTATACTCTTAAATTTTCCCCAACAATTTCACTACTGTCAACTTCATGTTTTAGCCAGCTTTCTGTGCCTAATATTGCGTAAGCTTCAATGTTTCTTAGTAGTGTTTCGAACTCTGGCACTTTGTTACGAATGCTTCGGCAGTTAACCTCTGGGATTTTGATATTTTCGCCTGCGGGAGGCATTTCTTCTGACCTTTCACTGATACTTTTGAGTTTTCCACAGTTATTGTTATCGGGAATGGATGGAGACTCGCCTAATCTAAAAAGTCGTTATATGCACCCAGGTACAGCCAGCTACTTGGGTGGCTGTCTCTGATGTGTAGTGCACTCCTGACGTACTTAGGGGGACCCTACAACTCTCAACCCTATTGTGAAAGTGTAGGAAGTCATAGTCTAGCTTGTCACAGGACCATGGGGTTTCTGGGCCAAGCCTTCCAGTCGACTAAGAACCTGTGTGCCATTATCTGTTCTGGGGGACGATGTTGCAGATTGTGAACTTCGAAGAAACTCCGTGAGAAAAGCTAGTATTCTCAAGCCTCTATGCTAGTCACTGGAATGAACCAAGGATGACCTCGAAATCCACACAACAGACATCTTTTGTTCCATTACGCGCCATAATCTGTAGTTGGTTGCACCATGTTAACTCGATGGCTGCTGGAATAGCCTCTTCAACATGCTGAATGAGGCCTCCGTTCATATACATTGAATGTACTTGATGTTTTCATCCTTTGCTGCAATTTCCTTAAGGGGTGCCAGTGTTCACCGTAGGTATGAAATGCTGATGATTAATGGAGCTTTACCTTTTTGTATCTGCCTCCTCTTCATACAGGGCAAAACAGGTTTTCCCAACACAGGTGAACCGAGTCCCACTGGCTCAGTTTCCCTTTCAATGAAAGGCGGCACTTCGCTTGTTAGAGGGGTCGTTATAGCACCCCGAGTCCTCCCCGTCTACTCTGCACAGGACGCGTAGACCCATGCCACTCCCAGTGAAGTAAACAGGTATTTATGTGGCTTCTGTTTCCTGGAGGAGAGACCGTTTCCACAGGAGAGGATAGTATTTGAGGTATCTTTGGTACCTCTGGTATACAACTCTTAGTGGTACTGCCAACACACCTGTTAACAACAGCTTCCAGTCGCTTGACAGTAGTAACTAACTCATCCCTGTCTGAAAACTGCGAAAGCATTGGGGTTGCATGATGCCTGGTGAAATACTGGGTGATCAAAAAATCAGTATAAATTTGAAAACTTAATAAACCACGGATAATGTAGATAGAGAGGTAAAAATTTACACACATGCTTGGAATTGTATGGAGTTTTATTAGAACAAAAAAAAAAAAAAAAGTTCACAAACTGTCCGATAGTTGCGCGTCGTTTGCTGATGATCGTCACTTTCGTCATGCTTGGCCTCCCAAGTCCCCAGACCTTAGTCCGTGCGATTATTGGCTTTGGGGTTACCTGAAGTCGCAAGTGTATCGTGATCGACCGACATCTCTAGGGATGCTGAAAGACGACATCCGAAGCCACTGCCTCACCATAACTCCGGACATGCTTTACAGTGCTATTTACAACACTATTCCTCGACTACAGCTATTGTTAAGGAATGGTGGTCGACATACTGAGCATTTCCTGTAAAGAAAATCATCTTTGCTTTGTCTTACTTTGTTATGCTAACTATTGCTATTCTGATCAGATGAAGCGCCATATGTCGGACGTTTTTTGAACTTTTGTTTTTTTTTTGGGTTCTAATAAAACCCCATGCCATTCCAAGCATATGTGTCAATTTGTACCTCTCTATCTACATTATTCCGTGATTTATTCAGTTTTCAAATTATTACTGACTTTTTGGTCACCCGTTATTTGACAGATCGGTAAACTTCTAGCAGTAGTGAACACCAACAGATCCTGAGGAAGATCCCAGCAGAGGGGTCGAAACGTCGATCATTTTAGAAGAAACTTGACGCGGCCTAATAACCCAGAAGACTTTAACTTCAGAACGGTAAACTATTTATGCTTGGTGCAGTATTTTACAGAATAGTAAACAAATAACATCATACTTTTAATTTATGAGTTTGATATATTACAAATATTATCACTAATCTTTTGCAATGTCAGTAATTTATAGCGAAAAACGAGGTAACGATTGCGACGGTAGAAAACTTCCTAAAAGTTTTACTATTTTTTTGAAGCGTTTTTCAGATTATGGTTACTAAGAAAACTCGACAGTAGCGTTATTTTAAGACAAATGTAGATAACATTCACTCCTACTGTAAAAGAGAGAAATAATATGAGACGATGTGTTACTTATCCTCAATAGCTGTAAAACGCAAAGAACGATTTATTACGAAATAAATTACACGAAATATTCGTAAATTACGTGGCCGAAACTTCTCAAAGTATTGCTTTTCCACGTAAATACATAACGAAAATTTGGAACTGTTAGTTGTGAACGAGGATATTGTGGCCAAGATTTCTGAAAAGCACAGTTAAGCTTACAGCTGACGATACAACACTACACAGTATGACAAGTTCCTGAGAAGCACACTTTATGTTTACGGTTGACGATTTAATACTAAAAAATATATCTCCAACACCGCAAGAGTTTTCATGAAATCAGCACGAAGAACACATTTAAAAAACGTGTTTTTGGACCTAAGTGAATTTATGTATCGGTAACGCACGTGATTTTCCTGTAATACAATGCCGATAGTCGACTTACACAAGGTGAAAAGTATTTAAACCGACAAACTCTGGGAGGTTGTAGGGGACATCAAAACAAATATTTTTTCCTAATGCCATTTTTTCCTATGAGGATTATTTAAACCGGTGGAGGCCATATTACGGTCTTCAGTTGTTAGAGGCCGTAGTACGTTCTTCAGTTCTTAGAGGGCGTATTATGCTCTTCAGTTGTAGGCAACTGTTATTCACTAGTGTAGTAGTGCACTGTCTCTGTTTACTAATGGAACGATACACCTGGAGTGAGTACACTGATATGGTTGGTGCGTACTACGTAGCGCACCACAACGGACGAGCTGCACAGCGGGTTTATCAACAACAATATCCTAATCGCCATATCCCGCATCATACAACCTTTGCTGCTGTGTATCAACGTCTGCGTGAGACCGGGTCATTTAGCAGATTACCTGGATAGGGACACCGTCGCACGGTAGGAACACTGCAATTTGAGGAAGCTGCCTTGCAGCATGTGGAGCGCGATCCTTTCATCAGCACTCGTGCAATTGCACGTAACATGGGGACGAATCAGACGAATGTAAGAACGGTCCTTTGAGAGCAATTGTTACGTCCATTTCACTTACAGCGTGTCCACAACCTGGAACTCGTTGATTATCCACCCAGAGTACAGTTTTCGTAGTGGTACCTGAAACAGTGTGAAATACATCTTACATTTCCATCTTCTGTGTTGTTTACCGATGAAGTAACGTTCGGGCATGATGGAGTCTTCAAAATGCACAATTCGCATGTTTGGAGTGAGAATAACCCATATGCCACAGTTAAAAACTAGTGCTCATCAAGTGCGGTTCTTTGTCAACATGTTGGTCGGTGTTGTTGGCGACTGTTTAATTGGGCCGTATCTGCTACCTAGGCCATTAAATAGCAGGCACTATTACAATTTTCTCGCCAGGGCATTGCCAGATTTGCTGGAAGACGTCCCGCTCCCTACAAGACAAGGCATGTGGTTCCAACATGACGGGGCGCCGGCACATTTGAGTCGTCGTGTGCGTCGATTCCTGGACCGACGGTTTCCAGAAACGTGGATGGGCAGAGGTGGTCCTGTACCATGGCCTGCTCGATCTCCAGATATGTCCCCTCTGGACTTTCTTGTGTGGGGAGAGATGCGCAACCTCGTTTACGCAATTCTACATCTACTTCTACATCTACATTTATACTCCGCAAGCCACCCAACGGTGAGTGGCGGAGGGCACTTTACGTGCCACTGTCATTACCTCCCTTTCCTGTTCCAGTCGCGTATGGTTCGCGGGAAGAACGACTGTCTGAAAGCCTCCGTGCGCGCTCTAATCTCTCTAATTTTACATTCGTGATCTCCTCGGGAGGTATAAGTAGGGGGAAGCAATATATTCGATATCTCATCCAGAAACGCACCCTCTCGAAACCTGGCGAGCAATCTACACCACGATGCAGAGCGCCTCTCTTGCAGAGTCTGCCACTTGAGTTTATTAAACATCTCCGTAACGCTATCACGGTTACCAAATAACCCTGTGACGAAACGCGCCGCTCTTCTTTGGATCTTCTCTATCTCCTCCGTCAAACCGATCTGGTACGGATCCCACACTGATGAGCAATACTCAAGTATAGGTCGAACGAGTGTTTTGTAAGCCACCTCCTTTGTTGATGGACTACATTTTCTAAGCACTCTCCCAATGAATCTCAACCTGGTACCCGCCTTACCAACAATTAATTTTATATGATCATTCCACTTCAAATCGTTCCGCACGCATTCCTGTTGCTTCAGAAGAGGATCTGGTTGCCCGGATAGTAACAGCAGCAGGAACAATTCAGGATACTTCTGGTGTTTTTGGGCGTGTCAGACAGAACATGATCCGACTGTGTAACCTTTGTTTACGTGTCAATGGAGGCATTTTTGAAAATCTACTGTAATTGAAATTGGATTGTGTTAATGTAGTGTCTCTTGGTCATAAAAAAATGGAAAAGTGTTTGTTGGTTTAATTAATTTGCCGCCAGAGAAATCTTCCTCTACCGGTTTAAATACTCCTCATAGAAAAAAATGACATTAGGGAAAAATATTTGTTTTGATGTCCCCTACAACCTCCCAGAGTTTGTCGGTTTAAATACTTTTCACCCTGTATACATAAGTCAAAATAAAGAAAGGTGCGAACCGTATGGATTTTGCCACTTAGGTTGTTTTATGCCCATTTTACACTATCGTGCCTAAGAAAAACGCTGCAGCTTCAATATATCTGACAAAAACGACGTGAAACCTTAAAACACAACAGATGCACGTCCACACGAGGCGGCTATCGACCTCTCTGCCCGCGCAGGACTCTGCAGAGCGATAATACACACTGATGACACGAGTAATACAGGATGGTTGTAATTAAACTTCCTCTACTTGAGAGGACCCCCAAGAAAAACGAGTGATCGTAGGACAATGAAACATACTGAAAAAGTTTGCAAGGACACGTGGGACAGAATTAACGAATAAATCGTTGAAACAAAGAAAACCAAAACATGTTTTAATTTACATGTGAAATGTTTGAAATCTGGAGATCTTGGTGGTTACGAAGTTTGGAACGTCCGGTCAATGATTCGATTTACTCCTCGGAGAGGCCTATGGGCAACTGCGCTATAAATTGTTGAAGTTCTTGATGCCCTGTCTGAGAATGCCTGGGCAATGTGCGATCTTCATGCAGTACACGAGCTTGGTCACGACAATGCAGCATTCAATGGCCTACCGTTCGAAAAGTGCTGTGAACAAATATGAAATGGTGTCCGTACGAACTTCACATTACTCATCAACTTTGACGCGTGCCACAGGCATTCGAGTACCGTAGGCTCTTACGTTTCTTGAAAGGGGTTAAGTTGACGGCAAGTGGCCTTGGAACATTTTGTGGAGTGATGAAGCACACTTTAGCCCAATGGAGCAGTGAGCACTCGCAATTTGCGGATTGTCGCCACTTTTGCCGCGTGATGCAAACACTCTAGTATGTTCTTACGTTTCTTGCAAAGGTTGAAGTTGACGACGCGTGGTCTTCTATCATTTTGTGATGAAGCACATTTTATGCTCAATGGAACAGTGACACTCAGAATTGTCGCATTTGCAGATCAGATCGTCACCACCAATGTACATTAATAAAGTTCTCGTGCATAGTGAATGCGTCACTGTGTGATGTGGTTTCACGGCACAATTCGTGGCTGGTCCAGTTTTCTTTGAGTTACTAGGACCACAAGGACCAAAGAGATACCATGTGAACGCCAAGCATTACTGTGTTCTGCTTCGCCAAGATGTGCTTTGGACTCAACTACACTCCTGGAAATTGAAATAAGAACACCGTGAATTCATTGTCCCAGGAAGGGGAAACTTTATTGACACATTCCTGGGGTCAGATACATCACATGATCACACTGACAGAACCACAGGCACATAGACACAGGCAACAGAGCATGCACAATGTCGGCACTAGTACAGTGTATATCCACCTTTCGCAGCAATGCAGGCTGCTATTCTCCCATGGAGACGATCGTACAGATGCTGGATGTAGTCCTGTGGAACGGCTTGCCATGCCATTTCCACCTGGCGCCTCAGTTGGACCAGCGTTCGTGCTGGACGTGCAGACCGCGTGAGACGACGCTTCATCCAGTCCCAAACATGCTCAATGGGGGACAGATCCGGAGATCTTGCTGGCCAGGGTAGTTGACTTACACCTTCTAGAGCACGTTGGGTGGCACGGGATACATGCGGACGTGCATGGTCCTGTAGGAACAGCAAGTTCCCTTGCCGGTCTAGGAATGGTAGAACGATGGGTTCGATGACGGTTTGGATGTACCGTGCACTATTCAGTGTCCCCTCGACGATCACCAGTGGTGTACGGCCAGTGTAGGAGATCGCTCCCCACACCATGATGCCGGGTGTTGGCCCTGTGTGCCTCGGGCGTATGCAGTCCTGATTGTGGCGCTCACCTGCACGCCGCCAAACACGCATACGACCATCATTGACACCAAGGCAGAAGCGACTCTCATCGCTGAAGACGACACGTCTCTATTCGTCCCTCCATTCACGCCTGTCGCGACACCACTGAAGGCGGGCTGCACGATGTTGGGGCGTGAGCGGAAGACGGCCTAACGGTGTGCGGGACCGTAGCCCAGCTTCATGGAGACGGTTGCAAATGGTCCTCGCCGATACCCCAGGAGCAACAGTGTCCCTAATTTGCTGGGAAGTGTCGGTGCGGTCCCCTACGGCACTGCGTAGGATCCTACGGTCTTGGCGTGCATCCGTGCGTCGCTGCGGTCCGGTCCCAGGTCGACGGGCACGTGCACCTTCCGCCGACCACTGGCGACAACATCGATGTACTGTGGAGACCTCACGCCCCACGTGTTGAGCAATTCGGCGGTACGTCCACCCGGCCTCCCGCATGCCCACTATATGCCCTCGCTCAAAGTCCGTCAACTGCACATACGGTTCACGTCCACGCTGTCGCGGCATGCTACCAGTGTTAAAGACTGCGATGGAGCTCCGTATGCCACGGCAAACTGGCTGACACTGACTGCGGCGGTGCACAAATGCTGCGCAGCTAGCGCCATTCGACGGCCAACACCGCGGTTCCTGGTGTGTCCGCTGTGCCGTGCGTATGATCATTGCTTGTACAGCCCTCTCGCAGTGTCCGGAGCAAGTATGGTGGGTCTGACACACCGGTGTCAATGTGTTCTTTTTTCCATTTCCAGGAGAGTACTTTCATGTGTGATGTGGCTCCACCTCACATTGTTTGTGAGGTCACTTGGTTACTCCGTATTAAATTTGGAGAACACTGATGTAAAATACACAGTGCATGGACATCTGCTGTTGTACCCGTTGCCAACAGCAAAGGAAGACAAGTCTAACATCAAATTATGTTAAATAAAGAGTTATCATACACAGAAACATTGCGACAATCAGCACAACTTACATTCACCGCGGAGACTACGAAAAAATGCTAGGCGCGCCACCGGCTGTGATGTAAACGCTTGACGTCGAAGTTCCATAGGTGTCAACTTTGTAGAAACGCTCAGAACATACTGTGATATCCTTTGATTGTTACACAGTGGTTTGAGCCAGAGGCTTTCCTTGTCCTATCCTTCGTGAACCTACAAATTTGAAGCCAGTGAGTATAAATAACGAAGCGAGTTGGGCGCATTTAAACTGAAAGTATAAGTTTAGATAAAGTATCCACCTGCTGAAAGTACCACTTAACTTTCCGCTTCTGTTTGTGCATCCGTAAGCAACACAATTTAGAATTTTTTCACGTATTTACTATACTATTTCGCAGAATAACACACCACTACACTCACGCTACTCACAACGTTTTCATATCCACAATAACGTGAAATCCAAAACTCGCTGGCTTCACATTTACACCGTTGACGCATCTCCATAGATTCTAACCTCCTTGGTGTTTCATATACAAGAAAATGGCGGACATTACGCTCTCACGGCTTCTATCCCCATCATTTACAGCGGATTCAATACCTTCGAGAAGGACATGACGGTAGACTACTAGAATTTTGTCGTTGGCTTATTACGAATCGCCGAGTAATCCCGTTAATACTGTTTAGTGCTGAAGCCACTTTTACTCGCGACGGTAACAGTAATACTCTCAACCAGCATCGGTTGCCTGTCGAAAATCCATGTACCTTCATGGAGACACATTTTCAAGAAACACCTCTCTGCAAAAGTGCTGTGTGGTACGATAGATAATCAGTTCATTGGACCTATTTGGCTACCACATTGTCTTATACGGCTCCAGTATCTAGACTTTCTTGAAAATGAATTTCGTTTTTGGATGTAATCCCTTTGGGTACAAGGATGGGTATGTTTCTTCCAGCATGAAGAGCTGTATCTCTGTAAACAGAAAACTTTGGTCACTTGTTGTACTGAATGTTTTATTCGGATTTGCCTGTACTGTCAACTCATAAAATACTTACTTTTCTTCGTGAAACGTCCTGCGGACCTATTGGGACAACTGTGTATCCCGAAACATTCATCTGTGCATGGTGAAGAATTAGATGCTTTTTTTCTAAATTAGGAATAATGAACGCTGATACCGAACAAGACAGCGCGCTAATAATAGCAAACATTAGAGAGCCAGTGGTAAAGGGACGATGGGAGGCTTATGGACGTGGATGCAGTCGGAGTAGTGGGAGCGGGAGAGAGCATGCCCTGCTGTATTTTTCAACGGGCTCCGCAACACTACAAGAACGCAGTTCGCTAGCAATTCCGTGACTCTTTCACTCGACACGAAAACTCAATTAGCGCCAAGTACGCCCCGTGGTCACACGGAGTTCTGGGCTGTGTGCTCAATAATGCAAGACTTCGCTATCTCTTTAATTAAACGCATAGACACACGCGCAGGAGCGTTGCAGGAGAGGTGCGGTAATTACTTTTTCTCCTCTAACGGATATAACTTACGCGAACAAAATTTTGAATAGCATGCTATGTTAATCACAGACGCGAATGAATATTTTTGATCCAGACTAAGACCGAAAAAAACCCAAAAAACTAGCATCATTCGTCATCTAACTATCTGTAAATAGATTACGGAGGCTATTCCGAGTTCAAAAGTGTGGACTGTTACGTCCATTACATGAGATATGAGCCGAGAAGAAAATGCGAAAAATCTTTCAGTTTAAATAATATCCAATGTCGGGCTGATTCATTACCGAATCGTGGTTTCACATCAGATAAAACATTCAACACGTTGGTGTACTTCTTCGTAACAAATGACGCTCTAGCTAAGTGACGAGTGCACGAAGCATTACCTTTGCAATTAACAGGATTTGGTAAAAATTCTGTGCCCAAAAAAAAAAAAAAAAAAAAAACTAAACTCCTCCCGAACAGGCCGTGATGGCCCAGCGGCAGCGACCGGCTGCCGTGTCATCGTCAGCCCATAGGCGTCACTGGATGCGGGTGTGGATGGTCATGTGGTCACGACACCGCTCTCCGTGCCGTATGTCAATTTCAGAGACAGAAAAAAATTCTGTGACTGTGAAAGTTAAAATTATAAGTGCGCCAATATCTCTCGCACTTCGACAAAATAAAACAAGCACGTTCTATGCAGTAAACATAACCAGCAATTATCTGGCTACAGTGGAAGCTGAACAGATCGCGTGGCCGAGGTCGCCAGCGTCTGCAAAAATAAAAATACACGTTTTACCTCATCAAGTAATACCTTGTTCTTCATTTCAAAACCCTTTTCATGTCATTATGTTACCGAGCCATTGTTCTGAGTCACCATTCCTTCTCGTAATAAACCTGCAACTCACATAGTTCCACAACTGCGTCCATGCATTACGCTGTACACTCAACGAAAAACCCGCCAGTTGCACATCGCAGCTATCCACTACTGACTGTCAAAGATTCTACTACTCCACAATGTTGCCATCGCAGACACAGATACTCTTTCCCAACAACTGATTCTCTGACCACAATTCTTCAAATGTATCATTCTCCTTTTGCAATTATTAACACATCCAAATAACATCATCAAAAAATAACTGTCTTACATCTGTCGAAGACTGGGCCATATACACCAAAGTATACCAGTTAGCGTCCTATACCGATGCAGTTAGGTTATCTACATATTTCTAGCACATCGATCACAGTGTGCAATTTACGATTATGTCCAGCCTTCTTATCCTATGTTCTCTGTAATCACAGAGTATTCTCGCATTTAGAGGGTAAAATAGAAGACTGCAAGAACCCCCCCCCCCCCACACACACACATATACACACACACACACACACACACACACACACACACACACAGATTGCTGTGGACCCCCCCCCCCCACCCCCCACCCCCCACAACCCTCTGCAACACTGTCGCAGACTTAATTCGCAACTGAGCAGGAGCGGTACGAGGGTACTATACCTGCAACATTCCATTCCTTGTGAAGGAACAGAGCGAACTGTGTCCATAACTGCCGTTCAGCGAAGACTTTTCTGCATCAATCTTACTTACAGCATGCTTCCAAGTGCACAATATCTCTCCAGATGCGTGCATGTGAGGAGGTTAACACTCCTTATCGGTGTACGGTAGACACGACAGTGTTGTGGTGATATAACAGAGAAGAAACTTGTTTTTTACGCATGATGGAGCTCAGAAGGATGGAATTTTAAATATTCTACGTAAATCAACTGTGCTATCAATTCTGGAGTATTATTCCAGTGTCTGGAGTCAGTATCAAGAACGTATCGGCAAAAGTGAAATTATCGTAGAGCATAAGCACACACACTCCTAAGGCTACACAGTTCTGCGCCAAAAACCGCTGTATTGTTAAAGCCAAATGGTTTCAGAAATATTAGTCGTGTGAAATGCAATGCTCCTAACACTAATTGCCATCCGTGGTGGTGCAGTGGTTAGCACACTAGACTCGCGTTCGGGAGAAAGGCGGTTCAAACCTGCGTTCGGCCGTCCTGATTTAGGTTTTCCATGATTTCCATAAATCGCTTCAGGCAAATGCCGAGATGGTTCCATTGAAATGGCACGATCGTCTTCCTTCCCTAATGTGACGGGACCGATCACCTCGCTGTTTGGCCCGTCCCCCCACTCCACCAAAAGTCAACCAACCAACACTCTAATGCAGCCCATTTTGAAAGAGTACAGTACTTTCCGACATACACCACCCAGGGGGTCCACAACTCTTTTGTGGATACGTGTTTGGCGAGCTCGGGACCCTGAGCTAGTGCGACTCTCTTTCCCTTCCGGGCTGCATACCTTCCTTTTCCACATCCTACCCTATCCGCCTTCCTCCCCCCCCCCCCCTCTCACCATCCGCCTCTTCCCTTCCTTCTCCCCCTATGGGAGTATGTTTCGTGCCTACGTCCGGAGATGGACGCTTGCAACTGTAAGACAGTCTCTCTTCTTTGCTGTCTATGCTGCAAAGTCTCTGTCCTCATTTTGTCAATCTCTTTTCCTTGCCTCTTCTCCTTACCCTCTTCTCCGCTGTGGCGTTTGAGACCTCTCTTCTTTCCTTTTCTTTGTTGCTCCCTATCTGTTTCTTTCCTCCCTGTGCGTGTATGAAGGCCGACCCTCGCGTTCCCACGCGTAGCCCGTGACGGGGTAACGCGTAATTCCCTTCTCGGGGTAGGCAGGTAGGACACGTACGTACCCCCTGGTAACGACCAGGCCCAATGAGAGGTGATTACCCGAAATGGGACCTTCCGAACGTGCCGATTGGTCCCTGCGTCCGTTTCTCGAGAGGTGTGACCTGAAGTGTGAACAATCACCTAAGGCGGGAGTGCCCTCAGACAGGGTCCCCCCACAAGGAAGGAGCGCGCCATCGGAGACGCCGGTAATCATAGGGGATACTTCCGCAATGGTTTCCTCTACGTCTACAATTTCTGCTCACAAGCGAAAGT
Organism: Schistocerca americana; assembly: GCF_021461395.2. NCBI lineage: Eukaryota > Metazoa > Arthropoda > Insecta > Orthoptera > Acrididae > Schistocerca > Schistocerca americana. Next base: position 126,835,228 of record NC_060122.1, on the reverse strand, counting down.
TAAATGAGTCTCAGCCAGAGACAATTCTTCCATCAGTGCCACAGTTACTTGTTGGTTCTCAGTCGGACGAAGGTCAAGACTTCTCCACAGTCAACCCTTTCATTATTCAGAAAGATGTCGACGCATTTGCAGGTCCTGTAAAGTCTTCTTCTCGATTACGAAATGGCACCTTGTTGTTAGAAACAGTCAGTGCCCTCCAGGCACAAAAATTGCTCCGAACGTCTCTGCTACACACCTTCCCTGTCCGGGTGGAAGTGCACCACACTTTAAATTCATCACGCGGGGTGGTTTATACACGCTCACTCGACGGTCTGACTAGGGCGTAACGACTGTACATCGAGTCATGAAAAGTGTTGACAAGAACATAATTCCAACCCGTACTATCTTCTTGACATTTGACAGAGTTCAACTTCCATCGAACATTAAAGCAGGCTATGAGATAATTTCTGTTCGCCCTTACATTCCCAACCCTACACGTTGCTATCGGTGTCAGCGGTTTTATCACACCAGCCAGTCGTGTTCGAATCCGGCCAAATGCTTTAAATGTGGCAAGGATGCCCATGAGGGTGCTTGTCCACCTCCACCAACTCGTTGCATCAACTGTAAGGGTGACCACGCTGATTCATCTAGAGATTTCCCAATTTTCAAAGATGAACAGCTTATTCAGGAAATCAGAGTGAAGGAAAAGGTGTCTACATTTGCTTAGCAGTGGAACGTACCTCTACCATGCGCTTCAATACGAGTTGCAGAGAGCATACAGGCTGTCCCATGAGGAATGATCAGTGTTCAGAAGGATGACAGGAACGATCATTTGAAGCTAGAAACTTCATGTGGACACATAGTCTGTTCGGAATGCTTTCCGAGATAGAAGAAGCTCTTCGATGTTTTACCAGAGGTGTGACGGGACATCTCAGCAGAACGTATCCGAATCACTGACTTGGTCATGGTAGCACAATTAACCGGCCACTATGATCGCCAAAAGTTACGCCATTAGATTTCCGCTCATGGGCCTGGATGGAGTCTGGGCTGTACGAGCGTTAGGCGAACACGGGAGATGATCTGTTCCGTCGCGTCATTGACGCTGTTACCCTCATTATCGAACGTGCAGACGCACCCTGACAAGCAACACAACACGATATACATGTAATTTTATAAACCTAGCAGGGGAAAGTCCACCTTCAGTGCGGAGGAGCAAATACGTTCGACCTCCTGTGGGAATCTTGGAAGAGCGAATATGGAGAAAATAAACGGGAACTGCGGATAGATGGCGCTCGATGGGAGTGTGTATCGGCCATGAGGCGAGCACGTAGTCCGCGCAGCTGCGATAACACTGTGTACCGGATGGCGCAGTGGTTGCCGCACCTGTCCAGTAGTCGCCGGCACGTTAGCTCAGCGTGTTGAAAACAAAATGCAAAGTCAGATAAAACAAAGAAAAAGAAGGAGGTCGCTGGTTCGAATCTCGCTCCGGTAAAAATTTTCATCTGTTGTCGCCGATTCTGTTTAATGCCACAATGCAAGCGACTGCAGTGATCCCTCCCCTCTCCTTTCCTTTATTCCCCTCTCCGCCATCTATTTATATACAACGTGTTCTCTAAAGAGCGCACAAATGCACAGACGTTATCAGTGGAATATTCAAACATTTGATGATTAGATGTGAATATGTTGAATATAGGTAGCTTTTAATCGATAGTTCGTAAAATACGTGTTGCAATGTTTACTAACTGTCGTACATGTGTACATGTCTACACTACTAGCCATTAAAATTACTACACCAAGAAGAAATGCAGATGATAAACGGGTATTCATTGGACAAATATATTATACTAGAACTGCCATGTGATTACATTTTCACGCAATTTTGGTGCATAGATCCTGAGAAATCAGTACAAGAACAACCACCTGGGCATTGAGTCAACCAGAGCTTGGATGGCGTGTAGAGGTACAGCTGCCGATGTAGCTTCAACACGATACCACAGTTCATTACGAGTAGTGACTGACGTATTGTGACGAGCCAGTTGCTCGGTCACCATTGACCAGACGTTTTCAGTTGGTGAGAGATCTGGAGAATGTGCTGGCCAGGGCAACTGTCGAACATTTTCCGTATGCAGAAAGGCCCGTACAGGACCTGCAACATGCGGTCGTGCATTATCCTGCTGAAATGTAGGGTTTCGCAGGGATCGAATTAAGGTTAGAGCCATGGGTCGTAACACATCTGAAATGTAACGTCCACTGTTCAAAGTGCCGTCAATGCGAAAAAGAGGTGACCGAACGTGTAACCAATGGCACCCCATACCATCACGTCGGGTGATACTCCAGTATGGCGATGACGAATACACGCTTCCAATGTGCGTTCACCGGCATGTCGCCAAACACGGATACGACCATCATGATGCTGTAAACAGAATCTGGATTCATCCGAAAAAATGACGTTTTGCAATCCGTGCACCCAGGTTCGTCGTTGAGTACACCATTGCAGGCGCTCCTGCCTGTGATGCAGCTCAAGGGTAACCGCAACCATGGTCTCCGAGCTGATAGTCCATGTTGCTGCAAACGTCGTCGAACTGTTCGTGCTGATGGTTGTTGTCTTGCAAACGTGCCCATCTGTGGACTCAGGGATCGAGACGTGTCTGCACGCCGATACAGCCATGCGGATAAGATGCCTGTCCTCCTCGACTGCTGGTAATACGAGGCCGTTGAGATCCAGCGCGGCGTTCTGTATTACCCTCGTGAATCCACCGATTCCATATTCTGCTAACAGTCATTGGATCTCGACCAACGCGAGCAGCAATGTCGCGATACTATAAACCGCAATCGCGATAGGCTACAGTCCGACCTTTATCAAAGGCGGAAACGTAATGGTACGCATTTCTCCTCCTTACACGAGGCAACACAATAACGTTTCACCAGGTAACGCCGGTCAACTGCTGTTTGTGTATGAGAAATCGGTTGGAATCTTTCCTCATGTCAGCACGTTGTAGCTGTCGCCACCGGCGCCAACCTTGTGTGAATGCTCTGAAAAGCTGATCATTTGCATATCATAGCAACTTCTTCCTGTCGGTTAAATTTCGCGTCTGTAGCACGTCATCTTCGTGGTGTAGCAATTTTAATGGCCAGTAGTGTAAATCTGCCAATGTTTTGAATACTATATAAAAATAAAGAATCATGTGTATTAAATGTACCAGAGGTTGGAAATACCGTTACAGTTGAAAAGTTCTTATTTAACACACGAGCGGTTTCGGGCTCTTGCAAGTAAATACGACCGGTTTCGGGCTCTTACACGCCCATCTTCAGGTGTCGTAACTAGGTGGTGAGACCGCGATCGCCGCGGTGGACTTGTGCGAGACGCGGCGTGAACACCGCGTCTTGTACACGTCCACCGCGCCGCTCGGGGTCACAGCATCAAGCTACGACACCTGAAGTTGGACCTATAAGAGCCCGAAACCGGTCGTGTGTTGTATAAAAAGAAACTTACAACTGTAGCGGTGTTTTCAACCCGAGGTATAATGCCAGGTGCTGATGTTCCTCCTACAGGATTGTTTGTATTAAATGTTTTCTATCTCAGAAACCATTCGGAGCAGGACATACGTCCAGATGAAGGTTTTTTTTCTTCAAATGATCGTACCTGTCATATCTGTGACTACTCGCCATTCCTGTGTGTGGATGCAGATGTGGCTGGGAGCGAGACAACATAATTTTCGACAGAATTTTTTACCTGTTGATCTACGTCACGTATCTCCCTCATTAATCTATAAACTTTGCGATTATTCAGTATCCGCAACAAAAGTGAAATTGCAGATCGAAAAGTGAGTCCTGAGTATTTGCGGGTCGACAAGGAAGCCAAAATAGGTCTGCGCCTCTGGTAACGGGAGTAGCGGATAAAGAAAATAAAAGGAGCAGAACGCGTCGGAGCGTGTGTGAGGTGACTTTCCGCACCGCTGGACACACGTCTGCGACGCGGGAGCAATCAGCGCGCCATTCTTGGCGACGGCCGGTGAGGTGAGTCTGTGGACGAGGCGTTCACAGCCAGCTGACGCGTCGCCTGCATCAGCGAGGTCTGGCAACGATAGTTAGTACGAGCAGCGGCACCTACACCTCGGTCCACAGCGCGCCTTTTGCGGGGTCCGCAACCGCGGCTGTCTGATTACCGTCAGCTGGCGACGCCCGTCTCTAGAATCAAGCACGTGATGAACCAAAGTCTGCACAGTTCTAACAGTATCGCACGAGGCGCCGTCTGTAGCAAGATTCCTTAGTATGAATGTACAGCAAAGTATGAAACATTACAGTACCTGCGTGATTGATTAGTGGTGTATGTATGACAGCCAGCTAGGCCAAAAGTACTCCACACGGTGGGCAAGGTACACGAATTACCCTGAGATTTCAAGAAGAATTCAGTTCTAAATAAGGCAGGTATTAACAAGTGTGAACGTTACAGAACTATCAGCTTAATAAAGTGACGTTTCAGCACGCTGACACGACTTACTCATAGAAGAATGGAAAAACCTGAAGAAAGCGACCTCACGGAAGATCAATTCGCGATCCGTAGAAATGCAGACGTATCACAGAAACAGATTTACGTAGCGTAAATGTCTTGTTTCAGAGATTTCTGTCGATTGTGAGGCGAATGCCCAAACTGGAAATTCCCTCCTAAATATTCCCAAATTTAGTATTCCGAAGTCCCCCTTCCAATTAAATTAGAAAGTAGGCGAAAGAAAACAAACTTAAGTTCACAGCTCTTTTTAGATTTAGAGAAAGATTTTGAGAATATTAACTGAAATATACTCTTTCAAAGTCTGAAGATAGGAATGATGAAATACAAGGAGGGAAAGGTTATTCGTAGCTTCTACATAAACCAGACTCCATTTATAAGAGTCAGGGGATACGAATGGGAAGCAGCGAATGGACAGGGCTGTAGCCTGTACATTAAGCAAGCGGTGAAGGAAACTAAGGAGAAATTTTTGAAAAGTTCAGGTAGAAAGCAATAAACTGTTGAGGTTTCCTAACGGTATTCTAATCCTGACATAAATCGCAAGGAACTTGAAAGAGTAGTTCAACGGAGTAAATGCTGTCTTGAAAAGGCGTTATAAGATGAACGACATCTACAAAATTGAAATAAGGGCAATGGAATGCAGGAGAGGTGAAGGAGGTAATAGGAAACGAGACAGTGAAAGCACTGACAAGAGCAGAAGAAGAGTATCTACATCTACATCTACATCCATACTCCGCAAGCCACCTGACGGTGTGTGGCGGAGGGTACCTTGAGTACCTCTATCGGTTCTCCCTTCTATTCCAGTCTCGTATTGTTCGTGGAAATAAGGATTGTCGGTATGCCTCTGTGTAGGCTCTAATCTCTCTGATTTTATCCTCATGGTCTCTTCGCGAGATATACGTAGGAGGGAGCAATATACTGCTTGACTCTTCGGTGAAGGTATGTTCTCGAAACTTTGACAAAAGCCCGTACCGAGCTACTGAGCGCCTCTCTTGCAAAGTCTTCCACTGGAGTTTACCTATCATCTCCGTAACGCTTTCGCGATTACTAAATGATCCTGTAACGAAGCGCGCTGCTCTCCGTTGGATCTTCTCTATATCTTCTATCAACCCTATCTGGTACGGATCCCACACCGCTGAGCAGTATTCAAGCAGTGGGCGAACAAGCGTACTGTAACCTACTTCCTTTGTTTTCGGATTGCATTTCCTTAGGATTCTTCCAATGAATCTCAGTCTGGCATCTGCTTTACCGACGATCAACGTTATATGATCATTCCATTTTAAATCACTCCTAATGCCCTAATGCGTACTCCCAGATAATTTATGGTATTAACTGCTTCCAGTTGCTGACCTGCTATTTTGTAGCTACATGATAAAGGATCTATCTTTCTGTGTAGATGTAAAATGCCGACTGGCAGTAGTAAGCATAAGCATTTCTTAGAGAGAGGAATTTGTTAATGTCGAATACAAACTGAAGTGTTACGAAGTCTTAATGAAGGTATGTGATGTAGTATAGTCTTTTACGGAAGTGAAGCGTGGGCGGTAAATAGTTCAGATGAGAAGTTCTTGAAATATGGTGCATTCAGACAGACTTACTAGTGAGTATGTTCGGCCGATACGGAAAGGTGTATGACGTAAGTTATGACGTGTCACAACTGCAGGGTGAAACGGTGGTGACTGTTGTTTGTAGACGTCCGTGTAGCTGAACAAGCATGAAGTTCAAAAATTGTTCAAATGGCTCTGAGCACTATGGGACTTAACATCTGAGGTCATCAGTCCCCTAGAACTTAGAACTACTTAAACCTAACTAGCCTAAGGACATCACACACATCCATGCTCGAGGTAAATTTCGAACCTGCGACCGTAGCAGTCGCCCGGTTCCGGACTGAAGCACCTAGAACCGCCCGGCCAAAGCATGAAGATCTCAGGAAATTCTCAGTCGACAAGTGTAGTGAGAAAGTTCATGGACAAGTGAATAAAACAGACATCTCACTGAACTATTGAAATACACTGAAACGCCCTGCTAGATGTGTAAATTGTCAAATCCGCTGTGCTTATTATGTTTCACGAACATAACGGCAAGTGCATGCACATATTATTGTGTTACAGAAATGCAGTAATTATGAGATTTTTACAGAATCGGTGCTGCTGAGCACTTGATGTCTATTCGAACATTTGAAGAATGTTGAATGTTAGATGGGCGGATCAAACAAATAATGAGAAGATCTAAATCGCAGTGTGGGGGGGGGGGGGGGGGTAAGAAATTTATGACACGACTAAACGAAGGGCAGTTAAGAGGACGTGAGGAAATGAGGAAACGTCAATTTGGTAACGGAGGATTCAATGCAATGAGCAATTTGAAACAGATGCAGGCTGCACCAGTGATGCAGAGATGAAGACGCTTGCACATGATAGACTAGGATACGGAGAGCTTCATCAAATTAGGTCTTCGGACTGAAGGTCACAGCAACACATATAGCAACGCCGGAACCTGTATCCCCCCTTAAAATGAACGACAGCTTTCCATATTGTAGATGTCTAGGCAGCCGTGCGCCGTTGAACGGCCAGGAGAGCGATCAGACAGCGGGATGGATGAACCGTAATCGGACTAACGCAGCAAACAAGTAATTCATTCCTCGTCGCTACAGGAACACAGATGGCCTCCTGGTCGCAGTAGTACCACTTCAATCGAGTGACCTCGAAACGTCCAACTCGACAACGCAACCTGTTTAACGTCGACTATGTGGGTCACTATCCTTGCGGGCCTAGGCTGAAGCTTCTGTTGCAGTAACTTTTATTTATACTTTTCATTCTCCACACCGGGTGTTAGAGGCGTCTGTTCGCGGTCGGATCCAACGTAGGTACATCCACCACTTTTCAGTAAAATTCCGTGTGAGAGGGGCCCGCTGTAGGGAGTATTTGGGATGGAATTTCCAACTCTGGCATTACCCTCACATCCATGGGATATCTCTCGAAGAAATTTGGTCAGAACTATGGAATTTGAGCTATGTTTAATTGTTTGAATTTACGTCTGTGAAGATATGTCCCACACAAAAATATGCATGACTAATTAGTGATATCTGTTGAATAACGGCGGCAAGATTAATTAGTGATATCTGTTGAATAACGGCGATGCCGAGCTCGACATGTAACAAAGTTTTGTTTTGTACGCCATAACACTATATCAATGTAAGTGTAAACCTGCACCTACAGGGTGGTCGGAAATGGTGTTAAAAGTTTGTAAGGGTGTTGGAGGATAGGTTGCGCTGATAAATAATTGTTGGTAAGAAATCGATACGTTCCACCGTTTCCGAGTTAATTAACCGGTCAGGTCGCTGCACTTGCAAATTCAAGCGACCCGCCATTCTCATACTGTAGACGATAGCGCACGAGACTGCTCAGCCTTTGGCTCGGTTTTTCGAGAGTTACTGTCGTCGCATGTCCAATGTTTTGTATCGCTCTCTTGTTCGGTTTTAGGAAACCAAACGAAAACCACGTTTGGTGAAACCGTCACCGACGGACCGCTTGAATTTGCGCCTGCAACAACCTGATCGGCTAACCTCAGTGCAAATTAACTCGGAATATACCGTAGCGAATTTTTTTCTTAACAGTTATTTCTCAGCACAGCCTACTGCAACACGCGTGTAAGCTTTTCACACTGTTTCTGACCACGCTGTAAATGTGCACTCTACAAGCCGCTTTTCTGTCAGCAAGCTCCGATTTTGTAGTTTAAAGCAACTTGCAGCCGGTCGCATACAACTTAAAATTCTGTCTCTCTTCGTCAGGACAACAAACTACAGAGCAGTATTAAAATTAAGATTGGGAGTCATACACAGTACTCAGAGACAATAAAAACTAAACGAAAACAACAGAATAAAAATAATACTGCTAATTACCGTGCTGTTGATTTTGATAAAGCTACGTCATTATTTAACTGGCCCTTCTTTTCCATTACTTAATGTAGCAATACTTCCACAGTAGAGACAGACGACCATTCAGATTTGAAATACAGAAACGTTTTGATCCCACAATTTTTATTAAGCGTTACGCGTTTAGAAACTTCGTCATCAAACAAGCTGTGTAACGAAGTGTACAAGAAATTAATGACAGAAATAATACATAGGTGGGCACCTAAGTATTCCAGTATAAAGAAACTCCAAATAGTATCGTGGTTACATAAAATCAAACTGTAGTACAAAACTCACGAAAATGAATACAATACAGTGGTGAATACAATACAAATCTCATCTCGTGCAGGCATATCAGACAGCGCCGTCGTCTATGGAACAGAACCAGTGCCAAACTGAGTGTGGCGCTTGACCTATGAAAGAGGTAAACAATGGCCAGTGGGCTGTACTGTCAAATATGCCTACATGATTTGAGATTTGTATTCTATTGTTTCGGTGCTCACTTTCGTGCGGTTTGTACTAAAGTTTGATTTTATGTCGCTACGATACCATTTGGAATTTCTGTATATTGGAATACTTAGATGCACACTTCACACCTCTGCATAATTTCTGTTCATTTCTTGTACAGTTCATTCCATAACTTGTCTAATGATGAAATTTCGAAACAAAAAACGCTTATAAAAAATTTTGCTATCAAAACCTTTCTATATTTCAAAGTTGTGCCTTCTTTTCCTTCACTGTACCAACCAGTTTTAATGTTGCGAAACCATATTTTGCGATTTCATATTTTTGGGTCAGTTTCAGGTCAAATTGTGTCGTAACGCACAGCAGAGAACATAAAAAAACCGTATAGCTTTCTGCTTTGACGATAAACTAATTTACTGCATTTAGATCAATCCTTTCCCATCCATGAGTGCTGTGGAAAAGTAATTTATCCTTTCAGTTGTTTGGTAATAAAGTTAAAACACGTTACTTTTACAAAAAAAGAAGAAAATATAAGAGTATCTTTATCTAGTTAATCTAATCTTTCTGACAGATGCCTAACATATTATTATTCATTTTTTTTAAATAATGTCTGCAAGAGAAGGACAAGAAATAATTTCAGGATCACATTCTGCTTGGGATGGGAAAAAATCAGCTTAGCTTCACTTCTGTTTATATGTCTTTCTACACAGTACCTTGCAGTAGCCTAATAAACAATATATGCGACGAGTTTGCTCGATTTAAACATCACAGTTCTGTTTTGAAACAAAGTTCATTTGTTTACTGCTTATATAGCAGATTAGAGCCTTAACGCCATCAATATCACAAGGAGTAACACACAAAGAAAAATATTACACTACAATTACCGTAAAAATAATTTACGTCATTATCAAAATAATAACTGACTTTAACAATAATGGTAATAATAATAGTAACAATAATTAGGGTGATAAGATAATGAAGGAATTAAGAATGATTTCGGTAAGTTATTACACGACAAACTCAATAATAATTTGAAGTATTAGTGAAAAGTAATAATTGGCACTAATAAGACTAATAATAATAATAATAATAATGAAATAATGGAGGCATTAAGAATGATATTGGTTAGTTTAGCAATTTTGAAGACTTGTTTGGTATTAAGGGAAGCGGAGGGGATAATGAAGGAGGAGAAGATTGAAATAAAACTGACGACGGCTGCTAGGAAAGATGAGAATTTCAATCCTGAACTCCACAGACAAGGACAGGTAAACTTGGTGTGAGAGTGAGGGTTGACGAGAGTGAGCTGCAGACCATAGGTATTGTGGTAGGTGGCAGAAGAACGCTGTGGTAGGTGGGTCGTTAACTGTCTTCTGAAGTTTGAAAGGATTTTAATTGAAACGCAGCTAACGGGTTCAGGATAGGGAAGGATCAAACATCAACACGAGGAAGGGAGACCCATCAGATAGTCCGTAATTTTCACCAAATTAACATTTATTTAAGAAAACATATTAATCAAAATTCCAGATTAATAACAATATGAAAACCACCAGAACAATAGTGACATATAAAGTGACAAACTACTGAAATCTACCAATATAAGCAAAAGGAAACAGCATTCAATAAGCACAAAGCATCTGAGTTTATCAACAGTAAGAATGAAATTTGAATCCTTCAGTGAAGGGAAACTACATTTACTAAATAATGAGCACATCCAATTTTACGAAGAACAGTTAATAGAGAATTTGAACACTCTTCTTTCATGAACAGTAAGAGGATCAACAGCTTGATTAAAATTTACAAAAGTTCATGAGTTAATCCCGCTAAATTCCACAGGCTTCAACCCTGGCGATAATCGCTCAACCTAGGTATAGCTCCCAGGAACAAGACAACTACTCAACTTTTGCTACGTATGACAGACGACGCGGCAAAGCGCCCTCGCGGTAATAACAGACCTCGGGCGCTGGGTAGGAATGCCGCCAAGGTAGAGGCCCAGAAGTCACGGCTGCAAACACCAAGGTAGACTCGCGTGTTTCCCAATCAGCTGTGAGCATTAATCACGCGCGAGGCAGTATCCTCAAACAATAACAGTATATACACTAACAAGATATCTTCAGCAAGATAAATACAACTCGTAACCCCAGATAAAACAACTAGTTACAGTCAAACTTAAACAAATAAACTAATATATACATATACGCCTTCACGAGGCTTTTAATCGAATCAGAGCAAACTCGCTAAGATTGAGAGAGACAATTAGAATGGTTTGTGTCCTACACAATAAATACATACGCCTGTGTCTAATCAGAGCAAACTCGCTAAGATTGAGAGAGAGAATTAGAATGGTTTGTGTCCTACACAATAAATACATACGCCTGTGTCTAGGTAATATGATAAGCGAGTACATGTCTGACAAGGTGCAGGTACAAACAAAGCAGTTGCAGTTAAACCCCCTGAAGTATGAATCAGTATTGCTAAAACGCCTTAAGAAATATTAGTTAAGGTGAACATAATCGAAGCAGAAAATTTCACTCAGTAGTAGCCGTAAGTTACGACTAAAACATATCAACACAGGGTAGAATAAATACAGTTTAGTTAATCACAATTAGATTTCGAATTCGTACCCAGTACCTGATACAGCACCATGACATTGCAAACGGGTACAGTGCCACTCACCCGTGTGACCATCTCAGTTCGTAACATCACACACCAAGCGGGTGCACACAAGCGGCTTACCGATTAACAGAGTCACGTGGCTCCAAAGAAGACGCACTAACAACCATTGGCCACTCTCAAGCCAAGGCACAATGCAGGACAAACAAATACATATTTTTCAGTGAATTAGACATCCGTGGTCTAGGGGTAGCGTCTTTTTTTCATACTCAAAACGTCTTCGGTCCCGGGTTCGATCCCCGTCACTGCCTAAATTTTGATTAAAAAATCAGCATTGGCGGCCGAAGACTTCCGGCATAAGAAGTCAGCCTCATTCTGCCAACGGCCTTGTCAAAGAGGGCGGATAGAGGTTCGGGGCACTCTCTTGTCCTTGGGGTGGGAAATTGCCCCTAAAGGCGGAAGAATCAGCAATGGTCAACGACATGAGGAGGCAGAAGGCAATGGAAACCAATGCATTAAAGACACGTAACGTGTATCCACAGGACATGTGGCCTGTAATTAAAGAAGTGTCATGATGATCTCTCCATTGGCAAAAGATTCCGGAATAGTCCCCCATTCGGATCTCCGGGAGGGGACTGCCAAGGGGTAGGTTACCATGAGAAAAAGATTGAATAATCAACGAAAGGATAACGTTCTACGAGTCGGGGCGTGGAATGTCAGAAGCTTGAATGTGGTAGGGAAACTAGAAAATCTGAAAAGGGAAATGCAAAGGCTCAATCTAGATATAGTAGGGGTCAGTGAAGTGAAGTGGAAGGAAGACAAGGATTTCTGGTCAGATGAGTATCGAGTAATATCAACAGCAGCAGAAAATGGTATAACAGGTCTAGGATTCGTTATGAATAGGAAGGTAGGCCAGAGGGTGTATTACTGTGAACAGTTCGGTGACCGGGTTGTTCTAATCAGAATCGACAGCAGACCAACACCGACAATGATAGTTCAGGTATACATGCCGACGTCACAAGCTGAAGATGAACAGATAAAGAAAGTGTATAAGGATATTGAAAGGGTAATGCAGTGTGTAAAGGGGGACGAAAATCTAATAGTCATGGGCGACTGGAATGCAGTTGTAGGGCAAGGAGTAGAAGAAAAGGTTACAGGAGAATATGGGCTTGGGACAAGGAATGAAAGAGGAGAAAGACTAATTGAGTTCTGTAACAAGTTTCAGCTAGTAATAGCGAATACCCTGTTCAAGAATCACAAGAGGAGGAGGTATACTTGGAAAAGGCCAGGAGATACGGGAAGATTTCAATTAGATTACATCATGGTCAGACAGAGATTCCGAAATCAGATACTGGATTGTAAGGCGTACCCAGGAGCAGATATAGACTCAGATCACAATATAGTAGTGCTGAAGAGTAGGCTGAAGTTCAAGACATTAGTCAGGAAGAATCAATACGCAAAGAAGTGGGATACGGAAGCACTACGGAATGACGAGATACGTTTGAAGTTCTCTAACGCTATAGATACAGCAATAAGGAATAGCGCAGTAGGCAGTACAATTGAAGAGGAATGGGCATCTCTAAAAAGGGCCATCACAGAAGTTGGGAAGAAAAACATAGGTACAAAGAAGGTATCTGCGAAGAAACCATGGGTAACAGAAGAAATACTTCAGTTGATTGATGAAAGGAGAAAGTACAAACATGTTCCGGGAAAATCAGGAATACAGAAGTACAAGTCGCTGAGGAATGAAATAAATAGGAAGTGCAGGGAAGCTAAGAAGAAATGGCTGCAGGAAAAGTGTGAAGACATCGAAAAAGATATGATTGTCGGAAGGACAGACCCAGCATACAGGAAAGTCAAAACAACCTTTGGTGACATTAAAAGCAACGGTGGTAACATTAAGAGTGCAACGGGAATTCCACTGTTAAATGCAGAGGAGAGAGCAGATAGGTGGAAAGAATGCATTGAAAGCCTCTATGAGGGTGAAGATTTGTCTGATGTGATAGAAGAAGAAACAGGAGTCGATTTAGAAGAGATGGGGGACCCAGTATTAGAATCGGAATTTAAAAGAGCTTTGGAGGACTTACGGTTAAATGAGGCAGAAGGGATAGATAACATTCCATCAGAATTTCTAAAATCATTGCGGGAAGTGGTAACAAAACGACCATTCACGTTGGTGTGTAGAATATATGAGTCTGGCAACATACCATCTGACTTTCGGAAAAGCATCATCCACACAATTCCGAAGACGGCAAGAGCTGACAAGTGCGAGAATTATCGCACAATCAGCTTAACAGCTCATACATCGAAGCTGCTTGCAAGAATAATATACAGAAGAATGGAAAAGAAAATTGAGAATGCGCTAGGTGAGGATCAGTTTGGCTTTAGGAAAAGTAAAGGGACGAGAGAGGCAATTCTGACGTTACGGCTAATAATGGAAGCAAGCCTAAAGAAAAATCAAGACACGTTCATAGGATTTGTCGACCTGGAAAAAGCGTTCGACAATATAAAATGGTGCAAGCTGTTCGAGATTCTGAAAAAAGTAGGGGTAAGCTATAGGGAGAGACGGGTCATATACAACATATACAACAACCAAGAGGGAATAATAAGAGTGGACGATCAGGAACGAAGTGCTCGTATTAAGAAGGGTGTAAGACAAGGCTGTAGCCTTTCGCCCCTACTCTTCAATCTGTGCATCGAGGAAGCAATGATGGAAATAAAAGAAAGGTTCAGGAGTGGAATTAAAATACAAGGTGAAAGGATATCAATGATACGATTCGCTGATGACATTGCTATCCTGAGTGAAAGTGAAGAAGAATTAAATGATCTGCTGAACGGAATGAACAGTCTAATGAGTACACAGTGTGGTTTGAGAGTAAATCGGAGAAAGACGAAGGTAATGAGAAGTAGTAGAAATGAGAACAGCGAGAAGCTTAACATCAGGATTGATGGTCACGAAGTCAATGAAGTTAAGGAATTCTGCTACCTAGGCAGTAAAATAACCAATGACGGACGGAGCAAGGAGGACATCAAAAGCAGACTCGCTATGGCAAAAAAGGCATTTCTGGCCAAGAGAAGTCTACTAATATCAGATACCGGCCTTAATTTGAGGAAGAAATTTCTGAGGATGTACGTCTGGAGTACAGCATTGTATGGTAGTGAAACATGGACTGTGGGAAAACCGGAACAGAAGAGAATCGAAGCATTTGAGATGTGGTGCTATAGACGAATGTTGAAAATTAGGTGGACTGATAAGGTAAGGAATGAGGAGGTTCTACGCAGAATCGGAGAGGAAAGGAATATGTGGAAAACACTGATAAGGAGAAGGGACAGGATGATAGGACATCTGCTAAGACATGAGGGAATGACTTCCATGGTACTAGAGGGAGCTGTAGAGGGCAGAAACTGTAGAGGAAGACAGAGATTGGAATACGTCAGGCAAATAATTGAGGACGTAAGTTGCAAGTGCTACTCTGAGATGAAGAGGTTAGCACAGGAAAGGAATTAGTGGCGGGCCGCATCAAACCAGTCAGTAGACTGATGATAAAAAAAAGACAATAATATTGCGCTAATTTTCCTTTAAACAATAAAACCACATGGCCAAAATATCCATGGGCAGCATGTTACGGTGCACTCTCCTCTCAGGCAATTATCCCTTTAACTCCTTTACAAATGCACTACTGGCCATTAAAATTGCTACACATAAAGATGACGTGCTACAAACGCGAAATTTAACCGACAGGAAGAAGATAAATGTCGGATTGTAGCCTATCGCGATTGCGGTTTATCGTATCGCGACATTGCTGCTCGCGTTGGTCGAGATCCAATGACTGTTAACAGAATATGGAATCGGTGGGTTCAGGAGGGTAATACGGAACGCCGTGCTGGATCCCAACGGCCTCGTATCACTAGCAGTCGAGATGAAAGGCATCTTATCCGCATGGCTGTAACGGATCGTGCAGCCACGTCTCGATCCCTGAGTTAACAGATGGGGACGTTTGCAAGACAACAACCATCTGCACGAACAGTTCGACGACGTTTGCAGCAGCATGGACTATCAGCTCGGAGACCATGGCTGCGGTTACCCTTGACGCTGCATCACAGACAGGAGTGCCTGCGATGGTATACTGAACGAGGAACCTGGGTGCACGAATGGCAAAACGCCATTTTTTTTCGGATGAATCCAGATTCTGATTACAGCATCATTATGGACGCATCCGTGTTTGGCGACATCGAGGTGAACGCACATTGGAAGCGTGTGTTCGTCATCGCCATACTGGCGTATCACCCGGCGTGAAGGTATGGGATGCCATTGCTTATACGTCTCGGTCACCTCTTGTTCGCATTGACGGTACTTTGAACAGTGGATGTTACATTTCAGATGTGTTACGACCCGTGGCTGTACCCTTCATTCGATCCCTTCTAAACTCTACATTTCAGCAGGATAATGCACGACGGCATGTTGCAGGTCCTGTACAGGCCTTTCTGAATACAGAAAATGTTCGACTGCTGCCCTGGCCAGCACATTCTCCAGATCTCTCACCAATTGAAATGGTGGCCGAGCAACTGGCTCGTCACAATACGCCAGTCACTGCTCTTGATGAACTGTGGTATCGTGTTGAAGCTGCATGGGCAGCTGTACCCGTACACGCCATCCAAGCTGTTTGACTCAATGCTCAGGCGTATCAAGGCCGTTATTACGGCCAGAGGTAGTTGTTCTGGGAACTGATGTCTCAGGATCTAAGCACTCAAATAGCGTGAAAATGTAATCACATGCCAGTTCTAGTATAACATATTTGTCCAATGAATACCCGTTTATCATCTGCGTTTTTCCTTGGTGTAGCAATTTTAATGGCCAGTAGTGTAACAGAAGGAGGCCCCCGTCACTAAAGCTTCCGAGCACGACCTCCGCCTCCTTCTTTAGCGGCAGCCCAACATTCGAGAGGTCGCTCGGAGACCCGGCTTTGTACATGCGTTGTCAAACCCAAATCGGCGCAACCACACCACGCTGCCAGGCGTCACGTGCCGTCAACCATGAAAACCAAAGATAAGTCTCAAGGGAGGTGACTATAGATACCGGTGCCAGAGGCAATTAGACAAGCAAACCGAGCCGTCACGGCTCATTTTGAGGGAGATTGTCCAAAGTCTGGTTACTGAAACAGAAAAAGATTTAGGGAACATGGCAGTGTTGAGCAGTGATACAGAGAGGAATTTACTTTGTTGAGAGTATTTTTGCTGCGTTGTTCAGATAATAGAGTAAGGATTGCAGGCAGATAGAAACGAGTGTAATGACTAGAAGCCAGGCTCCAACTCTCAGGTGATATACGTCTACATAGCTGCAAACAAGTGTTATTTTTTCTGTGTTTTCCTTGTACAGTATTTATTAAATTTCATGCATGCTTTTCTGTTTAAGAGGTTTAATCTCGCGTTTTTATAAGTATAAATTCATTCTCTCTGTTGCGCAGTAGTTTCTCACAGAACAGCCAGCTACGTAGCTTTTAACAAATAAAAATAAAATAAAATAATAATAATAATATGATAATAATAAATTGTAATAATAATAATTGTTTGGATAAGTAATTGAGAGATTAAAGTTTGTTGCGCCTTTAAGATTGGAATTGAATTTCTTAATGTTTCATAAAATCTTACGTAGCATTGTTCATTGGGGTCACACAATAAAGTAAATGCAATTTACCCCGTGAATTTATCGAGCTTCGCACGTCCGAAGATGTACGGAACGTAGCCAGGGCTCATTATATATTTTTTGTAGACACAGTCTGATATCTGACCTCAGCTTCAATCACCACAATGGGGTGACTAAAACTACTAAAACTGACAAAAGCATACGATTAAATAAAACATATATTCATTTCAACATAGACATTACGATATGAATGACACTTACGTAAAATTCTAGGTAAATAATTGCAGATAATTTACAAATGAGAGCGACTTATTAATTCTGCGCCTCTTTTCTGCAAATAAGTATCAATATGGCTAACTGTGGAGTCACACAAAATATTACGTCCTTCTAGGACAACAAATGACATAAGAGAGCTGATGCCTACTGGCTGCGACAAGAGAGCGGTGTTAATTCCCTTGTTTTGCTTTCTCTTGTCTTAAAAAATCAAGTGCAAATGGTTCCTTAAAAGCTCATTAACGCATCAGCGAGCATTGGTGACATGCCAGGAGGGCAGCAAGCTGCAAATATAAGATTCTGTCTGATTTTTAGTTTACTCATCATCATCATAATTTAAGATTGATTATGCCTTTCAGCGTTCAGTCTGGAGCATAGTCCCCTTTATAAAATTCCTCCATGATCCCCTATTCAGTGCTAACATTGATGCCTATTCTGATGTTAAGCCTATTACTTCAAAATCATTCTTCACCGAATCCAGGTACCTTCTCCTTGGTCTACCCCGACTCCTCCTACCCTCTAAAGCTGATCTCATGATTCTCTTGGGTAACCTTGCTTCTTCCATGCGTGTAAGATGCCCCCACCATATAAGCCTGTTCGCCCTGACTGCTAAATCTATATTCATTCCCAGTTTTTCTTCGAATTCCTCATTGTGGACACACTCCTGCCATTGTTCCCATCTACTAGTACCTGCAATCATCCTAGCTACTTTCATATCCGTAACCTCAACCTAATTGATAAGGTAACCTGAATCCACCCAGCTTTCGCTCCCATACAACAAAGTTGGACGAAAGACTGAACGGTGCACAGATAACTTAGTCTTGGTACTGACTTCCTTCTTGCAGAAGAGAGTAGATCGTAGCTGAGCGCTCACTGCTTTAGCTTTGCTACACCTCGCTTCCAGTTCTTTCACTATGTTGCCATCCCGTGAGAATATGCATCCTAAGTACTTGAAACCGTTCACCTGTTCTAACTTTGTTCCTCCTATCTGGCACTCAATCCGTTTATATCTCTTTACCACTGACATTACTTTCGTTTTGGAGATGTTAATCTTCATACCATAGTCCTTACATTTTTGATGTAGCTCTGAAATATTACTTTGCAAACTTTCAATCGAATCTGCCATCACAACTAAGTCATCCGCATATGCGAGACTGCTTATTTTGTGTTCACATATCTTAATCTCACCCAGCCAGTTTATTGTTTTCAACATATGATCCATAAATAATATGAACAACAGTGGAGACAGGTTGCAGCCTTGTCTTACCCCTGAAACTACTCCGAACCATGAACTCAATTTACCTTCAACTCTAACTGCTGCCTGACTATCTATGTAAAGACTTTTAATTGCTTGCAAAAGTTTGCCTCCTATTCCATAATCTCGTAGAACAGACAATAACTTCCTTCTAGGAACCCGGTCATATGCCTTTTCCAGATCTATAAAGCATAGATACAATTCCCTGTTCCACTCATAACGCTTCTCCATTATTTGCCGTAAGCTAAAGATCTGGTCCTGACAACCTCTAAGAGGCCTAAACCCACACTGATTTTCCTTTCAACAAAACCTGAGAAGATTTTACCCACAACGCTGATTAAAGAGATTCCTCTGTGGTTGTTACAACCTTTTCTGTTTCCATGTTTAAAGATTGGTGTGATTACTGCTTCTGTCCAGTCTGATGGAACCTGTCCCGACTCCCACGCCATTTCAATTATCCTGTGTAGCCATTTAAGACCCGACATTCCACTGTATGTGATGAGTTCCGACTTAATTTCATCCACCCCAAACGCTTAACTTCTTAATTTTGCTGGGATGGTTAGGATGTGTGCATGCTGTGTGCGAACGCAGGAGGTGTTGTCCGCAGTTCGTGTACAGATTAATGCGCTTTTGGCTGCCTTCGGGCTGCAGCCTCGGGGTGTAGCGGTGGCAGAGAATCTGACGCATCGCATGGTACACCACAGGTGTGGCTTGTTTTGCCCACGGGTTCTGCTTCCGTGGCATCTCCTAGCGCACCCGACTCGGTACATCCACCCTCACAGCAGCATGAGTGGCGGGTGGTAACGCGTTCGCTTTTCCCGAGGCGGATGCGAATGTGGAGACTAGCCTCCTGGCGTCACCAATCCATCCTGTGACTGGACAGGTGGCCGCTCCTTCAGCAGGGTCCGAGCAGGTACACGGGGCAGTGAATTTAATACTTGCAGGGAGTTCTGAGTTTAGGCGTTTTATGGAGCCCCTTAAGCAGATAGAGTTCAGGGCTGGAGAGAAAGACAACCTGCGCTCGGTTTGTCTGCCGGGGGCTTTATCCGTGATGTGTAAGCGACCTTGCCTGCGGCAATCGAGCGTGCAGGGTACAGTCCTCTGCAAGCTGTGGCTCTCGTCGGCACCAACGACGCCTGTCGCATGCGTTCAGTTCATACAGGCGGCTGGTGGAGATGGTGGACTGACAGCCTCGCTCGTGGAGTGCAAGCAGAGGTCCCAATTTCCAGCATTGTTCCCAGAGTTGATCAGGGTTCTTTGGTTTGCAGCTGATTCGAGGATCTCAACCCAAGGCTTCGTCGACTTTGTGACGGTCTTGGTTGCAAATTTCTAGACCTGCATTATCGTAAGCAAATTTGTAGGACTCCCCTTGAGAGGTCAGGGGTGTACTACAGAAAGGAAGCAGCTACTTTGTTAGCAGAGTAGTTGCGGAGTGCACATGGTTTTTTTGTTTTTTTTTAGGTTAGACGGTAGTTGTTCTTATGAACACTCGCCAGTAAATATCCAGCAAGGGAAGTCAGGCGGCGTTTGGAACAAAGACACTTCTAGCGTCAAAATTTCACCAGTAAACTGTCGAAGTATTCGTAATATAGTTCCCGAATGTACTAACCAGCAGGAAAGTTATCGCTCTCAAATTATTCTTCAGACCGAGAGCTGGCTGAAACCCGAGGTGGGCAGCTCCGACATATTTAGTGCGTCATGGAACGTATATGGAAAGCCAGATTGGAAGCCATAGAACGGGGGAGTGCGCATTGCAGTTGAAAAAAATATTGTGTCTATTGAGGGCCAAGTTCAGTGTGGCAGTGAAGATATATAGAGGCGTATAGCAGGTGAAGGTGGAACTAAATTGCTGGATGTTTTAACTTGCCACCCGATTCTGGTGTGACAGTTCTAGAGTCATCCAAAGAAATTCTGCGGTTAATAGGGCATAAGTATCCAGATCATGCAATACTAATTCGAGGCGACTTGAAGTGAGTTAGGGTGTTATGGTAGTTTCTAGATATGTTTTACTGAACTGGCTCACGAGGTACGAGTGAGCTAGTGAGCTAGAACTCAGCTGGAAGATATCAAAACATCCTACTCTGATTACACTGAAAGTCAGAAGCTTGATAGTAGCAGGGAAGCTAGAAACCGAAAAGGGAAATGTAAAGGCTCAATCTAGATACAGCAGAGGAAGTGAAATGGAAAGAACATAAGAACTTCTGTTGAGATGAGTATAGGGTATTATCAGCAGCAGCAGAAAATGTTACGCTACTGGCCATGAAAATTGCTACACCAAGAACAAATGCACATGATAAACGGGTATTCATTGGACAAATATATTATACTAGAACTGAGATATGATTACAGTTTCACGCAATTTGGGTGCATAGATTCTGAGAAATCAGTACCCAGAACAACCACCTCTGACTGTAATATCGGCCTTGGTACGCCTGGGCATTAAGTCAGACACAGCTTGGATGACGTGTACAGGTACAGCTGCCCATACAGCTTCAACATGATACCACAGTTCATCAAGAGTAGTGAGTGGCGTATTGTGGCAAGCCAATTGCTCGGCCACCATTGAAGAGACTTTTTCAGTTGGTGAGAGATCTGGAGAATGGGCTGGCCAGGGAAGCGGTCGAACATTTTCTGTATCCACAAAGGCCCATACAGGACCTGCAACATGCCGTCTTGCATTATCCTGCTGATAGGTAGGGTTTCGAAGGGATCCAATGAAGGGTAGAGCCACGGGTCGTAACACATCTGAAATTCAACGTCCACTGTTCAAAGTGCCGTCAGTGCGAACAAGAGGTGACCGAGACGTGTAACCAATGGCAGCCCATACCATCACGCTGGGTGATACGCCAGTATGGCGATGACGAATACACGTTTCCAATGCGCGTTCACCGCAATGTAGCCAAACCAGGATGCGAGCATCATGATGCTGTAAACAGAACCCGGATTCATCCGAAAAAAATGACATTTTGCGTATCGTGAACCCAGGTTCGTCGTTGAGTACACCATCGCAGGCGCTCCTGTCTGTGACGCAGCGTCAAGGGTAACCGCAGCCATGGTCTCCGAGCTGATAGTCCACGTCGCTGCAAACGTCGTTGAACTGTTCGTGCAGATGGTTGTTGTCTTGCAAACTTCCCCGTCTGTTGACTCAGGGATCGAGACGTCGCTGCACGATCCGTTACAGCCATGTGGATAAGATGCCTGTCATCTCGACTGGTAGTGATACGAGGCCGTTGGGATCCAGCACGGCGTTCCGTATTACCCTCCTGAACCCACCGATTCCATTTTCTGCTAACAGTCATTGGATCTCGACCATCGCGAGCAGCAGTGTCGCGATACGATAAACCGCAATCGCGATAGGCTACAATCCAACCTTTATAAAAGTCGGAAACGTGATGGTACGAGTTTCTCCTCCTTACACGAGGCATCAGAACGTTTCACCAGGCAACGCCGGTCAACTGCTATTTGTGTATGAGAAATCGGTTGGAAACTTTCCTCATGTCAGCACGTTGTAGTTGTCACCACCGGCCCCAACCTTGTGTGAATACTCTGAAAAGCTAATCATTTGCGTACCATAGCATCTTCTTCCTGTCGGTTAAACTTCGCGTCTGTAGCACGTCATCTTCGTGGTGTAGCGATTTTAATGGCCAGTAGTGTATAACGGCAGTAGGATTCGTTATGAATAGGAAGGTAGGGTAGAGTACGTGTTTATGTGAACGGTTCAGTGATAGGGTTGTTCTTATCTGAATCGATAGCAAACCAACGCCGACAACAATAGTTCAGATATACATGTCGATGTCGCAACTGAAGATGAAGAGATTGAGGAAGTACTGTATATGAGGATATTGAAAGGATAATACAGTACGTAAAAGGAGATGAAATTATAGTAGTCATGGGAGACTGGAACGCTGTTGAAGGGGAGGAATGGTAGGAAATGTTACGGCGGAATATGGGCTTGGGGTAAGGAATGAGAGAGCAAAAAGACTATTTGAGTTCTGTAATATATTTTAGATAGTAGTAGCGAATATTCTGTTCAAAAGTCACAAGAGGAGAAGGTATACCTGGGACAGGCCGGGTTACACGGGAAAATTTCGGTTAGTTTACATCTTCGTCAGACAGAGATTCCGAAATGAGATACTGGATTGTAAGGCGTACCCAGGAGCAGATACAGACTCAGAGCACAATGTAGTAGTGAAAAAGGGTCGGCTGAAATTTAAGAGATTAGTCAGGAAGAATCAATACGCAAAGAAGTGGGATATGGAAGTACTAAGGAATGACGCGATGCACTGCAAGTTCTCTAAGGCTATAGACACAGCAATAAGGAATAGCTCAGTAGGCAGTAGAGCTGAAGTCGAACTGACAGCTCTAAAAAGGGCAATCACAGAAGTTGGAAAGAAAAACATAAGTACAAAGAAAATAACTGCGAAGAAACCGTGGGTAACAGAAGAAATACGTCAGTTAATCGATGAGAGAAGGAAGTACAAACACGTTCAAGGAAATTCGGGAATACAGAAATACAAGTCACTAAGGAATGAAATAAATTGGAAATGCAAGGAAGCTAAGACGAAATGGCTGCACGAAAAATGTGAAGAGTTCTAGAAAGATATGATTGTCGGACCGACTGACCCAGCACATAGGAAAGTCAAAATAAGCACCGATAAAATAAAAGCAAGGCAGATAACATTAAGAGTGCACTGTTAAATCCAGAGTAGAGACCGGATACCTGGCAAGAGTACATAGAAGGCATTATAATAATATTTATTTATGGTTCATTTAAATTTTTTTGTATTGTTTTTCGTTAAAATGCTCGCATATTGGTACTACATTTTCTTTATATGTAAAGTAAAGTGTAATATACTGGAGACTGAAGCTCTTTGCATTGTATGTGAGTAATGTAAGTAAAATACTATGTAAATTGTTTATTATGTTAAATAATTTTCTGATGACCTGTCGTATTTAAAAATATTTGTGTGTGCAAATTGTTCATCTTAATGAAAGTTTGACAATTTAAGAAATGGTCACGCTTAGCAACAATATAAGAAATAATGTTATGTAAAAGCCAGTGTGCTTTTGTTTAAAACGAAAGTGACTCTGGGGAGTGGAAAAGTTGGCAAGGGCGAACTGGTGCGCTACCTAGACGAAACGCTGGAAGTTAGTCACACAGTCTGTAGGCAGCAGTGATTGAGGCAACACCTTTCTGGAGAACGACAAGCTTTGGCCGCAAATTCGCACAAAATGCCTTGGATGGAGACTGCAAACGGCTTACAGCATAGCTGCGAGTTGTTGGGCTACTGCATGTAGAACTGAACGACGCCAAGAAGAGAAATTAAGCCCATGCAGCAAGAGACTTGCGGGCCGTACTGTGGGTAGTGCAACCACCATAATTGTTCGCCACATCCAAACCTACAGTTACCATATAAGACTTTTATAGCAAATTTACTTTTGTACAGCGTAAACCATTAATTTAAACTGTGTTTTAATAACCGTTCTTGAACGTTAAAGAAAGTGGTTCACCCTGTCATTTCATCCTGGTCATACACCTATATAGGTTTCCCTCCTGGTGTTTGATGAATCCGAGTACACTACTTTACAAAGCTAATATAAAGAGGCACCATTAAAATTGTTTTTGTGTTTTATTAACAACTGCTAAGTGTTATAGTAAAAGTTTCCTTACGTAAAAATTCAATCAGAGTGTAGTCAAGTTACTAGACTGTGATAAATGGCTATACCGAGTTAGTTCAAAGAATAATAGCTTTTGAAAGAAAATTCCAGTAAGAGAGAGATTTTCTTGAGGTGAAATGATCACTATAAAAAGTGTGTGCTTTAGTATCTAAGTGTTTTGGCATTTAAATTTGTTTATTATGAAAAATGATTTTCTGTGTGTCGCCCGGGGCCAAACTTTTTTAGTTTCCCTGAAGTTATCTACTGGGATTTTTTCTTTTTGAAACGTGATGCATAAGGGTGTAGTAGTTGAAAAAGAAATTGCAGAGTCTGCATTAACATTGTTTACGTGGAGTAACATTTATTTGAAGAACTACATTAAACAGCTGGAAGAAAGTAGGTAAAATTCATACTTCTGATTTTCCAATACTTCACTGTTTAGTTGCCCTGACAGGCAGTACACGTTTTGAACCACTAAATGAACTTGGAAGTGAGTTGCCCCAGCATCGACATAATATTATTCATTCTGCGTTACTGTTCAACAGCTGGGTAAAATATTAGGAACAGAATTGCATAGCCTGATTTACTTATCCATTAGACACAACACACGGTCAATTTCCGTAAAAAGGGCAACTCTATTGATTAGTTTTTCTTATTAACAGGACTGTCCTCCCAAAGTGTACTTTATTTGGAAACTAGTCTGAATTTAAGTAAGAGGGTTCTACGTGGCTTTTCTGCAACAAGACTGTTTGTTGTGTTGGGATATAGTACACATGGCAACTTAAAGGTTTTTCTGTTACTTAGGTAAGAGCATACTACATTACAGTAGTAGTTGTAGGGCTATAACCTCTACGAGGGAATCGATGTAGAAGAGAGGGGATCCACTATTAGAATCAGAATTCAAGAGAACTTTGGAGGATTTTAGATCAAATAAGGCAGAAGGGATAGGTAACATTTCATCAGAATATCTCAAATAATTGGGGGAAGTGGCAACAAAACGACTATTCATGCTGGTGTGTAGAATGTATGAGTGGCGATATGCCATCCGACTTTTGGAATAGTGTAATCCACAAAGTTCCAAAGATTGTATTAGCTGACTAGTGGGAGAATTATCGCACAATTAGCTTAACAGCTCATGCACCCAAGTTACTGACAAGAATAATACACAGAAGAAGGGAAAAGAAAATTGAGGATGTGCTAGATGACGATCAGTTTGGCTTTAGGAAAGGTAAAGGCATCAGAGAGGCAATTCTGATGTTGCTTTTGTTGATGGAGATACGACTAAAGAAAAATCAAGGCACGTACATAGGATTTGTCGACCTGGAAAAAGCGTTCGACATTTTAAAATTGTGCAGGATGTTTGAAATTCTTAGAAAAATACGGGTAAGGTATTGGAAGAGATGCGGAATATACAATATGTACAAGAGCCAAGAGGGAATAATATGACTGGACGACAAAGAATGAAGTGCTCCAATTAAAAAGGGTGTAAGACAGAGATGAAGTATTTCGCCCCTACTGTTCAATCTATACATAAAAGAAGCATTGATGGAAATAAAAGAAAGGTTCAGTAGTGGAATTAAATTTCAAGGTGAAAGGTTGTCAAGAATAGGATTCGCTGATGAAATTGCTATCCTTAGTGAAAGTGAAGAAGAATTACATGATCTGCTGAATGGAATGAACAGTCTAATGAGCACGGAATATGGAATGAGAGTAAATCGAAGAAAGACGAAAGTAATGAGAAGTAGCAGATATGAGAACATGATAATTGATGATCACGTAGTAGATTAAGTTAGGAAATTCTGTTACCTAGGCAGCAAAATAACCTATGGCGCAAGGAGCAAGGATGACATCAAAAGCAGACTAACATTGGCGAGAAGGTATTCCTGGCCAGGAAGATTCCACTGGTATCGAACATAGGCCTTAATTTGAGGATGAAATGTATGAGGATGAACGTTTGGCGCACAGTATTGTATGGTAGTGAAACATGGACTGTGGGAAATCAGAAGCATTTGAGATGTGGTACTACAGACGAAAGTTGAAAATTGAGTGGACTGATAAGGTAAGTAATGAGGAGGTTCTACACAGAATCGGAAAGGAATATGTGGAACACACTGACAAGAAGAAGGGACAGGATGATAGGACATCTGTTAAGACATCAGGGAATGACTTCGATGGTACTAGAGGGAGCTATAGAGGACAAAAACTATGGAAGAAGACGGAGTTTGGAATATAACCATAAAATTATTTGAGGACGTAGGTTGCTATTCTGAGATGAAGAGGTTGGCACAGGAAAAGAATTTGTGGCGGGCCCTAGCAAAGCAGTGAGAAAAAGTATGAACAGCTGGCCTGAACACAGTTGAGAAATCCTGCACGCAACTTACTGCTTATAACGGTCAGGACATTCCAGAGCTTGATACATGTAGTTTGCTTTCCACATTCCTGTCTCACACCAGAACAATGATGTTTACAATTTTGCGTTCGCGAGGCTGTGAAAACATCTTTGGGTTAAATTCATTTGATTTGTTTGGTATTCGTATTCAGGACAATGTATTTTCTGTTTCTGTTTTCAACACAAAGAACAATGTTTCTCAATTGATTGAGAAGATTTCTGATTTTCTGCAGAACTTGCCAGAGCAAATAATTTTGGGGCGCACGTAGCAAATAAGGACAATGCGCAACCTGAATTTTCTCGGGCGCGTTCCGTCCCTCATACACTTAGAGACAAAGATGCAAATGATCTTAACGAAAGGCAAAAGTGTGGTGTTATCGGTCATGTCCAGGCTAGTCAATCGGCTTATCTCTTACTAATCTCACCAATGACTTCTGGGAGACTTTGTATTGACTTCAAATCCACTGTGAATCCACAAACAATTATTAATACTTTTCCGTCGCTCGCCCTGAGGAATTATTGGACGGGCTTGATGCAGACCGCTATTTTCAAATACTTTTTTACAAGATGCGTATTTCCAAATTGCGCTAGATGTATTTGTGGTCATCACGCATTTAGGGTTCAAATCACTTGCACGATATTGTGGCGTCAGTACGTACACCGCAGTGACGTATCAGTAGACTTCGTGTTTTCATCTAAAGGTTTGAAGTATCGCCTCGACATAACTGTCTTTTTGTAGACTGAAATTCAATGCTTAGGTCGTGTTCCTAATAGCCAAGGTGTTTAGCCCCATCAGTCACATTTCTGGCGATCCGGGACCTCCCTACTCAGCAGAACGCGACGGAACTGCAGTCATTTCTCGGGCAGTTGATATACACCGAAGCGCCAAGGAAACTGATATAGGCATGCGTCTTAAAATACAGGGATATGAAAACAGGCGGAATACAGCGCTGCAACGCCTATATACTAGTGTCTGGCGCAGTTGTTAGATCGGTTACTACTGCTACAATGGCAGGTTATCAAGGTTTATGTGAGTTTGAAAGTGTTACTATAGTCGGCTCACGAGCGATGGAACACAGCATCTCTGAGGAAGAAGGATTTTCCCGCACGACCATTTCACGAGTGTACCATGAATATCAGGAGTCCGGTAAACCATCAAATCCCCAACATCGCGGTGACAGGAAAAAGATACTGCAAGAACGGGACCAACGACGACTGAAGAGAATCGTTGAACGTGACAGAAGAGCAACCCTGTAGGTTTCAATGCTTGTCCGTCAACAAGTGTCAGCGTGCGAATCATTCAACGAAACATAATCGATATGGGCTTTCGGAGACGAAGGCCCAATCGTGTACCCTTGATGAGTGCACGACAAAAAGCTTTACGCCTCGCCTGGGCCCGACAGTACTGGAATAGGACTGTTGATGACGTCGGACGAGTCTCGTTTCAAATTATATCGTGCGGATGGACGTGTAAGACAACCTAATGAGTCCATGGATTCTGCGTGTTAGCAGGCGGCTGCTCAAGCTGGTGGAGGCTCTGTAATGGTGCGACGCGTGTGCAGTTGGAGCGATACGGGTCCCCTGATACGTCTAGATACGACTTTGACAAGTGACACGTAGGTAAGGATGCTGTCTGACCATCTGCATGCATTCATGTCCATTGTACATTCCGCCGGACTTGAGGAATTCCAGCAGGACAATGCGACACCCTACAAGTCCAGAAGTGCTACAGATTGGTTCCAGGAATACTCTTCCCAGTTTAAACATTTCCACTGGCCCCCAAACTCCCCAGACACGAAAATTATTGAGTGCATCTGAGATGCCTTGCAACGTGCTTTTTAGAAGAAGTCTCCATACCCTCGTACTCTTACGAGCCCATGGACAGCCCTGCATATTCATGGCATCAGTTCCCTCCAGCGTTACTTCAGACATTAGACGAGTCGATGCCACGTCGTTTTGCTGCACTTCTGCGTGTTCGCGCGGGCTTTACACGATATGAGGCAGGTGTAACCGTTTCTTCAGTGTATTATATCCAGTTCATAACCTATTCTGCCCAGATCGCGCTTCCGTAGCATCGTTTGCGCCGGAAGAGTGTATCTTTTGTTTGGACAAAAGAGTGCTAGGATGCGTTCCGGAAACTAAAAAAATTCTTTTTTGAGCATAAGATACTTTGTTCCCTCTAAGTCTGTGGTTTTGGCAGTGGACGCTACTTCATATGGAATCGGAGTTGTGCTCCGTACAGATCTGGTTCACAGGACACGCCGACTACTTTCCCTTCCACGTTCTTGACCAAGACTCAATATAACTATTCCTAAATCAAGAAGGAAGCTCTTGCTATTATCTATGGCGTGGCAAAGTTTCACCATTAAATGTTTAGTCGGAGGTTTTACCTAGTGACGAACCATAACGCACTCCAGTCTTTGTTTCGATCATGCAAACTCGTTCCGCCACGCACGGCTCAGAATCTGCAACGTTGGGTTTTGTTATTGTCAGAATATGAGTCCGAAATATTGCCCATGTCAAAGCAGCGAATGCTGACGTCCCTTCTCCCGTTCCTGTTGCTCCTGATTCTGAATTCAGTGATAGTGCTGGATCTTGTTGTCAGATCGATGCGCAAGACTCTGAATTTCAACAGACATTTTTAATGCAGTATAGGAGAACTGCACAGACCACAGAAGCAGACCCTGAGGTGCACCTTTTGTTGCACCACATCCGTACTGCCGGCCTCGCTCAATGAAAAACATTCAGAATTCTTTTGTGCGCCACTATTTTGTTCGTCCACATAGCCTCTCCGTCCAGCGCGGTGTGATTTTATTGCAAAACGACTCTGGAATCGCGTGTGCTTCTTCCTAAAGTGCTGCTAAAAGATGTGCTGAAATTGCTCCACCAAGGGCATTGGGGAACGGTAGGCACAAAACAGCGCGACCGAGCTGTACTTGGCCGGGCATGGACGTCTGCAATTGGCAGATGACATCACAGTATCGTGCTTGTGCTGAAATTGTATCGGCCCCGCCGCAAACGTTTTCTGCTCGTCCAAAGTCTCGAAGGCCGTTCAGGCTTTGTCCTCTATTTTTCGCTCTGAAGGTTTGCCTGAAGTGTTCGTTACAGACAACGGACGACAGATTACAGCTGCAAACGTTGAACAGTTATGTGCATCCAATGGTATCACTCACCTTACCAGTGCTCCGTTGTAATATATTGATTATTCCTTGCTACTGTAGTGTTATCTTGAAGCTGTGAGAAAAGAGGACAGGAGCTCCAAGGCGCAGAAGCAGAGACGATGCTGAGGGCAGACTAAACTAGGAGAGATATTGTTACATGAAGTAAACCGTAAGGAGAGAGCCTTGCGAAAACGCAGACGGCCTCACACGCCAGGACATTAGTTAATCTTCAAGAAATTAACATGTAACTTCATATGTCGCCGAGACGCTGTGGTAGGTTGACACCGTAGAACTTTGTAACCAACAGGCATGTATTAGCGTATAAAGCCAGCTTGATACCAATCCTGAGAACAGCAACGTCAGTTGGCTCACAAGGGTTAGAAAGAGAGCAAAAACGCCAAAAACTGTTGACCCTGCAGTCCCTACGCCGGGGAGCCCGAGGGGCGGGGCTAAATGACACATAACAATAATGTTCCAAGCCTTATTTGACAGAGCGGTTATGTTTAGTTTTCAGCTGAACAATGTTGATACCAAATACGGACTTCGTTGGTACAACTGCATTAACATCCCCCAATTATTCAAAATGACAGCCACAATCGCATTATTTATTTCCTGCCAACCGGTTTCAACCGGCGATGGGGTCATCTTCAGGGCAATTTACACTGTAAGGTTATAACAGTATTAAGTAATCATTTACGTCATCTACAACCAATTAGTCAAAGTTACATAAATAAACAGATTTTTATACCCATTTGGTCGCTCGCTGGAGTCGTCACCCTGCCTGTGCACGGTTAGTAACTACGCATAAGCTTAAATAACGGCCAACAACACGTGGGCAGACGGTAACGCCCTCCACGGTGACCAACGGCAGTTACATGCTTAAGCAAGAGATCGTAAATTTTAAAGTTTGTTCTAGTTGTAATATAAAACATAATAAATAATAAATAATAATTATAAATAATTTAATCTCGAGAAATTTACTATTAGTTAAAATTCGGGTATCTATTGTCCCATTCATTCCCACGAATAATGCGAAAAATGAATGGGCAACAAATTCCTGAATTTTAAATAATAGTAAATTTCTCGAGATTTAATTAGTTATAATTATTATTTATTATGTTGTATATTACAACTGGAACAAACTATAAAATTTACGATCTCTTGCTTAAGCGTGTAACTACCATTGGTCGCCGTGGAGGGTGTTACCGTATGCCCACGTGTTGCTGGCCGTTATTTAAGCTCATGCAAAGAACCAATCATGCCCGACCTGTGGAAAACCTCCCATATCCTGATGTTCTCCAAACCCAACAAGCCTCCATCTGATGTCTCTTCCTATCGTCCTATATGTCTCACCTTGGTGTTCAACAAGCTCTTTGAATCCATTCCTATCCGGCGCATTCATCACCACCTCCACCGAAACCACCTTTTCCCCAACACCCAATGTGGCTTTCGACCTTCCTTCTCTGCCGATGACCAACTCCTACGCCTCATTCATCACCTCTCCCTCCAGCTTAACTCCCATCGCTCCGCCATTTTTGTCTCCCTCGACCTCGAAAAGGACTACGACTGTGTGTGGCATCCCGGTCTCCTGTTTAAACTTCAAACCTACGCCCTACCTGTCAACTACATCCATCTGATGGTCTCCTTCCCCTCGTCGTCACTCCTACATTACCATCCATAATGCCAATTCCCACACCTTCTACCCCTCTGCAGGTGTGCCCCAGGGCTCTGTCCTCTCCTCTCTCCCCTACCTCCTGTACATGGCAGATATGCCTCAAACCCCCCCCCCCCAGTACACCTCTTGCAGTATGCCAATGACACTACATTCCTTGCCCTCGCTCCTACCCTCCAGCGGTCCCAACGCCTTCTCCAGAATCACCTTGACCTTTTTCCTACCTGGTGTAACCAGTGGCTCCTGAAAATCAATCCTTCCAAGACTCAAGCAATCATTGTAGGTCGTACCACTCACTCCTTCCGACTCCTGGATTTCTCCCTTATCATCTGCACCGGTCCTGTCCACCTCTCCCCCACTCTCACCTACCTTGGCCTCACCACTGACCATCACCTCACCTGGATCCCTCATCTCCGTTCCATCCAATCCAAAGCCCACAAATGCCTCCGACTCCTCAAACTCCTCTGGCCAGACATCCTCCACACCTACAAATCCTTAATCCGTCCCACCCTCTGCTATGCCACCTGGATATCCCCCCCCCCTCAAAATTCTATAAGTCCCTCCAGATCCTCGAGTGCCATGCACTCCACCTTGTCTTCCATATATGCCTCCTGTCCCCCATGCAGATCCTCTATCACCTCCTTCCTTTCCCCCATCTGCTCCTATTCCTCGAACATATCGGCATACTCTACACCTCCCGCTTCCTTGATCCCCCTCACCCCCTTGTGGCTCCTCTTCTCTCCAACCCCCACCCTCTGCCACACCTCCATCTCTACACCCTTCATCTCCTTTCCCAAGGTGGCTTCTGTCAACTCCCCCTCCCAGAAGATGCCCTCTCTTCCTCCATTTATCCTCCTGTCAACTCTGATGCTCAGCCCCCTCCTTTCCTTGTCCTTTTACCCCCTCCCCCCCTCAACCCTGTTTTTTCCCGCCTACCGTCTCTTTGCCTCCCTCCTCTCCCACAAGTCCTTTTGCGTTTTCCTTCCTCTGCCTTTCCCCACTCCCTCTCGCATCTACCCTGCTCCCCCCTTCTGAGTCCTCTCCCTTTGTCGCCCCTCCCCCCCTGCGCCTTTCATTTTTTCCTCTTCTCTCCCCTTTTTTCTTCCCCCTCCTCTGTCCAGATCCCCCCCTCCCATCTGCCCTTACCTGTGGAGTGTCATCTTCTTGCCTACCTTTTAGAGGCATGTTCCTAGTGATTGTTAAGTGTTGGGCATCTTTCTGAATTCTTGCAAACAGTCATCATGCTGTCGCAGGGTGTGATTTTTTTTATATGTCTCTTGCGAACAGAATCAAGCCCAAGTTGGATGTATTTTCTCGCAATAGCCTTTGATGAGAAATACATCGTCTTTTTCCCAAACGAATCGTAGAATTCCAAAGACACACTCTGGACACTGCAGAATTTGTTATGGAAACTTACCTGTGCATCAGTAGTACTGAGTAACATAGCCTATATATGGTTTTAATAGCGGAAAGCCAAGACATTACTGTTAACATACAATAACACAATAATTACGCAAATAAACCAGGTAATATCAATAGTTTGCAGCGGTTCTGTAAGACTCGTAAATACAATCTTGCAAGAACGCTGTTTGTGGACGAGATCCGCCAGTGCACCCAGGCAGAACTCACACAGTATTCATGATTAATAAATTGCATTGTGATTGGCTGAGAGTATCAAGGAGTCGAGGTGACGCGTAATACGGAAATACGGATAAATATGAAAAAAAAATACACTGCGAGAGTACTTACGTACCTGGCTGGTACCTCGGATGCCGCAGCAGACCTTGTTAGGGAAAATAGGCCTTCTCTCTAGGTGTGTACTTTCTATAGCGCTATGCAACACAGCATATTTGGCTGCACATCGGTAGGCCACTGAAGAAACTCGCTTCATTTCACACAGTCTAATGCTATATGGAGGCTTTGGAAGAGAGAGACGCCGTGGCGTTATATTTCTTATACATTATCTCTGCTTAGGAATGGGTAGTGCTTGTAGAATTTTGCAGTTGATAAACATGTAACAAACTGCGGTAGCAACCACTACGCATCTGCCTAGGGCCTCGAAGAGCGTAATTTTTTTATAGACGCAACCTTATCCACTCTCTCCTATGCCCTCCTACTCCAGAGTGTCTTTTTTCCTCCCCTAAATGCAGTTCTGCTCAAGCGTATCCTTTAAGCTAAAGTGTAACAGTTGTTACTGCTAGTAATTCGTGGCTGTTATGACGTTATTGCAGTGTTAGAGCATATAGAATTTTGCCGTGGATAAATACGTAACATTTTGAGAGTACTACACTTCTGCCTGGTGCCTCCAATTGTAAGTGGGCTGTTCAGGTTTTTATATTGGTAACGCCACGTAGCGCTCTGTATGAAAATCACTGACTGTGCTGTGTGCAGTCTGTGGCTGGTTTGCATTGTTGTCTGCCATTGTAGTGTTGGGCAGCTGGATAGAGATGGGGCCCCTCCACGCCCGCACCAACGTGGTGACCAAACCAAAAGTTCTACTGTCACCTCCGTAAACATGTTAGTTGTCTAGTATGTGGATCACAGGATGCTGGGCTGTGACGTTGTCCGTGCGTCTGGGTAAGGCTACGCATTAACACGGTCCATCAGGTGATAGATAGTGGACGAAACGCGAGTGAGGGTAGCGATTTGAAGAGCAGAGGAAAAAAAGTGCCATGGCTCGTGCCGTGGGAAAAAAACCTCTGCGACAGTGGGATGGGTAGTAAGAGCAGTAGTGGCTTACTAGCTGCGATAGTTCATGCAAGGTTGGATTTGTTAGTATAGGTATCATGCATCATTACCATGACAAGCGATGGCGATGTGTCCCAGTTGTTGCTGCTGCTGCATTCCTGGAACAATCAAGATCGTTATACAGTAGTGGGAGATCGGCCATAGATCATCTCACTGTGTGGGGGATGTGTGGAGCTTGTTTGCATGCAGTGTACGGTACGGCTTCCCTGTGTGGTGCCAGTTATTCGGCAGTGTACTCCAATCCAGCTGGATATCCAGTAATGGGTCTGATAAACAGGGGCTCGCCTGTGCCGCTATGTTTGCGTATGCTTGGCCATAGACGTTATGTCCTTACAAGTATGTCTTTTGGTCTTTTATGTTTCCATCTATGGTTGTGGTCGTAGTTCCCCAGATTCAGAATAAACGGGTTCTGCGAATGTCTGGAGTTTCTGTATAGTCTTGTGGTGAGTTTGTGGATTACCTCCGTGAGAGTCTCAAGTCGGTATTCCCGGTGAAGGTCCGCGATGCGTGTGTATCGTGGAGCATTGCTTATGATTTTGAGTACTTTGTTTTGTATGAGCTGCAGACGGCGCAGACGTGTAGGCGCAGCGTATCCCCAGACAGGAGCTGCGTACGTCATCAGGGGTCGGATAAGTGTCATGTACATGGACCTCGACACCCATCTGTTCAGTGTGCTACGCCTGTTGAGCATAGGACAGAGCTGTTGGTCATGTGTTGTATGTGGTCCCCCCAGAGTAACTTCCGGTCCAGCCAGACACCGAGGTATTTGACTTTCTCGCGGAAACGTATTGGGCGTGCATGTAGAGTTATTGGTCTGCAGTAGCGGTGTTTGCGCAGTTGCTTCGGTCTTCTAGTGAACAGAACGGCTTCGCACTTGTCGACGTTTACTCTAACACGCCATTTCTCCAACCAAGGCTCGGCCACTCTGAGTGCAGTCTGTAGGCGTGACTTAATGTTTGATGGTTTCCAATCTTGCGCAAGGATGGCTGTGTCATCCGCGTAGATTGCCATCATTGTGTTGTGTGTGGTTGGAAGATCGTTTATGTAGAGGTTAAACAGCAGGGGCCCTAGGATGCTTCCCTGGGGTACTCCCGCGTGTATACCGTGTTGTGTTGATTGTTTTCCCTGCACATCAGTGTTGAAACTCCTGTCTGTGAGGTATGAGTGTATTAGACGCAGCAGCCCGTCAGGAAATCCCGCGTCGCTGAGTTTGCGGATGAGGCCGTTGTGCCATAGACGGTCGAAAGCCTTTTCGATGTCCAGGAACACTGCCCCTGTAGCTTTGTTTATGTTGAAGCCATGTGTTATATGTTCAACGACCCGTAGGAGTTGTTGTGTTGTGGAGTGGTGATTCCTGAAGCCGAATTGCTCCGGTCTCAGGATGTTATTTGTTATGCAGTGCCTAGTGATGCGTTTGAGAATCACCTTCTCAACAATCTTACTGAGCGAACTCAGAAGGCTGATGGGTCGGTAATTTTGTGGGAGGCTGTGGTCTTTCCCCGGCTTCCTGAACATCAGGCCCTTGGCCGTCTTCCAAAAGGCGGGGAAGTGTTGGTGTTTTAGTATGGCATTCGTTATGTGTGTTAGGTACTCAGTTGCTTTATCCGTGAACTCCTGGAGGACACGGTTTTGAATGCCATCATGACCAGGGGCTTTCCTAGCAGCGGAATGCATTATAGCCCAGGAGACTTCGGCTGTGCTAGCATGTCGAATGTCGTCGCGCGATGGTTGGGCTAGAATGCGTGTAACCTCTTGGTCAGTAGCAAGTGTGAACACTGGATCTGATGGTACCAGGTTCGGTGTGAATGACGCTGCGAGTGTTCGAGCCATTAGTTCTGCTTTCTCTTCCGCTGAGTATGCAGGTCCGTCAGGCCCTTGAAGCGTTGGGGTGTATATTTTCTCCCTGGTGAAATGTCGGGCTAGCTGCCACACGCCAGGTCGTGCGGTGTCCAGCCCTTCGAGTTTTTGATTCCACTGTTGTGTTCTATGTGTTTGTATTTTATCGTGTATGATGCCCTGTAGTCTGTTAATGTGCCGTTTGAAGTACGGACGCCTGGTGCGCTGCCATTGTCTCCTGAGGCGATTCCTCATTGAGATTAGGCCCAGGATTTCCTGGGGCAGGGCCGCACTGCGTTGTTGTGAGGTGCGATCAGGTATGGTGCCTGCCATTGCGTCCCGGACGGCGTTAGTGAGGGTTTCCACTGCCTCGTCAATTTGTCCTGTTTCGTTAATTTCGTGTATAG
This sequence comes from Schistocerca americana, assembly GCF_021461395.2. Taxonomy (NCBI): domain Eukaryota; kingdom Metazoa; phylum Arthropoda; class Insecta; order Orthoptera; family Acrididae; genus Schistocerca; species Schistocerca americana. The sequence goes on along the minus strand of NC_060122.1, from coordinate 126,798,717 downwards.
GTGGGATGTGGCTATCAAGCGTTTGCTTGAACAATGTCCAATTCGCACGCCCGTAGTCCAACATCTTGCGTTGTTCTGTGTGCTGCAGTGTTTCCTCGATGTATAGTATTACAGGTTGGTGGTTTGAGGGCAGATCGTTTTCAACGGCAACGTTGAGTGGCGCTGTAATGCCCTTGATGAGGGCCATGTCTATCACGTCTGGCCTGTGTCCCCTCTGATAGGGAATGTGCGTCGGTTCAGCCGGCGCTAGTGTAATGTAGTTTCTACCTAGCGAATGTTCGTACAGTTTTTTGCCGTTGGGATTTCGTATGCGTGAGTTCCATTCTGGGTGTTTTGCGTTCAGATCTCCAGCGACTATTACTCGCGGTGAAATGTTGAGTAATGTGCTGATATCGCGTGTTGAGATGCCTACAGGGCTGTTGTATACCGATATCAGCGTGGTGTAGGCTCCGTTGAACTTGACTCTGACGGCCGTAGCCTCGATTTTTTCCAGTTCAGGGAGCTCTATGTTTGTGTGCTCAATGTCTTTGTGTATGACGATTGCAGTTCCACCTGCCACGGCGTCGCCCGGTCGGTCGGTACGATAGACACAATAGCCAGGAAAGTTTAATTGTTTGTGCGGTTTAAGTTTAGTCTCTCTCAGTAGCGCGACAAGGATTCCCTTGCGCTCCATGAACGTGGCAAATTCTGCCCTTTTGTTGTGGATCGAGTCTGCATTCCAGAACAGGATCCGTGATAGTGTATGCGGGTCTGCGTTATGGGCCGGGTGTGGTGTATTATTCATGTAAGAGTGTGAAAGAGTGTTGTGATGGCAGTGTGTATGACAGCCCAGTATTGCCCGGGTTCGGCGCTCATGAGCTGGGTGATGAGTGTAGTGACGGCCGTCAGCACCTTGGTAAGGATTTGAACGGTCGTGTGTCGGGGGAATAGTGTTTCCAGTATTCCCCCAGGTAGTGTGCTGGTGTTGGGTGTGGCAGCCTGAGGTGCTGTTGTGGAGTTAGCGGCCGCTTGTGCGGGTATTGGTGTGTTATTAGGAGCGGCATTTGTGCATTGTGGCAGAGGTTGTGGCGCCTGTGTTACTTCTGTGGCGAGGGGGATGGTAGTGTGAGTTACAGTCTCGGTGTCTTGTTGACTGTTTTCCTGTGTGTTGCTGTTCCGTTGTTGCTGTGTGGCCTGTTGTGGTGGTTTCGTGTTCCCCGCCCTGTGTTTGCGTGTGCGTCTATTCCTCCTCTGGGCTTGGGGTTCGGGGGGTTCTTGTGTGGGTGTGTTTTCTTGTATACGATGCGTTTCTTCGCAGCGCGTGATTTCCGGGAGTGGGGTCGTGTTGTTTGGGGGCATAGGTGTTGGTACCGATGCTTGCTGGGTTTCAGGTGTTGCCTGTGGTTGTTGTGTGGCTGTTGCAGCGGTTGTTTCACGTGTGTGTGTAGGGCGCTGAAGTTCCGCAGCCTGTGCCGTCCCGCCAGGGCGTGCAACCGTGGCAAACGTTACGCCGTTCCTTACTGGGTTCGGCGCTGGCCTTGGACGTGGTATGTCGTACAGTACCCTACTTATGTCTCGCTTTCGCTTCAGCGCCTGTTTGTATGAGTTGCACTGTCTGAAGTTTGCCGCATGGGGCCCACCGCAGTTGGCACAGCGTCGCTGGTTTGGTTGTATTTGTGTACATGTGTTGGATCTGTGATTGCCAGCGCATCCGCGGCAGCGAGTTGCCAGGCCGCAGCGGAGGGCCGAGTGGCCGAACCGCTGGCAGTTGTTGCATTGTTGGGGGACGTTGGGTGGTTCATAGTGTTCTACACGTAAGTCCATCCGCAGAAAGCTCTTTATCTGCAGGATGGCGCGGGAATCAGCCGTGTCGGCTAACTCAACCATGTAGTGTGGTAGCGGTGCGTGTGTACGGAACCCTGTCATCCGGGAGGCACTTTTGCAGTCGAACCCCAGATAACAAAGGACCGCATGTACTGTCTCGTTGGGGGTGCTAGGGTCCACTCCCTTGATCACGTACTGCTGGGTTCTCTCGTCCAGCGTTCTGTACGTGTAATGTTCAATCTTCCGATCTTTGAGGAAGGTCAGAAGATCTTTATATTCTTTGTCTGTGGCAACGTACAGTGAGGCCCTATCCCCCGAGTACTTTGCATGTAATGTGCTGTTTATGTGCCTCTCCGCGAATGCAGTGTTAAGGGCACTAAGGTTCCCGTAGTTTTGTATAACAACCGGGGGGAAACCAGTCTTGTGTTGTGTGGGCACTGCTGTGGCTTTGTGTGCTTTGTTGTTGTTCGCCACAGCTGTGTTTGCGTTTTGTTTTGTGTTAATGTTGCTAGCCTGAGATGAGCTAGTGGGTGTAGGCAACAGCGCCTTTCGGTTGCCTAGCGAGTTTGGTTGCTCGCTTGTTTGTGCTGGTGTTTTTTTGGGTCTGCGTTTTGGGCCCTCCACCTGCCAGGGCTCTGTGTAGTGGTTTTCTGTATCCTCATCCGCCGCCGCTGCCTCGGTTTCTTGTGGCTGCGACGCCGGTGGGAGAATGGTGCATGACTGTCCAGTGACAGGGGAATGTAAGGTAATGTTTAGTGTAGCTGTCTTGGTGGGAGAGACGTCCGCCCCGAAAAGTTCGGTGATTAGCCGACGCGACTCGAGCTGCTTTTGCGCTTTCGCGCCAAGCTGTCGAGCGTCGCCAGCCGCTCCCTTGCCTTCGGTAGCGGGCGGGGCGCGGGTTTCGGCGGGTGCAGTCGATCCTCGCGCCTCTTGTGTTGCAGTCTTGCTGCGGGTGATAGCAGGGGAAGTGCTAGTAGCGTCCGCCATTTCGCACTTAGGATTGTTTATTGGGTGGGAAGGGGGAAACGACAATTTTACTTTTCTCGAAAGGCGAGAGAAGTGTAACTTGTTCCCTATGGAAGTGGGTGGTCCCTACTTACGCTAACATGCGCTGTTTGTGCAAGCGCGGCACCTAAAGGAGGTGCGGAAGAAGAATGGCCTGCAGCACGCGGGCTTGGTCCCGTGAAGGAGCCCTGGTACTGCCTCAGAGTCCCTAAAAGAACGTGAGAATCACGTTGGGGGCGTTGGGTAACCAGAGGCTACCGGGAGCTGCGAGCCGAAGCTCTTTCGCGGCAGTCCGCGACTGGTTGCGCGGCTTTGCGTCGAAGGGGAGTAGGCTCAACCCTTCGGCACTCGGCCGGTTGCCGATGGGCGGCTGCGCCGGGAGCGGCTGATGCGCACTCCCCGGGCGCTGCCGGGCGACTGGCTGCAGCTGGATGTGAACAGCGCGTAACGTTGCGCAGTTGGAGGTGAGCCGCCAGCAGTGGTGGATGTGAGGAGAGAAATGGCGGAGTTTTGAAATTTATAAGACTGGATGTCATGAACTGCTATGTATATTATGATTTTTCAACACTATTAAGGTAAATAAATTGTTTGATCTCTATTAAATCTTTCATTTGCTAACTGTACCTATCAGTAGTTAGTGGCTTCCGTAGTTTGAATCTTTTATTTAGCTGGCAGTAGTGGCGCTCGCTGTATTGCAGTAGTTCGAGTAACGAAGATTTTTGTGAGGTAAGTGATTTGTGAAAAGTATAGGTTAATGTTAGTCAGGGCCATTCTTTTGTAGGGATTTTTGAAAGTCAGATTGCGTTGCACTAGAAATGTTGTGTGTCAGTTTAGGCACAGTCATGTATAATTGTTCTAAGGGGACGTTTGACAATGAGGTAGCAGAACTCAAGTGATGCGACAAACAGGCACACATCCTTACCCCCCCCCCCCCCCCCCCTATGGTGCCCTGCTCCAGGATGGCCTGCCTTAGAATATTTATTGCTGCTAGTATTTAGTGAGTACTGATACCAGAGTACTGTCTAACATACAGACTGCAGCCTGACACAAACACACAATTGTTGTTGAGAACACGTAATTACGTCGATGCGTACTGCCTTATCACCCTTATAAATAAGTAAATGAGCTTGGGGTCCTCTTTTTTTTCATTTATTTCAATGGCTAGACAGACCTAGTCGATCGAAGTAATTAAACGGCTATTAATTAATCTCAAGCATACACCGACGAAAGGGTCCTAGCGGAAATCTCTCAACCAGTCCCCCAAACATAGCAATGTCCTAGCATCGAGGCAATCAACACGTCGTTTAAGCTGCATATGCTGCAGTGGCCGACGGATGAACGATTTCTTTTCGCGGTAGTAACAACACTGTCTTCCGCCTCCAACCAAAGGTAAGCAACTCACTTCAGACGAAACGAAGTGTACTCTGATGAGAGAATCACTGCAGTGTGTATTTTGCTTTGGGAAGTAACAGTTACTAATTTTGTCAGTAAAACTGCACGAGGCATTACAGAGTAAATGTATGAAAAGCTTTTTCAGCACTGCTACCAATCTCAAATTTTTTATTTACTTAAATTACTTACAAGAGTAATACGTCTCCAGGCATAAACGCCATATTCAGGATAGAGAGGCGATGCACAAACATTTAGCAACAGTACACACAGATTTTAAAGTTGTTCTTTACAGTCTTGGCATGTACTGCGGACATCCTACGGGGAAATATAAACATAACCTGACATGAGGGTGTATTTATTTTGTTCGTTAGTCTGCTGTTCACATAATTTTTTTTAAGAATAATCACTCAAATTGTTCATGTGAAATGGCTGTTTTCTTGTGGTGTCTGTAGTTACATCCTTTGCTACGACTTCTTGGAAACAAACTTGCAAAAGGACACTTAAAATACGGCATCACAATCAATTATACTGTCGAGTACAATAAACATTGCCGTCAATCCAAATCTCCTTTCGAGTCAACTATCTATGTGTCGATCTTGGTGTTACCTTTCAGTTTCATTGTCTTCTGCACACATTGCTGATGCATTTCCGATGAAACTGGAAAGTTGCACGGGCCACACCAGTATTCAAGAAAGGCAATAAGAGTAATCGAATAAATCACAGACCCATATCATTAACGTTGATATGCAGCAGGATTTTGGACCACGTATTGTGTTCGAACATAATGAATTACCTCGAAGAGAACGGTCTATTGCACACAGTCAACAAAGATTTAGAAAACATCATTCTTGTGAAACACAACTAGCTCTTCACTAACACAAAGTGTTGAGTGCTATCGAGAAGGGATTTCAAATTGATTCCGTATGTTTAGATTTCCAGAAGGCTGTTGGCATTGTACCCCACAAGTGGCTTGTAATCATACCGCGTCCTTAGTTATGTGACTGGATTCGTCATTTCCTATCATAGTTCGTAGTAACAGACAGGACGTCACCGAGTAAAACAGAAATGAGTTCTGGCGTTCCACAAGGTAGTGTTATAGGCCCAGCTGGCCGGTGTGGCCGAGCGGTTCTAGACGCTACAGTTTGGAAGAGCGCGACCGCTACGGTTGCAGGTTCGAACCCTGCCTCGGGCATGGATGTGTGTGATGTCCTTAGGTTAGTTAGGTTTAAGTACTTCTAAGTTCTAGGGGACAGATGACCTCAGAAGTTAAGTCCCATAGTGCTCAGAGCCATTTGAACCATTTGTTATAGGCCCTCTGCTGTACCGTATCTCCATAGACGATTTATGAGGCAACGTGAGCAGCCGTCTTAGGTTTCTTGCAGTTGACGCTGTCATTTATTGTCTAGTGCAGTCATCTGACGACCAAAACTAATGGCAAAACCATTTAGAAAACATATATGTATGCTGTGAAAATTGGCAGTTGACGCTAAATAATGAAAAAGTGAGGTCATCCACATAAGTGCTACGAGGAATCCGTTAAACTTCCTTTACACAATAAATCAATCAAATCTGAAGGCCGTAAATTCAACTAAATATCTAGGAATTACAATTACGAACAACTTAAATTGAAAATAACACACCGGAAATGTGGGAAAGGCGAACCAAAGACTGCAATTTATTGGCAGAACACTTAGAAGATGTAACAGTTCTATAAATAGACTGCCTACACTATGCTTGTCTGTCCACATTTGGATTACTGCTGTGCGGCGTGGGATAGTTACCAGATAGGATTAACGAAGTACATCGAGAAAGTTCGCAGAAGAGCAGCACGTTTTGTGCTATCGAGAATTAGGGAGAAGACTGTCAGGGATATAAAACAGGATTTGGGATGGATGTCACTTTAAAAAAAATGCGTTTTTTGTTGCTGCGGGATCTTCTCACGAAGTTTCAATCACCAACATTCTCCTCCGGATCCGAAAGTATTTTGTTGACGCCGATCTACTTAGGGAGGAACGATCATCACAATAAAATAAAGGAAATTAGACCCTGCACGGAAAGAAATATCTATTCGTTACTTCCGCACGCTGTTCGAGAATGGAATAATATAGAATTATTGCGAAGGCGGTTCGATGAACCTCTGCCAGAGTGTGATTCGGAGAGTATCCACGTAGATGTAAATGTAGATGTTAGTAAGGACAGTATAAACATTATTTTAAAGAATGACAAAGATATTGCAGTTCAGAATAATATATATTCTTAATCGTTATTTATTTTCTGTCTTAACACTACGCAACTGAACTTGATGAAGCAGTGTGTCTTCTTGAATTCTATAATTTCGTCTGGGATCTTGTTTTTATGTGAACAGTATATTAATAAACGATCTGCCATTCGGAATCGCCACGTGGTTTGAGGCGTCATGTCACGAATCGCTCGGCCCCTCCCTTTGGAGGTTCGAGTCCTCCCTCGGGCAAGCGTGTGTGTGTTGTTCCTAGCATAAGTTAGTTTAAGTAGTGTGTACGTCCAGGGACCGAAGACCTCAGCAGTTTGGTAACTTAGGAATTCACACCCATTTGAACATTTGAATAAATGATGTAAACATTCCCGCATGTTAAGTTATCCTTCTCTTTCTCCACAGGATGGCCACGTTCTACGACTTTAAGAATTTTGCGTACTTATGATAAATGTTTTTATATGACTGAAGCATGACTTGAAGCATGTTGCTTACTAAATAATTTAAGACTAATATCAATTTCTGAAAAACCTTTAAGCATTATTCTTTCGTATTTGAGTAACATACAGTATGGCCAGCCGATGTGGCCGAGCGGTTCTAGGCGCTTCAGTCTTGAACCGTGCGACCCCTACGGTCGCAGGTTCGAATCCTGCCTCGGGTTAGGTAGCGTTAGGTAGCGTTAAGTAGTTCTAAGTTCTAGGGGACCGATGACCTCAGATGTTAAGTCCCATAGCGCTCAGAGCCATTTGAACCATTCAGTATGCGGTCGGAAGACGGCAGCGGCAAACCACCTTCACTAGGACCTTGTTTAGTATGGTGGTGCGGGTCTCCCCCATCGTTCCCCTACGCTCTGTCAAGGAGCCTGGGACTTCATTTCCATTCCATGGGTTTAAACGGTATTATGCATAGATAAAGCTTTTCAATTCTTAATATTCTCTATTCTTGGAGAGGAATACACTAAGGACATTGAATGAAGGCTGGCTAGTTTTACCGCACCTCACATAGTTCCAGCAGTAGCCTTTTCCGTCCTGTCAGACACTTCGTATGGCCGTTACGTGCAAATATTCTTGATACATTACTAGCCGAAGCATTTTCTTATGTCAAAAGACATGTTTGCACTACAAGACATGTGAGTGTAAACCGAAGCCTAAAGGACGCAAATTACGTAACAGCCGCAACAAGGTTTTCCGGTTTCATAATAATTAAGGGGGCTCCGGAAGACTTTTTCGGAGAAGGGCTGCGACGTGAGGGAAGATGGCGCCGTAAAAAGGCGACTTAGGTGCCGGCCGGCTGGCTGCGGGCGAAAGAACAAAGTAAATAAGGTGCAGCCTCAAAGGCCGGCGACATGGCCCCCAGAATCTACATAATAACCATTACCCGACATCAAAGAACCGTTCTGCAAAAATAATGAGATTGTGCGTTGCAGCGCTCGCGCAGCTGTCTGGCGAGGTAGTTCCGCTGTCGGCGGAAAGAGGGCAGGCCCCGCGCGTTTAACGGTCACGATATTCGATCAGCGCGGGAACCATACGTGCTGCGTGCAAAAGAGTTAGTATTAAATTTTTCGAAACGCGCTTTTAAAAGAATTATGTCATTCGTCATATTTAGCACCCTACCCCTTGTGATAAACTGGTGTGTGATGATCTGTGGCCTTGGATTGCTGCATGTTGTCATAAAATGGAAGAAAATAAACGCTTATCCATGTATATCATATTATAATATTGTTGATTAATAACACAGTGTACTATTTAAATATAGAAAGTCTGAAACAAAATAAAACACACACACACAGAGGGAAACAACAAGTGCCCTTGTTAATAAGTCAGATCACGAAATTTTTACGTGATCTGAGAAGCCACGTCATAAATTTCCCGTGGGGTATGCAGGTAAGCCTGCACTGACTTGTTTTCTCTCAGTATCAACTGTAGTTAACAAATAACACTGCTCGCAGTGGCTCTGTAGAGTAGCACTAAAAATTCTACTAGACTCTGTTGTGCTGCCAAAATGAGGCAAGAACAGCAATGGCAACCATATATAGGCGTGTTCAGCCTTCACACTGAATCAAATGATAATGGTATAAGGATTGTCAACTTCGCCACAGCTAGAAACATGAAAATAGCGAGTACATCATTTTCGCCCTAAAGAAATACATAAAGCAACATGGACCTCACCGGATGGATTAACTAGGAACCAAATACACCACATTTTGATGGAGAAAAAAACATAAAAAGGCAATAACAGACGTTAGGACAATGAGAGGGACTGAGATAGGATCAGACCATTCTCTTGTGCCAGTAAAGATGAAACAGTCATTACCGAAACCACCAAGTAAGAACAGCGGTAAAAGAAACCAAAGAGTAGATGTGAGTAGGCTAAAAGAGGAGGAGCAGAATAAACTAAGATTAAGCTTAAAAACAGATTCGCTGAATTAGAGAATGACAATAATAGGAAAGAAGATGACAACAGTTATGAGGGAAGCAGCGCTTGAACTACTAGCAGATAATAATAGTAGCAATACAAAGCGCAAATTATGGTTCAATGAAACATGTAGAAAAGCAGTACAGGACAGGAAGAGAGCCACACTGCAATGATGAACAATAACAACCACGAAAACCAAACAACGTACAGGAAAGCCAAGAGACAAATGAAGAGTGTAATAAGGAGAGAGAAAAAAGGATTCATATATACACAGATAGAGAAAGCTGAGGACGACTATAACCAGAACAATAGTAAACAGTTTTACAGGAAAATGAATAGTTGTAGAAAAGCGTACAGAGCTAAGGCTGTGATAATGAAGGACAAGAAGAGAAAACTGATCACTATGAATGAAGGAAATTTAGAAAACTGGAGGAAATGCTTTAAAGAACTGCTGAACAACCCAGCAGATACCTACAATTATGAAAATAAGGTAGAAAACAATCAGAAAGTACAACCATTAGTCGAAGAACCAACTCTGATGGAGGTGAAGGAGGCAATAAAAAGACTAAAAAATGGGAAAGGCCTTGGCGTAGACATGATATCAGCAGAACTCATCAAAGAACGGGAGAGAAGATACATAAATGGTTAGCCGAACTGATAAAAGAGGTATGGAGAAAAGAAGTAATGCCGGAGGAATGGAAAACTGCTGCTGTATGTCCCATTTACAAGAAAGGAGGCAAAATGCTGACACAGAAGTACAGAGAGATATCTCTCCTATGCACACGCTATAAAGTAATATCAAGAATTATTCTGAACAGGCTCAAACCCATACATTGAGGAAATATTAGACACAGCACAAGCAGGGTTCAGAAAATATTCAAATATTCACACTAAGACAAAAATGTTAGATAAGAACGGTGACCACAATCACAAAGTATAGTAAGAGGGGAAATGTGGAGGATAATGGCAGAGTATGGGATACCTGACAAGCGGATAAAGCTAACTAAAATGTGTGTGATGGAATCAAAGTGTAGAGTGAAAGTACAGGGGGAGATCACAGTAACATTTAAATAAGAGCAGGACTGAGACAGGGAGATATTATATCACCAGCCCTGTTCAATTTGGCCCTCAACAGCATCCTGAGAAGAGTAACATGTGAAAGTGCACGAGTCACCATAGGAAAAAAGATAAATGTCCTGGCTTTTGCGGGTGATATTGTGCTGATCGGAAAGAACAAGGAAGAACTGGAGAAAATGGGGACTGTGCTAATGGAAGAAGCTAAGAAAGTAGGTCTAAGTATAAATGAAAGTAAAACAAAGTTCATAGTAGTAGGATGAAGAGCTCATTTAAATGGTTCAAATGGCCCTGAGCACTATGGGACTTAACATCTTAGGTCATCAGTCCCCTAGACTTAGAACTACTTAAACCTAAGGACATCACACACATCCATGCCCGAGGCAGGATTCGAACCTGCGCAGTTCCGGACTGAAGCGCCTAGAACCGCTCGGCCACAACGGCCGGCTGAGCTCATTTAAGACCAAACCATCTAAAAACCGGAAATCTAACAATACAGAAGACAGATACATTCAGGTACCTCGGTGTCAACATCAACAAACAAAATCTTATAGAACAGGAGATTGTAACAAGAATTCAAGCTGGGGCAGATGTCTAGGAGCTATGCACAACGTCATAAGACCTAAGTTACTATCTAGGCAAGCAAAAACAAGGATGTATCAGAGCATCATCAAGCCAATAGTTTGCTATGTAAGTGAGACATGGACCCTGACAAAGGAAACAGAGAAAACACTCATCACTTTTGAAAATAAAGTACTGAGAAAAAAAAGTATATGTACCAGTGAAGGAAAATGAACAGTTGAGAATAAGAAAAAACAGCGAACTCTGACACTTATACACACTGCCTGAAGTTGTCGCGAGTGTGATAATTAAGAGATTAAGATGATACGGGCATATGAGGAGGAGAGGGGAGAACTCGGTAATAAAGACTGTAATGGATAGAGAAGCTGAAGGAAAGAGACCACTGGGACGGCCAAGAATGAGATGGAAGGATAATACCATGGGAGACACGCCGATACTGTGTCTGGGAGGTGATTATGCAGATGGCAGGGAAGTGTGGAAGGCTGGCCTGAGTGAGGCCAAGGACATGTTCGAGAAGTACGCAATCGGTTACCTACATCTTCGGCTATGTAGTGTAATCAACAAAGAGAATATTGGGTAAAAAATTGTGTAGTCGGGAATTTCTGCACAGTGCTGGCAGGAAGTGTCATGAAAAGTATACTAAATATCTTGACCGGTAGTGAATGAGAATTGGGATGGTGGTGGTGGAGGGAAGGGGAGGGAGGGGGGTGTTTAAAGGAATTTTTTTATATTTTCCTCGAATAACTCGAAACCCGCCCCACCTAGTAAAAAAGTTCCCCAATACAAAACTAAACTATACAACAGTTTGCACAAAAATGGTCTTATCCATTTTTGCTCAAGAACTGTTAGCTTCCTCGTTGCAGGGGATACCAAAAGTGCAGATTATTAAAAATATTTACGAATAAATACGAAATAGCAGTGCCTGTGTTGTTAGGAAATACAATACAATGCTTCTTCGGACATGCACTTATGTCTGACGAATCATTGCATCATAATTATTAATAACACATGCACTGTTATTTCATATTTATTTACCAATACCACGCTCTCAACTCATATGTCCTTCCTGAACGGGAATATAGTGTATGAGTTCAGGTTGTGACGCATCGACGACAACATGTGTATGTTTGTGTATGGCCGTGATTCAGGCGGTTAAGCCGAGCGCCCGCGAGAACGCGAAATCCGAATTTGAGTCTCGGTGCAGCACAAATTTTCACCGTCATCATTCCAATATACAGCAGAAAGTGGTTCGTATTCGCAACTGTGAATACATTTCCTATATTAAAAATATTGTTTTAACGGTATAAGATTAATATTTATCTTTGAATGTAGTGGGTTAGAAACAACTATTACAAATGTGTAGCACGTCTATATGCAGGAGAACCGTACGTATTAAGGCACGAAATGTGTCCCAGGAGTGTAATGTGGTGAAGGGGGCAATGTGCGGGGAAGAAGGCCAGCATTGCATTCGTAGGTCAGTGAACTGAAGATGGTGATTCCCAACTTCGTCTACCACATCACGTCACAAGAAGCAACAGACCAAATTGCGCCGATCCTCCACAGCGCACCTTACGGATTACTGGCGGCGCAGTGTGCAGACGTGGCCGGGGAGATTATTCAGCACAAAATACGTTAACAGAATGGCAATACGAGGAGCGTTCAATATACAGGGTGATCCGTTGATCATGATCGGGCCAAATATCTCACGAAATAAGCGTCAAACGAAAAAACCAAAAAGAACGAAACTCGTCTAGCTTGAAGGGGGAAACCAGATGGTGCTTTGGTTAGCCCGCTAGATAGCGCTGCCATAGGTCAAACGGATATCAACTGCATTTTTCTAAATAGTAACCCCAATCTTTTATTAGATATCCGTGTAGTACGTAAAGAAATATGAATGTTTTAGTTGGACCACTTTTTTCACTTTGCGATAGATGGCCCTCTAATAGTCACAAACGTATAAGTACGTGGTATCACGTAACATTCCGCCAGTGCGGACGGTATTTGCTTCTTAATACACTACCTGTGTTTAAATGGACCGTTTACCACTTGCGGAAAAGGTCGATATCGTGTTGATGTATGGCTATAGAGATCAAAATGGCCAACGGGCGTGTGCTGTGTATGCTAATCGGTATCCTGGACGACATCATCCAAATGTCTGGACCGTTCGCCGGATAGTTACGTTATTTAAGGAAACAGGAAGTGTTCAGCCACATGTGAAACGACAGCCACGACCTGCAACAAACGACGATGCTCAAGTAGGTGTTTTAGGTGCTGTCGCGGCTAATCCGCACATCAGTAGCGGACAAACTGCGAGAGGATCGGGAATCTCAAAAACGTCGGTGCTGAGAATGCTACATCAACATCGATTGCACCCTTACCATATTTCTATGCACCAGGAATTGCATGGCGACGACTTTGAACGTCGTCTACAGTTCTGCCACTGGGCACAAGAGAAATTATGGGACGATGACAGATTTTTTGCACGCATTTTATTTAGCGACGAAGCGTCATTCACCAACAGCGGCAACGTAAACCGGCATGATATGCACTATTGGGCAACGGAAAATCCACGATGGCTGCCATAAGTGGAACATCAGCGATCTTGGCGGGTTAATGTATGGTGGGGCATTATGGGAGGAAGGATAATTGGCCCCCATTTTATGCTGATTTCCTACGTAATGTTCTACCTATGTTACTACAAGATGTTTGACTGCATGACAGAATGGCGATGTACTTCCAACATGATGGATGTCTGGCACATAGCTCGCCTGCGGTTAAGCGGTATTGAATAGAATATTTCATGATAGGTGGATTGGTCGTCGATGCACCATACCATGGGCCGCACGTTCACCGGATCTGACGTCCCCGGATTTCTTTCTGTGTGGAGAGTTCAATATTTGCTATCGTGACCCACCGACAACGCCTGACAACATGCATCAGCGCATTGTCCATGCAAGTGCGAACATTACGGAAGGCGAAGTACTCGCTGTTGAGAGGAATGTCGTTACACGTATTGCCAATTGCGCTGAGGTTGACGGACATCATTTTGAGCATTTATTGCATTAATGTGGTATTTATAGGTAATCACGCTGTAACACATGCGTTCTCAGAAATGATAAGTTCACAAAGGTACATGTATCACATTGGAACATCCGAAATAAAATGTTGAAATGTACCTACGTTCTGTACTTTAATTTACAAAATCTACCTGTTACCAACTAAAATTGTGGGCCATATGTTTGTGACTATTACAGCGCCATCTATCACAAATCGAAAAAAGTTGTCCTACTAAAACATTCATATTTCTTTACGTACTACACGAATATTTAATAAAAAGTAGGGGTACCTATTAAAAAAACGCAGTTGATATCCATTTGACCCATGGAAGCGCCGTCTAGTGGGTCAACCATAGCGCCATGTGGTTTACCCCTTCAAGCTAGACCAGTTTCGTTCCTTGTAGTTTTTTCGTTTGACGCTTATTTCGTGAGATATTTGGGCTGGTCACGATCAATGAGCACCCTGTATAATGCAATATTTTTTTCGGGGCAGTTTCGCTTGAAAAAATGTCGAATTTCTTAAGGGTCATCGTGAAATATTCCCGCTTCAGTGCTTACTGTCTCATGCAGTTCCGATATGAAGCGGCACTATGTGTAACCTTCAAAATAGCGTCTGTAACAACGAGGTGTCATCGAACTTCTTTTGGCGGAAACCCAGAGCATCGGAGATATTCGTAGCTGCTTGGTGAATGTCTAAGGATACCTGGCAGTCACCAAAGGCACGGTGAGTCGTTGGACAAGAGGTTTTTCATCAATGCAACGGGGTCGCAGAAAGCTGTCCGATCTCCCGTGTGCTGGCCGGGCACAGACAGCTACGACTCCTGCAATGTCGGAACATGCAGACACTCTCATTCGAGGTTGTCAACGCCTTGTTAATCAACTAGTCGTCTCTGTGCTGACACTCTTGTTCGTCATGTGTCTGGCCACTGGATTTCTCGTCGACTGACGGAAGACATACAAAGCGACTAGCGACAAAAGACTATGTGGAATTGCTTGTGCATTATGAGACTTCTCGTGATAGTTTTTTGTTGAACATCGTTAGAGGCCATGACACATGGGTTCATGGCTTCGAACGAGAAACAACAATCCATGCAGTAACGCCACGCACCGCGCTCCAAAGAAAAAGTTCAGAGCCACACCCTTATTCGGTAAAGTCACGGTGAATGTCTTGAATGTCTTCTGTGCCTTTGAAGGGGTTATTCTGTTTAATATCCTCCCTCATGGCGAAACGAGTGTATTGTGGAAACGTCAGAAAATTGGTAAAACAATATCAGCATGTTCGTCGCCACGAAAATGCAAACGAACTTCTCTCTGGCAAAGCAAGGCCTCACACAAGTCTGCCCAGCCACGAGGAGCTCACAAGACTTTGTTAGATCGTTCTTCTTCGTGTGTAAGTCTAGAGACCGATGACCTCGGCAGTTTGGTCCGTAATTAATTCACAGAGAACTGAACATTTGAGTTGGTATTGTCACAGTGCGCTGTTTACAGTGCCAGTTCAAAATGTGTAAAAGAATTTTGATCAGTCCGTCGACTGTGAAATACTGTCAGTGATTCCTTTTTCAACAGCAAGGAATGTTGCAGGGCAGCGGGAATACATCGTTATGTAAGTGAGGAGTATGCCCCCACCGCTATGAATGACAGGGAAGTGCGTAGGCGACTCAGAGATTTCAAAGACGGACAGGAAAACGTCCATCACGAACCGCGATCAGGGCGACCATCAGATATCTGGTGAACAGTGATTTGGACAAAGCCATCGACGCAAAGCTTCGCGAAACCGGCGATTCACAATTTCATCTTAAGCATTGGAATTTCCGAATATGGGGAGAAAGAGCATTACACTAAATTGTTGCTGAGAAGTTTGAGTTTCGATGATTGTGTGCTCGTTTGGTTCCCAGGCTATTTACTGAGAAACAAAAATTGGAAGAATGATTTGAGCTCTTGAAGTTTTGGCCTGACAACATGAGAAAGGCGATCAGCTTTTAGAGAACATTGTCACGGGGGACGTGACGTGGGTGTCTCACACGACCCGCATCTAACCGTCAGTCAGTGCAGTGGTATCACAACTCAAGGGCAAGCAAAAAATCTCAGCACACAAGGCAACCGTGTTTTGTGATAGACGCGTAAACTTCTTAGTTGATCTTGTGCAACAAGAGACAACAACAAACGCAGCCCCTTAGTGCGTTACCCTGACTGAACTTCGATTTGAAATACAGAATAAACGACGTGGTCTTCTTACGAAAGGAGTTTTGTTGCTGCACGACAATTCTAGACCGCTTATGCAGCACACACCCAAAAATTTGACGACATCTTTTGCAAGGGAACGGATTTTCCTCTCATCGTACATTTCAGACTTGGCACCGACCGATTTTCACTTGTTACGCCACTAAAGAAGCAGTTAAAGAGTGGTTATTGTCACAGGCAGCCGATGTCTGTGACTTGGGGATAAATAATCTTGTATAACGTTATGACATATGTTTAAATAGATGTAGAAACTACGTAGAAAAATGGAGAAACATTTGAGAAATTAAATAAACACAGTGTTTAGAAAAATTCTGTGATGTTTTTGTTTTATAAGAAATCGAACATTCCTCTGAATAAATCTTATATTTGAATATAGGTCAAGTATGCACATGTAAGTATATACATACGTATACGTATTTTTACATGCATACAGATAAGTCTGTTTATACGGCGGTAAGTCAATTATTTTCCGCAAAGTAGTTATAAAATTTTATTGTAATCAAATAGGAAATTTACAAGAACATCATTTTTCGACGAAGTCTTCTTGCGTTTCAACTCACTTGGTTCATTGTTGTACAAGCTTCCTCATGTCCTCATAAAATAAGTTTCTCGGTTGAGCAGCGAGCCAGGAATGCGCAGCTTCTTTCACTGTTTCGTCCGAGGCAAACTGACGGCACCTTAATGCCTGTTTGAGTGGACCAAATAAGTGATAGTCAGAAGGGGTAGATCGGGACTACATGAAGGATGATCCAGTACTTCAAATTTTAATTTCTGGAGAGTTTCAGCAGTGTGGGCAGCAGTATGCGGACGGGCATTGTCGTGCAACAACACACCACCTTTTGACAGCAATCCTCTACGTTCGAATTGCAAGCTTTAGCCTTCCAATAAGCATCTCACTGTAATGTAAACTGTTTATTGTTGTGCCTCTCCCCCAACAATGTTCCTGTACTGGACCTTGTGCGTCCCAAAAAAACGTAAGCATCAGTTTTCCTGCGGACGGTTAGGTCTTGACCTTTTCCTTGCTCGCCGAATTTGGATGTTTCCATTCAATACTCAGCCGTTTACTCTCCTGCTCGTAATAATGGATCCATGTTTCGTCACCAGTAACGATCCTGTCTATGAAGTTGTCCCCTTCGTTACCATAGCTATCCAGATGTTTTTTGCAGATGTCCAAGCTCAATTGTTTATGCAACTATGTGAGTTGTTTTGGGACCCATTTGGCACAAACTTTATTAAACCCAAGTCTGTTGTAGATTATTTCGTTGGCATAAAAGTGACTAATTTTCAGACGATGTACCACTTCGTTAATAGTTAATCGTCTGTCTAATAGAATCCTTTCATTTGAACGCTCAATAGTTTTTTCATTTTGATGGTAAACGGTTGTCCGGATCCTTCATCGTGCGTAACACTTGTAGGACCATTTCGGTATTTTTGAATCCATTCGTAGATACTCCGTTGTGGAAAAACACTGTTTCCGTACTGTAACGAAAGTCTTCTATGAAGTTAGGCCCCTGATACGCCTTCCGACCACAAAAAACAAATCAATGAAAGTTTCTCTTCTTTGGTGCCAATAGACAGCGGAGCAGCCATGATTAACAGCACGGCAGCGATAACTAAACTAACCTGTCAGCTTGAAAATTGGAAAGATATAATAACAAATAAACAAAGCATGCGTCATCAACGTAAAACGACAATACTGCCAAAATAAACAGCAATATAACTAAATTGCGGATAATAATCGACTTACCCTCGTGCCTCTGTGTATCTGCGTGTACATATTTAGTTATGTGAATATATTTGGATGTATGTAAAAGTGTATGCACATACGTAAGTATCTATGTATATGTAAACACTGGATGTCTCTCTTAAGAGTTGTCAGGGCAATTTGGCTTTTGCAGTATGAATCTCGAGTAACCGCAAACAAATACTGCGCGTCACATGAGACGCCACGTGTTGAAAAGCGTTCGTTTGTTTCCCGTTGCAAACAAAATTATTTTTGAAGAGGAGTTTTAGGTGCCTCTTCGACAGAGTGGACCCAAATTAATCTAGTTCGATATTCGTTTTGTCAATATTTATTAACAGGGACGGTAAAACACGAAGAATAGCGAGTACTGCAACAGCGACTGAGTAGTGCTGATGCGTGACGGTAGCAACCGGCGTGGGCCCTAGCGGTTCTGTCGCTGCTGCAGTACTGGTTATTCTTGGTGTTTTACTGTCGCTGTCAATACGTGTCGATAAAGTGAATATCGCACTAGGTTAATTTGGGACTCTCTGTGGAATGGAAACACAAGTTCTCCTTTAAAGATCATTTTGTTTGCAATGGAAAACAAATCGGCGCTTTCCGTCGACAGTGGGTGTCAGATGAAAGGCGTGGGGAGTGACAATTTGTCTGGGTAGACTCTGGCTACACACTGCAACCACGAAATTGCAGATATCTGCCGAAACACGAGAAAAACACGGCTGAATACTCATAGGGGAGACACCCTGTGTACACACATATATGTATGTATGTATATGTATAAACGCAGTATATACTTAGGTATAGATGTGCAGGTAAGTATGTAAAAGTATGAATTTACAAGTAAGTATGTATTTACAACCGCATATGTACATGTGTGTAAACGTATAAGTACTGTATATATGCGAGTGTGTATGCATTTGTAAATAGGAATGCATGTATACAGGGTGGTCCATTGATAGTGACCGGGCCAAATATCTTACGAAATAAGCATCAAACGAAAAAATCACAAAGAACGAAACTCGTCTAGCTTGAAGGGGGAAACCAGGTGGCGCTATGGTTGGCCCGCTAGATGGCGCTGCCATTGGTCAAACGGACACCAACTGCGTTTTTTAAAATAGGAATCCCCATTTTTCATTACATATTCGTGTAGTACGTAAATATATATGAATGTTTTAGTTTGACCACTTTTCTAGTTTTGTGATAGATGGCTCTGTAATAGTCACAAACGTATAAGTACGTGGTATCACGTAACATTCCGCCAGTGCAGATGGTATTTGCTTTTTGATACATTACCCGTGTTAAAATGGACTGTTTACCGATTGCGGAAAAGGTCGATATCGTGTTGATGTGTGGCTATTGTGATAAAAATGCCCAACGGGCGTGTGCTATGTATGCTGCTCGGTATCCTGGACATCATCCAAGTGTCCGGACCGTGCGCCGGATAGTTACATTATTTAACGAAACATGATGTGTTCAGCCACATGTGAAACGTCAACCACGACCTGACAACAAATGATGATGCCCAAGTAGGTGTTTTAGGTGCTGTCGCGGCTAATCCGCACATCAGTAGAAGCAAACTGCGCGAGAATCGGGAATCTCAAAAACGTTGGTGTTGAGAATGCTACATCAACATCGATTGCACCCGTACCATATTTCTATGCACCAGGAATTGCGTGGCGACGACTTTGAACGTCGTGTACAGTTCTGCCACTGGGCACAAGAGAAATTACGGGACGATGACAGATTTTCTGCACGCGTTTTATTTAGCGACGAAGCGTCATTCACCAACAGCGGTAACGTAAACCAGCATAATATGCACTATTGGGCAACGGAAAATCCACGATTGCTGCGACAAGTGGAACATCAGCGACCTTGGCGGGTTAATGTATGGTGCGGCATTATGGGGAAAAGGATAATTGGCCCCCATTTTATCGATGGCAATCTAAATGGTGCAATGTACGCTGATTTCCTACGCAATGTTCTACCGATGTTACTACTAGATGTTTAACTGCATGACAGAATGGCGATGTTCCTACATCATGATGGATGTCCGGCGCATAGCTCGCATGCGGTTGAGGCGGTATTGAATAGCATATTTCATGACAGGTGGATTGGTCGTCGAAGCACCATACCATGGCCCGCACGTTCACCGGATCTGACGTCCCCGGATTTCTTTGTGTGCGGAAAGTTTAAGGATATTTGCTATCGAAGTAATCGCTGTTGAGAGGAATGTCGCTACACGTATTGCCAAATGCATTGAGGTTGACGGACATCATTTTGAGCATTTGTTGCATTAATGTGGCACTCAGAGGTAATCACCCTGGAACAACATGTGTTCTCATAAATGATAAGTTCACAAAGGTACACATATCACACTGGAACAACCGAAATAAAATGTTCAAACGTACCTACGTACTGTATTTTAATTTAAAAAACCTTTCTTTTACCAAATGTTCGTCTAAACTTCTGTGCCATATCTTTGTGACTACTACAGCGCCATCTATCACAAAGCGAAGAAAGTTGTCCAACTAAAATATTCATATTTCTTTACGTACTACACGAATATGAAAAAAATGGGGGGTCCTATTTAAAAAACGCAGTTGATATTCGTTTGACCTATGGCAGCGCCATCTAGTGGGCCAACCATAGCGCCATCTGGTTTCCCCTTTCAAGCTAGACAAGTTTCGTTCTTCGTAGTTTTTTTGTTTGACGCTTATTTCGTGTGATATTTGGCCCTATTACGATCACTGGAGCACCCTGTGTATCAATATGTGTAAAACAATTTCAAATATTGCTGCAAATTTATTATTTATTTGCTTTGAACAAAGTAAGTACGAGTGCAGTTCATGAAGTAATGCAACACATTTTTTTTCTCGGCCAATTTTGGTTGAAAAAAACGGAAATTTCTTGTGGAATATTTTCAAACATTCCCGCTTCGTCTCGTATAGTTTCATTGACTTCCGACAGGTGGCAGCGCTGTACGGAGCTGTTAAAATTGCGTCTGTAACGGATGTGCGTTGCAAACAACGGGCAGTGATCGAGTTTCTTTTGGCGGAAAACCGGGGCATCTCAGATATTCATAGGCGCTTTCAGAATGTCTACGGTGATCTGGCAGTGGACAAAAGCACGGTGAGTCGTTGGGCAAAGCGTGTGTCATCATCGCCGCAAGGTCAAGCAAGACTGTCTGATCTCCCGCGTACGGGCCGGCCGTGCACAGCTGTGACTCCTGCAATGGCGGAGCATGCGAACACACTCGTTCGAGATGATCGACGGATCACCATCAAACAACTCAGTGCTCAACTTGACATCTCTGTTGGTAGTGCTATCACAATTGTTCACCAGTTGGGATATTCAAAGGTTTGTTCCCGCTGGGTCCCTCGTTGTCTAACCGAACACCATAAAGAGCAAAGGAGAACCATCTGTGCGGAATTGCTTGCTCGTCATGTGGCTGAGGGTGACAATTTCTTGTCAAAGATTGTTACAGGCGATGAAACATGGGTTCATCACTTCGAACCTGAAACAAAACGGCAATCAATGGAGTGGCGCCACACCCACTCCCCTACCAAGAAAAAGTTTAAAGCCATACCCTCAGCCGGTAAAGTCATGGTTACAGTCTTCTGGGACGCTGAAGGGGTTATTCTGTTCGATGTCCTTCCCCATGGTCAAACGATCAACTCTGAAGTGTATTGTGCTACTCTTCAGAAATTGAAGAAATGACTTCAGCGTGTTCGTAGGCACAAAAATCTGAACGAACTTCTCCTTCTTCATGACAACGCAAGACCTCACACAAGTCTTCGCACCCGAGAGGAGCTCGCAAAACTTCAGTGGACTGTTCTTCCTCATGCACCCTACAGCCCCGATCTCGCACCGTCGGATTTCCACATGTTTGGCCCAATGAAGGACGCAATCCGTGGGAGGCACTACGCGGATGATGAAGAAGTTATTGATGCAGTACGGCGTTGGCTCCGACATCGACTAGTGGAATGGTGCCGTGCAGGCATACAGGCCCTCATTTCAAGGTGGCGTAAGGCCATAGCATTGAATGGAGATTACGTTGAAAAATAGTGTTGTGTAGCTAAAAGATTGGGGAATAATCTGGTGTATTTCAATGCTGAATAAAACAACCCCTGTTTCAGAAAAAAAATGTGTTGCATTACTTATTGAACTGCCCTCGTATGTTACCTGTCTTAAGTGGGGATTGTAGCATCGAAATTTTCCAGCCATAGCTCTCTCTTATGGAGTAAATCTACGACTGTACGTACTGCTTCGCATAACTTGCGTCTTACTTTCTTGAGAGTTACAAAATACAGCTTTGTTGGAGGGCGTCTGATGCCGAGAGTCTTACCGTTTTCGTCACGCCACGTTTTGCTGCCCTACAGCAGGTGATTGTTCACTCAATCTTCGTGTTGCGTCAGACCTGTACAATCCTGCACGGTCTAGCAGTGGGGAAAGACTCGCCGAGCAGGAAGCGATCACAGCACCACCGTTCTCAGATTCGTCACACTTGGGAAGAAATGAAGCCAATATTGCATCGCCGCAACAACGACGCCTTGATTCCTGGTGTGTACAGCCCTCACTCAATATTTACTCGTTCTCGCTCGGTTTGTGATATCTAATCACCAACTGAACCACTGAAACGTCAATTTCAAGCCTGTTTTAATCTAACACGTCCCTGTCAGTGGACGTGTGTTAAATATCCGGCTTTAACAATACGAACTGCTTGTCGTTGTTATTACAGAGCTGAGTTGTAAAAATTGCTGACGCGAGTACGGCATGTGAAATAGAGTAGCTCTTTATAAATCGTGTCCTTTCCTAATTTTTTAACTGAAGAACGGCAGATAATTTTACACATAAATTAATATACATACTTTAACAATTTTGTGTAGTGCTGTCTGATGTATCTCTCTCCGCTTTCTTGTTGTGTTCCGCTTCCAGTGCTACCTGCTAACAATTAGTGAAATTTATCCGACGTACATTTTACATTACAAGTGTGAAAAGAACGTACATATATTACTGTATTACGAAGGAGCGCAGTAGTAGGAAAACTGAACTTATTGATAAGGAAAATTAACTAGAATACTTGCCTAAAGGGAGGAATAGGCCAAACGAACACTTGAAATTGACACACATATAACGTTCTTTTATCATCTGCTTTGTGAAGCAGAAGTCTACTGAAGTGGTTTTTAGCAGGAAAAGAAACATTGCAAACTGTTCAAATGCTATAAGCTTTCTTACGAGTCCAGCGTCTGCGAACGTATTCAACAATTTATATTCTCTAGTGGAAAAAATAATAAAATCTCATACCGATTTCTTTCTCTTGCTTTACTTGCTTTTTTTTCAGACTGCTTGTGAAGATTTAACGCAACGTAAAAGATGTTCCGATTTGCAAGAACGACATATGGCACCTACAGAGCACCGGAGGCCGGGAGCTGTGACCCGAAACGACTGTGTCAATGGATTTCCGATATAGCGATAGGCCAGCCTCATTATCCACAGCGGCAGCACGAAATTCGATGGAAGCTATTAAACTCCTGGTATTACGACCCATTTCGCGCTTTAAAGCAATTGACATCGCTCATGGATAAAATAGCTATGCTGACGGTAAAGTCGGAAAACTAACTCGTCCTTCCAAGTTGTAATGGATGGAATACCGGCTGATATCGACATTTTGTAAATGGTCCTACCCTATAATCGTGTGGCCAACTCACTTTTCGCGTCAGATGCAAAGAAACGTTACTTTCTTCTTTTCACAATAATAAAACACATATATAGTATCAGCGCATATCATAGTCTATCATACTGACACTCGACTTCAGCATCCTTCGCAATTGTTCTGTTTGTTTTAGCTGTCGAAATGCTTTATTCAGGTTAAACTTTCGACTTGTTAAGTGTCCTTCTCTATCTCGTCCGATCCGGTGCTTAGCTTTTCATCTCCACATCATTTGGGCCCGGGTTCGATTCCCGGCCTGGTTGAGGATTTCTCTCTGCCAGTGGACTGGGTGTTTGTGTTGTCCTCATCATTTCATCATCATCACCATTCGTGACAGTTACTATACTGGATTGTAAAAAAAAAAAAAAAAAAAAAAAATTGTGCTGTGTAAAAATTGGGACTTTGTAAGGGGCTGGTGACCAAGCAGTTGAGCGCCCCAGAAAACAAACATCATCATCATCGTCACATCATTGTGAAATCCAAAATCTAAGATAATTAATTTTACTTCGGTAATTATTGTCAGCCTCTACAAACTGCCCTTTTTCTACTTCGTCGTGTGCCAAGTTAACCCTCTCTGAAAGATCACAGAACTGTCGTTTCTTGGTAAGCGTTTCCGAAAGACGCCATTCTTCCCCTGCAGTTTCTGGTACCTCTTCGATTCGTTTTTAGCCTGACCACTTAAATGTTAGCATATTTCTGCAGCATAAAATTACAAATACTTCCAGATTCTTCTTCTGTGAGCCACACGTGTGACCGTCGCTTCTAAATACAAGGTAAGCAGCCATTGGCAAGAAACGTCGTCGCACCTCATACCATTATTTGACATGAGACTGTTTTTGTTGGCTTTCAACGTTTCTACCGGCTTCTTACTGTTGTGTACTGATCAGTCTCAGGAGTCCATTCCCCTTAACACAAATTTTCTGTTGCTCTGAAGGCCTTTCAGTTTACAAATGCCAAGGGTATTTCCTGGTAATCTGCGTTGTACCTTCCATTACTAAACGGCAGGTTAGATATGGACCTTTGCTTTCTTTATAATCTGGTGAGAAATTTTGAAGCTTGAGGTGTTATGTAGATCATCGATTTTTCATTTATCCACGTACACTTTCTGCTGCTGCGTTGCGGTGTAACATTTCTGAACATCTGATAGAATGTTTTCTGTCGCATAATGGATATCAGGGAAAATTGTGTTGATGCTATGATTTCACCGTTTTCTTCAATTTTTACCAGTTTCGTAAGAGTTTTCTCGACTCTCCCTAATATGGTCCCACTTGATTCATTCAGCGTTAGTCAGATTATGACAGCAATGTTGGTACACCAGTGTGTTTCATGTCAATCGCTTCCGTTTATTGAGTTATGCAGCAGTACTGCTCCTCTCCTTAGAACAGATATTTCGTATTCCTCTGCTATTTATTTGTCTTTTTTCCTTAGTTTGGACAGAAGTTTCACATTCGCCCCTCTAGCTCATTCTCTTTACTTTACAGTCCCCTTCATTGACGCATAATACTCCAGTTCTTAGCCCTACGTTCCTTGTTATCCTCTCTATTTGAATTTTTTGCGTTAGTTGTCATCCATTCTGAATTTGCGCCTTTGTTCTAGTTGTTGTTTTCATTTCTAAGTACTCTATGGCTTTCCGTGTGATCCTTTGCATTCTGACATGGGGCGAGGCAGTGAAGATGACAGGTCGTCCAAGAGGTATTCACAAGGAGTAACTATATAGATGTGTAGTCTTTGTTGAGTTATAGCTGGCAATATAGCCATGCTTCTGCGGTACGCAAAATTTTTTAAATCCATCTACCTGTTAGATTTTCGTGGAGATACGCCCAAACACGATTTTGGTAGTGGACTGCTGCACCATCCTGTTGGAAACAACTCTTCCGTGTCCATGCAAGTCTCGGATAGCAGGTAAAATGGATGTCTGAAGCTTCTGAATGTACACCTCACCGGAAACTGTGCGGTGGAAGATGGATAGGCCGTAGAGGTGCTGTGGTGTATCCACCACGTTCCCCAGACCTAACTCCTGTGGACTTTTACCTGTGGGGAACACTAAAGGACGTCGTTTATCGACAAAGGCCACGCACATTGGATGAACTTCGAGAATCCATCGTACATTCATGTGCAAATATCCAACTGAACACGTTGTAGTCAGTAGTTCGTGCTGCAGTTCGGCGGCATCGTTTGTGTGTGGATGTTAATGGTGACCATTTCGAACACCTACAGTGATATCTTTAAGTTGGACTTTAAGCTACATTTTCACCAAAAATGAAACAACTCCCTCAATTAGATCGCAAATTATGGACTTTTAAATAATGTATACATTTTTTGGACCCGTCTGTATAGTATCTCAGGGGCTTTGCTACGCAGCAGAATGATTATAAAATGCTTAAACCTAACATAAAACCATAAGGGCAGAAAAAAATTGAAGTTGTTTGGTACCATCAACTGAGAAATACTTATACAGTATTTGGGAGAGGGTACATTTTCACTTAATACTCTCCGTACATGATCACTCAAAACTTATACAATAAATGGCTTATAAATCAAATGAAGATTATACTTAATTTATGAGAGGCAAGACGAAGTGTAGGGAGAGAAGTGGTAGCGTTTAGGGCGTGACTGACTTATCCAAGGAGACAGCTGTGCCAGTCCCCGTGGTTGCGTCATGCAGTCTCTGCTTATAGTAACCGTTCACTGGGAACATCGGCCGCAGTTTAGACGACTAAAAAAACATTGCCTCAACTGGAAACTGTCGCTGCATGGTAAGGTGAATCTTGGCTAACGAATTTGCACTGACCTCGGGGTAATGGTGTAAAACAGACCACTTAGCATTACTTAAAACAACACACACAGGACCTCTTGCTTGCTCACCAATCAACTTATAGGGGTAAAACGAATCAATTCTCTTTCATCATCAACAAAACAGCGTCTGGCGCGACGTCGAGCCGACGCGCTGCGGCACTCAGGCGAATATTGACCGACCACACATGAACCAGAATAAACGGCCATCCTGTGGACTGAACGGTGGGAACGAATCCCACTTCTGACTTCGTTCCGGGAAGGGGGGATATAATTGTTACATCACACTCCTGACACCATATGTAAAAAAGAGTGCATGGTTTGGGGATAAGGAGGGAAACTTCTGACATCAATGTTAATGTATGAAATGGCAGGGAAGGGGGAAGAAGGTTGTTAAATATGCCTCGTAGTGGCAGTGTGGAGGAGGTCGAGCGGTCTGGATTTGATAGTGGACATCCAGGACTGCCATTAATTGATAAAACAGAAAATTAAGTACAATAAAGAGGATATATTTCAATATACGGAGTACAAAGGGCGCGCCTAGGGTAGGAAGTTCGCACGTTTAGGACAGTCTGGGAGGTCGAACAATTAATTAAAATGGGAAAACGGGAGGGGAAGCGCTTCATGTTAACTTACGTTGGTGGCCGGGCGTGAAAAAGCAGAGCCAGAGGATGTGCCTTCCAAAAAGACGTCTGTTCTGCTCGAGGTTTGGATTACAAGTGAGAGAAGCAACTGCGTTCCACTCTGCAAGATTCTCCGGCGTCCACACACGTGATCGGTATCACGCGCACGCTATTGGCTAAAATCAATGGTGTGTATTCGGTAGCAGTTTCAGCAGAGGGCTCAGGGCGTCTCCTGTCAGCAGCTTTAACTGGACAGAACTGCCTCGGTTTTGAAAGACAAGCGACTTGTGTCACAAAGACACGGCGTGAATTACTCTGGGAGAAAAATTGTAAAGATTCCACTGGGCCTTTGAAATAAATTTTTTTAAACCAATTCCCTGAAATATTCCTTGACTGTCACCCATCCTGTACACGTCATTCGAACATTCATCCACTATCGTGAGACACAACACAATGAAGACCTACTTTGTCCGGACTCGTAGTTAATCCAAGGCTAACGCAAAAATAATTTCGCGCTGCCGCCTCCTCCCTTTATATTTTTCTTTTTTGAGGTAACTGGAAAGACTGTGCTAACCCAGGCCGCAGGCGAACCTCTTCACGCGATTTGGCCTTAAGACGTAAACTTCTGACAACAATAAAGTTCCCCAGCATCGCGGTGCGCGAAGATTCTGGATAAGTGATGACCCGGAACAGAAATGAAATAATGTCAGCGCGCTCTTTTTGCTGATGGAAGCAGGCATTCGCCTGACGTCTAATGACTGTCAGTGAAGGAAAATCGAATTTCATCACAAAAGTTAGGTACAAGCTCAGACTCGGGGAGGAAATCGACCGTATCTTTTTCAAGATATTTGCCTCAAGTGCTGTAGGGAGAAGACGGAAAACATTTTGCCTATGAATAATAAGCGAGGCTGTCTGACCATAAGCGGAGAGATTATCACAACCCGTGTCTGCTGTATCTTGTCCAGAAGCATTGCACTCCTTCGTATTAATCTTCAACCATTACACTTTTGTCTGAAAGCACAGCAGAAATACTCGTTATCAATTAAGTAAAATCCTCTCTATATCACTATAGAACACTGTCATGTTCTTTAAATCATTTTCTGTGTCAGGAACCCGACTTTGGAACAACCTCTTCCTCAAAATATTAGAAAAATTAAAATCCTTTCAAGCTTCAAAAGTAAGATATTGGCCGAGCTTCTACCACAGTAGCCCTCATTTGCAGCTCCATCCCTACCTCTTTTCCCTACCTTTGTCTACAGAGTCCTTGTTGAACGTCTGTTCTTTTCTAGCAGATACTGTAACTTTCATTTCAATCTTCTGCTCATTCGTTATCCCTTCTACTTATTCTAAGAGAAAACAAGACTGCAAAAGAGCTCAGTAATCATTATCATTCCTAATGCCTCCTCATAATTTTTTATTATTGTTGCTCGTGTTGGTATTATTACTATTTTTATTATTGCTGTTATTGTAAAATTCCACTGCAATGAGAAGGCCTGTGACTCCATAGACAGGCGACGCTCTTCGACACTCGACAGTAATATGCAATAGACAGGAATACTATAACATTCATGCAACATAAAGTTACAGACACCACATCTGAAATACAATTTATGAGATATAAAACCCATTCGAGATACATACAGGTGTCGGACAAGGAGATGGTCTATTCAACATGGTTTTGGGTTAAATCATCAAACAATGGGAACAAAAAAGGAAATGGAATTCAATTACGAAGAACATGTGCAAGCAAGACAATCGTTAACTGCCTGGCATATGCAGATGACCCGGCAATACTGAAAAACAATAGACAAGAAGCACAAGAAACAGTGAAATATTTGCCTGAAGTCTCTGCCATTACATGTCAATAGGTATCATATGAGAAATCGCAGTACGCGGAAAGAGTGAATAATACACAAGCAAGCATACAGAATACGGAAAGGTTAACAGGATGGAAAAGTTCCATTATGTTGGGAATATACACAAACAAGAGGATCACAAGGCATCCAACACAGCGAAACAAAAACCTCAGAAAACGTACAAACTGACATGCACGCGCTACAGTAAAAGAAACCTTTGAAGAAAGGCAAAACTCAGGGACTGCAGTACAGTTGGACCACCAGAAGCACTCTACGCATCAGAAATGCCCGCAATCGGAGCAACAGGCTTCACAGAGACAGAAAAAAAAGAAGCTAAATTCCCTAGGAAAATTTCTGGAGCATTACACACAGATGGTATATAGATGTAGAAAACAATTATAGAATAATCGGAAGACATAGACAAAATCACAGACATGATGAGAAACACCAACAAACGTTCTACGGATACATACATAGAACGAACAACAACAGACCGATAGAGAGGAATTTTTATGTAGAAAACAGTTCAACAAAAAAACAATTCGTTTCAAGAAACAGAAAAGCGCCTAAAACGATCAGGAATCAGTAGGGAAAGGATGACCGAAAGAGAGAAATTCTAAAACAAAATTGTGAACATCAAATTTGAACTAAAAGAAAGAAAGGAAATAGAGAAAATATGGACAGAGCAAAGGTAACAACCACACAGCCAAAGAATGAAGAGGTTTTGGGACGATAGAAACAAGAAAAAACATAATCATAATGTAACGCTGAAGTTAATCACTGTCTTAAGGGAAAACGATTAATATGAATAAGATTTTATTATTATTATTATTATTGCCAATTATTACTTTCATTAATAATGCAAATTATTATTGTTTTATATAATCCTTGTCGTACTTTATTCTTCCATTATTGTATCAGTATAAGTGCTGTGATTATCGTTACTAGTGCCAGTTAATATTTTTGTTGATAATGCAAATTATTATTGTGATGGTTACGCAACTTTTTTTTTTAGTATTTGTTGTTCCTCGTCAGCTGTTAAGAGAGGGCCTTAAGTGCCTGATCTGATGAGGCTTAATATACAATAAATCTCGTTGCCGAGCAGGAGTTTGAACCGCTGCCCTCACGAGTGTGAGTCCAGTTCGTTACCACTGCCCCACGTCGGTCTGTAAGCCAGAAGAGTGTACATGCAGCTACCCAGGTGCCAACACACGTGGGACGTATGCAGTATTTCAGCTTCAGCAGAGCTGAGTAAGGCTACAGATACTGATACATTCCCTACGGATCTAATATTATCCTTACTCATTTCTGCCGAACCGGAGCCCACATGTTTCACGGGAATGCGCCATAATACGACTACGTAAGACCGGCACGGCGCGCGACAATTGGTCTGAGGGAGATCGCAAGCGCGAACGTAAATAGTACTTGATTCACGTTGGTGTTGATTAATTGGTTGATTTGGGGTGGAGGTGATCAAATACCGAGGTCACCGGTCCCATCGGATTATGGAAGGACGGGGAGGGAAGTCGGCCGTGCCCTTTCTGAGGAACCACCCCGGCATTTGCCTGAAGAGATTTAGGGAAATCACGGAAAACCTGAATCGGGAAGGGCGGACGCGGGTTTGAACCGTCGTCCTCCCGAATGCGAGTCACGTTGGTGTTGTATGAAAGGAGACAACATGTAATATATCATGGCGACCGGACTGAATCGGGAAAGTAATGCGCAATTCGAGTGCAGTTGTCGTATTCTTTATATGCTAATGTACTGTGGGAATGAACTGTAGACATCCTAGGGACGTTCTCTATTAAATTAAAAGTATAATACGTATGGTATATATTACAAAGCCTTCCTCAACATTTTTTATGTGTTACTGACTGAGTTACGTGGAGAATGCAGCGAACGCAAGAGTTTTATGCAGCACATGTCACTAAGGCATTGGTTATGAACTTTGTCACCGTGATGCACACTAACTTTGGAGTAAGCTACCAGCTAGTGCTGTCAGAAGTCCGACGCCAAACACGTACGACAGTAGAGAACCGAAGTCAGTGTTTTAGAACCAACATTAATCTGACACCAGCGTAGGGCTTTACGAGGTCAGTCATATTTTATGCCTATTGATTGGAATGAACTAGTGAGCACAGATTATCGATTTAGGGTCAACCTAAGAAATGTACAAGTGTCGAGGAACAGCAGAAACGAAATTACCGTAAAAATTAACGTCGACTTAACCATTGCAATACGAAACGACGGGGGGAGAGGGGGGGGGGGGGGTACTTCATGCCCACACTTTGTAAATAGCGTAGTCTAGTCAATTACTTTATATTTTCAAATTCTGAAATAAATTTTTATTATTTTTAATGAATTCTACTACCTGATCCCATAAATGTTTTAAATTTTTAAGTTACACTTAACGCAAAAATTTAAGTATTAGTAGTAGATGCCACTTTCCCAAATGAATGTCATACTCAATATTTTCAGGTTCCGAAACTTATTTACACATCAATATCTCTTTAAAATGTGTGTTGTGAGTAAAAGTCGACAAAAATTAATGAAATGTGCATATACTAAATTTTTTGGGGTGGCAATGAAATACCCACCCTCCCCCCCCCGCCCCCCCCCCCCTTTGTAGTACATTTTATTGAAAGGGCGTTGATGTTGGTGAGAATGCGCCAAAAGACATTTGCATGTGCTGGACCCTACTAACACATCAGTATCTATTTGAAAAGTATGTTGCCAGTGCAAATCAATAAAAATTAACGAAGCTCGTCTTTTTTTTATAATTCATTACGAGGGTCGTAATGCTCCCCTTGCAACCTCCCCCCCGCCCCGGTAAAGCGCGATATGGAAAATGCCTTGGTGTTGCTAGGGTTAATCGTCATTCAGTAGACGAACTGACGGATATCTGCTATCTTCGTAGCAAAATAACGCATGATGTAACAAACACCGAGGACATTAGAAACAGACTGTCACTGACGAACAGAGTATTTATCGTCAAAAGAATTCTGATGGAACCAAACTTAGCACGAGAAAGAAATTTTTGAGGCTCTATTCCATTGCATTCCGTGGAGAAGAATCGTGGACTGAGAAATGAGAAACGAGGAGGTTCTATGGAGTAGCGACGAGGAGTGGAATAGGTGGAAAATACTGTCTGTAAGATATGTGGTAAGACATTATTGTGTAACATCCGTGGTACGAGCGGTACATGCAACCAATACGAGAAACAAAGATGAAATACATTCAACACATAATCGAGGACGCAGGGAGCAAGCGGCACTTGGGGATGGAGGAATTTTCGCAGGAGAGAAATCGTGGTAAGCCACATCGAACCAGTCTGAAGACTGCTTTCAGAAAAAAAGTGTGTTGCATTATCTGCTGAAACTTCATTGTATAATGTCAGTAACAAACTTCAGAAAAGCACATCATGATCAACAAATTAGTCATTTTATGTAACTATCATATAAGCACGACTAATTAAAGAAGAAAAGGAAAATGAGTAATAGAATGAGAAGTGGTATAATAAAATGTAAGATAATTCCACCTTGTTCAATGACAAGCCTTTCCGTATTTGAAAAGTAACTTTGTTGACTACAAAGTATCACTGACTCCTGACTTCGGTTAAACAAAACTTCGCTCCAGAGGGGCCATGGCTTGCCACGTCCTCCACGCAAGCACTGTCTGCAGACTCTTCCCTTCTGTGAGCTCCTAACTCCTCCACAAAATTATTTAACATTCAAGCAGTTCGGCCAGTCATACTCAATAGCGACAAGCTGGCAGTGTCATTGGCCATTGAACCACTCCACTGCAAAATGTTGTTTGCTGCGAATTTTTTTTTTTAAGTTTGCTTCTGGTAGCTGTTGGAAAAGATCTAGAATCGGCCACCAACAGAATCCACATTGGAGGAGCACCACATCAGTACAGGCCTGGAGATAACCTTTTTTTCTTCGCCTTCTCCGCTCCCAATCCCACTCCTTCCTATCATACACCTCGTCCAATATCGGAACTGGGTGTAGCATAGACAACAGCCTCGGGAAAGCACTCACAGGTACAGCCAGGAACTGATAGTTACAACGTCTCAATCACATTGTCAACAGTGTTCTAAGGTTGATCGAAGCATGTTACAATGCGTATAAAGGAACTGCATGGTATTGTATGTCATACAGCACGGATTTCGGTTTCAAAGATGTGTAAAGATGTGCACTTTAATTTCACAATAAAGTATTTTTTTCTTATTTTCATAAGCGGCATTCTCTAATTCCTTACTCCCCATCACGCTATGCCCATACACATCCGCAGATATGCAAGTGATAAAACTCCTTCAAAGATGGAACCTGCTCACTGAAAGGGGAGAGAGAGAGAGAGAGAGAGAGAGAGAGAGAGAGGGTGGGAGGGAGAAAGTGAGTTGGAGTAATAGCTGACAATATGGAAAAAATCTGATAACGTTGATAGACAACTTCTCACCTTACCATCGTACTGAGCTCTAATATTAACGAAGATCAAAAGTGGAAACGTAGCGCACAAATTGTTTTTGCTGTTTTCTTGTCGCATCAAGCGTGTTTGCAATTCCCACATCCAAGTGACAGTGTTCAGCAGAACAGACTGTCATTACCCCTGTAGGGCAGTTTCCCGCTGTCGCAGCACGGTACTGGACGTCGTCTTCCTGCGGCCATTAGCTGAGTTGCTCTCATCCGTCCTGGCGAGGTGGACGCCCCGCGTCGGCCAGTAACAAGTATTAATGCCCGGTGGTTGCCTGCACGGCCGCCAGCCGCCATATTGTCGCTTTCCCCACCAGAAGCGATGCGCCGCCACGTCGCGCCACATAGCCGCTGGCTGCCCTCTTGTCGTCCATCGCCACACACACACACACACACACACACACACAGCGTCTAAATTGTCGCCTGGACTGCAACAAGCAGCGGCTCCATCACCAAAGTGGGGACTATTACTTGCATTTGTGCCTCTGCTCAGTAAGCAGGGGGTGGACAGTAACACAGTATCATATACAAGTAAAACACCACAAGGAGGAGAAAACCAAATTAATATATGTGACTATAGAGGGAATGTGATAATATTAACTGATTACAAAATCGAATCAAATTTACGAAGGACTTTGCAGTAATAGTCCACTTGTCAGTATGAGGTTACCCTTCTGGTCAGGATGCATACACTGAATCTTTAGGGAAGGGGGTCATAAAGCTGTTCTATCCTCTCCAAAGGCCAATTAGCCCACAACTGTTGTTGCTGGTCCTTGATATCCTAGTTACCGGCCACACAGGTGTTCAGTCAGGGACAGAGGTACATGCCACATGTGGATGAACATTACCCTGTTTCAGAATGGCACCTCTGTACTATTGCATCAGTGGTAACACGTGGGGACTCAGTATGTCAGTGATGTGCCATTGTGCTGTCAGAGTTGATCAACAACTACCAGCAGTAGCCTGAACTCGTATATTATGGCTCACCACTCAGTGACACGAGGCTAACACTGTCGGGCCCAAACATACCACTGGAGGAATGGGACATAACTTCAGCTCGCTGCCAAAGATGGTAATCTACGGTAGTGCTGAACCACAGTTCATCACTGAACACAATGCGACACCATTCTTCACCAGTCCATGCTTCCCCGTCACAGGACGACTTCAGATGCAGCAGTTTGTCTTGTGGTGTTTAGGACAGCCTACACGTATGACATTAATTCATTATCGTTGCTGCTGCTAGTCTCCGACTAAAGGCGCAAGAATAGCAGTGGCACATATGTTAACGTGTGCTTGATGCACAGTACAGCGATACTCGCTTGTGGAGGTCGTCTTGGTCTACTGCAGGGCTTCACAACATACGTGTTCGCGGAGCAAGCTGTGGCCAGCAAGGCGGGAGAACGGAGCAGCGGGAGCACGCTACCCCCACTACAGGACCAGAGCGGAGAGTGGGGAGAGTCACGTGGGGCACACAACAGCTGCCACCAGTCGGTGTAAATCCGCGGTCACCTGCAGGGATATCACTCACGAATTAGTACTGCCACATCTGAAACAAATAAAGGAGAATGTACATGTGCCACATAATTTTATTAGCTTAGTGTATGCCTCTACATTCGTATTAATTTGTGAACTGTTACACAATAAATGGTGTCACTGAAGTGTGGGACTCTCGGTTTTCTTGTACTTTTTGCCCTTTACAATTGCATCTACGTTCGGAGTAATTGTTCTTTTGCATTGTAGGCGCAACGTGCAGTTTAAATTTCCATCAGACAATGCGTTTCTCAGGCGCGTCTTGTTACATTTCATTGCAGAGAACAGTTGTTCACAAACATACGTGTAACCGAACATTGATATAATTGTAGTCGCCAGTTTGTGCAAACGAGGAAATCTATCCTGAGGGAAGTGTCTGTAGAATTCCAAAATGTTTTTCTTGTTCTGAAATTTGTCTCTGTATTCTCTGTCACACCGCAGGTCAATAATTTCTAGTTGCATCTCAGGACGAATCTCTTCAATATTCGCCGAATATGGAGAGGAGAACAGTTCAAAATCACTGTCTAGTGCTGTCAGATCTTGAAAGCGTTGATCAAATTCTTCCTTAAGGGCAACTAAACTATGTGAATAACGTTCACAGTGTTTGTGAACATCTTGCATTGATAATAATTTAGGAAAATGAGCTAGATTTCCTGTTTCCAGCTGACTCACCCAAAGTGTCAATTTCATTTTAAAAGCTCGTATTCGATCTACGAAATGAGTAATTAGCAGATCTTTACCTTGTAGTGAAATGTTCAAAGCATTCAGATGGCTAGTTAAATCTGCTAAGAAAGCGAGATCACATTTCCATGAAGGCTCTTTAAATTCAGGAACACACATGTCATTTCTTTCCATGAACATATTTCTCTTATCTAATAGGCAAAAAAATCGATTTAATAATTCGCCACCACTAAGCCAGCGGACCTCGCTGTATTAAGGCAGGCTACCATACTGGCTTTCTACATCCTCAAGAAAGCTTTTAAATTGCCTGTGTTGTAGCCCATGCTTCCTTATATAATTGGTTGTCCGAACAACAACACTCATCACATTTTTTAGAGCGATACTTTTTGCACATAATATTTCCTGGTGGATCACACAGTGAACGCCTCTTATTTCATTCGGCACGGTCAATTTTTGCATTTTCTCCTTCACAGCGGAACGAAACCTGATTTTTCCCTGTCATCGCTGGTGCACCGTCTGTAGATACTGAAACTAAAGAATTCCACGACAATCCTATATTTTCAGCACTTTCTTCAACACTACTTAAAATATCACCTCCGGTTGTAGTGTTCTTCATGGCTACTACATCGAGGAGCTCCTCCCTCACCTGAAGAGCTCTATTAACACCTCAAATAAATATGGCAAGCTGTGCTGTTCCAGTGGTATAAACACTTTCGTCCAGAGCTAGAGAATACGCCATAAAATATTTACAGATATTTGCAAGCTGGCTCTGGACGTCGTCTGCCATGTCCTGTATGCGACACACAATGGTCATGTTAGATAATGGCCCAATCCGAAACTGTTTAACTTGAGATGGACACAAATGTTCCGCTGAAACTACCAAACATTCTTTTATTAAATCGCCATCAGTGAAGGGGCGCAGGGCTTTTGCTAAAAGCAAACCAATTTTGTAACTCACTCTGAGAGCTGCCTCAGTTGATTTTTCTTCGTCGTCCAGATCTTCTTCGGATAGCTTCCTTTTAAGTTTAATAACTTCCTGTGCACGATCTGGTCCATCACATTTTCCACTTCCGTGGACTTTCGCGTGGTACGACATATAATGTCGCTGCAAATTAAAATTTCCTAAAAGAATTCAGCGTTTTGTGACATACTAAACTTTTTGCAACACCATCTTTTTCTGTAAACCGATACAATTCATCCGAATGTGGGTTGAACTGCGAAAGCGTGGTTGAGGTTACACAAAGGCGACTTGACATGATTCTTAACCAGCGAAGTGGCTGTTATCTGAGCTGATCGTAGTACTTTAAACGTTACACAGTCGGCGCGAATTCAATAGGCACGCTGCGGCCTTATTCAAGCGTGCGCGCGCATTTCCCCTCCCTCCCTACTCAGCGACCTTGAACCTGTTCGCGAGCACCTTGCACCTGCTCGCGAGCACGTGCCTGAGCAGACGCGAGTACTCGCGCTCAAAACCGGCCAGTTGTTAAGCCCTGGTCTACTGGAATCCTGACGATGAGTATGTCCGCCTTCACATAACTGTGCAGCCCAACATGGGACTACTGTCACATCTGAATGCCCCACAAATATGGAAACTGCATGATCTGGGCAGCTGGACAGTTGTACAGCCATAATGAATCCCCCTTCAAACTTAGCTGATAGTGCTGTTTCACACGAGTACACAGCATTTTCATGTTCTTCACAGCGATCACTAAATATCACAGTTAGTTAGCTACGTCTTATATTATCCAGGAGAAATGATTTCACGCTATATTTAAAACTTGCTTTGCAACCTGTTAATTATGTTATAGGGCAAACGATCAAAACTTTTTATTGCTGTATATTGATCTCCTCTCTGAAGCAATGACAGCTTTAATAATCAGCGTTAAAAGGTATGGACTTTACTTTTCTTATGAATTTGTGATGAATATTCATGACGAATTTCATTATCGAATGTATCTATTGTGATGGGGCAGCTAAAAGTCTCAATTCCTTAAAAAGTACTTAACTTACAGGAAAACTGCGGGTGAAAACTTCGTACTATTTTTACTGCTCGCTTTTGCGTAATCAGTATTTTCTTACTAAGTGATGAGTTATCTCAGAAAAATATTCTGTCTAAAATTATTGAGTGGAAAGATATCAAGAGGTAAATTCGTTTGCTTCCAGTACTAGCAATAATATGAAGAGTAAAAG
Organism: Schistocerca americana; assembly: GCF_021461395.2. NCBI lineage: Eukaryota > Metazoa > Arthropoda > Insecta > Orthoptera > Acrididae > Schistocerca > Schistocerca americana. Next base: position 126,761,323 of record NC_060122.1, on the reverse strand, counting down.
CAGCTAAACTCAACTGTTTGAGAAGTTCAGTAGCACACTTGCGGTTCAAGTTCTCATCAGTCTGTACACCAATAAATGTTGAGCATTCTAACCTATTTTCTGACCCCTGTTCCTGTGCTACAACAATTGTCAGTGTGACTTCGTTCGATGTATACAGTTGAACAGTGTTTTCTCCAAATGTGAGGTGAGTTAATTCTCAGACAACCTTTTAATAGTTCTTTGAAAACATCATTACCCACCTCTTCGGTTACTTTCTCTCTAATGGAATTTGTTGTAAGACTAGATCCTCTGCAAAAGGTATCAATTCATCTTGTTAAATGTTAGGTGGAAGGCCATTCGCATATGCTGTATGAGGATAGAAGTAGACCCAAAATTGAACCCCATAGGACTCCCTTTGTGATTTCTCCCCAACCTCAAAATTTTCTACCTTTCCGAAATTGTCTGAATTATTGCATTCGGTTGGTAAATATGATTCCAACTAGTAGTTTATAAAGCCATCAGCTACATAAAACTCATGCTATTTTCGTCCTTTTTATACCAGGCCTTATAACACCAAACACGTACAAAGCTAATGCGCTCTGGTGCCCATTCGATCTATGGCGATTTACAACTTTAATATTTTCGTAGCATGCGATGTTGTGCGCGTGCACGAAGTTACGTTAACATCTGGCATCGTCTTCTGGGTGCGTATGTTTTTTTTCTGAATGTGTATACGTTGTTGTTGTTGTGGTCTTCAGTCCTGAGACTGGTTTGATGCACCTCTCCATGCTACTCTATCCTGTGCAAGCTTCTTCATCTCCCAGTACCTACTGCAACCTACATCCTTCTGCATCTGCTTAGTGTATTCATCTCTTGGTCTCCCTCTACGATTTTTACCCTCCACGGTGCCCTCCAATGCTAAATTTGTGATCCCTTGATGCCTCAAAACATGTCCTACCAACCGATAAATTCTTCTAGTCAAGTTGTGCCACAAACTTCTCTTCTCCCCAATCCTATTCAATACCTCCTCATTAGTTACGTGATCTACCCACCTTATCTTCAGCATTCTTCTGTAGCACCACATTTCGAAAGCTTCTACTCTCTTCTTGTCCAAACTGGTAATCGTCCATGTTTCACTTCCATACATGGCTACACTCCATACAAATACTTTCAGAAACGACTTCCTGACACTTAAATCTATACTCGATGTTAACAAATTTCTCTTCTTCAGAAACGCTTTCCTTGCCATTGCCAGTCTACATTTTATATCCTCTCTATTTCAACCATCATCGATTATCTTACTCCCTAAATAGCAAAACTCCTTTACTACTTTAAGTGTCTCATTTCCTTATCTAATTCCCTCAGCATCACCCGACTTAATTTGACTACATTCCATTATCCTCGTTTTGCTTTTGTTGATGTTCATCTTATATCCTCCTTTCAAGACACTGTCCATTCCGTTCAACTGCTCTTCCAAGTCCTTTGCTGTCTCTGACAGAATTACAAGGTCATCGGCGAACCTCAAAGTTTTTACTTCCTCTCCATGAATTTTAATACCTACTCCGAATTTTTCTTTTGTTTCCTTTACTGCTTGCTCAACATACAGATTGAATAACATCGGGGAGAGGCTACAACCCTCTCTCACTCCATTCCCAACCACTGCTTCCCTTTCATGCCCCTCGATTCTTATAACTGCCATCTGGTTTCTGTACAAATTGTAAATGGCCTTTCGCTCTCTGTATTTTACCCCTGCCACCCTCAGAATTTGAAAGAGAGTATTCCAGTTAACATTGTCAAAAGCTTTCTCTAAGTCTACAAATGCTAGAAACGTAGGTTTGCCTTTTCTTAATCTTTCTTCTAAGATAAGTCGTAAGGTCAGTATTGCCTCCCGTGTTCCAACATTTCTACGGAATCCAAACTGATCCTCCCCGAGGTCGGCTTCTACCAGTTTTTCCATTCGTCTTTAAAGAATTTGCGTTAGTATTTTACAGCTGTGACTTATTAAACTGATAGTTCGGTAATTTTCACATCTGTCAACACCTGCTTTCTTTGGGATTGGAATTATTATATTCTTCTTGAAGGCTGAGGGTATTTCGCCTGTCTCATACATCGTGCTCACCAGATGGTAGAGTTTTGTCATGACTGGCTCTCCCGAGGCCATCAGTAATTCTAATGGAATGTTGTCTACTCCCGGGGCCTTGTTTCGACTCAGGTCTTTCAGTGCTCTGTCAAACTCTTCACGCAGTATCTTATCTCCCATTTCGTCTTCATCTACATCCTCTTCCATTTCCATAATATTGTCCTCAAGTACATCGCCCTTGTATAAACCCTCTATATACTCCTTCCACCTTTCTGCCTTCCCTTCTTTGCTTAGAACTGGGTTGCCATCTGAGCTCTTGATATTCATACAAGTGGTTCTCTTCTCTCCAAAGGTCTCATTAATTTTCCTGTAGGCCTCACACATCCTTACATTTGTCCTCTAGCCATCCCTGCTTAGCCATTTTGCACTTCCTGTCGATATCATTTTTGAGACGTTTGTATTCCTTTTTGCCTGCTTCATTTACTGCATTTATATATTTTCTCCTTTCATCAATTAAATTCAATATTTCTTCTGTTACCCAAGGATTTCTACTAGCCCTCGTCTTTTTACCTACTTGATCGTCTGCTGCCTGCATTACTTCATCCCTCAGAGCTACCCATTCTTCTTCTACTGTATTTCTTTCCCCCATTCCTGTCAATTGTTCCTTTATGCTCTCCCTGAAACTCTCTACAACCTCTGGTTCTTTCAGTTTATCCGGGTCCCATCTCCTTAAATTCCCACCTTTTTGCAGTTTCTTTAGTTACAATCTGCAGTTCATAACCAATAGATTGTGGTCAGTATCCACATCAGCCCCAGGAAATGTCTTACAATTTAAAACCTGGTTCCTAAATCTCTGTCTTACCATTATAAAATCTATCTGATACCTTTTAGTATCTCCAGGATTCTTCCAGGTATACAACCTTCTTTTATGATTCTTGAACCAAGTGTTAGCTATGATTATGTTGTGCTCTGTGCAAAATTCTACCAGGCGGCTTCCTCTTTCATTTCTTAGCCCCAATCCATATTCACCTACTATGTTTCCTTCTCTCCCTTTTCCTACTGACGAATTCCAGCCACCCATGACTATTAAATTTTCGTCTCCCTTCACTACCTGAATAATTTCTTTTATCTCGTCATACATTTCTTCAATTTCTTCATCATCTGCAGAGCTAGTTGGCATATAAACTTTTACTACTGTAGTAGTCATGGGCTTTGTGTCTATCTTGGCCACAATAATGCGTTCACTATGCTGTTTGTAGTAGCTTACCCGCACCGCTATTTTTTTATTCATTATTAAACCTACTCCTGCATTACCCCTATTTGATTTTGTATTTATAACCCTGTAATCACCTGACCAAAAGTCTTGTTCCTCCTGCCACCGAACTTCACTAATTCCCACATTATCTAACTTTAACCTATCCATTTCCCTTTTTAAATTTTCTAACCTACCTGCCCGATTAAGGGATCTGACATTCCACGCTCCGATCCGTAGAACGCCAGTTTGCTTTCTCCTGATAACGACGTCCTCCTGAGTAGTCCCCGCCCGAAGATCCGAATGGGGGACTATTTTACCTCCGGAATATTTTACCCAAGAGGACGCCATCATCATTTAATCATACAGTAAAGCTGCATGTCCTCGGGAAAAATTACGGCTGTAGTTTCCCCTTGCAGTACCAGCACAGCAAGGCCGTTTTGGTTATTGTTACAAGGCCAGATCAGTCAATCATCCAGACTGTTGCCCCTGCAACTACTGAAAAGGCTGCTGCCCCTCTTCAGGAACCACACGTTTGTCTGGCCTCTCAGCAGATACCCCTCCGTTGTGGTTGCACCTACGGTACGGCTATCTGTATCGCTGAGGCACGCAAGCCTCCCCACCAACGGCAAGGTCCATGGTTCATGGGGGAGATGTGTATACACAGGGTGTAAAAAACCAAGTACGCAGTTTTGTGTAGTTATTAGAGTTGATTGAAAAAACACGTTCGTTAAGTGTCAAAATTGTCACTTTTGCACTGTTTTCGTCCTAAGGGTTCATTAAGGGTTTGACGTTAGACTTCCTTTAGGCCAATTTTCATAGTTATTTTGACCGCTTCTAATGCAGTACATTGACAATGCAATCTGTCTTACCACGTCTGGACTTTTCTGTGTGGAGAAAATTAAGACAAGACATTGGCCTGTGCTGCTGTTAGTCCAGTTGAAATTCATCGTGGAGTATTGTCTTTATGGGATTGCTTTATATCACGTATCATGCTTAAAATCAACTGTCTAAGCAACTGATATGACAGTCTCAATAATAAACACATGAACCGTGTTTTCTCACGTTCGATACGACAAGGGGGACAGTGTCTTGTGGCTGTGATATAGGCAACTGGTCACGTTCCACATATGTCGTCAACGATCTCGCTGAAGACTACTGCCATTTCAAGAAAACAACGTCAATATCATATCGGCAGCCACGAATGTGTAAAATTGTGTCCGATAATTCGCCGTATTGCAGCTGCAACTTGCAAAAACCTCACCACAACTCACGGTGTCGCACGAGGAATGGCCAGTATTGAAGGTTATGACAGAAACGATCGTCCGAAGCAAAATAGTCTAGAAAATATGGGCTGTAAAATTCATGCCATAAGAGCTGTGAGCAGGACTTCATCTTCGATACTGTGAAACAAATCTCTTCTACTGCGAGCTCTTTGATTTCCATTTTTAGAGGGTGGTAGTATAGACCAAAACAAGAAAAACATGCCTAGCAAATGTGGGCGCTCAAGTGCATGCATTAAGACCTATGAACACTTGTTCACCTTCGCTACTGTGGGAAACATCTCTCCTTCTGAGTAAATGCTTATAGCTCTTAACGTATGCGTTTCAGAGCCCATGTTTAAAAGACAATGTTTTCTTGTTTTCGTTCATACTTCCTCCTCCCAAAACATGGAAGGCAAAGAGCTTGCAGTATTATTTCACAATACAGGAGACGACGAAGTCCTTGTATCATTTTAGAGCCCATGTTTAGTAGATACTATAGCTCTGAATGATCTTTCTTTTTTTATCCTTGAATACTGACCACTCCTTCTGGGACACCCTGTGTATTTGCTAATCACAGGTGTATGTGGGGTGACGTGCCTTAATTGTACGCGACAAACAATTTTTAGAAAGCCGTACATATAGTCTTTTTGAGTCATTTCTTTCCAAATTGTCAAACAATATAGAAAAATGTATTTGTCTTGGCCAACAGATTGTTCGATTGCTGAAGATATTTTTTTTATTTTCGAATTTGACCATCTGAAAACAACGCGAAACAGATGATTTATGGCATCATATTCTTTTCCGCTTTTTTGATTTCCCATTACTTCTTAATCATTGGGCTCTGTTGTTCTCGTCTTACTTCTATCTTTCTTCTTAAACCCTTGTCTTTTTTTACCTTTTCCTCAAATTCATGTCCGTTCTCTGTATAAACTCCACTAGATCTTTCTTAACTTCTATACACCATAAAATTTGCATTTTAGTCGAAGAAATTGAATAATTTTTTGTCAGACTCCTGTTATGTGTTCTTTTTAAGTGGCCATAAAATATAATTCACATATTTCTTATTCTATCTACTATATTCGCTTTTTATCACATACCTTCTCGTTGCTTCTCAATTTCCAAATCCCATTTTCATACTTTCCACCCATAATTTTTCACACTATTCTCCTTTCTTTCTTCTCCAAATTGTTTAATTGTTTTCCTGTTCTCATGGTGAGCCATTCGCACATGGTTTTAGCATAACATTGTAATGTCTCAGTTTTGTATTAACAGATAAGGATTTTTATTGCACGTGTTCTATGTTAAGTGGAACACAATTTACATTTTTCTGGCTTTATTTATGTTAGCTTCTTTCTTCAGAACATTTGGCTTCACTATTTCTACGAAGCATTCAAATTCAGAAACTTTCTATATTTTTTCGGTTTTTGATTGTATTTATTCTAGGGCGCCTTCCACGTTAGTCATGTCAATAATTTTTTCAAACCAACAATGTAATTAGCTTTTTTTGCTACCTGTTGCTGGATAATGTTTATATGTTTCGTGGAATCTTATAAATTCTCTGATAAGACAGCTAAATCATGAGCAAATGCTTAGAAGTTTTTCTAAGAAGGTTTTCTCTCTTTCTTCCAAGTTTCACTTTATTTATACCCTCATATTCCGTTCTATTTCTCCATTACCACTCTACTTTCTCCAAAACGCAGCTGAGTAGCATTAGAGACAGTCCATCTCACGGTCTCACGTATGTTTTAATTTTCGACCGTTTTTGTATTTCAGCAAAAAATCTAACTCGGGGAAATTGCATTAGTCAAAGTTGGCTTTGTTGTGAGCTCCAGACTCTTCTAGCATACTAAGCAGTGTATTTCAACCGACGCATTCGCAGAGCTTTCTTTTTGAAAAACCAACAAAGCACAGGTTACACCTATCTACAAGAATGGTAGCAGAAGTGATCCACATAACCACCGTTCAGTTGTCCAATATCCTTGACATCCAATTGTTGTAGAGTCTAGGAACTTCCTGTGAGCTCAAATATAATGGGACATGTCGAACAGAACAATCTCTTCCATGGCAACGAGCATGCATTTGTAAAACAAGGATAACGTGAAACCCAACTCACACTTTTCTCACATGACATCCTGAAAGCAGTCGGGTAGATGCAGTATTTCTCGATTTCCAAAAAGCGTCACAGCGCGATTGCATGGGGTATTAGGCAAAATTCGTGAGTGCATTGAGAATTTCTTGGTATAGAGGATGCAGCATCTTATTATGGATGAAGAGTCCTCAGTTGACGTGGAAGTAACTTCGAGTGTAACCCCAGGGAATTGTTTTAGGTCCCTTGCTCTTCATGTTGTATATTAATGATCTTGAGGATAATATTAACAATAACATCAGACTTATCGAAGATGGTGCAGTTATATACAACGAAGTACAATCTGAACGAAACTGTGCAAATTTTCAGTCAGACCTTGATACGATTTCAAATTGGTGCAATGACTCTCAACTTGCTTTAAATGTTCAAAAATGTAAAATGGCGCACTTCACAAAACGAAAATCTTTAGTATTCTATGAGCATAACGCTAGTCAGTAACAGTTGAAATATGTACACTCATACAAATACTTAGATCTAACAGTTAGTAGGGACGTGATGTGGATGGTCCACACGGGCGCAGTCGTGTGTAAAGTAGGTCATTAACTTCGGTTTATTGATAGAATACTAGGGAAATGCAATTAGTCTGCAAAGGAGGTTACTTGTAAATTATTCGTGAGGCTCATGCCAGGATATGTGTCAAGTGTGTGCGAACTGTATCAAAGAGGACTACGAGGAGATATTGATCTTATGCAGAGAAGAGCAGCACGAATAGTTACGGGTTTGTCTGATCTGTGGGAGTGTGTCACAGGAATGTTGAAGGAAGTGAATTGACAGACCCATGAAGACAGACGTAGACTATCAGGAAAAAGTTTGCTGACAATGTTCCATGAACTGGCTTTAAGTGATAATTAAGAATTTGAAGATTAGCTCCTGTTACACCAATGATCTTCCTCACTTAAGCCCTACCTGGTATTCTCCTTACTGTTCCTACAATCGATTTTTTATTAAAATATTATTATGCACGCTGCAAACATAATATTGTATCGACGGCAAATCGAAGACTGCGTCATTTTGGCAGACCACTTAGAAGATGTAAGCTCTACTAAAGAGACTGCCTACACTATGCTTGTCGCTCCTCTGCTACAGTACTGCTGTGCTGCATGGGATCCTTACCAGATGGAATTGACGGAGGACACCGAAAAAGTTCAAAGAAGGACAAATCGTTTTGCATTATCGCGGAATAGGGGAGAGAGTGCCACGGTTACGATACGCGAAATGTGGTGTCAACTGTAAAAAGCAAAGGCGTTCTTAGTTGTGGCGAGATCTTCTCACGAAATTTCAGCTACCAGCTTTCTTCTCTGAATGCGAAAATATTTTACTAACGCCAGTCTACACAGGGAGAAATGATCATCGTAAGAAAAAAAGAGAAATCAGAGCTCTTAAGCAAAGATTGAAGTGCTCGTTTCTCCCATGCGCTTTTCCAGAGTGGAAAGATAGAAAGATAGCCTGAAAGTAGTTCGATTAATCCTCTGACACGCATTTAAGTGTGAATTGAAGAGTAATGATGTAGATGTAGATGTAGACCTTCACTTGTAGCCAGAAACTGAAGTCATATGAAATAAACCGTTGTGGAACTTAGAAAAAGTGGTATTGTTTTGTTTAGTAAGAAATAAATGTTTCACCTCGCTACAGAAACGAGCGCATATATTGGGTCTAGTGTAAAGTTCACTAACAATAGTAATACAACGGAATGAACCGCGCCCAGCAAAAGTACAGGAGCATTTCAGTGGCACTCGGCAGTCATAATGTTGGCAACGTCATCACAAATGCGGCTAATATGCGTAAAATGCAATGCGTAATGAGGGGCATCCGTATAATATAGCTCTGTGGAGCGCGTATTAACAGCAGCGTCCGCTGGGCCGGCTTCATTCTACGCTCGCCACACCTCGTATCGTAATATTAACAGTTCCAACTGCGCGGGTATGACCCACTTTCAGGCAGTTTAAACTGAAAATTAGCAAATAAATAGTCCGAAAAAAAACTCTGCAGTAAAATATGCTTTAAGAGGGGCAACATCCCGAATTTCACTATACCTCTGGGCCAGTGTTAGTTACTGCTGCAACTATATTGCGAGAGATACTTAAAGTAGCACTTTTCGGAACTAGGTAACTGTCTAATAAGTTTGAAATTTGGCCGAAAGGTGTCTACAATATTCCTCTGTAATGATGTAACAGGTAGTGCGCTGCGAAGTTATCCCGGACTCTGCGACGCTTCAAACAAAAAGGTGCCGTCAGATGCGAGAAAAAAGCCACAGCTCAGAAGTTCAGTTGAGGTGTAAGGTGGATAAATGATGAGATATTGACACCAAATGTAACCACAATCCCGCCTAACGCCAACCTCTTAGCGACATTTCGCTCCTTCTTTTGGCGACGCTGTGATGGCTATCGTAATTGTGATGTCCAATGTTGAAATCACGCGGATTTCTTCTGGGTGCACGAGGAAAACATTTCAGACACACCGTCGCTCGGAACCAACATGAGAAGGTCTTAGGGGTCGGCATAAATGGCGTCAATGAAACCACCCGTTCCCATAGGTTAATGACTCCCACATACTTGGACAGTTTGCAGTTCGACGAGCAACATGACGACGGTCTTGACAATATCTGGCACTTCAGCTCTTCTCTAAGAACAGTGTGGGCCAGCAACCCCATTGAAAGTGATCGACCCCCGTGAAGTTGTAAATCGTCCTCTTATATTATTATGTTTTGCTATTGTTAGAAAAATATTTATTCAGTAGCTCGCAATGACGCGGCATAATACCCAGAAGAATTTTAATCGCTATGACACCGACAGCGAAAGCCTACGCTCTTATAAAAGTTATTGTGGATGTCGCGTAATAAATATTTCGCGTGAAGTGCTGTTGCAACATAGGCAAAGATCAATTGTGGAAACTAAGTCACTAAATATTACAAATAATGTTATTAAAGAATACGGCCGACTAACTACATCAAATAATAGGACACGTACATTCGCGAATGAGTGGTAAAAAAATCGTTAATACTGTGTAGAAAATGAGTCTTAAATATAGTTACTCTTGTAGACACTCAAATGTATGCGAACATACGAACGGGATAGAGGCACGTATATTTTGAGTGCAGTCATCCCCCGTGGGCTGGATAAAAAGATTTACAGTTAAATGCATTGATTCATATTAGAACGTAAATGCGTGGACTTCGAAATGAAACGAAAAGAAAGACTGCATGTTCTGAATGTCGTGGCAAATATATTGAAATTGACGGTAACGGCCACGAAAGGAAAAAGATGAACACATTCACGTACCTCTATTGTAGTTCAGCGTTGCCGTGAAGATCTTCGTCTCCATCAAAATTCTCTACATAAAATTAAAATAACAGTAATAATTTTCCAGAATTTCAGGAGCTGGGACCCACGACATCACAAAAGACGAAATCGCTCTGCTTCAAAATCACTTTCATTATTTAACCCAATTTTATCAATCAGAAGAGGTACAACACGTCTTAACACTAGGACAGGATAACAGCGAAAGGTAACTTGTAAAACTAATAAACGAAGTGCGTAAAGCTTCCTTTGTTCAGCAAATGCTTTACGCATTAACCTCTGGTAGTTGAACTAGTGTCTATATATTCATTAAAAAAATTATATAATTCATTTACAAAGTGCAGTGCGAGCGCATTTTTACTCTGATGTACAGCTTGGAACCGCTAGGGACCGTTCTAAACCATTCGAAGAAATTTGCACTTCTTACGGAGCAGGGAAAGGTGCTTGCGCTTTTTCAGCCCTCCTGTGGCGTGATCACAGATGGATGCGACTTTGATAAATGCGTGAATCAAGTACCGAAGGTACGCTCTGAGACCACGCAGTTCGGTAACATCCTCGGAGTCACCCACCAACCTTTGTTGCGCACTTTAAAAATGTACCTCGACAGAGAAAACCTGTGCCGAAATCCTAGATCCCTTCGACGTGCCTCCAATTCGGCCTGGGCTACTAGCAGGCGCTAGAATAGTAGCCCAGCCTGCACTGTGTTCTCGTTTCATATTTTTTTCTGAAAAAAACAATTTAAAATGTAATAAAAATTATGCCACATTGTTCAGCATTCTATTCAAAAACAATCTGAGTAAATGTTTTTATGTTATCTTCAACAGAGAGTTGCAGAAAAGTAAAGAGTAAATGGAAACAGTGAAATAAACAGCTGACAGCACTAAGCCTGGTACGCGAAGCAATGATGTGACGGTCCTCTGACGTTAAGTGGCATGCGGCAGCAATACAAATACAACAGGAGTGTAAACGTTCATTATTTCCTTTTTTCCGCGTTTCAGACATGGGGCTCCACAGAACTTAAAACTCAGGTCAGTGTGTAACAAAACACGTTCAATCTTATGTTTTTGAAAACTGTTTTATGCTTAAACCTGTGCTGGAGATATGAATACTACAGCGCTCAGTGGTAACAGGGGTGACTTATCACCTAAATGTTTTATTTCATGATCAACTTGCTTATCTCCCGTTGCTTCACTCGCATAGACTGTATGATCTGCGCAGACTTTTTCCGTATTTCTTTAATAGAGTTTTTGTGTTGTTCACAAAGGGCAACAGCCTGTAAACATTTCACTCTAATTAAGGCTACTGAAACATCGTCTTTCCCGAATGTACTTCTAATCAATAGGCGGTTCTGGTAGCTGGTGTCTGTGTTAGTCGTGCGTTTTGAATTCTTATGGTGATAATTCCATAAAACTTTCATTCTTAGCACACATTTCTTTAGAAGTCAAATACCAGTTTTCGTACATTTGGCTTTTAAATGTGTTTTAATACAATGAAATATTTTCATAAAAAATTTCATTACCTATTTCACCTCCTCATTGGGTTGAATTTCCATGTTTGTTTTTTCCATCCCAATACATGTTTTCAAAGATTTAGTTTCAAAAACGTTTCCGTAATCAAATATTTTCATAAAAACTTTCATCTCCTATTCTACCAACTTAGGAGTTGAATTTCGAAGAAAACTGAAACATGAATCTTCTTTATTTCTAATAGAGGAGCCAAATACAAATTTTCTTATATTTAGCTTTAAATATAAGAAAATTTGTATTTGGTTGCTCGCTTAGAAATAAAGAAGATTCGTGTTTCAATGTTTTTGGAAAAGACGATGATCGCTGTGGTGAGAATTAAGAGATCGAATGTGGGGATGTAAGTCGCCAGCGATGTAAGCTCCTAATGAAATCGCCTTTATCACCGAATTTAGGAAGTTATTCGGCTAAGGAACGTGATACGAACATATATTTACTGTGATTCTTCGGTTTCTCCCGGCGTATTTGTTGCTCGAACAGTGCACGGGTATACTGCCGGCTCATAGTGTCCAATGGGCACAATATTTCGGCGATCAGACATGTCGCCATCGTCAGGTGCGCTGACTAACTGAGCTCCTGAGGGCGGGCGGCCGATTTAAATCCTCTCCCCCCGTGGGCCGCTCTCTTCGCCGTCCGCGCCCCCCGCGGACAAACAGTACGCACCATCGAACATCGTTGCCAAGAACATCAAAGGCACACTCGACTGAAGTATCCAATTAAGTCGGCGGTAGCAGAGCACTGTTTGCCCGAGAAACGTGAGATGGATTATGAGCGTGCCAAGATCCTGGCTCAGACCTCTAAATATTGGGACAGCATTATAAGGGAGGCTATCGAAATTCGCACCAGGGAAGATCTTATCAACCGAGATTGCAGCTACAATCTCAGCAAAACTTGGGACCCGGCATTGAATGTAATTAAGAAGACTCTCAGCAAGAAGTACGAACTGGTGACCAGGGCGGACGTAGTAAGCACATCGACGCTACGACAGATTCCGAAGGCCACGTCTTCGCGACCGGTAAATCGGCCGCCCGCCCTTAGGAGCTCAGTTCGTCAGCGCACCTGACGATGTCGACATATCTGATCGCCGAAATATTGTGCCCGTTGGACACTACGAAGCGGCAGTATACCCGTGGACTGTTCGAGGATACATGTACTATTTACATCTCCCTCGTGCCACTTCTAGGCATTTCTCACGCTAAAAAACAGTATTTGTAACGCATTCTATCTTGATGGCAATGTATTGCGATTTCAGACAGCTGTGATGATCTTCACATTTAATTTCATCTTCCACAGTGACGGCGCAGCAGATGTCTCGGGGTTCCATTTAGAAGAGACCAAGAGCAGTGATTCCATCTACTGCAGCAATGTACACAATCACTGTTTCGGTGTTGACCATCCCCAGAAGGTGTTACTCCCACCAAGGCTCTCTCCATCTCAAACAAGTGGTGTCTCTCACGGATGATGTGGTAATCAACAGGGTACCAGTGGGTGGATGGGATGGAAAAGACGCTGTTGATATGGAAGGATGTGACGTTATAAGTGCCACAGTTGACAGTTAAAATCAATTTTAGCAATTTTACCAGCTTTTTTTGTAATTTCAACGGCAACTAGTCATACGGCAGCGTGCTTTCCAATTTCTGCATCATTGCTAAAACGCCCCTGTACTACTTTGCAAGTAACATACTCGTATACTAGACTGAAAATACAGATAAATGAATGTGCAGTACGTTCATACGTGGTTAATTCTCAGACATATACACCAAAGTATATAAGACAGGAAACTATACAGACGCAGTTGGTTTATCTACATATTTCTGGCACTTTCATCATAGTGTTTAATTTTCGATTAAGGTAGGCCATCTTTCGGTATGTTCATGGGAATCACAGAGTATTTTTCCCGCATTGTCTTTTACCAACCCCTCTGCAACGCTGTAGCCGATTTTATTTGCAAGTGAGCAGAAGTGAGAGAGTCCTATAGCCAATACATTCCACGTCTCATGAAGGGAAAGAGCAAGCTGTGTAACTGCTGTTCACTGGTGACTGTTCCGCACCAATTTTACTCACATCACCCATCCCAGTGCACAAGATCTCTCCAGATGCGTGGAGGTCGGGGAAGTTGGGACTCCTTATTGGTCTTTAGCAGACACGAGAGTGTTGCGGTGCTATAACAGACAGTTAAAAAAGAAACAAGTGGTTTGTACATTACCTAAATCTACTTCACCTTCAAGGATACTCCACAAATCATACTGAACTGCCTGCCAAAGTGTTCATCGAACCACCTTTATAACAATTCTCCATTGTCCCAATCTCGAACAGAGAATGGAAAAAAGAAACATCTTTATCTTTCTGAACAAGTTCTGATTTTTCTTATTATATTGACATTTTGATTTCTCCCTATGGATATCGGCGTCAAAAAATTATTTTCGGATTCGGATGAGAAAGTCGGGGATTGATATTTCTTGAGAAAATTCCGCCGCAACGAAAAATGCATTTGTTTTAATGACGTTTACCCAAAATTCAGAGTCATATCCATGACATTCTCTCCCCTACTTCTCGATAATACAAAACGTGCTGCTGTTCTTTGAACTCTCTCGATGTACTCCGTTAATCCTATCTGATAAGGATCGCAGACCGCGCAACACTAGTCCAAAAGAGGACAGAAAAGGGTATGTAGACAGTCTCGTTAGTAGATCTGTTACATTTCCTAAGTGTTCTGCAAATAAAGCACAGTCTTTGGTTTGCCTTTCCCACAACTTTCTCTAGGAGTTTTTTTTTCCAATATAAGTTATTCGTAATTGTAATTGCTAGATGTTTAGTTGAAATTACGGCCTTTAGATTTGACTGATTTATTGTGTAACGGAAGTTTAACAGATTCGTTATAGCACTAATATGGATAACCTCACACTTTCCATTAGAGTCAACTGCTATTTTCGCTCCATTCAGATATGTTTTCCAAATCGTTTTGCAATTTGTTTTGATATTCTGATGAGTTTATTTGAAGACAAAAGATAGCATGATAAGCAAACAACGCAAGACAGCTGCTAAGATTGTCTCCTTAATCGTTTATGTGGTGTCACCGCCAGACACCACACTTGCTAGGTGCTAGCTTAAATCGGCCGCGGTCCCATTTAGTACATGTCGGACCCGCGTGTCGCCACTGTGTGATCGCAGACCGAGCGCCACCACAAGGCAGGTCTCGAGATACGAAATAGCACTCGCCCCAGTTGTACGGACGACATTGCTAGCGACTACACTGACGAGCCTTTCTCTCATTTGCCGAGAGACAGTTAGAATAGCCTTCAGCTAAGTCTATGGCTACGACCTAGCAAGGCGCCATTTGTAACATTGCATGTACCTCAAGATAGAGTCTCACTTGTATCACCAAGAACGTTGTAAACCAATGAAGATATAAAAGTTAAGTGTTCTAGTAGCTACATACTTTTCTTATTAGAATTCACTACTTATCCTGTTCCAGAATTCAAGCCCGTCTGCGTTAGATAGCTTGCCTTTCGGCCTCCTTTATCTACAAGGTGTTGGCACATTTGCCAACACATCAGTTTACATATATAAGGAACACTATGGGGCCTATAACACTACCACGGGGAATGCCAGAAATCACCTGTCCTTTACTCGATAACTTTCCGTCAATTACTGCAAACAGTGGTCTCTCTGACAGGAAATCACGATTCCAGTAACATAACTGAGACGACATTCTATAAGGATGCAATACGATTACAAGCCGCTTGTGGGGTACAGTGTCAAAAGCCGTCTCGAAAACTAGAAATACTGAATCAATTTGAAATTGATTGTCAACAGCACTCAACACTTCGCGTGTGTAAAGAGATACTTGTGTTTCAGAAGGACGATATTTCTAAATCCGTGTGGACTATGTATCAACAGACCGTTCTCTTCGAGGTAATTCACAGTGTTCGAACACAGTAAATGTTCCAAAATATTGCTGCACATCTATGTTAGTGATATGGGCCTACAAATTACTGAATGTCCTAATACATTTATTGAATATTGGTGTGACCTCTGCAGCTTTCAAGTCTTTGGATACGGATTATTCGTATAGAGAGTTGTTGTATACGATTGTTGAGTATGGGGTTATTGCATCAGCATATACAGCAATACAATCTGGACCGGAAGACTTGCTTGTATTATGTGATTTAAGTTGTTTCACTACTCCGAGGATATCTACCTCTAACCTATTCATGTTCGCGGCTGTTCTGCATTAGAATTCTGGAATATTTATTTCATCTTCTTTGCTGACGGAATTTCGGAAGGCTGTGTTTAGTAATTCTGTATTGGCATCACTGTCGTCGATAGTATTACCACTGCTATCGCACAGAGAAGGCACTGATTGTGTTTTGCCTCTATCAGATCAGAGTCTCTTTGTATTTTCTGTCAGGTTTCGAGACAAACGTTAGTTGTGGAAAGTGTTATAATGATCTCGCACTGAAGTTGGCGCTAAATGTCCATTATCCGCAAAAGATCGCCAATCTTGGACATTTTGCGTTCGTTTAAATTTGGAATTATTTTAAATTTTTGCTGCAACAGTATTCTGATACGTTTTGTGTACCAAGCGGGATCAGATCAGTGGGTCCTTAACTTATTTGGTGTAAATCTCAATTGTTGTCGATACATTTTTCTCAGAGTTCAAGCCACATCTGGTTTACACTTTTCAATTTGGAAGGAGTGGAGATTGTCTCTCAGGAAGGTATCAAGTGATTTTTTATACGATTTTTTGAATAGCTATACTTTTAGCTCATTTTTGGAGGATTTTGGGTTACAGCATTCACTCTCAATACGACAAGTGTTGTACACTAATCCCTGTATCCGCCTGGATGTTCATTATTAGCTCAGGATTAGTTGTTGCTAAGAGGTGAAGCGTGTTTTGACAACCGTTTGCTACTCATGTGCGCTCATCAATTAACTGCCCGAAATAATCTTCAGAGAATGCCTTTAGCACAGTATTTTCGCCAACATATCGAGGGTAAGTTGTGGTCACTCCAGACTGATTGAGTTTGAAGCATTTTATAAAAATTACTTGCACTAACAAGTTGTAGTACGAGGGTTATTCCAAAAGTAAGGCCCGATTGATTGCCAAATTGAAACCACAGTGAACATCAGAAATGTTTTACTTGTAACAATTAGCTACACCTTTCAGCTACTTCTCTACGTAGTCGCCGTTCTGACTTAGACTTTTGTCATAGCGTTGTACCAACTTGTCAATAGCCTCATCATAGAAGGCAGCCGCCAGTGCTTTCCGACAATTCTCCACGCTGGCCCACACCTCGTTGTCTGTGTCAAAATGTTGTCTTCAAAGACAGCGGTTCATGTGACCAGAGATGAAACTCAGGGGGAGACAATTGCGGACTGTATTGTGGGTAATCTAACATTTCCATTTGAAAACGATGCATCTTCATTGCCCCTGCAGAATGCGGCTGAGAATTGTCGTGAAGACGAAACAGCACGACAGTTACGTAATGTTGGCTGCATAGCTTCAGGCGAAATTTCTCACCAGGCCCTCGTACTTGGCGGCAGACACTATTTTCTAGACATCTTTACGCACTCACTGCGAGCTCAGAAATGAGAAGAGCGACGTGATGCTAACTGGGGTTATACTAGAGACACTACCCAACACATCTGTGCAAAGCTTTATTGGATTTTCATAGTCGTTTCCATTTCGCGACCGATCGGACCTTACTTTTGGAATAACCCTCATATTTTTCCAGTGTCTGTTGTCTATAGTAAAATGATCGCGGAACATTAACACATTCCAAGGGTTACACGGTTCTACATCTCCATCTACATCCATACTCCGCAAGCCACCTGATGGTGTGTGACGGAGGGTACCTTGAGTACCTCTATCGGTTCTCCCTTTTATTCCAGTCTCGTATTGTTCGTGGAAAGAAGGATTGTCGGTATGCCTCTGAGTGGGCTCTAATCTCTCTGATTTTATCCTCATGGTCTCTTCGCGAGTTATACGTAGGAGGGAGCAATATACTGCTTGATTCCTCGGTGAAGGTATGTTCTCGGAACTTAAACAAAAGCCCGTACCGAGCTACTGAACGTCTCTCCTGCGGAGTCTTCCACTGGAGTTTATCTGTCATCTCCGTAACGCTTTGGCGATTACTAAATGATCCAGTAACGAAGCGCGCTGCTCTACGTTGGATCTTCTCTATCTCTTCTATCAACCCTATCTGGTACGGATCCCACACTGCTGAGCAGTATTCAAGCAGTGGGCGAACAAGCGTACTGTAACCTACTTCCTTTGTTGTAGGATTGCGTTTCCTTAGGATTCTATCATTGGATCTCAGTCTGGCACCTGCTTTACCGACGATCGACTTTATATGATCATTCCATTTTAAATCACTCCTAATGCGTATTCCCAGACAATTTATGGAATTAACTGCATCCAGTTGCTGACCTGCTACATTGTAGCTAAATGATAAAGGATCTTTCTTTCTATGTATTCGCAGCACATTACACATGTCTACATTGAGATTCAATTGCCATTCCCTGCACCATGCGTGAATTCGTTGCAGATCCTCCTGCATTTCAGTACAATTTTCCATTGTTACAACCTCTCGATATACCACAGCATCATCCGCAAAAAGCCTCAGTGAACTTCCGATGTTATCCACAATGTCATTTATGTATATTGTGAATAGCAACGGTCGGACGACACTCCCCTGCGGCACACCTGAAATCACTCTTACTTCGGAAGATTTCTCTCCATTGCTAATGACATGCTGCGTTTGTTATGTAGGAACTCTTCAATCCAATCACACAATTGGTCCGATAGTCCATATGCTCTTACTTTGTTCATTAAACGACTGTGGGGAACTGTATCGAACGCCTTGCGGAAGTCAAAAAACACGGCATCTACCTGTGAACCCGTGTCTATGGCTCTCTGAGTCTCGTGGACGAATAGCGCGAGCTGGGTTTCACACGATCGTCTTTTTCGAAACCCATGCTGATTCCTACAGAGTAGATTTCTAGTTTCCAGAAAAGACATATTGCGAGTTCCAAAATTCTACAACTGATCGACGTTAGAGATATAGGTCTATAGTTCTGCACATCTGTTCGACGTCCCTTCTTGAAAACGGGGATGACCTGTGCCCTTTTCCTATCCTTTGGAACGCTACCCTCTTCTGGAGACCTACGGTACACCGCTGCAAGAAGGGGGGCAAGTTCCTTCGCATACTCTGTGTAAAATCGAACTGGTATCCCATCAGGTCCAGCGGCCTTTCCTCTTTTGAGCGATTTTGTTTCTCTATCCCTCTGTCGTCCAATTCGATATCTACCATTTTGTCATCTAGGCGACAATCTAGAGAAGGAACTACAGTGCAGTCTTCCTCTGTGAAACGGCTTTGGAAGAAAACATTCAGTATTTCGGCCTTTAGTCTGTCATCCTCAGTTTCAGTACCATTTTGGTCACAGAGTGTCCGGACATTTTGTTTTGATCCACCTACCGCTTTTACGTAAGACCAAAATTTCTTAGGATTTTCTGCCAAGTCAGTAGATAGAACTTCACTTTCGAATTCACTGAACGCCTCTCGCATAGCCCTCCTCAAATTACATTTTGCTTCGCGTAATTTTTGTTTGTCTGCAAGGCGTGGGCTATGTTTTTGTTTGCTGTGAATTTCCCTTTGCTTCCGCAGCTGTTTTCTAACGCGGTTGTTATACCACGGTGTCTCTTTTCCATCTCTTGCGATCTTGCTTGGCAGATACTCATTTAACGCATATTGTACGATGGTTTTGAACTTTGTCCACTGATCCTCAACACTATCTGTACTTGAGACAAAACTTTTGTGTTGAGCCGTCAGGTACTCTGAAATCTGCTTTTTGTCACTTTTGCTAAACAGAAAAATCTTCCTACCTTTTTTAATATTAGTATTTACGGCTGAAATCATCGATGCAGTAACCGCTTTATGATCGCCGGTTCTGCACTTAAACGCTCTACATGCTAGAATTGTGCGGTTTCTGACCTATTAGTGTGTGGAATGCAATGATTTTCATACTGTAGTGCAATAAATGTATCTACAGCACATGACATACATTCTCCCTGGAAGTTTCTCTCTGATAAACTGTAGGGTGACAAAATAAGTACCTTGCACACCAAAGAAAACATCGAATCTTCGTAAGACAAACACTATATAGGTGTCTGGACGTGTATGATGCCTGCTGTTTACTAAGTTCAAGCCCAATTAAGGTTCGGAAATTATTATATACTTGCAATGGTCCTATAAAATGATCATTGGCAACTGAAAATGCATATGAAGAAACAACGACATCTTGCAGCAAATAAACACTATAATCTGTAGCGAGAGGAGATGTTACAGTCTTATCGCAAGTTATCACCGCCTCAGGCAACCTTCCTCCTGCACACAGAAGTCATGGTCCGATGTTAGGTTGCATTGCTCATGTGCGGAATAATATGGCCGTTTCACCCTGAACCACGTCGTTAAAATGTCTTCTCTTTCAAATCTTAAGATGTGTATATGTGGCATCAGTCCAGTATTCGTTTCATGGTATTTTTTCTCTAAGTTTATGTATTCTAAGTCAATATCCATAATATCGCTTCGTTTTAGCGATTTTACATATTTCACCGTATTTCCCTCAATGTTATGTATTTTACATCAATTTTTCGTGAATATACCAGGTTTTCCACGAATACTATCAATATTATGAAATTTTTAATATATTTTTGGCTGTTTTCGTTATGTATATCGTCATATTGCCGAGACACCCATGTGTTGTTTGATTTTCTGCAAGAATAACATCTTATCCACCAACCTACTAAAAAAAAGTCCGAAGACTTCCCCTCTTCCAGATGATCCACATGCATGCATTTTGGACAGGACGATCATGAAAATTACAGTAACAGTCGCTTCATTCCTATATGAGGCTCAGTGAGTGGTGCAGACGATGGATGTGTTGGAAACTGCAGACTAGTGTAGTGCAGCAGTTGATGGAAACTCGAAGTCTCGAAACAGCTCAGCATGTTCATTTCACTTCCAGTCCATCACGTGGGGGCTTCAACAGGGAACAAGTTTCTGTCGCTGTTTAAATTTTCGTTCTATAAGTATATGCTTTTATTACTCGCCACAGGTGCTTCGTTAATTGTGTTTATGCCTTCCAACTCTGATATGTACCCACAACCCTGTCAGAACAGCTAGAAACTGTAGCTTTCGGATATTCATTTTTATTACCCCAGCAATAAGTTTCTCGTTTGTTGACAGTGGACTCCAGGTAGCATCTTGGGGGATAAGAGTTATCCTTCTCTCTCTCTCTCCTTCTCTCTCTCTCTCTCTCTCTCTCTCTCTCTCTCTCTCAACCTACAGAGTGCATCTCCCCAACAGCGTCATGTTTAGATGAGTAGTTTGCAAGTTATGCGTCCGAATCGCAACCATCCACCTCTGACAGATCTACGTACATACTCATAGAGTCTCTGCACGCGTATTACCAATCGGTTTCAACAACGTGTACATTATTTTCCACAGTGCTTAAGCTCCGCAAATAGTGAGATATTCTTGGCAAGACGGTTTTGCAGGGGGTGTAAGCACATTTAAATTCATCCTGTTAAAGAGCATAATAACTTCGATATAATTTATGTTACCAATATTTGTACAAGGTTGTCTAGATTGTGCAGTCACCACAAGCATCCAAGGTATTCCACTGTGCATGCCATACCTTAATTTAAATTCTAAAAACCATTATGACAGTGCTGTGCGTGCGCAGCAGATGGCTCACATAACTCAGAGTAGACACAAGAAAAAATACCATAAATTGAATACTGACCAAAATCAATGAAATAGCGTGTTCTAGACTGTTGCTAGATATACACATTTTAATACTGGAAAGAGGAAGCATTCTGGAGACGTGGTTCAGGGCGAACGATCATATTATCGCACACGTGAGCAATACAAGCTACTACAAGCTAACATCGGACCATTAATAGTGTGTGCAAGAGGAAGGTTACAACGAGTGATGGTAAACTGCTATAAGACCTTCAGATCTTCTCTGGCCACAGATCATGATATTTATTTCCTGTAAGATGTCGTTGTTTCTTCATATGCATTTTCAGCTGCCCACGATCATTTTCTAGGATTGTTGCAAACGTATCATGATTTACGAACCATAATCGGGCTTGAGCTTTGTAAACAGTAGGCATCATACATCTTCGCAAACCTATGCAGCGTTAGTGTTACAAAGAATCTAAGTTTTCTTTGGTGTGCAAGGTAGTTTATCAGAGACAAACTTTCAGGGAGACTGTACGTCATGTATTGCAAATATATCTCTTGCATTAGAGTATTAAGGGCGTTGCATTCCATATGTCGCAAACTGCACAGTTCTAGCTTCATAGCGGGGTGAAGTGCAGAACCGTGTATCCCTTGGTAAGTGTTTATGTTCCACGATCATTTCTCTCTTGGTGATATCTTCTTGGTGTGGATACCAGAAACTGCAACAATACTTAAAAATTGTTAGCGCAAGTTATTTACGAAATATTCTTCAAACTTCATCCATCTGGAGCTCCATCATGCATAAACCACATGTTTCTTTTTTAACAGCCTCATATATCACCACATTACGCTCATATCTGCCATACACCGATAAAGCGTGTCAACCTCCTCGACATGAACGCATCTGGAGAGATCTTGTGCACAAGGATGGGTGCTGTGAGTAAAATTGGTATGGATGAGTCATCACTGCATAGCAGTTACAGATTTGGCTCACTCTTTTCCTTCACGAGATGTGGAATGTATCGGCTATAGGAACCTCCTACTTCTCGTCACGTGAAATTTACATTGGCTACAGCGTCGCGGGAAGGGTTGGTAAGAAACAGTGCTGGGGGAATACTCCGTGATTTCCATCCACATAGTGAAGGTGGCCAATCGTAATCGTAAATTCCGCACTATGATCAGAGTGCTAGAGATATGTAGGTAACCCAAGTGCATTGCTATAGATGGTGATTTATATACACTGGTGTATATTTTCGAGAAATAACAGTGTATGGGCATATTGCACAGTCATCTATCTATATTCGCAATCTAGTATATGAATATGTTACTTACAAAGTAGTAGAGGGGTGGTTTAGCTATGGTACAGGAATTGGGCAGCATGCTGCTATATATTGGCTGGTGTTGAAATTACGGAAAAACTGGTAAAACTGCTAATATTGATTGCACTATCAACAGTGATGCTTATTACAGCAGATCCTTCCATATCGACTGGTGCGCCGTTGATTACCACACTATCATTGACAGACAAAAAAAAAAAAAAAAGGTTCAAATGGCTCTGAGCACTATGGGACTTCACATCTGAGGTCATCAGTCCTCTAGACGTAGAACTACTTAAACCTAACTAACCTAAGGACATAGCACACATCCATGCCCGAGGCAGGATTCGAACCTGCGACCGTAGCGGTCGCGCGGTTCCAGACTGAAGCGCCTAGAACCGCTCGGCCACACTGGCCGGCATTGACAGACACCACTTCTTTGAGATGGAGAGAGCCTTGGTGGGAATAACACCTTCTGAGGATGGCCGGAAATAGTGACTATATACATGGCTGTAATAGATGGAATCACTGTTCTTTGTATCTTTGAAATGAAACACCAAGATCTCTGCTACAGCGCCACTATGGACAATGAGATAAAATGTAGAGATCATCACCTTCGGGTAGCTGTCTGGAAATGCACCACATCGACGCTGAATCGTTGTGATGTCCTACACATTTTTGTCAATAAGAAGTACAACCTCTGTCTTTAATATCAACCATCCTGTTTCTTGTGGGAGCAGCACATTTTACACTATCAGATGTCCAGCTTTTTGTGAAAGCCAATGAATAGAGACATGATAATGTCTGTTTAGCACATACATAGACCTCACAGTGTTCATGGGAAAAACAAAATGTATGAGGGTGCACAAAGCTGTAGTCGTATACTGCTAGGATGAGCTACACAGAAAAATCATGTATCAAACTGCTTATGAAAGAAAAATACAGGAAACCTCTCTTCTGATTGGATGTCTGTGTAATATGATCCTCCAACAGTAGAACTCACAAAACTTTGTATTGATCTGTGCAAGAGATTTTGATCACTGGCAACCTGACCCAGTGGACAAATTCCTGTATATTTAATAGGATCGCCACATATGCTCAATGACAGCATGCAGGCTGTATCTGGTTTCGATGTACCAGAAGAGACGGACATGGTAATATCTGATTGAGATCTCCACTGAGTGATGTTTGTTAAGTTTTTATAGTTCACGTATTTTCTCTGTTGGGTAGTACAGAATAATAAGAAGGGAGAAAATGTTTAGGTGACAGAGATAAATGCTCCCTTGGAGATGCAGATCTCCTTCAGACTGTTGCATCTTCTTGTCGTTTGAAAACACACTACAATCCAGTAGCAAAATCCTCAACCTTCTCCCACTTCCCATATGATGTGATGTCTTCGTAGTTTTCCTGATAAGAAACACCACCATAACTGCTTGTACTGTCTTATCTACTACCTCATGTTGCAGGAGAAACCTTCATTCAGCACTGACCTGACACATTGTACATGGTTGGCAGAGCTACAGTTACAAGTTAAAAATTTCCACTGTGGGGCCAAAAGTGGAAGGTGGTAGATATAGCATTCTCTGACTTCTGCTCAGTTACAACCTAAATTGGAGAGATCACGTGGACAAAACTGCAGGGAGGGTGGGCAGAGACTAAGGAATGGTTACAAAATGCAGAGATACTGTCTAAAACAATGCTGGAGATTGCTCTATGGGGACCTTAGCAGGGAGGTTCGAAAGAGATGACTCATTTTCAGATATGAGAGTGCCATTAATATGATTCACCCATGGCTGTAATCATTAACAGATATCTCCATAGAATCCAGTGCAAGTGTGTGGTTGAATGGAGAGACTTGATACAAAATAGCCAAAAGAATGTCTACAAGAAAGCGTAGCACTATAGATCTGAAAAGCTGGTGCACCGGGCATAGGATTTTATACATTTCTTACGACTTCAATCTAGTGTTGCATTTTTAAGTGATTCATCACATTAGCACACCATCAACTGTATGTCATTATTGTCCATCAACCATCATCGTCCCTAACTTATAACCCTGCAGATATATCGCTGAATTTGTGCTACACTGTCTACATGGCACCAAGAAAGGATGCTTTGCAAATACTGTTTGTTAGCGGGAGAAATATCTGTCACTGGTATAGGAGAGACGTAAATATCGGCTTCACATCGCGTTGCTTAGAGGAATAACTTTCTAAATTCGGTCATACAGGTGATTTAATTACACACTTATACCACTGGCGACGTCCACCCGCACTTTCGGTCTATTAATACAAACCCCAGCGATAACTGTCTTTATTCAACGATGATACCCTACCTTGATCTATAATGCATGTATAGTTTTTAACATGGATATCGTCGGCGACTCTTGTGTGTGCCTATAGAACAAACACCTCTTTTTATGGGGGGGTGACAGCAAGATAGTCATTGGGATCATGGTTTTAATAGCGTGGTCCTTACGCGAAATGTTGTTGCTGGCGATAGAATCCTTCTGCGGTCAGTTTCAAATGTCGTTTCTCAGTTGGGTTCAAATGGCTGTGAGCACTATGGGACTTAACTTCTGAGGTCATCAGTCCCCTAGAACTTAGAACTACTTAAACCTAACTAATCTAAGGACATCACACACATCCATGCCCGAGGCAGGATTCGAACCTGCGACCGTAGCGGTCGCGAGGTTCCAGACTGTAGCGCCTAGAACCGCTCGGCCACCCCGGCCGGCTCTTAATTGGGTTCCTTGAACAGGACATCATGTTCCCTCCACGGATTCACGTTCGAGATACCGTGCGAGAGTAATCTAACTGTTGAAAAAAATTACTCGATATGCAAAGCGACTCTCATGATCAATTTAAATATTAGCGTATCGATTTGATACCAGTGCCGCAGCCTGGCGAGTGGAAGCGATGGCTATTATTCCACAGTTATGATTCAGGAGTTGAAGCAGTAATGAGAAGTTCTTTTCGTTGCAGCGATACCTTTTATGGAATTTCAATCTCCCACCTACACAAGAAGACATGACAATTTTAAGAAAATGAGACGTATTACCGAATTTATAAAGTAATATGTAGTATTGACCTGATATTTACAACTTCTCTTTGCTGTTACCATAAGAGACTTCATATGTGGCAAAGCATTTGGTTACTTTAAGGTAGTTCGAAAGTCACATTCTGTGACATAGGTAGATCTCAGCACCCCATCATGAGCCAGAAATAATTTTAATATTTTGGTTCTGTAGAGCAGGACATAACAGATATCAATGTAGTTAGAACAGATTTTTCATACTGATGAGAGAATACGTAGAGGGAATGCAGCCTAAGCCGCACTGTTATAGGATTTACACAAAAGTAATGATACTTTAGCAATGAACCATGGACCTTGCCGTTGGTGGGGAGGCTTGCGTGCCTCAGTGATACAGATAGCCGTACCGTAGGTGCAACCACAACGGAGGGGTATCTGTTGAGAGGCCATACAAACGTGTGGTTCCTGAAGAGGGGCAGCAGCCTTTTCAGTTGTTGCAAGGGCAACAGTCTGGACGATTGACTGATCTGGCCTTGTAACAATAACCAAAACGGCCTTGCTGTGCTGGTACTGCAAACGGCTGAAAGCAAGGGGAAACTACAGCCGCAATTTTTCCCGAGGGCATGCAGCTTTACTGTATGATTAAATGATGATGGCGTCCTCTTGGGTAAAATATTCCGGAGGTAAAATAGTCCCCCATTCGGATCTCCGGGCGGGGATTACTCAAGAGGATGTAGTTATCAGGAGAAAGAAAACTGGCGTTCTACGGATCGGAGCGTGGAATGTCAGATCCCTTAATCGGGCAGGTAGGTTAGAAAATTTAAAAAAGGAAATGGATAGGTTGAAGTTAGATTAGTGGGAATTAGTGAAGTTCGGTGGCAGGAGGAACAAGACTTCTGGTCAGGTGACTACAGGGTTATAAACACAAAATCAAATAGGGGTAATGCAGGAGTAGGTTTAATAATGAATAAGAGAATAGGAATGCGGGTAAGCTACTACAAACAGCATAGTGAACGCACTATTGTGGCCAAGATAGACACAAAGCCCATGACTACTACAGTAGTAAAAGTTTATATGCCAACTAGCTCTGCAGATGATGAAGAAATTGAAGAAATGTATGACGAGATAAAAGAAATTATTCAGGTAGTGAAGGGAGACGAAAATTTAATAGTCATGGGTGGCTGGAATTCGTCAGTAGGAAAAGGGAGAGAAGGAAACATAGTAGGTGAATATAGATTGGGGCTAAGAAATGAAAGAGGTAGCCGCCTGGTAGAATTTTGCACAGAGCACAATATAATCATAACTAACACTTGGTTTAAGAATCATGAAAGAAGGTTGTATACATGGAAGAACCCTGGAGATACTAAAAGGTATCAGATAGATTATATAATGGTAAGACAGAGATTTAGGAACCAGGTTTTAAATTGTAAGACATTTCCAGGAGCAGATGTGGACTCTGACCACAATCTATTGGTTATGACCTGTAGATTAAAACTGAAGAAACTGCAAAAAGGTGGGAATTTAAGGAGATGGGACCTGGATAAACTGAAAGAACCAGAGGTTGTACAGAGATTCAGGGAGAGCATAAGGGAACAATTGACAGGAATGGGGGAAAGAAATACAGTAGAAGAAGAATGGGTAGCTTTGAGGGATGAAGTAGCGAAGGCAGCAGAGGATCAAGTAGACAAAAAGACGAGGGCTAGTAGAAATCCTTGGGTAACAGAAGAAATATTGAATTTAATTGATGAAAGGAGAAAATATAAAAATGCAGTAAATGAAGCAGGCAAAAAGGAATACAAACGTCTCAAAAATGAGATAGACAGGAAGTGCAAAATGGCTAAGCAGGGATGCCTAGAGGACAAATGTAAGGATGTACAGGCCTATCTCACTAGGGGTAAGATAGACACTGCCTACAGGAAAGTTAAAGAGACCTTTGGAGATAAGAGAACGACTTGTATGAATATCAAGAGCTCAGATGGAAACCCAGTTCTAAGCAAAGAAGGGAAAGCAGAAAGGTGGAAGGAGTATATAGAGGGTCTATACAAGGGCGATGTACTTGAGGACAATATTATGGAAATGGAAGAGGATGTAGATGAAGATGAAATGGGAGATATGATACTGCGTGAAGAGTTTGACAGGGCACTGAAAGACCTGAGTCGAAACAAGGCCCCCGGAGTAGACAACATTCCATTGGAACTACTGACGGCCTTGGGAGAGCCAGTCATGACAAAACTCTACCATCTTGTGAGCAAGATGTATGAAACAGGCGAAATACCATCTGACTTCAAGAAGAATATAATAATTCCAATCCCAAATAATGCAGGTGTTGACAGATGTGAAAATTACCGAACCATCAGTTTAATAAGTCACAGCTGCAAAATACTAACACGAATTCTTTACAGACGAATGGAAAAACTAGTAGAAGCCAACCTCGGGGAAGATCAGAAACACTGGAACACGTGAGGCAATACTGACCTTACGACTTATCTTAGAAGAAAGATTAAGGAAAGGCAAACCTACGTTTCTAGCATTTGTAGACTTAGAGAAAGCTTTTGACAATGTTGACTGGAATACTCTCTTTCAAATTCTAAAGGTGGCAGGGGTAAAATACAGGGAGCGAAAGGCTATTTACAATTTGTACAGAAACCAGATGGCAGTTATAAGAGTCGAGGGACATGAAAGGGAAGCAGTGGTTGGGAAGGGAGTAAGACAGGGTTGTAGCCTCTCCCCGATATTGTTCAATCTGTATATTGAGCAAGCAGTAAAGGAAACAAAAGAAAAATTCGGAGTAGGTATTAAAATTCATGGAGGAGAAATAAAAACTTTGAGGTTCGCCGATGACATTGTAATTCTGTCAGAGACAGCAAAGGACTTGGAAGAGCAGTTGAATGGAATGGACAGTGTCTTGAAAGGAGGATATAAGATGAACATCAACACAAGCAAAACAAGGATAATGGAATGTAGTCTAATTAAGTCGGGTGATGCTGAGGGAATTAGATTAGGAAATGAGGCACTTAAAGTAGTAAAGGAGTTTTGCTATTTGGGGAGCAAAATAACTGATGATGGTCGAAGTAGAGAGGATATAAAATGTAGGCTGGCAATGGCAAGGAAAGCGTTTCTGAAGAAGAGAAATTTGTTAACATCCAGTGTTGATTTAAGTGTCAGGAAGTCATTTCTGAAAGTATTCGTATGGAGTGTAGCCATGTATGGAAGTGAAACATGGACGATAAATAGTTTGGACAAGAAGAGAATAGAAGCTTTCGAAATGTGGTGCTACAGAAGAATGCTGAAGATTAGATGGGTAGATCACGTAACTAATGAGGAAGTATTGAATAGGATTGGGGAGAAGAGAAGTTTGTGGCACAACTTGACCAGAAGAAGGGATCGGTTGGTAGGACATGTTCTGAGGCATCAAGGGATCACCAATTTAGTATTGGAGGGCAGCGTGGAGGGTAAAAATCGTAGAGGGAGACCAAGAGATGAATACACTAAGCAGATTCAGAAGGATGTAGGTTGCAGTAGGTACTGGGAGATGAAAAGCTTGCACAGGATAGAGTTGCATGGAGAGCTCCATCAAACCAGTCTCAGGACTGAAGACCACAACAACAACAACGACGTGTATGCCATGATTTCTTCTATATACGGGAGAGATATACATTTCGTGTGTGAAATTCGAGATTAATGGTCAACAACATCCCCGTCTCGGATTGGGTAAAGTGGATTTTTTTGAAGTGGGGTGTTTATGTCAGGTTGGAATTGGTTACAACTACTGTATACATCCAAGCCACTGCTGCTTGACTCTCAGGAGTGGTCACGAGGAGCCGGCGACCGAAAGTCATGGATTAGCTCAGCTTGTGATGGGCGATTAGGTACAGAGAAGGCGCCGACCTGTCTGCTGTAGCCCGCGGCAGCGGGGGCTGGCGATGTGACCAGTGTTGTGTGTGAGTAGCGGCTGAACCAGACGTGTGTATTGCATGAGAAATTTAGAATGATGTAAATTTTACGGTTGACTGACTGACAACAGTGTCTACAAACTCTGAACGTTTGGTACTGTGGTCTTGTGGACGCCGAAGGACTGGCATACAGTTGCCGGCATAGCAGATACATGTGCAAGTCTATCCTGACTGGCTTCCACAGCTGAGATGTCCCTGCGGTGGTGGATGGCGCGGCAGCTCCCGGCAATCGGGGGAAGATTATAATCCATTCATCATGAGAATAAACCTGATGAAAACAAACGCAATCGCTATGATTGGTCAGAAGCCGCAGCACACGTATACTGGTGTTGTTAGGGTCGTGGAAGTAGGTCCTACGTATGAATTAGACACCTTATTATTATTGTTGTTGTTGTGGTCTTCAGTCCTGAGACTGGTTTGATGCAGCTCTCCAAGCTACTGTATCCTGTGCAAGCTTCTTCATCTACCACTACCTACTGCAGCCTACATCCTTCTGAATCTGTTTAGTGTATTCATCTCTTGGTCTCCCTCTACCATTTTTACCCTCCACACTGCCCTTCAGTAGTAAATTGGCAATCCCTTGATACCTCAGAACATGTCCTACCAACCGATTCCTTCCTCTAGTTGAGTTGTGCCACAAACTCCTCTTCTTCCCAATCCTATTCAATACCTCCTCATTACTTATGTGATCCATCCATCTAATCTGCAGCATTCTTCTGTAGCACGACTTTTCGAAAGCTTCTATTATCTTCTTGTCCAAACTATTTATCGTCCATGTTTCACTTCCATACATGCCTACACTCCATACAAATACTTTCAGAAACGACTTACTGACATTCAAATCTATACTCGATGTTAACAAATTTTTGTTCTTGAGAAACGCTTTCCTTGCCATTGCCAGTCTACATTTTATATCCTCTCTACTTCGACCATCATCAGTTATTTTGCTCCCCAAACAGCAAAACTCCTTTACTACTTTAAGTGTCTCATTTCCTAATCTAATTCCCTCAGCATCACCCAACTTAATTCGACTACATTCCATTATCCTCGTTTTGCTTTTGTTGATTTTCATCTTATACCCTCCTTTCAAGACACTGTCCATTCCGTTCAACTGCTCTTCCAAGTCCTTTTACATATTCCAATGTTTTCTTAATCGCGCTTTAGCTACGTAGTTTTTATTTCAAAGATCGTGTACAGTCACAGCCTCTGCAGCGTTTTGCTCTGATTGTCGCGCTATTACTGCGTAGTATGAAAATGGTTGAGGCTGCTTTTTGTTCTGTAGTGAAACACGCGCGTGGAACACGGTTAAAGAATGCTGATAAATAGGTTGTTCTTAATATTTCTCATCAATTTACGGAGATAATGGGCTACGAAGTCATCCCAGGGGTGTAGGAAACGCAGGTGATTAACGAACGTACATTGAACGTGGAGCGCAGTCGGTAGCGTAATGGAATGTCAACCAAATGCGGTAATTCGTGCGATGGTTTAAATCTCCCTCATATTATTTTTTTTCCTCGTTCAATTTGAATTACCTACATCTCGTAATTATGAAACTCAGCAACATTTTTTATGAATAATGCTTGTCTTCTTGTTTCTAATTACATAGTAGACGCGAAATTCCTGTTTCCATTTCATGACAAATTCTTAGTCATCGGTGTTTTATGAAGGACTGTTCATAAAAGCTGTTTAAATTAAGAAAACATAATTTAATTTTTAAGGCAAAAATTAAAAACCAAATCCTCTTTATTTGTATTGTGCCCATCGTTTTATACCACAGAGGTAGATAGATAAGTACCGCAGAAACATCATTTTCACAGCATCGAGCACATCATACAAATGCCACATTTTTACATCTGCTACTGTACCACTACAATACGAACCCAACAGAAATGATCTGGAGCCAAGCTGCGGGATTTGGTCCGAGAACTAACAAGACTGTTAGGCTGCCAGACGTACTGGAACTAACGCACGCAGCTTTTCACGCGTCACTGCCGAACGCTTGGCGGGATACAGAGCGATTTATCATAAAATAAGAGGAAATGCTGCGCCTGGTTGGCTTCGTGGATTCTGTTGTTGATAGGCTCGTTATCAACGTAGCAGGTGACACTTCCAGAACTGAAATGTATTTCTCAGATTCGGATAAGGAAGCAGCTTGGAGATTACCAGACGACTGACTGTAAGCAATACCTTCAGTGACTTCAATATTTAACTATACGGTGAAAACCTTCAATACTCTCTTACGTCACACACAGCTTATGCAGCTTAAGTCAGGAATTTTCATCATTCTTGTTCCTAATTACAGTAGTACGTTAGGTAAATACGATAATGTGTTGCGGTTTTCGTCTAGTCGTCAAAGGAGCGTATCGTGGGAGATTTTCGGTCTATTATTTCATTCTGTTTAAAAATTAAATGACATTGGAAGCTGTATTGCTCCTGTGCTCGTCTCGTTTTACTTGTGAACTGCAGGCTAGCTGCAGGCTAGCTGTACCACCTGACCGGCCAGTGCTGTCCAAGTTAAATGCACCGGTATTATCGCTAAGTCGATGTGGTCGTAATGCACAGCACAAAACGTACCCTTATTATCATCGTACTTGACAGTACTCGAGACAGCTTAGCAGCAGTCCCACGTGAAACGGAAATCTAATGAGGTTCCAGCAAACGCGGAAGAATACATGGTACAATTTTTACGTTATGTTTATTCTTATGGTGAACAGATTATGGTGTGTGTGATTTTTTCTCTTGATGTGTTTAGTGAAAATGTTGCGGTGGAGGTGACTGCCTGGGTTCTCAAACATCAGTGCGTACAAGACCTCAATATATTCAGCGCTACGGTCTATTTGTAGTGGACATTTAACTGTTTGAATGCACAATGTTTATGCGTTATACTCAAACATTGAAAATACATATTTATTAAGAAGTAGGATCATTGTAAGGTGGTGCTGAGTCTTTTAAGCAGCCTGTTTGACTCCTGCAAGTTGTTAAACAGTTAATTTGATAGGGGAGTGCAAATGGACTATTTATGTCTATTTTCGATATCGAAACTATGTCAGATCTCCCTTTGTCCCCAGCATTAGCTAATAGGGGCACAGTATTTTGAGGAGAGTTGTAAATCTTTGTCTACATGTTCAGAGACACTGGTTTCTCAGGAGGATAGATTATCCACAGGGGTTTTTAAATCAACTCCAGGAGTCATAAACCACTTAGCAGAACAACAGGTTAAGGAGAGGATCATAAATCAGTCAGGTTTGTCCCTGAATGTATGCTACGAACACGAACGAAGTGCCTCAGAATGATGATTGTCCGACTACAAAGATTGCCGCTAGAGCCCTCCAATAACCATCACTAACATTCTAATTGATCCTGACTTTACTTTGTTAATGCCAGTAGCCATTATTCCATGTAGAAACGTGTATGTCTGCACAAATAATACACTTTCTAGCTATTAATACAATCCGGTTTTTGGCTAACAATAGGAGCCCCAGACTGCCAATCCGTTTCGTGAAAACCAGGCGTCAATAGTGCTTTTCATTTCCTCAGTGTTTGCGGTGCAAGTTTTAGGTGATTCTCTCTGCATATGCTCACCCGGTTTCTAGATGGTTCACTGCTTCCAGTCTCTAAGGGAGTCTAGTAAGACACAGATCGCATACGTGAACAAAGCGATGTATCTGACACAACTCGTAGGTATGGACCACGTCTAACATACAGGTAAGGCGGCTATGAACTTGACTGACCAAGGTTAGTAGGAAAACTACCGCATTCTACGCTTACTTATACGTAATAGTCTACAGTAGACTACGGCAGTTTTACAATTGCAACTGAGTGCAGCTGTAACGCACACTGATGCATGTGATTAAACCGTACATCGCCGTACCGGTTCCGGAGCCTACTGGCAAGTCATGTCACTAACACTGCTATCAACGATAACGCTGTAGCGCATAGTTTGAACATAAAGTTCGGTACCCGTGCTGTAAATAGTTTTCCGTTTGCGTTAGCTCAAGTAGCGATAGTCTAATTACAACAATCCTGTAGGTATACAGGGTGTAACAAAAAGGTACGGCCAAACTTTCAGGAAACATTCCTCACACACAAATAAGGAAAAGATGTTATGTGGACATGCGTCCGGAAACGTTTAATTTCCATGTTAGAGCTCATTTTAGTTTCGTCAGTATATACTGTACTTCCTCGATTCACCGCAAGTTGGCCCAATTGAAGGAAGGTAATGTTGACTTCGGTGCTTGTGTTGACATGCGACTCATTGCTCTACAGTACTAGCATCAAGCACATCAGTACGTAGCATCAACAGGTTAGTGTTCATCACGAACGTGGTTTTGCAGTCAGTGCAATGTTTACAAATGCGGAGTTGGCCGATGCCCATTTGATGTATGGATTAGCACGGGGCAATAGCCGTGGCGCGGTACGTTTGTATCGAGACCGATTTCCAGAACGAAGGTGTCCCGACAGGAAGACGTTCGAAGCAATTGATCGGCGTCTTAGGGAGCACGGAACATTCCAGCCTATGACTCGCTACTGGAGAAGACCTAGAACGACGAGGACACCTGCAATGGACGAGCCAATTCTTCGTGCAGTTGACGATAACTGTAAATGTCAGCGTCAGAGAAGTTGCTGCTGTACAAGGTAACGTTGACCACGTCACTGTATGGAGAGTGCTACGGGAGAACCAGTTGTTTTCGTACCATGTACAGCGTGTGCAGGCACTATAAGCAGCTGACTGACGTCCACGGATACACTTCTGCGAATGGTTCATCCAACAATGTGTCAATACTCATTTCAGTGCAAATGTTCTCTTTACGGATGAGGCTTCAATCCAACTTGATCAAATTGTAAATTTTCACAATCAACATGTGTGGGCTGACGAGAATCCGCACGCAATTGTGCAATCACGTCATCAACACAGATTTTCTGTGAACGTTTGGGCAGGCATTGTTGATGATGTCTTGATTGGACCCCATGTTCTTCCACCTACGCTCAATGGATCACGTTATCGTGATTTCATACGGGATACTCTACCTGTGGTGCTAGAACATGTGCCTTTACGAGTACGACACAACATGCGGTTCATGCACGATGGAGCTCCTGCACATTTCAGTCGAAGTGTTCGTACGCTTCTCAACAACAGATTCGGTGACCGATGGATTGGTAGAGGCGCACCATTTCCATGGCCTCCACGCTCTCCTGACCTTAACCCTCATGACTTTCATTTGTGGGGGCATTTGAAAGCTCATGTCTACGCAACCCCGGTACCAAATGTAGAGACTCTTCGTGCTCGTATTGTGGACGGCTGTGATACAATACGCCATTCTCCAGGGCTGCATCAGCGCATCAGGGATTCCATTCGACGAATGGTGGATGCATGTATCCTCGCTAACGGAGGACATTTTGAACATTTCCTGTAACAAGTGTTTGAAGTCACGCTGGTACGATCTGTTGCTGTGGTTTCCATTCGATTATTAATGTGATTTGAAGAGAAGTAATAAAATGAGCTGTAACGTGGAAAGTAAGCGTTTCCGGACACTTGTCCACATAACATATTTTCTTTCTTTGTGTGTGAGGAATGTTTCCTGAAAGTTTGGCCGTACCTTTTTGTAATATTCTGTATAAAGAAAGAAGAACTGATGATAAATAATTAATAAACCATTCTAGGCTCTTCTCAACGTATTGTAGTGTTGCGCTTGAATGGCGGAGGTCTCTCATTGCCGCCACAGAAAATTGTTTCCAACAATTTAATTACAGGCGATTTTAGAACCGCCGAGAGATTCCCCGGCAGCGGGGAGGCTTTGTTAAGAATTTAGCGGCTCTCTTCGCAACAAAAGAAAACAAGAATTCCTTTGGAACTAATTAATGTGAGGCGAAAGAAGAATCGCTGCGGTGTTTAAAGGTGAAAGAGCGGGCGCGCACACAGGGAGGCAGGCCTTGCGCCGGGCCCGGCCGGCAGCGGGTAGCGGCACACTTCGAGCCGAGTTGCCGCGCCGTCGTGTTGCGTTATTCATAATCAAGTCCGGTAACTTCATTCCGGGAAGAGGAGGCGCAGATGAATGCGGGCCCTTACAAGGGGAGAGGCAGCTGCCGTCTCCGGTGCCGAGATTGATGGAGGCTCGACACAGCGCCCTGGCCCCAGGGCGCGTGGGCGTGAGCGCCGAGATGGCGGGGGCGGTCGGGGGCGGCTGTGCGATCAACGTGAGACGACTCTGCCCCATCCAGCTGCCGGGGGGCGCACGTTTCTGCCGTACACACAATTCTAGGCGACGTCCTAAGTGAACGAACTTTTGCGAATACGACTGCGCGAAAGTATCAAACAGAAGCCGGCATTTGAATTGCCCTGCGTGAGAGTAGAGAGGCGCGCGATTAAGCGAAGCGGACGCGATCGATCGGTTTGATGTTTTCGCGCGAAGCGGACGCAGTATGCGGTTTGTGATACAGTTTACAAGGTCACAATATTATGAAAGGGAACGTTGCCACTCACCACATAGCGGAGACGCTGAGTCGCAGATAGGCACTGAAGAAGTCTTGTTGTGCATATCTGCAACTCAGCATCTCCGCTATATGGTGAGTAGCAACATTCCTTTTCATAATATTGTGACATTCCACACTGGATTTTCCATTGTTTGGACTTACAATGTCAAGATATTTGCGCATAGCTTTTCGAGAAAGTTTGGGTAGCGGGACAAGAGAAATAAAACTGGGGCTTAGTGAACTGTGGAAAATCTTGGTCGCAATTTAATTTATTGACATGTTTCGTTACATCACTGTCAGAAAACAGCCGTGTTGAAACGAAAACTAAGAACTGCAGTATGAAATGCCACAGAACACTTATACGAACAATCCATTGTCTTTCAGATGGCTCTGAGCACTATGCGACCTAACTTCTGAGGTCATCAGTCGCTTAGAACTACTTAAACCTAACTAAACTAAGGACATCACACACATCAATGCCCGAGGCAGGATTCGAACCTGCGACCGCAGCGGTCGCTCGGCTCCTGACTGTAGCGCCTAGAAACGCACGGCCACTCCGGTCGGCAATCCATTGTTTTTCAAGCTGCTTTATGACTAATAGGGCCAGCCATCTAATTACTTTATGCAGATCGTAGTGCTCCACACAGACCCCTTAGACAGTACCCATGGCCGCCACCGCAAAGCAAAACTGTGATACACAGCTGAGGCCAGCACCACATGGAGGTGGTACTGTATTTGAGTTCTTTTGTTTGCACTTACGTGTTATCTTTTATTTACTTACAGGAAATACGATTACTTTTAAAGGAAAATACTGGAAATTGGATGTAGGAAATTATAAATTTGTGGTATAATTTAAAAAGACGATAAAAGAGGACAGGGAAGTATAGATACACGTATCCCTACACCAATACCGCCTGGTATTGAACTTCAAGTCCAGCGTCTCAATGTGCTGCTACCCAATTTAGAAATTAACCATGTGAACATCCCACTTCGAGAATACTCAATTTGTTAAGTCCATGCGAATCTAATCTATATCGGTATTGTTTGTTACAGTGGTGTGTTTGTGTCGATGTTTGTTAGGTTACATAACTATTTCTACTAGGTTAGTTGCTTTGGATCAATATCCTACCTCAGTGTAAAATAATTAACTTATATACTGTTCCTACAGAGCTGTTGGTGAAATAATAAACCACCATGAACCTACTGTTAATCTCGTATAAATAAATTGTAGAATAACATTAGACGATTTCAATAGTGGACACATAATTTTGTATAACTGGGTAATATGTATGATCTGTCTCTGTTATGTATTTAAATTGTTTGATTTCGCTTCCTTATTCAACATAAAATTTATATTACATTCATATTATTACATTTACAATGATCTATTCACTTATGTAATTACTTAACAATGTTGGGTACAGGTTTAACGTGGGTTCTAGAACAATATCTATCTACAGACTGTTCTAACAACAATAGTCAGCAGTTGCATTAATAGTTGCAGAGAAATATAAGACCGAGCCACACAGCCACAGGCACATGAGTTATGTATGAAGCCTAGTGCCCAACTGTACATGGAGACCAGCAGTGGTAAAGAAAACAACTACCATCACCAGATGGCGTTGGCAACTAATATTGCCCATAAATGACTAACGAAAAATGTAACTCAACATCGGTTATGCACGATACAATGTTTAAACCACAGAGAAACCATGCAGGCACACTGCTTAAAAACTAATATACAGCACAGAACAACAATAAATAATGCAACAAAATATACAGACTACTGGTGGAATGTTGGTTGCTGCAATTACTAAATAGAGTGCAGGTACCAGTATGGTAATTTGCGTGAAGCTATGTCACACTCTACACTCGCATTTTAATGGTTTATGAACATAAGTCTTATTATTTCTGTATTTTACATCTTGAACCTTGTTATAATTTACGCCTGCGCTTTGATCAGCAATTGTAGCAGCTAACGTTCCACATAAAATCTTCATATTTTATTATGTTATTAGTCTTATTATGCAATGTATATAAATTTTTGAAATACTGTGCCTGCAGGTTTCCTCCTTGGTTTTCAAATTGTATAGTGTATGATTCATATGCAGTGTATGATCATATTTTTTGATAGTCATTTACATATTATATTAGCTGCCGCCGCCATCTGGCGATGGCAGTTCTTTTCCTCACCACTACTGGTCTCTATGTACAGCCTGACATTAGTCTTCGTACATCTATGAGCTGTTTTCAAAACCTTATGTGCCCATTGCTGTGTGGCTCATTCACTCCCTTCAAGAACTGCAGCATACGGAACACTCTCGGTGGCAGTGAAGACAATCATGTATATAAAGATAACAATGATAACAAGGAAGAAGAAATTTCAGATGACGATTTTCAGAGATTTTAAAGGTCAGTTTGGTTTTATAAACCAAGAATTTTTTCTTAAACTAGCTTTGCAAATCTTAAAAATGTTAAAAATGTTATTTATTTAAAAAATTGCTTAAAATTAAAGTGCGTGTTACAGTCCGCAGCGTCTAATAATCCGTAAAATACGGTATGTTTCCGAACACATCCAGGAAAAATGCAACCTCAGTTTCATTTATTGGGTCGAGGTTAGAGACGACGTGTAGTCAAGTTACAGCTTTCACAAAACGTGCTGCATTTTCTACGCTGATTTCGATAGATTTATGCAAAATTATAATTTTAAGTGTTATATGGGATGATTTCGTGACGATGATACAAGTTTTC
Organism: Schistocerca americana; assembly: GCF_021461395.2. Lineage (NCBI taxonomy): Eukaryota > Metazoa > Arthropoda > Insecta > Orthoptera > Acrididae > Schistocerca > Schistocerca americana. Next base: position 126,722,506 of record NC_060122.1, on the reverse strand, counting down.
ATGGAAGACAGAGAAGGGTAAATGTATCATATTCAGGTAAGGGACCCTGCTCTGCAAACGAATGAGTCGCAAGTTACAAGCGGTAATCCCTCTGGCAACTCTGACAGTGGTCCTCTTGCGCTGCACGCTTTTTGCTTTCCATAATGTGGAAGCATGTCATGCATGCAAAATACTAACGGGAATTCTTTACAGACGAATGGAGAAACTGGTAGAAGCCGACCTCGGGGAAGATCAGTTTGGATTCCGTAGAAATATTGGAACACGTGAGGCAATACTGACCCTACGACTCATCTTAGAAAATAGATTAGGGAAAGGCAAACCTACGTTTCTATCATTTGTAGACTTAGAGAAAGCTCTTGACAATGATGACTGGAATAGGGTCATTCCGTGCCAAGTGGTCTAGAGGCTCCAACATGACCCTCACGGATTTTGATGAAATTTTGTATGAACATTCACACATGTTCTCAATGAACACTGGTAAAGTTTCAGATTCAGAAACTCAATACTTTCGGAGATACAGTCATTTGTTTAAGACCATAGCACAGCTTTCTATAGTGCGTCCTTGAATTTTCAGCAACTTTGAGATGAGATATCTCTGTAAGTATTTGCATGAAAGAAACAAAACTTGGCCATCTTATACAATGTTTAGAGCTCTTTAAAGCAAAATATTAAGAAAAGGATTTCTGAGCAATTTTCATATAGATAATTTGAAGCAAAGTTGGGCGAAAAAATAGCTGTTTTTAAAAAATGCGAACTTTAGTTTTTTATATCTCCAAAAGTAATTGTGGAATGTACATGAAACTTTGTAAACCATAACTCACCAACACAAGGTCTTAGATTATAAAATTTCATTCTCCTATTGCTTTCCATTATTTCACAAATCTAGGGTAAAGTTGACGATTTCTCAAGAAGTGCTAAAAATGGGTATTTTTAGTCAAATTTTTCAAAAAAGTGTTTTCTCCAAACTCTTCGAAACTATGGTCATTAGAAAGAGCATATTCTAAACTATCTAGAAAAGTGGATTTGGTTTTGCAATGCAAGCATATAAGGCCCTAAAAAGTAGCATCATCAAAGAGGCGCACTGGAAGTTTGAACACATTTTTCTGGCACTCAAATTATACCTGAAATCTTTTATTTTGCCTTATACATGATTATTAATGTCTGGGATAAGTGAAATAAGAAGTCCTGATGAATAGGGCCTAGCTTAAGTCTGAATAGCAAAAGAATAAAAATAGAAACAATGTTATTTCTTAATTGTCACCTCCCCCCCCCCCTCTCTCTCTCTCTCTCTCTCTCTCTCTCTCTCTCTCTCTGTCTCACACACACACACACACACACACACACACACACACACACACAAACACAATTATTATTAAGAATGAATGTAAATCATAGAATTTATTTGCATAATCATCTATTTATTAGTTGCCTGTTTAATGAACAACACTAGCTTACTGATGGAAAAGAAGTGTATAAAAGAGTTGCTATGGTCCATGGTGGCTTAACCACTGCTAGTTTCATTTCATCTGAGGAAATCAGCATTCCCGTTGCCATAGGGGCCACGCTCGATAGCTTAGCAACAACAGCCAAGGGTGGGTTTCCTTACCACATGATCCCAAGCCTGATAAGGGTTTCTTTACACAGGTTCCCAAGACTGATAGTAAAATTATTTAAGTGCTCTGTGTAAAATTAGAAGACACTCTTGGGTTCCTTAGATTGTTTCCTCTAACCAATTTCAATTTTTGATATGCTACATTAATTTTCTGATGAATATAATGAGGAATGGTGTATTGCCGGCCAGACGAATTTACTGATGGAACTGGAATAACTGCAATAATGTGGTGTTCCGGAACCCAGCACTTGTCACTTCTTGATGGGCAATAAAATGAATTTGCTGGACCATGTGGATGCATAAAGTTTATTAATGCATCCCTTTGCTCTGTGGAGATCTCACAGATATTCCCAATCCACCACACGTTTTCATAGAGGCATGCAACATATTGTCGTGGTTGGAGAGCAGACATTAATATGCCTCCTTCATTACTGTGACTCATTTTAGTTAGAAAAGATGAACGATCATTTGAAACTCTGCTGACCTGAATTGTTGTTTCATGAATAGGTAAAAAGTGATGATTTTCTCTAGTGCATGCTAGTTTTTCCAAGTTTAAACCTCTCTTCTTGTGACACAATATTTTTTTCAATTTCATCTTTACCGACGAAAACAAATTTAATTTCATTAATGTTTTCAGAGCAGAAGTGAAACAGATCTAGTGGAGTAAGAATTTGTCCATTAAGTGGTCGTTGCAAGCTTGCTCTTGCTGCTAACCACTTTGTTGTACCTCCAATCCCATCACAAGGTGATTTCCCGTGACTAGTAGCAAAAAAATTCCATTCGGCTGTCATTCCAAAATCACTCTTATGATAGCACAAATTTAGGAAATTCTTGAAATTTTTATATTGAGCACTGGAGCCATCACTGAAATAATGAATGTGGGATATCTGTGCAAACCATGCTTTTATATATTTGATGAGCTCCTTGATAAAAACGTGAACTGTAATAGTGTAATGCCGCAAACAATCACTGATAATGCAAAAACTTAAAGATTCGATTTTCTCATTTTGACGAAAGTAGATAACAAATGGATGAATTGTTGCTTGACCATTACCCCAGTGGGAGCCTTGCACAGCATCCTGAATGATAAAAGAATAATTTTCTGCAAAATCCATTAGGATAACAAGCTCTTCATCTTTCAGATGACATATAAGGGCTTTAAGATTCAAGCTTTGATGCTTGGCAAAGTAATGATGACATGACAGACTCCATATTTTATTTTTTACATCGTCAATAAATTCATCAACTACCATTGCTTCGTGTCCAGTGGCCCTCTTTCAAATTCTGAAGGTGGCAAGGGGTAAAATACAGGGAGCGAAAGGCTATCTACAATTTGTACAGAAACCAGATGGCGGGGGCATGAAAGGGAAGCAGTGTTTGGGAAGGAAGTGAGACAGGGTTGTAGCCTATCCCCGATGTTATTCAATCTGTATATTGAGCAAGCAATGAAGGAAACAAAAGAAAAATTCGGAGTAGGTATTAAGATCCATGGAGAAGAAATAAAAACATTGAGTTTCGCCGATGACATTGTAATTCTGTCAGAGACAGCAAATGACATGGAAGAGCAGTTGAACGGAATGGATAGTGTCTTGAAAGGATGATATAAGATGAACATCAACAAAAGCAAAACGAGGCTAATGGAATGTAGGCGAATGAAATCGGGTGATGCTGAAAGTAGTAAAGGAGTTTTGTTATTTGGGGAGCAAAATAACTGATGATGGTCGAAGTAGAGAGGATATAAAATGTAGACTGGCAACGGCAAGGAAAGCGTTTCTGAAGAAGAGAAATTTGTTAACATCGAGTATAGATTTAAGTGACAGGAAGTCGTTTCTGAAAGTAATTGTATGGAGTGTAGCCATGTATGGAAGTGAAACATGGACAATAAATAGTTTAAAAAAGAAGAGAATAGAAGCTTTCGAAATGTGGTGCTACAGAAGAATGCTGAAGATTAGATGGGTAGATGGTATAACTAATGTGGAGGTATTGAATAGGATTGGGGAGAAGAGAAGTTTGTGGCACAACTTGACTAGAAGAAGGGATCGGTTGGTAGGACATGTTCTGAGGCATCAACGGATCACTAATTTGGTATTGGAGGGCAGCGTGGAGGGTAAAAATCGCAGAGGGAGACCATGTAAGGTGTCAGGCAAATCTAACACCTTCCAAGAAAACCCTGACATGATAAGCAAATCCAGTAGTATGTCACATAGCTCCGAATAAATCGTGACATTAAATTAACCAAAGTAATACGAGTAACGAGTGAGCAAACAGAATACTACAGACTAACACAAGAATGCCTAAATGCATGTCATACCTTCCCACCGTGAGACAGACGCAGTTCCGAGGGGAGAAATGAGAAGCCGAGAACAGAACCGTTTTAAGCTAGAAGGCCCTACTATAAGGGACGGACACCCACGTCGCTAGGTAACCACCAGGACCACCCCCAGCCTATGTTAAAAGATAGAGCCCTCCAGAAGAACAGTACAGATCTTACGATAACACTAAAAGGGGCCATATCAGCTGCACGTTTTAGCGTGAGACTTTTTCGCGTCTCTGTTACGTTGCGAACTTTAAAAACATTGCCCCACCACGAAAAGTATAACGTTTCTCATTGGATAGATAGAATTTTTGTAGGCGGAGCTTAAGGTTAACATTGAGACCCTGATTGGTCAGATGAAAACACAGCCAGGTAGTTTGTTTTTTTTAACCAACTTGGGTAAATTGTAGTAAGGAGAAGTTAGGAAAGAGTTGCTTCCGAGACGGCGAGATCTGAGGAGCTGCGCCGCCTTGACGCTGCTTAAACACCGACAAGGTAATGAACGCACTCAATGCCGCATTTTTGAGCGCATAAGGCTTCACTCAGAACTGCAGAAGTCTCATCTGTTACATCCCCGTTTTGCGTAATACTAGTGTCGATCGTCAATTAAAGCTCATGGTGTTCACATTTGCCACTTGAAGTAAAAATCTGAAACGCGATGATTTTTCTGTTATGTAGTTATTGAGAAGCCACATCAGACACTGTAATTTACGGCAAGTTAGATAAGTAATTAAAGATAATTGAGGGTCACTGTAGACCATTTTGATAGTTTTATCATTTGTGAAGCTTAATTAAAACCTAGATTATAGATGTGATATGGCATAGGTCATCCTTCGATCCATTGTAGAACTCGGAAACCCATTCAGCGAATAGTCGTTCACATTTTTGTTGAACGCAGTTGGTTTTCACCATCCTGTATTAAAACATTTGCTTTTATCAGTAGTGCAATTTACAAACAATGTTTTGTGAGTAGAATAAAATTTCCAATGGTAAACATAACTGCTTTTTCGACGTTATTTTACCAGCTAACTAAAAATAGGAAAGCCTTGAACCCCTTCCACTAAATTTAGTTAGTATTAAGATTCTTTTACAGGGAGTGCAGTGGAGGTGGCGCTGAAATCATTAAGTATTTGGTTATATCAGCGCTAATCTCACTGAACTCTTCTGAATTCTACATGTCATGTGTGGTCTGGTGTTTCCTTACCAGCAACAAGTCCCAGGTTCAAACTAGTCAATTCCCTAAAAAACACGCTCAGAGCGTCGCTGCGCGAAAGTGGTAGGGAGACACGACATAGAACAAAAGACACCACGCAGAATGTTCGAACCAAGAGATTGTAACCTCCCCCCTCACTTATCGACCTTAATGACCGTGAAAAATGAAACCGCGTGTACCTAATGGAAATTTGGGAAAAGCAATCGTCACCGAAGTTAATCTATCGGTAAAGAGGGAGGAAAGGGTTACATCTAAATGAAAGGAAAAATGCAAATGAAACTGGTGGAAATTAATTTTGAAAAGGGGTAAAGTTAATAAAGAAAGTAAATGTGCGGCCGCTACGTTAACAATTAACTAGCGGTAATTAGATATTTGAGATTTGGGGGAAATCACGGTCGCCAGTCCTAAGGACAATTACTATAGTAACTGAAAAAGAAAGGTTATTACACATATAATTAACACTAGAAGCGTGGCAACTGAAGGTTGACACGTGTAGTGTGAAAACTGAAAGTTTGTCAGAAGTAATAAATTTCGCTACACTCTGACTTAATTTAGCAAAAGAATTAATAAAACCGGAAAATCGAAAGTTAATTTAGTGACTGAAGTTAATAGTGAGCTTTCTTTCTGAAGCACATCGAAATCCAGTAAAATACGGTTAGTCTTGGACTACCTCAACAATCATTTCAAAAGCAACTTGACTCTACGCAATTTAGAAACAAGAGATTTAACTTTGAACTTGAATTAAATGATTCTGAACTATTAACAATAGTAAAATTTAGTACGTACCAAGCTGAGCTGCAGTCACAGGTAAGCTAAAATATGCTAACAAAACTCGCACTCTAAATTTGTGCTCGTGTAACCTAAATATTGTAGCCAGCTACTGAACTTTGAAATTAAAGCAGTGAAATCTAATTATATTATTTTAATGCTGGCGTTTGAATTTCAACGACACTCGGGTTCATTTCGGAAAAGGAAGGGACCCTGCTTGGCAAAGCAATTGGGACAATGAGCAACAAAGGTTCATGCTAAGTTGCTGTAATTTTGCGAGGCAAATGGAACAATTTGAAAACCTGAGGTCTGCCATACAGTTCTGAAACTTTACGTGCTTTTAGTCTTCCTTGTTGGTTGATTGAAGGTTTGAAGCCGTCGATCGAGGAGGTGGCGACAGTCACTCATTGTCGGCCGTCGCTGTTGCAGAAGCTGGATGTTGGCACGCCTTCTTCTCGACACGGTCACCAGGCGAAACGGGCTGTTGATGTGCGCCAGCTAATGCTTCCCGTCCGCGACACCATGTCAGAAACTATCATCGCGAGTCGAGCGCAATTACATGCTGCCAAACCCCGAAAGCGCGGCAACTCGCGGGAGCGTCACACAACACCTGCTCCACTCGCTACTCCCGCCAGACTCTCACTGCCCGCGCCCCACGCGGCAGAGTTAACACTCCCAAAGATCCTACACACTTTGATTCTTCACACGACCCATCGATGTAATCGTTCGATAGCAGTTTTCCCTAGGCAAGACCCAGCGTAAAAATACAAATAATATTTACGAAACAAACCAATTATACATCGACATAAGCGCATAAATATATATATACAAACAGTAAAACAATTACAATATATAAAGAGACAGAAATGTCATATCTTGAGGTAACAAAACAAGGAAAAAAAATAGTAGTACAATAGATGAAAATAGGAGGATATGCATTTCCGGCGTTACACGTGCCCCACATTGTCTGAGGATGTTCGTGTAACGTAAACAGACTCAGAAAATGTCCCAAAAAAGAAACAACGGAAATGCATATGCTCAAAACATCAACAAAAGTTAGCATTCGTCTAATTAACCATAAATCAATTTTTAGACCATAATAATTGAGTGGAGACACTCCTAATCTTATTCCACTCTGTCATCTTGCACAAAATAAAACAGGTTGACAACATATTAAAATTCATAGAAGATATAGAAAATGGTTTAGCTATTCCAAAATCGTCAAAATCCGTAACACTATCATGAAATGGAATACTATTTACAAAATTAATTAGATTGCCTGGTCATAAAAACAGGTCGATCAAAATACGCAAATTAATTATTAATTACATAGAATACACATTTTATATAACCTTTTCATAATTAATATGCTTGCCATGAGAGTCCACTTAATGCTAAACAAGAAAATAATATTCAGTAGATCGAAAAAAAAATAAGTATTGACAGTACAATTCTTACAGCTGTCTAGGAAGAAAAACAATTCCGCCTTCCGTACCCGGAAGTACAAAGAATGCCGACAGCGGCACAAGAGCCGACAGCGGCACAAGAGACGACAGCGGCTTCGCCTCGCAAGTATTGTTGCGCCCGCCTGTGCGGCACGCTTGATCTCACTCGCCTGTGTAACGGCATTTCCAGAACGTCCGTTTCACTGAATTCTTTAGGAAAAACTCACTCCCGAGTAATCTCAATGAGTCCCTTAATACTATCACAGTGGATAACTCAACACTGTCCATCATCACACGCATGTACTAGCCTGAAACTTAAAACAGCGTCTAAGTACATCGGCAGTGACTAATAAAACCCACATTCATTAAATCTTACAGCAAGTTACAAAATCATATTTACATTCCTTAATCTACTGTGACTAAGCTGAAAACTTAAACCAGCAGCTTGGTTTTTTCAGTTGATGAGATCATGATTAAATTGATTAAAATTAAATTGATTAATCAAAATTAATTACTTATTAATTACAACTTCTTTAATGACCTTGGTCAGTCAAAAGCATGGCAATCTAGCAAATCGTTAAATCTTACACTCTATTTTACATACTGTATAAATTACCCATTGTGTGGTATTAATCAATCCTAGGTCGGTACAATTTCAAGTCTACAATGTTCCGTATACCTAATAGTTTTCCAGAGCTTGGATACTCTAAGCAATAAGCATTTGTGTGAGGTATACCAATGACTTTATATGGTCCATTATAAACAAACTTAAATTTAGAGATTTCATTGTCTATCTCGCTCGATTTCTCATGAGCTTTTACAAGTACTAAGTCTCCGATCGCAAACTTAGCAAAACGCGCTTTAGCGTCATGACGACGTATGCGAGCATCGGCTTTAAGCTTCATTACTTCTCGCAAACGATCTTTTTTCACACCAATACTAATGTCAATCCGTGGAGGGAATTTGATTATCTCTTCCACTAAACTTTTACTTCTGTCATCCAACAAGATTTCCTCTGGAGAAAATCCCGTCGATTCATGTCTCAAGGTGTTCATAATTCTCTCAAATACTGCTACATATTTGCCCCATGCCCTATGGTTGTGATGGCAATAGGTACGGCAAAGTCGGCCTAGCTCGCGCATATACCTCTCAGCGGGATTCCCAGCCGGACAATAAGCTGAAATATGGACCACCTCGACCCCATTACTTTCCATGCCTTCATTCCACAACTTAGAAGTAAATTGTGCCCCATTGTCTGATAGAATCGCCTTGGGCTTGCCAATATGAACAAAATAATCGTTCACAAGCTTGCTATAGACCGCTTTGGCTGTAGCTTCCCTAATCGGGTATAGCTTGATGAACTTGGAAAAAGCTTCTAGCACTACTAAAATGTAGGCAAAGTTTCCAGATGACTTGGGCAAAGGTCCGTACAAGTCCACGCACAGTAATTCAAAGGTGTCGTTAGGCCTTATACTTTGCATAGGACCACGACTCGTACAGTTTGTAACCTTCACCTTCTGACATAAATCGCAAGTTTTCACTCTGTCAGTAACGCGTTTTAACATGTTGTTGAAATGCACTACTTCACACAGCTTTTCCGTACATTTCTTCGGTCCACAGTGACCATACGCCAAATGGTAGTAGTCTATTATTTCCGTGACGAATTTGGTGGGCCAGCATACCCGCCAAATATTACTATCTTCACTCTTACATATGTACAAGATATGATCGTATATCTTGTAATACTTCCTTAATTTTTCTCCTTCTGGACTCCTTTCGTCATATCGGGTTTTCACCATATTTAAACAACCGTCCTCGTTCTGATGACGACGTAGATTCTTACAGATGTTCATTATTAATTTACGTCCCTTAACTTCTTTAAAATAGTATAATTTGACCACTCCATCTGCCTCATCTTTCAATAGACCTTGATTAGACTCGGGCAACCGCGACAGCGCATCCGCTACGCAATTGTCGGTCCCTTTTACGTAACAGATGTCATAGTTAAATTGCTGTAAATACAGCGACCACCTAGTCAGTCTTTCGTGAAGTAGTTTACAATCCTTCAGATAAGTGAGCGCCTTATGGTCCGTATGAATAATCACCTTACGGTCCCATAGGTAACCCTTGAACTTCTTGAATCCCCACACGATAGCGAGACACTCTTTCTCAGAAATCGTGTAGTTTCGCTCACTTTTTGATAAAGTTCGACTCGCGAACGCTATCGTCCGGTGTTCCTTATCCTCTCCTTTACCAACTTCTTGGAACAGTTCTACCCCCACCCCGTAATTCGACGAATCCGTTCCCAGATGGAAGGGTAGCGATAAATCAGGATGAAATAGTATGTTAGATCTTAACAACTCGTCTTTTAATCTCTCGAAAGCGGTCTGACCCGTCAGTCCACACAAACGGAACATTTTTGCGTAAGAGGTTATTCAAATTTTCATCATTAAACACTTGTCCTTTTACAAATCTACGGTAAAATCCTGTGAGCCCTAGAAAACTTTTTAACTGTTTCCTAGACTTGGGTGGAGGACAATTCCTTATTGCCTCTAGTTTCTCTGGGTCTTTCGTAATACCAGCAGTGGTAATTACATGCCCTAAAAATTTCAGTTCCTGCTTCACAAATTCGCATTTATTTAGCTTTAGAGTCATTCCGCCACGGCGCAATGCTCTAAAAACTTCATCTAACAGGCCACAATGGTCATGCCAAGTGGCATTGGCCAACAATAGGTCGTCAACATATACAGTCAATCTTGAACTCAAAGCTGGTCCTAGCACTTTATCTAGGGCCCTGATGAATACGGACACAGATATATTAAGTCCAAACGGCAGTACTCTATACTGATAACACCTGCCCGCAAACAAGAAGGCGGTGTATGGCCTAGATTCTTCTTCGAGTTCTATTTGCCAGTAACTAGCTGTCAGATCGAGGCTAGTCATGAACTTAACGTCATGAAAACGTTGCAAAATCTCCTCCATACTCTCTGGTCTGTCTGTTTCACGTTGAACGACCCTATTCAACGTGCGTGCGTCAATCACGATACGCACACTACCATCCCGTTTTGCTACAATGACCAAACCGTTATTGTATGGACTTGTACTTCTTTCAATCACTCCCCATTCGATCATCTTATCTATCTCCCGTTGCGCTGCTTCCTTTTTGGACAGCGGTATAGCATACGGTCTCACGAAGAATGGTTCGTGCGGAATTACATGCAACTTGCATTTATATCCTTCCACAAGACCCGGTTTGTCTGAAAACACACTCTTATTTCTCATTATTACTTCATACAGGCCTCGTCTTTGTTCGTGTGTTACGTTTGACACACCGTCTACAATACTTTCCAATTCACTTTCTACACTATTGTCAATGCCGAGATTCCTCACATTACAGTAGTTCAAATTCATACCTACGTCAATACCATTCGACCAGTTAACAATGTGTATAGGCTGGTATTGCCTATGCACACCGTCTCCTGCCTCGTCAAAGCTAACTACTATTGTTTTATCTTGGGACGTACATGTCAAAGTTTTGCTTTCGCAGTTAATCACTGCACGGTACTTTAATAGCCAATCTAACCCGATAATTACTTCCCTAGTTAAGTCTGGCACGACGACAAACTCTTGTTAAAATCGTGCCCCACATATCTCGAAGTTGACAAAAATCTGTTTTGTGACCGGTTTACTGGCCTTCCCAGTAGCACCGATAATTTTCACTCCTGTTACTGGCATAACTACGATGCCAGGTCTGTCTTTCAGTAACTCAAATATTTTCCCAGATACAGCACTCAATTCTGCACCGGTGTCAATCAACACGTTTAGTTGTAGGTCGTGCATATTAACAGACACTACTATCTGTCTACACTTGTCCTCGACTGTTTCTTTATATTCCCACAGTAAATCCTCGTCTATATCCAGGTCATTCCAGAAAAAAACCATCCGGCTTTGATCCTAAATCCGGTTTATCTGGCGGCTTTTTCAGCCTCTGTTCACATACAGTTTTAATTTCAACACGTTTGTCCTGAGGCTTAGTCTGTAGCGTCGCCTCCAATACCGAAACCTTTTCCTGTAACTCGTCAACTAGTGAGTGTTGCTTTGCTATCAATTCACTAATTGTCACCTTCGTTGATTCCTCTTTAATCAGATTGATCTCATCTGCCAATCTACCTGGAGACATGTGCCCAGTAGTATCTGCAATTACTTCCTCTAGATCTGCGCAACCCACACTGTTATCTTCTGACCGTATAATGTCAGCTCTAACCTCATACACGCTGTAATCTATGTGCTTTTCTACCAGTCGTGTCCGGCTATCACTAAAATTTTCGTAATCTTTCCCCTTAATACTCTCGCAATGTTTAAACTGGAGGTTTGCGTCGGATGGGTCGGCTACTTCTACCACTATAACTTTCGGTAAAGTTTGCCGGTTAGGGCCAGAACTTTCCGTTACTACTTCAACATCTAACTCCTGCGGGACGAAACACGACGAATCTTGCTCGTGCTCCCCATTAACATCAACTATTTCTGGTAAAGTCTGCCGGTTAGGGCCAGAACTTTCCATCACTTCACAATCACTATCTTCCTGCGGGAGAAGACGCGGCAAATCCTGCCCGCGCTCCCCATAAACACTTCTCCCGTACAGGCCCCTATAATCTCTTAGTTCGTCGTATAAGCGACCGAACTGCCTTAACCAGACCTCATCCCTTTCTGCATCCCCTCGCTCGATGACGGACGTTTTATCCGACATCTGATCTTCTTTCAACACTTGCGAATCATTCTTAAACTCAATCTCCAGTTCCGCTGTGGGTATTACAGCTGCCACTTTATAGTCGATTTCCGGAACACTACTTAAATTGTTCTCACTGACAGTGAATGTACTCCCTACTGCCGTGTCTACAGCTGATCTACTACTTGTGGGCGCACTCCTTTCTCCTAACACTGGCACACTCTCCCGCCGTTGATTATTCCATACGGAATTTTCATAACGACGACACCTGGGTTTTCTCCTGTTATTGGGCCGCCAAAATTTCTCCACGCCCGGTCGGCCCCTCACCGGCGCGGCTAATAGTTTCCCTGTCTCGTCCCAGCAGATACGCTCCCCGGATACTGCTGAGGCGGCTGGTCACACCCTCTGGCGTTATTACTATTCTGCGCAGCCCGTATCACGCTAGTATGATACTGGTTTCCGTCATTCCGGTTATTATTTGCATTGTACCGATTGTTATTAGGGTCCGAACCATTATTGTTATTGCTGCCATGGTTGCGGTATGCATTATTCCCATGGTTATCGTTGGTGTGGTTGCTGTGGTACCCGTTGTTGTTACCACGGCCTCTACCACTGTCGCGATTATTGCGCCAATTGTCCTCGTCCTCCACTCTTTCCAGGAAATCATTTATTGTCCTGTAATTGCTTCCTACGTAGCGTTTTGTATCATCTGGAAGCTTTTTGTAGAGTTCCCAGACTATTTCGGATTCCGTGCGGCGATCACGCAAATATTCCAACTTGCGGATCCAGCCCTCACGAAACTCCTTCATCGAGCCGCGCGAATTCGCATCGAAAGGCCTCGATACGACAAATTCGCGCCAGACACTTTGCTGTTTTTGCTCTGACCAGTATTCAGCCAGAAACAAATTTTTAAACTCGTCAAAAGTCAGGTTCGTAATGTTGAGGTTTAGGCCCCAACGCTTGGCATCACCAGCCAACACATCAATAACCGCATTAATTTTTCTCTCATTAGTCCATGATCTGGGTAAAACTCTTTCACAATTTTTAATGAAATCCGTCGGGTGTATACCGCCTTTTTTCAAGGGGTCGAACCGCTCCTCTTTCGTCAACAACTCCGAACTATGTGCACAGATTGGCACATAGCTCTGTTTTTCGTCAAGTTTCCTTTCTAATTCCGACACCCTCGTAATCACTTGGCAAGTGGTTGTCGCAAGCGTTTCCACTTCCCTCTTTTTCTCTTCGCAGGTGTTAGCCTGCTTCGTCACTTTGGTATCTACTTCGGATACTAAAGCCTTTAAAGTTTCCACCTTCTGTTGATCCTCTTTTCTCACTAATTGAATTTGTTCCGTCACCTTATTCTCGATGATCGGAGCAACTGCGTCTCCTACACTTTTCTCGATTCTGCTAATTTCGGAATCAAAACGAGTATTTATGCTCGCAATTTCCGCCTGAACGCCTATCATTTCCTGTTTAAGGTTACCGATTTCGGTATTAATCACGACAATATCGTCTTTGATTTTATCAACTTTTGTGTTAACAACTTCAACATTGTTGTTAACAACATTAATAGCTTTGTTCTGATTGTCTAGCATTCGTTCAATTTTTTCAGACTGAGCTACTTGCTTGGCAGCCTGAGCTGCTTGCTCGGCAGCCCGAGCTTCTTGCTTGGCAGCCTGATCTTTAATTTCTGCCGATTGACTCTTGATTTCGTTAATCAAAACATTCAATAAATCAGTTAAATTCCCGGAAACCACCGGTTTTACTTCCGTAGCGGCTTCCTCTTTCATTGTCCCCCCGTATTCGTCATCAAGGGATTCAGATTTGATTTTCACTTCCGTTCCGAAACATTTTCTAAAGTCTGGAATTCCATTTCTGCTCTTTGTTGCGTTTCGGCGGTCGCATCTTTCATGCTAGCCGCCTGCCCCGGAACAATGGGTACCGCTGTGCGCGTTTCCCACTGTTCGACCGATTGTTCCGTATCTAAGTCTACCAAATTTTGGTAATTGTTGCCTTCACTCATTTTAATAATTTTCAATATAAATGCAAAATCTCAACTCTAATTAGGATTCCTCACACGAATATTCTCGCTGACGTATCGACCATTTCGTAACCAGTACTTTGTTACGAGATTTGCACAATGCAAAATTCGTGTCCAGAACAACCTCAAATTTGAAGATTGTCCTGTCACCAGGTCGCCACGTGTAACCTGCCCCCTCACTTATCGACCTTAATGACCGTGAAAAATGAAACCGCGTGTACCTAATGGAAATTTGGGAAAAGCAATCGTCACCGAAGTTAATCTATCGGTAAAGAGGGAGGAAAGGGTTACATCTAAATGAAAGGAAAAATGCAAATGAAACTGGTGGAAATTAACTTTGAAAAGGGGTAAAGTTAATAAAAAAAGTAAATGTGCGGCCGTTACGTTAACAATTAACTAGCGGTAATTAGATATTTGAGATTTGGGGGAAATCACGGTCGCCAGTCCTAAGGACAATTACTATAGTAACTGAAAAAGAAAGGTTATTACACATGTAATTAACACTAGAAGCGTGGCAACTGAAGGTTGACACGTGTAGTGTGAAAACTGAAAGTTTGTCAGAAGTAATAAATTTCGCTACACTCTGACTTAATTTGGCAAAAGAATTAATAAAACCGGTAAATCGAAAGTTAATTTAGTGACTGAAGTTAATAGTGAGCTTTCTTTCTGAAGCACATCGAAATCCAGTAAAATACGGTTAGTCTTGGACTACCTCAACAATCATTTCAAAAGCAACTTGACTCTACGCAATTTAGAAACAAGAGATTTAACTTTGAACTTGAATTAAATGATTCTGAACTATTAACAATAGTAAAATTTAGTACGTACCAAGCTGAGCTGCAGTCACAGGTAAGCTAAAATATGCTAACAAAACTCGCACTCTAAATTTGTGCTCGTGTAACCTAAATATTGTAGCCAGCTACTGAACTTTGAAATTAAAGCAGTGAAATCTAATTATATTATTTTAATGCTGGCGTTTGAATTTCAACGACACTCGGGTTCATTTCGGAAAAGGAAGGGACCCTGCTTGGCAAAGCAATTGGGACAATGAGCAACAAAGGTTCATGCTAAGTTGCTGTAATTTTGCGAGGCAAATGGAACAATTTGAAAACCTGAGGTCTGCCATACAGTTCTGAAACTTTACGTGCTTTTAGTCTTCCTTGTTGGTTGATTGAAGGTTTGAAGCCGTCGATCGAGGAGGTGGCGACAGTCACTCATTGTCGGCCGTCGCTGTTGCAGAAGCTGGATGTTGGCGCGCCTTCTTCTCGACACGGTCACCAGGCGAAACGGGCTCTTGATGTGCGCCAGCTAATGCTTCCCGTCCGCGACACCATGTCAGAAACTATCATCGCGAGTCGAGCGCAATTACATGCTGCCAAATCCCGAAAGCGCGGCAACTCGCGGGAGCGTCACACAACACCTGCTCCACTCGCTACTCCCGCCAGACTCTCACTGCCCGCGCCCCACGCGGCAGAGTTAACACTCCCAAAGATCCTACACACTTTGATTCTTCACACGACCCATCGATGTAATCGTTCGATAGCAGTTTTCCCTAGGCAAGACCCAGCGTAAAAATACAAATAATATTTACGAAACAAACCAATTATACATCGACATAAGCGCATAAATATATATATACAAACAGTAAAACAATTACAATATATAAAGAGACAGAAATGTCATATCTTGAGGTAACAAAACAAGGAAAAAAAAATAGTACAATAGATGAAAATAGGAGGATATGCATTTCCGGCGTTACAAGATGAATACACTAAACATACAGAAGGATGTAGGTTGCAGTACGTACTGGGAGATGAAGAAGCTTGCACAGGATAGAGTAGCATGGAGAGCTGCATGAAACCAGTCTCAGGACTGAAGATCACAACAAAAACAACAACAACAACAACAACATTGTGGAAGCAGGTAGTACGGACAAAAACAATGTCAACTAAACTTGGGCACTAAGATGGATACTTTAAAAGATATGACAACTTCCTCATCACTGCTGTTAGTAAAGAAGTGTTCGTATCTATGGAGGTATGCATTTTAGAGAGTTTTGGTCCATATGACCTCTTTCCGAAATATGAAAACAAAGATCTCTCATTAGAAGAAGTCCACTGTCAGAGGTATCAGAAAGATTTTTGTCTGTGACTTTTGTCTCGGTTTTTTTCAGACCGGTGTCCCTCACCTCAAACTGAAACAGTTACGCTTCCGTGCTATCACTGAAAGTTTTGTAACATCATCAAGGAATCATCGTGTAGATTGCAACACCTCCGTTTATTTATCCCGACCTGATCTGATCGAATAGCAGCCCAATATTTATTATTAATATGACCGTGTACCTAATGGGGCTGGCAATCGGAATTGACTGCTACGGAAGTTGTTACTTTCCAGTTCGTCCTGTTCAATATTGTAATAATGAAATGTCTGGTAACAAGAAAAACACCAACACAGTTTCACTAATTACGAACCTATATTCGTCTCAAAAACACAAAAAAGGGGAGACAGCCACTGCCTTCGTCATACATATCTAATTACGGCTAATCTCAGCACAGGCTTCTTCATTTTCCATTATCGTCACACGCTAATCCATCATGCCAATCGAACACTGCAATCCAAGGAGATGCCGGCGCGGTAGACGCGAAACCAAAAATATCGGCACAAAAATGTCACTGACCACTTCCGTAATTATACTTCTTCACTTTCCCGGTATTATTCTAGTACAAAGGGGTTAAACCACGGCGATGGCAACTCCCTTTGTCGTTAAAGCCTTGCATTACAACAACTGGCCTCCACACACCTCTACCCGCAACATGGCACTGGCTCAACTCCACACTCGCTCTCGCAACACGACACAATCGATTGTTCGCCCTATCGACCTGTGCCGAGTGCAAATTTATAGTAAGGGCCTATGGACCCCTTACATCCCCGCCCTCGAAAACTTCTTTGGAGCCTCTGGCGTAAAAGAATCGGCAAGGAAATTAGATATTATTACATCTGAACAAAACACACAGTGTAAATAATTAATGAAATTACAATTCGCCAAATAATCCCTCGACTCCGGTAGTGGGCTGCCGCCACAATAATATTCTACAAAAGGTTATTACATCTCACAAACATGGCGTTGTCCAAATCACAATTTTTTATCAAACAGCAATAATCCTTTATAATCCATATTGAATGTAACACACAACATACAACCACAAATTATTACGTAAACACATGACATATGAGTTGTTCTATTACAAATTAGTTGTTACAGGTCTTACACCCATTCTCAGGTAATCGTCGATATGAAATATTAAGTTCTAGTTCTAATACATCAGAAAATACAATGCAAATAAACATTCCCCTTTTTCAAATGTCCGTTTAACAACTAAATGTTCTAAACATGTCTTATTCAACTACATCAAGGAGCTTGAATACTCTCATTTCAGACATTCGCCCTAATCGAGTTCCCCTTCCTCATCTGGGTCATCCCTGTTCTCGTGTGAGTAGTAACATTTTACGTTTTCCACATGCTCCTTACCATGCACTCTCTTTGTCCGTGCATATTCCAGCTCCACCGTGTTAGGATGACCAATTTTTATAATCCTGTATGGTCCCTTATAAACGTGGTTGAATTTGTGTATTTCAGAGTTTATTTTCCTTGATTTTGCATGAACCTTTACTAGTACCAAGTCTCCCACTCGGTAAGTTATCGGTCTCACTAGCTTGTCGTGTCTTTCCTGTCTTTTCCTAGCCTTCTCCTTCATACTTAATTCCACTAGCTCCAATTTCCTTTCCCAGCTCAATGAACTTCCTGGTGGGTAGACTAGCAACTCGCGAAAAATACTGTCGGGTTCTTGATTGAGCAATACTTCACATGGTGCAAACCCTGTAGAATCATGCAGGAGGTGATTCCTGACCCGCTCAAATTCTTCCAGATATTCTTTCCATGAACCATGCTTCCTATGACAGTATGTTTGGCATAAACGGTTCAATTCCTTCATTGTTCGTCTGCAGGGTTAGAAGCTGGCCTATATCTAGAAATGGCAATTTGCTCTATTTTTTGTTCATTTAGCATCTTTGTCCACTCCTTTGACCTAAATTGTGACCTATTATCACTCAAAATTCGCTTAGGAATACACACCTTTCGGAAATAGTCTTCCTCAAACTGGTTAATGATGGCTCTACTAGTGGCTTTCTTTAATGGGTAAAATTTTATGTACTTGGAAACCAGTTCTTCCACTACTAAGATTTGTGTGTAATTCCCTCGTGAAGCAGGAAGTGGCCCAAAGAGATCCACTGCAACTATGTCCTTAATTGCTGTTGGTACAATTGGATGCATATATCCTTTGTGCTGTATTGTAGTCGTTTTAGATCTTTGACAAGTGTCACATGTACTCAGTATCTTACGTATACAACTTCCCATGTTGTTGAATGCACAATCTAACTTCAACTTTTCCAGACACTTCTTCGGTCTGTAATGCGCATTACTATAGTGCGTATACCAAATTAATTTTTCTACCACATGCTGAGGCACACAGAGTTTCCAGTTCTCCTCACTCTCCCTGTTTCTTGTATAAAGTATCCCATTATCATTATAATAAAATGTGCGAATTCTTTCCTCTCCTGCACACCTGTATTTGTTTTTAATTGTCTTTAATTTCTCGTCCTCGTTCTGTTCCCTGCGCACATTCTTTAGGAACTTCCTTATGAATTCTTCATACTGTACTCCTTTCATCAGGGTTAGAAGCTGGCCTATATCTAGAAATGGCAATTTGCTCTATTTTGTGTTCATTTAGCATCTTTGTCCACTCCTTTGACCTAAATTGTGACCCATTATCACTCAAAATTCGCTTAGGAATACACACCTTTCGGAAATAGTCTTCCTCAAACTGGTTAATGATGGCTCTACTAGTGGCTTTCTTTAATGGGTAAAATTTTATGTACTTGGAAACCAGTTCTTCCACTACTAAGATTTGTGTGTAATTCCCTCGTGAAGCAGGAAGTGGCCCAAAGAGATCCACTGCAACTATGTCCTTAATTGCTGTTGGTACAATTGGATGCATATATCCTTTGTGCTGTATTGTAGTCGTTTTAGATTTTTGACAAGTGTCACATGTACTCAGTATCTTACGTATTCAACTTCCCATGTTGTTGAATGCACAATCTAACTTCAACTTTTCCAGACACTTCTTCGGTCTGTAATGCGCATTACTATAGTGCATATACCAAATTAATTTTTCTACCACATGCTCAGGCAGACAGAGTTTCCAGTTCTCCTCACTCTCCCTGTTTCTTGTATAAAGTATCCCATTATCAATATAATAAAATGTGCGAATTCTTTCCTCTCCTGCACACCTGTATTTGTTTTTAATTGTCTTTAATTTCTCGTCCTCGTTCTGTTCCCTGCGCACATTCTTTAGGAACTTCCTTATGAATTCTTCATACTGTACTCCTTTCATCAGGTTAATTCTAACTCCTTCTCCTTCTGGCCTGTCGACCAGCATTCCTCTCGAGTCAGCTGGTAATCTTGACAAGGCATCAGGTATTATGTGTGTTGCTCCTGGCTCATAAATTATCTCGAAGTCATAGTCCTGTAATGCCAGGGCCCATCGCATTAGTCTGCTATGCCTCAACTTGCTTGTGGTCAGAAATGTAAGGGCCTTATGGTCAGTTACTACTTTCACATGCCTCCCCGCCAAATAATAACGGAAACGCTTAAACCCCCACACAATTGCCAATGCCTCCCTTTCAGTAATCGAATATTTCCTCTCCCAAGCATTTAAACTCCTGCTACCCAGCGCTATTGTTCTTACACTCCCACCGTTTCCGCTCCTCTCCATTTGGTACAAATGTATTCCCAGTCCATAGTCAGAGCTGTCTGCTCCCAAATAAAAATCCTTGGAAAAATCCGGGTGGTACAATATGTCTGCACTACGTAGTGCTTCCGCGATATTCTCAAACTCGGTTTGGCACTCTGCACTCCAATGCCACGTCATCCTCGCCTTGGTCAATTCCCTCATACTCGGGGCATTAAGTACGGATCCTTTGACAAATTTTCTATAAAACTCACAAACCCCAAAGAATGCTGACAACTGCTTCTTACTATGGGGGCTCGGAAAATTTCTAATAGCCTCCATTTCACTAGGATCAGGATAGATACCCTCCTCTGATATTATATGGCCCAGGAATTTTATCTTTGATTTGCCAAATTCCGACTTGTCCAGGTTTACAGTTACCCCTGCGGTTTCAAAAGCTGCCAAGACCGCATCCAATCTATTCAGATGTTCTTCCCATGATTCACTTGCTATCGAGAGGTCATCCACATAGACGGTGACCTTTTTAAGTAACTCCTCGCCCAGTATCTTATCCATCGCTCTTATGGATTCAGACACTGACACATTAAGCCCAAATGGCAACACTCTAAATTGATAGCACCTCCCTCCATAAGTAAATGCTGTATACTGGCGGGACTCTGTGGCCAATGGTATTTGCCAGTAACCAGCAGTTAAGTCGATACTACTAAGTACCTTCGCTCCTCGGAATTTTGTAATCAGTTCTCCTATAGTCTCAGGCTTGTCCAGCTCCGGCTCGATGATCTTGTTCACTGCCCGTGCATCCAAGACTATCCTCACCTTTCCATCCTTCTTATCAACAACAAATAGGGGGTTGTTATATTGACTGTTGGCCCTTTCTATAACACCAAGGTCCATCATCCTCTGTATCTCTTCATCTACTGCTCTTCTTTTCGCCTGGGGAATGGAATACTGTTTTATATTGAATGGTTTATGGTTCTTTATCTTTAGCTTACATTCCACCTCTTTCATGATACCTGGTCGTTGAGAAAATACCTTATGACGCCTGTATAACACTGTGGCTAATTTCCTCTTAATCTCCCCATCTAGGTGTGTCATTTCCTCCAACTTTTTACTGACTTTTTCCTCTTTACGTCGATCCTCTTGTGCTAATCCCTCAATGTACATCTACACTTCTTCTTCTAGTTCCTCTTCCCTTATCCTATTGTGGGTTCCTATTCATAACACAAACTTATCCTTTTAAATTCTTCCTCGTCCTTGATTGCACTACCCTCAGCAAACTTTAACCTCTTCTCTCCTCCCTTTCTTCCTTTGACCTTGGTAGTACCTTCATCAAAACTCACTACTGCATAAACTTCATTAAACCAATCTATTCCTAAAATAATTGATGTGTTCAGTCCAGCCACCACCAAAAATGTTGCTTCGTATTCTTCTCCCTCTATCTCGAAGGTAATCAACACTTGTTCTTTAATAGGTTTACTCCTTGCACCCAACGCATTCACAATTCTCACTCCACTTACCGGGAAACTAGGCAAGCTAATGTTTGCTTTCAGTACCTTTTCATATAACCTCTTGGATATTGCACATGCTTCACTTCCTGTATCGACTAATGCCTCAATATTCAGTCCACATAGCTTGATCCGTATCATGGGTAGTATGGGTTCTTTGGGAATCCTACTTCTTTCCTCCAGTAGATCTCCTCTTAGATCTCCACCATTGTCGTGTCTTAGTAGGTTTATTCTGGTCCTTGTAGCTCTCACTCCTGACCAGACCTCATCTGGAGTGTCATTCAGTTTTCTGGTCTCTCCGCCTCTTCTATATGCACTGTGTCATTCATTCGCCTATCCCTTCCTCTTTCATGATCTCTTGGTTCTTCACTCCTTCTCCAATCATTTCTCCATTGCCGTTCACCACCATGGTTCCTATACCTATGGCCACCCCCTCTTCCTCTATAATTAGACGAATTATTAAAATGATTCCTTTGGCCACTACTTCCCTCTCGGTTTTGATCATTAGCTTCATTGAGTTCCTGTGATCGAACAGATTCCAACTGTTCCAGTATCTCCATCAAGGCCTCCCTAACTTTAATTAGGATCCCGGATACAGTTTCATGCATTCTCCGGCTCAATCTTCTTTTTATCGCTGATATCATTATGTCATCACTCAGGGGTTGTTCCAAGGTCTCGTTCAATTCCCACAAATGTTCGGCAAACTCTCTCAACGTTCCTCTCCATGTATTAAGTGACTTGCGGTGTAGTAGGTCCTCAAGTGCTGCACACTGATGACTTTTGGACCAGTATTTCTTCAAGAATTCCCCTTCAAACTGATCATAACTAGTAGTCTCTTCCTTCTTCCTGACTCCCCAAGTGAAGGCCTCACGTTCCATCCTATCTATTGCAAATTGAATCTTGTCTGCGTCTTTAAAATGTGCTGGGAAAACTCCTTTTAACAATTTCATAAATATCATTGGGTGCAACCCTCCTTTCGGTTTAAATTTCTGCCCTGTATTATTTTGGACGTACCGATTATCACTGCTCATCATGGTAACGACTCTACCTTCCCCAACGATTAAAATGGCATTGCTAATTCGTTTATCAATTTCTTCTGTCTTGCTCTTCAATTGTTGCACACCCTGTTGTAATTGCCTGACCTACATTGCAACCCTCTTGTTATCCTCTTCTCATTGCACGGCTATAGCATTTCTCAGATTGACAGCCAGTTGGTTTTGCCTATCTCCTATCCCCTTAACCGCATCATTACATTGTTTCTGCATCTGCGTCACCTCGGCGATTCGATGATTGCAAATCGTTTCCATTTCGGTGATCCTTTCCCCCAATTCAGCTTTAGTTTCTTTAATATCGTCTTCTATCTTTCTTGTTAACTATCCTTCCATCTTCTCCACGTCTCCCTGGACTTGGTCTATACTCTTCTGTAGCTTACTCTCTCTCTCTTTGATGTCCATCTTCAATCGTTCTTGTAACTCCTGCATTTCCTTCTTCAGATTATATTCTATCTTCATTTGCGATGTTTTGATCTCTTGTGCTATAGTTTCCTTAAATGACTTTTCTAAGCTTTCTTTGGTTTTTTGTAAATCTTCCTTTAATGATTTGCAGAATATTTCTTCCCTTTCTCTAGTTTCTTGTAAATCTTCCTTTAATGATTCTCTAGTTTCTTGTAAACCTTTCTCTAATGATTTGCGGAATATTTCTTCCCTTCCTCTAGTTTCTTGTAAATCTTTCTCTAACGATTTGCGTAATATTTCTTCCCTTTCTCTAGTTTCTTGTAAATCTTCCTTTAATGATTCTCTAGTTTCTTGTAAACCTTTCTCTAATGATTTGCGGAACATTTCTTCCCTCACTTTTGTTGCCTTGGTTTCCTTTAACAAGTCTGCTAACATCGACCGTATATCCTCACCCTCTGAAACTGGCTTATCTCTCGTCATTTGCCCCAGTGTCTCGGGGTAACTAGTTGAATGTGCTAATGGGCTTTCTAATGACAATCCATAATCACTGATTCCTGAATCATCTCTGTCTTCCTTACCTACCCCTTTCCTTTCAACTACTGCCTCACAAACCTCCTGTTTATCTTCGGTAGACATGTTTGGTTTATTTTTAATGCACAGGCAAGTAATATAAAATAACCTCTAGTAACCCAAAACACTCCTAATTACTGTGAAACTAATCAAACCGTAACTGCAGTACCTTCAGTTAATACCAAAACTGAAACATAACGACTCTCAAAACCTAATAATTTCAAATATCAATTTTCACATACACAGTTTATGTAAAATGTTTTAAATAAGATAAATCACACCATTCATTAAATCTATAAATGTAAAATTACCAAAAACAATGAGCATATCTGTATAATCACCATTTAGACAGCGCAGCATGCATGAATAAGTATGCTATATTTCAGAGTATGTTTCGCAACTTTTCGTTAATTACTGCAATTGGGCACTTGTCCTAAGGTAAAACTCAGTTTAAAACTATTTATTTATCGTGAAGACAGTACACTGCAATTTAATGTTATGCTAACCAGTTGTCTTCACTCACCAATTGACGTTACCACGAGTCACGATGTTTTGACGTTTGAAGTGGGCGTGGTGCTGTACTGCCGCCAGAGCCGCGTGAAGTCGCACTGAAGATCTGTGGCGAGTCATCGTAGTTCTCAGTCGGCCGCTCCATGGCGCTGCAGGCGGGCGTAGTTTGTAGTTCGGCCGCTAGATGCCGGGTTGGCGCTCGGTGTCTCGAAGTCGCGCTGAACATCTGTCAGTGTAGTGCGTCTGCGCCTGACCTACTCCTTGCACAGGTAGTTGGGATGACGTGTGAAATCACCTCGCGGATTGAAGCTCTTTGGCGCAGCTGCTGCACGGGTCTGCGTGACGTCATTCAATAATTGCGTCGCCACATAAATTGTCGCCCGCATAACAGTTTATGGGTCCACATGAAGTTGCTCGATTCTCGTCATTCAAAAAGCAATTTCGGTCATAACATTACTATTAAACACTTCTTTAAAAGCTTTTGTGACGAATTCTCGGCTCGTTTTGTTGTGGTAATGTTCACACGTGTCTTTCTTTGGTGTTCACTTTTCACAGTTTTTCGTGCGTATCTACGCGTTTGCACATTATAACACAGTTTATCGACACTATTACTCTCATCTAATATGGCGGAAACAGTTTATTCACAATCGTAAGATGCTATTACTTCGTACTGTTCAAGATGCACTGTTTCTTGTCGCGATTTTACAGTTTATACTCTGTCTTCATCCGAAATAGAAAAATATTTTCTCGTGTTAAGCAAGATAAAATTACCTATTGTTCTTTATTATTCATCCGAAGATTGTACTTGTCCTTTCACGGTAAGCCAAGGTGTAACACCTCCGTTTATATATCCCGACCTGATCTGATCGAATAGCAGCCCAATACTTATTATTAATATGACCGTGTACCTAATGGAGCTGGCAATCGGAATTGACTGCTACGGAAGTTGTTACTTTCCAGTTCGTCCTGTTCAATATTGTAATAATGAAATGTCTGGTAACAAGAAAAACACCAACACAGTTTCACTAATTACGAACCTATATTCGTCTCAAAAACACAAAAAAGGGGAGACAGCCACTGCCTTCGTCATACATATCTAATTACGGCTAATCTCAGCACAGGCTTCTTCATTTTCCATTATCGTCACACGCTAATCCATCACTGCCAATCCAACACTGCAATCCAAGGAGATGCCGGCGCGGTAGACGCGAAACCAAAAATATCGGCACAAAAATGTCACTGACCACTTCCGTAATTATACTTCTTCACTTTCCCGGTATTATTCTAGTACAAAGGGGTTAAACCACGGCGATGCCAACTCCCTTTGTCGTTAAAGCCTTGCATTACAACAACTGGCCTCCACACACCTCTACCCGCAACATGGCACTGGCTCAACTCCACACTCGCTCTCGCAACACGACACAATCGATTGTTCGCCCTATCGACCTGTGCCAAGTGCAAATTTATAGTAAGGGCCTACGGACCCCTTACAAGATCCAAAAGGACATTCTCTCACCATTCTGGTCCAAGGTAATCGGTTGCCGTATCCATTTTTAGCGCCAACTACAGTCACTGCCCTTTCTGGAAAAGGCCGGATTAAATATTACATCAGATCAAATGCTGCATCCTCTAGGAAAACATACAGACACTTGACAAAGGGTCACGGGCAAAAATTCTTCTTTACATATTTTTTGTCTTCCCACTTCTTTTGCATGTCATAAGGGACACTCATCAAAACCACCAGCGTCGTTCTCTTCTTCATAGAAGCCCAGATTCACCACAACTAACCTATACTTTGCATCAATGATGGTTCATAATCCAATGGAAAGGAAGTACATTGCACCAGATTTACTGGTTTTTTTTTTAATTTATTTTAAAGGCGAATGTGTTTCCCACAAATGCTGCCAAGAAAGTTACAGGATTGCCATCGGCCCCAAAAACATAGTGCTTTTCTTTTTTAAAGTCATCTTCTGTCAGATAAGATACGTGGTTTGTTAGCAATGTTGTCTATATGGCTTTACTAACTTCTGCAACAATCGTGGAAAGAAGAAGCAAGCTGGCGAGACTTTGTTGGTTGAATTCTATTGCAGAGCAGTTTTAAACCGTCAATGATACAATCAAACGTTGTGCATAAGATTCAAGTACAGTTTTTATATAGCAAATCCTGACAATTGAATTCCACATAAAAATAATGAAATTCTCCATGAAAATGCTTTTCTAAATATATAATATTAGTTTTACTCC
Source organism: Schistocerca americana (assembly GCF_021461395.2). Classification (NCBI taxonomy): domain Eukaryota; kingdom Metazoa; phylum Arthropoda; class Insecta; order Orthoptera; family Acrididae; genus Schistocerca; species Schistocerca americana. Next base: position 126,696,300 of record NC_060122.1, on the reverse strand, counting down.
TTTATTGTATACAATATTTCTTCAGTATTTGGTATTTAAGATACGAATTTTCCATTAAAATATCTTTCATCTCTTCATGCTGAATGTACTGTGGTGATTGAGTGGGCGTAATCTGGCAGAATAATGCATCTACTTCCACAAACTGTTCAAATCTAAACTGATAAGGCAGTGCATCTGTCGCCAGCGCGCTCAATTGAAATATTTCAACATTTTCTCTATACTGTAGAGAGGTATGGTTTTCATTCCACTGTTAGCTCCATTTAATACGCAACAATGTATCACCTAAAATGAACCATACAAAGTAGCCTGTGCCCACATTTTTCACTGTGAACTTTTTAAATTTTATGCGATTACCTACTTAGAAATTAAGTACCACAATAACCGAGATAGTATCGAAGAAATAGGCACTTCATCATCAGATGGTGATATGAGAATATAAGGTACGAACAAATCATTTTTGTGTTTGCCAGTTTGTTTCCTCATAATCTGATATGCCCGCCAAACCCGCTGGGCAAAACAGGTAGTAGGATTGTGGAGAGGGCCAAAGGTTGAGGTCAGTTTCTCCTTCTAATTGTAATTTATTTTAATTTAATAAGCTTTAAAACCAAAGTGGCACATAGCCGAACCTTTACCGAGTGCAACTCTTTCACGGACGAAGGCCTCCAAACAAGAAATGCTAACAAATCAACAAGATAAAAATCAAATTAAGAGAGCAATAAAATAATTTAAACAGAAAACTGCAAAGATATGCAAAGTGCAATACAAATGGCTGAGGGCCACAATTCAATTTGAAATTTTAGAATATTTTACCACATACTCTTAAAATTCAACAAAATTAAAATTCAATTAAAGAAGCAAATCAAACAAATAAATAAATAAAAACGTATCACGGCTACGTGGAAAACCTTAAGGCTACGCAGATAAAACATACATGTGCATAGTGCAATACCAATGGCTGAACGCCACAATTTAGTTTCAAAATTTTAAAATATATTTCCATAATCTTTTAAAGGAAGAAGGCCGCAATGTTTAAGCTTGAAAGATAAATTTAAAAATTAATTTTGCAAAATTTTAAGAAAAAAGGAAAATAACCATAAGCCTTAAATTTTTAAGCAGCTGAAAATGGATAATTAAACACCGGTGGCACTGAGAAGCCTCCAGGAAGTCGGTCTGCCCTCGTTTACTTAGGCGAGACAGGTAGTGAGCCCAACTACAATTGATCCGTCGGAACCCTACTAGGGGCAGCCACAGACCGACCGACATAACCACTTGCTTGCCATCAATCGGTACATGAGAAATCAAACACAAAATGTCCGCAACAGCGAACCACCGAAACGAACCACAACAAGAATGGACGTGGCTTGGACACTTGAAACCACTACTCAACTCCGAAGTGCTGGGTCGGCGAACCGCGAACCTCTTAGCGATCGGACAGCTCCACACACGCTCCGACACTGCGCGGGGACCGCCAGCGGACGACCCGGCCGATTGCACCGCGCGGAGACATCTTCCCTGGTCCGCAGCAACCGGCCGACTGCCCGCTGGTCCGTCCGCGACTGATGCTCCGTCGCGACTGCACTGCTGGTGCGTCTCTCACTCACTTCCAGAGACTGTAACGTCTCCGCTCGGGCGTACGTTAACTCTTTAAAGCCTGTACTATGGTAAGTTGATGGGATTCACCTTATTAGAAAGGATTTTAGTAAATATGTTGACCGCGTGTACCTGAATGGAAGCAAAATCGGACTTACACTCACTCAGTAACAACAATGATACGTCGAGCAAGTCTAAAGTGCAACTACACGATAGTATGGGCAAGAAACATACACAGCAGATGCTACCAATTGTTAATAATACGGTCGCCAGCCTAATTAGGCATTAAGTGAGTTTTTTCCTTGTACAAGTGGATGTACGTACAAGCATAACAACACGTAGTAATACTGCATTATGTGGTAAATTTTAGAACCAGAAAAATCTACTGAACTAATATTTTCCCTTTTTGTACTAATTTGGACAAGCTATAAATACACAACATTACACTATAATGATTACTACAAACTGCGTTTTGTCTATTGATCTGACTGAAATCGTGCATAGGTTACCCTAGAAATAGCACTTTTGAAACACACAAACAATGTAAATTTTAATAAGGGTAAAACACTGATAAATTTAGGTTTTATATTGACTTTAACTTTGCAGGTCAAATCAGTTCAGTACACTCCAGAATTTAAATGAATAGAAAAGGAAAGAGTGGAGGGGGGGGGACCCTGAAACTGTTATGATCACTGTGTTGCAACTATTAACTATTGGAAACATTAATCACTCAAGATTTACAAACTATGAGTTACTACTCTTTTTGTCTTATTACTTCCTCATTTAACTACTATTATTTTTGTCTCAAATTAATTAAGCTTCATTACTAAACCAGTTCCAAAATTAACTTCCAACTTTGTCAGACCTTTGTTCTTTGCTTATATTTTCATTAACAATAAAGCTCCTTAAAATTCATTCTAGCATAAAAAGGTCTGCAGGAAATTCTTATTAACATAAACTTTAAATCTTCATTTCGGGACACTCGGATTGCACAACATGTGGAAAGGACCCTGTCTAGGTTAGTGATTAGGATAATTAATTGATAGGACAATTCTGGTAAAAGTCAAGTTGTTATTGAACAGTCAGGAACAAAATTAACACTGGTCCGCACAAATACAATTCTAAAGATTCAACCTGTTCGTGTCGATGCGGCGGTTGGCGACCGGCGAGATGGCGAGGCGCACAGCACACATACAATCACAGCTATAACTCTTGGTGTATCGGCACTTTGCTTCTTCTTAGCGTCGCAATCCTTTTCAATTTAGTGCCTATAGAATATAGCCATGCTGTGTAGTCGTCGGACACGGCACATCCGAGGCTCAATGAAATCACGTTTTCCAGGAGAGCCTCCTCGATCCAGAGCGTGTTTCTCAGACCGATGCCCAACTCCGACTGTCACTGCCGAGCCCGCTATGCCGTGCCGCGCCCGTGTGCATTTTCCCGCGCTCGCCTGCAATCCACCTTTTACCGCTGCCCTACAGACAGGGTATTCACCAAAGGTTTTACATTCCACATATCCTAATACATTGCCTACGTATGGACCAGACGCACAATTACAATTTTTAAACATATTACAATAGATTCAACATGGGTTACACTTCAATTCTGTTATAGCATAGCTTGAAATTTGACATAAACATTAATATTCACCTCGAAAGTTGCTTACAGTTTCTTTAACATAATGACACGAAAAGAAATGAAATCAAAACATTGCTTACATTAATTTATCGAAAATCAGAAGAAAAAATTATTATATGTACAGTTGTTGTTGTTACAAGACACGATGGCGGAAATACTGGATCGGACCCAACCGTGAAGAGGGAACACACCCACTAGCTAAACGATATCCCTGAACCAGTAAAGGACCAGCCCAAGTTCCACAAGATGGTAATTGAAGGGGCCCAGAAGCGCTCAGAGAACCAGTTACACGTCGCCCCATAGGACGACCGACCTCTCAGAGCCAATACACCGAGAACATTTAAAATTACTCGTTAATCAAATTCACACAAACTACACACACAACCTGACAAACACTTGCACTAAGACCTGAACGACAGCCAACAGTAAATGTCGACGCAGGCCTCACTGCTGCTCCAACACGACTGCACTAGTGCCACATTGCAGCTCCCCGTCTGGCAGGTCCGGACTGCGCTCCAGACACGTTCCAACTGATTGGCAGACCCGAACTCGTTACCTGAACTCTCTTACGACGGACAACGACCGGGAAGTAAGAGCAGTCGAGCAAAGATACTACGGGAGGGGATATATGGGTACGCGCTGCTAGTGCCGGCCACGGTCAGGCAAAGCAGCAACTCAGTGACAGTAGTCATTCAAATTAACGTTGTGAGGTGGAAGTACTTTAAAAACAGGGTGTAAAATACATGATGGCGGGAACACGAGCCACACACGTCTCATAATCGAGTGAGAAGTATTATAATAGTGATGAAAACATGCAAATTCGAAAAAAAGTGCTTTTAGTTTTTTACAGGAACAGAAGAACATCTACCGAAAAACTAACTCCAGGAGTTAGCTTGATTAACATACAGTAATTTTTACAGCAATGAAATCGGGAAACTCGTTTCCTCGTCTGTTGGCATCAGCCGCCGCGCTGGGTACTCAACAGACCGCTCGTGTACGACGGAGTGCTGCGGCACATGGATGTTTTGCGCTCGTGGTGTTTGAGACCCTTTTGTAGCTACCGCAGGTACCGTGGGACTTCCGTCCGAGCAGTTATGCCGAACTGCGGTGGTTTCACAAAGAACCCCTTGTGCCACCAATGCAATCAATCTCATTTGAAAGCGAAAAATATTAGCTGCTAATGACTCACCTTGTCCATCAGAAGGACGATAGAGAATGAGTGCCTGGGAGGTGCACAAATCAGCCCAGCACGGTATGTGTGTATTGCACTTCACAAAATGAACATCGTCGATACTCATGAAGTGTTCAAAACAAACCATTAACTTGTACCATTAACACCGAAAGAAAAATGTGGCGCCACAAAGATTCACTCCGTCAAAATCCAAGGCGAACTCCTTGGGAGTTACGAACATCTGCGGGACGTTCAGCCAGGCATCTATCTACTCTTACAAAAACATATCGGTGTAACGGGGTGACAAAAACTGAAGAAATGTGATGGCATGCAACCGAATGCGAAACAGTCCATCGTGGAGCTTATCGCGAACCTGGCTGTCTTAGTTTAAGGCCTAGATGCAGATAGTGCGGTAATGTGTTTCGTAGACAGGCAAAAAAAAAAAAAAAAAAAAAAAAATTCCAATAGCTGAATTTGTCCAGTGGTTCCAGGTGGTATAATCTGCAACTTCAGACATTTTTCAGGAGGACAATTTGATCTAAAGGAGTATCATTTTTATACGCGAACCAGGACTCAAGCAAAAGCGTTATTTTGAGCAGCTATTGGCCAGAAGCAGAGTTCATACCATAGTCGTAGTTCTCTTACGCCCACTTTTTTACTCTTGATTTCTGTCACGTAAATACTCCCTACTTGCCTTGCAAGATGACGCACACGAGAAAGAATCGTAGAGGACAGAGCATCTCCAACTTACCACAGCAGAATAAATAGGTTTCCTGCCACTATACCATCCAGATTAACACTCGGAATCACTGTATACGAATTCGATAAGGCATTGATGTTAGTTGAGCTAGATACAGCTCTCTTGGTTTCCGGGGTTCCTTTCCTGTGCATTCCCTCTTCAAACTCCCGATTGGTCGGAGCTGAAAACAAATTCCTTACTGAACGACAGGTAAAGTGGTTTGTCTCTTCTACAAATTTGCGGGCCAGTTCCAAAGCTTCTTCTTCCAATTCGGTAGTACGGTTTGGAGTTATGCAATCCACAACTTCCCTTGAAAAGTCTACAATCTATGAGGCACACAGTTAGATGTCAATAACGAAGTAGGCCACTATCATGCACATACCTCACACTGTATCGAGCATGCTTGAAACGCGCAAACACCAGTTTTTGTCCTCCCTTGAATATCCATAGTTTTTCTCATGCACAACACGGTCATGTACTGCGAACTTATTCGAGACCTGTTCATAATTGTTGTTTCAATATGCTGCGGATTATCTTCCATGTACACAACTAGTATCTGCTCCTTGAACAACGATTTTCCTTTACTATGCTTGACTGGAGACAGGATTTGTTGCTCCCTGTTCGACGAGACAAGGACAATATCACATTCACATGTTAAGCACGTATTGTCCTCATTGTACTTCTCATGTACGTTTTCCGTACAGTCGAGCGTATGCAATACAACACATTCCACTGACTCATCTTTAATCTGACATTTCTTTCTTACTGTGCAAAATTCTTAGGTTCCTTTCTGATGCAGTGTAGACTTCGGCAACTGTTTTTGTAGATAAAATGCAACATTTGCTTTGTTTGACATTGCCATTGCTCTGCTTTATATCAACGCCACCAGCAGTGTCGCACTGTTGTGAGTTACTCGTCGACTAAGCACTTCAAATAAGCTTCATAGCCTCATGCTGTGCGCACCATTGGATACCTCCAGTCCCGCCCACTGTTGCCATTAGCAGCCAATATTTTGGCTGTATGATAACATTAAGTGAGGTGTTGAATGGCGTAACACTCAAGGGGTCCCTTGTAAGTGTCGAGGCAATGGCCGAAAAATAGCTGAACAGCAACAATCTTGCCCACGTGGCGAACCAGGTGTGCTGATTAAGAAATTAGTGTATAACTGGAGGAAAAGAGTCCACGTAGGAAACACAGCGCCTTTTTTCCACATTTTGAAAGAGTAATTTCTAGATTCGAAAGATAACAGTTTGGAATTGGTCGCTAATATGGAAAATTACGACGGTTCCACTATTGCACTGTGTAGCGAACGAAGGGAAGTTATTGCGACGAACCCTGGCCCTAATTTGGAGATTCAGCTGAGTGATTACATTTCGATATTTAGTGAAGGCAATTTTTTTAAAAACTGATAGTGATTACTGTTGTGACTCCCTTTGCACGCTGTGTGGTTCTTTAGGAGATAATGGAGCGAGGAACAGACGCCCTTCATGAAGAGAGAATTCAGATATTAATTTATTCTACATCTAATATCAAATAATAAAAATAATACATTACTTTGTAATGGACGTTGCGGTGTCAGTTTCTGTTATGGCCTAAAGTCAAGCGACGGCCCGCCGGCATGAGAGAGCAGAGAGGGCTGTGAAGAAGACGTCAGCCAATTGCAGGCTGACCGACTCCTCTCCAGGACAAAAACACGACAGCAGCGGCCTCTATGCGAAGAGAACATAAGCGCTGCGTCCGACTAGTCAGGGACCAGTTCCACAGAAGCTTCAAGACTAGGGACCTGAATATAAGAGTCGTAGCTCATTACTTTGCTCGTACATTCTACACTCCTGGAAATGGAAAAAAGAACACATTGACACCGGTGTGTCAGACCCACCATACTTGCTCCGGACACTGCGAGAGGGCTGTACAAGCAATGATCACACGCACGGCACAGCGGACACACCAGGAACCGCGGTGTTGGCCGTCGATTGGCGCTAGCTGCGCAGCATTTGTGCACCGCCGCCGTCAGTGTCATCCAGTTTGCCGTGGCATACGGAGCTCCATCGCAGTCTTTAACACTGGTAGCATGCCGCGACAGCGTGGACGTGAACCGTATGTGCAGTTGACGGACTTTGAGCGAGGGCGTATAGTGGGCATGCGGGAGGCCGGGTGGACGTACCGCCGAATTGCTCAACACGTGGGGCGTGAGGTCTCCACAGTACATCGATGTTGTCGCCAGTGGTCGGCGGAAGGTGCACGTGCCCGTCGACCTGGGACCGGACCGCAGCGACGCACGGTTGCACGCCAAGACCGTAGGATCCTACGCAGTGCCGTAGGGGACCGCACCGCCACTTCCCAGAAAATTAGGGACACTGTTGCTCCTGGGGTATCGGCGAGGACCATTCGCAACCGTCTCCATGAAGCAGGGCTACGGTCCCGCACACCGTTAGGCCGTCTTCCGCTCACGCCCCAACATCGTGCAGCCCGCCTCCAGTGGTGTCGCGACAGGCGTGAATGGAGGGACGAATGGAGGCGTGTCGTCTTCAGCGATGAGAGTCGCTTCTGCCTTGGTGCCAATGATGGTCGTATGCGTGTTTGGCGCCGTGCAGGTGAGCGCCACAATCAGGACTGCATACGACCGAGGCACACAGGGCCAACACCCGGCATCATGGTGTGGGGAGCTATCTCCTACACTGGCCGTACACCACTGGTGATCGTCGAGGGGACACTGAATAGTGCACGGTACATCCAAACCGTCATCGAACCCATCGTTCTACCATTCCTAGACCGGCAAGGGAACTTGCTGTTACAACAGGACAATGCACGTCCGCATGTATCCCGTGCCACCCAACGTGCTCTAGAAGGTGTAAGTCAACTACCCTGGCCAGCAAGATCTACGGATCTGTCCCCCATTGAGCATGTTTGGGACTGGATGAAGCGTCGTCTCACGCGGTCTGCACGTCCAGCACGAACGCTGGTCCAACTGAGGCGCCAGGTGGAAATGGCATGGCAAGCCGTTCCACAGGACTACATCCAGCATCTCTACGATCGTCTCCATGGGAGAATAGCAGCCTGCATTGCTGCGAAAGGTGGATATACACTGTACTAGTGCCGACATTGTGCATGCTCTGTTGCCTGTGTCTATGTGCCTGTGGTTCTGTCAGTGTGATCATGTGTTGTATCTGACCCCAGGAATGTGTCAATAAAGTTTCCCCTTCCTGGGACAATGAATTCACGGTGTTCTTATTTCAATTTCCAGGAGTGTATGTAGCTCAGCCTTGAATTTGTTATACTGAAGAGATTTCTTATTTTGTCAGTCGCCCTTTGCTTACGACACATCTGTTTAACATACAGTTAAGTATTGTAATATTTCCCATTTTGTAATAAAACTCTTTAATCCGGTTTGTTTGAACGTTGTCTAATGATACGAGAAAACAGGTTTCCTAGACACCCCATATTCGACGACTAGGCAGGATTCAGCAGTTTCTAACAGTATATTTCAATGTACTATAAATAAATACAGATAGGAAAGATTTGTAAGTCTGTCACTCTTCGGTACAATGTCTAGTCAGAAGCTGTCGAGCCCTGACCAATATGAAAGTCTGTAAATGTTATTCAACTGGCTAACGCACAAAATGGGGGTCAGTGCAAGAACGTTCGACCTTACGTACACCCGCCGCTGGGGTCCTGATGAGGCGATGCTTGCATCTCATTGGCAGCCGTGTTGTTACTAGCAGCGCACTAATGAAGCGGTGGCGGCTGTAGGAAACGCGACGGCGTGACTGGCGGCACCCGTGTTCGAATGTGCGGCCGACCGGATAACGAACTTACAGAAGTTCTGTTTTTGACGACATGTATTACCTAATATGTTCCAAATCGACGCGCATACGGACGGAATTTTGTCGCGGCTCATATCTCGGTTTCTATTGATAACAGAAAGGTGAAGTCAGGTGTTTGGATAACCTTTGGGCTTGGGATCTACATCTACATCTACATCCATACTCCGCAAGCCACCTCACGGTGTGTGGCGGAGGGTACCTTGAGTACCTCTACCGGTCCTCTCTTCTATTCCAGTCTCGTATTGTTCGTGGAAAGAGAGATTGTCGGTGTGCCTCTGTGTGGGCTCTAATCTCTCTGATTTTATACTCATACACGTAGGAGGGACCAATTTACCGCTTGACTCTTCGGTGGAGGTATGTTCTCGAAACTTCACCAAAAGCCCGAATCGAGCTACTGAACGTCTCTGTTACAGAGTCTTCCACTGGAGTTTACCTATCATCTCCGTAACGCTTTGCCAGTTACTAAATGATCCTGTAACGAAGCGCGCTGCTCTCCGTTGGATCTTCTCTATCTCTTCTACCAACCCTATCTGGTACGGATCCCATACCGGTGAGCAGTATACAAGCAGTGGGAGAACAAGTGTACTGTAACCTACTTCCTTTGTTTTCAGACTGGATTTCCTTAGGATTCCTCCAATGAATCTCACTCTGGCATCTACTTTACCGACGGTTAATTTTATATGGTCATTCCATTTTGAATCACTCCTAATACCTACTCCCAGATGGTATATGGAATTAACTGTTTCCAGTTACTGACCTGCTATATTGTAGCTAAATGATAAAGGATCTTTCTTTCTATGTATTCGCAGCACATTACACTCGTCTACATTGAGATTCAATTGCCATTCCCTGCACCATGCTTCAATTCGTTGCATATCCTCCTGCATTTAAGTACAATTTTCCATTGTTACAATCTCTCGATATACTGCAGCATCACCTGCAAAAAGCCTCAGTGAACTTCCGAAGTTATCCACAAGGTCATTTATATAAATTGTGAATAGCAATGGGCCTACGACACTCCCCTGTGGCACACCGGAAATCACTCTTACTTCGGAAGACTTCTCTCCAGTGAGAATGACATGCTGCGTTCTGTTATCTAGGAACTCCTCAATCCAATCACACAATTGGTCTGATAGTCCATATGCTCTTACTTTGTTCATTAAACGACTGTGGGGAACTGTATCGAACGCCTTGCGGAAGTCAAGAAACACGGCATCTACCTGTGAACCCGTGTCTATGGCCCTCTGAGTCTCGTGGACGAATAGCACGAGGTGAGTTTCACACGATCGTCTTTATCGAAACCCATGCTTATTCCTACAGAGTAGATTTATAGTCTCCAGAAAAGACATTATGCACGAACATAATACGTGTTCCAAAGTTCTATAACTGATCGACGTTAGAGATATAGGTCTATAGTTCTGCACTTCTGTTCGACGTCCCTTCTTGAAAACAGAGATGACCTGTACCCTTTTCCAATCTTTTGGAACGCTACGCTCTTCTAGAGATCTACGGTATCATTTTAATAACAAAATTCGCTGGTTATCGGGACTCAGTTCGAGGCGGGACTCATCTCTGAAGACAATTCTGCTCCAACCTGTGAGAATCCAGGCCGAAGGTGTGTCTGAGACGACACGAATAGCGGCGGAATACCAGTGTGGCTCTCGCCTGCCAAACGGCCCGACAACCGGGAGTGATATTGTGGGGTGTCATTTCCTTTCATGACAGGACGCCTTTGGATGGCACCCTTACATCACAGCGGTACGTCAACGGTATTCCACGCCCCGTTTTTTTGCCCTTCACGGCAAGCCATTCTGGGCTTACATATCAGTAAGATAACGGACGCCAGCACAGGACGAGAGTGTCTACTGCTTGTCTTCAAACTTGCAAAAGAATGCCTTGGCCACCAACCTGAAATGAGAATTTTGAAGCATTTTGTGCAGGGACCTCCAAGCATCTCGGGATTTTGCCGATCTAACGCGCCATTTGTACAGAATTTTTCACTATACCCGTCAGCAGGTCGTCCAACAACTCTGTAAATAGTTTAGTGTTCTATTCATCTTCAACATGTTGTATGCATCGAAAAATGGAAGTGGCTAACCATTTAGAAGTGGTTAGCTACTTACACAGCAATACGCTGCGTGCGTCCTATTGTTGACACTCGCAAATAATGCTATAGGTATAACCTTCTGAAGGTTTTTTATATGCAGCTGGTTGCTAATTATTTCGATATATAACTATATCAATCAGTGTCAAGCGGGACAACAGCTCACAGAACCACAAATGGCAAAAAAACTGTTGCATTTGAAAATTAAAAGTTGACTTCTCATGGTTGAGAGGGGGGGAGAGGGGGGGGGGGGGGGGGAATAAGGCATGGCCAATTACATCACAGACAGATGCCCCCCTTGAATATAAACATTTTTTTCATGCGATGCGATTTTTCCAGATGTTTAATTTTACACACACACACACACACATTCGTCTTTGAAGATCATAAAAATTCAATGTTTTTAAAAAACGTAATTTGTAGTCAACTGCTTTTTATGTATTTCAAAACTTCTAAGTACGTATAACTTTTGACCCATAGCCATCCCGCGCCTTCGTAGGGAGTTAAAACAACGAAAACAAAAAGAAAAGCATTTGTAGCTATAAAGGGGCCGGACCTTATCTACAATGTCAGCATGGAAACTGGGATTAGCGATCATGATGTCATTATAGCAACTATGATTATGATAGTTCATTTAGTAGTCAAGAAAGCTAGGAGACTGATTCCGGTAGATAGGGCACATTAGCAGTTGTTAGCACCTCACTTAGAGAGTGAATTGACATAACTTAGTTCCAGTAAGACAGATGTAGAGGAATTATGGCAAAGTTTAAGCTGATTGTAAATCGTGATCTGGAGAGTTATGTGCCTAATAAGTGGATAGACGATAGAAAAGATCCACCATGGTTTAACAACGAAATTCGGAAGATGCTGAGGAAGCGAAGGTTAGTAGAGATTCGTGCGTCTGTGAAAACATCTATGAGCGAAACATACAACAATCGACATCTTCACACCTTAGCAGAAGATGTACAGAGAACCCGACAAAATCCTGGTCGAGTGTAAAATCAGTAAGCGGGTCTAAGGCTTCCATTCAATCCCCTGTTGACTAGTCTGGTGTGGCAGTTGACGATAGAAAACGAAAGCCGAAGTTTTAAATTTCACTTTCAAGAAACCGTTCACACGGGAGAATCGTTAAAACATATTGTCGCTTGACCATCGGACAGACTTCCGTATGTGCGAATTGTAATAATCATCCCTGGCGTAGAGAAAAACCTGAAAGAAAGAAGGAAGATTGGGTTAAATGTCCAGTCGACATCGACGTCATCAGAGATGGAGCACAAGCACGAATTGTGACGAGGATGCAGAAGGAAATCGGCCTTGCCGTTTGATAGGAACAATCCCGGCATTTGTCTGCAGGGAAATCACGGAAAACCTAAAGCTGGATAGCCGGACGCGGATTTGAACCGTCGTCCTGCCGAAAGCGAGTCCTTTGTGATAACCATGGGGGGACCTTGCTCGATAAACAATTGAAAGATTTGGAAGTGAATAAATTACAATGTCCGGATGGAATCCCAATTCGGTTTTATAAAGAACTACGGCACTGGTCCCTTACCTAGGCTGCATTTATCGTGAGTCTCTCGTCCAGTACACAGTTCCAAGTGACTTGAAAAAAGCGCAGGTGACTCCAGTATATTAGAAGGATCCTCAAAATTACGAACTATATCCCTAAATTTGGTATGCTGCAGACTCAAAAGCATGTTCCCAGTTCGACCATATTAAACTTTTTTGAGACTGAGAGCTTATGTCCACGAATCAGCATGGTTTTAGAAACTATCGCTCGTGCGAATCTCAGCTTGCAATTTTCTCACATAATATACAGCGAACTCTTGATAAAGGGTAACTGGCAGATTCCATATTTCTGGATTTCCAGCAAGCATTTGATGCGGTGCCCCACTGCACGCTGTTAACGAAGGTACGAGGATATGGAATAAGTTCACAGATATGTGAGTGGCTCGTTCTTAAATAATAGAACCCAGTACGTTATCCTCGACGAGTGAGACAAGGGTATCGTCAGGAGTGCCCCAGAGACATGTGATAGGACCACTGTTGTTCTCTACATACGTAAATGATTTGGCGGACAGGGTGAGGAGCAATCTTCTGTTGTTTGCTGATGATACTGTGGTGTACCGTGTCGAAGTTGAGTGAATGTAGGAAGATACAAAACGACTTAAACCAAATTTCTAGTTGGTGTGATGAATGGCAGCTAGCTCTAAATGTGGAAAAATGTAAGTTAATGAGGATGAATAGGAAGAACAAACCCGTAATATTCTGACAAAGCATTATTAGTGTCCTGCTCGACACAATGAAATCGTTTAAATATCCAGGCATAACGTTGCAAAGTGATATGAAATGGAACGAGTGTGTGAGAACTGAGATGGGGAAGGCGAATGCTCGACTTCCGTTTATTGGGAGAATTTTAGGAAGGAGTGGTTCACTTGTAAGGGAGACCCTCTGTGGACGCTGCTGTGGCCTATTTTTGAGAACTGCTCGAGTGTTTGGAATCCGTACCAGATCGGACTGAAGGAAGGCGTCAAAGCAATTCAGAGCAGCGTACTAGATTTTTTACCGGTAGGTTCGAGCAACACGTAAGTGTTACGGAGACGCTTCGGGAACTAAAAGGGAATCCCTGGAACAAAGGCAACATTCTTTCCGAGTAACACTATTGAGAAAATTTAGAGAACCGGAATTTGAGGCTGATTGCCAAACGATTCTACTGACGGCGACATACATTGCGCGTAAAGACCACGAAGATACGATACGAGATATTAGAGCTCATACGGAAGCATGTAACGGTCGCTTTCCCTCGCTCCATTTTCGAGTGCAACAGGAAAGCAAATGACTACTAGTGATACAGCGTACCCACAGCCATACATCGTGCAGTGACTTGCTGAGTATCCATGTAGATGAGACTGGTGACGGAGGTTTGAAAGCGCGTGATTTTACACAGATCTGATGTGACAAGTAAATCGTGAGTGTTTTATGCAAGAATATCGTTGGAAGAAACGTCGATGTCATTAGGGAACTAATTGTATTCTTGATCATGAGAATAAAATAAGGGCACCTGCGGATCCATTAATATACCATGAACTAAACAGCGGCTTGAGGCGAAGATACGAGTACTTGTAGGTGTAACAAACATGGCGAACTCGAAACCCTTAACCGGCACTTTGTTCCACGATTAACTCACTGATGGAATACAAGGCTGCCACCGATTAACAGAAACTATTGCACACGTTGAAAGTCACAAGTGCAGATGCGATGACACTGGAGCAGAGATAACTGCGCAGAGACACGGAACTGGAAGTAAGCCCTACCACCGACTCTCGCCCGCAAGTCCCACCAGGCTGCTGTTCTTCTTCCATCTCTGGGAGTTCACGACCGACTGCACGGTTTACCGAGTTCTAAATGTGTTAAGACACTAGAAGCCTTCTAGCCAATCAGAAGGATGGCTTCCACGTTTCTCGCCCGCCAGCCTTCTCATTGGTTCAGCTCTCTGTGCAACTGGTAATAAAAGCACCCCATGTTCCTAACTAGAAAAACTCTGCGTAACATACACAACTGGCCGTTAAAATTGCTACACCACGGAGATGACGTGCTACAGACGCGAAATTTAACCGACAGGAAGAAGATGCTGTGATATGCAAATGATTAGCTTTCAAGAGCAGTCACACAAGGTTGGCGCCGGTGACGACACTTACAACGTGCTGACATGATGAGGACTGCGTACCATCACGTTTACGACATTGATAAAGGTCGGATTGTAGCCTATCGCGATTGCGGTTTACCGTTTGGCGACGTTGTTGCTCGCTATGGTCGAGATCCAATGACTGTTAGCAGAATATGGAGTCGGTGGGTTCAGGAGGGTAATGCGGAACGCCGTGCTGGATTCCAACGGCCTCGTATCACTAGCAGTCGAGATGACAGGCATCTGATTCGCATGGCTGTAACGGATCGTGCAGCCACGTCTCGATCCCTGAGTCAATAGATGGGTACGTTTGCAAGACAACAACCATCTGCACGAACAGTTCGACGACGTTTGCAGCAGCATGCACTATCAGCTCGTAAACCATGTCTGCGGTTACCCTTGACGCTGCATCACAGACAGGAGCGCCTGCGATGGTGTACTCAACGACGAACCTGGGTGCACTAATGGCAAAACGTCATTTTTTTGATGAATCCACGTTGCATTTACAGCATCATGATGGTCGCATCCGTCTTTGGCGACATCGTGGTGAACGCACATTGGAAGCATGTATTCGTCATCGCCATACTGGCGTATCACCCGGCATGATGGTATGGGGTGCCACTGGTTACACGTCTCGGTCTCCTCTTGTTCGCATTGACGACACTTTGAAAAGTGGACGTTACATTTCAGATGAGTTACGACCCGTGGCTCTACCCTTCATTCTATCCCTGCGAAACCCTACATTTCAGTAGGATAATGGACGACGGCATGTTGCAGGTCCTGTACGGGCCTTTCTGTATACAGAAAATGTTCGACTGCTGCCTGGGCAGCACATTCTCCAGATCTCTCACCAATTGAAAACGTCTGGTCAATGGGAGCAGAGCAACTGGTTCGTCACAATACGCCAGTCACTACTCGTGATGAATTGTGGTATCGCGTTGGAGCTGCATAGGCAGCTGTACCTGTGCACGCCACCCAAGCTCTGTTTGACTAAATGCCCAGGTATATCAAGGCCGCTATTACGGCTAGAGGTGGTTGTTCTGGGTAGTGATTTCTCACGATCTATGCACCCAAATTGCGTGAAAATGCGATCACATGTGAGTTCTAGTGTAATATATTTGTCCAATGAATCCGCTTTTATCATCTGCATTTCTTCTTAGTATAGCAATTTTAATGGCCAATAGTGTAATTTCCCGGCTAATGACCAGCAAAGATTCCATGTCGTTACAGGAGACGCTCTGAAAGTTAGTCGAGCTAAGGGATAACTCTGAAACTCCGGCAAAATGTTCACCATACAGTGACTGTTTCCTGAGTGGCGTGCTAAAGGGTGGGGCAATTAAAAGAGGCCCAGACGATTTGATACGACCGGACGCCTCGATGCGCACACCACGTGTGCGCCAGCCACGTGATCCAGACCGGTTCAAAGCGCAGTGTGGACTGTTAGTGTGAGGGGAGCTGAATAAAGAGGACGATGGTACTCACAGTGAAGCAGCGGGTGTTCGTTATGGAACTTACGTGACAACGAAGTCGTGGAAACGATGTAGTCAATTATTTGCCGAGAAGTTTGATGCTGCCAAAGTGCCAACAAAGAGTGCCCTGCGACGAAAGTGGCTTCACACAGGATTTATTTTGAACAAGTCAAAAAATATTGCGAAACGTGCCTGCACACCAGAAAATGTACCTGCTGTTAACCTGAAAATGCTTCAGAATCCTAACAAATCAACCCGACGCCTGTCGGAAGAAACCGTCATATCACGTCGATCATGCGGACAAATACTGTTAAAGCGTCGTCAGCGCCAGCACGCCAGTCGGGAACGACAGAGATGAGAAGGTTATGAGAAGAGATCAGCCAATCGCACGTTGACCGACTTCCCTCGAGGACGACAATGCGACAGCAGCGCTGTGCCTTGACGTGTGGCACCTACTTCGATATCATCTTTAACGTTCGCCACTTCGTTAGCAACCGTATTGTAGCCTCTTCATTAGCAATTTCTACGTAGCACAGTTAGAGATCAGCATCACTGAAGTTAATTGATGGACTTTTGTTAGTAGCGGTCGCTAGGACCAGAGGTTTTACTTGTGACTGTCTGTTCTTAAGATGGTTCAAATGACTCTAAGCACTATGGGACTTAATATCTGAGGCCATCAGCCCCTAACTAGCCTAAGGACATCACACACATCCATTACCCGAGGCAGGAGTGGAATCTGCGGCCGTAGCAGCAGCGCGGTTCCGGACAGAAGCGCCTAGAATCGCTCGTCCACATCGGCCGGCCTGTTCTTAAGAAGACTGATTGTTTTGTATGTCACCCTTTGCTTGCGACACATCTGTGTAACTGCACTTGTAGATGATCAAGT
Organism: Schistocerca americana; assembly: GCF_021461395.2. Taxonomy (NCBI): domain Eukaryota; kingdom Metazoa; phylum Arthropoda; class Insecta; order Orthoptera; family Acrididae; genus Schistocerca; species Schistocerca americana. Next base: position 126,679,197 of record NC_060122.1, on the reverse strand, counting down.
ATATACGACTACAAGAATTCAGAGATCAAAGTCAACTATTTGTATTTGTCTTGTTGGAATGAAACTCATTAATACGATTTTTCTGGTTGTTTGTCTAGCGAACAGAATATGCAGGATTCCTAGTCAGAACATACTCCACTTGGAGTGACAAATACATCCCTACCGAGTGTCCGTTGTTCACGTATTAAAACCAGCAGATGCTCCTCAGCGCCTCCAGTTATGTGAGTGTCTGTTCACCGCGATAACAATGAATGGCTAGCACATGGACCTGTTCTTCATGTCTGATGAAGCCTGTTTTCGCTTGAATGGTATTGTCAGCTCACAAAAACACAGATTCTGGGCAACGGAGAATCAGCTTAACTTCCAAGAAACACCACTGCATGACCAGAAGGTGGGGTTTGGTGTGCAGTGTCTGCACGCCGCATTATTGGTCCCATCTTCTTTCATTATAAGTTGACTTCGGTGCAGTACATTGCCAACATTTTGAAACCAACTGTAGCAACATTAACGGAGGAGGAAAATAGCTAACTTCAAACAGGATGGAGCAACTGCCCATACAGCCAACCGAACCGTGGAGCACATTTGCACAGTCTTCATGCCTGACAGAGTTGTTAGCAGAGGTCAGTGTGGTCGCGGCCCTAGCTGGACACACAGGTCACCTGTCGGTGTGTGGTTACGTTGTGTGGGGAGACCTCAGGTCTAAGGTGGATAGCAACAGCCTTCATAGTCTTCAAGGGCAGCAGCAGAACACTTCGGATGCGACGGCAGCAGTTCCAGCAGTCCAGCTTCGATCTGCCTTCAGCAACTTCAGGGCCTAAACTGCCAAGAAATGAATGTTGGTCACTTTCAACATCTGCTATAGTGAGGTTAGAATTTTACTTATTTTCCTCCTGTATTTTCTGGCACTCTGTTCTCCAGGCCACTTTTATTTGCCCAAATCTGTACTTCCAGAATTCGAGTAAATCTCGCCAGCCCCCAATACCAGAGGGTGCTGTCATCCCTCGTGTGACATAATCCAAGATGGCGGTCTGGAGGGGGGAAATGGCGCGAAAATGACTCAGCCTGCGCTGAGTGTGTCAGGGTAAAGAACTGCTATCATTATGGTTGGAGGTGGACCAACGCATTATTGACTTCCTTACTTTGTGAACCTCTTTCTCCAATTTCTCTATAGCTGTAATCATTTACATGTACCTAACGTCTACCGATTCTCGTCTCACTCGGAGAAAGTCATATCAACAAGGGTGAAGTAGGAACCGAATGCCTATTCAGGTTCGGAAAATCACCTGGAACGACTACAGATAGGACATTCATATTCACAGGACATGTACATCAGTGTGAATTTGAGCCACTTCAGCCCGCGGGTTCAAACTCAGAGTCGATATTGTGAGGCAACACCACCTACCGGTAAATGTGCATGTGGCTCTCGTTGTGGCCATAAACCGAAGGTAATGGATCAGTGTGACTGCAGCAGTGGTGCAGCATGCCTCGCAAAAGTATGCGTCAAATCAGTGAGTTTGAAAGAGACCGCATTATTAGCATGAGAGAATGTGATGCATCCGTCCGGTAAATTGCTGCTCGTGTTGGACGAAGTTTTTCGGCAGCGGAACTGGTGTGTGCAGAATGGTTCATGGAAGGGGCGTGGAACACGACGATATGGGTCAGGTCGCACCATCCAGGCCATCCCCCGATAAGATCGACATCTCATCGGAATAACATTGCAGGACATTTTTGCGTCCTTCTCGGCTCTGACACAACAATGAGACTAACCCATCGTACACTATCAGAGGTGACAGTCCCTCGCCGTTTATTGCAGCACACGTTACGAGTGCGTCGTCCACTTCTCCGCTTCCCTTTGACGAATGTGCAGAATCATGTTTGAGCCGTGGTAAAAATTACTGTTTTTAAGAGCGCGCCGCAGCGCGTAGTGTGAAGCAGTCGCCCTCCGTTTCTGGCGGTGGCGGCGCTGTGGCAATCGCAGCTTTGGTGTCTCCCTCTGGTGGGAAAGGGGAAAGGTTGCCTGTTCACGTGCATTTAAGGGACGCTGTGAGCTCGCCAGTGGTTCGGTCTGGGTCAGTCTCTCGTCCCCAGCTTGATAGTCCGTCTCTCGTCCGCATTTGTTAGGCAGTTAGTGTCTGTCTGTCGTTCGGAGTGCTAGTATGTTTGTCGTTCGGATCAACCTTTAAGGCCAGCAAAATGAGAGCCTTTCTACTCTGCCAGTAAGAGAACACAGCTAGTGGTCGCCCGGTCTGAGCTTAGTTCTTGCATCTGAGTCTGCGTGTTAGGCCGCCAGTCCGCTCTATTTTGCTCAGGCAATGGTCATTAGCTGTTGGATCGATCGGTTGGTCGGTCGCGCACTGGGACACAAGATGACTTGTCCGTCTTGAGCGTCGGCGCATGTGAGGTCGCCACGTGAGTCCAGTCGGCCGCGGCGTATAGCGAGGGGTAGTGAGTTCATGGTCGACACGAGAGCAACAGGAGTCAACCCACGACATCGGTCTGGCCCGTGCGAGCTGCGACGCCGTGAGACGGGAGATCGGCGCGCCTTCCTACGTCCGTTGAAGCGGCTGGCAGCGGACGGTTTGGGAGAGCGATTTGGGAGTGCTGAGCCAGGTCTTCTCGAGAAATCGCAGTTTATTAAAAGTTAAGTGATTGGTGATATGTTGTTTGATTTACTCTTGATAAATTCTACTTGTTTTCTTGGTGAGGTCACCAGCCGTTTTGCTTTGGGGTCGTCCCACCATTCTTCTACGTTTGCCCAGGCGTGGGAAAGTGGTTGTTTATAAATTGGGTGGTCCGTTTTTCCCTTGTGGAGTAGGGGTGGGTTAGAGCAACCTGCGGTTCGGGATGTTCCGTAATCTCCCTATTAGTAACTGCCTCTGTCATGTTTGTCGGATTTGGTGCGTTAACGAATTTATTATTTGGAGTATAACGGCCTAATATCTGAAATATCTTTTGATCTTTGCAAATTTTGATATTATTGCATATGATCTTGAGAGGTGGTATCTGTGTACCGTAGAGCATCTTAACTATTGTTTGGCCAACCTTGTAGAATTTTATATAAGACTGCATTTAATGGGCTTTTATTTAAACGATCACTTTAGTATATAAAGTTGCCACCCTTTCACCGTAAGACTTTTCTTAGAAGTTAAAATCAAGTTGCACCTTCGGTGAAAATGTTAATATTTTAATTGTTTGTGTTTTGTACCATTTCAATCCCTCCTATGGGGGTGTGCATAGTTTGTGTGGTTGTGTAAATTGTTAAAACTCTTAGTTTATAGTTATCTGGTGTGTTACAGATTTGCACCAGTGTAGTCTTTCAGAGGCTGTAGTGAGCGGTCGTAACTACTGCCGTGTCAAAGGGGAGTAGCAATGTTCTCTGCCGGAAAGCTCATACAGTCAAAACATGTTTCTTTCTGCCTCCGAATAAACTGTAACTTTGATATTTAGAGGGTGCTTTCTGATTATAATTTTAAATCTGTTTCTTTAAAAAAATGCTTTTAGGCAATATTGAAGTGAAGAAAATTCCCATTTGTTAAAAGGAATTTGGTTACGATTTCATCAGTTACTCCCTGGCAACTACTTCCATACTTACATAGTGTGATTAAATATGATAATGTTTTTGATGAATCGCTAGTAAATAAAATAAATTCTTAACAATATTATTTGAAAATGAATCACGGTTCAATGCTAGATGGCAATGGTATATGGAACTATGTCACTGGTGACAGGAATGGCATCCGATGGTGTTTTCGGGCTAATTCAGGTTGTGTTTGTTTGAAAATGATTGCCGTATTTTGGTTCACCACAGACTGGGGTAGCGGCATCACAGTGACTGCATTCGTGCAAGACATACAGTTCCAACACAAGGAATTATGGGGTGCGGTGCTACTGGATACAACCACAATTCACAGCTGGTGCGTGTCCAAGGCACTGTGACCAGTGTGACCTACGTGAATGACGTTCTGCGATCCGTAGTCAAACCTTTCCTGCACAACACCCCAGACGCCATTTTTCAGCAAGACAATGCACGACCACATCTTCCTGCACGAACACATGCCTTCTTGGTGTCACAGGATGTCAGTCTTTTGCCCTGGCCCGCCAGATCAGCAAACTAGTTGGCAATAAAAAGGTGTGGCATATGGTGAAACGACAGTTGCAGCATTGTGACCCAATGCCAACCGCCACAGATGAACTTTGGAACCAGATGAATGCAGCATGGATGGTTATACTACAGGACGCAATTCGCGCCTTATATGCGTTGATGCCACCACACATGGAACAAGTTATCAGGGCCCATACCGGACCCTGCGCCTACTAGGCAACAGGACACATGCTGAACCGAGATGACTGAGAAGCTAATCTTTTCTGTAGAACACACTAATGTACATGTCCTGTGAATACGAACGTCCTATCTCTAGTCGTTCAAGATGTTATGTATTTTTAATTTTTTTTAACATGAGTATATGAATCTCGAGACATGGCATCACACTTTCGGAAAAATGTTATCTACACAATCCCAATGATAGCAAGCACACATAAATGTGGCAAGAATGTTGCAATCAGATTTATAGTTCATGCATTCAATTTCCTGGCGAGAATGATACAGAGAAGAATTGAAGAGAAAGCTGAGGATCTATTAGATAATCAGTTGAGGTTTAAGGAAGATAAAGGCATCGGAGAAGCACGTTTCACCTTGTGCTTGAGAATGAAGACAAGACAGAAAATATCAAAGCACCTAATGGTTCAAATGGCTCTGAGCACTAGGGACTTAACATCTGAGGTCATCAGTCCCCTAGAACTTAGAACTACTCAAACCTAACTAACCTAAGGGAATCACAAACATCCATGCCCGAGGCAGGATTCGAACCTGCGACCGTAGCGGTCGCGCGGTTTCAGACTGAAGTGCCTAGAACCGCTCGGCCACTCCGGTCGGCCAAGGCACCTATATAAGATTTGTCGACTTAGGAAAAAACGTTCGCCAGAGTAAAAACGGTGTAAGTTTTTCAAAATTCTGAGGGAAGTTGGTGTAAGGTACAGGTAAATGCGAGTAGTACACAATACGCACAAGAACCAAGAGGGAACAACGAGACTGGAAGACAGAGAGAATTGCTTGGATTAAAATGGAGTAAGACAGAAATGCAGGTGTTCTCCCCTACAGAAAAGAAGCAATGACGCAAGTAAAAGAAAGGCTCAGATTCAAGTTGATAAGATTCGCTGGTGACTTTGCTAGCTGGCCGGTGTGGCCGTGCGGTTCTAGGCGCTTCAGTCTGGAACCGCGTGACCGCTACGGTCGCAGGTTCGAATCCTGCCTCGGGCATGGATGTGTGTGATGTCCTTAGGTCAGTTAGGTTTAAGTAGTTCTAAGTTCTTGGGGACTGATGACCACAGATGTTAAGTCCCATAGTGCTCAGAGCCATTTGAACCATTTTTGACTTTGCTATCCTGAACGAAAATGAGGAACATTTCCGGAAACGGTGTGCAGCAGAGCGCTGTCTCTGTACGGAACAGGTAGCCAGGAATGTGAGAGCCTGGACCGCTCTTTAAATAATACTAGCCATTGCACTGTTCTGGAGGACGAATGTTCATCAGAGACAAGGATATCGCCAGTAGGCCCCAGGGAAGTGCGATGGGGCTGATCTTGTCCTCCGCATAGGTAACTATCTGATGGATTTGGTGAGCAGCAATCTGTCACTGTGTGCTGATGGTACAGTAGTGCATGGAAAGGAGTCGTATTTGAGTGATTGTAGGAGGATACAAGACGACGTGCATCGAATTTCTGTTCAGTGAGGTAAATAATAGCTTGCTCTAATTGTGAAGATAATGTTATCTTGTGCAAGTGAACGGGAAAATAATTTTATAAATATCGAATACAGTATTAGTGGTCCGCTGCTTGATACAGAAACGTCTATAAAGTATCTGGCCGTAACGTTGCAAAGCGATATGAAATGGGAAGAGCAAGTCATGAGGGTAGTCAGGAAGGCGAACTGTCGACTTCGCTTAGTTTGAAAATTCAAGGGAAGTGTAAATCATCTGTCAAGGGGACCCTGTGTTGAACATTGATGCGACCCAGTGCTGAGTTCTGTTCGATTGTTTGGGATCCCGATCGGGTGTGCTTAAATAAGGCATCCGAGCTATTCAGGAGCGTGCTGCTAGAACTGTTACCGACAGCTTCGATCAAAACGCGAGAGTTACAGAAATGATTCGTGAAGTCAAATGGGAACCCCTGGAGCGAAGACGTCGTTATTTTCGCGAAACATTGTGGAGAATGTTTAGGGAATAGGTATTTGTACTTATTTCCTGGCTACTCCACTGCCGCAAACGAACATCTCGTGTAGGAACCGCGAAGACGTGGTCACAGATATCAGGCCTCGTACGGAAGGATAGGGACAGCCGTTCTTCCCTCGCTCTGTTTGCGAGTGGATCAGGGCAGGGAATGACGAGCAGTGGTACAAGTTACCCTCAGTCATGCATCGTACGGCTTGCTAAGTTTAAAGGTGTAGACGTAGTTGTATAGGGTCTGATGAATGATCAGACTAATGACCAGAGAATACTGTATAGACTGAGAGTAAGCTGGGAAAAACAACAGAAACGAGAAATGACTGAAACGAAACTAGCGACACTGTGAGTATCAGAATTGTGGATCTCGAAGTAGACGAAATTAATAAATTTTGCTTCCTTGGAAGGGAAATATCCAACACAATCAATGGTTTGCAGTTGGAAGAAACTTAATGCGCACTTCAATACGAGAAGCTTATACCCGTAATAATTTCAACAAGCAAATCCTGCCTCAAAATCTGGCAGAAAATCCAAAGATATTATCGTCATATACCAGCGGAAATGCTCAATCAAAACGGCAGAGATAATATTACGGATAACAGCACCACCATAGCTAGGGTACGAAGCACGGATTTCCGTACGCCTTTCACGAAAGAAGACGCAGTAAGCATTGCAGTATTAGAATCAAGGACAGTTGTCAAGAGTACTAATTTGGAACGAGGTTCGGGTACACATAGGGCAGTATCAGAATGCTAACCGTTTCTAAATGTATTCACAACACTGCGTAGCATATAAGAATAATTCTACAGACAACACATCACAGACAGTTGAAATTTTCTGGTTTCAGAGTGGGGGAAGAGTGGTGCGCCATTCCTCCACAGACATTCAGAGACGTCATTGAAAATGCCCCCAGCGGAGATGAAGCCATCACAAAGACGAAAGGTCGACATACGCCATGTTACCCCTAGCAATAACAACGCAATTTCGCTAAAGAAAAAGAAATAAGAAAAACAAAATTGATGATTGTTGTTTATCTACACTGACTAGTCAGAATATTACGACCACCATTCTAACAGCCGGTATGTCCACCTTTGACAAGGACAGCAAAGACGACGCATCATGGCATGGAAGCAATAGGGCCTTGGTAGGTCGCAGGAGGGAGTTCGGGAGTTCGCACGACATCTGCACACACAGGTCACCTAATTCTCGTCTATTCCGGGCAGGGGGCGGCGAGCTCTGACGCCACATTCCATTACATGCCAGATGTTTGATTGGGTTCAGATCTGGCGAGCTGGAGGGCCAGCACATCAGCGTTCCTGGAACCACTCCACAGCACACCAGGCCTTGTGAGCTGGCGCATTATCTTGTTGAAAAATGCCGCTGTCGTCGGGTGATCGTCATGAATGGGTGCTCGTGGTCTTCACGCAAGAGTATGATACTGCTTGGACATCGTGTTGTCTTGCAGGAGCTCTACTGAACTCATAGGTGCCAAAGTGAATGTTCCACAGAGCATAATGGAGACACCGCCAGCCTGTATCCGTCCCAGAGTAGCCTGTATCCGTCCCAGAGTACAGGTGGCAAGAATCTGTGAACCTGAAAGACGACGGATTAGCGGCCTCCCATCGGCGTGATGAAGAAGGTACGGGGATTCATTAGACCATGCACCGATCTGCCACTACTGCAACGTCCAAAGCCGATTGTCTCGCATCCATTCCAGTCTTAGTTGCTGGTGTCGTGGTGTTAACATCTGCACATACCTGGATCGTCGGCTGCAGAGGCCCATCATCAGGAGTGTTCGTTGCACAGTGTGTTCAGACACACCTATACTCCACCCAGCATTAAAGTCTGATGTTAGTTCCGCCACAGTTCGCTGCCCGTTCTGTTTTTCCAGTCTCCCCATCCTCTGACGTTCGATATCTGTAATGAGGAGAGGCGGCCCAACTCCACGACGTCTGGACGTGGCTTCACCTCGATTTCACCACGTTTTCATGACACTCACCACAGCACTCCTCGAACACCTGACAAGTCGTGCTGAGCCTCTGAGCCAACATAATCAGCCCTGGGTCAAACTCAGGTACATCGTGGGCCTTCTCTATTCTACACACAGACAGCACGCTCACTGATACTACATGCGCCGTAGTGTGTCTGAGTAGCCACAATGCCTCGCCAGGTAACGCTGCTATCGCCTGGACAAAATTTATATCGACAGTAGGTCGGTGGTCATAATGTTCTGGCTGATCAGTATACTTTTTCAATAGGCGCTGATCTGTAAGTAGGGTCCAAAACATGAAAACAGCTTCTACCGCACTCTTAGCAACATCAACGCACAATCAATAACGCCTACTACCGAGGAGTGTGGCCGTAGATTATGCCCACCAGAAGAGAAATTTTATAAAATTTCAAATTTCGTTAATTGTAGTATTTCACTCACAAGGCAGTTTTTGAAGATATATAGATGGTCAAGTTAGATCCAGAACCATAAAATTTTCGATATGACATTCATTGGGAAACGTGACATCTACCACTAAAACATAAACTTGTGGGTTCAGTTTAACTACACCACTGGCCATTAAAATTGCTATACCAAGAAGAAATGCAGATGATAAACGGGTATTCATTGGACAAATATATTTTACTAGAACTGACATGTGATTACATTTTCACGCAATTTGGGTGCATAGATCCTGAGAAATCATTACCCATCACAAACACCACTGGCCGTAATAACGGCCTTGATACGCCTGGGCATTGACTCAAACAGAGCTTCGATGGCTTGTACAGGTACAGATGCCTATGCAGCTTCAACACGATACCACAGTTCATCAAGAGTAGTGACTGGCGTATTGTGACGAGCCAGTTGCTCGACCACCATTGACAAGACGTTTTCAATTGGTGAGAGATGGGGAGAATGTGCTGGCCAGGGCAGCAGTCGAACATTTTCTGTATCCAGAAAGGCCCATACAGGACCTGCAACATGCCGTAGTGCATTATCCAGCTGAAATGTAGCATTTCGCAGGGATTGAATGAAGGGTAGAGCCACGGATCGTAACACATCTGAAACGTAACGTACGCTGTTCAGAGTGCCGTCATGCGAACAAGAGGTGACCGAGACGTGTAACCAGTGGCACCCCATACCATCACGCCGGGTGATACGCCAGTACGGCGATGACGAATACACGCTTCCAATGTGCGTTCACTGCGATGTCGCCAAACATGGATGCGACCATCATGATACTGTAAACAGAACCTGGATTCATCTGAAAAATGACATTTTGCCATTTGTGCACCCAGGTTCGTCGTTGAGTTCACCATCGCAGGAGCTCCTGTCTGTGATGCAGTGTCAAGGGTAACAGCAGCCATGGTCTCCGAGCTGATAGTCCATGCTGCAAACGTCGTCGAACTGTTCGTGCAGATGGTTGTTGTCTTGCAACGTCTCCATCTGTTGACTCAGCGATCGAGATATGGCTGCACGATCCGTTACAGCCATGCGTATAAGATGCCTGTCATCTCGACTGCTAGTGATACGAGGCCGTTGGGATCCAACACGGCGTTCCGTATTACCCTCCATATTCTGTTACAGTCATTGGATCTCGGCCAACGGGAACAGCAATGTCACGATACGATAAACCGCAATCGCGATAGGCTACAATCAGACCTTTATCAAAGTCGAAAACGTGATGGTACGATTTTCTCCTCCTTACACGAGCCATCACAACAACGTTTCACCAGGCAACGCCGGTCAGCTGCTGTTTGTATATGAGAAATCGGATGGAAACTTTCCTCACGTCAGCACGTTGTAGGTATCGCCACCGGCGACAACCTTGTGTGAATGATCTGGAAAGCTAATCATTTGTATCACACCATCTTCTTGCTGTCGGTTAAATTTCGTGTCTGTAGCATGTCATGTTCGTGGTGTAGCAATTTTAGTGGCCAGTAGTGTAAGAAATTTAAACATTCGTGGAAACTGGAAGAAGAATTCATTAAAGGCAATATATATATTTTCTTTTTTCGAAAGTAAATGACTAGATTAGAATATTTTCAGCAGGTGGGAGTGAAGTGTCACCTCCCCCCGCCCCCTCCCCCCCACACCAGTACAATTTGGAGGGTTAATGCGCACTGTTATGAGTGCTGATACTTTTTGCCAGATTGTTTGCATCCGAATCACGTCGTGGGTCACTACTGTCTGAAAATTTTCACTGCCGCCTGCTCCGTCACAGTAAAGTCATTTTTAATAATTTTTTTTCATATAATTTTGACGAATGTGGCCATTCTCGGTTGTTGTCAACACTATGGACACTGTCAACACTATGCCGTAAAATCCGGGGACGGCCACGTTCACTTACATCCCAGGTGTGTTCGATCGGGTCCTGAACTGGCGAGTTGTATCACCAGCACATCAACTGGTAGTCGCCCCTGTGTTCCTCGAACCACACTGCTGGCCTCGTGACGTGGCGTATTATCTTTTTTATTGTGCAACTTTGGAAGATGTCTTACTACTTCACTTTCCTTCCTTCATAACCAAGGCCGGGTATCATTATGCTTCACAACTTGTTCATAACGACTGAAATAGTTGTTCTGTGTGTTATAACCATAGAGTAAATATCTCTGGGTCGCCCATCGTGGTCTCGCGGTAGCGTTTTCGCTTCTCGTTCACGGGGTCCCGGGTTCGATTCCCGGCGGGGTCTGGCATTTTCCATGCCTCGAGATGACTGGGTGTGGTTGTGTCTTCATCATCATCATTCATCCCCATTACGATCGGAGGAAGGCAATGGCAAACCACCTCCATTAGGACCTTGCCTAGTAAGGCGGTGCGGGTCCCCCGCATCGTTCCCCTACGCCCTGTAAAGGAGCAAGGGACTTCATTTCCATTTTTTTCCAAATATCTCTGGAGTGAGCATTGCGTTCTGCGCATGTTGTCAACATTAAACCAGGATTGTCACGTGTTTTCTGGACTTCGCTGTGCGTGTGTGCTTTCTGCAGCGTTTTAAATTTATAATATCAAGAGTTTTTGTTGAGTTTCACCGTTTGTTGATAGTGTAATAGCGATGGTGAATTACTGTTGTTGTTGCGGATGCAAAGAAACATATGTGAAAGGAAGGATAGTAACTTTTGATGGGTACATACCATGTAGCTCTAATTATAGTTATATTATTAAGAGACACTGTATATGTTTAAAAATTTCGAGACGCATTATGATTAAGGCTTGATTCTGTAGACCTAGTTTTCTACTATTTTATGACTATATGATAGATATTACGGCTCGTACAAAGGCTTACAAACAATCACTTCCTCTTGTAAATTTGCTAGTGGAACAGGAAAGGGAATGGTTAGTTGTTTCAGCAAATACTATCCTCCATGCATTTATTAGTGACTTGTCGATTATGTATTTAGATTACGCAGTCTTCTATTTATTTCATAAACTGGGAGCAAGTACGTAAAACGCGTTAAATAAATACTTCAAAGTGTCACCAGTAAGAAAAATTGTGCTTTAGGTCGCAAAAACGAGAAAATAAATACGCAGAAATAGCAGGAAAAAAGGACATATTAGCAGGGATATAATCTCTAATGAGTGGCAAATTAGGCGTTTTGCACTTGCAAAAGTACTAGCGGACTGTCAAGTCGTTTTGCAAGACTATCACTGCAAAAACGTACGTCAGGTTCTGTAATACTATAAAGTGCCGTATCATACCGAAAACTACCAAAAATCGAGTGCATCTTAACTATGACACCTATCGCAAAGAAGCAAGCTGTAATATCACTTGCCCTTTAAAGTTACGTAGCTGGTTCATACCCGGTATCAAATGGTTACTGTTAAAATGTCTGCGCAACATATATAAATAATCCACGACACGTTCGAAAAGAATCCGTATGTACTAGGAATGTAGTGACATTCTAAATATGCAGGGCGCTATACGGACAAACACACGACGTTCCGAGAACACGTGACCAGGCCGGCAATGTAGGTTGACAACACAAAATCTGTTCTGCGCATGTGAATGCTCACTCCAAAGTTGTTTACTCTATGGTTATAACCTACGTAAATCTGGTGCGGTATGCCGCCTCGGTTCTGAGAACAGAATCCTGCAATTACCTCTTCACCTGATTTATGTGTTTCTCGTCTTGGATACCTGATCCCCCGTGGCGCTACTTTGGCGACCGAGGCAGCAGCATGCACTTTGATGAAAAGCAAAAGGCAACGTAGGGGCATCTTGAGGGGCAAGAAGACGGCTGTTCGCACAGGCAGCTGCCGAGACATCCGCGTTCAGCTGCAATGTGTGGGGCCAGGCCCCTGCGGCAGCTGCAGTCGTGCAGTAGAGGCTACGATCTCGGGCCAACTGGCCCCCAACGGCTCGCGCGCCTGCACAGCCGCTCCGAGGTGCAGAAGCGTCGGAGTCGAGCCGCGCCGGCCGCCCAGAGCTATAGCTTTGTAATTGCTCGGGGAATTGAGTTGGCTCGGAGTTAGCGCGCCGGCCCCGTCAGTAGGTGCAACCTTACTGGCCGCGGCGGAGGGGTATGGGCTTGTTGGAGTGAGGAGTGGGGATGGCGGCAGGGGGGGGGGGGGGGAGCAGCGCGTGCAGTCGGCTCGGCGGAGCGTGACGGAAGAGACGGTGACCTCAAGAAGGGCAGACCTGCTCGGTCTGAGATTGTAATGCACGTGCCACCTCTCCACACATGTGGCGAACTACGAGGCCACGCCTATGAAAATGGAAAAACTGGTAGAAGCAGACCACGGGGAAGATCAGTTTGGATTTCGCAGAAATGTTGTAAGCATTTGAAGACTTAGAGAAAGCTTTTGCCAATGTTGACATGGATACTCTCTTTCAAATTGTCAAGGTGGCAGGGGTCAAAGGCTATTTACAATTTGTACAGAAACCAGGTGGCAGCTATAAGAGTCGAGGGGCATGAAGGGAAAGCAGTGGTTGAGTAGTGAGTGAGACAGGGCTGTAGCTTATCCCGGACGTTATTCAGTCTATGTATTGAGCAAGCAGTCCTCTTGATGTTCGGGTGTTCGGCTACTTGGAGAAAATTTGCAGCCGTTTTTGTATGCCATGATTCCAAACAATTATGGAATTTTTAAGGATGACACAGCACCATGTTACTGTGTCACATTTCTTCGAAATTTCTTTGAAGAACGTATTGGTCAATTAAAGCGAATGGTTGCCCCCCCCCCCCCTCTCAGACCGCTGAACATGAATCGTATCGAACTTAAATGAGACATAATCGAGAGGTCAGTTTGTGCACAAAATCGTGCACAGTGATGGACGGCTTAACGGGAAGCGCGGCTCAGAATTTCAGCAGTAAAATTCCAACAATTTGTTGAATTCATGCCACATCGAGTTGCTGCGCTATGTCCAGCAAAAGGGGGTTCGATACGATATTAGGACGTATCCCATGCCTTTTGTCACCTCAGTGTACTGAAATAGAATATACGACGGTGAGTCGAATGAAAACCTTAAATATTTTTTTTAAATATTATTTATTGTGCAGAAGTGTTACAAAGCTGTATCAATTTTCAACATAATCTCCCCCACGCTCAATGCAAGTCCTTAAGCGCTTACAAAGTGCATAAATTCCTTCAGAAAAAAAATTCGTTTGGTAGTCCGCGCAACCACTCATGCACCGCATGGCGTACCTCTTCATCAGAACGGAGCTTCTTTCCTCCCATTGCGTCTTTGAGTGATTCAGACATACAGAAATCACTTGGGGCAAGGTCTGGTGAATATGGTGGATGAGGAACACTCTCAAAATGCATGTCTGTGATTGTTGCAACTGTTGTACGGGCAGTGTGGGGCCTTGCATTGTCATGTTGCAAAAGGACCCCTGGTGACAGCAATCCACGTCGCTTTGATTTGATTGCAGGCTACAGATGATTTTTTAGAAGAACTGCGTATGATGCCCAGGTGACAGTGGTTAGTATTGCTCCAAAATGACGCCTTTTTCGCCCCAAAAGAGAGTCAGCATAACCTTCCCTGACGATGGTTCTGTTCGAAACTTCATTGGTCTGGTGATGAGGAATGTCGCCATTCTTCGCTCGCTCTCTTCGTTTCCGGTTGGTGGAAGTGAACCCAGGTTTCGTCCCCAGTAACGATTCTTGCAAGGAAGCCGTCAACTTCTCGTTAAAAGCGCCGAAGAAGTTCTTCACAAGCATCAACACGTCTTTCTCTCATTTCAGGAGTCAGCTGCCGTGGCACCCATCTTGAAGACACTTTGTGAAACTGGAGCACATCATGCACAATGTGGTGTGCTGACCCATGACTAATCTGTAAACATGCTGCATTGTCATGCAGTGTCACTCGGCGGTTTTCCTTCACTATGGCTTCAACTGCTGCAATGTTCTGTGGAGTCACAACTCGTTGTGCCTGACCTGGACGAGGAGCATCTTCCACTGAAGTCACACCATATGCGAACTTCCTACTCCGTTCGTAGACTTGCTGCTGTGACAAACATGCATCACCGTACTGAACCTTCATTCGTCGATGAATTTCAATAGGTGTCCCACCTTCACTACGCAAAACCCGAATAACAAAACGCTGTTCTTCTCTGGTGCATGTTGCAAGTGGGGCGGCCATCTTTATACTGATACTGCGACGGTATGCGTGCATCTGCACTATTCTGCCACCTACAGGCCATTCTGCGCGCTGTTTTTAGCACGCTTACCAACTTACAGGACAATGGCGAGAAATTTCGATTTGTTGTTACAAAATTAAGGTTTTCATTTGACTCACCCTCAGTGGGTGGAGATCTCTTCTGAACGGCACGTAGCAAGGCATCCCAGATATGCTCGGTAATGTTCATGTCTAGGGAGTTGTGGCGAGCGGAAGTGTTCAAACTCAGAAGAGTGTTCCTGGAGCCACTCTGTAAAAATTCTGGACGTGTCGGGTGTTGCGTTGTCCTGCCCGAATTTCGCGTCCGTCGGAATGGACAATGGACATGAATGAATGCAGGTGATCAGACAGTATGCTTACGTACGTTTCACCTGTCAGAGTCGTATTTAGACGTATCAGGTGTCCGATATCTCTCCAACTGCACACGCTCCACGCCATTGCAGAGCCACCACCAGCTTGAACATTATATGAAGATAGTAACTGTTCTCGAAAGAAAAGATACCATTGGTGACCGTGCAGCTTCTCTTGAATAAATGATAATTAATTGAAACCCTCAGCTGCCGACAGATGTTGGTGACATATCTTGATGGCGACAGCTGAAAATGTGTGCCCCGATCGGGACTCGAACCCGAGATATCCTGCTTACATGGCAGACGCTCTATCCATCTGAGCCACATGGATGGGCAAAGTATCTGTTAGGAACGATACGCATGTAGATTTTTGACAGTTGGGAATGTGGATCTCACGGGAAGTGTGCAAGGGATAAGTCGCTGTAGCCGCGATATCCATCTGTGTCCTCGGTGGCTCAGATGGATAAAGCGTCTGTCATGCAAGCAGGAGATCCCGGGTTCGAGTCCCGGTCGGGGCACACGTTTTCAGCTGCTGCCATCAAGGTATGTCAACAACACCTGTTGGGAGCTGAGGGTTTCAATTACTTATCATTTAGCTTGAACATTCCCCTGCTGACATTGAAACGTCCCCTTTGAACAATTATACAAGATTGTGCTTAAACTGACATACAATATTTTTAGCGCAACGCAATCTGACTTTCAAAAATCCCTGCAAAAGAATGGCCCTGAGTAACATTAACCTATGCATTTCACAAATCGCTTACCTCATTAAAATCTTGGTTACTCGAACTACTGCAATACAGCGAGTGCCACTACTGCCAGCTAAATAAAGGATTCAAACTACGGAAGGCACTAACTACTGATAGGGATAGTTAGCAAATGAAAGATATTAATAGAGAACTAACAATGTATTTACCTTAGTATCATCAAAAGTCATAATATATATAGCAGTTCATGACAAATTACAAAACTCCGCCATCTCTCTCCCCACATCCACCACTGCTGGCGGCTCACCTCCAACTGCGCAACGCTACGTGCTGTTCACATCCAGCTGCCCAACACTACAATGGCGAGTATTACAACAATGCAAAGCAGCCACAGACTGCACACAGCACAGCCAGTGATTTTCATACAGAGGTGGCGTTACCAATAAAAAAACCTAAACAGCCTACTTACAACATGGAAGGTCATGGATTTAAAAGTTTGTCGCCATACACGTAGACGTCCGTCCGCTCGATTCAATTTGAAACGAGACACTTCTGACCAGTTAACATGATTCCAGTCATCAACAGTCCAATGCCGGTGTTGATGGGCCCAGGCGAAGTGTAAAAGCCGGCTGGATTGGCTTTGCAGTTCTAGGCGCTACAGTCTGGAACCGCGCGACCGCTACTGTCGCAGGTTCGAATCCTGCCTCGGGCATGGATGTGTGTGATGTCCTTAGGTTAGTTAGGTTTAAGTAGTTCTAAATTCTAGGGGACTGATGACCTCAGAAATTAAGTGCCATAGTGCTCAGAGCCATTTGAACCATTTGATGTGTAAAACTTTGTGTCGTGCAGTCATCAAGAGTACACGAGTGGGCCTTCATATCGATGATGTCTCGTTGAATGTTTCAAACGCTGACATTTGTTGATGGCCCAGCATTGAAGTCTGCATCAATATGCAGAAGGATAGCACTTCCGTCACGTTGAACGATTCTCTTCAGTCGTCGTTGGTCCCGTTCTTGCAGGATCTTTTTTCGCATGTTGGCGATTTGATGTTTTACCGGATCTCTGATATTCACGGTACACGCGTCAAATTGCCGTACGGGAAAATCCCCTCTTCACCTCTATGTCGGTGATACTGTGTCCCATCGCTCGTGCGCTGACTATAACACCACGTTCAAACTCACTGAAATCTTGATAACCTGGCATTGTAGCAGCAGTAGCCGATGTAACAACTACATTAGACATTTGTTGTCTTATATAGGCATTGACGACCGCAGCACCGTATTCTACCTGCTTGCATACCTTTGTATTTGAGTGCGCATGCCTATACCAGTTTCTTTGGCGCTTCAGTGTGTAATATGTTAGGAATCCCGTACAGTATGTATATGAGCCATATTACACAAATCATTGAAGCTCTAGTACTAGTAGTGCTTTAAAACAAGCGCGTTCTGTTAGTCGTGTTGGGATGATAATTCTTACCAAATCCTTCCAGTGACAAAATAGTTTATTTTTGTGTTCTGGGCGTTTACGGTACGACTCTGTCTTCCTCATACTGTCCACCTCAGTAACATCGTCGCTAACCTCAGTTCTAGTTCCGGAATATTCTTATTTCTCGTACAAAACTGTAGCGTATTGCCCAACTGCCAATTTATCTTTCAACATTGTGAGGTGCTGCACCTGACGTCATACATCAGACAAAGTTTCAGAACTAGCACCAGAGTTTAATACCACTTCATCTGCATTTTGAAGTTATCTTAATCGGATATCACGCAGATTATAACTTATACTGATATAAAGCAAAACAGGCGTATTTTTAGTTTAACTGACGTGAATCCTCCTGGCACAGGGTATCGTACTGATAGAGTGACGTCTCACTACAGGGTCTGTCGAAACCTGCAGAATGACATCACCCATGCTGGTGGTGAGGGTGGTTTTGTCCCAAATACTGACGTAAGGGTTAAATCTTGCCTGAAAAGGGGGGGGGGGGGGGTGCGTATTACGTCATGGACCTCAAATTACGAAAAGTTATTCGGGGGGAGAATGTTTGTCATCTACATTGAGTCTAGTGGTGCCAACAAAGTATCACTTCATGGAACTCACAATCTTCTAGTTTGTTATTCACACACTGTATTTGCATACTGCCTTGTTTAGTCCATGCTAATGACGTAATTTCAGCAAGAAAAATATTTAAAACTTTTCCCAGCCAGTGGGCGAAAGTTACCAGCTAAAGACGAAAGTGACCTCAGATTACGGTACTAAAAATAATTCAGCTGCAACTGTATCAAGAGACTGTCAGGTTGCAACATGTCTCATCAATAATTCCACCAGTGCACACTGGAATATATAACCAAAATTTAAATGGTGTAAAGTAGTAATTCTCTCATTACTAACAGACGATTTACCACATTAAACGTTTGACACAAAAAAATGTAAAACCTTTATGTTAGAGTTCACAAAACAGTAATTATGTTGCTTTAATTAGTTTTGGGTTATGCATCAGCAGACTAATGAAACGTAAAATCAAACGAACATATCCTGAGTGATAAATTCTTTGGTTTTAATTTTTTTAGGGGCCTGTAAACGAGGAAAGGTATAGAAACGGTACGAAATTATGTTTACAGTAGAAAATATACTTGCTCTCAGAGAATGGACGAGAAGAAGACCTGTGTTTTTACACATCTTATTGATGTTTGTACTACACAACTCCCAGCGTTGACGTTGATTACGCCACAGCTGCGTACCCAGCCGACATGTCCCATTTAACGTCATCCCAACTGGTTCATACAAAATCATATTCCTACAGTTAATTACTGGTTTGATGTGCAACAACGTACTGAATGTTTGCGAACATGGGTGACTATTATTTTGCTAAATGGTAGAAAAATGATAGGGGCGAAGTGGAACAAACAGTACATTTATGTTACAATGACAATGCTGCCATAGACAGTGTAAAGGAATTATTTAATTTTTTTATGAAAATATAGACACTAGTTCAACTACCAAAGATTAATGCGTAAAGCATTTGCTGAACAAAAGAAGATTTACGCTCTTCGTTTATTAGTTTTAGAATAAGTTACCTTTCGCTGTTATCCTGTTCTAGTTTTAAGACGTGTTGTGCTCCCTGCCGCCGTTGGATAAGCAGCTGCCAGCAGCAAGTCGTATACTCCTAGCTCACTTATTTGTTACATAGTTTAATTCTTAATTTCTTTGAGTGTTTTTGTTACTTGCATTGTTTAATTCATAAATTTCGCGCGTATTATAGTATTTGAGAGTTGTAGCAATGCGTTTTAGTACCTGAACGGAAGGCCTCTCCAGTTTGTCTGACGAACTGGTTTCATGCTCTGTCTCAGGCTGACACTGATCTTCGGCCGGACATGGCTGCTTGTCCTGTTCCAGAGGTTGCCCCTCAGTCTGCAAGATCCGGGCGGTCGCAGAGGGTGGGCTTACTGATAGTTGTGTAAGTAGGCTGTTTAAGTTTTTTTATTGGTAACGCCACCTCTGTATGAAAATCACTGGCTGTGCTGTGTGCAGTCTGTGGCTAGTTTTGCATTGTTGTCTGCCATTGTAGTGTTGGGCAGCGGCAGCTGGATGTGAACAGCGCGTAGCGTTGTGCAGTTGGAGGTGAGCCGCCAGCAGTGGTGGATGTGGGGAGAGACATGGCGGAGTTTTGAAATTTGTCATGAACTGCTATATTTATATATGATGATATCAAGGTAAATACATTGTTTGTTCTCTATTAATATCTTTCATTTGCTAACTATCCCTATCAGTAGTTAGTGCCTTCAGTAGTTTGAATCTTTTATTTAGCTGGCAGTAGTGGCGCTCGCTGTATTGCAGTAGCTTGAGTAGCGAAGATTTTTGTGAGGTAAGTGATTTGTGAAACGTATAGGTTAATGTTAGTCAGGGCCATTCTTTCGTAGGGATTTTTTGAAAGTCAGATTGCGTTGCGCTAAAAATATTGTGTGTCAGGTTAAGCACAGTCTTGTATAATTGTTCAAAGGGAAAGTTTCATATGTCGACCCTTAGCCGAGGATACCTCACTGAAATCTTCTGATTTTTTTCTTGTAGTTGGTGTAATTAGTGTAGATTTTGTTTATTGCTATTGCGTAATTGTAGAGAGAATCTGCTTGGTAGTTGTGGTTTTTCATTGTTGCACAGTAAAACAGTTGTGGCATGCATGTAGATTTGCACCAAGTATTTCGCAGCTGCAATTAACTAGATATTATTTTCAGTTCTATGTTAATGTGTTCTCTTATTTTTGCTCTTAAAATTGTGCTTTTCTGTGTTGTCGTGTGAAATACTGTGACAATAATGGCGTGTGAAAAACGTAATACTAGGCTCCAAAGTAAACTGAGAAATGACAGTGAAAATGAAAGCAGTGTGTTAGCGCCACCGAGTAATGAATTAACTGATGTTCAAAGTAGTAATTTGGTAATTGTACATAGGGAAATGGAGCGGGCTGCAAACAGTGGTGTAGACAGTGAAACAATTAGTGAACAGGGAAGCATTATCGATCGATAGATCGGCAACAGCTCGCCTCAGGAATCCGAAATGACAGGACACAATTTTGCGAATACTGTAGATTCAGGTTTTGCGTCCTCACCGTTTTCTCAAATGAGTCAAGACACATTTTCCGCTTGTCAAAATGTGAATGTTGCCGGTGCAAATTCACTGCCGAAAAGCACTGAGGAACATGTTTCAGACACCAGTGCATTGTTATTACAATTAATGCAACAAATGGGACAAAAGCTTGAAAAGTTAGACACAATGGAACAAAATCAGAGACAAACACAGCAAAAGTTGGACACAGTGGAACAAAATCTTCAAAAGTTAGACACAATGGAACAACACCAGAGACAAACACAGCAACAGTTAGACGCAATGGAACAAAATCTTCACACCACGCTTGAACAAACACGTGAAGATTTAACTACTGAGTTACATAACATTGAATCGAAATGTCAAAAAGTCTGTAATGACGTAAAAACACAAATTTGTGAGCAGTTTCAACCCATTTTTTCGCGGCATGAAAATGTATTACAGAATCACGAAGCAGCCATAAAAGAACTGGAACCATTGTTCATGAAAATCACGACACCTTGCAAGCTAAAATTGACTCAGTTGCATCTACCGATTCGGTTACGCAACTTGCAAAAACTCAGGAAAACTTAAAGGACACAGTAGATTCGATCTCAACACAAATGGACAATCTGAAACTTGGTTCAGAAAAACACACTGAGGAAATGTGTTCACTATCGGAGAAAGTAGCTGAACTTTCGGATCAGGTCACTAACTTATCAACAAAGGTAGATGATGATCTGAATGACACAAGACCCGTAGCCTTCACTGACACAGAAGAGTATGAACAAATAAGAAAATTCAAACAAAATCAAAATCAAATCAATACACAGTACAAAAGAGAAATCCGGGAAGTACAAGATCAGTTGACGCAGGTGATACAAGAATTACATATTTCAGAGGACACTCGCACTCCAACACGGGAAGAGGAACTTAGAAATACGGAAAAGCCACAAAATAATAACACAGGGCATTTCGGTAATTATGAAAGGAATTGGCAAGGTGGACCGAATTTTGAGATGGAACCGCCGACACGACGTAACAATGACTGATATGCTACTCGCCGACACGATGACTTTGACTATAAGCTGTTCATTACTACACGTAAATTCAAAACATTTAAGAATTCTGCCAACGACATTCATCCACAAGTGTGGCTCCATCAATTCTCTCATTGTTTTC
Organism: Schistocerca americana; assembly: GCF_021461395.2. NCBI lineage: Eukaryota > Metazoa > Arthropoda > Insecta > Orthoptera > Acrididae > Schistocerca > Schistocerca americana. The sequence continues at coordinate 126,657,501 of NC_060122.1, read as the reverse complement.
CTCTCAACTGGTCATTAGAGCACAGATTAGAATTTATGTGTGGCTACTTTGAGAATGAACCAGCTGTAAGAATGTGATCGGTCATTCACGATTGCCACAGTGAAGGAGAGTTTTACCATGCCTTCCTCTCAGCATATTGGTCTCAAGCCACACAAGACCGAGTAAAACATAGCATCATAATGATGAAACGTTTCGAACAATCTGAATTTTCCAGTCTTATGAAATATTTTGAAGACATGTTGCATAAGAATCAGTATCTTTCAAACCCATACAGCCCCTCAGAACTCATCCGCATTTGCTTAATCAAACTGCCTGAACATTTACGACATATTATTTTGGCAGGACTTTGCAAAGACGACATTGAAGCATTTCAGGGACTCTTACAAGAATTAGAAATTGACACTGACAATCGCGGAACGCGAAACCAGGAACACAACAATTACAGGTCACATCCGTCGCAATTCCGTGATGAAAGAAGTAATAACTTGACACGACAAGGCTATTCTCACAACACAAATCGTGACCAAAACAGACACCACCTGTATGACAACCGTTGGCAGAGTAGTAATAACTACAGGGAAAGATCACCTCTCCGTGGTAATGACTATCACAGAGACAATAAGAGAAACAGACAATATGGGAACCAAATTAAATATTATCAAGGGAGACAGAATAACTTTAGACGCAACGTACCAGCGCGCAGTTACGATTCAGGGAGAAATTCTCCACCATGTGACCGACAAGAAAGAAGCTATGGAATCTACCGACATGACGACAGACGATATGATCGTAACGACAGACCTGAATTTCATCAAACTGGCGGGATTCTAACAGAGCTGGGCCCTCTCGGCAAGGCGAATTTGTAGAAGTTAGGTCTCCAAATCCCAATAACAACGTGCGCCAACAAAGAGACAGACAATAACTCGCGCCGCAGGCACGCACGTGCGCCGGCTGGCTCAGAGAAAAATGCCATAGACGCTAACCGTAAGAAAAATTCCAGTATTATTTAACGACGTATACCACATGATAATTGTGTTGACGTTGAAACTCTGTGTACTATGAAGAGTAAAGGATAGCACCACACTTCACATGTAAAACCGTTTATTTAAAGATAATCTGTTTTTTAACTTAGTCTTTGCTATAAACCTTTTCACTTTACATTACTAGTATGCTTGTCAGACTTAGAATCTGTTAACATGCAACAATGTTTGAAGTTAAATATCCAGTCAAGAACCAAGAGAACTTATTGAAACAGAAATTACGAATGCATTGTTATAGTGAACAGACGTCACAGTGTTAATGTGTGTGTACATTCTTACTTGTTAGTTGCACGATTACGTAACGACTATAAGACTTACATACTTAGAACATATACTGGTACTCCTAATGAGATTTTAATGCAACATTTTGGTTTACTTGAAAATACATTCTGGGTTTAAAGTACTTTCTGTGAGATACCAGATGACAGAGTGATTAGTTTATGTGACAGATACACGATTTTATCACGACGCTACTAATGAGTGACAATTTACAATGTTGCTTTTGCAGTGTTTCTGTTTTATTTCAGCACAGTTTTTCTGTATTATTCTGGAAAGTAAAACATGTTTTAGTAGTAACTTTTGTGGTATAGCTACAATGAGACAGCCTTTTTCGTAGTACAAAAATACGGTACATTATCGTACTTTCTTGATCACGGTTAAGGTACGTAATAACTACGGTACCCATACGCAAAGCATTTCACTTTCGTTTATGATGAGGTAAGTATATTGATTTCAGCAGAACTTTTCTTACAGAGGACGATAACTACGACACTTCCACAGAATTATCTTACAGCAAGACGCACATTTAGCGCTACAGGACACGCATTTGAGAGATTAATTTTGTACATAAGCCATTTATTTTTCAAGATTTTTGAATTACAAAGAAAGTTTTCCATGATACATTTCATTCCATTGCTGTAATCTGTAACACCTGAGGGTATAATTACATTAATCCTCAGGGGGGTACGTGCTTACTTTGTGTACCATGTGTTTGGCAAGCACAAGGAACCCTAGCTAATATGGTATTTGCTTATACAACTTTACACATCGGTACCATATTTCTCTGAAACATAAATTACACAGCTATCTGATAATTTAACTGAGTGATAAACATTTTTTTTACTACATCAGTGACACATGTTTACGCAATTACACAGTTGGGTAACTTCACACTTATGAAATTGTATTTGTCTGTACTTTGTGAACTGCTCATTTTTTCCGGAACCATTGTGATACTACGAGAGCTTTGAATGATGTATTTGGTATGAGATCATGATTTTTAAAGTACATTTGAGGTAGATGACACTTTTGAAATGAGCAGAGAATTTTTTTGTAGGTTTAAAATATTCAGAAAGCTACGACGATTTTGAGATGTGATTGATCTGTTATGATGTTACTATTATGACAACAATGTGTATTATGCTGTTGAGGTATGTTTATGATCAATAAGCTGATGCTATATGAGTTATTTGAGTATGCTATGTATCTGTTATCATGAAATATTGAAGAAGTGTCGACGAATAAGGTAAGGAATAATGAGTAGTGGTGACTCTGGTTTGTGAAAAAGGTTGTTGGAAACCAAGAATCGTACTTTAAGAGTTATGAAATGTGTGTATATGCGTGAATGTATCACAATGCTGGTGAAAATTTTTTGGACGCTGTTAGATTTACAGGATTCTGTTTCTACACATTTGTAACGCAAATTTTCGACCTGTGAAATTTTTATATGAGACTGTCACTGTAGCGGAAACTGCCGTCGTAAATATTTCCGTAAGAAAGTTAAGTGACCACCTGCACGTGCGTCGTCGGCACACCGCTGTGTCAGACACCTGGAGAACAAGCCATTAGGGTGTGCCTTTCCGGAAGCACAGGTAGAAAAAAAAAGGGGGGGAGGCCATTATCTTCGCTATTGACATTTCCTTGTTGAAAGCATACTGTGGAACTCGTAATTTATGATATTTACTGAAATGCCTAATGAAATGACGAGAAATATTTTTACATCTGCACACCTGATTACTACAAGCGTCTTTCTATGAGAGTTGAGAGAATTTCTACTAACTTATGAAATGTCACATGACTATTGAATGATATTTGTATGCTTTGGTTTGCGTAATTGCTTATTTCATTTGATACCTGTTTTCCAGCTGTGTTACAGCATTAGTTTTATAAAATAAACTTAGATGCATTTGCTAATGTGAACACTTTCTGTCAACAGATCTATTAAATGATAATTTTGTAATCCATATTCTTTAAAAAAAAGGAGCACTTGGAAAGGAAAGAACAATAAGAAGGGACTAGTAACAGTAACTGGACACATAATTTTCTTTTCAAGTACATGGTAATATTTTTTTACAATAAGTTGTTGTGGTGCACCACTTTAATTACATAGACATTAAGATGTGAATATACATTTCCCATATCTGCATTGCTGTTTTTACTGTAATATTTTTTCTGCTTGAGCTATGTCATGTTTAGGTATAAGTTGCTGCTGTTTGCCAGGCATAGTGTTATTGAATTTGACTTTACATTATTCTGTTAAGCCAGTTTTACTAATGATTTATTTTTATTGTTTGCTGCACATTGCCTTAGATTAGTTGTAATATTACAATTGCTTTGCTAATTTCTTAATGCTGCTTGCTTCACAAATCTGCGTTTTTTTCATTGCTGTTTATATTAATTGTTTTATGTGATGCTGCATTGCCTCATCCCTTAGTTTAGCATCTGAGCTCAGTAGATTTAAGTTAGCTTAAGAGAGGGTAGACTATATAAGAAACTGACTATGGACAATAGGAAAAAATTGCATTGAGAAGTTATATGAAAAAGATTTGGACCAAAATGAGTATTGTGCAGTGGAGAAAAACTATTTTGAAAGAGGATGTGAACAGAATACAGACAGCAGGCTTAGATAGTACAATTGGGAATAATGATGAACAAAGGGAGATCTCCATGCAAAATACTGCAGTAAAACAAACCCTGTCCTTTCCTTTTGTGTCATCCCCCTATATGTTTGTGTACCCTTGTGTATTTGTGTTTTTCCTGTCTTTATGTGTTTATCTGATAAGACTTATATTGTAGAATTTTTCTAATACTAAGCTACATTCACTATGATGAGGAATACTGTTATCCTCAAATATAATTTGCATTAATAATATGTTATTTACCTTGTAAATATGCTTAGACATTATTTATTCTGTTTTGTTTTAATGCTCATGTGTGAAGTTGATGTTTCAAAAGTGATTCTGATCTTTTATTTTTGTACTCATGTCATAATTTCCGTAACACTGATGTATATGTTTATTTCTATTCTTTTGTAAAGCCTGTACTACAAGTGTTATCTGTATTGTTATGTTTTTAATGATGTATTTTGTACCTTTGTAATTATATTTTCATGTTATAATATTGTAATTGACACCAGTTAATCAAATTAAGTAACTTGTAAGTTCCATTTCACTGCACACGTTTCTGTTGGTCATAGTATATGGACAATATGTGTGAAGTAGGGACTGTTAGTGTTTGCACGTGTGTTAATAATTCAGCAAGGGACTGGATAACAGCATTGCTCGTTCTAAGGACAATTTCAAAAACTTTGTGAGTGCACGAGTGGTGGTTATGGACTTGCTATATTCTCTGCAAGACTCTTCGATGGTGATTGTGCACCTGCACAGTCGCAACAGATGGCTGCTGGCCATCTCTACATGGACTACAGTGGGTCTGCACCTTCGATGGCCCACCAATACCGTAATCTCTACAAGGACTACAGTGGGTCTACATCTTTGATGGCCCACCAATACCATTATTTCTACAAGGACTGCAGTGGGTCTGCACCACTGATGGCCCACCAATACCATACTCTCTACCAGGACTACAGTGGGTCTGCTCTGTGATGACCTACCTACCAATCTTCTTCAAACTGTCGAATGACTCTGCTGTGGGTTTGCTCTGTTGTGGCCCATTACCTGTCAGCATGTCAAGAGTCAGCACTGTCTTTCAGTTGGAAGGACAACAGTACTTCTTCAAGACTGCATGGAAATCCACTACTTCCGTGTGCATTTTCTTCTACTGCTCAGACTTTGAGAAAAACACTACTATTTTACCGTGATGAATGATCAGGACTGTCTTTATGGACTGTGAGAAAATTTTAGCTTTTGACCAACATTGTATCAACAAGTGTGTGCATTTGATATCTTTGTTATTGTAATTATGAAAAATTTTATCAAATCATTATTGGCCACTGCCCAAACCAATTTGTAAAATTTTTTGTGGGGAGCATGGGGGCTATGTAAGTAGGCTGTTTAAGTTTTTTTATTGGTAACGCCACCTCTGTATGAAAATCACTGGCTGTGCTGTGTGCAGTCTGTGGCTAGTTTTGCATTGTTGTCTGCCATTGTAGTGTTGGGCAGCGGCAGCTGGATGTGAACAGCGCGTAGCGTTGTGCAGTTGGAGGTGAGCCACCAGCAGTGGTGGATGTGGGGAGAGACATGGCGGAGTTTTGAAATTTGTCATGAACTGCTATATTTATATATGATGATATCAAGGTAAATACATTGTTTGTTCTCTATTAATATCTTTCATTTGCTAACTATCCCTATCAGTAGTTAGTGCCTTCAGTAGTTTGAATCTTTTATTTAGCTGGCAGTAGTGGCGCTCGCTGTATTGCAGTAGCTTGAGTAGCGAAGAATTTTGTGAGGTAAGTGATTTGTGAAACGTATAGGTTAATGTTAGTCAGGGCCATTCTTTCGTAGGGATTTTTTGAAAGTCAGATTGCGTTGCGCTAAAAATATTGTGTGTCAGGTTAAGCAATGTCTTGTATAATTGTTCAAAGGGGAAGTTTCAGTTGGGAGCTCCAACATCAGGCGCGTAATGGGGCCCCTTAGGGATATGGCAGCAAGAGAGGGGAAGAAAACCAATGTGCACTCCGTGTGCATACCGGGGGGGAGTAGTTCCAGATGTGGAAAGGGTCCTTCCGGATGCCATGAAGGGTACAGGGTGCACCCATCTGCAGGTGGTCGCTCATGTCGGCACCAATGATGTGTGTCGCTATGGATCGGAGGAAATCCTCTCTGGCTTCCGGCGGCTATCTGATTTGGTGAAGACTGCCAGTCTCGCAAGCGGGATGAAAGCAGAGCTCAGCATCTGCAGCATCGTCGACAGGACTGATTGCGGACCTTTGTTACAGAGCCGAGTGGAGGGTCTGAAGCAGAGGCTGAGACGGTTCTGCGACCGTGTGGGCTGCAGATTCCTCGACTTGCGCCATAGGGTGATGGGGTTTCGGGTTCCGCTGGATAGGTCAGGAGTCCACTACACGCAGCAAGCGGCTACACGGGTAGCAGGGGTTGTGTGGCGTGGACTGGCAGGTTTTTTAGGTTAGATGGCCTCGGGCAAGTACAGAAAGGGCAACAGCCTCAAAGGGTGCGGGGCAAAGTCAGGACATGCGGGGACCAAGCAGCAATCGATATTGTAATTGTAAACTGTCGAAGCTGCATTGGTAAAGTACCGGAACTTCAAGCGCTGATAGAAAGCACCGAATCTGAAATCGTTATGGGTACAGAAAGCTGGCTGAAGCCAGAGATAAATTCTGCCGAAATTTTTACAAAGGCACAGACGGTGTTTAGAAAGGATAGATTGCATGCAACCGGTGGTGGCGTGTTAGTCGCTGTTAGTAGTAGTTTATCCTGTAGTGAAGTAGAAGTGGATAGTTCCTGTGAATTATTATGGGTGGAGGTTACACTCAACAACCGAGCTAGGTTAATAATTGGCTCCTTTTACTGACCACCCGACTCAGCAGCATTAGTTTCAGAACAACTGAGAGAAAATTTGGAATATATTTAACATACATTTTCTCAGCATGTCTTAGGTGGAGATTTCAATTTACCAGATATAGACTGGGACACTCAGATGTTTAGGACGGGTGGTAGGGACAGAGCATCGAGTGACATTATACTGAGTGCACTATCCGAAAATTACCTCGAGCAATTAAACAGAGAACCGTCTCGTGGAGATAACATCTTGGACCTACTGATAACAAACAGACCCGAACTTTTCGATTCTGTAAGTGCAGAACAGGGAATCAGTGATCATAAGGCCGTTGCAGCATCCCTGAATATGGAAGTTAATAGGAATATAAAAAAAGGGAGAAAGGTTTATCTGTTTAGCAAGAGTAGTAGAAGGCAGATTTCAGACTACCTAACAGATCAAAACGAAAATTTCTGTTCCGACACTGACAATGTTGAGTGTTTATGGAAAAAGTTCAAGGCAATCGTAAAATGCGTTTTAGACAGGTACGTGCCGAGTAAAACTGTAAGGGATGGGAAAAACCCACCGTGGTTCAACAACAAAGTTAGGAAACTACTGCGAAAGCAAAGAGAGCTTCACTCCAAGTTTCATCGCAGCCAAAACCTCTCAGACAAACAGAAGTTAAACGATGTCAAAGTTAGCGCAAGGAGGGCTATGCGTGAAGCGTTCAAAGAATTCGAAAGTAAAATTCCATGTACCGACTTGACAGAAAATCCTAGGAAGTTCTGGTCTTACGTTAAATCAGTAAGTGGCTCGAAACAGCATATCCAGACACTCCGGGATGATGATGGCATTGAAACAGAGGGTGACACGCGTAAGGCTGAAATACTAAACACCTTTTTCCAAAGCTGTTTCACAGAGGAAGACCGCACTGCAGTTCCTTCTATAAATCCTCGCACAAACGAAAAAATGGCTGACATCGAAATAAGTGTCCAAGGAATAGAAAAGCAACTGGAATCACTCAACAGAGGAAAGTCCACTGGACCTGACGGGATACCAATTCGACTCTACACAGAGTACGCGAAAGAACTTGCCCCCCTTCTAACAGCCGTGTACCGCAAGTCTCTAGAGGAACGGAAGGTTCCAAATGATTGGAAAAGAGCACAGGTAGTCCCAGTCTTCAAGAAGGGTCGTCGAGCAGATGCGCTGAACTATAGACCTATATCTCTGACGTCGATCTGTTGTAGAATTTTAGAACATGATTTTTGCTCGCGTATCATTTCGTTTTTGGAAACCCAGAATCTACTCTGTAGGAACCAACATGGATTCCGTAAACAGCGTTCGTGTGAGACCCAACTCGCTTTATTTATTCATGAGACCCAGAAAATATTAGATACAGGCTCCCAGGTAGATGCTATTTTCCTTGTTTCCGGAAGGCGTTTGATACAGTTCCGCACTGTCGCCTGATAAACAAAGTAAGAGCCTACGGAATATCAGACCAGCTGTGTGGCTGGATTGAAGATTTTTTAGTAAACAGAACACAGCATATTGTTCTCAATGGAGAGACGTCTACAGAAAGTAACCTCTGGAGTGCCACAGGGGAGTGTTATGGGACCATTGCTTTTCACAATATATATAAATGACCTAGTAGATGGTGTCGGAAGTTGCATGCGGCTTTTCGCGGATGATGCTGTAGTATACAGAGAAGTTGCAGCACTAGAAAATTGTAGAGAAATGCAGGAAGATCTACAGCGGGTAGGCACTTGGTGCAGGGAGTGGCAACTGACCCTTAACATAGACAAATGTAATGTATTACGAATACGTAGAAAGAAGGACCCTTTATTGTATGATTATATGATAGCGGAACAAACACTGGTAGCACGTCTGTAAAATATCTGGGAGTATGTGTACGGAACGATTTGGAATGATCATATAAAATTAATTGTTGGTAAGGCGGGTACCAGGTTGAGATTCATTGGGAGAGTCCTTAGAAAATGTAGTCTATCAACAAAGGAGGTGGCTTACAAAACACTCGTTCGTCCTATACTTGAGTATTGCTCATCAGTGTGGGATCCGTACCAGATCGGGTTGACGGAGGAGATAGAGAAGATCCAAAGGAGAGCGGCACGTTTCGTCACAGGGTTATTTGGTAACCGTGATAGCGTTACGGAGATGTTTAGCAAACTTAAGTGGCAGGCTCTGCAAGAGAGGCGGTCTGCATCGCGGTGTAGCTTGCTCGCCAGGTTTCGAGAGGGTGCGTTTCTGGATGAGGTATCGAATATATTGCTCCTCCTAGTTATACCTCCCGAGGAGATCACGAATGTAAAATTAGAGAGATTCGAGCGCGCACGGAGGCTTTCCGACAGTCGTTCTTCCAGCGAACCATACGTGACTGGAACAGAAAAGGGAGGTAATGACAGTGGCACGTAAAGTGCCCTGCGCCAGACACCGTTGGATAGCTTGCGGAGTATGAATGTAGATGTAGATGTTGTGCCATTTCTTATCGCTAAAATTGGGTTAAATAATGAAAGTGATTTTGAAGCAGAGCAATTTGGTCTTTGGTGATACCATAGGTATTCTGGAAAATTAATATTATTATTTTAATTTTATGCAGAGAATTTAGATGGAGGCGACGATCTTCACGATGACGCTGCTCAACAGTAGAGGTACGTGCATGGGTTTATCTTTTTCCTTTCGTGGCCGCTACCGTCAATTTCAATATATTTGCTGCGACATTCAGAACCTACAGTTTCTCTTTTCATTTAATTTCGAAGTCCACGCATTTACGTTCTGAGATGAATAAATTCACTTAACTGTAATTCTTTTTATCTAGGCCACGTGGGATGATTACACTCACAATGTACGTGCCTCTATCCCGTCCGTATGTTCTCATACATTTGAGTGTGTACAAGCGTAAAAGCGGAACTACATTTACTACACAGTATTAACGCTTTTTTTTTTTTTTTTTTTGACCACTCATTCGTGAATGTACGTGCCCTCTTATGTGATGTAGTCATTCGGCCGTATTCTTTAACAACATTATTTGTAATATTCAGTGACTTGGTTTCCACAATTGATCTTTGCCTGTGTCGCAACAGCGCTTCACGCGAAATATTTATTCCGCGACATGCACAATAACTTTATTTCAAAATTTCGACGACCGACTCAATAAAGATTTTTCTAACAACAACAATAGCAAAACATAATAATATAAGAGGACACGTTACGACAGTCAAATTACAATATTACAACTGAAACAACATTTTATTTTAAAGAGGAAAGAGGTACTTCATTACTTTTGCAACTGCGAGTCTAATATTATGTGATGGTCTGCTCCAAAAATTGACGCTTTGGCTTTACCTCACCTCGTTTCAGGATTCCGAGGTGGTGTGGTGACAATGGAATGCGATACAGCATTTGACGAATCTGGGTTGCAACTAATGCCCCCGGTTCCTTTATCCATCTGTTCCAGGAAACGATAAAACCATCTGTTCCAGGTAACGATGGAGACGTCTGTGCTGTCGCAGCGGTCGTCGTGAGCTTGACGTTGTGGGCTCGATTGCAGTTCGCGTGCGTGCAGGATTTGAAATACGCACCACTAACGTATTTCTGAAGTTTATTCGGCTATACATTGTCACACGCATTGTTTCTATCCAACGACTGGAGTCCATTGCACAAGCAGGAACTGTTTTACTGTGTCCTCACCTCAAAGCAGAGCTCACAGCTCATAGTTTTCTCAACATCACTAAAAAGCAGAGACCCTGCGGCAATTGTCCAAAGGCTCTAACAACAAGCGTTTGGGGGGGGGGGGGGGGGGGGGGGAGCTTTATCGACTGTTGGCTGGGGAATGTTGTCTTTGCATTTCTCGGAGATTTCGTCAATCAGGAAGTCATGCATCTACCCTTGTCCATCATCGGGACGATGGTATCTACCATCTGCCTTTAGTATTCCACACAGCTCGCAGTCTGCGTGCCGGGTTTGAAAAGCACCACAGAGGCGGTTTTCTTTGCGACGAGATCTATTTACGAAATTTCAAACTTTCTCTTCTGAATGTGAAAATATTTTGTTGACCACCTACGTAGGGAGAAATGATCATGATAGTAAAATAAGAGAAGTCAGAGCTCCAACGGAAAGATTTAGGTGTTCCTTTTTCCCACGCGCCATTCGAGAGTGGAATGGTAGAGAAGTGGAATGAAAATGGTTCGATGAACCCTCTGTCAAGCACTTAAGTGTGAATTGCAGAGTAACCATGTAGATGTACTCTCTTGCCACTAAGCTCTCTATAATTAAACTTAAATCACTTTTCTTACAAACCTTTAAGTGACCATTAAATTCCGCCAATACAGCCACGCAATTTAGACCGCGTATCGTCCGACCGTCTTCAGAGTAAGTCGCAGTACTGACAAGGTTGCAAGCGCGGTCTTGTATGCTTCATCGCGTCGGTAAACGATTTCCAGTTACAGAAGCTGGCCGACAGCAAAGAGATACGCTTACATACGCACCGCCTGTGGCGAAGGCGCACAGACGTTCCATTCGTTTATGGATGTATGTTCAATGACGATGACTCCATGCGATTTCTCTCCAGTTTAATTATCCCAAGAGCCAGATTCCTTGCTTTGTCAAAATTAAAACCATTATCTCTATTTATTAAGTTATTAGATGTTAGAATCTTCACATCACTGTAGTTCATAGAATTCCCTGTACCAATACAAGCCACAGCTGACTTGTCTGGCTGTAATAAGCTTGTATATCGTCGATGTTCCACACATCTCTCATGAACGTTGAGTGTTGTTTGACCTATGTATGACTTCTCAAAATTTCAGCGAGGTGTCTTATACATACCCACCTTACGAAGCAATAAATCGTCCTTTACAGAGCCTAGTAAAGTTGCAGTCTTAGTGGGAGGCCGGAAGATCACCTTAACACAGTGTTTCTCAAGCATATGGCCTGTCCTCGAGGAAAGAGCACCCACATATGGCTAAAAGGCACTTGATCTGAAGGAATTACTATCTTATTCCCCACCACATACCTGCATTCTAGGTTTTACATTGAATGCTACACGAATTTGTTGTGGAAAAAATCCATCCGTTTTAAAAATACTCTTGAGGTATGTGAGCTCTTCTTGCAAATTATCTTTATTGAATGCACAGTGTGCCCTATGCACTAAGGTCTTAAGGACACCTATGGTCTATGAAGATTGATGGCAGCTACTGGCGTGTAGATATAGATTTGTATGTGTAAGTTTACAGTATTCGGCATGTCCTGAAGTGCCATCAACTTTACGGCACAGCTTTAAGAGTTTACACATAAAAAAGTTCGGAGGCCTTACTTTCCAGCATTCCCTCATGGGTTTGTTGTTGTTGTGGTCTTCAGTCCAGAGACTGGTTCGATTCAGCTCTCCATGCTACTCTATCCTGTGCAACCTTCTTCATCTCCAAGTACCTACTGCGACCTACATCCTTTTGAATCTGCTTTGCGTATTCTTCTCTGGGTCTCCCTCTACGATTTTTACCCTTCATGCTGCTCTCCAATACTAAATTGGTGATCCAATGATGCCTAAGAACTTGTCCTACCAACCGATCCCTTCTCCTACTCAAGTTGTGCTATAAATTCCTGTTCTCCTCAATTCTAGTCAGTACCCCCTCATTAGTTATGTGATGTACCCATCTAATTTTCAGTATTTTTCTGTAGCACCACATTTCTAAAACTTCTATTCTCTTCTCGTCTAAACTATTTATCGTCATTGTTTCACTTCCCTACATAGCTACATTCCATACAAATACTTTCAGAACAGACTTTCTGACACTTAAATCTATACTCATGTTAACAAACTTCTCTTCTTCAGAAACTCTTTCCTTGACATTGCCAGTCTACATTTTATATCCTCTCTACTTCGACCATCAACAGTTATTTTGCTCCCCAAATAGCAATACTCATCTACAACTTTAAGTGTCATATATCCTAACCTTGTTCCCTCAGCATCGCCTGATTTAATTCGACTACATTCCATTATCCTCGTTTTGCTTTTGCTGATGTTCATCTTATATCCTCCTTTCATGACACTGTCCATTCCCTTCAACTGCTCTGCCAGCTCCTTTGCTGTCTTTGACATAATTACAATGTCATCGGCTAACCTCAAGGTTTTTGTTTCTTCTCCATGGATTTTAATTGCTACTCCAATTTTTTCTTTCTGTCGTTCCATGTAAAGATGCCCACGCCATTATAGAGCCACTTCCATCTATCACAGTGCCTTGTTGACATGTTGGGTCTATGACATTGTGTGGCCTGCGCCACACTCGAACCATACCATCAGCTCTTACCAGCTGAAATCGAGAGTCATATGAAGAGTCCAATCGATATGGTCAGGAGCACAGGAGAGGTGGTACAGGGGCGATGAGATGCTGTTACCAAAGGCACTCACATCGATCGTCTGTTTTCATAGCCCATTAACGCCAAATTGCATCACTCTGTCCTAACGGATACATTCGTCATACGTCCCACATTGCTTTCAGCGGATATTCGTTACTTCACTGTCGGCACTGACAAATCTAAGAAAACGACTCAGCTCTCGGTCGTTAAGTGAAGACCGTTGGCCATTGCATTGTCCGAGGTGAGAGGTAATGCCTGAACTGTATTTTTGGCACACTCTTGACACTGTGGATCTCGGAGTATCGAATTGCCTAACGACTTTCGAAATGACATGTCTCATCCGTCTAGCTCCAATTAACATTCCGCGTCCAATGTCTGTTAATTCCTATCGGCGGCCATTATCAAGTCGGAAACCGTTTCACACGAGTCAGCTGGGTACAAATGATAGCTCCGTCAATGTAGTGCCCTTGTACGTCTTGTGCACGTGACACTATGCCATCTGTATATGAGCGTATCGCTATCGTTTGACTTTTGTCACCTTAGTGTATAGTTACAGTATTGTAAAATGTAATTTGAAAAATAATTTGGGAGTTGATGAAATACACTACACTTGTATATTTACTGCGCCACTTCTTGAATGAAGTACAGTATTCCCTGATCTTGACTGCAAAATTTTGTATTTTTTTGTTGTTGTTCATATTCCTGAACGTCTACTCGAGTGATATTCATTGACTTTACGTCGTCCCAACAGTACATTACGACTTTTTTGTCAAGAAATGATTGCGTGGGTGAAAGTAGCCCTCAATGCAGTTAACATTGGCCCAATTTTTTATGGTACCCCAGCAACAGATGTGATATCTTTTGTTTAATATCTTCATCTTTTGGATCTGCAGCTCTTGTCCTTTCTTTCGGTGTTTGCAGTTAACTTGTAGGTTATAGGTTCTGCCTTTTTGCAAACACACTCTTTTCTTTCTTTTAGCCAAACATGTTTCAACAGCTCCCTGCCGTCATCAGTGAGTTACTGTGTAATGAAAACTGTAAAGAGTGAACATATTTCAGGCTGTAACTGATCTATCAAAGTGTAGCCTAAGGAAATTTTTTGTTCGTTTTGCTTCTTAGCGTGGTCTTACATTCTACGGTTTCGCAGGACTATCTTCACGGTGTCCTGCTCTGATTTCGTGTCATATGCAATCCAAACAATGTAAATGTGAATTTAATCGGCGAGTTAACACATATCTCGATTTAAAGAAACGTGATTTTGCAGTGTTAAAATTGCATTCCGAGGACACTGCACACATATGTTAATGTACTTTGTGTAATTCATTTCTTCATAAACGCCTTTTTACTTCGCATTTGGGAAGATAAGACAGTAGTGTTGAAACATGATTGGGTAAAAAAAAAAAAGCAAACAATATATTTGCAAAACAGGCGGAACACCCAACCTACAATTTAATATCTGCTATAATTGATGGTACAAGCTTCCGAGCCGCGCGTAGTGACCGCACGGTTAAAGGCTCCATGTCCCTGTTTGCGTGGCCCCTCCCGCCGGTGGATCGAGTCCTTCCTCGGGCATTGATGTGTGTGTTGTTCTTAGCATAAGTTAGTTTAAGTAGTGTGTAGGTCTAGGAAATGATAACCTTAGCAGTTCGGTCCGTTAGGAATTCGCACACACGTTCACACTCACAAGGTTCTGACAGTACTAGAAAAATGTATTTGAAAATTTCTCTCTACCACCAACTTTTGTTCACGTTGTTGTTATTGTTGTTGTGGTCTTCAGTCCTGAAGTTGGTTTGATGCAGCTCTCCATGCTACTCTATTCTGTGCAAGCTTCTTCATCTCCCAGTGCCTAATGCAACCTACATCTTTCTGAAACTGCTTAGTGTATTCATCTCTTGGTCTCCCTCTACGATTTTTACCCTCCACGCTGCCCTCCAGTACTAAATTGGTAATCCCTTGATGCCTCAGAACATGTCCTACCAACCGATCCCTTCTTCTACTCTAGTTGCACCGCAAATTTCTCTTCACCCCACTTCTATTCAATACCTTCTCACTAGTTAAGTGATCTACCCATCTAATCTTCAGCATTCTTCTGTAGCGCCACATTTCGAAAGCTTCTATTTTCTTCATGTGCAAACTATTTATCGCCCATGTTTCACTTCCATACATGGCTACACTCCATACAAATACTTTCAGAAACGACTTCCTGAAACTTAAATCTATACTCGGTGTTAACAAATTTCTCTTCTTCAGAAGCGCTTTCCTTGCCATTGCCAGTCTGGTCCCGGCGGAGGTTCGAGTCCTCCCTTGGGCATGGGTGTGTGTGTGTTTGTCCTTAGGATAATTTAGGTTCAGTAGTGCGTAAGCTTAGGGACTGATGACCTTAGCAGTTAAGTCCCATAAGATTTCACACACATTTGAACATTTGAACCATTGCCAGTCTACATTTTATATCCTCTCTACCTCGACCATCATCAGTTACTTTGCTCCCCAAATAGCAAAACTCCTTTACTACTTTAAGTGTCTCATTTCCTAATCTGATTCCCTCAGTATCACCCGATTTAATTTGACTACATCCATTATCCTCGTTTTGCTTTTATTGATATTCATCTTATATCCTCATTTCAAGACACTGTCCATTCCGTTCAACTGCTCTTCTAGGTCCTTTGCTGTCTCTGACAGAATCACAATGTCATCGGTGAACCTCAAAGTTTTCATTTCTTGTCCATTGATTTTAATACCTACTCCGAATTTTTCCTTTGTTTCCTTTACTGCTTGCTCAATATACAGATTGAATAACATCGGGGAGAGGCTACAACCCCGTCTCACTCCATTCCAAACCACTGCTTCCCTTTCAAGTTCCTCGAGTCTTATCACTGCCATCTGGTATCTGTACATACTGTAAATAGCCTTTCGCTCCCTGCTTTTCACCCATGCCACTTTCAGTATTTGAAAGAGAGTATTCCATTCAACATTGTCAAAAGCTTTCTTTAAGTCTAATGCTAGAAATGCAGGTTTGCTTCCCTTAATCGATTTTCTAAGGTAAGTCGTAGGGTCAGTATTGCCTCACGTGTTCGTACATTTCTACGGAATCCAAACCGATTTTCCCCGAGGTTGGCTTCTACCAGTTTTTCCATTCGGCTGTAAAGAATTCTCGTTAGTATTTTGCAGCCGTGACTTATTAAACTGATAGTTCGGTAATTTCCGTATCTGTCAACACCTGATTTATTTGGGATTGGAATTACTGTATTCTTCTTGAAGTCTGAAGGTATTTCGCTTGTCTCATACATCTGTCTCACCAAATGGCAGAGTTTTTTCAGGAATGGCTATCCCAAGGCTGTCTGTAGTTCTAGTGGAATGTTGTCTTCTCCTGGGGCCTTGTTTCGACTTAGGTCTTTCAGTGCTCTGTCAAACTCTTCACGCAGTATCATAACTCCCATTTCATCTTCATCTACATCCTCTTCCATTTGCATAATATTGACCTCAAGTACATCGCCCTTGTATGGCTCTCTATATGCTCCTTCCACCTTTCTGCTTTCCCTTCTTTGCTTAGAACTGGGTTTCCATCTGAGCTCTTGATATTCATACAAGTGGTTCTCTTTTCTCCAAAGGTCTCTTTAATTTTCCTGTAGGCAGTATCTATCTCACCCCTAGTGAGATAAGCCTGTACATCCTTAGATTTGTCCTTTAGCCATCCCTGCTTAGCCATTTTGCACTTCCTGTCAATCTCATTTTTGAGACGTTTGCATTCCTTTTTGCTTGCTTCATTTACTGTATTTGTATATTTTCTCATTTCATCAATTAAATTCATTATTTCTTCTGTTACCCAAGGATTTCTACTAGCTCTCGTCTTTTTACAAACTTGATCCTCTGCTGCCTTCTCTACTTCATCCCTCAGAGCTACCCATTCTTCTTCCACTGTATTTCTTTCCCCCATTCGTGACAATTGTCCCCTTATGCTCTCCCTGAAACTCTGTACAACCTCTGGTTTAGCCAGTTTATCCAGGTCCGATCTCCCTAAATTCCCACCTTCCTGCAGTTTCTTCAGTTTTAATCTACAGTTCATAATCAATAGATCGTGGTCAGAGTCCATGTTTCGACTAAGGTTCCCGTATCGCATGGAAAATAAAAATAAATAAATAATAAAAAAAACACTGGGCTAAAGGAACCTCGGTTTACGGTATTTCTTAGTTGTCTTATTTTCATACGAGCCTCGTAATCTCAAAGGGAGCCATACAATGGGTGTAGCCGGGGAGGGGGCGGGGGGAAGTGGGGGTGGTGGGACTAACTACGCAGAAGTAGGTCAGGCGCAGGTGGACTCGCGGGTTGCGGTGTCAGGTGGTGGGTGGAGCGCTGGTGGAGGCGCGACCTTGGCTCCGCTGGCCCGCCGTGTCTAATGGAAGAGCCGTGTCGCCTCGGCGCCGGCCGCCTGCTGCGGTAACCGCCAGCCACGCGCTGGAAGAGTCGGCGCGCTCGCAGGGCGCCTGCCCCTCTCTGCAGCCGCCCGCTTCACTACACACGCTGCTGCCTGTGTGCGCTGCAGGCAGAATCTGCCGGCTCCGGTCGCGGCCGTGGACGGCTCTGCAGCAATTAGTACACAGGGCGTCTCGTGCCAAACATCTGACACTGCGTCAGAAGCGGCGGGGGGCACTGTGATCCGGGTAAGGAGCTGCTGGAGTTGCCCGATCTATTTAGCAGAAAATCGAGACTTGCAACTGGTGGTTGTAATCTTACCCTCCCACACATCACTATTAAATTCATTGTCATAGTATCTTGAATATTTTCAAAAGTTTCTAGTGGCGTAAGATATACAAAATAAAAACTTACCTTTGTTATTTTGTTGTTGTTGTCAATGGCTCAAAGTCTTGCAGTGTCTAGGAGTGCATTCTTGCTCCACTAAATTTTGATTTAACGTTACGAGTTCTTGTTGCACTAAATAAGTGGCGAAGATTTGCCTGTTGCTATAATATCATTTTATTTTACCCCTTTGTTCTATACCTCACTGATCACACAATCTCTATTTTTGTCGCACCACAAATTAGCAAAATACGTGCGTTTCCATCTCAGGTATGCCTATGCCCACCACTGCAGTAGTAACTATTCCAAAGACTTTACAAAGTAAAAGTGTTTACATATCTTCCTCAAAACAGATCAATCATCACCAAGATATAACATTATTTTATAACTGAATCCGGAAACATATTTAATAACTAACGTTAGATTGTACAATTAATAATATGAAAATGGTTCTATGAATCATCTGCCAGGCACTTACGTGTGAATTGCAGAGTAACCGTATAGATGTATATGTTAATGTACTACCTTGCCACCAAGCTCACTGAGTTTGAACGAGGTCACGTAATAGGGCTACTAGAAACTGGATGTTGCGTCTGTTGCATTGCAGAAAAACTCGACAAGAATGTAATCACTCTACATGACTGCTGGCAGGGGTGGCCACATGAATGTACGTTCGGAAGAACAATGGACTCCGGACGGCCACGTGGCACAACATAGAGCGAAGACAATCGCTTTTGGCGTATTGCTGTGGCGCACCGCACTGCATGTGCTGCAGAGGTGTGAGCAGCAGTCGGCACCACAGTGAGGTGCAGCGCACTGTCACAAATCTGGCACTTCAAGGATAGCTCCGGGCCCGACGTCCAGCAGCGTGCATTCCATTGGCTCCAAACCACCACCATTTGCGACTTCAGAGGTATCCAGCGAGAGCTCATGCGGGACGCCCACGGATACCCCTAAAAATCGGAAACTTCCACGAAAATTGGGACATGTGGCAGCAGTATGACCGGCTCTAAGTACACTGAGGGGACGAAAGTCAAGGGAAAACGATATGAGCATATAAAAATGAAGGTAATATGTGCCATGTGTACCCCGGTGAATTATGTGAAAAGGTGTTCCACGTGATTATGGCTGTACGACAGAAAGTAACACAATCAAATGGCTCAGAGCACTATCGGACTTAACTTCTGAGGTCGTCAGTCCCCTAGAACTTAGAACAACATAAACCTAACTAATCTAAGGACATCACACACACCCATGACCGAGGCTGGATTCGAACATGCGTCCGTAGCGGTCGTGCGGTTCCAGAAAGTAACAGGCTCTCAAAGTGGAATGTTATTTTGAGCTAGACGCATGGAGCATTCCATTTCGGAAATCGTTAGGGAATTCAGTATACCGCGATACACAGTGTCAGGAGTGCGCCAGCCAGGGTGGCCGAGCGGTTCTAGGCGCTACGGTCTGGAACCACGCGAGCGCTACGGTCGCAGGTTCGAATCCTGCCTCGGGCACGGATGTGTGTGATGTCCTTAGGTTAGTTAGGTTTAAGTAGTTCTAAGTTCTAGGGGACTGGTGACCTCAGAAGTTAAGTCCCATAGTGCTCAGAGCCATTTGAACCATTTGTCAAGAACGCGCCGTGAATATCAAATTTTATGTGATACCTCTCTCACCAGACAACCCAGTGACCGAGGGCCTTCACTTATAGACCAAGAGCAACGGCGTCTGGGTAGAGTTGTCAGTCCTATCAGATAATCGACATTGCGTGAAATAAGAGCATAAATCAGTGTGGGACACTGCGGTGTAATTTAGCGTTAATGGGCTATGGCAGCAGACGACCGACACGAGTGTCTTTGCTAATAGGACGTCATCGCCTGTAACGCCTCTCCTGGCTCGTAACCACATCAGTTAGACCCTAGACAATTTGATAACAGTCGTCTGGTCGGACGACTCCCGATTTCAGTTTGTCAAAGGTGATGCTAGGGTTTGAGTGTGGCGCAGACCCCTACGAAGTCACTAATCCAAGTTGTCAACAAGGCACTGTGCAGGCTGTTTGTGTCTCCGTAATGGTGTGGTCTGTGTTTTACGTGACATGGAATGGGTCCTCTTGTCCGACCGGACCGACAGCTGACTAGAAATGGTTGTGCACGGCTTCCTGGAGACCATTTTCGGTCACTCATGGACTTCATATGTCCAAACAACGATGGAATTTTTATGGATGACAATGCACATTCTCTCTGGACCACAACTGGTCGTGATTTGTTTAAAGAACTTTCTGAACAATTCGAACGATTGATTTGACCAACCAGACTTGTTGGGTCTATGCCAATGCGAGTTGCTGCACTAGGCAGGGCAAAAGGAGATCCGACACAATATTAGAAGGTATCGCATGACTTTTGTCTCCTCGGTGTATCTTGGCGCCGTAGGCGAGTACTATGCCTCTTCCTCTTTCTGAAATAGTGGTGTCGTTCAGCCTGAGGAGGGGAGACGGGGTGGAGGACCTTTAAAGAAAGAAGCAAGCGATTGCTTGGCTGCTGGGGCAGGGGTGGTGCACAGTCCCTCGAAGAAGATGATGTGTATGTGTCCGTGTCGCGTAGGGGTGGTTTGCATTCTGGCGAAAACAGTCATGTATAATTCTCATTTGAATGGGTGCCACGTTCTAGCACATACAAACATTTTCGTATTACCTAGGACACGAGACATACATTGTGTAATAGGGGATTAGTTATTTGGTCTCCACATTCTAGGAGGGGGGGGGGGTCTTGTTGGATTCCTTTCAGAGATGGATGATATAGTGGCGTCAGGACAAACAGTTTAAGTTCACCTTACCGGGGGACCGGGATTCGGAGTTGCAGGCAGCAGTTTGTAGCCCGCCCACGTCCTCCAGAGCAGAGCCATCGGCAAGTCAACGACCTCAGCTTTCCGAGAATAATTACGGTGAGCATAAGATGCAGCACCGGCGTGATAGGGCATTCCTCTACGACAACTTGCCTCGGATTTACACTTGCGCTTTTGAGTGCATGAGTCTCTTGGTGTTAACGAATTTTGAGACCAAACTACTACTTGATGTTTTGCGTTAGAAAGGCCTAATGGAACGGTACGTATCGGATGAGCAGAATCTAAATACGTCACGCAATTTAAGTGAAGTTGAACATGGGTCATGATACAATGCTGTATGAATTCTTGGTTTAGAGCAAATTCGAATATGTCTACATATACATTTCGTGCAAAGAAGAACTAGTCCATTATTCCCAATAGGAAACGCCTAATCCAGTCACGTGATTTCCTGTCACGTGATTTCCTGTCACGGCCAGACGTTCCCGCGCAGAGCAGCTGTTAGTATCAGTTGTGGTTCTGTGCTCCCTCGTAATAAAATTGCTTACTACCAGTACTAATGATTTTTGTTACAAGGCCATAGTTACCTGCTGACACAATTTCCCGTTGAGCAGAGAAACGTCTACGAAAGAGGCCAACAGTTGTAACAAAAGAGGAATACAATGAGGTCTGCGAATCAATGGCTGAAGTAAGAAACCTTGGTGAGGACTGGAGTATGACGGACGTGAAATCCCTGTCTAAAGGTCTACAAAATTTAGATCACGTAAGTGAAATGAAATGAATCTTCGCGAACATTGGTGTCCAAAATTAAAGCTAAAAATGGAAATTTGGCAAGGTTGCCTTTATTTTTCCACAAAACAGTACAAACGGGTGATAGTAAAGTACAAACGATGTAAAGAATGCAGAACAAACAACTGCAAGATGCATAACGCTGGACAAAAATTTTCTTAGTTTTTTCCAGCTTAACGGATTTGCGCACACATTCAAACACCTGACTAATGGGCTCAGCATGGGGTGTGACCACCTCTGGCACCAATACAGGCCTGACAACGACGGTGCATGCACTGATTGATGTCATCAACCTCATGTTGAGGCAATAGCGCCCGTTCTTCCTGGAGAGCTGCTGGTTGGTGGATGCTGCCGTGATGCAACCCGTCTTCTTAGTGCTTCCCAGACATGCTCTGTGGGATTCAAATCGGGAGAGCGAGTAGGCTGCACCATGAGTGCAATATCTTCCGTTTGCAAGAAAAATATCAACCATCTGTGCTCCACGAGGGCGAGCATTATCGTCCACAGCACCTAGGAACAATCGGACATGAAGTCTTAGATCTCGATACCTGACAGCAGTTAAACCTCGGCAATTCACTGTACAATTTCATGAAGAGCTGTTCGAGCAGCCAACATAATCCCTGCCCACGCCATTAGTGATGCTCAACGACACTGATATCTTTCAACAATGTATGGGTGCCGAAGCGGTGTTCTATGTTCCCTCCAGATGCGAATCGGTCCTATGGGTGCCGAAGCGGTGTTCTATGTTCCCTCCAGATGCGAATCGGTCCAGGATCAATCTCCAGACCAAATTAGATCTGTCCAGGTGGCATGCTGTTGATTCCGCTCCAGACGTTCCCTTCTGTGAAGATGCGTCGGAAGTGCACATACAGCAGGTCTCCGACAATAAAGGCCGCTCTGCCGATGCTTTCTGTACACCCTTAGCCTCGATACAAGACGTCCAGTGGATGCTTTGAGGACAGATGCCAGTTGCCGTGCAGTACTAAGTCGGTACCGTCATGTTATTACAGCCAGTTAACGGTCTTCTTTTCCTCATGTCACACATGATTGGCCCTCCCCTCGTCTCTATAACTGTCGCAACATCCGAGGAACAACACAACGATTCATATTAAGGCATCGGGCCACATAAGTTTCAAACCGCCCCGCTTCCATTCTTCGTGTGACGCTCCATAGCAGGGAGTCTCGAGAAGTCTTTTCTATGCCATATTGCACCGTCTGTGACTGAACACAGCGATTTTGGCTTTGGACTACCCGGCATGCCACCCCGTCTGACAGGTGCTCTGACGTCAGCGATGGCGTGGTTGTCCGTGGACCGGAAAGCCATCTTCCGTGCAGATCACGATCGCACGGAGGTAAGTCGATAGTATGATTATATCGTGATCACGTGACTGGGAAACAATAGTTGTTGCTTTAATTCTGGACACCAGTGTACAAGTACGAAGGTATGGGAAACGCTAAAACCGATATGGAGGCAATGGCATTCTAGAGGTCTCAGAAAGGACGAAAGTCTCATCATAAACGCGAATGGACCATTACAAAACTCTTTTCTCAACCACGAGCTGAAGTTCTTCTCAGTCACCCAATCACAGATGACAAAAAGAAAGATGTTTTGGTTTACTGTAACCTGTTTTCGGAGAGAGCGCTTCATCCATTTCTGCCTGAATTATTTTTTTCTTCTAATTTCTACAAATTAGATATTTATGTTTTTATTGTCATCAAAGAAAAGCAATACAACAATCAAAACAAAAAAATAATCAATAATTGAAACAAAAAAGGGCGTAACATGTATGTCACGCTAGGCAGAACATACGTTTTAGGCAGAATATATGACAGCAATTAAAATAATACACTGTATATGATTTACATCAAGTTCAGGCGCAGTACTCGCTTTCTATGATATGGCACAAAACGTTCTATGCACAAACCAACATCATATTGTTGTTGGGGTTCCTTTTTCAGTTTTCTGCCACACAGCGTCTTTTTTTTTTTTTTTGCTGTGGCACCATGGCTACCAGATGATTTGTTTCGTCATATCTAATATCATGCAGCACTCTGCTTTGGTGTGAATTACCTGCAGGGCGTCCAGGACCTCTTGGTACTGCAGCATTGGAACTCAGGTAACATTTCACAATGTTGCGAATATTAGTATCGTTAACTTAGGTGTTAAATGCGTGCCCCACTCGCAGTTAGTTTTCTGGGACTGTACAGCTTTTTTCACTCATTGGGTGTTACCCATTTCAAATTTTTTAATTTGGTCAATTTTAGTATCGAAACAATGTTTTTGGCCTGAATGTGAATCTTAACATTTCTATTCCTTTTTATCTAAATGAATAAAAATACAACCAGTCCTAGCGATGTTAGAGGAAGTGGTAGAAATTCCTAGTGAAAAGAAGTACGTATTATCGTTTTTGATTATTGAAATCATCTACAACAACAACAACACCTACAATATATTACATAAACATTGAATTTCTTCGAAAGAAACTACGTATACACGACACATACTGCACGAATATGAAATTATTAGTGAGAAAGTAATATTTATCGATTTTGGTCTCTCTAAATCATCTACAACAGTCTCAAACTCGTTGGTCACATTAAATTACATATACAACGAAAGACATATATACTGCTTACGATGAGATCGCTGCTGCAGTTCATGCCACTGTTGATGCAGCTGATGGTACTGCCGTTGCTGCCGCTGGTGCAGCAGCAAGCCTTGTTGTTGCTGCCACTGCTGATGCTGTTGCCTCTCAGCTTCTTCAATTACCCGCTGGGTGTATGCTGAAACAATAAGACACGTACTCAATATGAAATACTTAGTGAAAAAAGAAGTTACCGCTATCGATTTTGATCTCTCTCGAAATCATCTACGGACTCGCTGGTCACACCAGTAGTGTGGGGATTGAATGAATACTTACAATGCTGCCGATGCTGCTGCTGCTGCTGGTGGAGCAGCTGGTGCCACTGTGTCTGCTATTGCACGATAGGGTTCATATCATCCACACTTTGGTGTTGGTGCATATGCGCTAAAACAATAAGAAGAAAAACATTATTCAATAGTATGAAACTCTTAGTGGAAGAGAAAAGTTAGTGTCAGCGATTGGAATCTGTACTTACCAGGTAATTCCCCATCATGCTCCAACGATCTCTGCCGTTTGCCATCACTGGCACTACCCACAGTGCTTGATGACGCTGCTGGACCTTTCATTTTTGTACCTAAACCAGAAACACGCACAGAAGAAACGAACAGACTGATGCTCACAAAAAAAGAACAAGACGATCGACTTCACACTATGGTGGTTGACAAAAGAATAAAGGCAACTGGGGGTAGAATGGTCTTTATGTACCCTCTGCCCTA
The DNA here is from genome assembly GCF_021461395.2 of Schistocerca americana. Taxonomy (NCBI): domain Eukaryota; kingdom Metazoa; phylum Arthropoda; class Insecta; order Orthoptera; family Acrididae; genus Schistocerca; species Schistocerca americana. The sequence continues at coordinate 126,632,589 of NC_060122.1, read as the reverse complement.
TCAACCTTCCATTTCCCTCACGGAGGTGAATGCTTGTCTGAGCGCCCTGTACAGGTCGGAGCCAGTTTGACCACGCTGGACAAGTCTGTGCCGGTTTGCGAGCACTGCCTGTGTCCAGCTGGAAGTGGAATTTTTCCTATTCGACAAAACCGAACGTAAGAATTCACGATAACTTTACGTTCACCTTTCTATGTATTTAGGGTTGCCAAAATTTCTATCTGACAAACCGGGACATTTTCCTCAAACTGGCTATAAATGGACGTAATCTGGGAAGCATAAATCGGGGCAAAGCGGGCTCCTTCACTTAAGCTTACAATAGTGAAACATTGGAGCAAATGGTGCTTTTAGTTGCGAACAGCTGCAGCTACGTATTTGTTTGCCAGTGTCGATCGCTAACAATTATTTTACAATTGCAGATGATTTTGATATGCCCATAGTCACGCTCCTTATGGCTTTGGAAACATTAAACAGTTTGGAGCTTAGCCTGAAAGTATAGTTCACCGATTTCAAAGACATCATGATTTTCTACGGTATGACGGCACATTTGTTAATTTCGCTGCTGTTACTAATTTCCTCTGTTTGAATAAATTCGAAACAAAGTAACTGTCCAATTCTTTAAGTGCTTTCAAAGTGAATGTTTGATATGTGCTTTACGTCAGCTAAATGATACTTAATATCTGCTATTCCCCCATCCGCATTCTGCATCACAGTCACGCCTCCCTCGTTTTATGAAAAATCATTATTCACAAATTAACCGCTACACGATTCACAAAACAGCAAATCACGTTACTGTGAAGCTTAAACTAAAGTGACGTAAGGGAAGCTGATGGCTGCCCATCAGTGTGGCATCGCAAATTCGAGTCATAGTACTTAAAGCGTGGGTCATACTCTGGAAATAAGTCAGGTGGCAAATAAAATATATATCACGTAGTAATGTGCAAGTTGTGTAGGGAACAAGTAATAATCAAAAGCGTTGATGTGGTGACGACTCTTTATCAGTTTCATATAAATATCCAAGAGCATATTACACGCATTTCTTGATTTCACCAGCTCAAACACGCTGCAAGCAGTAGCATTCTCTTTTCCCATGAATCCGTAGTTCTCAAAGTTAATTGTCGTATCATATTAAGGAAGTAAGAGCTATGGAATATTTTTTTCTAATGTGTGGCTACAGATCTATTGTTGAACAAGCAGAGTCACGCAGTCACTATCTTCCCTTAATAGCGATAACTAAAGCACGATCATACTTTGCACACTACACTCACTACCGCTCATCAGAACAAAGACATTACCTTAATAACAGGCATCCAACACACACTGGAAGTTGATAGCTGAAAGACAATGGATTCATAGTGACTATTCAGTTGTCCGCAGCTCGTGGTCTCGCGGTAGCGTTCTCGCTTCCCGAGCACAAGGTCCCGGGTTCGATTCCCGGCGGGGACAGGGATTTTCTCTGCCTCGTGATGACTGGGTGTTGTGTGTTGTCCTTCGGTTAGTTAGGTTTAAGTAGTTCTAGGGGACTGGTGACCACAGCTGTTAAGTCCCATAGTGCTCAGAGCCATTTGAACCATTTTTTTGATTATTCAGTTACAGAAAGCTAGTGAGCTGAAAGATACAAACAAAAGTCTATTGCACGCTGTTTATAAAGCATTCTTTGCATTCAGGCCTATAGGAGGTTTCTACGTAACATGATATTCGGAAATTCAGCTCCCACACACACATTATAGGATCTAAACAGGGCTGTATCGCTAAGTCACCGTTTCTCGCACATGTAACGAACAAAAAGTTTGTATGACACTCTAGAAGGCTCTTTTGTTTTTCGTAACAAACTCAATTTCGCCAGTTGAAACAACAGATCCGTCCTACTCCTGCTCCAAAGTGTTAAACAGATCCGGTGCTTAAAAACATGAACTTAAAAATGGGCTTAGAGTACAGCAGTTTTGAGGATTCTCCACCCACCTGCTCCGCCTGTGAAAATTAACTCAGATTGAGCGTACTCTAGTACATTTACCACTCACAATGATTGCTTAGTCAGGGGAAAATCGTGTGTGGTGGAAGCTATGCATGGAACGTACTGACACAATACTCGACTTGGTGGTCTGAATACATAAAAGAAGCCACTGTGTGTTGGCTGGATTTACAAGTATACAAATACCAAAAGGTTTCGAGGAAGTGGTGAAATCGATAAACTGAAAATACTCTAGGGCTTTTTTTAAATTGTAGCTACATCCTTTATTCATCGACAATTGCATTTTGCAATGCGGAAACGACACCCAGCTGATGCAAGTGTGGACGTATCATAATATTTTTATACGCCTATAACTGATAGTGAGAAATATTATGCTGCTGCTTCAACGTGAAGGTAACGTGGTTTATGTTCTGACATACGACTGTGGGAAGTAATCAAACTACTATTCACTTAAAAACAAAAAAAAGGCTGCGTATGTCTAATCGTAGTGGAAGGATAGATTGGACATGGTGAACAGCGATTTCAATGCACTGAGAAGTACACCCGAAAGTTAAGTGGTGATAGATTCATTTCGTAAAAAGCTGAACAATATAGCAATGCAAGTGTTCAACTGGACCTACTATAGTGGTTGGTTGGTTGGTTTGGGGAAGGAGACCAGACAGCGTGGTCATCGGTCTCATCGGATTAGGGAAGGATGGGGAAGGAAGTCGGCCGTGCCCTTTCAGAGGAACCATCCCGGCATTTGCCTGGAGTGATTTAGGGAAATCACGGAAAACCTAAATCAGGATGGCCGGACGTGGGATTGAACCGTCGTCCTTCCGAATGCGAGGCCAGTGTCCTACTATAGTGAACATACACGATGTGCAATACGGCTGTAACAATACGTCCCCTCATCGGTACCCCTAAGCGTACCCTCGCATTTTACTTGTTGTGCTATCGATAGCGATCTTGATTTAAGTACACCGACCCGCATCGGTGATTTCTTTCCAAGCGTTACGTCTTCGGGTGCAGCATTCATTATCACACATAGTGCTGGACGCCTCTCCTTCATAAAACTTGTTTGAGAGAACATTGGCAGGATGTGTTTCCTTCCAGATGCGCTGATTCGAAGACTTTGTTAGATAATTTCCTAGGACTGAGGAGAACAGAGACAAATAGCCAGTGTGAGTGCAGGCATAGCATAATTTTTTCGGTCGCTGTACAGACAGAAAAGATAACAGCACTGTTTGTGTAAAATGTGTATGTTTTGCAGTGTAATGTTACTGCGGCTTATGCTGTGGCGTGATCAGAGAAGAGGAGTATGTGTCCCATTGTGAGGGATGTATAGATTCAGCATATCGATAAATGTGACGGTATGAGAAAGATTTTTACGTGGAAAATTATATGCGCTATAGATACTGATATTCGTTCCAGAACCACAGCCGTCAGGAGGAGACATTACCTGTACATTGATTGGTGTGAGACTGCTGCAGAAATCGTAATATTTTATTGTAGTTCCTGGCTCCCCGTATATATTTGATAATCTGTAGACAACTTTTGCGGGGTTTAACTGTCAGTGCAATGTAAACATCTGTATAAAATAATTTTGCCGCTGAAAGTCTCGTCTGCAGAAAACAATGGGAGACGGTGTTCCCACACCTGCAGCATTAGCAGTTTGATGGGTAACTTCTGTGAGGAACGGGCTGTCCCATTAGGATCGCTAGGAACAATGCACTCTGTGCTATTCTGGGAAGCATTGGAACATCTCTCTCGGCGCTAGCCCGCGCTGGAGCTATACGTCATCGCACAAGCAACGGTGCCTAGTTGAGAACATATTTCCACAGAAATTTCTCAGGTGTGAACTATGAAAGATATGCCGTTGCCCCATCCTTGCGGGACCTGAACTGACACCTACGCGTCTTTTGGCAGCTGATGACCACATCATCACTTTGCAGGGACCGCTGGTCCATTCCAAATCATGGGCATGTGTGTGGTGTCGGCGGCGTCGGCGTCGAGTGGCGGGATGTGGTTTTGATTAGCGATCTTTTGTTTAAACTGCATTCCATCGATTTCACCAACCAATAGGATGCTACGAATTAAAAAAATAAATAAAAAAAAAACAAAAAAAAACTACCCAGATATGTAAAGAATATCGATTTAAATAATTTGCATAATTTTTTTACATCAACATGGTGTTAGTGGTACAATAGTTAAGGGGAGGGTGTGCGTGAGTGTGTGACATGGAGCAGAACAGCAGGTTAAGTGCAGCACAATAGGTTAATTTGCATTATTTTTATGTAAAATACAGTACAATAGTTTAAGGGGGTGGGTGACAAAGAATAATGCACCAGAAACGGCGTTCAGAAGCATGTGAAATGTGCACCAGAAAATGGTGAGAGGACATAACTAATTGCTTAATCTGGTATCAAAGGCGGTACAATAGTTTGAGGAAATGGAGATGCCTTGGAAAACTACGTAACAGAATAACAGGTTAAGTGCCGACATAGGACAGAACATTAGGTTAAGACACCCAGAGTACAGTGCCGAACATTAGGTTATGCAACATGTTTGCCCCATGTAATTACTTCCTACAAGACCTACATGTTCCCAAACAGCGGAGAATGATGTGCAAGAGGAATCCAGCCCCCACAAACTGAATTTTTTTTTAAAATAAACACTATATCCTTGAATTTCCTGTTATAGATTCTTCGCCTCCACCAAAGAACCACCGACTTCCATATATTCCATACACTGGCTTGAATCCCCTAAATTGTTGAAATAAACAATATTCCACACATTGTCTAAATTGTTTAATCAATTTTCCATACACAGCAATCGAATTCCCTCCAAGTGATCGATCAGCTGAGTCTTTTTGCCTCCAATTTCCGGGAGGGGGGTTGTAGTGGATGGGGTTTTACCAGAGGGGCAGATGTTAATTAATTTATCGATTTAATTAAGTAGTCAATCAAAAAGAGTGAGAGGGTACTATTCCAATAACTCAGACCTGAAAGTGTACCTGTAGCAGCGAGGTGGGGGAGGGGATTGGGGTGCGTGTGTGGGGGGGTGGGGGGGTGGAAGAACGATAGGTTAAGAACCTGTCAGTCGTAGGAGAACAGTAGGTTTGCTCCTGAGTGCATACCTGACCCTGATGTAGGCAACCCACATTGACAAAATGCATTGAAACATACTTATATCCTCACGAAGTATGCTTTTAAATCACCCACAGTAATCCATCCTTCAATCCGGGTCGTCCTCATTCATAGCGGTCAGCTATCTTGGAATGCACACATTCCGCTTTGCGGCCTTCAGAATTCGTCGTTCGATTGATCGACTGACCCTGCTTTCATGTGCATCTGCTCCACAGATTTCTGTGGCAACCAAGTAAAATGTTGCAACACGCCAGCGCTAGAAGCTGGACCTGTTGACGTTTCTGGTCGGCCAGACCATTCCTTATGCGCATCTTGAACAGTACCGTCCGCTTCAAATGTATCCCGAGTATCACGAATTGTTGCACTTGTTGGGGACAGTGTTCTGCAGCCATTACGCTATTGTCGTTGTACTTCCATCACGTTCCATCATTTACAGTACCACTTCAATATGGCCTTGCACTGCTGGAACTTCACTCACTGCTGCACTGCCATCTGCTGGAAAACGAGCGCCAAAGCTGCATCGATATCTCATTTTTTCCAAAGATTTTAACTATAAAGGGGTGTCGTAATAAGAATAATACAGGCACTGCAATATTGTATTATTCCTTGATGTCTCAACACATGCCGTTTCCTTCTGTCTCTTCTTCTCCTCATTTTTTTCCTGCGGAGAGTCTCCTCGGTTTTTTTTTTCTGCTCAATGCGTAATTCAGTAAAGCCGCAGCACCACGTATCAAACGCATCGATTTTCTTCTGTTCCGGTTATCCGATAGTCCACGATTCACTACCAAACATCTACCAAACACCTCTGCTCTCCAGAAATACATGTTCAAAAAAATTCTTTCTCAAATTCAGGCCATTATTTGCTACTAGTAGAATTTTTAGACAGAAATGCTTTCTTCACTTGTGTTACTCTTTCTTTAACGACCTCCACGCCATTGCGGCAGAATTCCTTCACTTCATTTACTTTGTGGCCCCCCAATTTTTATTTAAGCTCAACTGTAATCTTATTTCTGCTGCTCATAAATACGTTTGTCTTTCTCCGATTTTCTCAGATTCAATAGTCTGTTCATCCCATTTAATCGGTCCTGCAGTTCTTCCTCGCTGGCACTGATAACAGCAACGTCGTAAAAGGGGTTTGTCGTTCATCTCGTTTCACCTTTAATTTCAATCCCATTCCTGAATGTTTCATTTTCCTCGTTGCGTCTATGATGCATACACTTAATATTGGGGGTTAATCACCGTAACACTTTTTAACCGTGCTGATGACGTTCCTGTTTAGCGTCCTAATCTTCAAACCTTTTTAATCCGAGCGCAAATCTTACAGTGGTTTGGAATGAGCATTTTAGCGGTGGCTTCGCCCGCGAGCGCACATTTCAAACACTCCTACGTTTCACATGTATTGAACATATATCCATCGTATTTGTACACATATTTCACGTGTACGTCTAGCGAATTTGGCCCTGCAGTTTCATTTTCAATGTTTAAGACATCGTATCTCCTGAACTATGTGTCGTGCAGTGGCATAATTTTGATGGTACTCAGTGGTACTTGTGAGACCCGCGAGGTGGACTCGGGTAGGTGCGCCGGCCCCATATCGAATCTGCACGGCGTATTAACGACGAGGGCCAGTGTGCCGGCCAGCCTGGATGTGGTTTTCAGGCGGTTATCCACATCCCCCTAGGTAAATACCGGGCTGGTCCCCAAGTTGCGGCTCAGTTCCACGGCTCGCAGACATCTGAACACTTTCGCTCTATTCCATGGATTACACTAGTCGCAGACAGTTGGGGTACTGGGGTACACTCATTCCTTCCCGGGGGGGGGGGGGGGGGGGGGTGTACTGGGTGGAGGAAGGGCATCCGGCCACCCCTTAAACTAACCATGCCAACCTGCGGGAGGGAAAAAGAAAGAAAGAAGGAAAGAATTCCGTGGTACATGTGAATATTGTCTGCAAAATGTGTCGCGAATACAGATTGTAGTCGGGTTCGATTCCCGGCGGGGTCAGGGATTTTCTCTGCCTCGTGATGACTGGGTGTTGTGTGATGTCCTTAGGTTAGTTAGGTTTAAGTAGTTCTAAGTTCTAGGGGAGTAATGACCTCAGCTGTTAAGTGCCATAGTGCTCAGAGCCTTTAGAACCATATTTGTAAAACATACATACATACATTTTTATAATATACAGAAAGATTGTGATAAGAAATTTTAACCCTAGATAGCTGATGCCAGTAGGAACCAAAATTACTAATGTTGTGTATGTCGACAACGCACCACCTTTTAGCTATGAAAACTTGGCGCCACGCGCTCTGGTTGGCCGTGGGATTGCCATGCTGGCATTCGCCGGTTGACGTACAGCGCTATGGTTGTCGGTTCACAAATCAAACTTAGCTCGCCCCGTCGCTGTCCCAACGTGATACGCACACGTGTCGAATAGATCTTGCTGTTTGCTTCTACCGCACCTCAGTGGCATTGACACGTAACCTTCGCTTCGGAGCACACACACGTCACCTGCAATTTAGTCATACAGTAAGCATGGCGGCACAGTATTCGTTTGAAGAACAACGAGATATGGTTTTTGTTTATGGACTAGCCGACGGTAATGTGCATGAAGCTCGATGGTTTTGTGAGGAGCAGTAGCCAGTAAACGTTTCACCGGCGACTTGGCGAAACAGGCTCGTTAGCGCGATATCACGGAGATACCGGAAGACCTCGAACACGACGGGACGCTACATTTGAAGAGACTCATGTCCATTATAATTATCCGGGCTGTTATGCCGTGGTCGGTTGATGAATTCTGTGGTGATTCCCAACGTTTCGTATCCGACTGCGGGAGACATCTTCAAGGGGGTCCGTAGCTTGATGGAAGGTCCAACACACACTCAGTAGCGAGCCAGTGTGTGTGTGTTGGACCTTCCATCAAGCTACGGACCCCCTTGAAGATGTCTCCCGCAGTCGTAGACGAAACGTTGGGAATCACCACAGAATTCATCAACCGACCACGGCATAACAGCACGGATAATTATAATGGACATGATATTTCCGGCCGTGAAAGTTTACATTTTAGAATTTGAAGAGACTGTTCTCGAGCGCTTCGAGGAAGCACTTACGACAAATACTCGAGCGGTTTGACACGACATGAGGGTCACTCATCAGTTAGTCTGGGAAGTTTTGAGGGATGATGGCCAGCATCTGTTTAGTTTCCACACTGTCCTAGACCTAAATCCTGTGGCGGAGTATGAACACAGGCAAGGGTTTTTCCGGTGGTTTCTGGGACGCGTTGCACGAGATCTCGACTTCCCCGCCATTTTATTGTTCACCGACCAGTGCACCTTCCATTGGGATGTCCTTTACAACAGTAGAAAGGTGCATTACTTGGAAAGGGGAAGTCATCACGTCACGTACATCCACGGACACCATTTTCGCTCAACATTTGGGCAGGTATTGTGGGTGACCATCTGATAGGGCCGGTCAATCTACCTCCTCGATTTACCATGGCTAATTACCTTTACTTTTTGAAATAAACTCCACCAAGCCCGCTGGAAGATGTTCCCCTGGGCAATACGGTTGTAAGTAGGCTGTTTATGTTTTCGCTATGTAAGTAGGCTGTTTATGTTTTCTCTATGTAAGTAGGCTGTTTATGTTTTCTCTATGTAAGTAGGCTGTTTATGTTTTTTATTGGTAACGCCACCTCTGTATGACAATCACTGGCTGTGCTGTGGGCAGTCTGTGTCTGCTTTGCATTGTTGTAATACTCGCCATTGTAGTGTTAGGCAGCTGGCTGTGAACAGCGCGTAGCGTTGCGCAGTTGGAGGTGAGCCGCCAGCAGTGGTGGATGTGGGGAGAGAGATGGCGGAGGTTTGCAGTTTGTCATGAACTGATATATATATATTATGATTTGTGATGATATTAAGGTAAATACATTGTTTGCTCTCTATTAATATCTTTCATTTGCTAACTACCCCTATCAGTAGTTAGTGCCTTCAGTAGTTTGAATCTTTTATTTAGCTGGCAGTAGTGGCGCTCGCTGTATTGCAGTAGCTTGAGCAGCGAAGATTTTTGTGAGGTAAGTGATTTGTGAAAGGTATAGTTTAATGTTTGTCAGGGCCATTCTTTAGTAGGGAGTTTTGAAAGTCAGATTGCGTTGCGCTAAAAATATTGTGTGTCAGGTTAAGCACAGTCATGTAAAATTGTTCAAAGGGGACGTCTCATATGTCGACCTTTAGCCTAGGATACCTCACTGGAATCTTCTGATTTTTTCTTGTAGTTTGTGTATTTAGTGTAGATTTTGTTTATTGCTAGCGCGTAATTGTAGAGAGAATTTCCTTTGTAGTTGCAGTCTTTCATTGTTGTATAGTAAAACAGTTGTGGCATGCATGTAGATTTGCAGCAAGTATTTCGCAGCTGCGCTTGCAATTAACTAGATATTATTTTCAGTGCTATGTTAATGTGTTCTCTTATTTTTGATCTTCAAATTGTGTTTTTCTGTGTTGTCGTGTGAAATACTGTGACAATAATGGCGTGTGAAAAACGTAATACTAGGCTCCAAAGTAAACTGAGAAATGACAGTGAAGACGAAGGCAGTGTGTTAGCGCCGCAGAGTAATGAATTAACTGATGTTCAAAGTAGTAATTTGGTAATTGTGAATAGGGAAATGGAGCGGGCTGCAAACAATGGTGTAGACAGTGAAACAGGTAGTGAACAGGGAAGCATTATCGATCGATCGGTCGGCAACAGCTCGCCTCAGGAATCCGAAATGACAGGACACAATTTCGCAAATACTGTAGATTCAGGTTTTGGGTTATCACCGTTTTCTCAAATAAGTCAAGACGCATTTTCTGCTTGTCAAAATGTGAATGTTGCCGGTGCAAATGCACTGCCGAAAAGCGTAGAGAAACAGATTCCAGACACTAATACATTATTATTGCAATTAATGCAACAAATGGAACAAAATCAGAGACAAACACAGCAAAAGCTTGAAAAGTTAGACACAATGGAACAACACCAGAGACAAACACAGCAACAGTTAGACACAGTGGAACAAAATCTCAAAAAGTTAGACTCATTGGAACAAACTCTCGAACAAACACGTGAGGATTTAACTGCTGAGTTACATAACATTGAATCGAAATGTCAAAAAGTCTGTAATGACGTAAAAACTCAAATTTGTGAGCATTTTCAACCTATTTTTTCGCGTCATGAAAATGCATTACAGAATCATGAAGCAGCTATAAAAGAACTGCAAACTATTGTTCATGAAAATCACAACACCTTGCAAGCTAAAATTGACTCAGTTGCATCTACCGATTCGGTTACGCAACTTGCAAAAACTCAGGATAACTTAAAGGACACAGTAGATTCGATTTCAACACAAATGGACACTCTGAAACTTGGTTCAGAAAAACACACTGAGGAAATGTGTTCATTATCAGAGAAAGTAGTTGAACTTTCGGATCAGCTAAATAACTTATCTGCGAAGGTAGATGATAATCTGAATGACGCAAAACCGGTAGTCTTTAATGACACAGAACAGAACGCACAAATTAGGAAACTGAAACAAAATCTGAATCAAATTGATACGCAACACCAAAGAGAAATCCGGGAAGTACAAGATCAGCTGACACAGGTAATACAAGAATTACGTATTTCAGAAGACACTCGCGCTCCAACACGGGAAGAGGGACTTAGAAACACGGAAAAGCCGCAAAATAATAACACAGGGCATTTCGGAAGTTATGAAAGAAATTGGCAATGTGCACCGAATTTTGAGATGGAACGGCCGACACGACCTAACAATGACCGATATGCGACTTGCCGACATGATGATTTTGACTATAAGCTGTTCATTACTACACGTAAATTCAAAACATTTAAGAATTCTGGCAACGACATTCATCCACAAGCATGGCTCCATCAATTCTCTCATTGTTTTCCTCCCAACTGGTCGTTAGAACACAGATTAGAATTTATGTGTGGCTACTTGGAGAATGAACCAGCTGTAAGAATGCGATCGGTAATTCACGATTGCCACAGTGAAGGAGAGTTTTACCATGCCTTCCTCTCAGCATATTAGTCTCAAGCTACACAAGACCGTGTAAAACATAACATCATAATGATGAAACACTTCGAACAATCTGAATTTTCCAGTCTTGTGAAATATTTTGAAGACATGTTGCACAAGAATCAATACCTGTCAAACCCATACAGCCCCTCAGAACTCATCCGCATTTGCTTAATCAAACTGCCTGAACATTTACGACATATTATTTTAGCAGGACGTTGCAAAGACGACATTGAAGCTTTTCAGGGACTGTTACAAGAATTAGAAATTGACACTGACAATTGCGGAACGCGAAACCAGGAACACAACAATTACAGGTCACATCCGTCGCAAATCCGCGATGAAAGAAGTAATAACTGGACACGACAAGGCTATTCTCACAACACAAATCGTGACCAAAATAGACACCACCCGTATGACAACCGTTGGCAGAGTAGTAATAACTACAGGGAAAGATCACCTCTCCGTGGTAATGACTATCACAGAGACAATCAGAGAAACAGACAATATGGGAACCAAAATAAATATTATCAGGGGAGACAGAATAACTTTAGACGCAACGGTCCAGCGCGCAGTTTCGATTCAGGGAGAAATTCTCCACCACGTGACCGACAAGAAAGAAACTATGGCATCTACCGACATGACGACAGACGATATGATCGTAACGATAGACCTGAACTGCATCAGAACTGGCGGGATTCAAACAGAGCAGGGCCCTCTCGTCACGGTGAATTTGTAGAAGTTAGGTCTCCAAATCCCAATAACGACGCGCGCCAACAAAGAGACAATAGGCAATGACTCACACCGATGGCAGCCACAAAACGTTCTTATGACACTAACGACGCAGCTGCTGTAGCTAGTAATTACGTAAAAATGGAAGACATTAGGGACATCTTACTCCAGGAACACGACATAAAACATAACAATATTGCATATCCTGTGATTCACATTACAGTAAATGACGTAAAATTTACGGCAGTACTTGACTCTGGCAGTCCCATCTCAGTAATTAGTGAAACAGCCTTTAGCAAATGTAACAAATCGAACGATTGCCCTACACTTCCGTTACGTAAGATTAAATTACAAGGTGCAATCTTTGGAAAAAGTGTAGATGTACGCCAGCAAACCAATTTAGAATTCTTTTGTCAAAGCCACAGCTTCTCTATAAACTTTCTTATTGTTCCATTATTGTCGACGGAAATTATATTGGGAGTAGACTTTTTGAATGAATACAAAGCAATCTTAAGCTTTCACGATGCTGAAATAAGTTTAGAGAAAGAAGGTAAGTCAATAGCTTTGAAATTTGAAGACTGGCTCTCAAACCATGACGAGGAAATTAATCGGCTTTACCTTCTGTTAGACAACAGTTCGGACTTTTCTACGGAACTAGACACTAACAATCACTCTGCAAGTACTGACAGGGATGATATCGACGGCGCATTTGACATTAATAAGTTAATTCAGAATAAAATTCAAACAATTGAGAATTGTAATGACACTGATAGGCAGGACCTTTTTGAGATTTTACAAGCACATTCCACAGTTTTTACTCATAAAACAGGAACAATCAAGGGATTTCAATACCAATTTCGTGTTCGTGAGCATACTAAATTTTGTGTTAGACCATATGTAATTCCAGCACATTATAGGGACCGTGTTAGAACAGAAATACAATCTATGCTTGACGAGGGCATTATTGAGCCTGCAGTAAGCTCATACAACAATCCATTACATGTTGTTGAAAAGAAAAATGGATCGATCAGACTTGTCTTAGATTCGAGACAAATCAATACTATCATTATTCCTGAAACAGACAGGCCGCAGACGATGGAAGAACTTCTTCAAAATTTTAATGGTGTAAAAGTGTTGTCTTCCATTGATCTCAGATCCAGCTTTTATCAGATCGAACTTCATCCAGAATGCAGAAAATACACAGCTTTCCTTTGTTTCGGCGTTTGTTATCAGTTTCGGAAACTTCCCTTTGGTTTGAACATTTCTTCAGCAGCATTTATTCGCGGGCTAAATTCCATATTACCTGAGTTCTTAAAACGTCACATCACCTTATATGTGGACGATATTCTAATAGCGGAAGCTTCATGGGAACAACATAATCGCATCCTCAACAGTCTGTTACGTATTTTTGCAGAATCTGGAATTACAGTTAACTTGGAAAAGTCTGAATTCGGTAGGTCAAAGGTGAGGTTTTTGGGACATATTATTTCTTCTGAAGGCATTCAGCCGGATCCTGAAAAGTTAGAAGCAATCAGAGCCATTCCAGTTCCATCCACAAAAAGACAAGTCCGCGGTTTTCTAGGTCTCGTAAATTTTTACCGTCGTTTTCTGAATATGCAAATTCTAGTTACACCAAAACTTTGTTCTCTCACTGGAAAAAATACTATTTGGAACTGGGACGAACAAGCACAGTTGGAATTCAATTCTTTGAAAGAAGCGTTACTTCACGCGCCAATACTAGCTCATCCTGATCTGTCAGAAGATTTCTGCCTTAGTACGGATTCTTCTAAAGTCGGTCTTGGTGCCCATTTATTTCAAGAAGCCATAGAAAATGACACTACCGTTCAGAAAACCATTGCTTTTGCTAGCCGAGTGCTAACAAAATCTGAAAAAAATTATTCCGTTACTGAATTAGAAGCTTTAGCTATCGTTTGGGCATTTAACAAATTCCGTTTCTTTCTTTCTGGTAAGCACGTAAAAGTATACAGTGATCATCGTGCATTACAATTTCTTATGTCTTCAAAATTAAATCATGACAGGTTAAAACGTTGGGCATTGTTCCTGCAAGAATTCCGCTTCACAATAGTCTACATTCCCGGCAAGGAGAACATTGTTGCGGACGCACTGTCACGCGCACCGGCTGGGCTTGAGAAAAGTACCACAGAAGGCAACCGCGAGAAAAATTTCAGTATTCTTTATATTCAGAAAGTCGCCTTTGAAAACTTCATCACCACATCTTTAAAGGACATTGCTCATGAACAAGATAAAGATCCGATTTGGAAAGACATCAAGAGCAAATGGCATGAAAAGACACACACACAGATTCGGCATTATTACCTGGTTAGAAACAACATACTCTTCAAACGCTGCACTGTTGATGACAAGCTATGGGTACTTTGCATTCCAGACGATTTTGTTAATAAGCTCATTTGGTACATTCATTTCAGCTACGCACATTTTGGCCCACGAAAATGTTATCATATTCTTCGAACGACTTGTTATTTTAACAATATGGAAAAGCGAATTCGAAGAGTCTTGTCTATTTGTAAACTTTGTCAAAAGGCGAAACAATCTACTGTCTCACATCGTGCTCCGTTGTTTCCTATTATTCCTGCTAAATTAAAAGAATTTGCTGCTGTTGATCTCTTGGGACCGCTTGTCAGAACATCCAATGGATTTTCGTACGTTCTAGTCGCTGTTGAACTTACTTCAAAATTTGTTTCTTTCACTCCGTTACGTAAAGCCACTGGACGGTCTGTATCCAACGCCTTTGTTAAAAATTTCTTACGTGAAGTTGGACACGTTAGTAAAGTCATTTCAGATAACGGACCGCAATTCAGATCTGCTGTTTGGTCACGCATGCTTCGCAACCATAAAATCAAACCTGTTTTTATTTCATTGTACTCACCACATTGCAACCCGTCTGAACGGATTATGAAAGAAATCAATAAGCTTTGCAGACTTTATTGTCACAGAAAGCATCAGCATTGGGACAGATATTTACACTTATTTCAAAACGTGCTGAATGAAATGCCTCACGACTCCACTGCTTGACCACCTACTCTTGTACTGAAGAATGAAGAACCACCGAACAGAATCAGAGAGCTTGTACCTTTCCCGAATACACGTAAACTTCGACACAAAGACATAATTGATTTGGCTCTTAAAAATATAAAATCTGCAGCAGACAAAAGGAGAAAACTACACGGTAAAGCAAATGCAAAGAAATTGTATATTGGTCAGAAAGTTCTCATTAAAGCTCATTCATTGTCACATAAGAAGAAACACTTGAGTCACAAATTCTTTCTAGTTTACAATGGACCTTACAGAATCCGACGTATACCACATGATAATTGCGTTGAAGTTGAAACTCTGCGTACTAGGAAGAGTAAAGGTTTACACCACATTTCTCATGTAAAACCATTTATTGACAGATAATCTGCCTTTTAACTTTGTCTTTGCCATAAAACGTTTCACTTCACGTTACTAGTATGCTTTAGAAACTGTTACCATGCAACAAAGTTAAATATCCAATCAAGAACCAAGAGAACTTATTTAAACAGAAATGACGAATGCATTGTTATAGTAAACAGACGTCACAGTGTTATTGTGTGTGTACATTCTTGCTTGTTTGTTGCACGATTACGTAACGACTATAAGGCTCACATACTTAGAACATTTACCAGTACTGCTAATGAGATTTTAATGCAACATTTTGGTTTATTTGAAAATACATTCTGAATTTAAAGTGCTTTCTGAGAGATACCAGGTGACACAGAGGTTAGTTTATGTGACAGCTACACGATTTTTATCACGACGCTACTAATGAGTGACAATTTACAATGTTGCTTTTGCGGTGTATCTGTTTTATATCTGCACAGTTTTCTGAATTCTTCTGGAAATCAAAACATGTTTTATTAGTAACTTTTGTGGTATAGCTACAAGGAGACAGCCTTTTCCATAGCACAACAATACGTTACAGCACAGTACTTTCATCATCACAACAATAAGCGTAATAACTAAGATATCTCTACGCAAAGCATTTCACTTTTGTTTATCATGAGGTAAGTACATTGGCTTCTGCAGAACTTAGCTTTTGGAGGAAAATAACTACGACACTTTCACAGAGATTATCTTACAACAATATGCACATTTAGCGCTACAGGACACGCATTTCAGTGATTAATTTTGTACTTAAAACATTTATTTTTAAAGATTTTTGAATTACAAAGAAAGTTTTCAGTGATACATTTCATTTCATTGCTGTAATCTGTAACACCTGAGGGTATAATTACATTAATCCTCAGGGGGGTACACACTTACTTTGTGTACCATGTGTGTGGCAACCACAAGGAACCCTAGCTAATATGGTATTTGCTTATACAACTTTACACATCGGTACCATATTTCTCCAACACATAATTACACAGCTATCTGATCATTTAACTGAGACAGACAAACGTTTTTACTATATCAGTGACAGATGTTTACGTAATTACACAGCTGGATAACTTCACACTTATGAAACTGTATTTTGTCTGTACTTTGTGAAACTGTTCATATTTTTTTGGAACCATTGTGATACTATGAGAGCTTTGAATGATGTATTTGGTATGGATTCATGATTTTTAAAGTACGTTTGAGGTAGATGACATTATTTAAATGAGCAGAGAATTCTTTTTAGGCTTAGAAATTATTGGAGGAAGTTACGACGATTTTGAGATTTGACTGAAGTTTTATGATATTATTACGACGATGATGTGTATTATGTTGTTGAGGAATGTTTATTATGCTACGTATTTCTCACGATGAAATATTGAAGAAGTGTCGACGAATATGTATATGTATAATGAGGTAAGGAGTAATGAATAGTGGGTAGGGACTCTTGACTTGTGAAAAAGGATGTTGGAAACCAAGAATCGTACTTTAAGAGTTATGACATGTGTGAATCATGTGTGAATGTATCACAATGCCACTGAACATTTTTTGGACACTGTTATATTCATAGGATTTTGTTTCTACAGATTTGCAACGCTAATTCTTGACCTGTGAAGTATTTTTATGTGAGACTGTCACTTTAGCGAAAATTGCTGTCGTAAATATTTCCGTACAAAAGTTAAGTGACCACCTGCACGTAATGCGTCGCGGGCACCCAGCTGTGTCAGACGCCTGGAGAAAAAGTCATTAGCGCGTGCCTTTCAGAGCACAGGAAGAAAGAAAAAAAAAGAAAGGGAAGGCCATTATCCTGGCCATTGTCATCCCTTTAGAGAAAGCATCGCAAAAACGACACGGTCGAACTTGAAAACATATGATTGCACTAGCTCTTAATTTACGATATTTACTGAAATGCCTAATAAAATGACAAGAAATATTTTTACATCTGCACACCTGATTATGACAAGCGTCTTTCTATGAGAGTTGAGAGAATTTCTACTAACTTACGAAATGTCACATGACTACTGAATGATATTTTTATGCTTTGCTTTTCATAGTTGCTTATTTCATTTGACATCTGTTTTCCAGCTGTGTTGCAGCATTGCTTTTATAAAATAAAATGCATTTGCTAATGTGAACACTTTCTGTCAACAGATCTATTAAATAATTATTTTATGATCCACATTCTTTAAAAAAGGAGCACTTGGAAAGGAAAGAACAATAAGAAGGAACTAGTAACTGCATTCATAATTTTCTTTTCAAGTAATTGGTAACTTTTGGTAGAATAACTTCTTGTGGTGCACCACTTTAATTACTTAGACATTAAGATGTGATTATACATTTGCCTTATCTGCATTGTTATCTTTAGTGTACTATTTTTTCTACTTGAGCTATGTCATGTTTCGATATAAGCTGCTGTTTGCCAGGCATAGTGCTACTGAACTTTAATTTGTGTTACTCTGCTAAGCCAGATTTTTTTTTTTTTTTTTTGCTGCACAGTGCCCTATATGAGTTGTAATATTGCAATTGCTTTGGCATTTGTATTTTTGTCATTGATGTTTGTGTTAATTGTTTTGTGCTGCTGCATTGCCTCGTCCCTTAGTTTAGCATCTGAGCTCAGTAGATTTAAGTTAGTTTAAGAGGGGGTAGACTATATGAGAAACTGACTATGGAGAATAGGTAAAGAATGCATTGCGAAGTTATATAAAAAGGATTTGGGCCCAAATGAGTATTGTACAATCAGAAATAATTATTTTGAAAGAAATATGAACAGAATACAGAAAGCATGCTTGGATAAGATTTTTTTTGGTGGAAGCAAAGGTTGAAATAAGACGAAAGATCTATAGAATGAAGTTTTGGGTTGGACTGCAGTACCAAATGTTACACTGAAAACGAACCCTGTCCTTTCCTTTTGTGTTATCCCACTATGTGTTTGTGTACCCTTGAGTATTTGTTTTCTTCCTGTCTCTGTGTAGTTTCATAGAATTTTTTCTTCTTTTAATGTTAAGCTACATTCACTATGATGAGGAATACTGTTATCCTCGAATATAATTGGCATTAATAATATGTTATTTACTTTGTAAAGATGTTTAGACATTATTTACTCTGTTTTGTGTTAATGCTAATGTGTGAAGTTGATGTTTCAAAAGTTATTGTGATCTTTTATGTATGTACTCATGTCATAATTCCTGTAACACTGACGTATATGTCTATTTCTATTCTTTTGTAACGCCTGTTTTACTACAAATGTTATCTGTATTGTTATGTTCTTTAATGATGTATTTTGTACCTTTGTTATTGTATTCTTCTGTTATAAAATTGTAATTGTCACCAGTTCCTGATATTATTAACTTGTAAGTTCCATTTCACTGCACACGTTTCTGTTGGTCATAGTATATGGACAATATGTGAGAAGTAGGGACTGATAGTGTTTGCACGTGTGTTGGTAATTCAGCAAGGGACTGGATAACAGCATTGCTGGTTCTAAGGACAATTAAAAGAAAAACTTTCTGAGTGCACAAGTGGTGGTTTATGGACTTGCTATATTCTCTGCAAGAATCTTCGATGGTGATTGTGCACCTGCACAGTCGCAACGGATGGCTGCTGGCCGTCTCTACCAGGACTACAGTGGGTCTGCACCTCTGGTGGCCCACCAATACCACAATCTCTACCAGGACTCCAGTGGGTCTGCTCTGTGATGACCTACCTACCAATATTCTTCCAAACTTCGAATGACTCTGCTGTGGGTTTGCTCTGTTGAGGCCCATTACCTGTCTGCATGTCGAGAGTCAGCACTGTCTTTCCGTTGGAAGGTCAACACTACTTCTTCAAGACTGCATGGAAATCCACTACTTCTATGTGCATTTTCTTTTACTGCTTGGACTTTGAGAAAAACTCTGCATTTTTACTGTGATGAACAATGTGGACTGTCTTTATGGACTGTGAGAAATTTTGATCTTTTGACCAACATAATATTAATAAGTGTGTGCATTTTATATCTTTGTTACTGTAATTGTGAAAAATTTTTGTCAAATCTGTATTGGCCAGTGCCCAACACCATTTGTAAAAAATTTTTGTGGGGAGCATGGGGGCTATGTAAGTAGGCTGTTTATGTTTTCGCTATGTAAGTAGGCTGTTTATGTTTTCTCTATGTAAGTAGGCTGTTTATGTTTTCTCTATGTAAGTAGGCTGTTTAGGTTTTTTATTGGTAACGCCACCTCTGTATGACAATCACTGGCTGTGCTGTGGGCAGTCTGTGTCTGCTTTGCATTGTTGTAATACTCGCCATTGTAGTGTTAGGCAGCTGGCTGTGAACAGCGCGTAGCGTTGCGCAGTTGGAGGTGAGCCGCCAGCAGTGGTGGATGTGGGGAGAGAGATGGCGGAGGTTTGCAGTTTGTCATGAACTGATATATATATATTATGATTTGTGATGATATTAAGGTAAATACATTGTTTGCTCTCTATTAATATCTTTCATTTGCTAACTACCCCTATCAGTAGTTAGTGCCTTCAGTAGTTTGAATCTTTTATTTAGCTGGCAGTAGTGGCGCTCGCTGTATTGCAGTAGCTTGAGCAGCGAAGATTTTTGTGAGGTAAGTGATTTGTGAAAGGTATAGTTTAATGTTTGTCAGGGCCATTCTTTAGTAGGGAGTTTTGAAAGTCAGATTGCGTTGCGCTAAAAATATTGTGTGTCAGGTTAAGCACAGTCATGTAAAATTGTTCAAAGGGGACGTCTCACGGTTACGCATGTGGTTGCAGCATGATGGGGCGCCCGCGCGTAGCAGTCGTACTGTGTGCGGGTTTTTAAACGAAATTTTCGACGGCCACGTAATTGGCAGATGTGCTCGTAGGACATGGCCCTCGCGATCACAAGACCTCAAGCCGCCAGACTTTTACCTGTGAGGATTCTTCAAGTTCCAGTTCACCCGCCCGTCGCGAACCACCTAGAAACGAAGAAGAGTAAATGGACCGCATTCAGCATACCGTCAATCACATCAGGGCAATGCCAGGAATCTTTGAAAGAGTTCGCGAAAACACTGTTCGACGTTACCAAGCTTGTGTCGCGTCAGAGGGTCGTCAGTTCGAGCACCTGCTTCAAGTAAAGAAAATCCGAATTACAAAAAAAGGCCGACACAATTTGTAAAAGACTTTCTGTACGCGAATTAACAGCTGTTGGCGGGTTCGTTCCCGGTACGTCGTATCATGACTCTAGAATGGATGTGTCGGAACCAGGGCGAATTCGCCTCCAGGCCCTAGAGCAGAAGGCTGGCGCGCTACCACAGAGCGTGCAGGCCGCCTTGGATACATCGCTATCTCCGGCAGGCAAAGCATTCGCGGTCATGCTTTGTCCAGAGCATCCGGCAACAGGGAAATCCCGCGGCGAATCGGAGCACGTGGCGTCAAGTTTCCGTAGTTTAAAAATTGTGCGTTGTCGACCTACACAACATCCGTAATTTTGATTCCTACTGGCATCAGCTATCCACGGTTAAAAATTCGTGACACAGTGTTTCGCCACCCTGTATATGGATTAATCGTCTTTCCACATAGCTTATTGCCACTTTTCTCTGAATTTCGAAAACGTTGCACCTATCTGGATTGCTCAACTCTTTTTATACGTCTTTCTGCATTGAAAATATGACCATACATTGAAGGTCTTTTTTCTTCTAATGAGACGCTGGAACTACATAAACTCAATGCACAGTTTGGACCATTTTTTCGTCTTGCCGCTCCTTGACCGGTCTGATGTAGCAGAAGCAAAAGCTACATCGATGCCGAGAGGTAAACATCCACCCAATTAACGAATACGAGCCGGCGCTGGAAACGCGGTTGGCGACGCCTGCTGCCTGCTTTGTGATACAGAGAAAATAGCCGGCTCGGCGCACCTGTTTGCGCGCTCTCGGCGGACAGCGGTGCTTGTTTATACTGCACGACACGGCCGAGCACAGTGCAGGGGAGTGTGCGCACATGTATGTGTGTGTGTGTGTGTGTGTATGTGTGTGTGTGTCAGTCCCGAAAAACGTCGCCGTTAGCAAGCGCGCTCCGCACAAAAGCACCTGTAAATTTTCGCAGGCTAATTTTAAAATCGGCGGCGCTCACGTGTGTGTTCGAGGGTGGAAGGAGGAGGGTGGAGCAAGGGGTGAGGGGGTGACGCAGGCGATGGCAGCCGTGGCGGGTAGCTGGCGCTGATGCGAGGGCCCTTTGAGGCGACCGCCAGTCGATGTCGCCTGATCCAATTAGCCGAGCCGCGTGCGAAAAAGGTTTGGAGGAAGGGGTCCACGGGGGTTGGCAGCACTGCTAATCAGCGTCTCCGCCGCGCCGGTCACTTTGTGACCGACCCCCGCCCACCACCTGCACTCTGAGTGGCGCTCCGTTGTCCCAAACGAAGCTCCCTTTGTGGTACGAGACGATCAATCGTTTCCGTACGCTTACGTCGTTAGTTGTTTTTACGCTCGAAACTTTCTGTCAGCTACAGCAATTTTCAGCTAGACTGGTACTCTGCGATCTGGCTGCGTTGCGCGTCTTTTTGGCTTTGACGCCACGTATTACAGTTTTCGACCTATTTCTGTGCAGCGCAGGCTTAAAACTAAAAACACTGTGCGGGGATGGAAAAAGGGATATTTGTCTTTAACTTCCCGGCGACGTTATTAACGACGAGATAGCAGCTAAGATCGAGAAGGATGGGGCTTATTCAAAGAATCCGTCCCGCCATTTAATTCATATGTCTAATAAGGGGACGGTACAAACTTGCCTCGCAGATTCGATTCATATTGACAAGGTGTACAGGACACGACTAACACTTCAACGTATGCAAACAGGACGATGCAATTCTCAACCGTTTTCGAGAAATTGGAGATTGAAAATCGAGTGTGCTTATCTACTTCCGAAGGGCGCCATTCTCAACGATCCCGCTGCAGAGCGAGTAAGCCCTTGTGTTCAGAAGCACCGAATTATTATGACTGTGCAAATTATCAGTGTTTACTGATTCATTTTATTTTCGTGATCTTTATCTTGAGGAAAGGAAAAAAAAATTCGTAAGAAGTTTGGATATAAAAATGGAATACACAACAACAACTGTGAATCAGATCAGAGAAGCAGCTTCATTTATATTATTGTACCTATTTGTGGAAAGTATAACGTGTTACCTGTGGAGCACTGCACGACTCAGGATGATGCTGATAACAGGAACATGGAAAAACAATGATTATTACAACGTACAGCATATGTAATGAAAGTTGGTTGTTGGCATGTGCATGGTTTTTCTCAGTCTCCACTCAGTGTCGTCGCTTACCACGCATATGTGTTGTTAGAATTCCATGGAACGAAAACAAAACAAAAAAAAAGAATTACCGGGAGCCAGACTAGATCCAAAGACCTGGCGACTATGAAACTTGGTGTTTACTCGTTCGTCAGCGGACTCATTGAATATTAGTGACCTTCATACGAGGTAACTAGCCAAGCCTAACATTTTTAGACTCAATTTTCTCGGAAACGGTAGAGAGTTGTGTCTCCCCATTTACATAAGAAGGAGACCTAATCGTTCCCTTACTCACCCTATCAGTATGAATCAAATCGGTGACACAGAGTTCGTACAGTCTTCTTGTAAGCGTAACCAAAGTAACACAACTTCGATGGCAAGAACAAGGATTTGAACTACGTCCGTGCTAAGTGCGAGCAGAATGTCTTAGGTACTGTCTGTGTTCGCAAATATGAACCTCGATCACAGGTCCTGGTACGTCCATCGATACCGACCGACCACCGCGTCGTCCTTCGCCAATGGCGTCTTTGGATGCTGTATGGAGCGCCGTGCGGTCTGCCACCGGTCTTCCCCGGCCGTTGTCAGTTTTCTACATCTACATTTACATCTACGTTTATACTCCGCAAGTCACCCAAGGGTTTGTGGCGGAGGGCACTTTACGAGCCACTGTCATTACCTCCCTTTCCTGTTCCAGTCGCGTATGATTCGCGGGAGGAATGACTGCCGGAAAGCCTCGATGCGCGCTCGAATCTCTCTAATTTTACATTCGTGATCCCCTCGGGAGGTATAAGTAGGGGGAAGCAATATAATTGGTACCTCACCCAGAAACGCACCCTCTCGAAACCTGCCGAGCAAGCTACACCGCGATGCAGAGCGCCTCTCTTGCAGAGTCTGCCACTTAAGTTTGCTAAACATCTCCGTAACGCTATCACGCTTACCAAATAGCCCTGTGACGAAACGCGCCGCTCTTCTTTGGATCTTCTCTATCTCCTCTGTCAACCAGATCTGCTACGGATCCCACACTGATGGGCAATACTCAAGTACAGGTCGAACGAGTGTTTTGTAAGCCACCTCCTTTGTTGATGGACTACATTTTCTAAGGACTCCCCCAATGAATCTCAACCAGGCACCCGCCTTACCAACAGTTAATTTTATATGATCATTCCACTTCAAATCGTTCCGTACGCATACTCCCAGATATTTTACAGAAGTAACTGCTACCAGTGTTTGTTCCGCTATCATAAATCATACAATAAAGGATCCTTCTTTCCATGTGTTTGCAATACATTACATTTGTCTATGTTAAGGGTCAGTTGCCGCTCCCTGCACCAAGTGCCTATCCGCTGCAGATCTTCCTGCATTTCGCTGCAATTTTCTATTGCTGCAACTTCTCTGTATACTACAGCATCATCCGCGAAAAGCTGCATGGAACTTCCGACACTCTCTACTAGGTCATTTATGTATATTGTGGAAAGCAATGGTCCCATAACACTCCCCTGTGGCACTCCAGAGGTTACTTTCTGTAGACGTCTCCCCATTGGGAACAACATGCTGTGTTCTGTTTGCTAAAAACTCTTCAATCCAGCCGCACAGCTGGTCTGATACTCTGTAGGTTCGTACTTTGTTGCCGGCCGCGGTGGTCTAGCGGTTCTAGGCGCTCAGTCCGGAACCGCGGGACAGCTACGGTCGCAGGTTCGAATCCTGCCTCGGGCATGGATGTGTGTGATGTCTTTAGGTTAGTTAGGTTTAAGTAGTTCTAAGTTCTAGGGGACTGGTGACCACAGATGTTAAGTCCCATAGTGCTCAGTGCCGTTTGAACCAATCTTACTTTGTTTATCAGTGGACAGAGCGGAACTGTATCGAACGCCTTTCGGAAGTCAAGGAAAATGGCATCTACCTGGGAGCCTGTATCTAATATTTTCTGGGTCTCATGAACAAATGAAGCGAGTTGGGTCTCACACGATCGCTATTTCCGGAATCCATGTCGATTTCTACAGAGTAGATTCTGAGTTTTCATAATGACATTATACGCGAACAAAAAACTTGTTCTACAATTCTAAAACAGATCGATGTCAGAGATATAGGCTGGAGCCGCTGCTACTCGGTCAAGCAGTTGCTCAGCTGGCATCGCGAGGCTGCATGCATCCCGTTCCAGTCGCCCCACCATGTACAAGCCCCTGCATGCATCGGCAATCGAAGCAGGGTCCTCCACACGGCCGTCACTGACGCTGACCATTCAGCTGCAAAGGCAGAAAATGTCCAGGTTCGCTCGGTGCAATATGGGGATATTAAGACAAGCTTTTTCCGCACATAATTTTCAGCATTCAATTCTGACACCACCAAGAACTCTTCGATTCTACATTGTCCAGACACATTAACCTGAACGCTTGTCAAAGTCCTGAATGACCACCTACTGCAGGGCGGAACGTTGCGAGACGTGCAGGTAGCGAGTCGGTGAGGTTCTGGAAGCTATCAATAGGGAATTGGAGCCAATATATACAATATAGCACTGAAGATGGTCACTCAGTGACAGAAAATCGATTTTGCAATAGTAAAAAATATACGATCAATGCTGTCTCTTTTTTCAAGTATACCTGTTACCTGGTCGTAGTGCACAAGACAACATGGAGTCGCCAATTAATAATTGGAGCCATGGTTACTCCAGTGCAGTGGCCTTCTCGGTTGAGAATCTGTGAGGCGAGGTGGTCTCACAGATTCTCGATTGGATTTAAATATGGGGAAACTGGTGCCCTGGGGAAGGCGGTAGAATTGTACTGGTGCTCTTAAAGTCACACACATATACTGCGAGCTGTGTGACACGTTGCATCATCCTGCTGGTATATGCCATTGTGCCAAGGGAAAACAAACTGCATGTACGGCTGGACCCGGTGTCCAAGGTAGGTGCGTACTTGTGTTGATCCATTGTGTCTTCCAAACTGTTGAGATTACCCAGGGTCATTCAGTCGACATCCATTGGCTGTATGGAGCGTAAATTCCAGCATTTGTAGCCAATGAACAACAGACCTACTGGTGAGACCCAAACGGAGCAACGTTCACTGAACGTTCGTTGAGAAGACACTGTTGGAAGCCCCTTTGTTCATCTGGACAGTCAGTTTGTCAACAGTTGCACGTCTGTTCACTCGTACACATTTCCGCAGCCGTTATTCACTCGTGTCATCTATGGTCAAATGTGCACCACAGCTGCTCACCGCCGGTTTTGGGCAGAGGTGTTTTGCCAAGCATGGTATACATTATCCATGCGACCAGCCTATTTAAAAAATTAAGCGTTTCAGGAACGCTTCCCCCCTTGGCCCGGAAGCCACTGATCAAGCACTTTTGGACGTCAGAAAAATTTCTCCCTTTCCACATTATCACAACAACAGCACTATTCTTTGCGTCCTGCCCCTTCCCCCCCCCCCCCCCCCCCCCCCGCCTCCGTCTCACTTTACATGTCGTCCACAGATAGCGCTGCCACATGCTGTCTGTGAGTGGTTGTTGCACGGACATCTGCGGTTTCCGCAGTCTCTCATTCATTTCAATTCGATTTAATGATCCATGCTTTTAGAAAATTCCTTTGTTGATTAAGCCCTGTGTTTGAAATTAACAGATTTCTTTTCTCGACGATTGTTCTCTTTTCTTGAGCTATCTGCACTTTATGTCCTCGTTGCTTTGTCCGTCATCTGTTGTTTTGTTTCCAAACTAGCAGAATCACTTCGCGTAGTGGGCCCTCTGGTGCCAAATTCATATTTTGTACCTAATCTAATTTCTTCTATTCGCCAATACTTTCATCTTTGTGTGATTTACTCTCAGTCCATATTCTCTGCTCAGGAAATCATTCCATTCAGTTGTCGGTGTCCTCAACAAAATCTGTCCTCGGTTTCCTTTCGCCCTGAACTTCTTTTCACTTCGACGCACACTGTACACGTTTTGAGAACCCATGTGCTAGTGCGTCTCTGTCAATAACAAATGCAGGCTGAGTGACCGTGCGGTTCTAGGCACTGCAGTCTGGAACCGAGCGACCGTTACGGTCGAAGGTTCGAATCCTGCCTCGGGCGTGGATGTGTGTGATGTCCTTAGGTTAGTTAGGTTTAATTAGTTCTAAGTTCTAGGCGACTGATGACCTCAGAATTTAGTGCTCGGAGCCATTTGAACCATTCAATAACAAAACTGGATGAGGCATGAGCAAGAAAACGAGCTTGGACGTCACTTAAAAAATTTTCACCTTGTTTTGGTCGACAGCGTTGTAAGTGATTGCAGTGATTGTTCTCGGTGAAAAGAGGGAACGTTTAGGCTTAGCATCGCATCGACCTGGAGACCAACAGAGAAGCGCCGGTATCCCGGTATCCGTGGGACTGAACATCAAAATAGGTCGTAGCTTTAGTAACAAACTTTTATCTTTAGGTTATTTGTATGAAAAATTGGAAGGCCTACCAGCACCTGTTGGATGAGGGGCCTCCACACGGTCTGCATTCCAGATGAGAGCAGCTGCGAGGTCTCTGCTTGCTAGTGGCTGCCTGAGCGACGTATCTGCTTTTGAAATTGTAAAACGTCTGAAGCTAGCGGCGACACTGACCAATGAACGTAATCGACGATAGAGCAAAAGAACGAGATGTAACACCGATAGACTTGGTCGAGGGGATTTTCAGGTCGGAAAGCAGCACAAAACTGACTGGGGGAAACAGAATAACCATGATAGATGTATATGAACAGCATGGACTATTTATTTAAACAATTAGAGGCAGTACCACCATCAAGTGTAGTCACCATGGGGTCTGGAGTCCAGTGGGTGCTGCTGTCCATTCCGTGATGTAACCCAAGATGGCTGACTCTAGGGGAAAATAACTGAGCCTGCACTGGGCTGCTAGAGAGAGGAAGGACTGTACTTTATTTGTAAGTAGACATTGGGCACAAAGTCATTCTGCCAGTTAAACAGTTTAGTTGGTTCCCTATTTTTTGCTTTATAAATTTCAAGCGCCTGTAACAAATTGAAAGCACAGCCCTTTTCCACTCTGTGAAGAATACGCATACAGTTCTCAATGCTCCCTATGGAATGACCAGCATCAGATAAATGCTGTCCCAAAGCCGTTTTGTATCGTGGCTGTGAGTGTTCTTTAAAACTTAATTTAAAAGAGCGGCCTGTTTGGCCGATATAATATTTGTCACAGTTACTGCAGTCAGTCCTGTATACCCCAGAGCCATCAAATTTATCATAGTTCCCTTTCAGTTTATGTTTTATTCGTAGTTTTAGGGTGTTATTAACCGGAAAGCCACATCTGACATAAGACTTTTTAAAACATTTTTCTATTTGCAGGGAGATTTTGCCGTTATCTTTCACAGGAATGGTTTTTATTCTATCTTTGCCGGTTCTCTTTTGTGTGCGGGTGTGTGTGTGCCTGCTGTTGTTAAACGTTTCTTTAGCCTACTGTAGGGGCGCGTGACGTCATTTATAGAAAAGCCGTAAGCTATCGCGATCTGCTTTAAAATGCTAAGTTCTTTACGTATTTCGTTTTCGTCCAAAGGTAGACGAAGGAGCAGGTGAACCATGGAAGTGAAGAAAGCTTTTTTGTATCGGGGAGAATGGCATGAACTGGCATTGATGATACTGTCTGTACAAGTTGGTTTCCTAAAAATCGAAAACTTACGTTTGTTATTAACTTTCTTAATAGTGAGATGAAGGTAGTTGATGGAGCCATCTTCTTCTATTTCAGTGGTAAAAGTTATTTTGGGGTGCATGTTACCTATTGCTTGGGCGAATGTGTTGACCTCACTGGTGTCACCTTCTATCAGTAATAAAATGTCATCGACATACCGTTTGTAACAAATCGTTTTATCTTTTAGTTGTGGATACTTGCAAAAAAATTTACATTCTAAATCACTGATAAAAATGTCTGCTAAAGTGCCAGCCGGGCTATTACCCATCCCAAGACCGTCGTTTTGATAATAAATTTTGTCATTAAAGGTAAAGAAATTGTAAGCTAAGACAACATCTAGAAGTTCAATTAGTTCTCTAGACTCTGCAACACTAATCTTGTTGTGGGAGAGGAGATTGCGTCTAATAATGTCAATAGTTTCTTTTACTGGGACATTACTGTAAAGATTTTTTACATCCAAGGATGCTAATGTCGCATTATCTGGTATATATATATTCTTAATTACATTCGATAGCTCAGCACTATTTTTGAGCCCAAAACAATTATTGAATGTGTAAACCGATTTAAGTTTATTATTAAGGAACTTATGTAATTTATAGCATGGTGATGACATACTGGTAACAATCGGACAAACTGGATTTTTCATCTCTGTGGATCTCAACTTGAGATCTGAGCTGGGGAAGTTTGACACTCATCATTTTGAGCGATTTCTTTTCATAATCCTTAAGAAGAAACTGGGAGCTGTCAATCTTTTGCTGCAAACTAGTCTAAAACTTATCAGTTGGGTCTTTGTGAATTTCTATAACATGGTTTTCTGCAAGAAACTCTTCTGTTTTCTTAATGTAATCATCTTCATATATAAGAACTGCCGTGCTCCCTTTCTCAACACGAATGACCATTGCTTTCTCCTTCTCTATCTTGGTAGTGAGACCTTTTAAAATACGGCTCTTGTGATTTACCACATTATTAGAACTATTTTGAACAGACAACGCCTTATTAACCTTAACAGCTGTGTACTAAATTTCTAATTTCGTCATCCCAGACGCTT
This sequence comes from Schistocerca americana, assembly GCF_021461395.2. Taxonomy (NCBI): domain Eukaryota; kingdom Metazoa; phylum Arthropoda; class Insecta; order Orthoptera; family Acrididae; genus Schistocerca; species Schistocerca americana. The sequence goes on along the minus strand of NC_060122.1, from coordinate 126,603,322 downwards.
CACAAGCCATTTTAGTTTCAACTATTACTCGCTTAATATTTTCCTGACTAACATGTGGAATGATGTTATGTTGTAGGCCTTTATTCAGCAACATATTTTCATCACTAATCAGTACAATACTTGTTAAATTAGCTACCCTGTGATTGAAACGATGTTCCCCAATGCCACCCTTACTTTTCACAATATGTACATATTAAGGTTTTATCAATTTAGCCAATTTTTTGTTATGCCTCTCTGTAATTTTCTCGACATTAATCTTAACTCTATTAGTATTCTCTTTCCACACAAATTGAAACTGGCTACAAGAAAGTTCGTTGCTTAGTTGTAAATGTAGTTCGAAAGATTCACTTCTTAGCAAGTCTTTATATGATTTACGTATCTGCGCCCTAACCCAGTTGATCTCACTTTTAGATTTAATTGATAAGGCGAGATCTGACTGCTGTTTAAATTTCACTTTGGCATAGTTCGGTGTGACACCAGCTGCGAGACACTGCTTATTGAATGTAATCCTCATTGCCTCGGTACTGATTTTCTGCTTCAGTTTACAGAGCCTTTTGACTCTGTCGTAAGCCACACATGGCACTAGTTTCACGAGCTGCGACATCGTCGCGAAAAAACAGTTAGTCGCATGTGTAGTAAGTTTCCTTTAATTTATGTCTATGGCCATAAACCTTTTGTTAACAGATTACCGGTTTCGGTCTTTAATGACCATCATCAGATCTGTTTCATAAAAACAAAGTCCTAATGTACTGCGGCCATAGTACTACTGACAACATGAGTTGTGCATGTGATGTTATTTATATGTATTTGACGATGCTGGTGCTGATTCTGCATTTAACATTTGACGATGCCACTATGGCTTCAGACATTAGGACTTTGTTTTTATGAAACAGATCTGATGATGGTCATTAAAGACCGAAACTGGTAATCTGTTAACAAAAAGTTTGTGACCATAGACGTAAATTAAAGGAAACTTACTTTATTTATTTTGAGACATTTATTTAGGGATGAATTTCAGGTAGTATATTTATCACACTGATACAAAACACACACTCTGACATCCTTGGGGTCACGACACACAGCCTACAGACCTGTAACCTACTGGTAAATCACTGAAATAACGCTCTGCAGACACGCACACAACTCCTAAATTACCGAAATAATTTCACTACACAGCACACAGACATGCAAACTCCTGCTAAAGAATGCAGTACACTGATGTGCAGATACGAAATCAACTCGTAAACTGTCCAAATAACGCATTGCACAGCCTACAGACCTCTCGCAAAATAATGCAACAGACATGAAAACAAGATGTGCAGGCACCGCTCGCCACCCCTTGTCCACTGGACAGCACAGGAGCTACCACATACGCTCCCAGATGTCAGGATGCACCTGCAGCTGCCAAGCCATGCACAGGTGCCTGTTCAGGTCTCTCAGGCATGAGGCAGCAGCGTCCATTTCATACTTGACACTTGGGAAATTCCTCTCGTAATACGTGATCACCTGGGCACAATTGTTGACGCGACTGGATGGGAGCGAAGACCTATTTGCTGGGCGCAGATGCTGCAAGGGCGCGCCCATGTCTACGCCGCCGCGAGCGACTGCTGGATTCAGGCCAGCATGAGCCATCGCTCTCACGCCGCTGCTGCCTACAGCGAGCAGGTGAAAGTTGGATCTATTTTTGGATATACAGTTAGATTTCTTTGATTGTTATACTGACATCACAGAACTCCAAGACGCACTCACACGAGCCCCATACGCGAAACGCCTCTGGGCAGCACATGTTTTTACCATTGCTGACACCATACCTGCGGATACTGACATCACAGTATTGCACAGAGTGAATTGTTCCTAGCGGTCCTAACGGGACATGCAAGATGCGTCTAGCTGTCCGCGTGTACCCATCACGGCTGGCGCATGGTGCGAAATGTTCATCCTGCTATCAGTATACATCTCAGGAACGTTAAACGTTCTCACTGATAAAAGCCTGTGAATGCTCGCAAAAACACTGTTAATCATAAAAGCACTCTTGTTTGGAAAGAGAGCACTGTCTAAGCACAGACGGGGGTAAGGTGGGAAAATCAGAACAGCCGGCTGGGGTGGCTGAGCAGTTCCAGGTGCTACAGTCTGGAACCGCACGACCGTACAGTCGCAGGTTCGAATCCTGCCTCGGTCATGGATGTGGGTGATGTCCTTAGGTTAGTTAGGTTTAAGTAGTTCTAAGTTCTAGGGGACTGATGACCTCAGATGTTAAGTCCCATAGTGCTCAGAGCCATTTGAACCATTTTGAATCAGAACAATTACGAAAACAGAATTCGAAACATGTCTTACAGAAGAGAAAAAAACGGCCAGAATTTTCGGGATCCTGAAGCTACAGGTCTGGAGATGTCCTAATTTCACAGCGGCAGATGAATGACCACATCCCCGCCAGAGATAGATGATCTGCTACAACTTGTCTTTCAACACCTCCTTTCTCAGAACTTTCCGTACATACCTTGCCTCCATCTTGTTCGAATCAGTTTGTAGACGCTCCTATGTCCCAGCACAAAAGATGTCTTCTGAAAGAATAGAGCATTATGATCGTATTTTCTACAGATCACCATATTGCACCAACAATTAAACCCATAAAAGTGGCTTACAGATCGTCCAATATGGAGAGACTCTTACTCAATTAAACTCCTCCCCCAAAGAGGACAGGAGCTTGAATATTAGAGCTCAAAACAGATCTCCAACCCAGCAATATATCACGGCATACCGTGTAGATGTAGTAAACACACAATTCCTATCCTTCGCCATACAAAATCAGCTCTTTTACATCATTCATACATATTCGAATACTGTCCTCGCAGCAATAGATATTTCCCTGCGACGTCGGTGGTCATCCACACCCAATGGGTGACGAGAGCGCCTTCAGAGGACCAAAGTCACTCTCAGAACTGTTCTATAAATTCGGGCTCGTTCCCCCTCGGCACAAACGCTTTACTGTTTCTGGTCCAGACCTGCTTGTTTTCTTCCTTTTTCCACACCCATCTATAGACTCTGGGATTACAAGAGTACATGTATTTTTGCATGGTTTGCCATAATATTATATCAATTTCTCAGTACTTTTCGATATGAAGGACACAGCAGATCAGTACCATTCGCTTGCACCACATAATTCCGAAAATATAGACTGGAAATTATTTCTCTACAAACAGGAAACTTTAGGTAGGTAGGGCGTGCTGTAAACCACTGAGTAACTAGAAACTTGTCATATCTGTGAAGACATTTACACGGAAACTCGAAAAAAATAGAGAAAAATCATATTTCCGTCCACGAATACTGATGTAGGTGATGTAGCAGTTCCAAACCATCCCTATAATTTACAAGGTGAACTAAGGTGTTTCTCATGTCTAGAAAATCGGCAAACAAGTCTTCCACATGTTAGATGCACGCACCACAATAGATCTTCTCTCAAATAAATAAAGGCGCGAAATGTGCGGAGGCAGTCAACCAAACAATTTACATGGGGTGGAATAACTATCCAGCGCAAACACACCTCCATATTCAGTCTTCTCAAATTTCTACATGATCTTGAAAGCTATCCAACACATACTAAGTATTAGTTCGCTATTCGGTCGTCTAGAGGACAACAAGTTTCAGCCATCTACATTCCTACACTCCAAGAGGGCTCTCCATTCGGACAGGTCCTACCGTTAATGGGAAACGTGAATCATCTCCGCGCAGATCACTGGCACTGCGTGCCAAGCACGCACAGGTAGACTAATCCTCCTAAGAAATCGGTCACATATATATTTTATTCCTGTAATTAAAACTAAATGTTACGATCGTCGTCTCAGTTGAACAACATTCGACAATGAGGGAAGTTTCAGAAATACACCCTGTTGCCAGCTGTGGCTCTGGAAGTACCATTCTTATGACTTCACACACTTTTCCCTTTGCTATTAAAGTACTTGACGTCAAATCCATACCTTCCTTACGAATGAACATAGTATGATCACCTGCATCCGTTCATGTCCATTTTGCGTTCCGACGTACTTGGACAATTAAAAATGCGGCACCCCACACTTTCAGAATTGCTACAGTGTGACTCCAGGAACACTCCTCTGAGTTTAAACACTTCCGCTGGCCACCGACTTCCCAGACACGAACATTATTGAGCATTTCAGGGAAGCTTTGCAACGCGCTGTTCAGAAGAGATCTCCACGCCTCGTACAATTATGGATTTATGGACAGCTCTGCAGAATTCACGGCGTTAGTCCCCTGTAGCACTACTTCGGATATCAGTCGGGTGCATACCACGTCGTGCAGTTTCTATGACTCTTTGACTGGGTGTTTGTGTTGTCCTCATCATTTCTCAATCGTTCATGAAAGTGGCGAGATTGGACTGAGCAAAGGTTGGGAATTGTGTATGGGCGCTGAGAACCGCGCAGTTGAGTGACCCACAAACCAATCATCATCATCATCATCATCTTTGACTCTTCAATGTACATTGGTGCCCTGTCACATGCAAATTTCCGAACAATCTTGGATATTGCGCTAGTCGACCAACCGGTCACGGGGAGGCCCACAGTGAGACCCATTTCAGATTTTGTAACGTGCTGATGACGCTTCTCTGTATGCAGCATCTCCGTGTCTTTCAAAGTAATTACATAAAATCTGAAGCAGTTCACGCTCCTTACACACCCTACCAGGCCTGACAACAACACTAAACGCGAAAAACCGTAATGAACTCTCGTGGCCGTTGTATCTGTCACAAAAAATCGCAACTATGCTCATTTACATACCCGCCATATGTGTTTATGCGCGAAGTGACACTGAAATCATGACATGTCTTCAGGGTGTCTCTCTGAGTTTGTCGGGAGGTATATTATTAATTCACTTCTAGTACTATGCGTCCCATCTTTCAGGTTGTAATAGTTCTTTTCACTCTGAAACAGCGTCATTAGATTATGTTTGCTTTGCTCCAGGAAAACGACGATGTCGAAAGGCAAATGCTAAAGTCTCTATTGCAATTTTTGTATATAACAATAAAATATATGGGATTTGATTAATAAAGGCAAAGAATGAGGAAGGCGGTGTATGTGTTAAGAACTTAGAGGTATTCAGAATATGGCGTCGTCGAATGTCACAATGAATATTGTGCTTCATTTTTATGCCGAGTCGACGAAAGGAGAAAGCGGCAGCAGTGAGGGTACAACTGATCTATCAAGGAGACCCATGAAATTCGGATTTATGTAGTCCCTGTATATAAAGGGCAATGTCCTGACTGACTGACTGACTGATTCATTCACTCATCATCCCATCCCAAACCGCTAAGGATACAAACTGAAAAATTGGAGCGTGTGTGGATCTTCTACATGCCCATGCCTATGTAGGGCCAACGCGAGCACTCATAAGTGGCCAACACGACGTTCCATGAGCTCGACTAATGTCTGATGTAGTGATGGAGGAAATTGACACCACGGAGGGCTGTCCATAAACCCCTAAAAGTGCCAGGGGTTGGAGATCTCTTCTGAACAGCACTTTGCAAGGCATCCAAGATATGTTCAATAATGTTCATGTCTGGGGAGTTCGGTGGCCAGTGGAAATGTTTAAACTCAGATGAGTGTTCCTGGAGCCAATCAGTAGCAATTCTGGACTTGTGAGGTGTCGCATTGTCGTGCTAGAATTCCTGAAGTACAATGCACATGAATGCACGGAGATAATCAGACAGGATGCTTACGTACTTGTCACCTCTCAGAGTCGCATCTAGACGTATAACGGGTCCCGTATCGTTCCAACTGCACATGTCCCACACCATTACAGAGCCTCCACCAGCTTGAACACTCCCCTGCTGACACGCAGGGTCCATGGACTCATGACCTCTTCTCCATACTCGTACACGTCCATCCGCTCGATACAATTTGAAACGAGACTCGTGAGACCAGGCAACATGTTTCCAGTCAGCAACAGTCCAGTGTTGGTGCATATGGGTCCAGGCAAGGCGTAAAGCTTTGTGTCGTGCAGTCATCAACGGTATACAAGTGGGCCTCCGGCTCCACATGCCCATATAGATGATGTTTCGTCGAATGGTTCACACGCTGACACTTTTTAATCGCCCAGCACTGTAATCTGCACCAATTTGTGGAAGGGTCGCACTTCTATCACTTTGAACATTCACTTCGGTCGTCGTTGGTCCCGTTCTTGCAGGATCTTTCTCCGGCCGCAGCGACGTCGGAGATTTGATGTTCTACAGGATTCCTGATATTCACGGTAGTCTCGTGAAATGGTGGTGCGGGAAAATCTCCATCGCTGCTTCGGAGGTGCTGTGCGCTTACTAAAACACCACGTCCAAACTCACTTAAATCTTGATAACCTGCCACTGTATTGGCAGTAACCAATCTAACACCTGCGGCAGGGACTTTTCGTATTGTATAGGCGTTGCCGACCGCAGCGCCATATTCTGCCTGTTTACATTTCCCTGTATTTGAATACACATGCGTATATCAGTGTAGTAAAGACATCGTTTAAGAAGGGATTCCCCGAAATACCGCTCCCAAGGGGGTGAAATGGAGATGAAAGGCAAAGTGAAAGTCTGTCGCTGTTAAGGAAATTTTGAAGCTAGAACTACGAATACTTTTGCTTGGTTTCTCAGACAGAAAATAAAAAAAGTAAATAAATACGTGTTCAGCATCTGTGTTACTTGAACCACTAAAAGGGCAAAACAGTGTGAGAAAATTTTCTTGAAAGTAAAGAACTACTAAAGGACTACTAAGGAATTTTAAGGCTACATCTATCACAGTTGGCATTTCACTTGCCGGTTAAAAATAGGAAAATAAGTGTTTCTGGGGATTCAATACACAAGGGGGTGCAATAAGGGATAAATTTCTTAAGAAAGTATGTCATTACATTTCAAAAAAATTTAAAGCTAAATTTACGATAATTGTTGTTTCCCTTCTAGGTTAGATTTATAGAAATATTTGGTCAAAAATAAATTCGGAAAAGACCGTGTTTACATGGCGTTAATTAGCATGTGAAGCTTTGAAGGTAATGCAGTTTGTAAACAACATAACAGTTCCATTAAATAAAAACAAAAAATTAAAAATCTCTGCTAGCCATATAGTCTACGCGAGCGAAGCAGCGAGCACTAAGCTAGTCTTTTGTGATATTTGAACTTCAGAACTGAAATGTGAATCTACCAAAACAGTTCCATAAAAATGTAAAAATTTCTCGAGAAAACCGGTTTCGAAGTTTTCCGATCATTATTACTTTCCTAAAACTATTACCATACTTCGATGGATCGCTTTGCTCTGTGGTAGAATGCATGGTTGCCATGTGCTTGGTGTGGATTCGATTCTTGTCTAAGGGAGATTTTTACAAAATACGCATCTTCTACGATAATTTAGGTAAATGGTAAAGTACACAAACAGAGTACTCGCTGGATCGATGGTTCAAGACTTATTTTGGTTGTTAGGTTTGTCGTTTCTTTCCGTACCGCTCGAATACCTACATCGTTTAAATATTAATTTCATCAAATATATACTAACCAGAATATATCACACTGTCAATTTTTGTTTGTGGAAAGTGCACGTCTTCTCACTTCTAATTACGTATCGCGCAGAAAACTCTAGTTTTCATTGCAGATTGTTAATAATAGATTTAATAGGTCTCATTCCACCGATAACGTCGTTAAAATTAAAACGAAAATAGAAATTATCTGTTTTCCCTCTATATGCATCTGCGGTTTGTGAAAATGATTATAGAACATGCACCTTTGTCGAAAAAACTGAACCGGCCGGGAATCGAACTGATGCCAGCCATGTGGCAAAGGAACACTCTACTGGAGTGCCAAGTAGCCCATCCAAAAACTTACCTGTATTTGAGGAGTTACAGATGCTCGGAAAATTTCGAAGTTAATTTCCTCGAGCATTTTTTAGACTTGCATAGACTTGCTTTGGATTAGTGATATTTGAGTTGCGAACTTCATGTACCATAAATATAAAAAAGTACAAAAATCAGGGTGGCATGTGCTATCCTTGTAAGTTAGCGTCCCATCCGAAATATTTGATCATGACACGACATAATGTTCCATGAAGCTAAACGGGAGACAACTGTAAAGATTTGGAGAGGCACAGCCCTATGTATTGCACAAGACAGAAATGTGAAATCGTAGTGCAGAATCGAGTATTTTTTTGTATGTAACAGGTTAAAATAGACGGCTTCTTAGTCTGTCAAAGAGTAACGCTGTGTACTGGTCACTGATTATGAAACCTTTCTAAGGGATCGAAAAGGGGACTGTGACTTTGATAGGTAAACGGAAAAAGATCCATAGACATGAAAATATTTTGTGTACGTGTGTGTGTGTGTGTGTGTGTGTGTGTGTGTGAAAGAGAGAGAGATATTAGTGAATGGTTCAGTCTAGTTCCTAGAAGCTGTTTGTGCCTTTCAAGTGTGTGAGGCATATTAACTATTGTAGATAGTGGTAAGACGCAGTCAGTCGCTACCGTTATCAGGTTCTCTGGAGCAATCAGAGCTGGTTGCGCCTTTTCCGATTGGAGGCACTGTCTTCGTTCAGCGAAGTCCAAGTGCTAACGATCTAGCGCCGTAATGCGACACGAGGCACCTGTTCGTCAGGTTCTATTCCATTTAATCGCACCGAAAAATTATAATGGACGATCAAAAATTTCCCGTTTGAGGGCGATGGTGCAGCTGATGTTCAAGGGGGCCATACCGTGCCTATCTAACCCATGTTAATTTAGGCAAGTATTTGACCCATTTCTGAAAAAAAAACTAATGTTTTTTCTGTATGTTACATGATGCTAATAGAGTCAACTGTACTAAAATATACTTTATCCATTTTATAGTTCTTAAGAAATACTTTTTAAATTTATTAACAAAAATATAAAGTTTTTTATGCAGAAAATACTTTTTGTGAACTTGCTAATGGGTGAATTAACGAATTTAATGCCAGAGGTGGCTTTTTATGTTATGCAGAATCTCAGAAAATATTCATTTAGCTACGACAGTTTCTGATATAATGGGGCATATGTATTGAAAATTTTACTTTGCGGGAAACTGACTTTAAAGAAAAATACCTTTGAAATTTGTTACTTACAGTTAATTAAAACTGTCCTGCTGCATATGATGGCCCTTCTTTGGCCTCTAGCAGGTCTTCCAGCTTCTTTTTCACATTCCTGGATGTTTGTCTTGCTTTCTTGGCCATACCGTGGACAACGCGTGTATGGAGTGCGCATGGTGCGCATATTCGAACTGCCGTTCGAAGTCCTGGCAGCGCTCGTCACTGATGCGTTGCGGCCATATGGAACGGTCCTAAGCTACACGGAAGAGAAGTAGAACACCTTTGAAACCTATCTCGTGCTGAATGGCCTCCGACAGGTATGCACGGAAATCCGCAATCACGTGCTGTCCTACGTGTTCATCGAATGTTATCGAGCCACCATTATTTATGACGGGCAACCACGGACGTGTGCCGGTGTGGACAAGAAGGCCAGCGCCGCCTTGTCCAGGTGCCACGTGCGGAACCAATACAGACAGCTGTGCCGACAGAATTACCGCTTACGTACGTTGAAGCGATGCAGGCGGTGTGCACAGATGCCGCACCCATGCTGCGGTCCAATGCGCCTGAGAGATCAGTAGCCGACGACGCCGTGGCGGCGGCTCCGCAAGACGAGACGCCCTTGACACACACAACGCCCACCACCACCACCACAACCACCACCGTCGTCGTACCAAAGGCGTCGGTTCCGGACGCCGGCCTCATGCCCGACGGTACTGACCCCAGCCCTTCGACGGGAGCGGACACAAGGACGCGCAAACAACTGCCGCCGAAGCGTCATAAGAAACTCCGCCTCTCGACGACCGACAGGACGGAGACAGGAGCACGCTGCCGACGCCGTCTCTGGCACGTTGTTGCCAACGGAATCTACCAGCACCGCCCGAAGGCAGGCATCCGATGGAACGGACAGGAAGGTGGCCTCACCCAGCCCAGACATTCCCATGACTGAAGCCCCTCAGGACAACGACCAGGTGATGGAGCTCAATGCCCATGATGAGGCGGCGTCACCGAGCCCTTCCCCGCTCGGTGACTGGGCTGCCGAAATGGAGGCAGAAGACGCACCAGACACCGTGGACACTCTTCGCTACACGGGACCGGCGCCCCACGTGGGGAGTGAGTAACACCCAGAAATGGGTCGCGTTAAAGGTACCTGCCACAAGGATGGGTAGCCAGACGACCCCTTATTACTTAGAGGCCGTCATCTGCATCTCCACATTCTGCATTTAGATGTGCCAGTCCTATCGTTTGGGCGTAGTCAAAGTTAACGGCATACGCTGTGTTATCAAAACGCGCATGTTCCATGATATGCTCCAGGCGACGGACCTGGATGTCACCCTTCTTCAAGAAGCACATCCTGAGCTGCAATTGAACATTTATTGACACTCAGCCTACCAGGAGCGATTCTAGAAGTCGGTCAAGGGGGGAGGGGGCTAATGGCGGGGGAGGGGGTTTGGGGGAATGGTATATCGCTTTACAAAAAGAGGATTTGAGTCCTCTAAAGACAAATTGGCAAAATTTAGTGTTGAATAAAGTAGTTTTCGGTAGTAGTTTTGGGGTTCAGGGTAAAAAAATGTGTTTTAATAAACAATAAGACTCCTGAATGAGATTTTCACTCTGCAGCGGACTGTGCGCTGATATGAAACTTCCTGGCAGATTAAAACTGTGTGCCCGACCGAGACTCGAACTCCCGAGTTTAATGATTTAGATAGTAAGCTATTTTCTACACTTATTCTATTGTTAAAATGTGTTTGAAATACATTGTTGCCTATATTGCTACATATTATTAAAAAAAATGGTTGAATCTGTTGGAGTAATATATTCGCTGATTTCTGAAGTAATTTTATCCACTGTAATATGATACTCCATAGGGGGGGTGGGCCTATAGCCACCATTGCCCCCCCCCCCCCCGCTCTTGCCACTGCCCCTGCAGCCTCCAGCATCCCTCAAGCGACGGTGCCAGCAGAACTGCGATCCTATTACGTGACAGCATCGAGTCATCGGAAGTTACGTGCCTGCCATGTACACGAGGTGTTGCCGTCACTGTGGTAGCAATCCGCATTGTCAATGTTTACGTGCCCTCCAGCTCATTTCGTCGCAGGAAAGTGTCACCTTTTATTCTGACGAAATTGCTCGACTTCTGTATGGGAATATGGATCACTACATCATAGGCGGCAAATCTAATAGCATGTTGGATCCAGACCCCCAGACACCGTACTACTCTACATGACCAGCACTAGGGGCTCTCGTGCGAGATCTGGCGCCACACAGGACGTGGCGTCTCCTTCATGTAGACCGCCGTGGCTGTACATGTTTCAACGACCGCTCTGCCAGCAGCTTCGACTTGATATACGTCTCCCAAGGACTCCGCGCCGCGAGAAGGGACGTGGAACTGTGGCCGACAGTCTTCACCGACCATTTGGCATACATCTGCTCGGTCACACTCCCTCGACAGCTCACAGACCACATCAGTGGTCCTTGGACGCTGAGCGTTTCCTCCCCGTATGAGGACGCATGTCGACAGGAGACCGCTGCTACGTGGGACCTCTGCCTCTGGAATTTGCATGCACATCCTTCCAACTTACATTGGTGTCTCGATAGTGCCAAGCCAGCCCTCCGACGGACACTCAAGGGATTTGGCCGTGACAGAGCGTGCGGACGTCGGGCGACGTCGGAATTGTATTACACTGCACTGAGGGAACTAATGATCCAGCCGCCATCACGTGAACGGCAGACAGTGGTTAATCGTCTGAAGGCTCGCCTAATCCGTCTCACCACGGAACAGTTTGACGGAGCCCGATTTTGGGCGAGGTTGCAAGATACCATCCCCACCAAAATGGCATACGTGTATCACGATATCAGAGAGAGACGCCACCGCAAGCGCCACCTTATAATAACAGTAGAGGCAGCAGAGGGTGGATGCATCGACTCGCAGAGTGCCATCGCTGCGGCATTCGTCCAGCATTACAGGACGGTTTATGGCGAGGACCCACAGACTGGTTCAAATGGCTCTGAGCACTATGGGACTTAACATCTTAGGCCATCATTCCCCTTAGAACTACTTAAATCTAAGTAACCTAAGGACATCACACACATCCATGCCCAAGGCAGGATTCGAACAAGCGACCGTAGTGGTCGCGCAGTTCCAGACTGTAGCGCCTAGAACCGCTCGGCCATTCCAGCCGGCCCCACAGACAGTTCGCGAGTACGAAGACATCCTCTGCGGTCTGCCTGACCCCAGAGTGATAGCCCAGGACGACGCCCTGCTGGCTCCCATTACTGCTGACGACTTAACAGTATCCTTGGCACGCGGCTCCCAGAACAAGTCACCGGGCCCAGACAGCTTACCGAACGAATTCTACCACGCCTTCTATCCCCTGATGGGCGTTCATTGGATTCAAATGTTTCAAGACCTCCTCCGTGATTATTTTACCATCCTCACAGATTTCCTTGAAGGCATCATAATACCAGTTCCCAAACCGAGCAGTCAAGACTATCGTCCTCTTGCACTGCTGAAAGCGGTTATACACTTTTCGCCCCTTTCCTCCGCACATGTCTTCAGACAACCATCGGACGCATGATCCATCCTGGCCAGAGGTGTTTAGGTGGTGACAACAACATCCACAGGGCACTTGACGCCTACCGCGGCGTCACGGCGTTGGCAGCGGCCTGTCGCCTCCGAGCGACGCGCCCTTTTCGCCGTCGATTTTGATCACGACTTTGATCAAATCGACCACAGTTTCCTTCGCGTCATGCTCGAACGAATGAGTCTCTCGCAGGCGTCAGGGTGATCTTATGCTTAATCCACGGGGCGCGCTCCTGGATTATGGTCAATAGCCAACAGACTGAACACATCACTCTTGGACGGTCGGTGCGACAGGGATGTCCTTTATCAGAAGTCTTATTCGCGGCGGCCCTCGAATCTGCGCTGCACGGCCTTCACCAACGACTGGAAGGCATTAGCATTCGAGATGTGACCTTCTGATGTGCTGCCTTCGCAGACGACGTGGTGCTATTGGTGTGGTCGGGCGACGAAATCCAAGCGACACTTCAGCAGTTGTGTGGCTATGGCGCGGTATCAGGCAGCGTCGTCAACATGCTCAAGACGACGTATATGGATGTCAGGAGAGGCCTTCTCTACCCAACAGCGATCCCCTTCCAAAAGGTTCTCTCACTGAACTCCTTGGGGGTGCAGTTCCGCAGTTCAGTTCGCCGAACTGCGACAGCCACACATCGCCAGATACTACAAAGGACACGGGCGCTGGTCTGTGAAAGCAGACGCCGCAGTATGGATATGAGTCTCCGAACGCTTTACGTGAACACTTACCTAGCGTCAAAACTTAATTATTTTGCGCACATTCTTCCACTAACAGTCACCATGGCCCACAGTTTCCAGGCGGCGTATGGACTTGTGAGTTCAGGGCACATATTCAAAGTTCTCTACACTGCTTTAACAAGGCCTTCAATGGCAGAGGGCCTGGGTTTGACTCATGTCCACAATCGTGCGCTGGCGCTGAACCTACGGACGATGCGGCTCACATGGAGCACGGCCAGCACCAGCTTGACGGTGACGCTGCTACAGATCGTCGCACCGCGAGATCTTCTTCGTCCACTGGTCGCCGTGGGCCACGTAGATCCGTCTCTTGCCCACATCCGAGATTTCCTGGTCGAACTGAGCTACATGACCGAGGCTCTACCCACGACAAGGGCGCAGATCACGAGAGATTACTGCTGCATCTCTCAGGCGTGACAACTCGGTGACAACGTCGAACAACAACACTCAACCACTCGCTGGACCAGCGTGTGGCAAGTAGTCCACCCCTCATACTTGCCCACGTACGCTCGTTCCTTGCAGTATGTGGAGGTGAACGGAACTTAGCCACACGCCAGCGCCTCCATACCATTCCCCTCACTGACAACCCTTAGTTTCCGCACTGCACAGACGTCGATTCGGACATGCACCGCTTGACATATGCTGTCACGGGCAGCTGCTGGGATCTTGTACAACGTATGCTGGCGCTCCCGTTGCAACGACAGCCAATGTCTAACGCGCCGGACGAGCTCCTACACCCAGATACCGTTTACTTTCCCACTAACAGAACGAACGCCGTCAATTGGCTGAAGGCATGTTGCTGTATTACATTTGGCCAGCCGCGCCCGAGAGCGCTCTGGACTTGTGGGTCCGCCTGACGACGGCTCATGAGGCGTTCCGCCACCACGCGTTGTACCGCACACGACTATCGAATTATTTAGGCGCATTATTCGAGGATCCTCCTGCCCAATGGGGCGTTCCGAGTACTAGAAGACACACTTGAAAATGATTCACGGCACACGATTGATACTCTGAGGGCCGAGCGGTCTAAGGCGCTGCAGTCATGGACTGTGCGGCTGGTCCCGGCGGAGGTTCGAGTCCTCCGTCGGGCATGGGTGTGTGTGTTTGCCCACAGGATAATTTAGGTTAAGTAGCTTAGGGACTGATGACCTTAGCAGTTAAGTCCCATAAGATTTCACACACATTTGAACATTTTGATACTCTGAGGAAATGATTTAGATGGAGTCCCCCTTACATTCATTACGCGAAGACGTCTCGGAAGCTTCCGGTGGCGGTTGTAGGATCCAGTTAAAAATAGCCAAAGCAAGAATAAAAAAATACAACAATAAATAAATACATGAAGAAAGAACATATATATATATATATATGTATACTCATAAATAAGGAAAATAATAAAGGAAAATAGGAAAATAATAAAAAGTTTCCAATGTTCTAGCTTCGTAAGACGAACGTGTGTGAGGCAACAGTTCGACTCCCGCCCAAACTTAATTTTTAACCTACATTTTTTCATCACTATTCATATCATTTAATTCATATGACATTTGAGAGTTAATTATAATATTCGAAAAGTACGTGTATTTGCATTAAATGTTAGTGAACTGCATTTTATTTGTATGTTTATCATTTTTAATTAAATTTGATTATTAGAACAATTATGTTCTTAACTATCGACAAGTAAATGAAGACTCGTATAGAGTTTCCCTGACAATGTATGCCTGTCGTGATTTGCGAAATCCCTTATTCATGCAGTCTGGTAACGTACCCGGAACTACTTTGCACCTCGACGCTTCGAGCTGCAGACACAGAGGCAGGCCTCACGTGGCAATTAACCTGCGTAGTGGTGAGACGTTGCTAACGTAGCAAGAACGAATAGTGTAGGTGCAACTTTCTTGACTATCAGAGTTTTCACTTGTACTACAAAAACGAAGGTTTGAGCGCGAGCCAAACCGTCGCTTCATACACGTTTGTTTCACGAAGCTTGAACGCCAGCCACTTGACCAGTAAGAATTCTAACGTCCAGTACCTACGTACAATTACATCATAACATAACAGACGCGTAAACCTTCTCATACGTTTTTCTCGGAATTGTCAGAGTAGTGTACCTCACTATTTGCACATTATGTTATTTTAATAGTCTGCTAAAGCTATACGAAGTTTTAAGTAAATCCATGATAACTACGCCGTGATATCCCCTTGTCAGTGTATCTGACCATACAATGAATGGATTTCAAAAAAAAATGGTTCAAATGGCTCTGAGCACTATGGGACTTAACATCTATTGTCATCAGTCCCCTAGAACTTAGAACTACTTAAACCTAACTAACCTAAGGACATCACACAACACCTAGCCATCACGAGGCAGAGAAAATCCCTGACCCCGCCGGGAATCGAACCCGGGAACCCGGGCGTGGGAAGCGAGAACGCTACCGCACGACCACGAGATGCGGGCAAGGATTTCACGACCGGATGTTTCAGCTGCTGAGAATTCTTCCGTGTTGTATGGCAATTTGGTCCATGGAACACTTCAATCCCTAACGTTTCCTCCAAGGCTACGTTGGACCACGGCCATACAACCCGGAAGAATCCTCAGCAGTGTATCTGACGTTAAGCACGTGAAATGTTTGTAACTGCAATACTCTAATTACCTCGGTTTTATTAGTTTCGTATTCTTCTCCCATCGACCAAAACCAATTAACTGAAAACCTGAAGCCGGCCGGTGCACCCGAGCTGTTCTAGGCACTTCAGTAGTCTGGAACCGCACGAATGCTCCGGTGGCAGGTTCGAATCCCAGGGCGCTAAAGACTACACTATTGAGCGTCCATAACACCATATCCATCCATCCATCGAATCCCACCTCGGGCATGGATGTGTGTGATGTCCTTAGGTTAGTTAGGTTTAAGTAGTTCTAAGCTCTAGAGGACTCATGACCTCAGATATTATTAAGTCCCATTTGAACCATTTGAAAGCATGATAACTACTTTACGTTCTGACGTAAGACCTCCTTGGCGAATATTGCATGGTGTTAAACCGTGTATTTTAGGATTTATGATACGCCTGTGGAAGTCTTCATCTACATCTACATCACACTCCGCAAACCACATAATGATGTGTGGCGGAGGGTACTTTCGGTACCACTATCTGATCCCTCCAACCCTGTTCCACTCGCCAATAGTGCGTGGGAAGAACGATTGTAGGTAGGCCTTTGTACTGGCTCTAATTTCTCGAATTTTCTCTTCGTGGTCAATACGCGAGATGTATGTGGGGGGAAGTAATACGTTGACCGACTACCCCTGAATAGTGCTCGCCAAAAATTTCAATAGTAAATCTCTCCGTGCGATG
This sequence comes from Schistocerca americana, assembly GCF_021461395.2. Taxonomy (NCBI): domain Eukaryota; kingdom Metazoa; phylum Arthropoda; class Insecta; order Orthoptera; family Acrididae; genus Schistocerca; species Schistocerca americana. The sequence continues at coordinate 126,586,592 of NC_060122.1, read as the reverse complement.
CACAACGCCTCTCTTGTAGCGTCAGCCAGTGGAGTCTGTTCAGCATCTCAGTAACCCTCTCTCGCCAGTTCAACGATACCGTGCCGAAACGCGCCGCTCTTCATTGCATCTTCTCTATCTCTTCTATCAGTGCTACCGGGTAGGGATCCCAGATAGATGAACAATACTGAAGAATCGGGCGAACAAGCGCCACCTAAGCCACTTCTTTCGTGGATGAGTTACATTTCCTTAACGTTCTTCCGATGTCTGAGGCTAGTATCTGCTTTTCCCACCATCTTTTTAATGTGGTCATTCCACTTAAGGTCGTTCTGGATAGTTACTGATAGAAATTTTACAGCAGACCCTGTCTCCAGCTGTCTGTCATCAATAGTGTAGCTGTACAGTTGTAGATTTCTATTCCAATCTATATGCTCAATATGTTACATTTATTTACGTTCAGGGTCAACTGTCAGAGCTTGCACCATTCCTCAATTCTCTACAGATCGTTCTTCAAATTCTTACTATCGTCTGGCGTTGCTACTTTGGTATGGACAAGTCTTTAGATATGCGCCCTACCACTCGCTCCGGGCAACTGTTTTAACCATTTAGTTATACAGATTGCTGGCCATTAAAATTACTACAACAAGAAGAAATGCAGATGATAAACGGGTATTCATTGGACATATATATTATACTAGAACTAACATGTGATTACATTTTCACGCAATTTGGGTGCATAGATCCTGAGAAATCAGTACCCAGAACAAACACCTCTGGCCGTAATAACAACCCTGATACGCCTGGGCATTGAGTAAAACAGAGTTTGGATGGCGTGTACAGGTACAGCGGCCCATACAGCTTCAACACGATACCACAGTTCATCAAGAGTAGTGACTGGCGTATTGTGACGAGCCAGTTGCTCGGCCACCATTGATCAGACGTTTTCAGTAGGTGGCATCTGTATCCAGAAAGGCCCGTACAGGACGTGCAACATGCGGTCGTGCATTATCCTGCTGAAATGTATGGTTTCGCAGGGATTGAATGAAGGATAGAGCCACGGGTCGTAACACATCTGAAATTTAACGTCCTCAGTTCAACGTGCCGTCAGTGCGAACAAGAGGTGACCGAGACGTGTAACCAATGGCAGCCCATACCATCACGCTGGGTGATACGCAAGTATGGCGATGACGAATACACGCTTCCAATGTGCGTTCACCGCGATGTAGCCAAACCCGGATGCGAGCATCATGATGCTGTAAACAGAACCTGGATTCATCCGAAAAGATGATGTTTTGCCATTCGTGGACCCAGATTCGTCGTTGAGTACACCATCGCAAGTGCTCCTGTCTGCGTCAAGGGTAACCGCAGCCATGGTCTCCGAGCTGATAGTTCATGGTGCTGCAAACGTCGTCGAACTATTCGGGCAGATGGTTGTTGTCTTGCAAACGTCCCCATCTGTTGACTCAGGGATCGAGACGTGGCTGCACGATCCGTTACAGCCATGCGGATAAGCTGCCTATCATCTCGACTGCTAGTGATACGAGGCCGTTGGGATTCAGCACGGCGTTCCGTATTACCCCCCTGAACCCACCGATTCCATATTCTGCTAACAGTCATTGGATCTCGACCAACGCGAGCAGCAATGTCGCGATACGATAAACCGCAATCGCGATACGTTACAATCCGACCTTTATCAAAGTCGGAAACGTGATGGTACACAATTCTCCGCCTTACACGGGGCATCACAACAACGTTTCACCAGGCAACGCCGGTCAACTGCTGTTTGTGTATGAGAAATCGGTTGGAAACTTTCCTCATGTCAGCACGTTGTAGGTGTCGCCACCGGCTCCAACCTTGTGTGAATCCTCTAGAAAGCTAATCATTTGGATATGACAGCATCTTCTTCTTGTCGGTTATATTTCGCGTCTGTAGCACGTCTTCTTCGTGGTGTAGCAATTTTAATGACTAGTAGTGTAGATAGTGGGATGGAGGTGACAAGTGTAATACTAACATTTGATATGCGGATTACAAACTTGAAAGTGTCGGTCGCTTTATCACTAACGAAATGCTAGACAGTGTTCTTGCGTTCACCGATGTTAGGGTGCTGGGACAGACATCGTAATGAGTATTAACGCAGAACTGACGCTCGCTGGGGCCAGCAGGACTTAAACGGAAGGATCGAGCGGTAAGGGCAGAGCAGACAACAGTCCGCGCCGCCGCGAGTTTCAGCCCCCGCGCGAGCGCACGCACAGCTAATGCCCGCCCCATCCGCAGGTTTAGGCCCACGGCCCGGGCCGGATTTCGCTGAAAGCTCGACAGGCGAGCATTGTCGGCCGTCGCGTAAATGTTTGATGGCCCCTCTTCGAGAGCTCTTTACGAAGCGCAGCGCGAGCACTCCGGCTTGGCCGACTGAACGGGGCAACCGCCGTTAAGTGAGCGATAAGCACCTCACACGCTTATGTGTGCCATAAATGATATATGAGCTCCATTTGACAACGTCGCACATTATTGGACTTTTTATTGTGCTGCTGCCACCTTCAGATGTACGGACTTTGTCCGTCATCCTGTAGTAAGTAAATGTTTCGCCCACGTCTTTTCCGTAATCTGGAAACCATGGGGTGACGAAGGGAAGTTGGTACACACAGGAAGTACTAGTTGCTTCAAGCAGGCACGGATCTGAAGGGGGAAACCAAGGTATCGGCTCCGGTCGGCAATTTCATGGGGCGTAAAATTCATATTCTTGAAGAACAAAATTTTGTCTCATAAAGCGCCTAACATCCAGCGCACGTTAGTTATCAATTTTTCATATGGTTTTGAAACGCATTTCTATTGCTTTTTAATATTTTCCAACACACTCTAAGATGATCTACTAATGACTCATAAGTTGATTTTCGAATGTGCGCATAGTGCACATGATGTTTCCGCCGCTAGCCCGAGTGGCCGATCGGTTCTAGGCGCTACAGTCCGGAACCGCGAGACCGCTACGGTCGCAGGTTCGAATCCTGCCTCGGGCATGGATGTGTGTCATGTCCTTAGGTTAGTTAGGTTTAAGTAGTTCTAAGTTCTACGGGACTGATGACCTCAGCAATGAAGTCCCATAGTGCTCAGAGCCATTTGAACCATGTCTCTGCGAGGGAAATCCCCATCGCATCAAGAAAAATATAATTTTCGCCCATAAAAAGGGGACGGGATTTAATGAGTTGATCCGAATAAACCCGAACAAATTAATACCAATCGCTGTTTGTTTATGTGGTTGACTGTGTGTGCGACTGATAAGCATTATTATAATTACTAGCGAAGTCCATAGATTCAGACTACCATACCGAAAATAAACGACTAACAAGAATAACAGGTAAGTAAGATTGCATATTATCTTCTCGGTGTCTTCAAGAAAACGAAATGCTGAAAGAAAATTTTTGCCATATCGCCACACTACTAAGGGCCACTTGCATAGTTCTCGGTTAGCAGCCGCTTAAGTTCGATTCTCGGAATGGCGCGGAAAACGCGTTGAACGAACACGTTATAAGGTCTAAGCGGAGAATAAACGAGGGATAATTGGGAGGGTTAGTGAACATGTTTTGGCAGAGGCAGCAATAATTGAGGAATTAGTGATGAGAAGATTGTTTCTTAGAACGAGGAATGAGAAGAAACTGGGACATCACACAAATTATACGGAAAAATACGACGATTACAAATTTATACAAAATTTTTGTACTACTGCTACTTTTCGATCTCATGCTTGAGAAACTGGAGCGTATCAATGAAATGCGAAACTATTTCCTAACATAAAACTTTTTGCTTGTAACACGCCTAGTAGGTATTCGATATTGCTACTTCGTGAATTATATTCTGTCTTGTTACTAATGTAAATGAGGTGCATAAAAATAACCATTTGTGCCAAAACAGTCTCTCTTTTTTGGCGTTTGTTACAACTGCTGCAATATTAGGAAGGCCTATTTCGTTTTATCTAGCAGCAGACAGTGACAAAATACACGTAATCTGACCGAGAAACCGCACCAGTCTTGGTAATATTTGTATCAACAGTTTTTTCAGTATAACAGAACGACGTTTTGACTTTTCATGTACCAAAACGTTTTTCGAACAGTGATGAGGTAATACACTCCTGGAAATTGAAATAAGAACACCGTGAATTCATTGTCCCAGGAAGGGGAAACTTTACTGACACATTCCTGGGGTCAGATAAATCACATGATCACACTGACAGAACCACAGGCACATAGACACAGGCAACAGAGCATGCACAATGTCGGCACTAGTACAGTGTATATCCACCTTTCGCAGCAATGCAGGCTGCTATTCTCCCATGGAGACGATCGTAGAGATGCTGGATGTAGTCCTGTGGAACGGCTTGCCATGCCATTTCCACCTGACGCCTCAGTTGGACCAGCGTTCGTGCTGGACGTGCAGACCGCGTGAGACGACGCTTCATCCAGTCTCAAACATGCTCAATGGGGGACAGATCCGGAGATCTTGCTGGCCAGGGTAGTTGACTGACACCTTCTAGAGCACGTTGGGTGGCACGGGATACATGCGGACGTGCATTGTCCTGTTGGAACAGCAAGTTCCCTTGCCGGTCTAGGAATGGTAGAACGATGGGTTCGATGACGGTTTGGATGTACCGTGCACTATTCAGTGTCCCCTCGACGATCACCAGTCGTGTACGGCCAGTGTAGGAGATCGCTCCCCACACCATGATGCTGGGTGTTGGCCCTGTGTGCCTCGGTCGTATGCAGTCCTGATTGTGGCGCTCACCTGCACGGCGCCAAACACGCATACGGCCATCATTGGCACCAAGGCAGAAGCGACTCTCATCGCTGAAGACGACACGTCTCCATTCGTCCCTCCATTCACGCCTGTCGCGACACCACTGGAGGCGGGCTGCACGAAGTTGGGGCGTGAGCGGAAGACGGCCTAACGGCGTGCGGGACCTTTGCCCAGCTTCATGGAGACGGTTGCGAATGGTCCTCGCCGATACCCCAGGAGCAACAGTGTCCCTAATTTGCTGGGAAGTGGCGGTGCGGTCCCCTACGGCACTGCGTAGGATCCTACGGTCTTGGCGTGCATCCGTGCGTCGCTGCGGTCCGGTCCCAGGTCGACGGGCACGTGCACCTTTCGCCGACCACTGGCGACAACATCGATGTACTGTGGAGATCTCACGCCCCACGTGTTGAGCAATTCGGCGGTACGTCCACCCGGCCTCCCGCATGCCCACTATACGCCCTCGCTCAAAGTCCGTCAACTGCACATACGGTTCACGTCCACGCTGTCGCGGCATGCTACCAGTGTTAAAGACTGCGATGGAGCTCCGTATGCCACGGCAAACTGGCTGACACTGACGGCGGCGGTGCACAAAAAGGAAAGCACGCCCTGTAGAGCTGTAGCAAGAGAAGAGAGAAAAAATACTAGGGCCCAAAGGATTGACGAAACGAGCGCTACCTTGGTCGGTCTTGTGTTCACTGTGTGAAGAGGCGTGGAATTGCACTTTGGCCCACTTAAGATTAAATAACATGTCTTATATTTCCTCGAACATAAATGTTTTATGCATTAAACTCTTCCGCAAAATATGCGCTACAAATGAATATATTATTAAAAGTCGATTTTTGAATTTTTTGACATCCTATCTCAAACCCTCGAGCGGTAGCTTGGGTGCTACTATCAGTTTTTTGCCCCGGTTCAGAAACATCGTAGATTCGGGGTTGGCTTCAAGAGACGTTAAACAGATTGTGTAAGCGTTTATACTTTTCAGAGCAATTCTTGAGGACCTTTCCATATTATCGAGATTCTTACAACAAACAATATTTTACAGAAAAATGAATCTATATATTATGAAAGCGGATGTATGTACATATCCATGTATGTACCACATCTCCTCCTAAACCGATCCATCCATTTCAACCAAACTTGCTACACATACCACTTACTGCCTGGAAAGAACCACTGTGGTGATAAGAACCGCCACCCAAAGAAGTGTGGGTACTGAGGGTGAGAAAGAGGAGTAGCTAATGATGCGCACGTAGCCAGCGACTACACTTCTCAAAATAAAACTGCAACACCATAATAAAAAAAATGTGGTGGAATGACATATCGGCAATACATTTGCCTAGCTGACATACTTAAGTGATTAACACTGCAAGATCACTGGTTAACGTAAGCGCGAGATAAACTATTGAAAATGAGAAATGCTGGTACGTTAATAACTGGTGTAACCGCCAGAGTGCTGAAATCAAACTTGCAAACGTGCACTTATTGTATTGCACGGGTGGGATGGATTTCCACGCCGCTTACATTTGGTCAATCAATACAGCGACTGTTAATGCTAAAATGCTTTATTATTCCAGTCATTGATCACAAATGAATTCTTTAGACGATGACCGGTTTCAGTCTGTAATGATCATCTTCAGATCTTTTTTACATCATGTCCTAAAGCAATAGTGGCATCGTCAAAACATATAAATATTATCAGCATAGCATCGTCACTTAGATTTAAAATATGGTGTAGAATAGGCCACATCGTCCACATAGATATTATTGCCAACCTAGTTGGCCGTATCACTTTAGGACATGATGTAAAAAAGATCTGAAGTTGGTCATTACAGACTGAAACCGGTCATCGTCTAAAGAATTCATTTGTGATCAGAGACTGGAATAATAAAGCATTTTACAGTATGGGATCACTATTTGTACACGCGATTACGTCGCAGCTGGTGAGACAGTTAATGCCGCTTGTGAATGTCGCTGAAGTTTTCGTCCGAAGACGTACCATTTGTGCTCGACTGGAGACAAAAAAATGATTCAAATGGCTCTGAGCACTATGGGACTTAACATCAGAGGTCATCAGTCTCGTAGAGCTTAGAACTACTTTAAACCTAACTAATCTAAGGACATCACACACATCCATGGCCGAGGCAGGATTCGAACCTGCGACCGTAGCAGTCGTGCGGTTCCGGACTGAAGCGCCTAGAACCGCTCGGCCACCGTGGCCGGCCACTGGAGACAGATATGGTGATCGAGTAGGACAAGGGAGCGTGTCGACATTCTGCAGAGCGTGTTGGGTTACAACAGCGGTATGTGGCCTACGTTATTCTGCTGGATAACACCAATTGGTATGCTTTTTATGAATGGTAGCTCAACAGGTCGTATCAACAGACTGACGTACAAATTTTCAGTCAGAGTGTGTGGGATAACAGTAAGAGTGATCCTATTGTGATGTGAAATCATACCCCGGACCGTAACTCCAAGTGTAGATCGAGTGTGTCTACCACGCAGGGAGGTTGGGTGTAGGCCCTCAACTGGTCTCCTTGTAACCAACACACGGACATCACTAGCACCGAGGCAGATCCAGATTTCATCAGAAAGCACAAGACACCTCCACCCTGCACTGCAGTGAGCTCTCACTTGACACCACTGAAGTCGCAAATGGCGGCGGTTTAGGAGTCAGTGGAATGCACGCTACTGGACGTCTGGCTCGGAGCTGTCGTCGTAGTAATCGATTTATAACAGTTCTTTGTGTCTCTATGATAATACATGCTGCTCGTATAGCTGCTACAGATTCAATACGATGCGTCAGAACCACACGCCGTACACGATGGTCTTCCTTTTTGGTAGTGCCACGAGGCTGTCCGTAGCCCGGTCTTCTTGCGACCGTACATTCTCGTGACCATCGCTGCCAGCAGTCTTGTACAGTGGCTACATTCCTGCCAACTCTTTCTGCAGTAGCGTAGAAGGATCATCCAGCTTCTCGTAACCCCGTTACTCGACCTCGTCCGAACTCAGTGAACTGTTGATAATGCCGTCCTTGACTCCTTAATAGCAGTCTTGACTACCGTCAACTCACCACGTCCAATCTCAAAGATAACTAACACTCACGGCCGATACAGCGTGTATTTAAAACAAACCTGATTTGCATCGTCATAGTGACGCTACTAGCGCCACTCTTATGCGAGTGGCACGAAATGTGAATAGACACCATGTCGAAACAAGCCTACCAACTTTATTTTATGTCGCAGCGCTTCTTCTTGACGTTACGATTCATGCAATATCTGAGAATGAAAACACTTAGTGACTTGCAACAAACTGTGAACATAATTTCATAACTGATCGAGACTTTTTCTGTCTGATAGCCCCCCTCGCCTCGCACCCAACGGCATCTAACTGTTAAGGAGAAAAAGTCGATCCCTTACTACATTTTTTCGCTTTTACGTAGTATTGCTACCGCATCAGGCATGACATTTTAATTTATTAAGTCTTTATTCCAAACTCTAGTTACGACACAATAAGCAAGCAGTATTCACATATAACACTCAACGTATTCTCAAAAATACACTACTGTATGACAAATGATTAACTTCTCATGGTTGGGATACACAGTCATGTAATATTTCTTAAAAGGTATCATAGTCGCCGTTGACTGTATAAGATATTTATTATTATGATTGCAATTTCGGCCTTATTACCATTTTCAAGTAACACTGCAAGAGTTAAACTCTGTCAGAATATAAGACTCATGTCAGATAGTCTTATATTCTGACGGAATGTAACTTTTGCAGTGTTACTTGAAAATGGTCATCAGGCCGATATCGCAAACGTAATAATAAATGTTTTATGCAGTCTATGATGTCTTTTAAGAAAATGTATGACAAATAGTTCAAGAGATAAGACGTCTTAAACACTAATCTACGTAAGAATGTAACTTTAGGGCAAAATTGACGAGATAAACGTGAAATACGTTTATAAATATGCGTGAAACACGTTAAATGTGTGTAAAATACATTTGAAATTAGTGTGCAAGAGTAAAACACAGTTATAAAGTTCCTCCTATAACTCTGGATAGATTTCAACCAAACTAGATAAGCACGTTATTTACTATTTGGAATGAAATACGCTGGGTGCAAGAACCAGTATACTGTTATTCGGGTGTGGATGAGAACGTGGAGACAGAAAGGGGAAGCGGTGCAGAGGAGATGTAGAGACAGAGAGGGGAAACAAGGAGGTGGACACAGTTAGGAGTGGTAGGAGATGGATGTAGAAAGAGGAAGAGAAGAATGGACAGATAGACAAGAGGAGGAGATAGACATGCAGTGCGGAAAGAGGACGAGGTAGACAGAGGGGAGACACAGATGGGTAGAAAGAGGGGGGCAGGAGAAGATGGACTGATAGAAGATTAGAATAAGTACATATCTGCGAAATGCTTCGTACTTAGCTAGTTTGTATATACTACGTTTTTACATCGGACTACAAACTATAAAGGACTTTTTCCTAGCCTCATACAGATTCAAAAATCCACAAAGACGATCCTGACAATTTGTAACCGTGAATTTTTAATAGGTATGAAAATATTGCTAATATTTAAAGTTTTCACAGTTTACCTCAACGTTCTCAATGGCCTGATGGCAATGTGCCTCACATTGGGGGGGGGGGGGGGGGGGTTATAATTCACATGTCTGATAGTACGTAAAACTGAGTTAAACTCCTTTTTTTACTTTCGAAATAATGTATGAAACGTGCAAACCTTGTAATATATTTGTAATACTTACAGATCTGAAGATGGCAATATAACTTCCCTGAAATTACTAATTTGGATATCTATCAACTGCGATCTGCACAACAAAACTTCTACTGGAAGCTTTTTTACTTTGATGTAGAGATCCCTCCTCTTGCTACAATGTCAGGTTATTAAAATTATTTTCTGATTTAAGGTGTATGTGTTACATTTTTTAGTCGATTTCAAACATTTTTATGAGATTACAACAGAAACGTGTGGTAAGTTACGGTTTTTTTTCTATTTCTCTTCACTTGAGTCAACCAATACTTTGTTTCCTCCTATTTGTATCTCGCTAAAAGACAACGCAGGTAAAAATTAGAGTGATTCGAGCTTACACAGAGCTTAGCAGCAATTGTTCTTCCCGTGAACCATTTGCAACTGGAACAATACAAGGGAGAAATGGTCATTGACTCACAAAGTATCTTCCATCACACACCAGACAAGAAAGCGAGTTGATACTTCATTGTCTTTCAGTTCTGAGCTGTGTTAAAATTTTCAAGGCTCCAGCTCGCCAAGAAATTAGTTTAAGATCATTAATGAAATATTCACTCAATAGATAAAGAAGCCGACCTAATAGGAAGTAGGAAAATGCAGCCTTGTATGAATCACACGACTAGTGAGAACTTACGACACAGCGGATATTAAGAAGTTCTCGCACTTAGGTTCCATACAACAAGAAACAGACAAACTTAACAGCAGAACAGTGTACGGATAAAGTACTATCTTACTATACTCCAGCTGTTGTGGTAGATCTCTCATATCAGAGAAAAACAAACGCAGCTATCCATACGCGATTGTGGGCTCTCCCATGACCATGTAAGCTTATTCTCAAAAAAATTATCAGCCTTTATTATGACTGCTTTACTTTCAGATAACTTGATATTGATATTTTTCAAATCTTTTAGCTCATTGTTTCTGTAGGTATTATTTCCTCTTACCTCTTTCATTATCAATTTGTTTTACTTGAAAACTGTTGCTTCATTCTGACATGTATCTAGTTTGTACAGGATATGAGATTTTTGACACTGTGACTGTTGACTTTTGTTGTGAGAGGATGATTCAGACTCTAATCTAATAGGGTAAGTTCATTGTTACTGAACTGGATGTCAGAGGTTTTAACTACCCTGTCAAAAAATTTGTATTGACCTGTTCGTTTACATTTATCCCAGTCAGAATTATTAATGGATTTTAAGGCTTCTAATTTCGTCTTCTGTTTACATGAGTTTCCTTATCGTTCTTATTTTCTTTATCATCTGTGTGCTGGAAGATGTGTGAGAACTGTAAAGGCGAGAGGCTGTGTCCTGTCTGCTGATGCAAGTTTTACATGAATTGTTTAGGTTTTCTTTTTTCTCGTGTTGCATTTTTATTTCAGTTTTCAGCCAAACAATTTCACATATTTGTTTCGCTAACCTAGCAGCTTTATTCTTGCAGTTGACTTTGGCTTTCACATGTTTCGAGACTACGTTTAGAGAGAGACGTTCATTGTTGAATTTGATATTAAGAGACGTTTTGTTGGGTTCATTTTGTGTTCCTTGAAAGCATACATATTTCTCATTATCTGGCGAGGTAAATTTAACAAAATTTTGTAACAGACAGACAGTTTTGGAGACCGTGGCTGCTAGACCGAATAAATTGTTGACGGTGAATAGCAGAATAGCAACAAGAAACAAATTGGTTTTACGTCACTTTAATCAAAAAGTACCGTTACTGGTTTCGACTTTTTTCAAATTCATCATCAGACGATTTTTCATTCTTTCATCAATGAAGATAGTATACAGGTTTCCTGCGAGTTGCCCCAGTAAAAATAAAAATAAAAAATAATAGTAATTTACAAATTGCAAATGTGTAACAAACATGGTTTCGTGTTAGATTTCTTAGTGTTTTCTTGATCGTTTAGAACAGAAAGCGCCCTAAAACCGTCTTTTGTTTGTTTCGCGGCCGTTAGCCACTAGTCACTTGAATCAGCAGTTGTCTTGTGACAGCCAGAGCGAGAGCACCAGCAGCAGCGAGTACTGTTTGTATAAAGCGTTTTTGTGCTTATTTGCTGCGCTTAGCTTTTAAATAGTTTTTCTACATCTACATCTACATTGATACTCCGCAAGCCACCCAACGGTGTGTGGCGGAGGGCACTTTACGTGCCACTGTCATTACCTCCCTTTCCTGTTCCAGTCGCGTATGGTTCGCGGGAAGAACGACTGTCTGAAAGCCTCCGTGCGCGCTCTAATCTCTCTAATTTTACATTCGTGATCTCCTCGGGAAGTATAAGTAGGGGGAAGCAATATATTCGATACCTCATCCAGAAACGCACCCTCTCGAAACCTGGCGAGCAAGCTACACCGCGATGCAGAGCGCCTCTCTTGCAGAGTCTGCCACTTGAGTTTATTAAACATCTCCGTAACGCTATCACGGTTACCAAACAACCCAGTGACGAAACGCGCCGCTCTTCTTTGGATCTTCTCTATCTCCTCCGTCAACCCGACCTGGTACGGATCCCACACTGATGAGCAATACTCAAGTATAGGTCGAACGAGTGTTTTGTAAGCCACCTCCTTTGTTGATGGACTACATTTTCTAAGCACTCTCCCAATGAATCTCAACCTGGTACCCGCCTTACCAACAATTAATTTTATATGATCATTCCACTTCAAATCGTTCCGTACGCATACTCCCAGATATTTTACAGAAGTAACTGCTACCAGTGTTTGTTCCGCTATCATATAATCATACAATAAAGGATCCTTCTTTCTATGTATTCGCAATACATTACATTTGTCTATGTTAAGGGTCAGTTGCCACTCCCTGCACCAAGTGCCTATCCGCTGCAGATCTTCCTGTATTTCGCTACAATTTTCTAATGCAGCAACTTCTCTGTATACTACAACATCATCCGCGAAAAGCCGCATGGAACTTCCGACACTATCTACTAAGTCATTTATATATATTGTGAAAAGCAATGGTCCCATAACACTCCCCTGTGGCACGCCAGAGGTTACTTTACCGTCTGTAGACGTCTCTCCATTGATAACAACATGCTGTGTTCTGTTTGCTAAAAACTCTTCAATCCAGCCACACAGCTGGTCTGATATTCCGTAGGCTCTTACTTTGTTTATCAGGCGACAGTGCGGAACTGTATCGAACGCCTTCCGGAAGTCAAGAAAAATAGCATCTACCTGGGAGCCTGTATCTAATATTTTCTGGGTCTCATGAACAAATAAGGTGAGTTGGGTCTCACACGATCGCTGTTTCCGGAATCCATGTTGATTCCTACATAGTAGATTCTGGGTTTCCAGAAATGACATGATACGCGAGCAAAAAACATGTTCTAAAATTCTACAAGAGATCGACGTAAGAGATATAGGTCTATAGTTTTGCGCATCTGCTCGACGACCCTTCTTGAAGACTGGGACTATCTGTGCTCTTTTCCAATCATTTGGAACCCTCCGTTCCTCTAGTGACTTGCGGTACACGGCTGTTAGAAGGGGGGCAAGTTCTTTCGCGTACTCTGTGTAGAATCGAATTGGTATCCCGTCAGGTCCAGTGGACTTTCCTCTATTGAGTGATTCCAGTTGCTTTTCTATTCCTTGGACACTTATTTCGATGTCAGCCATTTTTTCGTTTGTGCGAGGATTTAGAGATGGAACTGCAGTGCGGTCTTCCTCTGTGAAACAGCTTTGGAAAAAGGTGTTTAGTATTTCAGCTTTACGCGTGTCATCCTCTGTTTCAATGCCATCATCATCCCGTAGTGTCTGGATATGCTGTTTCGAGCCGCTTACTGATTTAACGTAAGACCAGAACTTCCTAGGATTTTCTGTCAAGTCGGTACATAGAATTTTACTTTCGAATTCAATGAACGCTTCACGCATAGCCCTCCTTACGCTAACTTTGACATCGTTTAGCTTCTGTTTGTCTGAGAGGTTTTGGCTGCGTTTAAACTTGGAGTGGAGCTCTCTTTGCTTTCGCAGTAGTTTCCTAACTTTGTTGTTGTACCACGGTGGGTTTTTCCCGTCCCTCACAGTTTTACTCGGCACGTACCTGTCTAAAACGCATTTTAAGATTGTCTTGAACTTTTTCCATAAACACTCAACATTGTCAGTGTCGGAACAGAAATTTTCGTTTTGATCTGTTAGGTAGTCTGAAATCTGCCTTCTATTACTCTTGCTAAACAGATAAACCTTCCTCCCTTTTTTTATATTCCTATTAACTTCCATATTCAGGGATGCTGCAACGGCCTTATGATCACTGATTCCCTGTTCTGTACCTACAGATTCGAAAAGTTCGGGTCTGTTTGTTATCAGTAGGTCCAATATGTTATCTCCACGAGTCGGTTCTCTGTTTAATTGCTCGAGGTAATTTTCGGATAGTGCACTCAGTATAATGTCACTCGATGCTCTGTCCCTACCACCCGTCCTAAACATCTGAGTGTCCCAGTCTATATCTGGTAAATTGAAATCTCCACCTAAGACTATAACATGCTGAGAAAATTTATGTGAAATGTATTCCAAATTTTCTCTCAGTTGTTCTGCCACTAACGCTGCTGAGTCGGGAGGTCGGTAAAAGGAGCCAATTATTAACCTAGTTCGGTTGTTTAGTGTAACCTCCACCCATAATAATTCACAGGAACTATCCACTTCTACTTCACTACAGGATAAGCTACTACTAACAGCGATGAACACTCCACCACCGGTTGCATGCAATCGATCCTTTCTAAACATCGTCTGTACCTTTGTAAAAATTTCGGCAGAATTTATCTCTGGCTTAAGCCAGCTTTCTGTACCTATAACGATTTCAGCTTCGGTGCTTTCTATCAGCGCTTGAAGTTCCGGTACTTTACCAACGCAGCTTCGACAGTTGACAATTACAATACCGATTGCTGCTTGGTCCCCGCATGTCCTGACTTTGCCCCGCACCCGTTGAGCCTGTTGCCCTGTCTGTACTTGCCCAAGGCCATCTAACCTAAAAAACCGCCCAGCCCACGCCACACAACCCCTGCTACCCGTGTAGCCGCTTGTTGCGTGTAGTGGACTCCTGACCTATCCAGCGGAACCCGAAACCCCACCACCCTATGGCGCAAGTCGAGGAATCTGGAGCCCACACGGTCGCAGAACCGTCTCAGCCTCTGATTCAGACCCTCCACTCGGCTCTGTACTAAAGGTCCGCAGTCAGTCCTGTCGACGATGCTGCAGATGGTGAGCTCTGATTTCATCCCGCTAGCGAGACTGGCAGTCTTCACCAAATCAGATAGCCGCCGGAAGCCAGAGAGGATTTCCTCCGATCCATAGCGACACACATTATTGGTGCCGACATGAGCGACCACCTGCAGATGGGTGCACCCTGTACCCTTCATGGCATCCGGAAGGACCCTTTCCACATCTGGAATGACTCCCCCCGGTATGCACACGGAGTGCACATTGGTTTTCTTTCCCTCTCTTGCTGCCATTTCCCTAAGGGGCCCCATTACGCGCCTGACGTTGGAGCTCCCAACTACCAGTAAGCCCACCCTCTGCGACTGCCCGGATCTTGCAGACTGAGGGGCAACCTCTGGAACAGGACAAGCAGCCATGTCAGGCCGAAGATCAGTATCAGCCTGAGACAGAGCCTGAAACCGGTTCGTCAGACAAACTGGAGAGGCTTTCCGTTCAGCCCTCCGGAATGTCTTTCGCCCCCTGCCACACCTTGAAACGACCTCCCACTCTACCACAGGTGAGGGATCAGCCTCAATGCGGGCAGTATCCCGGGCAACCACAGTCGTAGTCCGATCAGGGGATGCGTGGGACGAGCTGGCCGTCCCCGACAAACCCCCATCCCGACCCCCACAGTGATGCCCATTGGCAACAGCCTCAAGCTGTGTGACCGAAGCCAACACTGCCTGAAGCTGGGAGCGAAGGGATGCCAACTCAGCCTGCATCCGAACACAGCAGTTGCAGTCCCTATCCATGCTAAAACTGTAGTGCAACGAACGTCTGAACTAATCTACAGAGAGCGCAAACAAATCGACAAAATTTAAACGGTTATTAAAATACAAGATTGCCTAGTAAATGCAGTAATGCTGCTACTTACGCACTGCTGACACTGCTCGGCGGCGGAAGGAGACTAAGCGAAATTACACTATTCAGGTACTAAAACACGATGCTACACTCTCAAATACTATAATACGCCCGAAATTTATGAATTAAACAATGCAAGAACCAAAAACACGCAAAGAAATTAAGAATTAAACTATGTAACAAATGAGTGAGCTAGGAGTATACGACTTGCTGCTCAGCTGCTTATCCAACGGCGGCAGGGAGCACACTGACTGCGACCAACCGACACTGTCCGTTCAAAACAAAACAGTAGACAAACGACTACGCGAATTTACACTATTCAGGTACTAAAACGCGATGCTACAACTCTCAAATACTATAATACGCCCGAAATTTATGAATTAAACAATGCAAGTACCAAAAACACGCAAAGAAATTAAGAATTAAACTATGTAACAAATGAGTGAGCTAGGAGTATACGACTTGCTGCTGCAGCTGCTTATCCAACGGCGGCAGGGAAAACCTAGCGTAGTTTTCGCGTCTCGTATTTCAGTGAGTGTTTCTTGATTATCAGAGTAGCTCATCAGAAGATTATCTTGGGAATTTGTCACCGTATAGAGTAGGGTAAACATAGTCAAGTGTAGGGACTGTGGTTGTTGTGAGCGGACGCAAGGAGAATTGGCCACTCTTCGGGGGCAGGTGGAGGCTTTGTCTGTTAGGCTCATCGAGCTCGAGGCGCAGGCGTCGGCTCGTAGTGGCGTTGGGGCAACTGTGGTGAGACCTATGCCTACTTCGGTGGCCTTGGAATCACATGGAACCCCTGATGTCACTGCGTCTTCCGGCAGTGAGCATCTTACCGGTCAGCCATCACTCCAGGGTGAATGGCGGACAGTGGTGGGCTCGCGCGTGCCTGGCCGAAAGGCGAAGGTGGGATCTGGCCGCGTGGCAGCTGCCTTACCCCTTTCCAACAGGTACGGGGTGCTTCCTAGTGGTGATGACATCGTTTCCGAGCCACCACAGGATGCCTCGCCTGTTGGGCCAGTGGCCGATTCTCCGGCAAGGTCCCGACAGTCACAGAGGGCGGGCCTATTAGTTATAGGGAGCTCCAACGTTAGGCGGGTTATGGAGCCCCTCAGGAAAATAGCGGGTAGGTCGGGGAAGAATGCCAGTGTGCACTCGGTGTGCTTGCCGGGGGGTCTCGTCCGTAATGTGGAGGAGGCCCTTCCGGCAGCTATTGAACGCACTGGGTGTGACCGGCTGCAGATAGTAGCACATGTCGGAACGAATGACGCCTGCCGCTTGGGTTCTGAGGCCATCCTTGGTTCCTTCCGGCGGCTGGCAGATTTGGTGAAGACAACCAGCATCGCACGCGGAGTGCAAGCTGAGCTTAATATCTGCAGCATAGTGCCCAGAGTCGATCGCGGTCCTCTGGTTTGGAGCCGTGTGGAGGGTCTAAACCAGAGGCTCAGACGACTCTGCGACTATAATGGTTGCAAATTCATCGACCTCCGTTATTGGGTGGAGAACTGTAGGGCCCCCCTAGACAGGTCAGGCGTGCACTACACACCGGAAGCAGCTACTAGGGTAGCAGAGTACGTGTGGCGTGCACACGGGGGTTTTTTAGGTTAGAGGGACCCCTCCTTGGCCGAAACGATAAAATACCTGACGGCTTACCAGAGAGGACATTATCATCGTTGATAAAGAACGTCCGTCCTCAGAGACCAAAAACAGGAAAAGTTAACGTAATATTGGTAAACTGCAGGAGTATCCAGGGCAAGGTTCCTGAGTTAGTATCTCTTATTGAAGGAAATAGTGCGCATATAGTATTAGGAACGGAAAGTTGGTTAAAACCGGAAGTGAACAGTAACGAAATCCTAGACACAGAATGGAATATATACCGCAAGGATAGGATAAACGCCAATGGTGGAGGAGTATTTATAGCAGTAAAGAATTCAATAATATCCAGTGAAGTTATTAGCGAATGCGAATGTGAAATAATCTGGGTTAAGTTAAGTATCAAAGGTGGGTCAGATATGATAGTCGGATGCTTCTATAGACCACCTGCATCAGCAACCGTAGTAGTTGAGCGCCTCAGAGAGAACCTGCAGAACGTCGTGAAGAAGTTTCGTGATCATACTATTGTAATAGGGGGAGACTTCAATCTACCAGGTATAGAATGGGATAGTCACACAATCAGAACTGGAGCCAGGGACAAAGACTCTTGTGACATTATCCTGACTGCCTTGTCCGAGAATTACTTCGAGCAGATAGTTAGAGAACCAACTCGTGAAGCTAACGTTTTAGACCTCATAGCAACAAATAGACCGGAACTTTTCGACTCCGTGAATGTAGAAGAGGGTATCAGTGATCATAAGTCAGTGGTTGCATCAAAGACTACAAGTGTAATAAGAAATGCCAAGAAAGGAAGGAAAATATATTTGCTTAACAAGAGTGATAGGGCACAAATCGCAGAATATCTGAGTGACCACCATCAAACGTTCATTTCTGAGGAAGAGGATGTGGAACAAAAATGGAAAAAATTCGGAAACATCGTCCAGTACGCCTTAGATAAGTTCGTACCGACTAAGGTCCAAAGCGAGGGGAAAGATCCACCGTGGTATAACAATCATGTACGAAAGGTACTACGGAAACAAAGAAAGCTTCATCATAGGTTTAAGAGTAGTCGAATCATAGCTGATAAGGAAAAGCTGAACGAAGCGAAAAAGAGCGTAAAGAGAGCAATGAGAGAAGCATTCAACGAATTCGAACATAAAACATTGGCAAACAATCTAAACAAGAACCCTAAAAAGTTTTGGTCATATGTAAAATCGGTAAGCGGATCTAAATCCCCTATTCAGTCACTCGTTGACCACGATGGCACCGAAACAGAGGACGACCGAAGAAAGGCAGAAATACTGAATTCAGTGTTCCGAAACTGTTTCACTGCGGAAAATCGTAACACGGTCCCTGACTTCAGCCGTCGCACGGACGCCAAAATGGAAAATATTGAAATAAACGATATCGGAATTGAAAAACAACTACTATCACTTAGTAGCGGAAAAGCATCCGGACCAGACGAGATACCCTTAAGATTCTACAGTGATTATGCTAAAGAACTTGCCCCCTTTCTATCAGCAATTTATCGTAGATCGCTGGAAGAACGTAAAGTACCTAGCGACTGGAAGAAAGCGCAGGTCATTCCCATTTTCAAGAAGGGTCATAAATCAGATGCGAATAATTATAGGCCTATTTCGCTTACGTCAATCTGTTGTAGAATAATGGAACATGTTTTGTGTTCTCGTATTATGACGTTCTTAGATAATACAAATCTCCTTCATCATAACCGACATGGATTCCGCAAACAGAGATCATGTGAAACTCAGCTCGCCCTATTTGCCCAAGAAATTCACAGTGCCGTAGACACTGGCGAGCAGATTGATGCCGTATTCCTGGACTTCAGGAAGGCATTTGACACGGTTCCGCACTTACGTTTAGTGAAAAAAATACGAGCTTACGGAATATCGGACCAGGTTTGTGACTGGATTCAGGATTTCCTAGAAGAAAGTACACAACATGTCATTCTTAACGGTTCAAAATCTGCAGATGTAGAGGTAATTTCGGGAGTACCGCAGGGAAGCGTGATAGGACCTTTATTGTTTACAATATACATAAATGACTTAGTTGACAACATCAGTAGCTCCGTGAGGCTATTTGCAGATGACACGGTTGTCTACAAGAAAGTAGCAACATCAGAAGACTCGTACGTACTCCAGGAGGACCTGCAGAGGATTAATGCATGGTGCGACAGCTGGCAGCTTTCCCTAAACGTAGATAAATGTAATATAATGAGCATACATAGGGGCAGAAATCCATTCCAGTACGATTATGCCATAGGTGGTAAATCATTGGAAGCGGTAACGACCGTAAAATACTTAGGAGTTACTATCCGGAGCGATCTGAAGTGGAATGATCACATAAAACAAATAGTGGGAAAAGCAGGCGCCAGGTTGAGATTCATAGGAAGAATTCTAAGAAAATGTGACTCATCGACGAAAGAAGTAGCTTACAAAACGCTTGTTCGTCCGATTCTTGAGTATTGCTCATCAGTATGGGACCCTTACCAGGTTGGATTAATAGAAGAGATAGACATGATCGAGCGAAAAGCAGCGCGATTCGTCATGGGGACATTTAGTCAGCGCGAGAGCGTTACGGAGATGCTGAACAAGCTCCAGTGGCGGACACTTCAAGAAAGGCGTTACGCAATACGGGGAGGTTTATTATCGAAATTACGAGAGAGTACATTCCGGGAAGAGATGGGCAACATATTACTACCGCCCACATATATCTCGCGTAATGATCACAACGAAAAGATCCGAGAAATTAGAGCAAATACGGAGACTTACAAGCAGTCGTTCTTCCCACGCACAATTCGTGAATGGAACAGGGAAGGGGGGATCAGATAGTGGTACAATAAGTACCCTCCGCCACACACCGTAAGGTGGCTCGCGGAGTATAGATGTAGATGTAGATGTAGATATCTGTGTTGGAATGTTACTTACATGAATTGTCCATCTGGCGCATTTGTATTAGTAGTTTTCTTGCAATAATACATTCTCAGCTATGTTTGCAGTTTCACAGCCATAAACAAATGTGACACACCCAAACTAACTGTGTGGCTGGTCCCGGCGGAGGTTCGAGTCCTCCCTCGGGCTTGGGTGTGTGTGTTTGTCCTTAAGATAATACAGGTTAAGTAGTGTGTAAGCTTAGGGACTGATGACCTAAGCAGTTAAGTCACATAAGATTTCACACACATTTGAACACAGCCAAACTATATACATGTGAGGGAAATGCAGTAGCTTTTGAGTCAAATAAATTGATAGTTGAAACAGCTGAAAAGGAAATAACACCCACAGAAATACCGAAGAACACGATTTGAAAAATATCAACATTAAATTAACATAAAGTAAAGTATTCCTAGTGAAGGCTTATAAAGGAAGGTGTATTATCATATTAGATGAAAAGGAATATATAGAGATAATATTAAAAATATTCCATAGCAACAACGATACCAAAATAAATTCTGACCTACAATGAAATTTCAAAATAAACTCCATAGACTTCTAGATGACAAACTTTTTACTGAACATTTATTAAATGTGCAGCTGTCTAACAATGAATCCCTCTGCACCAAAACTATGGGCACAGCTAAAGAAACATAAAGAAAGCTATTCTATTCACTCAACTGTGAAGTCGAGAAACAGCCCTCTATATACTTTTATAATCAATTACCTGAAAGACCTCATTGCCAAATATTATACCTTTGAAAATAGAAACACCACAGACAACACACATGAACTCATAGCCTCTATTGAAGACATCCACATCCCACCCAAAGCTAAATTTGCATCGCTCGACATAGTCAATCTCTACACAAATATCCCTGCTGAAGGAACTATTAACATTATAAGAAAAAATCCACTTAGATATAAGAAAATTAGTATTGCAGGCACCTATGGACTTACTTATAGAAATATTCACACTCATCCAGGATCACGATTATTTCAGCCTCAACAACAAGTTTTACCAACAAAGTGATGGTTTAGCAAAGGCAAGTAGTTTAGCTGGGATATTGGCAGATACTTAAATCAACCACATAGAACAAAAATACTTCTTAACAAATTAACAAATCACGAACAAAATAGTGTACTACAAAAGGTATGTTGATGGTACAATCCTGATTTTTGATGGTATAGATAGTGAAATGGATGCATTGGCAACAGACCTTAACAAAATGCACAAAAATTTTAAACTCACAGTTGAGCATGAAATAAATAAGACCATAAATGTTCGTGATCTTAAAATCTGTGACGTTAAACCACCACCACGGATGTCAGCATTGACAACTCCTCATGTCATACCAGCCAACACAGAATGCCATATTTCACAGCCATGGTACACTGATTGCCAAAAGTACCTATGACTCATACAAATCAACAAAATATCAGTTTAATTAAAACAGATGCTCACAATTAATACCTGTGATCCTATAATTATAGACAAACTCCACAACAACATAAAAACAAGAGCCACATCCCCACAGAACAGCAGCTCACACAGTATTCAATCCAAAACATATCAGTCTCCTGAGTAAACCAAATCTAAGTATACTGTTACCCCATGCATAGGTCCAATATCATACCAAACTCGAAACTTATTTAAAAAGAAGAATATTAATATTAGCTTTTCAACTAACAATAAATTACAGCTAAACGTGATCCCTGATGTAACCCTTTCCAAGATCCCCTAAGCTAATCAGGAACATACAAGCTCCAATGTGATTCATGCCCAAAACTCTACTTTGGTCAGACAGGCAGAAGTTTTGAGATTAGGTACAAAGAACACCTCAATGCCTTAAAGCACGGAAAAGAAAAAAATCTACGTTTGCAACACACAGTGCAGAAGAAAACCATTCAGTGACAAACATTGAAAGCAATATGAAAATATTACATTTAGCAGAAAAAGGAGCCACTGTGAATGTATTAGAGGAAAGAGAAATATGTACTCACAAAAAGACTTCCTCTTTTCATTAAGGATAAGACTGAATTGGGTAACACTCCTTTCCTGAAAAATTGAGAAAGTACTCTCATATTTGTACACCTGTCTGCAGATTAAGTAACAAATCTTATAATATTTTATGAATCTGCAACAGTATCATTTATGGCACTAAATACTAGTAAACTCTAATGTATTATCATCATCGATGTTCAAATGGCACATAAGAATTCACACACTGCTTTCCTATACTTGTGTCTCAACCGTTGTCTAAAATAAATCTGTAGTACTCTAATTAAAATAATCCCATGCGTTTATCGTTTCTGTCTGTATTTGATGCTCTAGATTTAACGTAAAACACTACTTCAATATATCATAATAGTAACTTACTTTTCCTTCTCCTCCCCCCCTCCCCCCCAAAAAAAATGCTGTATCTTTGCACTGTAGCATCTTTAATACTTTGCAAACTGTGTGTTGGGTTTCGTGTGTTCGAAATCACACATTGAAATGTTTTGTGACTGAACGAAGGTGTGTTAAAATGCAGTGGAACGGTTGCGGCCGTGAAAATACACAGCCGACCGACCAATGAACAAATTCAGTACCGCTCCACGCAACCAGCAAAACGAGCACAAGATTTCAATACAACGACACACAGAATACTGGCGCCCGCAACGACCAACAACACTTCAGCTGCAGAACTACACGCCGTGCTGGACAGCAACAACCCGTCGAGGAAAATACACTGCTGAAAATTACGTCAACGAGCAGGGCAGGTAACCGGAACGTCAACGGCCACAATGCAGAAGATACCGCTGGTCAACTTCAATAGCAGGGAATAAATTAAGTTAAACTCCACAGGAAGACGGCTGGAATCTTAGCCGACTTGAATACACACACATTGTCGCCCGCGGGATTGTCCCAAAAGAGACAACCAGGATCAATCGAGAAAATGTAAACAGTTGAAGCTCGATAGTAGCTTAAGTGAGGACTCAACTTTCATGTCCAAGATCAGTGGGCGACGAACTTTCGTAGCACTCGCAAGCAGCACCTCACACTCGAACCGCCGTGCTCACCGCCAGCGGCCCGGGGCAGAGTACGCGCGACGGAGACTTCCTTGCTGCTCCACGGCAACCGACCGACTGGTTACAAACCGCCCAGTAGAAACTATATCCGCGACACCAAAGATAGTTCAGCAGTACTACTATCGATACACGCTGCTGCTGCACTCACAGACAGCAACATTACCGCGATAACCGCAGGAGATATAAAACCACAGGACTGCAACCAGGGTTTAACCCAAGACAAGCATGAATCGAGCCAGCCACGGCTCATCCCCTTCTACATTTTTCTTTTAAAGAGTAGCCATTGCAAAGCTTACGCTTAATTGATAATATTTACACTGATCCCATATCAGGGGTAAAATACCGGTGATACTGTAGTGCGAAATTTGAGCCCAAAGCAATTATAACATCAATCAAAAGTTTCAACTCAAACTCAGTAAGTAATTGAAATAAAAAAATTTAAATCCCGAATACTGTCTCAAAACTGCTTGTAGTAACCATTAAACCAATTTGTAATAAAAAACTGACAGTAATTCAAAAATAAAAACAATATACAGATAAACCTAATTTAACATAAGCACTTGAAATATGCAATAAATTACAGCGGGACCCACCTTATCACAAGTTTTGTACACACCTGTTTTTCTTGTGGCACAATTTAAAATTTGCTCATGTACTGTAGAGGATAACCGAACAAATTGAAAACAAGTTTAGGTGCAAAACTCCTTCACATGAACGGCGAATTAAGAGACGTGAACTGTTCCGTGACAAAAGGTAATTACTTAACTCAAGAACAAATCTGCAGCATTAGGATTCATCCGCTGCTACGTCAGTGGGTTTACACAGCAGTAACCTTGCAATCTCATTTTATTTCACTCGTCAGTCTTGCGCACACCTCCTGGCGATATGTTACACACATCTTTAAATTGGCGTGATAAGAACTGAAACATAAATCAGTTAGCACTGCTCCCACAGATGCATACAACGTAATAGCCTCATGCTAGGCAAAGTCAATGGAAATCTTGTACCACGAACAGTTAAAACAAACAAATGGCCAGTCACGGAATGGTGAAACTAATTGGGCCCAACAAGGGTGGGCTCAACTACAATTTTGCGAGATGAACACCTATATCACACAAATGGGCAAGTACTCAATCATAAGGTTACCCAGCGTCACGTGCAGCTATCCAGAACTCACGTCTAAATGCAACCAGGATGCAGCGACAGTACAACGACGGCTGTACAGACCTCCAACCGCCGATATCCTTAGGGCAACACTAGTATTCTGCAACCGAAGCGCTCTTACAGGGTGTTTCAAAAATGACCGGTATATTTGAAACGGCAATAAAAACTAAACGAGCAGCGATAGAAATACACCGGTTGTTGCAATATGCTTGGGACAACAGTACATTTTCAGGCGGACAAACTTTCGAAATTACAGTAGTTACAATTTTCAACAACAGATGGCGCTGCAAGTGATGTGAAAGATATAGAAGACAACGCAGTCTGTGGGTGCGCCATTCTGTACGTCGTCTTTCTGCTGTAAGCGTGTGCTGTTCACAACGTGCAAGTGTGCTGTAGACAACATGGTTTATTCCTTTGAACAGAGGATTTTTCTGGTGTTGGAATTCCACCGCCTAGAACACATTGTTGTTGCAACAAGACGAAGTTTTCAACGGAGGTTTAATGTAACCAAAGGACCGAAAAGCGATACAATAAAGGATCTGTTTGAAAAATTTCAACGGACTGGGAACGTGACGGATGAACGTGCTGGAAAGGTAGGGCGACCGCGTACGGCAACCACAGAGGGCAACGCGCAGCTAGTGCAGCAGGTGATCCAACGGCGGCCTCGGGTTTCCGTTCGCCGTGTTGCAGCTGCGGTCCAAATGACGCCAACGTCCACGTATCGACTCATGCACCAGAGTTTACACCTCTATCCATACAAAATTCAAACGCGGCAACCCCTCAGCGCCGCTACCATTGCTGCACGAGAGACATTCGCTAACGATATAGCGCACAGGATTGATGACGGCGATATGCATGTGGGCAGCATTTGGTTTACTGACGAAGCTTATTTTTACCTGGACGGCTTCGTCAATAAACAGAAATGGCGCATATGGGGAACCAAAAAGCCCCATGTTGCAGTCCCATCGTCCCTGCATCCTCAAAAAGTACTGGTCTGGGCCGCCATTTCTTCCAAAGGAATCATTGGCCCATTTTTCAGATCCGAAACGATTACTGCATCACGCTATCTGGACATTCTTCGTGAATTTGTGGCGGTACAAACTGCCTTAGACGACACTGCGAACACCTCCTGGCTTATGCAAGATGGTGCCCGGCCACATCGCACGGCCGACGTCTTTAATTTCCTGAATGAATATTTCGATGATCGTGTGATTGCTTTGGGCTATCCGAAACATACAGGAGGCGGCGTGGATTGGCCTCCCTATTCGCCAGACATGAACCCCTGTGACTTCTTTCTGTGGGGACACTTGATGAAAGACCAGGTGTACCGCCAGAATCCAGAAACAATCGAACAGCTGAAGCAGTACATCTCATCTGCATGTGAAGCCATCCCGCCAGACACGTTGTCAAAGGTTTCGGGTAATTTCATTCAGAGACTACGCCATATTATTGCTACGCATGGTGGATATGTGGAAAATATCGTACTATAGAGTTTCCCAGACCGCAGCGCCACCTGTTGTTGAAAATTGTAACTACTGTAATTTCGAAAGTTTGTCTGCCTGAAAATGTACTGTTGTCCCAAGCATATTGCAACAAACGGTGTATTTCTATCGCTGCTCGTTTAGTTTTTATTGCCGTTTCAAATATACCGGTCATTTTTGAAACACCCTGTACATGCAAAATGGGAGCCTGCAACTTACCAAACAACGATTCTAGTCTACAGCTAGGCCACGCTATCGCTCCTTGTGTGGCCAAATCGTTCACCGGCACATACACGGGCTGCTCCCAGCACGGGGCCCCGCTTGCCACCTTCCCAGTGCGTGCCGCTGCTAAGACTCTCGTTGCTGTCCGTCACACACCACCTCACCCACCGCATTCGCACCACAAGCCTCTCTAACGAAGAGATTCTACAAAACTAACGATTCCGCCAGAGAGGCTCAAAGTCGAAAAATACCAAAACGTCGCGATGGGTTTCGAGGCACGGCACCACAGATTCAGGACGATGCGCCTCAGCCATAAGCCGAACACTATGATCTTCCCGTCGGTAGTGCCACGTAGCCGTCCGGGGCCCGGTCTGCTTGCTGCAGTTTATTCTCGTGGCCAGCGCTGCCGCTGGTAGCATTCATGTATAGCGGCTACGTTGCTGCCAAGTCCTTCTGTGATACGGCGGAAGGAAAATCCGGCTTCCAGTGGGGTACTGATAATGGCGTCTTTGTCGCCTTAAAGATAAAAAAATGTTTCAAATGGCTCTGAGCGCTATGGGATTTAACAGTCATCAGTCCCCTAGAACTCAGAGCTACTTAAACCTAACTAACCTAAGGATATTACACACATCCATGCCCGAGGCAGCATTCGAACCTGCGACCGTAGCGGTCGCGCGGTTCCAGACTGAATCGTCTAGAACCGCTCGGCCACACCTGCCGGCCGCCTTAAAGATATTCTTGACTAACATCAATTCGCCACATCCAGCCTCAAAGGTACTCCACCGTTACAGCGTGTATTTCAAGCAAGCGTCATAGTGGCGCTACTAACGTCACTCTTATGCAAGTGGCGCGAAATTTTAACAGACATCATTTTTCGGATGTAGAAACAATCCTACCAACTTTGTTTTACGTTGCACGACTCTTTTTTTTCCAGTCAGTATTCACTGAAAGACGTAGATAACGCAAGGGTCATTCGAAAGTCGTCTTCATAAGTTGTAAACTACAAAATATAATTCAGGTTCCTAATGATACAGGACTGGAGTTGATTAGTTTAAATCAATTTCATTGTAAAAAATGAAATCAGATAAGCTTTATTCGTTTCAAAATGATTCTTCCATAATCGATTTCTGGCATTCATTACGCACTGAACATATTCTAGAACTAAGAACGTTTTTATTTAGTTGTGTAGGCTTGTGTCTCTTTGAGACGACGTACATATGAATATAAGGCTTTTCAAAAAAAATCAAATGTGTGTGAAATCTTATGGGACAACGGCTAAGGTCATCAGTCCCTAAGCTTACACACTACTTAACCTAAATTACCCTAAGGACAAAGACACACACACCCATGCCCGAGGGAGGACTCGAACCTCCGCTGGGACCAGCCGCACAGTCCATGACTGCAGCGCCCAAGACCGCTCGGCTAATCTCGCGCGGCTAAGGCTTTTCGTCCATGACATTTATTACAGGCAAAAGAACGTCACAGATAAAACAGTAGAGTTAATGTTGATGTGCTGCAACCCAAATAAAATGTTAAAATGTTGACTAGTTCTATAACCCTACTGTAAAATAGTACGCGCCGGGAAGGAAGGATATAATTGTTACACCCCACTCCTGACACCAATTGTAAAAGACTACGTGGTTTGGGGATGGGGAGAGAAACTTCTGACACCAGTGTTAATGTATAAAAGGCAGGGAAGGGGGAAGAAGGTTGTTAAATATGCCTTGTAGCGGCAGTGTGCAGGAGGTCGAGCGGTCAGCATTTGATAGTGGACAACCAGGGCTGCCGTTAAATGACAAAACAGGAAATTAAGTACAATAAAAAGGATATATTTCAATATACGGAGTACAAAGGGCGTTCCTAGGGTCGGAAGTTAGCAGGTTTAGGCCAGTATAAGAGGTCGAAGAATTAATTAAAATGGGCAACGGAAGGGGAAGTGGTTCATGTTAGCTTACATTGGTGGCCGGTCGTGAAAAGCGGAGCCAGAGGCTCTGCCTTCCAAAAGACGTCTGTTCAGCTCGAGGTCAGGTTTGCAAGAGAGACAAGCAACTGTGTTCTGCCCCGCGCCCGCGGAACACTCCAGCGTCCACACACGTGATCGGTATCCCGCGCGCGCAATTGGCTAAAATCAATGGCGTGAATTCGCTAGCAGTTTTAACTGGACAGGACTACCTCAGTTCTGAAAGGCAAGCGACTTGTGTCACGTAGACACGGTGTGAATCACTCTGGGAGAAAACTTGTAAAGATTGCACTGGGCCTTTGAAATAAATCTTTTTAAACTGGTTCCCTAAAATATTCCTTGACTGGCTGCCATCCTGTACACTATTTTAGGCTGCTCACCATACACTGGGTCTCCTACTGAGCAGAGAAAAAAGACAACTTCTAGTTCTGCCCTCTCTCTCTCTCTCTCTCTCTCTCTATCTGCCTAGCTATCTCTATACCTCTCTCTTTCACTCCTCACATCCAAAAACGTGGCCCAGAGCTATCTTCATCAAACGACACTCTCTGGCAATGCCGGCTACATGACAGCACGCTCCTTTCCATAAAAAAAATCCTCTCCGCCCGCACAGGTCATGAAGGCCCGAAGGTTCCGACTGGCCGCCGTGTCATCCTCAGCCCACAGGCGTCACTGGATGCGGAGTTGGAGGAGCACGTGGCCAGCACACCGCTCTCCCAGTCGTATGTCAGTTTCCGAGACCGGAGCCGCTACGTTTCAATCAAGTAGCTCCTCAGTTTGCCTCTCAAGAGCTGAGTGCACCCCGTTTGCCAACAGCGCTCGGCAGACCGGAAGGTCACCCATCCAAGTGATAGCCCAGCCCGACAGCGCCTAACTTCGGTGATGTGACGGGAACCGGCGTTACCACTGCGGCAAGGCCGTTGGCACGCTCCTTTGCATAGAAGTGATTATTTCCGGCTATTGATGACAGGTGCTCCAACTATCGTGTGTTTTTTGAACAGGCGTAAATTAATTGATTTAACCTCGTGAGTCAGTTGTTCAAAAAAGCCCTCTAAGCGAACAAGGTCATAAACGTATCCTTGTTTTCCAATCCCGACACTGAACGCTGAAGGTACAAAAGATGCTTGAATTGTGTGACGCATCTCAACCTTTCTGTGAAAAAAATACAGTGTGCTTGCTACATGATGGATAATCCCAGTACGTATTGAACACGGAAGAAACAGGAGTTTGTTGAAAGGACACCATAGAGACGGCTATCTTCAAGTCCGGTATTAAACCGTAACAAAGAATGTCAAATTAAATTTGACGTAATACAAGGCAATAAGTAGACGAAAACACGGCAGTTATCGATAGAATACTGAGATTGTCAGCAGTCCTATACATAACGACAATCCACACAATTTGTGCCGACTCGTATCTACATGCACCGATCACAACTATGGCAGCGAAACTTAGCTTCGTGAAATTCGAATCTGTTGCAATCGAAAATCTACATGTGATTGAAGTGGGTACCATATTATTGCAGTGATAAACGATTATCTTCACGAAAAATCCCCTTAGGTTTTTCGATAAACCTCTTGGGGTACTATCCAGAACCGTGACCGGAACTATCATCAGAACTCTAGTGCGGCTTCGTACAGTTTCTGCATACAAATACCTTACTTGTTTTCTGTAGAGAAGTTAGCGAGCCATTCAGAATTGTGATTACAATTTTAGTTTCGAAAGTTGTCAAATAATTTTTTTAAAACATTAAAACTCTCCAGATGGGTAGTGTTTTGTTTACGAAATTTTGCAGAAATATTGAAATTTTGGTACAGAGAACTCTAGAAATATAGCAGATCTACCAAGAACTCTGAGAGAAAAATGTACATTTCTCGAAAGTTGGGTGCGAACTCCACAGCTAGTCAGCTATTCAGAAATGTGAACATAATTCTCTGTTGCAGAACTATTGAAGTTTAGTATATAAAACTCT
This sequence comes from Schistocerca americana, assembly GCF_021461395.2. Taxonomy (NCBI): domain Eukaryota; kingdom Metazoa; phylum Arthropoda; class Insecta; order Orthoptera; family Acrididae; genus Schistocerca; species Schistocerca americana. Next base: position 126,556,598 of record NC_060122.1, on the reverse strand, counting down.
AGAACTATAGCATACCTACCAAGAGGCCTGAAGAAATGTATATTTCCCTAAGACCGGTTGCCAGCTTCACAGCTACTCAGCTATTCTTAATTGTGATCATAATATTTTTCTTGAAGTTCTGCAGAACTATTAAAATTTTTTGCAGAGTACTCTGCAGTAGTGATGTATCTACCATGAACTCTGAAAAAAATTTATGCTTGTCGAAAGTCGGGTCCCAAGTTCACTCGACTGAGAAAATGGATCGCTAATTATTTCAATTATCTCGTAATCTGTTACATGCACAAAAAATTTCCCTGAAACTCTTGGGAAGCTATTCAGAGCTGTGGTTTTTATTTTTTTTCGCGAATTTTACCATTAATGTTATTACAGGATTAAAATTTTCCCAAGTATTATTCTTTTCTTCGCGGAATGTTGCAGGGCTTTTCAATACTCTGAAAAGAATGTGCATTTCTCGAAAGTCGGGTGCCAACTTCGCTATACTGTTTTCGGTGGATAAATACGATGTTGCAGTGACTGTGTTATTGTTTATAATTACGACGCAAACAACACAACACAGGCACCGCAGTACCGAACTTATCCGATACCGGCAAGCGACTTTCAATTAAAATGTATATGTGGGAACTTAAATAGTGGCAACACCGCTGTGGAAACACTGTGCAATGGAATCTACTATTGTCGCTGATAGCACACGTTGCTGACATACCTGCCTTACCTCCGAGCAAATTGACTCGTCCGTCCCACGTCACCGGCGTGCGCACAATCGATGGAAACAGTCACTTGTGAGCGAGCGCTCTAACGTACTATGTTTTCGAAACAGGAACACCAGAGTTGGATCAAGATTGAATGTGCCAGAGGTCGTACAGCACCACAGTGTCATCAAGGTCTTCAACAGGCGTGCGGGGAATCGGTATTGCCGTACAGAACAGTGGCACGTTGGGTAAAAGCCTTCCACGAAGGTCGGCAAACCGTGGCAGACATGCATCGAGCAGGTCGTCCTGGAGTCTCTGAAGAAGTGCATGCTGTTGCCGCGTTGGTGGACAGTGAACGACGCCGTACGATTCGTGAGCTCGCCCACGAAACCGGATTAGCGCATACGAGTGTGCTTCGCATCCTGAAGAAACGTCTGGGCAAGCGAAAAATTGCATCACGATGGGTTCCGCATGAACTGATGGAAACGCAGAAATGGATGCTCTACGACGCTGCTCAGACACACTTGGATCGCTATGAGCGCGAAGGAGAAGCTTTCTTACGCCGTATCGTAACACTGGGTGATACATGGGCCACATCGTACGAGCCAAAACTGAAACGCCAATCCAACGAATGGCGTCATTATAGGTCGCTGCGAAAGTCGAAAGTGCGTCAGAGCCCCAGTATGGTGAAAGTTATGGTGATTCTCGTGTACGACTGATGGTGTCATCCTAACACATTACGTTCCTCCACGGCATACCGTCAATGGATAGCATTACTGTTCGTTTTTTGGAGCATCACCTGCGACCAGCTTTTCGAAAGAAGAGGCGACACTTTCTGCGCAACCCACCTATCATTTTGCACGACAATGCGTGGGCACATACAGCGCAAGCTGTGGCTGCTCTTTTCGGTCGATGGGACTGGGAAGTACTGCACATTCCACCATACTCCCCTGACTTAAGTCCTTGTGACTATTATTTGATCCCGAAGATGAAGGAACCACTTCGTGGCATTCGATTCAGAACTGTTACAGAGATTCGACAGCCAGTACGCTCCATTCGCACCATCAACAGAACAGGCTCTGCTAACGGTATACAACGCCTTCCACATCAGTGTCAATGGGTTCTACACAACGCTGGTGACTACTTTGAAGGACAGTAACAGGTGCAAACAAGTAACTCCTTTGTACTGGTTGTGAATAAATAGTTGCCACTATTTAAGTTCCAACCCTCGTACATAATGTACCTACGAGTACAGTTTGAAGTCACATAATTGACGAGATATGGTTGTTTGGGTCATGCCGTGAGTAGTGCTCATGTAGCCTTACGGTAAGTCGACCGCGATCGACTCATGTGAGAACTGTGATTATTATGTTCATAGCAAAAATATGAAAAAAATGGTAAGGCGACCGCACATGATACGCTGGAAATCAGGGTTCGACTGCTAGACCGGCACAAATTTTCATTGTCATCATTTCATTTCATATACAGGGTTATTCTGAATGAGTGACCCATTTTCAAAAATTCGTATGTATCCAAGTGCAAATCCAAAATGAACGAGCTCTATACCAGCGAAAAGAGGAAGTTTCAAAGTTTTTCGTGGGCGGCGGCGAGCGTTTTCAGAAGCGGCCGATACAGTTCACGCTGCAATAGGGCCACCATTCCGTTTCACTGTCAGTTGTGAGAGATGGCGACTGTGGAGCACAAGGTTTTCTGCGTTCTTGAGTTGGCGGTAAGTGAGTCGCATATTGCAATGCAGTGGGACCTCGTATCAAATTCAGTAATCAACCACCAACTCGCAAAAGCATTAGCCGTTAGTGTAAACAATTTGGACAGACTCTGAGTGCTTGCAAAGAAAAAAAGAGAGGCCGACCGCATGTGTCAGAGGATGATGTCCGACGGATTCAAGTATGTTTTGTGCGCGTTCCCAGTAAGTCTACCAATAGAACGAGTCGAGAAGTTCGAATACCCCGACAAACTGTATGGAAATTTCTGAGACGGCGTTTGTATATACCAGTTCTACCCATTACAACTTGTGCAGGGTCTCATCCCCAATGAAGAAGAGAAGCGTCTCGCACTTTGCGGTTACGTGCTTGCAAAGATGGAGGATGACGCATTTCTACAGCGTGTAATTTTGCGATGAAGCGACGTTCCACCTTAGTGGAAAAGTCAGCAGACACAATATTCGCATATGGGGTTTTGAAAATCCACATTCACCTTTGTAACACCAAAGAGACTCGCCGGAGATCAACGTGTTCTGCGCCGTATCCCGTACAAAGGTTTATAGACCATTTTTCATTGCGGGAATCACGTACCTGGACATGTGGAACAATGGCTGTTCCCTCAAGTTATGGAGGATTACCAGGACTTCGTTTTCCAACAGGATGGAGCTCCGCCCCATTGGCTCCTTGGTGTACGAGGCTTTTTGAATGACTCGCTTCCTCAATGCTGGATCGGTTGCAGGGGACTTGAGGACCTGGATCTCCTGATCTCACACCGTGAGCCTATTTATTATGAGGTTTTGTAAAGGAAGCTGTTTACGTCCGGTCTCTACCAGACACTCTGAACGATTTGCGTAACCGGATCACTGCTGCCGTGCACAACAGATAAGCTTTCGCCTGTGTGGGGCGGGTTTGGCTGATGCGTCGATGTCTGCCGTGCACCCAGCGGTGGCCACATTGCACATTTATAACATTTCTGATTATTAAGGAAGTATTAAAACCTAATTAATTACAAATTATTTTTAATTATTAAATTTATTAAATTGATAGTAAAAGTTAAGAAAAATACTTTGAAACTTCCTCTTTTCATTGGCGTAAAGGTTATTCATTTAGGATTTGTACTTGAATAAATACGAAGTTTTGAAAATGGGTCCATCATTTAGAATAACGCTGTATTTCGAACGGCTGTTGTCACTGTAGTGCCTGTTCCTTCGGACCTGGATCCATATGTGAACGAACATTCTGTCGTACTTCTGAACAACACAGACACAGCAATACTGTGTTAGTCACAAAACGCTTTGACTTCGATGCGGCACTCTTGTTGAACAATGGTCTAAGCTTGGGAACCCATGTCTGCCTTACATTATGAAGTTCCCGCCTGAGTTAATGGTTCGTTCTTTCGACACGGGTCAGAGCGACCCTACAAGGTACCGGAGGAAGTGTGACATGGAAAACAGTACGTAAACGAAATGCAGCTTTGCTTGAGAGAGATTCAGGTCAGCTCTGGCAGGAACAGCGTCCGCTAGCGTTCCGTTACCGTCCCGCCCGGGCTTTGTGTTCGCCATAGCGCGCCGACAGCCGGGTCCCAATAATTTGCGGTTCCTCTCCACCATGACGGCAGACAGGCGTGCGTAGCGTGGGCCTTCACCGGCCCCCCCCCACCCCCCACCTCCCCATCCCCTCCCCCAGCCATCTGCCGGATTAGGTGCGCGCGGCCACTGGCGTAATTTGAAATAAATATTTCAGCCCAAAATCCGGCGACGGAGCCGCTTTTCCAAAGTGTCGCACGGTTGCGCTGGAATGGCGTGGCGTGGCGTGGCGTGGCGTGGCGTGGCGCAGTTAAAACGGCTTAAACACCCTCCCCCCCGCCCCATCCCCCTCCCTCATCACCATTTATGTCATGAATAATAATAAGCCCAGTGTTTATTTACCGTCTACAATGACGCAAAGTCGGCCTCGTTCACTAATTCTATAGTGGCGCCCGATTAAAAGCTTTGTCGTACTCGTCACAGCTTTTCAGAGTTGCTCCCGGATTTTTATAACTGGCTGTGCAAACGACTGCTGTTATCAAACTTTTAAAAATTGACTCCTTTAGATAAGTAACAAGGTATTAATTTACTTGTATTACAGCGCAAGGCTTGTTTTAGTTATTCATTTAAAATTTTGAACGCTTGAGAACGCATTATTGCACTGTTGCATTAGTGCACAGTGGGGAACTGACCCTTGTTAGTGAACAAGAGAACTACCCGTCACAGAAAGCACCCTATGAATAATTTCAAGAAAACGGGGCAATAGCACACACTGCCTTGACAACGTTCTCACCACTGCGTGAGGTCTTCAGTCAGACGAGGATAATTGCAGAAGCCACGCGGGATTAGCCGAGCGGTCTGGGGCACTGCAGTCATGGTCTGTGAGGCTGGTCCTGACGGAGGTTCGAGTCCTCCCTCGGGCATGGGTGTGTTTGTTTGTCCTTAGGATAATTTGGGTTAAGTAGTGTGTAAGCTTAGGGACTGATGACCTTAGCAGTTAAGTCCCATAAGATTTCGCACTCATTTGAACACTTTGAACATAATCGCAGAAGCACTGTGTTCTGCTGGAAACCTCCGTCACCTGATCTCTCTCCCTGCAGTTTTAACCTGAGAGGCAAACTGAAGGGCAAAGTATACTCATATAATACATATACTAGAGACATTGCATCCACTGTGCATCTCCGTCATCTTATGGAATATTACTGTGCGGTATGTGATCCGTAACAATTATGATTGGTGAAGGACATCCACAAAATTCAAGGACATGCAGCTCGTCTTGTATTATACACGAGTAGGGGTGGCACTCATGAAAACAAAGGCCTTTGTCTATGCGGCCAGATATTTTCATTAAATTTCAAACACCGTCTTTCTCAAATGGTTCAATAGGCTCTAAGCACTATGGGACTTAACAGCTGAGGTCATCAGTCAACTAAACTTAGAACTACTTAAACCTAAAGACATCATACACATCCATGCCCAAGACAGGATTCGAATCTGCGACCGTAGCAGCAGCGCGGTTCCGGACTGAAGCGCCTAGAACCGCTCCCATCCTTCTCTTTTGAATCAGAAAATATTTTGCTGAAGTTATCTCACATAGGGCGAAATAACCAAAATAAGAAAAAAGTAATAATAAAATGTCGCACAGAAAGATTTAGGTGTTCGTTTTTCCTGCGAGGTATTCGAGAATGGAACGGTAGAGAAATTGTCTAAAAGACACAAAAGTCATGGGACAGCGGTATGGACACATACAGATGATGGTAGTATCGGGTGAACACATGATTAAGCAGAGGTGTCATTTATAGTCAAGGGATTCACGTGCAAAGATGTCGGACTTGGTTGTGACAACGCGAAATGGTAGTTGGAATAGATGCATAGGACAATCCCTTTCGGAAACCGTTAGGGAACTCAATATTCCGAAATCCAAAGTGTCAAGAGTGTTCCGAAAATACCAGACTTTCGACATTACCTCTGACCACGGACAACGCAGTGGCGGACGGTCTTCACTTAATGAGTGAGTGCCCCGGCGTTTGAGTAGAGTCGTTAGCGCTAATAGACAAAGAACACTGCGTGAAATAACTGCAAAACAAAAATAAATGTGATACGTACGACAAAAGTATCCGTTAGGACAGTGCGGCGAAATTTGGCCGTAAGTGGCTATGACAGCAGCCGACCGACACAAGTGCCTTTGCTAACAACATGATGTCGCCTGGACTCGTGACCATATCGGTTGGACCCTAAACGACTGGAAAATCGTGGCCAGGTCAGTTAAGTGCCGATTTCTATTGGTAAGAGCTGTGGGAGGTTTCGAAAGTAGCAATGTGGTGGTGTCTCCATAGTGTTATAGGCTTTATTTATGTGGAATGGGCTGGGTCCCCTTGTCCAACTGAAATACTCCTTGCCACTGGGCAAACAGTTGTTCGCGACTGAATGGAAGAACATTCCAGACAGTTAGAACTAATGATTTGGCCACCCAGATCGCCCGACAAAGGACGTAATCGAGAGATCAGACCGATCACAAAATGCTGCACCGGCAACACTTTCGCACTTACAGATAACTATAGAGCCAACATGGCTCAGTATTACTGCAGGGGCGTCCAACGACTTGCGGAGTCCTTGCCAGATCGAGTTGCTCCACTATTTCGGTCAAAAGATGATCCGGTACTACATTAGGAGGCACCCCACGACTTTTGTCACCCCCTGTAGTCTGACAGTGGCGAGTTGCAGAGTAGCCTCACAGACGGAGATGTAGATGACGAACAGCTAAAGCAAAACGTTGGAAACGCTATTGCTCCTATCTCCCAGGCAGAGGTGCTACGTGTGTCTCATAGTCCGATAAATCGATCACAACGCAGCATGAACGTCAACGATGGCCGTTACAGCCTCTTCTGTGATGTTAATTAATAATGACGAGACTAATTATAAATATTTACCACGTGTCTAGTAAATGGAAACCCCTTCTGTCCACCTGTTTATGTGTACTAGCAAATCGTGAAAGTTCCAAACAGAAAAGGCAGAACATATACAAATTAGGGGGCAGTAAGAAAAAGTGCATCGGTAATAAGCGATTAACGAAATTCATGGTCTCATGGCCAAATGAATAAATGAATAAATGAAATGTACTCGAATTGGCCAGGGTATGAAGGCCTCTTCAGAAATGGTGGACAGGCAAAACATCCTCCAGTAACCATGGAAGAGTGTTACTGTTTTCATTTTGTGGGTAAGTGATGGGGATGATTAGCGAACTGATGAAGAAACACAACATTAAATCAGTCCACATACCCCAGCAAGGGGTCTGGGATAGACGATATGTTACTCAGAAGTCCCTGTGTATGTGAGGTACCATTTGACGCTGGTTACTGCTATATACCGTAAAGAAAACGCACCGTAGAGAAACGCGAGTGGATCGTGAGAAATCCCCTAAAATCAGACGTGGTAGAAAACCTCTTACGGAATGGAGAGCGGATTTCATTTGTCTGGGCTTCTGCCATTAAGAAGAAGGAACCGTTTCTGTAGTTACATAAAAAAGAAGCAAGTATACTTAAGACCTCTGATCATCGTCAACAGCGACAAAGGCCCGCAACTCAAAAGGAGAAAATGGGAAGTGACATAACTCGGTTTCCCAGAAATTTCGCTCAGTGGCAGTGGGGCCAAAATAAGTGAACAGTTGTCTCGGTTTATCCGTAGATGATCGACCGTTTCTGAAAAGACGACGATCAAAGTTTTTGAACTATTTTCCAGTTCCATCGTGCCTTTTATCTCGCAATATCCTTAGACGAAATGGTGGCACGGTGGTTAGAGTCGTGGATTCTTAACTTTGGGTCTCATGTTCGAAACCCGAGCCGGCCGAGTAGGCCGAGCGGCTCTAGGCGCTACAGTCTGGAAGCGCGGAATGTTTTCCAGTTCATGCGTAGTAAGTGGGTATGTTGAAAACAATTCGGACGTTTTCAATGCACAACTTCCTATTACAAACTGATGAAACTGATTATATCATATTATATTCATAAAGACCTCATACAAGTTTCATACCAAAATCTTTAAAAATGTAATATAATATTTTCAATTTAATTAATTCATAAAAAGAAGTGTTGCATTAAAAACATGGCACATGTGCTCAATGTACCCACTTACTACTACACATAAAAATCAAAGCTAATTCTGAGTGCAATAATTAAATTCTATACAGAATGAAATGAAATTTTAGTTGAAAATAATGGCATTTTTGGCGCACTAGAATTAATTTCAAAAAATAATTTGAGACACGAAATTATACAAAATTTGAGCAAAACCTCTTGGTGTCTCTTGAAAGGAAACCCAGCTGGGGATTTTTGTGACGATACTCTCTTTATTTCATTGCAGCACACCGCGTTTTTTTCGCTGAATGTCGCTGTTGGATTGCCACTTGGATGCTAACCATCGTCCACCAATCTACTTCTGGCAGCGTCTTGGTAACTGCTTGTATAGATGCCAGAGCTGCTGATGGTGGATGTTCTCATCTTCTTCCAGATGGGCTACAGCTGCGGACGACGATAGGAAATAACAATACTATTGGCCAGCCAAACCAATCCTTTAGCTAATTTTTTTTTTTTTTTTTTTTTTTTTTTTTTTAGGGGACCGGTGGGGTCTCGGGGGGCAAAGTGGGCAGGGGTCGAAACCTGAGGCCTGGCCACAGTGTCCCCCGCACCACCACCGAGCCTGTGGTGCTTAGGGAAGTGGGAGAAACAGGAATCAACAGTAGTGGAAGGCGTTGTTATTTATTTATTTGCATGTGTTTTTGTAATATTCACTAATAGCATGAAATTATGGGAACACATATGCGAAAGATAAAAGAAATATAAATTCTAGGTAAAGAAAAAGAAAGGAAAAAGGAAAAGCAAAAAGAAATAAAATCCGCGCAATCTGCGACGCGCTCTCCCATCCGCGGAGGTCAGAAGGAGAATAGATCGTAGGCGGTTGAAACTCAGACACCGCCGGGGGAGGAGGGGAGGGTGCCCTCTGTGCCAGGCACCCCCCAACTCAGTGGAGGTCTAACAAGGACCGCTCGAAGATAGTTAGCAAATAATGTTCGGTAACGTGGCGTGTTTTCGAGAGCTGCATGGGCTGTTCGTAAATAGGTCCAGAAGTCGAGGCGGGATTTAGGTCCCTCATTAAAGAGATAAGCGACCGCCCACCCTTTGACCCACGTAATAGCATGACATTTGGCGGCGGGAAAATGTCGGTTCTCCGGGTATAGAAACATTCGAGGCTCGACTGTGTCTGGTGGCACCCGGAGATAGCAGGCAATGATTTGCTGCACGAAGCGCCATACATCTTGCGATGAGGCGCATGTCAGACGGTGTTCATCAGTGTCCAGTTGCTGGCAAAGGAGACAAAGAGGGGATTCTGACAAGCCAATGTTGTGCAGGCGCTGCTTCGTGGCAAATTTCCTGTTGACTATGTGATACCACAGCGCCCGGACGTTCGTAGGGAGGAAGGGCTGGTGGACGGTAGTCCACACTATGGGCCACTGGATGGAGGGGTGTTTGGTCTCCATCACATTCCGGGGAACACAGCGCAGTAACAGGCTGTAAAAATCCTTAGTCCTAGGTGGGCGTGTATCTGGGAGACTGGTATGTATATAACTGTAGTCGACGAAAAAGGTCGAAAGATGGGACAAATGAGGCACGATATGGCCGACAGACACTGGTGGTGAGGTGGAAGCTGGTAGGAGGACCTCAAGCAAGCTGCGTGTTAGAGATGTACCCTGGCCCATCCACTGTTTTCTCATGGTACTCATGCACAAGGCTGCAGATCGCATACGGACATTGACGAGCCCGACGCCACCATACCGTGTGGGCAAGGTAAGTGTCTCATAACGGACCTTAAACATTGAACCAGCCGTGAGGTAATAGCCAAAAGCCGCCTGAAGGTTGCGCCCAATTGCAGTTGGCAGAGGGAGAACTTGCGCGATGTGAACCAATTTTGATGCCACATAAAGATTAATAAAACGCAACCCTTTGAAGTGTGTCCTGGCGGCGCAAGAGGTTCTGGCGGACGTCGTTGCGGATGACGTGTAACAGGCGACGGAAATTCGTTGCCGCCGTGCGTGTGACCGTGGGGGTAAAGGTAATGCCCAGGTACCGGAAAGTCCGCACAAGCGGCAGTGGTGCCACTTCACCCTCCTGGAGGCCTCGTCCAATGTGCATTGCAGAAGATTTGGCGACATTCATGGCACTGCCAGCGGCAGCCCCATAACGGGTAATCAAGTCGAGGACATCCCGAATCTCAGAGCCGGAGCGAATGAGGAGGAGGAGGTCATCAGCATATGCCCGACAGCGAAAAGTGTGTTGGCGTAGGGTGAGGCCAGAAAGCTTGGTCGTCAAGCCCCCAATAAGGGGCTCAAGGGCAATAGCATACAGGAGGGTAGAGAGGGGGCACCCCTGCCGTATCGAACGGCAGATAGGTACCGGCCCTGCTATACGTCCATTGACTTGGACACGTGAACTGGCATTGTCGTAAAGACGCCGGATGACGTCGAGAAACGGAGGGGGGATGCCCATTCGGGCTGCCACCGAAAACAGGAAACGATGACGCACTTTATCGAAGGCGCTGTCGAAGTCTATAGCGACGACTGCTGCCCGGACCCTGCAGGCCGCCGCTATCGCAATTAAGTCGCGGCATTCCCCTGTGGCAGTCTGTATCTTAATCTGTCCGCCAGGCGTCGTTTGTTCTGGCGAGAGGATATGAGGGAGTGTAGTTCGGAGCCGCATTGCCAGTAAGCGCGCGAAAATCTTGTAATCGGCATTGAGGAGGGTGAGCGGTCTGTAACTCGTGACCATCGAACCACGGGCTGGTTTGTGGACTGGTATAATGATGCCCTCAGCAAAGGCGGGTGGGATTGCTTGGTCAGATGTTATCAGTTCTTGATACATAGTCGTCCACCGTGGGGCCATGAGGTCCCGAAAGGTACGGTAAAACTCAATCGGTAAGCCGTCAATGCCGGGCGATCTGTTGACTGCACCTTTGGCGATTGCGTTGTTGACTTCGTCTAGCGTGACCGCCACTGTCAAAGCATCCGCCTCCGTGTGGGGGAGGGTGCGCGTGACGTAATTCAAAATGGAGTCGTCTGCTGCAGTTTCAGAGTCGTCATCACTATAAGTACGACGGTAGTGCTTGACGAATGCGCGGACGATGTCATTCTGAGTGGTCACCTGCGTTCCATGAGGCGTTGTCAAAGTGCTGATGATCTGCCGACGACGCCTTCGGTTGTCGGACACTATATCATGCATGGATGGAATTTCTAAATCCGCGTGATCGTGGCGCCGCGTCCGTATCACGACCCCTTGCAATTTCCGGCGTGCCAGCGCAATTATCTTCGCCTTAGTTCTTTGCCGTTCCAAATGGTTGTCCGGGGTTGGCGGTTGAGCATCCAGATCTCGGAGAATCGCGTAATAGAAGTCAACAGTGGTGCGATGCCAGTCGGCCATGTCCTTCCCGTATCTCATCAGTGTCCTCCGGATCGCCGGCTTGGCACAGTCCAACCACCATGTCAATGTCTAGCGGTAGCGGGGAAGGCGTCGTTCGCAGGCTGTCCACGTGTCAGTGACTTGTTGGCGACACGCCTGGTCATGCAAGTGTGAGGTACTGAGTTTCCATGGCGCACGGCTGCGCCATACTGATTGCGGCGGAAGGAGGACCGTACAGATGTAAGCGCAATGGTCGGAAAAGGCCAGCGGCCAGCGTTCGGCGCCCCGTATCGCAGATCTAAGAGTTTGTGAGACATATATCCTGTCTAGTCGGCTTGCGGAATGACTTGTAAGAAAGGTATGGCCAGAAAGGTCGCCGTGTTGTACTTCCCAGGTATCGTGAAGCAGGAGGTCTCGCACCACTATACGTAGCTCCTGGCATGTAGTATAGTGGGGAATCTGATCTTTAGGATGCAGAACGCTGTTAAAGTCACCTCCTAGTAGGCAATGGTCATAACGCCCTAAAAACAGGGGAGCGATTTCCTCGGAATAAAACTGGGCTCTTTCATGCCGTCGTTCGGTGCCTGAGGGAGCGTAGACATTAATGATGCGTGTCCCCATGGCAGTGAGTGCCATGCCCCGAGCTGATGGAAGGAAGGCGACATCGGTCACAGAAATCCCGTGGCGGACGTAGATGGCCACCCCGCGGCCCATAGGATCACTCGCGGAGGCGTGGGCGGTATAGCCATTAATATCCGGGAGACTAGCCAAGTGAACTTCCTGCAGAAGGGCGAAATCAATATCCGAAGCCCAGAACATCTCCTGCATAAGGCGGATTTTCACCCTGGAACGGATGTTGTTGGTGTTGATGGTTGCTATCCGGTAGGCCTGGTGTCGGATTGCTGGTGGCTGGTCCACTCCGCCGTCCGCGCAAGGGTGTGGGCGTCGCAGCGGAACGTTATCCCGCTGGGCCGCAGGGGAGTCTGGGGAGAGTATGATTAGTGGTGCGGCCGTGACGGCGCAGGGTCCCGTAACGGCTCCTGCTCCGTGACCTCCTCCTCGTGCCACGCCGTGGAAGCTTAAACTGGTGTATCGTCCATTTTGTCTTCAGAAGATGTTGTAATTGGGCGTGGTGTCGTGTCGCCTGTGAGACGTTCATGATTTAGTTCAGCGCAGCACGGGGCGCAGGCACACCGATAGATGTCTCCGCGCTCATGACGTCTTCGTCAGCAGTAGCGGGTTCTGAGGCTTCGTGCTGGTCGACGGGTACGTCCTCCTCGACTTGTAACGTCTCCTCTTGGCCGGAAACGGTGCGACGTCTTCGCTTGCGACGTTTCGGGGAACGTTGTTTCCTTGTGCGACCCTCCGTGTCCGACGACGGAAGGGAGTCACGTCGTTCTGGCAGGAAGGCCGCTGTAGGAACGATGAGCGAGTCGATCTCCATCGTGTTTCCGAGATCAGGGTCAGCGTCTGGTTGCGTCGGCATCTTCGGAGCGGCGTCAATGGCCGGCCGAGGCGGCGGCGGGTCGTCCGAGGCGCTCTCCGTCAGTGTCTGGTCGGGCTCGTTGGTGGCGTCGTTTGTGGTGACCGGGCGACGTTGCAAAGTGGTAGGAGAAGCCAGAGCAGCGGCATAGTTCACCGGTAGCACTGTAGGTTGCGACGTGGGTGGTTTTTCGGCAGCTGGAAGTTGCGTAATACGCCGTTGTAGGCATTCGGATCTAAGGTGGCCTTCTTTGCCGCACCCGGAACAGGTCCGAGGCTGGCCATCGTATATACTTACGGCACGGCATCCGCCGATCTGTAAGTAGGACGGGACGTGGCTTCGGAGATCTATGGTGACCTGTCGGACCCCGTTTAGGACAGGATACGTCCGAAACTGTGTCCACTTCTCCGCAGTGTGGCCGTGGACTGTGGCGTATGGGCGTAGTGCCGCGACGACTTCCTCAGCTGGAAGTTCGAATGGCAATTCGAAAATGCGTATCGTTCGCATACCTAAGCCTGCGTGGTCGACGGTTACCTCTCCCACATTGCCATCAGCGTGACAGAAGCGGAGCCCCTGTTTGGTCTCACGTAGTATGCGTTCGCACGCCGCGTCGTTAATGATTTTCACATAGACCGTGCTGCTCACGATGGACAAATGTATGCCTATAATATCGGTCCCCGGGATCTTCACTTCCTCTCGCAGAAAACGCTCCACCTCAAGTGCTTTGGGTCGGGCATAATCGTTGCAGAAAGTAAATCGGAGTGTTGATTTACGGTAACGGTTCGCCATGGATCGTACAAGGTAAGCCGGCACTTAAGCAACGGCCGTCGGAAAGTAAACAAGGCAAGCTCGCGCGCCGCACGAAGTCAACACGTACGCGTCCGCTCTGTTGCCCTGCCGAAGGCAGACTGTAATCAACTGTGCGCTGCAGGACAAGGAAATAACATTCACAAATTGTATATACAGTTGGTATTTGAGGAACGAAGTTGATTCGAGAACGAAAGTGAGCAATCTGTTAGCAGTTTCCTGTACCAGCTTCATGTTCTAAAGCCATCCAGGAAACTGTGGTTTGGTAGCGCGACACAACCTTCTGGCCACCGCGCAATCATATAAAAACTTCAGTTAGTCGTGAGTCATTCTAGAGACACGTGTTACGAAGCATTTCCCCTCCAGCCGGTACGCTGAAATGATCGACTTCTGTTAGTTACTCAGCCAGATATTGACCAATTTTAGACATTCAAAATGTTAACATAATCTCCATGAAAAGGGCTGTTCTGAAAAATAATAATGAATAAAATCAGAAACTATTAAATATTTAATTTTTCACTTTAAAAATTCTCAGCTAATATGTTTTGCATAAAATGTGAGCTTCCTCTTTCCACACGTAATTATTTCGGCAACTGTATTCTTCGGTATTTTATCGCTGAATGCTGCAAATAATTTCGTAGTAGTCCTCTGAGAGGTCACAGTATTCCTTCTGCGAGTCATGTTAATCACATTGATACGTTAGTTCGTTGCAGAATTAAATGGATGCCTTTCAACCGTGTAACTCATTTAAAATCAAGAAATGAATGATATACTTTGAGATAATTACTTAGTCGATCCAATTTCCACATTTCTTGGGAAATGTTTCATTACTTCCATTTTTTATATAAAAATTCGTAAGTTAATATTACCATATAACAGAGAATGAGTCAACTGGTTATTTTCTCGATTAGTTCCAGATACAACAAAAATAAAATAAGAGAAATTAAATTTTACTACAGAAGCTACGCCTGTAGATTTGTGTATATTGGCAGAGCGTTTTTGAAAACGGAAATGGACAGAGCTTTTTTCCAATCTCTGTAAACAGTTTGTTCCTCCAAGAGACCTATGGTTCATCGCTGTTAGAAGAAGAGCAAGTTATTCCACACAGTCTGTGTACAAATGTATTGATATCCTATTCCGTCAGCGGCCTGATGTCTAGTTAGCAATCTCAGCTGCTTATTTGTCTATCTTCGATAACTATCATTTCGATCTTGTGGCGTTTATTCGACATCCACATCCATGTTTACTACGTTTTTGTTACTACGTTTTAATGCACAGTACACAAAGATTTTGTTACGGGAGGATAGCGAGCAGGTAGAATCACAAAGCAGAATAACTGAACGACGCGCCATTTGGTCTCAGCGAGAGAACGGCCGGGCGAAAATGAACTGTGTCGTCCTGGAGCAGAGAGAGAGAGAGCGTGAGAGAGAGAGAGAGAGAGAGAGAGAGAGAGAGACAGTGGGGATTTTATTGTTTATACTTAGTGTTTAGTTATTAATATAAGGCTTGAACAGTGCTGATGACTTAACATACACTGAGAAGTGGTTCATAATCATTTCAGTAGTACTCAATTACTGAGGAAATGCGAATTACAAATTTTAGTTACTATCAGTGTTTATGATGGAAAGGATGAACCAGTTGCAAGTGCGCCTTGAGAGGGCAGGAGCAAAACTGCTAAGACAGCTCATCACTGGTCTACGTTCGGTTTCCGAGGATGTTGCACAACAATCGATGTATAAAATCTGCTGTCATGTAAATACGGAACAGTCTGCTGAAATATTGCCTCGGATGACGCAATTGATGTTGTGTTAATCCAGGGCGGTCTACGATCCGTTTTCGAGGCAGCAACAAGCAAAGTCTTGTCCGAAGTGGATCTCTGCGTAAAGAAGGAATTAATTGTTTAAGTTGCCTAGAAAAACATATCAGTACGATTTTATGTGCATTCTAAGATCGGTGCTCGGGAATTAGTGATTAATGACCGAAAAATTTGACATAAATATTAACGATAGACTGGCACTAGGAATCACTTTACTTATTTTGCGACTGGACAAATACTGTAGAACAAAATCAGCCAGCATCCTAATTTTACGATTCCCTTACGCTTCGCACCAAACCTACTCACCTGCCATATTATTACGCACTGTTTATTGCACAGGATTAGAGCCCGCGACCGATGCAGAAGAAACCACTTGGGGCGGCGTCTGTGAGACACGAGGGTACCTAGTCCAAGTTGGCCACAGTTCACTTACGAGAAGTTGTAGAGGGGGAGCGGGGTGGGGGAGGGGAGTTAGGACGCACTGGAATTCACTATGTAAATTACACGTAGGATCACTGATTGTTTTTAAGTACGCATTGAGGCAGTCGGTATTTACATCAGCCGGCCGTTGTGGCCGAGCGGTTCTAGGCGCTTCAGTCTGGAACCGCGCGACCGCTACGGTCACAGGTTCGAATCCTGCCACGGGCATGGATGTGTGTGATGTCCTTAGGTTAGTTAGGTTTAAGTAGTTCTAAGTGCTCAGAGCCAGTATTTACATCTACATGTACATGTATAGTCTGCAAATGACATTTAAGTGCCTGACAGAGGGTTTATCAAACCACCGTCACATCTCCTTCATTATTCCAATCTCGTACAGCTCGCGGAAGGAATGAACAACTATATTTTTATGTACGAGCTCTTATTTCTCTTGATTTATCACGGTGATAGTTTTTCCCTACGTAGATCGGTGTCAACAAAATATTTTCGCATTCGGAGGAGAAAGTTGGTGATTGGTGATTTGTGAGAAGATCCGCCGCAACCAAAAATGCCTTTGTTTTAATTATGTCCACCTCAAACACTGTATTATTTCAGTGACTGTCTCTCTATTTCGCGATTTTAAATAAAACGTGCTGCCCTTCTTTGAACTTTTTCGATGTACTCCGTCAATCCTATGTGGTAAGTATCCCATACCACCCAGCAGTATTCTAAAAGTGGAATGGCGAGCGTAGTGTAGTAAATCCCTTAGTAGGTCTGTTACATTTTCTGTGTCCTGCCAATAAAACACAGTCTTTCGTTAGCCTCCCTCACAACATTTTCTATGTGTTCCTTCCAATTCAAGTTGTTCGTAATTGTAATTCCTACGTATTTAGTTGAATTTTACGGCCTTTATATTTGACTGACTTATCGTGTAACCGAAGTTTAACGGATTCCTTTTAACACTCATGTGGATGACCTCACACTTTTAGGTATTTAGGGTCAATTGCTAATTTTCGCACCATACAGATATCTTATCTAAATCGTTTGGCAATTTGTTTTGATCTTCTGATGACTTTATTAGTAGGTAAACGACAGCGTCATCCGTCAACAACCTAATACGGATGCACAGATTTTCTCCCAAATAATTTACATAGGTAATCAACAGAAAAGGGCCTATAACGCTACCTTGGGAAACGCCAGAAATGTCTTCTGTTATACTCGATGACTATCCGTCAGTTACTACGAACTGTGACCTCTCTGACAGGAAAACACGAATCTAGTCACATAACTCAGACGATATTCCATAAGCACACAATTTCACTACAAGCCGTGGTACAGTGTCAACAGCCTTCCGAAAATCCAGAAATACAAAATCAATCTGAAATCCCTTGCAAATAGCACTCAACAGTTCATGGGAGTAAAGAGCTGGTTGTGTTTCACAGGAACGATGTTTTCTAAATCCATGTTGCCTGTGTGTCAATAGACCTTTCTCTTTGAGGTAATTCATGATGTTCGGACACAATATATGCTCCAAAATGCAACTGCATATCGACGTCAATGATATGGGCCTGTAATTTAGTGGATTACTCCTACTACCTATCTTGAATATTGGTATGACCTGTGCAGCTTTCCGGTCTTTGGTACGGATCTTTCGTCGAGCGAACGGTTGTATATGATTGTTAAGTATGGAGCAATTGCATCAGCATACTCTGAAAAGAACCTAATTGGTATACAGTCTGAACCAGAAAACTTGACCGAGTGAGGTGGCGCAGTGGTTAGCACTCTGGACTCGCATTCGGGAGGACGACGATTGAATCCCGCATCCGGCCATCCTGATTTAGGTTTTCTGTGATTTTCATCAATCGGAACAAACTGAAGGCTGAAAAAAATTGTTTATTTGCTAACCTAAGTTTTTCTGGGGCGTCCCGTCCTTCATGCTCTTCGAGATAAAGTTGCAAGTGAACATAAAAAATGGGAAGACATTTGTGTTATTGTTCCTATTCAGGTTAGTCAATGTAATCTTACCAAAGCCTTCTGGAAGACTTCGTCTTTGTGTGAATCTGCAAACAGTAACTGATACTAGTCCGTTTTCTCACCCAGAGGATTTAATGGACATGCTTGGTGCAGGCCACCATGTTTCAAAAATTGACTTACGCGATGCGTATTTGCAAATTCCTCTAGATCTCGAGTTTCAGGAAGTGTTTGTAGTCAACGCACATTTAGCGTTGTTCAAACTTTTGCGCTTACTCTTTGACAGCGTTTTCACGCTTTCCATATTCTAACGCTAAATAGCACAGCTTACTGCAAAAGTTCCATTCTGTTCGAATTACATGGACGATATTCTGCTGTCAGTGCTTATACCGGAAGAACATATCAGTAACCTTCGTACGCTTTTTCAAGTAGTTTCAACTGCAGGTTTGAAGTGAAGTGGGGGCACCGAGCGAGGTGGCGCAGTGGTTAGCACACTGGACTTGCATTCGGCAGGACAACGGTTCAAACCCGCGTCCGGCCATCCTGATTTAACTATTGCATGACTTCCCTAGATCGCTTCAGGCAAATGCCGGAATGGTTCCTTTGAAAGGGCGCGGCCGACTCCTTCCCCATCCTTTCCTAACCAAATGTGACCGATGACCTCGCTGTTTGGTCCCCTACCCCACCTCAAGCAACCAAGCAACCAGTCAGAACTTAGGCCATGTTCTTAATAGATAAGGTGTTCCTCCCCTTGAATCACATTTTCTGGCCATCCGGCACGTCCCTTCCCCGCGGAACGGAACGGAGTTGCAGTTAGTTCTCGGGAAGTTGACATATCTGGTTTAGACCAAAGAGTGTCAGGATGCATTTCGAAAGTAAAAGTTGTCTTGTTGAGTGAAAAACGCGTTGTTTATTTTGATCCCTCTAAGCCTGTGGTTTTGGCAGTACGGAATAGGAGCTGCGCTCTCGCACAGATTTGTTTCACAAGCTGATTGCTTACTGTTCCAAGTTATTGACTTAGATTCAATGTAACTTTACCCCAAATCGCGAAGGAAGAGCTCGCTATTATCTACGGTGTGACAAAGTTTCACCATTATCTGTTCAATCAGAAGTTATGCCTAGTGACGGACCATAAACCGCTTCAGTCTTTGATTCATCCGTCGAAATCTTGTCACGCGCGGCGCTGAAGCTTCAATGCTGGACTTTGCTACTGTCACAGTATCAGTACGAAATACTGTACCTGCGCACGTCGAAGCATGCAAATACTGACGCCCTTCCTCGCGTTCCTGTTGGTCCTGATCCTGAATTCGATGCTACAGCCGTATCTTGTTGTCAGATCGATGCGCGGGACACTAAACTTCTATAGACTTTTCCACTGCACTGTGGGAAAATTGCACAGGCTACAGAAGCAGACCCTAACATTAACCTTATTTTGCAACAGATTCTTACTGCTCGGCCTCGTTCAGTGAAAAAGATTCAGAATTCTTTTGCGGGCCGGTATTTTACTCGTCAGCATAGCCTCTCTGTCCAGCACGGTGTGATTTTATTGCAAAATGACTCTGAACAATCGCTCGTGATTATTCCTAAAGTGCTGCAAGAAGATGTGTTGCGGTTACCCCAACACAGACGCTGGGGAATTGTACACACGAAACAGTTAGCACGTCGGCACTGCACTTGGCCGGGCATGGACACCCAGATTGAACAGGTGACTTGACAGTGACGTGCTTGTGTCGACAATCTATCGGCCCCGCCACAAAGGTTTGCAGCTTGGCCAAGATCTCAACTGCCGTGCCATTGAGTACATATTGACTTTTCTGGTCCCTTTTGGAACGCTCGTTGGCTTATTGTTGTGGACTCTTTTAGCAAATATCCGTTTGCAGTGCCCACTGAACCATCAATTAAAGGGCTGTTCACAAACAACAACTCAAGTACACATGTTATTCGAAAAGCGTTATCGTGGAAGTAGGGGCCAGGAGTTGCTGGTGAAATAACACACACTGCTAAGGGTATCTTTTTATTTTAAAGGCTTTCTCAATGATAACTTTTTAAGTCTGCCACTTAAAAAAAACCAATATAAAAAAAAATTCGAATAGCTGACAAATTTTCTTTATGAAAAGGAGATTGCTAGGTATGACTTTAACAACTTCCCAATAATAAGATATTAATCTTGTTATATCTATCAGAGAATAATTACTAAAAAAGAAGTTCAATAACCTATATTACACAGTTATTGCAAGATAAGTGTGAATAAGCCAGCACACAAACCTTCACATTAAAAGCAGTCCCCAAATATTTTTCCTTAGCTCGGCGAGGGAGTCACATTTGTAAAGGGGCCCAAATCACAATAGGTGGAATAGTTATTGGTGGTCTACAGGGCCACAGCAGATCAGTCCCAAAACTTGCATTACAAGCCACCATCTCCCCGAGTTACCCAAAACCAGAAGATGTAGCAAGGGCGGTGGCTGCACAGACTCCGAACCACAGAGAGACCCTAAATCACCCAATCGAGGTGTGAATGAAACGGCCCGACCAAGAAGCAATTACCACATTCCCGCGGACAGGCAAACTAAAACTGAGGGTGGGAAGACCCCAACAAAACCACTGGTGAAGAAACTCATACACTTCACTAGAACTTGAAAAGCCCCTTGCCTCTGTTACGTACAAACAGTACTCAACTTCTCACACTCCACCACAGCGCCGGGAACGCGCTGCACTTCCAAATGCTCGACAGAGCCAACCGCTGCCAGTGGTTTCAACGGCCGATAAGAAGACATACGGTCCCACGCGCTGATCTCCTGCACCACGGCTTCTAAGCTTCATAAGCCATGTACATGCGGGAAAGGCCGACTTAGCCCCTGACAGCCAAGAGGTCGGGCAAAGCACGTGGCGAGCAGTTGATGACCCCCAACAGCAGGGCCCCGCTCGCGCCACCACCTCTCTCCGTCACCGCCCAGTACTCCTCGATCGTCACGCGATCGTACACTTGCTCCACCTCCCGCCAGAGGGCGGTAGCGATCCAAACAGCGCGCCAAACCGAAAGCGCGACCGCAAACACTAGTCGCGAAGCGAAAGCATTGCACCGGGCGCGCTTTTCGAAGAGCCGAACACAACTACTGCTCACCCATGAACCCGATACCGTCGCATGGTACCGTTCAGGCTCTGTCATCTATTTTCTGCTCTGAAGGTTTGCCTGCAGTGTTGGTTACACGCAACGGACAACAGTTTACAGCTAAAGACTTCGAATAGTTTTGTTCATCCAATAATATGCCTCACCAGAGCTCCCTTTCATCCTCATTCGAACAGAGAAGCTGAACTATTTGTGCGAATGTTGAAGAAACAGGAGAAGAAACTGCGTGCCGGCCGGAGTGGGCGAGTGGTTCTAGGCGCTACAGTCTGGAACCGCGCGACCGCTAAGTTCGCAGGTTCGAATCCTGCCTTGGGCATGGGTGTGTGTGATGTCCTTAGGTTAGTTAGGTTTAAGTAGTTCTAAGTTCTAGGGGACTGATGACCTCAGAAGTTAAGTCCCATAGTGCTCAGAGCCATTTGAACCATCTGAACAAATTGCGTGCCTCCCACAGACAGGGGCAAGCGCTGTTGCTTTTTCTCGCAACTTACTGCTCCCAGCCCCGCGACGGTCCGTCACCTGCGAAGCTTCTACATGGCTGGCGCCACCGCACGCTTCTCCAGTTGCAGCGCCCACTGCAGCTCACGAGGCCTCCCACACTCGGCAAGTATCGCTTTGCGCGTAATGGTTCTGTTATTTTCAGAGTTTTTGGTCCTACCAGGCGCTGGGAGAGAGGAACGATTCTACCAAATTTGGGCGCTTGCATGTATTTAATTCAAGGTCCTGATGGGTTGCTGCGCCGCCATCAGAACCAGATCTGTGCTTGGTCGCTTGCGAGATTCTTCCGCAGATTTTCTGTCCCCAGATTCACGTCCTACCGGGATCTCACGGCCGGCGTGGCCGCATTCGGGAGCCTGTGGAGCCGATGGTGCTGCACCCATCGCTTTCGCAGCCACAGCAGCTCAATTTCGCTGCCCAGGAAGAGGGTGGGCGCCCTTTCATTGGTTTTCCGACCGACGTTCCCTTTGGAGCGCAGGACGTACGTCGGAGCGCGGCGGGGGACTCGGTATCGGCCACAGTTGCGGCTGCCGGCTGCTCACGCCACCCAGTTATCTACATTTCTTCCCCCCTCCCCTCCCACCGTGTTGTCGTAAGATGGCTCCCTATACGACAACGACGCGGCATTTTGGGCTGGGAAGATTCTGCAGTCGTAAAGCATCGACTGCACACTTGCCAGCGCAGCGCCGCGAACCGGCATCAAGAAGCCGCTGATCCGCCAATGGAAAGAGTGGGCAGCGCCACACCTCAACGAAGCCGGAGTTCGGCGTACCCTCTCAACGCTGATTTAACCAGCCACCCATCCCTGGTCAGCCCACTTCCGTCGCAGAATTCGAGAACATCAGTACTGTGCAATAGAAAGATCTTACTCAACCTGCGTTCTGTGAGTAGTAATAGAGGGTCAAAGTACTTGTATGTGGGAGGCACAAGAAACATAGGAATTAAGTGAAGTATGTTCCTTCTCTTAATAGAAATAAAGTTTTCTCTTAATTAAAAATGTTTTGCACGGATGATTTTGGATTCCTGCCACTGGCCATCGCAACTACCCTCTGTCCTTGTTTGCTGACCCACACAGCAGCCGACACAACATATAGGAACCGGGTTTTAAATTATAAAGCATTTCCAGTGGCAGATGTGGACTCTAACCGCAATTTATTGAGTACGAACTGCAGATTAAAGCTGAAGAAATTGGAAAAACGTTAGGAAATTAAGGAGATGCGAACTGGATAAGTTGAAAGAAGCAAAGATTGCTGAGATTTTCAGATGGTTGACTAGAACAGGGGAAATGAGTACAGTAGAAGACGATTGGGTGGTTTTAACTGATAAAATAGTGAAGGCAGCTCGGTATCAAATTAGTAAAAAGACAAAGTCTAGTAGAAATCCTTCGATAACACAAGACATACTGAATTTAAATTATGAAAGGTGAAAATATTAAAATGCAGTAAATGAAGTAAGAGAGAAGGAATGCGAATGTTTATAAAATAACATTGACTGGAAATGCAAAAAAGGTTATTCAGGAATGGCTAGAGGACAAATGTAAGGATTTAGAAGCATATTTCATTAGCGGAAAGAATGATGCCTACAGGAAAATGAAAGAGGCATTTGGGGAAAAGAGAAGTAGCTGTATGAATTTCAAGAGCTTAGATGTAAAACCTGTCGCAAGCAAAGAAGGGGAAGCGAAAGGTGGAAGGAGTACATAGGGAGTTTGTACAAAGGAGACAAACTCGAAGGCAATATTACGGAAAAGGAAGTGTATGTAGATGAGTATGATATGAAATATTTGACACTGCGATAAGAGTTTGATAAAACTCTGAAATGTCTAAGACGAAACAAAACCCTGCATATGGACGATATGCCGAACTACTGATAGACTAGGGATAGCCAGTCATGACAACACGCTTCCATCTGTTGCAATATGTATAAGGCCGGCGAAATACTCTCAGACTTCAAGAAGAAAGTGATAATTCGAATGCCAAACAAAGCAGTTGCTGGCAGGTGTGAAAATTACCGAACTAGCAGTTTAACAAGTCATGGTTGCAAAATACTAACAAGAACTCACGTAACACATGAAATAAACCACTCAAATCTGCAATGTGTTCTTCACGTTTATGTCCTACTACGACAATATCGTCCAAATTGTTTGAACAGATTGGTAGACAGTCAGCTGTTCCAATTATTGTTGATAAATGGCGGGTGCGGAAGCAAAGGACAATATTTAAGGAAGCCCAAATCAGCGGTAAAGCTGGTAGAAGCCGACGTTGGGGAAGATGAGTTCGGATTCCCAATAAATATAGGAACACGCGAAGCAGTACTGACCGTAAGACTCATCTTAGAGTATAGGTTAAGCCGTTAAGCAAAGGCAAACCTACGTCTATAGCATTTCATCATTTGTAAACTTAGAGGAAGCTTTTGACCATGCTGACGGTAATGCTCTCTTCGAAATTTTGAAGGTAGCAGGGATAAAATACAGGGAGCAAAAGGTTCAGATTGCAGTAATAAGAGTCGAGGAGCATGTAAAGGAAGCAGTGGTTGAAACGGGAACGAGACAGGGCTATAGCCTGTCCCTGATGTTATTCAATCTGTACACTGAATAAGCAGTAGGAGAAACCAATGAAAAATCTCGAGTAGGAATTAAAATTCAGGGAAAAGAAAAACTTTGAGGTTTGCCTGTGGGATTGTGATTCTAGTGATTCTATCAGATACATCCAAGGGCTTGGAAGGTCAGTTGAACGGAATGGATATTGTCTTGAAAAGAGGACATAAGAGGAACATCAACAAAAGCAAACCAGGGATATTGCAGTGTAGACGAAGTAAATCAAAATAGCAGGTCAGCAACTGGAAGCAGTGAATTCTATAATTTATCTGGGAGTACGCATTAGGAGTGATTAAAACTGGAATGATCATATAAAGTCGGTAAAGCAAATGCCAGACTGAGATTCATTGGAAGAAGCCTAAGGAAATGCAATCCGAAAACAAAGGAAGTAGGTTACAGTACGCTTGTTCGCCCACTGCTTGAATACTGCTCAGCGGTGTGGATCCGTACCAGATGCGGTTGATAGAAGGGATAGAGAAGATCCAACGGAGAGCAGCGCGCTTCGTTACAGGATCATTTAGTAATCGCGAAAGCGTTACGGAGATGATAGATAAAATCCAGTGGAAGACTCTGCAGGAGAGACGCTCAGTAGCTCGGTACGGGCTTTTGTTAAAGTTTCGAGAACATACCTTCACCGAAGAGTCAAGCAGTATATTGCTCCCTCCTACGTATTTCTCGCGAAGAGACCATGAGGATAAAATCAGAGAGATTGGAGCCCACACAGAAGCATACCGACAATCCTTCTTTCCACGAACAATACGAGACTGGAATAGAAGGGAGGACCGATAGAGGTAGTCAGGGTACACTCCGCCACACACCGTCAGGTGGCTTGCGGAGTATGGATGTAGATGTAGATGTAGATGTAGATGCTAAAGAAATTCTGTAGATTAGGAAACGAGACACTTAAAGCGGTAGATGAGTCTTGCTATTTGAGCAGTAAAATATCTGACGAGGGCCTAAGTAGGGAGAATATGAAATGAGCACTGGCAATGGTGAGAAAAGAATTTCTGAAGAAGAGAAATTCGTAAACATCGAATATAGATTGTCTTTTCTGAAAGTATTTTTCTTGAGTGTAGCCATATATGGAAGTGAAACAAGAACGACAAAGCCACAAAGAGAAGAGAAGCTTTTGAAATGTGGTGCTACAGAAGAATGTTGAAGACTTGATGTGTAGATAACGAAACTGACGAGAGGATAATGAACAGAATTGGTGTTGAAAGGAAGTGTTGGTTGGTTGGTTTGGGGAAGGAGACCAGACAGCGTGGTCATCGGTCTCATAGGATTAGGGAAGGATGGGGAAGGAAGTCGGCCGTGCCCTTTCAGAGGAACCATCCCGGCATTTGCCTGGAGTGGTTTAGGGAAATCACGGAAAACCTAAATCAGGATGGCCGGACGCGGGATTGAACCGTCGTCCTTCCGGAAAGGAAGTGTGTGGGGTAAAAATCGTAGAGGGAAACCAAGAGAGGGCAGATTCAGAAGAATGTAGGTTGCAATAGTTATTCTGAGATGACCACGCTCGCACAGGGTAGAGTAGCACGGAGAGCTGCATCAAACCAGTCCAAGGACAGAAGACCACCACCACCACAACAACAACTACAAAAACAACATCTCAATCTGAGATAATACAACCACCATCTCTAAGTCAAAAATTACTGACGTTTAAAGAGCATTGACGTTTCTAGTACTCATTATCTGAATATACTGCCAGTATTGCAACAATTTTCACCATTTTCAGAATGAAGTGAACTACTGTGAAACCACAAATCTGCGTTTCATTTATTGCGGAATACTTGCTTACTCATACACAAATTTTATCCATGCATCATATAGGAGGAACATCATCTACTTTCACCACGTAAATTAATAATTGTGTGCTCATAACTTCATTCGTAAAACTTTCACAGACGGAAGTTACACTCCTAAGGCTTTATCATAATAAATCATACTCAGAACAATGCGTTTTGGAGAGATGTTTAATGCAGTGTATCATCTAAACCACATATTTTCGTAATTAACACGTATAAATATAAAAACATCAACTCAATAATCCAGTTTAGCTAAAAGCCTCTTCTGACTCTAATCGGTGGAGGAAGAAAGATAGGGGCCTCACTCAGTTATAGCGTTTTTTAGTTTTGTGGCATGACGTTCTTCCCTTCATCTCATATATTGGTGGAACTTGTCTGGAAATTCCAGTAACTGACGACAGAGTGAACTATAATATTTTCCACCTTCATTTGGAGGCAGATATAACTCGTTGACACGCATTCGGCATCTTCTTAATAGCACATGCTGCATTAGAGCGCTTGTCTCCAAGTACACAGGCGTTGTGGTATCCATTCCACTATTGGAGATTAAAATCTGATCTACTCTATTCATAGAATAGATACTAACTTGACCCCGCCAAAAACTGACGGACGTCTGTGCAGTTGTGAATGCAGCCTAAGCTAACAGGTGCGACGAGTTGTAGGCTGCATAACCGCCATATAACATTCCTTTTTCTTCATTTTAATCTCGAATTACCAAATACTGCGTAAATAATAGTTCATGACTCCAGTCTCCTTGAGCCTAAAAATCGCAACATGATAAGATGATCATTAAAGTAGAACGTTTTTGGTTGTTACGACCGAAAGTGTGTGAAATGCTGACTCAGAAGTATCACATTCAGAATCTTCTGGGGAGAAAATGCTACTGCCTTGAAAGAGAATGACCGACACACTCACAGGGACCAGATAGGAAGCTCTTCGATTTATCAGCGCTCAGATCTCGCAATTTGACGAAGGTGATATCAGTTACTGCTACCATATTCTCCATAATTAATAGTCCAAATAAAAGTGGATACCGATTGCGCGCGAAAGGGTTTACTGTTTGACCTACTGCGCGAGGTCTCGTTCGGCACTACTTCAGCAAACAGGTCGGCAGCTCGCGATGAGGTGTGCTGTACTTGTAAGTGGGTCGACTTCATGCGTGTATTTGCTATTTCGTAACGTCTGCACTAAAGTGTTGGTAGCAATATTACCATTAGTCATTTTCTCCAAGTATTATGTCGCCATGCTCGTCGTCGTATGCATGACAGACTTCCAGTCGTATCCCGCCGTCCGGCCTTCTCTCTGGTGGGGTGGAAACGTCACCCGGAAAACGCCCAGAAGGGTACGCATCCACCTCCTGAGGCTCATGGCAAGATGTAGAAAGCATCGGCTGGTGCGGAGTGGGCGGGTCTAGCTCCATCGGTAAGGCGACTGGACGCGAAAGGGGTGAAGGCTCCGTCTACCATGAGGTGGTTCCGCGTTGTAGTGATGACACAGTTTGGCGGCTGCTGTGGCCGCGCTGTCCTCGGGATCCATGAATCTGGGGGAAGAGATACAGAAGGGCCACCGTGCACTTGACAGTGGCGAATTTGATCGTGATGTCGGCTCTGCAATCCATTTGGGTCCGACATGAGATACATTCATGCGCCAAGTCGACGAAGGATCTCGCGTCCGCCGTCTGCTGCCGCTAAACATCCTGAAAAACACCATATCTTGCTGTGCGAAGCGACACATGCAGCCTTCCTTCGGCGCTGAATGCTGAGAAGGATGTAGCAGTGTCCGATGGTGGCGGCCGTGAAGCAACTCCACCGGAGATGATCCATCTCGTGGATGCGAACGATAGGAAGTGAGAAACAACTGGATTCCTGGTGTGTGGGGTGCGATGTTCGGCCATCTGCTGATTGATGAAGGCTCTGATAAAACGTTCTGCTTCGCCGTTTGGTTGTGGATGGAACGGTGGACTAGTTAGATACTGTATGCGATTGCGTTCACAAAGTGTTTCATATTCGAGTTCATTGGCTCAGCAAAAGGAAATTTGCTATACGAGTCTACCACAATCAATCAACGAGTGTTCCAAAAAGGTCCCGCAAAGCCTCTGTGCACACGTTGCCAAGGTGATTGCGACTCAGCCAAGCAGAGAATTTTTGTGACGGAGCGGACTGATTTTACGTACATGCGTAACGCTGTGACGTCATCTGTTCGATTTGGGTGTCCATACACTGCCAAGTACAGTGTCGACGCGCTAACTGTTTCGTACGAACAATACCCCAGTGTCCTTTGTGAAGTAACTGCAACACTTCGTTTTACAAAACTTTGGAGATCAAGCTATGTGACTGTCCACTATCATTCTGAACAAGGATCACACCTTCCAATATAGCGAGGCTATGCCGACGTGCAAAGTATCGGTTCACTAAAGGATTATTTGTGCTATGCAGCGAGCAAGGCCAAGATGTGCGAATGTATTTTACCAAAATGTTCAAATCTGAATCAGCTTTCGTGGCGTGTGCAATTTTCCTATAGTTCAGAAGGAAGGATTGAAGCAACTCAGAACGGTGAGCATCGTTGTGACAACAAGATGCTGCAGAAGCGTCTAAGGCTGTATCAGGGCAGATCGGAAGACATGAAAGTGTGTCAGCTATACCATGTCGCACGATAAACAATCTCGTACTGGTACTGAGACAACAACAAATTTCATCTTCGCAAATTTTGTGGCAGTTCGTACAGGAACCGGCTTCATCGGATGAAACAAGGACTGAAAAGGCTTGTGACCCGTTACTAATATGAATAATGGTGGAATTTGGTGACACCATACACAGTAGCCAAAGTCTCTATCTCAATTTGTGAACAGTTACACTGAGCTTTGGACAACACTTCTGATGTGAAAGCAATAGGCCTGTCCTCATCACCAATTCTGTGTGAAAGCAGTTCACCGATTCCGTAAGAGGAAGCGTCAACTTGCAGCACAAGTGGCTTGTCAGGATCAAAGAGAACCAAGTATCGATCACTGAGCGATGCATCCATAAGTTTTTGAAAAGCTTCTTGGCACATATCTGTCCAAACAAAGGGAACATTCTTGCGACGGAAGTGATGAAATGGAGCTGCGATTTGTGCAGCATTCGGTATGAACTGAATATAATAGTTCATTTTCCCTAAGACTGATTGCAATTTTGTGATATTGCAAGGAACTGGCAGGTCACGTACGGATAACAAATGTGACTGACGGGGATGTACACCTTGACTGTTTATGACATGACCAAGATACTGCAACTCAAGTTGAAAGAAATCAAACGTACCCAGTCGGAACTTTAATCTTGCATTAGACAACATATGAAACAAAGCACGCAGATTTGCAATGTGTTCTTCACGTGTATGTCCTGCTACGACAATATCGTCCATATTGTTTGAACAGATTGGTAAGCAGTCAGCTGTTCCAAATACTGTTGATAAATGGCGGGTGAGGAAGCACTGCAAAAGGCAAACGCAAATATTTAAGGAAGCCCAAATGACTGTTTGCAACACACATGGTTTGAGATTCTGCTTCTAGTGGTATCTGAAGATATGCGTCGCGCATGTCAGTGTTGGAAAAGTATCGACTTGCACCTAATCTGTCCAGGAGACCCTCTGGACGTGGCAGTGGATAAGTATCAACTGCAGTTTGTGGGTTGACTGTAGACTGAAAGTCAACACAGAGGCGAATACAACCTGAAAGTTTGGAGAGAAAAATCAGTGGACTTGCCCACTGACTAGATTATATGGCCGAAATAGCTCCTCTATCTTCCAATTTTTTAAGTTTAGCAGCAACTTTATCCGGTAATACAATGGAAACAGTTCTGGCTCGGCAGAATTTCGGCTGAGCATTGTCTTTCATAGTAATATGTGCAACAAAATTCTTATCCTTGCCTGAGCCTTCAGAAAAGAGTTCAGGGAATTCTTTGGGCAAGCTAGCTGCACTGTCTTTGGCATTGGATGCAGTCACTGACAACACACTGTTCTGAATTTTAAAGCCAAACAAATAAAACGAATCAAGGCCAAGTATGCTCTCACAATCGCGTGATTGTAGCACAGTAAAAGTAACTGTTCGCATATGCAAGCGATACGTAGCAGGCAATATATATTTTTCGATAACAGGAATGTCTTTTCCATTATTAACCAACAGATGCGTGTTAGTTTTAGGCAAGTGTGGGAAGCCTAACAGTTCACATGTGTTATGATTCAGAAAGGAGAGACGTCGAATTGGCGATTGGTTTGCGAGCACACACATCAATCAAATAACTTTGCAGATTGCTTAAGGACATAGCATGCAACTGAGCTGAAATCTAAAATTCTCAGTTGCTTTCAACGTAATGGACTTCCTACCAAACGATGTAATAGTGCCACTATCCACCAAAAGCAAGCAAGAGAAAAGTCCAGAAGTGTTTGGAGATGAGGCAGTTGCAGGTTCGAATATTGCCAAACATGCGAGCTCTAGTATCCACCAATAGCAATCAAGGAAAAACTGTTCTGCACAGAGCGTATCGATTTAATTAATTAGGAAAACAATCTGATACAGTGAGGTAATATTTCCAAGACATCAACAGCTGGTGAGTTACCAGGTATCCACTTCTTTGTTCAGCACAAAAGAGCAGTTAGTGTACATATGACAGATGACTGCTGGATGGGAAGTACCCACTTGAGAGGGAGAGAGAGAGAGAGAGAGAGAGAGAGAGAGAGAGAGAGAGAGAGAGGATGTGTTTCAAAAGGAATTTCCCAGGTAACAGTATCAAGAATTTGCCATCACCTGATGTTTTGTTCAACTGGAAGTAGCCTTTCGGAGTGGTTGGTCATAATCTACAAAGCAGTGGCACACAACAGAAAGTAGCATTTTGGAGTGTGCTAATACCATAAGATAGATGGTGGTACAGCAGCCAAAAGAATTTGCAGGTCCAATTGAGTGTAGTGTGGCCTCTCAGACAACAGTGCATTGTGCAGCCCAATCAGTTTGATATCAAAGGTTTGCTTGTATCTGCAGAGGGGTTTCCCAGAGGGGTAGGGTAGGTTTCTCAGAATAATGGATTATCCCCAGGGGTCATAAACCAGTTAACAGAACAATGGGTTAAAGGGGTATGGAAGGGTTCATATATCAATCAAGTTCGCCTATCAATGTATGTTTGCGCCTGAATATATGCAGCCCACGGTAACAAATTGTCTCAGCACTACCATTGCCCTACTACTGCATAGTTCATCCGAAATCGGTTGTAATATCAAAAAAATAAACAATTCTTTTTGTTGTAAGATATTACAGCTAATTTTAGAAATTGTTAATGAAACCATTTCCATCAGATGTGTGGTAGATGTACTTTAAGAACAAATATCATGTTGTTTTGGAACGAGAGTTGCAGGGACCATGAGTCTACTGCCTGGTTTGATGTAGCGCACACCCACTTCCTCTCAAGGGTCATCCTTTTCATCTGAGTGCAGCACCCACATCTAATGCCCTATATTACTTCTGCACATATTGTAAAACCTGCCTTCCCCTGCAAATATTCCCTGTGCTGCTTCCTCTAGTATATCTGCATCTGACTCTAAACTCTAAGGGCCAATGTGAAGTCCATAGCAAAGGGTATGTCCCACTGTACCAGTTATTTGGGCTCTTTTCATTCGGTTTTTGTTTGGAATGCATGAAAAATGAATGTTTGAATGTCACTGTGCATGCTGTAATTAATCTAATCTTCTCCTCATGATCTCTGTAAGAGCCATAAGTAGAGGTTGTAGTATATTCCTGGAATCGTCATTTAAAGCTGGTTTTTTTAAGCATTATTAGTAGAATTCCTGAGGGTAATTGCCATCTACATTTAGGAGTCTGCCAGTTCAGTTCTTTCTACAGCTCTGTGACACTCTACTGCAGGTCAAATAAAGCTGTAACCATTCCTACTGCCTTTCCCTGTACATGTTCAATATCCCCTGCAAGTCCTATTTGTACAGGTCCCACAGACGTGAGCGGTGTTCAAGAATGGGTAGCATTAGTGATTTGTAAGCAGTCTCCTTCGAAATCTGATTGCGTTCTGTAGTACTTACCAATAAACCAAGACTCTGCTACGTTCTTTATCCACAACTTAGTAACATGGAAGTTATTCCCTGATGTCTTGACAACATGTCTCAGCATCGTGGCCTTCCTTGTAGTCAGTGATTTCGACACATTCCTTTCCTCATCGATTATGGGGAGAACCTCCTTACTTCATATCTTATCAGTCAGTTTCCAACACCTTTCCATAATACCACAGACCATACCCTTCGGTTCTCATCTGTTCCGATTTTCCCAAACTCGATGACGCACTTACACATAGTGAAGATCTGCAGACATACTCTTGGCAATACGAAATGGGCCGCAGGAAAATCGCAGTCAGATTTGAAGTCTGGTATAGTGCTGACACGAATGAATTGCAACATACCATTTCTTTCAGATTACATTGAACACACAATGGGGATGAATTACTACTGGAAATATTGCGCAAAAACCGTCCTGTTTGCATTCTGGAACTTCACTGCCTGACAAAAAAGAAATTAGCGCCTAAAAGTCATGGTCGGATGTTCATAACTGAGTATCGTGGAAGTTGTTCCCTGATGTCTTGACAATTTGTCTCAGCATTATATCCTCCCATGTAGTCAATGTTTTCGACTCATTCCTTTCCTCATTGATTATGAGGAGAACCTCCTTATTCCATACCTTATGAGTCAGTCTCCAACACCCTTCCATTATACTATCATACACCTACACATCATCAGCTGGTACGTAAATAAGATGCACTTCTCTGTGATAGGAATAACAGCCACCAGTGTGCATCATCACTCTGTTCAGTGTTCGTAGCAGACCTGCTGGAGTATGTGTGGGGCGTGAAAAGCTTCAAATGCTGAGTGGCCATTGTGAAGGACGTGAGGATACTGTGTGCTCGTGTGAGAAAGGTGCAAAAGAGTTCTCATTGTCAGTCGCCACTTGGCTAGCTGGAACAGCCGTGCAGTGTTCAGAATTCTGGGACATTTGGATGAGATAGCTCTCTGATTTTGCGCTGTACAGGAACGTGAAGGCAGGCATAGTCGTCATCAAGGTTCCAGTCGACCATGTCGGAGCATCAGAAGGCAGGATCGCTGTTTATTTTGCATGGAGCACATCATAACCCATTCAAATGAGCGCCTGCCATTCGAAAGCAACTAGTGGTCTCTCTGTGACATTGTATATCAATCGGTGCAATTGGTGGGCGAGTAGTACGAGCCAGACTCGGAAATTACAGTAAATCAGTTTGCCGTTAGAACCACATCACAAAGGGATGTGTCTGGTGCGATGCTGTGATCGGGAAGTATCGACTGGTCGTGAACGGCGTCGCTTTGGATTCAGCGATGAATCGCAGTCCTGTACCACTATCGTTCACCAACGTCAGCGAGTACGACGGCACCTGGGGAGGGTTCGCATTTTTCCAATGTTTTGGAGAGGCACAGTGGTGTTTTTAGTCCTGGTGTTATTGTATGGGGAGCCACCTGGTATGACTTCGGGGCATGGCTAGTAGTGATTGATGGGACTCTGACAGCACAGTGACACATCTCAGACATCCAGTGACCTCATGAGTTTCTTCATATGCGAGGATAGGGTGCAATTTTTCAGCAAGACAATGCTCGTTCATAGATTTCGAGTATATCTACGAAATTTGTGCGAGATTTTAAGGTAGTTCGCCAATGGTTTTGGCGCAGTGGACACGCTGGTTCCCATCAGATCACCGAACTTTAGTTCCGTCAGGCTGGCCTAGCACTCGGACAGGTGATCGTCTGCCGAGCGCCATTGACAAGTGGGGTGCACTAAGCCCCTGTCAGTTGAATTGAGGTGTTACTTGACTGAGAAGTAGTGACTCTGGTCTCTTAAACTGGCATACAGCTGGGAGAGCGTTGTGCTGACCATATGCCCCTCCATATCCGCTCAAGTGACGCCTGTGGGCTGAGGATGACGCGGCGGCCGGTCGGTCCCGTTGGGCCTTCATGACCTGTTCGGGCGGAGTTAGGTTAGATTGAGATAGTCCAGTGGCCAGTACGATTCCCAGATCTGTTTCTAACATAAAATGTTTGGAACCAGCTCGGTCCTTCCAAGTGTTAGCATACAGGACGAGTTACAACCATTGTAGGTCATCTTGCCTCGGGAGAAGGTGCACCATATTTATGACAATTTTTCCAACTGAATCCTTGCTTGCATGCAGGTCAGAGGTGGTGCTACTTCATACTGATAACTGTGCACACACTAACGAGTTCTTCGCAAATTCGACTCGATCATTTAATCACCGGAATAACACCCTGTGCCCTCACAAATTGTGTACTTTCAGTTTGTTTCCTTAGGCCCTGCTGGGTGCTTGGCTTTTGTGTCGGGCAGTGTATTCCGGAATACACTTTTCTGTAAATTAAATACACTCTGATTAATTATACACCTCCTACATATATACTTAGGAAGAATTTTTTTACTACTTGCCAGTGTAGCTGAACTGCCAACTTGTAGGCTTTCTATTTACAGGAGTAGAGGCTTCATTCAATGTTACTTGCAACGTGTTTCTTCTTTCTTCTTGCAGTAAGAGAAACGTACCATATGTAAATCATCCCTCCACTTCCATGATATGTAACCAGTTTTCCACAGTAAATAAGACGTTTTGTACGCTATAAGCTAATGAGGGTCACTTGTGATGGTAAGCAGATGAAACTAGCGGCAAAAATTGCTATTAGTTCGCACATATGGGACGGCTGTGACGCCCGAAAATGATAATAATAATTATTGTGGCTTTTGTGGTTTCCAGTCCAAAGACTGGTTTGATGCAGCTCTCCATGCTCCTCAATCCTGTGCAAGGTTCTTCATCTCCGAATAAGCACTGCAACCTACATCTTACTGTCTGCTTACTGTATTCATCTTTTGTCTCCCTCTACGAATTTTACCTTCCCACATTTACTTCCTGTACTAAACTGGTGATCCCTTGATGTCTCAGATGCGTTGTACAACCTATCCCTTCTCCTAGTCGGGTTGAGCCACAAATTTCTTTTCTACGCAGTTCTGTTTAGTATTTCCTTATTAGTTACATGATCTACCCAAACAATTTTCAGCATTCTTCTGTAGCATCACATTTCAAAAGTTTCTATTTTCTTCTCGTCTAAGCTGCTAATCGTCAATAATTAGCAATAATAATAAAAATTATAAATACGTAATATGTCAATCATCTTACTGAAAACAAACATGGGTTATCAGAGAAAGAGAAATTCTTAGAAAAATCCCACCTGCTGTACATGGATGACCTAAAATTGTATGAATATCTGAGATTGTTGCCCAGGTTGACGAAAGCAGTCCGAATCTTAAACAGTGACATATGATGGGATTCGGGACGGACAAATTCATGCACTGGCACTAATTAAGGGTAAAATCTCAGGAAGCCAACTTACCGATATGCCAGAAGACTACATATGGCTAGGCATTTTGCAGTTGGAGAATATAAAGGATGTTGTAGGGATATGAAACGGAATGATCACATAGGCTCAGTCGTGGGTAAGGCAGGTGGTAGGATTCACCTTACTGCTAGAACACTGGGGAAGAACAATCAGCCTGCAAAGGAAATTGCTTAAAGGTCAGTCATGCGACCTATCCTACAATATTGCTAAAGTGTGTGGGACTCATACCAAATAGGACTAACAGGGTATATTGAGTGTATACAGAACAATGGATCTTGCTGTTGCTGGTGAGGTTTTCGTGCCTCAGCTATACAGACTGCTGTACAACAGGTGCAGCCACAATGGAGGGGTATCTGTTGAGTGGCCAGAGAACAGTGTGGTACCTGATGAAGTGCAGCAGCCTCTTCAGTAGTTGCAAGGGCAACAGTCTGGATGACTGACTGATCTGGCCTGAACCTGAACAGCTGTGCTGTGCTGGAATCACTAATTGCTGAAAGCAAGAGGAAAATACAGCCAAAAGTTTTCCTAGGGGCATGCAGCTCTACTTTAGTTAAATGGGCACCGCATCCGCTTGAGTAAAATATTTCGGAATTTAAGTAGTCCCCACTTGGATCTATGGGCACGGGCTGCTTAACAGGATACCGTTATCAGGAGAAACACAAAAAGCATCTACAGATCGGAGCGTGGAATGTCAGATCCCTTAATCAGGCAGGTAGGTTAGAAAATTTAAGAAAGAAAATGGATAGGTTAAAGCTCGATATAGTGAGAATTAGTGAAGTTCGGTGTAAGGAAGTGCAGAACTTGTTGACAATTGTATACATGGTTATAAATACAAAATCAAATAATAGTGTTGTAGAAGTAGGTCTAATAATGAATAAGAAATTAGGAACACAGATAAGGTAGTATGAACAGCACAATGAATGCGTTTTTGCAGCCAAGATAGACAAGAAGCTCATGCCAACCATAGTAGTACCTACAAGTTTGCATGCCAACTAGCTCCGCAGACGAGGAGCAGATTGAAGAAGTGTATGATGAGATAAAATAAATCATTTGGACAGCCTAGGGAGAAGAAAATTTAATAGTCATGGGAGAATGAAATTCGACAGTAGGAAAAGGAAGAGAAGGAAAAGAAGTAGGTGGATATGGACTGGGAGAAAGGAAGGAAAGAGGAAGCTGCCTGGCAGAATTTTACAGAGAGCATAATTTACTCATAGCTAAAAGAGAAAAAGAGAGTTTGATACTGCGAGAAGAATTTGACAAAGTACCGAAAGACTTAAGTCGAAACAAGGCCCCAGGAGTAGATAACTTTCCGCTAGAGCTACTGATAGCCTTGGGAGAGCCAGCAATGACAAAACCCTTCCAGGTGGTGAGCAAGATGTATGAGACAGGCAAAATACGCTTAGACGTCAAGAAGAATTTTATAATTCCTACTCCAAAGAAAGCAGAAGCTGACTGGTGTGAAAATTATCAAATTATCAATGTAATAAGTGACAGTTGCAAATACTAACGCGAATCCTGCCAGAGGAGTGTAGAAACACGCAAGGCAATACTGACCCTACGACTTCTCTAGGAGGTACGATAAGGAATTGAAAACGTAAGTTTATATTATTAGTAGACTTAGAAAAAGCTTTTGACAATGTTGATTGCAATACTCTCTTTCAAACTGTAAAGATGACAGGGGTAAAATACAGGGAGCCAAAGACTAAATACAATTTTTACAGAAACTAGATGGCAGATATAAGAGCCAAGGAGCACAAAAGGATAACAGTGTTTGAGAAGGGAGTGAGACAGTGTTGTAGCCTATCCGTGATCATTCAATCTGTATATTGAACAAATAGTAAAGGAAACAAAAGAAAAATTAGGCGTTTGAATTTTTTTTTTTAGTTTTCTTTTTTAACGTGCCGTCGACAACGAGGTCATTAGAGTCGTTTGAATTAAAGCCCATCTAGACTAAATTAAAATATTGAGGTTAGTCGATGACACTGTAATTCTGTCAGAGACAGCAAAGGATTTGGAAGAACAGTTGAATGGAATGGGTAGTGTCTTCAAAGGAGAATAAAAGATGAACATCAACAAAAGATAAACAAGAATAACGGAATGTGGTCGAATTAAATCAGGTGATTCTGAGTGAATTAGATTAGAAAATGAGACATTTAAAGTAATAGAGGAGTTTTGCTACTTGGGTAGAAAAATAACTGATGATGGTCGAAGTAGAGAGGATATAAAATGTAAACTGTCAGTGGCAAGGAGAGCATTTCTGAATAAGAGAAATTTGTTAAAATCGAGTATAGATTTAAGTGTTAGGAAGTCCATTCTGAAAGTATTTGTATGGAGTGTAGCCATACATGGAAGTGAAACATGGACAATAACCTGTTTAGACAAGAAGACAATAGAAGTTTCTGAAGTTTGATGCTAAGAAGAATGCTGAAGATTAGATGGGTAGATGACGTAACTAATGATGAGGTACTGAACAGAACTGGGGAGAAGAGAAATTTGTGGTACAATCCGACTAGAAGAAGGGATCAATTGGAAGGACGCATTCTGAGGGTCATCAGTTTAGTACTGGAGGGAGGTGGGGGGGTGGGGGGATAAACGTCACAGAAGGAGAGCAAGAGATGAGTACAGTAAACAGATTCAAAGGCTGTAGGTTGCAGTAGTTTCTTGGAAATGAACAGGATTGCACAGGATAGAGTAACATGGACAGCTGCATCAAACCAGTCTTTGGAGAGATCTCAGCAACAACAACAACAACAACAACAAAGGTCTGGCACATAAAAAGTGTGGTCAATAAAAGTACACAGAAAGAGTCAGGAACGAATTTGAAAAGCAAATTTTATAGTGTCATTGCAATGAAGGTACTGCGAACTGGAGACAAGTATTGTTGGATAATTTGGATAGAAAAAGAAGAAAACTCATTACAATTCACAACGTACTACAGACACATATTGACTTCGACAGGCTGTGATTGCTCAGAAAAGCAGGAGGTAGAGGACTCCTGCAAGTGAGGCAGGGAAAGGAATTGAAGCATGCATAGGTAGTGTGTGAAATGTAGCAAATAATTAAATCACAGAAGTCAAGAACAAGAAGCTTCTCAAGTTACAGCAAACCAGGGATTGATACTAACACCCTACGTACCAAAGCACTGCATGGGTAGTTTTGGATAAGATCAATGGCTTAATAAATAAACAAAGGATTTGTCATGTTTGACTAACGAAGGAAACTGAAGCACTGATATTTTCTGCACAGGAAGAAGGCACTAAAATTAACACCATCAATGTCTCACTTAAAAAATGAGCACAAGAGCCAAAGAACAGACTATCCAAAGAAGCGAAGGAGGAACGGAGATGCTGCAAAAAGATTGCTCAGACTGATTATAATCAGGTGTATGAAGTTGTAGCACTAATTATCGACTGGAAATCATGCCAAAATTACCGTCTGCCTGTTTCATATAGCTAGTGGCTCCGAAAGTCAGAAAACGCTGTCGAAAAATAGCATTCCAGAGTACTACAAAACCTCCGATTTCGGTCAGAACAACTGTTGGGGATCTTGTGCACCAAATAACAAGTTTATGGAGCCTACGAAAGTGTGGATCACTGTCAGTACCATTCTAGGTGATAGCACAATCGACGTGAAAAGCTGGAAAAACTTACCAGACACGAGGACTTGAAAATCGACCTACAGAAAGTCTGGTGCAAAGGCACAAGGAGGCAGTTCTGTCGTTGCGCTTGACAGTGGAAGCAAGACTTCAGAAAAATCGAGACACCTTCTCAGATTATGTTGATCTGATAAAAGCGATCGACAGAGCAGAATGCTGCAAGATAATCAAAACTCTGTGGAAAAGTAAGTAAGCTATAGGGAAACAACAATAGTATACACCTGCAAGGTGCCGGGGCTATCAGAGTATTTAACACTAAATTCTTCTAGAATCTACATATGTAAATGATGCTCTAAGCATCCCCCCCCCACCCTATTCTAACTCCGACTTTTGCTGTTGCACATGGATTAAAAAGAAACGCGAACTGACTGTAATCGACCCTGTAAGTGGAGTAGAAAAGAGTTTGGCACCTGCAATAATTTCATTTGATAAATAAGTTAAATAAAGGAAAGTTTCATTAACGTAATGAGAAATGATAGGGTTGCTCTACCGATTAAGAGAATGAAAGTTCTGTCCAAAATAACAACATGATTTATTGTAACTCAAAATAATAAACAAAAACACATGAAATACTTACAATACATCAAATTGGCTCAAATTGGATACTAAAATAAATGCGGTGAAGGTGAAGTTGTCTCTAAACTAGATTGTGACATTTATGACGAAGTGGTATGTGGAGCCAATTCCTTGCAACTCAAGTCTTAAGAGAGACACACAGCCAACCCAACATTAATTGCTGCTACATTAGTGAGAACTCAGACAATGAACACCCAAGACAGAACAAAGATAGAAAAAACAAACAGGCGCGCTCTGCTGAGCTCTGATTATCACCTAGCAAAATTGCCTGCTTTGCCGGTGCTGCGGACGTACATTACCAACCTGTCTTCTTAACTGCACGGACACGATCTGGCGTACCAGAGGCGATGGCTGGTTGCTTCGACGTCCCGTCGTGGTGACGATAATGTCGCGAGTATAGCCCGAAAAAAATTATCCTGGCCTGATTGTTCCCGACTAAAGACTTCCTAGCAATACAAATGCACCTCTGAGGGAGGCGAAGAAGGCTCGCCACACAATCACTGATGGTACAGTGATTGATTTTAACAAGTGAAGTCACACAGTAACTCCAATACAGTCAACTTTAGCCAAAAATGCTGAAGACAGACAACGTAGGCCTCTTGTACACAGAGTGCTCAATTGCCAACTGTACTCGGAAAGTTATGTTGAAGTCGAAACTTTAGCAACTTCGTCAAACAGTTACAATTAAATAAAAGTATATGAGACAGCCAACGGAAGGCAGGCTGTCAAGAACAGTGAGAGCTCAGTCTTGTAGCCTACTCCGACCAAAAGGCGAGAGCCGACTCCCACAAGAGCACCCGTACAAACCGAACACAGAACATTCCCGCCCCCACGACAGTGGCCGTTGTTAAACGTTCCAATCAGCAACTCGAAACCCGGCGGAAAATTCCACTCTATTGCCGAAGCACTACCATTCCACCAATGGAGACTCTTGACGTCAATTTCTGCGCCGATTTTGCTGCGTCACAGAGCTATACCCTGAGCAAGCCAATCACAGTTACGATTTTGCAGAAAACGCGGGAATTTGCCCGCCAAGACTGCCTGTGAACACAAGTCATTCCCACGCCTCGCTGATAGCCCGCCAG
Source organism: Schistocerca americana (assembly GCF_021461395.2). Taxonomy (NCBI): domain Eukaryota; kingdom Metazoa; phylum Arthropoda; class Insecta; order Orthoptera; family Acrididae; genus Schistocerca; species Schistocerca americana. Next base: position 126,515,949 of record NC_060122.1, on the reverse strand, counting down.
AAAGTGTTTTCGCGAAGTTTCTGCGAAGTAACGGAATCTCTAGCCCAGCCGCTGCTTCAGGCCCCTGCAGGTGTGTCTCCGCTGCTATTATGACAATGTCGGCGTCTGGAAAGCATTCACTCGACTCCCTCACACCCGTCGGCTTAACGTTTTCAAGATCAGCTGAGCCCGCCTGTCACCGGACCACCTGGGTGACGAGAGACGCTTCGTAGAAAGTCCATGTGTGAAGGAATGGCAACTTCTCACTGCATGCAATTAGAGAGGAAAATCGAATTACTCAGAGTAAGATAGAAATATGAGAGGGGGCTTCTGCCACCTTTCACAATATGTAAGAAAGGATGCAAGGAGGAACAATAAGAATGAAAGACCAAAAGCAAAGTGTTGGTGATAATAAGGGGGTGAGTCAAGGATACTGCCTTTCGCCCTTACTGTTCAATCTATACATCTGTTGTACGTCCGACCTTTGTATCTGCACAGAAAGTGTACTAACATTTGCCAACTTAGCTTACCACAATCCGAGGGTGTCAAACAGACATTCTAAATAAACACGAACCTGGCCCTGTAAGGCAGCTAATATCAGATGCGGATCATAAGCAAAAACTTTAGAAATGCTGCTGTCATGTAACTAGAATGCATGAATTAATAAAAGTGAAAGTTTGGGGTCTATTCTAGAAAGACAAAACAGCTATTCCCTTTTTTTAAATTCTACATATAATCTATCAGCTGTGATTTCAGGGGTCAAGTGATACACAACAATCAAGTTCAAATACTTTTTGACACTCAATAACAAAATATTTAATTATTGGACATATTGAAATGACGATTATTTCAATCGTTTTCTCTACACATGAAATACTTTTTTTATCACAGGAAACAATGATTATTAAAAATCCTCATCAGCTTATTTAAATCTACGTTGTCATAGCTGGTCAATGCATTGAGTTGGTGGAGAATAAATTTACTTTTTGAACCAATGAAAAAAAACTCTCATGTAAGCAATATGAGGGTAGGTTAGTATCAAAGCTTTTGATATTCAATGGTCAAAGCGTACCCAAGTTGGAGTGAACAAATTCTAGACTTAACATTTACTGTGGCCTAATGCACGGTGGTACTTTACCAAGCGGCATCGGCAACGGCGTTGTCTCCGTGCAGGATCTGAAACGCTGCTTCCCTACTCTGGCCTTGACTGAATTCACTCGGTCGCAACTTTCCTGCGTTCTGTAGAACGTTAATCTTTCCCTAGTCGAAATAAAGGCTATTGCACACTTGCTATAGGTTGGAGTGACATGCACAATTTCTTTGCCTGAAAAATTCCCACAGGAATAATAAATTACTGCTTTTCTATCTGTCATCACGATACATGAAGCGTATCGTCCTCACTTTGCAGAAAGAAAACTCTCAACGCCTTCGCTTATTTCCACACACTTGTGCGGTCAGCGGCGAGACGAGAGAGAGAAAGAGAGAGAGAGAGAGAGAGAGAGATTTTAGGTCTCAAAATGCTTTTATATAACGGGGATCTCCCCACCGTATCGCGTCTGCATCGCCAAGTATGGCTTCAGCCAATCACTAACGCTAGAGGTGAATACATTTTTATTTTTCTTGCTGGGTCGCAGCCTAGCCCTGTTAATGACGTGTAGCCACTTATCCTCGGTCCTGGCCTTATTTACGTTAAAAGGAATGATGTACAGGGTTATTACAAATGATTGAAGCGATTTCACAGCTCTACAATAACTTTATTATTTGAGATATTTTCACAATGCTTTGCACACATATACAAAAACTCAAAAAGTTTTTTTAGGCATTCACAAATGTTCGATATGTGCCCCTTTAGTGATTCGGCAGACATCAAGCTGATGTTCAAGTTCCTCCCACACTCGGCGCAGCATGTCCCCATCAATGAGTTCGAAAGCATCGTTGTAGCGAGCTCGCAGTTCTGGCACGTTTCTTGGTAGAGGAGGTTGAAACAATGAATCTTTCACATAACCCCAGAGAAAGAAATCGCATGGGGTTAAGTCGGGAGAGCGTGGAGACCATGACATGAATTGCTGATCATGATCTCCACCACGACCGATCCATCGGTTTTCCAATCTCCTGTTTAAGAAATGCCGAAGATCATGATGGAAGTGCGGTGGAGCACCATCCTGTTGAAAGATGAAGTCGGTGGTGTCGGTCTCCAGTTGTGGCATGAGTCAATTTTCCAGCATGTCCAGATACACGTGTTCTGTAACGTTTTTTTCGCAGAAGAAAAAGGGGCCGTAAACTTTAAACCGCGAGATTGCACAAAACACGTAAACTTTTTGTGAATTGCGAATTTGCTGCACGAATGCGTGAGGATTCTCTACCGCCCAGATTCGCACATTGTGTCTGTTCACTTCACAATTAAGAAAAAAATGTTGCTTCATCACTGAAAACAAGTTTCGCACTGAACGCATCCTCTTCCATGAGCTGTTGCAACCGCGCCGAAAATTCAAAGCGTTTGACTTTGTCATCGGGTGTCAGGGCTTGTAGCAATTGTAAACGGTAAGGCTTCTGCTTTAGCCTTTTCCGTAAGATTTTCCAAACCGTCGGCTGTGGTACGTTTAGCTCCCTGCTTACTTTATTCGTCGACTTCCGCGGGCTACGCGTGAAACTTGCCCGCACGCGTTCAACCGTTTCTTCACTCACTGCAGGCTGACCCGTTGATTTCCCCTTACAGAGGCATCCAGAAGCTTTAATCTGCGCATACCATCGCCGAATGTAGTTAGCAGTTGGTAGATCATTGTTGAAATTCGTCCTGAAGTGTCGTTGCACTGTTATGACTGACTGATGTGAGTGAATTTCAAGCACGACATACGCTTTCTCGGCTCCTGTCGCCATTTTGTCTCACTGCACTCTCGAGCGCTCTGGCGACAGAAACCTGAAGTGCGGCTTCAGCCGAACAAAACTTTATGAGTTTTTCTACGTATCTGTAGTGTGTCGTGACCATATGTCAATGAATGGAGCTACAGTGAATTTATGAAATCGCTTCAATCATTTCTAATAGCCCTGTATTGTCCTGGCCTTGCCCCTTTCTGCGCTGAAGCTCGCTGTCCTCTTGTTAAATGGGAACTTTACGATATCATTAACTACCTGCTCTGTTCGTCACCAAAATGCCTTTCGCTTTAACTTGTTTGTTCATGCCAGTCCATATATTGGTAGATACTGTTTTGTTAGTTTTTGGTACATGAGATTAACTGCATTTGCCTTTTGTTGATATAATATAATTATACAGTTTGCATGATGAGACCAATGAGAATGGTTAGAGGATGATCAACTTAGCTATCTCAAAGAACCTGAGGGTAAGTTCGACTTACTTCGAACACAAGAGAATAGATAAGGGAACATGGTGTTCACCAGATATAAGAACCACCAACCAAATGGATCACATCTCGGTGGACCAGCGCTATAGCGATAGAGTCGTGGACGTCAGGTCGTATTGAGGAGCCGACTGTGCATCAAACCACTTCCTCATTGTGTGCAGCCTTAAACTTATGTTCAGCTACATGCATAAGAAAAAGGGGGCACTAAAACCTGCTTTGAATGTTGAGAAACTACGAGACAGTGCCATTGAAGAACAATAGGCTATAGAAATTAAAAACCGTTTTGAGGTCCTACAGACCCTGGAACCAAGGAACTTGGAGGAAACGTGGAAAGAAATAAAGTTCACGGTACTAAGTGCAGCGGAGGATATATTGGGAAGAAGGAAGGTAATGACGAGGAGGAAATGGTTCAACGAGACATGCCAGAAGGATACAGAAAAGAGAAGGAAGATGAAGGAGAAGTGGCTAGCTGACAGGGAGAATGAGCAGAAAAGGGAACAGTTTATCAACATCAGAAGGGAGACAAAGCGAATCCTGAGAGCAGAGAAGAGAATATATCTAACCAGTTTGCTACAACAAGTTGAGGCAGAGAGCCAAAACAAGAACTCAAGGCAATTCTTCCAATACATAAGAAATCGGAAACGTGGATTTCAGAGTCCAATTTTTTTCATTAGAGATAAGAACCGCAACTTGATAAATGACAAGGAAATAATTGTAGAAAGATGGAAAGAATAAGAACTGTTGAGTCGCCCAGACCAAGATGAGATATTACCTGTAAACACTACAGAGGACAGGAAAGTTGAAGAGGAATGTGAAGTTAATGAAGAAGACGTGAAGATCGCAATCAAAGGACTCAGAAACAACAAAGGCTCAGGGGAGGATAGAATAACATCAGAATTAATCAAGGATGGAGGTGAGAGCTTACACTTAGAGGTATATAAACTGATCCAGTTGATATGGGAGAAGGAGACACTGCCAGAAGAATGGAAATTGGCTATAATACGCTCAATGTACAAGAAGGGAAGCAAAATGGAATGCGGTAACTACAGAGGAATCAGCTTGTTGAATTTAGCGTATAAGGTGCTGTCCATCATTATCCTCTGCAACCGTTCATATATAACATCGTACAGGAGCACCAAGCGGACTTTCGACCAAACCGATCGACAATTGTTTGAAAAACACTGGAAATATGATAAAAATATCTGCAGCCTATCGTCCATTTTCGACGTGCATATGACAGCATCCACAGGAATAGCCTATACAATGCAATGTGCTACTTCAGAATTCCTGAGTAGCTAGTGAGAACGGTGCAAGCTTGTATGGTAGGGTCAAAGGCAGCAGTACGTTTCCGAGGAGCCACATCAGAAACATTCGAGATTGAGGCAGGCCTCAGGCAAGGGGATGCTCTCTCATGTGCTTTGTTCAATGACATCTTAGAGAAGGTAATAAAAGAGTGCAGGCAACAGGAGTGGGCTAGAGTAGAGATGGACAGAAACTTCAATTGCTTCGTATATGCAGATGACATAGGACTACTGAGTTGAAAGAAATGTACCAGAAAATGGAAAATTATGATCAGAAGGTAGGGCTCAAAGTGAATCGAGACAAAACAGAGTGCATGCAATTAATAAGAAGACAAGTACAGGAAGAATTTCTTGAGATAGATGGCAAGAGGTTCAAGAGAGTACGCCACTTCAAATACTTGGGATATTGATTTACCACGGACAACAACATGAAAATGGACATCAAAGAAAGAGTAGCAGTGGGAACGAAATGGATGAATTCCCTCAGAGAGACGCTCGGCTCTAAATCGATCTCAGTCAATGCTAAGACGAAAATCTACAGCACAGTGATATGCACAGCAGTAATATACGGTTCAGAAACATGTAACATGACCAAACGAGAAAGAGTGAAACTTCTAATATTTGAAAGAAGAGTAATGAGGAAGATATGGAGACCAGTTATAGATAACACATAACGGAGGAGGAGGAAAAACGCGGAGATCTACCTTGTGATGCGACAACCAAATTTCCTACAGAAGATAAAGAGCAAAAGAATACAATGGGTGGGCCATGTAGCACGTATGCCAGATGGAAGACAGGCGAAGATGGCACTATCGGGGAAACGAAACACCATTGGAAGACCAAGGCAGAGCTGGATGGACGACCTGGCGAAGGACCTAGTAGCCCTGGGGATTGAAGACACACCTGGAGGAACCGGGCACAAAACAGGAAGGAACGGAGGCAGTTTGTGGAAGCAGCGTGTGGTCTGCAGAGCCTGTGATCGCTGGATATCTATAATATAATTATTGTTTTCAGAGGATCTCATACTGTATCGTCCAGTCGTTATGGATCAAGGTCACGTAATGTCTGTAAAATCTGGATGCCTTACACATTGAAGAAGAAATGGTAGAAATAAAAGAAAGAATAAAGAGTTTGATTAAAATTCAGGGTGAATGGATATTAATGATAAAATTCACCAACGACATTCCTATCCTCACATCAGTGAAAGTGGAGAAGGACCTGTTGAGTGGAGTGAACAGTCTAATAAGTGCAGAGTATGGTTTTAGAGTGAACGACAGAAAAATAAAAGTAATGAGAAGTAGAAGAAATGAGATTAGTGGTAAATGTAGCAATAAATTTGGGGACCACGAAGTAATCGAAGTGAAAGTTTTGTACTACCTTCGAAGCAAAACAACACGTGACGAACGAGCAAGGAGACATACAAACCAGACTAGGCCAGAAGAGGACGTTCCTGGACAAAGGAAGACAAACATAGGCGTTTATCTGAGGAAGAAATTTCTGCGAATGAATTTAGAGAACAGCATGGTGAATCATTCAATGAGAAAGTCGGAAGAGAAGGGACTCGAAGAGTATGAAATGTTTTGCTAAAGAAGGATGTTGAAAATCAGGAGGACTTATGATATAAGAAATGAGGATATTTCCCACAGAATCATCAAAGAGGAGATCATACGAAAAACACGGACAAGAAGAAGTGACAGGATCATAGAATATGTGTTAAGTTATGAAGGAATACCTTCCATGGTAATAAAGAAACCTGTAGAAGAGAAGTACTGTAAGTGAAGAAGGAGACTGGAACACATCCACTAAATAATTGAGGATGTGAGTTATAAGTGTCACTCTGAAATGAAGAGGAACCTAACATGAATTCGTGGCGGGCCGTATCGAACCAATCAGTGGAGAACAAACTCCTTTTTATAATAAATGGGATAATGTGACGTAGGACTTGTGTTAGATGTAGTGTGTGTCTGTAAACATCTTAATGCGTCAAAAAACGGTTTACTGCCATTCTGTCTTTATGACTAACTTTGCTTCAGCATCGGAAAACCATTTAGTTAAATGACAGCCTATCATCGATCCGCGAAAACAGAAAGGAAATCTGTCCGTTTATCTTGCAGGAGGGTGAGTGCCTCTAACGTATTCAGCTCCCGTTGTACTCCATGTTTAATCGAGTTTCCCGCGCGCCGGAATTGTCTCCGTGTTCGACGTCGCCTTTTCAATTAATATTGCTTTCTCAGCGAAGTTCTGCCTGCGCGGTGTCCCTTATGATATCTCCGAAGGCAAAAGCAGCAGAAGTGACGGGGTTATCGTATGGGTAATCGTCTGCCTTAACCATTAGCTGCAGAGTGATACGTCGAACAATGTCCCTGTTATTTCTGTTGTTAATATTTTTTTTGTTTTAAATCCAAAGACTGAACGGCACTAAGAGGGTTCGGCTTATGTAATCACAGGGGAGCGCACAGTGAGAGAACGTACGGTCGAGTCCAGAAACTTCTGCAACTAATGGACCGAAGCAGTTGTCTTACTGTCGTGTGCAGCACTGTCTCCATTTCTTGTTGGGGAACGTTGGAGTGAAATTTCTCTGTGGTGGTAAGATTAAATAAATGAGAGGAAGGTCATCATTGGTTTTCCTATCTCAGTTAACTCAGGCAGAGATTCAATACGACGCTCTCCCGTCTGTAAGCCAGTGCATTCATGTTTCGCAAATATTCAGCTGTCTTTCCATTTCAGCCTATTCCACAAAATGTTAACGTAATGTTGTTGCTCAGAGTATTATATTTTCTAAATCTTTCACTAGAAGGAAAGGGGCATGGTTCCGTTCTCCTTTTTGTGTAGGAGCTGTTTCTACAGTACTTGGAAATGCGTCAGGAACGTTAACTGGCTAGAACACACCATAACCCAGAGGTAAACACAGCCGCCTTTTTCAGCTCCAAAACCATATCGGAAGTAAGGCAAACAGAAAAGATGATCATTCACAAACGTAAACACTTAACTCCAGAGACTACGTAAGTCTTTTCTTTTTGCATGACACTCTAAACGCAAAATAAAAATCCATAACCTTTGCTGTCATAAGGCCTTTTATGCAGAATGAAGGAACTGCACAACAGGTGCTGAGTCAACAAACTCTTATCGCAAGCATGACCTGTTTCAGAACAGTCAAAGTTGCTTCATCTGGTGTACAAGAATAAAATCACTTAATCGTATGAGGTCATCTTCACCCCAATGTTGTCACAGAACTAAAGCTCCTTGTCGAAAGAGGGAAACGGGGACATAAATTCCGTAAAAACCGTTGCCACGTGCAGCCCGACCTATAGTGCGCCGACTGCTAGACCACCAGCACAGACATGCACGTAAGTACGATACTGTGAAGGCTGTGTTGTTCAGCACTACATCTGAATTTTACAGGGACTGCCATATCTTATTTATCCGCCTATACCTGGCAAGTCTCTTTCAATTAAAATGTCTCCCCGTACAGGAATGTACGTTGTGAACGTACGAGTGCAGGTTTTAGAAACACGGTTGACGACATATGCAAGTTCGGGTATGACCATGAGTCATGCTCGGATAGCCTAGTGGTGAGGCGACTGCTGGCAGTAGTAGGGGGGATCTTGCTTCGAGTCTCGGTCCGGCACAAACTTTCACTGTTTGGTGACATCGCGGTGAACGCACATTGAGAGCCTGTATTCGTCGTCGTCATACTGGCGTATCACCCAGCGTGATGGTATGGGGTGCCATTGGTTACGCTTCTCGGCCGCCTCTTGTTCACATTGACGGCACTTTCAACAGTGGACGTTACATTTCAGATGTGTTACGACCCGCGGCTCTACCCTTCATTCGATCCCTGCGAAACCCTACATTTCAGCAGGATAATGCACGACCGCATGTTGCAGGTCCGCTACGGGCCTTTCTGGATACAGAAAATGTTCGACTGCTGCCGTGGCCAGCACATTCTCCAGATCTCTCAACAACTGAAAACGTCTGGTCAATGGTGGCCGAGCAACTGGCTCGGCGCAATACGTCAGTCACTACTCTTGATGAACTGTGGTATCGTGTTGAAGCTGCATGGGCAGCTGTACCTGTACACGCCATCCAAGCACTGTTTGACTCAATGGCCAGGCGTATCAAGGCCGTTATTACGGCCAGAGGTGGTTGTTCTGGGTACTGATTTCTCAGTGTCTATCCACCCAAACTGCATGAAAATGTAATCACATGTCTGTTCAAGTATAATGTATTTGTCCAATGAATACCCGTTTATCATCTGCATTTCTTCTCGGTGTAGCAATTTTAATGGTCAGTACTGTAGGTTTAAGTAGTTCTAAGTGTAAGGGACTAATGACTTCAGTCCTATAGAGCTTAGAGCCATTTGAACCATTTTGAACCCATTTCATTACGCTACTGATTAGTGTCCGTAGTCGCAAATGCGAATACATTTCATGTGTGCAAGTAGTCCACCTACAATTTCTGATGAGTGAGTTTGTGTCTATCAAAAGATGTGACATATATGTCCGCATTTTTTTTATTGCATCGACTTTAAGATTAAATTATTTACACCGCCGAGAGAAAATCGGTCTTTATATTTGACATAAATTTCAACTTGATACATGTACCTGTCCCTGAGAAAAAGGCGTCTTATCACTCTGACAGATGAGCAGACAAACGGACAACTAAATGAGCCTGTAACGGTTTCGTTTCTACCGAATATGACAGGAGCTCCAAAAAAGATATGCTAACAATTGAAATGGGATGGGTGACCAATAAATAGTGAATAAATATTTGAATGATCTGCTTTAGGTTTGAGTTTCTATTACAAGTCAATTTCCTGTACTGCACACACAGGTCCGCAATCTACGTCTGCTTAGATGCGGGGATGAACATATAAGTAATGTAAAACACCCCTTGCCGCTATTGCTACAGTAGTACGAGTAGAACATCACAGACTTTTAAACATAGAACCGCATTAATCGAACACTGAGTTTTAATGGAGCTATGAAGTAAGAACGGGAATAATCTTTCATCTTTGTTTTAGCGTAACTTTACACTGAAGTTTAAATACGTTTCAAAGCTCAAGCACATATTCAACTAATGAGCTCCCGATTTCCTTCGATCTAATGAAATAGCAATTTCAGTTCAGATGACAGAATTTGTCCAATGCTCTCTACATTATCCAGACGGCTGATAACTGAATAAAGATATGGTTCAAATGGCTCTGAGCACTATGGGACTCAACATCTTAGGTCATAAGTCCCCTAGAACTTAGAACTACTTAAACCTAACTAACCTAAGGACATCACACACACCCATGCCCGAGGCAGGATTCGAACCTGCGACCGTAGCAGTCCCGCGGTTCCGGACTGCAGCGCCAGAACCGCACGGCCGCCGCGGCCGGCGAATAAAGATAAAAAAAAAAAAAAAAAAAAAAAAAGAAAAGCGGCAACACATGTATCGGGATCACAGTTATAATATCTCTGTCACCACGACTCGCGATTTTGCTTATAGGGATATGAATTTGTTGTGAAAATAAATTCATAATAAAATTTAAATGTATCGAATTAATAATTTTTGGAAATTTGTGGTAAGTTTCTATGGGACAAAACTGCTGAGGTCATCAGTCCCTACGCTTATTCACTGCTTAATCTAACACAAACTATCTTACGCTAAGGATGACACACACATCCATGCCCGAGGGAGAACTCGAAACTCCGATGGGGGAGGGGAGCCGCGCGAACAGCGGCAGTGTGCCTAAGACCACTCGGCTACACCGTCCTGCCCTAACTCACACTAAGACGTATCAGTCTGAACAAAACAAGGCCCTGTAAAGGATATTGAGTGGTAGCATGCATATGCAGACATGAGAACGGAGAAATTTTAAATGTATTACGCCGTTCGCAGCATCCTCCTTCCAACGGAAAGCGTTGCAGCTGTAGTTCCCGATTCTCTTTCTCGTATTACCTGACAATATCTAAGCGACGGTACTGCAAACGTAATTAGTCACAATGAGAGGAAGCCGAAAGGCACGCGTTAAGCTCACGCAGATTGGCGTAAGGTCTGGAACAGTTAAAGGAAATAATAGTAGCAAATAAAGTACGTAGTTGATGTTATACTTAACTTTAATCCACAATTGTAGAACATCTCTCTTGACGGTACATGTTATAACCACAATATAAAATAATATCAAATGCTATGGCGCCTTGCTAGGTCGTAGCAAATGACGTAGCTGAAGGCTATGCTAACTATCGTCTCGGCAAATGAGAGCGTAGTTGTCAGTGATCCATCTCTGGCTAAGTCGGCTGTACAACTGGGGCGAGTGCTAGTAAGTCTCTCTAGACCTGCCGTGTGGTGGCGCTCGGTCTGCAATCACTGACAGTGGCGACACGCGGGTCCGACGTATACTAATGGACCGCGGCCGATTTAAAGGCTACCACCAAGCAAGTGTGGTGTCTGGCGGGGACACCACAGAATGTACTTGCACGTATCTGAGAATTTCACAAACTGATAGAAAAGTAATACGCACAAATTTCGTATAGACTCTATTTATAAAAAGTATCCGAACACTTATTGCTATACACTAATACGGATTGTAGAGACTCTTTGCCTTTATGGACGCTTTAATTTTGCTGGTCCTTTGTGATGAGGCGGGGGAACTGCTTCTTACCATCTGGCGCAAGCTCCTCATGGTGAGTCAAGTGTGTAAATTCCTCGCAGCTCGCTGGCCGCTGTGGCCGAGCGGTTCTAGGCGCTTCAGTCCGAAACCGCGCTGCTGCTACGGTCGCAGGTTCGGATCCTGCCTCGGGCATGGATGTGTGAGATGTCCTTAAGTTAGTTAGGTTTAGGTAGTTCTAAGTGTAGGAGACTGGTGACCTCAGATGTCCTGCCTCGGGCATGGATGTGTGTGATGTCCTTAAGTTAGTTAGGTTTAGGTAGTTCTAAGTGTAGGAGACTGGTGACCTCAGATGTTAAGTCCCATAGTGTTCAGAGCCATTTGAACCATTTGAACCCTGTCGTTCACATCCGCCAGCTGGACCATCGCTGGCGGAATTGCTTCACGGCCTCCGCCATCGGACACTGCTCCACCTGCTCTACCCTCCTCAGCATCCGGCACCAAAGTAAGGCCGCAAATATTGCTTCATCCACACACCATACTGTTGTTTGTCCACATCCGGAGCGCCTTTTTTTCCAATCGTCCGCCAGCCCCGATACCATTTGGGATCCGCATGCAGCGTGTCACTTGGTGTAGCTCCAGTCGGACCCCAAATACTAGGTTTTAACCGTCTGCCACCCTGGTTACTGGAGAGGCCCAAGAGTGATTTTAGCTCTGGTGCGGTACAGGATAGATAACTCTCCTGCTTCCATTTTAATGCGGTTATTTCTGTCTTTTTTATTTGGGCACAACGACCATGTAGCTGTTTTTAAGGATGGGGTAAGCAGGGTGACTCCGTTGGTTGCACTGTCGTTTTCCCAGATCGTGTCCTCAAAGAGAGACTGCCTCCAGAATTTACCATCTTCGACTCACAGTTATATGCGATCTTGAGGGTACCGGAGCAGAAGAGACCATCTCCCAGTGTTAGATTTCTCGGCTGTTCAGTTACTCTGAGCGCCCTATACTCTCCAACGGTTGTACCCAGCAGATAAAATAACCCAGCATATCTAGGACGCCCTCCGACTACAGCGACTGGGGAAGGAGATGTGTTTCTGCTGGGTACGTGGGTGCATGGAAATTGTGGGGAACGAAAGGGCGGATTGAGCAGCCAAGGAGGCGTGTCCTGACCGTCAGGTCTTTCGGTGTGCTATCCCCCTGCATGCTCTCACCTCGCTGTTGAGGTATAAAGCCCTGTGTCGCTGGGACGCCGAGTGGCTAGAAGTGACCGAAAACAAGCCTTGTATTGTCAAGCCCACAATTCGGCCGTCGACTATTTCCTTTCAGCCATGTCGAGGGGACGAGGTCCTTCTTACTCGTCTTCGCATAGGCCACAGCCCTATGACGCATGGATTCTTACTCCGGCGAGAGGACCCTCCAATGTGTGCTGTCTGCGGCGTGCAGATCGCGGGGCGCCACGTTTTATTGGAATGCATTTCACTCGCCGACCTGCGGACTGCGACGGATTTGCCGGCGGATCTGCAATCTATTTTAGGTAAAGATCAAACATGTGGCGTCTTGCCCACTCGTTTCGTACAGGGTGTATAAAGGATATTGCGTTCACGGAATGCTAAACAACAATTCAAGCAAAGTCACATTAAAAGGTTTTATTACAAATAAGAAGAATGACAATACTTAACTTGCGATTTACAATAGTGTCGTAAGCGATGGGGGACATGCAACACAAATCCGACTCCTTATCTATATACAGGGTGGTCCATTGATCATGACCGGGCCAAATATCTCATGAAATAAGAGTCAAACGAAAAAATTAGAAGGTATGAAACTTGTCTAGATTGAAAGGGGAAACTACATGGCGCTATGGTTGTCTCACTAGATGGCGCTGCCCTAGGTCAAACGGATATCAACAGCGTATTTTTTAAAAAATAGGAACCCAAATTTTTTATTACATATGCCTGTAGTACGTCAAGAAATATGACTGTTATAATTGGACCACTTTTTTCGCTTTGTGACAGATAGCGCTGTAATAGTCACAAACATAAGGCTCACAATTTTAAACGAACAGTTGGTGACATGTAGGTTTTTTAAATTGCATTAGAGAACGTAGGTACGTTTGAACATTTTATTTCGGTTGTTCCCATGTGATACATGTACCTTTGTGAACTTATCATTTCTGAGAACGCATGCTGCTACAGCGTAATTACCTGCAAATACCACATTAACGCAATAAGTGTTCAAAACGAAGTTCGTCATCCTCAATGCATTTGGCAATACGTGTAACGACATTCCTCCAAACAGCGAGCAGTTAGCCTTCCATAATGTTCACATATGCATTGACAATGCGCTGATGCATGTTGTCAGGTGTTGTCGGTGGATCGCGATAGCAAATATCCTTCAACTTTCCCCACAGAAAGAAACCCGGGGACGTCAGATCCGGTGACGTGCGGGTCATTGTATGGTGCTTCGACGACCAATCCACCTGTCGTGAAATATGCTATACAATACCGCTTCAACCACACGCGAGCTATGTGCCGGACATCCATCATGTTGGAAGTACATCGCCATTCTGTCATGCAGTGAAACATCTTGTAGTAACATCGGTAGAACATTTCGTAGGAAATCAGAATACATCGTACCATTTAGATTCCCATCGATAAAATGGGGGCCAGTTATCCTTCCTCCCATAATGCCGCACCATACATTAACCCGCCAAGGTCTCTGATGTCCCACTTGTCGCAGCCATCGTGGATTTTCCGTTGCCCAGTAGTGCATATTATTCAGGTTTACGTTATCGCTGATGGTGAATGACGTTTCGTCGCTAAATAGAACGCGTGAAAAAATCTGTAATCGTCCCGTAATTTCTCTTGTGCCCAGTGGCAGAACTGCACACGACGTTCAAAGTCGTCGCCATGCATTTTCTGGTGCATAGAAATACGGTACGGGTGCAATCGATGTTGATGTAGCATTCTAAACAGCGACGTTTTTGAGATTCCCGATTCTCGCGCAGTTTGTCTGCTACTGATGTGCGGATTAGCCGCGACAGCTACTTGGGCATCATCATTTTTGCAGGTCGTGGTTCACATTTCACATGTGGCTGAACACTTTCTATTTCTTTAAATAACGTAGGTATCCTGCAAACGGTCCGGACACTTGGATGATGTAGTCCAGGATACCGAGCAGCATACATAGCACACGCCCGTTGGGCATTTTGATCACAACAGCCATACATCAACACGATATCGACCTTTACCGCAATTGGTAAACGGTCCATTTTAACACGGTAATGTATTACGAAGCAAATACCGTCCGCTCTGGCGGAATGTTACGTGATACGAAGTACTTATACGTTTGCGACTATTCCAGCGCCTCGATCACACAGCGAAAAAAGTGGTCTAACTAAAACATTCATATTTCTTTACGTACTACCCAAATATGTAATAAAAAATGGGGGTTCCTATTTTTAAAAACGCAGTTGATATCCGTTTGACCTGTGGCAGCGCCATCTAGCGGACAAACCATAGTGCCATCTGGTTTCCCCCTTCAAGCTAGACAAGTTTCGTTCTTTGTAGTTTTTTTGTATGATGCTTACTTCGTGAGATATTTACTCCGGTCACTATTCATGGGCCACCCTGTATAATGTTCATGCAAGTTTGACACACGGTTTGTGGATCACTACTAATTGCTATCTTAGCACTCTCTGCTATTCCACGGTAATACTCTGCGAATACTGTCCCAATGCTGAGTCGATACTGAGCAACCGAGGCTGGCAGGAGCGGCGCTTCTGTTCTCCTCTTGTATAGGCCGCTCCTGTCGTGGTGCGATCCTAATCAGCGCACCAATGGCGAGTGTCGTTTCACCGCCTTCTCTTCTTTTGCGTTCTTTATCTTCGTTCGGTCGCTTGTGGTTGTGCCAGAACAAAACGAATGTGGTCCGCGTTTTAATGTTATGTGAATTGTCCAGCGTTTTTCAAGAGATTTTGGGGAGACGTTTTTAATGTGTCAACAAGATGGCTGGCTCTCAAAAGTTTTTGTAAGTGGTCGGCCAGTCACAGTTCCGTGTGGTTTTCTTTTAGCTCTTCTGTGTTTTGTTTACTCTCTGTTTTAATTTCTTCACTAGCTATCATCCCTCCTCATTTGCTTTAGTGCATGTGAGAGTGCCTGTGAGATAGAGTGACTGTGCAGTCATATCGAGCGCACGCTCGTACGACAATTTTAGTCCCCCTCGACATTCGTTGGTTTTCATAAGTGCAAGGGTGCTGATTACCTTGCTGTTGGGCGCCCATCAGATACACACACACACACACACACACACACACACACAAACACTTGAATTCTGTTGGGGACACTTTCAGTGATATGTTAGAATTGTGGAGGAATGGCAGCGCATTCTTTCTCAAGAAACGATAGTAGAGAAGGCAGTGATGTTGGAAGCTAGAATATGAAGCGAAGTCGGAGTTTTAAATCATCTCAAATGTGTTTTGCTGGGTTCAAGTGGGGCCTTTGCACAGGTCAGTCCATTTCAGGACTCACTGATGCTGTCTAATGCATATTTTTCCGCGTGTAGCATTTCCTTAAGCACCATAAGCGGACCAGACCGTAAACGTACACAATCTCTATACCGTAACAGCACCTCCTTGTACTTCTCTCGTCGCTTGACGCTGCTGGGGGGAATTTTAGCGCCGACTTGGCAGAAAATCCTAGGAAATTTTGGTCTTATGTCAAAGCGGTAGGTGGATCAAAACAAATTGTCCAGACACTCTGTGACCAAAATGGTACTTAAACAGAGGATGACAGACTAAAGGCCGAAATACTAAATGTCTTTTTCCAAAGCTGTTTTACAGAAGAAGACTGCACTGTAGTTCCTTCTCTAGATTGTCGCACAGATGACAAAAAGGTAGATATTGAAATAGATGACAGATGGATAGAAAAACAAAATCACTCAAAAGAGGAAAGGCCGCTGGACCTGATGGGATACCAGTTCGACTTTACAAGTAGTACACGAAGGGACTTGCCCCCCTTCTTGCAGCGGTGTACCGTAGGTCTCTAGAAGAGCGTAGCGTTCCAAAACATTGGAAAAGGGCACAGGTCATCCCCGTTTTCAAGAAGAAACGTCGAACAGATGTGCAAAACTATAGACCTATATCTCTAACGTCGATCAGTTGTACAATTTTTGAACACGTATTATGTTCGAGTATAATTACTTTTCTGGAGACTAGAAATCTACTCTGCAGGAATCATCATGGGTTTCGAAAAAGACGATTGTGTGAAACCCGGCTCGCGCTACTCGTCCACGAGACTCAGAGGGCAATAGACATGGGTTCCCAGGTAGGTCCCGTGTTTCTTGACTTCCGCAAGGCGTTTAATACAGCTTCCCACAGTCCTTTAATGAACAGAGTAAGAGCATATGGACTATCAGGCCAATTGTGTGATTGGATTGAAGAGTTCCTAGATGACAGAACGCAGCATGTCATTCTCAATGGAGAGAAGTCTTCCGAAGTAAGAGTGATTTCAGGTTTGCCGCAGGGGAGTGTCGTAGGACCGTTGCTATTCACAATATATATATAAATGACCTTGTGGATAACATCGGAAGTTCACTAAAGGTTTTTGCGGATGATGCTGTAGTATAACGAGAGGTTGTAACAATGGAAAATTGTACTGAAATGCTGGAGGATCTGCTACGAATTGACGCATGGTGCAGGGAATGGCGATTGAATCTCAATGTATAAAAGTGTAGTGTTCTGCGAATATATAGAAAGAAAGGTCATTTATCATTTAGCTACATTATAGCAGGTCAGCAACTGGAAGCATTTAATTCCATAAATTATCTCGGAGTAGGCATTAGGAGTGATTTAAAATGGAATGACCATTGTCGGTAAAGCAGGTGCCAGACTGAGATTCATTGGAAGAATCCTAAGGAAATGCAGTCCGAAAGCAAAGGAATTAGATTACAGTACACTTGTTTGCTCACTGCTTGACTACTGCTCACCGGTGTGGGATCCGTACTAGATAGTGTTGATAGAAGAGAGACAGAAGATCCAACGGAGAGCAGCGCGCTTCGTAACCGGATCACTTAGTAATCGCGAAAGCGTTACGGAGATGACAGATAAACTCCAGTGGAAGACTCTGCAAGAGAAACGCTCAGTAGCTCGGTACGGGCTTTTGTTGATTCGAGAACATACCTTCACCGAGGAGTGAAGCAGTATATTGCTCCCTCCTACTTATGTCTCGCGAAGAGACCATGAGGATAAAATCAGACAGATTAGAGCCCACACAGAGGCATACCGACAATTTTTCTTTCCACGAACAATACGAGACTGGAATAGAAGGGAGAGCCGATAGAGGTACTCAAGATGCCCTCCGCCACACACCGTCAGGTGGCTTGCAGAGTATGGATGTAGATGTAGATGTAGAGAGTGAATCAATCATCACTTTAATCATATTAAAACTATATATAACTGAACACTATTTTATGCAATCCTTCAGAACACTTCTGAGATTGAGGAATATGATAAATTGTATCTAATGTAGCAAAGATTGTATGCAAACAGTGTTTTCTCAATGCTATGCGCACAACACGTGAAGGGTGTTTTTGAGGCGTGTTGTAGTCCAACGTTTTAGGAAGCGATTTTCTGCCAGTCTACGAATGCTTGTATTAGAAATGGAGCCCCTCCACGCTAAAACCGGCGTGACGTCCAACGCAAAAGATCTACTGTCACCTCTGCGTGAAGGCTAGTATTCACTAGAGAGAGGTCTCGCAGGATGTGGGTACTGCGATGCTTATGTAGATCTGGTTAAGGTTAAACATTAGTACGCGCTCATCAGGAAATAGATTGGGTCGAAAGTTGAACGAAGGCTTGCCATTTGAAGTGCAGAGTAAAAAATGTTCCAAGGCAAGAGGTAAGGGAAAGAAACCTCTGCGGTTGTTGGGTCGGGTTGTAGGAGCCATAGCGGTCTTCTTGCTGCTCGTTACAGTTTATGCAAGAGTAGTCTTTGTTAGTAGTGGATATCATGCAGGTCGATACCTCTGTCGTTGTGGAGTGGTGTTACTCGGCGGCTGCCGCTGAGTTTCGGTGTTGATTTATCGGTCAGCGTCAGCATACCTATAACAGGTTCACCATCGTTTTATGGCCCACAGGTCATATATCAGTTCCATAGTGTAGAGTAATGTTGGCGGTTTGTTTGTACGTCAGAGTGCCAGCTCGTCGGTTTCCCTGCTGTAGCGTGTTGGTCGGCGTTAATAGCAGCTGGCATATCCGGTCAAAGTTGGTGATTTGCAGGGGCTTGCCGACGTTGTCACTTGTGCGTGTATGTCAGCTTGTAATACGAGGATCACTCCAAATGAAATGCACACTACTTTTGTAAAAATTCTGTTTTCATTCTGCATGTGTGGAAGTTTTACAGTGTGTAGATACATCCTTCCCGCTTGTTTTCAAACTTAGTTCAACCTGTTCCCGTGAGTGGCGCCATCACAGCATGTCTTCAAGATGGCTGCGACACTTGACGTTCGTCACAATCAACGTGCTGTCATAGAATTCCGGTGTTGTGAAAACGAGACAATGGGAAACATCCACAAGATGTTGAAAAAGGTGTATAGAGATGCTGCTGTCGATCGCAGTACAGTTAGTCGGTGAGCAAGCAGGTTACGCGATGAAAGCGGGCACGGCAATATTGAGGATTGTCCTCGCAGCGGCAGGCCTCGTACTGCACACACTCCAATGTGCAGAGAGTTAACGAATTGGTGACTGCTCACAGACGCATCACAGTGAACGAATTGTCACGCTACGTTGGGATAGGGGACGCAAGTGTTTGCAGAATACTGAATGTGTTGGCGCTAAAAAAGGTTTGTGCCAGGTGGGTTCCCAGGATGTTGACAGTGGCTCACAAAAAAACAAGAAAAACGGTATTCAGCGAACTTTTGAAACAGTGTGACAATGGTGGAGATGAATTTCTTGGAAGAACTGTGACAGGTGATAAAACATGGCTCCATCATTTTTCACTGGAGACCAAGAGGCAATCAATGGAGTGACATCATCCAAATTCAACCAACAAAAATAAATTAATAAATAAATCAGAACCACACCTTCTGTTGGAAAATTTATGGCTCGGTGTCTATCGATTCCAAAGAACTCTTGCTTGTGGACATCATGACAAGTGGAACCACAATAAATTCTGATGCATATGCGACGACACTGAAGAAACTTCAAGCTCCACTGAGTCGTGTTCGCCCACATCAGCAAAATCAGGATGGTTTACTGTTGCACGACAATGTATGGCCACATGTCAGTCAAAAAACCATGGAAGCGATCACGAAACTCGGATGAATAACACTGGATCACCCGCCTTACAGTCCTGAACTGGCTCCATGTGACTATCATCTCTTTGGGAAACTGAAAGTCTCTTCGTGGAACAAGGTTTGAAGATGATGACTCCCCTGTGCACGCTGCCAAACAGTGGCTCCAACAGGATGGTCCAGAATTTTACCGTGCGGGTATAGAGGCGCTGGTCCCCAGATGGCGTAAGGCAGTTGAGAGGGATGGAAATTATGTGAAGAAATGAAAATATTGTTGCTAAAGGATGTATCTACACACTGTAAAACTTTCTAACATGTAGAACAAAAGATGGATTTTTAAAAAAAAGTAGTGTGCATTTCTTTTGGAGTGACCCTCGTAGGTGCTTATGCCTTAGCTAGTACTGTCTTTGGCCGCTTATGTTTCCACCTATGAATGCTGGTACTCGTTATATTTTTATACTGACAATTGTTGCATGTGCAAGACTGTAGCAATGACAATAATGGGGCTTTCAGCTCATTGCTGAAGTTGACATTAGAAGTGAAAGATCTTGCTCTCACACCTGTTGTAAGTAGTTATGTTTGTTCTTGAATCCCGCCTAGTCGTCAAAGATGGGGTGATGGGTAGGACAACAATTCAAGCAAACCGTATTAATGAGTTTTATTATGAAAAGTAATTGACAATACTTAACTTTGTGTTGAACAAATGTGTCGCAAGCAAAAGGCGCTTTGCTTCTGACAAAATAAGTAATCTCTCCAAGTTTGAGTTACATAGAATGTGAGAGCAAAGTAATGAGCTTTGACACTTCTGTGCGGGTCGCTGATCTTGAAGCTTCTCGTAGAACTGGGCCACAGACTGTTGAGCACCTCGCTTATGTTCTCTGTCCATAGAGGCCGCTGCCATTGCGTTGTCGTCCTGGAGAGGGGTCAGTCAGTATGCAATTGACTGATGTCTTCTTCACAGACCTCTTTGCTCCCTCGTTCCCGGCGCTTGAATTTATGCCGTAACATTTGTTATGCTTTCTGTTTGCCTCTCTGCACTCTTTCTCGAACAAGGTAACTATTTAGACTTTCTTTCTAATCAAAGGACGTTCGTTTCTTACAGCATGGAATCATATGGAACTTCTCGAAATAGACAACCTACTTATGCCATGAATGTAGGAGACCCAAACGCTTCAGCGGTTACTTCTGAATGGTTGGACGAATGTGAATCTAATAGTGCTTCCGAAGGTGAAATTGATCCTGCTTATAGACCAATATCGGACTGCTCATAATCCGGAGAAAGATGTAATGAATCTTGCGACGTAAATGATGCAGGCTTACCAAGGAAAGCCTGGCCTGCTAATATAGCGCATCCTGCAGGTTCAGGTAGTGTGGCAAGTACACAGGTAATATGCCAAGCACAAACCAGCCTGAAAATTCAAAGAGGTCCATCGTAGCGTACAAACATTCTTTGCAGACTTAACGGAATTCAGTGGAGCAAAACATCCCACCTTCTACCAGAACACTTACTCATAATATAATGAAAGTTTCTCCAGGTCCTGTTAGGGGAACAAATACACAAACGCCAAATGAGGCAGACAATCCACAATGTCATAGGTCTGAATTGTTGTTAAATCTAGTCTCAAATTACTGTATTTTATATGAAAAAATAATGTACGCACTTCACATTATGAAATATTAATTAACATTTAGGCTTATACTGATTATTAACGCTACTTTAAGAAGTTTCTGTAGATGGCCTAATGAGAATCGTGTGTGTTGACAGTAGCAAAGGTTGAAATTAATGTGAAACTGGAATCAGAACATAAAGAACAAATACTAAGTGGATCACAGACACAATTGTTACTTATTCCACCACTTCATGGTCCACATTACCATAATTTTCATTAATGACATTCTGTGACTTGAGATAAAGATAAAAATGCCGATATACTACCGATTATGAAGAACTACTACTATATACATGATATAGATACTAAATTATGTTGCAACCGTAGAGAACAATTGCACAGACGAAAGCAATAAAATTATGCTTTGTACTTTGGGCCTTTATGGAAATGAATTTCCGAGGTATTGGTAAGTCAGCTTTTCGTGAGTCTTGTTAGAAACAATCTGGGTCTACAGATTTAGATAAAAGTGGTTTACGATAAGATCAACACATTTCAGGAACATGCATGAATGCTAGAGCCTCAAAATCGATGATGGTGTGCTCTGGACGCTTATGGTCCTGTGGACTCCCTTAGTTTTATTCACCAAATCTCGTTGGCGTCAAACACAAATGAATCAGGAAGAGAACTTCCCTACCACTGAATGTAGTAGCTATTACTAAGGGGCTTGCTTGCATCAGCAAACACACAGTTTTGTCACATGGCGAAACAAAGTTATACAACAGCTATTGGACAAATTATAGCAACACACAAGATGTTAATGTAAATTATACATTGTAAACATGAATGTGAAAATGTTTGGCAGTGTAGGTCAACGTTTACTTACACTGTACTGTCTTTAACTCTGGTCTAGTGCAGAATCCCGTGAACGATTACTAAGATCACAGATAGAACGTCCAGTTTGGGCTAGGGCATATAGATACAGTTCCGATGCTGTCTTGACGCACAGTAGCTCATAGTGCCATACAATGATGTGACGGAAGTCATGGGATAGCAATATGCATATATACAGACAGCGGTGGTAGCGTGTACATAGGGTGCAAGAGAGCAATGCACTGGCAAACTGTCCTTTGTACTCAGGTGATTCATGTGAAAACATGTCTGACGTGATTATGACCGCACGACAGGAACTAACAGACTTGGAGCGCTGAGTGATAGTTGGAGCTAGAGCGCATGGGAGATTCCATTTCGGAATCGTTACGTAATTCAGTATTCCGAGAGTGTGCCGAGAGTACGAAATGTCAGGCATTACCTCTCACCACAGACAACCAGTGGCCGACGGCCTTCACTTGACGTCTGAGATGAGCAGCATTCAACAGAATTATCGGTGCTAATATGCAAGCAAGACTGCGTGACATAACTGCAGAAATCAATGTGAGACGTACGACGAACGTATCCGTTAGGATATTGTGTCGAAATTTGGCGTTAGTGTGTTATGACAGCAGGTGACCGACTCGAGTGCCTCTGCTATCGGCACAACATCGCCGGCAGCGCCTCCTCTCCTGTGTTCGTGACCGCATCGGTTGGACCCTAGACGACTGCAAAACCGTTCCCTCGTCAATTGAATCCCGGTAACAGCTGAAAGTAGCTGATGGTAAGGTTTGAGTGTAGCACAGACCCCACGAAGTCGTGGATCAAAGTTGTCAACAAGACAGTGTCAAGCTGGTGGTGTCCGCCCCCGGTAGCTGAGTGGTTAGCGCCACAGAATGTCAGTCCTAACGGCCCGGGTTCGATTCCCGGCTTGGTCGGAGATCTTATCCGCTCACAGACTGGGTGTTGTGTTGTCCTAATCATCATCATTTCATCCCCATAGACGCGCAAGTAGCCGAAGTGGCGTTAAATTAAAAGACTTCCACCTGGCGAATGGTCTACTCGACGGGAGGTCCAGGTCACACGACATTTATTTAGCTGGTGGTGGCTCCACAATGGTTTGGGCTGTGTTTACATGAAATGGTGAGCCGTGACACCTGTTATCGGTATTATCTAGACCCCGTGTATCGGGAGGATGGCCGGCCGCGGTGGTCTAGCTGTTAAGGCGCTCAGTCCGGAACCGCGCGACTGCTACGGTCGTAGGTTCGAATCCTGCCTCGGGCATGGATGTGTGTGGTGTCCTTAGGTTAGTTAGGTTTAAGTAGTGCTAGGGGACTGATGACCACAGATGTTAAGTCCCATAGTGCTCAGAGCCATTTTTTTTTTTCGGGAGAATGACTCATGCGTGCACAGTCTGAAGGGGGTTCAGTCGAGTATGTAGTTCTAATTTTCGTCTGCTAGTCCACCTAGAGGACAGCAGCGGACAGGAATAAACAGAAAGAACAATATGTAGTTGAGAATTTTGACGACCAGAGTGCAGTAGCGCACAGAGACATTCAAAAAACAGGTCAAGAGAATGTTTTATGAATTTTTCTCTTTATTTCTTGAAGGTTTTTGTGTTTCTTTAAGTTTGTACAGTTTTGTATATGGTTTTAGTAGTGTGAATGATGCGTGAATGTGGTCTAAAGTAAATATGTAGATCACTCTTCTACTGATGAACGGCGTAAGAACTAGTGTGCGAAAGTTTTAAAACAGTGTGAATGCAGACGTCGGGGAATTTTTTTATCATAATATGATAACTAAGTTTATGGTAAAAGGGAAGCTAATTCGATTGCAAATAAATATAGCTAATAACGTAAAATATAAACAAAATATCAGAATGTTAAATATTTATTACGAGAAAATGTACAGTCCGAAAGTGTGTTATTTGTTAATTGGTTAGTCATGAAAAGCGCGGACTAACGCGGGAGAATAATGTTTTTCTAATGGCCTTTAAGAAAACTGACCAGTCAGAACGGAGTATTCATCGCCCGTCTTTTCTCTCGGAGATAGAGAATGCTTATAGCAGACTAAAGTAGTAGGAGCCCAGTCTTTCAATAGTACGGTCTTGTGTAGCAGGAGTTCCAAAGGAAGGTATAATTTGCCGGTTTTAGTTGCGCTACATGTTACAAAAGTGTTTTAAACTGAAGGTGTATTTATTCCGGTGTGTTTTTTAGAAAGTACGGATTTTTAAGTAATTTTGTAAATGAGAAACGACTGTAATTCCGCCGGCCGGTGTGGCCGAGTGGTTCTATGCGCTTCAGTCTGGAACCGCGCAACCGCTACGGTCGCATGTTCGAATTCTGCCTCTGGCATTGTTGTGTGTGATGTCCTTAGGTTAGTTAGGTTTAAGTAGTTCTAAGTTCTAGGGGAATGATGACCTCAGATGTTAAGTCCCATATTGTTTAGAGCCATTTGAACCATTTAAACCTTCTAGTTGTGGATGTGAAATTCGGCTGGTTTTAACAGTCTGACAGTTCTCGTGAGAGTTTCAGTTGGACGAGGAGATAGGGTACACCTCGCCAGAATTATAACTGCACTGAGACTTTGCGACTTCTAAAATTGAGAACCTCTCGTAGAAGGTTACGTACGGTCGCAACCTCCATAATATTTTGCTTCTCTGACACTGCTATCGGAACTTATAAGTCTCCTTCCCAGAAGTGAGTATGTAGTTTTCTTTAAGGGATGCCTTGAATTTATAACAGAAGTGCAATGCTTGAACACTTTTCACAATACAGTCACCATTATCTCCTGCTACAAACATCCAAGTGGTCGAACTTTCTTGTCTCTTGACATAAGTAAATGCCTCCTTCGACCTTGTAATCGGAAGACGAACCACGAAAATATCGAAGTGAACTAAATATTGAAACTAAAAATATTAAAAATTAACGGTACTGTGCGCTGAATCATTAGAAGAGTTGTCTTTCATAGTATCAAAGATGAACAAGTGTTCATAGCTCTTATGGAGTGCATTTTAGAGCACATGTTTACTACACTTTTTTTTCTTGTTTTGGCCCAGTTCCCAAAATATGGAAAGCAAAGAACGTGCAGTGGAAGAGATTTGTTTCACAGTATCGAAGATAAAATATTAATCGTAGCTCATAAGGTATATATTTTCGACCCTATGTTTACCGAGACCTTTTTTCTTCTAGTATCGTGTACTTTCAATTGTATGCGTTTACGCCATTCATTACGACACACGCTATATAGAGTGTGTCCATTTATCTTGACCAACCTAAATAACTGTTTGTCCAGTCCAGATGCAAATTATAAAATGTTTTAAGCAAATCTTCTTTAGCCGTCAGGTGGACATCAGTCAGCATAGTTGCCTTCGTTGTAGCTTTGTTTTTTACAAAGATATGAACGGCGATATAACTTTGTTCAATGGCACTCTGTATTTTTTATTCGATAATTCATTTCCTCTTCTAAAGACCTATTCAAAAATGTATTACAGTGTACCATTCACTGAAACACAACGTCATTAACTACATAACATAACACTGACTTTGAGATCAGGATCACAAACTCGTCCACTTTCTGGAGTTGTCAGAAAACAAATGAAAACCAAGTAAAAACATAACACAAAACTGACTTTGATTCTCCTGCACCAATGCCCAGGAGTAGAATATTCAAAGGAGCTCAAAGTGGTGACCCTGCACTCCGATACACTGGCGCACTCGTTGAATGAAATAATTATTTACTGCTTCCAGAGTTGCCTGCTGAAGAGAATTACAAGCAAGCACGATACGTTCCTGCATGTCCTCTGGAGTTGTTCGAATATCGCTATAGACAATGTCTTTAAAGCACCCCGGAAGAAAAAAGTCCAGAGGATTTAAATCAAGAGACCTAGCAGGCCAAGAAACTGTTCCTCCTCGACCAACCCAATTGACAGGATACCTTCGGTTCAGTACAAGACGCGCACGGAAGGCATTATGGGCTGGACATCCATCGTGTTGATACGACATAAGCATTCTGGTTCTTAGCGGCACTTCATCCAGAAGACGAGGAAGAATTCGCCTGAGGAAGTTGGTATACGCTGCGCCGTTTAGACTACCATTGATAAGATAAGGGCCAATAATTGTAGTACCAAGCATCCCACACCAAACGTTAACTCTCCATTGACGCTGATGTTCCATCTGTCTAATCCATCACCGAGCGAGGTGGCGCAGTGGTTAGCACACTGGACTCGCATTCGGGAGGACGACGGTTTAATCCCGCGTCCGGCCATCCTGATTTAGGTTTTCCGTGATTTCCCTAAATCGCTTCATGCAAATGCCGGGATGGTTCCTTAGAAAGGGCACGGCCGATTTCCTTCCCCATCCTTCCCTAATCCGAGCTTGTGCTCCGTCTCTAACGACCTCGTTGTCGACGGGACGTTAAACAGTAATCTCCTCCTCCTCCTCCTGTCTAATCCATTGGGGGTTGTCGCTGGACCAATAATGCATGTTCCTTGTATTTACCTGTCCTTTGTTTGAGAAGGAACAGAATTGTACACGATTCTGGAAATCATTCCCATGCAATTCTTATTGTAGGTGTAAATGGTAAGGATGAAGCCGATGACGTATAAGAATACGATGTGCACTGGTTTTCGGAATGGCAATCTCATGTTCAAGCTGTCGTGTGCGCACATGTGGATTCATAGCAACGGAAGCGAGAACAGTAACTCGGCAGCTTCGTCTGTGCGAGTGCTACGACGATTGCATTTGCGTGGGTTGAAACTTCCCGTTTCCTAAGCCTCGTAACAAGACGAGAAAACACCCGTCAGGAAGGTGGGTTCTTGTCAGGATATCGCTCTCTGTACAGTTCCACTGGCTGTGTAGCATTTCGCCTACCTTCGATAACAACAAAAATGTTCAAATGTGTGTTAAATCTTAAGGGACTAAACTGCTAAGGTCATCAGACCCTAAGCTTACACACTACTTAACCTAAATTATCCTAATGACAAACACACACACCCATGCCCGAGGGAGGATTCGAACGTCCGCCGGGACCAGCCACACAGTCCATGACTGCAGCGCCCTAGACCGCTCGGCGAAATCCCGCGCGGCGTCAACAATAACAATAAGAGAAACGTTATGTCGATGCAGCTTGTAGGAAGGACAGCTTTTACTGTATGCCTACTCTGCACAACAGTATTTAAAAGGATTAAACTACTGTACTAAATGTACCAGTACATCAGAAAATAGTATTGCAATTACTGTTCTGCTAACTTACATTCCCCATAGATGAGTAGCATTTCTACCTTCTCTTCGTTGGCGTACATTTTACTCACAAAACTCTTCAACTGACGATGGTTAACGGAATGACGAGTGTACATTCTACTTATGTTTACAGCTATCCTCTGTCAACGTCAGCACGTGGATGTGTTCCATACCCCGAGTACCTGCCCTAAGCGCTGGGAGCGTCAACGTCAATGTTGTGTGATGTAATTAGTAACGGTGTGTTTCAGTGAATGGTACACTTTAATACAGTTTTGAATAGATCTTACGAGAGGAAATGAATTATCAAATAAAAAGTACAGGGAACCATTAAAAAAAGTCATACCGCTCTTCAAATCTTTGCATCAGGACAATTAGTTATTTAGAGTGGTCAATATATTTATATGCTCTTAAATTAAGCATAATGCTTATACATGGTGAAACAACCTTCTGGTGGCCGGTTTGCGGGTTTAAATCACCTCGGGGTATGATTATGCGGTGAATTTCAGCTGCGGTCGTCGCACGGTGGCGATGGTAGCAGTCCACATACGCAGAGGTGAATGTCAGAATACGGTGTATCGAGTAAGTGTGCAGACGTTTCCAGACGTGCTAATGGTGACTGTGTATGGAATGGCTCAAAGAACACGTATTGATGACGTCATGAGTGGTAGAACACTGGGGCGACTGGAGGCTGGTCAAACACAGCAGCTAGTAGCACGGGACATCCACGTGCCACAAGGTGTGATCTCATGATTATGGCAACGATTCCACCACACAGAAAACGAGTCCAGGCGCTACAGTACGGGACGTCCACAGTGTGCAACGCCACAAGAAGACCGATATCTCACCATCGTGCCCGCAAAGGGCCACGAAGTACTGCAGGTAGCCTTGCTCGGGACCTTACTGCACCCACTGGAACAGTTGTCTCCAGACACACAGTCTACAGACGACTGAACAGACATGGTTTATTCGCCCGGAGACCTGCAAGGTGAATTCCACTGACCCCTGGTCACAGGAGAGCCCGTAAAGCCTGGTGTCAAGAACACAGTACATGGTCATTGGAACAGTGATCCCAGGTTATGTTCACGGTCGAGTCTAGGTATAGTCTGAACAGTGATTCTCGCCGGGTTTTCATCTGGTGTGAACCACGAACCAGATACGAACCCCTTAATGTCCTTGAAAGGGACCTGTATGGAGGTCGTGGTTTGATGGTGTAGGGTGGGATTATGATTGGTGCACGTACACCCCTGCATGTCTTTGACAGAGGAACTGTAACACGTCAGGAGTATCGGGACGTCATTTTGCACCAGTATGTCCGCCTTTTCAGGGGTGCAGTGGGTCCCACCTTCCTCCTGATGGATGATAACGCACAGTCCCACCGAGCTGCCATCGTGGAGGAGTACCTTCAAACAGACGATATTAGGCGAATGGAGTGGCCTGCCTGTTCTCCAGACCTAAACCCCATCGAGTACGTCTGGGATCCTCTCGGTCGACGTATCGCTGCGCGTCTTCAAACCCTTGCGACACTTCAGGAGCTCAGACAGGCACTGACGCCAGAATTGGAGGCTATACCCCAGCAGCTGCTCGACCAACTGATCTAGAGTATGCCACCCATTGCGCGGCCTGTGTACGCGTGCATAGTTATCATATCCCATATTGATATCGTGGTACATGCGCAGGAAACAGTAGCGTTTTGTAACGCATGTGTTTCGGGACGGTTTCCTCAACTTATAACCAATACCGTCAACATACAGATCTGTGTCGTGTATGTTCCCCATGTGCCAATGCTATTAGCACTTGTGTAGTGCCACGTTGTGTGGCACCACATTCTACAATTATCATTAATTTACGAGCATACGTGTGTATATAAGATGTTCAGAAATAGTCTGAAAGCTTGTAAGGGTATTGCACAGTAGACTGTTTTGAGGAACAATTGTTCAGAAAAAGTTTCGAAACGTTGCACCGTTCCTGAATTTAGCATTGAAGTTAACCAATCAGACTGTAACGCGCGCAGATTCAGGTGACCCGCCAGAGACGGTTTTGCCAACCATGCTCTCCGTTTGGTTTCCTAAAACCGAACAAGGCAGCGATACGAAACTTGGATACGACACGGCAGTAAGGATCGATCTCGTGCCAGGGGCTGAACAGACTCATGCATTGTTATTTACGCTGTGAGAAGATTGTATTTGGCGGGCCGATTGAGTGTGCGCGCGAAACGCCCTGACTGGCTAAATTCAATGATAACTTGGAAGTTTCACTACCTATGTATTTTTCTTAATAATTATGTCTGAGCAGAACCTACCTTACAATCTTTTCAGTTTGTTTGTGACCACCCTGTGTAGAGGTAAGACCCGAAAACCAAATTCCTATTTTTGTTTCTGATTTTTAAAATAAATAAAATACTAAAAACATTTTTTAAAAGCGTGTAACATTAGTTTATAATGATATGCACTATTCACATTTTACTCATCAAAAGTGTAATTAAAAATTATTATAAAAAATACTTTCGTGAAACTTACTTTTAGGGAGTTCGAAAAATAGTTGTCAAAATCTGAGTCGTTGTAAAAATAATCAAAATAACACTAAACAAATTAGAAAAAGGTGTTAAATCAGAGAAAGTTTCAAAGTAGGTATAATATAACATCTTCCAGAAGGTTATAATGTTCCGCTGTGTGTTCTTTGCTGAAACCAAGAGCCCTGCTATAGGATCGTCTTGTAAGCTTGGTTTCTGACAGTTTGGTTTCGTGACTTTTAAGAAAAAGTCTGTCCTTTTTCCAGAAATGTCATCTTTTGAAGGGTGTTCATTGTTATTTATTTCAGTCAATTGTGTGCCCTTTTCACAAGTCATTACCAGTAACCCCAGATAAAGAAGACAATACTAAATGAGCTCTTCTACAAGATCTTCATCCAGTATTGTATTTCCCTCTCTGTTTCTTTCAGCTGCTTCCTCAAGTGCACCGCACTTCATCTTGGACAGCCTCGTAAATGTTGTTTATGCAAAATTAAACTGTTTACTGGTCATCTTGCAAATCATCCTCCTTCTCTAGATTCCAATCCTTTTAGATAAACTCCATTTGATCAGCTTTCTCCAACACCCACATGGAATATGCAGGGGAATTCGCAGAGGATCAGACAGATTTTTAAAATGAAAAAAATAGGGGGTTCCGTCCAAGAAAGTGATGGGAGTCCAGTTTACGTGACTGCAGCCTCCCTTGTTCTAGCCGACAAATTTGTAACGCAACGTGTAAACGAAACAGTTTAGTCATAAACACTAACCTTAAACCTCACTGTTCGGGAACACACGTAGGCTGAAAGGCATACCTGCCAATATCTGGGTTAAATATCGAAATTTGTAGCACAATGTTAAAACCTTTTGTATAGTCAAAACATGTAATGGCGAATTGATAAGTAACAAGCGAAGCTTGCGACTTCTGCCCTTCACTACCAATTGATAGAAGCCTACATTACTGTGCTGTTGACACTTGGTCCAACTACAGTTAAGGAGATTATAGAGCCATGAGATCATGGGGGGAGGGGTCCAGACAGTCTCTTCTTCTACTTTTGCGATACCCAAACTCTTAGTTCGGCCTTCAAATATTTTGCAACTTTCCACTATGGAGGTGACAACAACACAAAGAAAGAGAGGTAGATTAGTTTCTGAACAGAGGCGCCGAGACTTAAGTGGCAGCAGCGACATAAGTAGTCGCCTACGCTCTTTTTCACTGCCTACATCTAAGACGAAAATGTAGTTCGGAATAAATTCGTGATTTTAATTTTTATAAGACACGAACTAATACGGATGCTAAGGTACCACTTATACAGCACTGGTATGTTTGACATAGTAAATGTGCATAATTTCTTCCAGCTCTCCACCCTCCCCCCCCCTCCCCCTCCATGAAACCAATGTGACTCACTGCCCGCACCCCGGTTAGCTTAGATCTTCGGTATGCTCTTGGTGATGCTTGGTATCCGCTATAATCATAAAAAGTCTTAACAATACTGATTAAATATCACATGTCTTTCGACATAGTAGAATTAGCAGAATCTATACATTTTATAATAATGGATGTTTGTATATATGTTTGTATGTGGGCCACACATCTCCTGCTATATCACTGGGCCGATTTCAACTGAACTTGGTACACATAACGCTTACTATCTGGAAGGAATCGCAGTGGTCGTAAGAGCCCGCTACCTATCAAAAGGATGGGGACGGGCCTGAAGAAGCGGTGTAACACACAGTGCGCAAATGCCTATACTTTAGTAATTCGATATTTGTGGGAAAGAACGATGGTGACTTGCAACAAAGTTTACACATGGTTTCAAACAATAACGGAACTTTTTCTCGTTGATGACCCCCTAAAAACGATGAAAGGAAAAAAGAATGTCGATTACATTTTCTATGCTCATGCAGTAAAGCGGCTGCATGAAAAATGACTTTTTGATTTATTACTTCTTTACTACTTACTGTGTTTACAACTCATTTTGTAGACTGTATTCACATATACCACCGAATTTCCCAGCAAAATTATATTACTGTACTATATACAGGGTGTTACAAAAAGGTACGGCCAAAATTTCAGGAAACATTCCTCATACACAAAGAAAGAAAATATGTTATGTGGACGTGTGTCCGAAAATGCTTACTTTCCATGTTAGAGCACATTTTATTACTTCTCTTCAAATCACATTAATCATGGAATGGAAACACACAGCAACGGAACGTACCAGCGTGACTTCAAACACTTTGTTACAGGAAATGTTCAAAATGTCCTCCGTTAGGGAGGATACATGCATCCACCCTCTGTCGCATGGAATCCCTGACGCGCTGATGCAGCCCTGGAGAATGGCGTATTGTATCACAGCCGTCCACAATACGAGCACGAAGAGTCTCTACATTTGGTACCGGGATTGCGTAGACAAGAGCTTTCAAATGCCCCCATAAATGAAAGTCAAGAGGGTTGAGGTCAGGAGAGCGTGGAGGCCATGGAATTGGTCCGCCTCTACCAATCTGTTGCTGGGAAGCGTACGAACACTTCGACTGAAATGTGCAGGAGCTCCATCGTGCATGAACCACATGTTGCGTCGCAGTTGTAAAGGCACATGTTCTAGCTGCACAGGTAGAGTATCCCGTGTGAAATTATGATAACGTGCTCCATTGAGCGTAGGTGGAAGAACATGGGGCCCAATCAAGACATCACCAACAATGCCTGCCCAAACGTTCACAGAAAATCTGTGTTGATGGCGTGATTGCACAACTGCGTGCGGATTCTCGTCAGCTCACACATGTTGATTGTGAAAATTGACAATCTGATCACGTTGGAATGAAGCCTCATCCGTAAAGAGAACATTTGCACTGAAATGAGGATTGACACATTGTTGGATGAACCGTTCGCAGAAGTGTACCCGTGGACGTCAATCAGCTGCTGATAGTGCCTGCACACTCTGTACATGGTACGGAAACAGCTGGTTCTCCCGTAGCACTCTCCATACAGTGACGTGGTCAACGTTACCTTGTACAGCAGCAACTTCTCTGACGCTGACATTAGGGTTGTCGTCAACTGCACGAAGAATTGCGTCGTCCATTGCAGGTGTCCTCGTCGTTCTAGGTCTTCCCCAGTCGCGAGTCATAGGCTGAAATGTTCCGTGCTCCCTAAGACGCCGA
Source organism: Schistocerca americana (assembly GCF_021461395.2). Taxonomy (NCBI): domain Eukaryota; kingdom Metazoa; phylum Arthropoda; class Insecta; order Orthoptera; family Acrididae; genus Schistocerca; species Schistocerca americana. Next base: position 126,483,050 of record NC_060122.1, on the reverse strand, counting down.
TCAATTGCTTCGAACGTCTTCCTGTCGGGACACCTTCGTTCTTGAAATCTGTCTCGAAACAAACGTAGCGCGCCACGGCTATTGCCCCGTGCTAATCCATACATAAAAAGGGCAATTGTCAATCCGCATTTGTAAGCATTGCACTGACTGCAAAACCACGTTCGCGATGAACACTAACCTGTTGATGCTACGTACTGATGTGCTTGATGCTAGTACTGTAGAGCAATGAGTCGCATGTCAACACAAACACCGAAGTCAATATTACCTTCCTTCAATTGGGCCAACTGGCGGTAAATCGAGGAAGCACAGTACATACTGACGAAACTAAAATGAGCTCTAACATGGAAATTAAGTGTTTCCGGACACATGTCAACATAACATCTTTTCTTTATTTGTGTGTGAGGAACGTTTCCTGAAAGTTTGGCCGTACCTTTTTGTAACACCTTGTATAGTTCAGAAACTCTGCCACGCGGGATAAGCCGTGCAGTCTTAGGCGTCTTGCCACGGTTCGCGCTGCTCGCCCCGTCGGAGGTTCGAGTCCTCCCTTGGGAATGTGTGTCTGTGTTGTCCTTAGCATAAGTTAGTTTAAGTTAGATTAAGTAGTACGTAAGCCTAGGGCCCGATGACCTCAGCAGTTTGGTCCCATAGTCCTTACCGCAAATTTCCAAACTTTTTCAGAAACTCTGACATCATAAACACTGAGATGCGTGGAAACCGCCGCATCTTGCATACCGTTTTAATTTATTATTTCTTTCCTAGTAACTGTACTCACGACATATTTCGCAGGAGACACCTTCACAATTACATCATTGTACAGCACATAGTTCAGAAGTTAAGATGTCATAAGCTGTGTGAAAATTAATCTGCAGGTTGGAATTCGATAGAGATACATGTGAAGATAAAGGTGAAATATTTTAAATATACCTAAATATATGTGTGTATACAAGCAAAGCCACTGGTAAGAAACTCATCATAACCTGTAGAACGATTTCAACCAAGTTTGTTACTCATATTAGGTACACTCTGGAAAGAAATACTGTGGAATTAAGAACCACTAGCCTACCATTGGTCAGCTTCATAACGTGGAGGGAGAAGGGGTGAGGAGGAAATGGACGCAGAAAGGGGCAAGGAAGAGATGGACGGAGAGACGAGAAAGGAGGGGATGGACTGAGAAAGTAAAGAGGGGCTGATAGCCAGAGACAGTGGGAGGAAGAGATAGCGAGTAGAGTAGGGAGTAGGAGGAGATTAAGAGAGAAAGGGGGCAGGAAATGGATGGGGAAAGAGAAGAGGAGGAGGTTGACACAGAGAGAGGAGAGGAGGACCTGGACAGAGAAAGGATAGATGGGGACAGGAATAGGGAGGGGGAAGGAAGAGATGTACAAATAGAGTTTTGGCAAATGGAGCTTGGAAAGAGGATGTAGAGAGAGTGGGATGGAGGAGATGGACAGAGGGGGGGGGGGGGGAGGAGTGCACGGACAGAGAGAGGGGGTTGAGAAAGATATGGACAGAGTGGGGGGCAAGAGGAAATGGACACAAAGTACCACGTGGAAGAGGTGAAGGGAGAGGGGGATGGATGAGATGGACAGATGGGTGGGGGGGTGAAGGAGATGGGCAGAGAGAGGGGTAACAGTAAGACTGGAATCGACAACTACTAATGCTGGTCGTTGGAGGTGGAAAGATCTGAAGAAGCTCATTCACTTGGCAAATTCATGAAAAGATGGATGCATGAAATAGTGTAAGATACACATAGGTGGAGGTTGACTTGCACTGGACTCAACCACGTCGGAAGTGCACTCAATGAAGACTGACTGAGACGTTGACAGATGACCTACCCGGCCCATAAAAGCCGGATAAGAATAACAATAGTCAATTGTGCACAGAAAAGTAACAGTAAATCTGTAATAAATAATTAGCTGTTAGGCATCTTTTGCAATGAGGTAAAACATATATGAAGCTTGACATGGAAAACGTTGAGGTTTGGGTTCAATATACCGTGATAAGCAGCAATGAGAGCAAAATATTACCAAATCTTGCAGTTCTGATTTCTGTCGCACGCTGGACCAGCAAATTCCTGATGGCAGAATGGCATTATTGCGACATGAGGTGGGGCGTCTAATTTTAATTTCCCTGCTTGTGGCAAACACTTTTTAAAAAAGACGAAAAGGCTCCTGAGGCAATAAAAGAGAGGACTGCACCAATATTGAATCTCTCAGTAAATGACATTACGAAAAGCCGGCAAACAAAGAGGTCGCCCGGGTGGGCGCTAGCGTCTCGAGAGTAGCACTCAGAAGCCGGCTCGATGTGTTTACTCTGCTCGTTACGGTAGGAGCTGGCTGAGTAATAGCGGGCACTTGACGGGTAGGAGAGGGTGAGTGGTGGAAGAGGGGGGTAGGGGGTAGGAGAGGGTGGTACACTGGGCCATTCAGCCGGCGATGTCGCGATCGCTCCCGCTAGGAGGGGAAGGGGAGGGCGCCGTGGCTCGGGCTGCGCTGCCGCTCCAACAAGTGTGACGGGGCTGTCAAAACCACTGTGCCACCACTGCCTCACAAGCGTTCGACGTCGTATTGGAATGTGACTATGCATCATTTTTCATGCAATGTTTAACAGAAAGGTATGGTCAAACTTATAGGAAATATTCCTCAGAGACAGAGGAATGAGCCGGCCGGTTTGGCCGAGCGGTTCTAGGCGCTACAGTCTGGAATAGCGTGACCGCTACGGTCGCAGGTTCGAATCCTGCCACGGGCATGGATGTGTGATGTCCTTAGGTTAGTTAGGTTTAAGTAGTTCTAAGTTCTAGGGGACTGATGACCTCAGAAGTTAAGTCCCATAGTGCTCAAAGCCATATGAACCACAGAAGAATGAAATGTGCTATGTGTACATGGTTCACGAAACATTCATTTCACTGTTAGAGCTCATCTTCTGTTTCTCTTCATAATGACATTAATCATGGGCTACATACAGGCACACTTGAAAAGATTTCTTACATAAAATGTTTGAAATAACCTCTTCGTTAGGTTTTCAAATGGTTCAAATGACTCTGAGCACTATCGGACTTAACAGCTGAGGTCATCAGTCCCCTAGAACTTAGAACTACTTAAACCTAAGTAACCTAAGGACATAACATACACATCCATGCCTGAGGCAGGATTCGAACCTGCGACCGAAGCGGTCGCGCGGTTCCAGACTGAAGCGCCTAGATCCGCTCGGCCATACCGGCCGGCCGTTAGGTTTTGTTTGAATATACAGTAAGTTGGATTTCTCAGGTTCACTGCCCGCATTTGTTCTTCCAATTAAACGAAGGTAATGTTGACATTTGACCTACTTCACGTGCTGTTGTTTACATGTGACGAACTTCATTGCTTGCGATGACAAGCGATTTTCACTGCTCTATTAGCATTAAGCAAGCAGATCAACCGTTTAGTGTTCGTCACAGACGTGCTTCCAGGTAGAATGCATTGGAAGTGTACACAAGTGCAGAGCTGACAGATGCCCATTTGCTGTGCATAACAACTACTACTTGGGTTGAATTGTTTGGGGAAGGAAACCAGACACCGAGGTCATCGGTTTCATTGGGTTAGGGAAAGACAGGGAAGGAAGTCCGTAGTGCCCTTTCAAAGGAACCATCCCGGCATTTGTCTGGAGCGATTTAGGGAAATTTAAATCAGGATGGCCGGACGCGAGATTGAACCGTCGTCCTCCCGAATGCGAGTCGAGCTGCTACTGGCCGTGGCACTCAACGTTTATATCGGAAAAGATTTTCTGTTCGACAGTACCCCGAAAGGAGAACGACTGAGGCAACTGACGGTCATCTTGAGGAGCACTTCTCACGACTGGGGAAGGATCTGAGGGAGGAGAACTCTTCAGCTGGTTGTGCAGCTTCTTCGTCTAGTTGACGACAGTGCTAGTGTCAGCGTACGATAATTAACTGCAGCTACTAATGTTGATCACATGGCTGTCTGTAGAGTGATGCATGAGAACATGCCGTATTCGAACTATGTGGAGTGTGTGCGGGCACTATCAACAGCTCATTTTCCTGCGGGGGTACACTTCCGTGGATGGTTAAGCCAACGGAGATGCAACCCTCACTTTAGAGCAAATGTGCTGCTCACGTATGTGGTTTCGTTCAAAAGCGATCAGATTGTAAATTTTTACAATCAACACATATAAATTATAGAGCATCTTCACGAAACTGTGCACTCTAGTCATCAACAAAGATTGTCAACGTTAGGCCCTGCCAACGGCCTTGCCGCAGTGGATACACCGGTCCCCGTGAGATCACCGCTGTTAAGCGCTGTCGGGCGTGGTCGGCACTTGGATGGGTGACCATCCAGGCTGCCATGCGCTGTTGCCATGTTTCGCGATGCACTCAGCCTCTTGATGCCAATTGGGGAGCTACTCGACCGAATAGTAGCGGCTTCGCTCAAGAATACCGTCATAACGACCGGGAGAGCGGTGTGCTGACCCCACGCCCCTCCTATCACCATCCGCCACTGAGGATGACACGGCGGTCGGATGGTCCCGGTAGGTCACTGGTGGCCTGAAGACGGAGTGCAACGTTAGGCTCAGTATTGGGCAACACGTACTGTTAGAAGTAAATAAAGTATATTGCTGTGCAAAACATCAACATAAATTCGAATTTTACAGTGTCATCCATGTGTATACTCAGTGCCAGAAAATTAGCTTACTTTGTCGGAACAACAATCCGACATCATCCAGCAAAGGTACCGTCAAATTCTCAAGAACCTAGGTACAGAGTAACTGAATTCAATATAGAATGAAATCAACTCAGAAAGAATGAGTAAGAGGCTTCTCATCGCTTGACAAATTCGCAGCCTCTTTGTCTATATTAGTGCATATGAATGCGCGTGATTGAACACCAGTCCACAGAAGGATACAAAATTACTACTTACAGTAACTCACTTGGAACTGCATCACAGAATTTAGCACAGTAAGATAACCTGGAGTTGTCTCACCGATAATCCTGATCGTTGTGTATGTTACTTAGTATGATAGCTTTCCATCAGGAGAATGTAATTTCATCATAATATTGTCCTCCACCAAAATGCAGCTCCAAAGACAAGCACGTCTTAACACTCCAGCGTACAGAATCAAAGTCTCTAACGAAAGCAGTGCCACTATAACGTTTGACTTCCCTAGGACAATAAGTAAATGGCAATCTCTACCTCCGAGGCAAGCTATTGCTGAAGGCCAGCGATTCACCAGAGGCAAGATGTCTGACGCAGTTGTTATGCAAAGACTTTAAGAAGACGTCAGAATTGATATGTAGTGAAACAGTCTGGCTTAATGTCTCAGAGGTAGTTGTAAAATAGGTACCACGTATCTTGTAAAATATAAAATACGTCACAAGGAAATGAAAGGGCCTACAGGAGGCACCTTTAAAAGTGAAAGTATCGCAAAAGCATGCAATATTCTATAAAGATTGTACATTATAACAGCAGTAGATATGCAATTTCGGGAAGGTTAGGAGACAAACGGCCGCAGTCACGCATAACGGTCCCGCTCTGAGAGGTGAATAAGGGAGCCGCGGTCGGAGTTATTCGGCGATTCGTCGCCACCTGGGATGGCTGGCGGTGTGAGGAACGGGCCCAAGGAGAAAACGGCGGCGGCGGCGGCGGCACCCCCAGAGTGAAAAGAATTATTAAGTTCCGCCAGAGTCAGGGGGCTCGTTATGCCCCGCCACTTCATAAATTACAGAACAGCTGGTGTTTAACTTAGCATACATACTGCCAGTTTTCACAAACTCGGCTTCCGAACAAATTTGCAATTTATATGCCCGGCAAGGGGTGGGAATAGGTGGGGGATGTGGGAGATGGGGACGGTGTCTGGCGGCTGCACGACGCCGGCGGTGGGAAGGCCGCCGTTTCAGGGATCACGGAGCGATGGCATCAGAACTGCTGTATCAGCCAGCATTCAGCTGCTTGCGAGAAACTGAGGCCTCCGTGCAGGTATTTTGAGAGGTTGCCTGTGAGGCTATCTGGCTATGTCGTACATTTCGGGTCGGGGTCTTTGCAATAACCTTGGCTCCATTATGCACCTCGTTTCCGGAGAAACGGCCCATATTTTAGTAGCTGATAGTGTACACTAATTCGAATAAAACATCCCAGGTCACTTATGTCCAACTTGGTATGACAAGGCGGAGCGGGAAAAATAATCATGCAGATACTGAATATGAAGTTTGTTGTAACAGGTATAAACAATCTTCTCCATTGGGAGTGAATTTAGAGAGCAGTAAGTGAAAAGAAATCATAAAGGTGTGACTTGGTTCAAATGGCTCTGAGCACTATGGGACTTAACATTTGTGGTCATCAGTCCCCTAGAACTTAGAACTACTTAAACCTAACTATCCTAAGGACATCACACACATCCATGCCCGAGGCAGGGTTCGAACCTGCGACCGTAGCAGTCGCGCGGTTCCGGACTGAGCGCCTAGAACCGCTAGACCACCACGGCCGGCAAAGGTGCGACATAAAGTGACAGAGGAAGCCAGCTATCATTACGATAAGTATGCGTAGATTTGTAGTTAATCTGACGAGGTCACATAGAAAATCTTACAGCATGTGAAGAATGACATTGTTGACGACAATGATGCATTTCAGAAATATTTCCATCTTCAGAAACCCAGGTCCAAGGTTAGCACATGTACAAGAGCGTAACCGGTTGCGTAAGTAACAGGACAGACTACTACTAGAGTAGTCTGTCATCTCTTGTTACATACGCAACAGCTGATCTACATCTACATCTACGTGATTACTCTGCTATTCACAATTAAGTGCGTGGCAGAGGGTTCAATGAACCACCTTCACGCTGTCTCTCTACCGTTCCACTCTCGAACGGCACGCGGGAAAAACGAGCACTTAAATGTCTCCGTGCGAGCAATGATTTCATCACGATGATAATTTCTCCCCATGTAGGTAGGTGCCAACAGAATGTTTTCGCAATCGGAGGAGAAAACTGGTGATTGAAATTTCATGAGAAGACCCCGTCGCAACGAAAACCGCCTTTGTTTTAATGATTGCCAGTCCAATTCACGTATCATGTCTGTGACACTGTCTCCCATATTTCGCGATGATACAAAACGAGCTACCCTTCTTTGTACTTTTTCGAAGTCATCCGTCAGTCCTACCTGATGCGGATCCCACACCGTACAGCAATACTCCAGAATATGGTGGACAAGCGTAGTGTAAGCAGTCTCTTTGGTAGACCTGTTGCACCTTTTAAGTGTTCTGCCAATGAATCGCAGTCTTTGGTTTGCTCTACCCACCATATTATCTATGTGATCGTTCCAATTTAGGTTATATGTAATTGTAATCTCTAAGTATTTAGTTGAATTTACAGTCCTCAGATTTGTGTGACTTATGGCGTAATCTAAATTTAGCTGATTTCTTTTAGTACTCATGTGAATAACTTCGCACTTTTCTTTATTCAGGGTCAATCGCCACTTTTCGCACCATACAGATATCTTATCTAAATCATTTTGCAAGTCGTTTCGATCATCTGATGACTTTACAAGACGGTACATGATAGCATCATCTGCAAACAATCTAAGATGGCTACTCAGATTGTCTCCTATGTCGTTAATATAGATCAGGAACATTGGAGAGCCTATAACACTTCATTGGGGAACGCCCGATATTACTTCTGTTTTACTCGATGACTTTCCGTCTATTACTACAAACTGTGATCTTTCTGACAGGAAATCACGAATCCAGTCGCCCAACTGAGGCGATACTCCGTAGAAACGCAGTTTGATTAGAAGACGCTTGTGAGGAACGGTGTCGAAAGCCTTCTGGAAATCTAAAAATATGGAATCAATTTGACATCCCCTGTCGAGAGCACTTATTACTTCATGAGTATAAAGGGCTAGTTGTGTTTCACAAGAACGATATTTTCTGAATCCGTGCTGACTATATGTCAATAAATGGTTTCCTTCGAGGTACTTCATGATGTTCGAATACAGTATATGTTCTGAAACCCTACTGCAAATCGACGTCAGTGATATAGGCCTGTAATTCAGCGGATTACACTTACTTCCCTTTTTGGGTACTGCTGTGACTAGAACAATCTTCCAGTCTTTAGGTACGTATCCTTCTGTGAGAGAGTGGTTGTATACAATCGCTAAATATGGAGCTATTTTATCAGCATACTCTGAGAGGAACCTGTCTGGTATGCAATCTGAACCGGAGGCCTTGTCTTTATTAAGTCATTTAAGCTGCTTTGTTATACCGAGTATGTCTACTTCTATGTTTCTCATCTTGGCAGTTGTTCGTGATTGGAATTCAGGAATATTTACTTCGTCTTCGTTGGTGAAGGAGTTTGGGAAAACCGTGTTTAATAACTCTGCTTTAGTGGCAGTGTCATCAGTGACTTCACCGTTGTTATCGCCCATTGAAGGTATTGATTGTGTCTTGCCACTGGTGTGCTTTATGTATGACCAGAATCTCTTTAGTTTTTCTGCCAGATCTCGAGACAGAATTTTGTTGTGGAAAGTATAAAAAGCATCTCGCATTGAAGTTTATGTTTATATAACGTGAGGTGACAGACTAGTAGTAGCTTGTCATCTCATGTTACATATACAGCTGGTAATGCCCTTACCCTTGTGCTACCGTTGCACTCGGATTTCTGAAGATGGAAATAATTTCAATACGCATCACACATATTCTGTGATCAATAAAGTCATCTTCACCCGAAGTATGACTTATTGTGCGACCTAGCCAACAGTTGGTAATGTGAACAGTTTTAACAATTTTACAGTAATTTCAATACCGACCAATGATGTGACAGCATGTTTCCCAATATCAATATCATCGCTCAACTGCCCCTTCTCTACTTTGCGAGTATCATTGCAAATGGTCATAGATGACTTTGCAGTACGTCCATTCATTGTTAATTCCTGATCATATACATCATCAAAGTATACCAGGCAGCGCTTAATTTATGACCTGTCTCTATGCAGATGGGAGACACAGTGCATTCTCACAGTATTAGGATAAAGCTACAGACTGGAAGACCCCTCACACTGTCTTTGACCAACCCGCCCTGCAGCACCATTCCCAGTTTAATTTGCGGCAGACCATAAGTAGACAGCTATATTCCGCGTCTCGTGAATGAATGGAGCTTGCCGAGTACTCGCCCTTCCAAGTGCACAAGATTGCTCCAGATGTGCCTTTGTCGATGAGGTTAACACTCCTTATCGGTGTATAGTAACAGATTTTAAAGTGTTGTGATGTAACAGCAGACGGTTAAGAAGAACAAGAAACGGGTGATTTTTATGGATGATGGAGCTCCAGACGATGGAGTTCGAAGCATTCAACATAAATCAACTATGCTATCAATTTTAAAGTATTGTTCTAGTGCCTGGGATCAGTACCAGGAGAGTATTGGTGAGATAGAACATAAACACATGCACTCTTAAGGCTACACGGTTCTACACTTAAAATAGTCTATAATGTTTGATTGTTTGAGTTTCCGTCCTATTATGGTGTGTTAATATTCCAGTGTAAGAAATATATTTGCAGCGCATGGCATACATCCTTCTTGCAGGTTTCTCTACGATAAACTATGGTAACAAACTGTAAAACGAGAAAACTACTTTCTTAAAACAATGGCTTTGTGTGATACATTTACAATATAGCTTTCCAGAGATGTATAGCATCCACTGTTTACATCCGATCACGGATCAGAAATTATACTATGCCCACATCAGTCCTATATAAAATGATCGTTAGTAACGGAGAATACCGCTTACAAGGAAACAGGTAAACGCATAGCAGCAGCGTTCGACACGTGAAATTAAAAGTCATGCTGCGACTAACTCTGTAAAAAGCACATCTGTCAAGCAGATGTATACACAAGGATTGCAGTGTCTCACAAACACCTGTCACTAACTGAGAATCATCTTAGTTAGGAAGCTGAAGTTTCAATTTTACATCCAAGATGCGACAGGGGGGAAAGAGTACATAGCATACCTTCGTTCGTTAGAGAAATGGTCACGTTTCAACACACATGAGGTGGAAGTCCTCTAATGACCTAGAGGTGCTCGTAATCACATACAGAACACGTGGTTGTATACAAGTCGAACGCAGGCAATGTCACGCGACTGATGCATCCTGACGGAACACCAGAAAAATTGACCTGCAGCAACTTCTCCCTCTCTAGAAAACATCATCAGCCAACCGATCGTACCTCGTTACATCTCCATCTCAATCGATCACCCCGTCCACTCTCTGTTATCCGTTAACGCAGACGCATGTATGGTTAGAGGTGGATGGTTCTCTGTCTTCCTGAAAAGCGTCAAATACAGTAGTCAACTTGCGTGTATCACTGTTACCTCAACACATGTACAGTATAATGCTGCTTCGACGGAAAGAAAGTGACTGCGTCCCTGGATACCTTCGTTTTCATTCTCGTCAGAGATTCCGAGGGGCGGTATTGCTGAAAACTGACAGCCATAGTATTGCCTAAATTTAAGAGTTTCTGTCAAAGATGTTCAGTACAGAGTTGCAGTAAATAGATAACTTCCACAAAAAGATGGATTGTATTACTGCTAAATAGGTTCAGAGAAGAATTTAGCAAACACATAGGCCATTATGAGAAAAAAAAACATTGCATTTAGAGATTTCCAACGTTGTTAAGATAACTGAATTAGTTAAATTTCTAAAAAAAAAAATGATTGAAGCTGGAGAAAGGGTTATGCGAAAGGAACTTGCAAAGTTCTATGTAGGTGTATTGCAAAGTTCAACAGTTTCCCATAACTGGAACAATTTTTTAATTGTTGTAACTCACAAAACAGGAGACAGATGAAAACAGTACATACCAGTCAGCGTACTCTCTGTCGCTAAAATTACCGTCAGCTTCATAGAAAAACTTCGGATTTTGCTGTAATAAGGTAAACGTGCTCTCAATTTCAGAACGGACGTGGTACAAAGGACCATTACAAACTGAGAACGAAATTAAATTACAGAGCAATAAATATGAATAACTACTTTGATTCATTAATTTGAGAAGGCTTCGGACTCAGTCCAACAAAATCTGTACTAAAAACTCTTGATGATCTTGATGAACAAAATGTTGATTGAACCTGTATTGGTATATTGATGAGAGTGAACGCTACTGCTTTCTGTAGACTATCAGGATAATGGGAAAATCATTACTGAAACAAATATCAACAAAAGAGATTTCATATTACCAAAAAACTTTGAGGCAGTGGTAGGATAATTTTTTGTATTCATCGTTTGGAATAAAATATACGGGAATTCGTGCTGAGGGAATGTTCCTCAACTGCCTTTGTTTTGTTGACAGCATTGCATTTTTCGTCTCCAAATTTCAGCTACTAATGTAAGAAAATCATTTACAATAAGACGAAAGAATGAACAATCATACCACCAGAAGGAAAGTTCACAATTGACAACGGAGTTATCAGACCAAGTAAAGAGTTCTCGTGTTAAGTGTCGAAAGAGAATGCTTACGACGGCGAAATCAGAAAATTTTTTCCATGTTCGACTGCTTCTGTCCAACATTGCTCGGCTGCATCTATCTTGTCGTGCTCTTCGGGACAAACGCCATTCATTACGTCAAACACATTAACGTCCTGCACCGCACTCACCCACAGCTTTACAAACTCTTGCGGCATTTTCCCTGCATACTGTCACACTCTTGCAACTTTAATCTCTGATACTGATTCTCAAGAGCTTAGTTTTCAACTGGATCGGCTTATAGATTTTTAAAAAAAAGTTTCGGCTTCTTATTATTACGTTCACGAGTTCAAACACTGATTTCATTGACTTCTTTTTTCACTAAGGTTCAAAACTGAACGGCTCGACATGTTCTAAAATATTACATACTGCCCTATATAGCAACGCTAAAGTACCATCAATAGGGGAGAGTGCCGTAGTTTCGAGTACTTTTCAGACTTCTGCTTCTAACCAACCCTGAAGAAGAAGTTCAGAACATTTTCGTTTCCCATTTTGAACTCACTGCATTCGCTATATCTGCGCTGCAGTCTTTTTCTGCAAGTACAGAAATTACTCTGGAAGAATAAAGGTTTTCCAAATGTGAAAAACTCTTTGGAGTTACAACTTGGTCATGTAGCAAGGAACAAATATTCCATTCAAATTTAAAAGTGGTGCGATCGAGAAAATCATGTCATTATTCTGTAGTCTGTTACATTCTTACTCTGCAACTGACTAATAACACAGGTCCGCAAAAAATATTTTTTGAAACTTGTCTGAAATTTGATAACTGATTTTATGTACTTTTCAGTGCTGATTTCAAAAATGCAAACAATTTTTTTCCATCACGTCATTTTTTCTCAGAAAAAAGAGAGTGTTTTTGGGTATAATAACAAAATTTAAGCAATTTATCACAGTTTTACCAACGTTATAAAATTTTATTTTATTTATAAATCATGTTCTAAACTACATTTCCAGTACACTTCCATTTCTCTTTAAACTCATAAGACCTTATAATAACGCTTTCGCTTTCTGTCGAAGCTTCTTTTATTGCTTTACCGGCTGTGTACTCGTTGAGGATCATCTCTTTTTATCATCCAGCAGTAGCCCGCTATCATGTTGACGTTCTATCTTCCTTGATCTCTTCTTTCTATTTCTTTGGTGTCTTGGTGGAATCTTTCGTCCTGCTCTTCACTTACATCACCTAGGTTTGCAGGGAAGTAGTCAAGATGTGAGTGGAGAAAATGAACTTTAATTCTCAAGTTACAGCCCAGCTTCTTCAAGTTGTTGAGCATGTCCGCGACGATTGCCTTGTAGTTTGGATCTCTTTTTTTCCTAGCAAACCTGTAACAACTAATTTAAAAGATGTTATATCTTTTGTTTCCATTTTGTCCACAAAGCTGGAATCTGTCATTAATTTTCTAATATCTGGTCCGACAAAGATTCCTTCCTTTAGCTTTGCCTCGGATAAACCAGGAAACTGTCCACAAAGATATCTGAAACACTCCCCTTCTTTTGGCAATGCCTTAACAAATTGTTTCATCAGACCCACCTTAATTTGAAGTGGTGGAAGTGACATCTTCTTGGGATCCACAAGGGTATTCTTCTCAACACTTTTAACCCCTAACTGTAAGATTTTTCTCAAGATCCAAGCTGTTTTCATGGAGCGTAGCTTTCTGTCTCTACTGTTCCTTTCACAGAGAAAGTAAGGGAACTTTGTATAGCCACTTTGTTGACAAAGCAACATTGAAAGCACTTTTAAATCACCACATAGTGTCCATTTGAGGTCTGAATAGCAGAGTTTGCTTAAAACCAGTTCAAGGTTTTCATAACATTCTTGTAAGCGAACCGAGTGTCCAACTGGTATAGAATCAGCTTATAGCCATTGTGTAGAAATACCGCTTTAAGGCTTCTTTTTGAAGTATCAATAAAAAGTCTACACTCATCAGGAGCATATTCCATTTTGAAACGTGCCATAAGTCCAGGAAAGTCACTGCAAAACACCAGGTCACCTTCTTGAGAGAAGAAAGATACGAACTCCTTTTCCCTCGATCGATACAAAGAAAAGGATGTACCCGGAGCCAACATATGTTTATCTTTTAATCTAGATCATAAAACCTCTACCGATTCTTTAGAAAGGCTTAGGTCTCTAACTAATCGTTCAGTTCAGATTGTGAAAATGGAATGGGATCGGTTGTGCCAGGATCATAGCAATCTCTGTCTTCTTCACAATCGCCTTGCTGAGCCAACGCCTCTTTATCATCTATATCATCCAAAGAACCTGGAGGGGGGGGGGGGGGGGGGTCTGGTACTTCAGGTCCATTAGGAACAGGGCGAATGGCTGATTGGCTGCTAGGGTAAGAAATATCCTTTTTGTTTTTCAAATTGCAAGAACAAAAATAGCAGTCATCAGTATGATTTTTGGGCTTCCTCCAAACCATTGGTATTCCAAAAAGCAAGGACTGCTTTTTACGTTGAAACCATTGCCTCAGTTCTTCAACACATAATGAACAAACCTTGTGTGGGGCCAAGGCTTATCTTGATCGCCTATCTTTATACCACAATAGGCGAAATATACTGTTTCAACAAAATCGGAAATGTTTCTTTGTTGCTTTTTAACGGTATAGTTACCACAAATGTAGCAGAAGCAAAGTGGCGAGATTATACATACTCTCGTAGCGATTGTCCATAAAACAACTTCACAACACAAGAAAACAGTCACTACTTTAAATCCGGCAGCGGTGTTCGAGCGATTCTAGGCGTTTCAGTCCGGAACTGCGTGACTGCTACGGTCGCAGGTTCGAATCCTGCCTCGGGCATGGACGTCTATGATGATCTTAGGTTATTTAGCTTTTAGTAGTTCTAAGTTCTAGGGGACTGATGACCTGAGATGTTAACTCCCGTAGTGTTCAGAGCCATTTGAACCGTTTAAACCATTTGAACTACTTTAAAGCACTAGTAACAGCAACACGTGAGCAAAAAATGTTTCTGAGCACTATGGGAGTTAAATTCTAGGGTCATCAGTCCCCTAGAACTTAAAACCACTTAAAAATAACCAGCCTATGGACATCACACACATCCATGCCTGAGGCAGGATTCGAACCTGCGACCGTAGTGGTGGCGCGGTTCCAGACTGTAGCGCCTAGAACCGCTCGGCCACAACGGCCGGCAACACGTGAACAGTACAGAGTGAAGAGGTACTGTGAACTGAAGGACAATAGCAGAAGCTCAGTGCTTGGTGATGGCCAGAGAAGGGGCAGCGCGGCAGACAAGTACTGACATGAAAATAGTGCTGGTTTCTGCTAATTACTCTTTATTTTACGTATGTCTAGTATAAAAACGGCTAAATAACAGTCTATGGAGATCCTAAAAACCAAAATTCAAACTAACTAGAATGGTGAAATATCGAAAAAAGCTAAAACTAGACAAGCAGTTTATGAAATAACTGTGCGTCGCGGAATTTTTTCACTATTTTTCCCGAAATCAGCGTTGAAAACACTATAAAAATCACTTAATAAATTCGAGACAATTTTTATGTCGCAGACCTGCGTAATCAGTCTGTGAAATCAAATTAAGAAGAAGATCTAACGCCATTTATATGCGATCCGAACAGTGAAAGGACTTGTAAAGAATCGTTACTTCTAAACAATGTCCACAAGGTGAACTGATTCGATAACGAACTGCGGTTTCGGGTCAACGCCCTTATATCGGAGAGAGAGAAAACTTAGTTAAACCTTTTCATAATAACAACGATAACAACATTGCCATTATCAAACTTTCAACTTCATGAAAGAACAGAACACGACATATTTCTTTAGAATTAACTGAGTTGCTAAAAGAATTCATTGACCGCGAAATGTGCCAATTTCTGTTCATCAAATAAAAATATGCCGATTCCATTTCATGAATGTAACTAATTTTTATGTCAATGAGATGACAGCAGTAGCGGCTGAGCAGTTCGAGATCAAGCCGGCTAATTCTGGTGACAAGAACTCACCGCTTCTTCCATCAAATGCTCTATTAAATGAATAAAACCACAATACAATGGTTTCTTTTTTATTTGATGTTATTACTCAACACATAATAGAGTAACATATGTAAAACCCCCATTGTGTGTTTCTGTACGAAATTTAGCCCAAATTTACCTCTCAGTCTATAAAATGTCTAAGTACTTACAAAACCATGTAACCACAAACTCACATCCAATTTAAACTCCTATGCTAACCTTTGACTAAACTGAACCTAATTTGAATTGAATTGTAACTGTTCTAAATGCAACTTGTCTTTATATTAAATTTGAAACTAAAATAAAACAGTTATACAGACCTAATCAAAATCTGCACTTGTCTTGACAACATTGTTGCAAAAATCTCGAAAGCACAACAGCAAACAGCAAGCAACGGCTAAGCTAGATTTCTAAATAAATATTCAAACTGTTTCATACCGTATGGTGCAATGTGGTAATGCGTAATGATAAACCTTCCTTAAACAGTAGTGTCGGGAGGGTAACTATACCTATAAAATGATATTCCGAGACAACGATTTTACAATTATCAGAGTAAAATTTCCCGTGATCTTCACACATAACATTGGTCTGAAGGATACTATGCTTAACAAAGTCAATAATGATTTGAATAGAGTACAGTGTTAACAGAGAATATCTACAGAAAGCAAAGCACTTAATCAGTTGATATTTTAATACATGAGCCAGGGAAGTGAGGTGGTCTTTCCCTCAGCTTTGAACAAGTGAACTGCTGAAATCTAAGAAATTAGTTGTGCAGTCCTGCTGTCTTACACAAAACTTCTTTTCTTCAAGAAATAATAACATTATTTAAAATTCATGTCGTTGTCGCCTCCCAATATATACATCACATTCATTCTTGCTGTCCTTTCCAACAAATCGTTCTTCATTCAACAAATACAATCGCAGGTCAAAACAAACAACTGAACAAGTCATTCACCTACCACATTTCAACTAATAATGTATGAGCCTGTGCAGAGGGAAAGACTGTGCCACAACAAGACCAAAGATATTTAACAGTAACATATCTTGCTCTCTTTCTCTGACGTGCACATAGATAATTTACAAAAATCAAAATGACATGTCCGCCTTAGACATGGACCACACATGTCCGTACAAAATGGTTCAAATGGCTCTGAGCACTATGGGACTTAACAGCTATGGTTATCAGTCCCCTAGAACTAAGAACTACTGAAACCTAACTAACCTAAGGACATTACACAACACCCAGTCATAACGAGGCACATGTCCGTACAGACGCAACCAAGAACAGATAATAAGAGAAGGGTGAAAAGAGCTAGACAAAAGAACCCGCGAAGATATTCTCTAAATCATATTAACAAAAGTTATTAATCAGCCTTGTTGTCGCTCAGAATGGTACGTGAGTCCTGTTCTTGTAATAATAGTACTATTTCTCATTCAATAAAACATCACTGTCCTTTCAAATTAAACTATTGCCGACAAAGAAAGAAAAGGAACAAAATGTCATAAAAGACCAGTTACAAGTTAAAAACATGCTTCCGCGGAAGCTATTGGCGACTAATACAAATTTCCGTTTCTATAGTAGGAAAATCGTTAAGACATTAAATACCCTCAGTTCGTTTGCAAATGTCACGTGTTCCGTTTGTAGGTAGAAGGTACAAACGACAAAGTGTGGCTTAACCGCCCAGAAGTTATGTAACTGGTTTTAAAAACATGCAGACTTATACTCACCATAAAACTCTGAGGGCGTAGTTTGTAAGTGCATACTTCTATAGCACTGAAATATATAGACGTTCCAATATTTACAAACGCTGCACACAACACTACCTCATGTCTCACAACAATGAAAACAGTACTGATACACCGAACAGGAAACATCATGCGTTCCTAGGTAAACTGCAGGTGCTACACTCTCCCCTACATTACTGGCCAACCTTAATTGCTGCTACTGTAACTTTCCACGTTCTGATTTGTGGAAAGTCAGATTTATCGTTCGTCCTCTTCATCATTATGTTTCCTGCGAAGCCTCCACCCGGAGATAAGAGTAGGCGCCAGTCTACCTCCGGAACTTTTGTGCACGATAAGTTCTGCAGGAGATTGTGTTACTGGACTGCACGTCTTGATGCTCCTTTCCATTACATATCGTATCCTCATGTCGCTGATCATTGTTGGCTCTTTCACCTTCATGACCAGTTCCTCTCCACTGGCAACAGGGTGTCCCATCGGCCTCTCTACCCGCTGAATGACCGAGACTACTAATACTCCCATCGCAATAGCTGACGAAATTTATTTAGAAACCAAGTAGTGGGTGCGATCGTCGAACTCTTATATCAATAATTAAAAAGTTTCTCCTATGCCGTGGGGCTAGGAAGTTTTATAGAAGTCAAACTTTAACAAGTACCCACTGATATCTTTTGGCGCTGTACACAGCGTGTCAAGAACACAAGTTGTGCTTGTTCGTTTCTCATCCGATGAAGTCAGATTTTCCAGTCTTCGTACCTTTCGAGTTATCTAGCCTTCTTGGTATACTATATTGTCGCCTGGAATGCATCTGTCGAGGAACTACATTCTGCCTTCCTACATCAGTGTGAAATAACACGCACTGTATTTCAATGTTGACTAGTTTGTACTATAATTAGAGCGTCTACGCCCAAGAATATACAAGTGGCACACGGCTTCAACCCTGTTTGGGACGAAGTACTGATTTTTGATACTAGGATCTTGAGTGAGGGCAACGTTCCAACTTATTACAAACGTGTTCCATTGGTTAGAGGTAGGACGGGCCAGTTCATTTGAGGAATGTTATTGTAGACGTGCTACTGCATCACATATGTTGTTATAGGACAGAGATCGCTCTCATCCTTGCCCAAATAGCCATTTTCTGTGAACTGATCCTCTGCCTTTCGCAGTAAACAATGCCGTAAAAAGTGCACATATCATCTGAATTTAGCGTTTTCTTAAGCACCTTCAGGGGACCACACACTAACATCTACATCTATATCTCCATCTACATAGATACTCCTCAAGCCACTGTTTGGTGCGAAGTGTTCCATGTACCACTATTAGTCATTCTCACCCCTGTTCCACTCGCAAATAGAGGGACGGAAAAACAATCGTCAATATGCCTCCATATGAGCCCTAATTTCTCGTATCTTATGTTTACAGTCCTTACGTGTAATGTGTGTCCAAAATTAAAGCAACAAATCCCTGTTTTCCCCTCCTGTGTCTAATGTACGTTATAATCATACAGACTACCAACACATGTCCGTGCGATCGTATTGTGAGCGAAAGATGGCGTTCTGGTCAATGGATAACCACGCCAACAATGACGTCAGTTCGCCTATCACACTGGATAGTGATTGCCGCGTAGTTCCACATTCACTGTCGCTGTGTATACCGTCACAGACGCTGCAGTATGATACAGAGAAGACTCTCTGTAGTGGAGCGCCATAGAAAACATGGAAACAGGACAGTCATAATCTGATGTGGCTCGATGGGTTAATGTCAACCGTTCTGCTGTTTCTTGTATGTGGCCAGAGGATATAGAGACCGAAATGGTGTCCCAAAGACCAGGACAAGGCTGACCGCGTCTTGCATCAAAAAGAGAGGACAGTTATATGTCTGTAGTGGCACAACGGTACCGTCTTAATACTGCACAGCAGCTGGCTTCTGACGTAGCAGCATCCACTGGATGTGTCGTGTCGAGGCAAACGGTGTACAGGACGCTTCGGCAGAATGGCCCTTGTTTTGAGTCACCTGCTGTATGTATACATCTGACGCGTCTCCACAGAAGGGAACGTCTAGAATGGAGTCGTCAAATTGCCACCTGGACGGTCGAATAGTGTTCCAGTCTTTTTTCACAGATGAGCCCCAATTTGGTCTCGAGAGTGAGTCTCCACGGATTTCCATCTGGGGGAATGTGGAACACGATCTGGGGACCCAAAGGTAGTGGAAAGAGACTAATAGCAAGGACGATTCCTAATAGTGTGGGCAGTGATTATGTTAACTACTCGTACACCTCTTTATGAAATTGTACGGGTGTATCGGCAAGGTTTAACTACTGCCAGATTTCGTGATGAGGTCTTGGGACCTCAGGCGCGGTTGTCGCAAGGTGATACGGGCCCAGACTTCATATTAGAAGACGATAATCCTCGACCTAGTAGAGAACAGGTGGTTGATGTTTTCTTAGAAACGGAAGATATTACATCTACATCTACATTTATACTCCGCAAGCCACCCAACGGTGTGTGGCGGAGGGCACTTTACGTGCCGCTGTATTACCTCCCTTACCTATTCCAGTCGCGTATGGTTCGTGGGAAGAACGACTGCCGGAAAGCCTCTGTGAGCGCTCGTATCTCTCTAATTTTACATTCGTGATCTCCTCGGGAAGTATAAGTAGGGGGAAGCAATATATTCGATACCTCATCCAGAAACGCACCCTCTAGAAATCCTGACAGCAAGCTACACCGTGACGCAGAGCACCTCTCTTGCAGAGTCTGCCACTTGAGTTTGCTAAACATCTCCTGATCTGAATCCCATAGAGCACTATGGAGATAAATTGCGTCTGTCAGCATCCGCCAACTACTCTTCAACACTTGTGAGTAGCTCCGCAAGAATAATGGGCGCTACTACCTCAACATGAGCCTGATGACATCGTTCACAGGATATGCCGTCATCGTCAGGCCTGCGTTGTTGCCAGAGGCGGTCACACCCCATACTGAGCACGATACTCAGTTATCGGAATGTGGGGGAAAATCCTTTAAGTTGGAAGAAAACTTACAATATTTTTGCCCATCGTTTACCACATTGCATTTGTTTACATTCTGTATTCCTTCCATTGCTTCTACTTTACTATTAACCGTTTATACAGTTTTGTGGTAAAATAAGCGCAACCTTGAAAACTTTCCCCTTTGAGGAAAAAGGGATTTGTTGCCTTACTTTTGGACACCAGTGTATGTTGGTGGCAGCAGTAGGGAGGTTTTAGTATCAAATTAATATGCCAGTTAAGTAAACTGATCCATTAATTACCCCTCAAACCACACCCACCCCTACTCCCACCCACCCATTCCCAGATGAAGTCGTGTTTCCTCAGTCTGCACGCAAGTCACCGTACCTCCCTGCCCCCCCCCCCCCCCCCCAGACCTCCCCGTCCGCCTCTTCCACCTATCCTATTGGCGGGAATTTCGAGTTTTGGAGGGAATTTCGAATTTTATTGGGAATTTCGAATTTGCTCAGGAATTCAGAATTTCGATGGCAATTTCGAATTTTCGCTGTACTGTTCAATTGCCAATTCAGAGGACGTAATATTAACGTAAATTGCTGATGGAAATTGTTTATAAAATGGAAGTAGGTGGTAAAGATCGAAAAAAACATTCAGAGGACAGGAAATCTGTGAATTATGCCCTGAGAAGAACATAATACGTGTTTAGTACGACAGGGGGTTCTGTTGTTCAATTTCCGATCGATTCGTATACTGTGATCACAAAGTTATTAAGACACGGTGCACTGCCAGGCGCAAGAGCAGTAATGGTGTGACACGCCTCAGTCCATCAGTCCTTCCCGGGCTCCTGGACCAAGCTGCCTCGCGTGACCTTGGGGCGGCTGGGTCTGTCCCCCACTAGACCGCATGACGGCTGCTGGAGCTGCCTTGCCTGATGGGATACTGCCAGACCCGCCTACCGCTGCCTGCTCTGCTCTGGGGGCTGCTTGCGATGGAAAGGCGCCATGCCACGCGCACTCGTACCTCTCCGGTGGCGTTTGATGACAACAACCCATGCCACAACGCCGCTAGGCTGGGTCTCCGGCGATCTACACAGTGACCACCCGCACTTGCGGTCCCATATGCGTCCATGCGACAGGGGGTGGTGGCTAGCAGTTGGAAATCGGTAAACGATTGTAATGTGCAATGCCGTTTTCAAGGCGCGCTTTGATGGGCATTTACAATGAACAATGAACAATAACTTTGTTTTCGAAGGTTAGCACCTTTCTCCCACAGTTGTGTCCTAACGGAAACAACAATATATATTTCGAGGCGATGCAGCTGGCATTGGGCATGGCAGACTATCTACATGTCTCAGAATGAGCAAAGGGTGTTTTTTATGAAGACAGCAGATGCATCCAATTTTCCATCCATTTTCCAGCAAGCAAAATGATGTGTTCAGAAGCGGCCTGTATCTGTTTCACAGAATTTTTTTATCCCCCACAGCAAGCCTGCTCGACGAAGAAAAAGAAGGCGAGTTTAGCGTACTCCTCCCACAGCATTAATGTCGAGGGATGCAGGTGATGTGAGAAGTATAAAGCTATGCGTTTGCCTCAGAATGAACAAAGAGTGTTTTTCTAAAGCTAGCAGCTACATCCAATTTTCCAGCCACTTGCCAGCTAACAAAGGACGTTTGTCTTAGAATTTTTGTTTTCTCCATGACAGCTGCGATCTGTTCCTCAAACACCTGTACCAAGCCCGCTTGAAGAAAAAAGAAGGCAGATTATAACTTGCTGGTCTGGGGGTCTGAAGGTATATAAAGTCCAGCCCCAACACAATCATAAGTGGAAGCACAAGCGGCAAAAGATACTGTTAGCTAGGGCATAGCCACCTATGGTAAACTAACATACGCAAACAAGCGACAACGTCGGCAAGCCCCTGCATATCAGCAACACTGACTGGTACTTACCAGCTGCTATTAGAGCCGACCAACAGGCCACAGCAGGGACACCGACGAGCTCGCCCACAGACGCACAAACAAACCGCCAACATTACCTTACACTGTGCTTCCGATATATGACCTATCGGACACAAAAACGATAATAAACCTAACTGTTACAGGTTGCTGACGCTGAACGAGGACTCTACACCAGCACCCAGAGCCAGCCTCCGAGCAACACAACCGCACAACGTCAAGGTATCGACATGCATGATACCCACTACTAACAAAGCCTATCTTTGCACGGCTTATCGCAGGCAGCAAGACCTCCGCTACTGCTCTTACCACCCGACCTAACAATTGCAGAGTTTTTTTTCCCTTGGCTTTTGCCTTGGCACTTTTTTTCCTCTGCCCTTCAAACCGCTACCCTTCGTTTGATTTCGACCCAATCTATCTCCAGATGAGCGCGTGTTCATGGTTAACCTTAATCAGACGGACGCAAACATCGCAATACCCACATCCCGCGACACCTCACGTAAGTGAATACTAACTCTTATGCAGAGATGGCAGTAGACCTGTTGTGTTGGTCATCATGCCGGTGTGGGCGTGGAGGGGATCCACCTCTATTTATAAACAATCACCATCATTGTTTGACATTGCCGAGTTGTGTCCGTATGATTCCTAGATTATGAAATGGTCAGCCAGCAGCAATACCAGCAGTAGTGGTGATGGGAAACGGCCAAACTTGGGGAAATTAGCATTTAAGTGTTTGTAAGAAAACGATGAGTTCAAAATGCGACAGTTATAAAATTTTGTAGCGAATTATTCAAATTTTTCGACGTTGTCATACGTTTTCGTAACAAGTGCTTATAAAATTTCTTTTCTTTTTCATGCTATTGCAGCATTCGTTCCCTAAGTGTTGGTAGAACTAGAGCGCCAGCGGGAAGCTGAAAGTCGCGAGCAAGTCGAACAGGTTGTGCTACCATCATGTAAGTACATCTCAAAATTCTGTTTGTCATAGTTTACATGTTCAGAAGACATCACTTACAGTACTCAAACTATAACAAGTACGTATAACATCCCTACTGTTGTTCTAGCAGTAGAACGGCAGCAGCTGGAAGCTGGAAAGTCGCAGGCAAGTCGAAGAACATGTGCTGCCATCATTTAAGTACGTCTCCAAATACTTTGTGATAGTTTACACGTTCAGAAAGCTACTCTTGATGTATTCAGATCGCAGCAAGTGTTTATAAAAATTTTGATCTCACTGTTGCAGCATTAGAGCAGCAGCTGACGGATATTGAGCGGCTACTGGGGGCTGAAATGCAGTGACAACATGAGTACGTTTGTAATATATTGCTATTAGCCTTTTTTTGTCGGATACAGTTGTGTGAGGCATATTTCATCCACTGTTGGAGATGCTGTTATTGATCAAGAGGAGCATGAGATTCTAGTAGGGGTATGAGTCGGGAATGATGACAGGAGTCACCACTTCCATATGGCATGAAACTTTTTTTTCCTAGTTATGTACAATCAATATCTCGCTGTATGCATATTCACTACAAATTTTTAGTTGCTGTTGTTTTTTCTTCTAACCAATATCTTGTTGTAAACGACTTCCATGAGGTGGATTGGTGGCTCCAAAATAACAACAATTCCAGTGAGGATGAAATACAGGAGTAGAAATGTGAGATGGTGGCTACTGAAAGGCAGTGTGATCTCTCCCTTATTGAACAGGAGATGCTGACTGGGTGGGAGAACTAGCAGAAAGATCGACTGAACAGCTCAATCCTCGGACACAGAGCGTAAAAGGTGATTATAATGCAATGGCCATCATTACAATATATAATTTTATTCTGAGATGCTCATGTTCTTAGTTGTTGTTATTTGTTTACAGCATATATTTAAAAAATCTTGAGCATTGAACTTAATTTTTTCTGTTATTCGTATGTTACACAGGGACCACCAACACTGCCGCAACAACAGTTTGCTGTGGTACATGCACCCAGAGCGGTGGTTGTGCGGACACATATCAAATAAGCACCCGAGCGATGTGCTCTACTGTGAAAAGCGCAACTCGTTGTCACGTGAGCGGCTGCCATGGCTGCTGCACTGCCAGTCCCAACACCATCACATACCCTCTGGCGTCTGTGGGTGATTCAGTCAGAGCAACAATCTACCACCCCCACGCTGGTGATGGTGAAGGCTGCAACATGCAGCAGCATCAATGAACGCCCTCGCCACAGCCTGGGTGCTCGCACAGGAGATCACCACCTCTACCTCTTCCTACTCCGGCTCCAACTGTTCGCCCTCGCCAGCAGCGAAAGGTATGTGTGCCTCGGTACATACCTTCTGCTCTGCGCTCTCATCCACCAGGTGCATACGGTCGTCAACAAGTTGTAGTCTTAATGATAATAGACCTGTGGCTAGCGGTAGTGCTATATCCCGTCCTGCCAGTGAACGACATCAGATTAATGGCGTCATGACCCATTTAGAATTCTCGGCGGTTGCTAGGGCCTCTGCGAGGCGTCTCTCGTTTACTAGAATTGAGAATCTGGCCAGGAAGTTTCGCTACCCAATCAGGTTTCTAGAAGCCTCCCGGTGCTGGAGGCAGATCTGCTCAAGGCCCTAGATGACCTGAGATATAATGTCATGAAATGTAAATCAGTACTCTGTTGTGAATTGACTCAGCCCCTCAAACAGCACAGTACAGCTGAGGAGAAAAGCCTGTACTACATCTGGGGTGACAATGGCGTCATATCTTAGAGTGTATCTATCGGCGAGTGTTATTGTGAATCTACTTTCGTTGCTATACTGGCCTGGTTTCCCGAGATGGAAAAAGAGAGTCAGCTAAAGCACTCACTCATACACCACCCCTCGACACCTATATACTTATGATCCGTTAAATGGAGCGCCCAATTATATCAAACTACCAGAGGATATTAAGAACAAGCAGGCTTGTATTTAATATCCATAATGAAAAGGATAACGCTTGTTTTGCATGGTCAGTCCTGGCTTGTGAAAGAAAAATTAAACAGAATCCTGGACACACATCTTGGTGCAGAATAGGTCTTAACATTCCTTGATGGTATAACTTTGACAGTGTCAAGTTCCCAGTAAAGACTCAGGACACACCAAACTTTGAGGTACAAAATCCAGGAATATCGGTTCACGTTTATGGCGTGAAGCAAAAGCAGAAAGGCAAGCCAGATGCGCAGGACAGGCGATCCGGAGTTGGACCACGACATTTTCTGAAACATACGTGTTCTTCATGTAAACATACTGCTCTTCTCTGAAGGTGATAATCAGAATTATGTATGGATCAAAGTCGTGGCCCACCTTCTTTACAACCCAATTGTCGTAATATGAACATAAGAAACACATTTTCTTCAGGTGTCTACATACCTTTTCAAAACAAAAGTATTTAAAAAGACATCAGGAGGACTGTGAAGCCAAGGAATCGGTATATGTTGTTATGCCAACAGAAGAAAAAGTCCTTTAAATGCAAACATTTTAGGTCAGGCTTTACCATGACTGTCATTGACATTAAATGAAACAACAAGTTTACTGTTACCAGTCACTGTTTATTTATCTCCACGACGCGTTTCAAAGGTTTAAATCTCCATCAACAGGTGGGTTTACATTTGTTAATATGACATTTTTGTGTGTGTTCTGTTACGATTTTTTGGAGGAACTTGTGACACTGTCTAGTGGAGAAACAAAACACTATTTCAGAACATGATTTTGGGTTTCTTTCCACAAAAAATTAAACGTGTATCTAATGGTCAACGTAATATACCTAAAATGAAACGCGTCGTGGAGATAAATAAACAGTGACCAGTAACAGTAAACTTGTTGTTTTGTTTAAAGAAAAAGTTCATTAAATTCAAGAATGCTCAATAACAGGAACGAAATCCATTTTTTGTATGTGCAGACTTCGGTGGTGTCCTTCCACCATGATTCGCTGTGGAGGGAATCCCTTAGCCTCACGTACCATCTTCATGCAAAAACACGTGCTGTATGCAGCAGCATACCAAACTGCATGGTCATTTGATTCAAGTCCTAACGGTTATGAATCTTATGTCGGCGATAATCGGACGGTTTGGCTGCTCATTGTACTTGGAAAATTCTCATGGCATGTTGACAGGCTTTACAGCACTAACAACTCCATGGCTGAATCGGAGAAGGGCAAAAAAATTGTACAGTGATGCTTTTAACTGTCATATTTGTTGGTGCCATTAAATAGAAAAGCTGAAACTCCCCGTATGGGGAGAATCTGGATAGCGAGGCGAATCTTGACGATACCCAGTTATCTGACATATTTGCATTGATCAGTACTCTCGCAGGCGATGCCATAATTAGTGCAGATTATTAACATGCCATGAATGTCTGGCGAAAAATCAACATTCCAGATTGGAGTGATATGCAAGACTATACATGGACACCGAAGTGCGCTTGCTTACGGACGTTTCTGAAAAGTTCCAGTGTGTATGCATGGCTATGTACTCTCTGGACCCCACCTTTAATTACATTACACATGGGTGGTCCTGTGACGCAATGCTCAAGAAAACAGGGAGCAGCATCGAACTTTTGACTGATGCTCATATGCTTCTTTTCTTTGACCACAGGATCCGTGGGGACTTTGCCTATGCGCCCATTGACATGCCAAACAAATAGTCCATGTATCGGTGAGGGCTTCAACGCTTCCCTTGGCTCAAGTTATATTGTGCATTAGGATGTGAATAACTTACACAGGCACACCATGATGCAGCTACTCCCAGTTGATGGGTTTCAATGGGAGCCCGGAAACGAATGAGAGGGATCATGTGGAAAAATATTGAGTTTAGTATGCATGTGATGACAAACGACTTGCCGTTATGTCCGGAGCAACAAGTTCCGTGAGGAAGCACTATCCGTAATTTGATGATCACTGTAAGACACGAGCAGAGGTATGTAATTCACAAGCTCCAACAGTGCCTCAGCTTAGAGATGGGGCTAGGTAGAAGCATCTGGACTATCTCCTTCCGTCAGTCCCCATTGCTGAAGGAGAATATTGAAATAAATACCGAAAAGCGGAAGAGCGCGACTCGCGGTTTCGATCAATATCTTTATAAATTCCGTTTTCGGTAAAACCATGCAGAATGCAAGAAAAGAACACGATGTCTTGATTAGGACCAAATGGAAAGGGCTGTGGGGCATAAGAAAGTGCATCGCCAGACTAAATTTCAAATGGGTCACTATTTTCAATGAAGGCATTGTTGCTGTGCAGATGTAGAGTTTGCAGAACCAATCTATTTGGGTATGCGTATAGTGGACATCTCCAAACGCCAATTGTACCACTTCCACTATGAGTTTACTAAATCTCATTTCGTGGAATCAAAGTTACTTTGTATGGGTACAAATAGCTTCGTCTATTGAGTGAAAAACTGTAATCCACATGAAGGAATTATGTGTCATGGTAATGAAGTTAATACATCACCATACACAACCAATAATCTTTACAGCATTGCTCCACAGAACAAGAGGGTTCTCGGCTTAGTGAAAGATGTGCAGATGCATTGCGAATAGTGGAGTTTGTGGGTCTAAGATAAAAAAAGTATGAATATCGTACAATAGACAGAGCCACCCACAGGCGAGCAAAGGGTGTGCGATGTGCCTGTATAGCGGTTTTCGCTGTGCTACACCACAACCTCCACATTCGGTACAGCAAACTAGCATACCATCTCGAGACCACGAGGTGTACACTGTGCTGCAATCCTAAATCAGATGACGATATAAGAGCCTTTTTTTTATATAACGGGATCGAAACCCTCCCCACTCGCTCTACTTACTTGAAGTGCCAGAGAGGGTGGAGGTCCCAACAGTGTGAATGAGAGAGAGAGTGAGTGACTTGCTGAGTGAGAGCTTGTGATTAATAGTATGACTCTTGTATCACAGTGTAAATATTGTATTATGGTGATGTATCATGTGAGTTCCCCTTGGTTCATTTTAGTGCAGCTGTTTCGGATGAACATTCAGCGTGTATCCGCTTCGTTTTGTTATTAAATTATTTCAGCTGCTTGAGGAGGAAAATGCTTACAGTCACCCAGTTCAACGTATAAATTATGTCATCGGTTTGGGTGGAATTTCACTACTGACAGTATTAATGTAATAGAAACTGTACCTCAGCAACAGCTGTAACCAGTACTGCCATGTGAAGTAAAACATTTTTTTAACCAGTACTATAATTTATAAAACCAAGAACCGTTAATAAAAAAATTTCAAACGGTAACAATAACTGTGAAATTAAAAGCAGTATTACTTCGTGTATTTTAAAAGTAACAAGATTTGTGAAAGTAAAGCTGTATTACTACTCTGAATCTTCACGTCTGAATAAAAATTTGTTATTCATTACCATAAGTCTTTGTTGTTATTTCAAAAATCAAAAATCCCTTCTCTTGCAAATGTATATAAAGGCTGCCCAAGATGCACCACATATTACTTTAAAGCAGGTGGTAGGTGACGGTTAAGATGGACGGAAACAAAATATATGTAATGACTGCATTGGATTTCGCCTATCTTGCTGCACACCTAGGTTTTTCGGAATAGACGGTGCTTGATTGTGTCTGCTTCCAAAAACATATAGCAAAAGTGGCTTCCATTGTATCTCCTGTGCATCAACGAAGTCACAAGCATAGGATCTGGGAAGAGCTACGTACTATCTAAGTAGGAGATATGTAGAAAGAAAGAAAAACACAGAATTTGAGGCAAAAAATTCATTTATTTTCATTAATACAACTTAAAAGTAATTTTACAATTTCATACGCAGACGCTGTAACACCGAAAATGCAGATAAGAAACCTTCTGCGACACCAAAAATATTCGCCGTTTAATATTCGTTGATAGCTTGCACTGTACTTGATTCTGAAGCCGAAAGCTGTATTAAAGAAACTATACTTAATAAGTAATCCACATACTGGTGTATTTATTTTTGAATATAGACAACTGATCGTAACTATAATTAAAATTTTGCAAACTGCCGGATAACAGCCAAGGGAACTTTACTGAAATAAATCGATAGCAACGACGAAATGGTAGTAGCTTTGCCGTTGATTATCTTGGCCCATAGAGAGTCTCTGTCGCTTTGCCAGCAGAGAGGAAGCAGAGCAGCTTAAGTCATGAAAGATTGCGGAAGATGATTCAAATGGCTCTGAGCACTGTGGGACTTAACATCTGAGGTCATCAGTCCCCTAGAACTTAGAACTACTTAAACCTAACTAACCTAAGGACATCACACACATCCACGCCCGAGGCAGGATTCAAACCTGGAACTGTAGCGGTCGCGCGGTTCCAGACTGTATCGCGTAGAACCGCACGGCCACTCCGGCCGACTCAGACTAGGATATCGTCAGGAGCGTCCCATTGAAGTGTGGTAGGACCGCTGCTATTCTCTGCATACGTAAATGGTCTGGCGGATAGGGTCGACATTAACTTGCGGCTGTTTGCTGATGAAGATTTGGAGTAGGGGAAGATGTTGTGTGACTGTAGGAGGATGCAAGAAGACTTAGACAAAATTTCTAGTTTGTGCGGTGAATGGCAGCTTGCTCTACACGAAGGAAAATGTAAGTTAATACGTATGTGTAGGAAAAACAAAAACGTTATGTTCGGTACAGTATTACTAGTGTCCTGCTTGGTACAGTGAAGTCGTTTAAACATCTTGGTGTAACGCTGAAAAGTAGTATGAAATGGGACGAGCGTGTGAGGATTGTGGCAAGGAATATGAATGGTCGACTTCAGTTTACTGGGAGTGTGATTTATCTGTAAAGGAGACCGCATATAGGAAGCTGGTGCGACCTGTTCTTGAGTACTGCTCGACTGTCGAATCAGTGAAAGATATCGAAGCAACTCAGAGGCGAGGTACTAGATTTGTTACCTGTAGGTTTGAATAAAACGCAAGTCTTACGCAGATGCTTTGGAAAATCAAATGGGTATCTTTGAAAGGAAGGCGACATTCATTTTGAGGAACACCACTGACAACAGTTAGAGAACCGGCGTTTGCAGCTAACTGCAGAACAATTCTACTGTCGACAACATACATTTTTCGTAAGGAACACGAATGTAATTTACAAGAAATTGGAGATCATATGGAGGGGTGCAGACAGTCGTTTTCTCCTCGCTCTGTTTACGAGTGGAACAGGAAAGGTAGGTACCTAGTAGTGGTACAAGGTTTGCTCCGCCGTGCATCGGATGGTGGCTCGCCGAGTATGTATGTAGATGTAAATGTGTAATGCAGACTGTGTTATATGCAGGATGACCGGACTTTACGGGTGTGCTTTGTGTTCTTGCTGAAGCTATCACACTGTAAAAAAGATGGCAATAGTCATTAACCGCTCAATAAGAGTAATCCTTTGCTGTACGAAAGTCACTGAAATCCCTATGTAACGGTTAAACGGTAATTAGACGTAATGCCACTGTAGGAGGAGAGTAAAAGAGCTAATGTTCCAGATTGTTAGTCAAGCGGCGAGCCGTGAATAAACGCCTTGCTGATTGATAGTTCACATTGTGGCTTCATTTCTACAGAAATCCGGGTGTATAAACATTTAACAGTTCTGATGGCGTGCTATCAGTGAGAACGCAGAGCGCTACGGTTGTGATTGGAACTACTTGCTCGAAATTACAGTTGTGTCATGAATAACGCAGCACCTAATTTTCATTCAGCTTTCATGAGGGATCTTTAAACGCGTGGAAACTAATTTGCGGCAGTGTCACTTCGTAGAGACCCTTGTGCCGGGTGTTAATTTGAGTTAAGTCGTAACGAAGGATTGGGGCAGGGGCAGAAACAAATGAAAACACGTATTAGCCACGAACATAATGCGATGGCAGAGGTTGGGTAAAAAAATGGTTCAAATGGCTCTGAGCACTATGGGACTTTACTTCTGAGGTCATCAGTCCCCTAGAACTTAGAACTACTTAAACCTACCTAACCTAAGGACACAACACACATTCATGCCCGAGGCAGGATTCGAACCCGCGACCGTAGCGGTCGCGCGGTTCCAGACTGAAGCGCCTAGAACCGCTCGGCCACTCCGGCCGGCCGGTTGGATTAAAGAAATGAGTAAATAAACTTTTCTCATAATTTAAAACTGCCGCATTTCTTCCGTTTGTGCAAAACGTATTTCGTGTCGTGAGACTACATTTTTTGTATCAGCACGAAAAATTCATTTCTTCACGGTGGTCGACCACTTCCACGGGTCCTTTTTTTTTTATCAAAGCCCATTTTAAAGAAAAAAAATCAGAAAACTGTTACGAAGGGAGAAACGTACTGACGCTATGTGCTGTTGTAATCGCAACAGTCAATGTCACAGTAGGCGGTTAGTCATGGTGCATGTGCACCACATGAGCGTCCCTCAGGGCTTGTTCAGTTGACGTGTTACCGTATGATGTATTCAGATCAGCCGATGATGATCTGGTCATAAGTCTAAAGCAATGACACCATGTGAGTGCCTGAGGCGCGCTTATGTAAAAAAAAAGAAGAAGAAAAGAATGAGATGGTCACCGTGCATCCCAAGTCGGAAAGCACATACGCCTTTAAATGTTACGAGATTCTGCTTTTTGTTGCTCCAGTGCTTTCTGTGTAGAACTAACAACAATGAGAGGAAGTGGCCCCTCGGCCGATTGAAAGATGATGGAGAAGACTACAAAAAGTATAAGGATATAAGTCTCAAGAATAAAAAAAAACACTTACAAAAGCTACATCAACTACAAATATATATTTATTTTGCAAAATATATTTGAGAAAAGGAGTACAAGACTCAAGAATCATAAAATAGGTGCACAAACCGAATTCAGAGTACCTTATATCGGAAGAACCGGATCGACCTAGAACATTTTTAACTGCAGACGTGTTTATTTAACAAGAGATGTTAGAGAAAAGCAGTGAATTTAACTTAGAAATGCACATGGAAATTACTGACTGAATCTCAGCAGGTTAATAAGAAACAACTGCTGAATAATAATAAATAATGGATGTCCTGATGAATGAATGAAAAGTGAAGAAGTCCTGTACGAAATGCCAAAGACTATTATAAATTGAGGAAGTGTGACTTATCTGTAAAGGAGATCGGATATAGGACGCTAAGGCGACCTATTCGGGAGTACTGTTCGTCTGTCGAATTAAAGAAAGACATCGAAGCAATTCCGAGGCGGGCTACTAGGTTTGTTACCTGTAGCATAGAACAACACGCAAGTATTACGCAGATGCTTCGGAAAATCAAATCGGAATCTCAGGAGGGAAGGGGACATTCATTTTGAGGAACACTACTGAGAACAGTTAGAGAACCGGCCTTTGAAGCTAACCGCAGAACAATTCTACTGTCGGCAACACACATTTCGCGTAAGGAACGCGAAGTTAAGGTACTGGAAATTTTTAAATAGTTCCTGTGTGACGAGAGTGTCCCGTGTCACTCACTCTTCTCAACTTTCACGCTAATACCGTATATAAACAAACGCAATGTAATCATTATTAATCTTTAATTGAAGTGTTAGAATACTTTCAGGGTTCGGTAACTCACTTGGAAAAAACGTAACCCCTGTAGGATCACATTGTTGTCCATCTGTCTCTCCGTCTCTTAAAACTCCTGAAAAGTGTGCGTATATAATTGTACAGGTAATATTCTTGTACCGTCGTAGTCATGCGCGCGCGGCTTCGTCAGAGACGCTGCGCTGCCCGGATAGCGGTTAAGTCCGCTTAGCTTTGTGAATGTGAGCAGGTATTAAATGTCGATCACCTGCGTAACAGATACGGAACTGTAGGAGGGGTTCTTGATAGTGAGCTTGTACAGGGAGCCCGCAGAACATGGTGCTGTTGGGAATTATTTTATTGATCTGATGGAAGACATTATTATTACAAAAGGAATAGTATCATTATGCACTGAATGAGAGGGATTTGCTGAGACAGATGGTATTTTTAGAACACTGGGATTTAAGATAAGATATTTTACTGTATTGCAACGGAATTTAGGCGTTATTGGCTTAACACAGACATCGAGATAAGGAATTTCTTTTTAGAAGGTTGTGTCACAGCCAATAATTTTCAAAAAATGAAAAGAATTTAGTCATTGGTATGAGGACTTCTGTATTAGAATAAATTTTAATGTTTTATATTTCTCCAGTCTTGTTTGGATTCATTTAATTATAATTTGTAATGAAATATTTCCTTATTGCTTGCTAACAAATTCATGGTGAAATTTTATAAATGGAATAGTGTCAAGAAAGTTTTTTCATATGAATTTTTTTTAAATGCAATTTCTTGAGAATAATTTTTTTCTAGAGTGTAGCTCAGTTTCTACATCATCATCCAGCCTCCCCATACTTGACGAACATTCTTTTTTTATGAGAGATAAGTGTGAACCAAGTTTGCCTTGCATGTTTTAACAGATCGCATTGCACTACCACGATTCTCTGTAGTTAGTAACAGCTCAGAAGTTAAGATGCGGCTTTCTTCTTTTCCTACGAGAGTAGTTGTAAGGCGTTTGCCATTGACAAACACAGGAGATATGAAACTTCCTGGCAGATTAAAACTGTGTGCCGGACCGAGACTCGAACTCGGGACCTTTGCCTTTCGCGGGCAAGTGTGGGGCCTGATTCGTGCTTGGGTAGCTCATTTGGCAGAGCACTTTCCCGCGAAAGCCAAAGGTCCTGAGCTCGAGTCTCGGTCCGGCACACAGTTTTAATCTGCCAGGGAGTTTCATATCAGCGCACACTCCGCTGCAGAGTGAAAATCTCATACAAGAGACATGAGTTTTCAGTATCACAGGGTCAATTCACAGTGTTGAGTTTAATCATTCTCATTACAGTTCAGAGACTTTTTTTCTTCTTTTGTAACAGACAATGTTGGTTCGAACTGGGCATATTTCACTTACATTCTTGTAGTCTGATTTGCTTCTCATTTTCACAGGCAGATTCAGATCTTAACTATAAATGTGAGGTTACTTTATGTATATATTTCTTTTATAAGAATTAAGTGTCCCGGTATGCAGCAGCCTACATTCATAAAGAGACAATGCATTTGTGAAGAAATAAGTCAGAAGTGAACAAAAGGGTTCATGTTCACATAATATTCTTTATCTTGTTTAGCGACTTTCTTTCCAGAGTAGGGCGTTGGGGAATTTTCTGAGAGGTCTTGCATAGTACACTGCGCTCATCTACCAGTTTTTTAATTTTTACAGCTGGACCATTTCCTATTCATTTGTATTTCTTTTCAGCTTACTGGGATATGTTTTGCATTTCCTTTATTTGTTATGAATTCCTTGTTATTACCACTACCATACCACCCTACTGGGAACAACAAGTCGCAAAGCATTAACATCACACAGAAAAACAATATTCAAAATTTGTAGACGATAACGCATTGATATCAGATGATTTGGCTGTAAGAAACAAAGAGTCTAAAAGTGACGTAACAGTGCATGATGCTGGTGTTTCCCTCCCGAACAGTTAGCCTACCATTGATACATACACTCCACAGAATACAGACAGCAATATTTTTACGAGTATAAATATTTCCTTGCGTGATGAGACCCAAGATTCTACATTAAATCTCGTAGATGCCGCTCATTCGGACAGTAACACTACACGGACGATGCAAAATTTTTCACAAACCACTGACGTTATTGTAAACACAGACAAACAATCGGATCATCACCAAGCAAATATTATGAATACTTCGACGAAAAATGACCTTGGATTTCTGTTTCAGCAATTATTACAAGAAAACCACAAAATACTAGCAACTCACTTGGTTATGAAACAAAAAGAATATATCGATTCACTCGAAAAGTATTTAATTAGAGTAATCAAAGCAGAGTCAAAGGATATCACCACAAGGATCGAGGAAACTGCAGCTCCACAAACACGGTAAGCACAACAGTTTTGTCAACGAGACACACAGGTTGATAAAAAAAACTGAAAGCAATCACAAACACATGTCACAGAGACAAGATTTTAATTATTTCAAAGAGTAACAAGGTTGTTACTAGCATCGCAGTTACGAAACTGCAAAAGAAGTCATAAAAGCGTTCGGAATTAATTCGACACTTAGAAACGAGGATTAAAATGGTTGACCTCAGATCGAAAGAACAGTTCGACACGCTGAAAGCAAATGTAGATGATCCTTCAAGCGAAGTTAAACCAATCGATTTAAACGCAGACGATCACTCTGATGGTACACAGCAAATACGTTTTACTGACTCGGAAGAATTTCGATCTCTAGAATGCTTCAGGAAGGACACATGGGAATTAATAAACAACACAAACAGGAAATAAATAGGTTACGCACACATCTCGCTGAGCCTGAGAATTATTTGACACCTAAGTACTTTACGTGTCATTGCAGCGAGAGTCATTATGGACGCTAACAGGAATATGTGCAAGAACAACATTCAGGCACACTTACGTAAGAAAGAGACTTTCCTCGTAAACGTCAGCATTCTCACACTTATTCTAACAGACACGATTTCAGTGGTACTCCGAGACACAACAGTTTCGACTAAAACCAGTTTCTGTCATCCAGAAAGCTCAAAGCCTTTTTCAATGGTATTACATACTTTAAACTTGGTTCAGTAATTCACGTTTTATTTACCACCTATTTGGCCAGTCAGCAGAATTCTAGAAGGAGAACCAGCTATGCGTATGCGACCGGTAGCACGAGAATGTTATTAATTAGGAGACTTTTAGAATGCATTTCTTGCCGCTTACTGGTCTGAAAAAACAGGTTTGGGTCAAGGCCAAACTAGTCAGCTTACCAAGTTTTGAAAACTCACAGTTCGCAACTTTCACTCAGTTTTCTGAACACATGGTACAAC
This sequence comes from Schistocerca americana, assembly GCF_021461395.2. NCBI lineage: Eukaryota > Metazoa > Arthropoda > Insecta > Orthoptera > Acrididae > Schistocerca > Schistocerca americana. The sequence continues at coordinate 126,447,103 of NC_060122.1, read as the reverse complement.
GAAATCAGCATCTAACAGCCCATGTGCATTAACAAAGCTGTACATTTCAAAACTTCCCACATAATTACGCTTAACATTACTAACAGGACACCAAAGAGATAACATAGGTGCTTTTCGCGATGTTTTACAGCTTCTCGAAACGAAGGAGTCTAACATTTCTTACAGAAGCAGTAACTTCTCATGCAATAACCGCAGTCATCATGACGGACACAGTAGAGGTCTGTCTTGGTTATTTAATGGTAACAGAGATAACTGGTACAGGACAATTACTAACCAAATCCAAACTTTAACCATGACAACCAGTAACCATACAACACAGGAGGTAACGTGAACAATCCTTCGGACCACCAGTCATGGCCAGTCATACTCTCAGCCTAAAAATTGTGGCAACAGCATGTAGAGATAAACAACAATCTCCTGACTCATTGACAACTGCCAAGCCAACAAAATCATTCCGATCACAAGCGATAAAACTATAATTACAAGGAAAATGACACGCACTTAAATGGGACAAACAACCGACAACTGGAGAAGAGACAATGTTTGATACCAGCAGAACTGTGCACTGAATAAGTCAGACGGTCGCTCCCGTCAACAGCAACATATTTGCAATTTTTTTTTTATCGTGTGGCTAGGGCCTCCCGTCGGGTAGACCGTTCGCCTGGTGCAATTCTTTCGATTTGACGCCAATTCGGCGACTTGCGCGTCGATGGGGATGAAATGATGATGATTGGGACAACACAACACCCAGTCCCTGAGCGGAGAAAATCTCCGACCTGGCCGGGAATCGAACCCGGGCCCTTAGGAGAGACAGTCCGTCGTGCTGACCACTCAGCAATAATTAGGCACAGCGATGAGCACAAATACTTGAAGTTTCGTCGCCCAACGCATAGAGACGCGATAGCTGGAGTCGACAATGATTAGTAGCCCAGAGCCCAGAAAATGGAACAACACAATGTACTGCTCATTCTGATGGTATTACTGAAAATATTACTTATTTAGAAGACATTGGGGATAAGCTGTTGCATCAAAAAGGAAGAAACACATAAGCCATCCGGCTATCAGTATTCAGGTAGGAACACACACTTCAAACGCAGTTCTAGACTCAGGTTCCCCCATCACTATGAACAGCGTTTAACGAATGTAACTCCGATGAAGCTTGTCCAAATTCACCCTTACAAAGAACTAAGGTAACAGGTGCTGTTTCAAGAAAAAGAGTTGATGTCAAAATGCAGACGCATTTGGAATTCACAGTAAAAGGTCACACATTCTTCGCAAACTTTTTGATTGTTCGTTTACTTACGACAGAAGGAAATCTCGGTTTCGACTTCATCAAGAGGCGTAAAACTGTTCCTGATTTCAATAATTCATGCATTTCGCTACATAACAACGATTCGAAGACTGCGTTACACTTCGAGCATAGCTTTTCAGTGGAAGAACAGGAACTGGTATGTGTCGCACTACACTAATGTATATTTCCCTTACATGAAAGGAGATGACGAACTGAACTTACTTAGATATTTCTCAGGCAACACAGTTTAAAGTAGGCAGCCGTGTAGCAGCATCAGACCGAGATAAGCAACAGCCACAGCAGGCTCTTGAGACTCCTGCTCACGTTTTCGACGACGATCCTGGAACGATTCGTGGATTTGTTTACGGGTTGCGGGTGAAACTTCACAACGCATTTGTAGCCACCTGCACTACACCATTCCTTTCACGCACAGAAGAAAGTTTAAACAGAAAACTGAATCTATGCTCCAGAAAGGTATCACTGAGACATCAGCTAGCTCTTAGAACAGTCCGTTACACGTAGTACCGAAGAAAATATTGGCTCTCTCATACTTGTTCTTGGTTAGAGACAAATTAACAAGTTTACTGCACTGGAAACAGACAGACCTCAAACGTTGGATTAATTACGTCAGACATTTCGTCGTGTTACCATATTTTCCACTCTTGACTTGAAATCAAGCTTTTGCCATGCTGAAATACATCCAAAATTGCAGTAAATAAGCGGCCGTTTTATGTTTTGGAATTAACAGTTTTTCAACCTACCTTTCGGTTTAAATATGTCATCAGCGCTCTTCCCAGATGCTTGAATTTCATTCTCCCAGAAGATTTCAAGAACAGAGTTACAACCTATGTCGATGACATCCTTATTGCAGAGAAAACTTCGCATCAACATGACCACTCCGAACTCTTTGTTAGTAGCCTCTTAGAATCATGGAATCATTGTCAGTTTAATTAAATCTGAAATTGGTAAATCTTCTATTAAATTCTTAGGACATATTTTTACAGCTTCTGGCATCCAATGCAATCCAGAGAAACTTCAGGCCATTTTCAATATTGCAATTCCAACAACAAAACGCTAAGTCAGTATTTTCTTAGGCCTCAGAAATTTCTTTCGTTACAAGACTCTTGACACACCGTGGTTATGTCAGTTACGAGACAAAAGCACAAACTGGCCTTCAGGCGAACAGGCAGAGAGAGAAAATTTGATATACTGAAACAAGCTTTAGTGCCTGACATTCCTATTAACTTCTGTATTACTACTGACAGTTGGAAGCCAGCTCTTGGTGCACTCGTATTTCAGGACATTGAAGAAAATAGCGTAACAGTTCAAGAAGTTATTACATTTGCTAGTCCTGTTCTATCCCTTTCACAACGTAATTGTTCGACCACTGACCTGGAAAACACACTAAAGTTTACACTGCCCACTGTGCTCTACAATTTGTGGTGACTGCGACACTTTCCCAAGATCGCTTGGCGAAATGAGCATTGCATTTGAAAGAATTTAGCTTCACTATTTTACACTTTCCTGGAACAGAGAACATTGTTGCTGAGGATTCTTCATGATCTCCTGGAGGAACACAAACTCGATCATCTAAAGTTTTGGCAATCCAACTTCAGTTTACTATGTACACAACAAGAATCATGAGAAAGTTACGTTTCTTCAGCTTTACCTGACATTGCCAAAGAACAAGATAGCGATCCGATATGGAAGAAAATCAACCAGCAGTGTTCTGAAAAGAACCTGAGGATTCAATCAACAAAGTTGTATGGTTGATTCATCAAAGTTATACACACTCTGGACAAAGAAAGTGTTCCCACACACTTCTGCAGACTCCTTACTTGTTCAATGTGGAAAAACAAATTTGTTGTGTTCTGGCTAAATATGAACTCCGTCAGAATACTAAAACAACATTTTATATTTTGATTAACTGTTTCCAATCACCCCTCTAAAATTTAGCACCTGCGAATTTATAAGGCCATATTACAACTGGTACTCAATTTTTCCACTATAGAACTTGCATTTAAATCTGTTTCATCCACAGCAATATGTAAAGCGACTGCCAGAACTGTTTCAGCAGCATCTGCGAAGAATTTCTGAAGAGAAATGGGACATGTTAAAAAGGTAATCTCAAGTATTGGACCACAATTTCGACCTAGTATTTTGATTCGTACTCTGAGTACTACAAAAATTAAAACCATCTTTATTTCTCGGTACCATGCATCTTCTGACCCAGCCGAAAGAATTATGAAAGAAATAGGCTAACTGCGCAGACTGTACTGTCATAGCATACACATTGCATGGGATAGGTATATTCATGTGTTTCAGGATATCATTAATTCTTTACCAAACGTCGCTGCTTTACTTTTTCCACATTTAGTGCTGAAAAACAAACAACCATCGAAGAGAATTAGAAAAATTGTACACTTCCTCAAATCACGATGTTTAAGACACCACCATATCATTGAAATCGCTCTTGCAAACACTAAATAGGCAACAAAGAAGAGGAAACGACTTAAGAAAATTAACTGCTATGACAAAAATTTGAAGGTAATTCAAAAATCGTTAGTGCACTCCCACTGAATATCGGTTTAATTTATAGTGGCGACAGATCGCCCGTCCCAATGCTACCGAAGCTGAAGCATTAGAAACTAGACGATCTCGTAGACTATACCACATTTCCAATATTAAGCATTTTATGGAATAATTTTCTTACATCGTTTTTATTATCCAACGAACATTTGTTAGCAAAGTTATGATGTGACTATCGTAAGGGTTTCCTATGGTCAATTGGGTATTTGTCCATGTATATAAATTATTCCATCCTATGTACGTGTATGTTATGTCAGCTTGTCCGGAGGAAGTGAATATTTTTATGATTTGTTAGGTTATGTAACTTGCTTAAATGTGTATCTTTGGTATTATTCCATGTCATTTTGTATTGTTACGTATAAGTTGGAGTTTAAGTGTAGATCTTGGTTTGTATAGAACGAAGAGAGTGAAAACCACTTCACATTTATTTTAGCTCATGTACTTGTGTTAATATAATTTACTGTTACAGACAGTCATTCCTGTGTCACTGACCATAAAATATTTTTAGCTGTATATGTCACACAAGGTCTGGTAAAACGACGAAGTAATCAGGAAGCAACGAATTTTCATCACGTAGTAGTGTAAAACAGAACAGAAGTTTGATTGATAGACGGTAACATCACATACAGGGAAACTAATGAAATATTTCTTATACGCACATATGCAGTTATGCTGTGCAGTCTGAAGGACACTGGCACAGTATCTTAAGTACTTATATGCTGATCAGTTAGGTTTTTTTGGATGAGTTTAACATGTTAAGTAACTGATTGAAGGAGATTTCTTTTTTCAGCAAAGACTAATAAGACGGGATAATGCAATTTAAATTCTTTGAGTAGAGGGTCATAAGAGACCTTAGACACATATAAAGTAAAAGACGGTGGATAGTGAGATTGTTGATGGCTTTTTGATTGTTGGATGATGTACTGATTTTGTTATTATGTGGATTCATGAGAAATGTTTTTGAGGAATTATGTTTTATATACAATGGATTTAGGGTCTCTGTGATGATTTCCTTGAAGTGCTGGTAGTTATTATGGTTTAGCGATTTTTGTCTGATGTAGGGGTCCGCAGCTCCTGGTCGTGCGGTAGCGTTCTCGCTTCCCGCGCCAGGGTTCCCGGGTTCGATTCCCGGCGGGGTCAGGGATTTTCTCTGCCTCGTGATGACTGGGTGTTGTGTGATGTCCTTAGGTTACTTAGGTTTAAGTAGTTCTAAGTTCTAGTGGACTGATGACCATAGCTGTTAAGTCCCATAGTGCTCAGAGTCGTTTGAACCATTTGATGTAGGGGTTTTCTTATGAACTGAGATAGTATATCCCAAAAATTTAATAGAAGATTTACTAGCGTCTGACTGATTTGAGTTAACAATGATTCCATGATTCCAAAAGGCTTATAACAAAGGGTTCAGAGTGCTGTCGTATTATATCAAGGACCGTGTATTCACAACACCGATCAGTCAGTTACACCCATGCACAAGTCAATGAAGTAATCAGAGCTTTTGATGCCGCAATGCTGACCCATATATGTATATAGTCCTCATATGAATGGGAATACTACATACTCTATAATTTTAAACGCATGACAGTGAAGAAAATTACGTGTAACATCTCATTATTATTATTTTACGTGTTATGATGAATATATAGTAAACGCTGTTTATGTGAGAATAATTGTAGAAGAATTTTAGTTATTTAAGCAAAGAATAAACGATGTGCCATAATGTCTGTGAAGAGTGCACTGTATAACACACTCTGAGGTCTTCTTCGTGAAATGATGAACAAGATTGTACATTAAACAACTTCTTCCCTGGATGTAGCCGAAAATTGAGGCTGTGTATACAGGCCTGTACTGTGAGAAATAAGACTAATGCATGTATTGAGTAAGCATTACTTTTTTAGTTTTGTAATAATTGCTTTCCCCATGTCAAACACTTAAGACTTTTTAGAGTTTATTTAAGGCGGCAGCTTCGAGAAATAACATCACTGGTACGCTACCATACGCCATTATCACACAGCAGAGTCAAATTTCCTTAATTTGTGCAACAAGCGTGCAGTTACACGTAAAGTAAATTACATTTTCTGATTCACACCATATTAATAAATGAGAGTAACATGAAGTCGAGTTTCAGTTCCTAATGAGAATTTTCGCAATAGATTGCGTGGCGTGTACTTACGTAACGATAAAAACATTTTCAGTAAGAATTTTATTCATTTACGTTATTCGAGGCCCTAGAGCATTAAAAATAATATAGCAAAAAATTAAAGTAAGAGATGATGATCCGAGTTAAGAGAAGGAATAACTAAATAAATTTTTCAATTTTTTTTTTTTTTTTTTTTTGCAGTGTTTCCATGTCTCTCTCTCTCTCTCTCTCTCTCTTACGTGCATAAGTGTAAAACATAACATTTTTTAAAGTGAAATGGGATAATTATTTAACAGTAGAGGGACAGTATGCACGGACAGAACTCGAATATCGTCTTCTTGTTCTACAACTGACAAGTGGGGCAAATAACTAAATTAAACACCCTGTATATTCGACGTAGAAAGAACATGGTAGTAAGGTTGTAGGACGAGCAACGATCATAATGTACTACAGATGCCACAGGTAACAGGCTGTAGGCAATGTTGTAGGTTATTTACTCTTAGCTTCATATAATCAGCCAAGTTATACAGGGTGTTATAAAAAGGTGCGGCCAAACTTCCAGGAAACATTCCTCACATACAAATAAAGAAAAGATGTTATGTGGACATGTGTCCGGAAACGGTTAATTTCCATGTTAGAGCTCGTTTTAGTTTCGTCAGTATGTACTGTACTTCCTCGATTCACCGCCATGATGCTGTGATGCCAGAACATGTGCCTTTACAAGTACGACACAACATGTGGTTCATGCACGATGGACCTCGTGCACATTTCAGTCGAAGTGTTCGTACGCTTCTCAACAACAGATTCGGTGACCGATGGATTGGTAGAGGCGGACCAATTCCATGGCCTCCACGCTCTCCTGACCTCAACCCTCTTGACTTACATTTATGGGGATATTTGAAAGCTCTTGTCTACGGAACCCCGGTACCAAATGTAGACGCTGTTCGTGCTCGTATTGTGGACGGCTGTAATACAATACGCCATTCTCCAGGGCTGCATCAGCACATCAGGAATTCCATGCGACGGAGGGTGGATGCATGTACCTTCGCTAACGGAGGACATTTTGAACTGTGGTGTCACCGCCAGACACCACACTTGCTAGGTGGTAGCCCTTAAATCGGCCGCGGTCCGTTAGTATACGTCGGACCCGCGTGTCGCCACCGTCAGTGATTGCAGACCGAGCGCCGCCACACGGCAGGTCTAGAGAGACTTCCTAGCACTCGCCCCAGTTGTACAGCAGACTTTGCTAGCGATGCTACACTGACAACTACGCTCTCATTTGCCGAGACGATAGTTAGCATAGCCTTCAGCTACGTCATTTGCTACGACCTAGCAAGGCGCCATTACCAGTTTATATTGAGATTGTTATTAATGTATCAACAAGAGCGATGTTCTCCAATTATGGATTAAAGTATTCCAAGAACTACGTTCTTTATTTATTATACTCAACTCCTTTAATTGTTACAGACCTCACGCCAGTCTGCGTGAGCGTAAACGCGTGCATTTCGGCCTCCTCTAGCAACACGGTGTTGGCTCTTCTGCCAACACATCATGAACATTTCCTGTGACAAAGTGTTTGAAGTCACGCAGGTACGTTCTGTTGCTGTGTGTTTCCATTCCATGATTAATGTGATTTGAAGAGAAGTAATAAGATGAGCTCTAACATGGAAAGTAAGCGTTTCCGGACACATGTCCACATAACATATTTTCTTTCTTTGAGTGTGAGGAATGTTTCCTGAAAGTTTGGCCGTACCTTTTTGTAACACCATGTAGATGGTTGAGTACAGCTTGTGCATCTTAGTTATTTCAGCTTTTCATACGTGTTATCAGTGGTTCCTTTCTTTTTAATTTCGATTTTTACTCATTTCTTGCTTTTGCTTTTGCGCTTGTTAAACCCCCGTCACGTTGTATCTGCTTACAAGGCAGTTCAAGGAGACGGGAAGCTGACGCTGAATGTTACAGCGTAAAGTCAAGCGCCGGCACGGCAATCGGGAATGAAAGGCAGAGAAGGCTGTGAGAAGAGGTCAGCCAATCGTAAGCTGACCGGCCCCTCTCCAGGACGACAACGCGACAGCAGCGGCCTTTATGTGAAGAGGACATAAGCGCCTCGCCCGACTGGTGGCAGCCCAGTTCAATAGCAGCTTCAAGATTAGCCACATTTATAGTAGTTCAGGACGGACTTTTGTCACTTAGAGATCAGCAGTCACTGCAAAGACTGATTATTTCGTATGTCGCCCTTTGCCTGTGATAAATCTGTGTATTTGACAAAGTTAAGTATTTTTTCTGATTAATTGTAATAAACTCATTAATACAATTCATTTGATTGTTTGTCTAGCAGACTGAGTACGCAGGATTCTTAGACACAACAAGATTGGCGACGAGGTGAATGAGTACCATAGCAGCAGCCTATTAAGAGAGCCACCCACTGCCACAGATATTGTTTTGTCGTGGGCTTTTGTGTTTTGCTGGTGACTTGTCTTTTCTTTGTAGGGGTACATTTTGGACAGTGTCTCTTACAGTGTTCATTGCAGCAACTTTTTTTTGCTTGTATGCTAATTTTTACTGCTTGTATTGTCGGTTTATTGTGTTTGCCTATTCCAAAATGAGGAACCCCTCTCTCCCACACCCTGATCAGGGGCCTAGTCTGTGAGCGATAGATGCAACACAGCGAACACGGATATTTCAGTTTCAGATGGAGCAGACTGCAGCCCTTCTAAATACAGTTCAGCCACTCCTCGCAATCCAAACAAATGCTGTATCTCCGAGTGACATATGGCCTTTTCGTCAGTTTAACGAAAAAGAAGAGGAACTGCAACAGTATGAAGCCCACATCACTGCTCACGAAGTATCAGGTACTGTGAAACTACATTACTTTATGTCAAAGGTAGAAAGTGCAGTCTTTCCCCTGATTCAGAAATTGTTCCCCAACTCAATTCCAAGTCAACTTTACTGGGGTCAGGTTGTCGATACTCTAACTAGCTATTATGACAACTGGGGAACGTGGTGCAGATAGGTATTTATTCTTTTGTTGCAAGGAAAGGTCAGAACAAACTTATTACGAGTAGGTAACAGATTTTCAGGGTACGACGAGGTTCAAAATGGTTCAAATGGCTCTGAGCACTGTGGTCATCAGTCCCCTGGAACTTAGAAATACTTAAACCAAACTAACCTAAGGACATCACACACATCGATGCCCGAGGCAGGATTCGAACCTGCGACGGTAGCGGTCGCGCGATACCAGACTATAGCGCCTAGAACCGCTCGGCCACCCCGGCCGGCGGTACGACGGGGAAATGCAAATTCAAATGTGATTGTGGTGCTTTATATTTAGATGTTATGTTGTGTGATGCGATTATGTACAATGAAACTGATATCAGACTGTGAAACAGTCCGATCCATCATTCCATCACGTAGTGCAAATACTAGATCAGTATAATTCAGGTGCCATAGCAGCCGATAAATGTGAACAGCCTCCAATTCGTTTTGTTGAGTCGTCCCTTGCTCACGACGGGCCCAATGGGCAGCCACAGCACCCATGTGCCAACTCACATAAACACTTCTCTAAACAGATAGCTACATCCATGAACAGATTTAAGTCATGCCCTGTGTGTTATTCATGGCACACATGCCAAGACTGACCATCCAGACAAGCACAGTGTTATGATTGTGGCAAGAAAGGTCACGTACAATCTATATGCTTGCAACAAAACAAACATAAGAATTCTGCCCACTCACAGAAATCTCGTCATAAGACCCATGTAATCAATGCAGTGTATTCAAAGCCTGCATCGGGCATTAGCAAAACTAGCAAGCAAATAGTTTCTTCGGTGCTAAGCCAGTCCAACAAACGTGTTGTTCACTTGCATCTTCGTGGAAAACATGCGAAATTTCAGTTGGACACAGGTTCCTCTGTTACATTGCTGAATCATAACACGTATCAACTGTTAGGCTTCCCACGCCTGTCTAAAACTAGCGTGACTGATGGCTAATGGAGAAGACATTCCCACTTGGCCCGCCATGTATCGTTCGCTTAGGTGAACTGTGACTATCGCTGTGCTAGAATCACGTGATCGTTAGAACATATTTGGGCTTGATTCGTTTGATATGTTTGGCTTTCAAATTCAGGACAATGTGTCGTCAGTGACTCATTGCCAAATACAGTGTAGCTAGCTTGCTGCAAGAAATCGATGAACTCTTTTCTGAAGGTTTAGGCAAAGTTACCATTTTTGTTGCACATATTACTATAAAAGACAATGTTCAGCCGAATTTTGCCAGGGCAGGCCTGTTCCCATAGCATTACGGGACAAAATGGCTGAAGAACGTAAAGAATTGCAAGACAGAGGAGCTATTGCGCCCATACAAGCTAGTCAATGGACGAATCGACTGGTTTTGTTCCCCAATCCTTCAGGTTGCATTCGCTTCTGTGTTGTTGACCTTAAGTCTTCAGTCAACTCACAAACTGTGATTGATACTCATCCATTGCCACACCCAGAGGATCTCACGGACAGAGTAGGAGCTTTTGTAGGTCCATCCTTTTGGCAGGAGGTCTCTGGGACGACGGTCGTTTAGAATTGTGACAAAATAAAACACCTACAGCCGTCCTTGTGAATTTATTTTATTCAGTTGCATCCAGTTTCAACGCTTCAATGCGTCATCTTCAGGCGGTTGATGATGCGGTACGGGTTGATATGATCCCTACATATATCACTTGCCAGCTTCAGTCTGGCAGTTGATTGCTGGAGTGCTAACACATTATCTGCGTATTCAGTAAAGCTGGCAACTGATATATATGGATCATTTAAACCCGTACCGCATCAACAACAGCCTGAAGATGATGAATTGAAACGTTGAAACTGGTTGCAACAGGATAAAATAAAATCATTAGGACGGCTGTAGGTATTTTGTCACAAGACCAGGATATGGTCGGTACTTTTCAAAAATTGATTTGCGCGACGCATATCTTCAAATATACCACTAGATAAAGAATCTCAAAACGGGTGTGAACACTCATTTGTGCTTGTTTAAATATTTGCATTTGCCTTTTGGCAGTGCTTCCGCACCCGCCATTTTCCAACAGTGCTTGGAACACGTGACTGCTCAAGTATCAAGCAGTTCAAACTATTTGGACGATATTGTCGCAGTAGCTCATACACCTGAAGAACGCATTGCAAATTTTTTTGCTTTGTTCCGTGTGTTATCTGATGCAGGACAAAAGTGTAGATCGGAAAAGTGTGATTTTTTTTAACCCTTCGTTGCAGTATATCGGTCATTTCATAATCAGTCAAGGTGTACATCCTTTTCAGTCACATTTGTCAGCCATACGTGACCTGCCAATTCTTCGCAATGTCAATGAATTGCGGTCAATATTGGGGAAAATGAATTATCATGTACGGTTCATACCGAATGTTGCACCATTGGGTCCCTTGTTTGTACAGATGAGTGCCAAGAATATTATCAAAAACTTAAAGATGCATTGCTCAGTGATCGATGCTTGGTTCACTTTCATCGTGACATACCAGATGTGTTGCAAGTTGATGCTTCCTCTTAAAGAATCGGTGCAGTGTTTCGCGTAGAATTGGTAATAAATACAGTCCTATTGCTTTCGCATCCAAAGTATTGTCCAGAGCTCAGTGTAACTACTCACAAATACAGAAAGAGGCATTGGTTATTTTGTGTGAGGTCACCAAATTCCACCACTACTTGTATGCCAGAAAATTCTACTTACAAGGGAACTTTCCCATCGCACCCCCCTCAGATTTAGTTATAAGTTGGCACAGTGGATAGGCCTTGAAAATCTGAAAACAGATCAATCGAGAAAACAGGAAGAAGTTGTGAGGAACTATGAAAAAATAAGCAAAATATACAAACTGAATAGTCCATGCGCATCATAGGCACCATTTAGGACAATTTGAGCTCAGGAGCACCTTGGTCCCGTAGTTAGCGTGAGCAGCTGCGGAACGAGAGGTCCTTGGTTCAAGTCTTCCCTCGAGTGAGAAGTTTAATTTTTTATTTTCAGACAATTATCAGAGTTCAGGCACTCACACATAATCAGCTTCGCTCTTCAAAATTCCAGGACATGTTCAGATTTGCTTGGACATATGCAGGATTTGACGGTCACTACACACGGAAAAATTCGAAAACGTTAAAAACATATGTTTTGACAGAGCACAGAGAAAACTGTGCGACTGTGAAACTGTTGCATGCATTTGTTGCAGTTTATGTGACACACTCTTATGTTTTCATCACTTTTTTGGAAGTGATTATCACATCCACAAGAAAACCTAAATCGGGCAAGGGAGAAGAATCTTTTTACCCATTCGCCAAGTGTGCAAGTTAGGTGGGTCGACAACATATTCCTGTCATGTGACGCACATGCCGTCACCTGTGTTGTATAGAATATATAAGACGTGTTTTCCTGTGGAGGAATCGGTTGACCTATGATGTTGCGATCAAATGTTTTGGGTTCCCATTGGAGAGACACGTCCTTTCGTCTACTAATCGAACGGTTTTGCGGTGCGGTCGCAACACACAGACACTAAACTTATTATAGTGAACAGAGATGTCAATGAACGAACGGACGGATTATAACTTTGCAAAAATAAAGTAAGTAAACTTTTCGCTCGAGGGAAGACTTGAACCGAGGGCCACTCGCTGCGCAGCTGCTCACGCTAACCACGGGACCACGGCGCTGCTGTACCCATGTTGTCCTTGATGTTGCCTATGATGCAAATGGACTACTCAGTTTGTATATTTTGCTTATTTTTTCATAGTTCCACACAACTTCTTCCTGTTTTCTCGATTGATCAGTGTTCACTTTTTCAAGGCCTATCCACTGTGCCAACTTATAACTAAATCTGAGGGGGGTGCGATGGGGAGGTTCCCTTGTTAGTAACGGATCACAAGCGATTCCAGTCCTTGTTTCATCCGATGAAGCCGGTTCCTGTACGAACTGCCCAGAAATATGCAAAGATGGGCTTTATTGTTGTCTCAATACTAGCACGAGATTGTGTATTGTCGCCGCGCGGGATTTGCCGAGCGGTCTGGGGCGCTGCAGTCATGGACTGTGCGGCTGGTCCCGGCGGAGGTTCGAGTCCTCCCTCGGGCATGGGTGTGTGTGTTTGTCCTTAGGGTAATTTAGCTTAAGTAGTGTGTAAACTTAGGGACTGATGACCTTAGCAGTTAAGGCCACTAAGATTTCACACACATTTGAACATTTTTGTGTATTGTCCGACAGACCAATATGGTAATACAGACGCACTTCCACGTCTTCCGATTGGCCCTTAATACAGACTTTGACGTTTCTGCTGCATCTTCTTGTCACATCGAAGCTCACGATTCTGAATTGCTTCAATCCTTTCCTCTGAACTATTGGAAAATAGCACAGGCCACGGAAGCTGATTCAGATTTGAACATTTTGCTACAATACATTCGCACATCTTGGCTTCGCTCATTGCATAGCATAAAGAACTCTGTAGTGCGTCGATACTTTGCACGTCGGCATAGCCTCGCTATACAGCAAGGTGTGCTTCTTGTCCAAAATAATAGTGGACAGTCACATGTGTTGATCCCCAAAGCTTTGCAAACAGAAGTGTTGCAGTGACTTCACCTAGGACACTGGGGGATTGTTCATACGAAACAGTTGGCGCGTCGACACTGTACTTGGCAGGGTATGGACACCCAAATAGAACAGATGACTTCATAGTGTCACGCATATGCGGAAAATCATTCCACTCCACCACAAACATTCTCTACTTGGCCTAAGTCGCAATCACCATGGCAACGTGTACACATAGACTTTGCGGGACCTTTTTGGAACATTCGTTGATTGATTGTGGTAGGCTCGTATAGCAAGTTTACTTTTGCTGAGCCAACGAACTCGACAGCGTCACTTAGCACAGCTCAGACGTTGTCCTCTATTTTTGGCTTCGAAAGTTTGCCTAAATTCGTAGAGTCGGACAACGGCTCTCAGTTCACGTCAAATGAATTTGAAACACTCTGTAAATGCAATGGCATATAACATCTAACTAGTGCACCATTCCACCCACAACCAAACGGTGAAACGGAACGCCTTGTCGGAATCTTCAAGCAGCAGACGACAAAACTTCGCACCGCTCACTCCAGGGAATGTAAATGTAATTGTAAATGTATCTCACCCCCTGTCGTTCTAGACACTCCAGTCCGGAATCGCGTTGCTGCTACGGTCGCAAGTTAGTATCCTGCCTCGGGCGTGGATGTGTGTGATGTCCTTAGGTTAGTGATGTTTAAGTAGTCCTAAGTCTAGGGGACTGATGACCTAAGGTGTGAAGTCCCATAGTGCTTAGAACCATTTGAATCCTGTCGTTCGCATCCACGAGCTAGACCATCGTCGGCGGAATTGCTTCGTGGTCGCCGCCATCGGACACTGCTCCACCTGCTCTACCCTCTTCAGCATCCGGCACCAAAGGAAGGCCGCAAGTATTGCTTCACGCCGCGTGATTTGTCTTTTACAGGGTTTTCAGCGGCAGCAGACGGTTGGCGCGAGGTGAGATGCTTCGTCGATTGGCGCTTGCACGTACCTCATTTCAAGCCCAGACGGATTGCAGCGCCGCCATCACAACGAAATTCGCCACTGTCAGGTGTACGGTAATCCTTCTGTGTCTCATACCCCAGATTCACGGATCCCGATGACAGCGTGGCCACAGCAGCCGCCAGAGCGGGTGTCAACATGACACCACGGGACGACCCCATGGGGACGGAGCCTTCACCTCCTCAGCCTCCTCTCATCCTACCTATGAAGCTGGAGCCGCCCACGCCGAAGCGGCCGACACCTTCTACATCTTGCTATGAGCCTCAGATGGACGCATGCCGTTCTGGGCGTTTCCTGGCGGACGTTTCCACTAGAGTGAATGCTGGATGGCGGAGTACGACCGGAGGTCTGCCGTCACCTGCATCCACAGCTTCCAATCCATTAGAGCGTCCACGGTCGTGCCTCCCCTCCCGTTGCCATGTTCCTTATACAACGATGGTCCGCCGCTTTGGGGGCGAGGAATGTTATGGCGTAAAGTGAAGCGCCGGCACGCAAGTCGTGAACGACAAAGCGAGAGGGCTGTGAGCAATCCTAGACACAACACTGAAAAAAGTTCGTTCACAGTAGGACATAAGAAATTATGCCTGTCAAAATAGGTGACGTGAACCGAGGAACATACACAATCTAAAAGAAATGGTGGAGAGCAAATTTAAAGAGGTAGCTGATAAACAGGAGGCCAGGGGGAGCATATACAATAATACAGTAGCCATCTTCAGTAGTGTAATGACCATCTGGCACTATTGGCTGCAAGACTCAGTTGTTCTGTCTGACGCCTCATCGGCGGCTTAGGCGTTAATGATGTCGATGATACAGAAAACACAAACACAAACACCGAGTGACCGAGTCTAGAAAATTATAGACCAAACTGAGAATGGAACCTTGGACCCCAGGACTTAAAGGCAGCAACACCAACAACTAAACCACGCACTTGAGACTCTAGGTTATAAGATTGGTGAATCTATAGACAGTCTTTATAAGGGATTCCAAAAATTAACCACTCGAATTCGGGATGAGCTGAGGTCGGAATATGAAGCTGACAGGTGTATGGTCCAAAGTCGAAACATAGAAACTAAAATTAAACCTCACCCGAACAGGCCATGAAGGCCCAACGGTACCGACCGGCCGCCTTGTCATCGTAACAGGTGGTACTGGATGCAGATGTGGAGGGGCATGCGGTCAGCACACCGTTCTCCTGGACGTATGTCAGTTGAAGAGACTGGAGCCGCTACTTCTCAGTGAAGCAGCCCCTCAGTTTTCCCTTACAAGGGCTGAGTGCACCCCTCTTGTCAACAGTGCTCGGGGGACCGGATGGTGACCTATTCAAGTGCTATCTCAGCCCGACAGCGCTTAACTTCGGTGACCTGACGGGAACAGGTCGTTCGTAATGTCGAAACATCTCATAAAACTTCTTATACAGAAAAAAATACTTTAAAAAACCTAGTCAATATTTTAGCTGCGAAGATGCACTGCAAATATTTAAAAATACATGTCGAAAATTGTGAAATTCGTTGTTCGCCAGGCGGCTGGAGAAATGTGTATCCCTACTGGAGGTGTTGCAGACTACGCAAGCGGAACATGGCAGGTACATATCCATGGGTGGCGGCGCACCGGTAAACGGGCAACACTGTTAAGTGGGCTGCTTCTGAGTTGGTAGCGCTGTGTAGCGCTTTGCGTTGGATCTCTGACTGCGCTTTCTTTGTAAGAGACTCTGTGGCTGATCGGACTCATTGTTGGAAGTTAGTCGCCAGCAGTGATGGAAGTATTGTTGGGCAGTTGGAGGTAAACAGCCAGCAGTGATGGATGTTAAATGTGAGATGCTAGCATTGTTGGAGGGTAGAGGTCTGAAGTGTTAGCGAAGGCTAACGATCTGTACTTGGAGACTGAATATTATTTATGATTATATACCTTTGTACCAGATGTCCATGATGATTTATATTCGTGTTTGAACTGGGTGTCACATTATTAAGGTAAAAAAATACATTATTTGATTTGCAACAAATTCTTGCCTTTGCTAACCACATGTCTATTAGCAATTAGCGGCTTTAGTAGTTAGAAACTTTTATTTAGGTGGCAGTATTGACGCTTACTGTATTGCAATAGTTCAGCTAATGCAGATTTGTGAGTGCTTAATGAAATGTATAGGTTATTGTTAAGATATATTTTCAGTCAGGGCCATTCTTTTGAATTAATTGTTTGAAGTGAGGTTGTAATTTGGCAGTCAGATTACGTTGCGCTAGAGTATTGTGGGTCAGTGTTGACATCATAAGAAAAAGTTAAGAGAAAGTAGGCTCACTACGTTCAATTTTACTCAGCTGTTTCAGAATCAAATAACGTACAAGTTTCATCTTCTCAGTCATTCAGCAATTCAAGTAGAGTTTCACACATTTAAATAAAGAAGTTTCTATACGACACTGCGCGATCGTGATCTGTAAAGCGAATTTCATTTTTCGTTAATAGTCTCTCCGAAACATGTGTCGGCTGTTACTGTTCACTCAAATTTGCATCTTACTTAACATCCACAATAAATACTGGCTCCTTTTGTTGTAGCATAAGCAATAACACTGGAGATAATACTGAAGGCGGAAAGCCTCGCTCGCGGGGTGGAATCTGAGCTAACTATTTGTAGTATCGTTCCCAGAACCGATCACGGACCTCTGGTTTGGAGCCGAGCAGAAGGCTGAAACCAGAGGGTCAGACGATTCTGCGGAGATCTGGGGTGCAAATTTCTCGACCTCCGCTATCGGGTGGAGAAATGTAGGGTCCCCCTGAATAGGTCAGACGTGCACTACACGCAGGAAGCGGCGACAAGGGTAGTGGAATACGTGTGGAGTGCACATGTGGGTTTTTTAAGTTAGAGAATTCCCTCCCTAGGCCAGACAAGACGCCTCCTGAGACGCAGCAGGGTAGGAGTAGGCAAAATGCAACAGGGAATAACAATATTAATGTGCTAATAGTAAACTGTAGGAGCGTCTATAGAAAGGTCCCAGAACTGCTCTCGTTAATAAACGGTCACAGTGCCCACATAGTACTAGGGACAGAAAGTTGGCTGAAACCAGATGGAAACAGTAAGTAAATTCTAAACTCAGATTGGAATTTATACCACAGAGACAGACTGGACAGTGAAGGGGGAGGCGTGTTTATAGCGATAAGAAGTGCAATAGTATCGAAGGAAATTGACGGAGATTCGAAATGTGAAATAATTCGGGTGAAAGTCACGGTTAAAGCAGGCTCAGACATGGTAATTGGATGTCTCTATAGGCCCCCTGGCTCAGCAGCTGTTGTGGCTGAGCACCTGAATGATAATTTGGAAACTACTTCGAGCAGATTTCCCCACCATGTTATAGTTCTGGGTGGATATTTTAATTTGCCGGATATAGACTGGGAGACTCAAACGTTCATAACTGGTGGTAGGGACAAAGAATCCATTAAACAGAGAACCGACTCGTGGCGATAACATATTAGACCTTCTGGTGACAAACAGACCCGAACTATTTGAAACAGTTCAAGCAGAACAGGGAATCAGCGATGATAAAGCGGTTACTGCATCGATGATTTCTGCTGTAAATAGAAATATTAAAAAAGGTAGGAAGATTTTTCTGTTTAGCGAAAGTGACAAAAAGCATATTTCAGAGTACTTGATGGCTCAACACAAAAGTTTTGTCTCAACTACAGATAGTGTTGAGGATCAGTGGACAAAGTTCAAAACCATCGTACAATATGCGTTAGATGAGTATGTGCCAAGCAAGGTCGTAAGAGATGGGAAAGAGCCACCGTGGTACAACAACCAAGTTAGAAAACTGCTGCGGAAGCAACGGGAACTTCACAGCAAACGTAAACATAGCCAACGCCTTGCAGACAAACAAAAATTACGCGAAGCGAAATGTAATGTGGGGAGGGACATGCGAGAGGCGTTCAATGAATTCGAAAGTAAAGTTCTAAGTACTGATTTGGCAGAAAATCCTAAGAAATATTGGTCTTATGTCAAAGCGGTAGGTGGATCAAAATAAAATGTCCAGACATTCTGTGAGCAATATGGTACTGAAACAGAGGATGACAGACTAAAGGCCGAAATACTAAATGTCTTTTTCCAAAGCTGTTTCGCAGAGGAAGACTGCACTGTAGTTCCTTCTCTAGATTGTCGCACAGATGACAAAATGGTACATATCGAAATAGACGACAGAGGGATACAGAAACAATTAAAATCGTTCAAAAGAGGAAAGGCTGCTGGACCCGATGGGATACCAGTTCGATATTACTCAGAGTACGCGAAGGAACTTGCCCCCCTTCTTGCAGCGGTGTACCGCAGGTCTCTAGAAGAGCGTAGCGTTCCAAAGGATTGGAAAAGGGCACCGGTCACCCCCGTTTTCAAGAAGGGACGTCGAACATATGTGCTGAACTAACGTCGATCAGTTGTAGAATTTTGGAACACGTATTATGTTCAAGTATAATGACTTTTCTGGAAACTAGAAATCTACTCTGCAGGAATCAGCATGGGTTTCGAAAAAGACGATTGTGGGAAACCCAGCTCGCGCTATTCATCCACGAGACTCAAAGGGCCATAGGCACGGGTTCCCAGGTAGATGCCGTGTTTCTTGACTCCCACAAGGCGTTCGATACAGTTCCCCACAGTCGTTTAGTGAACAAAGTAATAGCATATGGACTATCAAACCAGTTGTGTGATTGGATTGAGGAGTTCCTAGATAACAGAACGCAGCATGTCATTCTCAATGGAGAGAAGTCTTCCGAAGTGAGTGATTTCAGTTGTGCCGCAGGGGAGTGTCGTAGGACCGTTGCTATTCACAATATACATAAATGACATTGTGGATGACATCGGAAGTTCACTGAGGCTTTTTGCGGATGATGCTGTGGTATATCGAGAGGTTGTAACAATGGAAAATTTTACTGAAATGCAGGTGGATCTGCAGCGAATTGACGCATGGTACAGGGAATGGCAATTGAATCTCAATGTAGACAAGTGTAATGTGCTGCGAATACATAGAAAGAAAGATCCCGTATCATTTAGCAACAATGTAGCAGTTCAGCAACTGGAAGCAGTTGATTCCATAAATTGTCAGGGAGTACGCATTAGGAGTGATTTAAAATGGAATGATCGTATGATGCTGATCGTCGGTAAAGCTGATGCCAGACTGAGATTCATTGGAAGAATCCTACGAAAATGTAATCCGAAAACAAAGGAAATAGGTTACAGTACGCTTGTTCGCCCACTGCTTGAATACTGCTCAGCAGTGTGGGATCCGTACCAGATGAGGTTGATAGAAGAGACAGAGAAGATCCAACGGAGAGCAGCGCGCTTCGTTACAGGATCATTTAGTAATCGCGAAAGCGTTACGCAGATGATAGATAAGCTCCAGTGGAAGACTCTGCAGGAGTTAAGTAGATTCAAGAAATCGTAGAGCATAATAAGTCGTAAAAAAACCAAAGTTTACTTCAAGTAAAAGTGTGGAGCAGATGGCAGTATTCCGCAGCTCACGTGAAAACGAAGCTTACTTTTATCTCCATATCTGCTGTGTCTCTAACGTCCAACAGTCAGGTTTCGCGAAAGAACTGAGAGCAAACCGCACTTTATTATTTCAGGGTGAAAAAAGGCAGACACATTCATATACACCAATGACAGTGATAAGTATGAGCAGATTATGTTTCCTCAACTTTATATCTTTCTTCAGGAACTTAGGACAAAAAAAAAAGGTCTGTAACGAGTGGAAAAAATTCGATTCATTGCTTTTGTTGGACTCTTCATGATGTCTCAGTCTTTCAGTAGGTACGCAGCACAGATAGCAGAGCAATGAATGGCCAGTATCATTTTTTACTCCACCGCTAATTTGTCTAAGTAATACAGGTAATACTAGTAATTACTGTGAAAGCATTAACTGCTCTGTTGTCAGGTGTGTCTGGCATAAGGAAAATAATTGTTTTCGTGATTCCTATGACACTTTGCTTTATTGCGGCCACTATGGGAAATAAACAGGAAAACGTTTCAGTGTTACTAAAATCTACATTACTCAAGAATTATCTTAAGAATTGTGCTACAGGAATTGTTATAAAGTGATGTATGTCGAAGAAATAATTCATTTCCCAAAATTAAAGGCACGACTGATGAAAGTTTTCCGTAATGCAACTTCAAACCCTGTCTTGATTTATTTTACTCTGCTAGACACCTTTGTAGAACTGCAGATGCAACACTTTAGCTGCAGATACCAAGAACCTCTTATTTAAAAAATTAAAGATGCATGGAATTTATTGTGTGGTTTAGGTGCTTCAAATTCTCTGGGTCACTCTGGATATTACCACTACACGGCTATGCGCTCTCTTGTCACGGCCGATCGCGTACGAGGCAGAAATAACCACGCAAACCGCTGTCATAAGCAGCTCTTCCTGAGACAAAAAAAAAACAAAAACAAAAAAAAAACCACTAACTTCAACAACATAAAAAAACTTGCAAAGCATCTTAGCAGTTAAAATGTTCGACAGTGCGTTTCTTTCGTTGAATTCTTCCTGCGTAGTAAGTTTTCGAGGGGTGAGGGGGACTTCGGTATGTCGGATTGGACCATTCCTTTGTTAGTTTGAAAAGGTGTACGAGACGAAAGCCATTGTGGAAGTGGAACACGCTAAACTTAGCGAAGAGGCCATGGCACGAGAACATAAGTTGCGGGAAGATTTAGAGGTGTGGAGCGAGCAATAGCAAAAGGAGAAGGAGGAAATATTAAGCAAAATGAGTAGTGTTCTTGCTGCCGACGAGGTTGCGCATATTGGGGAGCAGCTGACGGAAGACAGCACCTAGCTGTTCAGGCACTATAGTGCAAGATGGTGGCATTAATACTGACCGCGACACAGGTGAACTTAGGTTGGAAAGACGAGGTTATCCTGGAAGAGCTTGGGAATCCACGAAATGTGTGACACCGATAGCTGTTACTTCTGACTGAAAGTTATAGCAATATCTTTGAATGATTCACGTTAATCAAAATCACATTCCACTGAGGAAAGCCTCACGTTATTGCCCCCGAGACTTTCAAGACTTATCACTCCTTTTAAAGTTTCTCTGAAGAAGAGAAACTTCTTCTTTACTGCCGCTTTACGCAGCTCATTTTCTACATCCCAATAACGGAAATAGATTAGTTTCATTTTCATGTCTTATTTCTAGTAAGAAGTTAATGCGTTAAAATCTTCTTGTTTTCATTCTGATTATGTATGTGTTTTATTTTGATACGTGTGTTTTATTTTTATGCGTCAATCCGACGGGAGCGGGCTCTTTAGTACACACAAACGAGGATACATTCTACAGATATCCAACAATTAACTATCCCACGCCCATATCAGTAAAATTCGTCACTAACTTACCAACATGAGAATAGAAACTAATAAGTAATAAGTAACGAAACTTCCTGGCAGATTAAAACTGTGTGCCCGACCGAGACTCGAACTCGGGAACTTTGCCTTTCGCGGGCAAGTGCTCGACCATCTGAGCTACCTAAGCACGACTCAAGCCCGGTACTCACAGCTTTACTTCTGCCAGTATCTCGTCTCCTACCTTCCAAACTTACTGGCAGGAGTAAAGCTGTGAGTACTGGGCGTGAGTCGTGCTTCGGTAGCTCAGATGGTAGAGCACTTGCCCGCGAAAGGCAAAGGTCCCGAGTTCGAGTCTCTGTCGGGCACACAGTTTTAATCTGCCAGGAAGTTTCATATCAGCGCACACTCCGCTGCAGAGTGAATATCTCATTCTGGAAGTAATAAGTATTATACAATTTCTTCTCTTCCTGACTGCAACAACACAATGACTCACCTGATTAGAAAGCAGACACCAATGTACACACATAATAATCTCCCTCCTGGGGTATCACAGCCACTCCTCAGTCAGAGACTCAATGCAGTTCTGAATCCACACCAACAATCCACTCTCATAAAACCATCTCAGCACTCACAGAAAGGTACAACACGAAGAAATCAAACTTCAATTACCAAAAATTAATCTGAGTCAACAGAATGCATAATTCCCAACAACACAAGGTAGTCCTACGTATACTGTCCCTGTCCTTCCCTACGAAATATGGAAGAGTTCAGTAAAAGCAGCTTTAGGCCCAATGGCGATTGGAGAGAAGAGTGCCAACTTCGTGACTGGAGGGGAGGCGGGGGGGGGGGGGGGAGAAGTGGGGGGCTTGAGAGGAGAGGGCGACGAGGTAGAAGGAACACGTAGATAACCTCACCCGAAGACATCGGCACATATAAGTGCCCATTGTTAGTTCTTTACAAAGTCATCCGAGGCAAGCAGAGACCAATGTATCCTCTTAATTACAGGAAGTTACAGACCAGAAACAGATCGTCCGATCACTTTATACAGCCGCGATGCCTTTCATGAATTCAAATGTTACACCATAAATAGACGTAAGTACTTTTCACCTTTTCATGCACACAGCTTACCACAGCCTAATATAAGTGACCTAATATGAAACAGGAGAAGCACTATGGTGAAATGACGGAAGGGGGAAGGGGGTAGAGCTAGTGGCAACTTTTGTTCTGTCACAGACACTACGATCTACCATGAGAGTGTTAAACAAAGTTGGTTATTTCTTGTAGCACGCAACCTGTTCAAAAGAAATACACTGAGGAATGGTATGTATTAATGTAGAACATCTCTTGAAGATCCAGACATACTGGAGGCTCGCTTCACCGTTTCCAGTGTCACAGACAACAGTGAGTTTTACAGGTGCTCTCCATAGAGCTAATCGGCTTCAGAAATTAAAGACATCAACGCCTAGCTACTACGCAAAAACAGCTGTACAAATAATCGATTAAAGAAATAGAAGTTCAATAGCAGTCTTACGCCAGAGAAAACTGTGAGCCGTCAAAGAACTTTAAAAATCAATAACAACAGGGTATCAGAAGATTACAGAGTTAGTAAATCTTATGACAGGTAGGTCAATTGTAAGTCGCTATTCCCTCATGAGCGTGTGAAAGTATTTCGAGTTGCATCTGATTAATATCGCATCTGAATTACATCACATCACATTACATTAGATTACATTATACTAATACTTGTTCCATGTATTATGAATCCCACATTTTGTAACGATGTGGAATGCGTCAGTTTAACATAAGGTTTTTTACACGATATTTTTTTTATTTTATTTTATTTCATTTACTTATTTTGCATATCTAAAAATTCATCTTCATATCTGAAACCTCATCTATTGAGTAGAACTGATATTGTGTCTGTGTGGCTACTGATTCGTATTTAATATTGCATCTGTCTGACTGAAGGAGCTCCAAAGTGAAGCATAAACAGGATCCACTTAAGAAACGTCAAACAGCTAAGTGCAACTGAAAACGCAATTGGAGTTCCAGAGATAATTAATCGTCCAAGTCCAACTCGTGATATTATGCATTGCTCAACTGAATGTCCCAACAGGCACGTCCCTAAACTCTGATGAACTAGTTGGACATCGAGGCTCATCAGAAACGGCTAAGGAATGAAATCTTTAACAAAAACAAATACCGAAAAACGTTTATGTCTG
Source organism: Schistocerca americana (assembly GCF_021461395.2). Taxonomy (NCBI): domain Eukaryota; kingdom Metazoa; phylum Arthropoda; class Insecta; order Orthoptera; family Acrididae; genus Schistocerca; species Schistocerca americana. Next base: position 126,422,993 of record NC_060122.1, on the reverse strand, counting down.
GGTGAAACTCTCCATTATATCTGCTCTAATTGTGCGTATCTGCCCATGTGTTAAACGTTATGACACAAGTGTGAAATCAGGGGATAATTGAAGACTTACTTGTTATCGTGCGCCGGTCAAAGTGGCCGAGCGGTTCTAGGCGCTACAGTCTGGAATCGCGCGACCTCTATGGTCGCACGTTCGAATCCTGCCTCGGGCATGGATGTGTGTGATGTCCTTAGGTTAGCTAGGTTTAAGTAGTTCTAAGTTCCAGGCGACTGATGACCTCAGAAGTTAAGTCCCGTAGTGCTCAGAGGCATGTGAATAATTTGTTATAGTGCTAGCAGAATATTCTCGACCGGAACATGTGTGTGGATTCCTAAGGGACCAAACTGCTTAGGTCATCGGTCCCTAAACTTACACACTACCTAAACTTAACTTATACTAAGAACAACACACACACCAATGCCCGAGGGAGGACTCGAACCTTTGGCGGGAGAGGCCGCGCAGTCCGTGGCATGACGCCTATAAACCGCGCGGCTTCACCAGAACAGTAGGCCTGAAGTAAAGTTGTAGCCCGTGATATTACGTGGTAACTGGTCATGTTATGGACAGCCTCTGTCGTGAGTACGTCTCACACACACAGGACTAAGATATTCTGGTATAAACTAAATTTGTTTCAGAACGTAAAATCTATTGCAGCCATTTTCCCTTTTTTTGTTTTATACGTTTACAATTTTTATTCGATTCACTGCTGCCCAAGTGTATAGAAATCCATGAATGCCTCATATGACTACGAAAATATGTATCCGTGACTGCTGAGACTTTTGGCAGTTTTCTGTTGACTACAAACACACACTGCTTATTCTAAACTTTCGCGTCATATATGTTCGATTAAAATTTTTGCTGGCAACTTCAGATTATTTAAAAGCAAAGTAATCGTACATTTTATTGAAAGTTTGTACCTATACTACTTACTGTATCAATAGTGAGTGTCTGTGCGAGGAAATGCCTCTAAAGAATAGAAGATCAGGTAAAACTAAGGAAATTAGTAATAGCGAATAAAAGTTAGATCGTATGTAAGCTGCTGTTAACAACTAGCCCGTAGGTATAACCCTGCTTAAAATATAAATTCTAATGGAACATAAAAAGCTAACGATTAATTCGCAGTTTCCAGATTCGAAAACCAGTACGGTTAAAAGAAATTCTACAAATGTGTGCCCAATCGGACAATAAAGTTAGTGACCGTGAAGGAGAAAAAGAACGAAGAAACTTTGCACGCTAGTGTTCAGGTAGAAGAGATACATTTCGTAATTATTGCTCACTCGCTGTTGGGCGAATATCGGCCGAATCTCTGGGAGCGTAAAGTGATGCAGACGGAAAATAACGGCAGCGCCCTCTATTAGTTCTGTTTCTCGCGGAACGGCGAGCTGAAATTCGAATGTTACGTGAGCTGCAGACATTTCCCGACGTGTTCTGCACTAAAAACGACCGCCGAGAAGCGAATCAGCCATTTTTGTAATTAACTTGTCCCCCGTAGACACAGGCGTACAGTTGATTCGTTATGAGGCTCATACACGTTCAAATAATTGACATCAGTCGTCGTTTATTGCTAGTGGAAAAACACTACTACTCAACTGATATTTGAATTTATTTCAGCTCATATAAAAAAATGTTGCTCTAACAGGTTACACAGTATATATTTCATCGAAGACAATTTTCAAATTTTTCTGATGAAGACTACTTTTGCAAAATGTCATCCTCTAGAAATACCAGCTGAGTAACCAACGTTGCCTGGGTACTTATTTATACCCATTTTTTATTTGATACATCTCCTCTGTCTCCCTCTGTACAACCATTTCCTAACCCTCCTACCTGTCCATCTCCTTCATCTCCCCTCCCCCTCTACATCTCTTCCTTCCCCTTTTGCTGGTCGTGTTCTCCTAGCTTCTCCTGTTTACCTTCTCTGTCCATCTCCTCCACACACCTCACTCTATCCATCTCCTCTGTCCATTTCCATTTCCTACTCTTCCTTTCTTTGTCTGTCTCATCCTGCCCCCTATTTCTGTCAATCTCCTCCTAACCCTTGCTGTCTGTCGATCTCCTTCTTTCACCCCCCCCCCCCCCCCCCCTCTTCTCTCTCCACGTTATCACCTTCACCTCAGTAGGTGGGCACTGGTTCTTAGCACCACAATATTTCTTTCCGTAATATGTGAACCAAATTTAGATGAAATCGATCGCTTGGCCTGCGTATGCAGATGCATACTTCACACGTATTTGTACACGTATTTCAAGTGTTATCTCTAGAGTATATCGCCCTGCAGTTTCATTTCTACTCAGCTCAATGTTGTACAATGATATAATGTTACAGCTACATCAGGTAGTATACATGGATACTGTCGGTGAAATTTGTTTGGAATAGAGTTAGAGGTAAAAAAGTAATAAATTGAAAAGACATGCACAATGCGGCAGTTTTTCACACGTCTCATTGTTTATGATGTCATTCATCTTGAACTTTGATAGGTAAGTAGTTCTTATCCCCCTCCCCCCAGCACCAATTGTTGCCTAAAAGTAACGGATCAAATTCGGTTGAAATCAGTCCTGTGGATTAGGAGAAGCTGTGGCACAGACAATATTTTGAATTGGAAGTCACGTTCGGAGACGTAATGTTACTATGTTACAGCGCTTTGAAAACGGTGGATATGTTACAGGGTAATCATGGTGGGGGAACATCACATCGAATCGGGTGATGTCATTTGACGCCTACCTACCTCTATGACCTAGTTCGAGCCTCATACACGAGTCTGTGAGCGTTAGAGCAACTTGGTTGAGTACACATTTGCACAATACAGCGACACGATCATTCTGTTCGGCGAAGCTTACAGTAACGGACGAACATACATTTTTCGCCACAATTACGCAGCGACTTCGAGAAAGGGGTACTTTCGCCGTTAGCAGGCGTGATTGTGGTGCTCCAAAGAGACGCCGCACACCCAAATTTGAAGAGGCCATTCTGCACCACGGTGAAGAGAACCCATCGACAAGTACACGAGCAATTCCACGTGCAATAGATGTCGCCCCCAGCACCGTCTAGTATGTTCTGCATGATCAACAACTACGTCCATGTCTCCTACAAAGGATACAGTCACAAATGAAAGCCGACTTTGCAGACACGTTGAGTTCTGTACACAGTTTCTGGGCTACTGCATCATTGAGCCGCTAGTACTTCCACAGCTCCTTCTCCTGGCAGATGAATGTAAACTTACTGGGGACTGTGTTCTCAGTTCTTGAAACAACCAAGTCTCGGCAGACGAAAACTCACTTGCCCCGCATGTCCAGGGATTCCAGCACAGATTTCGTATCAATGTGTGGGCATCTATTTTGGATGGTCATAAGGTCAGACTACACATGCTTTCACGGAACCTCACCGGTCCCACCTACTTGACATTCCTGCAACAAGCATTGGGCATGCTGTTGGGTGCTGAGCCACTGAAAGTGCCACTGGATGTCCCTCAAGACATGTGGTTTCAGCATGACGGCGCATCCGGTCACTTTTCGCGTCATGTTCGGGAACATCTGGACCAACGATTCGGACACAGATGACTAGTTCGAGCCGGCCGGGGTGGCCGAGCGGTTCTAGGCGCTACAGTCTGGAACCGCGCCACCGCTGCAGTCGCAGGTTCGAAACCTGCCCCGGGCATGGATGTGTGTGATGTCCTTAGGTTAGTTAGATTTAAATAGTTCTAAGTTCCAAGGGACTGATGACCTCAGAAGTTAAGCCCCATAGTGCTCAGACCCATTTGAACCATTTTTGACTAGTTCGAGGTGGTCCAGTCACATAGCTTTCACGATCACTGGACATGCCTCCTCTGGGCTTTGTTGAAGAGTATGGTTTTTGAGACTGATGTAGAGACAGGAGAAGATCTGGCGGAACGTGTGGTGTTCACTGCAGAACGGCTTTTAGAGACACTAGGTGTGGTAGAGAGTGTGTACCACATCATTCACAAACACAATATGTGCAACGAACTTGATAGCTGTCACATCTACCTTTACTTGTAGTGGATCAGGGTGCTAAACCTAGCTTGAAATGGATGAAAAGGTTTAACAATAAACAACAATGTTTGTGGAAACTGATTAAGTTTCATTTTTGTTTCTTTGCTTATAGATTGTAATTGACTGGAATTGTAAAACAAATGATATACTGGGTCACGCATAATAAATTACTCGTAACAGTGGTTGGCTTGCTAACTTGTTTTCAAATGGTTGTAGCACAGAAATGGTACGTTTCTGGTCATGGGCTCCAATTTAAAATATTGTCTACTCAGTCCCCTCTGTAAGCCGCAGGAGTTCATAAGGGAAATTTTGAGTACCATCTACATACAATGGATGTACTTAAATTTATGCATGTTTGTATCTATGTATGCATATATTGCTGTGGTGACAATGACAATCAAGAAAACAGTTGCATATTTTTTAGTGTTTTGCTTTTTTTTCTTTTGTTGGTTTGGTGAACCCCTTGCAGCTAAAGCTTTCCCACTCCCAGACTTCTAGAGTCACAAAAGCTCTTCAAGTAGGCATCCTCATCCTGCCAGTTGCAGTCAGTAATGGGGCAAAAGGGGTTCTGGCGCATTTTGTTAGTCCAGGTTGTCAGGGGCAGGTATGCACTCAGGGTTCAAAATGGTTCAAATGGCTCTGAGCACTATGGGGCTTAACATCTGTGGTCATCAGTCCCCTAGAACTTAGAAATACTTAAACATAAATAACCTAAGGACATCACACACATCCGTGCCCGAGGCCGGACTCGAACATGTGACTGTAGCAGTCGCGCGGTTCCGGACTCAGCACCTGAACCGCTAGACCACCGCGGCCGGCTGCACTCAGGGACAAACCTGTTAAGCGCTCTTCTGCGTCAGCCTATTGTTCTCCTTTTATTGACAGGTACTTAGCCTAATGTTCTGCTAAGTGCTTTTCCATGTCACTGCAATTAACTTATTGTTCCCGCCCACACTCTCCCCATCACCAAACCCCCTCACCCCTCACTGCTACAGGTACACTTTCAGGTCTGAGTTAACCTATTGTTCTTTTAAGTGCCTTTCCATGTCACCCCCATTTTCTTTTGATTGACAGGCACTCTTCTCAATTTGACTGACTACTTAATTGATCTATTAATTAACCTCTCTGGTAGGGAAGTACCACCCCCCTCCCCCCCCCCCTCCCCAAGCCACACCTCCCACCCAGGTGGGAAATTCAAATTGTTTCAGATTTTCACAAGCACCACAACCACCTGGACTTGGACTGAAATAGTTAAAATCTCCACAACGATCCTCAACTGACCGCCAAGTCCCCCTACCAACACATGTTGGTGGGCTAATGTGTACTAATGTCAACCTACATGTACTAATGTGCACAACACATGACATCACCCCAGATAATGCCTGTGATGTCACTGATGATACAAGTGCCATACCTCCTGCCACACCCCCCTCAATGAAAGTTTGAATTTTGGTGGGAAAGTGCCACACCCCTCTCCCAGGACAGAAGTTCAAAATCCAACTGGACAATACAACCTCCACTATGCTAAGATAATTGTGGTAAGATAAGTCACATTGTCTACTTAATTAAATTGATTAATTAACCTCTCTGGTGGGAAAGTGCCACGCCCCCTGCCTGTGCCCCCCCCCCCCCCCCCCATCTGGAAGTTCAAATTCCATCAAGATCATGCAACCTCTACTAACCTAAGAAAATGGTGGGAAAAAAGAACACCTCCACTAATCTAAGTCATCTGACTGCCACCTCTTCTTAGGAATTGGCAGGAAAAAGTCTCAGTTGATCGATCATTTGGAAGGTATTCTATTTCTCTGTATGGAATATTGTTTAAACAATTTAGACAATGTATGGAATATATGGAAAGGGTATATTGTTTATTTATAAGAAATTCAGTTTTTGTGGGTTGGATTTATCTTGCTCATCATTCTCTGCTGTTTGGAAACATTTTGGTCTTGCAAGAAGCAATTACATGGGGCAAACATGTTTCATAATGTAATGTTCTACACTGTACTCTGGGTGTCTTAACTTAGTGTTTGGCCCTTTGGCAGCACTTAACCTATTGTTCTGCTAAATGGTTTTCCATGTTACCACACTTAAACTATTGTAACGCCTTTGATACGAATTTTTCTCGTACACTTCTCGAATTTCACATGCTTTTGAACATAATTTCTGGCGAATCCTTCTGTGTCATACTGAGGCAATCAGACAGTCGTTTTCCTCGCGAATCTCGAGTGGAAGAGAAGAAGGTAAATGTAACTTTGGTGCGAATAGTGCCCTCCACCACACATCGCTTGGTGGCTAGTAGGGTATATATGTAGATGTAGATGGAATATAGTTTAAACAAAAGATAGCTAATAATAAAAAACAACATCCCTCCACTCGACGCCCGACACTGACCCCGCAGTCCGGGTGCACTGACGGTCCTAGCGATGCTATGACAAGACAGTTCGTGGCCCTCCAAAGATGAGGTGGTGACATCTCTTTCATACTTCACACTTGAGAAATTCCTTTCGAAATACCTGTTCACCAAGATACCATTGCTGGTGCAATGACGCATAGCTGGCTTTCGGTCCACAGCCTAGAGATTTTGCATTGCTGCCCAGGGCATATTCCTAACGGGAACAACCTGCCTGTCAGTGAATTTACCCATCAAACAACCGATCTGGAAGCACCATCGGCTTTTTCTTTCTTTCATTGTCGCGTTCTTCTCGATATCAAGCACTAGGCAGCATCCTACGGATCGCTGGCGCAACATAATTCCCAAGTTATAGACTGGAAATTGTTCCTCTACAAACCCGAAATCTAAGCTAGGTTGGGTATGCTATAAACCGCTGACCAACTAGAAACTTGTCATGTCTGTGAAGACATTTACTAGGCAACTCTAAAAAAAATAGAGGAAACTCATATTTCCACTCTCGAATACTGATGTCGGTGATGTAGTAGATTCCAAATCATCCCTATAATTTACTAGGTCAACTAAAGTGTTTCTCACGTTTGGTGAACCGGCTAACATGTGTTCCACACGCTACATGCACACACCAAAATCGATCTTCCCTCAACTACATAAAGGCGCGAAATGTGCAGAAGCAGTCAACCGAACAATTTACATGGGAGGGAATAACAATCCAGCCCAAACGCACCTCCATATTCAATCCTCTCAAATTTTCATGCGATCACGAAAGCCATCCGACACATACTAAGGATAGTTCGCTATTCGGTCGTCTAGAGGACAACACGGTTAATTCATCTACATTACTGCACTCCTGTAGGTATCTCCAGTCTGACATCTCCTACCATTAACAGGAAACGTACATCACACCTGCACAGGTTACTGGCGTTGAAGGCCGAGCACGTTCACGTAGAATGTTTATCCCAAGAAATCGGTCAATGTATATTCTATTCCTGTACTTACAACTAAATGTTATGATCGCGGCCTCAGCTGAACGCAATTCCACAATGTGCGAAGCGAGCCTATCAGAAATACACTCTGTTGACGGCTATGGCTCTGGAAATAGAAATAACAGTACCATTAATTTGACGTGACATATTCTTCCCATGCTATCACAGTACTCCACATCAAATCCATACCATCCTTATGATTGGACATAGTCATTTCCTTTACACATGTCGGAATACAAACACTTACTCAATAAGCCTGATTCTCAAGCGCGAACATATCACACAACCAATACTACTAAATAATATTTCGTCAATAACTCATCGCTGGCGATACGAAATAATACTGAGAGAAAATCAACCATGGGTGGACATGTCTCATAAGTTTTTCTTGCGAGTGCTACCACCATGTCATAGAAAGAGAGACGTAATCAGCCAGATGTTAAAAAAAAAAAACTCGATCCCAACGACTACTGTATGTTACTGTCACAGACGGTCATGGTTCTTCAGGTGCACGCAAGTATCCATGTTAAAAGCTATACTGTCTTTATAAATTGAGGTACAACATTACCTCTGAATGAGGCGGTTTTTCTATCCAGACAAATACTGAGATGGTGATCACTGGAGTGTATATTATCAGACCAGCACTCTAGCTACACGTAGCCCCTGATGCAACCTCGTTATAAAACCGCTGCATTTCGAAAGTGATTTGGCTAAGGGACGTGGTATTAAGCTGTATTTGCGAATCCCTCACACCGCCCCCATCTAAATGTTTCTATAGCATTTGTAACGTATTCTGACTCGATACCATATTTGAGGATCTGTGATATATCCACTTAGTTATAGGCGATGACTGATTGAGAAGGAACACAAATAGTAGATGATGTGCTGATTGAAGTCGTGAGAAAATGTACACTAGCTTTTCAGATCTCTAATGTTACACTATCTGCTAGAAATGATGTCTGTTATTTGCAATCAAGTCTTTCCATTCAACCACATACATGCGTCGGATCACACCCACAAGTGAAGCATATTTCTGGCACTCTCATATCTCGAAACGAGACACCTTTGTCGAATATGTCTGCTACAGTAAAATTCCAGCTTGGCTTTAGTTAGACAATCCGTCTCTTGCTACAGCTTAGTGGATGTGATCGATCCAATTTAAGTCGCGCCAAACAATTTGTACATGGGAACACGTCTGCGGCACCAAGAGGAATCCGAGAAAACATAGAGCATCGAATCGAAGGGAATCAGGGAGGCAGTCAAATTTTTCCGTTGAGGCAATACTACACTGTATGTCTATTGAGGTACCATTGTTCCACGTGAGTTGACTACTGTATTTGATGATTTTCAGGAAGACTGAGAACCATGCACCTCTAAACTTACTTGCATAATCATTAAAGGATAACAGAGAGTGGACGGGGTGATCGACTGCGATGGAGCTGTAACGGGGCACGATGTAATGGTTAACTGATGCATTCTAGAGAAGGAGAAGTTGCTACAGGTCAATTTTTCCACTGTTCTGCCTGGATGCATCAGCCAAGTGACATAGCCTGCGTTCTACTCATATACAACCACGTGTTCTGAATGTGGTTTAAAGCACTGTTTACTTGCGATCGTTAACGGTAAACCTGTAGGTCATCGGAGGACTTCCATCTCATGTATGATGAAACATGACACATTCTTATAAACCAACTTTGATTTATGCAATGTACTCCAACCCCCTGTCGCATCTTGGATGTAAAATCGAAATTTCAACGTCATAACTAAGCGATAGGTGCTTGTGAGGTGCTGCAATCCCCATGTACTCATTTGTCTGACTGATGTGCTGCTTACAGATTTAGTGTCGCAATGACTTGTCACATGTCTGATGCTGCTGCTATGCGTTTATCTGTTTCTTTGTGGGATGTATCCCCCACAACTAACGATGGTTTTGTATAGGCCCGATGCAGGCATTGAATAATTTGTGAACAGTGATCGGATATGAGTTGTCTCCGGCAAGTTATCTTGTGCTCATATCATGCAGAGAAAATGTTTTACGGAAGTAGATTTTACGTTTTATGGTTCGATAACACAGTTTATCGTAGAGAAACCGAGAAGGATGTATGTCATGCACTTGAAATACGTTTCTCACTTTGGAATATTAATAGCACTACTTTCCATACGACTGATAGGTTGGAAACGCAGGCGATCCAACGTTATAGCCCGTTTGAAGTACAGGAAGGTGTAGCCTTAGGAGTGCTTGTGTTTATGTTCTCTCATACCAATACCTTCCAGGTTCCAATCGTAGACTCTACAGCAATAGCTTTGTTTATTTACGTAAAATGCATCGAACTACATCCTTCTGGAGCTCCATTGCGCATTAAAATCATTCGTTTCTTGCTCCTCTTAACCGTGTGCTATTACATCACAACACTTTGAAATCTGTTACTATACTTCGATAAGGAGTGCTACGCTCCTCCACATGACCGCATCTCGAGAAACCTCATGCACTTGGATGGGTTAAGACTCGGAAAGCTCCATTCATTCACGAGACGTGGAGTGTAGTGGTCTTCTTTTGATCGGTTGCAGATTAATACAGTAACGGCGCTGCAGGGCGGGTTGGTCAGTGACAGTGTGAGGAGGGTCTTTCACTCTCTAATTTTACCCTAAGACAGCGAGAATGCTCTGTGACTCTCATAGGCAGAGAGGTATATCGTAAATTAAGCACTATGCTCAAGGTATTAGAAATATGTAGATTGCTGTCTCGTATACTTTGAGGATTTATGTCAGCACTGAATGGATGCACTAAGCAGGCATTTATCCACATTCCCAATGATACTCGCAAAGTACAGAAGGGGCTGTTTACCTATGATCCTGAAACTGCGGATATATGCTGTCACATCATTGGCTGGTGTTGAAGTTACTGTAAAATTGCTAAAACTGTTCGCGCTATCAACTGTGTTGCTTATTATTACGGTACATCGGCAGTACATCCCATCCATGCAGTGGCGTGCTGTGGGTTACCACATAATGATTGACTGGCAATGGTTGTTTTAGTTGGGGAATGAGTTTTGTGGATGGGTGATAACTTCTGGGGGTTGCTAGCAGCGAAACAGTGATTGCGTACATGAGTGCAATATGAGGAAACAGTGGAAAGGGAACGCAGAGCCATCATCTAGTCCATCACTCTGACAGATGAGTTTAAATGTAGAGGTAGTC